>NC_069677.1:8740000-11607500 GCF_023699985.2 Odocoileus virginianus
AAGTCAGACAAACCCCATGGAGGATAAGGATCCAGTCACTGCACTGAAATAGAAATTGGGAGAACAGGGCATCTCATATCATGAGACAACCTATGATAAATCTAACTTGGTTAACTTGAGGCAACACCAGTTGGCTCCAACCTAAGGTGATCAATCAGTTGTCAAAATTTACCTGGGACTAAAAGGTTTCCTGGGACCTGGGACTTTCAGTGCTCACTCAGAGCGTGTCTAAGGCAAACTAGCATGTTTGGTCACCCTATTTCTCTAGCAGTAGTTAGAATATCAACAATTTTGAATTGTCTTTTATCATAGTAGGAATGTTTTTGGAATGTTTTCCCCTAGCTATACAACAAAAGGTTTAGATGTGATATTTTATGCCCTTAGGCTATATTTATCTTTCTCCTTTCCTCCACTGCCAAACATCTCCAGTGAGTGGTCTCCACTCAGTGTCTTTCTGCTGAGCACATGTCCTCTCTGAAAGTCACTCATCTGGGGTAGCTCCAGAGTCTGGCAGAAGCTCTTTAAATAGCAACATAAAGCAACAACAACAGCTACAGCATCTTTGTTGCCTCCATGCATTGCTTTTGTTTTCTCTTAAAGGGATAGTTTCAAATAACTTCAAAGAGATGGAGAGCAATAAGGCTCCACTGCAAATGTTCCTAGCCTCAAAACCACTGTTCCTAAGAACCTTTTATAAGGCTGAAGGATAAGAAGTCATCGGCAACAAAGACCTACTGTATGGCACAGGGAATTATACTTAATATTTTGTAATAACCAGTAAAGGAGAAGAATAAAAAAATATAGATGTATGTATAACAGAATCACTTTGCTGTACACCTGAACCTAACACAACATTGTAAATCAACTCTACCTCAAGTTTAAAGAGAAGAAATGATTGAGCTTAGAATTTATTACTGTTGTCCGTCTAGTCAGACACGTGTCTGCCGATAAGGGCAGAGTTCTTGCTACATGCAGGGAGTGCACATAACTAGCCAGGGCTGCTTTGCCCTTGCTGGGAAATGGGCTCAACTTTGTCACAGAATCTGGCTGGCTGGAAAACATGAAGTTGGACATTCCTGGTGCTGTTAGCTTTTTTCACGTAGCCTTACTCCAATCTTCTTTCCCACCTAAAACCCAACAGGGGACCATGAGTCATCCACAGTCCATTCTGGATGTCTGATGAATGTCTGTGATGAATAGAAAACAGATGGTCTCATTCTCTCAGGCAGGGCAGAGGCCCTGCCAACATTGAAGTGTGTGCTTAATCGCTTTCTCCTCCACTCCAAACAAACACCAGATTTTGAATGGCCAAGAGTCCCACCTCCCAGCTGAAATGCACATGCTCTGGCAAGAGCTCTTTGGGGACCTGCCATGAGCAGTGGCACTGTCATCACTGTTCTTAACCTCACGGTAGCATTGGAGGCCATCGCTCATCCTTTCCGTTAGATCTGGCAAGGTAGTCCTGACTCTCTTAGCTCTCTGGTGTTCCTTCTCTGGCTCTACTTCTTCTTGTCCCTAAAGTGGTCACACTTAGCCTTGTACTTCATGACTCAGATTTCTATTCTGTGTGCTCACTTCTCCATTTATGGCTTCTTCTCACTTTTAAGTGGATAATTCATAAGTCTGCATCTCTCTATTCTACTTCCTCATCTTCCCACCCACATGATCTATCATGACCTAAAACAACTTGTGTTATACTCTCTGGGCCCATCTTTCCTCCCCAAACACTTTCCTCCTTAGACCTCCATTTTTCTCAGAATTACACCCAATATTCTCTCCTCTTGATTCACTTTCTTGGCATCATCTTTGGCTTTTCTTCTTCCCCCATCTCAAGTCAGAAACAAAAATGTTATTTGCAACATTGTAATGTCTCCTGTCTGTCTCATCTTGTCTACTTCTGCTGTCATCTGTCTCACCGTCTCAGCCTCCAGCATGTTCTTTAGCAACTCCAGGTCCTTCCACTCCATCCTTCCACTACTACTGATTAATACCCCCAATTACAATGATAAATGGTTCTTTTTTTAAAAATTTCCAGATGGGTTGTTTTTAATTAATTTACTATTATTATTATTTGCCATACCATGCAGCCTGTGGGAACTTAGTTCCCCAACCAGGGATCAAACCCATGCCCCCTACATTGGAAGTACAAAGTCTTAACCACTGAACCACCAGGGAATTCCCAAATGGTTCCTTATTGAATACCAAAATTCCAGATGCTTGAACCTAATATTTACAAATTCCCACAAGTCCACAATGGGAATTTCCCCCCCTAGGAGTGATCTGGAATATGGCGGGAGCCCACCTGAATGTTAAATTGTATGATGAAAGAAGTGACTGGACTCTTGCATCCAAAAGATCTTTATCTGAACCTATTCTGCTTCCTCTCAGTCCAACCCTCACAGTCCTTCCACTCTGCTCAGCACTCTTTCTCTCTGGCTGATTTATCTTCTACTTGACCCTGAACCTATTAATGATCTGGCTAGCAGCTTCTCACCTGCCTCCTGATTCAGACTATTATAGAGCATTCTGGCATGATCTCTCTTTCATACTTGCAGTGCAGGAGTCAGATAGGGAATGTGTTAAGAATGTAAGTTTCAGAACACTCACTTCACTCAGGTCAGGGGTATAGCCAGCATCCATAGCAGTGTTGTCCAATAGAACTTTCTGTGAAGATGAAAATATTCTATTCTGTGTTGTCCAATAGAGTAGCTACTAACCATATGGGGCTACTGAACACTTGAAATGTAGTATGGCTTGAGGAACTAAATTATTAATTCTAGTTCATTTTGATTAACTTAAATAGCCACATGTGGCCAGTGTCTACCCTACTGAACAGTGCAAATCTATATATGTAACAAGCATTACAGCTGATTATAATGAACAACAGTGTTTAAAGCCACATTAACAAGCAGTCTTCTGCTGCTGCTGCTGCTAAGACGCTTCAGTCATGTCGGACTCTATGCGACCCCATAGACAGCAGCCCACCAGGCTCCTCTCTCTACAGGATTCTCTAGGCAAACATACTGGAGCGGGTTGCCATTTCCTTCTCCAACAAGCAGTCTGGGTAACCCTTAAGCTCACTTACTGGCATATATAGTAGGTAACCAAAAAATGCTTGTTGAGTAAATGTATGGAAGAATGAATACATGAATAAACTAGCATACAATTTCCTTGAGATTTAAGGCTGTCTTTTCTAAAAAAGAAAGGTTAAGGAGGATTTTCCAGATTAAAGGAGGCTAAAAAGACTTAAACAAATGTAATAAGTCGACCTTACAGGGATTCTGGTTAAAAAACTGAAAATTGTTTTTTAAAGTACAGAAGACATTTTTGGGATAATTGGGAAAATTTGAATATAGACAGCATTGCTTTTAGTTTTCTTAGGTGAGATAATGTTACTGTAGTCACAAAAGAAAATGTCTTATTCTTAGGAAATATTTGCTAAAATACTTACAGATAAATAAGTAAGATAAAGTGTAATAATATCAGCAACTTATCTTCAAATGGCTTGCCAAAAAAAAAAAAATGTGTGTGTGTTGAAGGAAAGAGAAAGTAAAAGTGAATCTAAGAAGAGCATATTTGACTGTAAAATGGGGGGCCATGATACTTACTTCCAGGGTGATGGAAGAGTACTTGAAGTCATTTTGGCCCCTGTTAAAGTAGATAAAATAACTTTCTCATGAATCATTCATATTTGTATTTTTATATTTTCCCCTAGAGTTATTATACAAAGCCAGAAGAAATTTGGAAACTATGGTAAGTACCAGGTGCTCACTGGAACTTCACGTTTCAGAGGCCCAGATGTGCCCTCATTTAGCCTGTAGCCCAAGCTGCTGGTGGATTTTTCCTTTTGGTCTAATGATATATATTGGCTTTTTGCTGAACCAGAGGTGCTAGAGCAGAACCTAGAGTAAACCAACACAGGGTTGGGGGAAAGCAGAGACCTGAGAGAGACTGATGAGCAAAGATTTTTAGTAAAACTTTATATATGAAAAAGAAAAAATCCAGCTGTAAGCTAAATGGCTAATACTTCCTTCATTCAGCAAATATTATTGAGTGCCTACAATGATCCAGGTCCTGTGACAGGTGCTGAGGACGAAGATGTGAGCAAAACCAGGCCACCTTGGTCCTCCCAGCATGCCCCCTGGTGGTTGATCATGTGTATGACAGAATACTCATTCTGGAATGTTACACTGCCACTGTGAAGAAAGTTTGCAAAGAAAAATTTATAAAACAGCCTAGACATAATGTAATAGCAAGTTAAAGCAGAAAAAGTGTATTCAGAGTATTAACTGTGCATAAATCCTCCATAATCCACAACTCAAAAATAGCAATTGTCAAGTTTGTAGCCCACTTTCATGTGTGGTTTTTTTTTTTTTTTTTTTCCTATTTTCAACACATCGAGTATACAGATAAAATAAACTACTGGAAAATAAAGAATATTGATAGTTGTTATTTCTGGTTGTGGTATTATGAGTGTTTTTGCTTTCTCCTCTGTGCCTTCTCAGTCACTCAGTCGTGTCCAACTCTTAGTGACCCCACGGACTGTAGCCCACCAGGCTCCTCTATCCAAGGGATTTTCCAGGCAAGAATACTGGAGTGGGTTGCCATTTTCTTCTCCAGCTTTCTTCTCTATTACTTTCTGTATTTTCCAAGTTTCCTAGAATCAGCGTGTATAAACAGGAAATAAGTCAATTAAACACTCACAGACATGTAGAGCTTCTCTTCCAGCAGTCACTTGTTTTCTCTTTCCCCTTGCCTTTGGTGTCTCTAGGGTAGGACACGCAGGCCTCCACCAGGGCAGCACAGACACTGTGAGAGATGCTTCAACCGTCACTGCCACATGCCTGTGGAGCCCAGTGTCTCTTGCCCGGTGATAAACTGCCACCTGTCCTGTGGTGCTACCTTCCACATGTGCAAAGAGGCTGAGCACGAGCTACTCTGCCCTTTAGAGCAGGTTCCGTGCCTCAACTCCGAATATGGCTGCCCCCTCTTCTTGTCCCGCCACAAGCTGGCCAAGCACCTGCAAGTGTGTCCTGCCAGCGTGGTCTGCTGCTCCATGGAGTGGAACCGCTGGCCAAATGTGGACTCTGAAACAACACTTCACGAGAACATCATGAAAGAGATCCCCGATGAGGAATGCTTGGACACAGCCCTGGCCCTTCAGGACCAGAAGGTCCTTTTTAGATCTCTGAAAATGGTAGAACTTTTCCCAGAAACTAGAGAACCCACGGAAGAGGAACCTCCTATGAATGGTGAAGCCAGCTGGGAGGAAATGGGTGGAGCGGTGGGTGGGGAGGATGCTAGTTTGCTAACAGGCCACTCTCTGTCAGCCATGAATGGGGAGGTGGTAGAGTTGACTCAAGAAGAACGAGAGGCATTAGCCAAAACCAAAGAAGGGATGGACCTGGCCAAGTTTGACAAGTGGGAAAATATATTCAGCAAAGAGCATGCAGCCTCAGCTTTAACAAGCTCATTAGCCAGCAGTGACAGCAAGAGCAGTAACGGCCCAGAGAAAGAACAGATTTCCAGCAGCAATAGAACGGTAAAGGAGGGAGCTGCCAAAGGAAAAGAACCACAGGAAGACCAGAAGCAGCAGGACTTTCATGCAGCCATAGAAAAGACAGGACTTGCCCCTTGGCAGGATGGTGTTCTGGAAAGACTGAAAACAGCTGTGGATGCAAAGGACTATAATATGTACCTGGTGCACAATGGGAGGATGCTTATTCACTTTGGTCAAATGCCTGCTTGTACACCCAAAGAGAAAGACTTTGTTTACGGCAACCTGGAGGCTCAGGAAGTGAAGACTGTTTACACCTTCAAAGTTCCCGTGAGCTACTGTGGGAAGCGGGCTCGCCTAGGTGATGCCATGAGTTGCAGGCCAAGTGAGCACAAGGCTGTCGACACTTCAGATTTAGGGATCACTGTGGAGGACCTGCCCAAGTCAGATCTCATCAAGACCACCCTCCTGTGTGCTTTGGAAAGAGAACTCAAAGGTCACGTCATCTCCGAGTCCAGGAGCATTGACGGGCTATTCATGGATTTCGCTACACAGACATACAATTTTGAGCCAGAACAGTTTTCTTCTGGGACGGTGCTGGCCGACCTCCTAACCACTGCCAACCCGAAGAGCAACGCGAACGGGCTCCATGTGGAGCTCCACAGTGAGTGTGTGACCAGGAGACACAACAAGAGCAGCTCTGCCTTTACTTTCACCTGCAACAAGTTCTTCAGGAGGGATGAATTTCCCCTACATTTCAAGAATGTCCACACAGACATTCAGTCATGTCTCAACGGCTGGTTCCAACACCGATGCCCCCTGGCCTACTTGGGATGTACCTTTATTCAAAACCATTTCCGTCCCCCAGGGCAAAAGGCAAAAGTGATATACAGTCAGGAGCTCAAGACCTTTGCCATCAAGCCGGAGGTTGCTTCAGAGCTGAGTGAGGGAAGGAAGAACAACCATTTCTCAGGTCGTGAAGGAAAAAACCAGAATTCTCTAACCAGCCTGCCCCTGGAAGTCCTGCAGTACATTGCTGGGTTCCTAGACAGCATCAGCCTGTCCCAGCTCTCCCAGGTGTCCGTGCTGATGAGGAGTATCTGTGCCACTTTGTTACAAGAGAGAGGGATGGTCCTCCTGCAGTGGAAGAAGAAGAGGTATTCCCATGGAGGCACCTCCTGGAGAGTTCACAGAAAGGCAAGTAATTCACTTAGTCATTTACTTCATTCATTCAGCAATTATTTCCTAAGGGCCTTCTATGCACCAGCAGTATACTAGGCACTGGGATTGTACTAGGTTACTAAGAATGAGACACAGTCTGTGAGCTCAAGGAAGCTAGTCTAGAGGAGGAGACACACCCATAAACATAAAAATAGTAATACATATAGTACTGTCTATGTATCTCTGTGTATGTGTTCAGAATATCTGCTGTTTGATTGCATGATCCATTCTCCATTGTGATCTGTCCCCCAGGAGGCTGATCTCTGCAGACTACCTTAACCTGCTCCCCTGCCCTCCAGCTTCCAGGCGGGCTAGTCTAACGGGAGTATATCTAATGGGAGATGGGCAGGTGGGAGAGGCTGACACAAGTGTTCTTCTAGCTTCCTCTCTGCACGCATTTTCCCCTTCTTGACACTTTGCACTGGCCTTGTCTCTCCACTGAAGATAGCGATATTTGATGGTGTTCTCCACACAGTTATCCATTCTGGACTCTAATAAACTCCTCCTTCCCATTCAGGCCTAGAGTAGTAGCACTCAAGATGGTTACTAGCCTGGGTACTGCACTAAATCTTCTCGTTTTCCTATACGCTGCTCACACATTTGTGTATCATTCCTTTTTAAAATTCTCTTCAGATTACCCAGTATGAGTGTGCCATCTGTTTTCGGCCTAGACTCTAATTGATACAATATGCCAGCAGATTCTCCTAAGCTGCATGTCAACTAATTTTTGCCATTGTTGAATTCATTTTGAAGTTCTAAAATAATTTGGTCCACTGATTTCTCCTGGTTCAAATGCTTATTTAAGGTTCGATACCTGATAAGGGAACTCGGAGTTTGCTGCAAATGCTTATTTAATTTTTAAAATATTGTATAAATGAAAGAATCTTTCCCCTTGGAAAAGCTTTATTCCCTTTTCCTGATAAAGCTGCTGCTGCTGTTAAGTCACTTCAGTCATGTCTGACTCTGTGCGACCCCATAGATGGCAGCCCACCAGGCTCCCTCGTCCCTGGGATTCTACAGGCAAGAACACTGGAGTGGGTTGCCATTTCATTCTCTGATAAAGCTAGGCTTGCTTAACTGTATTATAAGTTCTATTAACTTGTATCAAATAGAAGTGAAACTCCCAATTCATCATATCCAAGGTGCCTTTAGCACCCTTTCTTATGGTACATGTATTAGTAATGTGAATCACAAATGTATGATGCCCATTTAGGTCATTAATTCCAAAATCTCACTGTTGACTTTCTTCCCAGTATGTGGTTGTATGCAAACTGGCTTTGGGGAGTTAGGAGATGTTTACATCTATTTTTATTGATTATGTCTAAAACATCTTGCATATTTTCTATTACCATTCCCTGAGCAGTCTTCTTCAAAAAGTAATTATCACACTCTCCTTTATGAATCCAGGCCTGCATCCATGTGTTAAATAAATGACTGCCAACTGACCATGTGTTAGGAATAAACATGAATGAGACTATGACCCTGTCTTCAGGAACTGTATAGTCTGGAACTACCTAATATCTTCCTCTGTAAAATCAAATGCAAATAATTTAATTTACATACTAGAAATTTCATTATTTTTTGACTAACAATTTTCCCAATTCAGTCATTGCTGACAACTCTTAAATATCATTCAGGACAAACTAATTTCCTTGTAGAAAGGAAGAAAGAGAATTTAGTTGGAGCTAAAGGATACTCATATTAAAATGGCTTTTTAAAGTAAAAGGAAAATAATTCTAAGATCTCAGGGCACTTTTTTTATATATAAGAACAATGACAAGATACTGATGATGAAGTGATAAAGTTGAAGAATATCAGGTTATGCCTATCTTCATAGTCAGGTTTTAAAACTAGTTACTTTGGCACCATCCTAAGTGCCAAAGGCCAGCAGGGGTTTGAGTACCAGCCTTTTAGATTTCTCCTAAGGATTCTGTTCTAGTGAGACTCTTATTAATTAGCATACTTTAATTTTTAAGCAATATAAAACCAACTTAAAATACATAAATATAAAAAGAAAAGAAAGTGAAGTCGCTCAGTCGTGTCTGACTTTTTGTGACCCCATGGACCATAGCCTGCCAGGCTCCTCCATCCATGGGATTTTCCAGGCAAGACTACTGGAATGCATTCTTTATACATAAGAATATTCTTTATATAGGTATTCTTTACATGTATAAATGTATTCTTTATACATAAGAAACTTTATACATAAGTTTATACATAAACTATAAAGGGAATTTATTGGCCCATAACTAAAAAGTCTAAAGGTAATAATTTCAGTTATAGCTTGATCTAACTGCTAAAAAATGTCCCCCAAATGATCTTTTTACTATCAATTCTTATCTCTACTTTCTCACTAGTGACTCCACTCTAAGACACAGTTCTCCCTTCGTGGTCCATGGGGGCTGTTAGCAGCTCTGAGAGACAATAGCTTCCAAATTTAAGCACAGAGGGGAAAAAAGAATGTACTTCCTGATATCTCAGAGAAAAGTTCTGGAGTAGAGTCTCATTGGCACTGGTTGTCTTGATTTGAAACATATGTCTATTCTAGAACTAATCACTTTGCTGGGGGGTGGGGTGGGGTGAGGGTGTATAGCAATAAGCAGATTAGTATTAGTTGGTATTAGTCATTTTCACACAACGTGTGCTGGCTGGGAAGGTTATCAGTTGGAAGGGGGTCTAGGAATTGGATTCTGGAGAATGAGACTAACATATGTATGCTGCAGTCACTAAACACTTTCTGGAATCTGAGACCAGGAAGAACAGAAAGGCATTTCTTCAAACTATTTAAATAAAGCTGACCTGTGGGTACCACACTCTGGGTTTACTTTCATGCATCTATCTCTCCTCAGATTTGGCAATTCAGCAGCCTCTTCTCCAAAATCAAGAGCTGGGAGTTTAATGAAGTTGCCTCCATGTCTGAGCACCTGAAATCCTGTCCCTTCAATGTTGTAGAACACAAGACTGACCCGATTCTTTTGACCAGCATGCGTCAGTCCCATGAACAGGCCCGAGAGACCTTAGTCACCACCTTTAGAGCCAGACCACGAGGAAGACACACCTTACACTAAAGACTCAGAAGCCACCGTTCTTGGATTCCTATTCAGAGTTACTGAAGTTGGACAGAGTGTGATTTTGAGAACTTTCTTCTACAAATTGGAAATGTTATCTAGGTGTTTTTGAACATGCAATGTCCTTCAAAACCTGAGTAGCAGCATAAGGTGGAAAAATTACCTAAGCCATGGCTTGTATAATTGCTATAGCACCATACTGATAACTAATAGCCTCCCTCCCCGTACTTATTTTTTCTAAAATAAATCCATCTGCGGAGTAAATAGGTAACTTGAGGCCATTTAGAAGATGAGCCCAAGACCTTAGGAGATGAGAGAGCAGTGAAATTCCATAACCAGCATAGGCCTGTGCTTTTGTGGAGAACTTTTTAGTTTATGAGCGCCTTCAACGATATGGGGCAGATAGGAAGAGGGACTGAGATGCCTCCCAGGGCACCCAGGGTAAAAAGCACAGTCTGAAGTTTCTGGAGCTGGAGTTGCCTTGACAGCCAAGTCCAGGGCTTCTTTTAATTACCTCACTGTCTCTAAGCCCAGACAGTTCAAACAGTCCAACAGAACAGAGACCTAGGCTAAGCACAGCAGCCTCAGGGACACCTAAGGTTGAACAGTAAGAGGCAGAAATAAGGTCACAGAATGAGGTGGTTGTGTAGAATCTTGGCAACATATAGAAGGACAGCCTTGAAAAAATGAGAGGAATCCAGAGGAGATACTATATGTATGAAGAAAATTAGGACAAAAATCACAGACTGCTTTTGAACATTTTAATAGCGACTTAAGATTCAAGTTTCTTTTCCTCTGAAAATTGTATGCTCGGGCTGGATCAGGGAGAGCCCAGGTATGGGCCAGCACCACCCTGGGCTATGTGAAATGATCACAAGACACTAACCTCAACTTCCGTGTCATGCCAGAAGGCAAAGGGTAGCCCAAGGAGACCACGCGTATGGAAAAGTCAGGCCCACTGTAGGTCCTGTGGTACCAGTCCCTAGGTCCTAGACACCACTTGAGTATACCATGGGGAATCTTGAGAAGGAAGACATCTGAACATAGTGATTCCCTTTAATTGCTCTTACCTCTTGCTTGGCATGACTTCATTCTGTGAAAAATGGGTGACACTTCTGATTTTTGGTAACAAATAGTCAAAACTTATGAGAACAAAAGTTAAATAAAAATACACAAGAGAAACTGGCATCCCCAAAGCAGGGTTTTGTGGAACTATTGACATTTTACACTGGATAATTCTTTGTCATAAGGGACTGTCCTGTGTGTTAGAGGATGTTTAGTGACATCCTTGGCCTCTATTCAATAATACCAGTAGCTCCCCTACTGCTTTAACAACCAAAAATGTCTCTGGAAATATCCTCTGGGAGCAAAATCACTCCTGGTTGAGAACCACTGCCCTAATGAATGACATGCCAATAGCAGTAAGTCAGGTAAGCTTTTTAGTACAGCAAATTCTGACCTCACATAACCATCTATAGTAGTCATGATTTCATGTAGCTCTTTGTTTACCAAATAGATTTTAGATACATGATGATTTTAAGTTGGGAACCAAATGGAGCTAAGTTTGTTTGATGTGGCTTCATGTCCTTGGGTCATGTGCAAAAAATATATCCTATCAGGTCTCCAGGCATAGCTGAAGCCAGGATGGTTGAACTGCTTATCCCGTGTATATATCCCTCTCACCTTAACTGATACCATTTTCCTAGCAATTGTCAGCAAGCAAGACAGAGGGAAAAGGAGGATGGGTACTGTGGAGAAGCAGAGAACAAAGAATTTAACCACCAACAATAAGAGTCTAGTCGATATGAAGGCATGAGAGCAAGTGCCAGAGTAGAAGTACCCTCATCTTTCATTTTAACGTGCCACTTGGTACTAGTCAGTAATGTAACTCTACTTTTCCTAATCCTTATTGTTTGGTTTATATTTCACATTTGTATATAACGTGCCATTTTCTAAAAAATATAACTAGAGTGTGAGCTAAGGTTTTATTCAGTGAAAGTAAGTAATTGCAACAACTAAACGATAAAGTGGGGGAAAAAAGGAAGAGTTCTCCAGGGATCAGTTCCACATTTTTGGAATCTAGTCCTTCCTATATGAAGAAAGAAAGCTCTGAAAATCCATTTTGGGGGTTTATTTTATTAGAAAAAGAAAGCAAGGGGAGTTGTAGACTAAGGGAGATGAAAATCTGGGGCTACTGTGAGCCAGATGAGAAGTATAGAGAAAGAGAGCAGAGGGCTCTTCCTTGACAGTCTGGGCAGCCTGGGGTTCAGGAGGGCAGTCAGAAGAGTGACTGCACCTCTTTGTGGGCCCCACCATTCTAGGCACACTTTACTTTCCCAGTTTCTATCTAAAGTGCAACATTGAGTGGATCAACACCATCAAACACACTTTATAAGGCATCAAATTATATATGTAGCAGGAAATCAGAGTAAGACAGGTATCCACTGGCCTATACAAAAATGCACATTTTATGGTGAGAGGGCAGTTGGAGAAAAAGGAAAGCCTTTTACAGAAACAGTGAAGTGATTAATGGGATGAAGCTACAGTGAGCAGCATGAACAGCAAGCATTATCTGACAAAAGCAAGATAGCTAGAAATGGCTTCAGCTTAAGAATCAGCTAAGGAGGGGACTGTGGACCCAAGAATAAGAACTTGGATGGGGGAGATGTCTGTGGGCAGAGCCCTTGAAGAGTACCACACCAAGAAATCCAGTCCAAAGTAGGGATTGCTGTATGTGGAGGGTAAGATTTGTGGAACCCATGCAGAAAGGATTATTGCCTTAAGGACCTGGAAATGAAGCTTTTGTCTTATAATGAAGGAAAAAGTGAAAATCAAGGTGGAATTTGGATGTAAGAAGAAAATCGCTGCCAAAGTATGATCTATGTGTGATGTCTAATTAAACTGAAGCAAAGAATGAGATTGTATATATTAGTGTGACTTACCTCTATACCCTGGAAACCCCAATAACTCTACAGGCAAATATAAAGGCTGTTTTGTACTCTGAAAGTCTAACTGGATGACTCCTGCAAGTGAGGTGTAGAGACAGATGTGTCTCACTGGCACAGAGGTCACTGTGGCAACAACGGAGTGTGTGTCTTGAAGAAAAGCCAAGGAATGAGCCTGACAGATACAGCGCTCTAAGCACATGGGCAGCTTACCAGTGAACTCTAAGGATTTTCATGAAGCCTTGCCGCAACTATGGGTCTCAGCCACCAATCCTAGCTTTTCCTTGATCCCACTGTCTTCTCCATCTTTGAAAGCTGAACCCAAGTTTAGATATTGGTTATAGCACGGACTTTAGACTCTACCATCTGAGCCACCAGAAAAGCCCCCATTTTCTACCAACCCTATACCAAATCCTGACTTTCATTTTGATTTGATTTTGTTTTGCCTAGGGTCTCCTATTCTGGATCTTGCCAATCCCAATGGCTTGAGGTTAGATAAACTCACTGCATCCTGATCTCATCCCCATACTTTGCTTGATGACTTGTTTTTTGCTTATCACTGGCTGTCCAAAGGTCCTCACTTCTTCTATCAGCCTCAGCCCTGTACCACAGAGAAACTTCATGTACCACAGAGAAACTCAATCTATCTTCTTACACAGTCATTGATTTCATTCATCCAGCTACAGGGAAGCCTAGACTTTCTTTAGTAGAGGCCACTATTTTTGACTCCAAACCCTTTTATCATCTCATTGTTCCCTTTTGCGCCTAGTTGCTCAGTCATGTCTGACTCTTTGCAACCCCAAGGACTGTAGCCTGCCAGGCTCTTCTGTCCATGGGGATTCTCTAGGCAAGAATACTGGAATGGGTTGCCATGCCCTCCTCCAAGGGATCTTCCCAGCCCAAGGATCGAATCTAGGCCTCCGCAGTGCAGGCAGATTCTTTACCGTCTGACCCACCAGGGAAGTCCAAGAATACTGGAGTGGGTAGCCTATCCCTTCTGCAGGGGATCTTCCTGACCCAGGAATCAAACCGGGATCTCCTGCATTGCAATAGTTTATTTACCAGCTGAGCTACCAGGGAAGTCCAATTGTTCCCTTTTAGTTTTAATCTTTTGTTCTTGTTCTTGGCCAAATCTTTTCCTCCTTCCTTTCCCCTAATTTCTGCTTCTGCCTCAGGCATCATCGTGCACTAAAGAAATATAGTCATTACTCCCAGGTGGAAGGTGGCTGACCTCTCACAACTGCAGAAGCCAGTAGAATTTGAACTGCTTAATGTAGACCCTTCCTGGCCTGTTTCCCAACCTAACTGCCATTCTCCAGGCCCATCTGTTTTTGGACTGGATATCAGTATAGTCTAAGGAAAAGGCATGGCCCTTGACACCAGGGTACAGAGTGATGGGCAGTGGTTGGAAGGATTTTTCTGAATATGCGAAAGAGGGAAGGAAAATTCCCTCTACCTGTAATGAGAGTTAGGGTCATTGAGGGCCGTGTAAAAGTACTATTTACCTCAGAATAGAGGTTAGCCATGGTCCCACTTTATTTCCAATTTAGGACTGATCAGAGAGAAGAGTCAGAGATATCTCTGCAGAGAAGGAAACTGAGAAAACAACACACCTAGGAAAACTAGGAAATATAGACATACCTTGCCATGCAGACGGACCAGGAAGCTCAGCACTCGCAAAGGAAACTAGAGTTAGGGGTATGGGTTAGAGGGGGCACTCATGAGGAAGGGAGCGGGACCACAAGACAAACATCCCTGAGATCATCCTGGGTATCCAGGATAAAGAAGACATCAAGGGGAAGGAGACCCCCTTCTTCGTGCTGCCGCTGCTCCCTACCCTAATGGAGAGGGAGAGGGAAGTCTGTCTAGAACTTCAGGCAACTCATGACATTCTGTCAGACACTTGCAGCAGAAATGGAGAGCATCTGGAGGCAGAGCCACTGGGGACATGCGAAGTTACAGTGCAGAAAGAAGACAGGAACAGTTACTGGAGGAGCTTGACATAATTTGCAGGGAAGAGTCCAAAGTGGCCATGGCAACGTCCTCGCCACCATCCCTCGTCCACCATCTCAATGTCAGTGATGACATCATCTGGGTCAAAGGAAATCTCATCACTTCCCTCTGGGGAGAAAATTGACAGATTATTAGGATCGTCAGGCAAGAATCCCTCCACCCCTGTGCCCCCTCTTTAAACCTCAGGAAGGGAAAGAGGCCTGCCCTTGATGCCAAGTCTGGGGCCCTATTCTGACCCACACAATCCACCCACCTCTCATGTATCAAGGGGCTCCAGACATCAGACCCCTCAGACCACTCCCAACCTACCTCCTTGGTAATCATACAGGGCTACAGCTGAGATCCCAGCTCCAGCCCCAGCTGGGTGGCCTGATGATCCTGCACAGTGAGAAATATGAACATGGTCTTACCAACATGGAGAAGGAAAACAGACCAGTCCTTCCATGTACTGGGGGAATTCTTCTGCCCCACCACTCACCAGCCAAAGTGGAGGAAAAAGAGGGATCCTCAGGCTCAAGCACATCCTCATAGTCCGCCTCTGCTTCCTCATCCTGCTCATGTCTGTCTATCTCCTCAATATCCTCATAGTCATTCTCAGGCTCAGGTTCAGGCTCAGGCTCGGGCTCAGGTGCTGCTTCATACACTGGCTCTTCCTGCAGCTGGAAGACTTCTGGAGTCCTGGGGGGCAGAGCTGGGGCCTCCTCATTGTCCTGAGAAGAGACAGTATGAAGCAAGGTGACTTCTGTTCACCAGGAGCCGCCTCTCCAAAACCTCCCAATGGAGGACTGCTAAGACCCTTCCATCCACATGCTTCCACTTCCAGGTCCATTTCTGGCTCCTTCTAACACAGTCTCCTAGGGAACACAGTCTCTCACCCCTCTTCCTTCTTCAACCTCCTCCCATATCCATCCACTCAAAACACCTACCAACAGGTGATATTAATAGAAGGGGAATGTAAAAGGTATAAGGAGAAATAAATGGCAAATGAGTTAGATTCCTTGGAAGACCAGGAAAACACTGAAGCAAAATCTAAAAGGAGAAAAGATGACAGATAGGATGACTAACTGTCCTAGTCTGCTCAGGACTGGGTGATTTCCCAGAATATAAGACTTCCAGTGCTAAGGTTAGGATAGCCCCAGGCAAACCAGGGTGTTTGATCAGCCTGCAGGGCTGTGTCCACCTACTAGGACATGAGGAGATGGGAAAGGTGCAGATCTTTGGGGGGCAGTCTGCTTACCTCTGGGGGATCCTGCCTTGGGGGCAGGGCAGGTACCGGTTGTTCCCTACTGGTTCTCACAGGCTCAGGCTCTGATGATGGACAACTCCCTGCCGGAGGCCAGGCCTGTGAAGGATGAAGCATCTCTTCAGTGAGCAAGAAATTTTATCTTCTCTCCTGTACTAGAATACCCCTTCCTGTCTCTGCCAATTCACATCTATCATTTCTCAAGATGGACTCCAACCTGAAATGACAGCTCCTTCCTCTTGTTCTTGCAGCAGTAACTGACTGCACTGCCTGGTGACCTATCTTCTGTTGAACTATGTAAATCTTGGGGTTTTTTTCACTGAGCATTCTTATATGTATATATGAAGCTTAATTACACAATTAGATTGAAATCTTCCAAAGACAAGGATAACAACTATAGATTTTGCTAAAACAGGGGAGTCCTGGGTCTTACTTTTTACTAAGGATACAGACCCCTTAGGCTCCTATCTGGGCAAAGAATGCTGGATGTGGATCCTGGAGGGCCAAGCACTTACCTCTGAGGAGATTTTCTTAGGCAATGGGGCTGGCACCACTGGCTCTTCCCTAGTGGCCACTGGGTGTTGAGCCTCGTGGCTCATCTTTACCAAGGCCTTTCTCTCCTGTTGCTGTCTGGCCATCTGTTGTGCCTTCTCCTCTTCCTCCCGCTTCCTCTTCTCCTCTGCCATGGACTCAAATTTTGCCTTCAGCCCACGGGCCCCACTAGAAGCTACAGACACAGTCAAGAAAAATTAGGGTTGTCTTGGGCTGGAGGTAGAAGAGTAGCACTGGAAAGAAGAGGAGTCAGTTAAATGTCCAGAAGAAGAGAAAATCGAGAAGGAACTCATGGAAAGGGAGATAAAGAGGTATTAACGAAGGACCAAGGGGCTTAGAGGAGGATAAGGTAGCCGTGAAGCTTGGATTTTCACATAGCCAGACCATATGATCTCAGACTCTTACTCCTTCTAAGGCTTGGTCCCCTAACCTGTATCCTTCCTTGTCCACATTTCTTAAATCTATATGCCCTCAGGCCACCATCTACCCACAGTTGCCATCCAAAGCTCCTTTCCCTTTGTGTTCTTCCCAAATGGCTCCCCCACCCCGTGTTCTCTACATACAGTTTCTTCCCTAGTGTCACTCAGATATCCACCTAACCTAATTTTTTCTAGGAGAGAGAATCTGGGAATATGAGGATAGGGGTCAAGTCTACATCAGCTAACCTAGGTAGTTAAATGCTTGGAGCAGGTAGTCCAGGAAGAAAAAAAGAATGAGAAGGCAGAGGAGATTGAGAGCACAGAGAGAGGGAATTATAACTCACCAGCCTCTATGGGTGTCGTCTTCTTGTAAGCTGTGGTTGGGGCCTCCATTTCATTGAAGCCAACAGCACTCTGCAGGTAGAAGAATAGTATGTGTAGTGGTGGGGAGAGGGAAGGGAGTGGTAATGACCCAGAAGTCAGTATCAGGGATTGGGGCCACTAAAGGAGGTCTCCCTAAACTTTTGATGCTCAGTAGTAGTTAGACAGGGTATTCAAATACTGTTATTTTGCATCAGAGAGATGGGTAAAGAAGTTCTAGGCTTGTAGGACTAGCTCTCCCTTTAAAAAAGCTCAGTGTTCCTGGAATCTCACATCTTTTAAGTCCAGTTGCCTGGAATACAGGAGTGTATGAACTACATGCAGTACTTGAAGAGGTGGAGGGAAAGACTGAATGGAGTGGGGCTAGATTATTGACTGAGTTAATCAATACCAAGCAATCAATGAAATTTTTAACACTTTTCCCTGGAGTTTGTCTGTATCCCTGTCTCTCTCTGCCTCCTCACCCTCCTTGATAAAGCTCAGGCTTCGGAAGACATACCCATTAGATGCTGAGGGCAGTCAATGGGAAGAGCAGGAGGACAGTGCAGCACACCTAGCTTTGCTCATCCTTTTACCCACTTTGCCTCTCACTCTTCTCCACATACTTCAGGGAACTCTTCCCAAGACATTGGTGTTCCGGTGCTTTACCTTATCCACACGGTCCTTTTGGATGCCATACTGCCCGCCAAAGCCCTTGGCATAATCTGCAGGGTGGAAAGGTCTGAGAGTCACAAGAGGAGTTAAATGCTAGAAATGTATGGGAAGAGGGAGTAGGAGCAGTGGGAAGGAGGGCCAGAAGACAGGAATGAGGAAAACAGAGAGATCGATGAGGAAGTGTGAAATTCAGGAGAGAGAGAGAGGAATGGGTGGGAAAAGATGAAAAAGGATGGGGGAAAAAACACCTGGGAGAGAATGGAGATATAAGACATGGGAAGAGAGAAATGAAAAAGAGAGAAGTGGCAGAAAAGGGGAAAATATAAAGGAATAAACAGGAAAAATTAAAGTGAGAAGTTGCTGTATAGCACAGGGAGCCCAGGCACTCTGTGATAACCTGGAGGGATGGGATGAGGGGAGGGGAGGGAGGGGATGTATGGATAATTATGGCTGATTTGCATTGTTGTATGGCAGAAACCAGCATAATATTGTAAAAAAAAATTTTAATTTAAATTTAAAAAAATAGAAAAAAAATTAAAGTGAGCCCCCTCCCCCAGCCATCCCCTATGTGTCCCAGGGAAGAAGGCTCTCTCTGTGAAGTAGAGGGGCCTCTAAGACTCACAGCCAAATCACACTCTTGCCATCACCCAACCCATCTGTCTTCATCCATTCCTCAATGACCCCTTCTCTTTGGTCACCTTCCTGTGTCCTGCTCCTAAGCTTGCTGTTCTCCTCTCCATCCCTGTGGGTCTTCCCCCAACCTACCCCCATACATGTAACACATACTCTTCACCCTGCCACTTCCTGCATACCTCGTATTCTGGGTCCTCTGTGTCAACTTTCAGGACGTATAGAAGGAGGGCTCCACATATCCTATGGCCTCCCTCCTCTCCAGCCCCAACTCACCTCTCTGGGATTCATGTTTCTCTGTCTCTCCCTTGTAGTCATATCCGAGAGCTGCCTTGTCCCGTTTATCCTTCTCTATGCCATAACGGCCACCAAAGCCACGAGAGTAATCTACGGTGGAAGGAGCAGTTGTGAGAGCCCACTCTCAGTACATGGGAAAGTGTGTGGAAGAGGAGTCAGGAGGGGTGGGTGCAGGACGATGGGGCTTGGGAAGACAGCAGGGCCCGAATCAAAGAGAAATGGAGTTCTAAGCCATCCTTCATAAATTTTAATTCAACAATGTTCACTCTTCCTTACTTCCATTCAAAGATAGAAGATTATTTCAATTTTTTCCCTTCTTCAAAGAAGGAGAAAATACAGAGTGTAAGGAGAGACATCTAGAAGAAAAAGACAGATGCACGTGAACTACATGCCTTTCCCTAATTCTATGCAAACACTTAGTAATTTGAGAAAGAAATAATGACCTTTAAAAAAAAAATAGTGAATCTCAAAAGAAAACAAAAAAAAATTCCTGGCTCCAGAAACAAACAGATGAGTCAAAATAGTAGATATAATCATAATTATGAGCTGACCAGAAAACCCAAGCTGTTTTCAGTCACAAATTTAGTACCTGGGGAATAGGATGTAGGGTCTGAGGTTCTAGTTTCTATACAAGAACAGGTCGCTGGAGCAAAAAAGTAAGGCTCTGCCCACTTCTATAAAGTAATTCTAGAAAAAGCCTACTACTTGTCCAGGGAAATGGTAAGAGGAACTCTAGTTTTTTAGCATTTGGAGAAGATTTTACCTATGAGATTTGTAAGCTCCAAGCCTGCACCTGAATGTGTGAGATACAAATATCCAGTTTCATACTACTTATATTATATAGAAATTCTAAGCTGAGAAATTAATTGAATACTGATATAGGAAAATATATACCACAGAAAGAGTAAGCATCAGAAAGATGACATGAATATGAGACAAAGTGGACTTCAAGACAAAATGCATTATAAGAGACTTAACACAATGATAAAAGGGCAATTTGTCCTTTATCAGGATGAAATATGATGAATCAAAATGATCAGGATCAAAATTCATGAAACAAAGCAGAAAGATAAAGAGACAAATCTATGACCATAGTCAAAAATTTTAACACTCTTTTCTCATTATTAATAAAAAATTTAGACAAAAAGGATCTATTAGAGAAGTCCCAAAAAACATTATTAACAAGACCTAACTGACATTTATAGAATATTGCATCCCCAAATTTCATGATATACATTTTTTCTATGCACATATACCATCCACCAAGATAGACCATATACTTGTTCATATAAAAAGTTTCAGTACATTTTCAACAGATTGGAATATGAGATGTCATATTCTCTGATTATAATAGAATTAAACTAAAAGTTCATAACAATAAAATAAGAAGATTTCCCAAATACCTTTAAAATGAGCAATTATACTTTTAAATGACTCATGGAGCAGAGAAGAAATGAAAAGGAAATTAATATTTTGAATCGAATAAAAATTAAAATATATATAACATTGTGGAATGTAGCAAAAACAGGTGTTTCCCAGGTGGCACTAGTGGTAAAGAACCCGCCTGCCAATGCAGGAGACGTAAGAGACATTCAGTCCCTAGGTTGGGAAGATCCCCTGGAGAAGGGCATGGCAACCCACTCCAGTATTCTTGCCTGGAGAATCCTGAAGACAGAGAACCCTGACAGAGTATGGCCCGTAGGGTTGCATAGAGTCAGACACGACTGAAGTGACTTAGCACACACACTTAAGTACCCATGAAGTAAGCAAAGGTTTAAAATCAATTTTCTAAGTTTCTACCTTAACAAGCAAGAACAAACTAAACCCACATTAAAATGAAAGAAAAAAAATACTGAAAAGCAGAATTCAATAAAATTTTAAAAACAAGTAAACAATGGAGAAAATGAGCAAAGTCAAAAGATGCTTCTTTGAAATTAATAATAAATAATAGTAAAGAACCTTTAGCAAAATAGTTAAAAAGAAAAAACTACAAATTAATAATATCAGTAGTAAAAGTGAACATGTCACTTATAGATCTTACAGAGGTTGAAAATAAATCAGGGAATACTATAAATGAATTTATACCAATATATTTGAAAATATAGATAAAATGGAAAATGTCCTTGAAAAGCATACATTACCATAATAAGAAAAAAACCAGAAGACTGACTAGACATATATCTATTTAAGAAATTGAATTCATAATGGAAAACAAAAATCATAAAGAGAACATGGTCTATTACTATTAAGACCCTGGAATGCAGCCAGAAATAAAGGCAGAATTTCTCTGATGGGAAATATTCTCAATCCAGGGCACATAAAACAAATATCCTTTTCTCCCCACTGAAATAAATTTGTGAAATTTAATAAATTATAAACTATCAAAGAAATAAATAACCATGATGGAAAATAGATTAGTTGAACAGAAAAATTGGCATTCCCAAGAGTTGCAAATAGTATGACAATGTGAAAGAAACTATAAAATGAGTATTTTAAAAATAACTAAAGCACTTAAAGAAGGGGAAAAATATAACGAAAGCAATACGAGATTAAGGAAAAGAAATCAGCAGATTTGCAATAGAATCAAAGGGAACTAGTACAAATGAAAAATAAATGAAATGAAGTTGAAAAATTAGTGGATGGCTTAAACAATAGTTAAATACAGCTGAAGGAGGAGTTCGAGAACTTAACATAGATCCAAGGGAATTACCCAGAATGCAAAACAGCAAGATAAAGAGATGAAAGTAGAGAACAGAAATTAAGAGACATCAAGAACAGAACTTATGGGTGGGGGGCGGTCCCAAGATGACAGTGGAATAGGGCGGGGAGACCACTTTCTCCCCCCCCAAATTCATCAAAAGATCATTTGAATGCTGAGCAACTTCCACAAAACAACTTCTGAATGCTGACGGAGGTCATCAGGCGCCCAAAAAGGCAACCCATTCTCTTCAAAAGGAGATAAGACAAAATATAAAAGGCAAAAAGAGAGACAAAAGAGTTAGGGATGGAGACCTCTCCTGGGGAGGGAATAGTGAAGGAGGAGAAATTTCCAAACAGTAGGAAACCCTCTCACAGGTGGGTCTGTGGGGGGTTTGGAATTTCAGAGGGCAACATAACTGGGGGGAAAAAAACACACAACCCACAGAATAGGCGCCTAACCCTGCCAGCAGAGAAGTAGCCCAGACGTTCACATCTACCACCAGCAAGCAGGCACTGGACAGGGAAGTGCCGGTGGCATCCTCGGTTCTTAGAGTAAGAACTGGGCCTGAATGCCCTGAGGGCAATCTGAAGGAGCTAAAGTGAGATAGCAACTCAAACTGTGGGATTGCCGGAGAGAAAAAAAAAAAAGAGAGAGAGAGAGAGAACTTCCCTGCAAAAGGTTCCAGCTAGTAGCCTGGCCCACTCACAGAATGAAGGATTGAGCAAATACCAAAGGAGAGCTAGCTGGCTGCATACAGACCCCTCGCAGCCCACACCCCCACCAGAGGCAGAGCGGCAGATGTGTGACGATCAGAGCTGGAAGGCAAGGAGCTGCTCCAATCTTGGCCCCAGAGATTGGCATCCTCCACCAAACTGTGAGCAGGCTCCCAGTTACTAACCATGTCTTCCTGGACAGTTGACATCTGCCAGGATGGTCACAGCCTGAGATCAGCTCCCCAGAGGAGACACACAGCACACCTGAGACAGTGCTCTTGCCCCACACCTTGGAAGCCGAGCGCCAAGGACCAGGGAGGTGATTAAGATGCACGGTCCACCTTGGACAGTGCGCTCGCCAAGTACCTGGTCTTCTGAGCTGCTCGGACCAGGAAAAGGCACAAAACTGCATGCCCAACCAAGTCTGTGCCCTTGCGGAGTACCTGAGAACCTGAACCTAAGTGTCTTAGAGCTGGAAAGTGCACAAAACCCAGGGCCTGCTTTGGACATTGCCCTGCAGGGCACCCTGCAGCCTGAGCAGTGTAGACCCAGAAAGCACAGGCTGCTGTGAGCTGGGGCAAACCCAGTGTGGTCCATACACTGCGAGCACTCCCCACACACGCCAGCAATATTTGTTTGTAGTTTTCCTCCCTCCCCACAACACAACTGAACAAGTGAGCCTAAATAAGAGACCACCTTTGCCCCCTGTGTCAGGGTGGAAATTAGACAATGAAGAGACTTGCAAACGGAGGAAGCCAACATAAACAAAGAAGAGGGAACCACTCTGGAAGTGACAGGTGCAACAGATTAAAAGCCTGTTGTTAACACTGATTAAGCATTGGAGGGGGCCTATAGACCTTGAGAACAAGTACAAGCTGGAACAAGGAACTATATGAAACTGAACTGGCCCCACACTGC
Source organism: Odocoileus virginianus (assembly GCF_023699985.2). Taxonomy (NCBI): domain Eukaryota; kingdom Metazoa; phylum Chordata; class Mammalia; order Artiodactyla; family Cervidae; genus Odocoileus; species Odocoileus virginianus. The sequence continues at coordinate 8,763,253 of NC_069677.1, forward strand.
CCACAACAGCTCCAGAGAAATTCCTAGATATATTTTTACTATTATCACTTTTTAATTTTTTTTAAATTTAAGTTCTTTATTACTCCTTTAATTTTCATTTTTATAATCTACTATTACCTTGCAAAAAACAGATCCTATTTTTAAAGCAAATTTCATATATATATATTTAATAATTTTTATGATTGATTTTGTTTTTTATTTTTAATATTGTATTGTTGAGAGTCTAACCTCTACTCTAGATTTTTAATCTTTGATCTTTGGTATTTGTTATCAATTTTATACCTTTAAGAATCCAGTCTTCAGTATCCATTTTCACTTAGGGGTGTGATTACTGGCTTGATTGTTCTCTCCCCTTTTGACTCTCCCTTTTCTCTCCCAGGTCACCTCTATCGCCTCCCTCCCTCTTCTCTTCTCTACTTAACTCTGTGAATCTCTCTGGGTGTTCCAGGCTGTGGAGAACACATAGGGAACTGATTATTAGCTAGATTGGTCTCTTCCCTTTTGGCTGCCCCTTCTTCTCCTCCTCAGTTCAGTTCAGTTCAGTCGCTCAGTCATGTCCGACTCTTTGCAACCCCATGAATTGCAGCACACCAGCTAGTCACCTCTATCTCCCTCCTCCCTCTTCTCTTCTCTATGTAACTTTGTGAATATTTCTGGGTGTTCCAGACTGTGAGAGCACATAGAGAATTGATTACTGACTAGATCGCTCTCTCCCATTTTGACTCGCCCTCTTCTCCTCCTGGTCACCTCTGTCTCCCTCCTCCATCTTCTCTTCTCTGTGTAACTCTGTGAACCTCTCTGGGTGTCCCTCGCTGTGGAGAATTGTTTCACCATTAACCTAAGTGTTTTATCATTTGTGCTGTATGGATAGAGAAATCTTGAGGCTGAGAATAAGAACAAGATTGAAAGCCAGAGGCAGGAGGCTTAAATCCAAAACTTGAGAACAGACAACTCCTAATTCCAGGGAACATTAAAAGAGAAGAGCTCATCCCAAAGCCTCCATACCTACACCAAAACCAAGCTCCACCCAAGAGCCAACAAGTTCCAGAGCAAGACATATCATGATACTTCTCTAGCAAAGCAGGAATGCAGCCCTGAGCATTAAAAGAAGAGCTGCCCAAAGCCATACCAAATCCATAGACACCCCAAAGTTCACTACTGGACACTTTATTGCATTCCAGAGAGAAGAGATCCAGCTCCACCCACCAGAACACAGACACAAGCCTCCCTAAACAGGAAACCTTGACAAGACACTAGTCCAACCCCACCCACAGGGAGCAACTTCCACAATAAAGAGGAACCACAAACTTCTAGCCTACAGAAAGGGTGCCCCAAACATAACAATCTAAACAAAATGAAAAGGCAGAGAAATAGTCAGCAAGTAAAGGAACATGAAAAAGGACCACCAAACAAACAAAAGAGGAGGAGATAGGGAGTCTACCTGAAAAAGGATTCAGAAAAGTGATAGTAAAGATGATCCAAAATCTTTGAAAACAAAATGGAGTTACAGATAAATAGATTAGAGACAAGAATTGAGAAGATGCAAAAAATGTTTAACAAGGACCCAGAAGAAATAAAGAAGAGTCAGTCAATGAATGATGCAACAACTGAGACCAAAAGCACTCTGGAGGGAACCAACAGTAGAATAAGTAAGGCAGAAGATAGGATAAGTGAGGTGGAAGATAGAATGGTGGAAATAAATGAAGCAGAGAGGAAAAATGAAAAAAGAATGAAAAGAAATGAGGTCAACCTCAGAGACCTCTGGGACCATGTTAAATGCCCCAACATTCAACTCTAGGAGTCCCAGAAGAAGAAGACAGAAAGAAAGGACATGAATAAATACTTGAGATAATAGTTGAAAACTTCCCTAAAATGGGGGAGGAAATAGCCACCCAAGTCCAAGAAACCCAGAGAGTCCCAAGCAGGATAAACCCAAGGTGAAACAGCCCAAGACACATAAAAATCAAACTAATGAAGATCAAATGCAAAGAGCAAATATTAAAAGCAGCAAGAGAAAAGCAACAAATAACACACAGGGGGATCCCCATAAGGATAACAGCTGATCTTTAAATAGAAATTCTTCAGGCCAGAAGGGATTGGCAGGACATACTTAAAGTGATGAAAGAGAAAAACCTACAACCAAGATTACTATACCCAGCAAGGATCTCATTCAAATATGAAAGAGAAATCAAAACCTTTATAGACAAGCAAAAGCTGAGAGAATGCAGCACCACCAACCACCTCTTCCACAAATGCTAAAGGATTTTCTCTAGACAGGAAACCCAGAAAAGTTTTATAAACTCGAACCCAAAACAACAAAGTAAATGGCAACAGGATCACCCTTATCAATAATTACCTTAAATGTAAATGGGTTGAATGCTCCAACCAAAAGACAAAGACTGGTTGAATGGATACAAAAACAAGACCCCTATATATACTGTTTACAACATACCTACCTCAAACCAAGAGACACAAACAGACTGAAAGGGCTGGAAAAAGATATTTCATGCAAATGGAGACCAAAAGAAAACAGTACTAATACTCATATAAGATAAAACAGACTTTGAAATAAAGGTCATGAAAAGAGACAAAGAAGGACACTACATAATGATCAAAGGATCAATCCAAGAAGAAGATAAAACAATTATAAATATATATGCACCCAACATAGGAGCACCTCAATATGTAAGACAAATACAAACAAGTATGAAAGGGGAAACTAACAATAACACAATAATAGTGGGAGACTTTAATACCCCACTTACACCTATGGATAGATCAACCAAACAGAAAATTAGCAAGAAAACACAAACTTTAAATGATACAATGGACCATTTAGACATAATTGACATGTATAGGACATTTCACCCCAAAACAGTGAATTTCACTTTTTTCTCCAGTGCACATGGAACATTCTCCAGGACAGATCATACCCTGGGCCATAAATCTAACCTTGGTAAATTCAAAAAAATTGAAATTATTTCAAGTGTCTTTTCTGTTCACAATGCAGTAAGATTAGATGTCAACTACAGGGAAAAAAAACTATTAAAAATACAAACATATGGAGGCTAAATAATACACTTCTGAATAACCAACAAATCATGGAATAAATAAAAAAGGAAATAAAAATATTCATAAAAACGAATGAAAAAAAAAAAAACATGACAACCCAAAACCTATGGGTTTCAATAAAAGCAGTGCTAAGGGGAAGGTTCATAGCATTACAAGCTTACCTCAAGAAGCAAGAGAAAAATCAAATAAATAACCTACCTTCACACTTAAAGCAACTAGTAAAAGAAGAAATGAAGAATCCCAGGATTAGTAGGAGGAAAGAAATAAAAAAAAATTAGGGCAGAAATAAATGAAAAAGAAACAAAGCAAACTGTAGCAAAAATCAACAAAACTAAAAGCTGGTTCTTTGAGAAGATACATAAAATAGGCAAACCATTAGCCAGACTCATCAAGAAAAAAAGGGAGAAGAATCAAATCAACAAAATTAGAAATGAAAATGGAGAAATCACAACAGACAACACAAAAGTACAAAGGATCATAAAAGATTACTAACAGCAACTATATGCCAATAAAATGGACAACTTGGAAGAAATGGACAAATTTTAGAAGAGTAAAACCTTCCAAAACTGAACCAGGGAGAAATAGAAAATCTTAACAGACCCATCACAAGCATGGAAATAGAAACTGTAATCAAAAATCTTCCAACAAACAAAACCCCAGGACCAGATGGCTTCACAGGTGAATTCTACCAAAAATTTAGAGAAGAGCTAACACCTATCCTACTTAAGTTCAGTTCAGTCGCTCAGTCATGTTTGACTCTTTGCAACCCCATGAATCACAGCACGCCAGGCCTCCCTGTCCATCATAAACTCCCAGAGTTAACTCAAACTCATGCCCATCAAGTTGGTGATGCCATCCAGCCATCTCATCCTCTGTCATCCCCTTCTCCTCCTCCCCCAATCCCTCCCAGTATCAGGGTCTTTTCCAACGAGTCAATTCTTCGCATGAGGTGGCCAAAGTATTGGAGTTTCAGCTTTAGCATCAGTCCTTCCAATGAACACCCAGGACTGATCTCCTTTAGGATGGACTGGTTGGATCTCCTTGCAGTCCAAGGGACTCTCAAGAGTCTTCTCCAACACCACAGTTGAAAAGCATCAATTTTTCAGCACTCAGCTTTCTTCACAGTCCAACTCTCACATCCATACATGACCACTGGAAAAACCATAGCCTTGAGTAGACGAACCTTTGTTGACAAAGTAATGTCTCTGCTTTTTAATATGCTATCTAGGTTGGTCATAACTTTCCTTCCAAGGAGTAAGCGTCTTTTAATTTCATGGCTGCAGTCACCATCTGCAGTGATTTTGGAGCCCCAAAAAATAAAGTCTGACACTGTTTTGACTGTCTCCCCATCTATTTCCCATGAGGTGATGGGACCAGATGCCATGATCTTAGTTTTGGAAAAGAAGTAAAACTCTCACTGTTTGCAGACGACATGATCCTTTACATAGAAAACCCTAAAGACACTACCAGAAAGTTACTAGAGCTAATCAATGAATATAGTAGAGTTGCAGGATATAAAATTAATACACAGAAATCCCTTGCACTCCTATACACTCACGAACAATGAGAAAACAGAAAGAGAAATTAAGGAAACAATTCCATTCATCATTGTGATGAAAAGAATAAAATACCCTGGAATAAATCTATCTACAAAAACAAAAGACCTACATATAAAAAACTATAAAACATTGATGAAAGAAATCAAAGATGACACAAAAAGATATAGAAATATACCATGTTCATGGATTGGAAGAATCAATGTACTGAAAACGAGTATACTACCCAAAGCAATCTATAGATTCAATGCAATCACTATCAAGCTACCAACGGTATTTTTCACAGAACTAGGATAAATAATTTCACAACTTGTATGGAAATACAAAAAACCTCAAATAGCAAAAGCAATCTTGAGAAAGAAGAATGGAACTGGAGGAATCAATCTGCCTGACTTCAGACCATACTACACAGCCACAGTCATCAAGACAGTATGATACTGGCACAAAGACAGAAATATAGATCAATGGAACAAAATAGAGAGCCCAGAGATAAAGCCACATATCTATGGGCACCTTATCTTTGACAAAGGAGGCAAAAATATAAAATGGAGAAAAGACAATCTCTTTAACAAGTGGTGCTGGAAAAACTGGCCAACCACCTGTAAAAGAATGAAACTAGAACGCTTTCTAACACCATACACAAAAATAAACTCAAAATGGATAAAAGATCTAAATGTAAGACCAGAAATGATAAAACTCCTAGAGAGAAACATAGACAAAACACTCTGACATAAATCACAGCAGGATCCTCTATGACCCACCTTCCTGTGTAATGGAAATAAAAGCAAAAATAAACAAATGGGACCTAATTAAACTTAAAAGTTTTTGCACAATGAAGGAAACTATAAGTAAGGTGAAAAGACAGCCTTCAGAGTGGGAGAAAATAATAGCAAAAGAAACAACTGGCAAAGAATTAATCTCAAAAATATGCAAAGAGCTCATGCAGCCCAATACCAGAAAAATAAACAACCTAATCAAAAAGTGGGCCAAAGAACTAAACAGACATTTCTCCAAAGAAAACATACAGATGGCTAAAAAACACATGAAAAGATGCTCAACATCACTCATTATCAGAGAAATGCAAATCAAAACCACAATGACGTACCATCTCACACTGGTCAGAATGGCTGCTATCAAAAAATCTACAAACAATAGATGTTGGAAAAGGTGTGGAGAAAAGGGAACCCATTTACACTGTTGGTGGGAATGCGAACCAGTACAGCCACGATGAAGAACAATGTGGAGATTCCTTAAAAAACTTAAAATAGAACTGCCATAGAAACCAGTAATCCCACTGCTGGGCATACACACTGAGGAAACCAGAATTGAAAGAGACATGTGTACCCCAACGTTCATTGCAGCACTGTTTACAATAGCTAGGACATGGAAGCAACCTAAATGTCTGTCGGCAGATGAATAGGTAAAAAAGGTGTGATACATATACACAATGGAATATTACTCAGCCATTAAAAAGAATGCATTTGAATCCGTTCTAATGAGGTGGATGAAACTGGAGCCTATTATACACAGTGGAGTAAGTCAGAAAGAAAAACACCAATATTGTATATTAATGCATATATATGGAATTTAGAAAGATGGTAACAACAACCCTATATGTGAGACAGCAAAAGAGACACAAATATAAAGAACAGACTTTTGGACTCTGGGAGAAGGTAAGGATAGGATGATCTGAGAGAAGAGCATTGAAACATGTATATTACCATATGTGAAATAGATCGCCAGTGCAAGTTCGATCCTCAAAACAGGGGACTCAAAGTCAGTGCACTGGGACAACCCAGAGGGATGGGATAGGGAGGGAGGTGGGAGGGATGTTCAGGATGGGGTACACATGTACACCCATGGCTGATTCATGTCAATGTATGGCAAAAACCACCACAGTATTGTAAAGTTATTAGTCTCCAATTAAAATAAATAAATTAATTTTAAAAAATTTTTAAAAAAGAACACAACTTATCAAAATATTTTGAATGCAGTGAAAGCAGTGCTCAGGGGAAACAATACATACATTAGAAAATAAAAAAGATCTAAAAATCAGTAATGTAAGTTTCCACTTTAGGAAACTAAAAAAAGAACAAAGTAAATCAAAAGTAAGCAGAAAAAAGAAACAAGAATTAGAACAAAAAATCAGTGAAATTAAAAATGAGAAGTCAATAGAGAAAATCAAGAAAACCTAAAGCTTACTTGAAAAGATCTATAACATAGATAAGCCTCTAGTCAGGCTAACTAAGAAAAAAAGAGAACATAAATTACTCATACCAGAAATGAAAGAGGCTACATTACAACAGATTCCAAGGAAATTAAAACAATAATAAAATAATACTATGAACAATTTTATGCCCACAAATTTCATAACCTACATGAAATGGACCAGTTCCTTGAAAGCTACACCTGCCAAAACTTACACAAACAGAAACAGATGATCTGAATAGGCTTGCATTTACTAAGTCCATAGTTTGGCAGTTTCTTACAAAATTTAACATACTCTTGTCATAGGATCCAGTGTTTGTACTTCTCGGTATTTACCCTAAGGAGTGGAAAATGTGTATCTACACAAAAACCTGCGCACAGAAGTTTTTAGCAGGTTTATTCATAACCCCAAAACTTAGAAGCAATTAAGATGTGTTTCAGTAGGTAAATGGGTAAAAAAACTGTGGTCCATCCAGACAAAGGAATAATACTCAGAACTAAAAAGAAATTAGCTATCAAACTATGAAAAGACATGGAGGAAACTTAAATGCATATTACTTAGTGAAAGAAGCCAATCTAGAAATGCTACATGGTATGTAATTCCAACCATATAATATTCTGTGGAAGGCAAAACTATGGCGACAGTATCAGCGGTTGCTGCGGAGTGAGGGCAAAGAACAGGCAGAGCACAGAGGAGTTTTAGGGCGCTGAAAATACTTTGCATGACAGTATAATGACAGATATATGTCACTATACTTTTGTCCAAGCCCATAGAATGTACACCACCAAGAGTGAACCCTAAAGTAAACTATGGAATTTGAATGATTTTGATATATCAATGTAGAATCATCCTTGACTAAAAAAAAAAAAACTGATCAATAATGATAACAGGGGAGGCTATGCATGTGTAGGGACAGAAGTGTATTAAAAATCTATGTACTTTTCTTTCAATTTTGTCATAAATATAAAATTGATATAAAGTTTTTCTTTTTTTAGTGTGTATGAGAGAAAAGAGATTGAAAAGTTCTAATACACATCTGAGTTCCAGAAGAAAGAAGAGAAGAAAAGAGAGGAGAGGCACTATCCAAAGAGAAAATGTCATATTGAAAGTTATCTCTCAGGTTGAAGAGGAGCAGTAAGTCTCATGTAGAATAATAAAAATAGATCTAACATCTGGACATAGACTGATGATATTTCAGGATATCAGAGACTAAGGGAAAATTTTTCATGAGACCAAAAAAAAAATAAAAATTAAAGAGATGAGACATGTTACCTACAAAAGAATGTTGATTAGACAAATCCAAGAGAAAAGCCAGAGATGATGAAATAGTATCTTCAATATGATGAAGAGAAAATAACAATGAAGAATGGATCAAAATAAATATTTTTTTCAGACAAAATCTGAGAGTTCTTTCATAAGCTGTCACTGAAAGAATTATCAAAGGACACACTCTAGCAAGAAGGAAATAGAGGAAGCAAGGAGGAAACAATAAACTATAATAAACAATGATGAGGTAGGAAGTTGGTAAACACATTGGTCAGTTTAAATAAGCATTCACCTAGTAATAATAATGATTAATTTGGGGGGGTTTAAAAACAAACAGATGGAACCAATATACTAGATTACAATTATCCAGTTTTTACAAGCTTTAGAATGTAGAAGAAATGTAATTATTCTCTGTTTCCTATATTACTCATGAAGAAATAGTGACTAATTTTAAGTCACAGATACATATTAATAGTTAGGAATAACTTCTTAAAATGAAGGAGTATAATATCTTATTTTTAATCCATTAAATGGGAAAGGGGACTAAAAAATTGACCAGTGATGTAGAAAGTGATGAAGGAGGGACTTCACTGGCAGTCCAGTGATTAAGACTCCATGTTTCTACTACAGGGGGCATGGTTCAATCCTGGGTCCAGAAACTAAGATCATGCATGTCACATGGCATGGCCAAAGGACATGAAAGCAATAAAGGAGAAAGAAGCAAGCACAGGCTTAGATTTTAAAAATAAATAAAGTAGTGGGGAACTGGGTCATGGAACTAAAGGGAGTTGATGATGGTTGTTGGAAGCTGAAGTCTGAGCAGTCAGGTTGAAGTGCAGGGTTCTTGCCTTTCTGAGATGTGTGTTTCTCCACTTCTCCTTTGTAATCAAAACCAACTGCTGACTACAGAGAAAAGGAGAGAGAATCAGTTAGAGTCAGAGTTAATGTTTCCCCTTCCCTCACATACCCTAACACCTAACTCAGCCCAGGAGATAGTTATAGGAGCTCAAAGCTGAGTATGGGAGTACAATGTAGAAACAAATAGTACCCAGATAGGCAGCGTGCTACAGAGCAATGACCATGGGCTCTGCACACAGAGAGATCTAGATCCAAACCCCAACCTCACGTCCCTTTTTATAATTGTGTAACTTTAGGTACATCCTTTAATATTCCTGAACCTCAGGTTCTTCAAACATGAAATAAAAATAGGTATATCTGTCTTACTAACTCAACTGTAAAATGATTCCAGTATATTTTGGATATTGTGAGGACTAAATGGGAAAAATATAGAGAGTGTAGGTCACTCATTAAGTTACTGTTTTTCTTTCTAACTCTTACTAAACTGAGACAATAGCTAGAAAAGTGCCTTGTAAACTATAAAGCACTGTGCACATGTTAAGAGATATCATCCTATACTGACTGATTATACTACGCCTCTTCTCTTTTCTTAGACAGCAGCACAAACCCAGAGACGTGGATTTTGTTGGATAAGAGGCAGCCAGGAGAATCTGGATCCTAGCTGCTTTGGGACTGGATATCTTGGCAAGTACCTAACATAGCTGTATCCCCATATGGCTTAGTAATTATGAGTCTCTAAGCAAATCTATATATTGCATTTTAAAAGCTATTAGTATGTATTTTTTCTTGATTTACAAGACACACTGGTTGTTAAGGTGATTCAGTTTGTGGCTGGTGAGGCAGAAGATGAAATAAAGAACAATGAAAAAGTAGGCAGAGGCAGGAGGGGGGCCAAGATGAAAGGGAAATTCCACCCTGATTAGAGAAGAACATTACAAGCTCCATATTTCCATTACTGCTTTTAAACATTATCCTCTATGGTTCTCCTTTACCTTACAGTATGTTTTTAATTTTTCTGTGTTTTATTTTTTTAACTACCTACAATTCAAATAACATTCTAACACTTAGCTTTAAGGATTCAGGCCACTTATTAACAACTGCAGGTTAAACAAAATTAAAAATCTCAGGTAGCAGTGAAGACAGCCTCTCTGTGTGCTGCTGCAGGGCAGACACACTATTTTGTACCATAAAAAATGAGCTCAAAGAAACTGATCTACTAAGGTGTGAAAATGAGAACATGAATGAGTTATCAGTCTTACTCTCCTGACCACTCTGTCATCTGTACTCATACTGTCCTTTCTTTTTCTCTCTCTTCAAAACTACTCTTTGTACAAAGAACTCTTTGTACAAAGAAGTCCTTGAAAGCACCTGGACTGTAGCAAGTTGGTGCTAGATGCTGTGAAAAGTAACCTTTACATTCTAAAAGTATTGTAAACTTAATTAGTTGTTTTACTTGATTATTTGCTACCATTGTAATAATATTTCAGCTGATATTTCTGTTTTCCTGAAAGGCATAACTATTTATAAGACTTTGCTATCAGGCCAAAGGAGGAGCTCTGGAATTTCCTCTTTTCTCTTCATGCATACAGGATTGATAAAACCAATGGCTTAGGGATTCCTTATTCAGAGTTTGAGGGTCTTTGTCTCTTTTAAATGAACACCTTTTAGCTCAGGATGTGGCCTCCAACAGTGGCACCAAAGAACTTGCTGAGGTAGTTGTGTGGGAGCCATTCTCATGATGGACCCTCCTTGAGACCACTGCCCCATTTTTCCACAGGAGAAGCACAGGCCTACTTTCAAGGTATTGTTGGTAAGTCCCACATGATCTGAGTTGGATGGTGCAGGGAGAGAGCGTTGTCACTTACCTTGTCTGCCCTGTCCTTCTCAACTCCATATTTGCCCCCAAAGCCTCTGGCAGCATCAGTCTGAGAAGAGTGCTTCTCCACCTCAGCAACATACTCATGGCCCACGGCACTCTGAGAAAAATCAAGATGGGAATGAGTAAGTAGATAAAAAATGACCAAAGGAAAAATAAAATGATGCAGACAGGACAGGATGTAAGAATACAAGAAATTCCATTCTGGGTCATACTGATAACCTATGTTGATACATACTACATATATACTATACTGATAACTTGACAGTAGTGCCAAGGAACATGTAATGGGAGAGCAAGGTAACTTTTTCTGGAGTCTTGCACATTCTGATTCTTCTTTCATACCACTAGGAACTCATCCTTTAGGAAACTCGCATAAGATGTGTTGGGAACCAGAAGGATAGAGACTGCATAGACAGAGCGGTGTTTAAAGCAGAAACAAAAGAGGGTGAAACAAGGCCTTTGGGTATCAAAAGAGGAATGAGGATAGTTACTGAGGGGAGACCTAAGGGGACTGACAAGAGGCCATAGCCAGGCTGAATATTTCTCTAATACAACAAAGTGCTTTTGTTTTGGATCTTTGTTCCTGTAAGACCATCAAAGTTCTGAAGTGCCACATGAACCCTGATATTAAGTGACTGACTCTTTATACCAAATGGGGCTGGTAGACAGTACCATGAGTAGTCATGACATAAAATTTAATTTTTAAAACACCCTCTTCCACTTTTTCCTCCTACAATTTTCTACTTGGTTTTGAAAGGTATGTCCCTTTCAATGTTTCAATATGGATGATTTAATAAATAACCTTGGAATTGAATAATACTTCAGACCAAATGGGCTTCCCTGGTGGCTCAGATGGTAAAGAATCTGCCTGCAATGCAGGAGACCCAGGTTAAATCCCTGGGTCGGGAAGATCCCCTGGAGAAGGAAATGGAAAACCACAACAGTATTCAAACCAAACAGTGATACCTTACAGAGTCTCAACTAAGAAGAAATTAGAAAGCTCCCTCTTCCTCCTACATTTCCAATTCCATGCTGGCATAAATGTAGACAGTGATGTGAAACACTGCCCTATATGAGCTCCTGAGAGCTCACTTTGCAGTATTTTTGGGTCTGCGTAGGTCAACTTTGCTTGCTGAATTCAAGAATGAATGACTGCTTATCTACATTTCTTTCCCCTAGGAATTCTTTAGGAGAATACAATGTCTAGACTGCATTTTACACAATGACCAAACAAAACACTTCTTGAGGGTGGACTAACGGTTTTCATTAAATTGTTTTTTCTCTGTGGAGATTAAACATTTATTAATTATAGGAATATATCTCTATTTTTGAGGTTAGGAAAATCAATGGAAAAATATGCTTCACCATACAAACTTTCTTGTATCATCCTTTCATAGTATCTAATGGATAAAGGAAAGATAATATGATATTCAAGGGCATCTAATAGATAAATCCCCATCAACATTTTTCACACCTATGTGCAAATCATAAGTGATGATGTGCAAATCATAAGTGATGTATAAAATGTGTAAAAAAAACCCCACTAAATATACAGCAAACAGTAAAAGAAGTTGTAGCAAAGACATAATACACATACATTTAAAAGCAGTAAATGATTTTAAAACCTATTTTCCCCTTCTGTATGTGTGTTCTGTGTCTCTTCAGTCTACGAATTACAGTGTAGCTGAGCCTACACTAGGCCAGTTCTTCTAAAGTCTTGGCTCCCATTTTCTGCCATCTATATATTATGTGTTGAAATCAGAGGAAAAATGATACAAATAATATGTGGACATTCTATTTTAATATTTATTTTATTTGTCCGTACCAGGTGTTAGTCATGGTATGCAGGATCTTTAGCTGTGGCATGTGGGATCTAGTTCCCTGACTAGGGATGGAACTAGGGCCCCCTGTATTGGGAACTCGAGATCTTAACCACTAGATCACCAGGGAAGTCCCTGGACATTCAATTTTAAAACCAAATGGATGTTTTACTTTTGAGTAAGTTTTAACCATAAAATAAACAAATTAATTAATTAATTAACTTATTTATTTTTTTTAAAGAAAATTCCCCCTTTCAATTCACCTTGTCCATTCGGTCTTTTTCCACTCCAAACCGACCTCCATAGCCATGAGATGCTTTGGGCCCTGACTCCATCTCTTTCTTCTTGAGAATATCATGCTCCTCTGATACTTTGTTCCTCAGCAGGTGGATGCTGGAAGCAAACACATCACAGAGACTTGTCTAACACAGAGAAGTCAATGAACCCTCCTTGCCAGAAAAATAGTAATTTTGTGGTGTGTTCTGTTCATTTTTAGCAATAGTCCCAAACAGTACCAAATAACCTGTGCTGGGTCTGGGAGTAAGGGATTAGTGTGGCTGGCATATATAGCCTGATACGAACTCTTTATCAACCAATAGTATCCTTTAGTCTGTCATTTTGTTCACTAAATAACCTTCTGATATTTAGACTCATGTTCCTAAATGTTAGAGGCCAGTAATTGAAGAGTTATTTTCCTCTCTGAATGGATTTGCTGTCTAACAATTAGGTGTTCTACCTCAAGAAGCACAAAATGATTCATATACACTTTACCCACACATTCTAGTCCTAGAAGTCTATCCCAAGGAAATAATTTTAACTGTGGCAAAGCATAGTGTCTAACGATATTCACTGAAACATTATATTTAATAATAAGAACCAAGAAAGAATTTATGTGGAAAAAATTGGGGAATAGTTAAGTAAATTGCACATTACTTCCCCCCCCCCCAATTATTTTTATTCGTTGGAGGCTAATTACTTTACAATATTGTAGTGGTTTTTGCCATACATTGACATGAATCAGCCATGGATTTACATGTGTTCCCCATCCTGAACCCCCCTCCCACCTCCCTCTCCATCCCATCCCTCTGTGTCATCCCAGTGCACCAGCCCTAAGGACTTGTCTCATGCATCCAATCTGGGCTGGCGATCTGTTTCACATTTGATAATATACATGTTTTGATGCTGTTCTCTCATATCATCCCACCCTCGCCTTCTCCCATAGAGTCCAAAAGTCTGTTCTATACATCTGTGTCTCTTTTTCTGTCTTGCATATGGGGTTATCATTACAATCTTTCTAAATTCCATATATATGCGTTAGTATACTGTATTGGTGTTTTATCTTTCTGGCTTACTTCACTCTGTATAATGGGCTCCAGTTTTATCCATCTCATTAGAACTGATTCAAATGTATTCTTTTTAATGGCTGAGTAATATTCCATTGTGTATATGTACCACAGATTTCTTGTCCATTTGTCTGCTGATGGGCATCTAGGTTGCTTCCATGTCCTGGCTATTATAAACAGTGCTGCGATGAACATTGGGCTACACGTGTCTCTTTCAGATCTAAAAATGTGGAACGCTTCACGAACTTGCATGTCATCCTTGCACAGGGGCCGTGCTAATCTTCTCTGTATCATTCCAACTTTAGTATATGTGCTGCCAAAGCAAGCACTGCATATTACTTTTTAATGGCACATGAGGAAGTTATTAAACACATTGAGTAGGAAAAATACAGCATTGAGGAATTTATCTACACATTAAGTATTTTATGTCTCTTCTTGTAAAAAATGAATGTCCTTCACACTGCCCCTAAATCTGCTTATTCCCAAGAGAACTAAAAATTAATAACCTTCATTTAGGACACCTCTATCCCTAACAGAACATAACACCGAAAGGAGGCCTTCTCCCCTTTGCTTCACTTTCATCTTTACCCTGGTGGTGCTAGTGGTAAAGAACTCGTCTATCAGTGAAGGAGACATAAGAAATACAAGTTCGATCCCTGGGTTGGGAAGATCCCCGGGAGAAGGAAATGGCAACCCACTCCAGTATTCTTGCCTAGAGAATCCCATGGACAGAGGAACCTGGTGGGCCACAGTCCATAGGGTCACAAAGAGTCGGACATGACTGAAGCGACTAAGCACAGCACAGTACACAGAACATCTATGGGTATTTGTTTGGCCTGAGGATATGAAGTGATAGCTCAGCACCAGCACCAACTCCAGCACCAATAAGTGACAATCAGGACACACACATATATATATATATATATATATATATATATATATATATACACACATATACATATACATATATATGCTTGGATACATATAACGACCAGCGGGGATTCTTAGAAACACTTGGGCAAGAGAACCCTAAATAAAAACCTTGACTTCCTGCAGTGAGAAATGGAGGTTTGGAGAACTGAGAGAGCAATTTTCCTGGAACTTTACTAGCTCAGATAAACCAGATATATTGGTTACAGTTAGAGTGGCCATTTCATAAATAAAATTCTCCTCTTTCATAGAAGAATAGATCCATCTTGTGGCCTTGTAGTGTAAGGCCACCTGAAGTCTTTTTAAAAAGCCATCTTGGCTTTAGTCAAAGCTAATTTTAGAAAACTGGCTTTGAACCAGATGAAATTAAGCTAAGAGCTGGAAGAACCTTCTGTTCCCGTGCCTGCTCTAAACCCTCTGGCAGCAGTGAAGGCAGAGATCCTGTGTTGCTAGTTTGACAACAGCAACACTTTAGAACTATCTGTGTCCAAAAAAGTTACTGGTGCCAAGAACAGGTAAACGACCAATATTTCCCAACCAAAGTATTCAGATGAAGAATGAATAAAATGGGACTAGACATTACTTTCAAATGGGGAAAATATGCAAAGTTTTAATAAATCCAGTCACTGTTGCATGAATCATAACTGCATTATAGTTGAAACAAGTTTTTAAAGGGATTAGAAAATGAGATTCAGGAATATCTCCCTAATATTTGGCAGTGAGGCTAATCAGAGAATCATGACAACAGATAATAAAATTTGAATGAAAATGTTGGGGCCAGCAAATACCAACTTTTTACCAAATTCTTTAGACTATAGCTGAAGCTACTATAAATGTGTCATATTATTCCATTATTAAATAAACATTAAATATTTATTAAATTTTTTTAGTGTGAGGTACCGTTAGACTCTGACAATACAAAGATAATTAAGTATGAAAGTATACATAGATACATAGATACAAAGATATTACATACAAAGATAATTAAGTATGAAAACAGTGACCAGATGGAAGATATAGAGAGGAAACTAAAAGTTACATTTCAATGTCCTAACTGGCATAACTAAGAAACTTGACACATTAACTCTCAGAAGCCTATTTAAAGTCTTAAAATACATTGCCTTGGAATTGATAAAACAGTATAGTTTATAGTAACCAGGACCTCAAAGATGAGCTAAGAGAAGGAACACACTTTTATTCTTTGTTATTATTATAAAAGTAAAAGCACAAAAATGAGTGACTCAGACTATAAGATTTTATTCACAAACAATGATCATAGACAAAGAAAATTCTAAAGAATCTACATCAGTTTGCTACTAGAACTATTCAGTACATTTAGCAAGGTCCCAGAAAACAAGGCTACAATCAAAAGCAATTTTATTTCTACATATTGGCCACAGACATTTGAGAATTTAAAGCTAAAATAAATTCTACTTACCATCACATGAAATAACACTAAATATTTTAGTATAACTTTAATTAAATACGTGAAAGACCTGAACACTGAAAAACATTTCTGAAAAGATTAAAGAAGACCTAAGTAAATGGAAACATATCCCATATTCATGGCTTGGAAAACTTGAGATCAAGTTTTGGATCTCAAACTTGGAAAACTAAGATGTAAGTTCTCTCCAAATCTATGATCTATAGATTCAATGCATTCCCAGTCAAAACACCAACAGGTATTTTTGTAGGAATCAACTAGCTAATTCTAAAATGCATGTGGAAATGTAAAGTTCTGGAATAATAAAAAATTATGTTTTAAAGGAGCACAAAGTTGAAGGACTACCTGATTTCATTGCTACAATAAAAGGTACAGTACAATAATGTTACAACATTCAGTGTAATATGGTATGGGTCAGAGCAGACATAAATCAATAAAATAGTTTAGAAATGGACTTTCACATATATGGTCAAAGATGCTAGGTAAGTCAATGAAGAAAGAATAGTCTTTTAATGATGTGGGAATAATGAAATCTCCAAATGGAAATAAAATGAACCTCAATCTTTGCCTCATAATGTACACAAAAACAAATTTGAAGTAAACTGTAGACTTAAATGTAAAAGCTAAAACTATAAGTCTTTTAGAAAAAGACAAAGGAAAAAATCTTCACAATTTGAGGTAAGCAAAAATTTCCTAGACACATAAAGCACTGACCATAAAAATTTTTGATAAAATTAGACATTATCAGAATTAACATATTTTGATCTTTAAAAGAAGCTATTAATAGAGTGAAAAGGCAAGTTATAGTCTGGCAGAAAATATTTATAAAACATAATGTCACAAAATACTTTTATCTACAATATTTAAAGAACTCTTAAAGCTCAAGAGAATACAAATAACCCACTTTAAAAGTGAGAAAAAGATTTGAATAGACACTTCAAAATGAAGATATATGAAAATAAATGAATGGCAAATGAAAAGATGTTCAATAAAATTATCCAGTAGAAAAATACAAGTTAAAATCACTACACACTTAACAAGAATGATTAAAAATACTAACAATATTAAGTGTAGACAAGGATGTTGAACAATTAAAACCCATACATTATTAGTAGGAATGAAAAAACATTTCTTTCAGAAAGCAGTTTCTTGAAAAATTAAAACAGACTTTTTATATGACTCAGGAATTATACTACTTTTAGGTATTTCCCAAGGGAAGTAAAAATATATGTAAAGAAAAAGATCTGGACCCAAATGTTCATGATAGCTTTACTTGACAGCTTTATTTATATTTACCTGACCTTCAAAAGGAACAAAAGACTGATACATACAAGACCATGAATAGATCTCAAAAATATGCTGACTGAAAGCAGACAGACACAAAAAATATATTATATATTATTCCATTTACATGAAATTCTAGGACAGGCAAAATTAAGCTATAGTGACAAGAAGCAGATCAGTGTTCACATCCAGCCTCATAAAGAGGTGCATGAACATAAGTGAGCAAAAGTGGTGAGACGATGGAGAGAAGGCAAGAACCCTTGAAAACCAGGCAGGTCCTGGAAATACCAGACTACTTGGAGTTGCCTGGCCCAGGACTTCTCTACACAACAGGTGAAGGATGGATAGGATCATTTGAACTATTTACCAAATTACCAAACCACTCCTCAAACTAAATCTATTTTTACAGACCTCAAAAAGAAAGATCATGGGGGATGGTAGTGAGATTAATGAGAACCACAAGCACTTCCTTTTCCTGCTTTGAGTCATCTGAGCTCTGCAGCTACAGTTCTCTTCTACTTCCCCTCCTTTCCAAGGACCTTGGTGATTCCCATCTGATCTTAAAGGTTGTTCTAGTCCACATGAGCCAGAAAGAATCCCAGAGTATTATAGACTTACCACTAGAAGGCCCTCTAGAAATCTTTTTGATCCCAGTGGTAAGTTTGAGAATCAGAGAGGGAAGTGGCCTGTCTAAGATCACCTGGCTAGGAACGAGCAGAGACTGGGCTTTTACACCTCAATAGCCTGGGTAAATGGGAGAGGAGTGGGTTTTTGGGTAAATGTCCCCACCATTTATTTTATCAGATATAGATCCAGTTAGGCTAATAAGGAAACACCCAGGGTCACCACATTTTACAACTCCAGGGGTCACCAGTCAGAGTAATAAATATACTGGATTGTGTAACACAGTAGTCCAAATAAATGCCACTTAGGAATAAGGAAGATTGTCATCTGTTTACATGTTTATTTTAGGCTTTTAGGAAGAAAATCTGATTCAACCAATCTATACTAACAGGAAATGGAGATAACATTCTTGAGAGGCCAAGAGGTGCTAAGTACTGCACTAGACATTGCTACATGCTAATTCATTGAATTCTAACCATGTATCTGCAGGGTAGCTAGTCACATCCTCATTGGATAAATAAATAAGCTGAGTTTCAGGGAAGTTATATGCCTAACTCACATTGCCATTAATGGTAGAGCTGTAAATTGAATCTAAATCTGTCTGATATCCAAGCTCAAGCTCTTTCCATAAGATTGTGGCAGGGGTTTAGGGGTCCTCTTTAAAACATTCTACTTCTGCTCTGCATGTGAGGGGCATTGGTAAGGGAAGGGTACAAGGAGAGTTTGTATGCTTATCTTAATAGCTCTCAGGATATGAGGGCTGAGTGGCCTTTTCTCAGAAAAGGCAAGATATCTTAACTTGGGCAGGATTTGATGAGCCTACAGAAGAGCACCAGAGAAGCTTCCTGCATGACCCAATTCCATTTTTTCACTTTACAACTGCTTCCAGAATTGCCTAGTTTCCTTAAATATGATATCCATACATTTACCTGAAATAAATCATTTATGTCCAATTAAACAACAATGCATAGTGTTAAATATTATCAAATTATATAAACAAGTGCCAAATTTTCATAGCATGCGGCTTGTGCAGTGTGACCATCTGCTGACACTTTTAAAAATCTAGAAGAAAACGAGGTAAGAACACTATTGTTTATGAGGAAGGGGCATTAAAGTGGAGCTTAAAATGATTAATTTTGCCAACTTATTTACTTTAAAATTTTGCTCTTATTATACTATTTATTGTGTCTATTGGACATTTTGACACTATCCAAGGCAAACAGCCCTAGTTAGAAAAGCCTGAATAATCCATGGAAATGAGAGAATCTCACAATCCTAATACACATTATACCCCACAGAAATCCCTGGATTTGTGTGTAACTTCCTTCTCTCTTGTGGTATCAGAGTTTGTTGTTTGTTTTGCTTTTTTTTCTGGTAAAATATTGGTTTATGATCTTTAAGATTACTAACATAGTTTTAATCAACAGGTTTTCCAAATGTCATATTTCTTCATGTTACCATTCATCACTTCCTGCTTCTGTCAAATAGTCAAATATAAATTTTTATTTTAAAAGTCATTTATACCAGGTGTGGGACCTGATATTATCCTCTTATTTATATTAATAATATTTATTCTGAGTTCTTTCCCTTGACATTTTACTGAATCCTTCTTGGCCCATTTGAAGTCACCCTACAATGCAGACACATATTATATATATGTGAGTAGACAGACAATAAATTAGTGAAGTCAGCACTTCCCTCTCTGGATTCCTCATGTCTAACTGAAAGAAGAGAAACTGTTAAGATTATAAACCCACTTGGGGAAATATCAGAGAAGCTGGAAATAAAAAACAGATAGTAGTGTCGGGGGCATAAGAGGAGAGATATGAAACAAATACAGAATGATAGACAGAGGGACACACAGAGAGAGAAAGAAGAAAAAACAAAAACACAGAGACAGGAATTTCTCTCTCTCCTTCTCCTGAGTCTCCAAGTTTTCCCTGGACTATTCCCATACCTCTTTCCCCCCTCCCAGTCCTTTCGGCACCTACTTGATATGCTCTGTGCGTCCAGAGCCCTCGATGGTCTTGGCTCCCCACCGTTGTTCCTTCTCGGAGATGTCATTCTACAGAAGACAGCACTTAGCAATAAGTGATGGCAAGAGATGTGCTAAACTGAGAGGCCACACAGCTGACACACATGCCCCCCACGTGCCCTGTATCAGCTGTTTCCTTCAGTCTGGGACTTTACTCGGACCCCTCTCCACGCCTATCCCACCCAGACCCCCATGGTAACATGGAGCTGGTGAGCTCTGAAACCTCCCTTTCTATTCTGCATCCCTCAAACTTTCTCCTTTAGGTCTCCTACAACTCCTGAATCCCTCCAAGTTATACATATCCAGCTCAAATCCTGGCTCACAGGCCAAATGAAACCCAGTTAATCTTCTTCCTTAGCACTGCCTTCCAAATCCTATCAGTCACAACATCACTCATCTGCACCTTCCAGTCTCAACGCAGGCTATCATGCAGGCCCCACTCATTGCGGACAACTGTCCTGCCAGACAGTCCCATCTAGGGCTAGCCCAGTCCTAGACTTCTTCTAGTCCCCCTCAAAGTATACAGAGTAGCCCACATGCCTGCCCTCTGTCACTTATTGTCCAAGTAAAGTTATTTCCACACTCACCACAAAGTCAGGGTCTGTGTCCCAGTCATCACCCTGGGTCTCCACGGAAACAGATACATCATGTCCTACTACAGACTTCCACATCTGAGGGTGAATAAAAATGGGAATGATTAGATGAAAAAAAATCAAGAGGTGGGAAAACAAGAATGCTGAAATCAGTGATTAGTAGCCCAGTGTTTCTTTAGTCTGGAGAGAAGTCATGGGTATAGGTAACACTAAATAACTTGGGTGTCAAAACTGCTGAAATCCCCTGCTTGTGTCAAGAGGCCAGCCCAGAGAGTGTCTTAATTTATCAATGAGGGATATAGAACATGCCTGGAATGACAGTGTCATTTCACTCAGGTATCTACATATGACTTCTTTCATAGGTGTCATGGTATATATTAGCCCAGCTCTTGATAAAGTGAACATCTACACTCCTCTCTACAATCTGCTAAACTCCACTCTAAGACTGGCCACTGTACAAGTTGCATGTCAATAGGGGCTCTCAGCTGAAATTCCTTCACTGAACAATGCATGGGGAGGTATTATTTGCTGAGACTAATTCATTCATTATTCAAGTTTTAAAAACGGTTTAATCATATTTTGGTCTTCCCAGGTGGCTCAGTGGTAAAGAATCTGCCTGCCAAGCAGGAAACGTAGGTTTGATCCTTGAGTCAGGAAGATCCTCTGGAGAAGGGAATGGCAACCTACTCTAGCACCTTTGCCTGGGAAATCTCATGGACATAGGAGCCTGGTGGGCTACTGTCTATGGGATTGCAAAGAGTCGGACATGACTTAGCAACTAAACAACAAGAACAACAACAATATATTATTTTTTAAGGACAGTAACTGGTTCAAAAAAGAGCATATAAAATCCCTTGTTCTGAACACTAAGAATCATTAGACTTTTATTATACTAAATAGGTGTGTTTAAGAAATATCTGGAGAACACTAATTTGAGGGGGTGCCAAATTATCATTTTACTAGGGAATCCCCAGTGTCTCTGTTGGCCTGCCAGTCCTGCATGAGGAGTTGAACAGGTGCTCTGCATCTGTGGGGTCCTGGGTCTTGGTGTGAAGGGGAAACGACAGACAATGCTCATCTGCTCTAGTCTATGACTCCTTGACCTTGGTACCACTTGCTAGCTGGAAACTCCTGCCCACCCTTCCATGCTCAGAATACTTCCCCACACCCTTTACTGTCTCTTAAAGGAGCCCCTCTTACAATCACTCCTAGGACCTTCCAGCCTCTCCAGCCAGGCACTCAGACTCTCCAATTTTCCTTTTCACTTGAAAACCCCATTCTTCTCCAACTCTTTGAAAAACCCCTGGGAAACCAGCCAAAGGGAGATCTGGGGGTAGACTGGTTAATGAGATGCAAAGAGGGCACTGGGGAAGTATGAACCGAGTCGGCTGGACTGTGGGACGAGTCACTGCCAGGAGCAGTTCTGTCTTCCCCTGAGGGGGTGACAATACTGGATGGGGGGGAGGTGGATAAGACCTATGGTCCTGGCTCTGGGGCTGCTCTGCCATCAAAAGGAATTCACACAGAAAACTGGAAAAGAGAAGTTTCTGAAATATTCATGAGCAATAAGGAAGCAGTGAGGACCGATGGTCCTGTCCTCTTTCTTGCTGCTCCTCTCAGGCCCCAGCCTAACTCTCCCATAAGCCTCTCATCCTCATGTATTTTTTGAGACAGAAGGGTTTCTGACTCAGAGCCAACTTAGCATCCTTGAGCTACTGGCTGGGAAGAGGGAAGCCAAAGGTGCTAGCTCGAGGTAGGAGACCAGAGAGTAACTGGCTGAGGCCTGGTACCATGGATATCAGGCATGATCGAGGATCTACTTATGAGGCTGCCTCAGTAAAGTACAGGGACTGGGTGTCAGGTCACCCAGCTCTGTTCCTAAGCTCCTGTGGGAAAATGGGTTAGGGAGTCAAGATAAGAGTATGTACACATTTGCCAGGTACCAGGCATTTATCAATACTTTGGTAAAGTATTGAACATCTCTGAAACTCTGTTTTTCCCAATGGAAAACAAAGAGGTTAACCTCACTACTCCATCAAGTCCCCTGTATTTCTGACTTTCTGAGATTCTGTGATCCTACAAACAGAGAAACCAGCCCTAGTCAAAGCACCATGACTTAATTTGGCACTTGGTTGTCAGCACTGGTGTACATTAGCAACTACTTCCTGATCTGTTGCAATGTCTCCTGTGGGTTTGGTCTCTCTGTTAGACCCATAAGCTCTCCAAGGGCAGAGACTGTCTTCACCTCCAATAATCCTTCTCCCAACTCAGTGCTTAGGAGCAAAGGGCCTGAGAGAGAATTGAAGGTAGTCAGCATAAACCAGGAGGCCTGGATGGCCGCTGAATCCCATTCCCTAGGCTCCAGCGTTTTCCTTTTGCTTCCATCCTCACATGCTCATTATCTACAACTACTAACCACCAGGCCGGCCTGCTGGCCATAAAAGGTTAAAAGCCTACTAGCAATGACTTCACCTCTCAGCAAGGAGTAACAGCCAGGTAGGGCCCTCTCATTTCAACTCTTGTCCTGTGCTCCCCAGTTTTCCCACTGCCCAGAGTACCCACCTTCAACTCTGCGTTTGCTCTCTCAGCTCCTCACGAAGACACTCGACTCCTTTCTAGCTGCTGCCACTTCAGAGCAAGAAACTCTGAGCTGCTATTTCAGTTCCGTATTCAGGTTTTCTGTCATTTCCTGCCACTCTGTCCTCACAACTGCTTCCTGAAGTTTGAGTCAGTTCCTTCTGCTTAGGTATTTGAATAAAAAAGGATTAAATGCTCTGTGCTTACTCTTTTGCAAGACTTTGAGGGTTCTGGAGATCCTTAAAAAGTGCTGCTCTCTCAGAATTTATAGTCTGGTCAGGGAAGCAAAATATTTAATTAGAAAACACATAGAAGAATGCTGTAGAATAGCATTTGTACCCTAAACAGATGGGCAGTTGCATCTGTTTATAATAAAGAAATTTAGAGAATTTGGTATGGACTGAAGGGATAAGAAAGGATTAATGGAAAAAAATGATTTTTATGTGGATTTTGAAACATAAGATTTAAAAAGAAACTCATTACCTTACCCACACTACTTAAAACTGGGGTTTTACATATAATAGATGTGGGAGTTAACTAATAGGGGAAAGGTAAGACATAGACACAGAGGGAGGAAGGTTCAGATATTCTTTAGGGGGAGGTGAGGAGTCAGAGCTAATTCAGAAAGATTTAGTCCCAGGCAATAAGTCAAAGCTATGGTTTTTCCAGCAGTCATGCATGGATGTGAGACTTGGATCATAAAGAAGGCTGAGCACCAAAGAATTGATGCCTTCAAATTGTGGTCCTGGAGAAGACTCTTGAGAGTCCCTTGGACTGCAAGTAGATCAAACCAGTCAGTCCTAAAGGAAATCAACCCTGAGTATTCATTGGAAGGACTGATGCTGAAGCTGAAGCTCCAATACTCTGGCCACCTGACGCAAACAGCCAACTCATTGAAAAAGACCCGGATGCTGGGAAAGATTGAAGGCAAAAGAAGGAGGTGGAAGAGGATGAGGTGGTTAGATAGCATCACAGACTCAATGGACATGAATTTGAGCAAACTCTGGGAGATAGTGAAGGACAGAGAAGCCTGGCATACTGCAGTTCATGGAGTCACAAAGAGTTGGACACAACTTAGTGTCTGAACTACAAGAAGTAGGAAGAAATCTCATTAGAACTGATTCAAATGTATTCTTTTTAATGGCTGAATAGTATTCCATTGTGAATATGAGTTCTCTCAGTTCTAATGAGATGGATAAAACTGGAGCCCATTATACAGAGTGAAGTAAGCCAGAAAGATAAAAACCAATACAGTATACTAATGCATATATATGGAATTTTAAAAGATGGTAATGATAACCCTATATGCAAGACAGAAAAAGAGACACAGATGTATAGAACAGACTTTTGGACTCTGTGGGAGAAGGCGAGGGTGGGATGATCTGAGAGAATAGCATTGAAACATGTATATTATCAAGTGTGAAACAGATCGCCAGCCCAGGTTGGATGTATGAGACAAGTGCTCAGGGCTGGTGCACTGGGAAGACCCAAAGGGATGGGATGAGGAGGGAGGTGGTGGTGGGGATCAGGATGGGGAACACATGTAAATCCATGGCTGATTCATGTCAATGTATGGCAAAAACCACTACAATATTGTAAAGTAATTAGCCTCGAACTAATAAAAATAAAAATAAATGAAAAAAAAAAAAAAGAAGTAGGAAGAAATCTGAAAGAACTAAGTGGTACAAGATGATGGAAGGTCCTTGTGGCATTCTGTATTACTGTTCCACAAGATTTGCTGCCCCTCCCTTCCCTCTTGAAGACAGACTTGCTCTGGTTGACTGTTCTGACCAGCAAAATATAGGAAGTAAAACACATCACTTTCTAGTGGAGACTTCAAGACTAGCAGGAACTTTGCTAGGCTCCTTGACATTAAGCCACAGGTGAGCCCTAAGGGAACTCAGGATGGAGACAAATGAGCTGCCCCCTGCCAAGTCCTTAGCCACTGCACCCACCTCATAGGCACACCTGAGGGGACTCAGCAAGGGAAAGAACAGGACACTAGCCCTAGATAGCTAAGATGCATAACAATGAGCCCAGACTTAAATCTTCTCATGCATAGAAAATTCATTAACTTGGGATATCTGGTTTTCTTTGTTGTTCAGTCACTCCATTATGTCCTACTCTTTGCAACCCCATGGACTGTAGCACACCAGGCTTCCCTATCCTTCACCATCTCCCAGAGCTCACCCAAACTCATGTCCTTCGAATCCGTGATGCCATCCAACCATCTTGTCCTGTCGTCCCCTTCTCCTCCCACCTTCAATCTTTCCCAGAATCAGGGTCTTTTCCAGTGAGTCAGTTCTTCACATCAGGTGGCCTAAATATTGGAGCTTCAGGTTCAGCATCAGTCTTTCTAATGAATATTCAGGACTGATTTCCTTTAGGACTGACTGGTTTGATCTCCTTGCAGTCCAAGGGACTCTCAAGTCTTCTCCAACACCACAGCTCAAAAGCATCAGTTTTTTGGTGTTCAGCCTTCTTTATGGTTCAACTCTCACATCCATACATGACTACTGGAAAAACCATAGCTTTGACTAGATGGACCTTTGTTGGCAAAGTAATGTCTCTGCTTTTTAATACCGTCTAGGTTTGTCATGGAGAATGCAATGGCATCCCACTCCAGTACTCTTGCCTGGAAAATCCCATGGACGGAGGAGCCTGGTAGGCTGTGGTCCATGGGGTCGCTAAGAGTCGGACACCACTGAGCGACTTCACTTTCACTTTTCACTTTCATGCATTGGAGAAGGAAATGGCAACCCACTCCAGTGTTCTTGCCTGGAGAATCCCAGGGATGGGGGAACCTGATGGGCTGCCGTCTATGGGGTCACACAGAGTCGGACATGACTGAAGTGACTTAGCAGCAGCAGCAGCAGCAGCAGGTTTGTCATAGATTTTCTTTAATAAACAGTAATTTGGTTTTCTCTAGTTAACAGTAATCTTTTGAAGTTTCAACTGACTGCAGGGTCTTTACACCACTCCTATATGTCCTGGCTCCTCCCTTACCTCTCTGTAGCAGTTCCAGAGAAATATCTGGAAGGCTGTGGCCTGGGTTTAAGTCCTCAGTTTTGTCTGCCAAATGAAACAGAATTCTCAACTTTTAGGTTGTGCTTTTTTTCCTCCGACCGACACAAAACAACTTGCAACTCTCTGGAGTGGCTCCTCTGGCAGCCTAGGTCCCATAGTGACAGTCCCCAACTAAAAATGACAACACAAGTAGAGCCCCACTCATTGTGTGAAGGACTTGGAATCTGACTAAAACAGAATCCTAAAAAATAATTGCTGTTTTAGCTACTGAGAATTTGGGAGTATTTGTTAGTGTATCTGACCAAGCCTCTCCTAATCTTGATTGACATGGAGTTCTGACCTGAATTGCTCAGTTGTGAGCTCCCCAGTAGATTCAAACAGGGCCTGGATGAAGTATGTCCAAAATACAGAGGAGGGCAATCTAAGGATTCTACACCTAATGTGGAGATTACCTACTTTTCCTACCCGATAACCTATTTATTATGGCAGCACCAAGGTTATTATAAGGAAGAGTAAGAACAGGGAAAAAATCTTCTAGATCATTTTGAATCCTAAATTTGCGCCAAAAAATAGAAACAATCAGACCAGATATTGTGACACACCATCCAGGTATGGTTGTTTAGAGAAATCAAAGAATTTAATCAGTGACCAGAAAGCCCATGTTGGATAAAGAAGATATGGTACATATATACAATGGAATAATACCCAGCCATAGAAATGAAGTAATGCCATTTGCAGCAATATAGACAGATCTAGAGATTATCATACTAAGTCAGAAAGAGAAAGACAAATACCATATGATATCACTTATATGTGCAATCTAAAATATGACACAAATAAACTTACCTACAAAACAGAGACAGACTCAGAGTCACAGAGAACAGACTGGTTGCCAAGCGGTAGGAGTGGATGGGAGAGGGATGGGTTGGGAGTTTGAGGTTACTAACTGCCAACTATTATATAAAGAATGAATAAATGATAAGTTCCTAATGTATAGAGCAGAGAACTATATTTAATATCCAGTGATAATAATGAAAAAGAATATGAAAAATGTATAACTGAATCACTTTGCTGTACAGTAAAAATTAACACATTGTAAATCAACTATACTTCAATACAATTAAAAGAAAAAAAAGCAAGTCCATCTTCCCTTTAGCAAATGTCCCAAGTTCATTCCTAATGAGAGGCAGTAAAACACAGCAAGCATGGGCTTTAAAGTTAGATAGACGTGGTTCAAAATTTATTGTACCTTGAGAAAGTGAGTTAGCTTTTCTCAAGCAGTGACCTGATGTTTTGTTCAGTTGCTCTTTGTGACCCTGTGGGCTGCAGTGGGCCAGGTTTCCTTGTTCTTCACTTTCAGAGTTTGCTCAAACTCATGTCCATTGAGTCAGTGATGTCATCCAACCATCTCATCTTCTGTCATCCCCTTCTCCTTTTGTCCTCAATCTTTCCCAGCATTGGGGTCTTTTCCAATGAGTCAGCTCTTCACATCAGGTGGCCAAAGTATTGGAGCTTCTGAACTTGATATAAACAAATAATAATGCCCATCCTGCTTTTCTCCTATGAGACTTACCTTCCCTACTCTACTCCTACCCAGAGGGATCCCTGGGGATCAAGTATTTTCAATGCGCACCAGATAGTTCTTCCAGGTCCAGGCAAAAACCTGCATGAATCTCATGCCCAAAGGCTCAGCTTTGTTTGGTTCATTATTAGGATGGCATCTCCTCACTCCATTTCACCACCTGAGATCTAGCTAAGCCTAGAAAGATGCGTGCAGCCAGATGTTGGCCAGTGGGAAGGAAGCCTAGATATGCACAGCTGTCTACCTCTATATTAACTCCTGGCTACCCCATCCCTAATTCCTCTATGTTCCTTCCTCCCCTCAGCAAGCAAACACATATATGTAACCTCCTGTGTATACACACACACACCACCACAATATTTCATTCTGAAAATAATTTTATTAATTTACACCTGTTCAGGAAAGCTCCTGGGTTGCTGTGACCATGATTTGGTCACCAGAGAACAAAGGATTAGAGCAGATCAGTGTGTCCACCAGTTCTCTCTCCTCTTTGGGTAGTGAGAGCAGGCAGGGGACATGTGCAAAATGAGAAAATAACCAGTCGGTAAGGGTTGGGGCCGGGGAATAGGCACAAACGGAATTCAAACCTGGCTGTCATTCTCAGGCTTGGATTTAAATATTTTGTCTTCTCTATAGTCTCCCTCTATTTCCTTCAGCTCCCTGTTACCACAAAGGGCAGATGACAACACGTGGAGAAGCTGGAATAAGTGTCACCAACTGCAAAGCAGCTTTGGACTTCAGGAGGCTAGGGGTGGTTGTCACACCAGTCCAATCTCCCTGGCTGGGATTCAGCGCCTCACCTAGGGCTGGTTCCCAGTATACTGTCAGGGGTTCCCAGTGTACTATCTTAGGGCTCACATT
Organism: Odocoileus virginianus; assembly: GCF_023699985.2. Lineage (NCBI taxonomy): Eukaryota > Metazoa > Chordata > Mammalia > Artiodactyla > Cervidae > Odocoileus > Odocoileus virginianus. The sequence continues at coordinate 8,792,213 of NC_069677.1, forward strand.
CGAGGCTTATCCAGATAACACAGGAATGATGAGTATTGAATTCCACTGTCCATAGCCAGCTTCTCTTGCCTTTCAGTGAAAGGAAAGGCACAGGCCACTTCACATCTCAGTACACATGTGATGATCAAGGGATAAACAGTGGGATCCTCACCGTACAGTCAGGACCATGAGTCTCACTCCAATTAAGTCTGAACAGACAGGGAAGGAGATGCTGTCCTCCTCTGTGATCCAACAGCTAACACCCCTGGGGAGTTCTTCCACTCTTGCTCCATTTTGCCAGTGACCTAATTAGATATCCTATGAGGTAATGTTCCCTGGAACATTCCCCCTGCCATGTTTATGGTAGGTCCACGTCCTCCGAAGTGGGAGAAAATTATAAGGTACACGAGGGAAAGAAAGTATCAATCAGAATGATACTGGACTTCCGTTTATTAGGCTTATTTGGAACCATCCTCCTGGCTGAAAGACATTTCCTCAGCATCTTTCACAGGACCATAAAATATCAGGGCCCTGCAAAACCTGAACAAATATTGGGCTCAATAACCAATGCAGAAGTGTCAGGCCTTGGGCAATAGAAGAAAGCAGAATCACTGGCCCCTGCAGCTCTAACCTGTGCTCATATCCACCTCTGTTTTTACAGGCACTTTCTGTGGAGAATTGGAGAAGAGGATCTGTAAGTGGGAAGACTGTACCACTGGAATTGATGGTTTTGATGTTAGAGGTGAGGAAGTTCCAAGTTCTTGGGGGAGTGGTCCAAAAGGTGAGAACTAGGCTTATAGATGGCCTGTGAGACATAGAACGAGTAGGACATGAACCATCAGAAAGTAGACAGCTGCCAACAGCGGTACCCTTGTCCGGGAGTGACAGAGAGAACGCAGGACCCGCTTCCAGCCAGCACCACTCCGGGTCTGAAAAGAAAATGTGGAAATCAGAGTCTCACCCTAGAGAGATCTGCCCTGTTTCCTTCTCCAACCACTGCAGAGAAGGGTATCCTGAGAGGAAAACTCCTTGGGGCCAGCAGCTTGGTACATCCCAATAGTTTCCTTCAGCCTTTCATACCCTTCCAATCTCAGGCCCATGTTCCTTCTCCTTGACCCCTTGCCCTCAACACAGCCAGCCCGTCTGATAGCACAGTGCCCTTTCTTCACCCTTCTCTCTTCTTACCCTCCGACAACTGCTGCTTGTAAGATCTATTAACAGCGCCTGCTCCTGGGAGCCGCAGGAGCCAATGATAGGAGACCGGGCAGAGTCCCATTCACCATGCTCCAACCTGAATTAAGGAAAAAAAAGAGGCATTGGTTCATGGCATGAGAGGCTGATCAGGTGAAATCACCCTGGACATCTTGCCATGGGATGCAGTGTAAGGGACTTGCAGCTCCCATGGCCCCGTCCCCATGCAAGGAGTGAAAGGGTAGACAGGTTTCTTTCAGCAGCAGTAGAGATGGTAATAATTACCAAGAATTGACTGCCTACTGTGTATCAGATGCTGGATCAGGTGTTTTACATATGTTTAATTCTCAGGTTTAAGGTTGGTGGTGTTATCTTCAAAGTAAGACTTAAAGAAGTAAAAAGTACTTGTCCACAATGGTACATCCAGTAAAATGTAAAGCCAGAATTCAAAACCCAGCTGTGTCTCTAAACCTCATGCTCTTTATATCCTGCTATACCACACCTGGCTCAGAGAAACTCTTTTATTTTTTTCCCTGTTTATTAAAATCTAATATGCAAAAGAATTCAAGAAAGATTTTTGTGGGGTTTTTACAATTAAACTCAACTGCAGCCTCTATTGCTTTCTGTTTAATTTTTTGCTAATTTGCTTACTTATTTAATACTAGAACTTCTCCATTTAATGAAGAAGCTGTTTTTATCCACTCAACGGTTTCTCACAAAAACAAGAATTGACCCTCAGAATGGGAGAAAAAAATAGCAAATGAAACATGTGACAAAGGATTAATTTCCAAAATATACAAACAGCTCATACAACTCAATACCAGAAAAACAAACAACCCAATCAGAAAGTGGGAAAAAGACCTAAACAGACGTTTCTCCAAAGAAGACATATACATGGTAAATAAACACATGAAAAGATGCTCAACATCACTCATTATTAGAGAAATTCAAATCAAAACTACAATAAGATATCATCTCACATTGGTCAGAATAGCCCTCATCAAAAAGTCTACAACCAATAAATGCTGGAGAAGATGTGGAGAAAAGGGAATGCTCTTGCACTGTTGGTGGGGAATGTAAATTGATAGAGCCACTATGGAAGACTGTACGGAGATCCCTTAAAAAACTAGGTATAAAATCACCATATGACCCAGCAATCCCATTCTTAGGCATATACCCTGAGGAAACCAAAATTGAAAGAGAAACATGTATCCCATTGTTCACGGCAGCACTATTTAGAATAGCTAGAACACAGAAGCAACCTAGATGTCCATTGACAGATGAATGGATAAAAAAGTTGTGGTACATATACACAGTGGAATATTACTCAGCCATAAAAAGGAATGCATTTGAGTCAGTTCTAATGAGGTAGATACCTAGAACCTATTATACTGAGTGAAGTGAGTCAGAAAGAGAAAGATAAATACCATATTCTAACACATATATATGGAGTCTAGAAAAATGGTATTGAAGAATTTATTTACAGGGCAACAATGGAGAAACAGACATAGAGAACAGACTTATGGACACAGGGAGAGGGGAGAAGAGGGGGAGATGTATGGAAAGAGTAACATGGAACTTACATTACCATATGTAAAATGATAGCCAATGGGAATTTGCTGTATGCTCAGGAAACTCAAACAGGGGCTCTCTATCAACCTAGAGGGGTGGGATGGGGAGGAGATGGGAGGGAGGTTCAAAAGGGAGGGGATATATGTACACCTATGGCTGATTCATGTTGAGGTTTGACAGAAAACAGCAAAATTCTGTAAAGCAATTATACTTCAATTAAAAAAAATGCCATGAGAATTGTATCAAGGTGCTGCAAGTAACACAGCACACAGCTGATCAATCATTTGCCTAGAGGGATGCACTTCTTAATTGTGTGGGGAGGCTGAAACTCTACTCCTGATGTTTCCTCTACATGAAGGGATGTTGATTAGCCTAAAACTCCTGCATTCTCTTTATAGGGCCCACACTTTTCTCAGGCGTGAAGGAACACTTTAATCTGCTTTGTGAGCCTGGAAAGAGAAACTCAATGTGCCCAGCCTAGCTCCATCCTCCTCCTCCATCTCCTCATGAGAGCCCGACTGGCTGCACAGGACCCCTTCTGTGTCTGTTCCTCCATAAGATAAGCTTTTTAGGGGCAGCCTTGATGCAAACAGCATGGTCTGGTACCATGCAGGTCAGTCTGTCACTGTAGGCTAGGCTGAGTAAGGATGAGATGTTTGTAAGCATTGGTGGGCTGTTTTTAAATGGCAAGTCCACTGAGTTCCATAGGCATTGTGGAGTATGTGTCAGGTGCTAACAGGACAACAGCAGTGCCAGGTCTGGGGAGGCAGCACTCAATTAGCTGCCTCGATATCCATTCTGCATTAGGGCCAAAGAGGGAATTGTGGATGGGCTGAGCTTGGATTACCGTGGCTTGTCTTGAGCCCACTCTTGCTACAGCACCCATCTCAGGATGAGAACTGCTGCTGCTGCTGCTGCTGCTAAGTCACTTCAGTCGTGTCCGACTCCATGTGACCCCATAGACGGCAGCCCACCAGGCTCCCCCATCCCTGGGATTCTCCAGGCAAGAACACTGGAGTGGGTTGCCATTTCCTTCTCCAACGTGTGAAAGTGAAAAGTGAAAGTGAAGTTGCTCAGTCGTGTCCGACTCTTAACAACCCCATGGACCGCAGCCTACCAGGCTCCTCCATCCATGGGAATTTCCAGGCAAGCGTACTGGAGTGGGGTGCCATTGCCTTCTCCGCAGGATGAGAACTAGATCCTATTTATTCCCAAGTCTGGCCATGAAATGCATACAAGTACAATCAAAAAGGGCTTCTCTGGTAGCTCAGCTGTAAAGAATCCACCTGCAATGCAGGAGAACCTCGTTCGACCCCTGGCTTGGGAAGATCCCCTAAAGAAGGGATAGGCTACCCACTCCAGTATTCTTGGGCTTCCCTGGTGGCTCAGATGGTAAACAATCCAAATGCAATATGGGAGAACTGGGTTTGATCCCTGGGTTGGGAAGATTCCCTGGAGGAGGGCATGGCAATCCACTCCAGCGTTCTTGCCTGGAGAATCCCCATGGACAGAGGAGCCTGGTAGGCTGCAGTCCATGAGGTCACAGAGAGTTGGACATGACTGAGCAACTAAGCACACACACACACAGAATCAGAAAGGGTCAGAAATGAAGACAGGCTGTGTCCCTCGGTCCTTTACCGCCTGATCTGCTCCTCGGCTGTGGCGAGGGCAGCCTCAGCAGCCACTCTTTGGTCTCGTTCTTCTTCCAGCAGTTTTCTCAATTCGTTCATCTCCTGTTTAGTGTTGGAGAGCTGTTTCTGGGCCTCGGAAAAGCTTCACGACAAAAGGAAAACAACAGCATCACTAGATGCAGGACAGAGTTGCAGATATAGGGATCTGAAGTCTTCCTAAGCTTATAAAGCATGGAAATTTATAGAAGGCTGTACAAACACAATGAGTATTTTAAAAGAATGCCTGTCAAAAGATTAAATAAAGCTGCAGGAAATGCCTTCAGAGATTTTAGGGACTTCTGAATATCTCTCATTTGAATATCATAATCTTAGTAAGATGTGTGTGTGTAGGGAGGGTCTGTTTTACAAACTACTCACACTCAATTTGTTATTATAATTGTTACTTTATAATGCTCACATTAATCCTGTGAGGCCAGTAAGATAAGAAGACACATTAAATCCATACAATGGACTCCTGTTCTAACTAGATGACCACCCAAGTGCTGCCTACACAGCGCACACTCCAGGGTTGAGAGCTGCTCCCCCACCTTAGCTGTGGCTCGCTCAGTTCTTCAGCATCACCTTTCCTGTGACCGCCATTCTTTTCCTGGGGAGCTCCTGGAGCAACATCTATATTTAGTGGCCCCTGGAAGAAGAATAAATTTAGTAATTCAGTGATGAAACCACTCAAGAAATTGTGCTCAGAGAAAATGAGAACTTGCTTAGGCATTGGAGAAAAAAGAGAAATCTTGGAGAGGAATACCTCTATTATCACTCTCTTCAAGTTCAGATGTATAAGTAAGAATCTTCTGCTCTAATAGATTAATCTCCTACATAAAACTCGTCATTAGACTTTCCTCCAGATTCTCATTCTTGAATCTCTCCTCTCAAAAGTTTCAAGGCTGGTCACTGACTCCCTCTTGCTTCTAGTGGAGACCCATCTACTTTCCAGAAGCCACTCTGGTCCCTGCCTGATTCAGCCACTCCTCCCACCCCTCTCCTCTTCCTGCCATGTCCTATTCCCCTCCACGCTCATTCTCAGTCTTCATCGACTTCAACAACCTCCCCTCTCCACGGCTGTCAACAACTCTGCCAATTTTGTTTCTCAGGTCCAAATCTCCCTACAGCTTTCCTATTACTTGAAGCAAAAAGCCTTCCAAAAGCCTCAGTCATCACTGTTTACCACTCACTTTTTAATTTCTCTCCCACCAGTTCACTCAATGGACATGAATTTGAGTAAGCTCCGGGAGTTGGTGATGAACAGGGAAGCCTGGTGTGCTGTAGTCCATGGGGTCGCAAAGAGTTGGACACAACTAAGCGACTGAACTGAACTGAACCTCACTGTTGATCATTTTCCTTCTAATCCATTCACTCTTCAGTTTTTCTTGGACCTTATTCCTCCACTCCTCTCCTCACTGTTTCCATCACACCTATTTGATCTTCAGCCTGAAGACATCGACCTTTTCGAGGCTGTGCTTTATGCTTTATCATCCGTGCTCAATTTCCCAACACTTTCCCCAGCCTCTCACCTTTTCACTCACAGCTTGCAGCTCTTGAACCTGCTTCTCCAGGACTGCACAGTGACTGAAAAGGTCACTGTAGTGCTGCTGGTTCTCACGGAGACTCTGACTGGTGTCACAGAGCTGAATAGAAAGGGTATTTTTCTCTTCCAGCAGTTGAGAGAACTGAAATAGGAGAGACGATAAGCACTAGTCCACAGGACTGTTTCACTAGGAGCAGGCAGTGTGCATGCTTAGTCATATCTGACTCTTTACAACTCTGTAACCCACCAGGCTCCCTGTCCATGAGATTTTTCAGGCAAGAATACTGGAGCATGCTGCCATTTCCTCCTCCAGGGGATCTTCCTGGTCCAGGGATCGAATCTGCATCTCCTGCATCCTGCACTGGCAGGGAGATTCTTTACCACTGAGCCACCTGGGAAGCCCCACAATCGGCAGAGATATAAACAAAGTCTGAGCATCCATGGAAAGAATTAGGGTGGTGGCTTGGAGAGGAGACATTCTATGCTGACAGCCCATCTGCTACTACCCATGCTAGAGCCCAAGAAGCAGTGCTCCTAGTTAGCTGGGACCCAGATAGTGGAAGCTTTAATATCCCCAAACTGTGAACTCCATGAAGAGTCACTGTGTATCCTCAATACCAAGCATATGGCTAGGCTCACAGAAGGTAGATAATAGTTATTGTTTGCTGAATGATGAATAAGTGAATGATCGACCCTAGGGATGGAGATGTTCTGATTCTTGATCTGGGTGCTGCTTATACAGGTGTCCTTACTTCATGAAAATAAACCAGACTGTATTTGTGATTTTTGCACCTTTTGGTGTTTTACCCCACTAAAATATTTACATGAAAAATGTTTCAGTTGCTATTCACTGCAGTTTCAAGTATCATGCTAGAAAGACAAATGCCCAGAGTGATTCACAGTCTAATCTTCAGGAAAGCAAATATAACAAGGTTGAGATGGGATTTAGTTTATAGAAGGAGGAGGTGTTAAGAGGTATGAAGGGCAGAACTTTGTGGAAACAACTGACTAGGCTGAAAGAGGAACTGGGTAGGATCTGCTCTGGAGTCTCCCCACCATAGCACCCCCTGAAAACTCCCAGAAAACACCCCCAATAAAGGCTCTATAATTTTACCAATTCACTGTGACCAACTAACCTACTTGAAAAAATGCAAATTTTAAATGCAAATTTTTTTTTAACTCTGCCAGAGTTAACAGTGTTATCAGTCTCTGATACTTCAATGTTAGTTAGTTGAATTTAACAACATTTAATGAGTGCCTTCTACACAAACCAGGCACTGTATTTTTCATGTATATTACCATATTTACCCCCAGACTGACCTGCTGCTAACACTTTGGGCAAATTACTTAATATCTCTGGGCCTTAATTTCCTAATCTGAGTATAGCCTACTGATCTTTACCATTTTTGGATCACAGATCCCTTGGTGAATGCCTGAGTTTTTGTGATGAGAAACTTACAAACACATCATTTTGTGTATAATTTTTGGACATTTATATTGATAGTCCTCCTCAAAGCTAATTTTTGGATCCCAGAGTCTAAATGGTCACTCAAATTCCTCCTAGCACTAACATAAACTACCTAGCTGGGTTCCTCTGAAGAAGGCAGAACCAGGTGAGGTGCTGCCAGAGAATAATCTGACAAGTCAGAGACAACACGAGTATAATGATTCATAAGATGGTGAGGGAAGGGAAGCAGGTGATGAAGGAAGAGAAGCCAAAGAATGGATGAGGGGAGAAGACAGATATGAGAAGGCACTGAGAATAATTTTCTTTTTTGTTGCCTTGGCCTTTGCTCTAGGGACCAGATGGCAAAGCAGCTCTTCCTATAGAAAGAGGTCCATCTACTCCCAGCATACTTCCTAGAGTGTCTAGAGCAGCCAGCGCGGGGTTCAGGAAAAAGCAAATTGGCTTCTTTAATTCCACAACATTAGACAGACAGTGAGGAAGCTTACAAATGGAGTAGAATGAAGAGCAGACCCCTCACCTCTATCACTTTGTCTAATCGCATATGCAAGCCTCCTTCCTGAGACTCTTCCCTGCTACACACTAGTGAGAAATACCGGGGAGCTCGCTGGAGGATTTGTGAGGAGTTATGGGGAGATGATGTTGGGTAGGAAGCCTTCCTAAAGGAGTTGGTTTTTACCATTCTTATTGAATGGGCTTCTCCAAATCACTCCCAAGGGCTCTGCAAAGGCGAGGAAAAAGAAATGGCCCTGTGTCTGGTGCTTTTAAGTGAGGGATCCAGGCTCTGAGAAAGGTAAAACTTCTGTCTTCTAACAGAGCTAGAGCCTAAGCTTAAACAGCTTCTATTTACCTTCTTGCTTTTAGTCATGGAAACAAGAAATTGAACTTCAGGCTAGCAGGGAACACATACCTTGCTGTTCAGTTGCTGAATTCTTAACTCCTTTTGGTGAATTTCTTTTAAGCTGTCATTGAGCTGAGTCCTAAGATGCTCTGTCTCATAAACTAGGTTTTGTGATCCATTGAGGGAAACTGATGTCTCTGGGGATGCCTGCCAGGATATAAACACTGATGAAACTCTCTCCAAACATTGTGCATACTTAAATCCTTCCCTCCGGAAACCCTGCCCACCTCACAGGAAATAATCACAGATGGCTTGCCTAATAGTGGCAGATAAGCACTCAGCTTGCAGGAAGCTAACATTTCCTCCAAGCAGCAATCAGCGCTGGAATTACTCACCTGTCTTTGGTACTGCACTTTGTGGGTCTCAGTCTGTGAGGAAGAAGATCTCAATTCCCTCACAAGGTTCTGCAGATGGCTGAGCTGCTGATCTTTATCTGCGATAGCCATAAGGTATTGCTCCTTCATTCTCCTCTCATGCATTTCCCAGGAATTCTTCTCCATCCTAGAGAAAACATGAAATAGGCATAGGCAAATATATACTTGTGAGACAAAGATAAATAATTACATATTCAAACATCTAATGGGATGTGGAGATGTAGTTGAAAATACATAACCAGAGTGAAATTTATGTTATAAATAGAATTGTGCAGCAAGATGATGAAGTGGAACTTAAAAGAACTCTAACTGGCAGGACTGGGGAAGATTTCACAGAAAAGTAGGTATTTGATCTGAACTCTGAACAATGAGTCAGGTTTCCATAATGAGAAAAGTATTACAGGTTGAGAACAGAACAAAAGCACAAGAATGAATATACATAGTGAGTTTTGGAACTGTTGTAGTACATAGTGTGGAGAGTGGATAGAGCAGGAAGTGAAGATGAAGAGGAAAGAAGTCAGACTCTGTGGGGGCACTGAACACCATACTAAATAAAATTTACTCTGTAAGCAATGGGAAACCACTGTAATTCTTTAGAACAACATCAGGGTTATGAGGATGCCACTGTAGAGTCTGAAAGAGCTGGGTTCAAACGCTGGCTGTGTTCTACACGAGGCATGAGACCCTGAGTAAAAGTTACTTAATCTCTCTGAGCCTCATGGGTGAAATGGGAATAAATGATCTATTCCTTAGAATTATTGTGATGATTTAATGAGATACTATATGTCATGCACCAAACACAGGTGAGTACTTCCAACGCTGATTGCTGCTCAGTGGTAACCACTACCCAGGAAGCATCAGCTTCCTGCATGCTACATGTCCATCTGCCACTATTAGGCAAACCATCTGATCACTTACTGTGAGGAGGGCAGAGTTCTGGAGGGAAGGATTTACATATTAACTGCTGCTATTTATTTATCCTCTGAATTTGACCAAGAGGCAGGCCTCTATTTGATTCTAGCTAATTTTCTGCAGAACAAGCAAAGCTGCCTCTGTGCCAGATTCTTTAGTTCTACTTCTCGCTACACTATGCCTGAAAAAAAAAAAGGGGGTTGTAAACAAATTTGTGCAGCATCTCTTTGACTAGTTTCTATTTTTCCCAATAATGCAAGATTTTGTTTTAACTACATCAGACTTTTTTGTCTTTTTCTCTAGAAATAATGTAAAATGGTCCTTTCTTTTCTAAAGGACATAAATCTATTATGAAAGAATCCTGCTATGTCAAAAGGTGACTTGGATTACAGACAGATTTTTTTTTCCAAAAAGACAGAACAATAAAACTTAGAAAGTAAAATAAATTTTTATTACAAGGCCACCATATGGAAAAGGTACAGAAATCCTCTAATACACTTTCTCTAATATTTGTCTGTGAAAAATGAGAGAGAATAAGAAAGGAGGAGTATGAAAAATGAGAGAGAATAAGAAAGGAGGAGTATAAGAGTGAGAAAGATCACAGATCTTTTTATAAAGCTTCAAATAGCCTTTTTTTTTTTGAAAGATGGACAAGTAGTTACAGTCTGGAGAGACCCTCAGTGGAGAATAGGAGCTAAGGAACAAGCTGATTACTTAAGAGAACAGCCATAAAAGGGCCATACCTCATTACCCCTTAAGTAAGAGAGCACAGGAACCAGAGCAGACTAAGCAAACCAGTAGTTAAAGTAGAAGAGAAAGGTTATTGCATAAATCCAGGCTGTTCTGATTAGCCAACCCCAGTGCCATAGAAACCTGAATGAGATGTTCCAGCTTTTTCAAGTTTGGAAAGCTCGTTTCTCGAAAGTATTTCAAGGGCACGACAGGGATCCTGTTTTAAAAAGATATTCAGCAAAGAAACTGGTCCTAAAGTCAGTGAATCAAATCTGTCTTCATGTCTTTTTCCTTCTAAAGGTAAAGTAAAATGTCTTCCTTTCCTTCTTATAATTTACTCACAGCCATTTGATATATAATTTTTATTACCTTCAAAACTGCTTAAATGTGGAAGGTAAAGAGAGAAAGGCTAACAGAATGGTGACAATGCAGAAAAAAAAATCAATAGACCAGAAATCATTTTTTTCTCCCTCTTTTTCTCTTCCCTAAGGGTCACCTTTATCAGGAAAGTCTTCATTCAGAATCTCTGCCAGGAAGTTTCAAGAGGAACAAGTGGCTGCAAAAAACAAGTCTTTAAACCATGCACCTCTTCTTTGGTTTTTAGTAGCAACTTGACACACTATTCTTTTAGTTCAGTTCAGTTCAGTCGCCAGTCATGTCTGACACTTTGCAACCTCATGAGCTGCAGCACATCAGGCCTACCTGTCCAACACCAACTCCTGGAGCCCACCCAAACTCATGTCCATTGAGTCGATGATGCCATCCAACCACCTCATCCTCTGTCATCTCCTCTTCCTCCTGCTCTCAATCTTTCCCAGCATCAGGGTCTTTTCTTTCTTATTTTTACATTTATTTTTATTAGTTGGAGGCTAATTACTTTACAATACTGTAGTGGTTTTTGTCATACATTGACATGAATCAGCCATGGATTTACATGTATTCCCCATCCCGATCCCCTCCCGCCCACACCTCCCTCTCTACCCGATCCCTCTGGGTCTTCCCAGTGCACCAGGCCTGAGCACTTGTCTCATGCATCCAACCTGAGCTGGTGATCAGGGTCTTTTCAAATGAGTCAGCTCTTCGCATCAGGTAGCCAAAGTACTGGAGTTTCAGCTTCAGCATCAGTCCTTCCAATGAACACCCAGGACTGATCTCCTTTAGGATGGACTGGTTGAATCTCCTTGCAGTCCAAGGGACTCTCAAGAGTCTTCTCCAACACCACCATTCAAAAGCATCAACCTTTATAATGGACTGGTTGGACCTCCTTGCAGTCCAAGGGACTCTCAAGAGTCTTCTCCAACACCACAGTTCAAAAGCATCAATTCTTTGGTGCTCAGCTTTCTTTATAGTCCAACTCTCACATCCATACATGACTACTGGAAACACCATAGCCTCGACTAGATGGACCTTTGTCGGCAAAGTAATGTCTCTGCTTTTTAATATGCTGTCTAGGTTGGTCATAACTTTCCCTCTAAGGAGTAAGCATCTTTTAATTTCATGGCTGCAATCACCATCTGCAGTGATTTTGCAGCCCAAAAAAATAGTCTGTCAGTTTCCACTGTTTCCCCATCTATCTGCCATGAAGTGATGGGACCAGATGCCATGATCTTAGTTTTCTGAATGTTGAGCTTTAAACCAACTTTTTCACTCTCCTCTTTCACTTTCATCAAGAGGCTCTTTAGTTCCTCTTCACTTTCTGCCATAAGGGTTGGTGTCATCTGCATATCTGAGGTTATTGATATTTCTCCCGGCAATCTTGATTCCAGCTTATGATTCTTCCAGCCCAGCATTTCTCATGATGTACTCTGCATATAAGTTAAATCAGCAGGGTGACAATATACAGCCTTGATGTACTCCTTTTCCTATTTGGAATCAGTCTGTTGTTCCATGTCCAGTTCTAACTGTTGCTTCCTGACCTGCATACAGATATCTCAGAAGGCAGGTCAGGTGGTCTGGTATTCCAATCTCTTTCAGAATTTTCCACAGTTTATTGTGATCCACACAGTCAAAGGCTTTGGCATAGTCAATAAAGCAGAAATAGATGTTTTTCTGAAACTCTCTTGCTTTTTCAATGATCCAGTGGATATTAGCAATTTGATCTCTGGTTCCTCTGCCTTTTCTAAATCCAGCTTGAACATCTGGAAGTTCATGGTTTATGTCTTGTTGAAGCCTGGCTTGGAGAATTTTGAGCATTACTTTACTAGCATGTGAGATGAGTGCAACTGTGCGGTAGTTTGAGCATTCTTTGGCATTTCCTTTCTTTTGGATTGGAATGAAAACTGACCTTTTCCAGTCCTGTGGCCACTACTGAGTTTTCCAAATTTGCTGGCACATTGAGTGCAGCACTTTCATAGCATCATCTTTTAGGATTTGAAATAGCTCAACTGGAATTCCATCACCTCCACTAGCTTTGTAGTGATGCTTCCTAAGGCCCACTTGACTTCACACTCCAGGATGTCTGGCTCTAGGTGAGTGATCACACCATCGTGATTAACTGGGTCGTGAAGATCTTTTTTGTATAGTTCTTCTGTGTATTCTTGCCAGCTCTTCTTAATATCTTCTGCTTCTGTCAGGTCCATACCATTTCTGTCCTTTATTGAGCCCATCTTTGCATGAAATGTCCCCTTGGTATCTCTAATTTTCTTGAAGAGATCTCTAGTCCTTCCCATTCTATTGTTTTCCTCTATTTCTTTTTTTATGATCTCGGAGAAAGGCTTTCTTATCTCTCCTTGCTATTCTTTGGAACTTTGTATTCAAATGGGTGTATCTTTCCTTTTCGCTTCTCTTCTTTTCACAGCTATTTGTAAGGCTCCTCAGACAGCCATTTTGCTTTTTTGCATTTCTTTTTCCTGGGGATGATCTTGATCCCTGTCTCCTGTACAACGTCACAAACCTACGTCCATAGTTCATCAGGCACTCTGTCTATCAGATCTAGTCCCTTAAATCTATTTGTCACTTCCACTGTATAATCATAAGGGATCTGATTTAGGTTACCTGAATGGTTTAGTGGTTTTCCCCACTTTCTTAAATTTAAGTCTGAATTTGGCAATAAGGAGTTCATGATCTGAGCCATGGTCTGACCTCCCGGTCTTGTTTTTGCTGACTGTATAGAGCTTCTCCATCTTTAGCTGCAAAGAATATAATCAATCTGATTTCGGTGTTGGCCATCTGGTGATGTCCTTGTGTAGAGTCTTCTCTTGTTGTTGGTGGAAGAGGGTGTTGGCTATGACCAGTGAGTTCTCTTAGTAAAACTCTATTAGCCTTTGCCCTGCTTCATTATGTACTCCATGGCCAAATCTGCAAGTTACTCCAGGTGTTTCCTGACTTCCTACTTTTGTATTCCAATCCCCTATAATGAAAAGGACATCTTTTTTGGGTGTTAGTTCTAAAAGGTCTTGTAGGTCTTCATAGAACCATTCAACTTTAGGTTCTTCAGCGTTACTGGTCGGGCATAGACTTGGATTACCATGATATTGAATGGTTCGCCTTGGAAACGAACAGAGATCATTCTGTCGTTTTTGAGATTGCATCCAAGTACTGCATTCCAAACTGCACTCTTTTGTTGACTATGATGGTTACTCCATTTCTTCTAAGGGATTCCTGCCCACAGTAGTAGATAAAATGGTCATCTGAGTTAAATTCACCTATTCCAGTCCATTTTAGTTCACTGATTCCTTTTAGTTCTAGGTAATTTGTATATAATATGGGTGACATCAAGGTGATGCTCCCTTGTGCTCCCGATCACCTTCAAAGGGCCCTAACTTCAGTGCTCAGATGAACTGAGATTCTTGATGATGAATTGAGATTCTAAGGGAATAAGCTGGGGCAGCTATTCCCTGTTGGAAAAAAGGTATGAGGTTGAAATGGGAGTAATTCACCTTCCTTCTGAAGGTTCAAATACAGAATGAAGAAACAGGAGAAATCTGTATTCCCAGAGAGCAAAAATTCAGTTTTTTACCTTCTCTTCAATCATCTGTTAATTTAAAAAAAAAAAAAAAAGTGTTCTTGTATCATTTGGGAACTTTGTCAACTCCACAGAGTAAGTCTGATATATTTTCATGTATGAGAAAGTCTGTAAATATGTTGAATATGAAAATTTTTTGGATGTAATGTCACTCCATAAAGCTTAAATGACCCAATTCGAAAAAGTGTTTTGTTTCATAAACTTTGCTTAAGGTTTCTTTTGACATATCATTTTAGTAAAGCATCTAGGATCTGTGAAGGAACAAATCTTCTCAAATTTACACATTAAGAGCTCTCTTAGGAGGACTTCCTGGTGGTCCAGTGGTTAAGAATCCACCTTGCAATGCATGGGAAATGGGTTTGATCCCTGGCTGGGGAACTAAGATCCCATATGCTACAAGGCAAAGGACCTGACGCAGCCTAATTAATTAATTAATTTAAAAAATGCTAAAGAGCTCTCCTAGGGATGTTACAATAATTATTTTTATTATATTGATATGTGTCATCAGGGTAGCCCCTTGTAAGCTGGATGGGACTCTAGACCCCACCTCATATTCTCTGTATTCACTTGGCTGTGCTGGCCCTCTAGCAGCCGCTGAGACAAAGCAGGTGTTGCTTGATCAGCAGCACTTTCCAACATAGAGATTCTCCTTTCAGTATCAAACCTTGAAAGCTCTGGGTCTGGTTTTACTAAAGTGCACTGCACCATCTTACTGAACAGTAACAAAGTCCCAACAATGAGGCTGTAAGAACAGGACCTGTCTATATACTGTTAATCACTTATTCTTTACCTTTACTTTTTGGATCAAATCTGAGACACTGAATTAAATGAATCATCAAAAATATCAGTTCCTATCATATTTTTTTTCCTGTAATAGAACACATAGCATTGTTATTCATCTTTAAAAGAAAAGGGCTTGGATTTCTAGATCCAGACGAGATGGAGTAGATGCGTTTTTCCTTATTCCTCCCACTGCGTACGTGGATGCTCAGTTGTGTCCGACTCTTTCTGACCCCATGGACTGCAGCACACCAGGTTCCTCTTTCCATAGGATTTTCCAGGCAAGAACACTGGAGCGGGTAGCCATTTCCTGCTCCAGGGAATCTTCTTGACCTGGAAATTAAACCCAAGTCTCTTGCTTCTCCTGCATTAGCAGGTAGATTCTTTACCACCATGCCACCTGGGAAAGCCCACAATTCTCCCACTAAGTATTGATAAAAAACCCTCCTCCAGCAGTAAATTGGTAGTGTCCCCCTTTCCCTCTTGGCATGGTGCTAGTGGAAGCCTACTAAAGATTTAAAGAAGATTGATCATTAAAACTTACAAGACTCCAAAATGTTCAGGAACAACTGAAAATCACTCATCATACTAAAAAACAAGGAAATCACAATTTGATTGAGAAAACAAAATTAACAGATTACAAGACCCAAGATGACACAGATGATGGAAACAAATATACAGAATTATAGACGGATTTTAAAGTGGCCATCATATAAATGCTTCAAAAAGTAATAACTAACACACTGGAAATAAATAGAAACAGAGAAAGCCTCAGCAAAGAAATAGAAGATATAAATAAGACCTAAATGGAAATTTTAGAATGAAAAAATATCAAAATATCCAAAGTAAAAATCTAACTCAATGGACTCAAGAGCAGAATAGAAGCGATGAAGGAAAAAAGTATCGATGAACCTGAAGATAGAACAATAACAATTATTGCATCTGAATAACAAGAAAGATAAGCAATAAACTGGTTTCATCAAAATTAAAAAGACCTTCTCAATGGAAAGAAGAAAAAAATAAACTGCAGACTGGAAGAAAACATTTGCAAGTCACATAGCTGACAAAACACTTGTATCTGGAATGGAAAAACAAAAAGGCTCTCAAAACTCAACAGTAAAAATTAATGACACAATCAGAAAACAGAAAAAACACAAATATTTCATCAAAAAGGATATATAATGTCAAATAAGCACATAAAAAATGTTAAACATTAGTAGCCATTATGCAAATTAAAACCACAATGGAAAAGCATTACATACCTATTAAAAACTAAAATACAGTTACAATATCAAATGCTGATGAAGCTGCAGCATTTGATATTGAAACTGGATCACTCATATATTGTTGTAAAATAATATAGTCATTCTGGAATGTAGTTTTGTAGCTTCTTTAAAATCTACACATACTTACTATATGACCTAGCATTTGCACTCCTGGGCAGTTATCTCAGAGAAATTAAAACTTACTGTCCATATGAAAGTCTATACACAAGTGTTTACAGCAGCTTTATTTATAGTAGCTAAAAATTAGAAACAACACAAGACCTTCAATGGATGAATGGTTAAAGCAGTACATTCATACCATGAAATACTGTTCATCAATAAAAAGAATGACGTATCGATACATGCAAAGATGTTATGGATGTCAAGGGCATTATACATAAGTAAAGCTAATTTCAAAAGGTTACATACTAAAAAATTCTCAGAATGAGACAAAATGAGATGGAGAAACAGATAAATGGTTGCCAGAAGTTACGGATGTGGAGATGGGAGGGACAGGAAGAATGACTATAAACTAATAGCACAAGGGATGTATTCGTGATGATGGGCCAGTTGTGTATGTTGTTGCAGTGGCGGTTGCATGACTCCACACATATGATAAAGTTGCACAGAACTATACACATACTTGAGTGAAAGTCTAATTGGTGAAACCTGCATAAGGTCTTTGAATTGTACTAATGACTATTTCCTGGTTTTGAAATCAAATTATAGTGATGTAAGATATTACCACTGGAGGAAACTGGATGAAGAGTACATGAAAGCTCTTTGTATTATTTTTTTTGCAACTCTCTACAAATCTATAATTATTTCATAATAATAAAAGAATAAACCAAAAGGATCACAACAAACTGTGGAAAATTCTTAAGAAGATGGGAAGACTAGACCACCTTACCTGTCTCTTAAAAAACCTGTATGCAGGTCAAGAAGCAACAGAACTGGACATGGAAAAAGAGACTAGTTCAAATTTGGAAAAGGAGTATCACAAGGCTATATATTGTCACCCTGCTTATTTAACTTATATGCAGAGTACATCAATTAAAATACTAGGCTGTAGGATGAATCACAAGCTGGAATCAAGATTGCTGGGGAAAATATCAGCAATCTCAGACATGCTGATGATACCACTCTACTGGCAGAAAGTGAAGAGGAACTAAGGAGCCTCTAGATAAGGATGAAAGAGGAGAGTGAAAAAGGTGGCTTAAAGTTCAACATTCAAAAAACTAAGATCATGGCATTGGTCCCATCACTTCATGGCAAACAGAAGGGGAAGAAGTGGAAACAGTGACAGATTTTCTTTTCTTGGGCTCCAGAATCACTGTAGACAGTGACTGCAGCGATGAAATTAAAAGACGCTTGCTTCTTGGAAGGAAAGCTATGACAAACCTAGAAAGCGTATTCAAAAGCAGAGACATCACTTTGTCAACAAAGGTCTATATAGTCAAAGCTACAGTTTTTCCAGTAGTCCTCTGAGAGTTGGACCATAAAGAAAGCTGAGTGCCAAAGAATGATGCTTTTGAATCGTGGTGCTGAAGAAGACTCCTGAGAGTCCCTTGGACTACAAGGAGATCAAACCAGTCAATCCTAAAGGAACTCAGTCCTGAATATTCATTGGAAGGACTGACGCTGAAGCTGAAGCTCCAATACTTTGGCCACCTGATGTGA
Source organism: Odocoileus virginianus (assembly GCF_023699985.2). Taxonomy (NCBI): domain Eukaryota; kingdom Metazoa; phylum Chordata; class Mammalia; order Artiodactyla; family Cervidae; genus Odocoileus; species Odocoileus virginianus. The sequence continues at coordinate 8,810,241 of NC_069677.1, forward strand.
AGAGCCTACTCATTGGAAAAGATCCTAATGCTGGGAAAGATTGAGGGCAGGAGAACAGGGCAACAGAAGATGAGATAGTTAGATGGCATTACCAACTCAATGGACATGAGTTTGAGTAAAGTCTGGGAGACAGTGGACAGAGAAGCCTGGCATGCTACAGTCCATGGGGTCACAAAGAGTCAGACATGACTTCCCAACTGAACAACAATGAACAACAACAGAAAGGGTTATAAAGCAGAGATTACTATACCTGAGCTGATGCAGCTCATGCTGCCAGGAGACGTTTTCCTGCTTGAGCTCTTCTTGCATAATCTGAAATGTTTTTGTCTTATCTTGATACTCCTGAAGTTGAGCCTTCAGTGGACGTAACTCAGTGATTTCTTGGTTAATCTGTAAATATTGCTGCTGCAGATTCTTTAACTCCTTCAGCTTTAACCAAAAGGAAAGTAAAAGGGTAATTTATCACATTTCATCCACTTAGCTAGCTCCCTGTTAAGTCAGTCAACATCACAATAGACTACTAACACCTAACAATTCACTGACATAATTGCAGCATGAATCCCTAATGTAATTGAAATACATGCAGCCAGGCTGGTGGGAATCTCCCCAAGGAGTGGCCATGAAGGCAGCAGAGTCCAACAACTGCAACTTCAACGCCAGTCCCCTGGCTCTGAGGGCCTAAGCTGATTTTAGATTTACAACTCTGGAGATGAGATAGACAAAGGACTCATAGATGCTTGGGGGTGGTAACTCCCTAAGACAAGAAATACAAAGATAGACTGGCTTTCTATTTAACCACGTGCCCTGGCTAGGCTTCTAAACTCTGGTTCATGAATATCAATCTTAATTCTACCATAGCTGATCTTGATTATAAAGAAGGCAGTGATATCCAGGCCCAGTGCTTAAGAACAGTTAGAATTTGGAGTCAGTTATCCTGCCCACATAATGTGTGCTCCTATGCATGTTTCACATACTCTTTAAGCCTTAATTTCCTCCACCTATAAAATGAAGATAATTAAAGTACCTCTTATAAATATTATGAGAATTTGACAAGAAAATTAATACGCTCCACATATAAAAGTCAGTGGCGGTGTTAATGAAGATGAACTTGCCTTTAAATAACAAACCTGCCTATCTATTATTACATTCCAGATATATCTTCTAACTCTTTACCCGCAATATTCATTAAAAGCTTGGCAATAAGAAATAATGTGAGGATGTCAGGGCAAAGAGGGGAGTCCTAAATACATATCTCTTTCACCCATCTGGAAATATCACTAAAGCTACAATGAAGATATTTTATAAGCATAAAACACCAGAACAAGAACAACAAGAGACAAGTCAGTAGCAATGAAATTAATTTTGGAAGCTAAAAAGTAGATGCATAAATGGTAACTGACTTAAGAGATCTGGGAATGGCAAGTCTTAAAATGGCAGTTGGGAAAGCCAAGAACCAACAGAACTTACTCAGCAGACTCTCCAAAAGGCTTAGGAATTAACAGCACCAGTCTCTTCTGGGAAAGATAGTGATAGGAGTAGCAAGGAGGTGATGGCTGAAATAAGGAGGATCAGATGAAAGATGCTTAAAAACAACATCCCTAAATACACTCCCAATTTCACACTTTTTGTTGCTCTGACAGACAAGAAGAATTTGATCCTTTAGAGAAGGTTGAAGGAGTGTCTCTGGACTATGGAACAGCTGAAGGTAAAGGTACTGCTCCAGCACCAGGGTGATCAGTTGAATGCATGCTTTCTGAATATTAGAAGACTTTTCTCATACTCAGCTCGAAGAGTTCTGGCACAGAGGCCTTTACCATCCATGCAGGAAACGGAGAAGTCTTCTTTGGAAAATCCGACTAACCCAAGAGGAACTAAAGATATCAACATGGGACTGCCCTCAAAAAGCTCAGCAAGATAACCATGAGCTGAAACTCAGTTGGTAAGTCCCACCTACAAGCATTTCTTAGACTCCACCTTTGAACATGAAGAACAAACCACTGATTAACCCTTCCCTGAAGAACAGCTAACATTAGGCAGAGATAAAAAGAAACTGGAAGAAAAGTAATCCAGAAGAGATTAACAGAAAAAAGCATGTCATGTACTCAAAGATTTAAAAGAATATTGGAAATCAGAAGCATTATAGCAGAAAATTTAAAACTATAAAGAAAAACTCACAAGAAAATTTCAAAGAACAAATCTGCCCCAAATCTACTTACAGAGATAAATTAAGAACATATATCTATGAGACCAAAAAAAAAAATAATCCTTAGAAATCAGGAACATGATAGCAAAAATGAAAACTTCAATACAGGATTCATAAGACAGAGGTAAGAAAAGTCTTCCCAAAATAAAAAGGATAGAAAAGGTAAGAAAATTATAGAACCAACCCAGAAGGCCCTACACCTAGGTAACAGAATTTCACAGGGGAGAAAAAGGCAGTAGAGAAAAAGGACCAGGGAAAGTGGTAAAACAGAATTCAAAGGAATTTCTCAAAATTGGTGAACTTCTTAGATTCTTAGACTTCTTAGATTCAAAGGATGAGACAGAATGATGAATAAAAACAGACTCACACCAAAACACATTATTGTGAAACATCAGAACATACTGGACTGAAAGATTCTACATGTAGTTGACGATTGAACAACACAAGGGTGGGGGTACCCACCCTCTGTGAAGCTGAAAATCTGTGTGTACTTTACTGTCAGCTCCCCCTGTATCTTCTATATCTGCTGTTCCACAACCACAGAGTCAATCAACTGCTGATCCTAGAGTACTGTAGTAGTTATCACTGAAGAAAACCCATGTATAAGTGAATCCATGCATTTTAAAGCCATGCTGTTCAAGGTCCAACTGTATTTCCAGAGAGAGAGAGAGACATGAGGGAGGGGAGAAAGCTAGAGATAGAACTAGATAAACAATGAGAGAACCAGATAACATAAAAAGGATCAAGGATCAGAATCTCTGGACTCCTGAACCACAATGTAAGCTAAAAGGGAATAGAACAATGTCTTCACAGTTTTGAAAAGAAATCATTTCAGCCTAGAATTCTGTACTCTATCAAACTATCAGAAATGATATTTCCCTGTATCTTTTCTCGGAGAGTTACTGATTTATTCCAACAAAATGATGGCACAAAACCAAGATGAGGAAAACATAGAATACAAGAAACAGGAGATCTAACACAGGAGAGAAAAGGAGGGAGATATTCTAGAAAGAAAATTACGTCCTAGGAATAACATAGGGCAACTGATTCACATAAGAGCAAAAAAGAGACTTCAAGAGAATTTTCTTCCTAAAGACAAAACATACAGGAATAAACATCTTGAAAAATTTGGATAAATGACAGTAAATCTGGGGTTAAATTACATTGATAAGTACAAAGAAAACTCAGTAACAACAACAAAAACACAGTTATTCATTCCAGGAAAAACAAAGGTGACAAGGAAAATAAAAGTAATACATAGGTTGGGAGGTGCTTGTGCCTAATTGTGTCAGATTCTTTGCAACTCTTTGCAAATCCAGTATTGCAACTTGAATACTGGAGTGGGTTGCCATTTTCTTCTCCAGGGGATCTTCCCAACCCAGGGATGAAACCCATGTCTCCTGCATTGCAGGCAGATTCTTTACCCACCGAGCCCTGCTTCTCTTGAATTGGCAGGTGGATTCTTTACCACTGAGCCAGATGGGAAGCCCCTCATATCTTTAAATGCTACCTCAAATCATTTTCAGACTGAAGTGTACATACGAACGAAAAGGCACTTCTAGAGATTTGCTCTCCAGCCTTTAGGCAGGAACTGCCTAAGTGCTTAATTTGATTATGGGAAAGTACTAAGGAAGTTTGGGTGATGAAAACTCCAAAATGTTTCCAGACTTGTCTGTTACGCCCTAGTAGAATCCCCTGGGTTATTAACTCCTTGCCACTTAGACCCTCAGACTTTATTTGGGAAACTTCCCTTTGATTAACTATGGAAAGAAGAGGACCAAAGTAACCTGAGCTCCTTTCAAACTGAGCTCCTCCCTTGGGTGGTCCTGAGAGAAAGGAAGTCTAGTCTAGGCAGAGGTGACAATTTGCTGGCCTGGGCTGAATATTTAAACTGACAGTGACTAAAATGTTATCATACATGCAGCCAGTGGCTGAGAGACTAGAAATTTCAATGCTCATTAGACAGAGTGAGAACAAGATGCGTGGAAAAGAAGAGTCGATGGAGTTAACAGTAATTCAGTAAGTATGCAGAAAGGCCTCAGCAGACTGGCAGAGCCTGTATGCAGTATCACTGAGTCAGACTGTCAGGCCTTCATGTGATTTATAACCCTGCTTAGGCTTTATGATTCAGTCATGGCAGATATAAAAGCCTCAGTCTCGAAAGTTCCTATAATCTCCCTACATGCCAATTTCACAAAATAGAGAAAACAGTATTTTCTCTATTTTGTAACAACCTATTTCTCTATTATCAGTAACAACCACACTGACAGAGAATATCCACCACAATTGTTGATTATCTACCATATGATTAACTACCCTTCTGCTAAAAACCATGTGAAATACAAACAAGTATAAGACATGACATTTACCAGGAGTTTGAAATTTAAATGGTGCAATAAAAAAATATAAGGGTATAGAAATTTTACACACACAAACACACACACCCATATATATCAAGACAATATGGGACAAAAGAGAAGAGAAGCATAAGGGAAGTATAGACAGAAGGTAATAGACAATCAAGTGATCTGCAAATGTGACCAGAGGATCTAAGCTCTGGAGCAACCTTTAAAGAGCAGGAATCTTTGCCCAAAAAAGGAAAACGGAGAGGACATTTTTGTTCAGAGGATAGTAAGGTGGGTAAGTAGACCAGTTTGTGGGTGAGTAGATCAGATGGCTGACATTAAGAGTAGGAGTAGGGAAGCAGTAAAAGGGGACGCTGGAAAGACAGGAAGATACAAACCATAGGGTCTTAAAACCAGACCAAGAGGTTTGGATCCTAAGCATATCTTAGAGATAGAATAATTTTTAAAGGTTACTGAACAATGCTGTAATAAGACAGTAGTTTCAGAAAAATATATTCAGCAATGGAGGGGTGACAACTGGGAGCACCAACATTATAGCCATTTAAGGGTAAAGTGTTAAAAATTTACCCTAAGGTGTTGATGATGGAAAGGAAAAAGAAGTATTTGAGGCACACTATGAATAAAGAAATGATAGACCCTAGATAGATTCAATGCAGGAATACAGCCAATATTTTGTAACAACTGTAAATCAAAAGTAACTTTTAAGAATTGTACAAAAATTTTTAAAAAAGAAATGATAGACTTTGATGATTAAATGAAATAAAATCATAGACAGTTATGAGCCTTAGGAAACAAAAGAACATTACTATGATTTATATGGAAATTAAAACATACTGGCTTTACACCACAGGGAACTATAGTCAATATCTTGTAATAACCTACAATGAAAAATAATTTCAAAAATAATATATGTGTATATATATAACTAAATCACCTGTGCACCTAAAACATTGTAAGTCAACTGTACTTCAATAAATATATATATTAAGAAAAAAATAAATAAAAAATGCTTTGGCTTGTAAATACCCAGCAGACAAAAAGATATTAATAGAACAGGAGTTAAGAGATAGAAAGTTTAGCCCCTAGTATTTATAATAGCTAAAAACAGTAAAGCAACTCATTGAATAAAACATAGCTAATTCAGAATCCATCCTAAAGCTTTCAGGAAAAAAATTTTGACCTAGAAGATAATCAACACCTGGATAAGTCAGCAGTCCCCAACCTATTTGGCACAAGGGACCAGTTTCAAGGAAGACAGTTTTCCACGACTGGGGGTGGGGTGGGGTGGGGATGGTTTGGGGATGGTTCAAGCGTATTACTTTTATTGTGCACTTTATTTCTAATCTCATGCCACTGCTAATCTGACAGGAGATACTGGTCTGCATCTGGAGGCTGGGGACCTCTGCTATAAATTATATGTGCGGTATATATGGTTCTGAAGAAAACTTTTTGAATTTGCATTCTGAAAACAATGACAAAAGGTTAAGCTTCTAGAACAAAGTCAGCTAAACTGACACTATTTTAAAAATAAAAATAAATAAGTCTAAACTGTATTAATGTCAAAATTGTAGCTGAAAAGGGAGGCTTTGTTCAGATTACAAAAAGGAAAAAAGATTGTCTATAAATATTCAGTATTAAATATAATATGAAGGAACACATTACCTACCAAGAAAAAAGATCTGCATAAGACTTTACAGTTTAGGAGAAATGATTTTTTCCCCGAGGCTAATCTTAAAAACTAGAATTTTCATATTTTGGATTTAAAAATAGAAAATTTAGCCTTTTGAAGTTCAAGTTATTGCCCATTTGAGTATATGGCCTAGACAGAGTTAAGAAACTGTCATGAAAGTGAAAAGAATAATGTCACAAAGTAGAATCCTGACAGCCTGGCTGGGCTCATACAGTTCCAGTTTTGCCTCTAAATTTTGATGATCTACAAGTTTTCAGGAAAAAAAAAAAAGACCTGGATTAAACTATGGGACCCTCTTAAAAGCAGTAAAAATTTAACACTGGAGATCTTCCTTATCTTTCTCTAAGATTTAAAAAAAAAAAGTTGGATATATAAAGGGAAGTGGGAAAAATGGTTCAGTCTCAAAGCTTTACTAAACAGTCATGTAAAATTATTTAAATTAATCCCTTTTACATTTAACTTTTTTTTTTTTTTACAAATAGCTCTCTATCTCTTAGTCCTTTTGTGACCAATGTCACAAAAACTCACCAATGTGAGTTCTGTGCAAAGGAGATCAGTAATTTTTTTTAAAACAGCAATGGCAGATTTAACGTAATTTAAATAATGTTTCTCTAAGACCAAAAACAATCTGTGGGGCGTATGAGATCGTCCCAGAATGCCACGTTAAAATGAATAAAAATTTTTACCATTTTCTGTAAAAATGAAAATCAATTTAAAGAAAGTTTCAAAAACTCTCAGAAGAAGATTGGAAAGAAAAAACTAAACACTCACTAGTCGGTCCCGGTCATTTTGGAGTGATGACATAGCTTTTTTTAAACTCTGTACTTCAGCAGGGCTGGTTGTAGGTGGGGCTGCAGACCTCTGCCTCCCATCCTCTGACTTGCGGAATCTCTCCAGTTCACTCAACAGGCGATCTCTCTCATTCTGCAGGCTGGCCATAGCCTTGGAAAAGGACTGCACTTGGTTGTAAGAATCTTCCAGTTGTGAGGACAAGTGAAGCAGTTGCTCATCTTTGGACAGAAGCTGCTGGTTAAGTTTCTCAAGGTGGGGCAAAATGTTATCCTCAGTGGAAATCACTGGAAATGCAGCTTTAGAAACAAGAACATCTCTCTCCCTGCTTACGAGGCCCTGTTCTCTCAGCTGTGCCAACTCCTTCAGGCTGGCCTCATATTTCCTTTTTAGTTCCTCAAGTTTCTCATGGGCCTGATCTCTACTGTTTTGTAGGGAACTCATTGACCTTCCAAAGGACTGGATTTGTGCTGTGAGATCTTTGTTTTCTTTGGTGACCACGAGTAACCTCTGTTCCATCTCCACCAGATCTCTCGCTAGCTCCGCCACCCTCTCTTCTGCTGTTTCAGTTTCATTGCGCATTATCCCTGCATCGTGATGAAGATGCTTTAATTCTTTCTTCAGTTTGTCTTCAATTTCACCTACCTTCTTGGCAGCTTCCTTCTGAACATGAACCAAATCCTCTTCCAGTTCTAGAACTCTCTTCTGAGAGGAAGAAAGGACAGTACTTAACTTCTGTACCTCTTCTTCTTTGGCTTTTAATTGGGCCTGAAATATTCCTAGAGTACCTTCTTCTTGCAAGGCTGTCAACTGTTTCTTTAATTGCGATAGAGAGACTTTCAAGCTCTCAGTCTCTTTAGCTAAATCTTGTTTTTCCTCCTGGAGGGCAAGAGAGGACCTCTGCAACTCCCCCCTTGCTTCCTCAGACTCCTTGAGCTTTGCTTCTAATTTAGCATATTCACCTTTCAGGTCCTTGGTCTGCTGAAGCTGAGCTTCAAGGAGCTGCTTTTGCTGACAGTCTTTCTTCGATAACACTTGGTTCAGGTCTTCTCTATACTGGATCAGCTCTGCATTGAGCTTGGCATTCTCAGAATTAAGGTCATCCATATGACTTCTCAAGCATCGGATTTCTTCCTTCAGCTTATTATTCTCAGTAGCAGCATCTTGAATGAGTTGGTCTTTTTCCAAGATCACAGAGAGATGTCGTTCTTCCAGCTGTTGGTAGTCACTGACTATGCGGTCTCGGTCATCCTGGAGAGAAGACATGGATTTAACGAAGGAATTCAACTGAGCCTTCTGCTGCATGTTCTCCTTTTTCATGTTTTTCAGTGTTTCCATAAGCTGATTGGTTCTGTCAACAGCTTTTTTGTTCTCCTCTTCTAAGACAGTGTTCTCCTCTTCCTCCTGGGACAGCAGATTTTCCAGTTCTTTAATTTCTTTATCATGCTGCTGATGCAGTTCAGCCACAGCCACTTGGACTGCCTGTTCCTTGGCAGAAAGCAGGCTTATAATCTTTTGCTCCTTCATGTTTATTTCTTCATGCAGCCTATTGGTCAGTTGCCTGGAGGCCTGAAGATCAGTCTCCAGCTGCTCATAACTGAACTTACAATTCTGGATATCAGCTTCTTTCTGCTTTATGATCCCTTCCAAATTTTCTTTATTTTCCTTAAATTTTTCTAGAGAGTTATTTAAATCAGTTGACTGGTCTCTGAGAATCTTCAGTTCTGATTCCAACTTAGCTAAATCATCCTGAGAACTACGGTATAGATTTTGAGTCTCTTCGAGCTGGGACAAAAGTTCTTTGTTTTCTCCTTGCAGAGTATCACAGACCTTCTGCTGAATCTGGACCTCTGTCTGAGCTTTGGACTCCCACATCTGTTTGTCATGCTCAAGCCTAGAAAAAAAGGTCATCAATTACAGATTTCAAAAAGTACTTGATGCCTAAGAAACAAAACAGGTACTCAGATCTACAAATCAATAAACATTCATAATTGACGGTGTTTTTAATAAAGAGGTATTAGTTCTACTGAATGTTCTGTATTAAAAGTGTATTGCATCTGAGAATTTATATAAAAATAAACTCCAAAGTATGTTGTTAATTTAGTGACATGAGTCTGGATACTCTGAAGAGTGCCCCCAATTTTGTACTTGGTTCCAGATAAGCTGTTGTCTGGCCCCTTAATGAAATAATCTTGGTATGAGAGGCAAATGAGGAAATTTGTCTCTGAGCAGAGGGATTCTACTGAAAATGAAAGAGTATGGTGTGGGGATGCTGTTAGTTCCTGAATTATTTAAAACTGAAGTTTGAGGAAAATAACTCCAGCAGGCATATGCAATATGAATTGATGTAGAACATGGGGAAGAGAAGAGGAGATCATTTCAGAGGCTAAGGCAGTAATTCGAAAGTATAGAAATTTATACTATGGTAAAAATTCAGAGATAGGCAAGGACAGTAGAAATGAAAATGAAAAGAAAGGAAAAAGTCTAAGACATCTCTCAATAGAAAGATGGGTAGAGAAATAAATGTGAATTTTTCACACCAAGACAAGTTGTAGCAGAAAGTCAATTGCAAAAAGTAGAGAGACAGCGAGACGGAAGTGAGAGGGAATACATCTTCTGGGGGGAATTTAGACCAAAATTAGTCCCATAATATTAGAGGGAATGGAAAGAGTTTATGACTTCCTTTGCCTTCAATTTCCTTTGGAAGAGCTAAAAGAGCTATTATTCATTTACCTGGAAATGTTGATCTTCAGTTCCTCCATATGGATGGACATCTGCCTAAGCTGATCCTTTAGAATGCTGCAATTCTCCTCTTTAAGTCTAACTTCTTCTTCTTTGGTCTGAATAGCATCACTGAACTTCCTCTCCCACTTTTTGGCTTCATCTATCACCCTGTCCCGATCATCCTGGAGGGAAGACATGCTCTTAGTGAAAGCTGCCAGCTGGGCCACAGTACTATCCAGGTTTTCCTGAAGTTGCTTAACTTCCTTGTCTTTCTTGTTCAAAGTGAGCTGAACCTCTCCAAACGTCTCTTCTAAATGGACTTTTTCTCTACGCAAAGCATCCAGTTTCTCTTGCATATTCTTCTTCTCTTTCAGGTGTTTCTCCTCTGCTTGCTCCAGTCTTCGCTCAAGATCTTCATCCTTTTGTTTCATTTGGCTTTTAATGGATTCTTTATTTGACTGAAGCTCCTTTTTCAACTTGAGATTGTCTGCTAGGACCCTTGCTGCTTCACTTTGAGTGTCATCTAGCAGTACTTTGAAGCTAGCTAATTCTGATTCTGCCTTCTTGCGGTGTTCATTGGCTTGAGCTAGATTTTCTTTGGTTATTTCCAAATCTTTTTGGGACTCAGTCTGAACAAATTCCAGAGCCTTAACAGTTCTCTCCAGGGCACTGATTTTCTCTTGGTACCTAATACAATCCGTCTGCAGTTGCTTTACTTCTTGCTGTTTTTCTTTTAGCAGCTCCTGAAGTTCCTTCGCATGGCTTTTATTTCCAGGTCCTTTCTGAGCACCTTGTATTTTCTCCATATATTCCTTTCTTATTTCTGATTCCACCTTAGTTTTCTCCTTGACTAACTGTTGCTTTTCTTCTTCCAATTCACTCACACACTTTTTAAGGTTCTGCATTTCGGATTCTAGTAGCTCGTTTTTGATCTGGGCATCTGTAACATCCTGATAATAATTCCCAATGCTTCCATTAAGTTCTGCTAATTGATTCATAAGCCTCTCTTCCAAATCATCTTTCTCTTCTTCTGCTGTCTCCTTTAACTTGGTAACTCTGGCAAGTTCTTCTTGGGTTTGCTGATTTAACAGGTTTATTTTGGTTACTTCTTCCTGAAGCATTTTTAGTTCACCATCCTTTGCTGCTATTCGACTCAATAAAGTATCTCTCTCATTTTCTAAATTCTGGCTAAATTCTTTGTCTTTCTGCCTGCCTTCCTCTAATTCAGTGATTCTTTCTTTGAGCTGATCAATTTGCTGAAGGTAGTTATTAATTTCATCATGTAAGTTGACATTCTCACATATGTCAGGCTTGGCACTGTTCTCTGATAGAGTGGATTCTAAATTTTCAGGCCTCGTGTTCATACCTGGGGAGTCTTGCTCATCAGCCTCACTTGGAGCAGACGGGATTGCCTCCTCAGTGACGGCCATCTGTTTGTCATGCCTCTCAATGGGCTCCAGACTAGCTTGTTTGGATACATTATCTTCTATCTGATGCTTTAAATGTTGAATCTCTTTATTTAAAGAGTCCTTCTCTGCCTTTAGGGCCTCAAACTCCTTAGAAAGGGTTTTATATTCTGTTTTGACACTTTCCAGCTCCTCCTTCATGTCGGAATTGGAAGAAAGAAGTGCTTCCATACTATCTTTAGATGTATCTCCTACAGGATGTACCTCTGCTCTAAGCCGCTCATTCTCTTCTTCCAGCTCTAGGATTTTCTGCTGTTTAGATTTAGCAAACTTTCTCATCTTTTCTTTCATCTCCTCCATTTCCTGTTCAGCTTCCTGCAACTGCTTTTCTGTTTCTTTCTTGTTTGCTTCTGTGCTTCTTAACTTGCCATAAAGTTCCTGCTTCTCCTGCCTCACAGTTTCCACTACATGCTGAATTCTTTCTGCCTCATTACTAACATTCTCATAGGACTGCAGAAGAATTTCATATTCCTTTTGCAATTCTTGGTGTTTCTCTTGCCACTCAGTGCTTTCTGCAATCTTGGAACACTTCAAAGATTCAATTTCCTTCATTAAGTTTTCCTTGTCTTCAGTAAGACCCTCCAGTGCTAATTTCAGACTTTCACAAGAACCACTGAGACTTTGATTTTCCATTAAAGATCTGTCCACTTCTGCAATGAGCTTGTCTCTTTCTTCCTGAAGAAGAGCTAACTTTCCTAAGAATACACCTTTTTCTCTATTTTGAGCAGAAACTTGGTTTTCCACATCTACCAGAGACTTAGTGAGATGCTCAATGGTGTCTCTGGCCAAGGACAACTCCTCCTGGAGACCTTTGTTTTCTTTTAGTGCTTCTTTTCGGGAAATGAGTGCAGCTTGCAGTTTCCTCTGTATTTGCTGTTTTGCTTTACTTTCTTCTCCGGTCTCTTCTGGTTTCTGCTTCAGTTCGCAAAGCTCCACCTGGATCTGCTTTATCTTCTCATCATGTTCTTTGGCTTGCATTTCCAGCTGTGTATGCAGTGCCTTTACTAAATCCTCTTTTTCTGTTATCTCCATTTGTACTTTAGTAAGGGCTGTTTCCTTTTCACTAAGCAGTCCAGAAAGGGACCTAACTTCTTCGTCCTTTTTGCTTATGAGTTTCTGCAGTTCATCTAGTTCAGGCTTCAATTCTCTTAACTGCTCTAGTCCAGCGATCTCTAGTTGACTGCTTTCCAGTTTTTGCCTCAGGGTTTCTGCGTAGGCTTCAGCTTCACAGGACTCTGCCTTCAGACTTTGGATTTCTAAATCCTGTTTATTTATCTGCTCTTGTAACTGAAATACCTCTTCTGATTTTTTAGTCAGCTCATTTATTGTAGAGTTAACCTTTAACTCTAACTCTTCTTTCTCAGCCTCTATTTCTTTCAGCTGGGTCTTAATCTGGGCAATAGCAGTATTGCCCTGCAGAGCATTTGTATCTCCAAGATGAGAAGGACAGTCTGGGTACAAGTCAGACTCTGAAACAGATTGAAGAGGCTGCTGTTTTGTGGCTTTGAATAAAGGTTCTTCTAAACCTTGAGTGGGAGAGCCTGGTTCCTGCTGGCCACTGCCTGGGAGTTTTCTGTCCATAGATTCCTGTATTTGAATCTGCAGTTGTTTTAGTTGGTCCCCAATGTTCTCATTTTCCTTGCTTTGCTCATCAAACTGTTCTTGCAAGCGATTATAGTCATCCTTCTGTTGCTTTAGCTCCTCCCTAAGATGTCTTTCTTTCTCCTGTGCCTTTTTTAGAATCACCTTGCGAGAAGTTAATACTTCCTGTAGCTTTTTTTGAAGTTGCTCCTTTTCTTTTTCAAGGTCCACTATTTTTTCTTCCAGTTCTGGTTTCCAGTGTTCTCCACCAGCTTCACCAAGCGGACTGATGGCCACTGCTTCTTTTACAGGTGCTGCTGAGTCTCCATCACCTGCATCCTTGTTACCTGTGGTTAACTTCTGGATAATTGCTTGGTTTTCAATGACTTCTGCTTGGAGCAGATCTATCTGGTTTGTCTTCTCCTGCAAATTCTGATTCATCTGTTTGACCACAGCCTGTAACTGTTCTTCTATTGCTGCCTTTTCTTCCAAATCCTTCCTAATGTGGTCTAGTTCCATTTCCTTCTCAGATATTATCTGTTTTAAAGACATTTCTATTTCTTGGCACTTAGAAGTCACACATTTTTCTAAGTCTTCTTTGCTTTCTTTATCTTCCTCCACTTCCCTCCTCTCACTCTCATGGAGTAGGATCTCTTTGCTGGGTTCATCTTTCACTTTGGCCAATTCCTCTTCTAATCTACTAACTTTCTGTAGAAGTTCCTTTCTATTAATAAGAGCAGCCTGGAGCTTTCTCTTTCTCTGCTCACTTTCTTTCTTTACAAGGTCTAATTCACGCTGAAGTTCTTCTTTACTTATTAGCCCTGCTGGGCTCAACTCATCATAATTCTGTTTAATGCTGGAAACAATTTCTTTATCTTCTTCCATCTGCTCTTTTTTGGTCTCTTCAGCTCTGGATAACAAATTCAGCTGTTCTTTAAGAGTCTTTATTTCAACCCCAAGAGAAAATTTCTCTTCATTAAGCTGAACCATTTTCTCTGTCATACTAAAGCTGATTTCTGTCACTTGCTGATCCTTCTCTTCAATGGTCTGTTGGAGTATTTCTACATCTTTCTTTTTTTCTAGTAAAAGTTGATCCATTTTTGCTATTTCAAGTTCCTTCTGTGAAAGAGCCTGTGAAAGTTCTTCTACCTTACTTGAGACCTCCCTCTCACGTTCTGCCCCCTCAAGCACTTCACTTTCCTTCCTTTGCAGCTGGCTCTGCAGGCTTTTGATCAAAGTACTCTGCTCAGAAAACTGAACCTGCACACCATCTAGTTCATTCTGTAAAACTTCAATCTTCACATCTTTAGATTTGGCTTCTATGGTGAGGCTGTGGATCTGTTCAGTGAGCAAGTCGTGATGAGCAGTCTGACTTTCATAGTCGAGTCTTCTTTGCCTTTCTGCTTCTGCAAGGTTCACTTCTAGTTGCTGTACCTGAGCCCTCAGTTCCGTTACCACACAAAGTTCCTTCACCTGAGCAAGAAGCTGGTCTCTTTCTTCAGACAAAGCAGTGAAAGCATTGTTGGTGTTTTCAGCATTTTTCTTAAACTCTTCAATCAGCTGGGTTAGGATGACTATTTCCTTAGCTTTCTCATCTAAATTTTTCTCATAGATTTCTTCTGCTTTATGAAGGTTTACCTCAAGCTCCAAAACTTGACCTTTTAGTCTTTCCAATTCATCCTGGTGACACTGACAAATACCTGGGACAGCAGAAGAGGGTTTATCATCATTTTCCTGCTTGGCTGATTTTAATTTCACTCCAGTGCTGTTTAAAGATATTTCCTCAGATGGTCTATGCTGGTCTTCGGGGCTCATCTGCTCTTCTTTCTCAGTTGTTGTGAGACTGCTCTCTTTATCTGGCATCAGTGGAAAATGCTGCCCTGTATCTTCAAGCAACACTGTCATTTTAACTGGAGGTATTCCTTCACTCTCTATCTGTTTCATTTCTTTCTGATCAAGGAACTCAGGGTCACCTTCTGCCCTTTTGCCTTGAAGCTGCAACTTAAGAAATGCAATCTCCTCTTGAGCTTCTTTCATTTCCAGCAATAAAACAGATAGTTCTTTATGCTTCTGAGTAAATGTGTTCTCCAGGGCATCTTGTCCACTTTCCTCAGCAGAAAAACTGCTTTTGTTGAGCCTGGTAATACCAACCATGCTCACCTGTTTTTTAAAAAGAAACAAACAAAACACCTCAATCAAATGTTTTATAGAAAAGAGCCTAACTAAACACTGGTATTTTGTGCATTTTCAAAAACCTAAAACTTTTCCATCTAAACTTTCCTACCACAAAACTGCTAAATACTTTTAAAATTAGTTTTTATTTCCCAACTTGGACCTCTGAGGGCATCCTGTCAATCCAGCACTGAAGTCAAGTCATATTCATAAGACCTAAGGAAACCTGGGACGCATTTTCTAAATATTCCTCACTTGGGAAACTTTTTCTTCAGATTAAAACTGCTTATTTCTCCTAAGAACTACTTACAAATAAAAAGCGAAGCAAGAAATAAATTTTTGCTTCATCCCATGCCAAGAAGGAAGTTACAGGATTCCTTTTCCTAAACTATCTACTGGAATAGGAAGTATTAGATAAGATAGCTGTGAACAGACAAAGAGATTATCAGACAAGTTGATTAAGATAAATTACCAGGATAAAATAATCAAAGAAGAGTTCTGCTGGGGCTTGGGAAAAAATTATGGACCCGTCTGACAAAATATTAACCAAGTTACTATTACAAAGCTTACTGTATTAGGCTGCTCAATCTATATAAATTATTTCTAATAATTGTCTTCCTGGGAAAAAACCAGTGAATTTCATGGTAAATTTAGTATCTTATTAAATGAGTTTGGGGACCATATACATAACAAAATACCCATCTTTGTCAACAGCAGCTTTTCTTCCCCCTCCCTAAAAAAATTCCAACTTGATATGAAGGACAAAAAACAAAAACAAAAACAGGGGATTGTCAGACAATGTGGTGGCCAAGAGCACAAGCTCTGCAGCTCAGCTGCCAGAGTTCACATCTCTGCCATTCACTAGCAGAAGCTGGCACATAGTGAGCCCTCAATGAATATTACCTATTATCTTGGTATCATATTCAGCCACTGAGTAAAAGAAAAGAAATCATTACTTTAGAACTATATATTACTTTACACAAAGTTATTATCTAATCATTTTTCATTAGCACTTTTAATCATTTAAAATTCTTCACTCTTTGTATTACTTCTACTCAAATTTCTGGAAACCAAAACTGGACACATTTTTTTTTTAGCAGAGGAAAAGTTCCTTTATAATTTCTTCATGTAACATTACTATTTATCCATTCCTACATACATGAAAAATCTAATATAGTCAAGGCATGACTTTTGCCAGAAGATGGAAATATAATTAACTCCTTTTTTTGGTCTCTCTCATATCCTAAGTATTCTTATTTCCTCTTTACTAACTATCTGTCATGCCACTTCACTCACTCTCTTCCTTCCCTTAGTCTCATTTTCTGCTGCTCCCTATCCTATTTATAGAATTCAATTAACTTTGGCTTGATTTTTTTTTTTAAGTCAATATTATACATCAGAGAGCAGAAACTGGAAAACTCTGCTCTTTCTAGCCACTCTCACTTTTCCTTCTAGTACTAGTCTTCCCCTTTAGACTGTGTTTACATTTCCTATGGACACTTTCTAGTCACTCTCTTTTATCCCAAGGAATTATCTTAGTCACCCTTCCTTTTACAATTTCTGTGGAGCTTTTTCCCCCTTCCTTTTCCGCTGTTTCCTGTTTGCTCTCCCTTCTCGATATTTTGTTTTTCTTAATAGATTCCCATATTTCTTATCTGCCCTTCCATTCTGAGCTCTCTCATTTTCACCAGACATTAATTGCTAGGCATCTTAAAACTTTAAGCATCTCCTTGGCTAAACAAGATTCATTTTTCACTACTAAACTCTCATAATTTGTCAGAAACCATATAATGTTAAAATTATTTTCAAAATTTAGTCCACTTTTCACAGTTTTGTGAACAGAACATCATATGAAAACGTAATTGAATGTAAATGTGGAGGTTAACTTTATGCCTCAACTTGGTTAGCACATAACACTGAGATACTTGGTCAAACATTACTCCAAATGTTTCTGTTGAGGTATTTTTAGATAAAGTTAAGATTTAAACCAGCAGACTCTGAGTAAAGCAGGCTGCTCTCCATAATGTGGATGGGCTTCACCTAATAGGTTAAAGGCCATAACCAAAAAATGATGGCCCTCTTCCAAAAAGAAGAAAGTCTGCAGACTACCTTCAGATTCAAACTGCAACTTCTCTCTGGGTCTCCAGTGTGCTAGCTAGCCTACCCTGCAGTTTTGAATTTGTCAGCCTCCACAATTACATGAGCGAATTCCTTAAAATAAACCCTGTCTATGTATATTTCACTTCCTATTAATTCTGTTTCTCTAGAGAACTCTAATACAATAAGTAAGCAGACACTATTGTAAAGAAGTTACATTATTCCTCAAGGCCATTTATGAGCCTATCACTCACTTCTTTTTTTTTTCTGGCCATGCCACATGGCTTGTGTGATCTTAGTTCCCTGATCAGGGATCAAACCCAGGCCCTTGGCAGTGAAAGCATGGAGTCCTAACCACTGGACCACCAGGAAATTCCTTATCACTGACTTCCTAAATGGAAGGACAATTAAACACAATACAGCTAACAGTCATCTTAAATTAGCAGAATATTGAGCAATCACACATTTCTTATAATAAGTTTCAGGTTATAAAAAACACCATTCTCTAAGGATACCTTTTGAATATAATTCTAAGTGAAACTGTGCCACATGAGAAGGGGGTGGTGGGGAGAGACTGGAGATTTTTGCCTAATTTCTTTACTGAGAAACTTTTCTGAGATGGGCAAAGAAGTTGAGATAAATAATAACTCAGCATGCAAAATAGGATGTCAAATCCCAAATAAATGCTACTGTACTTGCGTTGGTTCAGGACAAATAAAATGTCCAAATATTTATAAACAAATGAAAGTAAATGAGAAATAATAAAATTACGGCTCTCTTAAATCTCACTTTCTAGGTAATGTAATTCTCTGTTGGCATTAGAAAACTGTACAAAAGCTTAGGCTTGAAACCACCTCCCCTGATCAAGCTCATATTCTGATTATTTTAAGAATGCATCACTTACCTCATGGACTTCTCTATCTATCTCTCCAGTTCTCTTCTGAGACTCCAGGAGAGTAATCTGAGAGGACAGTTTTTCTGAAAGTCACAAAATAAACAGCCTTAGAAGGTAAATGTAGAAGTGTTTGGGGGAAAAAAAAACCAGAGGTATGTATGTGTGTGAGGCTATTTGAGATGCATGAAATAACCAAGAGGAAAGAACAGACAGAATAGTTTGGGGGAGATAAAACACTTATTTTATTAAAATAAAGAAGTGGCAAAAGAAGATGAAAAGATGAGATATAAGACAGAAGGATAGAAGCATTAATGATTAACTTGAGTGAAGTATAATAAATAGTAGAAGGCTTTAAAGGGGGGGAAAAAAGCCAGAGCACATGACAAAAAGCTATTTCTGCAGCATAATTTGGGAATTCTAGGGAAATAAATGCAACTTATCTATAACTTTTCTGTGTTCATATTATACATCATGTATTAATATAGCACTTAAAATGTCTTCTACATTCTTTCACATATGTTCATAAGGACATCAAATTTTAGCATAGAAGGGAGCTATCCAATCTCTTCAATGACCATATGAGGAAACAAAGAAATGACATGTCCTATAGCTAGTTCATACAGCTAGGATCAGAATTCAGTCTTCTGAGTTCGACCCCATGTCTTGTTACAATGTGGGCATCTAAAAAGGGCAGTAGTACCTTGGAAGATAAAAATATTGAGTATTAGTAAGCCCCCAAGAAGTTTATCCTCTTTCTGAGAAGCTAAGACAAGTATACGAAACAAACAAAAGAGCTTATTTTTTACACTACATCCAAGTGTTTTAATATGACCCACATGATTTGACCCCACTTTTTCTACAAACTTTATACTGCCCCCCTTTTGCTCACTCTACTTCCAAGAACACTGGCCTTGTTTCTATCTGCAAACATATCAAGTTTATTCACACCTCAGGGTGTTTACACTGCTCTTCCCTGCTTGGAAGGAGATTTGCTCAGCCTCTTTTTGTGTGGCGGTCCCCTTTTCATCATTCAGGTAAGCAGTGATCAGAGAGGCCTACCCTGACCACTCTGACACTACTTTCTCCTTCCCCCAAGCACATGTGGAAGTAGCCTGTTCTATTTTTATCCTAGTATTTACCACTCTCTGAAATTTTCTTATGTATATACATGTTTATGGCCTGTCTTGTCTTCTAATATGTTCAGAGCAGTATCCTCAGTAACTAGAGTAGTCCCCAGTACATAGGAAAGGCACCACAGATATTTGCTGAATGAATAAATGACCATTCATGAAACAAATGAATTCAAGACTGTATATAATATGTTCAGACATTTCACAAGTATTTGAGGAAGGAGCACAGTGGTAGAAATGGAAGCACAAAAGGTGAGTTTAATATTAATAGAACATGACTCATAAAACAAGGGTAACCAGATATGAAAACTAATACAGAAAACCTTAGAGCCAGTGACCCCTGCAGTAAAGAGCAAAGAGAATGGAACTCATGTAACCTCTCAACCATAATGAGCCACATGAAAGTGACAGAGACTGCTTGCAAAATTGCAAAATAAACATCATGAATAAGGTCTCAGAGAAGTGGTTTAAGTGGGTTGAATAATGAGTTGAATGTGTGGTATTCTTTATCAGCAATGGTAGGACTAGTCTAATAAAGGTATATGATCCCTACATATCTTAGTTTATAGCTAAGTGGAACTGCAAAATGGTTAAGTTGGAAATTTTGGTACAGACTTTAGGAAATGGTATGAACTTTACTTGGTATTCATTCTCACTCTTAAAGCATGGTAGTCAGTTACTCCAGGATAAATTAGATAAGTGAAGCATTATTAACTACAAGTTACTAAAGCTATAAGGTCCTTGTGAAGCAGGTGACAAAAGGAAGGAAGTATATTTTCATTCTTACTAACTGTTCACACACAGTTCAATAGAATAAAGCGCTAAATTTAGGTCTATCCAACAAAACATTATTCAGATGTCACTCATTTGCCAGGTACTATTCTAGTTCCTGGTAAAGGGTAAAGCAAAAGATGGGGGAAAAAAAAATGACCCCTGCCCTTGAAAATGAATTTCAGAAGCACAAAAATGCATTTAAGCCAACTTTGGGAGATTAGGACCAACTTCTCAAAAAGTTAATGCCCTAGTTGAGGCCTGAAAGATGAGTTCAAGAAATAGCCAGGCTAGAGAAAAAGGATAAGGTTCTAAGCAGTATATAGCATGAGCAAAAACCAAAATGGCTTCTACCTCTAAATCTTTATTTATACTGATCTCTGTTACCTCATCCCACAAATTTGTTACTGGAAAAGTCCTTTCTCTATTTTACCTATTTAAAAAGTCATTGTCTTATTAAGGTCCTATTCAAGCCATACAGCTGAGAGGATTCCTTGGCCACTCCAAAATGAATATAATACAGATCTCCTGCAGCATTTAAAGCCCATAATGCAAAATGTTATATTTATGTAAACACTGGTATTATGTTCAAATTGTTTACTGTGTATTAATCCTAACTTCAATAACTATCAGCTGTGCTAAGATCTGTATTATCATAGAATCTACATGTTATATATGTACAGTGATAAAAGTTGTTGGTTAAGAGGTCAGAGAATTATGGTTTTCATTTATACGTACCATTCTCAGCTTTCAGCTCCTCCAGCTCTACAGAATTAAGGAGCAAGGCTCCCTTTTCATTCTCTAGTTCTACCACTCTCTTCTGCAAAAAGGCAATAATCTCTTCAGTGACTGCCTAAATTGGAGAAAGACAACAAATTAATGATTCTCCAGTGCAAAACTCTCACACTAATGCCCAGACAGCCTCTGGCATTTTTGTGTTCTAAAAGTTCTCCAGCCTTGAAAATACTTTAAAAATAGCATCTACTTATCTGCCTAGGTAATCTTTAAAGCAATGCTTTTCATCTGAAGATAGAAAGATGAAATCTTTCACACAAATTTCTAGTTCACTGACTTTTGAATTTAAGACCAAAGCCTGGATTTTCCAAGTCTATTACACACGAAAGAAAATTTTCAATTCAAAAAATTAAAAGCTCATTATGAGTTCTGGAAAAACTTCAAGTAATCTAGTATGTGTGTAAATGGAGTCTTCAAAGGAAGAGAGAAGTCAGAAAAAATAGTGGACTAATTAATGGCAGAAAATTTTCCAGATTGAAGCAAACTATAAACACAGAGATTTAAAAGGCAAATTCCAAGCACAAGAAACATGAAGAAAACTATGCGAAGGCACATCATAACCAAAGTGTTCAAAACCAGTGATAAAATCCTAAAAGCAATCAGGAAATTTAAAAAAAGAGACAAAGAAGACAGTAGATTTCTTACAAAAAACAAAATACAAGAAAAAAGAGTGTAGTAATAGCCTTAAAGTATCAAAAGAAAAAAACCTATTAATATAAAATTCTATAGTTAGCTTTTAGGTATCTTTTAAAAACTGCAGAGCACAAAGATTTCTTCAAACACACAAGAGTTATAAGAACCCCTTACCAGCAGACTTGTGTGCTCAAGAGCGTACACACACACATTAAAGGAAGTCCTTTGGGCAGAAGGAAAATGACACAAGATGGAAATAGAAACTACACCAGAGTTTGGCAAAGTTTAGAGCCTTCTACCTGTTTTTGCAAATAAAGTTATGGCTTAAAAGCCTAAGATATTTATCATTTGACTCTTTACAGAGACTGCCAATTCTGGATCTACCCTAAAGAAAAGCACCAGAAATGGAAACTGCAATGGTAATTAAGATTTATTTTCTTATCATTTGAATCTCCTGAAAGATAACTGACTAAACGAAAGTAAAAAAATTTTTGTTTGTAACATGTCATATTTTTGTGTTTTTTGTTTATAACATATGTATAAGTAAAATAATAACTAAGTCCCAAGAATGAATAAATACAAGTATACAATTGTAAGGTTTTTATTCTACACATGAAACAGCACAATATTATATGCAGGTTAACTGTGATTAAAATGCAACTATAATCCCTAATGGGCTTCCCAGGTTATAAAGAACATGCCTGCCAATGCAGGTAGACATAAGAGAAGTGGGTTCGATCCTTGGGTTGGGAAGATCCCCTGGAGGAGGTCATAGCAATCCACTCTAGTACTCTTGCCTAGAGAATCCCATAGACAGAGGAGCCTGGAGGGCTACAGACTATAGGGTGGCAAACAGCTGGACATGACTAAAGTGACTAAGCAACAGCAGCATAATCCTTAATGCAGTCACTATTGTAACAAAATAAAGAATTATAGCTAATAAGATGAAAAGGGAGAAAAACAGAATTGTAAAAAACATTCAATCAATTTTTTTAAAGGAAGGAAAAGTAAAAATGTAAAAGGCAAAAAGTTGGAAAAATGGAAAACAAATAGCAAGGTGAGAGACTTAAAACGGTATCAATGGCAACGTTAATAAAAAATGATCTGAACACTCCAAGTAAAGGGCAGAGATTGACAAATGGGATAAAAAGTAGATTCAAACTCTACACTTCATATAAGCTTTAAATATAAAGATAAAATAAGTTAAAGAGTGAAAAAAGATACACCATGTTAATATTACTCAAAAAAGTAGAATAACTATATTAATATCAGACAAAAGTACATTTCAAAGCAAAGAATGTTACCAAGGATAAAGAAGATCATTTCATAATATCTATGGGTCACTTGATAATCAAGAAGACATAAACATCCTAAATGTTTAAGCCCCTAATAACACATCTTGAAAATATATGATGCAAAAACTGAGAGAACTGTAAATACATCCACAACTATGAGATTTCAATACTCCTTTCAATAACTGAGAGAACAAACAGGCAGAGAAGCAGCAAAGATATAGTACACTTGAATAACACTATTGACTAACTTTACACGATTGACATTTATAAAACATTCCAGCCAACAAAAGCAGACTATTTTCAAGTACATATGCAACATCGAACAAAATAAACAATATTCTGGGCCATAAAACAAGTCTCAATCAATTCTAAGAGTCAAGTCATACAAAACATGTGCTCTGACCACAAGAGAATTAAAATAAAAATCAATAACAGAAAGACCCCCAAGTATTTAGAAACTAAGTAACCCAGGGGGCAAAGAAGAAATTAAAAGGAAAATTAGTAGCTTTAACTGAGTGAAAATGAAAATACAACCGAATTTGTGGGATGCTACTAAAGTAGATTTCAGGGGGGGGGAATTTTAAATGCAAAATGCCTATATTAGAAATAAGAAAGGTCTCAAAGTAATGGTCTTGGCTTTCACCTTAAGAAGCTAAGAAATGAGAAAATCAAGTCTAAAGTGTTAGAAAGGAAATAATGAAAATCAAAGCAGAAATCAATAAAATAAAAAATAGAGAACAAGACAGAATCAATGAAGTCAAAGCTGGTTTTGAGATTACTAAAAATTAATAAACCTCTGGACACTCTTACCTGCATAAGAAAGAAAACACAAATTACCAGTATCAGAAATGGAAGAGGTAATGTCACTACAGAGTCTATGTATGTTAAAAGAATAATTAGACTATTATGAATAATTTTTGCCTATAAATTTGACACTTTATATGGACAAATCTCCTAAAAGATATTAAAATACCAAAGTTCACTCCAGAACAAATAGATAACCTAAATAGCCAAATAGTTATGAAACAAACAGAATCTACACAGACAATGCTTCCACAAAGAAAACATCAAGACTAGACAGCTTCACTGATGAATTTTCACAAAACATTTAAGGAAAAAATAATACCAAGTCTATACAAAATCACTCCAAAGAAGTGAAAAGGAAAGAATACTCCCCAGTTTATTCTAGAAGGCCAGGTTTACACATAGAGCAAACCCAGGAAAAGATATTACAGAAAATTACAGACGGACAAATATTCATCATAAACACAGATGTAAAACTTTAAAGCAAAATTTTAGCAACTGAATCCAAGAAAAGTATAAGGATAATAAATAACTACCAGGTGAGATTTATCCCCAGAACTCTCATACACTGCTGATGGGAACAGAAAATGGTAATACCACTTTGGAAAACTACCTGGCAATGTCTGTCTTAAAATCGCCAATATTATACAGATACGTCACTTCTAGGTATTTACTGAGAGTAAAGAAAGCACAGGTCCAAACAAAGATTTTTAAAAGAATATCCATAGTAGCTTTATTTGTCAGTCCAAAACTGTCAATAATCCAAATTTGCCCATCAACAAGTAAACAGATAACCAAACTGTGATATGTACAACATTCTCAACAATACAAAGGAATGAACTCTAGCTGTATACAATAGGATAAATACCAGAATAAGTTCCCGATATAAGGAGAAAATCTTTCAACCTTTCACCATTGAACCTGATTGTTAGCTCTGGACTTGTCATATATGGCCTTTATTACATTGAGATACATTTGTCTATGTTTAATTTGTTAAGAACTTATTATGAACAGATAATAAATTTTGTCAACTGTTAAAAAAATTAGTCTAGTTTTAACAACTAGACTAAAAGCAGTCAAAACAAAGATAACCTAAATAATACTATGATTTAAATGATGTTTATACAATATTATATTGTATAGCTTCCCTGGTAGCTCAGATGGTAAAGAATTTGCCTGCAATGCAGGAGACTCAGCATCAATCTTTGGGTTGAGAAGATCCCCAGGAGAAGGGAATGGCAACCCACTCATGTTCTTGCCTGGAAAATCCCATGAACAGAGGAGCCTGGCAGGCTGCAGTCCATGGAATCGCAAAGAGTCAGACACGACTGAAGTGACTTGGCATACACACAAGCTATATTCATCAAGACAGACCATATGCTGTGTCATAAAACAAGTCTCTATAAATTTCAAAGAACTGAAATAATATAGAACATGTTATCTGATCATAATGAAATTAAATTAGAAGTCAATAATAACAATAAGATATCTATAAATAAAACCAAATATCTGGATAATTAAACAACACACTTCTAAATAATCCATGATCAAAGATGAAATCACAAGGAGAATTAGAAAATGCTTCAAAAACTGAATGATAAAAACACAACATATCAAACCATGTGCTTAAAAGGGAACTGTATACTTTAAATGTTTAAACGAGAAAAGATCTGAAGTGTTTGATATAAAGTCATACCTTAAGAAGGTAGAAAAAGAAAAGTAAAACCAAATAAACAGAAAGAAATACCAAGGATCAAAAAACAGTAAAAGTAAAAACAAAGAAAATTAACAAGGTTAAAATTTGGTTCTTTGAAAATATTTTTTTAAAAAGTCAATTTCTAGTTTAGTCTGATCAAGAAAATGAAGCACAAATCAAACAGTAGAAATTTGCAGTTAGAAGATGAACAAGTTTTGAAGATCTAATACCCAGCATTGTGATTATAATGAGCAATAATGTATACATTTCAAAGTTGCTAAGAGATTAGATCTTAAATGTTCTCAGGACAGAAAAGAACTGATAATTATGTATCATGGTGGAGGTATTCACTAATGTTATGGTGGTAACTCTGTTGCAAGATATACAGGTATCAAATCAACAAGTTGGATATCTTAAATTTATACAATGTTATATGTTAATTATATCTTAAATCTAAAAAAAACAGTAATAGGGTAGAGGTGGGTATCACTACACAGGGTATACAAGCATTAAAAAGAGAATATTACAACCACCATTATAACAAAAATTTGACTTCTTCAATGAAATGGACAAAACAAAACAAAAATCCAACTGGTACAAGATGAAAAAGGAAATCTTATTAGTCTCATATCTGCAGAAGAAATTCATTGTCAACTTCAGACCCAGATGGTTGCAATGGTGAATTCTTTCAAACTCCTGAGAAATAATACTAATTTTACAAAAACTCCCAGAAAACAGAAGGGAACACTTGCCAACTTGTGTTTTTGATGCCATATTAACTCTAACACCAAAATCTGACAAAGCACTTCAAAACAGAGGAAAACCTTCACGACTAAAACCCTTTATAAGTACACACAGAAAAATGCTCCACAAAATAGTATTAAATCAAAGTCAGCAGTGAATAAAAAGTGTAATATTTTATGACCAAGTCAGGTTTATCCATTAAAGTACTGTACCACATTAACAGAATAAAGAAGAAAATCCATGTGGTCATTTCAATAAATGCAGATAAGGCATTTGGCAAAATCTAATACCAATTCTTACCAAACTAGGAGTTGAGGGGAACATCCTCAATCTGATAAAGAACATTCATGGAAGACTTAAGTCTAGCCGCACAGCTAATGGTAAGATATGGGATACTTTCCCCTAAGATCAGGAAAAATGCCAGAAGGCCCAATATTACCACTTTCATTAAACAATGTTGTGAATGTCCTAGCCATTGAATGAAAAAGAAATAAAGGCATAAAGATTAGAAAGGAGTAAACTTGTCTTAATTTGCAGATGACATGACTGTTTATGCAGGAAATCCTAAGGAATTTACAAAGAGTCCAGAACTAATACAATAAATATCAAGTTCACATAAGCAAAATTCAATTGTATACTTATATACAAGCAACAAACAATTGGAAAATGAAAAGAGAATAAATTCCATCTACAATAGCATTAAAAAATATGAACTATTTCAGAATAAATTCTAAAACATGCATAACTCCTCCAACCAAAACTACAAACCAGTGCTGAGAGACATTAAAGATGCTCAACAGCATACACTATTAGAGAAATGCAAATCAAAACTACAATGAGATATCATCTCACAGTGGTCAGAATGACAATTATCAAAGTCTACAAACAATAAATGCTGGAGAGAGTGCAGAGAGAAGGGAACCCACTTACACTGTTGGTGGGAATGCAAATTGATACAGCCACTATGGAGAACAGTATGGAGATTCCTTGAAAAACTAGGAATAAAAATACCAGATGACCCAGCAATCCCATGACTGAGATTATATTCTGAGGAAACCATAACTGAAAAAGACATATATCCCTATGTTCACAGCAGTACTATTTACAATAGCTAGGACATGAAAGCAACCTAGATGCCCATAGACAGATGAATGGATAAGGAAGTTGTGGTACATATACATAATGGAATATTAGTCTGCTATAAAAAGGAACACATTTGAGTTAGTTCTAATGAGGTGGATGAACCTAGAGCCTATTATAAAGAGTGCAGTGAGTTAAAGAAAAAGACAAGTATTGCATATTAACACAAATATGTAGAATCTAGAAGGACAGTACTGATAAGCCTACTTGCAGGGCAGCAAAGGAGACACACACTTCTAGAACAGACTTTTGGACACAGTGGGGGAAGGAAAGGGTGGGATGATTTGAGAGAACAGCATTGAAACATACACATCACCATATGTAAAGCAGCCAGTGGGAGTTTGCTGCCTGATGCAGGGAACCCAAAGCCAGTGTTCTGTGAAGACCTAGAGGGGTGGGAAGGGCAGAGAGGTGGGAAAGGGCTACAAAAGGGAGGGAACATATGTATACCTACCATTGATTAATGCTGATGTATGGCAAAAACAATCACAATATTGTAATTATTCTACAATTAAAAATAAAATTTAAATCAAAAAAATAATGAAGATCTTAGTAAGTGAAGAGAGATACTATACTCATGAAATGAAAAGTTCAGTAGTATTAAGATGTCAATCCTCCCTAAACTGATCTATAGATTCGACACAATGCTAATTCAAAATCCCATCCAGTTTTTTTTCAAATAGAATTTGATAAAGTTAACTGTACAATTTCTCTGGAAATGTAAAGAACCTGGAATAATCAAAGAAATCTTAAAAAGAAGAACAAAGTCAGAGGATTTATAATATTTGATTCAAAATTACAGTAATGAAAACACTGTGATACAGGCATAAGAAATGACAGATCAATAGAACAGAAAGCTCATAAATTTGCTTTCAACAAA
The DNA here is from genome assembly GCF_023699985.2 of Odocoileus virginianus. Taxonomy (NCBI): domain Eukaryota; kingdom Metazoa; phylum Chordata; class Mammalia; order Artiodactyla; family Cervidae; genus Odocoileus; species Odocoileus virginianus. Next base: position 8,838,112 of record NC_069677.1, read on the forward strand.
GTTAACAAAGCAATCTAATGAGGAAAGTAAAGTATTTCTAAGAAATGATGCTGAAACAACTGGATATCCATATAGGAAAAAAAATAAACCTTGACTCTTTATCTTACACCACATATAAAAATTTATTGAGGTTCATAGTCTTAACTCTGAAAGCTAGAACTATGTGGCTTGTGGAAGAAAATATAAGAGAGTATGTTCCTATATAAGTAAGTATGTTCATAACCTGCGGTTAAGCAAAGATTTCAGAGACAGGACACAGAAAATTACAACCAGAAAAGAAAACTGAAATTGCAAATGACTCCTAATTAAAGGGCATTATGAAGAAAACAAGAAGCAAGCCACAGCATGGAGAAAATATTCACCAAACATGCCTGATAATAAACTGGCATTTAGGGTGCATAAAGAATTACTACAACTTGACAAATAGGTTAAAAAAAAAACCTCAACTTTCAAAATGAGGAAATAACATGAAAAGATACTTCACCAAAACAAGAAATACAAATGTCCAAGGATCTCCGAAAAACATGTTCAACGTCATTTGTCATCAGGGAAAAGCAAATTTAAATCCCAACAACCTACTAATACATACCCATTAGAATGATTAAAATTTTTAAATTGACAATACAAAATCTTAGGGAAGATGTAAGCCACTGGAACTCTCATATATATTAGGCAAGAAAGTGCTCAGTGGTAAAGAATTCACCTGCCAATGCAGGAGACATGGGTTCGATTCCTGGGCTGGGAAGATCCCCTGGAAGAAGAAACAGCAAACCACACCAGCATTCTTGCCTGGAAAAATCCCATGGACAGAAGAGCCTAGCTGAGCAGGCTACAGTCCATGGGATGGCAGAGTCGGACACAACTGAGCACACACATAAATATTAAAATCACTTTGGCAAAAGATCCAGCATTTCCCAATAAAGCTAAATGCATTCTTACTCTATGGCCCAGAGTTTCCTCAACTAGCACTTGACAAAGATGAATGAAAACATATGTCCACATAAATACTTGTACAAGAATGTCCACAGCAGCTTAATTCATAACAGCCAAAACATAAAAAACCCAAGTATCTATCAAAAGGAAATTATAGCACAATCATGCAAAAGGAAAATGCAGTACATTCATAAAATGAAATACTTCTCAGAAAACAATCAATTATGATATATGCAATAACATAAATGAATCTCAAAATATGCTGGGTGAAAGAAGTTTTATACAAAAGAATATAACTATATGATTACATTAATAGGCTATAAAACATGGAAAATTAATCTAAGGTGAAAAAATAGAACACTGGTTCATCTCTGGAGGAGAGTAATGGGGTTGACTGCAAAAGGGTACTGTGTAAGGTGATATGTCTTGAAAGGGATTTGAGTAATGCATTTGATAAAATGCACATCATTTTATCATGCCAATCAATGAATAGCACATTTAATACTTATACATTTTGTGTTTTGTAAATCATGCTTCAAAGAAAAAGAACTATACATAAATATTAAAATCTACTCAATGGTATGCATGCTAAAATATTTAGAGAAAAATATACTGATGTCTACAACTTACTGTGAAACATAAAAAATTCAGATGAATTGGTAGATGAATAAATGGATAGATAAACGATAATGCAAATATAGTACATATTGATAAAATCTATGTGGTAGGTATGCAAGTGTTCACTATAAAATTCTTAGAATTTTTTAGAGTTGCTGAAAAATGTCTTAACAAAATATAAGAGCAAAAAGTTGAGAATGGGAGAATTGAAGAGACTGGAAAGCCTAGATGGCAAAACCAGGAAACAAACATTTTTGTCAGTGTAAAGTACTGCCCAGGGACTGTGGTACTCTGCTGACCAACGTATCTGTCAGTTTGGAAGGGTATAATCTTATAATGGAGATGAATTAATCTAGTTATCCCAGCTTGACACTAACTAAGTCATCAAACTAACTTTCCTTGTTCTGATATTCAAGCTTAATAAGCAGCTTCTGGCAATTAAAACATAACTTCCCAGAGATTTTTATAGAAGGCAGAGAGAATATACTGGCCAATTAATAGGCAATTAAACTTTTTACCATTAGCTGATTAATGTGACCATTATGACTTTTACAATAGACTTAAGTTTGGTTAGACTAAATTGTATACTGAAAACCTGATCAAATCTCAGCCTACCAAAAGCAAAATTGTACTCCTGACTGGGAAAACTGATTATAACATTAAAATTAATGACTTTTCTCTAATACAACATATTAAGATTTCTTTTTTAAGATTTTAAAATTAGAAAATCTCCTGAGGTCATGGTGTTCACTATCTACTTTTTCCTCATTATTCATTTTTGGGACACTTTTCAGGATTCCTTTCAAATGGAATTGCCTCAAAAAAAAAAAAAAAAAAAGGATTTTATCAGGCAGAAAAGACAGAAGGCTTATACTGCTTTCTAGAATAAATTCTATTAGAACACCCAAGTACACATACAGCAAAGACAAACAGATCATATTCATAAGAAGTACACATGTAATTACCTGTGTGCCCTCATGAGAAACATCTGGCGAACAAGTCTGAGATGCTGTTTCATGTTTTAGCAATGGTGGCTTATTTAGAAATCGGTTAATTTCTTCGGATTTTTGCTGGAGTTGATCTACGGAAAGGAAAATAAGTAGATTGAAATGATCTTTGGCTTACATCTGAAACTTAATGAGTTATTATCTTCTAGGGGTAGACCATATGCTGTTTATTCTGGTTCAATTATCTTAATTAAAACATAATGCCAGCATATTTTACATGACAACATTTTTATAATCTGTTTAATTACTCTCAAGGACCAAAGGACAGCTCAGTAAGCCTCCTTCAAAGGCAAAATAAAACAGGCCTAGGTATATTTTTAAAAAGTCATTTTTCCTTTCCCCTTGAAAATGCCCTATATGTTTTTTATTTTCTTCAGTCTCCGCACAAGCATTAAAAATCCTACTGAGATTCTAGCACACAGTTTTGAACATCAGCATGGTTCAGTTAAGAGACCAGCAAGTTCAGGTAACACACTGTCCCCATGTAATGCCCTGCAAGGCTTTTTGGTTAATGTTCAGCTTTCTTCAACACAGATCTTCAATTTAATGCTTTCTAAAATCTTTCCTGTATGCCAATCTAACAGAATTAAACTAAATCAGAGACATGTATTATTAATACTTTAATAATAACATATTTAAAAAATAAGTTTTCCTTAAATCTCCTTAAAGGATAAAAATTTCCTTTAAAAAGAAATTTTCACCTATAAGAAAAGCATTCAGATCCATCTTTAGAAGTAAGGCTGACTCCATATAATTTAGTCTCCCTACCTTCGCAACTAGATTTGGATTGAGTTTTTCACAAATTAATTCAAGTCCTATTCATTTCAGTTAAGGAACCCTTTAGACCACAGTAATGCTTCACAAAGCATACTTTAAAATTTGACACATCACTATCAGTAGTTTTTAGTACTATAATGATTATTATAATATTAAGTCAGACTATAACTTCAGTTAGAGATGGTAGAAAAGGGTTCAGAAGAGACACCTTTCTTAACCCTTCTATAGATCCATTGGCTTAACAAGCAAATGTTAAGAGATACCTGAAATTTTACAGTAGGAGCTACTGAGGTGCTACACAAGTGGGCTTCAAAAGCACTCAGATACTGACCTTCCAGCTGCTGAATGACCTGGGCTGAATGAGCTGCCTGTTCATTTTTATCTTGGAGAAGTTTTGAATTTTGATCCTTGAGGGCATCACAGGCAGAGTGCAGCTCTTGCTCAGATTTTTGAAGGCTCAAAATGTGAGAGGCCTTCTCTTCCATTTCTGCACTGTGCTTCTGTTCCAAAGCACTGTGCTGGGACTGCAGTTCAGCCTGGGCTTGACCTGCTTGTTCAAGCTGTTCAAGAAGATGATGCATTTCTTCCTGCAGGTTATGGAAAGATAGTTTTCTCTCTGCCACTTCTAGTTCCATCTTTTCCATCAGAACCTTGGACTCCTGTCTTTCTGTTTCTATAGTGTTCCTTAAAGTGCTCAGCTCAGCTTCCATCTGTTGCAATTGCTGAGAGAGAATCTAAAAAGAAAAAAAAAGCCTCATGAACCATAAATTCATTCTTGCATTTCAATAAGCATAATGAAGAGCCCTTTCTAGGTGAAGCCTGGGCCTAGACACTCAGGACCAAACTTTCAATTGCATAAAGGTCCTCTGTTTTTGCTTCTTGATACTTTTGACAATTGTGTGTGTGTGTGTGTGTGTGTGTGTGTGTGTGTGTGTATACACACACACATATATACAGTGTCATTATTTTTTCATTTACATGTGTCCCAATACAAAATTAGTTCAATAAGTGAATGGACTGTGCCTGTTTTACCATTACTGTTCTCCAGCACCTAGCATAATATACGGCATACTAAGTACCTGGTACTCAATAAATACTGAATAAATGAATGAATAAATGGATCCAGTCCTTGCCCTCAAGGAATTTAGAGTTTAGTGGGAGCATCACACTTAAACAGATCAGTATAATACAAAACATTAGAGGCCAAAAGAAATACTTACAAGATATTAAAAGAAACAGACAAGGGAAATTTACCATAAAGTCACACATGCGTAATTATTTCTACAGTACCTATCTAGTAAGTAGCACAACTGGGATTTGAACCTGACTGTGTGATGACAGCCAGGGAGGGGACTCGGGGTCAGGGTTTGTTAGGACTGGAGATACAAGAACATGTCTCTTTGCAAGAAAGACAGTCATTCTCAAGGAGAGCTGAAAAAAGAAGATGACTTTCTCCAGTAGCATGCAGGACCCAGATGAACAAGCACAGAATATGGACTTTCAGAGGAAAATAACACATTCTAAAGAAACTAGGATCCTAGACCTAAAATCACAAAGGAAAAGAGCAACAATAAAAGATTTGAAATATAAGTTTCATGGAGGAAAAAACTGTAAACATTTTGCTCATCATAGTATCACCACCACTTAAGCACAGGGAATTTGTTGACAGAATGAATAAACGGCATCAATTCTCTGAAGGCTTCTAATAGGATTTTATGCCTACTCCCTGGCGAACTAAATTGGAAATGAATGCTCCTGAGGCAGACAGTAGAGATCACAGGGCAGTACCTGGTTTCTCTGTTCAGCAGCGGTCAGCTCCTGCTGCAGCAGGTCCACAACCTGAGTGCGGCCCAGCAAGGCTTCTTCATGCTCCTCAAGCTTCCTCTGCAGCACCCTTAATTTCTGAGAAGGAAACATTCAGACACAATGTGCTAACACGTGAGCATCATTACCTGATTACTTTCAAAATGTCAGGTAGACTTGTATCCTAAGATTTCTGGATGTTAGGGATGACAGGTTAAAGAGTCAGACATTGCCATTCTCCTCAACCAGCAGCAACAAAGAATCTCCAAAATGTCTTCTCCAGAGCACTAACAACAACCAAACTGACACAAGCCAAGTCCCTGAATTAGGGGGCCTTTTTAATAATTAGATATTTATTACACATATCCACTTTTAAAGTTATATAGTCAAGATCCTGTACCTAAATAATGTAGGTACACATATATCCTACTCACCTATGAGAACATTCTCTACAGGCAAGAACTATTTCTCTTCTAGTTTCATGCATGGGACATGCACTTGATAAACATTTGTTGAATGAATAAGTCAATAATACATGTATATATTAATAATCAACTTTAAAAAGTGCTGTATTCTGAAACTTTATTTAGTGATGTATTCTGAAGGATTGGCTAGAACATGGAAGAAGTTTTCACTCAAAATCAATTAAGTGGATCAACCATGAAAAAATACCACTGGAGTGCCTCTGAGTACCACACTGCCTTACACATTAAACAGAAACAAATACTTTTGAGTTAGTAGGTGACAAACTTAAAAACAATGAAGCCAATTTTCAAAAATTACTCAATGATTTTTTTTTAAAGAATGATTTAATAAAAGGCTTTATGGTTTCAAAATCACTCCTTTTTTGTCTTTAAATTTTCTAAAGTTTAAAACTGACTTCATTGATTTGAAGTTTTGCATCAGGTTTCTAATGTACAAAGGTAGCTACAATGAGCAAACGGAAAAGAAACCAATTTCTGACTACCACACACATTTGCCAATTAAACTCAGCTTTTGAGTACTGACAATCTCATTAGAGGGGTAAGAGAAAAGGTAAAGAAAAATAAATAATTAATATGCAACAGAAGAGAAGAGCACCAAAAAGAAGGCAATTAATGAATAAACCCACACCAAGTTAAGAGCAGTGGGCAAGGATGGAAAAGTGGCTGTGATAACTTAATTAAATGTTAACTAAAACAACATTCTACTAGGTTTTAGCAACACACCTGTTGCATCTCTGTTTCCACATCTGCCTGGGTTACTAACTGAAGAAGCTCATCTTCATGAAGACGAACTTGTGTCTCAAAGCGGGCATCTTTCTCTCGGACCACCTGCTGCATGGAACTCAACTGAAGACACACACCAGAGAAACTATGCAAGTTACACTCCCAGAATTATCACACAAACGAAACTCACAGACTGTTCTCCAAACACAGACACGAGAACTGATAAGAGAATAGATATTTCAGATTAAATTTTGAATGTCAAAGGATGAGATTTTTGGAAAAGAGTTAGGCCTGATGGTAACTTCAAAATGTGAGAGAAAGCCTGTCATTATATTCAGAAGTCAGCTTAAATATAAATTTTGAATAAAAACTGTATTAGAATGGTTAATACAGGGTTTAAATACACAAGAGGTACATTTTTAAAAGATCTAAGGAGGTTGGAATATTAAACATACAAAGTTAGATTCCTGTTCGGCCCTAGATAATTCATTGAATATCACACTCGTGGTCAAAAACTTTCAATGAAATTCTCATGCCCTATAAACCTCAAAATAATGTTATCTTCTACTCAAGATTCTCTACAACTGGAAATACAAGTTTTTCTTTCAGGTCTTATTTTCAGAGAATTGCTTCTACCAAAGAACTTGGTATATTTCCATTCAATCCACACTGCCTCTCCAGACAGCTCTTTTCAAGCATCATTACTTGCAGGATTTTAGATCATCCTCATTTGCGACTGAATGAAATGGAAATAAACTGACTGTTGTGAGTTGCTGGTATCAGTGTTTTTGTTTCATTCTTAGGTTGTGTGTGTGTGTGTGTATGCACTTATTCACTTCCTTAAGATCTGTGGCTAAGCATGCTAACCAGCTCTTCACTTGCCCATTTTGCACTGGTCCTTCAGTTACTGCTGATTGTTCGATTTGTGACACTTTGAACCAAACTTGGCTCTCCTTCTAAGGCAGGAGAAAAAAAATCTTCATGATACGTTTTTTTTTTCTCTATTGTGTCTTTTATTTGTTTTTAAATTGAAGGATGATTGCTTTACAGACTTTTGTTGGTTTCTGCCATTATCTGGATTTTGATGTCACTTTAAATTTGAAATCCTGTGTTTCAAATGTATCGGCACTGGAGTCCTTCATCAGCCAAACATATCTACACATCCTTTCCTATAAATGTACCATACTCTTTTTCCTGAGACTTTGCTCACACCATTCCCCACAATTGGAATACCCTTCCCCCACCCTGTTGAAACTATATTATCTATCCATCATTTTACCTAAATCCTGAGTCTTCCATGTAAGATTCCCTGGTTGTCACATGCACAGTAACCTCTTTCACCTCACAAAATACTTTGTATTGCTGCTCTGAATGGCTTATATTATGATGGATCAGTTAATACATTTATGTGTGTGTGTGTGTATGTATACCCATACACCTTGGCTTTCTGTGTAGTAAGCCACTCGGTAAAAATATTCTGTATTTCCCCACCCTACATCGTATAATGTATACAAAAAAGGACATGATAAAAGCTAATAGGCAAAACTTAAGATCTTAGAATATCCAATTTTAAATTTATACACAGTAGTAGATCATCCATAGACAGAGAGTACCAACTAATACTACAAGTTATCAATAAACACCAAACACCCAATGGATAAGATTAGCTATTGTGCAAAGGCACTTGAGGGGAAAAAATGTTTCTTGAGTCATTCGAGCATTATCAAAGGAAAAATAAAGAGTGTGTGGTCAAATGGGAAATTCAGAAAAATAGAAAGAATTGAGGATGGCAGTTCAAACAGTAGCAGAAATAACTACTGGTCCTGGTAGCAGAATAATTTCTGGTACTGGTAGTAGAAACAACTATAAAGAAGAAAGTTGCGTACTGGTGCCTTTTAACATTGAATCACATAACTTGTACCACCTTCTCACCACTAATATTTTGATTATAATTTAACTTCTCATTAAGATTTTACTATGAAGAATGGACTTAGTCATTTGTATTTCTTTTGGGTTTATCTAACAGTCTCTTTGGAACTTAGCATAAGCTCATTCCTTTCTAAAAGACTGAATCTTTGTATACTATTAAAACCAAGCAGAACTGTAGAACCAAGTAGGCCTGTAGAACTAAGAAACAGCCACAAATTAGGTTATGGTGTATTCATCAAGGTAAATAACACTTCTAATTTCTTCTTCTACCACACCCTTCTACTTTCTACTGTAACATTCTAGTTACTATACTTTTACCTACTAAAGTTTTAAAAATAGACTGAATTGACTTGTCATGTAATAATCTTAAGCTGTTTTTTTTTCCATTTTGTCATATATTTCATGAGCTACATTGTTTATTTTTTTCTATTTTTTTAATTGGAGGAAAATTGCTTTACAACGTTCTGTTTCTGCTGTACAACAATACAAATCAAGTGTGAGTATACATATTCCGCCACCCCCCCCACCCTTAAACTCTCACAGTTCTTTACTCTAATGAGCCTCAGGCACCTCCCACCATACCTGAGCGGCTTGCTCGGCCTGCGTCTGGCTAAGCTGGGCTTGCAAAGTGCTAACGAGTTCCTCCTTCTCTTGGAGCTGCTGCTTCATCATTAAAAATTCTTCCATCTCTGTTGAACTCTTAGCAGACTGAAGACACAGAAGGAAACAAATATTTAAGCAAAAGAACTGGCACTCTTAATTCTCTGACCTCCCTTTTCATTTGCCCTAAATACCTACCAATATCCTTCTAATTTCCATTTAACACTGAAGGGAACTGCATGAACTGTGGGTTTTTTTAAAAATTACCAACATTACTTGTCAGAGGGAAACCAAAACAAGGGGAGCAGTTTTTTAATTTTCTGAATCCTCACACAGAAACAGACAGTACAACTAAAAAACAAAACCAAAAACTCATTGACAATATTTACAGTAAAATTAGGAAGGCAGTACTACAAACCCTAAAATACATGTAGGTAGGGACAAACCACCAAAAGACTCGTATCAGAGTCTGTGCAATAGGAGGAAGGCAGCAACAGAGCAAACATCTGATTGCCTTGAGAAAAGGAAAATCCCCAAATGACCAATAAATTATTACTGGGAAGCACAGTTGGCCAATCTTAGGACAACAGTTTGAGTTGGCAAAGCTTTTCCATTCTCTGCTTCTGGCTGAGTAAAGGGGTCCACTGTAAAAAGGACAAAAAGGCTAGAACAATCTGGCCCACCTGAAGTTTGAAAACTAACTCATTAGGCCTGCCACCCAAAAAACAAACTGCACCAAGAAGAAACCTCCAGGTGCGAAATAGAAATTAAGCAGAATAGGGCTAACAGAAATAGAAGACAAAGGGCTACACATGTGCTACACAATTCATCATCAGCTAGCCACATGTGGCTATCAAGGGCTTGAAATATGCCTAATGTAAGTGAGAAATTAAATTATTAATATTAGTTCATTTTAATTAATTTAAGAATAAATTATTTTTACATTAAATACAATTATGTTTTTGTATGATTATATTTCACTTTACCGGCTGCATCATGCAATATACTGTTGAACCTGCTATGCACGCAATAAATGTGCATGTTGCTCCTAGTGTTACAATAAACACATCAGCTATCCAGCCAGTGTCAATGGATTGATGCAATTTAAATGATTTTTTTCCTATACACCTATGTGGTGTGCTTACTTGAATATTTAATGGAGAGAGTATGAATAATAGCTGACATCTATGTAAATCATAATTATGATTAAATCATAATATACTTAATTGATTAAAATATAAATATATCTTTTATTATTTTTCTAGTTCAAAAATAAGTAGAGATATACTTTTAAATTTAAAATAAAGGTGTACTACTGATGCATAGCTCATTCCTTTTATTTCTTAGTATCCCATTGTGTATTTAAATATTCTGCTGACAGATAAGTTATTTCTAGCTTTTGGTTTCACAAGTGAAGCTGCTATGCACAAGCATATACAAGTCCTTTTGTGAACATGTGTTTTCATTTCTCACACATGTAGCTTTAAAGTTGATTTTTTTCAAATTAACTATCCTAAATAATTAGCCAGTTTCTAAACATGGATGCAAATATTAAAGGACAATGATGTCTGGCCCTCAGTTCAGTGACAGAGAAGTTTCTAAATATGTACAGAACAATTTGAGTATTTGAGTCTGTTTTCTCAACTGGAAATTTTATGAAATCTAAACACAAATGAAGAATTTCCAATAAAAATCCAGCATCCAAGTTGAGATATAATATAAAATACACACTAAATTTCATTCTTAGTGCAGAAAAAAGAATGTAAATTAACATAAAAATAATTTTTATATTTCTAAAAAGTATATTTTTAATATACTGGGCTAAATGAAATAATTGTTAAAATTAATTTTACTTGTTTCTTCTTTATCTTTTGCAATATAGCTGCTAAAAAATTTAAAATTATGCATGTGACTCACATTATATTACTATCGAGCAATGTTGGTATAGATCAGAGTGAAGGGCAGGGGGAAGGCCAGGAAACCTCAGAAATCCACTTGCCTTATCTTTGAACACAACACAAAAATAACAAAAAAGAGAAGTCTGTTAAATAAAAAACATTTTCCTGAATCAAGCCTCCTTCAAAAAGTTTAGGAAAATTAATTTCACACAAAAATAAGAAACATAAAAGGATCCAGGTCAAATCCCATCCAAAGTTATCATTAAAAAAAAAAGAAAAGAAAACCAAGCAGGTGAGAAAAGCATACCAGAGGCAAGCTCAAAGTCAAAATTGCAATCTATTTCAAAAGGTGTTTTTTAAAAATAAGAAAATTAGATATGACACAAAAGAACAGTTTTAAAATCAGAATTAGAAAAACTCAGAAATGAGGTGACAAAATTCAGGAAAAATTTGATTCTTTTGAATCAAAATGAGTTCTGAAAAGAACACAAAACATGAAACAATTTATTTTGAACACAAAACAATTTATTTACAAAAGTAAATAAACACGAAATAGAATGCCTTAAAGAAGAAAAAAAAAAAAAGAAACTTTTGAAAAGGAAGAGATAAAAAGGGACTGAAAGTGACAAATATGGAAGACAATCAAAGGTGGAATATATGGCTAACAGAAGTCCCTAAGGAAGAAAACAGACCAAATACTACAAGAAAACTCTTCTGAAATAAAATGTGTGAAACCATGTATTGAAAAAGAAATTTGGCTATCTACAAATATCAACCATGGAAGATAAACACCAATGCACAGTCTAGTAGAATTACTAGACTTAGTGGAGAAGGAAAGACAAGAGGAAAGAAAAGGGAAGGGAACAAGGAAGGAAGGAGTTGACAGAGACATAGAAAAATATTACATGACTATTGTTGTTAGTTAGTATAATACTCCATTGAGCTTTAGTGATTTATTAACTTAATGATTATGAGGTAACTTACACCCCTACCTGTGTAGCTTGGTTTGCTTGTGCCTGGGAAAGTTGGGCTTGCAAACTGGTAACTAGTTCCTCCTTCTCCTGGAGCTTATGTTTTATCTTTTCTACTTCTCTCTCTTCTTCTGTAGAACTCTTGTCATGCTGAAAACGCAGAAAATAAAGTTATTTATTTAAAAGAATCTAATTTGCTCTATACAGCTCCTTGATTATAGTGCTATCCAATAAATGGGAGCAAAAAATAACACTTGACCTAATAACAAGGAAGCAATCTTAGAGTTTTCGAATTTGAGTACGGCCAAGACGTTCCTGTCAGACCCATCCTTCCGCACCATAAACTGGACAAGATAGACAAATAGCTATCTGAAAATGATGGAGAATAACCAGAAGCAGGAGGATACCAGAGGGAAGTCAATACCTGGAAGAAATGACACCAAATTTCCTATTTTTATAGTTTTTAGTCTGAGGGAAAAAACAGTTAGTGCCATACAGGACTAAAACTTAACATGAAACTCATAATACCACTGCCTTGAAGAACTAGAGGACAGAATTCAGGAAAACACAGCTGCTAAGTGAAAGACAAAAAATCATAAAAGAGACGGAAGGAGGAGAGGAATTAAAATCTTTCAACAGTCTTTTTTTTCCCCAAAAAGCTCTTCTTTTGACTGAACCAGATTCTGCCTCCCAACTGAATTCACCACCACTCCTTGCCCTCCAAAATGAACCTATTCTGCTTACTGGAACCACACAGAATAATTTTACACTTTCTTCCACATAACAGTCTGTCAAGTATCTGAGGATTGCCATCATTTCTTCAACTATACTTTCCAGAGACTGTCAAGCTCTGTCATGGGTAAACAATAGTTTAAAGAGCTGCTGTGACTGATTGCTGAAACTTAGAAATCATTTAATCCAACCTTTTTATTTAACAGAGGAAGGAAATGAAGCTACATGATGCTGATTTGTTTAAGGTCTCAGAGCTTTAAAAAAGGGGGGGGGCAGGTATAAAATGGATAATTTAAAAATATAACAACACAGCAGAGGGAGAAGTTAGAAGAAACAAAGTCACATGGGGAGCGACAGGCTGGTGCTACGACAGCCAGGGGGAAGAGAGAATAATGAGAGGAAAAACCAGTAAGTAAGAAAAGAAGAATCCAGATGAAGGCATTATTTGAGAATAAGAGAAGCTTCTAAAATCAGCTTTGAGAAGCTAAATAAGGCTATCTATCAATGCAGGAAAAGTAATATCTTCTGAACATTAGACTCAGGAAGGAAAGACTAACTAGGGTACTAGCAACCCAAGGGTTATGCCTAAAGAATTGATTAAAGTCTCATTTTCCAAGAACTAAAATCATTGTGGATAAGAATACTAGCGAGTCAAAAACTAAAACATGGTGAAGGCTAAAACAAATTAAAAGATCTCTTATACAGAGTGACATCTAAGCCAACTGTAATGTGTATATCTGATGGGGCTGGTCTCTTTTTATTCTATACCAAATTTGCCAAAAGTTTCTTGTTCTCTAACTAGCTGACTGAATGTGCATATTTGGGAAAGATAGTAAGAACAAGTACTGGAACAGTGCTCAATTTCTCAAAAGGCAACACTTTGCTTACTCCTTTCTCTTATCTTCCACCTTAAACTGTTTGTTGGCGGCAGTCATAAATCTAGAGCGCATCCCTTACTGGAGCCTAAGATAATCCAGCTGATTAAGCCCACAATGCATGAAACTTCAAAGTACTATTATGTGGCCACATGAAGACAAAGCATAGTCTATCACTTTTATAATAGCCAGGACATGGAAGCAACCCAGATGCCCATCAGCAGACGAATGGATGAGGAAGCTGTGGCACATATACAACATGGAATATTACTCAGCCATTAAAAAGAATTCATTTGAATCAGTTCTAATGAGATGGATGAAACTGGAGCCCATTATACAGAGCGAAGTAAGCCAGAAAGATAAAGACCATTACAGTATACTAACACATATATATGGACTTTAGAAAGATGGTAACGAGAACCCTATATGCAAAACAGAAAAAGAGACTCAGATGTATAGAACAGACTTGTGGACTCTGGGAGAAGGCGAGGGTGGGATGTTTCAAGAGAACAGCATTGAAACATGTATATTATCTAGGGTGAAACAGATCACCAGCCCAGGTTGGGTGCATGAGACAAGTGCTCGGGCCTGGTACACTGGGAAGACCCAGAGGGATCAGGTGGAGAGGGAGGTGGGAGGGGGGACTGGGATGGGGAGTACATGTAAATCCATGGCTGATTCATTTCAATGTATGACAAAAACCACTGCAGTGTTGTAAAGTAATTAGCCTCCAACTAATAAAAATAAATGGAAAAAAAAAAAAAAAGAATTTCAGAGCTGGGAGAAACCTTAGAGATCACCTAGTTTACTCTTCTAACCAAGGATTCAAAAGCTAAATGCCTCACTTCAATATTCACTTCTTCTTGTTAGCCTTTTTAATTCTCTGCAAGTGTAGGTTACAACTGATATTTAACTTCCATGTTTTTGTTGGCCTTTTATTCTGTGCTTGGTCCATAGCCCAGTTAGACTGTGAGCTCAATAAAAGGACAGCATTTAGTGCTGTATTACTTCAACTTCATAAATTTTTGTGATTAGTGACAATGAGAGGCTTTTGCTCCTCAGAAAGTATATATTATACCCAGTCACTATACCTTGGAGAGGTGCTCCTCTGACTGAGGTTCTGTGGACACAACAGTCCCTCCTTGTGCCTTCATCTCTTCTATGTGTTTATTCAAAGAAGTTAATTTGGCTTTAGCATGAAGTTTTAGCTTTTTTATTTTGTTATCAGCAGCTTTTCTTTCTTCCTATCAGAGAACAATGATGGTAAATACACAAATTTTTATTCATCATTTATCCAGTATATAACAAAAGTTATTCTCAGGAGGCATCATCTTACAGTATTAGGGAAATCAGATTCTCTAATCATCTAAGTGAAGAGAAAAACTGAAGTTAACTCTTATATCTGTCTTTTATCAAATGCTTGGCAAGAAAGGACAATGGTACCTGTAGAACTTCATCCTTCTGCTGCAATTCAGCATCCTTCTGTCTAATGATTTCTTTTAGTTCCACCACCAACTGTTCTACATTAGCCAGGCGCTCCAGAACATCCTCTTGTGTTCTATCATTAAATTCCATGTCAGATTCTTGGGGCAATTCCTGGTATTTAGACAAAAGGTTGCCAATTTACGAGTGAAAAGGTATAAGCTTCCCAACAGGAGTTTCTTCATTCCAACTTCATCTTATCTCTTGTCCTTACTTAAGAAATCTTTCCGAGGAGATGGGGGTTCAAGGGCAGAGTACGGGTTGGAGGAAAGAAGGGGCCTTAGGTGTCAAGAATGGGGCTTGGCTTATGTAAATCTTGCAATCTAGTGGTATAATTCTCTGGGACTGAATTCCTTAGGCTGGGGAAAACCCTCCAGAGATGTTGCTTGGGTTTTATTAGAAGAGCTGTTTGGAATGGATGAGAGTTGCAAAAAAGAAGTGGGTGTAGAGGATGGCTGAGGGTGGAGGAGGAAGGGTAGGTAGGGAGGGGGAGTGAAGTGAGTGTGTATGTATACTATAAGGCATTTGATGCTGTGTGGGGGTGGACAGAGACATACTCACACTTACCTGGCATGGGAAATAAAAATTTTTTAAACGGTTTAATTTTAAAAAGAAATCTTTTCAATAATAATTACCCAACATTATTATTATCCAATAATTATCAGAGTCATTGCAATACATATTATTTTGCAAATGTTAACCATTTACAAACATTATCTCACTTACAGTCTTATCATACTAATTTTACCAAAGAGAAAAATAAAGGGAAGCAAAGGTCACATAACAGTAAGTGAAAGAGACCAAAATTTAAAATTAAAAGAGTTGGTGAATAAAATTCTCTTAGCCACCAGGGAATACTGCTTGTCTTTTCAGAAAGTGAAACGACTTTCTTTGATTCCTATGTGACCTTCAAAAACTACAATACACACAATAAGAGAAGGGCTAGATGAGTTTATAATGGCAAACAGTCTGAAACCAGAAAGTTGCTCCATTTTTTGTTTCAGACCTTTCCTGTGAAACAAGAGAACATACCTGAGTTAAAACAATCTAGTACTAAACAAGCCCCAGGGGGACAAATGAAGACAATCTTTCTAATCTTATCCAGGACTTGATTTCCATTACTGGTCCTTTTAGGCTACAAACCTTACAGGAAAAGGATCATTTACAAAGTCTCAATATTTTTCTTAATCTTCTCTTACACCTAGCATAAGGGAGGCTGCTCACAGTCTTTCATCTTAAATTCTTGTCATCAGAAGAACATAGAATATACATCTCATCAGTTTAATTCAGAAAAGAGCTACTCACAGGTTCTAAGGAAGCCCTCATATTCTCATCAGTGTCATCTCCTGATAATTCATGTAAAACAACATTTGCTAATCCTGACAGTCGACTCAGCATTTCTGCAAGAAAAGAAAACAAAAATCAGTCAAATGGATACATGTTTCTCCTATGATGGTAACTGTATCATCTATAAGTGAAATAAGAAAACTGTGCAGGTGATATACATATATATATTAGACTACACAGCAAGTTGATGGTTTTAAAAAGGCTTCTGAGTATGTACAGTGTAGTAAACACTGTTCTCTTCAGTGATAACTACACAGAGATTTTTAAGCACCATCACTAATATTTCTTAAATGAAATACAAATACATAATTGTTAGTGCAAAATAATATACCTAAAGGTTATCTTTAATGCTTACAGGTTTTCTTTAATCATAATTTCATGGGCAAACATGGAATTCTAACTATTCTTTCCCCTGTCAGGCTACTGTCTACTTCTAATTTGTCAAATACACTCCACCGTTCAACAAATGTTTTTCTTTTTACCTGCAGAAATTAATAAAACTGAAAATAGAAAAATAAGAGAAAATGAATAAAATCAAAAGCTGATTCTTTGAAGAAATGAATAAAATACACAAAGCTCAGTTAGGCTGACAACAAAAAAAGAGAGAAGACAAAAATTATTAACATCAGATATGAAAGAGGAAAGAAACATTACTACTGACCTATGGAAAACTATAACTCTATGCCTATAAATTAGTCAACATAGATGAACTAGGCTTTGAAAGATAACAAGCCACCAAATTTCACTTAAGAAGAAACAGATAACCTGAAACCCAGCCCCCCACACATACTCTTTCTCTTTTCTTCCTTATTTATTTAATCATTCATTCATTTAGACCAGTAACACTTGCCAGTCCATAAAGCCCTTAAAAGTAAGAATATTAATGTTCTTATAGGAAAAATAAAAATAAACTGGACTGTGCATAGCATTATCATATGCAATTATGGTAAATTTTATGCTGATTAACAAAATATTATTTGGCTTTTAAAATCCTCAGCAGGAAGAAACAGAAATGTAAAAGCTATAACACAAAATAAGTACTTGAATAAAACTAGACTCTGCTATCATTTTCTTTTACTTATTTTCGTTTACTTTTACGGTCCCTAATTAAGAAATGGCAAGACATTTGCTTCTATGCTGTGCTTTGCCACTCAGTCATGTCCAACTTTTTGTGACTCCATGGACTGTAGCCTGCCAAGCACCTCTGCCCATGGGGATTCTCCAGACAGGAAAACTGGACTGGGTTGAGATATTCCCAACCCAGGGATCAAACCCAGGTCTCCCACACTGCAAGCAGATTCTTTATCGTCTGAGCCACCAGGGGAGCCCAAGAATAGTGGAGAGGGTAGACTATCCCTTCTCCAGGGGATCTTCACAACCCAGGAATAGAACCGGGATCTCCTGCAAAGAAGGCCAATTTTTCACCAGCTGAGCTACCAGGGAAGCTCTTTGTTTCTGTAACTGGTTACTAAGATAAGCAGTATATGGCATTTTGAAAAGATGCATAAAACAGGAAAGGAAGAGAGAATCATTCCTAGGAGGGCAACATAGGACCATATATAACTACATATATAACTACTGAGATGGCAATGTAAGAGTCATATACAAGTGCTTAGGAACATAATTTCATGCAAAGATGGGCACAATAAAGGACAGAAATGGTATGGACCTAACAGAAGCAGAAGATATTAAAACGAGCTGGCAAGAATACACAGAAGAACTATAGAAAAAAGATCTTCATGACCTTGATAACCATGATGGTGTGATCACTCACCTAGAGCCAGACATCCTGGAGTGTGAAGTCAAGTGGGCCTTAGGAAGCATCACTACCAACAAAGCTAGTGGAGGTGATGGAATTCCAGGTGAGCTATTTCAAATCCTAAAAGATGATGCTGTGAAAGTGATGCACTCAATATGCCAGGAAATTTGGAAAACTTGGCAGCGGCCACAGGACTGGAAAAGGTCAGTTTTCATTCCTATCCCAAAGAAAGGCAATGACAAAGAATGTTCAAACTACAGTACAATTGTACTCATCTCACACACTAGCAAAGTAATACTCAAAATTCTCCAAGCTAGGCTTCAACAGTATGTGAACCGCGAACTTCCAGATGTTCAAGATGGATTTAGAAAAGGCAGAGGAACCAGAGATCAAATTGCCAACATCTGCTGGATCATCGGAAAAGTAAGAGAGTTCCAGAAAAACATCTACTTCTTTATTGACTATACCAAAGCCTCTGTGTGCATCACAACAAACTGTGGAAAATTCTGAAAGAAATGGGAATACCAAACCACCTGACCTGCCTCCTGAGAAATCTATACATAGGTCAAGAAGTAACAGATAGAACTGGACATGGAACAACAGACTGGTTCCAAATCAGGAAAGGAGTACGTCAAGGCTGTATATTGTCACCCTGCTTATTTAACGTCTATGCACAGTACAACATGCAAAATGCGGGGCTAGATAAAGCACAAGCTGGAATCAAGATTGCTGGGAGAAATATCAATAACGTCAGATATGCAGATAACAGCACCCTCATGGCAGAAAGAGAAGAAGAACTAAAGAGCCCCTTGATGAAAGTGAAAGAGGAGAGTGAAAACGTTGGCTTAAAACTCAACACTGAGAAAACTAAGAACATGGTCCCATGTTCTTCTTGGCAAATAGATGGGGAAACAATGGAAACAGTGAGAGACTATTTTCTTGGGCTCCAAAATCACTGCAGATGGTGACTGCAGCCATGAAATTAAGACACTTGCTCCCTGGAAGAAAAGCTACAACCAACCTAGACAGCATATTAAAAAGCAGAAACATTACGTTGTCAACAAAGGTCCAAGGTATGGTTTTTCCAGTAGTCGTGTATGGATGTGATAGTTGGACTATAAAGAAAGCTGAGGGCCGAAGAATTGATGCTTTTGAACTGTGGTGTTGGAGAAGACTCTTCAGAGTCCCTTGGACTGCAAGGAGATCCAATCAGTCCATCCTAAAGGAAATCAGTTCTGAATATTCATTGGAAGGACTGATGCTGAAGCTGAAACTCCAATACTTTGGCCACCTGATACAAAGAACTGACTCATCTGAAAAGACCCTGATGCTGGGAAAGATTGAAGGCAGGAGAAGGGGACAGCAGAGGATGATATGGTTGGATGGCACCGCCGACTCAATGGACATGAGTTTGAGTAAATTCTGGGAGTTGGTGATGGACAGGGAAGCCTGGCATGCTACAGTCCATGGAATTGCAAAGAGTCAGACACAACTGAGTGATTGAACTGAAGGAACATAATAATCACTCATCAAATTATGAGACTCATAAATACAGTTGTTAAAAAAACAAACAAAATTCACCAGGACACAGACTCTAAACTTTCTTTTCAACTCTAGCGATTCAACTTTCTGCAGGAACCATTACTGAAGGAAATGAACACTATAACTAAAGAGTCTTTATTAGGCACAGAAATTTGTACTAATCAAAGAGTCATAATAGAACCTAACTTACCAAACATTATCACTTTATCTTCAGATTTTTCAAACTCTGTTGAGAATAATAGCAGAAAAAAAAAAATACAACCAACTGATGGGACTCTGAGAAGATGGTAGTAGCAGACAGCATACCTTTTGGATCTTCCTAAATTCCCATACAAAAATAGACAAAACAACTAGATAACAAAATTTTAAAAACCCATAGACAGTCTTTACCAAAACAAGCAAGTAACAAATAATGAGACAAAGTTTCCCACAAACTCCAGAGTAAACATGGATATATAAAATATACCAAAGCCACAAGATTCATAGTCATCCAAGGAAGAAGGGGGAACCAAAGGGTAGCAGAATGTGCCACTCATTCCAAAATATGCCACTAGGCATAAGGATTATTTTTGAGCTAAAGACAGCTGGAAAACAACAGGTACAGGTAGAGTATGCAGGTCTCCCCTTCTCTTCCTAAAAGGAAGAGCTAAAACACTCACATGGAAGACGTTCTCTCTATACCATGAAGAAAATAATATTGTTATCTCCAGGGAAAGGAGCTGAGGCCAAAATAATTTATAGGTCAAATCTTATAAATTAACCCTTATCTCCCTAGTCACTGGTCTGTGATTAATGACCTCCTTGTCTTGTCTCATTTTCACAAACATTAACATGAGTGTGGGAGAAGTCAAGTCCAACCTTCACTGATGATCTTTAAGGGGCTCAAGATTTTTGTGGAAGAAGTAAGTGCAACTGTGATGGTAACAGTAAGAGAACTATCAATAGAATCAAAAGTAGAGGCTGAAAATGTGACCGAATTGCTGTAATCTCAAGATAAATCTTTTACAGACAAGGAGTTGCTGCTTCTAGATGAGCTAAGAAAGTGGTTTCATGAGATGGAATCTATTACTGGTGAACAAACTATGAAGACTACTGAAATGACAACAAAGCATTTAGAATATTACATAAACTTAGTTGATAAAGTAGTGGCAGGGTGTGAGAGGATCTACACCAATTTTCAAAGAAATTCTACTGTGTGTAAAATGCTATCAAATAGCACTGCATGCTATGGAGAACTTGCTCATGAAAGGAGAGTTAATCGATGCAGCAAAGTTCGTTGCTGCCTCGTTTTTAAAAATTGCCACAACCATTCTAACTTTCAGCAACTACCACTCTGATCAGTCAGCAGCCATGAACATCAAGGCAAGACCCTATACCAGCAAAAAGGACATCAATGGAGAAAGGAGTAAAATCCAAAGTATGGAGTTTAGTTAATAGTAGTGCACCAGTGTTGGTTTCCTAATTTTGACGAATGCGTTTTACTAATGTAACATGTTAATATTAGAAACTACTGGGTGAGGGGTACAGTGAACTTTGAATTATCTTTGTATACTTTCTATGATAAATTTAAAATTATTCCTAATAATTTGTTTCTTTAAAAAATTCAAAGAAATAAATAGTAAAGAGGGAATCAAGAGAAGTGATAAATACTGAACATAGGCAATGAGGATAGTAGGATTCCCTGAAAAAGAAACCAAAGCAAAGGTACAGAACACACACACAAAAAAACAAAATCCAAGAGCACTTATCTAAAAATTTTTTAAAGATCTGAAGTAACATATTGAAAGAAGCCATCAGGTACCTGAGAATATCAACCCAAAATGACCGGCAAGACATTCTAGTAAAATTTTTTAAAATTCTTTGAGATTTAGGCAGAAATATCGTGTGACTTATAAGCCAACAACAACAACAACAACAAAAAGACTGTCAGACTTTTCAACAGTAATATTTTTGCCAGGGGGAAAAAAAATGGAGTTACAGATTTGAGGTATTTATGGAAAGAAAAGGCAAGTTAAAGATTTTAATTTTAGCAAAAATGCTGCTGCTGCTGCTAAGCTGCTTCAGTCGTGTCCAACTCTGTGCATTCCCTAGACGGCAGCCCACCAGGCTCCCATCCCTGGGATTCTCCAGGAAAGAACACTGGAGTGGGTGCCATTTCCTTCTCCAGTGCATGAAAGTGAAAAGTGAAAGTGAAGTCGCTCAGTCGTGTCTGACTCTTCGGGACCCTATGGACTGTAAAATGATCTACAAATGTAAGGAGCACAGACACGATGTTATAAACTTGCAAGAAAATTCATGATAAATTTTCCCAGGAGCCTTTCCTAAGGCATCTGTTAAAGAGAGCGAGCTTGAGACAACCAAAATGACTGAAGAAACATCATCATAAGGACTGGTGATAAGCACTAAATATGTTACTCATAGAACTAAGGCCAGGATGGAGAGAGAATAGTATTTAATGATTCTATGCTCTGAAAACACATAGGCCTCCAATTTTAAAAATTGGGGAAAACATGAATAGCATATGTTAAAAAAACATAAAAATTTTAAAAATCAAAATTGGTGGTGATCATTATCAGTATTATTACTCCTTGACTATTATATGCTTCCTGTGGACTTAAAGTAATTATGGGCATAGTAATTCTATTATATACTCATTATGAAAAAAGGAGACAAACATATAACACAAAAGAAATTAAGAATTATTAAATTAATTAAGAAATTAAGTAAAAACTAACCTTGAATTTCAAGCAAAAGTGTTACTATGAACCTACAGGGTATTTTGCCTTAGTAAATATATTTTCCTAGCTCTATCCATTGAAAAAACAATGACAAACTGAGAAGCAGTAAGTATTTTTAGTGCCTAGACTGGAGTCTTAAAACACTACTTCCCATTAAAAAAAAAAAAGCCAGAAGTAACTTTAAAAATAAAATAGGAGGGCTTCTTAGAGAAAATGACTGATTTCAGTTCTGAAGCAGGAAATGGCACAAAATGAGCCTGAAACATCTTATCACACAAAACAGCAAGGAAGCTATCAAAGACTAATGTAGAGTCATGTTAAAAGGGCCCAAGAAACAAACTGAAAAGGTTCCCACAGAACAAAGGAACAACTGAGTTTCTAATAAAAATATGAATTAAATTGCAACAGATATTTAAATCCACCAAAATACTAAAATCCACAAGTTCATAATAGTAAACTGGTCATCATCTGAACTAAGAATTGTGAAAACTAGGTTAAGTACAAGGATTTTCTTATCTTTTCTATTTGGACTTTACCACTTAGGAAGAAAATAGTAGATGAGGGGACACGTCTCTACTTATAAAGTTATTCCAGGTAACAAATGAAAACAATGGGAGAACTGGAACATCTAGTCTAATATTTTACAACTCAAATGAATTCACGGATCTAGACATTGAACATCGAGAGCTGCTAACCTCAAGGAAGAGCAAAACCAGACATCCTGTGCCGTTTGATGAAAGAACACACCACCACCTATAGACTTCCCAAAGGGATTGAACCTCAGTCTGGTAAAGTCTCTGGATCCAGCTGCCAATTTCCAGGAAATGCAGAGGACAGAGGAATATGCTGAACTTCTCCATGAAAGTTCAATTCTCAGACTGTGGGGAAAAGACCTCGGTTCTTCAACAGAAACTGAAAAAAACCCAGGATGGTATGCCTAGATCAAATTTTTTACATATCATCATTAACCATGAAGAATGTGATTGACATGCAATTTCTATCATAAAAATATGAATTTTTTCATTTTCCAAATATAAAATTAAAATCCTTAATGTTTCTAAAAGCTAACACTGCCCCCAATCCACCATTACAACACATGAGGTTTTGATGTCTAGAAGGGTAGGCACCCTACTAATTATTGCACATGAACAACACATACAGATGAACATAGGATAATGATAATATTAAAGGTAACAATTACTGAACATCTGTATCAAACAGTCTATACACATTTTTTCCTAATCATTAAATCTGCAAAATAGATATTATCATCATCCTCATTTTTTAGATGAAAAAACTGACACTCAGAGAAACTACAACTTTTTAAGATCCCTCAGCTAAATAAGCATCATTGAATAAGATAAATGCTCATTCAATGGAAAATGTGTTCTCTCACAACTGTTTAAAAATTTTTATATTTGAAGGGAAAGATCAGTACCAGGGAAGAATTACTTCAGACCAAGGTAAAAGGAATTTCTCAAAGGCTGATTCAATAATCCTGAGAGGTCCTGAGTAGATGGCACAGTGGGAAGAGCAAAAACTTGAGAGCCAGGCACTGAGCCAGCCCTGCCTCCAGCATGTTGTGTTATACTGGTAAGTTACTTGCCAGTTTCCACATCTTAAAATGAGTGAGATTAACAAGGAGCATCCTCATGCCCAGTACTATGACTACATGATGCAAGAGTGGCTTCTGTAGCTGGTGACATTAAAGGAGTTCATAGAAGTGTAAAATGAAGGCCATCCTGGGCACCCACAGTTAAGTGCTTTAGACAGCTCAGATGCTGGGGACTTGAGGGCAAGAGAGCCACAGGTAGCCATGCTTAAGTTAAATGAAGAAAGACGGATCTCTGCCTCTGAAAGGCTCGCTGTGGAAAAGAAATGGGTAAATGCACATATAAAAATTAGCATAGGGGGAAACATATAGTAATAAATTCATTTAAGGAATATCTGTGACTATGGGACAACTGGTGCTCTTGCTGTTATTATATAAAGCACCAAAATCACAAATAGCAACCTGGGAAAAGAATAAAATAAAAAGCGTTATGCCAAGGCTGGAGTTCAATAAAACATTCAGGCAAATAAAACAATCTGTCAAAGTCAGTGCTGGCCACACCTTCTACAAACTCTGCCACAGGATCTCGATACTTCTGCGTTGAGGTGGCATTTAGAATTCAATGAGTCTTCTTTTCTCAGTCTTCACTGCTAATAATAATTTTCAAAATATCCACTCCGTGTGGAGTATTATGCTAAGAATCACAAAAATATAAAAAGAAATATACGGTATGTTCCTAACCACAGAGAATCCAGTACAAAATGCATGGGAAAATAACTGAAGACAGTGAGTGTATGTCTGTGACTATATGCATACACACCATTTGCTTTGGAATTTAATCACATTTTTTCACTGAAACAACAACACAGAAAATGGTTATAGTTCCAGGTCACTCCTCAAACTTATTCAATGCATGTTTAATTGCCCCTCAGTAGTTTTCCTTAATTCTAAGTGATCCTCAACCAGTTTGAGAAACTAATAGGAATGGTGCTATATAGCTGGGAAAAACATATGCAATATTATGATATAATTTTAGAATTAGAAAATGAAAAACTATTTTTCATGATATGAAAAAACTACTTTTTTCATTCAATAAATTTAGAAATAAATGGTAGTAATAATCTATATACACAGTACTAGGCACTAAGTATTACTCTAATCACTTTACTTATAATTATTTATCCTCATCATTTTACTTAATTATTAAAACAACTCCAAGGAGGTTCTTTGGATATCATCAGTATTAATGTGAATAAACTAAGGCATAGGGAGGCTATTTTCCCAGTCACATAGCTCAACAAAGCTTCTTGACTGGTAGAGATACAGATGATAACCTATTTTCTGAGCAAACTCATCACCCAACATACTTTACTGGGGCTGAAAATAGGGCTTGGAGGCATGAGGGCACTCATATGCTTATATATACTTGTAATTACATAACCACTTTTTTTTTTTTTCCCAACAGTAGTAAAGTGAGATGACTCAGAGTGGTAGGGCCCCAGAGAACTCCATATTACTTATACCATAGATAGGCTCATGCAAGGACACAAAGGATATAGGTACATGCTACTCACTACAGCGGTATTTGGGATGGCTAATGACTGAAAACAATCTCCATGTCCATCAGTAGGGGACAGGCGAAATATGTTTTGATACTTCTACAAGGCAAAGCTGAACAGTCTTTTAAGAGAACGGAGTAGTTTTATACTTATGGATAAGGAAAAACCACCTTTTAGTATTAAGAGAGACAAAAAAAGTGTAAGATAACAGTTACATTATTATTCAACTTGTGTGACAGAAAAGGAGAGAGATGTATGATACAAATATGCTTGAATATGATTAGAAAATTTCTTAACAATAAAGAAATTATTTACAGTGTGTACTTCTGGGAAGTAGAGAATAGGGAAAAGGATCAGTATATAGCAGAGAAAGAGATCTGTGTTTTCATATACTTTGTAGTGAATTTATTTTTACCAAAAGCACGTATTGCTGATTTTATATTAGCTTAATTAAAAATGGAGTATTACATATCCTAACATCCTTTCATATAGTGGGTTCCTAACAATAGGCTGGTATGTAATAATCAGTGGGGAGATGTGTCCCAAATAATTTATTTCTAATAGTTGTTAAGCTAGAGAAGTTTATGGATTATTTATTTTTATCAACAAGAATAAAATCATCTCTTTAATTAATCCACTAACACAAAGGGGAAAGAAAAAAAAGAGACTTTTAAGCTTCAAACAGAAGGAAAAAAAAAAAGAACTGCATCCTAAAGATGATTAATTTTAAGAGAGGCTGCATCCCAGAGGTGTAAGTGAAGTTGCTCAGTCATGTCCGACTCTTTGCGACCCCGTGGACTGTAGCCCACCAGGCTTCTCCGTCCATGGGGTTCTACAGGCAAGAATACTGGAGTAGGTTGCCAGTTCCTTCTCCAGGGGATCTTCCAGACCCAGGGATCGAACCCAGGTCTCCCGCATTGCAGGCAGACGCTTTAAACTCTGAGCCACCAGGGGAGCCCACCCAGAGGAATGAAGGTCCTCAAAAAATAAAAAAGGAGTCTCCCCAACCGGAAGTCCTCAGGAATGCAAACTCTTTGCAAAAAGGAGACACCTTTATGTAATCTCTAGATTGGGTTGGGAGTGTCCCAGAAAATGAGAAAGAATTTTTCATCCTTTTTAATATGTTTTGGTATAGTTTATAAATAATATATTTGCAGTGCTATTAATATACTATTTATAATTAAGTATACAGTATTTAGAGGATGGTTGCTTAAATATGTTTTACTGATAGAGCAAACAGTCAAAAATGTTTGGAAACTACTGATGTAGTCCAACAAATTTAACACAGTTAAGAGGAAAGCATAAACGATCCTTTCATGGTCAAAGGATAAAAATTAAAAGCTGTGTTAACACTGTACGATATCTGAAGTTTTTGAATTCTCTTCAGTTTTTTCCAGTATCAATCCATGACCATATCCTGCCACTTCCCAAAGAACATTTCCTGATTCTGACCATTCATAATCATTCTGACCATTCCAATTTAATTCCTTCATTCTTTTGAAAAGCCCTCCAGACTTTCTGTACAGAGTTCTTCACTGCCAGCTTGTTCAGAACTGTGAGATTCTTTTTAACTTTTTATTTTCTATTGGAATATACCTGATAATGTGACAGTTTCAGGTGCAGGGAGAGGGGCTTACCTATCCATACACATATCCATTCTCCCCCAAACTCCCCTCTCATCCAGGCTGCAACATAACATTAAGCAGAGTTCCCTGTGCTATAATATAGTAGATCCTTGGTGGGTATCCATTTTAAAAACAGCAGCGTGTACATATTGAGATTCTTTAAAAGCTCATTAAACTTCCAACTATTTCCAAAAGTGAAAGTACTTATCCAGTGATTTTTAAATATCTCTGGCCCTCTTAAATTGTCTCTAACACTCTTAAATTGTCTTCTCCCTACAGACCAACTGGAACTAAGTCAGACAAAAATTCCTCAGTTGTCCAGCGGCTCATCCTCCCTTTCACACTCCTACACGTCACTCTTGTTATGCAGAATAAACAGCCCTCCACACCACCAAATCAAAATCAAGAACCCCCTCCACTCCAGCTCTCTTCAGGATTCCCTTTCCTCTTACAGCCGGCCCACCTCTGATTCCTGGGATTTTAGTGTTGCTGGGATCGCACGATTAGTCCCCTTCTCTGAATCTCTCCAGCAATTCATTAGCGGGATCGTTCTACAGGCCCTCTTTGGCATTATTATCCCCAAAGTTTCTGCGATCTCTGCCCTCAAGACTTTGGATTTGTTTGGGTCCCGCCTCCCCTTCCCGACACTAAGTTTGTTTAGGGCCGGAGCGCAGGGCCCCGGCAGGTTCTTTCCGACTTCAGCTGCTGGGTACGCAGGTCAGCGTGAGAAGGCCGCTCAGGAACAAGGCCGTGGAAGAGAGGACTGTCCGGAACGCCTTTCTCCATCGCTCCCGGAGGAGAAACTTCCCGGGGAGGGGACAGACAGCGGATATGTGTCTAGAGGCCGCATAGGGCGACCCCGAAGCCATCCGGCGGGGCCAGCTGGCGTGTGGACGATTACAACTAGGCCTGGTAGGTGAAGGGAGGCGGTTAGAAGGGCTAGATCCTAGGCTGAATCAGGAGAGGCTGGACGGGGAGAGGACCGAGTGTAGCAGCTTCGGCAGCCCCGCGGGCCCTGTAGCGGGGGTGACCGTTACAAGACTCAAGAAGGCGAAGAGTTGGGGAATGTCCCCCACTCACCTGGAAGAGGCTGTCGCCGGAGGCTCCAGCTGCCCCCTCCCAAATTTAAGCCACGTCAGCTTAGGAAGCCGTACGCAACACCTACCACCGCCGCGCCCGGCCAAGGGACTCAGCCACTCGCAGTTGGGACGGAAGATGGGATTAGGATATGGACCAATCAGGACGGTCGGCAGGACGTTACCAGGGAGACCAGGCACGCCTTGTTTGTAACTAACCCATCAACAATGCCGGAGACCAATCGATGCCGGGAAATGCTCCGCTTCCTCAAAGAAACAGCCAATGGATTCTGAAGAGTGGAGCAAGGGCGGAGTCAGACGCGAGCAAGTGTTCCGGAAGAAAATCTGTGGAAGAGCCGGAAATGCCGGGAGGGCGGGCGTTCTGCTTAGGGTCAGGTGTTTCCAAAGTGAGATGGGTCGGCCGATTTCTTCTAATTCCTCTACGAGGTTGACCGTGCTTGGCCTTTTGCAGAGACACTACACAGAGGGAATCAGCTGCCATTAGGATTGTTGAATGAGACGTGAGAAGGGAGTGGGGATATGAGTTTTACTCGTGGAGTCATAAAATGTTACAGCCGGAAAGTAGGTTGTCTAATATGACCTTTTCCCTTTACTGATGAAAAATGAAAATCAGTTTAAAGTGACTCGCCCAAAGACAAACAGTGACTTACTAATGAAACTCGGGCTACAACCTGGCGTCTGTATGAAATGGTCAGAGGTGTTTCTAAGGACATGAGTGAGAGAGAACGGTGAATACTAGGAAATGCCTTTTAAGAAGTGGAGCTCAAATTGGCTCTTACGCAGAGGCTGAGGGTTCGGTTCCTGGAACAGGGGTCAGTGACGCTCTCAGGTGACAGCGCAGGAAACATGCATTCTCTCCTTAAGCACCCAAGAAAGTGGGGGGGGGGGGGGGGGGAAGTAGCCAGTTCCTGTGATTTCAGGCACTGTCTTGACGATGAGTATTTGAATTGTTGAGTCTTACTGTGTACCAGGCACTGAGCCCACCATATGCATCCTCACCCTAATCCTTACATAACCCTGTAAGGTTCAAACATCAGTAAGGCCTCTGCTCGCTACCAATCTAAAATTGTAATCGCCTGTAATTTCTGTGTACTTTTCTTGGACCTGTATATATAGCGGGAGTCAAGAAATAAAAGTTCCTGCCCTTTTGAAAATAACAATTTAGCGAAAAGAGAGAAAAACAGTTGGCCCTTGAACAACACAGGTGTGTGTTGCACTAGTCCACTTATACACTAATTAAAAAAAAAATTACACTGTTTGGGCTGGGGTTGGTTGAACCTGTGAATACAGAACCACCTGTAAGGAAGAAACAGGTATAGGAGAACCAACTGTGATTTATTCTGGAGTTTAGGACTGCAGAAAGTCCATCCCCCTAATTCCCACACTGTTCAAGGATCAACCGTAATATGGTAGATGGCAAAATGCCTAGGGAAAAATAAGCAGAGAAGGGGTATAGTTGGTTCAAGTGATTGCAGCTTTAGAAAAACCAAGACAAGGCATGCTGGCTTTTGTTTCTTTCTCTTGTACTTCTGAAAACTTGGGACATAGAGGGCAGCCCTTCCAGGGCCAACGTGAGCCAGGGCTTGCAAGACTTATTCTGCAGGCTCTCCCAGAGATTTTATTTGAGGTCAGTGAACAGGGGAATGTTGCTGATAATCAACTGCAGCTGTTCACGGTTAAGGCACCCAGCTGACTGTATCAACAGCTGAAATTTCTCCCTGATAATTTGCAGACCTCTCAAGTATCTGGTCTCTGTGAGTTATATTAAAATATAGTCATCAAATAAAATCCTTAGGAATTAGGATTCCAGAGGGGATGAAGAAGCCTAAAATAGATCTGGACTTTGTATGAAAGTATCTGTGTGTACTTGCCTGCAGAGGTCTGGGTCTTTATTGGCTATATTCTTCTACCTCAGCAAAAATCCCAGAAGGATCCAGAATGTACCAAATATCCAATACTCAAAGTTTAAGAAAATATTGTTCTTCTGAAACCCCTGGTTCTGAGAAGGTAGTGAGTCAGGGGTGTTCCTCTGGAAGTGCAGAGATACGTGTGCATACTTGGGTGCCCATCTCTTGACTAGGGGCTGCCTGCAGAATGCAGCCACAGCAGATGGGAACTGGTGTCTCACCTATGATGAAACCAGAGGGACTGCTGCTCTGTGAACTACTTTGGCCTTGCTCTGGTGTCCCAAGGAGGCCAATATGACATTGGCTAGATTCAGGCCATTTGTCTCCATGTTGTTATTGTAGTCCATGTAGTCATCCTTCATGTTAATTAACTCCTAGATCTGATGTCAGAGGAGGCTGTCTACAGGAATTGGAACTTTTGTTCTTTTTTGAACTTTCTTGAACTTTTCCTCCTGGGAATGTTGGCACTCCTGATTAGGTACTAGACCCTTGGAGAGACTGATCTGACTTTAGGAAAACTGAGACCAGGCCTGATGACTTTTGTTTCAGCTTCTTGTCTCCTTGAAACTCCTTGTCTCCTTGAAACAAGCAGTCCTTGATGTGTATTTCCCAGCTCAGCTCCAGTTTTTGCTCTCCCTGGATCCCTATAGATAGTTTTATCTTTGAGGATGGAAGAGGTTGGGATCTGAAGGCCTCTTCTATGAAGCTGCAGGTGTCTCCTTACCTCCTGCTGGATGAACTTTGGGATGGGGAACAAGGATGGCAGGTTGTTTCTTGAGAGGGTTTTAAGTGCAGAGTGGATGTTCTAGTACAGTCTTCTTAGAGGCATCAGAGATGCCTGAGGGATACAGATACTTGCCAACTTATGCTCCTGTCTTGATACTATCTTTCAGTTCTTTCTGAGTATCCTCAAGCAGTAATTTTTCCCAAAGAGGGGCAGGGTCAAGCAGGAGTCCTAGCACATGGGACACATGTGTTGAGTCTCTGCTCCCTGGGAGACTCTTTCCCATCAAGCTATGTGACTTTTTTACACTTGTGTAGTGTGGAGGGTTGCATATTCTAGAGATAGCCATCTAGGACCTTGCCTCCACTCCCTTGTCTTCTGCATGTCATATAGGCATTCTATGAAGCCAGTTTATTCCTTTCATATTTATTATTTTAACCTGATTTACTTAATCTTTCTATTCTGATTTTTTTTTTTTTTAGTGTATTACATGAAAGTCAAATCACTTAAAATTGCTTGGTCTCTTAGTGAAAGGCAAGACCAGTTTTTCATATGTGCTAGCCAAATCCGCACTCAACAAATAATTACCAAGCATCTTCTTCATAATACATTGGTTGAATAAATATAGTATTTTTCCATTCTCTCTCCATGAAACACTCCTCTTTTACTCCTTGAGTTCATTCTTTATTTCACTTCTTTGAGTGGCTTCTTCTCACCATCTCCCAGGTTAAATGACTCTCATGTACACATTATTTCCTGCAAAATAATAGTCATCACACATTAAATCATTTATTTGTTAAATGTTTATCTCTTCTTTTGTAACATAAGCTCCATTAGCAGAAACTGTATCTGCCTTCTGCATCTAGCACAGGATTTTTTACATCATAGATGCTTATAGGTATTCACTAAATGAATAGTATGTTAGTTAGTATGTTGGTTTAAAATCTCTGATATGATAGACAGTTTGTCAAGTACTGAGAACTCAGTCTTTAATGATTAATTGAACACCTCAAAGTGCATAAGTCTTGCACTAATATATATAAAATGGGCTTCTTTGGTATCTCAGCTGGTAAAGAGTCCTTCTGCAATGCAGGAGACCCCAGTTCAATTACTGGGTCGGGAAGATCTCCTGGAGAAGGGAACAGCCACCCACTCTAGTGTTCTGCCAGGAGAATCCCATGGACAGAGAAGCCTGGTGGGCTGCAGTCCAAGGGGTTGCAAAGAGTCAAACACTACTGAGCAACTAAGCACATTGCAGTAATAGTGAAGGGACTAAAAAAATTATAGAGCACCATCCCAACTCTTAAGAAGTGTTCTGTAAAACAAATGGGACATTTTCACACAACTAATTAAATATCTACAAAAAACTCAAGTACTAAAAGAGTGAGTGAGGAAATGAATGATTAACTGAAATGAATAAGGGGTTCATTTTAGAGTTGTATAGACCTGGCTTTAAACTTGGGCAAATAGTCAAGGTCTCACAGCTTCAGTTTTCACATCTAGAAAATGAAAATTATAAATGTTCCTATCTTGTAGGGTTGTTGTAAGGAATAAATGAGACAATGATCATAAAACACTTACCAGAGTCAGGCATATATCACACAATAAATGTTTATTATTTAGCAGTAGCAGTAGTAGTATAGTAGTATATATAGTATACTATATAGTATTAAATACTATAGTATACTAAATACTATATAGTATTTAGCAGTAGTAGTATAATTAGGTTCCTGAAAAGAGGCAAGGCGGGATGATTTGATGATGGGTCTATAAATAGCATATCCTTACATTCTCGAATAGACTAGGGAAGGGACCAACTGCTAAAGACTAATGCTGCAATGATTATGTTAGATCAAGAGTTCTTAAACTTTTAGGTGTCAGGACTGCCTAATATACTTAAATATTAGTTAGGACTCAGGATTAGGGTTCTCCAGAAAAAGAGAAACTCTATGTCTTTTTTTAATAGATAAATAGTTATATATGCGCTCATCTCACACGCTAATAAAGTGATGCTTAAAATTCTCCAAGCCAAGCTTCAGCAATACGTGAACTGTGAAATTCCAGATGTTCAAGCTGGATTTAGAAAAGGCTGTGGTCATCATCCAAATGGTAGAGTTTCTATTTTCTTAGATGCTGTTGTCTTCAATCAGATGCCTGCCATCACCCAGATTCCTTCATAGAGATATTTATTTCTTTATACCAGCTTTGACTATCTAATGTCCTTCCATTTCACCCTGCAGGACTCTCTTGAACATTTCTTGCAGGGCAGGTCTAGTGATAATCAGCTTCCTCAAGCTTTGTTTACCTGTGAATGTCTTAATTTCTCTCACACTCCTGAATTACAGTTTTGTCAGATAAAGGACTCTCCGTTGATGGGTATTTTCTTTTAGCACTTTAAATATATTGGCCCACTGCTTTTTGGCCTGTAAAATTTCTGATGAAAATTCTTCTGATATTTTTTTGAGGATCTTTTGTACATGAAAAGTCACTTCTCTTTTGCTGCTTTTAAGATTCTCTACCTTTGACAGTAAATTAACTTTCAAATTGATTTAAAATAAGAAAAATTCTTTTATATTTAATTTTTACAATTTCCCTCACTTTTTTCTTTGTGTAGATCTAATTTCTATCTTGCTCCCTCTGTCTAGAAAAAAATCTTTGTTGTTGTTCAGTCACTCAGTTGTGTCCAACTCTTTGCGACACCATGGACTGCAGCACGCCAGGCTTCCCTGTCCTTGACCATCTCCTGGAGTTTGCTCAAACTCGTGTCCATCAAGTCAGTGACGCCATCCAGCCATCTCATCCTCTGTCATCCCCTTCTCCTTATGCCTTAAATCTTTCCCAGCATCAGGGTCTTTTCCAGTGGGTCGGCTTTTCTCATCAGGTGACGAAAGTATTGGAGCTTCAGCTTCAGCGTCAGTCTTTCCTGTGAATATTCAGGGTTGATTTCCTTAGGGATTGACTGGTTTGATCTTGCTCTCCAAGAGACTCTCAAGTCTCCTCCAGCAACAGTTTGAAGGCATCAATTTCTTGGCGCTCAGCCTTTTTTATTGTCCAGCTCTCACATCCGTATACGACTACTGGAAAAACCATAGCTTTGAATAGACGGACCTTTGTTGACAAAGTAGTGTCTCTGCTTTTTAATATGCTGTTTAGGTTTGTCATTACTTGTCTTCTAAGGAGCAAGCATCTTTAATTTCATGGCTGCAGTCACTGTCCACAGTGATTCTGGAGCCCAAGAAAATAAAGTCTGTCACTGTTTCTATTGTTTCCCCATCTATTTACCATGAAGTGATGGGACTGGATGCCATGATCTTTGTTTTTTGAAGTTTTTCCTTTATGATCAGCTTTGTTTTTCTGGAAAAATCTTTACTTTACTTTCATTTTCTAGTAGGTATTATTGCTATATATGGAATTCTGAGTTGATAATTTTTTCTTTTAGCATTCTAAAGATGTCACTTCCATTGTCTTCAGGCTTGTATAGTTTCTGATGAGAAATCTAGCAAAACTCTATTTGTTCTTTGGTATATGATTTTTCTTTTTTCTCTGCTGTCATGATTTTCTATTTATATTTGATTTGAAACAATGTAACTGTCATGTATTTAGGTGTGCTTTTACATTTTTAACATAATTGTTATTGAGATTCTCTGGGATTATTGGATCTACATTTCATTAATTTTCAAAAGTCCTTGGCCATTTTCCTTTACCATCTTCTACCTCATTTCTCTTTCTTCTACTTCTGGAACTCCAGTTACTTGCATGTTATACTGCTAGTATGTTTCATAGCTCTTGGAGGCTCTATTCTCCCTACTTCTCCACCCCTCATCTTTTTTTTTTTTTCTTTTGGTGTTTCTGTTTGGAACATTTCTACTAATGTATTGACAACTTCATCTATTTTTTATTCAATTCTAGTCTGCTAATGAACTTGTCAAAGAACTGCTAATGAACTTAACTTCTGATATTGTACTTTTCCTAGCATTTCCACTAATCTATTTTTAAACCTACATCTCTGAAATTCCCCATTTCTTTATGCATGTTGTCAACTTTTACATTTTATCTTTTATTAATCACAGTTATTAACATCTTTTTTTGTATGTCTTCCAATATCTGAGTCATCTCTGAATCTGGTTGTGTTATCTCTTGGTGAAAGTTGGTTTCTTTCCCCAGCTTTTTTGTGTGTCTCAGTTTTTGACTAAACGTCATATAGTATAAAACAGAAAAGAGTAAGGTAGATACTGCTTATGCCCAGATATGAGCACATCACTCTTTATATCTGATATATCAGAGATAATAATAGTGTGTGAGTATTTTATAAGAAAGGATTTTTTCCTTGCCTTGAGTTCCTGAGACAGGGCTTCTAAACCCTTGAAATTTCCTAAGTGACAGGAATGTGTTTATTAATTGTGGTGGGTGTAAAGGGATTAAAGTGTTAAGGCTTTGAGCCACATGATATCAGCTTGACTTCCTGACCACTGGAGAGGTGGCAGGGGCTGAAAATTGATTTAAATCACACGGCCAGTAGTACAATTAATCATGCTTATGTAATGAAACTCCAGTGAAACTCTGAACATTAAGGTTCAGTTGAACCCCCTGATTGGTGAGCACTTCAGTGTGCCATGGAGAGAGGGTAATGCATCCTGATTCCATAGGGAGTGGGATGGAAGCTCTATGTTTGAGATCCTCCAAACTCTTGCCAAATGTATTCTTTACTTGGCTAAACCTTATTTGTATCATTACAGCAAAACTATTCAAAATATAATGTTTCCTGAGTTCTCTGGTTTGTTCTAGTGAATTATCAAACCTGATAAGATTGCATCAACTCCCAAATTTGTGGTCAGTTGGTCAGAAGCGTGGGCAGTCTGAGTACACCTTAATTGATGGCATCTGAAGTGAGGGAAGTTTTGTTGGGGATAACCTCAACTTGTGGAGTTTGAATTAATTCCAGTGGATAGCATTATATGCCTAAATAACTTCTTGGCACAAATGGCCAAAAAGTACATGAAAAGGTGCTCAATATCAATAAACATCAGGGAAATACGAATCAAAACCACAATGAGATAACACCTCACACCTGTTAAGATGGCCTTTATATTAAAGAAAAAAGAAAATGAGGTAACAAGTGTTGAGAAAATTTGGAGAAAAGGAAACCTTTGTACATGGTTGGAATGTAAATTCATTTAACCATTATGGAAAATAGTACAGAGATTCCTCAGCACTCCCATTCCCCAAATGGAACTACCATGTAACTCAGAAATCCCCCTTTTGGGTATATATCTGAAGGAAATGAAATCAGTATCTCAGAGACATCATTACAGCATTATTCATAATCATCAACAGGTTGTGAAAAAAACCTAAGTGTTAATGGATGAATGGATAAAGAAGATGTGAGAAAATATAAACATGGTATTATTTGGTCACTTCTTAGAAGGAAATCCTGTATTTGTGACAACAAAGATGAACCTGGAGGATACTGTGCTAAGTGAAATAAGCCAGAGAGAGAAAAACTGTATGGTTTTACTTGTATATGGAATCTAAAAAAAGTCAAACTCAGAAGGTAGAATGGTGGTTACCATGGGCTAGAAGGTGAGAGAAATAGTGAGATGCTGGTCAATGAAAACAAACTTTCAGCTATAAGATGAATAAAATCTTCAAAATTTAATCGTTATAACAGCAATCATGCCTTTGGATTCTATTTTGTCATAATTTGAAAATGACTTAAACAGATATGAATATTCCTAAAATGAAAAACAGGATGCAGAATAGCTTTTCTATGGAATTTCTATTAACTAGCAGAAATTTCTATTTCTAGACACTCACTCTATAGGTTTATAAAAATAAATGTTATGTATTGGGTCTCTATTTGTATTATATGCACTCTAGTACTCTATTCTGTATAGAAAATGAGCTATGATGTGAGCAAGACATCCAATAAAGCTGTTGCTGTTCAGTTGCTCGGTCATGTCCAACTCTTTGTGACCCCATGGACTGTAGCACACCAGGCTTCCCTGTCCTTCACCACCTCCTGGAGTTTGCTCAAACTCATGTCCATCAAGTCAGTGATGCCATTCAACCATCTCATCCTGTCACCTCTTCTTCTCCTGCCTTCAGTCTTTCCCAGCATCAGGGTCTTTTCTAATGAGTAGGCTCTTTGCATCAGGTGGCCAAAGTATTAGAACTTCAGCTTCAGCATCAGTCTTTCCAATGAATATTCAGGGTTGATTTCCTTAAGGATTGACTGGTTTGATCTTGCTCTCCAAGGGACTCTCAAGTCTTCTCCAGCAACACAGTTCAAAGGCATCAATTCTTTGGTGCTCAGCCTTTTTTAATGTCCAATTCTCACATCCATATATGATTACTGGAAAAACCATAGCTTTTACTATACAGACCTTTGTCGGCAAAGGGATATCTCTGCTTTTTAGTACACTGTTAGGTTTCTCATAGCTTTTCTTCCAAGGAGCATACATGTTTTAATTTCACAGCTGCGGTCACCATCCACAGTGATTTTGGAGCTCAAGAAAAGAAAATCTGCCACTCACTGTTTCCATTTTTTCCCCCATCTATTTGCCATGAAGTGATGGGCCTGAATGCCATGATCTTAGTTTTTTGAATGTTGAGTTTTAAGCTAGCTTTTTCACTCTCTTCTTTTACCTTTATCAAGAGGCTCTTTAGTTCCTCTTTGCTTTCCACCATTTGGGTGGTATCATCTGCATATCTGAGGCTATTGATACTTCTCCCCTCAGTCTTGATTCCAGCTTCTGATTCATCCAACCCAGCATTTCTCATGATGTATTCTGCACAGAAGTTAAATAAGTAGGGTGACATTATATAGCCTTGACATACCCCTTTCCCAATTTGAACCCAGTCTATTGTTCCACGTTTGGTTTTAATTGTTGCTTCTTGACCTGCATACAAATTCTTCAGGAGGCAGTTAAGGTGGTCTGATATTCCCATCTCTTTAAGAATTTTCCAGTTTGTTGTAATCCACACACACAGTCACAGGCTTTAGGTCAAGGAAGATTTTTTTTTCTGAAACTCTCTTGCTTTTTCTATGATCTAACCTGTCCATCCTAAAGGAAATCAGTCCTGAATATTCATTGGAAGAACTGATGCTGAAGCTGAAACTCCAATACTCTGGCCACCTGATACAAAGAACTGACTCATTGGAAAAGACCCTGATGCTGGGAAAGATTGAAGGCAGAAGGAGAAGGGGACGACAGAGCATAAGATGGTTGGATGGCATCACCGACTTGATTGACATGCGTTTGAGTAAGCTCTGGGATTTGGTGATGGACAAGGAAGCCTGGCATGATGCAGTCCATGGGGTCACAAGAAGTCTGACATGACTGAGCAACTGAAATGAACTCAACTGAACTGAACAGATGCTGGCAATTTGATCTCTGGTTCCTCTGCCTTTTCTAAACCCAGCTTGTACATCTGGGAGTTCTTGGTTCACATATTGTTGAAGACTAGGTTAAAGGATTTTGAGCATTACCTTGCTAGTTTGTGAATCAGCACAACTGTGTGGTAGTCTGAACACTCTTTGGCACTGTCCTTCTTTGCGATTGGAATGAAAACAGACCTTTTCTAGCCCTGTGGCCATTGCTGAGTTTTCCAAATTGGCTGGCATACAGAGTGTAGCACTTTAACATCATCTTTTAGGATTTGAAATAGCTCAGCTGGAATTCCATTACCTCCACTAGTTTTGTTTGTAGTAATGTTCCCTAAGGCCCACTTGACTTCACACTCCAGGATGTCTGACTCTAGGCAAGTGACCACACCAACATGGTTGTCCGGGTCTTTAACACCTTTAAAAAAAAAATACCATTTTTGTACAGTTCTTCTGTGTATCATCTTCTGCTTCTATTAGGTCCTTAGCATTTCTGTCCTTTATTGTGCCCATCTTTGCATGAAATGTTCCCTTGGTATCTCTTAATTTCCTTTAAGAGATCTCTAGTCTTTCCCATTCTATTGTTTTCTTCTATTTCTTTGCACTGTTCACTTAAGAAGGCTTTCTTATCTCTCCTTGCTATTCTTTGGAACTCTTCATTCAGTTGGGTATATTTTTTCCTTTTCCTTTCACTTTTCTTCTTTTCTCAGCTATTTGTAAGGCCTCCTCAGACAACCATTTTGCCTTCCTTTTTCTTGGGGATGGTTTTGGTCACCACTTCCTGTACAATGTTATGAACCTCTGTCCATAGTTCTTTAGGCATTCTATCAGATCTAATCCCTTGAATTTATTTGTTATGTCCACTGTATAATCATAAGGGATTTGATTTAGGTCATACCTGAATGGCCTAGTGGTTTTCCTTACTTTCTTCAATTTAAGTCTGAATTTCACAATAAGGAACAAATAAAGTTAAATTGTGACAAATGTTGATGATCAAATAATTAACAATATCACTGTTTAAAATGTCTTATTTTTCATTTATCTGAGTAATATTGAATTACTGTTTTGTTGTAGTAAACATAGTAGTGTTTAAAGTCAGGAAGTGAGACAGCATTAAAGTCAGAAAGTGAGACAGCATTAAGTCAGAAATTAAAAGAAAAAAATGAATTAT
Source organism: Odocoileus virginianus (assembly GCF_023699985.2). Lineage (NCBI taxonomy): Eukaryota > Metazoa > Chordata > Mammalia > Artiodactyla > Cervidae > Odocoileus > Odocoileus virginianus. Next base: position 8,877,350 of record NC_069677.1, read on the forward strand.
ATTGCAGTGTTGCAGAGAGGCTGAGTTAAACCATTCAGGAGTTTAGCTGGGTCTGGCTTTTCTTTTCATTTTCAATGTACTATAGGCTTTAAGTGCCTGTATTTTTTAGTTGCTGTTACCTTATGCTTGTAGTGGGCTCTGAAAAGCTTGAAGTTTTTTCTATGTTCCTGCTTTACCTCCATTTGCAAGCATCCCTGTTTGCCTTTCCTGTGGGGGTGGGGTGGGGGAGTTCAGGGAAGGGGTGTCTCCATGCTTCCCTACCCCAGTGGTTAACTACTGCTGCTTATTACTTGGTGCTAGATTCATTGTTGAGATTTGGGTGGTCTTTTGTCCTGATCCAGCCTAAATTTTAGGCCATGTTTCTTCTTCCTGGGGTTGGAGATAGGGCTTTCTTATGCCATGGTAGTCAAACTGCCTCATATCTGTGGTTGATTTTTAGGAGTTTGCTCCTTTTCATTAGCTTACCAGACATCTGCTTTGCGTAGGTGTAGGATTTCTGGGCCCAACGTCATTTTTGGCCTCCCTCCCAGGAGACAGGGTTTTTATTTCCATACTTCCCTCAGTAACACTGGACTCTACCTGTATCACTGTAGACTATTTCCTATCACCCCTGTCCCCAGCACAGACAGCTAGGTTTTCTGTTCCTTCCTTAGATACAATGGAATTTTGTCTGAGCCTTCGAAGTAAGAGGGTTTAGCTACCCCTGCTCTAGCAGCCTAAGACCTTTAAAAAAAGGGTCTGGGAAAGCAGGTGAGGCTTTAAGCATGTCACCCAGTAGCAGCCTGTCATCTCCTATTTGCCTATGTCACAAAGGTCTCTCTTCAGGTCTCCTGCCCTGCTCCCAAACTTTGTTGTATTTGGTAAAACTCTAACTTCTAAAGTTCCTAAATATTCTGACATGGAACTCACACTTCACCTTTAAGAATTTGTTAAAATTTTAGTTGATTTCTTCCAGCCACTTTTGTCTCTTGTGCTCTTAAAGATAAAATGGTTTACTTCATATACTGAGTCCCATCGATTTATTTGGTTATCTTGAGGCCCCAACTATCTGATAGGCTCAAGAAAAATGATTTTCATAGATTACTTTGCAATTTTTTGTTGTTAAGATGGAAGAAACGTTCTCATGGAACTTTTTATATTCTAAGTGAAACCAGAACTCTCATGTTTATTCTTACAAATGAATTTTACTCATTTTCTAAATTATGAATAAAAATTACATTAGAATTTTGACTAGAATTTTACTAAATTTCAGAGGGATGAACATTATAGTATTTGGTCTTTCCATCCAGAAATACTGGTATTGCTACTCATTTATAGAAAAAAGCACATTCCAGGTTCCTTATGATATGGAGTCAATGATTTAATTGATTTTAATGTAAATTCTGTATTATCAAAACACAAATAGAGGTGGCTTTTGGCATTAAAACACAGAAATAATAGCAAAATTCAAAATTATTAGGCTAGAACCTAATAATCATGTAGATATTGAGAACCATAGCAGAAATTAAACATTCTTTTAGTTCTGAGACTCCTAGGAGACAAGACCGAAATGGAAATAGTATATTATATTGTTCTCTTAGTTTAATAGAAAGAATGCAGTTTTATTAGCACAAATTTTTCTGGCGTTGAATCCCAAGTGGACTTTTTAAATGTAGTTACTTTTAGAAATAGGAAGACAGAAGCTGAATTCAAACACTGGTAGAAAATAGTTAATTGTCTTTCAATTGACCATTTCTTCCCCTCACCTTAATAAATTCCAAGAGCACCTTTCCTGTGAATGCATGCACATTTGCTAAGTCATGTCTGCTTCTTTGAGATCCCATGGACTACAGCCCTCCAGGCTCCTCTGTTCATGGGACTTTCCAGGCAAGAAAACTGGAGTGGGTTGCCATTTCCTCCTCCAGGGGATCTTCCTGATCCAGGGATTGAACCTGTGCCTCCTGTGTCTCCTGTATTGCAGGCAAATTCTTTACCACTGCGCTATCTGGGAAGCCTATTTAATAGAAAAATCAATAAATATGAAAAGTTGAAGTAAACCTGACAAGTTTTTCAGAACAATTGTTGAAAATATTTATTTGTAAAACACCTTTTAGTTGGAAAACAGCAGAAACAAAAAAAGAAATATCACATTTCAAACATATATTACCAACAGAATATAATGCTGAGTTTAGTTTCATAATAAAAGCCACACCAATTTGTATGTGTGGCCAAGGATGGAGGTGTGGAAAAAGAAAAGAATTGAAATTAAGGTAGAAAATAACTCTTTGCCTATTTCCTTCAAGTCTTGTTTGGAGAAGAACTTCTGGAAAACCATGAGTTAAGGATAACACTAGTCTACTAGCATGTCAGAGGTAGAAGCAATATAATCTCTTTAAATATAGATATTCATTCCTCCAGGTAACTTAAGGTGGTTTGGTTCCACCAATGAATAAAGTTCCTAATTCTACACTAAGTTCATCCTTTGGGACATCAATATCATCTCCTGCTTCTTCCCCAAGCTTCTTCCACCAGGGTGCTTGTATATGTTTCAGGGTGGTAAGATGGGCCTGCTTGGCTTTGGCTGCCACAGGCCTGGATCTACTTAGGAAGAGCTCAGGATCTTTTCCTTCTGCCTCCTTCAGACTTGGTGCTTCTGTAGTAACAAAAAATAAACAGGTGAGTGGAAGAGTTCCGTACCAAACAAACAAAAACTTAGAAACTGCAGAGCTGGTACTCTGCAATAGCAGCAGAAACTAGATTCTAACTATTATTGCCAGCTGTAGTTGGCATGTGACTATTCACAAGATGTAGCCCATTCTTCTGTGCTTAAAGGGAAAGAACAAAGAGGTAGATTTTTTTTTAGATGGTTTTTTAAAAAGAGTAGGAACTTAAAAAAAAATAGCAGAATTCTTACAGATGAGAGGCTCAGTTCCAGCCACCCATCCATTAAAAAATACAAAATTTACAAGTAAATGGCACTAAACAGAGGACCCTGATGCCTTCTGCTCTGCAAATAATGAAAGTGTTTCAGAACCCGTCTGAAACACTGGCTTAATGGGATAGGATCTCTCATTTAATGTACCAGCAGTTGTGAGAAGCAAGTGAATTAATTTTTGTGAAAACAATCCATTAAAAATATATAATGGCACCATAAAATACTGTCATTATCTACTTTTAAAGTAGGTGTAAGAAGCTTTTCTTACTATATAACAAAGTCTGGCTAGTAGGGCTCAGCATCTTTGAAATTAATAACTTTGTCTGAGTTGGTACATATGAATGATAGAAAGGCTGAGGGAAGCAGTCAGGAAGGTTAAGGGATATGCATCAGTTGAAAACATTGTGTGCTGATATGATCCAGAAGTAGAAATTTCTGAGGATAGGAAATGGGCTAATAGACCACTAAATGCTATTTTCCTTCTGAAGATTATGGCTGTCACCAAAATATTGCATAGGTGTTCCTTTTAGGAAACAGAAATGGAATAAGCACATACTCATCAACTGTTCAATGTTGGTGCTGATCTGAGCCATCAGTGCCTCCCTGTGCTGTTGAGCTCTCTCTTCTAGAGCCCTGCCCATGAAGTAGTGTTGCAGTCGTTCTTGTGCTTGGGAATGGAGCTCCCTGCTGGCCACATCTGATATCTGAGAACCCTGGGAACAAAAGACAAGAAAATTGTCACATGAAGGACACATATATCAAAGTGTGTTTCACTTTCAGTAGTTGCTGCATGTGAGTTCAGTAGTTGTGGCTCCCGGGCTCTAGAGCACAGATTCAGTAGTTGTGGTGGATGGGCTTAGTTGCCCCATAGCATGTGGGATCTTCCTGGACTAGAGACTGAACCCATGTCTCCTGCACTGGCAGGTAGATTCTTTACCACTGAACCATCAGGGAAGCCCGATCTTGTACTCATGAACAAACATTAAATAACTTCTTAAAAGTAGATTTCATTGAAAATGCAGGTGGGCAAGATTCTTTTTGATCTACTCCTATACCTCACTTCCTCACATAGTGTAGTATTCTGGGAGAAGAGGTAAGATTGAGGAATCACAGTGAAAATTACAAATAGTTTGGTAAAGACACTGGCCTGGAGGAGTAATAGGACCAATCCCTTTGTTCTGAACCCCACCTGAGAAACTGCCTTACTTCTTATCCTATTCTTTCTCTCAAACTTATCTAAGCCATAATGTTATACAGCCTCTAATTTCACAGAACATGGGACAGAATCATTCAAAGGATCATATTCTTCTGGCTAGTTAGCTACTTTAAAGAGAACTAACCTAATTATTAATATTTAGAACAAGGATGACATAACTTCAACACTGAAACTGATAAAGTTTCTAACACTACAGTTTTCTCAGGTATTCCAGTTCCTGGATCATGGATGCTGCCTTGTTCTAACTAACATCCCACTTGTCAGCCACAGAGTAACAGCTGTACTAGAGCATGGCTAAAGAGGCACTTCTTTTTTAAATAGGAGAATGCATCAGAATCACGCACAGTGCATTAATAAAAAGTAGAGATCAAAGCCCTAAACCATAAGGGCTAAAATTATAAAACTCTTAGAAGAAAAGATAGAGAAAAAGCTTTATGATATTAGATTTGGCAATGATTTCTTTAATATGACACTGTGAAGGTACAAACAACAAAAAAAAATTAGACAAATTGTACTTCGTCAAAATGAAAAAGTTTTGTGCATCTAAGGACACTAACAACAGAGTTAAAAGGCAGCCCACAGAATGGAAGAAAATATTTACAAATCACACATCTGATAAGGAATTAATATCCAGAATATACAGAGAACTCCTAAAACTCAACACTAAAAAAAAAAAAAAAACTGATTAAAAATGGGTAAAGGACTTCAATTGAAATTTCTCCAAAAAAGGACATAAATAGGCAATAAACACATAAAGAGATATTAAAAATCACTAATTATTAGAGAATATAACCCAAATCACAATACTACTTCATGTTCATTAGGATGTGAAAATAATAAATGTTGATAAGGATGTATCAACAGTCTTGCTGATAAAGTATGGAAAACCACTAAGTTGAAGTGAAATGTCCTTTACTACTGACTTTACCTTTATGGTCCACGAAATTATAAGACTCCAAAGCCATAGAAAAGCCATGGTAATGCTACGATAAAGCCATTGCATTACCTTATGCCAACAATAAATGTACATATACAACTGAGACTTATTTGTTGCTGAGTATCACACACTGCAATAATCAATAATCACACACAAAAGCCTACACACTGGATGTCTTCTGATATAGTCATCCACTTGTTGTTTCAGTTCAATTCTGCGTGCATCAGTGAGTTCTCTGAGTCCAGGCCAAGGCGTAAATAGTTTCTTTTTCTTACGGCATTTTGCTAGGAATTTAAGAGTCTGGGGGGAAAAAAAAAGATTTGTGATTTTTCTTCCCTGATAGAGCTATTTTCTTCCTACAACAATATATAGTAGGAACAACACTGTAATAGTTGTTAACTCATGGGGTATATATAGGGAGAGATGACAGATGGGACAATCTTTATAATCTTTTGTAATGTTTTAATATTTTACAAGGATATATTCATGTATTATTTTTACAGAAGGCAATAAAGAGAAATAAACAGGGAACCAGTTCTAGTCTAAGTTCTAGTCCCTTATAAAACTGTTTGATTTTGGGCAAGTCACTCAATCTCCGTAAGACAGGTTCTACGTCTACAGAAAACAGGGATCCCCTATTCTACTTAGCCAAAAGATAGTAAAGATCAAGGAGACAGTAAATTAGAAAAAGTTTGGTAAACAAATGTGCTTCCTTTTGTTCTTCAGAATGAATTCCTGATAAGAAATCTTGTAACAGGCAAGATTTGGAGACAAGAAATTATTTTGCCCAATCTTTTTCACTCTTCTCCTTTGCTCTATGTTCACTTTATTAAAGGCAAAAGTTGGAAAATTATGGCCCACATAAAATTCAGCTGCTGTTTTTGACTAGCTGGAGAAGAATGAGTGTTTTATATTTTGAAAGTGAAGTGCAAGTGTTAGTTGCTCAGTCGTGTCTGATTCTTTCAGATCCCATAGACTGTAGCCTGCCAGGCTCCTCTGTCCATGGAATTCTCCAGGCAAGAATGCTGGAATGGGTACCTATTACCTTCTCCAGGAGATCTTTCTGACCTAGGGACTGAACCAAGCTCACCTGTACTGCAAGCAGATTCTTTACTGTCTGAGTCACCAGGGAAGCCCTTTTATATTTTATGTGATTATAAAGTTCAAAAGGAAAAGAATTATGACATGTGAAAATTAAGGGAAATTCAAAATTCAGCATCTACAAATGTTTATTGAAACACAATCATGCTCATTTGTTTCCATACTGTCCACAATTTCTTTTGTGCTACAACTATAGAGCTGAAGAGTTACAAGAAAACTGCATGACCTGCAACCTAATATATTTTACAATTTGATGCTTTCCAAAAATTTGTTGATGTAACTCTATCGTTTAAATTATCAGCTTTAGAAGAACTGTTAAAAATTTACAGCTCTCTGCCGAGTTAGCCTGTCCTCTCCTCTCAAAGACATCAACTTTAGTTCTTTCAGGTTTTTCTTCTGATGTTTTATTTCCATCTACATTTTTGTGACTTTTTTCAGTAATAGGTATTATCTATTGACTTTCTTATCTGAAAGGTAAGGACTTAGCTCTCTTTCACACATACTTTCTATTCTCTCTAAATATTCAATATTATTAAATCATAATTTTAGTTATGTTAATGTTCAGTGTTTACATTATGCCTACATAAAGGCTATTCATTTTATGACCATATAGTATGTGATGATTACTTTTTTCTTCCTTGCATATTTTAATACATTAGAAAAATAAGCAAGGAATTAATAATTCCAGTATTTTCCTTGATTATTTTTCTATGTATTTATCACTGATTATACATAACAACTTCTGCCTTAATTGTTCACACAGTAAAACATATCAGGCAATCTACCAAATTAATTTTCTTGGATATATATTCTGGAGCTTTTTGACCTGCTCCAATCTGAATCAACTGTTCTCTATGCTTGGTGCATAGCTGTCATCTGATATCCCCATTCACCATCATCTTGGTGACTCTTCATTTTTCCTTTGTGTTTTCTGGATTCCTTTCTTGAGTTATTCCTTTGTTTCAGAGATTTGTGATGCATAAATATATCTTTATAGTCTATCTTTATTTTTAACTGATGGTTTGGTTGGATGCAGAATTCTAATTGGACGTCATTTTCCCTCAAACATGTGTCAGCCTAACTCCAATACCTTTTAGCTTCCAATTATGTTGTTGAAGAGTACTTTTGTTCCCAGTGTATTTCACCAATGTGAAATAAATGTGAGTATATTTCTGTCTTTGTATTGGACAGTTGTTCAGTCCTTTTGAATTAAACCACATGGCATTTGGTTCTGGGAAATCAAACTATTTTCTCTCCTCCAGCTTTTTTTTTCTTTTCTCTGTTTCACATGTTTGGATATTTGATCTCTTAGACTGGTTCTCTTTTCTTTTTGCCCTGCTTTCTAGATTTCCCAAACCTTTTTTCCTACCCCTTTTATTATATCTTGTATTATTTTTTCTGGCAAATTTTATTGTATTTGTTCCCTGTCATACAGCATCTTGATTTTGCTTCATATATAATTTTCTTTTAGCTCTCTGAGAAAATAATACATTTAAAATGTTTTCTTATCCCTGCAATAGCTGTTTCCATCAAGTAGTTTTATTCTGTTTGTTTGGTGTTAGCTTTCCTCAGATGTCCAGTGATACTTTCGGCTGTTTAGAAATGCTGAGAAGGAGGAAATGAGCAGGAGGGTAGGGTTAATCTACTATGTACTTCTTTTTAGGGCTACTGAACTGGGCTGTTTCATTGGAGCACCTCAATGTGAGTTTAACTATTCTCTTGGACTGTTCAGATTTCCTCAAGAAAATGCTTTCAACAGGGTTTAAGCCTGGGTGACAGCACTGAGAGCTGAGAAGTAAAAAGGGGCTGGAGGTTTTCACATCAATATATAAACTTTCTTTAATATCTGTTTTCACTATAGTACTCAAGCCTGCAACTGTGTTTTCATTCTCCTATTGAGACATTTTTCTCCTTTTCTTCTGTTCTTCCCTTTTCTTGATTTTTCTTCCTTATATTTCCTATCCTTCCTCTGCCTCCTGCTTTTAGTACCAAGTCAGGTTTATGATGCTATGCTGGGAACTCAAAAGTAAAGTTTCCAGAACAGGGGAATTTTTGCCCTTAGATCAGACAAAGTTCACCTTGACATCTCTTTCTCTGTCTCTTCTTCATTCTTTGTTATATTAGGAATCTCTGAGATTATATCTATCTCCAAATGTTTATTTTTTTCAACTGCCAATGGTTTGTTTTCAGTAAGTGCTTTTGCAGTTGGTCTTCAATGGATATGTATACATGGTACTTTTCTTCTATAATCAGGTAGCAAGAATTAGCTATCATTCTGGCTCTAGAGAGGAGATACAAGCAAACATCACCTTTCTGAGCTTCTTCTTTTTCTTTTTTGTAAAAGAACCAATAATTAGGTTTATTTGCTGGTGCCAGGAAATATCTCACATTCATTGCTATAAAAACCATGTTTAACACTTTAGTGTGGAATTCTTTAGAAGCACTGGCAAAGTCAGCTTTAGAAATTGGATGCACTGAATATGAATAGGTGGATTCCACAAATGGAAAATTCTAGAAGGCAGTCAGTCCTGCCCTTGTGCTTGTCACTCGTTTCCAGTATTTGATTTTCAGGTTTTGGCTCTTTCAAAGTCATTTTCCACGTTTCTGAAACCAAGAATGGCCTGAGACATCTCTTCATTTGTGTTCATCAAAAATGAACCTAGAGTAGGAGGAGACATTCAGAAAGTTCTAGGTGATGAGAATATTTTCTTCTATCACTAAAATGGTATGTATTCTGTAGTTCTTAGGCTTCCCTGGTGTCTCAGAGGTTAAAGTGTCTGCCTGCAATGCGGGAGACCTGGGTTCGATCACTGGGTCAGGAAGATCCCCTGGAGAAGGAAATGGCAACCCAATCCAGTATTCTTGCCTGGAGAATCCCATGGACGGAGGAGCCTGTTAGGCTACAGTCCACGGGGTCACAAAGATTCGGACACAACTTCACTTTAACTTTCTGTAGTTCTTAGTTTGAAACAAACTCAGGCATATGTAAACAGCAAACAGTTATTTTCCTAGCATCCGATTCCCAAGGAATATAAAACAAGTTTTTAAACTAGGATTGTAAATGATTTATAAAGACCAGATTTCAGATAAACAAATCCAATTATATCTTCCTCACCCATTGCAAGCTGTCATCAGGAATGACAATCTCTTTTATTTAAAATATTCTTAGGTTTGGCTCTTTTACAACCATTTTTTTAAGTTTTAGTTCTTTTTATTTTCTTTATTTTTTAAAATTGAGGTACAATATTATTGACATACAATATTATATTAATTTCAGGTGTCCAACATAATGTTGATATTTGTATATATTCGGAAATGGCTGTCACAGTAGGTATAGTTAACATCTGTCACCATACACAGTTACAGAATTCTTGTCAAAGAACTTTAAAGATTTACTGTAGTTGTCAGTTAAATAGCATTGGCTAATGTCAAGAACTGAACTGACTTGATAAAAAAAATCTCGTCATAGTTTTGGTATCTCTGCAGTATATGAGGCTGTGTCCTTTCATGAGGGTCTAAGTTATGTTTGAAAATTAGTAGCACCTCACTGACAATAAATAGAAGATTACAAAAATTTCAAGTCAAGAAAGCATCACATTTTGGATTCTCTAAGAGTAAGTACACTCTTCCATGCTGAATAACTAGTTCTCTTAATGGCTCCTCAAGAATTAGGATGGAGTGGTTTCTCTCAGGATCTTTATTCTCCACCTGGACACTGTCACCTTCCCCTAACACAGCTGTGGGATGAGGTTCTGTTTTTTGTTGCATATTATCAGGTACAGTATACACATTTCCAGATATGGTACAAAGGGAGCTTGTCCATCCTTTAGGAATAGGCTGGAAATGCTTTGCTCCTTTGTCCAATTTGAAGTCCAAATGTAAGGTTGGTGTGTAGATGTAAATCTTGGACTTGACTCCCAGGGCTTCTCCAGAAATGACAGCAATGGTCACACTATTCTTACTGGGTTTAGGGATTTCACTGCTTTTCAGTCCCTGGTACCAAGGCTTCACTATCTTCTGTGGGCTCCTCAAATTAACCCACAGTTGAAGGTCATGGACTGGCTCCTCTGAGCAAGGCATCTCCTCATGCACAATGCCCCAGCCTGAGATCATCTAGTACAGGCCTCCTGAGTTCAACTGACCAACATGTCCATGGCAGTCTTCCTGAGCTATGCTACATCCCCCTTCCAGGAGGTAAGATATTGTTTCAAAACCTCAGTGTGCGTGATCAGGAAATCTGCCTGGTCTACTACCTTTAAATTCATCAAACAGTAAAAACGGAGCCAGATTTTAAAACTCAGGTCTGCCAGTGCTTCTGCAGACCCATGCTTCAACCCCTTCTAACTGCTCCTGGCTGAGCACTAACAGGGTAACTTTGGAGGACACCATGTTGAAGGATAAAAAGAGAGAGTTTGGAGGCTTAGCAGATCGCAGTACTCTGCAAAAGAAAAGCTGTCTGCCATCTGCACCAAATTGCAGAGGACCAGTTAAGCGTCTCTGGCCATCTCTCTCAGAGACTTCCCTGGGAGTCTAAAGCCGGCCAAGGAGGGCAGGGTTCTGCTAACATATCACTAGCACTGACCTTGCTTGGCCCTATTAATGCCCGGTACTCCCATGCTCTTGGGGGGCCCCTTTGAACTTCTTAAGAGATGTGGAAGCAAGAAAAGAAAATCCTGGAGCATTAAAAGGGTAAAGGCAGCTAATTCTTCAAATTTAATTCCAATACTATACTACTACAGAAAACCCTAAGTTGTCTACATGAATAAGGATGTGTAATTTGAAATTAGCCGGTTTACACAGAGTAAAAGGTAAAAAGAGGTGAAATTAGTATTTTACATGTATTGAGTTACATAAGCATAACTCAATATATGTAAAATATGAGCATTTCAACATGTAATCAAAATAAAAAATTTGGGACTTCCCTGGTAGTCCAGTGGTTAAGACTCTGCACTTCTACTGCACCACTGCAGTGGGCATGGGTTTGATCCCTGGTCAGGGAACTAAGATCCCATATGACAAGCAGCACAGGAAAAAAAAAAAAGGAGGTAGTCATGAGGTGAAGGTATTAGAAAGAACCCACAGGTTCCTCCTTTCACCATCAGTCTCTAACACTAGTGCTGTGCTATGCTTAGTCGCTCAGTCATTTCCAGCTCTTTGTGACCCCATGGACTGTAGCCTGCCAGGTTCCTCTGTCCATGGTGATTCTCCAAGCAAGAATACTGGAATGGGTTGCCAGGCCCTCCTCCAGGGCTAACACTGGTATCTATGGGTTAATCCTTAGATGGCCTTGCTTAGCAGAAGGTAAACAACATGCATGGATGTGATTCAGTAACAGAACAGGACTGTCTATTGCAGACTTGGCCTGAATGAGAAAGATGTAGGCAGCAGACTATCCCTCCCAGAGTAGAGTACTCTATGTTTTTTGAATGGTTTGAAAAAAACTTTGTAAAAGCTTAATCAGGGAAATCAACAGATAGACTGTTCAAAATCTATGACTGTGAAAAACTGAAACTGACCTAAAATTTTACAATAAGGATTATAAATCTAAATGCTATAAGACTGAAATCCTAATATGAATGTTAACCATATGTAAGTAAACAACTATATATTAGGAAAACTAGATATTAAGTGAAATAGACAGTCTTGTGCTATAAAATATTACTATGCTCCAGATAAACCCCAGGAAAATCACTGAAGAACACCATTCTATAATTCAAGAATTATAATGATCTAATTATACCTAATATATTATCTATGCATTTAAAACATCCAGTATGATATGCTGCACTTAAACAGGACTTTACAATTGAAAAAATACTTTCCCAAAAATTAGGTCATCTGATCCACATAACAACTGAGTGAAAAAGACAGGGTAGATATTCATTCATGTATCAAGCACATGTGAGAAGTTGACAATAAATAAGACTTAGTGACTTTTCCTTGAGATGCTCATAGTTCAAGTAAAAACAAAAAAAATTAACATAACAACACTGCATTTTGGTAAATGACGCACAAGGTTCTATCAAAGTAATAAAGACTGAATATCTAAATCATTTTGGCCCTAAGGAGGTTCTGACAGAGGAAGAAACTAAGGCTTAGAAAAAGCTAAGTGACTAAACCAAGGCTTTACAGCAGGTAAATAGCAAAAGTCAAGTTTGAACCCATGTCTCTGCCTACTAATCCAGTATTCTTTTTACTACATCAGACTTACTGCTCTCTGAAGTATGACAGCCGCTTTATATTCCGTAAGAGATGGCCTCTGTTGACGAAAATTTTTCCTTTCCCTGTACCCTTTCCAATGTTTCTGGATAATCAGTGCTGATTTCTCTTCTATTTCCCGGTTATGTTTTTCCACCTGACCTAAAAAGATGACAGACACTGTTACAACATACTCACTTCTATGCTTTCTCAAATTCTAGAATCAGGACAATCAAAGTAACAATCTTGTAGTCCTTTAATTATTTTCAATATGATTTTCCCAATTCTACTATTTTACAATGGTTATAAGATTTTAGAAACAAAGAGCTTCAAGTCTTCTCAGTTTATGCATCTTCTTTAGGAAAAAGACTCACATAATTATTTTGAGTCCTATAAATGAGAAAGGACTAAAAATCCAATAGCAAGAATATTTAGAAAAAAAGAATCATAAGTAAATAGTTAGAAAGTCATTCCATACCACCAAAAGGAAAGGGCACATTGTGTATATACATTACCTACTCTGTATGGTTCTAAATTTCTCTTGAGTCACTCATTTGGTTCTACAGATAATTTTCTTTTTAAATTTAGAAATTTAAAATATAAAAAATTTTTAATTTTAAAAATTAAAAGGGGATATATTTGAGAGACAGTGCCAAAATTCATAGGATTTAGTGGTGAACTACATGTGGAGGGAGGGGAAAAAATTCCAGGATGTCTCATAGATGGGACGTTGAGTAGACTGCTGGTGCAGTTACCTGAGAGATTAGGAATACAAGAAGTAGAAATCTGTGGGGACAGATAATGACTAGCTTTGGGGATGCTTGTGGCTATCTAAGTAAAGCTAATCAATAACCACCTGGCTACAGAGCTGTGTTGTCCAATGTAGTAAGCACTAGTCACAAATGGCTACTTAAAGACAATAAAATTTAAGGCCCTCAAGTGCACTAGCCACATTTCAAGTCAACAGCTATCTCTAACCATTGGCACTGTACTGAACAGTGCAGACAAAGAACATTTTATTTTGCAGAAAGTTCTGTTGGGTAGGGCTGGTCTAGATCTTAGGGAAAAGGGTGAGGATGCAGACAAGACTTAAGAGTGCTAAGCACTCATTTGGTAATTGAAGCTACAGTTATGGATGGGATACCCCAGGAAGAGCAATATGAGAAAAATTGGGTAAGGAAGGAACCCTGGGATGGATCTATATTTAAGGGAAAGGAAGAAAAGTAAGAGGCTATTGAGGGATACTGGAAATAAGTAGTAGGAAGGTGGAGAAGAATAAAAAAGGAATGTTGAAAAGACTCTGATTTCCCAGGCTACACTTTAACATTAATTTCAGTTTTGTGTGTCAAAGATGGCAAGAAGGTGTCACCAGGTTTGTACTGAGGCATGAGTTAAGTTCTGAGGGCACAATGTAGCAACGTAGCAATATTCTAACATCTTACTAAGTTCAAGGGGTTCTTTCTTTATGTCAAAGACATCTATCTTTAAGCATAAAATTTTATGTTTCACTGATTTATCTGAAAATTAAGAAAAATTAATAGAGAGATTGCTCATCATCAACTAGTAAGTCTAATCAGAAAAAAATAAGAATTTTTTTTTTTTGACTGAAGAGATTTAGTAAGATTTACCTGAAAAAGTTGAAACAGGGCTAAAGGTCCACATTTTAAAATTAACTCATCAGGTACCTAGGAAATTTGGTTTATCAAAAGCTACCCTATCAGTCTTATGCTTAGAAACTGATAATGCCACACACCTGGATGAACTATTTCAAGCATACTTAGCCGTATTTCTCGGGAAAGTCTCATGGCTCTCTGCCTTTGAATTTGCAGCTGTAATCTGTGGTCCTCTTCTTCCTTCTGTCTACTTAGCTTCATTAACATCTTTGTTCGTTTAGATCTATGATGGAAACATTAAGTACACATAATTTTCATAATCATATATCTACTCAAGAAGTATATGAAAAAAGGCTTAACCTTGCTGGTAATCATATAAGTACAGAGAGCAAAAAAGATTTTAAAGATAATCCCTAGTATAGTTAGAATATGATGAAATAAGTTTTCATGTGCTGCGTATACAACATTTCTGAAGAAATATTTAGATATATGCATCAAATTTTTTTCTGGAGAAATATTTAAAATATGTATCAAACACCTTAAAAATCATAACCAATTAATTCCATTTCTAATACTCCTTAAGGAAAAATCTGATACATATGTCAACATTTATGTTCAAGGATTTTCTCCACATCATTACAATAGTAACAAGTTGAAAACAAACCATATGTCTTGCAATGTTGTTGCTGTTTAGTTGATAAGTCATAGCCCACCAGGCTCCTTTGTCCATGGGATTTCCCAAACAAGAACACTGGGGTGGGTTGCCATTTCCTACTCCAGGGGATCTTCCTGACCCAGGGATTGAACCCTGCATCTCCTGCACTGGCAGGTGGATTCTTTACCATTGAGCCATGAGGGAAGCCCATATCCTACAACAGTGAGTTATATAAATAAATTCTGGTTCATTAACTGGATGGAACTCCATAAACTATGAAAAAATAAAAATTTCAAAGAAGAACTTAATGGGTTTTGTTCATTTAACTCAACCAACATTTATCTGAGTGATTGCTGCCTACAATCACTGTCCCTAAGGCAAACAAAGAAGAGATATAGTTATGCCTTTGAGATCAGTTTCAAGGGGAAGTTGAAAGTGGAATATGCCACTTTGGCATAAAGACTGTTTTGAGCTGGAGGCAAAAGAGAACGATGAAGCATAAAAAGAAGTCTTCCCAGAGTGTTTCACACATGTCAAACAAATAAGATAACTTAAATACCAGCACCACGTCAGAGGTAGGCAAATTGTGAGCTATCCTGAGGGTAACTGGGACGGCTGTTAGCTGCTTCAGAAAACCTTGCTGAGGAAAAGGGCAGAAAATGAAATTTTAACAGAAAATAAAGTTTCTGACCATGAAAAATGATTAAATAAAAAAGAAAGCCCCAAGAAAGTGCTTTAAAAAGAGTGTGACTATAATAGAATACCTCTTGTTTAATCCGAAGCTCTGATGAATCTAGGTCCATGATTATGAGTGGTGGGCAGTCCCTCCCCCCAAAAAAAACATGGGAGAGGGAAATTACTCTGAGATAATGACCTAACCACAAAGAGACAGAAATAACCTTTGCAGAAAGCCCAGCTACAAAGGAAGTAAAAGAAATTTGCATAATATGTTGCAACTAATAGAAGAGGAAAGCTGCTCAAGCCTGAAGCAAACTGGAGATTAAAAAATTAAAAACTCATTATAATGTGAGATATAAGCAATTTTGGCCTCATGGAAAATGCCTTTTAAGGGATATATTTATAACCACTCTGGTGTTGCTACATAAACAGTGGACTATTAATTAGATTCCATAGATACACTTCTAAGTAGACAAAATCTGCAATTCTAGGATACTTTTAAATAGAGATTTTTTAATATTGCAAAGGAAAATAGACTGGCAAATTTGGCAACTACTGTAAGACTAAACATTAAAGGTCTGAATCCACGGCACAAGGGCACCTTTAACTGTAAGAGGATGTACAGCTGAAAATGACAGCAGGTAGAATCCATGAGTGGTAACTATTCTACCTGAATTCACTACAAAGGTAAAGCTATACCAAGAACATCTCAGACTCTTGTAAACAATATATTGTGACTCTCAAAATATCCATCATTTCCCAAATTTATTTCACCAAAGAAGTAATTAATATTTTTAAAGAAATAGCAGGTAAGATAGACAATAAACCTTGAGCAATGCCTGAATGGATTATACTTGCCTCTCATGCATACTATTTATTTAATAGATCTGTCTGCCTAATTAGATATGTAAATCTTCAACAGCAAAAAATGTACATTTCCCTCCCTACCACATTCTCAGCGCCCAGTAACATGCTAAAAAAATTTCTATTATTTTAATCTTGTGAGTTACACAGACAATTATCCAACCTTATAGATGGGAAATTTGAGACTAAGGGAGGTAGGGAAACTTATCCAAGATCATTCAGTCCATAAGTTGCTGAGGAGGAATACAAACTCAAGTCTGTTTAACTGTCCCAATACCTACCATAGGCTCTGGAATATATTAGGCACTTGAAACATGTTTAAAAAATTACATGTTTAAAAATTTCATTGGTAGCTTTTTTGCTACCAACGAAACTCATGCCCAATGATATTAGTAACGTTTTAAGTCTTCTCTAAAGGAAACTTCACCAATGAAAAGAATGTCCATTAAGGGACACAGCCAAAGTGGCTTCAATATCTAGCACTAATCCACGCAGGTTCTTAAGAGGCAACTGAAAGAAAACACACAGATACAAACGACTTAGCTCCTAACATCATTAATGATAAAGCAGGGCCATCTCACTGGTGATTTTTCATGCAGCCTATTTTAGTTCACTATTTTAAACATGTTTGTAACTGAGAAACGCAGCTGCAGTTATTAAAATAGTTTCAGTTTTCTTAAAAAAAAATTGACTTCTGGAATATGCATGTGACACTTCAATGAACTAAAATTTAGCTTTAAGTTAGGTTACATGAAATCATCTCTGAGATGGCTCTAATTTATCAACAATGACCTAGGAGCTAAATCATATGTGTGTGGCGTGTGTGTGTATGTTATTTTTATTGCCTCTAAGAATCTAGATGTAGTCATGTAAAAACTGGGCCACATCTTCATTACTTCATTTTTAGTCTACTTGAAATAGAGATAAATGACAAACTATGTTATATGTCAATGGCCAAATCTATCCATGACATAGTTACTGAGGAAAATCAGGTTAACATACTTCAACTTTTTTATATTCATACATATTTTTACCATAATTACATTTGAACAATTATGGCAACTTTTGGTTTTAAGAGTTTAATGAGATACTGACCATTATTGGCTCCCTCTGGAGACCTGGCTCACAAAAGTCTTAAGTGAATAGGATTATGTACTTGTTACGTTAAGATTCCTGTTTTATGTCATGTCCTCTGCTTTTGAAAGTATATTAAGGTTAACAAAGTGCTGGCACTCAGAAATGTATGAAGCAAGAATGAAAGAAATACACTAGAATATTGAAAAAGAAAAAAAAAAACTCTAAGTTTTCACTCAGGTATACTCTAATAAGATATATCTAGCCCTCTCAGATCATTAATCCTCTCACCCAAATTTTTTACCTGAAACTCCTCTGCAAAGTAATCACAGCAGATGGAAGCTTTTTCAATCTCTTTCTAGTCTGGAAACCCTTCCAATAAGCTTGAATCAAGCAAGCTGCTTTATGCCGTTTCTGAAATTAAAGGCCAGAATTAGTTTAAAGACATCCCTAGGCAAGTTGTTTTTAGAAGCTTACTTCTTAAAATATCAGCCTGGGCAAGTATTAATCTCCATCTTTAATAAGTTGAGCAGAAGGCAACATTTATATAAACCCAGGACAGGGACAGCCTAAGAATATTAAACCTCATCTCCCAAAGGAGGCTCAGTTAGGCAATATCTAAAATGTATTCAAGATGCAGTCTGGTCAGCTTCAAATTCTCTCTGATTAATATCACTTCCATTCTCATTATAAGGATTTCACAATTTTGCTTATTTAATGCTTTAACATCTTTGCTTCACTTCTGATGCTTAGCTTCACTTATTCAAAGATACAAGAATATGAAGGAGTCTGTATAGATTAAAAAAAAAGGCTCTAGGGTTAAAAATTTAGACCATAAAACAACTTCTCTCATCAAACTATAGCTGCTCTGGATTTTAGGGGCAAATAAGTAAATGAAGGGGGAGAGAAAGCAAAAGATTCAGGAGACTACTACTAGTCAGTATTTTCAAACTAAATTGTTCACTGAAATTTTAGTAAATATCATGCAAATTATTTTTATAATTCAATACCTGGTCTTTTACTTCCTGATAGGCCTTAGGGCTTAAAAGACCAATGAGCTGTCTAAGTTCTTGACTAAACTCTGTCCCAGGTTCTTGTTTATTTAGTAGACTTCTAAGTCCTGAAATGGAATAACAAAGGCATAGCTATTAATAATAAAATATGATTTTGTTATCTAACCAGATTTAATTTGAGGTTAAAATGTTTAGTTTAGACACAAATGAAAATAACAAGATTAATCACATGATTTTTCTTCTTCCTTTTCTCAAAAACTTCTAGATAGAGGTCTTTAAGATTCCTTGCTGACCTAAGAGTTCTGAGGTATTCACTTGTGAGATCTGATGCAAAATCTGTCTAGTCAATTTCTTCAATTAGAAAAAACAGGGAGGAGAGTGGAATCATTATGGTAAGTCAAAGGGTAGAGTTATATATATATTTTTTCCTGTTCCAACATAAATACCTTATACGAGAACATTTTTTAAAAGATATTGAATATATACTGAGTAAATGCCTATCTTGTGGAAGTACTGAAGCAGGCTATTAGTTACTACTAATTAAAGGAAGTTATTATTAAATAAAAATATCAACAATGTATGTGCATGGTGTTAATAGGCTCCTGAGCATTTATTATAGGAGAAGTGCTATAATATTAAAATACTGCACTTCCATCCCAAATTAAAACTGAGTAGTAGTAATGTAAGTTACAAAGTAAGTACTATTTCTAAGGCATGGAGGAATGATTATTACAATGTATGTGTGCAATATACATAAGCAAGAGAATGGGCTTGGAGTGTACAACTGGGCTTCCATGGGGGCTCAGATGCTAAAGAATCTGCCTGCAATGCAGGAAACCTGGGGTCCCTAGATTGGGAAGATCCCCTGGAGGAGGAAATGGCAACTTACTCCAGTATTCTTGCCTGGAGAATACCCATGGACAGAGGAGCCTGGAAGGCTATAGTCCAGGGGGTTGCAAAGAGTTGGACATGACTGAGTATCTAAGCACAGCAAAGCAATATATGGGTCTTTCCATGTCTTCTACTTTAAGACTCAAGTTCTCAGCAGTTTTAATAACTGTAAAATATCTTGAGGCAACTGAATAAGTTCTACTGTTGAGAAAAGAAAGGGAGACAGATTAAGACAGAATTCCTTTATAATGAACTCTGTTGGACATTCACATTTCTATGGAAGAAATAAAATTACAGAAATAATATGTATCTAGCACAGTATCATCTAGAGAGTTTTATTACTGGCACTTTTCTCCCACAAAGTTCACAGTAATGACTCAGGTAAGGTAAGTCACTCACCTCTGTGTGTATTAAGTCACTTCAGTCATGTCCGACCGACTCTTTGCAACCCTATGAACTGTAGCCTGCTAGACTCTGTCGATAGCATTTTCCAGGGAACAATACTTGAGTGGATTGCCATGCCCTCCTGCAGGGGATGTTCCTAACCAAGGATTGAAACTGCATCTCCTGCATTGGCAGGTGGGTTCTTTATCACTACTACCTGGGAAGTCCATTAAATATATCACATTGTATTCTAATTCTTTTTTTTTTTTTTACTTTTTTTTTTTTATTAGTTGGAGGCTAATTACTTTACATCATTGCAGTAGTTTTTGAAATACATTGAAATGAATTAGCCATGGATTTAGTATTCTAATTCTTGAAATTTTATATACAATATAGTTAGTTGCTCAGCTGTGTTTGACTCTTTGCGACCCCATGGGCTATAGCTTGGCTAGGCCCCTCTGTTCAAGGGATTCTCCAGGCAAGAATACTGGAGTGGGTTGCCATTTCCATCTCCAATATAAAATATAAATTATTATTATTAATATATAATATAACCCTGTATTAATAAGTAAGATACTTAATGAACTAGAAACCTATTTATTGACCACACTGAATAAGAAAATATATTGTAATAAATTCATGACTCTGCCTAGCAAAGAAATAAAAGCTCACATTTAACTTTGCTTAGCAGTTGGAAAACAAAAAAACTGAGTGATTTTGGATGAACTACCTAGATGTTCCACATTTTTGTTTCCACTGCTATATAATGAAGATAGCAAACATCTCACAGGGTTGTGAAGATTAAATATTCTAATATACATAAGGTATGCAGAATAGTATCTGACATATAGCAAATGCTCAATTAATGAAAAGCTATCATAAGGTTAACGGTAATACACTGAACCCTTTCCTTCTCAAGTTTCTGAATTTTTATTCACATATGATTTTGGGGGTGATGGCAACTTTTTTGTCTTTGAGGAAAGGCAGAATAGGAGGTAAAGAGTAATTATTAATGATGTAAAGATTAAAAGGCTGTCAAGTTCTCAAGCAAAGCTCTATTTTCTCAATAAAGTTAGGGAAGATCACTGATCTCAGTCATTATGTTATTACACTATATGGCATATTCAACACACAATCGTCTGTGAGTAAGGGAGCAAATTATTCATTGTAACCTCATCGATAAAGTATCATATGCCATCTGTTGAGATATGAAGATGGCTGGATTATGTAGTTTTTCCCTTGAATTGTTATCTGTTGTGACAGAGTTTTTATCTGCACACTTTAGTTAATGACTTTTTCACAACACAGGTATTTTGTTTTCCATATACCATCAATAAAGATGTTCTTTAAAAAAATCTCAAGAAAAGAAAAAAATGTATGTATTACCTTTGTAGCAGGGACTTAGTCTCAGTAAAATCAAAATTTCCTGATGGGATTCAGCCATCAACAGTAGTAGCTTTGTAGCAGTACCTCTTATGACTGGACTAGGAGTTGATGAAAGTTTGAAAACAACTTCATCTAAAATTGAATGCAGGATTTTCCCTTCTATTCTGAGTAAATCACCACTAACAGAATAAAAGAATAAAAAATGTACCATTACTAAATGATGCATCAGTATCACAACAAATTAAACAAAAAAGGTGCAGCAACTTAATGTCTATGGCCTGATCCAGGAAATTAACCAATATTTTAAGTGGCTAGCTTAGTTCCAAGAATACATCACATTAAATCAACTAATTGAATTCTTATTGTATGTAAGGCACCATGCTAAGTAAAATAGGGAATACAAAGTAGTCAAAAAAACCTGCAATCAATTATTGGAGAAAGATTAATGTGCAAAATAGTAAACAGATGGTTCAAAAGTTTCAAGGCAATAATAAAAGGAAAAATCACAGGACAGTAAGTACATGGTTCATTGTTAAATGATGGATGAAGACAAACATGTTATAGAAAATCAATTATCACGTAGTTAAAATAGGAAGAAATTTTTCTTTTAGTATTCCGTCATACACAACAACTTCATGTTACATTACTGATGCCATGAAAAATTATCTGAAACTCAGAAACAGTCAAAAGGGATTACTAGGTGTCCTTTTACTCACCCCACCAAGGAGTATATGATTTTCTAGGGGTATGTTCCTTTGATTATCCATTTACTACTGATTAGGATATTTTGCAATTCTGTAAAAGTAGATATTGCATACAAAGATGCTCAACGTTGCTCATTATTAGAGAAATACAAATCAAAACTACAATAAGGTATCACCTCATACCAGTCAGAATGGCTATCACCAAAAAATCTACAAACAATAAATGCTGGAGAGGATGTGGAGAAAAGGGAACCCTCCTGCACTGTTGGTGGAAATGTAAACTGACCCAACCATTATGGAAAACAGTATGGAGATTCCTTAAAAAACTAGGAATAAATCTACAGTATCACCTAGCAATCCCACTCCTGGGCATAGTCCCTGAGAAAACCACAATTCTAAAAGACACATGCACCCCAATGTTCACTGCAGCATAATTTATAATAGCTAGGACATGGAAGCAGCCTAGGTGTCCATTGGCAGATGAATGGGTAAGGAAGCTGTGGTATATATATACAATGGAATATTACTCAGCCATAAAAAGGAACACATTTGAGTCAGTTCTAATGAAGTGGATGAATGTAGAGCCTATTATACAAAGTGAACTAGGTCAGAAAGAGAAAAACAAATGTCGTATATTAACACATATATATGGAATCTAGAAAGATGGTATGGTTGAACCTATTTGCAGGGTAGCAATGGAGACATGGACATAAGAGAACAGACTTATAGACACAGGACAGTGGGGTGGGGAGGAAGGAGAGGATGGGATGTATGGAGAGAGTAACACAAAACATATACATTACATATACATGTAAAACAGATAGCCAATGGGATTTGCTGTGTGACTCAGGGAACTCAAACTGGGGCTCTGTAACAACCTAGAGGGGTGGGATAGGGAGGGAGGTTCAAGAGAGAGGGGACATAGGTATACCTATGGCTAATTCATGTTGATGTTTGGCAGAAACGAATACAATATTGTAGAGCAATTATCCTTCAATTAAAACTAAATAAATTTAATTATTAAAAAAGAAGATGTAATATTAATGCATATATATGGAATCGAGAAAAATGGTACTGATGAACTTAGTAGTCTATGACTTGTGGACACAGTGGTGCAAGTTGAGGGTGGGACGAACTGAGAAAAGTAGTATTGACATATTTACAACTATCATGTGTAAAACAGATAGTTACTGGGAATTTGCTATATAACAAAAGGACCCCAGCCTGGCACTCTGTGATGACCTAGAGAAGTGAGCTGTAGGGATAGGAGGAAGGTTCAGGAGGGAGGGGATATATATAATTATGACTGCTTCATGTTGTTTTATGACAAAAACCAACAATGCACTGTAAAGCAATTTTCTACCAATTAAAAAAAGAAAAAATAACTGGAAGAAGAAAAGTAAGACATTGGCTTGTAGAAAGCAAATAATGGCAAGGATTCTTATCTGAGAGCAATGCAAACAGACTCTTACTCAACAATATAAATAAACTTTTGTCCAGTTAGAAAAAATAACCATGAACATTTATAACTGATATTCTCCACTATTCAGCTTTTGTGGGAAAAGGTTCTTCTGGTCCTCTTCCCTCCTCTGTTTACAGATTTTTTACTGTTTTTTTTTTTTTTTCTTCTGTTTTCTTTGTAGCTTTCCCCCCAGTACACCCCTAAAAGGTTACTCCCTAGGATTCCATTTTGGGCCAATTTCTTTTCTTACTCAATTCATATTTTTCACTGAGCTCCTCTCATGTTTTTAACTATACTTTTTAGCTTGATAACTCGTAAGTCCATAATTCTAGTCCAGATCTCTTCCAGAAGTCCTATTCACTGTCAGTGGACATTTCAGTTGTCTTGTCTTTGACTATTACAGATAAGGCTGCTATAAACATTTGTGTGTACAAGTCTTTCCATGGACTCTTATTTCTCTGCCTGTTGAACACATTTGCCTATGCTAGACAAACCAATATTGAATTTGTTTTGGCTAAGAAGAGGTGGCAAGAATACACAGAAGAACTATAGAAAAAAGATCTTCACGACCCAGATAATCATGATAGTGTGATCACTCACCTAGAGACAGACATCCTGGAATGAGAAGTCAAGTGGGCCTTAGGAAGCATCACTACGAACAATGCTAGTAGAGGTGATGGAATTCCAGTTGAGTTATTTCAAATCCTAAAAGATGATG
Source organism: Odocoileus virginianus (assembly GCF_023699985.2). NCBI lineage: Eukaryota > Metazoa > Chordata > Mammalia > Artiodactyla > Cervidae > Odocoileus > Odocoileus virginianus. The sequence continues at coordinate 8,901,158 of NC_069677.1, forward strand.
CTGTGAAACTGATGCACTCAATATGCCAGCAAATTTGGAAAACTCAGCAGTGGCCACAGGACTGGAAAAGGTCAGTTTTCATTCCAATCCCAAAGAAAGGCAATGCCAAAGAATGCTCAAACTACCGCACAATTGCACTCATCTCACATGCTAGCAAAGTGGTCAAAATTCTCCAAGTCAGGCTTCAACAGTATGTGAACCATGAAATTCCAGATGTTCAAGGTGGATTTAGAAAAGGCAGAAGAACCAGAGATCAAATTGCCAACATCCACTGGATCATAGAAAGAGCAAGAGAGTTCCAGAAAAACATCTACTTCTGCTTTACTGACTATACCAAAGTCTTTGACCGTGTGGACCACAACAAACTGTAGAAAATTCTCCATGAGATGGGAATACCAGACCACCTGACCTGCCTCCTGAGAAATCTGTATTCAGGTCAAGAAGCAAGTTAGAACTGAACATGGAGCAACAGACTGGTTCCAAATTGGGAAAGGAATACATCAAGGCTGTATATTGTCACCGTGCTTATTTAACTTATATGCAGAGTACACCATGCAAAATGCTGGACTGGATGAAGCACAAGCTGAAATCAAGATTGCTGGAAAAATATCAATAACCTCAGAAATTCACCCTTATGGCAGAAAGCAAAGAGGAACTAAAGAGCCTCCTGAAGAAAGTGAAAGAGGAGAGTGAAAAAGCTGGCTTAAAACTCAACATTCAGAAAACTAAGATCATGGCACCTGGTCCCATCACTTCATGACAAATAGATGGGGGAAATAATGGAAACAGTGACAGACTATTTTTGGGGGTTCCAGAATCACTGCAGATGGTGACTTCAGCCATGAAATTAAAAGATGCTTGCTCTTTTAAAGCTGTGACAAACATAGAAGGCATATAAAAAGCAGATACATTACTTTGCCAACAAAGGTCTGCCAACTCAAAGCTATGGTTTTTCCAGTAGTCATGTATGGATGTGAGAGTTGGACTATAAAGAATGCTGAGTGCCAAAGAATTGATGCCTTGGAACTGTGGTGTTGGAGAAGACTCTTGGGAGTCCTTTGGACTGCAAGGAGATCAAACCAGTCAATCGTAAAGGAAATCAGTCCTGAATATTCACTGGAAGGACTGATGCTGAAGCTGTAACTCCAATACTTTGATGTTCATCAAGACTTGATGATTTTTTATTTTGACAAGCTTCATTAAAGTGTAACTGATATACAGCAAACTGCACATATTTGCTAAATTTTGACATTCCCCCATCACAATAAAGATAATGAATATACCCCTCACCCCTTAAAGTTTCCTTTTGTTTCACTGTACTCCTTCTCCACTTACCCTCCCTGGCACCTTATTTATACTTCTGTCACTATAGATTAGTTTACATTTTCCAGAATTTTATACATAGTTATGACTATAGACCCTAACTGAATATCATCAGTTTGCAGAAATGATTCCTGCAAGAAATGATTACTTTTTATTACTAAAGGAAGATAGGGGGGGAAAAAGAGATCAAAATAGAGATTCTATGATTGCACAAGTTTGATTTTTCTCATCTTATTAAAGCCAAATCAAAGTATGACCATTTCTGCTAAACTTCCTGCCTTTGTACACTATTTTAAGATACAGGCAGTTTCAATAACCAGATGAAGTGAAATTGCCTGGAAATAATTTGATCCTTTCAGATCTTGCCTTTATTGTTTAGATGATCCACAAAAGTACTCAGTCTACTGCTATTATCCCCCACTACCAAGAAGAAACTATCCTGAGTACTCTACCTAATACTCCATTTTTCATGAAATTTTCCAGTTTTGCAGCTGGAATCAGGCAGCATTCTGGCTCTGTGTGTCTCTGGTACTGCTCCTTTTAATCCTTTTGGAATACTGTTTCCAAGACATTGAGTAGTTTCCTCAAATGCATGTGCTGATCAATACTCTACTGAAAACTTGAAGGGGATTCTACAGATCTCTGGGGTTCTCTCTTTGTGTAGTTCTCTCTTCCATGATATCTTGTCTTGTGAACTCTAGCCTACTTTTCATGTTCTATATGTTCTTATCTCTGTGCATTTGCTTACGTTGTTACCTCTACCTAGAAATATTGTTTTCTCTTCTCCTCACTGGTTAATTTCTCATCCTTAAAGTTTCATCTCAGGTGTTACATTCTCCTGGAAGTATCCCCCACCTCAGTTTGGTTTAGGAGCACCTCTTAATACTTAATTAACATTGTACCTTATTATACTGTAATATAATTGTGTTTATGTATTAGTCTCTCCCACTATACTGTAAGCTATTTGAAGATAAGGTTCATATCTTAATCAATTTTATAAATCCAATGCTAGACAATACTTGGCACATATACTAGATGCTTAATAAATCCATATTGAGCTGAAAAAAATCAATGATTTCAACAGTGTTTACTCTGCCTTTCTATTTTAACCTGGGAAAATGTCTATTACTTCTTTTATACTCTAGAAGGGCATAGCACTTGGCAAATACTGAGCTTGCAGTCTGCTAAATAAGTACATGATTGTTCAGTCACTAAGTCGTGTCTGACTCTCTACAATCCCATGGACTGCAGCATGCCAGGCTTCCCTGTCTTTCACTATCTCCTGAAGTTTGCTCAGATTCATGTCCATTGAGTCACTGATGCTATCTGCTTAGTCATTTATTATTGTGATCCCAATATTCTCCTTCAGATATCACAGTAATTTTTCTTCTCTAAGACTGAAATAGGGCTAAGTTCTGAAATAAGATACAAATTCAATAATAAACTTTCTTTTACAGTATATTTTTTATATTCATTTTTAAAAAATACAATGGTAATAACAAAGCTTCTTAAATGTTATGTACAAGTCATATACAATTGATTTTAGTAAAACTGGTAATGCTTCTAATCAAAAATAAAAAATTCTATATATTTTATAAAGCCAAATCACCTATTGATCTGCAGTATGTTCTGTAGCATAGTCAGGACCATAGATCCTATTTGAACATTATCAGTTTGCAGCAAGTGCAAGAAATGATCACTTTGCAGTACTAAAAAAAAGAGAAAAAAAGAAAGATTACGATTCTATGATGATACAACCGGGATTTACTTGTCTTTTCAAGACCAGATCAAAGCATAAGCATTTCTGCTAAACTTTCTGCCTTGATATACTTTGCAGTAAAGTTATACTTGGTTATTTCCATAACCATAATAAGGCAATTATTCCATTTTTATGAACAGTTACAAATAAAGAAATACTAAGCTAAGAATGTATCATTATCTTCCCTTAAATTAAAATAAAATACAACATATCCTAAAACTGAATCTCCTTTTCTAACAGTGATTTGAGTGAAGACAATCACATTTTCTGTGAAAAAGAGAATATGAAGGAATAGCAATAGTTCAGATGATTATAATCAGCAGCTCATGTACTTAAAAATTTAATTGTTATATAATGTACCATATTTGCTAATACCTTGTCTTAAATAATAATAAAATCACTAACTACCCATAAGAGTATTTGGTTTGTAATTTTTAGGCTCTGAACAGCCAGTTATGAAGACCTGGCACTACATGCTTACCCAAGTCACTCAACCTCTCAGAAAATCTTACTTCTTCCTCTGTAAAGTTAAAACTAACAACTCTCTCACAGACTACTGTAAAATGTCCTAGAACAGGGTTGTTGTTATGTTCAATTGCTAAGTCAGGTCAGACTCTTTGTGATCCCATGGACTGAAGCAGGCCAGGCTTCCCTGTCCTTCACCATCTCCTAGAAGTTTGTTCAAACTTAAGTCTATTAACTTAGTGATGCTATCCAATGATCTTGTCCTCTGTCATCCCCTTCTTCTCCTGCCCTCAATCTTTCCCAGCATCAGAGTCTTTTTCAATGAACTGGCCTTTCACATCAGGTAGCCAAAGTATTGGTGCTTCAGCTTCAGCATCAGTCCTTTTGATGAATATTCAAGGTTGATTTCTTTCAGGACTGGACTGGTTTGATTTTGCAGTTCAAAGGACTCCCAAGAGTCTTCTCCAACACCACAGTTCCAAAGCATCAATTCTTTGGTGCTCAGCCTTCTTTTATGGTCTAACTCTCACATCTGTACAGGACTACTGGAAAAACCATAGTTTTGCCTAAACGGACCTTTGTCAGCAAAGTAATGTCTCTGCTTTTTAATATGCTGTCTAGGTTGGTCACAGCCTTTCTTCCAAGGAGCAAGTGTCTTTTAATTTCATGGTTGCAGTCACCATCTGCAGTGACTCTGGAGCCCAAGAAAATAAAGTTTGCCACTGTTTCCATCATTTCCCCATCTATTTGCCATGAAACAATGGGACCAGGTGCCACGATCTTAGTTTTCTGAATGTTGAGTTTTAAGCCAGTTTTCCTCTTTCACCTTCATCTAGAGGTTCTTTAGTTCCTCTTTGCTTTCTGCCATAAGGGTGGTGTCATCTGCATATATAAGGTTACTGATATTTCTCCCAGCAGTCTTGATTTCTAGTTTGTGCTTCATCCAGCCCAGCATTTTGCATGGTGTACTCTGCTTAGAAGTTAAATAAGCAGGCTGACAATACACTATCTAGGTTTGTCTAGAAACAGTATGAAGTGAAGAAGTGAAGTCACTCAGTCATGTCCAACTCTTTGTGACCCCATGGACTGTAGCCAACCAGGCTCCTCGGTCCATGGGAGTATACAGGCATGACTACTGGAATGGGATGCCATTTCCTTCTCCAGGGAGAAACAGCATAGGTTCCCATTAAATGTCACTTAATAGTCCTTTGTTCATTAACTGACCAGAACTTTAATTAAAGTGGGATCAGGTATGCTGGCAAGGCAGCTCTGTGAACACTATCCTAGCTTCTACACATTTTTTCCTCTTTCAGTCTCCTGAGGGGACATATTTGATTTCTTTCACATACTAATTACTATTCTTCATTTCTGTTTACATAATCCAATATTTCACTAGATACCATTTTTAAAAGTCTAACAACTTCAAAAAACTTCTGATATTATTAAATATTTTTATGGTTTTTTATTTTCTATTTTTCAATAGCAAAAAATTCTCTGTAGCTGGGATAAGTGTATTTTTCTATTTTTGTCTACCTAAAGATGTTTATTAATAACTGTTTAATTCTGAATTCACTGAAATCATGTAGTATGCAGTGTTTATATGTCTTTTCTCTATTTTGGAAAAAAATGATAAAATAATTTGTTGAAGTTATTCTACTTTAATAACATTTACGTTATATTATTATAAGATTTGTTTTTGGAGCCCTTATATTGTTTTCAAGTATAGTCAGATAACTATTTGGTCTCCCAACAAAAACTGATATTTGTCAATTTTTTAAAATTAAAGTTTACAATTAAAGTTTCAAACATGTATAAGAGTAGTATATATGACCCTGCATGTATTAGTCACTCAACTTCAACAATGATCAACTCATGGCCACTCCTGCTTCACCTACCCCATCTACTTCCTGCCTCCCATTTTATCTGATAGCAAATCCAAGACATCAAATAATTTTATCCAGAAATATTTCAATACATATTCCAAAAATATCATGTATGAATTATTAAAAAATAAAATATAGCCACTATCTAACCTAAATAATTATGATTCCCTGATTTTACCAAATATCCAGTCACAGCTCCTACTGCCATTTTTTTGGTGAATTTTCAGAAGTTTACTTGAACTGGGATCCAAACAGGAGCCACCAATGTAACTGGTTATCTCTCAAATTTCTTTTAACCTATGGGTTTCTACTCTACCCTTTTTCCCCTTGCAGTTTATTTGTTTACAAAATTATGTCAATTGTCCTTTGAACCTCCCAGAGTTTACTTTTGCTAACTGCTTTCCTCTGGTGTAATTTAATGTTTCTCTGACCTTCTACAAATTGGTAGTTGGAGCTCCAGGATCAAAATGATTCATGTTTGAATTTTTGTTACATGTCATATGTGAGGTTATAATGAGATATTACAATGAGGCACTTCATATCTGATGGTCTCTCCTTTTGAGATGTTGACAGTGATGGATAATTAATTCACTAAAGGTTGTAAAATAGCATGATTATATCATACCCTTTTCACTTATTAGCTGGAATATGTTTATAAAGAAAAAATTTTCCTCATCAATATGTAAGAAAAGGCAGTATAAATGATGGACTCTTTATTACTAGTTTTCAAAATGAATTGGTTCCCTAGCAGACTCTAATGCTAACTGTTTTTAATTGTGGCAGGAAATAAGTAATAAAAAGATTAGAGAAATGTTAATAATGATTGAATCTCAGTGACGAGTACATAGGGGTTAATTAAACTATTCTACTTCCCATAGTAAAAGGTTAAAGTTAATAATCTCACTATATTTAATGTGTTTTAATCCACTGTAGTTATTACCCCCATTACTGTTCAATTTTCCCATTTCTGGCTAGCAGAAGCCTCCTTATGTTGGCTCTTGAGTCCTTTTCACAAAATCCTAACAGACTTTGACTGCTTCCTTCCTATCTAGTATTCAAGATACTTCTGGCTTACCCTGCATATTTTCTACCTCATACCTATATACAGTCAGCCATTTCTCCAAGGAAGTGGTTCTTTTGAGAGAAAAACTTACTGGACATCCTATTTAATACCTATTTTATTGGTGTTTTAAATTGACAGATTGACCTGAGGAATATTGTCACTTTTGTTATAGTTATTATTTTGAAAAGGAATATGGCATATTTAAAACTTTTTTCACATAGTCTGTCTCCTGCTGTCTCTCTCTTAACTAGGTTTTTAGTATTACACCATAGTATAGCTAAGCTCTTTACATTTTGGTAAAATAGTTCTTATAGTAGGGAAGTTTATAATAATATTTTTTCCATAAAGGGAAATGAACAGATAATGTTTGTTTTTTTTTTTTAAAGCAAGTATTTCAGCATGAAAGTAACTCCCTTTGGAAAATGGGAAATGGAGAGAGGTGTGAGGGCCAAGGACTGTGTTTATGTGTTTTTAAATAATCCTTATGGAACTCTCTGACTCTGTAAATGATGTACATGCATAATTCTGAAAGTCAAAAATAAAATATTAATATTCAGCTCAATTTTTACTTTCTAAAAATATCAATGTTCTTATATTATTCTATATATAACATTTTTCTTAGAGTAAATCTTTCAAGAAGGGAGGAACATTGTCATACTTATTATTAAAAATTACTTTCTAGTCTTAAGGAAACATAAAACTAACATATATTTATATTTTTCAATGTATGTACAGAAATAGCCTATAAATTTTCCAGTTTAGTAAAATGTCACCATATAAAAGCTTAATCATACCTCAATAGTTAGGCTGTGAGTTAAATCACATCTATACTCTTTACATAAGGATTTCTGTCACACTAAGTCTAAAAATACAACTGTAATCTTCAAAACAAACATAAAAAACTTTTCCCCTAGAATAAACTGTTAAAATTATTAAGCCTTATTTTAAATTTGCTACATAGAAAAAGCTAAGGAGAAAGTTTTATTTTAGCAATACTCCCCTTAATGTAATATTATTGTTAATGTTGTCTGTTTAAAGCTGGAACATCCAAATTTGCCTTTACTTTTTGTGTATGCGGTTATTTCAATGTACTTTTACTTAACTGTATTTATCTGTATTTAATGAAGTTTTTGTTTTAGAAAAAAAAGTCAAACTGTTAGCAGGTGACTCTACAATGACTATCAGTTACATTAAAAATCTTTTCTCTTACCATTTTGGATGAGTTGAACATGGCCTCCCAATAGCCAGAAGAGAGAATCAGTCACAACTTCAAAAAAGTGTAGTAATGCATCTTTTTCTTCACCCTTAACACACACACAAGAATTGACTTTACTGTAATTGTTTTAATTAACAAAAGGTAGACTTCTCTCTGGGGAGTCTTAGGACCAGGTTTTTGGATCTATCTTAGCTATTTATGAGGTATATAATCTTGAAGCTTTTATTTTCTTAATTTATAAAACTGCAGTTAAGGCTAGTAATATATATCAGAAGTGGTTGCTATCCAGAGGTCAAATGGGACAATATAAGAAGCATAAGAACTATAAGCTTATACACTAAGGATTTTTTGATACCAGTCATTCATAAGAATCATCTATGGAGTTTTAAAAATATTCCTATGTACAGGTTTTAGTCCAAACATACTGAAATGTGAATCTCCAAAGTTAAAAGTCTAGACATCTACTTTTTACACAGTTAGGTGGGTGACTTGGGTATGCAGCCAGGGTTGAATATCACTGCAATATGCACATATAGATGTCAGCATATAAAGCATTCAGCATATTCCAGTTGCAGCTTCTACTCTATGATTCCATGAGAGCATGAGACCATGTTATTTCGCTCTCCACTATACACCCACTATATACTATACACCCAGTGTCTAAAACAGTTCAAACACACAGTTAAATCAATATTTATCCAATAAATAAAGGACAATTTTTTTCTGCTTCTTTCCTTCTGGAAAGTAGAGTGAGGAATTATTCTAGATTAGAGTATGTGTCAAAGTGGGAAATAAGAAACAGAATACATTCACAGTTCTGTCTTTCCCTGGCCACGTAATTTTACTGCAAAGTTAACATAAAGGCCATTAATCTCATCCATGTTCTGAATGCACTATGGCATAAAAGTAATAACAGCAAAAATATGATTGCTATGGTTACTCTTTATAATAATGAAAGCATTTTCTTCCTATTATTCTAGTGCAGGGTTAGACAGGTGGTTAAACAGACATGTACTAACAAATATAACAATAATCAAAAAAGAAAGAAGTGTCACATTAGATCAAGAATCCCTTTAGTCCAATAAACTGCCTTAGCCAGTTTCACTGAAAAGAAAGGGCACATAATCTTCATTGCTACCAATCTCAAAGGATACTGCTGGGTTCCTAAAATTACTACTTTCTTTTAAAAGTCCATCAGATAATGTCAAACTTAAATTCATAGCCTCTGAGACTGGTTAACAAAATTTATCCCTAAGTCACTTCAAAAGTCTGGCATAGGTGCTTTTCTATTCTTAAACATAGAATATATGTATGTATGTGTGTGTCTGTGTGTATACACATATGTATGTATGCCTGTATATATGTATATTTTAACAAGTTTTCAGTTTAGGCCATAAAATCCTATGATGTCCCACTATGTACTCCATTACCAACATACCAACTAATTTAAAAATATATATGATTGACAAACTACTAGGTAGATAGAATTAATAGATAAGTTCAATTTTCTTGTTATTCTTTGTTGACAGCAGAAACAGAATTTTAATTAATTTTAAACCAAAGTCCAAACTGTTTCATTTTAGTCTGTGCTGCTGATGCCATGATAACCCATCAACAAACAAGTACTATGGGAGGAACTGAATGGGCTCAGAGGCAGAGGCTGGGCCTTGAGGTCAAAGACAGCGAGTCCTCCTGCTCAACCAGCCTGTCCATCACACCAGCACCTGCCACACCAGCACCTGAGTCATGGACTCAGACAGTAGCTTCCTGCCTGGATTCTGGACACTACTTCTGGGCCCTTCTAGGCCTGTGCATTGAATCCTCTTTCTCTTGTCATCATCTTTTTATCCACCAATTTTAATTTCTTCTGTAGTCAAAGGGCCCTCTTTTTTTTTTGTAGCTATTTACTCCCTTTGATGGATATACTAAAAAATTTTTTATCTCTATACAAACACCATAATAACAAATAGGGAAGTATTATGAAATGTACTGAAGGACAATATGAATGAAAATAATATAATTATTACTGCCTTTAAATGGGGACTATTAAATAAAAGTGCTTTGATGAAAATATAAAGCTTTCATAATGGTCTGAACTCTTTATGAGATGGAAATTCATTTTACAAAGGAGGAAACTGAGGAGAATGAAATCAAGTGATTTGTGTAAGAATCCAGAGTTAGTTTGTGGCACAGCCAGAAAAAGAAATCAGATCCAGGGCTTCCCTGGTGGCTCAGTGGTAAAGAATCTGCCTGCCAATACAGGAGACATAGGACTGAAATGACACAGTATGTTATCTGACTATGACAGAATTAAATTAGAAACTGATAACAATAAAATATCAAGAAAATCCTCAAATATCTGGAAACTAAGCAACATACTTCAAAATAATCCATGGGTCAAAAAAAAAAGTACATATACTGTTCAGCATAATTCACTCAAGAAATATTTGTTGGACTGATATGAACCCAAATGTTTTGGTTGAAATATTTTGACTAGAGAGGATCTGAATGAGCAAATAGAAAGTTCACTTTTCTTCTTCTTTACCACTGGAGTTAACAAAGAAAAGCCTTGGGCTTAGAAAACAATACTTTCCTCTACTATTAATTAAAGTAGAAATTATGCTATGGAAATAAATATCTATGGGTGTTGCTCAAAACTCAGTAGTAAAGCAGATACTTCAAAAAGCATAGTGTCATACAATATGCTTCAGTCAGCACTGTAAAATTTTCAACTATAAAGGTTTTTTTTGTAGCTAAAATGTTTGAATCCATTACTCTGCTGCTGCTGCTGCTAAATCACGTCAGTCGTGTCCGACTCTGTGCAACCCCATAGATGGCAGCCCACCAAGCTCCTGTCCCTGGGATTCTCCAGGCAAGAATACTGGACTGGGCTGCCATTTCCTTCTCCAGTGCATGAAAGTGAAAAGTGAAATGAAGTCACTCAGTCTTGTCTGAATCTTAGTGACCTGATGGACTGTAGCTTACCAGGCTGCTCTGTCCATGGGATTTCCCAAGCAAGAAATATGGAATGTGTTGCCATTTCCTTCTCTAGGGGGTCTTCCTGACCCAGGGATTAAACCCGCATCTCCTGCCTGGCAGGTGGATCATTTACCACTGAGCCACCTTGGAAGCCACTCTAACTGTACTTTCAGCCAAATATTGCACATCTAAAAAACAATGTGGAATATCACCTCAAGAATTAAACAGTTTTGGCTACAAAACACAAACCCCTAAGTAAACAAACATACCTTAGCTGCATTGATGAAACATGTTTGTAATCGCCTCCCCAAAACCAGAAAATTTTCTGCAGCCGATGGAAGTAATTCATTGTAAAATTCTTCTGCATCTTCTCCTGGTTCCAAGCCAACACAGCAATGACTGAAATAAGAGCATAAGTTTGACTCAGTTTGCGCCAATTACAAATTTTAGACAAACTCTAAGGCTTTTAGACACTGTGTCTTAATGAGAATTTTTAGTATCTTTCTTTTGTTGTCAAGCCAATAAAGAATTTTTAATGGACAGTTAGTATAACAACTTTGTTAACAAGTAAACAGTGTGAATTTTGCCTATACTTGGAATTAGCATATCTATTTTCTAAAAATTTACTTGTTAGTTCTACAGGAAACAAAATACACTTGGCTCACAATAAAGAGAAAGAGGCAAGTTTTTGGTGAATGGGCTACACACACTCTAAAAGCAATAGAATACCTTGAGAATTTAACTTGGGAATAATATATGTGTTAAATGATACATTTTAGACATCAGACAGCTGAAAAATAGCTAGTGTACTATTAGTCTACAAGGGACAGATTAGGAAATGGAACACTCTAATTTTATACCAATTCTTTCCAAAGATCTCCTTTCCTAAAACCTGAAAAATATCTGATTGCATATTCCCAACATCAGAAGGACAAACAGCAAAAACTCTAGTAGATACATTCCACAGCATACAATGAAAGGTCATTTAGAAAAATGGGTCCTCTTGAAACCATAAATAAAGTCATCCCCTAGGTATGAAATGAGTATATTTAAAAAGTTCAATAATAAAAAGTATTTCTGCAAACTAATACCAAAAAAAGTCCCCAATCCAAGAACGGTCTCTATGTTTGTACTCTAATGAGTAAGTACTGATGCCTGAGGCTTGTGTAACAGTTACTACATATTGAGTATGCTAAAAACTTAACTAATACGTCTTTTTTTTTTGCATATTGGTTCTGAAGGTCAAGAGACTTATACCCATATGCATCAGTTTCTCTTTTCCCTTTCGTTTCTAAAGTTAATTAAAAGTACTATATTTACTGAAAAAGTTAATAAGTGAAATACATTTTTGTACATTCACAAACATGTGGATTTCTTGAGACGTGGAGTCTACTTTCTGAGAGTCTAGCTCAATCAATATTTCCATGAGCTAACATATCTAACAAAACAAAGACATATGGCTTTTTTTACTTCAGGAACTAATCTTGAAAATTAAGGTATAAAATATTATATACAGTTGTTAAGGAATACCTAATGGTATAGTTTAAATCTGGCCTTTATCTATCTTTAATTATGAGTAAGCAGTTTCAAAACCTAAGATCCAATGCGTACTGCACATTTACTTAATTAGGAAGATGCTTAGACACTGAGAACATCCGGCTTATTTTATTGCCCCCTATATAAAAAATGGTTTTGATCTCTTTTTCTCTTAATTTCTAGGGTGGCAATAGATCAGTAAATGCTGCTTCTAAATTTATTGGCGTGATTTGGGTTACCAATGAAATATAAATTTGAGATAGCTAAATCAATATACTGTGAAATGAAGTTTCTGTATCTCTCCTGAAATGCCTTTCATTTCAGTACCTCTTTCATTATGCCTTGTATGATAAATCCACATGACTGTCAATACATCTCTACTGTTAAGTTTTTCCAGTATAGAGCCAGAGTCTTAATCTCTTTGTTTCTTTAATATTCTTTAGCCAATAAAGAGTCTATAAGGTCCTTGGGATTCAGTGGTGACCATGAGACAAGATTATCTTCGCAGAGCTTATAGAGTGAAATTTTAGATGGTGAAATAGTCACAAGTACAGTTAGGAACAATATATATCCATAACATACCATGGAAGCAGTTGTCAATGTTTGTTAGCGAGATTTTAAGAAAAGAAAGCAAATTTAAAAATAAGAATCTACTACTATATCCCTCAACAAAAAGCTGATTTTTTTCTTCATTTTACCTTAATATCTGTGTTAGCTGGGAAACTGTAGTCCAACCACCCTGGATACGAGAACAATCTTGACTGAGGACCAAGAGGCAATACTGAATGAGATCATAACAATATATATCTTGTTTGATTTTCTTCAACTCTGAGCTTCCTAAAGGTGTGTTGTTTATTATTTCTAAGGCAAAAGGAAATAAGATATACTTATTTATGCTCAATAAATCCAAGAGCTATCTGTATTTCTATAGGTTGAATAAAAACTAAAAATACATTAAAAAGGAAGAAATCACTGCTTTATCACAATGTTAAGATTTCACTGAACAAATTAAAAACAAATGCTAATATGATGGAATTTGTTTTGATACTTAAACAAGTTAGCCAATCACAAAAAAGATTTTCTTACCTTTTAACTTCAACAGTATAACAGGGACATTCTGCTCAGGACTTTTTGCAACTTCAGCAGCCAGAGATAAGATTCTCGGGTCTGTACCTGTTGGCTTCATTTCTCATACCACCTATATTCAACAGAATCAAAAACATAAAGGTCAACAGTCCTTAGTTAGGTCACCCCCTAAATAACATATGAAACACAAAAGGCAATAGCTTTGCTTGGTTTGAAAAGTGAAAGGTAGATGTCTCTCATTTCTTCCTTATAGGGAGAAACTTGGATTTCTCCAGTTAGAGATTCTTATACCTTCATGTAACAGCTACAGTAGGTACTGCTTATTGTGCACTCACTAAGAGTCTGAAACTGTGTTTGGTGTGTCACACTCACTCTCTCTAATCTGCACAACAACTCCTAGGTTAGGAGTTAATTTTCTTTTATCATAAAAGACAAAGTGTGCAGAAAAGAGCTAATCCAAGCCTGTGTGTGTATGTGTGCTTAGTTGTGTCCAACTTTTTGAGACCCCATGTGTAGCCTACCAGACTCCTCTGTCCATGGAATTTTCCAGGCAAGAATTCTGGAGTTGCTATTGGGTTGCCATTTCCTGCTACAGGGGATCTTCCCGACTCACGGTTTGAACCTACATCTCTTGCATCTCCTGCACTGGCAGGTAGATTCCTTAGCACTGAGTCTCCTGGGAAGCCCAATATAGGCCTAAGACTGCTATCATTTTCAAAGGTCTCCTTATAAGCCTGGCTCTTTGGCTGGTGTCTAAGAACTTAGATTTCAGAAGGTTTCCACCAATTTCTTAATATGAGTGTGGTTCACTGGGCCTAAACTGTTCATAAAAACAATGTGGTTTATGTTGAACACCTGCTTTCCTTCCTGAAGTCTGGAATTTTGGTACATGGTAGCACAGCAAATTTGGAAAACTCAGCAGTGGCCACAGGACTGGAAAAGGTCAGTTTTCATTCCAATCCCTAAGAAAGTCAATCCCAAAGAATGCTCAAACTACCGCAGAATTGTACTCATCTCACACGCTAGTAAAGTAATGCTCAACATTCTCCAAGCTAGGCTTCAGCAATACGTGAACCGAGAACTTCCAGATGTTCAAGCTGGTTTTAGAAAATGCAGAGGAACCAGAGATCAAATTGCCAATATCCAATGGATCATCGAAAAAGCAAGAGAGTTCCAAAAAAACATCTATTTCTGCTTTATTGACTACACCAAAGTCTTCGACTGTGGGATCACAATAAACTGTGGAAAATTCTGAAGGAGATGGGAATACCAGACCACCTGGCCTGCCTCTTGAGAAACCTGTATGCAGGTCAGGAAGCAACAGTTAGAACTGGACATGGAACAACAGACTGGTTCCAAATAGGAAAAGGAATACACCAAGGCTGTATTCTGTCACCCTGATTATTTAACTTATATGCAGAGTACATCATGAGAAATGCTGGGCTGGAAGAAGCACAAGCTGGAATCAAGATTGCCAGGAGAAATATCAATAACCTCAGATATGCAGATGACACCACCCTTATGGCAGAGAGTGAAGAGGAACTAAAAAGCCTCTTGATGAAAGTGAAAGAGGAGAGTTAAAAAGTTGGCTTAAGGCTTAACATTCAGAAAACTAAGATCATAGCATCTGGTCCCATCACCTCATGGGAAACAGATGGGGAGACAGTCAAAACAGTGTCAGACTTTATTTTTTTGGGCTCCAAAATCACTGCGGATGGTGATTGCAGCCATAAAATTAAAAGACGCTTACTCCTTGAAAGGAAAGTTATGACCAACCTAGATAGCATATTAAAAAGCAGAGACATTACTCTGGCAACAAAGGTCCATCTGGTCAAGGCTATGGTTTTTCCAGTGGTCGTGTATGGATGTGAGTTGGACTGTGAAGAAAGCTGAGCGCCGAAAAATTGATGCTTTTGAACTGTGGTGTTGGAGAAGACTCTTGAGAGTCCCTTGGACTGCAAGGAGATCCAACCAGTCCATCCTAAAGGAGATCAGTCCTGGGTGTTCATTGGAAGGACTGATGCTGAAGCTGAAACTCCAATACTTTGGCCACCTCATGTGAAGAGCTGACTCACCGGAAAAGATCCTGATGCTGGGAGGGATTGGGGGCAGGAGGAGAAGGGGACGACAGAGGATGAGATGGCTGGATGGTATCACCGACTCGATGGGCATGAGTTTGAGTAAACTCCGGGAGTCGGTGATGGACAGGGAGGCCTGGCGTGCTGAGATTCATGGGGTCGCAAAGAGTTGGACACGACTGAGCGACTGAAATGAACTGAGCAGAGGACACCTGCATGACCATCCTCCAATAAAGACTGGTCACTGAGTTGCTAGTGAGCTTCCCTGGTAGACTACACTTCAACATGTTATCACAATTGCAGGAAGAATTAAGCATTATCCTATGTGACTGCATTGGGATAGGGCTCTCTTGGAAGAGAGTACCTGTTTTCCTCTGAACTTCACCTCATGTGCCTTCTCCCTTTGCTGACTTTATTTTGTGTCCTTGTAGTATAATAAATCATAGCTATGAATATAATTATATCTTGAGAACTATGAGCCCTCCTAGCAAATCACTGAACCTGAAGTTGGTCTTGGGGATTCCCAACACATAATTCAGAAATTTTATTATAAAATAACCAAAGCTTGTTTATAAATAGCATAGTAAACAAAATCAATTATCTTAAAAAAAAATCCACATCCTAATTTAATTTGTTGCTAAACCTCTTCTTTAAAAAAAGTTTTAAGGCATCCAAAGCTCAAAGAAACCATAAAAAATATAGATGTTATTTATTTATAATTAATAAAGGCAAACATAACATTGTTTACTTTGAATTAAGCACCATGTGAAGTGCTTTCATAAGCATTGTCTCATTTAATCCTTGCAACAGGACTATGAAGCAGAGCCTTTATTCATCTCCACTTTACAGATTAAAAAAAAGTAAAGTTTGAAGAATAAACCTTCATTGTTCCACTACCCCTCCTCCATGTGGTAGAGTAAGTATTCAAATACAGATCAATATGACTCAAATTTCCATTTCAAATGTTCAATATCCCCTCCCACATAAAAGAGTAAAAAACACGAAACATATCTCCAAAAACCTATTTCTAACTCACTTTTTAAGCTATTGTTCTTCATAACTGGCACCACAGTTCACATTTTTGGTGATAATACAGGCATCCAGAAAGCATTCCTTATAAGGTAAAATATAAATCATTAAAAAAATAAGTTTTGTGGAAACATTTCTTAAAAAAGCCCAGCACAACTCTTGGCACATAGAAGGCTTACAACTTTCCAAGAAAGTGGACCGAGTTAATCTCATTCTTTCCAATGGCTGTATTATGCTATGCTTCCTTCATAATAGTGCATCAAAATATATTTAAGCATCTCCTCTACTGGAAGTCATTCAGAGTATATGCCATTATAAGGAATGCTGCAATGAATATCAAAGTACATGTCTTATGTACTCATGATAGTTCTTTGTGGGATGAATTTTTCCCTTCAAGTCAGATGGCTGGATGACAAGATACATATTCTTAAATTTTTTCATTAAGCAATAAACTTTACTCCAAAATAGATGTTCCAATTTATATTTCCAGCAACAATGTTTGAAGGTGCTCATTTTACTAAGCCTTTAATAGTAAATAATGTTATATTTTGCATTTTTGTCAATTTGCTAGGTTAAAAATGGTATCATCCTGTTTTAATTTCTGTTTCTTTGATTATTAGGGGGGTTCAACATGTTCCACGTTTACTGGACATTTTTTTTTACATATTTTCTATTTACACCCCTTAATTTTTCTATTAGCTTGTCTTATTCCTTTGTAGAAGCTTTAAGCTTTTTATATATGGATTAGACACCCTTTATCTTTTACATTGGCTGTAAACACTTACATTTTGGCTTCCTGGGTAGCTCAAAAGGTAAAGAATCTGCCTGCAGTGCAGGAAACATGGGTGTGATCTCTGGGTTGGGAAGATCTGGAGAAGGGCATGGCAACTCACTCCAGTATTATTGCCTGGAGAATTCCATGGACAGAGGAGTCTGGCAGGTTATGGTCCATGGGGTCACAAAGAGTTGGACAGGACTGAAGGACTAACACTTTCACTGTCATAAACACTTTATCCTTGTCGGTCATTTATTTTTTAAAGTTTAATTACATTTTACCAGAGATTTACAATTTTTATGTAGTCAAGTATAACAATCTTTCCCTCTATGACTTTTACCCTTGGTGTCATGCTTACAAAGGTCCTTCCTACCCTAAGAGCTAAAATATAATCTACTAAATTTTTCTATATTTTTTATGATTTTGTTTTACTTATATCTTCATTTACTTACAACTTAACCTTCAAAACATATGTAAGTTAATTTTCTGACTGGTATATGATAGGAAGTTATAAAGTTAGATGAAGTTACAGATTGGTGAAAAAAGAACAAATGCACATAGTTTTCATAAACTCTTGAGGTAATTTATCATGAATGGATACAAGAGAAGCAATCTGAAATGTCACTTCAATATATTTTTGGATTCTATTTAGTTCATTAATCTGTTTCTTCCTGAGCTAGCTAGTACAATATAGTTTATTTAATATATGTTTAGAGAAAATTCACATTAGAAGGTAAGCCTCACAAGGGTAAAACTCATACCATTCCTGGTGGCTGCCTTCTCATCTCTTTGATTCACTGCTATATTCCCAGAAGATAGACTAGTATTTGGTGGGTGGTAGGTACTTAATATCTTAATATTTATGTAGATTGAAAGAATGAATAAACACACAAATTTTGGGTATTCCAAAACTTCAATTTCTTGACGTTTTACTTTTACCCTTGTTATATGATGGAAACTTTAGATTTCTGCTTTAAAGCCTTTTTAAAGTAAAACAGACTTATAACACTGTTCTTGATCTCTGGTTAACATAATAAAACATTACTGAAACATCATCATCATCACCAAACAAGCACACGGCTCTGTAACAGAGGTAAGGGTCACCAAGATTTTATATAGGACAGATTCTCTGCTCACATTCAGGAAAGAAAAGTGTCCACATACTCATATACACACATATGTAAAATAAAATACTTAATTCTATAAAATATGTTAAATGCCAAATACATGATATAGATGGTAAGAATGAAAAACATATTCAGAAGACTGGGCTTCCATGAACACGCTTTCTAAGCTGTAAACAAAATAATAATTCCTACCTCAGAAGAATTTAAAATTTGGAAAAGAAGGCAGCCACCAAAGATGGCCCTAAAATGTTACATGACAGTCAAATCTCAAAAATAATAACCATTCGGAGAGCTTTTACTTTATGACATGGTTTTAAATGCTTTCTTGTACTACCTCATTTAATCCTCTGAAAAAGTGTAAGTTATAAGTACCATTATTTTTTCCCCCAAATTTTTACTGATCAGCATACCTAACTTTGGTTCGCACAAGTCACTCTTTGGAGTATGAAACTGGGTTTGAAACTGGTTTGAACAAACCCAAAGCTTCTGGCTCCAGAACCTGAGTGCTTAACTACAACAGGAAACAGTACAATTTTAAAAGAGCAGAATTTAGACAAGCAGATAGGCTGAGGCTGCCACGTTCATCTTCCTGCCTGGAACAACAATACAGGACAATTTGGAGAAGATAGCAGTTAAGAAAGGGAATGTTCAATTGAAAAGCCTTGAAAAGCCACCGCTGTTATGGCAACCATTCGTAAACTTTCTCTCGGGTGCCTCTCCTCTAATAACAGCATATCTGTCATCTTTACCCTTAAAGTCATGAACTTTTTAGACGGAAAAAAACAAAATACATTATTTTTCAATAATTAATGCTATTGCCCAGTTGCCAGAGAAAAAGCTCTCTGGCCTTGATCTTCTGGGAATCTCTTTTTCCAGGCCGTGCCCTTAACGCCAAGGATCTCTGCGACGAAAAGAAATGAAGAGGGCAACCCAATGCAACCTAGCTGCAACTGATCCTAAAAATCTGCAGTTCCTAACTCTGAATCTTTATCCCCTCTTCTTAACAACCTTCCCTCAACCCTTCCCCCTCTCCCATTCCGGTACTAATACCACCTGGAACTTCCTTAGGAACATAAGACCAAATAACAACAGCTGAGATAACAGCGTCACCTCCAGTCAGGTCCACAGACTGCGCTCTGAGGCCACGGGCTCCTTTACTCCAGATTCTAAACCCGGCTTTGGCGCTACCAGGCCTCAGACAAGACATCAGGCCTCGCGCCCACTCTCCGCACCTCCCCCTCCTCAGTTTCCACACCACATCTCCTCAAAAAGGCCGGATCTCCTACAAAGACCTCCTAAAAGCCCAGTCACTTGGTCCAGAAGACTGTGGTCCTGCCCTCTGGGTATCCCGGGATCTCCTCCTTCCCCAGACGCCAATTGAAGTCCGCTACCTCATTCCCGCCGTGCGTTGCTCCACCAAAGAACTGGGCCCCTAGCGCGTTACCTCAGAAGCGCGGCCTCCGGGGGGGTGCGTGCGTCGCAACGCGTGAAGTTGGCGCAGGGACCCGGAGCCTCGCGGCCAAGGGGCGGGGCGCCCTTCTCCAGGAAGCCAATCAGCGCCCAGTGGGACGGCGTTCGGCTGGCGCGGGGCGGAGTCCGTAGTGGCTGCACTGGCAGCAGCCAGCGCAGCTGGTTCAGGCTGAGTTGGCAACTGGTGGTCGGCGCTAGCGGCTGAGGGAAAGTCAGAGCCGCAGGAGAAGAATGAATGGAGCAGCTGGACCTTCGCATATTGACAGCCGCGAGCGAGTTCTCAAATTAGGGGGCAGTTTTGAGAAGCAGCCTCGCTGCGCCTTCCACACTGTGCGCTGTGAGTGAGGACGCCCGAGGGGAAAGGGAGGAG
Source organism: Odocoileus virginianus (assembly GCF_023699985.2). Lineage (NCBI taxonomy): Eukaryota > Metazoa > Chordata > Mammalia > Artiodactyla > Cervidae > Odocoileus > Odocoileus virginianus. Next base: position 8,921,317 of record NC_069677.1, read on the forward strand.
TTCTGGTTTTGGGGGTGCAGAAACACAACCCTCTCCAAGTCGTGTTCGAACTGATCGTCTTATCCTGTGGGAGAATGTGGTGCCCTGCGCAACCCGCTGCTTTAGCCGGAAATTGCTAGGGGGCTGGTGGAAGCAGGCGGATGGAAGCCGCAGGTGTGGGTAATTCTAAGTGGAGTGATTTAAGGGAGACCAGCAGGGCTTCCCTGGTGGCTGAGACGGTAAGGAATAGGCCTGCAAAGCGGGAGACCTGGGTTCCATCCCTAGGTTGGGAAGATCCCTGGAGGAGGAAATGGCAACCCACTCCAGTATTCTTGCCTGGAGAACCCCCATGGACAGAGAAGCCTGGCAGACTACAGTCCATGGGATCGCAAAGAGTTGGACACGACTGAGCGACTAAGCACAACAGCAGGTAGAAAGGGACGGTATGTGGGGTAGGTCTGGAGGCGACTATGGATGGAGTCAGAGCTGACTGGTGGACGATTCAGAGGTGGCAAGGAAGGTACAGTTGACCCTTGAACCACGCAGGGGTTAGGGGTGTCGATCTCACACAGTGGAAAATCCACTTATTGCTGTCTCTGCCTCAGAAACCAGGGAGTCGACACACGACTCACCCGAGGTCCAGAAGCTGAAGCCGTTGGGTAGAATCAGACTCAAACTCTAGTGTTTTGATTCCATATATGTGACCTCTAAAGGAACACATACTTCTCCTCATACTTCATTAATTTAAAGATCTCTAAGATGAAAATACAGATACTCTATTTAGTGGGTGGAAATTCCGCATGTAAGTGGACCTGTGAATCTCAGCCTCGTGCGTGTTACTCAAGGAAAAACTGTAGTAAGGTGACAAATGGATGGGAGGCAAAGGAAAATGGGAAAGAAAATGCCTTTAGGTTGGTAGGGAAATATTCTTTCCTGTCTTCACTTTTGGTGTCTCTGACTGATGGGGGTTCTTATTTAGTGTATTTCTGGGGAAAGATTTTGGATCATTCTTATATCTATATCTCTTTTGGACCCCTGATTTCATTCAATCATTTGTCAAATACTGATGATCACAGTATTGAAGGGTGCACTATTAATTTATTAGAAAGCTCTTTTGTCCTCTGAAACTAGTTTTGATACATTTTCCTCTTTTATGTTGTTGAGGTAGGAAATAGAGCTCTTTTGCTGGATGGTGTAGATTCCAGGAAGGAAATCATAGTATATTATGATTTGGTATGTAAAACATTCATTCTTTGCATAATAACCCTCATAGAATTATAGAGTGGGAAGGAAACTTTGAGATCATTGAGTCATAACCTCTTATTTTTCTGTGGCAAAATTGTAAAGTAGGTATTTTTTCACTTCCTCTTACTACAGTACCCTTCCTTAGTGTCTCATCATTCCACCCTTCTCAGTCACTCTGTTGTAAGACTGTTTTAGAGATCTTTATAGTTTTTGCTCTGAAGTGTTTCATGCTTTGTTAAAACTCACATTCTCCTTAGGTTTACTTAGTTGTACACAATCTAATTATGGTAACTCACAGTGAAGATATCAAGAGCCTACAGGTTTAAATTTCCAAGGGTATATTTTTACATTTTATGAAAGGGTTTTATTAAGCAAAATTAATATATAGTTGATAGAATAAATGGGAGTGTATTTGCAAACAGATCTTTAACACTGACACTTCTTTACCACACTTTGTCTAGTGAGACAGCTAGTTCTGGCTGTGCAGTTTCTCTCCTTCTTCAGTTCCATTTTCCAAAAGTATGGTAGAGTTTTATCTGGTTTCTCTACACCTTTCTCTCAAATAATATCTTCCTTCTCCTTTCCTCTTCTTTGTCAGGTTTCCAGTCATCATAGTATTAATTTTTTTTAATTATGTTTTAAGATTATACAAATTTGCTGAAGACTCGATTTTCATGACACTTGGGTATATCTTTTTAAGGGCATAAAGCCCAAATTAGTGAAAAAGAAATAGACTTTGAAAAGCACTTTGCAGATGCCTTAAAGTCTTTTGTTTTTAAGAGTTCTCAAAATGCTGGAATTGTGTCTTCAGAATCAGAGTATTGGATGATCCAGTTGCAAGAATGAAAATAAACAAAACAGCAACAGTAATAACCACAATAAACCTAGATGTTTGAATATACTTTTAATCCTGTGGAAGACATTAGAAAGGTGTTCAGCCCTTAGTTTTTTCTTGTTGAAGCAGACAGAACCTTTCATTACTCAGAGTAAGTGATGAAAACTATAGACTTTCTTACAGGCAAGTGGACATGAATTGTTTATTTATTTTAAAAAAATTATGCATTTTCTTTCTGGAAAACAAAAAATGCTTATTATTTTTAATTATCACTACTGTACATAAAGATATATTTTCTTCTGAAGGAGACTGATAGAGAACTTTATTTTTAAAAAAACATATTCATGTTTAAGCTCAGTAATGAAGTAGAACAGAAATACACACATAATACATTAATTTCAACTTTTCTATTAACTATGTAATTTAGAACATTCATTTTAAACTGCTGAGCTCATCTTATCTATAGAATGAAGTAATAAATTCAGCATTCTCTCATTTTTATTAAAATTATGAAATATTCTTAAATTGATAGATATGTGAAAAATGCAATATTTTCAGTATCAGTTTTACATAATGCTCAAAGCTTTCATTTATCCCCTAAATGTAAAATATCTTTATAATCAGGTAAGGTTGTGAAATACATATTAAAAGTATCATAATTTGTAAGAATATATTTTAGCATTTTTAAATAAATAAAAACCATTTATTTAAGAAGTTTTTATTGAAACAAAATTGACATATGTTAGTTTCAGGTGTCCTATATAATGACTTTATATTTGCATATATTATGAAATGATCACCACCATAAGTCTAGTGTCTGTCCCCATACAAAGTTATAATAATATTATTGACCATGTTCCTTATGCTGTGTATTTTATCCTCAAGACTTGTTTATTATGTAACTGGAGGTTTGTACCTCTTAATCCCCTTCAGGGTGGGCCTAATTTATAACAGACACTCAAATCAGTATGACTTAGAAGAAAGTAGTATTCTGTTTTTAGGTAATTGGGTAATTATGCCTGTTCAATACACTTAGGTTTTGGAAAAACCTGGATGTGAATTCTGACCCTCACCACCTATATATGTAATATAACTTTGGGAACATTCTCTGAGTTTTCAGTCTCAGTTTTTTAACTGTAAAATGATAATAATAATAGCATTTACATTTCAGAATTTCAGAATTAAATAAGGTAGTATAAACAACCTAGCACAGTGTTTGGTACATGATAGAGTATAAATAGTAGTCACCGTTATTCTCAAAGGTTATATTCAAATGTGTATGACGAGTGCCAGAAAATGTAATTTATTTAGACTTTCAGAAAGCATTTATCAGGGCTTGGCAGTAAAACCTATCAAAAGATAGTTGGCATGTGGTAGGGAAGATGTGGGGTGCTCTATAAATGATAAACTAAATGCTTAACTGCAGATGCCTCACGGGGTAGAAGAGTGTGAGCAATAGGACTTACTAGAACAAGTGCTGAATTTGGGCTAGCACTAGTTTTACAATTTATATCCAGATAAGTGAATAAAGATGGAAATTCCTAAGTTTGTAAATGACACCATTTTTTGCTGTCATAAAATGATGAGCTCATGGACAGTGACTGCAGGAAGACTGTGACACCAAGTGGAGCCATTCCCAAAAGTGGTTGTTAAGCTTTGGTGTGAGCAAACATTAGAGAGTACACTAATGAACATACGATTAAAATTTATATTTACAGTAATGTTCTTCTGATTAGTGTGGTATAATGGAAAGGGTATGCGTTTTTGAGTTAGTTGAATTAGTTCAAATCCCAGGAAATAAATTTATGATACTAATTGTGGGCTTTTTTGTGAAGACACTGACATTGTGTGACGCTCGAGTCAAAACAGTCAAAAAGTAACAGAAAAGTATTGAGAACAAAACAGGAAATGTTTTTCTACTCTTAATGTGGTATAAGTAATTGTGTTGTAAACTTGAAGAAAATAATACAGTCAAAGGAAATCCAGAGAAAATAAACAAATGATAAAATTAGTAGTGGGGTTTCCAAACCAAGAAAAGCTGAAAGGAATAAACTTTTTAGTCTGGAACCATAGCAATTTAAACATTAGAACTTTTTAGTCTGGAATCATAGCAACTTAAACATTAGAAAACATATGAAAAACATGACATGAGATTATTCAATAAATTCTGTAATTTTAGAGCTCTATTTAACCCCTTGAAACACAAAAGTTGCGTACTTTAAAAGAAATTTGTTGTGTGAGGTAAATAAAAGATAACACACAATATAAACAAGAAAAAGTGGAATTTATTAATTCCAACAGTAATCATTAGAAATGTAGATAGGTTCAGAATAGTGTTATAAATAGTGTTAATAGTGTTATTGGTTATAAATTCCAGCTTATAGTTAAGCAAAGCTACAGATATGTTGAGTACATTTCTATATGTTATGTGTATCTCATATGCTATAGGCATTTATTCATGGGCTTGTGAATCCCTTGAAATTATATAGTATTTGATATGTTTTTTCATAAATTCATTTTTATGCAGACAGGATCTATAACTGGTCTATAATTTTCATCAGATTCCCAAAGGGACTTATGACTATTGCTCATCTCCTATCACCAGCCCCTAGAAACACGCATATATACAAAAGTTCAGAGCTGTGGATCTAAGGCAAAGAAACCATATAATATAGAAGGGTGGAGTATAATATAGAATGGTGTGGTCACTCACCTAGAGCTAGACATCCTGGAGTGTGAAGTCAAGTGGACTTAGGAAGCATTACTGCAAACAAAGCTAGTGGAGGCGATAGAATTCCAGCTGAGCTATTTCAAATCCTAAATGATGATGTTGTTAAAGTGCTGCACTCAATATGCCAGGAAATTTGGAAAACTCAGCAGTGGCCACAGGACTGGACAACGTCAGTTTTCATTCCAATCCCAAAGAAGGGCAATGCCAAAGAATGTTCAAACTACCATACAATTGCACTTATTTCACATACTAGTAAGGATATACTCAAAATCCTTCAATCTAGTCTTCAACAGTATGTGAACTTGAGAACTTCCAGATGCACATGCTATATTTAGAAAAAAGAGGAAGAGCCAACATTTGTTGGATCATAGAGAAAACAAGGGAATTCCAGAAAAACATCTACTTCTGCTTTTTTGATTATGCTAAAGCCTTTGACTGTGTGGATCACAGCAAACTGTGGAAAATTCTTAAAGAGATCAGAATACCAAACCACCTTATCTCTCTCTTAAGAAACCTGTATGCAGGTCAAGAAGCAGCAGTTAGAACCAGACATGGAACAACTAATTGGTTCTAACTTGAGAAAGGAGTACATCAAGGCTGTATATTGTCACCCTGCTTATTTAACTTATATGCAGAGTACATTATGCAAAATGCCAGACTGGGCCAGATTCATAGCCCTTAAAAGCCTGTGAATAAATGCCAGACTAACGGCAGAAACTAAAGAGAAACTGAAGAGTCTGTTGATGAGGGTAAAAGAGGAGAGTGGAAAAGCTGGCTTGAGACTCAACATTAAAAAAAATTAAGATCATGGCATCTGGTTCTATCACTTCATGGCAAATAGAAGAGGAAAAAATGAAAACAGTGACAGATTTTATTTTCTTGGGCTCCAAATTCTTTACAGATGGTGACTGCAGCCATGAAATTAAAAGACACTTGCTCTGTGGAAGGAAAACTGACAAACCTAGATAGAGTATTAAAAAGAACAGACATAACTTTCCCCCAAAAGTCCATATTGTCAAAGCTATGGTTTTTCTGGTAGTCTTGTATGGATGTGAGTATTGGATAGTAAGGAAGGCTGAGCACTGAAAAATGGTTGCTTTTGAATTGTGTTGCCAGAGAAGACTCTTGAGACTCCCTTGGATTGCCAAGAAGATCCAACCTGTAGATCCTAAAAGAAATCAACCCTGAATGTTCACTGGAAAACTGATGCTGAAGGTGAAAGTCCAATACTTAAACCTGATGTAAACAGCCACCTGATGCTGGGAAAGATGGAATGCAAAAGGAGAAGGGGGAGACAGAGGATGAGATGATTATATAGCATCACCAACTCAGTGGTTATAAATCTGAGCAAGTTCTAGGAGACAGCAGGGGACAGAGGGGCCTGGCGTGCTGCAGTCCATGGGGTCACAAAAAGTCGAACACAACTTAGTGACTGAACAACAAGAAGAATAGTGGCTTGAGTTCCTGAATTACCTTTTACTGGCTTCATTACTTAGAGGAGTTCACCATCAGTTAAATTTGGGTGAGCATATTAAAAGCAAAATGTTGTTGTGAAGATCGAAAGTGATGATATATTATAAAGAAAAAGAATCAGTTTTTAAACACTAAAATAGAGATTATAGATTTATAGCCTACTGGCAGATTTTGACTTTACAGATGTCTTGTTTGACCCCCACAGATGTTGTTTTAACATGAGTTAGTTGAGAATCCTAAAAATCAAGATCCTTTATACAAAAATATGGATCACGAGTGTCAAGTTGGTTTATTTCTCTTCCTTCGTTTTTATTTCATCACAACAAAAATTTGGAACAATGGACTAAACCCCATTCCAGGCACACCCAGGAGAGCTCACAGATATGCTACAAACTTAACCACAGAGACTATTCCAACTCCTGCACATGAGCCCTTGGCACATAGTGGATACAAACTAACCATGGGCACTTCTCCAAGCAACCTTAGGCAGCTAGGAGCCCTTTAAGGATTCTAAATATTCTACACATACATATATCTGATCATAACAGATGGAATTATGAGAAGACATACACAACAAAGTCTGTTGTTATATAACTTGCAATTGCCAGTTGGCCTTGAGTGTATGCCCATTTGTATTTCCTTTCCTTGACTGGTGGTGGGTACAAGCCCTATTTTGCACTGGGAACAACCAAAAGAAGGAAATAGGAAGTATAAAAAGAGGGAAGCTAACAGGGATGAGGAAGACAGCTGCTTTGGGGTCAGCCTGCTCCCATGTCTTGGGAGTGTGTCTAATAGAAGATCTGTCTGCTTGAGTGGAACTGAGCTATAACTTGTCTGTTGTTTTAAACCCTTTAGTCCATTGTTCCAAATTTTTGTTTTAGAGATCAGCTTGCATCCTTTTTGGATAGGCCACCCCTCATTGCTCATGCCCAACTTCTTACCTAACACCAGCTTCTCTTTTGAAAAAATCAGAAGATAACTTGACAACAGTGAAGGAATTCTGTATCAGAATTATTATCAAACATTGATGTATACTGATGTGAATTAGTTTTAAGTGATTTTCATGTCTTAGTTTTTTAAACTTATTTATTTTTAATTGGAGAATAATTGCTTTACAATGTTGTGTTGGTTTCTACCATACATCAACATGAACCAGCCATAGATCTACATATGTCTCCTCCCTCTTGAACCTCTCTCCCACCTCCCATCCCGTCTCAACCTTCTAGGTTGTCACAAAGCACCAGGTTTGAGTTCTCTGCGTCATACAGCAAATTCCCACTGGCTATCTGTTTTACATATGGTAATATATATGTTTCAGTGCTCCTCTCCCAATTGTCCAACCCTCTCATTCCCCCGCTATGTCCACAAGTCTGTTCTCTATATCTGTGTCTCTATTCCCACTGTGCAAATAGGTTCATCAGCATCATTTTTCTAGATTCCATGTATATGTGTTAGTGTGCAATATTTGTTTTTCTTTTTTTGACTTATTTCACTCTGTATAACAGGCTCTAGGTTCACCTACCTCATTAAAACTGACTCCAATGCATTCCTTTTTATGGCTGAGTAAATTCCCTTGTGTGTGTGTGTGTATATATATATGTGTATATATATATATGTATATATATATATATATGTATATATATATATCACAACTTCTTTATCCATTCATCTGTCCATGGACATCTAGGTTCCTTCCATGTCCTAGCTATTGTAAATAGTGCTGCAATGAACATTGGGGTACATATGTCTTTTTCAGTTATGGTTTTCTCAGAGTATATGCGCAGGAGTGGGATTGCTGGTAGTTCTACTCCTAGTTTTTGTTTTTTTTTTTTTTTTATTAGTTGGAGGCTAATTACTTTACATCATTACAGTAGTTTTTGTCATACATTGAAATGAATTAGCCATGGATTTACATGTATTCCCCATCCCGGTCCCCCCTCCCACCTCCCTCTCCACCCTATCCCTCTGGGTCTTCCCAGTGCACCAGGCCCAAGCACTTGTCTCATGCACCCAACCTGGGCTGGTGATCTGTTTCACCCTAGATAATATACATGTTTCAATGCTGTTCTCTTGAAACATCCCACCCTCACCTTCTCCCAGAGTCCACAAGTCTGTTCTATACATCTGAGTCTCTTTTCCTGTTTTGCATATAGGGTTATCGTTACCATCTTTCTAAATTCCACATATATGTGTTAGTATACTGTAATGGTCTTTATCTTTCTGGCTTGCTTCGCTCTGTATAATGGGCTCCAGTTTCATCCATCTCATTAGAACTGATTCAAATGAATTCTTTTTAATGGCTGAGTAATATTCCATGGTGTATATGTACCACAGCTTCTTCATCCATTCGTCTGCTGATGGGCATCTGGGTTGCTTCCATGTCCTGGCTATTATAAACAGTGCTGCGATGAACACTGGGGTGCACGTGTCTCTTTCAGATCTGGTTTCCTTGGTGTGTATGCCCAGAAGTGGGATTGCTGGGTCATATGGCAGTTCTATTTCCAGCTTTTTAAGAAATCTCCACACTGTTTTCCATAGTGGCTGTACTAATTTGCATTCCCACCAACAGTGTAAGAGGGTTCCCTTTTCTCCACACCCTCTCCAGCATTTATTGCTTGTAGACTTTTGGATAGCAGCCATCCTGACTGGCGTATAATGGTACCTCATTGTGGTTTTAATTTGCATTTCTCTGATCATGAGTGATGTTGAGCATCTTTTCATGTGTTTGTTAGCCATCTGTATGTCTTCCTTGGAGAAATGTCTGTTGAGTTCTTTGGCCCATTTTTTGATTGGGTCATTTATTTTTCTGGAGTTGAGCTGGAGGAGTTGCTTGTATATTTTTGAGATTAATCCTTTGTCTGTTGCTTCGTTTGCTATTATTTTCTCCCAATCTGAGGGCTGTCTTTTCACCTTGCTTATAGTTTCCTTTGTTGTGCAAAAGCTTTTAAGTTTCATTAGGTCCCATTTGTTTATTTTTGCTTTTATTTCTGAAATTCTGGGATGTGGGTCATAGAGGATCCTGCTGTGATTTATGTCGGAGAGTGTTTTGCCTATGTTCTCCTCTAGGAGTTTGATAGTTTCTGGTCTTACATTTAGATCTTTAATCCATTTTGAGTTTATTTTTGTGTATGGTGTTAGAAAGTGTTCTAGTTTCATTCTTTTACAGGTGGTTGACCAGTTTTCCCAGCACCACTTGTTAAAGAGGTTATCTTTTTTCCATTGTATATCCTTGCCTCCCTTGTCGAAGATAAGGTGACCATAGGTTCGTGGATTTATCTCTGGGCTTTCTATTCTGTTCCATTGATCTATATTTCTGTCTTTGTGCCAGTACCATACTGTCTTGATGACTGTGGCTTTGTAGTATAGTCTGAAGTCAGGCAGATTGATTCCTCCAGTTCCATTCTTTCTCAGGATTGCTTTGGCTATTTGAGGTTTTTTGTATTTCCATACAAATTGTGAAATTATTTGTTCTAGTTCTGTGAAAAATATCGTTGGTAGTTTGATAGGGATTGCATTGAATCTATAGATTGCTTTGGGTAGTATAGCCATTTTGACAATATTGATTCTTCCAATCCATGAACACGGTATATTTCTCCATCTGTTTGTGTCCTCTTTGATTTCTTTAATCAGTGTTTTATAGTTTTCTATGTATAGGTCTTTTGTTTCTTTAGGTAGATATACTCCTAAGTATTTTATTCTTTTTGTTGCAATGGTGAATGGTATTGTTTCCTTAATTTCTCTTTCTGTTTTCTCATTGTTAGTGTATAGGAATGCAAGAGATTTCTGTGTGTTAATTTTATATCCTGCAACTTTACTGTATTCATTGATTAGCTCTAGTAATTTTCTGGTAGAGTCTTTAGGGTTTTCTATGTAGAGGATCATGTCATCTGCAAACAGAGAGAGTTTCACTTCTTCTTTTCCTATCTGGATTCCTTTTACTTCTTTTTCTGCCCTGATTGCTGTGGCCAAAACTTCCAAAACTATGTTGATTAGTAGTGGTGAGAGTGGGCACCCTTGTCTTGTTCCTGATTTCAGGGGAAATGCTTTCAATTTTTCACCATTGAGGGTGATGCTTGCTGTGGGTTTGTCATATATAGATTTTATTATGTTGAGGTATGTTCCTTCTATTCCTGCTTTCTGGAGAGTTTTAATCATAAATGGATGTTGAATTTTGTCAAAGGCTTTTTCTGCATCTATTGAGATAATCATATGGTTTTTATCTTTCAATTTGTTAATGTGGTGTATTACATTGATTGACTTGTGGATATTAAAGAATCCTTGCATCCCTGGGATAAAGCCCACTTGGTCATGATGTATGATTTTTTTAATATGTTGTTGGATTCTGTTTGCTAGAATTTTGTTAAGGATTTTTGCATCTATGTTCATCAGTGATATTGGCCTGTAGTTTTCTTTTTTTGTGGCATCTTTGTCTGGTTTTGGAATTAGGGTGATGGTGGCCTCATAGAATGAGTTTGGAAGTTTACCTTCTTCTGCAATTTTCTGGAAGAGTTTGAGTAAGATAGGTGTTAGCTCTTCTCTAAATATTTGGTAGAATTCAGCTGTGAAGCCATCTGGTCCTGGGCTTTTGTTTGCTGGAAGATTTCTGATTACAGTTTCGATTTCCTTGCTTGTGATCGTTTTGTTAAGATCTTCTATTTCTTCCTGGTTCAGTTTTGGAAAGTTATACTTCTCTAAGAACTTGTCCATTTCTTCCAAGTTGTCCATTTTATTGGCATAGAGCTGCTGGTAGTAGTCTCTTATGATCCTTTGTATTTCAGTGTTGTCTGTTGTGATCTCTCCATTTTCATTTCTAATTTTGTTAATTTGGTTCTTCTCCCTTTGTTTCTTAATGAGTCTTGCTAATGGTTTGTCAATTTTGTTTATTTTTTCAAAAAACCAGCTTTTAGCTTTGTTAATTTTTGCTATGATCTCTTTAGTTTCTTTTGCATTTATTTCTGCCCTAATTTTTAAGATTTCTTTGCTTCTACTAACCCTGGGGTTCTTCATTTCTTCCTCCTCTAGTTGTTTAGGTGTAGAGTTAGGTTATTTATTTGACTTTTTTCTTGTTTCTTGAGGTAGGCCTGTAATGCTATGAATCTTCCCCTTAGCACTGCTTTTACAGTGTCCCATAGGTTTTGGGTTGTTGTGTTTTCATTTTCATTCATTTCTATGCATATTTTGATTTGTTCTATGATTTGTTGGTTATTCAGAAGCGTGTTGTTTAGCCTCCATATGTTTGAATTTTTAATAATTTTTTTCCTGTAATTGAGATCTAATCTTACTGCACTGTGGTCAGAAAAGATGACTGGAATGATTTCAATCTTTTTGAATTTACCAAGACTAGATTTATGGCCCAGGATGTGATCTATTCTGGAGAAGGTTCCGTGTGCACTTGAGAAAAAGGTGAAGTTGATTGTTTTGGGGTGAAACGTCCTATAGATGTCAGTAAGGTCTAGCTGGTCCATTGTGTCCGTTAAAGTTTGTGTTTCCTTGTTCATTTTCTGTTTAGTTGATCTATCCATAGTTGTGAGTGGGGTATTAAAGTCTCCTACTATTATTGTGTTACTATTAATTTCCTCTTTCAAACTCGTTAGCGTTTGCCTTACATATTGCGGTGCTCCTATGTTGGGTGCATATATATTTATAATTGTTATATCTTCTTCTTGGATTGATCCTTTGATCATTATGTAGTGTCCATCTTTGTCTCTTTTCACAGACTTAATTTGAAAGTCTATTTTATCTGATATGAGTATTGCGACTCCTGCTTTCTTTTGGTCTCCGTTTGCGTGGAATATTTTTTTCCAGCCCTTCACTTTTAGTCTGTATGTGTCCCTTGCTTTGAGGTGGGTCTCTTGTAGACAGCATATATAGGGGTCTTGCTTTTGTAGCCATTCAGCCAGCCTTTGTCTTTTGGTTGGGGCATTCAACCCATTTACATTTAAGGTAATTATTGACAGGTATGGTCCCGTTGCCATTTATTTTGTTGTTTGGGGTTCACGTTTATACCACCTTTCTGTGTTTCCTGTCTAGAGAAGATCCTTTAGTATTTGTTGAAGAGCTGGTTTGGTGGTGCTGAATTCTCTCAGCTTTTGCTTGTCTGTAAAGCTTTTGAGTTCTCCTTCATATCTGAATGAGATCCTTGCTGGGTAGAGTAATCTAGGTTGTAGGTTATTCTCTTTCATTACTTTAAGTATGTCCTGCCATTCCCTTCTGGCCTGAAGGGTTTCTATTGATAGATCAGCTGTTATCCTTATGGGAATCCCTTTGTGTGTTATTTGTTGTTTCTCCCTTGCTGCTTTTAATATTTGTTCTTTGTGTTTGATCTTTGTTAATTTGATTAATATGTGTCTTGGGGTGTTTTGCCTTGGGTTTATCCTGTTTGGGACTCTCTGGGTTTCTTGGACTTGGTTGGTTATTTCCTTCCCCATTTTAGGGAAGTTTTCAGCTATTATCTCCTCGAGTATCTTCTCATGGCCTTTCTTTTTGTCTTCTTCTTCTGGGACTCCTATGATTCGAATGTTGGGGTGTTTCACATTGTCCCAGAGGTCCCTGAGGTTCTCCTCATTTCTTTTGATTCTTTTTTCTTTTTTTCTCTCTGCTTCATTTATTTCCACCATTTTATCTTCTAACTCACTTATCCTATCTTCTGTCTCTGTTATTCTACTCATGGTTCCCTCCAGAGTGTTTTTGATCTCATTTATTTCATTATTAATTTTTAATTGACTTTTTTTTATTTCTTCTAGGTCCTTGTTAAACATTTCTTGCATCTTCTCAATCTTTGTCTCCAGGCTATTTATTTGTAACTCCATTTTGTTTTCAAGATTTTGGATCATTTTTATTATCATTACTCTAAATTCTTTTTCAGGTAGATTCCCTATTTCCTCCTCTTTTGTTTGACTTGGTGGGCTTTTTTCATGTTCCTTTAGCTGTTGGGTATTTCTCTGCCTTTTCATCTTGTTTAGATTGCTGTGTCTGGAGTGGGCTTTCTGTATTCTTGTTGTCTGAGGTTCCTTTTTATTGTGGAGGTTTCACCCAGTGGGTGGGGTTGGACGATTGGTTTGTCAAGGTTTCCTGGTTAGGGAAGCTTGTGTCAGCGTTCTGGTGCATGGAATTGGATTTCTTCTCTCTGGAGTGCAATGGAGTGTCCAATAATGAGTTTTGCGATGGGTCTCTGTGTTAGGTGTGACTTTGGAGAGCCTGTATGTTGACACTCAGGTCTATGTTTCTGTGTTGCTAAAGAATTTGTGTGGTATGTCTTGTACTGGAGCTTATTGGCTCTTGGATGGTGGTTGGTTTTGGTGTAGGTATGGAAGCTTTTGGATGGTCTCTTATTCCGTAATGTTCCATGTGTAGTCAGGAGTTTTCTGGTTTTCTCAGGATTTGGGCTTAAGTCTCCTGCCTCTGGATTTCAGTTTTATTCTTCCAATAGTCTCAAGACTTCTCCAACTATACAGCACTGATAATAAAACTTCTAGGTTAATGGTGAAAAGATTCTCCACCGTGAGAGACAACCAGAGAGGTTCACAGAGTTACATGAAGAATAGGAGAGGGAGGAAGGAGATAGAGGTGAGCAGGAGGAGAAAAAGGGGACTCAAGAGGAGAGAGACAGATCTACGCAGTTATCTGTTCCCAAAGTGTTCTCCGTAGCCCAGACACCCACAAAGATTCACAGAGTTGGATTGGGAAGAGAAGGGGAATGGAGGAAATAGAGGTGTTCTGAGGTAGAAAACAGTCAAAAGTGGGAGAGTAATCACCACACTCCTGAATAGAAATGGGAACTGAATATTGGATTCTTAAATGACCAAAATTTATATCACATACTACTGAAAGACAAAGATTGAAAATCTAGTGTAGAGGTTAGACTCTTTGAAATACAATATTTAAAAACAAAAACACCAAAAAAATTTAGAACTGTGAAGTTCGGTTTAAAAATAGGGTTTCTCTCTCTCTCTTTTTTTTTTTTTGGCAAGGTTATAGTGAAATGAAAATGAAAGTTAAGGAATAATAGAGGAGTATTAGAGGACTTTAAAAGGAAATAGGAGAGAAAAACAAGAAAAAGAAAAAAAGAAAAAAAAATTTTTTTCCCTAATTAAAAAAATCGTAAAAATATATGAAAATGAAAGTTGAGGAGTAATAGGGAATTTTAAAAGAAAATAAAAGAGAAAAAATAAAAAATAAAAAAAAAGGAAAGAAAAAAAATTTTTTTTAATTAAAAAAAATATATGTACATATATATCTAGGAATTTCTCTGGCGTTGTTGCGGTCAGCGTAGGTTCAGTTCAATTTCAGATAGCTCCTCTTTCCAGCTTACACTTCTCGATATCTGTAGGCCCCTTCCTGTGTAGTCGGTGTTACCTTCAGGGATTTTAATCTGTTGCACAGGTCCTTTCTGAAGTGGTTCCCTTTGTTTATTTGGCTTCTGTTTGCCGTCTCTTTGGTGCCTAATTTCCGCCCTGACACAGGCGGGCGGAGGTGATCTCTTATTTAGGTTCGCTAGTTCAGTTCAGTCCTGCAGACAGACACCGCTCTGTGTGGATAGCACTCACCGTGTTCCGGCCACACTGGGTTTGCCCCGCTCACGGGTGTCAGTGCTTTCGCCGTCTACACTGCTCAGGCTCCCGGCTGCTCTATATGGAGCAGGCCCTGCGTTGAGTGCGGTTCCAGTTTTTGGGTACTCCACAAAAGCGCAGATTTGGTTGCTCCTGCGTTTTGTGCCTTCCCCGGCCTGAGCGGCCCAGGCAGCCAGAGGCTTGGGCACAATCTCCCCGGGTACGGCGCGCTTTTCCCCTCTGCGGCCCCAGCGCTCGCCGCCAGTCGGGTCTCAGGAAGTCTTTAGATAGGAACCGGGGGCCTGTTTGCAGTGTGGGAAGGGGTGGCTTCTCAGGGGCTAAGTTTGCCCTTTTCCCCTCCCCCCTGCCTCCTACCTCCAGCGGGGATGGGCCGGCTCTTCTCTGGAGATTCTCAGTCCCTTTGTTTTGCGAACCACCGGCAGTGTGTTCGGGCCAGTTAATTTTGTCCCTTGCTATCCCACAGTTTAAAAAAGCTCCCTCCGATTGCTCTCAGGGTCTTCGGGCCGGTCCTTACCCTAAGCAATGCCGCCCACTCCTCTCCGTTCCGCCCCGCTTGTTGCTGGCGGGTACGGGCGTCTGGGGTACTTTTCTGCTGGGAGTTGCTTTTAGGCACGTAATCTGTGGGCCTTGTTTAATTTTTCCTCCCAGTTAGAATGCCGAAAACTTCCCCCAGTCCCGCCAGTGAGAGGGTTTCCTGGTGATTGGAAACTTCCTCTATTAAGACTCCCTTCCCGGGACGGGTCTCCGTCCGTAGCTCTTTTGACTCCCTTATTATCGTTTATATTTTGTCCTACCTCCCTTCGAAGACAATGGGCTGCTTTTCTGGGCGCCTGATGTCCTCTGCTAGCGATCAGAAGTTGTTTTGTGAAATTTGCTCAGCGTTCAAGTGTTCTTTCGATGAATTTGTAGGAGAGAAAGTGGTCTCTAAGTCCTATTCCTCCGCCTAGTCCTAGTTTTTTAAGGAATCTCCATAGTGTTCTTCCTAGTGGCTACATCAATTTACATTCCCACAAATAGTGCAGGAGGGTTCCCTTTTCTCTACACTCTATCCAGTATTTATTATTTTTATATTTTTTGATGATGGCCATTCTGACTGGTGTGAAGTGATAACCTCATTGTAGTTTTGATGTGCATTTATCTACTGATAAGCAATATTAAACATGTTTTCATGTGTGTATTAGCCATCTGTATGCTTTCTTTGGAGAAATGTCTGTTTCAGCTTTTTGATTTGGTGGTTTGTTTTTCTGTTCTTGAGCTATATGAGCTGCTTGTATATTTTGAATATTAATCTTTTGTCAGTTGTTTCATTTGCTATTATTTTCTCTGATTCTGAGGATTGTCTTTTCACCTTTTTTATCATTTCCTTTGCTGTGCAAAAGCCTTTAAGTTTAATTAGGTCACACTTGTTTATTCTAGTTTTTATTTCCAATACTCTAGAAGGTGGGTCATAGAGGATCTGCTGTGATTTATGTCAAAGTGTTCTTTGCCTATATTTTCCTCTAAGATTTTATTGGTTTTGGTCTTAATGTTTAGGTTTTTGATCTAGTTGAAGTTTCTCTTTGTATTCTTTGAGGTTTCTAAGCTTGTTTAGTATGTGAAATACTTATATCTCAGCACCCTAAGTTCCATCTAGGTGATATATTTTAATGACATACTTTAATCCAAAATGAAAGCTTATTTTAATTTCGTGTGAAGTGGCAGATTTGGTTAAATTTACACATTTTTTTAGTGGTGTATATATCCATAAGAAACTCAAGCTGTTAAAATAAATAAGCTTTCTTTAAAGTTTCCCCATGAATATGTGTTTGCTGTGTTTTCATTCATTTTGTATTCTGCTAGGATAGCAGAATTCCTTGGTTCCCTGTTGGCTCAGAATAAAGAATCTATCTGCAATGCTGAAGACCAGGGTTTGTTCCCTGGGTTGGGAAGATCCCCTAGAGAAGGAGATGGCTACCCACTCCAGTATTCTTGCCTGGAGAATTCCATGGACAGAGGAGCCTGGTGGGCTACAGTCCATGGATCGCACAGAGTTGGACACAACTGAGCAAATAACTCTCTCACTTTTCCACAGGACAGAGGACAAGTGGTAGCAGGAGACCAAGGTGGTTTAAGAAGAATTTAGGGGAAAACAAAAACCTGAACATAACGAACTGTGGAAAGCTATTAAAGAGATGGAAATACCAGACATCTTACCTGTCTCCTAAGAAACCTGTATGTGGGTCAAAAAGCAACAGTTAGAACCCTGTATGGAACAACTGATTGGTTTGAGAAAGGAGTACAACAGGGCTGTCTGCTGTCATTCTGTTTGTTTGACCTATACACTGAGCACATCATGAAAAATGCCAGACTGGATGAGTTACAAGCTGGAATCAAGATAGGTGGGAGAAACATCAGTAACCCAGATATGCAGATGATACCACTCTAATGGCAGAAAGCAAAGAGGAACTAAAGAGCCTCTTGATGAGGGTGAAGGAGGAGAGTGACAGAGCCGGCTTAAAACTAAATATTAAAAAAAAGTATGATCGTGGCATTGGGCCCCATTACTTCATGGCAAATAGAAGTGAAAAAGGTGGACATATCGTGACAGATTTGCTCTTCTTGGGCTCTAAAATCACTGTGGATGGTGACTGCAGCCATTAAATCCAAGGACAATTTCTTCTTGGCAGGAAGGCTATGACAAACCTAGATGGTATGTTGAAAAGCAGAGACATTACCCTGCCAACAAAGGTCCATATAGTCAAGGCTATGGTCTTCCCAGTGGTCATGTACAGTTGTGAGATTTGGACCATAAAGAAGGCAGAACGCCAAAGAATTGATGCCTCCGAACTATAGTGCTAGAGAAGACTCCTGAGAGCCCCTTGGATTGCAAGGATACCAAAGCAGTCAATCTTGAGGGAGATCAATCCTGAATACTCATTGGAAGGACTGATGCTGAAGCTGAAACTCCAGTATTTCGGTCATCTGATATGAACAGCTGACTCACTGGAGAAGTCCCTGATACTGGGAAACATTGAGGGGAAGGAGAAGAGGGCTTCAGAGGATGATGTGGTTGGTATGCGTCACAAATGCAATGGACATGAACTTGGGGAAACTTTGGGAGATGGTGAAGGGCAGGGAGACCTGGCATGTTGCAGTCGATAGCGTTGCAAAGAGTTAGACACAACTGGGCGACTGAACAACAACAACAAAAACCTGAAAGTTGAAGATGTTACACTGACAATTGGTTTTAGCAAATTGTGAAGACACTGACATTATTTCATTTTTAGTGGTGGAACATCTTAGTTTGGATCATCTTGATATAAACAGATTCTAAGGCATCATGATGTGAGGAACACTGTTTTAGAGTGTAGTTATTTTTTTTCTCAGAATTATATATACAGAAAAACTGGATTGTATTTTATTTGTTTTTAATATTAAGACTCTTCTAATCCATTTTAATTACTGGCTGCTGGAAAATGATTTATCACTCTGAAACAATCTCAGTTTTTGGTATTCAGGTATTATTCCATCTTATAAAAATCTGTATCTGTATGTATTTTTAGATGACTTCAAACCTGCCTCTATTGACACTTCTTGTGAAGGAGAGCTTGAAGTCGGCAAAGGTGAACAGGTGACAATTACTCTACCAAATATAGAAGTGAGTATATATATTACTATTTAAACTGAAGAGATTTTTTATAGGATTTTTACTAAATTTAAATGAAAATAATTGCACAGTTAATATAGTGATAATCTGTTAATTAATAAATACAGCAAAGCAAAAGATCTTAAACTATCTTAAATAAAACAATCTTAAAATGCTTGAAACCTTAAACTTTACTTTGTAATTTTCAAGAACTATCTTATTAAATGATATGAAGCAATTAGAAATCTAAACATATTTATTAAATCACTATTATGAACCGGATTTTGTACTACAAACTAGGAATAATAGCATATCCTCTGCCACCTCGTCCTAATCTGTTATAGCAGACAGGCACATGAACATATAGTGCTGTAGATTAGAGCTCTGAAAAAATTCTGTTTAAGCACGTGAACAGAATTAAATGCTCTGCCTGGTGGAATCTTGAAAGGCTTCACAAAACAGATGCTATTTGGGCCAAGACTTAAAGGACAAGTGGAATTTCACCAGTTATAAGAGGAATAGAATATTTTAGGCAAAAGGAACAATATGTGAAAGGTTTCTGTGGAGAAAGGACTAGAATTTTGTGACTAAATGAATGCATGTAGTAAATTACAGAATGATGAAAAATGATTGATATGAGACTGGAAATGTAGATTGGGGTCAGATTATAAAGAATCTTTTAGTTGTAATATAGAATTTGAAGTTTATCCCATAGGTATTAGAGAACCACTAGAGGTTTTTAGAGTTCCCCTGATGGCTCAGTGGGTAAAGAATTTGCCTGCAAATCAGAAGTCACAGGAGACAAGGGTTCAGTTCCTGGGTCAGGAAGATCCCCTGGAGAAGGGAATGGCAACCCTCTCCAGTATTCTTGCCTGGAAAATTCCATGGACAGAGCACGGAGTTGCAAAGAGTCTGAGCATGAGTTAGTCATGACTGAGCGAGTAACACTTCACTTTCAGAGGTTTTTAAGCAGAGAATTAACATGGTTAGATTTGTGCTTTAGGAGTGATTTTAGCAATAACTTACTTAGGGAATGGGTTGGTAAAGAGAGAGACTAGGTCAGGGGGCCTTTACCAAAAGTTTTGCCCATTTCAAAAGTCTTCAGATGTTATCAAATACTGTTTACATTGTATGCTCTAGTTTTCTCAATCCTTGAGTTAGAAATTTCTCAGCATTAAACTTGTTTCTTTTATACTCACTTGATCTATTCTCAAAGAAAACCAAGATTGTAAATTTATAGTTTAACATAGAAAACACCAGACTTTCTGAGATTTTTTTCCTTTGTCTTATTTAATTTTTGTAATAGGAATGGTTTTGTGCTAGTTCATCCACATTCTCTAATATACATTTATGAGATGGCTTGTCATGTTTAGAGATATAGCATGTAAGCTCTCTATCCTCTATCTAGCCTTCCATCTTTTTCTTTTTATCAGCCAATACTATGTATTGAGACCTCACTTTTATGTCAGACTGTATCAGTTGGTGCCTGTGAAGTTTTCCCTAATGTTAATTAAATTCATGGGGGCATTTTATTGTATGTTGCTCATGTGCTCCCTTAGAAACTGAAGGAAATGAAAAATAGATTTCAGTGTGAAACAGTGTAGATAAGTAAGGCTTTGTTTTACTCTGTTATTAAAAGTGTTCAGATTCTGGTATCTCTAAAATAGTTTGGAAATTAAGTACCCAGTAATCTAAAGCTTTTTTTGCTTTGTGAGGTTTATTAAAGAAAAACCTAAATTTAAAATTTCTTGAAAAACATCAGGTGGTTTTTTCCCACATAGTATACAGCACAGCCAAAAAAGAAAAATACAGAGGTAGACTAGATGTGGTAGGTGTCCTAAAAAAATATTACCATTTAATGAGAAAGATAGGAGATAATTGATTAAAGTTTCATAATGTAAGGACTATCATAAAGGTATGCACAGAATATTATGGGAGTACTAAGGAGAGATCATTCAGCCTGGAGAGGGAAAGGAGACATTGGGAATGCTGTCTTGGAAGATGAGTTGAAATTACCCAGGTGAAAGAAAGAGAAGGACCTCTAGGCAGAGAAAAGAAAGATATGGGCTACAACAAAGCAACAAAAAAGTCTGTTACACTTGAAGAACTACATATAGGCCACTATGGCTAGGTAAAAAAGGGTGCCTATAAGGACATAGTGGGAGATGGAAAGATATTTAGGAATCAGATAAAGAAGGGCCTATTGTGTAATGTGAAAGAATTTGAATTTTATCCTGTACTGTGACTCTCACATAGCTGGAATGGAAAAGAATTTTTAAAATTACTGTTTGCCAAAGGCAGTTTTTTGTTTTTTTTTTTCCCTCTAGGGCATACAGTGTGTAAACAATTGTGAATAAGATTAGAAATTATATTCTCAAATTTTGTGGGGTTTTCCTCCTTCATTGGGCTTCCCTGATAGCTCAGTTGGTAAAGAATCTGCCTGCAATGCAGGAGACCCCGGTTCAATTCCTGGGTCGGGAAGATCCCCTGAAAAAGGGAAAGAATACCCACTCCAGTATTCTGGCCTGGAGAATTCCATGGACTGTATAGTCTATGAGGTCACAAAGAGTCAGACACGAATCCCTTTCACTTTCACTTTTCCCCTTCATTAGAGAACTTTAACTAGGTAGGAGCTTTACGTTTCTTCACTTTTCTTAATTTTGTGGGTGTTTGTAGAAATGTATTGATTATTAGTTTGAGGCATTTAGATTCTCCTATTTTCTCTATCAACTTATTTTCATCATCTTGGTGAAAATGCCTAGAAGCTTGGAGGCATTCCATAAAATAGAACTTTTATTATTCTTTTAAGAATACCTCAAGGTTCTGATGGTTCTTTGATAGGGTGAATTTTCTCATTTTCATTTTTCTAGGTTTTCTTTGATAGTATCAAATAGAAGGAATGAATGAAAATGAACACTTTTAAGGGAGTCAGCATTGGGCATTTACAAGCCTCTCAATTTTACAAAAAAACTCTCTATGGTTGACTGCTATAAAATTTCAAAATGTTGAATTTTGAAAGGAAAAAAGATACTTGACTGCAAATGATTTGTCACTGGTGCAGTCCAAGCCTGGGATATGTTTAGTGTTATCTTGTGAGGTACTTTTGTAGGCTTCAGTGAAATAGCCCACAGGAAACTTCCAGCTGCATGTCATATTATGCAATGAATGTGTGTCTAGTGGTTGCTCAACAACTCTAGCTCTCAAACCCTGGACATGTGAGAGTTCCATATATCTGATGGCTACATGCCACTTTAGATGACCCTGTTGGTCAAAGTCCCTACCAAGATGAATATAGTCTGTTTCTTTGGTTTAAGTTTACATAGCTCACTTAACAAAGTAGCCCACCACATTCTTTGGACTTTAGCTTATTTTAGGACTAGAGCCCTATTTTAATGTCCTATTACAATTATACTTTCAAATGAAGTATATCTTTTATCATTGTATAATAAACATTTTTACCTTGTTTTTGTGATTTTAAGCCTAAATACCACCTTGTTTAATATTAATTTTGCCACCTTTGCTTTCTTTTTATTTGCATGTTCATGGAATCTTAGTATCTCTTACTTTTATTTACTTACATATTTAAGTATACCTTTTATTAATGGAATATTCTGTGTTTCAGTCTTAAACCTAATTTGTACTTTCTATTAAGAGAATTCTATCCACATTTAGTTCAAAGTTGATATCCTTGATTTTTATTTCTATCATGTTATAGTATATATACAAATATATATATATATATAAAAGTTATTTTAATTAGTTTTCTCTTTTTGTTCTTTAATAGTTTTATGAAGCATCTCTTCTTTTTTCGTTTTTTCTTTGTTTTCCGTTGTGTTACTTTGGGAGTACTATTGTGCTCTTCCACTCCATTACTGATTCTTTTCCTTTCCTGTTATTCACAATCCAATATGCTCAGATTTGCCTGTCAGCAGATGGAAAAGAAAACTAGAAGGAAAGAAGGAAGGAGGATAGCAGTAACCTAGGTGAGCTGATAATTGCATTCTGAAGTCGGGTTATAGCAGGAAATATGAGGTAGTAGGATGTGCTCAGCAGTTATTCAGAAGCAAAGAGAGTTCATATGCTTAGGAGTTTCCTGGTACCTTAATACCCCTTTCTTGGGACCTGAAATAAGGTCAGAAATTGAAGTTTAAAATAAGAGTGGTGCTCAATTTAATGAGTAAAAAATTTTAATTAAAAAACTTGTTTGCAATCTTCCTGGTGATCTGTTGGTTGAGAATCTGCCTTGCAATGCGGGGGACGTGTGTTTGATCCCTGGTCGGGGATCTAGGATCCCGGATATTACTGGGTAACTGAACCTGCGTGCCACAGCTAAGGCCCAACACAACCAAATAAATAAATAAATATTTTTAAAAAAACTGTTCAGAGTTTAGAAGGCAGGTATAGGGATTGTGAACAATTGTTACTGGGTAACTGAACCTGTGTGCCACAGCTAAGGCCCAACACAACCAAATAAATAAATAAATATTTTTTAAAAAACTGTTCAGAGTATAGAAGGCAGGCATAGGGATTATATTTTATTTATAATAAAAAATGTTCATATTATTTATATGAACATTCTTTGAGTACCTGTGCAGATCTTGATACTGTAAATGCTTGGAGCAATAAAAAAAAGTTCTAGTCAGTCTTCCTTCTTCAGAAACTCAGAGTAACAAAGTATTGTATTTTTAAATGTTTTCTCTTCTAAGTAAGAATACAAGTATTTTTAAGGAGAATATATTGCGTGACTCTCTTAAATGTAACATGGGGCCCTTGGGTTGCTATTTGGGGGTATTTTACTCACTTGTTTTCAGTGAAGACATCTAAAAAATGTATTTACCAGCCAAGTAGGTATATTTGTTAAGATCATGCTTCTGGCTCTGTACCTTACCTGGGCTTCTCCTGAGTGATCCACATCTTACTCTTTCTTATAGGCCCCTCCGGATGTGTCCTCTTCTATGTGCTGTGCATGCTTAACTTCCTATAGATCATTTTGTCTTAGAAAAATTTGTTTCTTTCTTTTGGTTTCATCATGTTCTCTCCCAACCTCTCAGATGTCTCTAATCTATCCCTTTTGTATGGCAGCCTCAATTACAAAATTTATCTCATACTCCTCCTTGTGGTCTGTGTACAATCTCTGATAATTATTAACTTTTAAAATATGATAGGCCCTTTCAACCTTTTTGGTGACTCAGATGGTAAAGAGTCTGCCTGCAGGCAGGAGACCTGGGTTTGATCCCTAGGTCAGAAATGTCCCCTGGAGAAGGGAATGGCTACCCACTCCAGTATTCTTGCCTGGAGAATCCCATTGACAGAGGAGCCTGGCAGACTGCAGTCCATGGGGTTCCAAAGAGTCTGACAGGACTGAATAGCACTTCACTTTAGTCTTTTATGGGGGCTTTCCAGGTGACCCTGGTGGTAAAGAATCTACCTACAATGCAGCTAGTGGTAAAGAATCTGCCTACAATGCAGGAGTTCAATCCCTGGGTGGAGAACATCCCCTGGAGTAGAAAACGGCAACCTGCTCCAGTATTCTTGCCTGGAAAATTCCATAGACAGAGGAGCCTGGGGGGCTACAGTCTGTGGGGCTGCAGATTTTTAGAAGTCACCTTGTTCTAACTTGATCTAATATTACTATTGTGTTTGACAAAATTATTATAATTAGTGCTGTAAAAATTAAATGTACTTCTATAAAGTTCAAAACCAAGCAATTATAACAATATATTGTTTAGGGATACATAGATGTGGGATAAAATAAGAGAATGAGAAACATAAAATTCCTTCAGGGTTGAGGAAAGTGGGAACAAAGGATAGAAGAGGAGCATGTCAGTAAATGTGGGTTATTAGGAGTGAGCCAGGGTTCTTTAACCTTTTATTATGGAAAATAGAATAGTATAATGAACTCCTATGTACTTATTGAGTTTCAAGAATTATCACCATTACTGGCACAGAGACAGAAATATAGATCAATGGAACAGAATAGAAAGCCCAGAGATAAATCGACGAACCTATGGATACCTTATCTTCGACAAAGGAGACAAGGATATACAATGGAAAAAAGACAACCTCTTTAACAAGTGGTGCTGGGGAAACTGGTCAACCACTTGTAAAAGAATGAAACTAGAACACTTTCTAATACCATACACAAAAATAAACTCAAAATGGATTAAAGATCTAAATGTAAGACCAGAAACTATAAAACTCCTAGAGGAGAACATAGGCAAAACACTCTCCAACATAAATCACAGCAGGATCCTCTATGACCCACCTCCCAGAATATTGGAAATAAAAGCAAAAATAAACAAATGGGACCTAATGAAACTTAAAAGCTTTTGCACAACAAAGGAAACTATAAGCAAGGTGAACAGACAGCCCTCAGATTGGGAGAAGATAATAGCAAACAAAGCAACAGACAAAGGATTAATCTCAAAAATATACAAGCAACTCCTGTAGCTCAATTCCAGAAAAATAAATGACCCAATCAAAAAATGGGCCAAAGAGCTAAACAGATATTTCTCCAAAGAAGACATACAGATGGCTAACAAACACCTGAAAAGATGCTGAACATCACTCATTATCAGAGAAATGCAAATCAAAACCACAGTGAGGTACCATTACACGCCAGTCAGGATGGCTGCTATCCAAAAGTCTACAAACAATAAATGCTGGAGAGGGTGTGGAGAAAAGGGAACCCTCTTACACTGTTGGTGGGAGTGCAAACTAGTACAGCCGCTATGGAGAACAGTGTGGGATTTCTTAAAAAACTGGAAATAGAACTGCCACATGACCCAGCAATCCCACTCCTGGGCATACTCACCAAGGAAAGCAGATCTGAAAGAGACACGTGTACCCCAATGTCCATCGCAGCATTGTTTATAATAGCCAGGACATGGAAGCAACCTAGATGCCCATCAGCAGACAGATGGATAAGGAAGCTGTGGTACATATACACCATGGAATATTACTCAGCCATTAAAAAGAATTCATTTGAATCAGTTCTAATGAGATGGATGAAACTGGAGCCCATTATACAGAGTGAAGTAAGCCAGAAAGATAAAGACGATTACAGTATACTAACACATATATTTGGAATTTAGAAAGATGGTAACGATAACCCTATATGCAAAACAGAAAAAGAGACTCAGATGTACAGAACAGACTTTTGGACTCTGTGGGAGAAGGCGAGGGTGGGATGTTCTGAGAGGATAGCATTGAAACAAGTATACTCTCAAGGGTGAAACAGATCACCAGCCCAGGTTGGACGCATGAGACAAGTGCTCGGACCTGGTGCACTGGGAGGACCCAAAGGGATCGGGTAGAGAGGGAGGTGGGAGGGGGGATTGGGATAGGGAATACATGTAAATCCATGGCTGATTCATGTCAATGTATGACAAAAACCACTACAATATTGTAAAGTAATTAGCCTCCAACTAATAAAAATAAACGGAAAAAAAAAGAATTATCACCATTTTGCTGTTTTTAATATAGTCTCCTACTACTTCTTTTTCCTGTCATATTTTAAAAGCAATCCCAGATATTCACAAATGCTTATGTATACATCCTTAACTGATAAGGATATTTTTATTTTCACTTAAGGACCATGCTGACCATCACTTACCATAAAATTAATTAAAGACCTGGTCCATATTTATATTTTCATGATGCTTTCCAAAATGTCTTTTTTCAGCTTTTCTCCCTAGGAATCCATGTAAAATCTTTATATAGCGTATTTATGTATTCATTTATTTATTGAGGTGTCATTAATTTACAAGGTTGTGTTAATTCAAGTATATATCAAAGTGATTCAATTATACATATCTATATTTTCAGATTATTTTCCATTGTAAGTTATTATAAGGTATTGAGCATATTTCCCTTTGCTATAGAGTAGGTCCTTATTGTTTACCTATTTTATATTCCTATATTGCATTCTGATATTATGTTTCTTATGCCTCTTTTATTCTGTAAAATTCCCTGACCTCTATTATGACATCAGTTTGCTGGAGAAACCAGATTAATTGTCCTAGAGGATGTACCCACATTCTGGATTTCAAATAACTTCTGTCTGGTATTATGTAACTTGTTTCTCTCTCCTCATGTTTCCTATAAGCTGGTAGTTATTTTTAAAAGCTTGATGAGAGTTAGATTCTTTGTAAGGCTTTTTTTTCTCTTCAGGCAAAAATTCTTTGTAGATTGTGCCTTGTGCTTTCTTTTATATTACATCACGAGGCATATAATGTCTGCTTGGCCCCCTTTTAAGGGTGCCAAAATTAATCAATGGGTTTAATGTAACATGTTTCTTGATACATTCATTTTACTTAATCTGCATAGGGGAGCACCTCTTTAATAAGATTTCAGATTTGACAAATTAAAGAAGGAAGAAGAGGAGGGGTAGGAAATATAATTCATAACTTTTGTCCCCTTATTGTAAAGTATATTGGCTGTATTAGAATTGAACCCCACTTGCCTGTTGTAGACCAAATCAACAAAGATTTATGAAACAAATCTTTACTGGCTTAGCGCAACTACTTCCTCTAGTCTCTTTCCTCAAGACAGCAATTTTGAGATCTCAGTCTCTCTTCATCTGTGTTTTTTTACTATAGTCCTTATTGCCAGAGTAGTAAATTTAGGTAGTTAACTTAGATGACTTGACGTACAATATAGATTGAGAAAGACAGAAGATCTCAAGTGAAAGTCACTCAGTCATGTCTGACTCTGCAACTCCATGGACTATACAGTCCATGGAATTCTCCAGGCCAGAATACTGGAGTGGGGCTGTTCCCTTTTCCAGGGGATCTTCCCAAACCAGGGATCAAACCCAGGTCTTCCACATTGCAAGTGGATTCTTTACCAGCTGAGGTACCAGGGAAGTGAAGATCTCAGTCTCTTTCAACTGAATTTCTATGATAAATTTCAAGTAATAATAATAAACTTTTTGAACAGGGTTCAACTGCACCAGTAACTGTTTTCAAAGGTTCAAAGAAACCTTACTTAAAAGAATGCATTTTGATTATTAACCATGATACTGGGGAATGTCGTCTAGAAAAACTCAGCAGCAACATCACTGTAAAAAAAACAAGGTATGTGGTTAATGAAAGCAATATTTTATCAACACATAAATTGCTAAGAAAATGTCAATGAAAAAAGTTATTGGATTAAGTCACATTATTATATAAGGATTTTTCTGTGTGGTGCAAGATGTTCTGATTTTTTTGCAAGTTTAAATTTGATGAAGATCGTTTAGCCAGATGCTTTTACCATTTCTCACTATGATATATAAAAGCTTCTTTTGTTTCTAAAGGTTTTCTTATATGTAGTTATATCTTTATTCTATTGTAGATATGTTTGTAGAACTGGACTGAAAGGAGTCATCATGTACTCTCCAAATAATATCATTATCATTGGTAAAATTTTATCAAGAACCTAGAAAACATGAAGCAAGAAAAGGGAGAATTTCCAGTACAAATAGTAACCTCAAAACTTCTACATTTTAATTGGGTAACATATAATTGCATTTAAAAAGTCAGTAAGAGAGTATAGCCATCTCAGATTTTGGGGGGAATAGCCAGTAGATTAATTAGCATGAGCATAAAGGTCTGTGCTCTAAAAGTCATAAAAATATTAATAGTATAGACAAAACTTGTTCTAGAAATTAAAAGAAGGGAGAAGTTATGGTTCACCAGAGCATTAACAGGGCTCTTACTGATGTACCTTAAGAGGAGGATAAGATTTAAGACTGTTTTCCCCAAACATGTTTGATGATAAGAATTACCATTGCGTGTTTGTTAAACATATGAGTTCCCAAACTCAACTGATCAGGGAAGGAGCCTAGGAAGCTTTTTTTTTTTAATTATCCTCTCCTTTCAGATGATTTTTATTGGTAGAAAAGTTTAGAAAATACTGATTTAATTATCAGAGAGAACATGAGGATGTAAACAAGGTAGGAATTTATTTGACTTATTTGGAACCCATGACTAAGATTTGCTTGAATAGAGCAGAAATTAGTTTCTTTGCTTGTGTACCAATATTAGAAATGGGGAGTGAGGCTGGAAGAAGCTAGAGTTAGGTGAGCTAACGCTTTCAATATTAACTATGAAATTAGGGCAGTGTCTTATTGGTGGTGGTTATATACTGTACTAAAATTTTTTTAACCAGGGATCGACATGCTTACATTCTTGTTTTGAAATGTAAATATACCAAGCAAATCAATTTAAATGAAACCATGTGGGAAACAGAAAAATGCATAAACCATGATTCTTGAGAGTAGGAATGAAGAGAAAAGTGAAGTTCCAAATACTTTGTGAAGGAAGAACTAACAGGATTTGGTGACTGGAAATGGGAGCAGGAAAGTCAAGCATAACTGTGTTATTTATACATACTCTTTTCTTAAAAGTATTGAAAGGAGAGTATACGAATCTTCTTTAGTAACGTCTTAATGTTATAAATGAAAAATGTGGGAGTGATTTAACAGGGTGAAAGTTTAAAAATTTAGGGACTATATTGTACCTCTTGTATACTTACATATAATTTCATTTTATTTCAGTCATTTGTGTATGTCTTATCTCTTCAGTTTGGAGCGGTGGTTTTGTTTTTATTCATATGTGTATCCTTCATTGAACCTTTGTGTATGCCATGTATATAACAGGGCTCAATAAACATTTGTTATATAATGAATTAAGTTAATGCTTTAAGCTTTGAATGTCATTTTAAAGATCTCTAGAATAAAGAACAAGCTGTCAGTTTTAGCAGCTTTGTAAGTTGAAATTGTTGTTATGTTGCAATCATCATACTAGTTTTGACCTTTTGCTATTCTTAATGGCAGGTTTGAAGGAAGTAGTAAAATTAGGTATCGGATAGAACAGCAGCAGCAACAAATGCGAAATTCACCTAGGACTCCCAATCTTATAAAACATTCTCCATCTGAAGACAAGATGTCCCCAGCATCTCCAATGGATGATATTGAAAGAGGTAAAATCTATGCATATGTAATGTCCCTTTACAAGAAATTATTAATAAATGTTAAGTGAAATCTTTCATTTTAATTGACAAGCAAACTAACCATAAAATTCTAAATGCATTTTTTAAATTATGGGTTTTTCTAGGGGAAGAATGTAGTTTAATGATTTTATGTACATGAGCCTATATATAACAGAATTTACATTTTTTATTATTCAGAGGAACAAGTATTTATTATTTATTATTCAGAGGAACAAGTTTAAATATGTGTAATTGGAGTTTTCTTCTCTTTGACAGTTATGATGATTCAAATTCAGGTCTTCACAGCATCTTCCTGTTGAAGTTTTTTTATGTATAGCCAGACTATAGATGTCTAAGTTGTCGCCAAACCAATAGTGAAGTGAGGAGATGTAGGAAGCCAAAGCAGCAGGCAAGTTCTTCTGAATTGCTGCTCACTTCTCAGCAGGAAGGTGTTTCTAGGGAAGCACAGTCCCTTTGAAAGTAAGGAAACATATATCTATTTCTTTTCTAGCTGCAGTTTGGGTGTTCGTGTTATTGTAATTAAATGTGGTAGGGGCAAGATCCTGATCACTAAAGTTTATTTGCTTCTACACTTAGCCTTCATAACTTATATATCACTGTTTCCACTTGCCCCCTTCTAAGCCTAGTATAGTATTAGATCCCTATTATATTAGTGTTCACTTTACAAACAATAAGGAAAATATAATCTCAGAACTCTTGTTGCTATAATGATTAGAGTACACATAACCTTTCCAGGTGGCCTAGGTTTCCTCACAACCTGGCTAGGTTCCAAGAATAAGTGTTGAGAAACAGAGTGAAAGGAGAAAGGACAGCGTGGAGAGAGGTGAAATCTTTATCTTTTTAATTACGCAGGCTCAGAAGCCATGTAGTATCACTTGTGCATGTGTTTGTACATGTTTTAACAGCTTTATTGAGGTATATCTGACACAAAATCTTCAGGTATTTAAACTACAGTCTGTTAGGTTTTGATATTTGTACATCCTGAAGTTACAGCTACAACCAGGATAATGAACTTATTTATCACTCTAAAATGTTTCTGCCTGGTCATTTGTAATACTGCTCTGTCAGTCCTCCCCACCCCATCCATTCCTAGGTAAGTACTGATTTGTTTTATGTCACTATCATTAGTTTGTTTATTTTAGACATTTTTATCAGTGGAATCATATAGTATATTCTCTTTTTTTATGTCTATATTTTTGCACTAAGCATAATTATTTTGATATTCATCCATTATTGAAGCATGTATCAATAGTTCAATCCTTTTTACTGCTGAGTAGTGGTCTTCTTTATGGATGGACAACAATTTGCTTATCTGCTCAACTTGAAGATGGACATTTGAGTTGTTTCCAGTTTTTGGTTTTTACAAATAAAACTGTTATGAATATCACATATAAGTCTTTGAAAAGACAAATGTTTTATCTTGAGTAAATATGTAGAAGTGAAATATGTGCTGGAAGTAATGAATAGATTAAAGGGATTCAATCTAGTTAACAGTATGCCTGAAGAACTATGGACAGAGGTCTGTAATATTGTACAGGAGGCAGCAAACAAAACCATCCTAAAGAAAAAGAAAAGCAAGAAGGCAAAGTGGTTATCTGAGGATATCTTTACAAATAGCTGAAGAAAGAAGAGAAGCAAAAAGCAAAGGAGAAAGGAAAAGGTACATCCAACTAAACACAGAGTTCCAAAGAATAGCATGGAGAGACAAGAAGGCTTCATGGGCACAGTAAGGACAGAAATGGTAGAAAGCTAGTAGATACTGATGAGATCAAGAAGAGATGGAAAGAATACATGAAGAACTGTACAAAAAAGATCTTAAAGAACCAGATTACTATGATGGTGTGGTCAGTCACCCAGAGCCAGACATTCTAGAGTGCAAAGTCAAGTGAACCTGAGGAAGCACTATTGTTCATAAAGCTAATGGATGTGATGGGATTCCAGTAGAGCTATTTAAAACCCTAAAGGATGATGCCATCAGGGTGTTGCATTCAATATGTCAGTAAATCTAGAAGACCCCACAGTGGCCACAAGACTGGAAAAGGTCAGTCCTCATTCCAATTCCCAAGAAGGGTAGTACTAAAGGATGTGCTAACCATTGGACAGTTGCACTCATCTCCCATGCTGGTAAGGTCATGCTTAAAGTCCTGCTTGCTAGGCTTCAGAATTACATGAACCAAGAACTTCCAGATGTCCAAGCTGGGTTTAGAAAAAGCAGCAGAACCAGATATCAAATTGCCAACATTCACTGGGTCATAGAGAAAGCAAGGGGATTCCAGAAAAAATCTATATCTGTTTCATGGACTACACTAAAGCCTTTGACTGTGTGGGTCATTAAAAACTGTGGAAAGCTCTTAAAGAGATGGGAATACCAGACCATCTTACCTGTCTCCTAAGAAACCTGTATGCGGGTCAAGAAGCAACAGTTAGAACCCTGTATGGAACAACTGATTGGTTAAAGATTGAGAAAGGAGTACAACAGGGCTGTCTACTGTCACCTGTTTGTTTAACCTATACACTGAGCACAACATCCAGGCTGGATGAGTTACAGGCTGGAATCAAGATAGCTGGGAGAAATATCAGATATGTGGGTGATACCACTCTAATGGCAGAAAGCAAAGAGGAACTAAAGAGCCTCTTGATGAGGGTGAAGGAGGAGAGTGACAGAGCCGGCTTAAAATTAAATATGAAAAAAAAGTATGATCATGGCATTGGGCCCCATTACTTCATGGCAAATAGATGTGGAAAATGTGGACATATTGTGACAGATTTCCTCTTCTTGGGCTCTAAAATCACTGTGGATGGTGACTGCAGCCATTAAATCAGAGGACAGTTTCTTCTTGGCAGGAAGGCTATGACAAACCTAGATGGTATGTTGAAAAGCAGAGACATTACTCTACCAACAAAGGTCCATATAGTCAAGGCTATGGTCTTCCCAGTGGTCATGTACAGTTGTGAGATTTGGACCATAAAGAAGGCAGAATGCCAAAGAATTGATGCCTCCGAACTATGGTGCTAGAGAAGACTCCTGAGAGCCCCTTGGATTGCAAGGATACCAAAGCAGTCAATCTTGAGGGAAATCAATCCTGAATACTCATTGGAAGGACTGATGCTGAAGCTGAAACTCCAGTATTTCGGTCATCTGATATGAACAGCTGACTCACTGGAGAAGTCCCTGATACTGGGAAACATTGAGGGGAAGGAGAAGAGGGCTTCGGAGGATGATGTGGTTGGTAAGCGTCACCAATGCAATGGACATGAACTTGGGCAAACTTCAGGAGATGGTGAGGAACAGCAAGGCCTGGCGTGTTGCAGTTCATGGGGTTGCAAAGAGTCTGACACAACTGGGCATCTGAACACCACCACAGTTCAAGAGCATCAATTCTTCAATGCTCAGCCTTCTTTGTGGTCCAACACTCACATTCATACATGGCTACTGGAAAAACCATACCTTTGACTAGATGGACCTTTGTTGGCAAAGTGATGTCTCTGCTTTTTAATATGCTGTCTAGTTTTTTCATAGCTTTTCTTCCAAGGAGCAACTGTCTTTTAATTTCATGGCTGCAGTTACCATCTGCAGTGATTTTGGAGCCCCCAAAATAAACTCTCTCACTGTTTCCATTGTTTCCCCATCTATTTGCTGTGAAGTGATGGGACCAGATGCCATGATCTTAGTTTTTTGAATGTTGAATTTTAAGCCAGCTTTTTCACTCCTCTGTTTTACTGTCATCAGGAGACTCTTTAGTACCTCTTCACTTTCTGCCGTAAGGGTGGTATCATCTGCATATTTGAGGTTATTGATATTTCTCCCTGCAGTCTTGATTCCAGCTTCTTCTTCATCCAGCCTGGCATTTTGCATGATGTACTCTGCATATAAGTTAAATAAGCAGGGTGACCATATACAACCTTGATGTACTCCTTTCCCAATTTGGAACCAGTCTGTTGTTCTATTTCCAGTTCTAACTGTTGCTTCTTGACCTGCAAACAGGTTTCTTAGGTGACAGGTAAAGTGGCCTGGTATTCCCATCTCTTGAAGAATTTTCCTCAGTTTGTCGTGATCCACACATTCAAAGGCTTTAGCGTAGTCAGTGAAACAGAAGTAGATATTTTTCTGGAATTCTCTTGCTTTTTCTATGATCCAACAAATGTTGGAAGTTTGGTCTCTGGTTCCTCTGCCTTTTCTAAATCCAGCTTGAATATCTGGAAGTTCTTGGTTCATGTACTGTTGAAGCCTATCTTGGAGAATTTTGAGCATTACTTTGCTAGCTTGTGAAATGAGGGCAATTCTGTGGTAGTTTAAACATTCTTTGGCATTGTCTTTCTTTGGGATTGGAATGAAACCAATTTTTGTATATTGTCCTTGTTATATTTAACCTTGCTAAACTCACTATTCTTGAGCCTTTTTTGAAGGTACCTTAAGATTTTCTATATTTACAGTCATGTTTTCTGTGAACAATGACAATTTTACCTCTCCCTTTCCAATCTGATGGTTCTTATTTCTTTTTTACAACTTATTGTACCAAGTAGAACCTTCAATTCAACATTGACTAGATGTGGTCAAAGTGGAAAACCTCTTGTTTCTGATGCTAGAAAATATTTAGTCCTTTACAGTTACATATGATTTCAGTTCTTTACAATTATGTATGATTTCAGCTGTAAGTTCTTTCTAGATGTCCTTCATCAGGTTAATTTCTATTTCTATTATTCTAAAAGTTTTTATTCTTTTTTTGGTCAAGAACTACTGTTGAAATTTCTGCTATTTTGAGATGGCTTTTATTTTTCAGTTTTTAACATAGTGAACTATATGGATTGATTTTTAAAAGTTTGTATTCCTTGGAAAACCCCACTTAGTCATTATATATTGTCCTTTTAAATATTAGCACTTCTAAACCTCAGCAATATTGCATTTGGAATTGGATGATTCTTTGTCAGGCGCTGACTTGTGTATTGTAAAGTACTTAGCAGCCTCTCTAGCTTCTACCCAGTAGATGTTAGTATCACCACTTGCCCCCCATTGTGACAACCAAAAATGTTTTCAAACATTGCCAGATGTCTTCCTACGTGAGAAAATCGTAGCTGGTTGAAAACCACTGGTATATATTATTAAATTTGATTTACTAAAATTTTGCTTAAAAGTTTTGTGACCAGGTTCATAAAGGATATTGGGAGTTTGGTTTGGTTTGGTTTGGTAATGTCTCTGTTGAATTTCTGTATCAGTAATTCTGTCCCTAAGGAATGAATTGGAAAGTATTCCTTCCTTCTTAATTATACAGAAGAATTTGCATCAGGCTCCTATTATTTCTCCCTTAAATAACCGGTATAATTCACTAGTGAAGTCTTCTGTCACTGGAGATTTTTTGTGTGCAGGGTGTGGGGAAGGTTATAACTACAACCTAATTTTTAGGGATATTCAGGCTGTTTCTTCTTGAGTAAACCTTAGAAGTTTGTGCCTTTCAAGGAATTGATCCATTTCATCTAATTTACTGCCGGTACTCTTGCCTGGAAAATCCCATGGACAGAGGAGCCTGGTAGGCTGCAGTCCATGGGGTCGCTACGAGTCGCACATGGCTGAGTGACTTCACTTTCACTTTTCACTTTCACACATTGGAGAAGGAAATGGCAACCCACTCCAGTGTTCTTGCCTGGAGAATCCCAGGGACGGGGGAACCTGGTGGGCTGCCATCTATGGGGTTGCACAGAGTTGGACACGACTGAAGCGACTTAGCAGCAGCATGGGCATAACGTAGTTTGCAATATTCCTTGCTATTCTTTTAATGCTGTAAGATCTGTAGTGCTGTCACCTCTTTGACTCCTTGTATTAGTAATTCATGTTTGGCAGTGGTGGTTTAGTCACTAAATCATGTCCGACTCTCACGACCCTATGGACTGTTGCCTGCCAGGCTCCTTTGTCCATGAGATTTCTTAAGGCAAGAATACTGGAGTGGGTTGCCATTTCCTTCTCTAATTCATGTTTAGTATCTTTTTTTCTTTATAAATCCAGCTGAGTTTTATCAACATTATTTATCTAAAGCAATCAAT
Source organism: Odocoileus virginianus (assembly GCF_023699985.2). NCBI lineage: Eukaryota > Metazoa > Chordata > Mammalia > Artiodactyla > Cervidae > Odocoileus > Odocoileus virginianus. The sequence continues at coordinate 8,956,806 of NC_069677.1, forward strand.
TTTTGTTTCATTTATTTTCACTCTTTTGGTTGTCTTTCTTGTTTTTTGCTCTTATTTTTTTTCCCTTCTGCTTGTTTAATTTTGCTCTTCTTTCTCTAGCTTCTTAAGTACAGCTTAGTTCACTTAACTGAAACCTCCTTTTCCTCCAACATAATCATTAAATGTTTTAAATTTTTCTCCAAAATGTACTTTATTTTTATTCCACAGATTTTGATAAATTGTGGTTTCATTTTCTTTCAATTAGAAGTATTTTCTAAAATCTTTTTTATTTCTTCCTTGAACCATGGGCTTTTCAGAAGAGCATTTATGTCTCAAATATTTGAAGATTATCTAGGTTCCATTTATAAATTTTAAATTTTATTTTTTTTGGTAGAGAACACACTCTGTATAAATTCAGTCTTTTAAAATGTATTGTGGGACAAGATGACATAGACTTATCTGTTTCTGATTTTTCCCACAAAGTAAAACTATACACCCAGGAAATAATGCAAAAGACAACCAAAGGAGAACTCTGAAAGATGAAAAGAGGAAGATAATGTGGTTAGAGACCTCAGAAAAGACGAAAGGAGAATAGCATAGTCAGGGCATCTTACAACCTACCCCTTCAGAGAATAACTCTTGGTTGGGTGGTAACAAAGACCACACTCAAGCTTTAACAACAGGTGAATTGGGTGTCAAAATCTAAAATGCCAGTTTCTAAGCAGAATTTTAAAACATATATGGTGACAAGAAACTGTTAGGAATGATTATTCCTGGAGAGTAGGATTAAAAGAACTTGAGGATGGGGTAGGAAGTGGGGTTTTACTTTTCATTTTATACTAGTAGAGGAGCTTTTTAAATAAAATGCATAAAATGCTGTGAATGTATACATTATTTATTCCTCATCAAGTTCATTAGAAACTGACACATTCAAATTTTATTGTTTGTTTAATATTTATAGTTAACATTATTTATTTGACCTAACTGTTAAATTCTGTTTAATTTTCAGAACTGAAAGCAGAAGCTAGTCTAATGGACCAGATGAGTAGTTGTGATAGTTCATCAGATTCTAAAAGTTCATCATCTTCAAGCAGTGAGGATAGTTCCAGTGATTCAGAAGATGAAGAGTGCAAATCCTCCCCTGATCCAGGGAACTATATCTCAGAACATCCTACCATGTCTATCATGCCACAGTGCAGGATTCCTGAGATAGTGTCTGGTCAGAATAAACATCATGACAACAATGGCCTTCTGATGAATACTTTAAGTAAGTATACATAAGCATGAGTAATTGGAAAAGTAAGAATTCACAATGGAACCACACTGATTATGATCTAAAATTTAAATAGAATGGCTTCTTTTTTATTAATTTAACAGAAATCACCATTACCCTCTTATTAAGTTAGTCATTTTCTTTTGATTCTGTGACATACTGCTGTATTGGCTTTTCTCTTTTCTTTCAAGATACTTTTCTGTCTTTTTTTTGCTGGTTTATAATCTTCTACTCAGTCATTACAGCTCAGGTTTCTCAAAGCTTAATTCTAGGTCCGTTTTTCTTTTTATTCTATAATCTTTCCTCAGATAAGTTCTATATTTCTCTTGCAATCGATACTTGTATACATATAACTTGTAAATATACATCTCTCACCTGCACCTCTCAGCTCTAGACACAGAAGTCCTAACTACCTACCTTCCTCAGGGACTTACACTGTCTATTCAGCTAATATATCTTTCTCTCCATGTAGATAATTTATTCTCTAGATTATATTTCAGGATTTACTTGATCAAGAAAGTCTTTCTTAACTCTTCTGACAAGATCAAATCCCCTTGTTATAGACCTTCAGAGCAGTATCTTCTTTATATCAATTGTCATTTACAAATTTATATGTTATTGGATAAGCTCCAAGAGGGCTGTTATCTTGTTTATTTTGCTTATCACATAATACTAGCATTGACAAAGTACCTGTTTCTGTTTCATAGATAGCTCCATTCATGTCATCTTTTAGATTCCATATGTAAGTGATATTGTGTGGTATTTGTCTCTCTTATTTGGACTTATTTCAATTAGTATGATAATCTCTAGTTGCATCTGTGTTGCCGCAAATGGCATTATTTTGCTCTTTTTCATGACCGAGTAGTGTTCCATTGTAGATATGTACCACATCTTCTTTATCCATTGATCTCTTGATGGACATTTAGATTATTTCCATGTCTTGGCAATTTTGAATAATGCTTGCTATGAACATAGGCTGCATATATCTTTTTGAATTATGGTTTTCCTCTGGATGTTGCTGGATCATATTGTAATTCTGTTTTTAGTTTTCTGAAAAACCACCATACTAGTTTCCACAGTGGCTGCACCAACTTACAATCTTACAAGCAGTATAGTATATATTTTTCTTCTCGCCCTCTCCAGCATTTCTTATTTGTAGACCATTTAATGATGGCTGTTTGATGTGAGGTGATTTGCATTTCTCTAATAATTAGCTTTGTCTAGCATCTCTTAATGTATCTATTGGCTATTTGTATTTCTTCTTTGGAGAAATATCTCTTTAGATCTTCTGCCCATTTTTCAGTTGGGTTGTTTGGTTTGGAACATTAAGGATATTAATATATTGCAAATTAAGCCCTGTCAGTTGCATCATTTGTGAATATTTTCTCCCATTCTATACGTTGTCTTTTCATTTGGTTTATGGTTTCCTTTGCTGTGCAAAAACTTGTAAGTTTGATTACATCCCATTTGTTTATTTTTGTTTTATTTCTATTGCCTTGAAAGACTGAATATGCCTGTTCTAATAGTAAATATCTAGAATCTTACAATATAAAAATAAAAAGCAGGTATTCTTTCAAGAATATAAATGTAAAACATTTATGAAATTACTTTCTACTAGGACAAATAAACCATTTAAAAGAAATCATATTTTATTAATCATCATATGACTATAGACAATGAGAATATAAATAAATAACAAAAAATAGTTCAAAATACATGCTTAGAAACTTTGGAGCACATATCCAATGATTTACATGTTAAAAGGAAATTACAATGAAATTATGAAATATTTATAATTAAGTAATATCAAAAATATCTCAGCAATTTTGGGGTGCCACCTAAAAGGTAATTATAGGGAACTTTAGAGCCTCAAAACGTTCTTTTTTAAAAAATTGAAAATAAATGAGTGAGAGTTTCAACTTGAGGAACTAGAAGAACAATAGTATCTTAAAGCAGGGAAAGAAAATATTATATATTAGAATTGAAATTAGTGTAATAGGTAACAAAGAAACATTAGAAGATCAACAAGGCTAGAAGTTACTTTGAAAACTAAAAAAAGACTAACTTCTAACTAAGGCTGATGAAGAAAAAAAAAGAAAAAAAACACAATATTAGGAATGAAAAAGTGGTTAAAATTATATATTTTATTTCTTTTAATAATGAGAACTTTACAAAAATTTTATCTCAGTAAATTTGGCATAAACACAAATGATTTTGGCTTCTCTGGTGGCTTGGATGGTAAAGAATCTGTCTGCAGTGCAGGAGACCCTGGTTCAATTCCTGGGTCAGGAAGATCCCCTGGAGGAGGAAATGGCAACCCACTCCAGTATTCTTGCATGGAGAATTCCATAGACAGAGGAGCCTGGTGGGCTGCAGTCCATGGAGTTGCAAAGAGTAGAACATGACTGAGTAACTAACACAAACATGGATGATTTTCTAGGAAAAAAATAAAATTTACCCAATCTGACTCAAAAAGGAGTGGAAAATCTGAGGAAACCATTAACAATTAATGTGTCTTTCTCCTTAACCCTATCTCCATATACCCAAGATGCTAGAAAACTGAAGATAATTTTACAGATGAATTTTAACAAATCTTCAAAGAACAAACAATTCTACAAACTGTTTCAGAGAATAGAACACTGGGAGAAGAAATTCAATTCTTTTATAATTCTAGGATAATCTCAATACCAAAACTGAACAGGAACAAGACAAAAAGCCTTATAACACCAATTTCACTTAACATGAATGTAAAATTACTAAGATATTAAAACAAGCATGCTAAATCACAAACCAATAAAGCCCATCACAGAAATGTATGTTCAACATCTGAAATAATATCAATAATAATTTACCATATTACTAGATTATAGGAATAAAGCCATATGATCATTTCAACAAATTTGAATTTGACAAAAGCCAATATTTATTGATTTTAAAACATTTACTTAAGATTGAATGTAAGGGAATTTCCTTAATATTATAAAAGTTAATTACAAAAAGAAACACTACTGCCAATATTATACTAATAGAGACTACAGAAACATTTTCATTAAAATCAGGAAGAAGTTAAGGAGGACTAATATCATTATGTCTAGTCAATGGTTTTTTTTTTAATATAAATTTATTTATTTTAATTGGAGGCTAATTACTTTACAATATTGTAGTGGTTTTGCCATACATTGACATGAATCTGCCACGGTTGTACATGTGTTCCCCATCCTGAACCCCCCTCCCACCTCTCTCCCCATCCCATCCCTCTGGGTCATCCAGTGCACCAGCTCCGAGCACCCTATCTCACGCATCAAACCTGGACTGGTGATCCGTTTCACCTATGATAATATATATGTTTCAATGCCATTCTCCCAAATCATCCCACCCTCACCCTTCCCCACAGAGTCCAAAAGACTGTTCTATACATCTGTGTCTCTTTTGCTATCTTTGCATATAGGGTTATCATTACCATCTTTCTAAATTCCATATATATGCATTAGTATACTGTATTGGTGTTTTTCTTCCTGGCTTACTTCACTCTGTATAATGGGCTCCAGTTTAATCCACCTCATTAGAACTGATTCAAATGTATTCTTTTTAATGGCTGAGTAATATTCCATTATGTATATGTACCACAGCTTTCTTGTCCATTTGTCTGCTGATGGACATCTAGGTTGCTTCCATGTCCTGGCTATTATAAACAGCACTGCTATGAACACTGGGGTACACATGTCTCTTTCAATTTTGGTTTCCTTGGTGTGTATGCCCAGCAGTGGGATTGCTGGGTCACATGGCAGTTCTATTTTCGGTTTTTTAAGGAATCCCCACATTGTTCTCCATCGTGGCTGTACTAATTTGCATTTCCACCAACAGTGTAAGAGGGTTCCCTTTTCTCCACACCCTCTCCGGCATTTATTGCTTGTAGACTTTTTGATAGCAGCCATTCTGACCAGTGTGAGATGGTACCTTGTGGTTTTGATTTGCATTTCTCTGATAATGAGTGATGTTGAGCATCTTTTCATGTGTTTGTTAGCCATCTGTATGTCTTCTTTGGAGAAATATCTGTTTAGCTCTTTGGCCCATTTTTTGATTGGGTCATTTATTTTTCTGGAATTGAGCTGCAGGAGTTCCTTGTGTATTTTTGAGATTAATTCTTTGTCCATTGCTTCATTTGCTATTATTTTCTTCCATTCTGAAGGCTGTCTTTTCACGTTGCTTATAGTTTCCTTTGTTGTGCAAAAGCTTTTAAGTTTAATTAGGTCCCATTTGTTTATTTTTGCTTTTATTTCCAATATTCTGGGATCATAGAGGATCCTGCTGTGATTTATGTCAGAGTGTTTGCCTATGTTTTCCTCTGGGAGTTTATAATTTCTGGTCTTACATTTAGATCTTTAATCCATTTTGAGTTTATTTTTGTGTATGGTGTTAGAAACTGTTCTAGTTTCATTCTTTTACAAGTGGTTGACCAGTCTTCCCAGCACCACTTGTTAAAGAGATTGTCTTTTCTCCATTGTATATTTTTGCCTCCTTTATCGAAGATAAGGTTCCATGGTGCGTGGATTTATCTCTGGGCTTTCTATTTTGTTCCATTGATCTATATTTCTCTCTTTGTGCCAGTACCATACTGTCTTGATGACTGTAGCTTTGTAGTAGAGCCTGAAGTAAGGCAGGTTGATTCCTCCAATTCCATTCTTCTTTCTCAAGATCGCTTTTGCTACTTGAGGTTTTTTGTATTTCCATACAAATTGTGAAATTATTTGTTCTAGTTCTGTGAAAAATACCATTGGTAGCTTGATAGGGATTGCATTGAATCTATAGATTGCTTTGGGTAGTATATTCATTTTCACTATATTGATTCTTCCATTCCATGAACAAGGTATATTTCTCCACCTGTTTGTGTCCTCTTTGATTTCTTTCATCAGTGTTTTATAGTTTTCTATATATAGGTCTTTTGTTTCTGTTAGGTAGATATATTCCTAAATATTTTATTCTTTTTGTTGCAATGGTGAATGGAATTGTTTCCTTAATTTCTCTTTCTGTTTTCTCATTGTTAGTGTATAAGAATGCAAGGGATTTCTGTGTGTTAATTTTATATCCTGCAACTTTACTATATTCATTGATTAGCTCTAGTAATTTTCTGGTGGAGTCTTTAGGGTTTTCTATGTAGAGGATCATGTCATCTGAAAACAGTGAGAGTTTTACTTCTTCTTTTCCAATCTGGATTCCTCTTATTTCTTTTTCTGCTCTGATTGATGTGGCCAAAACTTCCAAAACTATGTTGAGTAGTAATGGTGAGAGTGGGCACCCTTGTCTTGTTCCTGACTTTAGGGAAAATGCTTTCAGTTTTTCGCCATTGAGGATAATGTTTGCTGTGGGTTTGTCATATATGGCTTTTACTATGTTGAGGTATGTGCCTTCTATTCCTGCTTTCTGGAGGGTTCTTATCATTAATGAATGTTGAACTTTGTCAAAGGCTTTCTCTTCATCTATTGAGATGATCATATGGCTTTTATTTTTCAATTTGTTAATGTGGTGTATTATGTTGATTTATTTGTGGATATTGAAGAATCCTTGCATCCCTGGAATAAAGCCCACTTGGTCATGATGTATGATCTTTTTAATATGTTGTTGGATTCTGTTTGCTAGAATTTTGTTAAGGATTTTTGCATCTATGTTCATCAGTGATATTGGCCTGTAGTTTTCTTTTTTTGTGGCATCTTTGTCTGGTTTTGGTATTAGGGTGATGGTGGCCTCATAGAATGAGTTTGAAAGTTTATTTTCCTCTGCAATTTTCTGGAAGAGTTTTGAGTAGGATATGTGTTAGCTCTTCTCTAAATTTTTGGTAGAATTTGGCTGTGAAGCTGTCTGTTCCTGGGCTTTGTTTGTTGGAAGATTTCTGATTACAGTTTCAATTTCCATGCTTGTGATGGGTATGGTAAGATTTTCTATTTCTTCCTGGTTCAGTTTTGTAAAGTTATACTTTTCTAAGAGTTTGTCCATTTCTTCTAAGTTGTCTGTTTTATTGGCATATAGTTGCTGATAGTAGTCTCTTATGATCCTTGTATTTCTGTGTTGTCTGTTGTGATTTCTCCATTTTCATTTCTAATTTTGTTGATTTGATTCTTCTCCCTTTGTTTCTTGATGAGTCTGGCTAATGATCTGTCAATTTTATTTTTCTTCCCAAAGAACCAGCTTTTAGCTTTGTTGATTTTGCTATGGTTTCTTTTGTTTCTTTTGCATTTATTTCTGCCCTAATTTTTAAGATTTCTTTCCTTCTACTAACCCTGGGGTTCTTCATTTCTTCCTTCTCTAGTTGCTTTAGGTGTAGAGTTAGGTGATTTGTTTGACTTTTTTCTTGTTTCTTGAGGTAAGCCTGTATTGCTATGGACTTTCCCCTTAGCACTTACAGTGCTTAGCTTTTACAGTGTCCCAAAGGTTTTGGGTTGTTGTGTTTTCATTTTCATTTGTTTCTATGCATATTTTGGTTTCTTCTGTGATTTGTTGGTTATTCAGCAGCGTGTTGTTCAGCCTCCATATGTTGGAATTTTTAATAGCTTTTCTCCTGTAATTGACATCTAAGCTTACTGCATTATGGTCAGAAAAGATGCTTTGAATGATTTCAATTTTTTGAATTTACCAAGGCTAGATTTATAACCCAGGATGTGGTCTATCCTGGAGAAAGTTCTATGTGCACTTGAGAAAAAGGTGAAATTCATTGTTTTGGGGTGAAATGTCCTTTAGATATCAATTAGGTCTACCTGGTCTACTGTATCATTTAAAGTTTGTGTTTCCTTGTTAATTTTCTGTTTAGTTGGTCTCTCCATAGGTGTGAGTGGGGTATTAAAATCTCTCACTATTATTGTGTTATTGTTGATTTCCCCTTTCGTACTTGTTAGCATTTGCCTTACATATTGTGGTGCTCCTATGTTGGGTGCATATATATTTATAATTGTTATATATTCTTCTTGGATTGATCCCTTGATCATTATGTAGTGACCTTCTTTGTCTCTTTTCACAGCCTTTATTTTAAAGTCTATTTTCTCTGATATAAGTATTGCTATTCCTGCTGTCTTTTGGTCTCTATGCGTGGAATATCTTTTTCCAGCCCTTCACTTTCAGTCTGTATGTGTCCCTTGTTTTGAGATGGGTCTCTTGTAGACAACATATATAGGGGTCTTGTTTTTGTATCCATTCAGCCAACCTTTGTCTTTTGGTTGGGGCATTCAACCCATTTACATTTAAGGTAATTATTGATAAGTATGATCCCATTGCCATTTACTTTGTTGTTTTGGGTTCGAGTTTATACACCCTTTCTGTGTTCCCTGTCTAAAGAAGATCCTTTAGCATTTATTGGAGAGCTGGTTTGGTGGTGCTGAATTCTCTCAGCTTTTGCTTGTCTGTAAAGCTTTTGATTTCTCCTTCATATTTGAATGAGATCCTTGCTGGGTACAGTAATCTGGGTTGTAGGTTTTTCTCTTTCATCACTTTAAGTATGTCCTGCCATTCCCTTCTGGCCTGAAGGGTTTGTATTGAAAGATCAGCTGTTATCCTTATGGGAATCCCCTTGTGTGTTATTTGTTGTTTTTCCCTTGCTGCTTTTAATATTTGTTCTTTGTGTTTGATCTTTGTTAATTTGATTAATATGTGTCTTGGGCTGTTTCACCTTGGGTTTATCCTGTTTGGGACTCTCTGGGTTTCTTGGACTTGGGTGACTATTTCTGTCCCCATTTTAGGGAAGTTTTCAATTATTATCTCCTCAAGTATTTTCTCATGATCTTTCTTTTTGTCTTTTTCTCCTGGGACTCCTATGATTCGAATGTTGGGACATTTAACATTGTCCCAGAGGTCTCTGAGGTTGTCCTCACTTCTTTTAATCCTTTTTTTTTTTCTTTTTTCCTCTCTGCTTCATTTATTTCTACCACTCTTATCTTCCACCTCACTTATCCTATCTTCTGCCTCTGTTATTCTGCTGTTGGTTCCCTCCAGAGTGTTTTTGATCTCATTTATTGCATTATTCACTATATATTGACTCTTTTTTATTTCTTCTAGGTCCTTGTTAAACATTTCTTGCATCTTATCAATCCTTGTCTCCAGGCTATTTATCTGAAACTCCATTTTGTTTTCAAGATTTTGATCACTTTCACTATCATTATTCTGAATTCTTTTTCAGGTAGATTCCCTATCTCTTCCTCTTTTGTTTGGTTTGGTGGGCATTTATCCTGTTCCTTTACCTGCTGAGTATTTCTCTGCCTTTTCATCTTGTTTATATTGCTGTGTTTGGGGTGGCCTTTCCATATTCTGGCAATTTGTGGTTCCTCTTTATTGTGGAGGTTTATCACTGTGGGTGGGGTTGGATGGGTGGCTTATCAAGGTTTCCTGGTTAGGGAAGCTTGTGTCGGTGTTCTGGTGCATGGAACTGGATTTCTTCTCTCTGGAGCACAATGAAGTGTCCAGTAGTGAGTTTTGAGATGTCAGTGGGTTTGGTGTGACTTTGGGCAGCCAATATGTTGAAGCTCAGGGCTATGTTCCTGTGTTGTTGGAGAATTTGCATGGTATGTCTTGCTCGGGACTTGTTGGCTCTTGGGTGGTGTTTGGTTTCAATGTAGATATGGAGGCTTTTGATGAACTGTTATCAATTAATGTTCCCTGGAGTCAGGAGTTCTCTGGTGTTCTCAGGTTTTGGACTTAAGCCTCCTGTCTCTGGTTGTCAGTCTTATTCTTACAGTAGCCTCAAGACTTCTCCATCTATACAGCACCAATGATAAAACATCTAGGTTAATGATGAAAGTTTCCCCACAGTAAGGGACATCTGGAGAGGTTCACAGAGTCACATGGAGAAGAGAAGAGGGAGGAGGGAGATAGAGGTGACCCGAAAGAGAAGAGGGGAAATCAAAAGGGGAAAGAGCAAGCTAGCCAGTAATCACTTCCCTATGTGCTCTGCACAGTCTGGACCCCTCAGAGATGTTCAGGGAATTACACACAGAAGAGAAGAGGGATGAAGGAGACAGAGGTGGCCAGGAGGAGAAAAGTGGGAATCAAAAGGAGAGAGACAGATCCAGCCAGTAATCAGTTCCCTAAGTGTTCTCCACAGTTCAGAACACACAAAGAGATTCACAGAGTTGGGTAGAGAAGAGAAGGGGGAGGGAGGAGATAGAGGTGACCTGGTGGAGAAAAAGGAGAGTCAAAAGGGGGAGAGAGCAATCAAGCCAGTAATCTCACTCCCAAGTTAAAATGGGTACTGAAGATTGGGTTCTTAAAGGTACAAAATTGATAACAAATATCAAAAAGCAAAGATTAAAAATCTAGAGTAGAGGTTAGATTCTCAAAAATACAATATTAAAAAAACAAAACAAAGTCACAAAAATTATAAAATATATATATGAAGTTTGCTTTAAAAATAGGGGGTTTTTTTGCAAGGTAATAGTAGGTTATAAAAATGAAAATTAAAGGAGTAATAGAGGACTTAAAAATTAAAAAAATTTTTTTAATTAAAAAAATGATAATAGTAAAAATATATCTAGGAACTTTCTCTGGAGCTGTTGCAGACAGTGTGGGGTCAGTTCATTTTCAGATAGTTCCTTGATCTGGCTTATACTTCTCAAGATCTATAGGCCCCTTCCTATGTAGTTGGTGCTAACTACAGGGTTTTCTGTTGCACCTGTCACTTCCAAAACGGTTCCCTCTGTTTTAGGTTCTTCTGTTTGCTGGTCTCTTCACTGTCTAGTTTCCACCCTGACACAAGGGGGCGATGGTGGTCACTTTTTTAGGCTCACTTGTTCAGTCTGCTGTGGGGAGGGAGGAGCACTGCAAACAAATATCACTGGCGTGTGTGGGGAGTGCGCGCAGTGTCTCAGCCGCACTGGGTTTGCCATGGCGTGTATGCCTTCATGGTCTACAAGTCTCAGGCTCTAGGTTGCTCTGCTGGGAACTGTCTGAGGCGGGCCCTGGGTTGCGTGCACTTCCCAGGTCTAAGCCACTCAGGTTCAGGTTCTCGGGTATTCCACAAAGGCATAGACTCGGTTGGGCCTGCGTTTTGTGGCCTTCCCAGGTCTGAGCAGCTCAGGTGACAAGGTGCGTGGCGAGCGCAGTCACCCACAGGTGGGGGGCGGGGGTGTGTGCATCTTATCGCCTCCCCCATCCCAGCCACTCGATTTTCTGGGTGTACAACGGCGCGCCTTCTCAGGTGTGCGGTGTGTCTCTTCTGGGGAGCTGATCTCTGGCTGTGACCCTCCCGGTGGATGTCAACCATCCAGAATCCCAAGAAGTCTTGGTTAGCAATGAAGCCTGCTTGCAGTTTTGGTAGAGGATGCCTCTCTGGGGCTGCGATTGCCCCCTTCCGGCTCTGGCTGCCCTCGCCTGCCTGTCTCAGGCTGGCTAGCTCTGCTCCGTCCTTTGTTTTGTGAGCAGGCCTGGCGGTGTCTTAGGTTAGGGCTTTTCGTGGGATAGTTCTCTCTCTTTCTTTTTTTTTTCTCTCTCTCTCTGACTATCCCACAGACTGGGTTGTTATCTCAAGTTAGTTCCCTCAAATTGCCCTTGGGCCATTCAGGCCTTACCCTAAGCAATGCAGCCTGTGCCTCTCTGTCTAGCCCCCTGCTTGCTAGTGGCAGATGCGAGCCACTGGGCTGCTTTTCTGCTGGGAGTTGCCGTTAGGCATGTAATCTGTGGGTTTTAATTATTTATTTATTTTTCCTCCCGGTTATGTTGCCCTCTGAGATTCCAAGACTTGCCACAGACCCTCTGGTGAGAGTGTTTCCTGGTGTTTGGAAACTTCTCTCTTTTTTAAGACTCCCTTCCTGGGATGGATCTCCGTCCCTACCTCTTTTGTCTCTCTTTTTATCTTTTATATTTTGTCCTACCTCCTTTTGAAGACAATGGGCTGCCTTTCTGGGTGCCTGATGTCCTCTGCCAGCGTTTAGAAGTTGTTTTGTGGAATTTGCTCAGCGTTGAAATGTTCTTTCGATGAATTTGTGGGGGAGAAAGTGGCCTCCCTGTCCTATTCCTCCACCATCTTAGGACCACCCCATGTCTATTCAATGTTGTACTGAAGGTTCTGGAAGATAAAATAAAACAAGTAAAAGAAATGAAAATAAGAATTGGAAACAGGAAATAAAATCATCCTTATTTGTAGACAATATAATTGTCTACATAGAAAATCCAAAGGAATCAACAAACTGTAGAAATAATAAAAGAATTTAGAAATATTTTGGATGTAAAAATGACATGGAGAGATCAGCAGCAATTTTGTTATACCAGTAATAATGAATTGGAATTTTAAAAAATAGTGAATTTCTTTTCTTGATATAATTTATCCAAACTGTAGGTTTCCTAATAGGAGGAAATAAACCCTTTTTTACTGTTACTGTAGTCATCCCATTTCAACCTTAGCAGACTCAACACCCTTTTTCATAACATATTTTAAGTCCCTTTTACTAACGTGAAATGAATTTAATAGTTTGATATCATCTAAGCACATATATCTTTGAAAATGATTAATATAATATTAAGACAAAAATTTTAGTAAGGTAATATATATTCTACTTTATTCAGGCATGGCCAGAAGACATAACAAAGTACTATATGTTTGCCCTTACTATTAATGATTATATGTGGAATTAAGAGAAGCAAAACAATATTCAACTCATATGTTAATAATATTTCTTATTTAACTTGTTAAAATGAGTGGAAAAGTATATACATTATATTCATAGACTTGCATACACAGACACATTTTTTTCCATTTATTTTTATTAGTTGGAGGCTAATTACTTCACAACATTTCAGTGGGTTTTGTCATACACTGACATGAATCAGCCATGGAGTTACATGTATTCCCCATCCCGATCCCCCCTCCCACCTCCCTCTCCACCCGATTCCTCTGGGTCTTCCCAGTGCACCAGGCCCGAGCACTTGTCTCATGCATCCCACCTGGGCTGGTGATCTGTTTCATTATAGATAATATACATGCTGTTCTCTCAAAACATCCCACCCTCGCCTTCTCCCACAGAGTCCAAAAGTCCACAGACACATTTTGAAGGGCTGTATTGCTGACCCAAAGACATTGAGCAGCATAGACAATCGCTGTGTTTTCAAAAACAATTTTTAAAAATCTTTGTAAGATTCTGAAAAAAATAAAGTTTTCTTTCAGTTTACATGATAGTTATATCCTTGTAAATTTTGTGTGTGTGTGTGTTAGTCATTCAGTCATGTCCAAATCTTTGTGACCCCATGTGAGGCGGTCAGGGTTCTCTGTCTAGGAATTCTCTAGGCCAGAATACTGGAGTGGGTTGCCATTCCCTTCTCCAGGGGGTCTTCCTGACCCAGGGACTGAACCCTGGTCTCCTGCATTGCAGGCAGATTCTTTACAGTCTGAGTCACCAGGGAAGCCCTTGTAAATTTTAGAGAATTTTAAATCTATACAAAAGAATACTTTTAGTGTATAAGAATGCAATTAGTCCTGGCCTTAAAATTACAGCCAGATCTTACAAGTACATGAATATCCCACTGGACTTTCAAAAGTTTTGCAGAATATAGAAGAGTTCTTTATTGTGCATGATGGTCCTTGCATTGCAAGATATTTAAGCTTCCAAAATTCCTCTTCCACAGTATGCCACTAGCAATCTATAAAGCAATCTACAAATCACTGGGACAAGCAACCTCTCATGTACATTTCTGTAACATCTATTAAAGGAGCAGTACTGCTCTCATTGAGAAACATTGGTTTAGATATCAGAATGCATTTGCTATGGGTAAACTCTTTTTCCCAAGCTGTAGTTACCATTTTATTTGAAAACCTATTTTCTTTACTAAGCATCTCATATTCAAAGGCTAATCTCATATCTACATAACTGAACATTTCAACTAACAGCATTGGTAATACTGTGCTTATAACTTCTGTAGAATGAAGTCTATTAAGAAAAGTGGAACTCAGGACATTTGAGTTTCTGTCACTTGAGAATCTCATTGTACCGATATCACATAAAGTTGAGCATTCTTATGCCATACAATAGTTGTATAATAAGTAGAAACTTAAGCCTTGAAAATGACAAAATGGTCCTGTGAGATCTTTAGCAGTTTTCTTTATCAAATCATGTAATTAGTTCTGGAGTTCATGCAATGGGCTAAGTTGTCATACAACAAGTTATATATAGCCTAAAAACTATTCCTATTAAATTGGATATTAACTTCAAAATATATCAGCTTTTGTTGATTGTGGAGTAGTTTAAAAATAGAAAAAAATTTTAACCATTTTATTTTATTTTTAATTTTTAACCATTTTAATTTACTACCCCAAAGATTTATCCAATCCTATAGCTCCAAATAAACCCCCTATAATCAATGACTCCCAGATAGTTTTCAGGTCTAGCCTCTACCTTGAGCTTCAGATTTATATATACAATTGTATACACCATATATACTTGAATATTTACTAGGTATTTCAAATGTACATTTTAAAAATTCAACTTGTGATTTTTCTTACACAGTCTTGTAATCTGCTGCTTCTCATCTCAGTATATGATACCACAATTTATCCATTTGGTAAGACCAGAAGACTTGGGGGTCATTCTTCACTTTTCTCTTTCTCTTATGCACTAAGTCTAATACTGTTGATAGTCCTGTAAGCTCTATCTTCAGAGCAAATTTTAAATCTGACCACTGATCACCACCTTCACCTGAATCACCTGAGTCTAAGCCAATATTATTTCTTCTTTCCCAGTTTTATTGAGGTGTAATTGACATACAGCACTGTATAATTTTAAAGTGTACAACTGTTTGACTACATACATCCTGATATGATTACCACAATACGTTTAGTGAATATCCATCATCTCATGTAGATAAAACATCAAAGAAATAGGAAAAAACTTTTTTCCTTGTGATGAGAACTCTTAGGATTTACTCTCTTAGCAGTTTTCTTTTATAACACACAATAGTGTTAATTATTTTTATCATGTTATGCATCCCTAGTATTTATCTTATAGCTGGAAGTTTGTACCTTTTGATTGCCTTTTAGCTAATTCCCTCATCCTCCACCCCCTACCTTCAGTAGCCACAAACCTGATTTTTTTTCTATGAGTTTCAATACATTTATTAAATATATATGTATTAAATCTATATATTTAAATGTGATCACAATGAAAAGTCTAGTTGTCATCCATCACCATAGAAAGATGTTAACATAGTTGTTGACTATATTCTTCCTACTGTAAATTTCATGCTTGTAACATATATTTTATAACTAAAAGTTTGTACAACTTAATCTCCTTCACCTATTTCTCTCCTCACACTACCCACCTCCACTTTGGCACCTGTTTGTTTTCAGTATTTGTCACTCTGTTTCTCTATATATTTGTTCATTTGTTTTGTTCTTTAGATTCTACATATAAGTGAAATCATACAGTATTTGTCTTTCTCAAAGACAATATTATATCTTACATGAGAAACTGCATAGACTCATAACTAACTGTCCTCCCTGATTTCATATTTCTTCCACACTATTATAGTCTATTCACTGATATACAGTGTTTAAGTCAGTTGCCTTTTTAAAATTTTCTAATGAATTGAAAGTGAAAGTCACTTAGTCATGTCCGACTCTTTGAGACCCCATGGGACTATACAGTTCATGGAATTCTCCAGGCCAAAATACTGGAGTGGGTAGCCTTTTCCTTCTCCAGGGGATCTTCCCAACTCAGGGCTTGAACCCAGGTCTCCTTCTTCACAGGCAGATTCTTTACCAGCTGAGCCACCAGGGAAACCCAAGAATACTGGAGTGGGTAGCTTATCCCTTCTCCATCAGATCTTCCCAACCCAGGATGAACCGGAGTCTCCTGCATTGTAGGAGGATTCACCACCAGATGAGCTACGATGAATTGAGTTCCCATTATATTTCAAACAAAATTCAAAGGTTTTACCATGACCTACACACTATTTGTTAAGTCACTAAGTCGTGTCCAACTCTTTGCGGCCCCGTGAACTGTAGTCCACAAGACCCCTCTATCCATGGGATTTCCCAGCAAGAATGCTGGAGTGAGTTACCATTCCTTCTCCAGACCTACCCACTGTGGTCTTCTGGATATCTTTATGATATATTTCCTAACATTCTTTTCCTCATTCATTCTAGTTTAGCCACAGTGGTATTCTTGCTGTCTGAGAACACAAAAAGCATGCTTCCGCCTTGGGGCATTTATATTTGCTTTTTCCTGATCCTGGACAGTTTCCTCCATACTCATGTATTTTCATGGGTCTCTCCCTACGTTTGGATCTCTGTTCTAATGTCCCACCCTGAGGAGGCTTTCCTAACTCCCCCATCTAAAATATTACCTCCCACCCTCTCCCCATACTCATCTAAATTATGTAATATTTATCTCTACTTAGGATAAATATTACATTATATATTTGTTTATTGTTTGTCTCCCCCACTGGAATATAAGTTCCATGCTGTAAGCATGTGCATGAATTATGAAAGACTCAGTGATGAGTTACTCTTAACATATATTACTTAATGACTGACTGAATTTTAAATAAACAATTATACAACTCTTTTACACTCTTCAAAATAGTCTGATCTTCTAAACCAATGGTCCCCAACCTTTTTGGCACTAGGGACCAGTTTTGTGGAAGATAGTTTTTCCACAGTCAGTGGCAGGGGTGGGGGTAATGGTTTGGGATGATTCAAGCATAGCACATTAGTTATTTTGCCACCGCTGATCTGACAGGAGGCAGAACTCAGGAGGTAATGTAAAGATGGGGAGTGGCTGCAGAAATAAAGCTTCACTCACTCCCTTACCCACCACTCACCTCCTGCTATGTGGCAGGCCGTGGCCAGCTCTTTTAACGGGCCATGGACCAGAACCTGTTCTTGGCCCCGGGGGTTGGGGACCCCTATGTTAAACTACATTTTCTCATTTCCTCATGTAATTAAGTCAGTGGTATAAAAGAACGGTTATATTGGTATGTGAAAGAAGACTAAAATAGACACCAAGTGACACTAAAACTGCTGAAGACTAATGGTTTGTCTTTTCTTTACAGGCATTATTAATTAGAGTTACTACTGATGTGACAAATAATCAGACTGCTTATTCTATAATTTAAGAACATAATGCTGACTAAACAGGATCACCTTGGGGTTACATATTGCAAAATATCTGTTATCAAAAACATTAAAATATTAAATATTACTAGAGTTTTGCTTTTTTATTTTAGGAAATGATTTGCAGCTGAGTGAATCAGGAAGTGACAGTGATGACTGAAGAAATATTCAGCTATAAGTATAAAATTTGCAAGATGTGGTAATTTACTTTATCTCAGGAATAAAAATTTCTAAGACTGAGGAAAATGTATCCTAATTCTGATAATAAATTTAATCTGATTCAGAATTTTCAGTTGATTTACATTTGTTACCTTTTATGGATACCAGCATTTTCATGTGTTTTTATCTAATCTTAACAAAACTCTTATGAGGTTTTACAGATGAGAAAACAAACTCAGTTTAAGTTACTTGCCCACGTATTGTTAGTTAACCAGTGGCAGATCAGGTGTTATAAAGTTCAAGTTCAGTGTTCTGTTTTACCACACTCCTGTATTCAATTGTGAAATGTCAAAACTTGATATATAATAAATGTCCTGGTTTTAATTATGTCTCTGAGCCTTTCTGATATTCCTTAAACTTTGGTTGAAACTTAAGCTAAAATTGAGTGTAAAGATGAAGCTAAGTAATTGTTTTAATGAAACACTTGTTCTGTTATCCCTCACATATTTTATCACATTCTCTTATCTCTTTGATATTGTTTAATCCTTTTATTTTGCTGTTGAGATAAAAATAAGCAGTTATGTTCATGAGATAAATAATCTTTATACTTGTAACATTTTTGAATTTGAGGGAAATAAACACCAGATTGAGAGTCACTAATGAACAGCAAGTTTCTTTATTTAATTAATAAACTTTATTTTTAGAAACAGTTTTAGTTTAACAGCAAAATTAAGCAGAAAGTACAGAGACTTCTCATATACTTCCTCTTCCCACACATGCATAATCTCCCCTACTATGAACATCCTGCACCAGATTTGTACCTTTTTAAATAATTGATGAACCTACATTCACACATCATCATCTAAAGTCTGTATTTTACATTAGAGTTCACTCTTTGTGTTTTCTATGGGTGTTAACAAATGTATAATCACCTTTGTCCACCATTGTAGTATCATACAGGGTGGTTTCACTGCCCTAAAAATCCTATGCTCTGTCAATTCATTCCTCCACATCCCAACCCCTGTCAATCAGTGATCTTTTGACTCTCTCCTTAGTTTTGCCTTTAACAGAATATCTTATAATTGGAATCAGACATTATGCAGCCTTTTCAGATTGGCTGTTTCACCTACGTACTTAAAGTTTCCTCAATGTCTTCTTCATGGCTTGGTATGCACCTAAGTTTGCTCCATGTCTTGTTCATTTCTTTTTAGTGCAAATAATATTACATTATGTGGATGTAATATTATGTATCCACTAACTTACTGAAGGAATCTTGGTTAATTCCAAGTTTTGGAAATTATGAAAAAAAATTTTATTAAACATTACCTCTTACCATAGGACGTTTTCTAGCTATATACATATACATATATATAAGTATATGTATGTATAAATATACATACATATAAGTATATATATAAATATGCATATATATATACACACACACACATATAGATGTCAGGCGAGTGTATTCTCCTTGGTTCTGTCTTGTCTCAACAAAAATTTGAAGTGAAGGACATTAAAGCCCTTGGCGCATCACAGCTCTCAGACAGACCATGTTATAGATCTCGGGTCTTGAACAGACCATGTTATAGCTCTTAGACAGATCAGTGCTACAGCTCTGTGTTACAGCTCAATTTTATTTAGAAAATAGCAGGAAACTACATCCTTGAGGCATGAGGGCATGCCAACCCAAAGACGCGAAGAGGAGAGAGAGGCCCCCGGCCCTTTGGCTGCTCTTTTTATATGTTTTTCCCTCCCCCCTGGGCCTGCCCTCTGTAAATTGGGCTAGCCAGGAGGGCTGTTTGTTCTACTAGAGGTCCTCACTCTGGTCCTCGGACCTTCCTTTGTTTTATTTTCATGGGTTTTTCCCTTCCTTGTCTTTTAGCCACTGTCATTCTGGACTCCATAACTCATTTCTTCCTCCTTTTATTATTTCCCATATAAATGAAATATGTTCCTAAAAATCATTTGATGAATGAATACATAGCATATCATTCTCTATACCCCACTTATTTAAATATGAGTAGCTTAGAGAGGAATGAGATAATATCTTCTTTGCTTCAGCTATCTCTTTATTTGATGCAGTTTCAGACATTAAAATGTAGGGAGCTGTGGATAAGACAGGTTCTCAGATATGACATTCTCTGCCAGAACCATCTTCACATGATTCTAAGCACATACCTTTTTTCTCCCAGCTTTATAGAGAAAGATATAACATTGTATAAGTTTAAGCTATATAGTGTGATGATTTGATATGTGTATATATGAAATGATTATTAAAATAAGGTTAGTTAATGTAACCTCATATTCTTTTAGTTTGACCTTTCTGAGTGGTTTGATGAAACTGATAATAAAAGTACAAAAATAGTGAAAGTAAGTTGGCTACAAAGGAACAAAAATCAGTGGTCTTTGAATGATTCCATAACACTACACTGAAACTCTAAAGTTAGTAAAGCTGCATCTGTATAAGGATATGAGTGTGACCTATGAATTACATATTCATCAAGTATTATCATCCACAGTTTGGTAAGAAGGCACTTTTAGACATGTCAGAATTCAGTTATTATATCATTTACATACCATTGATGTAATAATTAGATTAATAATTTCCAATGTGTTGAGATGAATCAAAATTAGCAACTCAAGAATGGAAAAAAATATTATAAAAATATATTCTAAAAGGTTGAGAGCTTCTTCAAAGGGACCGGCAAAAATCATAGTTCAGTTCAGTCGCTCAGTCGTGTCTGACTCTTTGCGACCCCATGAACCGCAGCACGCCAGGCCTCCTTGTCTATTACCAACTGCCAGAGTCTCCCAAACCCACGTCCATTGAGTCAGTGATGCCATCCAACCATCTCATCCTCTGTCGTCCCCTTCTCCTCCTGCCCACAATCCCTCCCAGCATCAGGGTCTTTTCCAATGAGTCAGCTCTTCGCATCAGGTAGCCAAAGTATTGGAGTTTCAGCTTCAGCATTAGTCCTTCCAATGAACACCCAGGACTGATCTCCTTTAGGATGGACTGGTTGGATCTCCTTGCAGCCCAAGGGACTCTCAAGAGTCTTCTGCAACATCACAGTTCAAAAGCATCAATTCTTCAGCACTCAGCTTTTTTATAGTAGAACTCTCACATCCATACATGACTACTGGAAAAACCATAGCCTTGACTAGATGGACCTTTGTTTACAAAGTAATGTCTCTGCTTTTTAATATGCTGCCTAGGTTGGTCACAACTTTCTTTCCAAGGAGAAAGTGTCTTTTAATTTCATGGCTGCAATCACCATCTGCAGTGATTTTGGAGCCCAGAAAAATAAAGTCAGCCACTGTTTCCACTGTTTCCCCATCTATTTGCCATGAAGTGATGGGACCAGATGGCATGATCTTAGTTTTCCTAATGTTGAGCTCTAAGCCAACTTTTTCACTATCCTCTTTCACTTTCATCAAGAGGCTCTTTAGTTCTTCACTTTCTGCCATAAGGGTGGTGTCATCTGCATATCTGAGGTTACTGATATTTCTCCCTGCAATCTTGATTCCAGCTTGTGCTTCCTCCAGCCCAGCATTTCTCATGATGTACTCTGCATATAAGTTAAATAAGCAGGGTGACAATATACAGCCTTGATGTACTCCTTTTCCTATTTGGAACCAGTCTGTTGTTCCATGTCCAGTTCTAACTGTTGCTTCTTGACCTGCATACAGGTTTCTCAAGAGGCAGGCCAGGTGGTCTGGTATTCCCATCTCCTTCAGAGTTTTCCACAGTTAATTGTGATCCACATAGTCGAAGGCTTTGGTGTAGTCAATAAAGCAGAAATAGATGTTTTTTTTTTTTTTTTCTGGAACTCTCTTGCTTTTTCGATGATCTAGCAGATGTTCACAATTTGATCTCTTGTTCCTCTGCCTTTTCTAAATTCAGCTTGAACATCTGGAAGTTCACAGTTCACATACTGTTGAAGCCTCGCTTGGAGAATTTGAACATTACTTTGCTAGCATGTGAGATGAGTGCAATTGTGCAGTAGTTTGAGCATTCTTTGGCATTGTCTTTCTTTGGGATTGGAATCAAAACTGACTTTTTCCAGTCCTCTGAGCACTGCTGAGTTTTTCAGATTTGCTGACATCTTGAGTGCAGCACTTTCACAGCATCATCTTTTAGGATTTGAAATAGCTCAACTGGAATTCCATCACCTCATCATCAACTCATAGTAGTAGTATAATATATAATGTATGTAATGTATTATATAGATTATAAGTAAGTAAATATTTATTAAATATATATATATATATATATATATATAATCTTATCTGGGTGGTGGATATGTGAGTTACACATATGTAGAAAATACTGCAGTCTTACACTTAAGATTTGTGCCTTTTAAGTTATATTTTAAAAGTCCACAAAGAAAATCAATAAAAAACTATTGGCAACATAGAGGGTGGAAGAGAATTAATATAAATGATATAAAAGTAGATCTTACAAGCTTACAAGAAGAGGACAAACAACTCAATAGAAAACAGGAAATGAATCGGCAGTTCTAAAAATTATAAAACACTTTTTGTCACAGAAATGTTACTTCCAGAAATTCATTCTACAGATACATTTGACTAATTTGCAAGGTTGTTAATGAATTATTATTTATATTGCAAAAGACTTACAATCTGAATATAAGTCTTTTGTCATTGATTTTTGAAGGGATTTATGTAGTTTGGACACAAGTCCTTTGCCAATATATGTAGTATGGCTGTTTTCTATCAATTTGTGAGTTGTCTTTTTTACTCTTAATGGTATATTTTGGTGAACAAAAGTTATTAATTTTAATGCTATACCATATATTAATTGCTTATGGTTGCTATATGTCTTCTTTTTAAAAATCTTAGCCTAAAAAATGAAATCTTTGCTTAATCAGTCATAAAGATATTCTCTCACATTTTCCTCTAAAA
Source organism: Odocoileus virginianus (assembly GCF_023699985.2). Classification (NCBI taxonomy): domain Eukaryota; kingdom Metazoa; phylum Chordata; class Mammalia; order Artiodactyla; family Cervidae; genus Odocoileus; species Odocoileus virginianus. The sequence goes on from NC_069677.1 coordinate 8,979,224, forward strand.
GCTATATTTTTTAAACTTTAACAGATCTGTAATCTATGTAGAATTAATCTAATCTCTCTATATGACCAACCTAGGCAATGTATTAAAAAGCAGACATTATTTTGCTGACAAAGGTCCATCTAGTCAAAGCTATGGTTTTTCCAGTAGTCATGTATGTGAGAGTTGGACCATAAGGAAAGCTGAGCACCGAAGAATTGATGCTTTTGAACTGTGGTGTTGGAGAAGACTCTTGAGTCCCTTGGACTGAAAGGAGATCCAACCTGTCAGTCCTAGAGGAGATCAGTCCTGAGTGTTCATTGGAAGGACCGATGCTGAAGTTGAAGCTCCAATACCTTGGCCACCTGATGCAAAGAAATGACTCATTTGAAAAGACACTGATGCTGGGAAAGATTGAACACAGGCGATAAGGGGATGACAGAGAATGACATTCCCTGTTGGCTCGGCATTACCGACTCGATGGACATGAGTCGGAGCAAGCTCTGGGAGTTGGTGATGGACAGGGAAAACTGGCGTGCTATAGTCCATGGGGTCACAAATAGCTGGACATGGCTGAGTGACCAAATTGAACTGAATATTAATGTAATCTATATATTATTTTCTTTTATGGTTTTTATGCATGATGTAAGATAAACACTTTTTTCCATATGAGTATCCAGATGGTATTTTTTTTAATTGAAAACAGTTATTTGTCCCATTGCACTGCTGTGTCTTGTTTGGCCTAAATAATGCCAAAGTATGTGTGTGGGTCTTTTTCTGAATTCTGTTCTGTTGCATTGGTTGCCTTATCTATCCTTGTGTCATTTCCACTCTGTTATAATTACTATAGCTTTATAATAGATCTCCTACTGGGTAGCGCAAATCCTTCATTATTGTTCTTCAAGATTGCCTTTCCTGTTCTTAGGTTTCTGCATCTCCATATGAATTTTAAAAATCAACCTGTGATTTTCTACATTCACAAAAGCTGTTGGATTTTTTTGATGCAACTATAGATTGATTTGGGGATTGCTGACATCTTACTGAGTCTTCCAAATCATGAGCATGATATGTCTCTCCATTTATTTAGGTCTTTAATTTCTTTCTATAATTTTTTAGAGTGTTTAATACTGATGTCTTTTTTAACTTATTTTTTAATTGTATCATGTATTCATGTCTTAAACATCTTTTAATAGATTTATTCCTAGGTATGTTTTATGCTATTAGAGCTGGTATAATTTTTAAATTACCTTTTCTATTTGTTTTTGCTGATATTTAAATACAATCTTTTTATGTGATGATTTTGTATTCATAGTTTGCTAAACACATCCTCTTTTAATTTCATATTTGCTTCTTCTCTCTGACTATATAAGTATCTATCGTTTGAGACTTTCAGCCTCCTTTCTGTACATGACTATAAAATATCATTCTCTCCTGTCATAATCATTGAATCACAAATATTTTTACTCTTATATCTTAGGCTATTTTTCTCTATTATTCTTTTTTTATCTCTGAAGAGTTTGTACTGATTTCTGTTCATGAATTGCTTTTTTCTTTGATTTTTTTTCCCCTTTGTCCTTCTGATTTCAACTTAGCAAAAATGATGCTGTATAAGAAGCATCTTGGTAAAATTGAAAATGCTCTAGAATAGGTCTTAGAGTCTGGGATTCTAGTCTGAGCTTGTCTGTAATATTCTTCAGGCTAGATTAGCAGAGGGATTTCAATTCAGTGTTCACAAAATCCCTAATATAAGAATTACCAGAGATTCTTGTTAAAAATACAAATTCTTAGCTACCTCTTTAGACCTGTGTGTGTGTGTGTGTGTGTGTGTGTGTGTGTGTGTATCACCCTGGAAATATTTATATTGGTACATAAGTACATGTACCAATATAAATACATATAAATATCCGTAAGTGATTTTTATCATCAGGGAAGTTTAGTTTACATATGACAAGATTAGGATTCCTTCCATCTTTGATATTATTTGATTCTATGACTGCTTAGCATTGTATTGCCATAATCAATGAAAAATTTCACCTAAGCAAACAAGTATCAGAGAACCAATGCCAATACGCTCAAGTTTGGTATTTAGGGCACCTATGAGCACGAATGAGTTGGTGCCTTGCATACAGGTGCTATTCCATCTGCTCTGCTATACCAAATGCTATTTCAGAGGTACAAGGCCAGAGCAGGAGGAGCTATTGATATAATTAGATCTTAAAGGCATCTATGCCTCTAGTAGTTAACTTGACTAGTAACTTCTGACTGTTCATTTGTTTTGTATCCAGAGTCATTAACCAAACTAGGTCAGAAAGGGCAGTACTTCCTGAAAGAATAACTACAGCTTAATCATTACTGTCACAAGCAGAAATGAAGCTGGACTCTTCTTTGGGTAAAGGTTGACAGGAGAGAAACAGGATGAGGAGTGTAACAGAAGCTGAGAAAAAACATGGTCAAAGTCTGAGATAGTTTAGGGAGGAAAGAGTAGAGTTTATCCTGATCTTACTTGTCAATAAATTACTCAAGTAGGTAATGTAAGAATTTTATGAGGGATAGAATCATAGGTTCTCATATTCTAAAATAAAATAATGCATTCTCCTATTTCCTGACTTCTTTTTTGGTTTAATCCTTATTTTTCTTATTTCTCTCTAGCCATTCTTTTCCTTTTCCTTTTGACTGACAACTAAATGGGCACCATACTGTTTTTTTCTTTTACCTCTTTGACTTTGCAAAAATAATAATTATTTAATAGTCATGTCCGGAGAAGGCAATGGCACCCCACTTCAGTACTCTTGCCTAGAAAATCCCATGGATGGAGGAGCCTGGTGGGCTGCAGTCCATGGGGTCGCTACAGTTGAGCAACTTCACTTTCACTTTTCACTTTCACACATTGGAGAAGGAAATGGCAGCCCACTCCAGTGTTCTTGCCTGGAGAATCCCAGGGACACGGGAGCCTGGTGGGCTGCCGTCTATGAGGTTGCACAGAGTTGGACACGACTGAAGCGACTTAGCAGCAGCAGCAGCAGCAACAGTCTTGTCTGATCCTGTTCCTCCTCTGATAAGAACTAAATGTATTCTGGAGTCATTTGGAAGTCCATTCACTAAATATTAAGAAAAATGGTGTTTGTAATAGTACCTAGAAAATAACTGGTTCATAATTTTTACACAAATCAAATTTTATTTACAAATGAAATGCTAGGTTCATCTTGAAGTAAGAAAGTGACAACATAGAGAATGAATTTTAAAATAAGAATTATTCCCAAATGTAGATCACTGAACTTTTCCTTTTGTTTTCTTTAGCTCCACCTCTTTAATTGCTTATAAGACATTTCCAGTTGAACTTTACTATGTTGAAAACCAAAAATTAACATTTTTTTGTATCTCTCCAAATTCGCTTTGGAGATAACTTTCCCTTTTCAATGCATTTCAATTCCCCTACATTCCTATGTTTCTATTTCCATAGCTTCCATTCCTAACTAATAGCCATAGGCATTACTGATACTAATCTATCCATAATAGCACAGTGAAAATTCCAGATCTGCCACTTGATGGCCACATGACTTTGGAAAAATTGCAATCTCTTGAGATATTAGTTCCTGTAAAGTGAGGATGGTAGTAAAAATAAGAACATGAAGATAATATATGTGTGTATACACATACACACACACACACATATATATACACACACAATGGGTGTGTGATAAATGGCAGCTATTATTATCCTGAAATCAGTGTTTAAATCTGTGCTCCAGGCTATGTTCTAGGCATTATATTTCTAACTACTTTTCACTCATGTGCAGTTCTCCAGCATTTTACAGTATCTCACTTCCCCCTGCTTTACCTTTTACATAAACATTCTTTTAAACTAGTGTCTGAGACCCAATAGTTTTTTTTTTTTTCATATAGCTTTCTGCTTCGCAGGAAGCTGCTTCAGCCCGACACCCACAGGGTTAAAACTAGTTGCTAAAGCCACCCCTTCTTCCCCTCCCAGTCACCCTTTTCACAGTAGCCTGGCAGCTGTCCCAACTGCGTACCAAAGCCAAATGCTTGAAGAGAGAGACAGGAGCCAGCCATGAATCCCTTCCAGAAAAATGATTCCAAGGAAACTCTTTTTTTACCTGTCTCCACTGAAGAGGTACCACCTCGACCCCACAGCTTTCCAAAGCAGTCATCTCCGGTGAGTCCTGGGATTCATCTCTGTCTCTGACAGGAACAGACTTTCTCTGTTGGTTCTCATCCTTGGCCCCTGGAGCTTCAGGCTGAGCTGTATTAGAGTATTAAAAACTATTCTCTCTTGGAGTTAGAATGAACCTATAAACCAGATCTAAACAGGAGTTTCTTTCAACTTAGGAGAGGAAGAGTGGGTATCCAGGACTTGGCTGTATTTCATTGTATATTCTGAATCTCTCTGGGGTGGAAAAAAAAGCACTTTGCATGTCCAGGGAAACTTGGCAAGTACTCCTTTCTGGAGAACTGTGTGTGATTGTTCTTTCTTTACCAAAAAACCCTCCAAAACTTCAGCCTTTAGTTTCCCCTGTACACAGAATCTATGCTGGACACCAAGAGAAGTTTCAGAATAGATTTAGTCTCTGTTATTGTGTTTCAGTTTACAGTGGGCGAAAGGACAGAGAAACAGGGAAGTAATAATGTTTTACTTTATATATTAATACTTGTTAAAACATTTCCCAATTCTTTTTTAATCCTCATATCAAAATCCTATAAGTAGAGAGGGTATAGTAATACTAGCCAGTATTTACTTAATTCTTACAAGCAAAGAAGTAGCAGTATTCTAGAGGTGGGTAGTTTCTTTGGAATAACAAAACTGAAGTATAAAGCCAGGTTTAGTGACATGGCCTGGACCAGTATGTTAGCACAGTCTGTGACAGTGTTACATAGCTAGTAGAAGCCATGTTAACCAAACTTCAAGCTATATAATTCTCAAGCTGTGAGCTGGGAAGGTAAGAATACTATTCACTGTGTCTTTTAAGAAGTTTTTTTTTTAAATCATACATTAATACATATTAATACTTTGGAGGGTTGTTTATGTATATCCATATATATCTATGTGGATAAAAAAAATGAACACATTAATTTATCAATCATTTCTTTAGTTGTATATCTCTGGTCCCAAATAATTTGAGGCTACTTACAAAAATGCATGTATATCTTATGAATAAGGAAAGGTAATAAAAAAATCTCATGATTTGATTGAACCAAGGCCACGTATCTCCATCCCCTTCTCATGTTGGTTGGGCTATTGTAATGAGAGGGATTTGAAGTAAAACATGATATTCCTTTTATTCTGACTGATACAGTGCATGAAATAGCATAGTCCTTTTAATGCCAAAAAGGATTAGCATGAAAATATTATAGAATCTGTTTCATAGAACAAATGGACATTTAATTTGAGAAGGTTTAAGAAATCTCTGCCAAAGGTTAAGGTGATCAATCATCTTAATCTTTAACAATCTGTATTGGGCTCTGTTCCTGGCAGGAAGCCTTCATATTGCTAGGATTCCTCCCAGCACAGTGAATGGGGCAAGTGGGGACAGAAAGGTTAATCCACACTGTAGAGCTAAGCAGGGTACTGACATTTGACTGTAACTACCTGGACATAAAGTGTTCCAGAGGCCAACTCTTTGTTATGTTCCTAGAAATAAGGATGATTATTCTCTTGCCCGATGCCCCAGGCTTTCCATTTAGTACCTGTGGGAAGATAAACAGGTCCTAGTGTCTATATCAAGAAATGCCTGAGCAGCTCCATATTAAATGTTTGAGGGACAAAGGAATATTTAGAATAGCTTCTTTGATTGCTAAATCAGCAATGCAAGCACTTTTATTTATTTATTTTTTTCATTTATTTTTATTAGTTGGAGGCTAATTACTTTACATCATTGCAGTGGTTTTTGTCATACATTGAAATGAATTAGCCATGGATTTACATGTATTCCCCATCCCGGTCTCCCCTCCCACCTCCCTCTCCACCCGATCCCTCTGGGTCTTCCCAGTGCACCAGGCCCGAGACAAAGGAGGCAAGGATATACAATGGAAAAAAGACAACCCCTTTAACAAGTGGTGCTGGGAAAACTGGTCAACCACCTGTAAAAGAATGAAACTAGAACACTTTCTAACACCATACACAAAAATAAACTCAAAATGGATTAAAGATCTAGATGTAAGACCAGAAACTATCAAACTCCTAGAGAAGAACATAGGCAAAACACTCTCCGACATAAATCACAGCAGGATCCTCTATGACCCACATCCCAGAATTTTAGAAATAAAAGCAAAAATAAACAAATGGGACCTAATGAAACTTAAAAGCTTTTGCACAACAAAGGAAACTATAAGCAAGGTGAAAAGACAGCCCTCAGATTGGGAGAAAATAATAGCAAACGAAGCAACAGACAAAGGATAAATCTCAAAAATATACAAGCAGCTCCTCCAGCTCAACTCCAGAAAATGCAAGCACTTTTAGTAGGATACTGGCTGTTTCATGAAGAGTAGGGACCATTGCTTCGCATGATCTATCATGGTGACATAAATTTTTTTCTGTTGTGAAACAGTATAATATAATGGTCTAAATATGGATATATTGTTCGTGGTTGAACCAGTGTCTTTTTGTTTCCTAGAAAATCTGTGGCTCCAACTATCCACTGAGTATTGTCTTCATTGTGGTGAATGAATTCTGTGAGCGCTTTTCCTATTATGGCATGAGAGGTAATTTTGTGTCTCTAAGTCCTACTTTTCTCCACTCATTCTCACCCCATGTTTGTAACAATCTGTCTTATATGCATTTATTTCTCTTATCTACATTTTACCTTCATCTAGCTGGTCCTTTCCTTTGGCGAAGACTTCCAAAAAATGCCTGGTGGGATTTCACCTTCTAACTCATACAGGAAAAGAATAGAAAGGAGTAGTGGAAACCAGAACACAGCCTATGAGTACATAAGTAGAGAAACTCATTATCATCATTCCATTCTTAATTTTTGTTCCTTAGGTCTATGGATTATACTGCTGCTGGGAAGGAGAAGGAAGGAATATTAGATATTAGATAAAGATAACATTAGGCCATGTTATCTTTCAGATTGACCTAAATGATGCTATGTGCATGATGACTGAAGGGAGGAATATTGCAGTGGCTCAGTCCATAAAGCATCTGCCTGCAATGCAGAGACCATAGTGCAATCCCTGGGTCAGGAAGATACGCTGGAGAAGGAAATGGCAACCCATTCCAATATTCTTGCCTGGAGAATTCCATGGACAGAGAAGCTTCATGGGCTTCAGTCCATGGGGTCACAAAGAGTTGGACATGACTGAGTAACTAACACACACACACTAAGCATAGCCTCTTTCACCCTCAAAACTCCGAGGGACCCTACTTCTGCTGCTCAGAAGTTACTACTGATAGGAGTGCTGAAGATCTAGATAACCTGCAAAGACCCTATCAAATGCTCTTTTACTCCATAAATCATTTTAATGCATCTACATTGTTTTGTCTCTCTTTTTTTGCTTTAGCTGTGCTGACCCTGTATTTCCTGTATTTCCTGCATTGGAGTGAAAACACTTCCACATCTGTGTACCATGCCTTCAGCAGCCTCTGTTACTTCACTCCCATCCTGGGAGCAGCCATTGCTGACTCATGGTTGGGAAAATTCAAGTAAGGATGATGGGAGGTCACATTTCCAAGAAGCTTCACATATTAAACGTGCAGACTATCACTTCAAGCCTCTTGCTTCCAAGCAAGAATATACTTGTGTAATCCATGATAAATAAGAATCTCTCTCAGACTGAAATATAGAAAGGTTTTGTCTCTTCATTATCAGTTTTCCCAATATTTTTATACCCTTTTCAGTAAGGAGGGGTTTTTTCTTGTATCTAATTTTAATCTTATGTTCTGAAGTTTAAGACCAATTCTTGTTCTGATCTCAGGTGATAAGATGGCTACCCACAAGAAAACATATAATTAAATGTAGTTATTTTATATACTATCCATTTTAACTCTTTTAGTATCTTCTTATAAGCCTCTCTTTTCAGATCTTTTACCATCTCTGATTCTCTTTTCTAATCTCCTTCTGTAGGTTCTTTCTTAAAACTATAATAAATATTTTCATGAGTTAGACTAGTAGTCTATTCATTTCAATATCTCTTAAGTCCCTAAAAATAGCACCAAGAGATGTTTGCGGATAATGTTATAGTTGTCATCTATAACATCATTCTCATGGGACAGAGATGGATCTCAAGTATCCATCACTTAGGTATTTTCTGTGGAGTTGTCATCTACGGAATTGTCTAAATTAGCATTTCTCAAAGTGTATTCTGTTGAAAATTTGTTGTATAGGATCTAAAGAATGTTATGTAGGAAAATAAAGCTCTCACAGTCAAATAAGTTTGGGAAAATGCTAGACTGAATAAAGCTAAAAAGGTATCTTTACTGCATGATTTCTTATAGCCTTTAACATGCTAATTAATATTATAAAATCGCCTAGAGAAGGTTATGATATGTAGCATTTCCCAGACTTGTTTGATTGTGGAATATTTTTTCAGGGTATCTTGTAGACCAAGTGTTCCAAGGAATCCTCCAGTAAACACTGGTTTCTATCTCACTTTGGCCTAGATATATCCATTATCTAAAGTATTTATTCAGCATCTAATGTAATGCTACAGCCACAACACAGTACTAAATAGTTTCTTGACTTGGGAGAGAGATGGCAGGTGCCTGAGGCCTGTGTGTGCTCCTTATATAGTAGTAGTCACTGAGTCCATCCAGATAGAAGGATGGCACTATATGCAGAAAAAAAGCATAAGCCGTGGTATGGTCTTCATTCAGTTATAGAATAAAAGATTCATATTTATAGTATTTTAACTTATTTTTAAAATGACTGCTTTGTAAGAAGTATAGCCCTGGGATTTGGTGAACAATAGCTTCCTGACTATTTTGGAGGAAATTTGGCCATCTTTCCTTGTACCCTCAACCTAATCCCTCATGAGGTAATTTTAATTATTTTGAACTTATTTTTATTGATGTATAACTTAAAGTATACAAATCTGAAAGGCTTAAATGTACAACTGGATGAGTTTTTACATATGTATCACCATCACCTAGGTCACTCTCGTTGGTATCTTTGTACCCTCAATATTTCCATCTCTTGCCTTCAATTTCTTCTTCAGAGATAGTCTCGTCCTAGAACTAATGGCAAATATCTTATGGCTGTAAACAAAAAAATTATTATTAACCTTTCTTTTTCTATCTTCTTTGTCTTATTATCACTACCTGCAAAATTTGAAAACAATCACTTAATATTTGTTGCCTTCCTTTCTTACTCTTCATCATCACTCCTTAGGGCAGAGTAATATAATGCAGTGCAATGTAATCTAGTTAGATTCAATTCAATTTCATCGATTTTAATTCAGTAAATTGTTTATTGAGCAGCTTCTATTTGTCCAAAGAACCGTGAGGGATAAGCAGATAAGACATAATACCTGCTTCACATATATCATGGTCAACTAACTTTAATACAAAACAGATTATGGTAAGTGCAATAATAGTAAAAGTCATCTTTTTATCCTATTGAAATTCCTCTCTCTAAGATCACTGGTAATGAAGCTATCAAACTGAGTGATCTTTTGTAAATTCTTATTCATGTTGAGCATTTTAGTCTGTTTATTGCTCCTATATTCTTGAAACTTCCTGGGCTTCTCTAACACTGTATTTTCTGGTTCTTTTACTTTTTGGGATTCTTCCAAATTTGGCTTTTTTTTTTTTTCCTTTTTGTTTACTTCACTGTTTCCTGAATGTAGGCATTTCCCCAGTGTATACCTTTTACCCTTTTCCCTTTCTCCAGATTTTCCCTTAGCAAGTTCCATGGTGTCAATTTTAGCTATATGCTGATGTCTCCTCAAACTCTGTAATCTTAACCTATCACTCAAGCCCCAAGTGTGCACTGTAACTGCACATTAGCATTCATCTCCTGGATATTCCACCTTATCCTCTCTCCTAGCTACCCTATACTTCTACATCCAATCAGTTTTTAAATTCTACCAATTCTGTTTCTATATTATCTCATATTCCTCCCACCTCAATACTGAGTCACCAGTACTCTAGTTTTGGTTGTCTTTAGCCTCTGAACTGGACTATTATAATGGACACATGTGACGTTTTCATTGTTTCCCATAATCTTTGTTCATAATTGAATCCTTGCACTACTGTCAAATTAATTTTCCTAAAAGAAATCTCCATTCACATTACTACTCTGCTCAAAATTTCTGCCAACATGTTGTCTACTAATCCATCTAACTTACCTTTCTGCTCTTATTGTCTTACTCCCTTTCAAGAATGTCCAATAGATGAACCAAATACTAATATTTACCTAATGATGGCCAGGAACATCTCTATTCTATGTCTGTTTGCATAGTTTCTACTTCATGAAAGCTCTTTCTTCCCCAGCCTTCCACATCCAAACTCTTTAAGGCTCAGTTCACATGCCACCTATGCAATGGAATATCCTTTGCCCCTTACCTTTTACCACTAACCAGAATTAATCTAATATGCTCTGAACTCCCTATTTCTCACCCTCACATGACAAATTCTCTCTTATAATAACTATGTGTATATGAATCTAATATCTTCTTCTAAACACTTAGAAGGCAAAGCCTCATTTATAGTTTTTTATGCACAGCACTTAAAACAATGGCTGGTGCATAGGAGGCCCACAAAAAATATTTCAGTTAATAAATATATTCATCCTCAGATGAACATAGGCAGAAGACTGAGGGTAGGTGTGGGCAGGTGTGAAGATGACTTTTATTTTGTTGTGGGTATTGTGGTTGCTTTTAAAATAACAAAATTCTTTAAGGGATGAATAGGTATCTCTTTCAGAGGAAAGTGGGTTGGAGAAAACACCAATAACTTGTTCTTTAGGGATGTGTGGGGGTGTGGTGAGCTCACATGTCCAAAGACAATGATGACAACAACATGAACAAACAAGTATTTCAAACTCCTTTCCTTTTCTTCAGAAGTTAGCTTCTGCCTGAAAAATTTCCTGTAACATTAGAAACATTGCTCATACCTTCAAACCAAAATTTTCTGAATTTAGTACACAGCATATATTAAAGGTACTTCCTCTATTTGAAGTCCCAGAATCCTAGCTTTGTTAAGAGAAAATGGGCACCCGTGGCCCCTGACTTTTGTACAAGGAACTCACTGTGTCAGGAGAGAGGTGAAACTTCCTTCAGGGCTACATGTAGGAGAGAGTAGCCAGTAGATACACAATGGAAAACAATTTTTTAAACATGGATACTGGCTTTTTACTGTTTCTATAAGTATCTACTGAGAAGGTTAATTACATGCTCAGGTGCTATTTTTGATGCCAAGTTGCTTTTAAGAGAGAATAACATTTTTAGTCATAGTCCCTAGTGTTGGTTTATACCTTGTGACCTGTGCCTGTCAGTCTGGTCTCCTGATCATGGCAATCACTAAAAGCCACTCTCTTAAGTGTGTTTTGCCAAATATATTTTTGGATGTCTTTACTACACTTCCTCTTTATCTGACTGGGTCTATAGCATATCCTTCCCCCTATCTTTTTTGTCTGGTCAGAGCTGACCCTCTTTATGCTAGGTCTCTTCCTTCCTTACAGTAGGTCTCTGCCTATTGCACATACTCCTCAGTTCCTAAACTCTAATTTAAAATGTCTCTGGCTTTTGATATTCTTATGGTGAAATAAAATTTAAAACTTCTTTCTTTTCCCTTCCTTTTCCCACATTAACTTGTTCATAAAACTGAAGGAATGCAGTCTGTAAGAAAGAAGTTCTAGACATAATTCTAATCCCAATTAGCATGGCACTTTAAAAATGTCCTTTGACTTCTCTGCATTTCACTTTCCTCATTTGCAAATGGAAGACTGAAGTCTGTCTGAAGCAGATCTGTGTCCTGTGGTTAGGACTGTAATATCCCCAATGACAACTGCATTTCAAATGCAGAATTTCCAAGTCTCTCTTGACTTCGCTCTCCTTCTGTTAAAGTTCTCTGCTGTTAGCTTCCTCACTTATATTCTTCATATTTTTGACTAATTCCTCGAATCTTTCACCTAGAAGGTAGCTTGTTTTTCTTTTGAGGCAATTACACTTCTATCATTTGTTTAGTCCAACAATCTGATATTGCCCTGATCTCCCAACACAGACTATCACTCCAGCTCAGATTCCTTTTGTTTTTTCTCAGTGATGATTTAGCATACATCATCTATTTTGTGTTCATAATAGCTGTCCTTTTCTCAGTCACTTTTTATTCTGTTTCTTTCTATTCATTCTTTTTATTCTAGTGAAGAAAACTTTTCTCCAGAAAATCCTACAAGGCCTTTTAGGAAACCTGTCCCTTCCCTTTTCTTATCTCCTATTTCCCATTATAAACCGTCTAAGATCCCTTCCCTGCTGAGCCAACCTAGGAATATTAGGCATTTAGAATGAGAAATCCACATTCTGAGGTTTCTGGCATCTCCATCCTCTCTTTGCTATCTTCATTCCATTTTTTTTGTATTCCACTTTAGCACATGGTACTTTAAAATTGCAGAAGTAAGCTATATAATTTCTAAGGTTCCTTCTAGTAGTAATATTCTACTTACGTGTAAAGAGAATTCTGGTGTCACAATACACATAATACACATTGTGTATTTGATAGCGTGCCATGTTTCAGTGTGTGTATCTCAACGTAGGTTCCTACTGGAATTCCTCACTCTTACACTTACTAGGTATCATTGAGATCTTTTTTTGAAAAACAAATAACGTTTGGGGGGAATGGATACATGTATATGTATGGCTGAGTCTCTTTCTTTGCTGTGTACCTGAAACAATGTTAGTTGGCTATACTCCAATATAAAATATAAAATATTCCGATATAATATACTCCAATATAAAATAAAAAGTTAAAAAAGAAAGAAAAAACAACATAACAATAAGTCCCTATCAACTGCATGAGCTATATATCACTGAACATCTGTTCAAAGGCCATGGCTCCTTTCTTACCCTTGCTAAATAGTCCATGAGGAAACTGTGGTGGGGATTACAATAACCCAAGTGTTCAGATTAAACCCTTTACCTCTTTATCCCAGTGACTGTGTTTAAAGAAAGTTCTTTGTTCCCTTATTTTCCTGTTTATGTGATTCTTTCTTGACCTTTATGGAGTTCTACAATCAAAGACATTCCTTGGGAAAAAAACCTCAGGTCAAACATATCCTGTTCTTCTGGTTCTCCTTCCTTAAAACATTATGTCTCACTACAGATCAAACCTGTTCATGATATATCTGTGCAAGATCATGGATTTTCTGTGTGGGGTAGGTAGGGAAAAACAGAAAGCACGAGAAAAGAATGTCCCTAATGCTATAGGGTGAAGAGTTACTGTCCCTTTTTCTAGTCTGTTTGCTTCATTCACCATTAGAATTTCTATTTGCATTTCTCATATAATTCTTTCTTCGGCCAACCCTTCCTCCTCCTGCTCCACTTATCCTGGCACTGAAAACAGTATGAACTGAGTCTGTATTGCCCAAATCTCTGAATTCTGTTTGTAGACTGACTGATTTAACTTTTTCAACAGGACAATCATCTATCTCTCCTTGGTGTATGTGCTTGGCCATGTGATCAAGTCCATGGGTGCCTTACCAATACTGGGGGGACAAATGTTACACACGTGAGTAAAATCATGTAAATCATGTAGATATCATGTAAATCATGAACCTCCTCATTGGAAAAGGACCACTTTCCTCCATTGGACAGGTAAATATTTCATGCATTCATTATAGATATTTCTCTATCTTCTTACTAGAGATGTCTCTTTATTTTACAACCTATTATTTTATTATACCAAATTGGTTAAGAAAAAATATTTGACTAGTTGAATTCTTTCCTACTTTATCTGAGCTCATGTGTTTTTATTAAATATTTGGGGACTTACAGAAAGCTCAGTTAGCATCCTTTTCGCAGAAACTCTACATATGCTTGAAGACATGAAAATCTTCATGCCCTCCATATTCCTTCACATGTTCACCCATCCACACATTGTACTTTAAGAATTTTTTTAAATGTTTGTGGTACTTCTTTATTTGTTTTTTTGTGGTACTTCTTTATAGTATATTGTAGAATTCATATTCAAAGCTTGAATTATTTCCATTTATGTGTAGTCCCATATATTCCAATTTGTTAAGTTACTGATGTTTACGATGCCAAAGAATCTTGATAGGTTCTGACATTTGTTGGTTGAGTCAGAGAGGATTAGACTTGTTCATGAAGCAGGTTGTATACATTTGTGTTTATAATGTGGCCAGACATGTATTTTTCAGTGAGTTAAGAATTTTGTTTGAAATTTAATGGATATTAGATACCTTATTATTGTTGTCCCATTAGAAATCACTGACATTTCTTCTATTAGTTATGACTAACTTAAGATTTTATTTTGTGGTTACTAAGAATACGTGGAATAAAGGTTCACAAGATCTTTCTATTGACGTGCCCCTTTGACTATGATGATATTGAGAACAGAGTCTTAACTCTGGAGTTCCTTGAGTATCAGCTTCCATATATTGTACACATGAGGTAAATGAAACTATCAGGGACAAAATCTTCCCATGTAATGATACTTCCTGGCAGAAACTCAAGGATTATGAAGATTGTAAATGCTCCTGAGTCTCTCCTAGGAGACAATATAGAAATGTAAAGGAGGTCGTGCCCTTGTACACATATTTTTTCTCTTATAGCTCTATATTCCATTTATACAGTTGTGTTTAGTATCAGTATGGTTAGTACTCTCATCTTTCCATTTCAGAGTCCTGTCAATGGTTGGCCTGAGTCTAATAGCTTTGGGGACAGGAGGTATCAAACCCTGTGTGGCAGCTTTTGGTGGAGACCAGTTTGAAGAAAAACATGTAAGAGTCCTGTCATTTCTGTGTTTTCAAGAATTAGAGCAGGCATTAAATGACACGTAGCCATTTGCCAGGATTGTAGTGATCCAGTAGTTAGAACATATCTGAGTAGTGTTCAGTGCTGGATACTGATCATTAATGAAGAGAAAAACTGAAACATTTCAAAGGAATATGACCAGGGTGACAGATGGACTAAAAAGAGGCAGCTTAGGAAGAAAAATTGAAGGAAATGAAGATATTTAGACTGGATAAGATAAGACTTTAAAGAGAATGTTATAAGTATCTCTAGATGCTGGAAGTTGCTGTTGTTTAGTCACTCAGTCATGTCCAACTCTTTGCGACCCTATGGGCTGCAGCACGCCAGGCATCCCTGTCCATGGGATTTTCCAGGCAAGAATACTGGAGTGGGTTGCCATTTCTTTCTCCAGAGGATCTTCCCAACCCAGGGATTAAACCTGGGTCTCCTGCATTGCAGGCAGATTCTTTACCTTCTGAGTTACTACTTTTATATAGATATTGGGAGGATGTCAGAAATTAATCCAAAGATCAATGAGAGAAAGCTATAGGAAGTTAGCTTTTCACTTGGTGGAAGGAAAAATCTCAAATATTAGTGAGTTCACACTCTCACTTGCGATATTTAAGAAGATACATGGTCATCAATTTGGGAATGGGAGGTGATGAGTAGTTTGGAGATGATGTAAGCATCTCTAGCTTTGAGATTCTACGAAGGAGAAAATGACCATTTAGAATAAAACAGAATGAATTTTTTTGGACGATCCTGTCTTGATGATCATTCCTTCTTTTCCTAGACACTTTCCACTGTCCATGGCGGGGGGGAGGAGGGGGCAGTATGAATAAAGGTAAAAACATACCTGTTAAGGAAGGAGTGACAACTAGGCAAGGAAAATACTCTATTCTTAGATCAACCAACATTTCTAGCTTCCTCTTTTTACTTCTCAGTTTTCCTTTTTGACTGTCTTCATGTATTATTCCCTCTTCTATAGCTATTTATCATGTTTCATTTATCATGTTTGTTTTTTACTCTCTGTTCTTTTCCTGTATCATGTCTTCCTGAATTTCGCTAACCTTTCAGACCATGTGGGTTAGTTTATATTCTTTATCTACCCAAGGGTTCGTAGATTGTAATTGCTTGCTAACATTAGAGAAATCACCAACCTCTGGCAAGTGGGATTCTATGCACAATGAATTCTACACATAGATGAATGGAGCAGGTTTAAAAGGAGACCAGAAGAGGAAGCAAAACACACAAAAAATGGAAAATGGAGATTGTGCTGATGTGTCAGGGGAGTCAGAATGAAGCACAGACATGCATAATGAATAAAGTATCAGCAACTTTATTTGAAAGCTGCTTCATTTTGTAAGTGTTCCGCAAAGATATTTCAGTAATAGGACAAACCCACTTCCAAGTTTCCACTGGCCACTGCCCAGCCCACAGACTTTCTTTAGTAGTCTCTGGCCGACTTTCCATGAGCATTAGGTAAATTATTCTGTTTGATCAACAATTTACTCAACTGTTCCATATTCTAGTTCTATTCCTACCAGACATTTCACAAAATCTATTATTTAACTCAGTCATTCATTCACTAACTTAATTCAGTTAATAAACATTTACTGAGTCTAATATAAGATGGGTGCTATGCTAGTGATGCTTGTGAAGATTACAGAAAATAATAAGATTTTTTTTTTCTGCCCTAAAGGAACTCTCAACCTACTGAAAGAAACAGACATTTAATACAGAGACTAATACTAGAATAAACACGCATAGGACACAGTACATAGACAAAGTATACAAGATGATCATTTTTGCCAATATAAAAGGGTAAAAAAATGTTAAAGATGATTGTACTAGGGTGTGAAAGAGAAATGTTTATTTGAGGTCAACAAGATATGTGTTAAAATATCTAATATGACATTCACATACTATGGAGGCAGTATTTGAATCTGTGTATGTACTTCTTAATTAGTCTGAAGAGGTGGCGGGGTGGACCAAGGAGGCACATTGAACTGATGATTTGTCCTGTTTTGACTTTTTTTTTTTTTTTTCAGACAGAGGAACGGACTAGATTCTTCTCAGTCTTCTACCTCTCCATCAATGCAGGGAGCTTGATTTCTACATTTGTCACACCCATGCTGAGAGGTTGGGATCTTTTCTGAGGGCCTCTGTATAAGCTTTACTCTGCCCAGCCAAAAATCCGTTCAAGGTTTATTACTGTCCATCTTCTCCTTTTATATGAGTTTGAAAATCTGAGCAAATTTCTTTTAATCTTGATTTGTCTGGCCCAAAAGAAGGATTATGGATTAGGTGTTGAGAGGAAACAGGATGGTTATGTCTGTGACCTCAAAAACCTGAGCTTATAGAACAGAACATCAAAAACTTAAGATTCAGGATTAATTTGGTTTGTTTTTTTCCTGTAGGAGATGTGCAGTGTTTTGGGAAGGACTGCTATGCATTGGCTTTTGGAGTTCCAGGATTGCTTATGCTGATAGCTCTTGGTAAGTGCAGTGGGGCAAAGAAAACTAATAACCACTGATGCCTTCCACGTGGAAAGCATGAGTAAGCACTGTACACAAACTATTTTATTCAGTCCTCACACAAACCTATTAGGTAAATGTTATTGTAGGAGTTTTCCCTAGACATTGTAGATAAATTAACTGAATAAAGTTAGAAGCCTAAAAAAAAAAATAGTGCCCATGGTTATGTAACTAATAAGTTTCCTGAGAGTTTTAAAAAGACTGATCCTTGGATGCCATGTAGGACCAATTAAATCAGGATCTCTGTGGGATACAGCCTTGGCATCTAAAATTTTTTAAGTATCTAGTTGATTGTAACTGTAGTCACAGTTGAGATGTACTGATCTACATTGCAATATATAGTGAAGCAAAGAAAATAATCCTTTCTCTTGAACCAGCTTATTTCATCTGATAATTATCTGGTAACTGGAAGACTTAAAAATTCTTGGGGCCTTTTAAAGCTTCTAGGGTCAGCTGTTTCTGCCCTGCTCTGCAATGCTTACAAGAAGTTTGCTCCTGAGCAAAGAGAATAAGAGGAGTTGGATAAGCAGGGGAAAACTGATGCAACTTAGATCAAATGGCATTCTCTTTACCACTGAGAAACCAGCAATGGAAGAGGAAGAGGAATATATGTGTTCCTTAGTGTACACAGTCTAAAGGGAAACTTGGACATGATTGTTTGTAATCATTGACCTGGAAACCTGTTCTCACACTGAGCCTTTGGGTGACACCCCCCTGGAGGATATCCAGTCCAAACACATAAAGAGCCCAATTAAGAATAAAGAGCCCAGAGGCTCACTGTTCTATCTGATTATTTTCAAACAGAGTTGGGGGGCTAATAATATTACTCAGGCAAGTTGCAATTCCAATTCCAAGGAAATTTATGTGTTAGTCTAGGGCCCAGTGATAATACATTCTGCTTCCTTCTCTCTTCAAAGCCAAATATATTCCTAATTTCCTGATTAGTACTATGTCTTTTTCTCTGGATCATCGCACAATATTATTTACATTTCAGAGTAATTATGAAGATCAAAAGAGATGCTTTTGAAATGTTTACAAATATGAAATGTTAACTGAATGTTAAATGTTAAACAAGTGTTAGCTATCATCACTAGTTACTTCAGTTTTCTGGGTACTAATAAATCAATTCTCTGATTTTTCACTATAATTTAATTTATTTGAGTTTTTCACTCATTAATTCATTCAACAAACATCTATTTAATGGACATTTAATGTGTCAGATTCTGTGCTAGGTACTGGGACCATGTTGGTGAATTAGGTAGCTACAGAATTCATGCTTTCAAAGGATTTATTTGGTCCAGCAGGAAGAGGGAGACAGACAAGTAAATAGGATCTTTTAATATAGTATCATCACTGTCACAACTAGAGAAATACAGAGGAAGCTTTAAGAACACAAAGGGATACCTAAGATTTTGAGTCTCAGAAAAGCTTTGCCTAAAGAAATGATAGGGAAGGTAAGACCTAAAGCATTAACAGCAGTTAATCAAAGAAGAGATTGAAAGTGAAACAGAAATAGGACATGGTATCTATAAGACAAAGGGTTGAGAAATAGTATGACATATTTGAAGGCCTTGAAGGAACAGAGGATAAAGAGGAGAAACTGACAGAAACCAGATAATGAAAGACTTTTAATTTATTAAGAAATTAGAACTTTATCAGAAGAATAGTAGGGAGCTTCAAAAGGGTTTTAAATAAAGGAATGATTGTTAGATGTTTATTTTTCAGTGGTATTTCTGACTGTAATGTGGAAAAAGAATGGATTAAGGGTGAGACAAAGGATACTCTGTCTTGATTACTGAATTTTTGGTACTTCCTTAAATTTCGTGCTCAAGATGAGTGCCTACCTTCTTCAGCCCTGACAGAACTGACAAACTTGATATGATTAGATGTGTGAAAGTAAGAGAGTAGATAAGCCAGTATTGAATGCAGCATTCTGACTTGAGCAAATGGGTGGATAGTAGGAGTATGGTCTAAGGGAGACTAGACTTGGGGCAATACTAATGAATTTAGTTTTGTACATGTAACATTTAGATGTTTTTGGAACATTTAATTGTGAGTACCAAACTTTTAAATCTGTATTTATTTGGAAATACAAGTTTAAAGTCCAGAATAAATGTCTGCGTTATAGATATAGAGCCAGAGCTATTAGTATATGGATAGCAGTTAAGTCATGAAAATAGATGGAATGACTAAGAGTATGATAAAGGAGAACAAGGATAGGACCTTGAGGAATACCAATATTTAAAAGACAAACAAATGAGCTAAGCGCCAGGCATCAGAAATAAACAAGTTATGGTAAGTATTTATAAGGAATTTTGTTGTCCTGGTGGAAGATTAAGCTCTCTTAACTGTGATAAGTGCAAAAATAAAGATATCTACAAGGATGTACAGCAAAGGCAATAATTAAGTTGCACTGAAGCCATTCAAATAAAGATTCACTAAGGAAAAGTTGGGGAAGGGCTCTCCAGGTAGGGAAAAAAACTGCAAATGGAGAGGTAGAAAACAGAATGTGGCATTTTGAGAACCAGGGTGATTTCAATAATGCCACAATCATATCTTTAGGGGACAATCTCCATGGCATAAACCTTTAGAATAATGTTTCAAATTTGTATGGAATGAGTCTTATTGTAATGAAAACGTAATAGTCATTATTTTCTCCAATATATAGATTGTCAAGTCTTGATGCATTTATATTATTAATATTAAAAATCAGTGTTAAGCATACTTTTATACAAGCCAGCATTTACTTATAAGTTATTGTATTTCCTTTAAGATGAAAATATGTTGACTCAAATTTTGTATCTGAATTAGGTAAAGGATTTTGCAGTTAAACAAACAAAAAAAGACAGGTAACAAGGGGAAAGCCTACAGATGAGACTAAAAATGAAAGCCCAAAGTGATAGTAGTTCTACTTGATAACCAAGAGGATTTCAGGAAGGGGATCATTCGGAGTAACAAATATTACTGACTGGGAAAGCAAGATAAGGGTGAAAAATGTCCATTAAATATGGTGACACAAAAGTCATTGATTTGATGATATCAGTTATGGTAGACTGGTGGAGTTTCAAGAATAATTAGAGCAGACTGGGAAGTGAATAAGATGAATGAAAGAGAAAACAGTAAGAATTTTATAGCTAAAAGGTGACATGGAGTCGAATAAGATGAATGAAAGAGAAAACAGTAAGAATTTTATAGCTAAAAGGTGACATGGAGTCAGGAGAGGATATTAAGCATGCTTTATTATTATTAGGAACACTCCAGTAAAGAAAGATGTTGAAGATGTAAGGTAAGACAGTATAACCAATATGAAAGCAAACACGGTAGAATTGTATTTACACAAGAGGAGGAACATTACCTTCATGTAACTGGAGAGAAGAGGGGATGGGTATGGATACAAATATTAATAGATTTGGTGGCAGGAGTTGAGGGAGTTTTCATTTGAAGCCTTCTATTTTCTTTGTGAAGTAAGAGGCAACAATGTCTACTAGTGGAAGTAGATGTTAGAAAAACTCAAGGTCCCTACCCATCTTCTTCAGTTTAGTGGCCTTCAAATTTAAGTGTGACCTTGTCAAGTTGGTCACCTGACCTTCTTTTTATCACTCCATTGTCACATTTTAGACCAGAATTCCTAAGAATTTCAGCCCCTTTCTGGATCATTATTAGTTTCAAAAGCTGTCTATTTCCCATCCCAAATTTTCTGCTTGTCCAGATACCTTTTTTATCTGCCCACTTGTCTCTCAGGATTAGCGTTCTTTATCTGAACTTTTTTTTTTTTAATCAACAATAAGAAGGCCATAATAAGTAGTGAAGCATGCTATTTGGAGAAGTTTGGGAGAAACTCAGAGGATAATCAAGAAAAAGTGGTGGAGTGAACCTGACAGAGAAGAATGGAGAAAGTAGAAAGTTAAGCTAGAGAAAAGTAAGGTGATTCAGGCATTCTGGATATAAGGATATTGGAGATTACTACTGGTCACTGAAGAAGGCATTTTTGGTAGAGGAGCTCCTAGAGGGATATCTTGCTGGAGCTGGAAAATCCATTGAAGAGGAAAGTATATTGGATATGGTACCAAAATGGAGGTTTCCCATAAATTTTAGTTAAATTTAATACACTTGAAAAAAAAAAACTTACTATTTTATAATTGTAAAAGTAATATCTCATAGCTGGTATGTGGAAAATGAAGTGAAAATAAGAAAATTAAATTCACCTACAGATAACTGCAGAGATGTAGTTAAAAGATAAAGATATGCATTGAGAGAGAATGAGTTCAAGAACAGAAATAAAACAGAGAAGAATTGTTTTAGGAATAATGAATTATGGTTAGAAGATACAGTGTCAATACAGAGTAATGAAAGGAAAAGTGGGAAGCAGTTGGTTGTGGGGAACTCTGTTGCAGATAGGGGTCATGTCTTTTTTATCTTTATTCTCAGCAGTGTCAGGCAAAGTGTGTGATGCAAGAATCAATGAATGAGGTTATTTTATGGTGGTTAAGAATATAAGTTTTTGAGTAGACAGACCTCAGTTCAAGAAGGTAGTTTCTGATCTTACTACCAAGCTGTAAAAAGGAATTGAAAGAGGCATAACTTAGCAGAGGTGGGTTGAGGGTGGGGGTGTCAGTGCTGGAAAGGAACACTGGGATCTAGAATATGTTTCTTTGTCTGGTCTTAGTTACATGGGTATATTCACTTGTAAAAATTCATTAAGTTATACATCTATTATTTACTTGTTCTTCTTATATTTTAATACAATTTATTTTCATATCATTTAAAAGATTATATGAAACAAAGTTTAGTGATATCAAAAATAAATAATGAAAAAGAGTGTAGTTTCTGGCAATTTCAATCTCTGCAATCTTGTACAACTTGCTTAACTCCTTAATCCTTGATTTTTTTTTATGTGTAAAATCCTTTTCAGGTTAAATCAGTACTATTATGTAAAATGCTTAACACTTTACATATAAAAATAAACCTTCAAGAGATCATTAATGATAATAATAACCATCAGGATAATAATGAATTTGGGAAACTCCATTTCAGGAGATAGGGCTTATAGGTAGGTCTTGGAAACAAGATTTTAATTTGGCAGCAGATAAGGAGAAATGAACAGAGATTAAGAAACTTCTTGGTGATCATTTTGAAAATACAGGGTAGAAGTTGTGAGGTCCTATACAAGTCATAGCCCTGGTGATGCAAAGAGGGTACAGGCAGGAGATATACTGAAGATAGAGGATCAGTGAAAGTTGATAATATATAGATGTAGAGATGAGATAGAAGACAGAGAATTCAGAGGTGACTTTCATTTCTGTGATTACAGGAAAGTCTACACATTGACCATTTAATTTTTCTCTTGCTCCCATAGTTTTTATGACTCCAAAGTCAGGGAGCATCAGTCAGTTTCCACCCTTTATGAAATGTGTCAATCATTCCTACATTTCAGCAGAGTGTCCTTTGTGTTGACAACTAAATGTGCTAAATGAGAAGCTAAGAACTTTGTTTATCTACTGCAGTTGTGTTTGCAATGGGAAGTAAACTATACAGAAAACCACCTCCTGAAGGAAACATACTGAATCAAGTGGTCAAATGTATCTGGGTAAGTTCATGAATTGTTTGCCTGCCTTTTTCTTTTTTTTTTTTTTATTATCAATTACTTTTTTTTTTTTTTTTTTGCTAATTACTTTACATCATTACAGTAGTTTTTGTTATACATTGAAATGAACTAGCCATGGATTTACATGTATTCCCCATCCCAGTCCCCCCTCCCACCTCCCTCTCCACCCGATCCCTCTGGGTCTTCCCAGTGCACCAGGCCCGAGCACTTGTCTCATGTACCCAACCTGAGCTGGTTATGTGTTTCACCCTAGATAATATACATGTTTCAATGCTGTTCTTTTGAAACATCCCACCCTCGCCTTCTCCCAGAGTCCAGAAATGCTGTTCTGAGCCTATAGGCCTTCAAATATGGGTATACACTTTTCTCAGTGACCTCTGCACTGCTTCTGTGACTTCTGTAAATTGGGATTGATCAAACATCACTCAATGCCTCTATTTAACTTTTAAGCTAAAAATAATATAATCATTTTTTAAAAACTGGCAAAAGTTTTCTGAAATGTAGTCATATATGTTGAAATTATATTTCAAATATTCTGAAATTCAATGTGTGATGAAATTAAAAGGTAAGATTAAGTCGCTCAAGAGTATGTGTGTCTAAGGGAAGTTACAGTGAAATGGAGAAGGCAGGGGATGGGTTTTTTGTTTGTTTTTTTTCTCTCTTCTGATATCTATGCTCTGCCCTAGTTTGCCATTTCCAGCCGTTTCAAGAACCATTCTGGGGACAGTCCTAAGCGAGAGCACTGGCTGGACTGGGCAGCTGAGAAATACCCAGTAAGTTGAACTGCAGAAACATCTGATGCCTCCATAGAGTTTTTCCTAATAACCAAACTGATTCCCTCCTGCTGTATTTGACCTCCTCTCTTACTGTTCTGGGCCATTTCTGCTCCAAGCAAGAAATCCTTAACTGCCAATTCAGCCTATTCCTTCTTCCTCCTCTTTGCAGAAGCAGCTCATTATGGATGTGAAGGCACTGACCAGGGTACTGTTCCTTTATATTCCATTGCCCATGTTCTGGGCACTTTTGGATCAGCAGGTAAGAATAGTTCTTTTGAAAACTACCTCTTCTTCTAGCCCCTTCTCTCTCAAAGGAAAAGGGTTTCCTCTAATAGCATCTGTTTGCTGTAGGGCTCACGATGGACCTTGCAAGCCACCAGGATGAATGGGAATTTGGTGAGTAGAAGAGATTTTTTCCAGAGAAGTCTATCATTTTCTTTTTAATCCATACTAAGGAAAAATTTCTTTGTGTTTTTTGCCTAAAAAGTGACATAAGATTATACCTTTAGCATGAAGTTACTGGGTAGGCAAAGTGAGTCTTAAAGACAGAATCTTATCCTTGAAAATCAGAAAGGTAAGGATGGAAAGGTTTCAGTGTATACAGGAAGCACTGAGACAATAGCAAATGAAGTGATAGGGAGTAGGTAGTGATAGGGAGTCAATAGGGAGCAAATGAAGCCTGGGGAATGGATGTTTCCTTCCAACTATGCCCCACCAAAGCTCCCCTCTTAGCTCAGTCAGTAAAGAATCTGCCTTCAATGCAGGAGACCTGGGTTTGATTCCTGGGTCAGGAAGCTCCCCTGCAGAAGGAAATGGCCACCCACTCCAGTATTCTTTCCTGGAGAATTCCATGGACAGAGGAGCCCAGCAGGCTACAGTCCATGGACTCGCAAGAGTTGGACAAGACTTAGCAACCAAACCACCACCAGGCACCCCAGGGCACAACAGATTGCTGCCACAACACAATTGGCCCAACCTCTCAGGCAGGGTTCACAGCAGGGATCCAGAGGTGGGATATTTTGTTCATGGATACAGAAATAATGGAAAAATTTTAAACATAATTTTCTCTTTAAAATTTTCATTCATTAACAAACTCTTCTCTTATTTATTCCTGCTGCCTAGATTATTGTATGCTCTCCTGACATCTCACTTGTGGAGAAGGCAGGGTGGAATGATGCCAGGGTTTTATCAGCCAGTCTGTTTGGAGCTTGCCTAATATAATTTCATCTTTTCCCTTCCTCTGGCTGTCCAGGATTTACCATGGTTGTCTTCCTTTTGACCCTCTGAAGGGTCAAACTTTAAAAACACTGTGTGTTGATGGGAGACTTTACCCTAACCATCATACCTTTTTGTCCTTCACATCTTTACTGCCATGACTATAGTTACTGAGATTAATAAAAACACACTAACTCTATTCTCTCTCAAGTTAAAAAAAGCATAGTGCACAGAAAATAAGGTTCTCCCTTAGGCCCATCTGCCTTCAGGAGCCATGGTCTAAGCCATTCCAGCCTATTCCCCCACATACCCTTACAAGGATAATAGTGGTCCCGAACCAAAGACCTGATGGATATTATCTTATGCTTCTCACCTGCTAATTATCAAGATTGTTGATCTAGGCTTTTTTTGTCTTTATGCCAATATCTTAATGTGATTTGTTATCATGTTTCAGGGTTTCTTTGTGCTTCAACCTGATCAGATGCAGGTAGGAGACTTCTCTATATTCTTGGGTACTTATTTTTTCCCTTATTTATAACTTTACATGTAATAGGAGGATTACCAACCATAATTTGATAGGTTTTTTTCCTTCTATGCTGGGGAGGGCTAAACATAGCGATGAAAATATTCTAAGCCTCACACTTCTGTTTCATATCTTCTCTTAAGCAAGTAGCTAATGCAAAAACTCCAGGGAATTTTGAACTCACAGGGAAAGTGTAAGCATTGGATTTTTTTTTTCCTCATCAAGTATCATGTTGTCAAAGGAAGTGTAATGCTTTGTTGTGTGAGCAATGAATTCAGAAGGCCTATTTATTGGTGACTTCCAGTTATTTTTAACTCTTTGTTTTGTTTAACAGTCCCCAATTCCTTCTTCTCTCCTTCCTTTCTCCTGACAGTGACATTTTTCCCTTGGTTGTGAAACTGGATAAGATTAGAGCAAATGGGAGGGAAGAACAAATTAATTGACAGAAAAACCGGTGCAGAGTGAAACTGGTTTCTTGGGATATTTGGAAGCTAACGTGCTATGCAGGGGTAATACAGTTTTAGGTGTAAAGGGACTGAAAGATGTGGAATCATTCCGTACATTGTATGATGAAAGTTTGTTTGGATGTGAGAGAGTATGCACACATGCAAATGAAAGCATATGCTCACACTCATGATAGAACACATGTAACTAATTCTTTTTACCATCGTTTTACAGGTGCTAAATCCCTTTTTGGTTCTTATCTTCATACCATTGTTTGACCTTGTCATTTATCGTCTGGTCTCTAAGTGTGGCATTAACTTCACGTAAGTGCTCACTATGAACTTCCCAGGTGGCACTAGTGGTAAAGAATCTGCCTGCCAATGTAGGAGAAATAAGGGGCATGGGTTCAATCCCTGGGTCAGGAAGATGCCCTCAAAGAGGGCATGGCAACCCACTCCAGTATTCTTGCTTGGAGAATCCCATGGACATAGGAGCCCAATGGGCTACAATCCTCGGGGTTGCAAAGAGTCAGACATGACTGAAGCAACTTAGCATGCATGCACACAAGTGTTCACTACACCTATGTTACTCCAAACTGACTCAGAATTTGCCCAGTTTGATAAAAAGTCAGTATCTTTTCTGCTTAGTAATAATTTATTTTGGTTTATCATCTTTCTGCTACTGTTTATCCATATTAGATTAAATGCCTATTAATACTAGAGGATGGGAATTAGATCTAATTAATTCTTAACTTAGAGAGTCCAAGTCATTAGTGCAGACTTACATATGTGATGTTGAAAAGTTAGCAGTACACTTCATGGAAAGTCAAAAGTATGTGATTAGTCTCCTAAACCAACTTGTTGCTTTGTACTTAAAAGTTGCCTCTTCAAAGAAGTCCAAAGTTTTTGATGATTAACTAATCCCTTTAAATCTCTTACTGTCCCTATGAAACAAATGAAGGACCTCATAAGAGTGGGGATAGAAACTGTTTTCCCCATTTCTAAATTGAAGTGTTATTCTTTGTAAAGTTTGACAGAGGGTGTTAAGTCATCTATAATTTCTGATTTAATAGCAATTTCCTTTTGATAATCATTTTATATATTCAAATAACTTTTTGCCATTTACTCATTCATTGAGCACCAAGTGCTTTGTAAAAGCACAAATCTTGCTCCTAAGGAGTTTATTCTTTAGTAAGGGAGCTAGAAAATATGCAAGGTTATTGCACAAGATGAGTTATGTTAAGATGTTAAGCCTAAGAAGGGAAACAAAGTGCCCAGAAATGCAGAGATGGAAGAGAGTGGCCAGCATCAAGAAAAACTTATAAAGAAGAGGAAAAGCAGGTAATAGTATATAGTAACTGGTATATGGTAAAAGTTCAATAATTCTGGCTGTGTTACTATTATTTTTGCTATTATGATATAATAGATAGAAAAACCATCATAAATAAAGATGGAAAAAATGATGTGTTACAAAGAACAGTTCAGTGTGACTCAAATAAAGGTAAAAAGGATATATGAAGGGGAGTACTAAGAAATACTTTGAAAGTAATTGAGAACAAATTAGGTAAGCTTAGAAGGTTTAGATTTTATTCTTTAGCACCTACAGTTTAGGTATAACTGCCTCTGTTTCCTCTACAGATCGCTTAGGAAAATGGCTGTCGGTATGATCCTAGCATGCCTGGCTTTTGCAGTTGCTGCTGCTGTAGAGATAAAAATTAATGTGAGTACAGTAAATCTTAAGCTCCATGAGGGCAGGATCATATCTATTTTGTTCATTTTTCTGACTTGTTCAATCTTGATTCACTGGGTCCTACCATAGTAGCTGTTTTACAGAAGGTGCATAATAAGTATTTGTGGCAAATGAGTAGATAAAAGAGTAGAGCAGCAGTGTAAAATGAAGTCCACCTCCCACCTGAATGATGTAGGAATTTCCAAACACCAGTATCCAAGATATATAATCATCTCTTTGATACCTTACCAAACACTCAAATACCTTTTAGCAGATTGAGTAGTCACTATTGGGGAATGATGTATGGGGCCACAGCCAAGTCAAAAAGAATGGAGTTTGTTACCTGGCATCAGTGCTTATGGGGGATTCCCTGATAGCTCAGTTGATAAAGAATCCACCTGCTATGCAGGAGACGTGGGTTCAATTCCTGAGTTGGGAAGATCCCCTGGAGAAAGGAAAGACTATAGAAGCAGAAGATATTAAGAAGAGGTGGCAAAAATACACAGAGAAGCTATACAAAAAAGGATCTTCATGACCCTGATAACCACGATGGTGTGATCACTCACCTAGAGCCAGACATCCTGGAATGTGAAGTCAAGTGGGCCTTAGGAAGCATCACTACAAACGAAGCTAGTGGAGGCGATGGAATTCCAGTTGAGCTATTTCAAATCCTAAAAGATGATGCTGTGAAAGTGCTACACTCAATATGCCAGCAAATTTGGGAAACACAGCAGTGGCCACAGGACTGGAAAAGGTCAGTTTTCATTCCAATCCCAAAGAAAGACAATGCCAAAGAATGCTCAAACTACCACACAATTATACTCATCTCACATGCTAGTAAAGTAATGCTCAAAATTCTCCAAGCCAGGCTTCAATAGTACATGAACTGAGAACTTCCAGATGTTCAAGCTGGATTTAGAAAAGGCAGTGGAACCAGAGATCAAATTGCCAACATCAGTTGGATCATTGAAAAAGCAAGAGAGTTCTAGAAAACCATCTATTTCTGCTTTATTTACTATGCCAAAGTCTTTGACTGTGTGGATCACAACAAACTGGAAAATTCTTCAAGAGATAGGAATATCAGACCACCTTACCTGTCTCCTGATAAATCTATATGCAGATCAAGAGAAGCCACAGTTAGAACTAGACATTGAACAGTGGACTGGTTCCAAATCAGGAAAGGAATACGTCAAGGCTATATATTGTTACCCTGCATATTTAACTTATATGGAGAGTACATCATGTGAAATGCCAGGCTGGATGAAGCACAAGCTGGAATCAAGATTGCTGGGAGAAATATCAATAACCTCAGATATGCAGATGACACCACCCTTATGGCAGAAAGTGAAGAGGAACTAAAGAGCTTTTTGATGAAAGAGGAGAGTGGAAAAGCTGGCTTAAAACTCAACATTCAGAAAACTAAGATCATGGCATCTGGTCCCATCACTTCATGGCAAATAGATGGGGAAACAGTGAGAGATCTTATTTTCTTGGGCTCCAAAATCACTGCAGGTGTTGACTGCAACGATGAAATTAAAAGATGATTGCTCCTTGGAAGAAAGGCTATGACAAATCTAGATAGCATATTAAAAAGCAGAGACATTACTTTGCCAACAAAGGTATATCTAATCAAAGCTATGGTTTTTCCAGTAGTCATGTATATATGTGAGAGTTGGACCAGAAAGAAAGCTGAGTGTCGAAGAACTGATGCTTTTGAAATGTGGTGTTGGAGAAAACTCTTGAGAGTCCTTTGGACTGCAAAGAGATCAAACCAGTCAATCCTAAAGGAAATCAATCCTGAATATTCATTGGAAGGACTGATTCTGAAGCTGAAACTCCAATACTTTGGCCACCTGCTGCAAAGAACTGACTCATTGGAAAAGACCCTGATGCTGGGAAAGTCTGAAACAGGAGAAGGGGACAACAGAGGATGAGAAGGTTGGATGGCATCACTGACTCGATGGACATGAGTTTGAGCAAGCTTCGGGAGGTGGTGATGGACAGGGAAACTGGCGTGCTACAGTTCATGGGGTTGCAAAGAGTCAGATATGACTAAGCGACTGAACTGCTCTGATCAGTGCTTACTACAGTGAGGTGGAGATTCCCGCTCCAAACTGCCTTCAGAATTTTCAAAGCCAAATGCTCTTTAGAGGTAGAAAACTGTATCCTCTTGACTAGATAAACTTGGCTATCAAGATAGTACTGCAGTATATGATCTCATTGTATCTCAAGGGTGATTTGTTGGTAATTCTAACATGTGTTCTCTGTCCTAAGGAAATGGCCCCACACCAGCCAGATTCCCAAGAGATTTTCCTACAAGTCTTAAATCTGGCAGATGATGAGGTGAAGGTAACAGTGCTCGGCGATGAAAATAACACTCTGTTGGCAGAGTCCGTCAAATCTTTTCAGGTGACGTATGGACTTGAGTGAGTTAGAAACATTCAGATTATGTGCCAAGGCAGCAGCATAATACTGTGGTTTATAGCATGCATTTGTTGAGTCAAAGTGCCCCAATCCAATTCCTGGTTCTGCCACTCTGTAGTTATAAGACCTTGAACAAGTTATTTGTATCTCTAAGCCTCAGTTTTATCATCTGTAAAATGGCAGTAATTTTTATGTCATAAGCTGTTGTAAGGATAAATATTATATGTAAAGTGCTTAGCATAATGTCTGAGACATTGTAAGCTCTCAATAGGTGGTAACTTGTTTTAGCATTTCAAACTGCTTCCTACACACACCCTGTGGAAGAGTTTGACTTGCATATTTTCACTACTATATTATACATATTCTGAAATATTCATTTAAAAATACTTTAATAAAATATAAATTTATTATTGAAAATTGGGGAATGTGTCAACAGATATAAAATTCACCTATAAATCCATAACACAGAGATTATAGATAGCAGTTTTGTATAAATGAATAAACAGATTTTTAAAAAGTGTTGAAACATTATATGCTGTATTGACTTTGAATTTTTCTTAAGATAAACTGCATCAAAAGCATTTTCCTGTGTCCTTAGATAAACTTTGAGCATGTGGTGTTAATGGATACATAATATTCCATTCTGTGGAAATATCATAGTTTAGTAAAATATTTCCTTATCGGTATTTTAATTATTATAAGTAATCCTGTAATGAACATCCTTACTCATAAACCTTTATTCATGCCTATAATTTATCCTATGGTATCTTCCCAGAAATGGAATTACGAAGTTAAAGAGTAATGTTGAAAATATTTGATGAGGTCAACTGCCCTGGTTTACTATGAGACAAAGTGTTCAAGGTGGGGTAGAAGGTGAATGTAACAGGCTCTTCATTCTCCAGAATATGCCACACTATTCCAAACTCCACTTGAAGACAAAAAGCCAGAATTTCCACTTCCTATTGAAATATCACAATGTGTCTGTCTATACTGAGCATTCTGTGGAGGAGAAAATATGGTACACCCTCATCATTCGAGAAGATGGGGAAAGTATTTCTAGTGTGATGGTAAGTGAGGAATGGACTAATTTCCAAATTATCTTAGAGTATGATGACTGGCTCATCAATATCTTACCAAGGATATATCTGATGATCAAATTTTATGATTTGATTATGATATGATTTTATGATTTGATTTTATGATCAAATTTTATGATTATCACTTCCTTCTAGTCACTGGTAACTGATTTTTACTTCCCTCTATTGTAGGTGAAGGATGAAGAAAACAAAACAACCAATGGGATGATAGCCATGAGGTTTGGATGTCAAGGAGACCCAGGCCTCTCTGTTCTCTTGAATCTGGGATCTCTTCTGGGCTGTGGGGCTTAAGAAGAGACCCCATATTCTTCATTCTGCAGAATATGCCACATTATTCGAGACTCCACTTGAAGACAAAAAACCAGAATTTCCACTTCCAATTGAAAGATCACAATGTGGCTGTCTACAGAACTTCACATTCTGATTGTCTTGTACTAGGATGCGTTTTCCTAGAATGTCAGGAGGATTGGTGTCAAGGCATTTCCCCGGGGAACTGAGAGGCACAGATTCAAAACCAAGTCTTTTGGCTTGCTTTCTCAATGGTAATAAAAAATGACCCTGTGTCTATGAACACCCCTCTGTGCTCTGTCACATGGATTACTTCTACTGAATTTTATGCACTTATCTTGCTCTTAAGAAAAAAAATTTAGTACTTCCTGTCTGTGATCCTCAGAGAGAAATTTAGAAGTAAATATTTCTCCCTTCATTACTGGAAGTTGAATATCTTTTATAGTTACTATGTTTTTAAAGTAAAATTTAAAATGAACCTATAGAGGCATCATGATTTAGTAAAGGTAACATACTTGGAGTCAAAAGACTTGGTTTTGAATCTAGATAAGGTTGAAGGTCTTGTTAGACACTCTGGGACAGTTACAAAGATGAAGCCCTGAAGAGGTCACTTGCTCACAGGGGCAGGAATCTGACAGGAAATAGACAGATGCACATGCCTATGGCCATCAAGATTAGATGGTTGCTATAGAGAATAGCATTTTAGAGGAGAACTTTTAATGAAAAATTTGAATTTCACTGAAGGCTGGAACAGTCATAATAATCTGCCTTTGCATGATTTTCAGAAAAAGTAAACAGATCAAAATATGTCTTCCCTGGGTCAGAGAGCAATGGAAACCTCCAGTAAGGATGAAAGGGAGCAATTTCTAGGTTAGTGCAGGATGATCTAAAGTCAAGTCCAGGAATCAGCATCAATGGTTTTAGAGGGAACAGACCTTCTAATCCCATGAGCCAGGGACTAACACAAATGCTACGAAAAATAGAAACAAAGGGAACGATTTAGGGGCTCAGGTTCAAAAGATTAAAAAGATGGTTCTGGAAGAGTTCAAGTTTGTCTGAAGACCCAAAACAATGATAGCTTAACCTACTGTGGGTTGGGAGTCTGAGTTTTGTATAAAGTAAATCAGACTTCATTTATAAGATAAAGTATAAGTTTTATATAAATACTAACATGTATTTATATATACAAAATTATTTTCCTTTTTGGAGCTTCAGTTGATGAATTCCATCATTAAAAAACAGAAAGAAATTGGGTGCACCTAAGCTGGGTTACTGAGGAGGCTCAAACTGCCATGGGTGATCACGATAGTGTCATCCCAGTTGAGATCAGGTGATGATGTGGCAGACAAAAAGCTAATACCTGAGGAAAGAAAAAGATAGGGACAGCTAAGACTACTAATTACTTATGTGTGAGTTCATTATTCATTCAATTAACAATATATATCATGTACCTTTTATGTGCTAGCCTCTGTTCTAGACACTAGGCATATAGCAATAAACAAAACAGAAAAGGCCCCTGCCCATTTATCAGATGGGAGAGTTTGTCTAATCTCTAACAATGTCTCTACCCTTAGGTTTGTTAACACTTTGCATGAAGAGGTCAATGTCTCCCTGGGTACAGATGCATCCCTCATTGTTGGTGAAGACTATGGTGTGTCTGCTTACAGAACTGTTCAAAGAGGAGAGTAAGAGCACTACCCTGTGGACATTTTACTTTCATCAACAACTGAATTTTAAATACTTTCTTTGTGTATAGGTGGGCAGATTAGGTATAGAAGTTATACCTAATTATATACCTAATATACCTCAGCTAATTGTAAATATACACAGACTCCTCTTTTGCAACCTTTCACTCCTTTCCTCAGTCTCATGTTGTTCTGCACAGACATATTGAGACCATGCTTGTTGTGAAGGCTGTCTCCTGGAGGTTTGCCGGTTTATTATTGACTCCCATTCCTGCCCTCTATTAACACCTTGTTACTTTGAGCTTATACTTTCAGATTCAGTTTTAAGCTGTTCCACTAGTTCATAAGATTCAGAAGAGAAAAATTCATAAGATTTAGATGAGAAGACTCAGAGTCTGAAGTTCACAACAGAAAGCAATTTGTACCTTCTGCATTCAGGTTTAAGGTTAAAAAAAAAAATACCCAACAGGCAATGAAATCTCAGACCAGGGTTGGAAAAAACCTTGCAAGAAAATAATTTACTCTAAGACTCCTTAAAGAGAAATGGTAGCTTTGCTGCTTGATTCACTATCAGTAGAGAGATGAAATCACTCTTTCCACCAGAAATAGAAGTGCTTTTCTAAATTTTAATGTTTATTCTAACCTAAATTTGTCCTGTTGCAGATATCCTGCAGTGCATTGTAGAACACAGAATGAGGATTTTTCGCTGAATTTGGGCCTATTAGACTTTGGTGCAATTTATCTGTTTGTTATTACTAATGTAAGTATCCCATGGCCATCCTCACTCTTTCCTTCCATATATCTGTATCCATATAACTATATCATATCTAAACTTATATATAATATATATATATATATATGTATCTATATCTATATGTGTCTATATATATATCCTGGATCCAAAGAAGACTCTGTGGCAAGATGGTATCACATACTTATCTCTAGTGTAAGGTGATAGCTTCTATAGTGACTTTAGAAAAGCTACTAAGGTCTCCAGAGAGGACTTAAAATAGATAACATTGGCAGCAGGCATAGGATCTTGGGGAATGGTAGACATAATTTATCTTGAGTCATTGCTGTGAGGTGACATGATCTGCTCCAGTCTCATTATGGCACCAAGAAAACAAAAATTAATTTGGTCTTCTTAACTGACTTCACATGTGGTTCTCCTAGCTCCTTGGAAATTGATCTGCTAGTATATCACAGTCTGAAATACCAAGACTTATAGCAAATGTCAATCTTTACACAAAGTTTGGAGGATCAATTAACTGTGGCCCATCAAAAGCAGTTGTTCAGCCATCAGGGTATTAGACCTCTGATGTCAATTTTGATTCTAATTTTATTCCATTACTTTTGGCATTGTATTAAATATAAAAAGTACATAGTGAATAAGAAAAAAATGGAACATTTCTAGAAGGGTGATAATAATCTGCAACATTTTATTTATTATAATTAATTTAATTAGCATGACATTTTTGGTATGCCATTTTTTATTACAACCTTATTGATATATAATTCATATACCATACAATTCACCCACTTCAAGTATATAATGGTTTAAAATGTATTAACATATTCAATATGCATTATATGTTCAATACACATGTAGAATATATTTTCAATAATATGTATCCAGTAGTGCTTAAAAATTCAGAGTTGTGTAATTTAAGAACATTTTCCTCATTCCAAAAAGAAGCCCCATACTCATCAGCAGTCACTCACTATTTCCTCCCAAATCCCTTACCCCTAGACAACTACTTGTTTACTTTCCTTATACACTGGCCTATTGTGGACATTTAGTATAAGTGGAATGATATACTATGTGGTCTTTTGTGTCTGGATTCTTTCATTTAGCTTATTTTTAAGGTTCATTCATATTGCAGTATATAATAGTCCAGTTCAGTTCAGTCGCTCTGTCGCATCCAACTCTTTGCGACCCCATGAACTGCAGCACACCAGGCCTCCCTGTCCATCACCAACTCCCGAAGCCTATCCAAACTCATGTCCATTGTTGAGTTGGTGATGCCATCCAACCATCTCATCCTTTGTCGTTCCCTTCTCCTTCTACCCTCAATCTTCCCCAGCATCAGAGTCTTTTCAGGGTATATAACAGTACTTCACTTCTTTTTATTGCCCAATTATATCCCATTGCATGGATATAACACATACTGTTTATGTATTCATCAGTATATGGACATTTGGTGTTTTCACCTTTTGACTGATATAAATAATGTTGCTATGAATATTCATGTACAAGTGTTTGCGTGGGCATATATTTTCACTTCTCTTGGGTATATAACTAGGAGTGGAATTGTTGGGTCACATGGTAATTCTGTGTTTAACCATTTGAGTAACTGCCATGTGCTTAGTCACTCAGTCGTGTCCGACTCCTTGCGACCCTTTGGACTGTAGCCGGCCAGGCTCCTCTGTACATGGGGATTCTCCACGCAAGAATACTGGAGGGGTTGCTATGTCCTCCTCCTGGGGAATCTTCCCAACCCAGGGATCAGACCCAGGTTGCCTGCATTGCAGGCAGATTCTTTACCATCTAAGCCACCAGGGAAGCCCTTTTGCAAAGTGAATGCACATTTGTCATTCCCATGAGTATAAAGTGGCAATATTCTCACATCTTTGCAGCACTTATTTTTCTGTCTTATTAATTATAGCCATTCTAGTAGGTATGAAATGGTATCTCATTGTGGTTTTGATTTGTATTTTCCTGATGACTAATAATGTTGAGTACTTTTTAATGTACTTATTGGCCATTTGTAATCAGGTTTGGAGAAATGTCTATTCAGATTCTTTGTGCAATTTCTAATTGAGTTGTCTTTTAATTATTGACTTGTAAGGGCTTTCCAGGTGATGCTAGTGGTAAAGAACCTGCCTGTCAATGCAGGAGACATAAGAGACATAGGTTTGATCCCTGGTTGGGGAAGATCCCCTGGAGGAGGGCATGGCAACCCACTCCAGTATTCTAGCCTGGAGAATCATGGACAGAGGAGCCTGGCAGTCTACATTCCATAGGGTTCACAAAGAGTTGGACAAGACTGAAGCAACTTAGCATACAAGTATTCTTTATGTATTTTTTTTTTCATTTATTTTTATTAGTTGGAGGCTAATTACTTTACAATATTGTAGTGGTTTTTGTCATACATTGACATGAATCAGCCATGGATTTACAAGTTTTCCCCATCCCGATCCCCCCTCCTACCTCCCTCTCCACCCGATTCCTCTGGGTCTTCCCCTTTATGTATTTTAAATATAAGTCCATTATTAGATATACAATTTGCAAATATTTTCTCCCACTCATAAGATTGTCTTTTTAACTTTCTTGATGGTGTCCACTGAAGTACAAACACTTTTAATCTATATGATGTTCAATTTATCAACTTTTTCTTTGGTTGCATATACTTTAAGTATTACATCTAAGAAACCATTGCCATATCTAAGCTCATGAGGATTTATGCCTATATTTACCTCTAAGTTTTATTGTTTTTACCTCTTACATTTCAGTTCAGTTCAGTTCAGTAGCTCAGTCATGTTTGACTCTTTGCAACCTGCGACCCCATGAACCGAAACACACCAGGCCTCTCTGTCCATCACCAACTCTTGGAGATTACCCAAACTCATGTCCATTGAGTTGGTGATGCCATCCAGCCATCTCATCCTCTGTCATCCCCTTCTCCTCCTGTCCTCAATCTTTCCCAGCATCAGGGTCTTTTCAAATGAGTCAGCTCTTTGCATCAGGTGGCCAAAGTATTGGAGTTTCAGCTTCAACATCAGTCCTTCCGATGAACACCCAGGACTGATCTCCTTTTGGATGGACTGGTTGGATCTCCTTGCAGTCCAAGGGACTCTCAAGAGTCTTCTCCAACATCACAGTTCAAAAGCATCAATTCTTTGGCACTCAGCTTTTTTATAGTACAACTCTCACATCCATACATGACTACTGGAAAAACCATAGCTTGACTAGACGGACCTCTTGCATTTAGGACTTCTATATGGAGCTCAGGTGGTAAAGAATCTGCCTGCAATGCAGGAGACCTGGGTTCGATCCCTGGTTTGGGAAGATCCCCTGGAGAAGGAAATGGCAACCCACTCCAGTATTCTTGCCTGGAGAATCCCCATGGACAGAGAAGCCTGGTGGGTTATAGTACATGGGATTTCAAAGAGTCAGACATGACTTAGCAACTAAATCACCATTTAGGACTTTAATCTATCTTGAGTTAATTTTTGCATATAGTATGAGCTTGGGGGTTAACCTTATTCTTTTGTATGTGAACATCCAGTTGTTCAGCACGATCTGTTGAAGATTCTTCTTTTCCCACTAAATGGTCTTGATATTCTTGTCAAAAGTCAACTGACCAAAAATGTGAGAGTTTATTTCTGGAGTCAATTCTATTCCATCTACCTATATATTTATTCTTGTGCCTATACCACAATCTCTTAATTAGTTACTTTGTAGTCAATTTAAAAATCAGGAAGTATGAGTCTTTCAGTTTTGCTCATTCTTCCCTTTCAAGACTGGTTTGGCTATTATGGGTTCCCTGAATTTTCATATAATCTTAGGATCAGCTTGGGATCAGTAGCCAGCTGGGATTTTTTATAAAGATTGCATTGAATTTATGAGGTGATTGTGAGGAGTTTTGCTACCTTAACAAAATTGTCTCCTGACCAGTGAACATGAAGTGTCTTTCCATTTATCTTAGGTCTTCTTCAAGATGTAAATATTTTCAACAATGCTTTTGTACTTTTTAGAATATAGGTTTTACATTTGTTTTGTTATATTTATTACTATTTTGTTCTTTATTTTGCTGTTACTTACGGAATCATTT
The DNA here is from genome assembly GCF_023699985.2 of Odocoileus virginianus. Lineage (NCBI taxonomy): Eukaryota > Metazoa > Chordata > Mammalia > Artiodactyla > Cervidae > Odocoileus > Odocoileus virginianus. Next base: position 9,017,276 of record NC_069677.1, read on the forward strand.
CCCTAATTTCATTTTTAAATTGCTCATGGAAATATGTAGAAATACAATTGATACTGATCTTACATCCTACAACCTTACTGAACTCATTTGTTAGTTTTAATAGATTTTTGGTGGATCCCTTAGGACTTTATACATACAAGATCATGTTATCTGCATAAAGAAGCTTTACTTCTTTCTTTCAGTGGATGACTTTTACTTCTTTTTCTTAGTGAAGTGCTCTTGCTTGAACCACCAAGAAAATATTGAATAGAAGAGGTGAGAGTAGACATCCACTTGGGGGAAAGCATTCAGTCTTTTATCACTGAGTATGTTAGCTGTAGGGTTTTTATAGGTGTCATTGGGTATTAGGTTAAGTTCCCTTCTATTCCTAGTCTGTTGTGGTTTTTGTTTGTATGTTTTTTACTAGGAAAGTGGGTGGAGGCATTGAATTTTGTCAAATGCTTTTTCTATGTCTACTGAAAATCATGTGATTTTCTATTGCTATGGTGCATTAATTGATTTTCTGCTGTTAAAGCAACCTAGCTGTATTAGTTTTCTAGGGCCACTGTAACAAAGTACCACAGGCTGAATGGCTTAAAGAACATAAATTTATTGTCTTACAGTCATGAAGGCTAGAAGTCCAAGACCAAGGTGTTGGTAGAGTAGTTTCCTTCTGAGAGCTGTGAGAAAGAATCCATTTCATTTAGCTTCCTTTAGTTTTTAGTGGTTTTCTGGCAATGTTTGGTGTTGCTTGGTGTACAGAAGAATCACCCCAGTCTTCACTTTCATCTTCTCATGGAATTCTCCCTGTATGTTTGTCTATGTCCAAATTTCTCTTATGAAGACACTGGTCATATTAGATTAGGGCCCACCCGAGTGACCTCATTATAATTTGACTAATTATATCTACAACAACTCTATTTTCAAATAAGGTCACATTCTCAGGTGGGTGATGGGGGTTTGAATTCAACATATGCATTTAGGGGGCCACAACTCAATTCATAACACTTGCATTCCTGGTGTTATTTCAGCTTTTATCTGTTCTGTCTATAGTATACTGCTCAAGTTAGAGGCTGTATATATTGTTTCTGAATGTGAGGATCTAATAAGCATCTAGAGTAGAGATCATAAATTAGAGGTTCTGAGGGTCCAGTTCCTCATGTAGTTCTATTTTGTCTGGTTGCAGTCTTGACAAAAATGATAATAATTATTAATTGACAACATTTAAAATTCAAGAATTTCACCAAAGAAACTGGATTCTTAACATTTCTTTGTTATTTGATCAGAAAATTTTGTAACAAGTATTAGTATGTCACTTGGCTGGTGCTATAGTGACTGTATGCTTTAGACAGTTTACCATAGTCTGTATCACTCCCATTCAGTCTACTTTGTTTACTTAATTATTATGCTTGTCTGTGAGTATTTAAGAATGTGACTTTTATTTACAAGCTCAGGTCATAGTCTTCTCTGAGGCTAAGAAAACCCAAATATATGCCCAGTATTATTCAGAATATCAATGAAAGCAACACTTCCCTTACTACATTTTGAATGCAGTGACTCTGACTCTTATGAAGACATCAGTCATATTAGATTAGGGCCCACCCAATGATTTAATTATAATTTGACTAATTATATCTGCAACAACTCTATTTACAAATAGGAAAATCAAGGCATTTCAACATCAAGAACTTTTTATTTCAGGGTTTTTGAACTTCATATTTTATCTCTATTTTTGATATCATGATATATCCATGTATTACATCTACTATTTAATAACACCTGCTACCTAAAACTTGGTTTTATCCCTATAAAAATATATAATTTCAAAAATTTCATTCCATTTATTGTACAGTAAAACCAAATACAGCTGAGAACCTGCATACAGTAAAAGTAGTTTCGGGGGAAAAAGACTATAGAATCATGTATATTTGGTAACATTGATAACAAAAAATTGACCCTGAAGATTCTTTTGACCAAAATTTTATAGGATTATTGCATCTTTTTGACAAAATTTTTATGTATAAGTTTGAGTTTAAAAATAATGGCCAGAAAATAAAAGAAAAAATAGCAGGTGGTATTTGATATAGGTATTTAAAACTTGATCAGGAAAATCTTTAATGTAAAGGTTACCAAGAAAATAATTTATTCTGATAAAGTAATTTTAGTAAGATATTTAAATGGAAAATGTTAGAAATATTTTAATTGTACTTAACTTTTTAAAGTACATGCTTTTCTGATAATTGTTCATATATCAGATGCCATTTTACATTTAAAATGTTGACCAGGATCAAAATATGCAGTAGGTCAAAATGTTGGGACTCCAAACTACAGTATTAAAATAGTCTACCATATAAGGGCTCTGTTATAATGGTATCTGATTGACTGAAGCCAGGCAAGTGAGTGGAGTGTTATCAAAAGGAATTTCAAAAACCTGAAATTGTGTAGAAATTGCTCAATCTCTTCATGGTACAACAAGAATGACAATACAATCAGGAGATGGATGTAAGATCATAAATGCTATAGGCCAGGAATATTTACTCGAGACTCCTAACAAGCCCATTTCTTGTTTCCCTCACTAAGAGAACCAATCAGGGTCCTCAGGCCTGGAAGATGGAATACATCCCAGCCAACAAAATGTCCATCGCATGGCAGCTACCACAATATGCTCTTGTTACAGCTGGGGAGGTCATGTTCTCTGTCACAGGACTTGAGTTTTCTTATTCTCAGGTAGGTTTTTGCAAATAGAAAGTGGAGATGGAACTACTGCTCAGAGGATGGAGTTTTAATCCTGACACTGCCTCACTTGGGGCTTCCCTGGTGGCTCAGATAGTAAAGAATCTGCCTATAATGCAGCAGGCCCAGGTTCAATCCCTGGGTTGGGAAGATCCCCTGGGGAAGGGATTGGCTACTCACTCCAGTATTCTTGCCTGGAGAATTCCATGGACAGAAGAGCCTGGCAGGATATACAGTCACTGGGGTCACAAAGAGTTGGACACAACTGAGCAACCAACACTTTGACTGCCTTAATTAGGTATGTGACCATGGCCAAGACCTCTATAGTTTTTGGCTTTAGATTTCTTATGACTCTGAACAGAGTATCAACTTGACTCCCAGGAACATGGCAGGCTGGATCCCTATGCTGTTTGGGATCCAGAAAAGGATACTGAAACATTAAGAATAAGGACTATGGAATCAAACTGCCCATGTTCAAATTTTGGCTGAACATCTATTGTGTAACCTTCAGCAAGTGAATTATCATCTGTCTAATGCTATTTTTGTGTAAAATAAGAATAGTAATAGAAATTATCCCTTAGGGTTGTAATGAAGATTATATGATACAATGATTTAAAAGGTTCAGTTAAGAGCTCCATCTTGTTGTTACTATGAACATTATTAGCATTCCCTGAACTGATGTGATAGCTGAACTTGTGAGGGAAGTTCAAATCTGGAAGTTGGGGTGGGAGAAGTTTTCTGGGTAGATGCATGGTATAGGAGGGTGGTATAGGGAGGTTCTTTACTCACAGATTTGTGTCTTCTCTAGGCTCCCTCTAGCATGAAGTCTGTACTCCAGGCGGCCTGGTTGTTGACAGTTGCAGTTGGGAATATCATCGTGCTTATTGTAGCACAGTTCAGTGGCCTGGTTCAGGTATGTACCCAAGAGAAACAGGAGCACGTGTCTACCCAAGGATTTCCCTACATCTTCCTCTGCTGCCCTTCCCCGACCCCTCTGTCTCCCATTCAACCCTCTGACCTGAGATGAATTAGACACAGATTTTGCCAGGAAAAGAGACATGTAAGTTGCAATAATGGCCACATAGGTCCATTTGAGTCAAGGACAGTGAGCCCTGTCTTCCCCTACCAAAGCTCTTCCTAAACTGGTGACCCTGGGTCAGTCTGCTCCTCAGTCTTCGTCTTAGAAAGATCAGTTTAGTATCAGGTTCTCCATATTTTTCTCTTATATGTATTTCTTCCTACAGTGGGCCGAATTCATTTTGTTTTCCTGCCTCTTGCTGGTGGTCTGCCTGATCTTCTCCATCATGGGATACTACTATGTTCCTTTAAAGCCAAGGGATGTTCAGGGGTCAACAGATAAGCAGACCCCCAAAATCCAAGGAAATATGATCAACCTGGAAACCAAGAAGACAAGGCTCTAATGGTTCCCTAGACTCTGCCCAGACCCCAGTTCCTGACTCTGGTCTTGGCCATCACCATCTTCAAGCATTTTTCACTCCAGCTTGGTTAAAAGAGAGAAATAGTATCATATCCAAGTTGATTGCCTCTACTTTTCTCCCATGATAGAGGCAGGACTAGGTTTTTCAGTGCATTACAGGAAGGCCCCTGAAACTCTATGTCTTCCCATCTGTCAGTGAACTCAGTAAACAGTGTGTAGCATTGCTGAAGCTGACCTGCTGTCTCCAAAAACACAAATGTAGAATTGAGATTGGTCTCTGTGGTTATCAAAGTTATGTAGAAATTCTTTTACCTGCTATTTAGAACTGATTGTCCCACTCTCTGAAGTGCTGATTCAGGGGAAAAATTGCAGAATTAACAGAGAAATGATATTTTAGTGTTCTTCATTAGCAGTGTAATTGTACTGTTTACAAGAACTTCAAGAATTGGTATGTCTGGTGTGATCTGGTCCAGGACCTGCTTTGTCAGCTATCTAGGTCTGATAAGACCTTAGTAAATTTTTCAGTATAGATAGTAGGAGAAAAATTAAATTTTAATAACACATAGGAGATGATATATCTTTCTGATAATTAGTCTTTTATCTACTAACCCAAATGCCCTTTCTCAGTACTGATACATCCTTGGAAACCAAATTAAAGAGAATAAACATGGTTCTGGAAAACAGAACAAGTATAAACTGTGGAAGTCCTGATAAGCCAGTCTTCTTGTGTACACTCTTCTTAGGTACTACATTGTTTCAGCCCTAGATCATACCCTTCTGTGGACAACTGTATAGAAGACACTAATTATAACTTTCCAACTCTGTCTTTTCAGTGTTGTTAGGTGAGGTTTTCCTTATTATCACATTGTCTTGCTTGTTGCAACAAGTATTTAATAACAACAGTATTTGGCTCAACTGGTAAAGAATCCACCTGCAATGTGGGAGACCTGGGTTCAATCCCTGGAAGATCCCCTTGAGAAGGTAAGACTACCCACACCAGTATTCTGGCCTGGAGAATTCCATGAACTGTATAGTCCATGGGGTTGCAAAGAGTCAGACACAACTGAGCGACTTTCACTTTCACTTCCATTTTATTAGTACTTCCTTTGGCCTCAAAGCAGTGGATCAGTTTTGATAACTTTTACTGTTTTGACAAATTTTAAATGACTTTTTTTTTTTTAAGTTATCTTAACACTCTACGTTTGAGCTTCTAAAATGGCAATGCTCAATGAAGGGCATGGTCGCATATCAGGATTCTAACAAAATCTGGGGGTTAGAGTGGTAGAACATGACAGGGTTTTGTTTGCTTGTTGCTGTGTTGGTGAAAAAAGTTGAGAAATATTACCTTACACACAATGAATGACTCAGTGGAAAGACATGGGAATATCATGGCTCTACTGTGTATTGCTGGGGGACAAGTTCAAACATTTCCATTGGTTTTGCTGCATTATTCTCATCTAGAACTGTTTTGAGTCAGTCACATTATAAACAAAACAAAGCAAGTTGCTCCAGTTTCCCAGGCTTTAGTACTCTAATTTCAGTTACCGAGTTTTCAGAAATACCGAAGTGAAAGCAACACTATCCATTTTCGACAGATACATTATTGTGAACTTGACTGTGCTTCTTCAGAAGATAATCTGTTCATTTTTGAAGCAGCTTTAACTTCACCTATTCTATGAACTACTGTCTCAAAAGATATTAACAGTGCTCTGTGAATAAAAGTTTCTATGGTTAAATAAATTTTGGAAATGAAGCATATGATATCCTCTTCTTAAGACTTATTAAAGATTATATTAAAGATTCTAAGAAATGCTTCAGTAAAGACATAAAACGCTCATTTAGCCTTAATGAGCTAAATGTGTTCTGCAGAACATGGACTTGGGAAAAACTGGCAGGCAATTCTTCCCTGTGCTGAAGTAAAAGCTTTTTTCTTTGAAACCCATTACCATTGGTTCTTTCCATTATGGCTAACAAGAATAAGCATAAACCCCTCTTTTATGCGGCAGACTTTTTGCTATTTGGGGAGAATTTTCATGTCATCTCCACAGTCATTAAGTATTCATCAAACTGAAGGTTTTTAGTTTATTTCATGGCTCTTCACAGAGCCTAGTTCAGTCCTTTCACAACTGTTTTTCCAATTCTGAAAAATATCCTTTGCTTGAAATTCAATGGTAGATAAGAATCCCTCTTAATGTGTGTTATCTGAAGCCAAATATGTACAACATTCCAGAAGAGGTCAGACCAGAAGAACTAGAATCTGCCTTTCTCCCAACAATACACTTCTGTTTTATGCAGCCTTAGGTAATATTAGATGTTTTAAGCAACTATATTACAATATAGGTTTACGTTTTAAACACATGTTGGTTAAACCTCAAAAATTTAGAGTTTTTTAAAATTCATTTTTGAGTTTGACTTATTCCATTCATCTAGGTGTTAGGGGAAAAAAAGATGAATAATCTGCTATACCTGTGTGCAAGCTTACCTCACTTATCTTGACTGGCTGTCTTAGAGACTACATGGGGCTTGAGAAAGTCATGAGTATTGAGGAAGAGCAATATGGACAGTACGACAGGACTGGAGTAAGTCAGTCAAGTATGAACAGGTAGAGGATGCCGTCCCAGGAAGCTAGGGCCAGATCATGTGAGGCTTTGTAGCCATGGTAAGACATTATGATGCTATTCTAAGTCCCATGTGAAACCATTGGAGGTTCAGAACATGGGAGTGACATAATCTGATTCTCTCAGCTCACTGGTTGCTAAGCACAGAATTGCCTGTAAGTAGGAAATAGTGGAAACAAAGAGAGTCTGAGTAAAACATGATTGTTATTTGGACAAGGTGGTAGCAGTGGAGGTGGAGAGAAGTGGTTTGACTTGGAATTTATCATTAAGGAAGGACAGACATGAATTGAGTATGGTCTACATACATGATTTGAAAGAGAGAAAGAAATTCTGACAGATTTGAAGGCTCAAGTAATGAGGATGAATGATGGTGCAATTTTCTGTGACTAGGAAAGACTAGGGTAAAAACTGATTTGGGGTATTAAGTAACTACGAGTTTTGTGCATGTTGAACTTCAGATCCCAAAGGGTATCCAACTGGGGCTGGGTATGTAAACTTGAAAGTCATCAGCATATAAATGGTATTTAAAGGCGTGCCATGGGAGGAGATAGCCTAAATGTCATAGAGAATGTTATAATAAATGTTATACTGAAGGGCTTCAAGGAGTACTCCTGGAGTTTTACAGCCTTAGAGATCTAGAAGAGGAGGATCCAGAAGATTATGAGAATGGGTGATTTATGAAGAAAAAGGAAAACCAGGAGAGTGTGATTTAATTATACATTCTTCATTACAATTAGATAAAACTAAAATGAAAAAAGAATTTTTTTACCTAAAGGAAGCACATGGAAACTTGGGTTCTGATAATTTCTATGTAAGTTTTCCTGAATCCTTTTGCTTCCATGGCTTAATTCAATATAATGGACCTTTTTTTTTGTTTTTTTTTAAACCTGAGAGACATAATATCAGAAGCTATGGGAGAACTAAATGGGAATAGAGTCCTTACTCTTAAGGAGCCTGCAGAAGGAAGAGAAGGCATATACATAAATAGCTATCATGTAAATAAAAACTAGTGTAATAAGTTTCATTTGTTTAGAAATTTGCTTTTCATGTGCAGTATTTCAGTCCTGTTTACTGAAGACAAATGTCACCTATGCCAAGGAAATTATAAAATGTTACAAAAATTCATAAGGAGAGTTTACTTCTGGCCACAGGAATTGAGGAAGGAATCATGGACTAGATATCATTTTAGGCTTCATTTTGAAGGTAACTAGAATTTGGACATGGAAGTGAGGGATAAGAGAGCATTCCAGGTAACAAGTTTCCAACACAAGCAGAGGTGAAGAGGCAGGAAAACACAACATTGGGGAAATGATGAGTAGCCTAATTTGTGTGGAGCAGAGTGTGTGCATAGAAGTAGTGGGAGATAAGGCTATAGAAGTATATATGTTGGGAGTCTTCCACATCCATAGACATAAACATTAACACCAATTCTTTGACACCTTTTTAAGGTAACAAAGATCTCCATTTTATTTTAGCTGGGGTAACTCAGTCATCCTCAAACTCAACTATATCTTAAAGCTTCCTTTGGTCATCATTTCCTCTCTGTTTACAGAACTTCTGAGTCATTCACTACTGGTGAGTCTGCTGGTGACAAATTTTCTTAGTTTTTCTTCATTTAAGAATGCCTTTATTTGCTCTTCATTCCTGAAGCATATTTTCCCTATATATAGATGTAAAATTAACAGTTTTGTTTTTTTTTTTTTTTCAGCACTTTGAAAATGTTGTACTACTTTATTTTTGGTTTCAGGTTTAAAAAAACTGCTATCCAGGGAGCAGACGCTGCAGTCATGAGGTTTGAGCTGCACAGCCTGGGTAGAATCACTTCACATAACCAACTTAACATGTCAAAAGATCTGCTGTCATTTGAACCATTTTTCCATTATAGACAATGTGTCATTTTCTCTGCAACTGCTTTCAAGATTTGTTTTTTTTCTTTTTCTTTTTTTCTGGTTTTTTGAAGTTTGGTTAATGATGTGTCATGGCTTGAATTTTTTCTTTTAGTTTATCCTTTTTGTGATTCCCTAATCTTTTTGAATCTGTAGATTAGTGTCTTTCATTGAACTTGAAAATTTTTCATCCTTTGACTATTTCTTTCAATAATTTTTCAGCCCTACTCTCTTTCTCCTCTGCTTCTGGGGCTCTCATGACATAAATGTTAGATCTTTTTTTTCTTGTCCCACATGCCCCTGAGTCTCTGTTCATTTGCTATTGTTGACAGGATAGCTAAGATTAATCTGTTTTACTGATTCTTTACCCTGTCATCTCTAGTCAACTGTTGAGCACATCTAGTGAGTTTTGTGTCATTTACTGTAATTTTCAGTTTCATAATTTTTTAATAGCTTTATTTCTTTGCTGATGGTTTCTACTTTTTGTTTCAAGAATGTGTGTAATTGCTAGTTAAAATATTTTTACAACTGCTGTTTTACAGTCATTGTCAGAGAATTCCAATATCTGAATCATCTCATTATTCAGTTCAGTTCAGACAATCAGTCGTGTCCAGCTCTTTGTGACCCCATGAACCACAGCATGCCAGGCCTCCCTGTCCACCACAAACTTCCGTAGTCCACCCAAACCCATGTCCATTGTGTCGGTGATGCCATCCAACCATCTCATCCTCTGTTGTCCCCTTCTCCTGCCCCCAATCTTTCCCAGCATCAGGGTCTTTTCCAATGAGTCAGCTCTCTGCATCACGTGGCCAAAGTATTGGAGTTTCAGCTTCAACATCAGTCATTCCAATGAACACCCAGGACTGATCTCCTTTAGCATGAACTGGTTGGATCTCCTTGCAGTCCAAGGGACTCTCAAGTGTCTTCTCCAACACCACAGTTCAAAAAGCATCAATTCTTTGGCACTCAGCTTTCTTTATAGTCCAACTCTCACATCCATACATGACTACTGGAAAAACCATAGCCTTGACTAGACTTTTGTTGGCAAAGTAATGTCTCTGTTTTTTAATATGCTATCTAGGTTGGTCATAACTTTCCTTCCAAGGAGTAAGCATCTTTTAATTTCATGGCTGCAGTCACCATCTGCAGTGATTTTGGAGCCCAGAAAAATAGAGTCAGCCACTGTTTCCATTGTTTCCCCATCTATTTCCCATGAAGTGATGGGACTGGATACCATGATCTTAGTTTTCTGAATGTTGAGCTTTAAGCCAACTTTTTCACTCTCCTCTTTCACTTTCATCAAGAGGCTCTTTAGTTCTTCTTCACTTTCTGCCACAAGGGTGGTGTCATCTGCATATCTGAGGTCATTGATATTTCTCCCGGGAATCTTGATTCCAGCTTGTGCTTCCTCCAGCCCAGTGTCTCTCATGATATACTCTGCATATAAGTCAAATAAGCAGCGTGACAATATACAGCCTTGACGTACTCCTTTTCCTATTTGGAAAGGAGTTGTTCCATGTCCAGTTCTAACTGTTGCTTCCTGACCTGCATACAGATTTCTCAAGAGGCAGGTCAGGTGGTCTGGTATTCCCATCTGTTTCAGAATTTTCCAGTTTATTGTGATCTTCATTGTTGGCATCTGCTAATTGTCTTTTCTCATTAAAGTTGCGATTTTCCTGGTTCTTAGATTGGTGAATTATTTTCAATTATATCTTGTACATTTTTGTTGTTAGACTCTGCATGCTACTTAACCTTTTTCTTTTTTGACAAGAATTCACCTTTTTTAGGTGTACTGCTCAGGTCAGGTAGGGGGTGGATTTTCGGCTCCCCAATGGTCCTGTGACAATCCTGGCTCCTATGATACCAACGAGTACTATCTCATTGCTGCTAGGTTTAAAGTTCAGTCCCCTTCTGGGCCCCATGACAGCAGAGGGGAGACTAGAGTGCCACTAACACCACCCTTTCACCTCTTGCTACTGGGTGGGTGTTGAACTTCCGTTCTCTGATGAACTCTACTTAAACTAGGGATGGAAAGATGGTAAGAATGGAAAAAGTGGACAGCCAATATGCCCACTTCATTCCATCTATTTGCGGCCTGGTAGAGGAAGCAGTTCGGCAAGCCTCTGGGCTTTCCAACACAAGGGAAAATAGGAAAAAAAGTGCTGACTTGTATCAGCTTCAACCACCTCCTTTTGCTTCCTAGCTTATAAGGGGTGGAAGCTCTCAGCTCCTAGCTTGGTCATGCTGACACTACCCTAGCGGTAGTGGAATTAGAATACTGCTTGCTACCACTGACCTTGTGAATACCACCCTAGTGGGAGAATCAGATTCCAGCATTGGTTCAGGGATCAAAGTTTAACTCCCTACTCAGTCCCATAGACACCATAATGGAGGTGTTTGGCTGCAGTAGGGTTGGTATTGCAAAAAACATTTTCTATTCTGCTATCTTGTTCTTCTTCTAGTTCCTTGGCTGTGTGAACACTCATTATGGAGGTCTTTTTTGGCTGCACCATTGGTAGTTCCAATTTGTAGGTTCTCCAGGACCCTGGCTGAGATATATAGGAAACAAAAGAAAACCTAGGGATTCCTGAGTTTACTTTCTAAAAACTCAAATACAATGTGGTTGTCCTTTTGTTGACCTTTCCTTTCTTCAACAGTCTATACTAGAGGTCTTATTAACAATGAGATTAATGCTTGGCATCTAGGAAGGGTTTATAAGGTCTTGTGCAGTCCCTGAGAAATTAGTCCTGTATGGTGGTACATAGATTGTGCTACAACATGTAACCTAAGTGGTGGAATGATTACTCCTTCCTAGGTTATGCCATACCAAAGAAAGCCAGATCATTTGCCTTTAACACGTCAGGTTTCTGCATTGCTCTAATGCCCTTAGAGGTGCCAGGATTCGAGATGGATTTAGTTCTAACTAAAGGTAAATTTCTTATTGCTCTGGTTAGGGAGACAGCTTAGTATTATTACTACAAAAAACATGGACTCTGGATTAGTAAACTCTACTTTGAATCTCTATTTACTACTGTGGGTATTTTGCAAGGTTTATTAATATGTCAGAGACTAAAGTAAATGGTCATAATAACTGTCAATAGAGTTTCTCAGTGAAGAGACTAAAACAAAATGTGTGCAAAGCATTAAGGATACACAAAGTACTCCATAAATACGACAATCCACTATGTTAAGTTTTAATCTGTAAGAAAGTTCAGGTCTTCAGTAAGTCAGAACCTTATTGCTGTAAACCTGTGTTGGGCTAACTTCATCTATATTTTCTGCAGTATTCAATTACATAAACTCAAAAGGAGTCAGAATTATATTAATGAGGCCCAGCAGGCTCTGAGTCTTTGATATTAAGTTCCCTAAAGACTAGGATCATATCTTTATTTCCTTTATATTCTCCACAAGATTCTCCCTGCCCAAACCTCTCTTAGAGAACTTGACCAACAACAACCCAAAAGAAGGAAAGCCCTGTGTAATAAGTGACTCTACCATCCTTGGAGTTTGGACCAAGGGTGAACATTGCCCAAGCAGGGCTCATCAAAACCTCTCAAGAATTTAGAATGGAGACAAAGGTTCCGGGAGTCAGATGGTGTAGGACACTCAGGCTGAATGATGTGTAGGCTTTAGGGGGTCAGTGGTGGTGGCAGTATGGCAACTTTTGTGTGAGCAAAAATTACACAGGGGCAAGATTAGAATCCTGTAAAAGAATGTGGTCAGCTGAGAGGACAGATGAGCAAATATAGAGAGAAAAGTTCAAACATGAGGACACACAGCTTAGAAGTGAAACAAAAAGAGCAACAGAGACAAGAACAGAAAAGAGGACAGACATCCAGGGGAAAGTGAGAATGAAAAGGGAACAGGATAGCAGGAACACAGGAATTGGAATGGCCATTCTAGGAGAATTCAGATGACTCCGGGATCTGTTAACAGCAGATACCAATGAGCTCTGCTGCCAGAAGTCTAGTCCCTTTACCCTTGACTGATGGTGCCAGCCTTGCTTGAATATCCTGAAATGACCCCACTTGAGGAGATTACCAGGAAAATGAGGCCAGCTCATTCCCTGCCCAACTCTCCTTTATCGCCTCCACATCTTCAGTGAGAGGCAGATCCTAAAATGCTTGTGGTGCCAACTACCCAGTCAATTTTGGGAGCAAGAGCCCTGCAGGTCAGAAGAGTTATCAAATTCCACTATTGCTTATCAGCAAAACCCTGGTGGAATATACATGGAACTGAATTATGAGGGCATTACACTAGAAATAGAGGGAAAGAATTTCAATTAGGCTAAAAATATATACTGGAGTGGGTAGCCTAACCCTTCTCTAGGAGATCTTCCCAACCCAGGAATCAAACTGGGGTCTCCTCCATTGCAGGCAGATTCTTTACCAACTGAGCTATCAGGGAAGCCAAAAAATTATTATATAGGTGAACTTACCAGATATTCTGCATTCAATGTACAAAGCAGTTGGTAGAGTTCTAATTATTTTATCATTTTGTAGATTGAAAATTACATTTACTTCTCACCTAGGCTGAGTTGAGAGGCCAGGAATCCACAATAGAGGAAGGAATAGAAAGATTTAGGGAGATGAGAATGCCAGAGTGGATTTGTTATGTATTACCCTCTCAGTTATCCCTACCCCGAGGACCTGGTTGTCATAAGAACATTGAGAAATACATTAATGAAGGTAATGCCAACGTATTTGAAACATACCACAGTGGCTGTCTTCTATAGAACAGAGATGAAGGTGGAAAATACTGATATTGAAATAGAGTCTATGATTTAAATAAGGATGATGACAGCATGCAGTGGCATACATGACACAGAGCATCAAATTACCAGAAAAAAATTTGCCCTGGTTATTTTAATAGGCAGAAGGGCTGGTATGGTAATCATAACAATTTGACCCATAGGAATTCTTGGTGCTGAATAACTGATCACAGGTTCCCTAGATCTGAAATAAGGAGGGTCATCTTTGCTTATCTGGGTAACCAAGTTTCTCTGAAGTAAAGGCTCTTTGGTGAGCATTTACATAGGACCTATCTCACAATCTGAGTTCATTCTGAGAAATCCCTTCACATACCTCCTTCGCCAGATCAAACTGTTACCAGTCATCAGTATCTTGTTCATGTCCCTGACTATCCTGCCAAGTCATTTGCCCCTGTCCATGCTTCAGTATAAGAGCTGCTCCATAGGCCAGCTTTCCTGCAGGCAAAATAAGCAATGAGATGTCATATTTAAAATTCTGTCCATTGGATGGAATTTCCTATTCTTTTACTGAAGAGCTGCTCTTTGGTGGGCCTGCTGCATTGCAGAAATCATCTCCAGCTTTCATGCAAATCTGTGTATAAATCAGGCTCAGATTAACTGGCCTTGGAGAACACTCCACGTGACGTAAGCATAGAGTGAGGGCAGGATGGCAGTGCAATGGGAGTAGCACACCAGGAGTGAGAGCTACCTGCTCATCCAATTTACTCTTGCTCAAGCCCAGTCTCAAATATACCACATGATTCAGGAGTGCTATTGGGCATGCCTGACTCTATGGCTTGGTAGATCAGACACTCAATTCAGGTGGGGCAGCTGGTGTTCTACAGTCAAATGAGGATTCAGTCTCTACCACAGCCCTCTAGCAAGTCAAGAGTTCTCTCTCAAAATGAGGATAACTACTTTTCAAAATAGGCACGATTTTGCTCAAAACCCCTATGAGCCTCTACTCTGAATCTCCTATCAGGGCTTTCACAGAATTCATACAGCATCTTTATCAGTCATAGGTATTTTGCAAACTATTGGTCTCACTGATCACAAATAATCATCTATCATTCAAACTAGGACAGTCTTGAGAGTAAAAGTGGACACTAATAATAAACATATTGGGATAACAGGCATAAATTAAAACTATCTTGAGATATATGACCATCCAGTCATAAAAGCCAAGTAATTAATTTTTTTACTAGGTATTTGTGACCAGCCAGAGTACACACTGAAAGATGAATCCAGGATATTTTGATACCTTTCAATTCTAAGATATCTGGGATTAGCCTATTGAACTCCAAGGTAAGAAATTTTCAAGTATTCAGGCAAAAAAAAGGAAATAATTTAATTAGTTCCTGAACCTGGATGATTTGTTATAAGAGATTACTTGGTTTTATACACCAAGTTCCCAATTCAGTAGCTATAAAACAGGGCCTGAAAATTTGTATTTTAACATATTCCCATGTGATGTTAATGCTGCTGATCCAGGGACCATACATTAAGAACCAGTGATCTTAATGAGAAGAAGAAAAAAAAAATCCCAAATTGTCATGCTTTTCCACAGCAACACTCAATACCAGAAGATAATGCAGCAGTTGCTAACATATTCTAAAGAAAAAATTATACCAAAATATGGTTGAATTTTTAAGACCACTGGTAGTTTTCATAAATTTAAGACTGCCTGTTTGAGAGAGAACCTCTTGCAAAAGCTGTGTGATGATGAAATCCAGATAAGAAATGATGAATAAAAACAAAGAACTTGGGAATGGAGAAGCTCACACTATGAGAATGATGATTGTAAAGAAGATTCTAAACTTTGATAAAATAATACTTACTTAAATACAGATAGAATAACATATCTCATCTCTAAGTGTTGAAATATATAAACCAAAATTTGAGCCTCTCCTTAGGAAGGGCATCACTTTTAATTTAAAAGGAAACTAAACAAGATCAAGAAAAGATCCTAAAAGTACTTTCTTTATTCAGACACTATGTTGTAATTCACTTTTTATTCTGATAAAGGAATCTAGAGAGTATAGTATATTTAGACCTGACAGTCTAAAGAACAGTTGTATTTACTAACTAACTGAAGTTCAGATGAGGTCTTCATGAATACAAAACCTGACTAAGCTCTACCTTACCTACAATTTCTCAGCAGTATTTACCTGCTAGTCAAGGTAAGAAATTACTCTTGTGCTGTCAAATTGTCTGAATGTCTCATCTGAAATGTAAATCTTTATGTGTGTCAAGAGTTGTGAAATATGTTTGAGATAATGAAAAGAAGTATGAACACCTGACTAGTTCCTGTCTTGATGTATCAGATCTTAAAATGAACACTAAGAACTCTGTGTCCATGACACTATCCCAAGAAAAGTGCATCATTTTACTCTACAGTTATTAAAGACCAGAATAGCTTTTGATTTTTTAAGATTTTAATATTTCAAATTCCCAAAATATTATATATAGATTTTTAAAAAATAAAATATAGCCATTATCTAACCTAAATAATCATGATTCCCTGCTTTTATCAAACATCCAGTCAGTGCTCCCATTTCCAATTTTTTTTTAACTTTTAAAACTTTATTTGAATCAAGATCCAAAAAAAAGCCACAAATTATAATTGGTTACCTTTTAAATTTCTTTTCATCTATGGGTTTCTACTCTACCTTTTCTCCCCTTCACAATTTATTGGTTGATGAAACTATGTCAATTGTCCTATGAACTTCCCATAGTCTAGCTTTGCTAACTTCATTCATGGGGTGGAGTTTAATGTTCTTCTGAGTTTCTACAAATTGGTAGAAAATGATTCTTGCTTGAAATTTTGGCATATACATGTAATATGTGAGGTTATGATGAGCCATTATGATAAAGTACTTAATATCTAGCTGTCTCTCCTTTTGATATGTTTACAGTGATGGATAATCTACTAAAGGTTGCAAAACAGCATTATTCTATCATATACTTTTCATTTATTAGTTGGAATATGTTTATAAAGAAAAATATGCAGCTTCTACTCTATGACTGTGTAAGGGGAGAGACCATGTTATTTAGCTCCCCACCATACACTCAGTGTCTAAAATAGTGCTGACACACAGTAAATGTTCAATTAGTATTTATCTGATAAATAAATGACAATTTCTCTGCTGCTTTACTTCTGGAAAGTAGGGTGAAAAATTATTCTAGATAAGAGTGTGTGTCACAATAGGAAATAAGAAATGGATTACATTCATAATTCTTTTACTAGCTATGTAATTTTAGGGGAAAGTTGTATAAAGGCCATTAATTTTATCCATGTTCTGAATATACTGTGGTATAAAAGTAATGACAACAGCAAAAAGTTGATTGCTACAGTTACTTTTCATAATAATGAAAGTATTTTCTTTCTATTATTCTAGCATATGGTTAGACAGGCGCTTAAATAGACATGAACAAATATAACTATAATCAAAAAAGAAATCTGTCACATTAGATCAAAAGAATCCCTTTAGTCCAAAAAACTACCTTGGCCAGTTTCCCTGAAAGAAAAGGCATGTAATCTTCATTGCTCCAACCTCAAAGGATAGTGCTCCGGTCCTATACTTATTACTTTCTTTTAAAAGCCCATTAGATAATGTCACCCATAAATTCATGGCCTCTGAGACTGGTGAAGAAAATTTACCTTTAAGTCACTACAAAATTCTGGCATAAGTGTTTTTCTATTCTTACATAAATAATGTGTGTGTGTGTGTGTGTGTGTGTGTGTGTGTGTACATATATATACACATGACTCTTGAGAGTCCCTTAGACAAAAAGAAGATCAAACCAGTCAATACTAAAGGAAATCCACCCTGAATACTCACTGGAAGGACTAATGTTGAAACTGAAGTTGAAACTCCAATACTCTGGCCACCCTGAGGCAAACAGCCGACTCAGTGGAAAAGACCTTGACGGTGGGAAAGATTGAAGGCAGAAGGGGAAGAGGGAGACAGAGGATGAGATGATTGGATAGCATCACTGATTCAATGGACATGAACTTGGGCAAACTCCGGGAGATGATGAGGAATAGGGAGGCCTGACATGCTGCAGTCCATGGGGTTGCAGAGTTGGACATGACTTGGTGACTGAACAACATGGATGTATGCATGGATGCATGTATGTGTGTACATATATATACATTTCAACAAGTTTTCAGTTTAGGCCATAATATCTTCTGTATGGTTTTACCATACTTTTTGACTTTTATGTAGTCAAGCATAATAATCTTTCCCTCTATGACTTCTGCCTTTGATGTCATGCTTAGAAAGGTCTTCCCTACCCTAAGAGCTAAAATATAATCTCCTAAATTTTTATACATTTTATGATTTTATTTTACTTGTATATTCATTTACTTACAACTTATCTTCAATACATATGTAAGTTATTTTTCTGAATGGTATATGATAGGAAGCTATAAAGTGAGATATGGTTACAGATTGGTGAAAAAAGAAAAAATGCACATTCAGTTCAGTTCAGTTGCTCAGTCATGTCCAACTCTTTGTGACCCCATGAATCACAGCACACCAGGCCTCCCTGTCCATCACCAACTCCCGGAGTTTACTCAAACCCATGTCCATCGAGTCGGTGATGCCATCCAACCATCTCATCCTCTGTCGTCCCCTTCTTCTCCTGCCCCCAATCCGTCCCAGCATCAGGGTCTTTTCCAATGAGTCAACTCTTTGCATGAGGTGGTCAAAGTACTGGAGTTTCAGCTTCAGCATCAGTCCTTCCAATGAACACCCAGGACTGATCTCCTTTAGGATGGACTGGTTGGATCTCCTTGCAGTCCAAGGGACTCTCAAGAGTATTCTCCAACACCATAGTTCAAAAGCACCAATTTTTCAGTGCTCAGCTTTCTTCACAGTCTAACTCTCAAATCTATACATGACCACTGGGAAAACCATAGCCTTGACCAGATGGACCTTTGTTGGCAAAGTAATATCTCAGCTTTTTAACATGCTATCTAGGTTAGTCATAATTTTCCTTTCAAGGAGTAAGCGTCTTTTAATTTCATGGCTGCAATCACCATCTGCAGTGATTATGGAGCCCAAACAATTAAAGTCTGACACTGTTTCCACTGTCTCCCCATCTATTTCCCATGAAGTGATGGGACCAGATGCCATGATCTTAGTTTTCTGAATGTTGAGTTTTAAGCCAACTTTTTCACTCTCCTCTTTCACTTTCATCAAGAGGCTTTTTAGTTCCTCTTCACTCTCTGCAATAAGGGTGGCGTCATCTGCATATCTGAGGTTATTGATATTTCTCCCGACAATCTTGATTCCAGCTTGTGCTTTTTCCAGCCCAGCGTTTCTCATGATGTACTCTGCATATAAGTTAAATAAGCAGGGTGACAATATACAGCCTTGACGTACTCCTTTTCCTATTTGGAACCAGTCTGTTGTTCCATGTCCAGTTCTAACTGTTGCTTCCTGACCTGCATACAGATTTCTCAAGAGGCAGGTCAGGTGGTCTGGCATTCCCATCTCTTTCAGAATTTTCCACAGTTTATTGTGATCCACACAGTTGAAAGCTTTGGTGTAGTCAATAAAGCAGAAATAGATGTTTTTCTGGAACTCTCTTGCTTTTTCAATTAACCAGCAGATGTTGGCAATTTGATCTCTGGCTCCTCTGCCTTTTCTAAAACCAGCTTGAACATCTGGAAGTTCACAGCTCACATATTGCTGAAGCCTGGCTTGGAGAATTTTGAGCATTACTTTACTAGCGTGTGCACATAGAGCTGAAGAGCTGAAGTCACTCAGTCATGTCCGACTCTTTGCGACCCCATGGACTGTAGTCTCCCAGGCTCCTCGGTCCATGGGATTATCTGGGCATGAATACTGGAGTGGGTTGCCATTTCTTTCTCCAGGGGATCTTCCCGACCCAGGGATTGAACCCGGGTCTACCACATTGTAGGCAGACACTTTACCATCTGAGCTACCAGGGAAGCCCTAGCTGTCATAAATTCCCTAGGTAATTTATCATGAATGGATATAAGAGAAGCAACCGGAAACATCACTTCAATGTATTTTGAATTTTATTTAGTTCTTTAATCTATTTGTTTCTTCCTGGTCTAAAACAATATAGTTCATTTAAATAAATGTTTAGAGAAAACTCACATTAGAAGGTAAGCTTCACAATGGCAAAACTCATACCATTCCTGGTGGCTGCCTTCTTATGTCTTTGGTTCACTGCTATATTCCCAGAGGTTAGACTAGTGCTTGGAATGTGATACATACTTATTATTTATACAGGTTGAAAGAATGACTAAATGCACAAACTTAGGTATTTCGAAACCTCAATTTCTTGACGCTCTACTTTTCTCTGTGTTATAAAATGGAAACCTCAGATTTTAAAAGGTTGAAAGCCTTTTTAAAGTAAAGTCAGCTTTAAACACTGTTCCTGCCCTCTGGCTACCATAATAAAACATCACTGAAACATCATTATTATCACCAAACATGCCTAGGACTCTATGTTAGATGTAAAAGTCTAGGATTTTATATAGTTACAGATTCCCTGCTCACATTCTGGTTAGGAAATAAAAGTGTCCACACACACCCATATATACACATAGGTAAAATAAAATATGCATATATGTGTTAAATGCCAAATAGATAAGAATAATGACCAGAGAGTCAGAGGACTAGGCTCCATGAACAAGTTTTCTTACCTGTAAACAAAATCATAATTCCTACACCTCGTAAAATAATTCAAGATTTAGAAAAGAAAGCAGCCACCAAAGATGGCTTTTAATGTTGCATGACACTAAAGTCTCAAAAATAATAACCAACCATTCAGAGCTTTTACTTATGGCACAAACTATTTTAAATGCTTTCTTGTACTAACATCTGGGATTCTCTGGTGGCTCAGCGGGTAAAGAATCTGCCTGCAATGCAGGAGACACAGGTTTGATCCCTGGGTCAGGAAGATCCCCTGGAGAAGGGAATGGCTACCCACTCCAGTATTCTTGCCTGGAGAACTCCATGGACAGAGGAGCCTGGTGGGCTTGAAAAGAGTCCTTTGGATCACAAAGAGTCAGACAGGACTGAGCAACTTTCCCTTCTTCACTAACTCATTTAATCCTCTCAACAACTGTAAAGTATACATACTGTTATTTATCCCCCCAATTTTAATGATGAGCATACTAAACTTTGGTTTGCACAAGTCACACTGTAGAGTATGAGGGTAAAGTTTCAAAGATTCTGGCTCCAGAACCTGTGTGCTTAATACCACAGGAAACAATCTAAGTATACTTTAAAAGAGCAGAATTTAGAGAAGCAGATAGGCTGAGGGAGCCACGTTCATCTACCTGCCTGGAACAATAAATGAAAAATATGGCGAAGACAGCAGTTAAGTATGGAAGTTTTCTGATTACACAATCACCTTTAAAAGCCACCACTGTCAAGGCAAGCATTTGTAAACTTTCTCTTGTGTTTCTCCTCTACTATAGCATATCTCTCTCCTTTACCCTTAAAGTCACGAACTTTTGAATCAGGGGGAAAAAAAGACAATTATTTTTCAATAATTAAAGCTACTATCCTGCTGCCAGAGCACACGCTCTGGCCTTGATCTTCTGAGAATCTTTTCTATGAGGCCCTGTCCTTGATGCCGCCAAGGATCCCTGTGAAGGGAAGAAATGAAGAAGGCAGGCAACCCAACGTAATGTAGCTGCAACTGATCCTAAGCATCTTCAGATCTTAACTCTGAACCTTTTTTACTCACCTTTCTTAACACCCCCTTCCCCACTTCAATCCCTCCCCCTATCCAAATAACAACCGCTAAGGTAACAGCGTCGCCTCCAGTCAGATCCATAGACTGCGCTCTGAGGCCAAGGGCTCCTCTACTCCGGATTCTAGACTCGGCTTTGGCGCTACCAGGCTTCGGACATCAGGCCTCACGCCCACGCTCCGGCCCTCCCCCTCCTCAGTTTCCACACCACATCTCCCTCAAAAAGGCCGGATCTCTTTCAAAGAGCTCCTAAAAAACGGGCTGCTTGGTCCAGAAGCCTGTGGTCCTGCCCTCTGGGTATCCCGGGCCCTCCTTCTTCCTAAGACGCCACTTGAAGTCGGCTACCTCATTCCAGCCTTGCGTCGCTCCACTAAAGAACTCGGCTCCCAGCACGTTACCTCAGAAGTGAGGCCTACCGGGGGGGGCGCTGCGTGCGTCACAACGCGTGAAGTCGGCGCAGGGACCCGGAGCCTCGCGGCCAAGGGGCGGGGCGCCCTTCTCCAGGAAGCCAATCAGCACCCAGTGGGACGGCGTTCGGCTGGCGCGGGGCGGAGACCTTAGTGGCTGCACTGGCAGCAGGCCGCGCAACTGGTTCAGGCTGAGTTGACAACTGGCAGTGGGCACTGACGGCCCAGGTAAAGTCAGCCGCAGGAGAAGGATGAATGGAGCAGCTGGACCTTCGCATATTGACAGCCGCGAGCGAGTTCTCAAATTAGGGGGCAGTTTTGCGACACAGCCTCGCTGCGCCTTCCACACTGTGTGCTGTGGGTGAGGACGCCCGACGGGAAAGGGAGGAGTTCTGGTTTTGGGGGTGCAGAAGCACAACACTCTCCAAGTTGTGTTCGAACAGATCCTCTTATTCTGTGGGAGAATGGGGTGAGCTGAGCAACCCGCTGCCTTATCCGGAAATTGCTAGGGGGCCGGTAGAAGCAGGCGGATGGAAGCAGCAGGTGTGGGTAATTCTAAGTGGAGTGATTAAGTGAGACCAGCAGGGCTTCTCTGGTGGCTGAGACGGTAAGGAATAGGCCTGCAAAGCGGGAGACCTGGGTTCCATCCCTAGGTTGGGAAGCTCCCTGGAGGAGGAAATGGCAACCCACTCCAGTGTTTTTGCCTGGAGAATCCCCATGGACAGAGAGCCTGGCAGACTACAGTCCATGGGGTCGCAAAGAGTTGGACACGACTGAGCGACTAAGCACAACAGCAGGTAGAAAGGGACGGTATGTGGGGTAGGTCTGGAGGCGACTATGGATGGAGTCAGAGCTGACTGGTGGACGATTCAGAGGTGGAAAGGAAGGTACAGTTGACCCTTGAACCACACAGGGGTTAGGGGTGTCGAGCTCGCGCGGTGGAAAATCCACTTATTGCTGTCTCTGCCTCAGAAACCAGGGAGTCGATACACGACTCACCGGAGGTCCAGAAGCTGAAGCCGTTGGGTAGAATCAGACTCAAACTCTAGTGTTTTGATTCCATGTGTGTGACCTCTAATGCAACACATACTTCTCCTCACACTTCATTAATTTTAAAGATCTGTAAGATGAAAATACAGGTACTCTATTTAGTGGGGGAAAATTCTGCATATAAATGGACCTGTGAATCTCAGCCCTGTGCGTGTTACTCAAGGTACAACTGTAGTAAGGTGACAAGTGGATGAGGGGCAAAGGGAAATGGAAAGGAGAATGCCTTTAGGTTGTAGGAAAAATTCTTTCCTGTCTTGACTTTTGGTGTCTCTGACTGATGGGAGTTCTTAGTGTATTTCTGGGGAAAGATTCTGGATCATTCTAATATCTGAATCTCTTTTGGGCCCCTGATTTCATTCAGTCATTTATCAAATACTGATGATCACAGTATTGAAGGGTGCACTGTTAATTTACTAGAAAGCTCTTTTGTCATCTGGAACTAGTTTTGATACATTTTTATCTTTTATGTTGTTGAGGTAGGAAATAGAACTCTTGCTTTAATAGTTGGATGTTGTAGATTCCAGGAAGGAAAGTGTAATATATTATGATTTGGTATGCAATACATTTATTCTTTGCACAATAGCCCTCATAGAATTATAGAAAGGGAAGGAAACTTTGAAATTATTGAAGCATAACCTTTTATTTTTCTGTGGCAAAATTGTGAAGTAGGTATTTTTTTCACTCCCTCTTACTAGCACTGCCTGTCCTTAGTGTCTCATCATACCACCTTTCTCAGCCGTTCTATCCTTAGACTGTTTAGAGATCTCTATGGTTTTTGCTCTGAAGTGTTCCTCGCTTCAGTTAAAACTCACATTCTCCAAAAGTTTACTTAAGTTATACACAATCTAATTACAGTAACTCACAGTGAAGATATGAAGAACCAGTAGATTTATCCCTCTAAGGGTATATTTACATTTTATGAAAGGGTTTTTTATTAAGCAAAATTAATATACAGCTGCTAGAATAAATAAGGGAGATATTTGCAAACAGATCTTCAACACTGACCCTTCTTTACCACACTGTGTGGTCCAAGACTTACCACAGTGAAATAGCTAGTGCTAGCTGTGTAGTTTCTTTCCTTGAGTCCCATTTTCCAAAAGTATGATATAGTTCTTACCTGATTTCACCACACCTTTCTTTCAATTAATAACTTCCCTTGCTTTTGAGCTTCTTTCTCAGGTATTCAATAGCCTTAGTATTGACATTAGTTTTTATAATTATAAGATTTAACATTATACAAATATCTTTAAAAATCTGTTTTTGTGAAACTTGGGTATATATTCTAAGGGCATAAGCACCAAGTTAGATGAATAAGGAAAAGCCTTCTAAAAGATCTTTGCTGGTGTTTCAGAGAATGTACCAATTTATAAACGTTCCCAAAATGTTGGAATTGTGTCTTCAGAATCAGAGTATCTATGATCCAGTTACAAGAATGAAAATAAACAAAATGACAATAATAACCACAATAAACTCAGATGGTTGAATATACTTTTAGTCCTGTGAAGACATTACAAAGGTTTTTCTGCACTTAGTTTTATTCTTCTTGAAGCAGACAAAGTCTTTCTAGATTGATTAAAATAAAACTAGTCATTGTCCTTGACGACATGTTCATTTCCCATATGATTCTCACCTTAAGGGCTCAGAGTGAAGGATAGAAACTATAGACTTTCATAGAAGCAAGTGGAGTTGGTTTATTTATTTTTTTAAAGTGGTACATTTTGCCTTCTGAAAACTAAAAGTATTTATTATTTCTTAATTATCACTACTATGCATAAAGATATATTTTTCCTCAGGGAGATTGAAGAAGAACCTTTTATCTATTTTTTTAAAAATATATTCATGTTTAAGCTCTGTAATGAACAAAATACACAAAAATAATATATTAATTTCAACTTTTGTATTAAACTATGTAACAACACAATTCACCTTAAATTGCTGAGCTCATCTATAGAACGAAGCAATAAATTCAGCCATTCTATCATTTTTTATTAAAATTATGAAATG
The DNA here is from genome assembly GCF_023699985.2 of Odocoileus virginianus. NCBI lineage: Eukaryota > Metazoa > Chordata > Mammalia > Artiodactyla > Cervidae > Odocoileus > Odocoileus virginianus. The sequence continues at coordinate 9,041,884 of NC_069677.1, forward strand.
CCCTTAAATTCATAAGTATGTGAAAAACATAATATTTCAGCACCAGTTTTACATAATGCTCAAAGCTTTTATTCATTCACTAAATGTAAAATTGTTATAACCTTCTAAATGTTTTTAACAGGTAAGGCTGTGAAAGTATAAATTGAAAATATCAGATAGTTTGTAATGGTGGTTCAAATATATTTTAACAAGACATTTATTTAAAACTTTTACTGAAAATTAGTTGCCATATAATACTATGTTAGTTTCATGTGTGTTTTATAATGATTTGACATTAGCATTCATTATGCAATGATAATAATATCTTGTTGTTGTTCATCATTTGGTCATGTCCAAACTCTTAATTAACCCATAGACTGAAGCATGCCAGGCTTCCTTGTCCTTTACCATCTCCTGGAGTTTGCTGAAACTAATGTCCACTGAGTCAGTGATGCCATCCAACCGTCTCATCCTCTCTTGCCCCCTTCTCCTCCTGCCTTCAATCTTTCCCAGCATCAGGGTCTTTTCCAATGAGTCAGTTATTTGCATCAGGTGGCCAAAGTATTGGGACTTCAGCTTCAGCATCAGTCCTTCCAATGAATATTCAGGACTGATTTCCTTTAGGATTGGCTGGTTGGATCTCCTTGCAGTCCAAGGGGCTCTCAAGAGTCTTCTCCAGCACCACAATTTGAATCAATTTTTCATCGTTCAGCCTTCTTTATGGTCCAACTCTCACATCCGTATGTGACTACTAGAAAAACCATAACTGACTATATGGACCTTTGTTGGCAAAGTAATGTCTCTGCTTTTTAATACTCTATCTAGGTTTCTTCCAAGGAGCAAGCCTCTTTTAATTGCATGGCTGCAGTCACCATCTGCAGTGATTTTGGAGCCCAAGAAAATAAAGTCAGCCACTATTTCCACTGTTTCCCCATCTAGTTTCCATGAAATGATGGGACCAGATGCCATGATCTTAGTTTTCTGAATGTTGGATTTTAAACCAACTTTTTCACTCTCCTCTTTCACTTTCATCAAGAGGCTCTTTAGTTCTTCTTCACTTTCTGCCATAAGGGTGGTATCGTCTGCATATCTGAAGTTGTAGATATTACTCCCAGCAATCTTGATTCCAGCTTGTGATTCATTTAGCCTGGCATTTCACATGATGTACTCTGCATATAAGTTAAATAAATAGGGTGACAATATACAGCCTTGACATACTCCTTTCTCAATTTTGAACCAGTCCATTGGTACATGGACAATTCTAACTGTTACTTCTTGACCTACATGCAGGTTTCTCAGGAGGCAGGTAAGGTATACCCATCTCTTTAAGAACTTTCCACAGTTTGTTGTGATCCACACAGTCAAAGGCTTTCACATAGTCAGTGAAGAAGAGATAGATGTTTTTCTGGAATTCTCTTGCTTTTTCTATGATTCAATGGGTGTTGGCAATTTTATCTCTGATCCCTCTACCTTTTCTAAATCTAGCTTGTACATCTGGAAGTTCTCGGTTCATGTACTGTTGAAGCTTAGCTTGAAAGATTTTGAGCATTACCTTGCTAGCATATGAAATGAGTGCATTTGTGCAGTAGTTTGAACATTTCTTTGGCATTTCCCTTCTTTGGGTTTGGAATGAAAACTGACTTCTTCCAGTCCTGTGATCACTGCTGAGTTTTCCAAATTTGTAGTAAGTCTAGAAACCATCTATCTCCATACAAAGTTACTACAGTATCATTGACCATGTTCCCATGCTTTATATTATATCCCCATAACTTGTTTATTATGTAACTGGAGGTTTGTATCTCTTAATCTCCTTCAGGGTGTACCTAATTTATAACAAATACTCCAATTAATGTTACTGGGGAGAAAGTAGTATTCTACCTTTATGTACTTGGATAATTATTCCTGTTCAATATGCTGAGGTTTTAGAAAAACCTGGATGTGAAATCTGACCTCCACCACCTATATATACAATGCAGGTCTGGGAATATTCTCTGAGCTTTCAGCCTCAGTTTCTTAATGTGAAATGATAATAATGATATCTACATCTCAGAGCATCACAATTAAATAAGATAGTAAAAACATTCTAGAACAGTGTTTGGTACATGGTATAGAATAAATAGTACTTACCATTATTCTTGAATTGTTATAATAATGTGTATATGAGGAGTGCAAATAAATGTAATTTACTTAGATTTTCAAAAAGCATTTATCAGGGCTTGGCAATACAATCTATCAAAAAGATAGTTGGGCATGTGTTAGGGAACATGTGACCTGTTATATAAATGATAAACTAGGAACTTCCCTGCCAGTCCAATGGTTAAGACTGAGCTTCTAATGCAGGGGGCACAGGTTTAATTCATGGTCAGCAAGATAAGATTTATATGCCACATGATGCTGCAAAGGAAAAGAATACACAGGTAGACTAGATGTGGTAGGTGTCCTAAAAATATTACCATTCAGTGAGGAAGATGGGCTTCCCTCATAGCTCAGTTGGTAAAAAATCTGCCTGCAATGCAGGAGACCTGGGTTCAATTCCTGGGTTGGGAAGATCCCCCGGAGAAGGACTTGGCAACCCACTCCAGTATTCTTGCCTGGAGAATCCCATGGACAGGGGGACCTGGCAGTTTGCAGTCCATGGGGTCATAAGAGTCAGACACGACTTAGCAACTAAACCTCCAATGAGGAAGATAGGAGACAAATTAGTAATGTAAGGACTGTCATAAACGTATATACAGAATATCATGGGAGTACAAGAGAGAGGTAATTCAGCCTGGAGAGGGAGAGGAGACATCAGTAATGCTGTCCTGAAGATGAGTTGAAATTACCCAGGTGAAGGAAAGAAGGAAGGACCTCTTAGGCAGAGAAAAGAAAGGTATGGCTTAAGACAAAGCAACAAGGAACCTGTTAAAATTTGAAAAACTACATATAAGTCACTATTCCTAAGTAAGAAAGAGTGCTTATGAAGACATAGTGGGAGATAGAAAGGTATTCAGAAGTTAAAGAAGGGCCTATTGTATAATGCAAAAGAATTTGAATTTTATCCTGTGACCCTTTCAGATAACTGAAATGGAAGAGAATTGTTCAAATTACGACTTGCTAAGAATAAAAAAAATTTTTTTTTCTGCTGGGCATACAATCCTTGAACTATTATGGATAATAATAGGAATTATATATTCTCAAATATTGTGGGGTTTTCCCCCTTCATTATAGAACTTTTTAAAATAAGAGCATTACATTTCTTCACTTTTCTTAATATTGTGGGTATTATATGGAAGTATTGATTATAGTTTGAGACATTTAGATTCTCCTATTTTCTTTATTAACTTATTTTCATCATCTTAGTGAAAACATCAAGAAGCTGGAGGCATTCCATAAAATAGAACTTTTATTATTCCTTTAAGAGTACCTTAAGGTACTGGTGGTTCTTTAATAATAGGGTAGATTTTCTAATTCTCATTCTTCAAGGTTTTCTTTGGTAGTATCATATAGAAGAAACTAATAATAATGAAGATTCTTAAGTGGGTCAGCATTGGGCATTTACAAATCTCTTTTTTTATGAACAACTCTCTATGGTTGACTGTATAAAATTTCAAAATGTTGAGTTTTGAAAGAAAAAGAGATACTTGACTCTTAAGATTTGTCATTGATCTGTCGAAGTCTGGCATATGTTTAGTGTTATCTTGTGAGGTACTTTTCTGGGCTTCAGTGAAATAACCCACAGGAAACTTCCAGCTGCAGGTCACATTATGCAATGATGTATGTCTAGTGGTTGCTAAACAACTTTAGCCCTCAAACTTCAGTCTGGGTAAAAGTTCCATACGTGTGATGGCTACTCTACCACCCTAGATGACCCTATTGGTCAAAGACTCTTCCAAGATGAACCTAGTCTGATCGTTTCCTATGCATTTACTTAGCTCACATGGGAAAATAGCCTACCACTTTCTCGAGACTTCTTATTTTAGGACTAGAGTTCTATTTTAACATCCTATTATAGTTTTACTTTTAAATGAATTAAAATTTTTATCATTGTATAATAAACTTTTTTTACCCTGTTTTTTGTTTTTGTGATTTTAAGCTTAAATACTAATTTTTCCACCTTTGCTTTCTTTTTGTCTGCAAGTTCATAAAATCTTAGTGTCTCTTGCTTTACTTTTTAGTTTACATTGTTTTAACTATATATTTTGTTAACAGTATATTTTGTGTTTGATTTTTTTCCATTTATTTTTATTAGTTGGAGGCTAATTATTTTACAATCTGGTAGTGGTTTTTGCCATATATTGACATGAATCAGCCATGGATTTACATGTGCTCCCCATCCCAATCCCCCCTCCCGCCTCCCTCCCCATCCGATCCCTCTGTCTCATGCATCCAACCTGGGCTGGTGATCTGTTTCACCCTTGAGAGTATACTTGTTTCAATGCTATTCTCTCAGAATATCCCACCCTCGCCTTCTCCCACAGAGTCCAAAAGTCTGTTCTATACATCTGTGTCTCTTTTTCTGTTTTGCATATAGGGTTAGCGTTACCATCTTTCTAAATTCCATATATATGCATTAGTATACTGTATTGGTGTTTATCTTTCTGGCTTACTTCACTCTGTATAATGGGCTCCAGTTTCATCCATCTCATTAGAATTGATTCAAATGAATTCTTTTAAAATGGCTGAATAATATTCCATTGTGTATATGTACCACAGCTTCCTTATCCATTCGTCTGTTGATGGGCATCTAGGTTGCTTCCATGTCCTGGCAATTATAAACAGTGCTGCGATGAACATTGGGGTGCACATGTCTCTTTCAGATCTGGTTTCACGGTGTGTATGCCCAGGAGTGGGATTACTGGGTCATATGGCAGTTCTATTTCCAGTTTTTTAAGGAATCTCCACACTGTTCTCCATAGTGGCTGTACTAGTTTGCATTCCCACCAAAGTGTAAGAGGGTTCCCTTTTCTCTACACCCTCTCCAGCATTTATTGCTTGTAGACTTTTGGATGGCAGTCATCCTGACTGGCGTGTAATGGTACCTCATTGTGGTTTTGATTTGCATTTCTCTGATAATGAGTGATGTTCAGCATCTTTTCATGTGTTTGTTAGCCATCTATATGTCTTCTTTGGAGAAATGTCTGTTTAGATCTTTGGCCCATTTTTTGATTGGGTCATTTATTTTTCTGGAATTGAGCTGCAGGAGTTGCTTGTATATTTTTGAGATTAATTATTTCCCAGTTGCTTCATTTGCTATTATTTTCTCCCATTCTGAAAGCTGTCTTTTCACCTTGCTTATAGTTTCCTTCATTGTGGAAAAGCTTTTAAGTTTAATTAGGTCCCATTTGTTTATTTTTGCTTTTATTTCCAATATTCTGGGAGGTGGGTCATAGAGGATCCTGCTGTGATTAATTTTGGAGAGTGTTTTGCCTAAGTTTTCCTCTAGGAGTTTTGTAGTTTCTGATCTTATGTTTAGATCTTTAATCCATTTTGAGTTTATTTTTGTGTATGGTGTTAGAAAGTGTTCTAGTTTCATTATTTTACAAGTGGTTGTCCAGTTTTCCCAGCAACACTTGTTAAAGAGATTGTCTTTTTCTCATTGTATATTCTTGCCTCCTTTGTCAAAGATAAGGCGTCCATAGGTGTGTGGATTTATCTCTGGGCTTTCTATTCTGTTCCACTGATCTATATTTCTGTCTTTGTGCCAGTACCATACTGTCTTGACTGTAGCTTTGTAGTATAGTCTGAAGCCAGGCAGGTTGATTCCTCCAGTTCCATTCTTCTTTCTCAAGATTGCTTTTGCTGTTTGAGGTTCTTTGTGTTTCCATACAAATTGTGAAATTATTTGTTCTAGTTCTGTGAAAAATACCATTGGTAGCTTGATAGGGCTTGCACTGAATCTATAGATTGCTTTGGGTAGTATACTCATTTTCACTATATTGAGTCTTCCAGGCCATGAACATGGTATATTTCTCCATCTGTTTGTGTCCTCCTTGATTTCTTTCGTCAGTGTTTTATAGTTTTCTATGTATAGGTCTTTTGTTTCTTTAGGTAGATTTATTCCTAAGTATTTTATTCTTTTCATTGCAATGGTGGATGGAATTGTTTCCTTAATTTCTCTTTCTGTTTTCTCATTGTTAGTGTATAAGATTGCAAGGGATTTCTGTGTGTTAATTTTATATACTGCAACTTTACTATATTCATTGATAAGCTCTAGTAATTTTCTGGTGGAGTCTTAAGGGTTTTCTATGTAGAGGATCATGTCATCTGCAAACAGCGAGAGTTTTACTTCTTCTTTTCCAATCTGGATTCCTTTTATTTCTTTTTCTGCTCTGATTGCTGTGGCAAAAACTTCTAAAGCTATGTTTAGTAGTGGTGAGAGTGGGCACCCTTGTCTTGTTCCTGACTTTAGGGAAAATGCTTTCAATTTTTCACCATTGAGGATAATGTTTGCTGTGGGTTTGTCATATATGGCTTTCATTATGTTGAGGTATGTTCCCTCTATGCCTTCTTTCTGGAAGGTTTTTGTCATAAATGGATGTTGAATTTTGTCAAAGGCTTTGTCTGTGTCTATTGAGATAAACATAAGGTTTTTATTTTTCAATTTGTTAATGTAGTGTATTATATTGATTGATTTGTAGATATTGAAGAATCCTTGCATCCCTGGGATAAAGCCCACTTGGTCATGGTGTATGATCTTTTTAATATGTTGTTGGATACTGTTTGCTAGAATTTTGTTAAGGATTTTTGCATCTATGTTCATCAGTGATATTAGCCTGTAATTTTCTTTTTTTGTGGCATCTTTGTATTGTTTTGGTATTAGGGTGATGGTGGCCTCATAGAATGAGTTTGGAAGTTTACTTTCCTCTGCAATTTTCTGGAACAGTTTGAATAGAATAGGTGTTAGCTCTTCTCTAAATTTTTCGTAGAATTTGGCTGTGAAGCTGTCTGTTCCTGGGCTTTTGTTTGTTGGGAGATTTCTGATTACAGTTTCGATTTGCATGCTTGTGATGGGTCTCGTAAGATTTTCTATTTCTTCCTGGTTCAGTTTTGTAAAGTTATACTTTTCTAAGAGTTTGTCCATTTCTTCTAAGTTGTCTGTTTTATTGGCATATAGTTGCTGATAGTAGTCTCTTATGATCCTTTGTATTTCTGTGTTGTCTGTTGTGATTTCTCCATTTTCATTTCTAATTTTGTTGATTTGATTCTTCTCCCTTTGTTTCTTGATGAGTCTGGCTAATGGTCTATCTATTTTATTTATCTTCTCGAAGAACCAGCTTTTAGCTTTGTTGACTTTTGCTATGGTCTCCTTTGTTTCTTTTTCATTTATTTCTGCCCTAAGGCCACCTGTATTTTAGTGCTCAGGGTTATGTTCCTGCATTGCTGGAGAATTAGTGTGATGTGTCTTGTTCTGGAACTTGTTGGCTCTTGGGTGGAGCTTGGTTTCAGTGTAGGTGTGGAGGCTTTTGGGTTAGCTCTTATCAATTAATGTTCCCTGGAGTCAGGAGTTTTCTGGTGTTCTCAAGTTTTGGAGATAAGCCTCCTGCCTCTGGATTTCATTCTTATTCTTACCGTAGCCTCAAGACTTCTCCATCCATACAGCACCAATAATAAAACATCTAGGTTAATGGTGAAAAGATTCTCCACAGTGAGGGACACCCAGAGAAATTCACAGAGTTACATGGAGAAGAGAAGAGGGAGGAGGGAAATATAGGTGACCAGGAGGAGAAGACGGGGTAGTCAAAAGGGAAGGGACCACTCTAGTCAGTAATCAGTTCCATGTTTTCCACAGCCTGGAACACCCAAAGAGATTCAGAGAGTTAAGTAGAGATGAGAAGTGGGAGGGAGGAGGTAGAGGTGACCTGGGGGAGAAAAGCAAGAGTGAAAAGAGAAGGGAGCAGTCAAGCCAGTAATCACACCCCTAAATAAAAATGGGTACTGATGATTAGATTATTAAAGATACAAAACTGATAACAAATACCAAAAAGCAAAGATTAAAAATCTAGAGTAGAAGTTAGACTCTCAAAAATATAATATTAAAAATACAAAACAGAATCAATCACAAAAATTATAAAAAATATATGAAATTTGCTTTTAAAATTGGGTCTTTTTTTTTTTTTGGCAAGGTAATTCAGTTCAGTTCAGTTGCTCAGTCGTGTCCAACTCTTTGCGACCCCATGAATCACAGCCTGCCATGCCTCCCTGTCCATCACCAACTCCTGGAGTTTACTCAAACTCATGTCCATTGAGTCAGTGATGTCATCCAGCCATCTCATCTTCTGTCATCCCCTTCTCCTCCTGCCCCCAATCCTTCCCAGAATCAGGGTCTTTTCCAATGAGTCAACTCTTCACATGAGGGGTAGTAGTAGGTTACAAAAATGAAAATTAAAGGAGTAATAAAGAACTTAAAAATTTTTTTTAATTTAAAAATGATAATAGTAAAAATATGTCTAGGAATTTCTCTGGAGCTGTTGAGGGCAGTTGGGGTCAGTTCAGTTTCAGATAGTTCCTTGTTCCAGCTTATATGTCTTCTCAAGTTCTATAGGCCCCTTCCAATGCTTAGTCAATGCTAACTACCGGGTTTTAATCTGTTGCACCTGTCACTTCCAGAGTGGTTCCCTCTTCTTTTTTTATTTTGGCTTCCTCTGTTTGCAAGTCTCTTCAGTGTATAATTTCTGCCCTGACACAAGGGGGCAAAGTTGGTCACTAATTTAGGCTCACTTGTTCAGTTGTGTTGTGGGGAGGGAGGAACAGTACAAACAAATATCACTGGTGTGTGTGGGGAGTGCTCGCAGTGTATGGACCACACTGGGTTTGCCCTAGCTCCCAGCACATGTGCTTTCCCAGTCTATACTGCTAAGGTTGCTCTGCAGAGGAACTGTCCAAAGCAGGCCCTGGGTTTTGTGCACCTCCCAGGTCTAAGCTGCTCAGGTTCAGGTTCTCGGGTACTTCACAAAGGCATGGATTCAGTTGGGCATGCATTTTGTGCCCTTCCCAGGTCCAAGCAGCTCAGGCAAACAGGTGCTTGGCAAGCGCACTGTCTTATGTGGGTTGTGCATCTTAATCACCTCCCCAGTCTCAGCCACTCGGTCTCCTGAGTGTGCCACAAGAGCACCGTCTCAGGTGTAGCATGAGTCTTCTCTTGGGAGCGGATCTCTGGCTGTGACCCTCCTGGCAGACGTCAACCGTCCAAGATCCCAGGAAGACTTGGTTAGCAACTGGGAGCCTGCTCACAGTTTGGTGAATGCCATCTCTGGGGCCGAGATTGCCCCTTGCCTTCTGGCTCTGGCTGTTGCCCGCCTGCCTCTCTGCCTCCAGTGGGGGAGGGGCCAGTCCACAGCAGGCTAGCTCTCCTCTGGTATTTGGTTAATACTTTGTTCTGTGAGCGGGCCAGGCTTGGCTTTAGGTTACAGCTTTTCCCGGGAAAGTTCTCTCTCTTCTCTCTCTCTCTCTCTCTCTCTCTCTCTACCTCTCTCTCTTTCTCTCTCTGGCTATCCCACAGTTTGGGTTGCTATCACACATTAGCTCCTTCAGATTGTCCTCAGGGCATTCAGGCCCAGTCCTTACCCTAAGCATGCAACCCGCACCTCCCTGTTTAGCCCCTGCTCACTGGTGGTGGATGCAAGCATCTGGGCTACTTCTCCACTGGGAGTTGAAGTTAGGCGCGTATTCTGTGAACTTTTGTTTTTCCCCTCCCAGTTATGTTGCCCTCTGAGATCCCAAAACTCCCCACAGACCCCCCCCCACCCATGAGAAAGTTTCCTGGTGTTTAGAAGCTTCCCCTACTTCACGACTCCCTTTCTGGGATGGGTCTCCATCCCAGATGGGTTTGATTCTAACTCTTTTGTCTCTCGTTTTGTCTTTTATATTTTGTCCTACCTCCATTCAAAAAGAATGGGCTGCCTTTCTTGGTGCCTGGTGTTCTCCACCAGCATTCAGAAGTTGTTTTATGGAAGTTGCTCAGCATTCAAATGATCTTTTGATGAATTTGTGGGGGAGAAAGTGGTCTCCTCATCCTATTCCTCTGTCATCTTAGGACCGCCCCCCTCCTGACATATTTTAAAGCACTCCCAGGCATTCACAAATGCTTCTGTATGCAGCTCTAATTGATGAGGATATTTTTCTTTTCACCTAAGTCACATGCTAACCATCACACATTGTAGAATTAATTGTAAGACCTCGTCCATATTTATGTTTTCATGATGGTCTCAAAAATGAATGTATATTCATATTATAATGTCTATTCAAATCTTCTGCCCATTTTGAAAAATTAGATTATTTTACTACTAGAGTTTTAGGAATTCTTTATATATTTTGAATGTAAGTTCTTTATGAGAGATATGCCTTGCAAATATTTTCTCCAAGACTGTGCATTGTATTTTTTCATTCTCTTTAACAGTATACTTTGAAAAGCCAAAGATCTTAATTTTGAATACATGCATTTTATCCATTTATTTTTCTGAATTCTCCTTTTGGTGCCACATTGAAAATATATTTGCCTAAAGGAAGGTCAGTCTCTTGTGGGGTCACTGCTCCTTTTGCCTGGCTCCTGGTATACACAAGGTTTTGCTTGTGCCCTCCAAGAGTCTGTTTCCCCAGTCCTTTGTAAGTTCTGGCAGCTCTATGGTGGGGTTAATGGCAACCGCCTCAAAGAGGGCTTATGCCATACCCAGGTCTGCTGCACCCTGAGCCCCTGCCCCTGTGGCAGGCCACTGCTGACCTGTACCTCCACTGAAGACAGTCAAACACAATTCTGGTTCAGTCTTTGTGCCAGTGGTGTCTCTGGGTCCTGCTGTATACAAGGTTTGTTTGAGCCCTCCAAGCATCTCTGGTGGGTATGGGGTTTGATTCTAAACATGATTTCGCCCCTCCTACAGTCTCGCTGGGCCTTCTCCTTTGCCCTTGAATGTGAGGTATCTTTTTTTTTTTTTAAATGGGATCCAACATTCTCCTGTTGGCATTTGTTCAGCAACGAATTGTAATTTTGAAGTTCTTGCAGGAGAAGATGGGTGCACATCCTTCTACTCCACCATCTTGTAGTCCTATCAAAGTGGAGATAGTAACCTTCTCCTACAGCCTACAAGCACAGCTGACTGACACAGACTTGCCCGCGAGTCTCCAGGAGTCTCTGGCAGAGGCGTGGGTCTGCGGTGGCTTGCTGCAGTGTCAGGGGTACTGAGTGCAGCAGTGCATTCATGGGACCTTTTGAAAGAGGTTGCCATTATCTTCATTACCTCCACCATAGTTTGGCCTCAAGTCAAACAACAGGGAGGGAACACAGCCTTGCCCATCAACATAAAATTTACTGAGCATGGCCTCACCCATCAGAACAAGACCCAGTTTCCCCATCAGCCAGTCTCTCCCATCAGGACGCTTTCATAAGCCTCTTATACTTATCCATCAGAGGGCAGACAGGATGAAAACCACAACCACAGAAAACTAACCAAACTGATCACATGGACCACAGCCTTGTCTAACTTGATGAAACTATGAGCCATGCTGTGTATGGCCACCCAAGATGGATGGGTCATGGTGGAGAGTTCTGACAAAACATGGTCCACTGGAGAAGGGAATGGCAAACCACTTCAGTATTCTTGCCTTGAGAACCCTAGGAGCAGTATGAAAAGGCCAAAAGACAGGACACTGAAAGATGAACTCCCAGGTCAGTTCGGTTCAGTTCAGTTCAGTTCGTTTCAGTCGCTCAGTTGTGTCCGACTCTTTGCAACCCCATGAATCACAGCACACCAGGCCTCCCTGCCCATCACCAACTCCCAGAGTTTACTCAAACCCATTTCCATCAAGTCAGTGTTGCCATCAACCATCTCATCCTCTGTCGTCCCCTTCTCCTCCTGCCCCCAATCCGTCCCAGCATCAGGGTCTTTTCCAATGAGTCAGCTCTTCACATGAGGTGACCAAAATACTGGAGTTTCAGCTTCAGCATCAGTCTTTCCAATGAACACCCAGGACTGATCTCCTTTAGGATAGGTACCTGATATTGCTACTGGAGATCAGTGGAGAAATAACTCCAGAAAGAATGAAGAGACGGAGCCAAAGCAAAAACAACACCCAGTTGTGGATGTGCCTGCTGATAGAAGTAAAGTCCAATGCTGTAAAGGGCAATATTGCATAGGAACCTGGAATGTTAGGTCCATAAATCAAGGCAAATTGGAAGTGGTCAAACAGGAGATGGCAAGAGTGAATGTCGACGTTTTAGGAATCAGTGAACTAAAATGGACTAGAATGGGTGAATTTAACTCAGGTGACTATTATTATTTTTCCTTTTTTTCCATTTATTTTCATTAGTTGGAGGCTAATTACTTTACAATATTGTAGTGTTTTTTGCCATACATTGACATGAATCAGCCACGGATTTACATGTGTTCCCCATCCCGATCCCCCTTCCCTCCTCCCTCTCCATCCCATCCCTCTGGGTCTTCCCAGTGTACCAGCCCTGAGTACTTGTCTCATGCATCCAACTCAGATGATCATTATATCTACTATTGTGGGCAAGAGTCCCTTAGAAGAATTGGAGTAGCAGTCATAGTCAACAAAAGAGTCCAAAATGCAGTACTTGGATGCAATCTCAAAACTGACAGTATGATCTCTGTTCATTTCCAAGGCAAACCATTCAATATCATGGTAATCCAAGTCTATGCCCCAAACAGTAATGCTGAAGAACCTGAAGTTGAACAGTTCTATGAAGACCTATAAGACCTTATATAACTAACACCCCAAATAGATGTCCTTTTCATTATAGGGGACTGGAATGCAAAAGTAGGAAGTCAAGAAACACTTGGATTAACAGGCAAATTTGGCCTTGGAGTACAGAATGAAGCAGGGCAAAGGCTAATAGAGGTCTGCCAAGAGAACACACTGGTCATAGCAAACACCCTCTTCTAACAACACGAGAGAAGACTTTACACATGGACATCACGAGATGGTCAATACTGAAATCAGGTTGATTATATTCTTTGCAGCCAAAGATGGAGAAGATCTATGCAGTCAGCAAAAAAAGACCAGGAGCTGACTGTGGCTCAGATCATGAACTCCTTATTGCCAAATTCAGACTTAAAGAAAGTAGGGAAAACCACCAGACTATTCAGGTATGACCTAAATCAAATCCCTTACAATGATCATAATCATATTCCTGGTGGCTCAGAATGAAAAGCATCCGCCTGCAGTACAGGAGACCCAGGTTCGATCCCTGGGTCAGGAAGATCCCCTGGAGAAGGAAACGGCAACCCACTCCAGTACTCTTGCCTGGAAAATCCCATGGATGGAGGAGACTGGTAGGCTACAGTCCATGGGATCGCAAAGAGTCGAACACAACTGAGCGATTTCACTTTCTTTTTTCTTTTCTTTCTACGACTATACAGTGGAAGTGACAAATAGATTCAAGGGATTAGATCTGCCTGATGAACTATGAATGGAGGTTCGTGACATTGTACAGGAGATGGAGCAAGACCACCCCCAAGAAAAAGAAATGCAAAAAGGCAAAATGGTTGCCTGAGGAGGCCTTTCAAATAGCTGAGAAAAAAAGAGGTGCTAAAGGCAAAGGAGAAAAGAAAAGATATACCCATTTGAATGCAGAGTTCCAAAGAATAGCAAGGAGAGATAAGAAAGCCTTCCTCAGTGATCAGTGCAAAGAAATGGAAGAAAACAGTAGAATGGGAAGGACTAGAGATCTCTTCAAGAAAATTTGAAATACCAAGAGAACATTTCATGCAAAGATGGGCACAGTAAAGGACAGAAATGGTATGGACCTAACAGAAGCAGAAGATATTAAGAAGAGGTGGCAAGAATACACAGAAAAATGTACAAAAAAGATCTTCATGACCCAGATAACCAAGATGGTGTGATCACTCACTTAGAGCCAGACATCCTGGAATGTGAAGTCAAGTGGGCCTTAGGAAGCATCACTATGAACAAAGTTAGTGGAGGTGATGGAATTCTGTTGAGTTATTTTAATCCTCAAAGATGATGCTGTGAAAGTGCTGCACTCAATATGTCAGCAAATCTGAAAAACTCAGCAGTGGTCAGAGGACTGGAAAAAGTCAGTTTTGATTCCATTCCAAAGACATTGCCAAAGAAAGCTCAAACTACTGCACAATTGCACTCATCTCACATGCTAGCAGAGTAATGCTCAAATTCTCCAAGCGAGGCTTCAATAGTATGTGAACTGTGAACTTCCAGATGTTCAAGCTGAATTTAGAAAAGGCAGAGGAACAAGAGATCAAATTGTCAACATCTGTTGGAGCATTGAAAAAGCAAGAGAGGTCCAGAAAAACATCTACTTCTGCTTTATTGGCTACGCCAAAGCCTTAGACTGTGTGGATTACAACAAACTGGAAAATTCTTAAAGAGATAGGAATACCAGACCATCTGACCTGCCTCCTGAGAAATCTGTATGCAGGTCAAGAAGAAACAGTTGGAACTGGACATGGAATAGCAGACTTGTTCCAAATCGGGAAAGGAGTACGTCAAGGCTGTATATTATCACCCTGCTTATTTAACTTATGTGCAGGGTACATCATGCAAAATGCCGGGCTGAATGAAGCACAAGCTGGAATCAAGATTGCTGGGAAAATTATCAATAACCTCATATATGCAGATGACACCACCCTTATGGCAGAAAGTGAAGAGGAACTAAAGAGCTTCTTGATGAAATTGAAAGAGGAGAGTGAAAAAGGTGGCTTAAAATTCAACATTCAAAACACAAAGATCATGGCATGCTGTCCCATCACTTCATGACAAATAGATGGGGAAACAATGAAAAGTAAGAGACTATTTTTTGGGGGCTCCAAAATCACTGCCGATGGTGACTGCAGCCATGAAATTAAAAATGCTTACTCCTTGGAAGAAAAGCTATGGTCAACCTAGACAGCATATTAAAAAGCAGAGAGATTACTTTGCCAACAAAGGTCTGTCTAGTCAAAGCTATGGTTTTTCCAGTAGTCATGATGGATGTTAGAGTTGGACTAATAAAAAAAGCTAAGTGCGAAAGAATTGATGCTTTTGAACTGTGATGTTGGAGAAGACTCTTGAGAGTCCCTTGGACTGCAAGGAGAGCCAACCAGTCTATCCTAAAGGAAATAAGTCCTGAATTTCATTGGAAGGACTGATGCTGAAGCTGAAACTCCAAATACTTTGGTCACCTAATGTGAAGAACTGACTCACTGGAAATGACCTTGATGCTGGGAAAGATTGAAGGTGGGAGGAGAAGGGGACAGCAGAGGATGAGATAGTTGGATGGCATCACTCATTCGATGGACATGAATTTGAGTAACCTCTGGGAGTTGGTGATGGACAGGGAAGCCTGGCATGCTGCAGTCCATGGGTCGCAAAGAATAGGACACAGCCGAGTGACTGAACTGACCTGAGAAGAAGGTCACAGTAGCAAATAGTAGCAAAGGTTCACTTATGTTTTCTTTTAGAAGTTTTATAGCTTACATTTAGATCCTGGCTTCATTTTGTGTTGATTTTTGTGTATGAGACATGGTATGTGTCAAAATTGCATGGGATATTGAATTACTCCACCACCATTTGTTGAAACACTGTCTTTTCTCATGTATTTGCCCCTTTGTGAAAAAAAACAAAACAAAACACCCCAGCTCTCCATAAATGTGTGCATCTGTTTCTGGACTTTTTATTCTAGCATATTGATCTACTTCTTTATCTTTATGCCACCACCATACTGTCTTGCTAGTTTTATAATAATTTTTTAAATCAAGAAGTTTTACTCCTACAACTTTTTCCCTCTCTTACAAAATTGTTTTGGGTATTCTAGGACTCTTCTATTTTCACATAAATTTTAGAATTAGCTTCTCAATTTCTTTAAAAGCCTGTTGAAATTTTTATTGGGATTACATTGAATCCATAAATCAATTTGTGGAAAATTGACATCTTAAAAATATTGAGTGTTCTGCACAGAAATCCCTTGCATCCCTATATGCTAACAATGAGAAAACAGAAAGAGAAATTAAGGAAACAATACCATTCACCATTGCAACAAAAAGAATAAAATACCTAGGAGTATATCTACCTAAAGAAACGAAAGACCTATATATAGAAAACTATAAAACACTGACGAAAGAAATCAAAGAGGACACAAATAGATGGAGAAATATACCATGCTCATGGCCTGGAAGACTCAATATAGTCAAAATGAGCATACTACCCAAAGCGATCTATAGATTCAATGCAATCCCTATCAAGCTACCAACGATATTCTTCACAAAACTAGAACAAATAATTTCACAATTTGTATGGGAATACAAAAAACCTCAAATAGCCAAAGCAATCTTGAGAAAGAAGAATGGAACTGGAGGAATCAACCTGCCTGACTTCAGGCTCTACTACAAAGCCACAGTCATCAAGACAGTATGGTACTGGCACAAAGACAGAAATATAGATCAGTGGAACAGAATAGAAAGCCCAGAGATAAATCCACACACCTATGGACACCTTATCTTCAACAAAGGAGGCAAGGATATACAATGGAAAAAAGATAACCTCTTTAACAAGTGGTGCTGGGAAAACTGGACAACTACTTGTAAAAGAATGAAACTAGAACACTTTCTAACACCATACACAAAAATAAACTCAAAATGGATTAAAGATCTAAATGTAAGACCAGAAACTATAAAACTCCTAGAGGAGAACATAGGCAAAACACTCTCCAACATAAATCACAGCAGGATCCTCTATGACCCACCTCCCAGAATATTGGAAATAAAACCAAAAATAAACAAATGGGACCTAATTAAACTTAAAAGCTTTTCCACAATGAAGGAAACTATAAGCAAGGTGAAAAGACAGCCCTCAGATTGGGAGAAAATAATAGCAAATGAAGCAACTGAGAAATAATTAATCTCAAAAATATACAAGCAACTCCTGCAGCTCAATTCCAGAAAAATAAATGACCTAATCAAAAAATGGGCCAAAGATCTAAACAGACATTTCTCCAAAGAAGACATATAGATGGCTAACAAACACCTGAAAAGATGCTGAACATCACTCATTATCAGAGAAATGCAAATCAAAACCACAATGAGGTACCATTACACGCCAGTCAGGATGGCTGCCATCCAAAAGTCTACAAGCAATAAATGCTGGAGAGGGTGTAGAGAAAAGGGAACCCTCTTACACTGTTGGTGGGAATGCAAACTAGTACAGCCACTATGGAGAACAGTGTGGAGATTCCTTAAAAAACTGGAAATAGAACTGCCACATGACCCAGTAATCCCACTCCTGGGCATACACACCGTGAAACCAGATCTGAAAGAGACACGTGCACCCCAATGTTTATCACAGCACTGTTTATAATTGCCAGGACATGGAAGCAACCTAGATGCCCATCAACAGACGAATGGATAAGGAAGCTGTGGTACATATACACAATGGAATATTATTCAGCCATTTTAAAAGAATTCATTTGAATCAATTCTATTGAGATGGATGAAACTGGAGCCCATTATACAGAGTGAAGTAAGCCAGAAAGATAAACACCAATACAGTATACTAATGCATATATATGGAATTTAGAAAGATGGTAACGCTAACCCTATATGCAAAACAGAAAAAGAGACACAGATGTATAGAACAGACTTTTGGACTCTGTGGGAGAAGGCGAGGGTGGGATGTTCTGAGAGAATAGCATTGAAACAAGTATACTCTCAAGGGTGAGACAGATCACCAGCCCAGGTTGGATGCATGAGACAAGTGCTCAGGGCTGGTGCACTGGGAAGACCCAGAGGGATCGGATGGGGAGCACATGTAAATCCATGGCTGATTCATGTCAATGTATGGCAAAAACCACTACCATATTGTAAAGTAATTAGCCTCCAACTAATAAAAATAAATTTTAAAAAAATCTAAAAAAAAATATTGAGTTTTCTGATCTATGAAAACAGTATCTCTCTCCCTTTATTTATCTTTAATTTCTGTCACAACTGCTTTATGGTTTTCAGCATACAGGTGTATCAAATGTTTTATCAGAATTATCTGTAATTATGTAATTTTTGGAAGCTATTATAAATTCTCTTGTTTATATAGTTTTAATTTCTAATTTCTGGTGCATAGACTGAGTTTTGTATATTGTTCCTGTATATTTAACCTTGCTAAACTCACTATTCTTGTGATTTACTGTAGATACCATCAGGTTTTCTACATTTACAATCATGTTATCTGTGAACAGTGGCAATTTTACCTCTCCTTTTCCAAACTGATGGTTTTTATTTCTTTTTCATGACTTATGACACCAATTAGAACCTTCGATACAACATTGACTAGAGATGATCAAAGTGGAAAATCTCTTGTTTCTGATGCTAGAGGGAAAATACTCAGTTCTTCACAATTATGTATGATTTCAGTGGTAGCCTTTTCCTAGATGTCCTTTATCAGGTTAATTTAATTTTCTATTATGCTTAGAGTTTCTATCAAGAATTACTGTTGAGATTTCTGCTGCTTTGAGATGTGTTTTAATTTTTCATTTTTAATATAGTGAATTATGTGGATTGATTTTTTAAAGTTTGTATTTCTTGGAAAACCCCACTTAGTCTTGATGTATTAGCCTTTTAATATATTAGCATTTCTCAACCTCAGTAATATTGGCCTTTGAAATTGGACAGTTCCTTGTCAGGGGCTGTCTTGTGCATTGTAAAGTGTTTAGCAGCCTCTCTAGCTTCTACGCACTAGATGTTAGTATCACTACTTGTCCCCAGTTATGACAACCAAAGATGTCTCCACATGTTGCCAGATGTCTCCCTAGGTGACAAAATCATAGCTGGTTGAAACCTTCTGGTCTATATTATTAAATTTAATTTGCTAAAATTGTGTTTAAAGTTTTTGGGTCTGTGTTTATATGGGTTATTGGGTGTTTGGTTTGTTAATGTCTCTGTTGGATTTTGCATCAGTAACTCTGGCCCTAAGGCATGATCCAGAAAGTATTCTTTCCTCTTTAATTATACAGAAGAGTTTCTATCAAACTCCTATTATTTCTTCCTTAAATAACTGGTAGAATTCACTAGTGAAATCATCTATTTCTGGAGATTTACGTGAAGAGTTTTAACTATAACCTACGTTTTTTAGAAGATTTGGATATTCAAGTTATTTATTTATTCTTGAATGAACCTTAGTAGTTTGTGCCTTTCAAGTAAGTGATCCATTTCATCTGATTTATTGAGTAAATGGGCATAAAGTACCTCACAATGTTCCTTCCTAATCATTTATTGCTGTAAGATCTGTAGTGCTGTCACCTCTTTCACTCCTGATATTAGTGACTTATATCTAGTATCATTTTTTCTCCATAAACCTGGTTGAGTTTTATCAACATTATCTATATCAAGCTATCAATTTATGATTCATTTATTTTCACTTTTTTCTGTTGTCTTGTTTTTTGCTTTTACTGTTTTTCCTTCTGCTTGTGTTAGTTTTCTTTGCTCTTCTTTCTCTAGCTTAAGGCACAGTTTAATTCCTTTAAGACCTCCTTTTTCCACCAATATAATTATTTAATGTTTTAAATTTCTCTCCTAACTGTACTTTATTTGCACAGAATTTGATAAGTTCTGTTTTTGTTTTCCTTCAATTAGAAATATTTTCTGAAATTGTTTTCATTTCTTCCTTGACCATGGGTTTTTTTTTTAGAAGAGTGTTTTCTTCTACAAGTACTTGAAGATTATCTAGCTTCCATTCATAAATTTTAAATTTTGTTTTGGTAAAGAACATATTCTGTATAAATTCAATGTTTTAAAATGTACTGTGGGACAAAATGACATAACCTTATCAATTTCTGCTCTTCCCTATGAAGTTAAGCTATAAACCCTGGAAATAATACAAAGGATAATCAAAAGAGAACTCTGAAAGATGGAAAGAGGAAGGTAATTTGGTTAGAGACCCCATGAAGGGCTATAGGAGTAGTAGCATAGTCGGACATCTTATAACCTCCCCCTTCAGAGGATGACAGTTCATGCCCAGGATGCCCTGACCCCTAACTTAGCTACAGAAGGCATCCCAGATAGGCTTATCCTTCTCTCAGATTAAAAGGGATATATAGCAACAGGCTAGTGCAGACAAGTATTGCTACAAAAGTAGACACACACACGGCATGGGAACTATATGAGGTTATATGTTAATTAACTTGATTATGGCAATCATTTCACAATGTATACATAAATCAAAGCATCATGTTGTGCATTTTTAATATGTGCAAGTTCTTTTGCCAATTATACCTCAATAAAACTGACAAAATTCATCTCTCTATATTGTATTACATGTATTTGTGTTACGTGCATTGGGGGAATAAGAAAAGAATTGCAGGATGGTTTCTATCAAAATAAATTTTAATTTTCACAGTTTGAAATGTCCATATTCTTTTTATATTTTGAGTTAACAGGTGTGTTTAATGGTATAAGTAAATATGGTATTTAAATTTAAAATTACCCATGTCTTTTACTTTTCATAATCCAAACATTGAATATAGCTTGTTTTGATGATAGAGGAGCCTTTAATTTGGGGGGAGGTGGTATCCATGGAATATGTAGAGTTTCCCAGGTGGCTCAGTGGTAAAGAACCACTTGCCAATGCAGGATATGTGGGTTCAATTCCTGGGTTGGGAAGACCCCCTGGAGAAGAAAATGGCAACCCACTCCAGTATTCTTGCCTGGAAAATTCCCTGGACAGAGGAGACTAGTGGTCTACAGTCCATGGGGTAGCAAAGAGCTGGGCACAACTTAGTGACTGAGCACACATGCACATGGACTATGTATGTTGTCCACAGAACAGGGAAAAATAAGTACTATCAGAGAAGAGCTGGGAAAAAAAGTTATGGGTCCAGAGATGCAATCAATTTTTGCTACAAAAGTTGCCATTTTGAAAAAATTATTGGTTAAGTAGTGACAAAGACCACACTCAAGCTCTAACAATAGGTGAGGTGGTTGTCAGAAGCAAGAATGCTGGTTTTGAAGCAGAATTTTAAAACATATGATCACAAGAAAGTGTTGAGTCATTATTCTTGGAGAGTAGGGTTAAAAGAACTTGAGGGTAGGAAGAGGGATTATACATTAAATGCTATGAAAGTATGTTTAGTCTTATTTATTCCTCAAGTTCATTAGGAACTGACACATTTACATTTTTATTATATTAATATTTATAGTTATTAATATTTATTTAACCTAACTATTAACTTGTTAAATTTTCAGAACTGAAAGCAGAAGCTAGTCTAAATGGACCAGATGAGTAGTTGTGATAGTTCATCAGATTCCAAAAGTTCATCACCTTCAAGCAGTGAGAATAGTGCCAGTGATTCAGAAGGTGAAGAATGCATATCCTCTCCTTCTGATCCAGGGAACTATGTCTGAGAACATCCTATGCATGTCTACTTTGCCACAATGCAGGATTCCTGAGATAGTGGCTCGTCAGAATAACATCATGACAACAATGGCCTGATGAATGCTCTAAGTAAGTATACATAGCATGAGTAATTGCAAAACTAAGAACTCACAGTGGAGCCATACTGTTATGGTCTAAAATTTGGATAAGGAGAAGATTTCTTTTTTATTCATCTAACAGTATTCACCATTACCTTATTAAATTATTCATTTTCTTTTGACTCTGTGACATAATGCCTTACTGGCTTTTCTCTTATCTTTCTAGATACTTTTCTGCCTTTTCTTTGCTGGTTTATAATCTTCTACTCAGTCATTAGAGCTAGTGTTTCTCAAAGCTTAATTCTAGGTCTTGTTTTCTTTTTATTCTATTTTCTTTCCTCAGGTAATCTCCATATTCCAGTTACAATCAATACTTACATATTGGTAACTTATAAATTTTGCATCTCTGACCCACACCTCTGAGCTGTAGATACAGAAGTCCTACACATCTATTATTAAAAGGTATTTAAAATTCACCTCGTACAAAACCAGGCTATAACCTATGGCTAACTGTGCTTCCTCCCAGTGAAAGGCAGGATTCATCTAATTATGCAAACCAGAGATGTGTGGGACTTACGTGTCTATAGCTCAGAGGTGTAGGTCAGAGATGCAAAATTTATAAGTATTCGAGTATTTATAAGACTCTTGAGAGTCCCTTGGACTGCAAGGAGATCAAACCAATCAATAGTAAAGGAAATCAGTCCTGAATATTCATTCACTGATGCTGAAGTAGAAGCTCCAATACTTTGGCCACCTGGTGTGAAGAACTGACTCATTGTAAAAGACCCTGATGCTGGGAAAAACTAAAGGCAGAAGGAGAAGGGGACCACAAAGGATGAGATGGTTGGATTGCATCACTGACTCTATGGACATGAGTTTGAGCAAACTCCGGAAGTTGGTGATGGACAGGGAAGCCTGGCGTGCTGCGGTCCGTGGGGTCACAAAGAGTTGGACACGACTGAGCGACTGAACTGAACTCATATACTTTTTTACCTATCTCAGGGACTTTACACAGACTGTCCATTCAGCTAGAAATCTGTCTTTCTTTTCATGCAGTTAACTTTTTCTCCTTTAGTTTACAGCTCAAGGTTTACTTTATCAAGGAAGCCTTTCTTGACCTTTCTGAAAAGATCACATGTCCCTTGTTATAGACTTTCAGAGCAATATCTTTTTTATATCAATCGTCATTTATAAATTTGTATTTGATTTGCTCTCTTCCAAAGTATAAGCTCCAGGAAGACAGTTATCTTGTTTAGTTTTCTTATCACTGAATACTAACTCCTGGCCCCAGTACCTGATACACAGTAGATGCTCTGTACATTCAATAAAGGCATGCAGGTTGAAACTCTCTGGGGAAGAATGGGACTTTCTGTATATTTAAAACTAATCTCACCATGTTAGTAACAATAAAGTAATCATCTGGGAAAGACTGACGTGCTCTAGGTTTTTAACAGAACTAAATAAGGGAGGAGCTAAAAATGGGTGGTAAAATAAAACTGTGGTTATGGTTGTATAAAACTAGGAATTAATTAGGGACCAGGAAAGGTCTTTTGAACTTTCAGTTATTTATATCTTTAGTGCTATTATTCCTAACTTCAGAGGTGAAATTGTAGTATCTGATTTCTTGAGTAGCCAAATAATGACAAAGTTTCCATTTTTAGGAGGATACACTGGTCTGAATTTGTATGCCCATAATAGTATACTTTCATGATGGATGTATGTACATATATTACAATATGTAGTTACATATATGTGTTTGTATAAATAAAAGAAAGATGAACAGAAATAGATGAAATTGAAAAGTTTCTTGTAATGGTAGATTTAATGCATCTGTAATCAAGAAGGTGAAATTTACTATGGGTATGAAATCTTTTAACAACAATTAACATGTCCATTCTTGGATAAAGGAATTTCATTAATGTTATAAAAGTTAATTACAAAAAACAAAACTACTGTCAACATTATACTAATATATAGAAACTC
Organism: Odocoileus virginianus; assembly: GCF_023699985.2. Taxonomy (NCBI): domain Eukaryota; kingdom Metazoa; phylum Chordata; class Mammalia; order Artiodactyla; family Cervidae; genus Odocoileus; species Odocoileus virginianus. The sequence goes on from NC_069677.1 coordinate 9,065,250, forward strand.
CAGAAGCATTTCCATTTCTATTCAATGTTGTACTGAAAATTCTAGAAAATGCAGTATAACAAGTAAAAGAAATGAAAATAGCAACTGGAGACAGGAAATAAAATTATTACTATTTGTAGCAATTAATTGTCTACATAGAAAATCAAAAGAAACCAACAAACTATAGAATTAATAAAAGAATTTAGAAATATTTTAGATTCAAAAATGTTTTGGAAAAATCAGCATCAGTCTTGTTATACCAGTAATAACCACTTATAATTTCTTTTAAAAATGGTGGCTTCTTTTCTTGGTATATTTTATCCAAACTAAGTTTTTTAATAAGAGGAAATAAGCCCTTTTTTACTGTTAATGCGATCATCCTATTTTCAACCTTAGCCAACTCAACACCCTCTTTCAGATAACATATTTTAATTCCTCTTTACTATCCTGCAATGAGTTGCATAGCTTAATAACAACTAGTTACATGAATCTTTGAAAAAATTTAGTGTAATATTAATAATAAAATAAAAATAATTTAGAGTAAATAATATATATTCTACTTGTGAAATATTTGGGCATGGCCAGAAGACATAAGAGAGTGCTGTAAGTTTGCACTTACTTTTAATGAATACATTTGGAATTAAAAGAAGCAAGGCAATAATCAACTCATATATCAATAGTTTTTCTCTTCATTTAACTTTTTAAAATAAAGACTGGAAAAGTATATATATTTATATTCATAAATTGCATACACAGATAAGTTTTGAGGTGCTATATTACTGACCCAAAGACAATGAGCAGCATATCTAAGAACAGCATAGATATCACTGTGTTTTCAAAAACAATTTAAAAAAATCTTTATGAAGTTCTGAAAAAAAAGTGAAGTCTTCTTTCAGTTTACATGATAGTTGCATCCTTGGAAATTTCAGAGAATTTTAAATCTGTACAGAAGACTACTTTTAGTATATAAAAATGCAATTATTTCTGGCCTTAAAATTATCAACAGATCTTACAAGAACATGAATATCCCACTGGATTTTCAGAAGTTTTGCAGAATGTAGAAGAGTTCTTTATTGTGCACAATTAGTCCTTGCATTGCAAGACATTTAAGATTCCTAAATTCCCCTTCTACTATATGCCACTCAGTTCAGTTCAGTTCAGTCACTCAGTCGTTTCTGACTCTTTGTGACCCCATGGACTGCAGCACGCCAGGCCTCCCTGTCCATCACCAACTCCTGAAATGGAGTTTACTCAGACTCATGTCCATTGAGTTGGTGATGCCATCCAACCATCTCATCTTCTGCTGTCCCCTTCTCCTCCCACCTTCAATCTTTCCCAGCACTAGGGTCTTTTCAAATGAGTGACTTCTTCACATCAGGTGGCCAAAGTATTGGAGTTTCAGCTTCAGCATCAGTCCTTCCAATGAATATTCAGGACTGATTTCCTTTAGGATGGACTGGGTGGATTTCCTTGCTGTTCAAGGGACTCTCAAGAGTCTTCTCCAACACTACAGTTCAAAAGCATCAATTCTTTGGTGCTCAGCTTTCTTTATTAGTCCAACTTTCACATCCATACATGACTACTGGAAAAACCATAGCTTTGATTAGACAGACCTTTGTTGGCAAAGTAATGTCTCTGCTTTTTAATATGCTGTCTAGGTTGGTCATAACTTTTCTCCCAAGGAGCAAGCATCTTTTAATTTCATGGCTGCAGTCAAGCTTCAGTCACCATCTGCAGTGATTTTGGAGTCCTAAAAAATAGTCTGTCACTGTTTCCACTGTTTTCCCACCTATTTGCCATGAAGTGATGGGACCAGATGCCATGATCTCAGTTTTCTGAATGTTAGAAGTTTTCAGCCAACTTTATCACTTGCCTCTTTCACTTTCATCAAGAGACTTTTAATCTGCAATTCACTAGGACAAGCAACCCCTCAGGTACATTTCTGTAACGTCTCCTAGGGGGCAGTATTGCTCTCAATGAGAAACATTGGTTTCGGTATCTGAATATATTTACCATGGGTAAAAACTCTTTTATTCTAAGTTATAATTTTGATCAAAAACCCATTTCCTTTACTAAGCATCTCATATTAAAAGGCTAATCTCATATCCTTAAAACTGAATATTTCAACTAACAGCATTATAATACTGTGCTTAGAACCTCCATAGAATGAAATCTATTAAGAAAAGTGGAACTCAGAATGTTTGGGTTTTTGTCACTTGAGAAGGTTATTTTACAACCATCACATCAAGTTGAACATTCTTATGCCATACTCTAGTTGTATAATAAATAGAAACTTGAGCCTTGAAAATGATAAAATGGCCCTGTGAACCGCATGCACAAAAGAAACTTTAGCAGGTTTCCTTATCAAATGATGTAAATAGTCCTGGAGTTCATGCAGTGCATACTAAGGTATCTTATAGCAACTTAATATGTGGCCTAAAAACTGCTCCTACTTAATTGGATATTAACTTCAAAATGGGCCAGCTTTTGTTGATTGTATAGTTTAAAAATACAGTAATTTTTTAACCATTGTGATTTACTACCCAAAAGATTCATCCAATCTTATAGCTCCAAGTAAACCCCCTATAATCAATGACTCCCAGATAGTTTTCAGGTCTAGCCTCTACCTTGAGCTTCAGACCTCTATGTCCAATTGTCTATCCATACACACCTGAATATTTACTAGGTATTTCATATGTACCATGTTAAAAACTGAAGTTGTGATTTTTCTTATACAATCTTCTAATCTGGTGCTTCTCATCTCAATAAATTATACCACCATTTATCCAGTTTTTTAGATCAGAAAACTTGGGGGTTAGTCTTCACTTTTCTCTTTCTCTCATGCACTAAGTCCAATACTGTTAATAGCCCTGTAAGCTCTGTCTTCAAAGCAAATTATAAATCTGGCCACTGAGGACCAACTTTACCTGAACCACCCAAGTGTAAGCCAATATTATTTCCATTTTCCCCCAGTTTTATTGAGATGTAATTGACATACAGTACTGTATAGTTTTTAAGTGTACAACTGTTTGACTACATGCAACCTGAAAAGATTACCATAATTGAGGGAAATTATAAATATTAGACTATAGTTGAGAGTCACTAACCAGAAGCAACTATTTTTTTTTAAATAATAAACTTTATTTTTAAGAGCACTTTTAGTTTCACAGCAAAATTGAGCAAAAAATACAGAGACTTCTCATATACTCCCTGTTCCCACACATACACAACCTCCCCTACTATGAACATCCTGCACCAGAGTGGTACTTTTTAAAAATAACTGATGAACCTATATTTACACACCATCACCCAAAGTCCATATTTGACCTTAGAATTCATTCTTTGTGTTGTACATTCTATGTGTCAACAAATGTATAATGACATTTGTCCACCATTTTGTAGCATCATATAGGATAGTTTCACTGCCCTAAAAATCCTATGCTTACCGATTCATTCTTCCACACCCCAACCTCTGTTAGTCAGTGATCTTTTTTCTGTCTTTTCCAGAATATCTTCTAATTGGAATCATACATTATGCAGCCTTTTCAGATTGTACTTTAATTTCCTAATAATATGCAGTTAGATTTCCTCCATGTCTTGTTCATGGCTTGATAGTTCATTTCTTTCTAGTGGGAATAATTATTTGTATTATTATTATAAATCTACTAACTTACTGAAAGAATCTTGGTTACTTCCAAGTTTTGGCAATTAAGATTTTTTTTTTTAATTCTCCCTTCAATTCAGTTCAGTTGCTCAGTCATGTCTGACTCTTTGTGACCCCATGACCCCCATGGACTGCAGCACACCAGGCATCCTTGCCCGTCACCAATGCCTGGAGCTTGCTCAGACTCGTGTCCATCAACTTGGTGATGCCATCCAACCATCTTGTCCTCTGTTGTCCCCTTCTTCTCCTGCCTTCAATCTTCCCAGCATCAGGGTCTTTTCCAGTGAGTCAGTTCATTACATCAGGTGGCCAAAGTATTGGTGCTTCAGTTTCAGCACCAGTCCTTCCAGTGAATATTCAGGACTGATCTCCTTTAGGATGGACTAGTTGGATCTCCTTGCTGTCCAAGGGACTCGCAAGAGTCTTCTCCAACACTACAGTTCAAAAGCATCAATTCTTCAGCGCTCAGCTTTCTTATAGTCCAACTCTAACATCTATACATGACTAGTGGAAAAAACATATTTTTGACTATACAGATCTTTGTCAGCCTTACCTCTTACCATCAGAAGTTCTCTAGTTTTATATATATATGTATGTATATGTATACACATATATATGTATATACATACACAAACACATATATTTTAAATCCATAAGTTTTGTTTTTAATTTCTCCCAGTACTCACTCCCTTTCTCTCTCTAACCTACCTTCAGCTATATTCTATTTATGTCTTCACTTTTATTTCTGTTTTATTCACTAATACCACAATTATGTTATTTACTATTTAACTAAAGCAAGTTCCAGTATTCAAAGCAGAGTATCATTTTAATATAGAAATACAAATTATAATGGTTTTTACTGAAAGTTGTTACACTGAGATTTCTCTTATTAGTGTTTACTCTATCAGAAATGGGTATAAGGCGATATGAGCTGATAAGGCTGGCTACATAACACATGTTATGTTCTCAAGTTATATCTCAGCAATCTAAACAGCTTAGCTGTTCCCCTTTTATTATTTCCCACATAAATGAAACATGTTCTTAAAGATCCATTTTATGGATTGAATACCTAGTATATCATTCTCTATATCCCTCTTGGATAAAATGAGTAGCTTAACGAGGAATGAGATAATATCTTTTTTGCTTCAGTTATCTCCTTATTTGATGCATTTCTTATACATTAAAATGTAGGGAACAGTGGGTAAGACAAGTTCTCAAATATGGGGCTTTCTGCCAGAACCGTCCTCACATAATTCTAAGCATATTCTTTTTATCCCAGCTTTATTGGGATATAATTGACATTAACATTGTATAAATTTAAGCTGTACTGTGTGATCAAAATCAGATGGAAAGAATACATGGAAGAACTGTATACAAAAGACATAAATGAACCAGATTACCATGATGGTGTTGTCAACCACTCAGAACCAGACATTCCTGGAGAGAAAGTCAAGTGGGCCTTAAGAAGCACTGCTGTTAATTAAGCAAATGGATGAGACAGAATTTCAGTAGAACTATTCACAGCCCTAATGGATGATGCCATCAAGGTGACGCATTCAATTTGTCAGCAAATCTGGAAGACCCAGAAGTGGCTACAGGACTGTAAAAGATCAATCCTCATTCAAATTCCCAAGAAAGGTAGTACCAAAGAGTGAGCTAACCATCGGGCTGTTGCACTCATCTCCCATGCTAGTAAGGTCATGCTTAAAATCTTGCACGCTAGGCTTCAGCATTATGTAAACCAAGAACTTCCAGATGTCCAAATGGGTTTTTAAATGGCAGAAGAACCAAAGATCAAATTGCCAACATTTGCTGGATCATAAAGAAATATAGGGAATTCTAGAAAAACATCCACCTCTGTTTCATTGACTATACAAAACCCTTTGACTGTCTGAAACAAATGAAAGTCGCTCAGTCATGTTTGACTCATGGAGACTCCATGGATAGTCCATGGAATTCTCCAGGCCAGAATACTGGAGCCGGTAGCCATTCCCTTCTCCAGAGAATCTTCCCAACACAGGGATCAAACCCAGATCTCCCACATTGCAGTCAGATTCTTTACCAGTTAAGCCACCAGGGAAGCCCAACAAGCCTATTTCTTCTCCAACAGATCTTCCTGACTCAGGAATAGAACTGGAGTCTCCTGCATTGCAGGCAAATTCTTTACCAGCTGAGCCACTAGGGAAGACCCATGGATCATAATTAACTGTGGAAAGCTCTTAAAGAGATGGGAATACCAAACCATCTTACCTGTCTCCTGAGAAACATTATGCGGGTCAATAAGCAACAGTTAGAACCCTGTATGGAACAACTGATTGGCTCAAGATTGAGAAAGGAGTACAACAGGGCCATCTGCTGTAACCTATTTGTTTAACCTTTACACTGAGCACAACATCTGGGCTGAATGAATTACAAGCTGGAATCAAGATAGGCGGGAGAAACATCAACAACCTCAGATATGCGGATGATACCACTCTAATGGCAGAAAGCAAAGAAAAACTAAAGAGCCTGTTGGTGAGGGTGAAGGAGGGGAGTGAAAGAGCTGGCTTAAAACTAAATATTAAAAAAACTAAGATCATGTCATTTGGCCCCATTACTTCATGGCAAATAAAGGGTGAAAAGGTGGAAGTAATGACAGATTTCCTCTTCTTGGGCTCTAAAATCACTACAGATGGTGACTGCAGCCATGAAATCAGAAGATGATTGCTTCTTGGCAGAAAAGCTATGACAAACCTAGACAGTGTGTTGAAAAGTAAAGACATTACTCTGCCGACCAAGGTGTGTAGAGTCAAGGTGTTGTCTTTCCAGTGGTGACGTACAGTTGTGAGAGATGAAAAAGGTGGAGCACCAAAAAATGGATGCCTTCGAACTGAGGTGCTGGAGAAGACTCCTGAGAGTCCCTTGGACGGCAAGGAGATCAAAGCAGTCAATCTAAAGGAAGATCAATCCTGAATGCTCATTGGAAGGACTGATGCTGAAGCTGAAACTCCAGTATTTTGGTCATATGATGTGAACAGCTGACTCATTGGAAAAGTACCTGATGCTGGGAAAGACTGAGGGCAGGAGAAGAGGACATCAGAGGATGAGACGGCTCGATGGCATCACTGATGCAACAGACATGAACTTGGGCAAACTTTGGGAGATGGCGAGGGAGAGAGAGGCCTGGCATCCTGGACTGCATGCTGCAGTCCACAGGGTTGCAGAGACTTGGACATGACTGGACAATGGAACAAACGAACAATGTGATGAATTGGTATGTGTTTCATGAAATGATTATTAAAATAAGGTTAGTTAACATAACCTCAATGATCCAAAAGATGTTGGCAATTTGATCCCTGGTTCCTCTGCCTTTTCTAAATCCAGCTTGAACATCTGGAATTTCACGGATCACGTACTGTTGAAGCCTGGCATGGAGAATTTTGAGCATTACTTTGCTAGCATGTGAGATGAGTGCAATTGTGCAATAGTTTAAGCTTTCTTTGTCATTGCCTTTCTTTGGGATTGGAATGAAAACTGGCCTTTTCCAATCCTGTGGCCACTGCTGAGTTTTCCAGATTTTCTGGCATATTGAGTGCAGCACTTTCACAGCATCATCTTTGAGGATTAGAAATAGTGCAACTGGAATTCCATCAGCTCCACTAGCTTTGTTCATAGTGATGCTTCCTAAGACCCACTTGACTTCGCATTCCAGGATGTCTGGCTCTAGGTGAGTGATCATACCATCATGATTATCTGGGTCATGATGATCTTTTTTGTATAGTTCTTTTGTGTATTCTTGCCACTTCTTAATATCTTCTGCTTCTGTTACATCCATACCATTTCTGTCCTTTATTGAGCCCATCCTTGCCTGAAATGTTCCTTTGGTATCTCTAATTTTCTTGAAGAGATCTCTAGTCTTTCCCATTCTATTGTTTTCCTCTATTTCTTTGCACTGATCACTGAGGAAGGCTTTCTTATCTCTCCTTGCTATTCTTTGGAACTCTGCATTCAAATGGGTATATCTTTCCTTTTCTCCTTTGCCTTTCACTTCTCTTCTTTTCTTAGCTATTTGTAAGGCATCCTGAGACAGCCATTTTGCTTTTTTGCATTTCTTTTTCTTGGGGATGGTCTTACTCCCTGTCTCCTATACAATGTCATGAACCTCCATTCACAGTTCATCAGGCACTCTATCTATCAGATCTAATCCTTTGAATCTATTTCTCACCTCTACTGTATAATCGTTAGGGATTTGATTTAGGTCATACCTGAATGGTTTAGTGGTTTTCCCTACTTTCTTCGATTTAAGTCTGATTTGGCAATAAGGAGTTCATGATCTGAGCCACAGTCAGCTCCCAGTCTTGTTTTTGCTGACTGTATAGAGTTTCTCCATCTTTGGCTGCAAAGAATGTAATCAATCTGATTTTGGTATTGACCATCTGGTGAGGTCCATGTGTAGAGTCTTCTCTTGTATTGTTGGAAGAGGATGTTTGCTATGACCAGTGTGTTCTCTTGGCAAAACTCTATTAGCCTTTGACCTGCTTCATTTTGTCCTCCAAGACCAAATTTGCCTGCTACTCCAGGTATTTCTTGACTTCCTATGTTTGCATTCCAGTTTCCTATAATGAAAAGGACATCTTTTTTGGTGTTAGTTCTAGAAGGTCTCATAGGTCTTCATAGAACCATTCGGCTTCAGCTTCTTCAGCATTATTGGTCAGAGCATAGACTTGGATTATTGTGATGTTGAATGGTTTGCCTTGGAAACGAACAGAGATCGTTCTGTCATTTTTGACATTGCATCCAAGTACTGCATTTCAGATTCTTTTGTTGACTGTGATGACTACTCCATTTCTTCTAAGGGATTCTTGCCCACAGTAGTAGATATAATAGTCATCTGAGTTAAATTCACCCATTCCAGTCCAGCAAGAGAGTTCCAGAAATACATATATTTCTGCTTTATTGACTATACCAAGGCCTTTGACTGTGTGGACCATAACAAACTCTGGAAAATTCTTAAAGAGGTGGGAATACCAGGCTACCTGACCTGCCTCTTGAGAAACCTGTATGCAGGTTAGGAAGCAACAGTTAGAACTGGACATGGAACAACAGACTGGTTCCAAATAGGAAAAGGAGTACATCAAGGCTGTAAATTGTCACCCTGCTTATTTAACTTATATGCAGAGTACCTCATGGGAAATGATGGGCTGGAGGAGGCACAAGCTGGAATCAAGATTGCTGGGAGAAATATCAGTAACCTCAGATATGCAGATGATACCACCCTTATGGCAGAAAGTGAAGAACTAAAGAGCCTCTTAATGAAAGTGAAAAAGGAAAGTGAAAAAGTTGCCTTAGAGCTCAACACTCAGAAAACTAAGATCATGGCATCTGGTCCCATCACTTCCTGACAAATAGATTGGGAAACAGTGGAAACAGTGGCAGACTTTATTTTTGGGGGCTCCAAAATCACTGCAGATGGTGACTGCAGCCATGAAATTAAAAGATGCTTACTCCTTGGGAGAAAAGTTATGACCAGCCTAGACAGCATATTAAAAAGCAGAGACATTACTTTACTAACAAAGATCCATCTAGTCAAAGCTATGGTTTTTCCAGTAGTCATGTATGAATGCCAGTGTTGAACTATAAAGAAACCTGAGCACCAAAGAATTGATGCTTTTGAACTGTGGTGTTGAAGAAGACTCTTGAGAGCCCTTTGGACTGCAAGGAGATCCAGTCAGTCCATTCTAAAGGAAATTGGTCCTGAATATTCATTGGAAGGACTGATGTTGAAGCTGAAATGCCAATATTTTGGCCACCTTATGCAAAGAACTCACTCATTTGAAAAGACCCTGATATTGGGAAAGATTGAAGGCAGGAGGAGAAGGGGACAACAGAGGATGAGATGGTTGTATGACATCACCGATTCAATGGACATGAGTTTGAGTAAACTTCAGGGGAGAAGGTGATTGACAGGGAGCCCTGGCGCTGCCGTCCATGGGGTCGCAAAGAGTCGGACACAACTGACTGTGAACTGAACTGAACATAACCTCATATTCTTTTAGTTTGACCTTTCTGAGTAGTTTGATGAAACTGATGATAATAAAAGCAGACAAGTAGTGAAAGTAAGTTGGCTACAAAGGAAGAAAATCAGTGGGCTTTGAACGATTCCATAATACTACATTGAAACTCTAAATTTAGTAAAGCTGTATCTGTAAAAGGGTATGAGTGTGACCTATGAATTACATACTCATCAAATACTATCATTCACAGTTTGGTAAGAAGGCACTCTTAGACACATCAGAATTCAGAACTTACATCTTTCACATACCATTCTTGTAATAATTACATTAGTAATTTCCAGTTTATCAAGATGAATCAAAATTAGCCATTCTAGAATGAAGAAAATATTATAAAAATATATTCTAAAAGCACTAAGAGCTTCTTCAAAGGGAATGACTCAATTCATAGGAGTAGTTTACTACATAATATATGTAATATATATTATTATATTTATTATAAGTAAGTATTTATTAAATATATATATAATCTTACCTGGGTGGTAGTTGTATGAGTTACACATAATGTAAGAAGTACTGAGGTTTACACTTGTGCCTTTTAAATTACATTTAGTTTTTAAAGTCCACAAAAAATCATATTTGCAACATAGAGGGTGATAGAGAATTAATATAAACTATATAAAAGTAAATATTACAAACTTACAAGAAGGGAACAAACAACTCAATAGAAAATAGGAAATGAATCGGCAGTTCTAAAAATTATAAAAACGTTTTATGTCACAGCAATCGTACTTCCAGAAATTCATTCTACAGATACATTCAACTTATTTGCAAGGCTATTATTGTAGTATTATTTATAACTGCAAAAGACTTGAAAATTTGAATGTGAATCTTGTTATTGATTTTTGAAGTGACTTTTAAGTGTGGACACAAATCCTTTGACATTATATGTAAAGTAATGTGAATATTTTCTCCCACTTTGTGAGTTTTCATTTTACTCTTAATTGTATCTTTAAGTGGAAAAAAATGCTGGGAACGATTGAAGTTGGGAGAAGAAGGGGACTAACAGAGGATGAGATGGTTGGATTGATAGCTTACGGTGAACAATGTCGGATTCATGATCTCCAAAGATGATTTAGCTTTGGGACCAGGGACCAGGCTTGATCGCTCAAGAGCTTTTGTGTAGCAAAGTTTTATTAAAGTAAGAAAAGGGACAGAGAAAGCTTCTGACACAGACATCAGAAGGGGGACGGAGAGTGCCCCCCCTGCCAGTGTTACCAAGGGAGTTATATACTTTTTTAATTAGTTATTACAATAAATCAAAAGAATGTCTCAAGTATGTGAAAACTTGACCAGACCCACTCCCACAAGCTACATTTTAGGATAACAGGATTAGAACTTAACAATAGAAAGATCCTACCAGACCCACACCCATAATATACATTCTGAGATATCAGGATTAGTCAGAAGGTTTTCGGGAAGGAGAAACTGTCCTCAAGCAGGATACATTGTTGTTATATAATCCTTAGTACAGAGGTTAAACTGAGTTGTTTATTGTGTAATCATCAGTTCCAGGCTTAAAGGAAAAAAAAAAAAAAAACAACCATTTTATGTGCTAAGACTAAGGAATGTAGAGAGAAAAAAAAGGAAAAGTTTGTCCTTTCCTCCTCCTTGAAAACCCCAGACCCCTCTCTCCTCCTTGGGGAACCCCAGACTTCTTATCAACCTTCCTGGGAATTGACTCCCTCAGGATGGCATCACCAACTCAATGGACATGAGTTTGAGTAAATTTTGGGAGTTGGTGATGGACGGGGAGGCCTAGCCTGCTCAGTGACTGAACTGACTGAAGTGGGAAAAAAGTTATTAATTTTAATACTGTCCCATATGTCAGTTGTTTTTCTTTTATGACTGCCATTTATGTTTTATTTAAAAAACTTTGACTTATACAATCATAGGGATGTTCTCTTATGTTTTCCTCTAAAAGCTTTATTTTTTAAACTTTAACAGTTAGATCTGTAATCTATATAGAACTGAGTATTATGCATGATGTAAAATAAGGGTAAATATATTATGAGTATCCAGATGGTGTTCTTTTTCATTGAAATCACTGTCATTTTCCCCACTGCCCTGCAGTGTCATGCTTGTCCTCAATGATACCTAAATTATGTGTTTGGGTCTTTTTCTGCACTCTGCTCTGTTACACTGGTTGCCTTGTCTATCTTAGTGTTAGTTCCCTCTATTATAATTATCATAGCTTTATAATTGGTTTCCTGCTGAGTAGTGCAAATCTGCCATTATTGTTCTTCAAGATTGCCTTTGCTGTTCTTGGCCTTTTGTATCTCCATGTGCATTTTAAAAATCAACTCGTCATTTTCTACACTCACAAACCTGTTAGATTTTGTCTTGCAAATATAGATTGGTTTGAGGATTACTCACATCTTTACTAAAGATGAGCCTTCCAAATCATGAGCATGGTATGTCTCTCCATTTATTTAGACATTTTAATTTCTTTCAATAATATTTTAGTGTTTAGTATCAATGTCTTTCAATAGATTTATTCCTTGGATTTTTTTTTTTTTTAATTTTTATTAGTTGGAGGCTAATTACTTTACATCATTACAGTAGTTTTTGTTATACATTGATATGAATTAGCCATGGATTTACATGTACTCCCCATCCCAGTCCCCCCTCCCACCTCCCTCTCCACCCGATCCCTCTGGGTCTTCCCAGTGCACCAGGCCCGAGCACTTGTCTCATGCACCCAACCTAGGCTGGTGATCTGTTTCACCCTAGATAATAACATGATGGTAACGATAACCCTATATGCAAAACAGAAAAAGAGACTCAGATGTATGGAACAGACTCCTTGGATTTTTTTATGCCTTTAGCTGGTATAATTTTTAAAATTCTCTCTTCTGTTTTTGCTGATATTTAAATACAGTTAATTTCTATGTGATGATTTTGTATTCATACACCTTGCTAAACACATATTCTCTTTTAAATTTAGGATTCCTTCCATCTCTGATGAGGGATAAAGTCTTAGGATATCCTATTCTAAAATAAAATAATGGATTCTCCTGTTTCCTGGCTTCTTTTTTGGTTTAGTCTCCATTTTTCTTCTAGCTGAACTTTATAATGTTGAAAACCAAAAATCAACATTTTTTGATCTGTCCAAATTCAGCTTGGAAGTAACTTTCCTCTTCAGTGCATTTCAATTCCTCTATGTTCCTGTTTCTATCTCCACTGACTTCATTCTTAAGTAATGACCTTAGGCATTACTGGTACTAATCTATCTGTAATGGCATAGTGAAAATTCCAGATCTGCTACTTACTGGCCACCTGACTTTGGACTAATTACACAACCTTTTGAGACATTATTTCCTGTAAAATGAGGATATTTAGAATTAGAACATGTAGATATAATGTGTGTGTGCATATAAAACTTCCCCACAGTTCAGTTCAGTCGCTCAGTCGTGTCCAACTCTTTGTGACCCCATGGATTGCAGCATGCCAGGCCTCCCTGTCCATCACCAACTCCTGGAGTTTACTCAAACTCATGTCCATTGAGTTGATGATGCCATCCAACCATCTCATCCTCTGTGGTCCCCTTCTTCTCCCGCCTTCAATCTTTCCAAGCATCAGAGTCTTTTCCAATGAGTGAGTTCTTCACATCAGGTGGCCAAAGTATTGGAGCTTCAGGTTCAGCATCAGTCCTTCCAGTGAAGACTCAGGATTGATTTCCTTTAGGATGGACTGGTTGGATCTCCTTGCAGTCCAAGGGACTCTCAAGAGTCTTCTCCAACACCACAGTTCAAAAGCACCAATTCTTCGGTGCTCAGGTTTCTTTATAGTCCAACTCTCACATCCATACATGACTACTGGAAAAGCCAAAAGTAGTTGTGCAGTAAATGGCAGTTCTTATCACCCTGAAATTGATTTTAAAATCTGTGCTCCAGGCTATGCTTTAGGCATTATATTCTTAACTATTTTCACTCACTTGCAATTCTCCAGCATTATACTATCTCATTCCCTGACTTGTTAGTCTCACTTTCCTGATCTCTACCTTTTATGTAAACATTCTTTTTAATTAGTCTTTGAGACCCAATCCCTTTTTCTCCTATAGCTTTCTGCTTTGCAGGCAGCTGCTGAAGCAGGACACTCACAGGACACGGGGTTAAACCTAGTCAGTCCTCCTTTTTCACAGTAGCTGGCAGCTGTCCCAACTGCCTACCAAAGCCAAATGCTTGAAGAGAGAGAGAGTGAGGAGCCAACCATGAATCCCTTCCGGAAAAACGAATCCAAGGAAACCCTTTTTTTGCCTATCTCCACTAAAGAGGTGCCACCTCAATCCTCCAACTTTCCAAAGAAACCATCTCCGGTGAGTCCTGGGATTCATCTCTGCCTCTGACAGTGTTATGCCCGATGTCCGAATCCCTGAGCGGGAAGAGAGAAGGCTTCCAAGACAATGCAACTCGCAAAAAAAGGGAAGTTTATTGCTGACTCGAGTCAGGGCTCCTGCCGCACGCCCAACGCAGTGGTACGGGGTCAGAGAGCACTGAGCTCAAGCTGTTACCCAATTTTTAAGGTGTGCATAAGCAGTTGGTAGCTGGCTTAAGCAGATTGGTTACATGTTTGCAAAGTAATCTTATTGGCCCAAACCTTCTCGGGCTTTTTTCAAACTTGGGCATTCGCTGGCTTTTCAGCTTTCCCCCGATAGGGTCCCTTTTTCTTGCTAGGCGCATGTTGATTGGCTGGCTCCAGGTTACCTGATGGGGGCGGGGAATCCCACCATTTCAGGGGAAACCGAAACCCAGGTCCGGGCCTCCTGCCAGCCCCGGGCCTCCTGCCAGCCCCAGCAGCCCCACAACAGGAACAGACTTACTCTGTTGGTTCTCCTCCTTGGCCCCTGCAGCTTCAGGTTGAGCTGTATTAGATATTAAAAACTTTTCTCTCTTGGAGTTAGACTGAACCTGTAAACCAGATCTAAACAGGACTTTCTTTTAACTTAGGAGAAGAAGCAGCAACAGGAGGTGGTCAGAGTTCTTCAGTGGGTGTCCAGGACTTGGCTGTATTTCATTGTACATTCTGAGTTTCTAAGAAAAAACAATTTGCATGTCCAGGGAAATTTGGCAAGTACTCCTTTCTGGAGAACTGTGTGTAATTGTTCTTTCTTTACCAAAAAAACCTCCAAAACTTCAGCCTTTAATTTCCCATGTACACAGAGTCTATGCTGGACACCAAGAGAAGTTTTAGAATAGATCTGGCCTCTTTTACTGTGTTCCAGTGTACAGTAGGCAAAAGGAAAGAGAAACAAGGAAGTAACAACAATGTTTTACTTTATACACTTGGGATTTAATCCTCATAGCAAAATCCTGTAAGAAGAGAGCCTACAGCAAGTATTATTAAGTTCTTACTACAAGCAAAGAAGTAGTATTAAGTAGTATCCTAGATATGGTAGTTCTTTGGAATAACAAAACTAAAATAGAAAGGCAGGTGTAGTGACAATGACTGGATCAGTATCTGAGTACCACCAGTGACAGTGTTACATAGCTAGTAGAAGCGTGTTAAGTAAACTTCAGGTTTCATGATTCTTAAAGCTGTGAACTGGAAAAATAAAAAGACTATTCATTATGTCTTTCAAGCAAGTTTTTATTATATATTAATATATATTCATATTTTGGAGGGCTGTTTATATATCCATATGGATAAAAGAATGAGTACATTAATATATCATTTATTTAGTCATATATCTTCTGGTCCCAGAGAATTTAAGGCTGCTTACAAAGATGTATGTACATATACATCTTATACATTACTTATACAAACATATATATACATACATCTTATGTATATGAAAAAGCAATTTTAAAAAAATCTCATGATAAGATTCAGTTGAACCAAGGACACATACCTCCATCTCTCTCTCATATTGGTTGGACTATCGTAATGGGTAAGGATTTGAAATAAAACATGATATTCCCTTTATTCTGACTGATACAGTGCATTGAATAGCATAGTCCTTTTAATGCCCGAAAGGATTAGTGTGAAAATGTTACAGAATCTCTACTTCATATAAAGAATGGACATTTAATTTGACAGGATTTAGGAATTCTCTGCCCAAGGTCAAGGTCATCTTACCTTTAGGAATCTGTGCTGGATTCTGTGCCCGGCAGGAAGTCTTCATATTGCTAAGATTCTTCCCAGCACAATGAATGTGCAAGTGGGGACAGAAAGATTAATCTACACAGTGGAGCTAAGCAGGGTACTGACATCTGAGTTGTAACTACCTGGACATCACGTGATCTAGAGGCCAACTCTTTGTTATGTTCCTAGAAGTAAGGATGATTATTCTCTTGCCCGGTACCCCAGGCTTTCCATTTAGTGCTGTGGAAAGATGAACAGGTCCTGGTGTCTAGTATCAAGAAATGCTTGAGCAGTTCCATATTAAGTGAATGATGGACAAAGAGATATTCAGAATGGTTTCTCTGACTGCTAAATCAGCAATGCAAGCACTTTTAGTATGATACTGACTGTTTCATGAAGAGTAGGGACCATTGCTTCGCATGATCTATCATGGTGACTTGAATGTTTTTTTTTTTTTTTTTCTGTTGTGAAACAGTATAATGGTCTAAATAGGGAAATGTTCATGCTTGAGCCAGTGTCTTTTTGTTTCCTAGAAAATCTGTGGCTCCAACTATCCACTGAGTATTGTCTTCATTGTGGTGAATGAATTCTGTGAGCACTTTTCCTATTATGGCATGAAAGGTAATTTTGTGTCCCCAAGTCCTACTTTTCTCCACTCATTCTCACCCCATGTTTGTAACAACCTGTCTTATATGCACTTATTTCCCTTATCTATTCTTTCTGCCTTCATCCAGTTTGTCCTTTCCTTTGGTGAAGATGTCCCCAGAAATACCTGATGGGATTTCACCTACTAACTCATAAAGACCAAAAACAGAAAGGAGTATTAGAAACCAGAATACAGCCTATGAGAATATAAGTGGAAAAACTCTCACCAATGGCATTCCATTCTTTATTTCTGTTCTTCAGGCCTATGGATTATACTGATGCTGGGAAGGAGAGTGGTGGTTTAGTCACTAAGTCGTGTCGGATTCTTGGGGGAAGAAGACGGAAGGGATATTAGAAGCCCCATGTTACCTTTTAGATTGACCTAAATGATGATATACACACAAAGACTGAAGGCAGTATTGCATTTGTAGACTAAGCATAGCCCCTTTTACTCCACAACTCCCAAGGGCCCTTCTACTGGCCAACAGTCACTGCTCAGTTGCTTCACTGATTGGACTGCTGAAGGTCAAGATCACCTTCAAAGATCTTATCAAACGTTCTTTTCCTCCATAAATATTTTAATGCATCTATTTTGTTTTGGCTCGCTCTCCCCCCACCCCCCTTTCTTTTTTTGCTTAGCTGTGCTGACCCTGTATTTCCTGTATTACCTGCACTGGAGTGAAGACACTTCCACGTCTGTGTACCACGCCTTCAGCAGCCTCTGTTATTTCATTCCTATCTTGAGAGCAGCCATTGTTGACTCATGGTTGGGAAAATTCAAGTAAGGATGATGGGAGGTCACATTTCCAAGAAGTTTCATCGATTAATCACGCAGAGACTATCACTTCTAGCCTCTTGCTTCCAAGAATATACTTGTGTCATCCATGACAAATAAGAATCTTTGTCAGACTGACAATACAGAAAGGTTTTGTCTCTTCATAATCAGTGTTTCTAATATTTTTATGCCCTTTTCAGTAAGGAGGGGTTTTTTCTTGTATCTAATTTTAACCTCCCATTCTGAAGTTTAAGACCAATTCTTGTTCTGACCTCAGGTGACAGAGATAGTTGACAGCAAAATGTAAAATTCAATGTATTAATAGTAATTTGATATACTATCCATCTCTCCTCCATATTGAATCATTTCAACCTTTTTAGTATCTTCATATAAGTCCCTCTTTGTAGCTCTTTTACCATCTCTGTTTCTCTTTTCTAACTTCCTTCTATAGTTTCTTTCTTAAGAATACAATAAATATTTTCATGAGTTAGACTAATGGTCTATTCATTTCAATATATTTTAAGTCTCTGAAAATAGTACCAAGAGATGTTTGGGGATAATGTTATAGTTGTCCCCTATAACATCATCCTCATGGACCAGGGATGGATTTCAGGTATCCATCAGTCAGATATTTTCTATGGAGTTGTCATCTATGGAATCATCTAAATTAGCATTTCTCAAAGTCCATTTTGTTGAAAATTGGTTGTATAGGATCTGATGAATGATATGTAGGAACATAAAACTCTCATAGTCAAATACGTTTGGGAAAATGTTAGGTTGAATAAAGCTAAAAAGTATCTTTACTGCATGATTTCTTGTAGCCTTGAACTTACTAATTAATATCAAAAATTTCTGAGAGAAAATCAGTTTGCATTTCTCAGATAATCATTTTTTCCTCCAACTCTTCCTCCTCCTGCTTCATGTATCCTGGCACTAAGAACAGTATAAATTCTGAGTCTGTATTACTCAAGTATCTGAATTCTATTTGTAGACTGATTGATTTAACTCTTTCAACAGGACAATCATCTGTCTCTCCTTGGTGTATGTGCTTGGCCATGTGATCAAGTCTATGAGTGCCTTACCAATACTGGGGGGACAAAATTTACACGTGAGTAAAATCATGGAATAAAAACTGAATGGCTTTTTCTCCACTGGACAGGTAAATGTCTCATGTGTTCATTATAGATGTTTCTCTATCTTCTTACCAGAGATGTCCCTTTATTTCTAACATACTGTTTTATTACCAAACTGATTAAGAAAAAAAAATTGATCAGTTGAACTCTTTCCTGCGTTATCTGAGCTCATTTGTTTTTATTAAATATTTGGGGACTTGTAGGATGCCCAGTTAGTATCCTTTCCATGAAAACTATTCATATGCTTGAAGACATGAAAACTTTCACGCCCTCCATATTCCGTCACCTATTCATCCACCCACACTTTGTACTTTGAGACAGTCAAAAAAATATGCCTGTAATACTTCCTTATAATATAGTGTAGAATTCACATTCAAAGCTCAGATTATTTCCATTTCTGTGTAATCCATATATTTCAGTTGCTCTGTTCTCTTTATTAAGCTATTGATGCTTATGATTCCCAACTCTTGATGGGTTCTGATTTCTGTTGGTTCAGTTAGTAGAGAGAATTAGACTTGTCCAAGAATCAGATAATATGTATTCTTGTTTATCATATGCCTATATGTATATTTTCCAATGAGTTAACAATTTTGTTTGAGATTTAATGGATATTAGATACCTTATTATTGTTGTCCCATCAGAAATCACTGACATTTCTCCTATTAGTTATGACTAACTTAAAATTTTATTTTGTGGTTACTAAGAATATGTGGGATAAAAGTTCACAAGGACTTTCTATTGAAGTGTCCCTTTGACTATAATGAAACTGAGAACCAGTGCCTTAACTCTGGAGTTCCTTGAGTATCTGCTTCTATATGTTGCACTCATGAGGTAAATGAAACTATCAGGGACAAAATCTTCCCGTGTAATGATACTTTCTGGCAGAAACTCAAGGTTTATGGAGACTGTAAATGCTCCAGAGTCTCTCCTAGGAGGAAGCCATTGGTAAGTGCCCACAGTATAGAAAAGTGAAGGAGGTCGTGCCCTTGTACATGTATTTTTTCTCTTATAGCTCTATATTCCATTTCTACAGTTGTGTTTAGTATCAGTATGGTTAGTACTCTCACCTTTCCATTTCAGAGTCCTGTCAATGGTTGGCCTGAGTCTAATAGCTTTGGGGACAGGAGGTATCAAACCCTGTGTGGCAGCTTTTGGTGGAGACCAGTTTGAAGAAAAACATGTAAGAGTCCTATCATTTCTATGTTTTAAAAAAAGTAAAGCAGGCACTAAACAACAGGTAGCCATTTGCCAAAAATGAAGTAATCCACTCTCAGATTATATCTGAAGAGTTGTGTTCAGTGCTGGGTACTGGTCATTAATAGAGAAAAACGAACACATTTCAAAGGAAAGTGACCAATGTGGCAAGTGGACTAAAAGGTGTATCTTATGAGGAAAGGTTGAGGGAAAAGGAGATATTTAGCCCAGATAAGATTAAAGAGGATATTATAGCTGTCTAGATATTGGAAGGATGTCAGGAATTAATCCAAAGATCAATAAGAGAAAGCTATAGAAAATCAGGTTTTTGCTCGATGGAAAGAAAAACTTCAAATAGCTACACATAGTGAGTTTACTCTCACTTGAGGTATTTTAGAAGTTACATGGTCATCACTTTGGGAATGGGAGGTGATGAGTAGTGTGGAGATGATTTAAGCACCTCTAGCTTCAGGATTCTATGAAAGGGGAAAATGACCATTTGGGATAAAACAGAATGAGTTTCTCTAGATGAACATGTCTGGATGATCATTTCTTCTTTTCCTAAATACTTTCCAATGTCAGTGGGGAAAAAGCAGTGTGAATAAATGTAAAAATGGGTCTGTTAAGGAAGCAGTGACAACCAGACAAGGGAAGTAGTCTATTCTTGGATCAGACAACATTTCTAACTTCTTTTTACCTCTGTTTTCCTTTTTTATTCTCTTCATGTATTATTTCCTCTTCTATAGCCATCTATCATGTATCTGTTTTTCTGTTCTTTCTCTGTGATTTGTCCTCCTTCTTTCCTCTAACCCATCAGAACATTTGAGTTATTTTATATTCTTCATCTGTCTGAGGGTACATAGAATATAACTGCTTGCTAACCTTGGAGAAATAACTAGCCTCTGGCAAGTGGGATTCTATGCATAATGAACTATACACATGGGTGAGTAGAACAGATTTAAGTGGGGACCAGAAGAGGAAGCAAAATACACCATGTATAGAAAATGGAGATTGTGTTGGTGTGTCAGGGAGAGATATGGGAAGTCAGAATGAAGCACTGCTGCTGCTAAGTCGCTTCAGTCATGTCTGACTCTGTGGGGCTCCATAGATGGCAGCCCACCAGGCTCTGCCATCCCTGGGGTTCTCTAGGCAAGAACACTGGAGTGGGTTGCCATTTCCTTCTCCAATGCATGAAAGTGAAAAGTGAAAATGAAGTCGCTCAGTCGTGTCCGACTCTTCGAGACCCCATGGACTGCAGCCTACCAGGCTCCTCCCTCTATGGGATTTTCCAGGCAAGAGTACTGGAGTGGGTTGCCATTGCCTTCTCCAGCACAGAAGGGCATAATAAATAAAGGGTCAACAACTTTATTTGAAAGTTAATTAATTTTGTAAGCGCTCGACAAAGATATTCCAGAAATAGGACAAACCCACCTTCAAGTTTCCACCAGTCATTTCCAAGCCCACAGACTTCCTTTTCTACTCTCTGGCAGACTTCCCATAAGCATTAGGAAAATTATCCTGTTTGATCAACAGTTTACTAGAACCATGGTCTAGTCCTATTCCTACCACATATTCCACAAAATCTATTTAATTTTTATCTCAGTTATTCATTCACTTAATTCTGTTAAAAAACATTTACTGATTCTGTAACTCTGGGAGTTGGTGTTGGACAGGGAGGCCTAATATGCAGCAGTCCATGGGGTCACAAAGAGTCGGACACAACTGAATGACTGAACTGAACTGAAGTGAGTCTGTCTATAGTAGTAATGATAGTAATGATAGAGATTACAGAAAATAGTAAGATGCAATTTCTGGCCTCTAAGAACCCTTAACCTACTGAAAGAAACAGACATTTAATGCAAGGAAACTAATATTAGAATAAATATATATATATATATATATATATATATATATATATATATAACACAATGCATAGATATAGTGTACAATAGGACTTCCCTGGTGGCTCAGATGGTGAAGAATCTGCCTGGAATGCAGGAGATCCGGGTTTGATCCCTGGATTGGGAAGATCCCCTAGAGAAGGAAATGGCAATCCACTCCCGTGTTCTTGCCTGGAGAATCCCATGGACAGAGGAGCCTGGTGGGCTATATGTAGTTCATGGAGTCACAAAGAGTCAGACACAACTGAGCTACTGATGCTGTCACTCACTTTTATACAAGATAACCGTTTTTGCCAAGATAAAGTGATAAAAAATATTAAAGATGCTTGCTTGTACTAGTGTTTGAAAGACAGGGAAATATTTGTCTGCGGTCAGCAAGATATATGTTAAGATATCTAATATGATAGTCACAAACCATGGAGGCAGTATCTGAATCAGTGTATGTACCTCTCACTTAGTCTGAACATGAGGTGGGGATGGACCAAGTAGGCACATTGAACTGATGATTTGTCCTTTTTTGTTTATTTATTTTTTCAGGCAGAGGAACGGACTAGATACTTCTCAGTCTTCTACCTCGCCATAATGCAGGGAGCTTGATTTCTACATTTGTCACACCCATGCTGAGAGGTTGGGATCTTTTCTGAGGACCTCTGTATAAGCTTTATTCTGGCCAGCCAGAAATCTGTTCAAGGCTTCTTACTGTCCATCCTCTTTTATGAGGGCTTGAAAATCTGAGTGTATTTCTTTTAATCTTGAATTATCTACCCTAAAAGAAGGATTATATATTAGGTGATGGGAGGAAAGAAGATGGCTATGTCTATTACCTCAAAAACCTGAGCTGATAGAATAGAACATCAAAGACTTAAGATTCAGGAATAATTTGGCTTTGTTTTTCCTGAAGGAGATGTGCAGTGTTTTGGAAAGGACTGCTATGCACTGGCATTTGGAGTTCCAGGACTGCTTATACTGATAGCTCTTGGTAAGTGCAGTGGGGCGAGGATACTAATAACCACTGATGCCTTCCACATGGAGAGCATGATGTAAGTACTTTGCACAAACTGTTGCATTCAGTCCTCATACTAACCTATTAGAATTTTTGATGATGGTCATTATTAGGTAAAGGTTATTTTAGGGGTTTCACCTAGACATTGTAAATAAATTAACTGAATAAAATCAGAAATCTCAAAAAAACAATACTGAAGGTTGCATAACTATAAGTTTCCTAGAGACCTCTAAAAAGGACTGATTCTTGGATGCCATGTAGGACCAATTAAATGATGATCTCTGTAGGATACTGCTTTGGCACCTGTAAATTTTTAAATATTTACGTGATTCTAATTGTAGTCATGGTTGAGATGTACTGATCTATACTTCAGGATATAGTAAGCAAAGAAAATAATCCTTCCACTCAAACCAGCTTATTTTATCTGATAACTATTTATCTAGTAATTGGAAGATGTTTTAAATTCTTTGGGCCTTTTAAAGCTTCTAGATTTAGCTGTTTCTGCCCTGCTCTGCAATGCTCCCAAGAAGTTTCCTTTTGAGCAAAGAGAATAAGAGTAGTTGGATAAGTAGGGGAAACCAGTCAAAATGGCCATCAACAAAAAATCTACAAACAATAAATGCTTGAGGGGGTAGGGAAAAAAGGGAACCCTTTCACACTGTTGGTGGGAATAGAAACTGATACAGCCATGAAGGGGAACAGTATGGAGGTTTCTCGAAAAACTAAAACTACCATAGGACACAGCAATCCACTACTAGGCACATACTCTGAGAAAACCACAATTCAAAAAGACACACGTACCCCAGTGTTCATTTCAGAACTATTTACAATAGCCTGGATATGAAGCAACCTAAATGTCATTGACAGATGAATGGATAAAGAAGATAAGATACATATATACAATGGAATATTACCCAGCCATAAAAAGGAAAGAAACTGGATTATTTATAGTGATGTGGATGAACTTAGAGTGTGTCACACAGCATGTAGTAAGTCAGAAAGAGAAAAGCACATGTTGTATATTAATGCAATGCATATATAAAACATATATATGGAATCTAGAAAAAAAATGATACTGATGAACCTTTTTGCAGGGCAGGAATAGAGACACAGACATATAAAGTGGACTTGTGGACACAGAGGAGGAAGGAGAGGGTGGGACAAATTCAGAGAGTAGCATTGACATATATACAGACACTACCATGTATGAAATAGATAGCTAGTGGGAAGCTGCTATATAGCATAGGCAGCACAGCTCAGCCCTCTGGGATGACCTAAAAGGGTGGGAGTGGTGGGAGGGAGGCTCATGAAGGAGGGGATAAATGTATGCATATAGCTGCATCACATTGTTGTACAGCAGAAACTCACAACACTGTAAAGCAATTATACTCAAATTAAAAATAAATAAATAGGAGTTGTTTAAGTAGGGGGAAACTCATGCTACATAGATCAAATGGCATTCTTTCTCTTTACCACCAAGAACCCAGCAATGCAAGAGGAAGAGGAATGTGTGTGTTGCTTAGTTTAACACAGTCTAAGGGGAAACATGGACACGATTGTTTCTAATCATTGACCTGGAGACTTGTTCTCACACTGAGCCTTTGGGTGACATCCCCCCTGGAGGATATCCAGTCCAAACACATAAAAAGCTCAATAGAGGTTAAAGAGCCCAAAAGCTCAATGTTCCATCTGATTACTTTCAACCAAGGAGGGGGCTAATAGTACTACTCAAATTGCAATTTCAATTCCAAGAAATTTATGCATTATTCTAGGAGCCCTGTGATAATACATTCTCTGTTTCCTTCTCTCTTCAAAACCAAATTATCATCCTAGTTTTCCTCTGATTAGTACTATGCCCTTTTCTTTGGATCATTGCACAATAATATTACTTACATATCAGAATAATTATGAAGATCAAAAGAAATATTATAATGGAATGTTCTATAAATTATGAAATATTAACAAGTACTTGTTGGTTCAGATGATAAGGAGTCTGCCTGCAATGCGGGAGACCTGGGTTCAATCCATGGGTGAGGAAGATCCTCTGGAGAAGGAAATGGCAAACCACTCCAGTATTCTTGCCTGGAAAATCCCATGGAGGGAGGAGCCTGGCAGGCTATAGTCCATGGGGTCGCAAAGAGTTAGACACGACTGAGCAGCTTCACTCACTCAAACAGGTATTAGCTGTCATTGTTAGTCAACTACTTCAGTTTTCTGGGTACTAATAAATCAATTCTCTGACTATTCACTATAATTTATTCATTAGATTTTTTCACTCATTAATTCATTCAACAAACATTTATTTAATGAGCCTTTATGTGTTAGATTCTGTTCTAGTTATCAGGATCACATTGGTGAATTAGATAGCTACAGCATTCATGCTTTCAAAGAATGTATGTGGTCTAGCAGGAGGAGGGAAACAGACATGTAAACAGGAATTTTCAATATAGCATGATCACTGTCACAACTGGGGAAATACAGAGGAAGCTATAGGAATAAATAGGAGGGATACTAAAGGCTTTGAGGCTCAGAAAAGCTTGGTCTAAAGAAATGAAATGGAAGATAAGACCTAAAGAATTAACAGCAATTAATCACAATTAATCTGGCCATCACTAGATGGTCAACACTGAAATCAGATTGATTATATTCTTTGCAACCAAAGATGGAGAAACTCTATACAGTCAGCAAAAACAAGACCGAGAGCTGACTGTGGCTCAGATCATGAAATCCTTATTGCCAAATTCAGACTTAAATTGAAGAAAGTAGGGAAAACCACTAGACCATTCAGGTATGACCTAAATCAAATTCCTAACAATTATACAGTGGAAATGAGAAATATTTAAGGGACTAGATCTGATAGACAGAGTGCCTGATGAACTATGGATGGAGGTTCCTGACATTGTACAGGAGACAGGAAGCAAGACCAGCCCCAAGAAAAAGAAAAGCAAAAAAGCAAAATGGCTGTCTCAGGAGGCCTTACAAATAGCTGTGAAAAGAAGAGAAGCCAAAAGCAAAGAAGAAAAGGAAAGATAAACCCAGTTGAATGCAGAGTTCCAAAGAATAGCAAGGAGAGATAAGAAAGCTTTCCTCAGTGATCAATGCAAAGAAATAGAGGAAAACAATAGAATGGGAAAGACTAGAGATCTCTTCAAGAATATTAAAGATACCAAGGGAATATTTCATGCAAAGATGGACTCTATAAAGGATAGAAATGGTATAGACCTAACAGAAGCAGAACATATTAAGAAGAGGTGGCAAGAATACACAGAAAAATGTACAAAAAAGATCTTCATGACCCAGATAATCACAATGGTGTGATCACTCACTTAGAGCCAGACATCCTGGAATGTGAAGTCAAGTGGGCCTTAGGAAGCATCACTATGAACAAAGCTAGTGGGGGTGATGGAATTCCAGTTGAGCTCTTTAAAATCCTCAAAGATGATGCTGTTGAAGTGCTCCACTCAGTATGCCAGCAACTTTGGAAAACTCAGCAGTGGCCACAGGACTCAAAAAGGTCGGTTTTGATTCCAATCCCAAAGAAAGGCAATGCCAAAGAATGCTCAAACTACCAAATAATTGCACTCATCTCACACACTAGTAAAGTAATGCTCAAAATTCTCCAAGCCAGGCTTCAACAATATGTGAACCGTGAACTTCAGATGTTCATGCTGGTTTTAGAAAAGGCAGAGGAACGAGAGATCAAATTGCCAACATCCGCTGGGTCATCGAAAAAGCATGAGAGTTCCAGAAAAACATCTATTTCTGCTTTATTGACTATGCCAAAGCCTTTGACTACATGGATCACTATAAACTGAAAATCCCAAAAGAGAACGGAAAACCAGACCCCCTGACCTGCCTCTTGAGAAATCTGTATGAAGGTCAGGAAGCAACAGTTAGAACTGGACAGGGGACAACAGACTGGTTCCAAATAGGAAAAGGAATACATCAAGGCTGTATATTGTCACCCTGCTTATTTAACTTATATGCAGTGTACCTCATGAAAAATGATGGCCTGGATGAAGCACAAGCTAGAATCAAGAAATATCAATAACCTCAGATATGCAGATGACATATGCATATATGCAGATGACCACCCTTATGGCAGAAAGTGAAGAAGAACTAAAGAACCTCTTGATGAAAGTGAAAGAGGAGAGTGAAAAGTTGGCTTAAAGCTCAACGTTCAAAAAACTAAGATCATGGCATCCAGTCCCATCACTTCATGGCAAATAGATGGAGAAACAGTGGATATGGTGGCAGACTTTATTTGGGCTCCAAAATCACTGCAGATGGTGACTGCAGCCACGAAATAAAAAGACACTACTCCTTAGAAGAAAAGTTATGACCAACCTAGATAGCATATTAAGAAGCAGAGACATTACTTTGCCAACAAAGGTCCGTCTAGTCAAGGCTATGGTGTTTCCATTAGTCATGTATAAAGAAAGCTGAGTGCCAAAGAATTGATGCTTTTGAACTGTGGTGTTGGAGAAGACTCTTGAGAGTCCATTGGAGTGCAAGGGCATCCAACCAGTCCATCCTAAAGAAAATCAATCCTGAATATTCATTGGAAAGACTGATGTTGAAGCTGAAACTCCAATACTTTGGCCATCTTATGCAAAGAGCTGACTCATTTGAAAAGATCCCGATGCTGGGAAAGATTGATGGTGAGAGGAAAAGGGGACGACAGAGAATGAGATGGTTGGATGACATCACTGACTCAATGGACATGAGCTTGAGTAAACGCCGGGAGTTGGTGATAGACAGGGAGGCCTGGTGTGTTGCAGTCCATGGGGTCGCAAAGAGTTGGACATGACTGAGCAACTGAACTGAACTGAATTGAATCACAGAAGAGATTGCAAGTGAAACAGAAATAGGACTTGGTATCTATAAGACAAAGGGTTGAAAAATAGTATGATATATTTGAAGTCCTTGAAGGAATTCAAATTGCCTACAGCATAAATGAGAAAGATAAAGAGGAGAAATTAACAGAAACCAGGTAATGAAAGCTTTTAACTTATTAAGGAATTAGAACTTTATCAGGAGAATAGTAGAGAGCTTCAAAAGGATTTTGAATAGAGGAATGATTGTTAGATGTTTATTTTTCAGTGGTATCTCTGACTGTAATATGGAGAAAGAATGGGTTAAGGGTAAGACAAGGATACCCTGTCTTGATTACTGAATTTTTGGTCTTCCTTAAATTTTTACTGAAAGTGAGTGCCTCCATTAGCTCACCTTCCTCAGCCCTGACAGAACTGACAAACTTGATATGTTACATCATGTAAAAGAAAGGGAAAGGATAAGTCAAGATTGAATATAGGGTTCTGATTTGAGTAAATAAGGGAGAATAGGTATGGGGGCTATACTAATGAATTTAGTCTGGGGAATGTTCCATTCTAGATGTCCTTAGACCATGTAATTAGGAGTATCAAACATTTATTAGAAATGCCTTTTTAAAATTCAGGAGAAATTTTTAAGCTATAAAAAGTTGGGACTATTAGTATATGGATATCAGTTAAGCATGAAAATAAATGAAATAACTAAGAGATAATAAGAGTAGGATAGACAGCAAGGATAGGACCCTGAGGAACCCAGGTATTTAAAAGACAAGCAAATGAGCTAGGCACTATGTTGTTCTGGTAAAGATACAGAAAAGTGAACAATTAAGTTTTATTCACTTGATAAATGCAGAAATAAACATATCTAAAAGGAGGTGCAGCAAAGGTACAAGTAATTATTCAAATAAAGATTCACTAAAGAAAAGTTGGGGAAGGGCTGTCCAGGTAGGGAAAAAACTGCAAATGGAGAGGCAGAAAACAGAACCTGTTATTTTAAGAACCACTGTGATTTCAATAATGCCAGAATCAAATCTCTAGGGGACAACCTCTATGACATAAATCTTTAGAATAATATTTCCATTTGTATGGGAATGAGTCTTAATGTAGTGAAAATTTAATGTTGATTATTTTCTCCAGTATTTAGATTGTCAAGTCTTTGATATGTGTTTATATTATATGTATTATATTAAATTAAATAAATTTAAATATTAAATATTAAATATGTATTATATTAAATGAGATTATTCAGTATTAAGCATACCTTTATACAAGTCAGCCATTACTTATAAGCTGTTGTATTTCCTTTACAACAAAAATGTGTTGAGTGAAATTTTGTGTTTGAATTAGGTAAAGGGTTAAAAAAAAAAAAGGCAAGCAAAGAGGAAAAACCCATAAATAAGACTGGAAAAAAATGGCCAAAATGATAGTAGTTTTACCTTGGATAACAAGATTTCAAGAAGGGAATCATTCAGAATAACAAATGTTACTGACTGGGAAAGCAAGATAATGCTTTCCCAGCTTTAATGTCTATTAAATATAGGGACACAAAGATCATTGATTTCATGATATCAGTTATGGTAGATTGGTGGAGATTCAAGACTAATTAAAGCAGATTGGGAAGTGAATAGAGGGATGAAAGGGAAGATAGTAAGTATTTATAATTGAAAGTGACATGAAGTCAGGAGAGGATATTGAGAATGCTTGAATATTATTAGAAACACTCCAGTGAAGAAAGATGTTGAAGATGTAAGATAAGACAGTATAACCAGTATGAAAGCACACATGGCGCAGTTACCTTTATACAGGAGGAGGAACATCACCTTCAGCTAACTAGAGAGAGGAAGGAATAGATGTGAAAACAGAAATTAATAGATGTGGTGGCAAGAAGCTGAAGGAGTTTACATTTGAAGCCTTCTATTTTGTTTGTGACGTAAGAGGCAACAATGTCCACTCATGGGAGGAGATGGTAAAGAAACTCAAGGTCCCTATTTACCTTCTTTAGTTAAGTGGTCTTGAAATTTAAGTGTGACCTTGTCAAGGTCTTCTTTTTATCACTCCATTGTCACTTTTTAGACCAGAATTCCTGAGAATTTCAGCCCCTTTATAGGATCATTCTTAGTTTCAAGAGCAGTCTACTTCCTGTCCATTAACTTCCGCTTGTCTAGATACCACTTTATCTGCCGACATGTCTCACAGGATTAGAATTCTTTCTCAGAACTATTTTTCCTATCAACAATAAGAAGAGTGTGGTAGGTAAAGCACACTATTTGGGGAAGTTTTGTGAAACTGAGAGGATGAATAAAGTAAAAGTGGTATAGTGAATCTGACTGAGGTGACTGGAGAAATTAAAAAGTTGAGATAGAGAAAAGTAAAGTGATTCAGGCCTTCTAGATGTAAGGATATTGGAAATTGCTACTGGTCACTGAGGAAGGCATCTTTGGTAGAGTAGCTGCTAGAGAGGCATCTTGCTGGAGCTGGGAAATCCATTCAGGAGGAAAGTACATCAGAGATGGTACCATGTTGGAGTTTTCCCACAGATTTTACTTAAAATTGATAAACATGAAGAAAATTATTTTTTTATAATTGTAAAAGTAATTTCTCATTTTGGCAATTTGGAAGATAAAGGAGAAATTAAGAAAATTAAATTCATCTATAGATAGCTTTGGAGATGTGATTAAGGATGAGGGTTAAAGGAAAGAGAATAAGCTCAAGAGCAGAAATAAAACAGAATTGTTAGTAGGAATGATGAATAGTACCAAATGGAGAATACCAAATGGAGAGTAATGAGGGAAAAGCGGGAAGTGGTAAGTTGAGAGGAGCTCCATGGCAGACAGGGTCACGTCTTTTTATATCTTTATTCTCTGTAGTATCCAGCAAAGGGCTCACCCAGTGGCTCAGTGGTAAAGAATCCACCTATAAAGTAGGAGATACAGGTTGGATCCCTGGGTCGGAAAGATCCCCTGGAGGAGGAAGTGGCAACCCACTCCAGTATTCTTGCCTGAGAAATCTCAGACAGAGGAGTTTGGTGGGCTACAGTCCATGGAGTCACAAATGAGTCAGACACAACTGACTGACTGACTAAACAACATAAAGTGTCCAGCAAAGTATGTGATGCAAGAATGAATGACTGATGTGCTTTATGTTGGTTAAATAAATTTTTGAGGCAACAGGCCTAAGGTCAAAAATGCAGTTTCTGGCACTTCACAGTTGTGAAATTTTGTAGAAATTGCTTGACTTCTTTAATCCTTGATTTTTTCATGTGTAAAATCCTTGTCAGGTTAAATCAGTACTATTACATAAAATGCTTAACACTTTACATATTTAATAATAAACCTTCAAGAGATTGTTAATGATAATAATAACCATCAGGATAATAATGAATTTGGGAAGGCCTTCCATATCAGGAGTTTGGGCTTACTAGATAGGTCTTGGAAACAACATTTTAATTTGGCAGCAGATTAGAAAAAGGAGAAGCAAACAGGGATTGAGAAACTAGTTGGTGGCCATTTTGAAAATTCAGGGTAGAAGTTGTGAGGTTCAAAATGAGTCATAGTCCTGGTGATGCAGAAGAGGGGCAGGCAGGAAATACACTCAAAAGAGAGGGTCGGTGAAAGTTCATAGTGTATCAGATGTAGAGACGGAGAAGAATAGTGTGAATTCAGAGGTGATTTTCATTTCTGTCATTACAGGAAAGTCTACACATTGACCATTTAATTTTTCTCTTGCTCCCATAGTTTTAATGACTCCAAAGTCAGGGAACATTCATCAGTTTCCACCCTTTATGAAATGTGTCAATCATTCCTACATTTCAGCAGTGTGTCCTTCGTGTTGACAACTAAATATGCTAAATGAGAAGCTAAGAACTTTGTTTATCTACTGCAGTTGTGTTTGCAGTGGGAAGTAAACTATACAGAAAACCACCTCCTGAAGGAAACATACTGAATCAAGTGGTCAAATGTATCTGGGTAAGTTCATGAATTGTTTGCCTACCTTTTTCAATTGCAAGAAAAGAAATGCTGTTCTGAGCCTATAGGCCTTCAAACATGGGTATACACTTTTCTCAGTGACCTCTGCACTGCTTCTGTGACTTCTGGAAAGTAGGATTGATCAAACTTCACTTGATGCCTCTATTTAACCTTTAAGCTAAAAATTATATAATAATTTTTAAAAACTGGCAAAAGCTTTCTGAAATGTAGTGATATATGTTGAAATTATATTTCAAATATTCTGAAATTCAATGTGTGATGAAATTAAAAGGTAAGATTAAGTCACTCAAGAGTATGTGTGTTATATATATGGAATTTAGAAAGATGGTAACGATAACCTTATATGCAAAAAAAGAAAAAAGAGACTCAGATGTATAGAACAGACTTGTGGACTCTGTGGGAGAAGGCGAGGGCGGGAAGTTTCAAGAGAACAGCATCGAAACATGTATATCTAGGGTGAAACAGATCACCAGCCCAGGTTGGATGCACGAGACAAGTGCTCAGGCCTGGTGCACTGGGAAGACCCAGAGGGATGGGGTGGAGAGGGGGGTGGGAGGGGGGACCGGGATGGGGAATACATGTAAATCCATGGCTAATTCATTTCAATGTATGACAAAAACCACTGCAATCTTGTAAAGTAATTAGCCTCCAACAAATAAAAATAAATGGAAGAAAAAAAAAAAAAAAGAGTATGTGTGTTTAAGGGAAGTTACAGTGAAATGGAGAAGGCAGGGGATGGGTCTTCTGATATCTATGCTCTGCCCTAGTTTGCCATTTCCAGCCATTTCAAGAACCATTCTGGGGACAATCCTAAGCGAGAGCACTGGTTGGACTGGGCAGCTGAGAAATACCCAGTAAGTTGAACTGCAGAAACATCTGATGCCTCCATAGAGTTTTTCCTAATAACCAAACTGATTCCCTCCTGCTGTATTTGACCTCCTCTCTTACTGTTCTGGGCCATTTCTGCTCCAAGCAAGAAATCTTAACTGCCAATTCAGCCTATTCCTTCTTCCTCCTCTTTGCAGAAGCGGCTCATTATGGATGTAAAGGCACTGACCAGGGTAGTGTTCCTTTATATTCCATTGCCCATGTTCTGGGCACTTTTGGATTAGCAGGTAAGAATAGTTCTTTTGAAAACTACCTCTTCTTCCAGCCCCTTCTCTCTCAAAGGAAAGGGATTTTCTCTAATAGCATATGTTTGCCATAGGGCTCACGATGGACCTTGCAAGCCTCCAGGATGAATGGGAATTTGGTGAGTAGAAGAGACTTTTCCAGTCTATCATTTTCTTTTTAATCCACACTAACGAAAAATTTCTTTATGTTCTTGCCTGAAAAGTGACATAAAATTATAAGAGATGCCGTTAGCATGAAGATACTGAGTAGGTAGACAAAGTAAAGAGAGTCTGGAAATAAAAGAATCTTATCTTTAGAAGTCAGAAATATAAGGATGGAAAGTTTTCAGTGTATACAGGAAGCATTGCAAGGATAGCAAATGAAGTGGTAAAGCCTGGGCATGGATATTTTCTTTTATCTAAGCCTGACCAGGGCACAGCAGGTTTTATTGCTGCTACAACACAACTAGTTGGACAATAAAGAAGTCTGAGTGACAAAGAATTGATGCTTTCGAATTGTGGTGCTGGAGAAGATTCTTGAGAGGCTCTTGGGCTGCAAGGAGATCAATTATTAAAGGAAATCAACACTGAATATTCATTGGAAGGACTGTTGCTGAAGCTGAAGCTCCAATACTTTGCCCATTTAATACAAAGAGCCAAATTCTTGGAAAAGACCCTGATGCTGGGAAAGTTTGAAGGCAAAAGAAGAAGAGAATGGGGCAGAGGATGAAATGGTTAGATAGCATCACCAACCCAACAGGCAAGAATTTGAGCAAACTCTGGGAGATAGAGGTCAGAGGAGCCTAGCATGCTGCTGTCCACTAGGTGACAGAGTTGGACACGATTTAGTGACTGAACAAGAACACAACACAATTGACCCATCTCAGGCAGGGCTCACAACAGAGGATCCAGAGGCGGTATTTTGTACATAGATACAGAAATAATGGAAAATTTTTAAACATGATTTTTTATTTTTCTAATTTCCATACATTGACAAACTCTTCCGTCATTTGTTCCCACTGTCTAGGTTATTGTATGTTCTCCTGCCATCTCAGTTATGAAGAGGGCAGAGGAATAACACCAGGGTTGTATCAGCTGGTCTGTTTGAAGCTTCCTTAATATAATTTCACCTTTTCCCTTCCTCTGACTGTCCAGGACTTACCTGGTTGTCTTCTTTTTTGACCCTCTGGAGAACAACTTTAGAAACACTTTGTGTCAATGGGAGACGTCACCCTAACCATCATACTTCTCTGTCTTTCACATTATTACCACCTATGATTGCAGTTACTGGGATTAATAAAAACACACTGACTCTAGTCTCTTTCAAGTTAAAGAAAGCATAGCTCACAGAAAATAAGATTCTCCCTTAGGCCCATCTGCCTTCAGAAGCCATAGCCTAAAGCCATCTCTAGCCTATTCCCCCACATACCCTTACAAGGATAATAGTGGTCCTGAACAAAAGACCTGATGGGTCTTTTGTTACCTTATGCTTCTCACCTGCTAATTATCAATATTGTTGATTTTGTTGATTAGACTTTGTTTGTCTTTAGGCCATCATCTTAATGTGATTTGTTATCATGTTTCAGGGTTTTTTCGTGCTTCAGCCTGACCAGATACAGGTAAGAGACTTCTCTATATTCCCAGGTACTTATTTCTTCCCTCATCTATAACTCGACATTTAGTAGGAGGGTTACCAACCATAATTTGTTTTTTTCCTTGTATGCTGAGGAGGGCTAAACATAGGGATGAAAATATTCTTAAGCCCCACACTTCTCTTTCACATTCTCTGTTAGTAAGTAGCTCCTACTCAACTCCAGGGAGACTGAGTTTTGAGCTCACAAGGAAAGTGTAAACATTGGATTTATTTCCAGGTCAAGTATCATGGAAATATTGTCAAAGAAAGTGTACAACTTAGTTGTGTGAGCAACAAATTCAGAGTCTCTGCTTGTTGGTGACTCCTAGTTATTTTTTAACTGCTTCTTCAACAATCCCCAATCCTTCTTTCTTTCCTTCCTTTCTCCTGACTATGACATTTTCCTCTTGGTTGTGGAACTGGAGGAGATAAATGAAATGGGAGGGAAGAGCTCCTAATCAATTGATAGAAAAACAGGTTTAGGGTGAAGCTGGTTCCTTGGGATATTTGGAAGCTAATGTGCTATGCACGGGAAATAGAGTCTTGGGTGTAAAGGGGCTGAACAACGTGGAGTCATTCTGTACATTGTAGATGAAAGTGTGTTTGGATGTGAGAGAGTGTGCACACATGCGAATGAGAGCATGTGCTCACACTCATAATAGAAAAACACTTGGAACTAATGTTTTTACCATGGCATTACAGGTGCTAAATCCCTTTTTGATTGTTATTTTCATCCCACTGTTTGACCTTGTCATTTATCGTCTGGTCTCCAAGTGTGGCATTAACTTCACGTAAGTGCTCACTGTGCCTTTGTTGCTCCAGCCTGACTCAATATTTGTCCAGTTTAATAAAGAGTCAGTATCTTTCCTGCTTAGTGATGATTTGTTTTGATTTATCATTTTTCTGCTTCTGTTTATCCATGATAGATTAAATGCCTATTAATGCCAGAGAACAGGGTTTCTCTGATGGCTCAGCAGGTAAAGAGTTTGCCTGCATGGAGGAGATACAGGAGCTGTGGGTTCGATTCTTGGGTCAAGAAGATCCCCTGGAGAAGGAAATGGCAACTCACTCCAGTAGTTCTTGCCTGAAAAATCCCATGGCGGGCTACAGTCCATGGGGTTGCAAAGAGTTGGACGTGACTGAGTGACTAAGCACAACACAATACTGGAGAACAGGAATTAGATCTAATTAATACTTGTCACAGAGAGTCCAATCCATTACTGCAGACTTACATACTTGATGTTGAAGAAGCAGGGCAATACTTTATGAAAAGTCAAAAATATATGAGATTAGGCCCCTAAACCAGCTTGTTGCTTTGTTCTTGAAAGTTGCCTCTTCAAAGAAGTCCAAAGCCTTTGGTGAAAACTAATCGCCTTAAATCTCCTACTGTCCCTATGAAACAAATGAGGGACCTCAGAAGAGGACAGAATTGTCCCTAATTACTGCTTTCCCCCTATTCTAAACAGAAGTATTATTCTTTGGAAAGTTTGACAGAGGAGGATCTTAAGTCTTCTATATTTTCTGATTTAATAGCAATTTCTTTTTGATAGCCACTTACCATATTCAAATGACCTTTTGTCATTTACTCATTCATTAAGTAGTTTATTGAGTTTAATACAAAGTGCTATGGAAATGTAGAAGCACAAATTTTGCTCCTTATGAATTTACTTTTTAGTAAGGGAGCTAGAAAATATGCAAGGTTAATTATTGAAAATGATGAATTATGTTAAGTGCTCTAAGAATGGAAACAAAGTGCCAGGGAAATACAGAGATGGAAGAGAGTGGCCAGGGTCAAGAAAGTCTTCTGCAGCAGAGGAAAAGAAGATAATACAGTGACAAAGTTAAGTCACTCAGTCGTGTCCAACTCTTAGCGACCCCATTGACTTCAGCCCACCAGGCTCCTCCGTCCATGGGATTTTCCAGGCAAGAGTACTGGAGTGGAGTACCATTGCCTTCTCCATATACAGTGACAGGTATATGGTGAATGTCCAATGAATCTGGTTATATTACTACTATTTTTGTAACTATGACACAGTGGATAGAAAAACAATCATAAACAAAGAGGGAAAAATTGGTGTGTTACAAAGAACAGTTCAGTGTGACTCAAGTAAAGGTAGAAAGGAGGATATATGAAGGAGAGTACTAGGAAAGTACTTTGAAAGTAATTGAGAACAAATTAAGTAAGCTTAGGAAGTTTAGATTTTATTCTTTAGAGTCTGTAGTTTAGGCATGACTGCCTCTCTGTTTCCTCTTCAGATCGCTTAGGAAAATGGCTGTCGGTATGATCCTAGCATGCCTGGGCTTTGCAGTTGCTGCTGCTATAGAGATAAAAATTAATGTGAGTACAGTAAATCTTAAGCGTCATGAGGACAGGATGAAATCTGTTTTGTTCATTTCTCTAACTTGTTCAATCTTGACTCACTGGGCCCTACCACAGTAGCTATTTTTTAAAAGGTGCATAATAAGTGTTTGTGGTAAATGAGTAGATATAGAGGTAGAGCAGCAGTGAAAATGAAGGCCACCTCCCACCTGAGTGATGTAGAGTACATTGTCTAGGAATTTCCAAACACCAGTATACAAGATGTAAAACCGTTTCTTTCATACCTTACCAGACATTCAAATATCTTTTGGCAGATTGAATAGCCATTATTGGGGAGTGATGTATGGGGCCACAATTGAGTCAAAAAGCATGGAGTTTGTTACCTGGCATCAGCGCTTGCTACACTGAGTTGGAATTTCCTCCTCCAAACTGCCTTCAGAGCCTTCAAAGCCAAATGCTCTTTAGATATGAGAACTGTGTCCTCTTGGCTATATAAACTTGGCTAATCAAAATAGGACTGAAGTATGTGTTCTCACTGTATTTGAAGGGTTATTTTCTAGTAATTCTAACACATGTTCTCTCTCCTAAGGAAATAGCCACATGCCAGCCAGATTCCCAAGAGATTTTCCTTCAAGTCTTGAATCTGGCAGATGATGAGGTCAAAGTAACAGTGCTGGGTGATGAAAGTAATACTCTGTTGGCAGAGTCCATCAAATCCTTTCAGGTAATGTATGGACATGAGTGAATTAGAAACACTTTGGGATTATGTGCCAAAGCAGCAGCATATACAGTGGTTTACAGCATGCACCTGTGAAGTCGAAGTGCCCCAGTCCAATTCCTGGTCCTGCCACTCCCTAACTGTAAGACCCTGAAGAAGTTATTTTATTTATAAGTCTCAATTTTAGCATCTGTAAAATGGCAATACTTTTTATGTCAAAAACTATTGTAAGGATAAATATTATATATAGAGTGTTTAGCATAGTGTCTGGAACATTGTAAGCTCAATAGGTTGTAATTTGTATTATTATTTCAAACTGCCTCCTAACACACACCCTGTTGAAGAGTTTGGCTTATATATTTTTACTGCTATACTATACATATTCTGAAATATTCATTTAAAAATCTTTTAAATAATAAAAGTAGTATACATTTACTGTTGAAAATTGGGGACTGTGTCAAAAAGATTGAAAAATCACCTATAAATCCATCACACACAGATAATCATATTTAGCTTTAGCATTTTTTTATAAATGAGTAAACAAACTACTTTTTTAAAAGTCTTGAAACACTATGTGCTATATTGACCTTGATTTTTTCCTTAGCACGATCGTCATCAAAAGGATTTTCCCATGTCCTTAGATAAACTTTGAGAATGTGAATTGAACAGATACATACTATTCCATTCTATGGATATACCATGGTTTAGTAAAATATTTCCTTAATAGGCATTTAATTTTTATTATTATACATATTTCTATAATGAATATCCTTACTCATAAATCTTCATTCATGCCTCTAATTACTCCTATAGTATATTCCTAGAAATGGAATTATGAGGTTAAAGGGTAATGTTGAAATTATCTGATGAGGTCACCTGCCCCGGGGTACCATGAGACTGCAGTATTCAAGGTGGGGAAGAAGGTGAAAGTGACAGGCTCTTTACTCTGCAGAATATGCCACACTATTCCAAACTCCACCTGAAGACAAAGAGGCAGAATTTCTACTTTCAACTGAAATATCACAATGTGTCTGTCTACACTGAGCATTCTGTGGAGGAGAAAATGTGGTACACTCTGATCATTCAAGAAGATGGGGAAAGTATTTCTAGCATGATGGTAAGTTGAAGAATGGCCTAGTTTCTAATTATCTTAGAGTATGAAGACTGATTCATCAGTATCTTACCAAGGATATACATGATGATCAAATTTTATGATTATCAGTTCCCTCTAGGCACCTGTAACTGATTTTTACTTCCCTCTATTGTAGGTGAAGGATGAAGAAAACAAAACAACTGATGGGATGACAGTTACAAGGTTT
Source organism: Odocoileus virginianus (assembly GCF_023699985.2). Lineage (NCBI taxonomy): Eukaryota > Metazoa > Chordata > Mammalia > Artiodactyla > Cervidae > Odocoileus > Odocoileus virginianus. Next base: position 9,103,598 of record NC_069677.1, read on the forward strand.
GGATGTCACAGAGACCCAGGCCTCTCTGTTCTCTTTAATCTGTGGTCTCTTCTGAGCTGTGGGGCTTCACATGAAGAAACTTCACATTCTGCTTGTCTCGTACTAGGATGCTCTCTCCTAGAAGATCAGGAGCATTGGTGTCAGAACACATTTCCTAGGGAAGTGAGAGGCATAGATTCAAAACCAAGTCTTTTGGCTTGCTTTTGCATGTGGTACTCAAAGGTGACCCTATATCTCTATGAACACCCTCTGTGCTCTGCCACATAAATTGCTTCTGCTACATGTTATCCACTTATCTTGCTCTTAAGAAAATAATTGAGTACTTTCCTCTCTGTGATCACCAGAAAGACATTTAGAAGTAAGCAAATAATCCTCCCTTCATTACTGGTAGTTGAACATCTTTTATAGTTACTGTGCTTTTAAAGTAAAGTTTAAAATAAACATATACAAGCATCATGGTTTAGTAAAGGTAACATGCTTGGATTCAAAAGACTTGGTTTTTGAATCTAGATCAAGCTGAAAGTCTTGTTAGGCACCATGGGACAATTACAGAGATGGAGCCCTGAAGAGGTCATCTGCTCACTGGGGCAGGAATCTGACATGATATAGATGCATGTGTCTGTGGCCATCAAAATTAGATGGTTGCTGTAGAGAACAGCATTTTAGAGGAGAACTTTTAATGAAAAGTTGAATGTCACCGAAGGCTGGGACAGTCACATTAATCTGCTTTTATATATGCTTCAGGGAGAAGGCAGTGGCAACCCACTCGATCCCAGGGACGGGGGAGCCTGGTGGGCTGCTATCTATGGGGTCCCACAGAGTCTGACACGACTGAAGCGACTTAGCAGCAACAGCACATATGCTTCAGAAAAAGTAAATAGATCCAAATAAGTCATACAACAGTGAGGCCAGGACTTCCCTGGGTCAAAGAGCAATGGGAACCTCCAGGAAGGATGAAAGGAAGCAATTTCTGGATTAGTGCAGGATGATTGAAAGCCCAGGAATCAACATTAAGGGTTTTAGAGGGAACTGCCCTTCTAATCCCATGGGCCAGGGACTAACACAAATGCTACCAAAAACCCAAACTGAGGGACCAATTTAGGGGCTCAGGTTCAAAAGACTAGAAAAATCATTCTGAAAGAGTTCAAGTTTGTTTGAAGACTCAAAACAATGAAAGCTCATTGTTTTGCTGTGAGCTGGAGTCTGAGTTTTGCATAAAGCAAATTAGACTTCATTTATAAGAGGATGAAGTATCAGTTTTATATAAATACTAGTATGTATTTATATATACATAATTATTTTCCTTTTTGGAGCTTCAGTTGATGAATTCCATCATTAAAAAACAGAAAGAAATTGGGTGCACCTAAGCTGGGTTACTGAGGAGGCTCAAACTGCCATGGGTGATCACGATAGTGTCATCCCAGTTGAGATCAGGTGATGATGTGGCAGACAAAAAGCTAATACCTGAGGAAAGAAAAAGATAGGGACAGCTAAGACTACTAATTACTTATGTGTGAGTTCATTTATTCATTCAGTTAACAATATATATCATGTACCTTTTATGTGCTAGCCTCTGTTCTAGACACTAGGCATATAGCAATAAACAAAACAGAAAAGGCCCCTGCCCATTTATCAGATGGGAGAGTTTGTCTAATCTCTAACAATGTCTCTATCCTTAGGTTTGTCAACACTTTGCATGAAGAGGTCAATATCTCCCTGGGTACAGACGCATCCCTCATTGTTGATGAAGACTATGGTGTGTCTGCTTACAGAACTGTGCAAAGAGGAGAGTAAGAGCACTACCCTGTGGACATTTTACTTTCATCAACAACTGACTTTTAAATATTTTCTTTATGTACAGGTGGGCAGATTAGGTATATCTCAGCTAATTGTAAATATATACATACTCCTGCTCTGTTTCAGCCTTTGCCTCCTTTCCTCAGTCTCTTGTTTTTCTGCACAGATATATGCTTGTTGTGAAACTATGCTTGTACTGAATACTTAACAAGACTATCTCCTGGAGGTTTGCCAGTTTATCATTGGCTCCCACTCCTACCCTTTGGTAACTCCTATAAACACCTTGTTACTTTATGCCTTTCCTTTCAGATTCACTGTTTTATGCTGTTCCACTAATTCATAATACTCAGAAGAGAAAAATTCATAAGACTTAGATGAGAAGACTTAGAGTCTGAAGTTCACAATAGAAGGCAATTTGTGCATTTTGCATTCAGGTTTAAGGTTAAAAAAAACATACCGAATAGGCAATGAAATCTCAGATCAGGCATAGAAAAGAACTTGGTATGAAAATAATTCACTCTGATACTCCTCTCCTCAAAGAGAAAGGGTAGCTTTGCTGCTTGACGAAATCACTCCTTCCACCAGAAATGGAAGTGCCTTTCTAAACTGTAATGTTTCTTCTAATCTAAATTTGTCCTGTTCCCAGATATCCTGTGGTGCATTGTAGAACAAAGAATGAGGATTTTTCACTGAATTTGGGTCTACTAGACTTTGGTGCAGCTTATCTGTTTGTTATTACAAATGTAAGTAGCTCATGACCATTCTCACTCTATTCTTCCATTTATCTGTATCTATATCTATGTAACTATACCATATCTAAATTTATATATAATCTATATCTACCTGTATCTTACTCTATGGCAAGACAGCATCACATACTTATGATGGCTTATGGTGAACATTGTCGGATTTGTGATCTCTGAAGAAGATTTAGCTTCGGGACCAGGGACCAGGCTTTATCACTCAAGAGCTTTAGTGTAGCAGAGTTTTATTAAAGTGAAAAAGGGACAGAGAAAGCTTCTGACAGACATCAGAAGGGGGATGAAGAGTGCCCCCCTTGCTAGTCTTAGCAAGGAAGCTATATATTTTTTCAGTTGGTTATTACAGTAAATCAAAAGACTGTCTCAAGGTTGTAAAGGTCTTACCAGACCTACTTCTGCAATTTACATTTTAAGATAATGGGATTAGAACTAACAATAGAAAGATCTTACCAGACCCACTCCCATAATATACATTTTAAGATGACAGGATTAGTCAGAAGGTTCTCAAGAAGGAGAAACAGGTCCTCAAGCAGGATACATTGTTGTTACAGAGTTTAAGCAAAAACATATCCTTGAGCAACATGAGTTGTTTTGTAGTGCAATCATCAGATATGGGCTTGAAGGGAAAAAAAGTTTGTCCTTTTCTCCTCCTTGAACTCCAGACTTCTATTTCCTCCTTGAGAGACCCAGACCCCTTTCTCCTCCCTGGGGACCCTGGACTTCTTATCAACCTACCTAGGAATTGACTCTCTCAGTTATTTCTAGTGTAGGGTGATAGCTTCTATAGTGACTTTAAAAAACTCCTAAGATCTAAATAGAGGACATAAAAGAGAGAACACTGGTAAGAGGCCCAAGATCTTCAGGAATGGTAGACATAATTTATCTTGAGTCATTGCTGTGAGGCAACATGGTCTGCTCCAGTCCCAGTATGGCACCAAGAAAACAAAAATTATTTTGGTCTTCTTGACTGACTTCACATGTGGTTTCCCTAGCTCTTGGAAAACATCTGCTAGCACATCACAGTCTGAAATACCAAGACTGGTAGCAAATGTCAATCTCTACACAAAGATCCCTCAAAAGCAATTGTGTCAGCAATTAGGCATGATACCTCTGAATTTTAATTCTGATGTCAACCTTGATTCCAATTTTATTTCATTACTCTTGACATTGTATTAAATATAAAAAGAGGACCATGAATAAGAAAAAGATGAAAATTTCTCAAAATGTGATGAGAATCATCTATAAAGTTTTATTAATTGTAATTAGTTTAGCATGATATCTTTAGTATTCCATTTTTTATTATAGTTTATTGAAATATAATTCATGTCATACATTTCACCCACTTAAAGTATATAATGGTTTTAAATGTAACAGTAACATATTCAATATATATTGTATATTCAATACACACAGAATATATTTCTAATAATACATATTCAGTTGTTTTTAATAAATTCAGAGTTGTGTAATTTTAGAACATTTTCCTCGTTCCAAAAAGAAGCCACATACTCATTAGCAGTCACTCACCATTTCCTCCCAAACTCCCCAGCTCTAGACAGCCACTTGTCTACTTTCTGTCTCTGCTATTATTAATCTCATGATATATCCAGATATTATACCTACTATCTAATAACATTTACTACCTAGGAAATGGCAACCCACTCCAGTACTCTTGCCTGGAAGATTCCATGGACAGAAGAGCCTGGTAGGCTACAGTCCATGGGGTCGCAAAGAGTTGGACACAGCTGAGCGACTTCAATGTCAACTTGGTTTTATTCCAAGGAAAATATATAATTTCAAAAATTCCATTTCATTTATTATAATAAATATTACTAAATACAATCTATATACAAGAAAACCAACTCAGCTAAAAACCTTCACATAGTGAAAATAATTTTTTAAAAAAGATTGTAGAATCATGTATATTTGGTAACATTAATAACAAAATATTGACCCTGAAAAGATTCTTTTTGACCAAAATTTTATAGGAAAATTGCATCTTTTTGACAAAATTTTTATATGTGAGTTTAAAAATAATGGCCAGTAAATAGAATACAAAATAGTAGATGGTATTTGATATGGATTTTTAAAAATTGATCAAGAAAATCTTCAGTGTAAGAGTTACCAAGACAATAATTTCTGATTTTTATTCTGATATTATAATATTCTGATAAAAGTAATTTTAGTAAAATAAATATTTAAATGGAAAATGTGAGAAATATTTTAATTGTACTTACATAGAAAATTGAACAAAGAATTAAACTTTTTTAAGTACGTGCTTTTCTGAAAATTCATTGTTTGTATAATTCAGATGCCATTTTACATTTAAAATGTTGACCAGGATCAAAATATGCAGTAGGTCAAAATGATGGGGTACTATAGTATGAAATAGTTTGCCATTTAAGGTCTCTGCAATAATGGTATCTGATTGACTGAAGCCAGCCAAGTGAGTGCAGTATTACCAAAAGGAACTTCAAAAACCTGAAATTGTGTAGAAATTGCTGTTTCTTCATGGTACCACAAGAATGACAATACAATGAGGAGATGGATACAAGATCATAAATGCCACAGGCCAGGAATATTTACTCGAGACTCCTAACAAGCCCATTTCTTGTTTCCCTCACTAAGAGAACCAGTCAGGGTCCTCAGGCCTGGAAGATGGAATACATCCCAGCCAACAAAATGTCCATCGCATGGCAGCTACCACAATATGCCCTTGTTACAGCTGGGGAGGTCATGTTCTCTGTCACAGGACTTGAGTTTTCTTATTCTCAGGTAGGTTTTTGAAAGTGGAAAGTGGAGGTAGAGCTATTGCTCAGAGGATGGAGTTTTAATCCTGACACTGTCTTAATTAGTCATGTGACCGTGGCCAAGATCTCCATTATTTTGGGCCTTAGATTCCTTACGATCTTAAGCAGAGAATCAGCTTGACCTCCAGGAACATGGCAGGCTGGATCCATGTTGTTTGGGATCCAAAAAGGGATATTTAAACATTAAGAATAAGGACTGTGGAATCGAACTGCCCATGTTCAAACTTTGGCTGCATACCTATTGTGTAACCTTCAGCAAGTGAATGATCATCTCTCTAAAGCTATTTTTATGTGTAAAATAAGAATAGTAATAGAACTCTCTCCTTAGGGTTGTAATGAAGATTATATGATATAATGAATTAAAATATTCAGTTAAGAGTGCCGTCTTGTTGTTACGATGAACATTATTACCTGAATCACTTTACTATGTTCAATTACTATAAACATATTCCCTGAATCAGTGTGAATGCTGAACTTAGAGGGGGAAGTTCAAATCTGGAAGTTTGGGTGGGAGAACTTTTCTGGGTAGATGCTTGGTACAGGAGAGTGGTGTAGAGAGTTTCTTTACTCACAGATTTGTGTCTTCTTTAGGCTCCCTCTAGCATGAAGTCTGTACTCCAGGCAGCCTGGTTGTTGACGATAGCATTTGGGAATATCATTGTGCTTATTGTGGCGCAGTTCAGTGGCCTGGCCCAGGTACGTACTAAGAGAAGCAGGAACACATGTCTACCCAAGGATTTCCCTCCATCTTCCTCTGCTGCCCTTCCCCCACCCCTCTGTTCCCCACATTCCCCACTCAGCCCTCTGTCTTAAACATAGACTTTGCCAGGAAAATAGACATGTAAGCTGCAATAATGGCCACCATAGGCCCATGTGAGGAGAGGCCAATTAGTCCTGTCTTTTCCTACCAAAGCTCTTCCAAAACTGCTGACCCTGGGTCAGTCTGCTTCTCAGTCTTCATCTTAGAAAGATCAGTTTACTATCAGGTTCTCCATATTTTTCTCTTATATGTATTTCTTCCTACAGTGGGCCGAATTCATTTTGTTTTCCTGCCTCATGCTGGTGGTCTGCCTGATCTTCTCCATCATGGGATACTACTATGTTCCTTTAAAGCCAGGGGATGTTCAGGGGTCAGCAGATAAGCAGACCCCCCAAATCCAAGGAAATATGATCAACCTGGAAACCAAGAAGATAAGGCTCTAATGGTTCCCTAGACTCTGCCCAGACCCCAGTTCCTGACTCTGGTCTTGGCCATCACCATCTTCAAGCATTTTTTACTCCAACTTGGTTGGAAGAGAGAAGTAGTGTCACAATGAACTGATCTCCTTCACTTTTCTCTGATGATAGAGGCAATTCTAGGACTGGGTTTTTCAGTACATTAAAGCAAGGTCCCTGAGACGTCATGTCTTTCTGTATATCACTGAACTCAGTAAACCTTGTGTGGTTTTGCTGCAGCTGGCCTGGCATCTCCAAAAACACAAATGTATAATTGAGCTTGGTCTTTGTGGTTATCAAAGTTCTGTAGGAATTCTTTTACCTGCCATTTAGAGCAGATGACCCCACCTTTTGAAGTGCTGATTTAAGACCAAATTTCAGAATAACAGAGAAATGGTATTTTCAAATGTCTTCATTAATGGTGTATTTATTGTTTACAAGGACTTCAGGAATTGTTACGTCTGGTGTGATCTCATCCAGGGCCTGGCTTGTCAGCTATTCAGGTTCAGTAAGACTGTAGTTAATTTTTCAGCACAAATAATAAAAGACAAAATGATATTTTATTAACACAGGATAAGATATATCATTCTGATAATTACAGTATTTTATCTATTAATCCAAACACCCCTTTCTCAGTATTGATAGGTCCTTGGAAACCAAATTAAAGGCAGTAAACATGGTTCTGCAAAACAGAAAAGTATAAACTGTAGAAGTCCTGATGAACAATTCTTGTACAGTATATGCTTTTCTTCAGGACTATAATGTTTTAACTCTAGATTATTCCCACCTGTGGACAACTGTATAAACGCTAATTATCATTTTCCAACCCTCATTTTCAATGTTGTTGGCCCACCTTTTTCTTATTATATTATCTTATTTGTTGCTGCTGCTGCTGCTAAGGCGCTTTAGTCGTGTCCGACTCTGTGCAACCCCATAGACGGCAGCCCACCAGGCTCCCCCATCCCTGGGATTCTCCAGGCGAGAATACTGGAGTGGGTTGCCATTTCCTTCTCCAATGCATGAAAGTGAAAAGTGAAAATGAAGTCTTTCAGTCGTGTCCGACTCTTCGTGACCCCATGGACTGCAGCCTACCAGTCTCCTCCATCCATGGGATTTTCCAGGCAAGAGTATTGGAGTGGGGTGCCATTGCCTTCTCCATATTTATTGCTACAAATATTTAATAATAACAGTATTTTTTATGAAAACAACTTCCTTTCTTACTGGTACTTTCTTCAGCTTCAAAGTAGTGGATCTGTTTTGATATTTTTTCTTGTTTTACTTTCCCCCCAAAATTTAAATGCCCTATTTATTTTTTTTAAAATGTTAATACTATAGCAAACCCAGTACTCTAGGTTTGAGCTTCTAAAATGGCAGTGCTCAATGTGGGACATGGTCCCATTTCAGTATTCTAACAAAATCCGGAGTTGAAGGAAGAAGTGATATAATATGACAGGGTTTTGTTTGTTTGTTGCTGTGTTGGTGAAAAAAGTTGAGAAATAATACCTTGCACACAGTGAATGACTCAGTGGACAGACATGGGAATATAATGACTTCTGGGGGAAAGTATTGCTGGATGAAATGTTCAGAATAACTGTCCTAGAAAGTCTCATTTTCATTGGTTTTGCTCCATTATTCTCATCTAGAACTGTTTTGAGTCAGTCTCATATTGTAAACATAACAAGAAAAGTTGCTCCGTTTTCCCAAGCTCTGGTCCTGGTTACCAAGTTTTCAGAAGTGCTGAAGTGACAGCAACACTATCCAGTTTCCACAGATAACCTTTTTAAAATTATGTATGTTTATCTATTCATTTACTTGACTGGCCAGGTCTGAGTTATGGCACTTGGGATCTTCATTGTGGCAATCTGGCTCTTGGTCATGGCATGAGGAATCTAGTTCCCTGACTAGGGATTGAACCCAGGCCCCCTGGATTGGGAGTGTGTTGTCTTAATTGCTGAACCACCAGGCAAGTCCCTCCACAAATATCTTGATGTGAACCTGACTTTGCTTCTTCAGAAAATACTCTGTCCCCATTTCAGCAGCTTTAACTCAATCTGTTCTATGAACTACTGTCTCAGATATATTAACAGTGCTAATAGTTTCTTTGGACAAATAAATTTTGGAAATGAAGAATATTACATCATCTTCTTAACACCTGGATATTAAAGATTCTGAGAAATCCTTCAGCAAAGACATAAGACTCCTTGTTCAGCCTCATATGTTACAGTGTTCTCCAGAACACTGATTTGGGGAAAACTGGCAGACAATTCTTTATGTTGAACTAAAAGCTTTCTTTATGAAACTGCCTACCATGGTTCCTTCCCTTATGGCTAACTAGAATAAGCATAAACCTCTCTTTTATGCCATACTCTTTTTGCTATTTGGGGAGAATTTTCATGTTGCCTCAAGTAAGCATTCATCAAGCTAAAGATTCTCAGCTTTTTTCATGGCTCTTCACAGGGTATAGTCCAGACCTTTCACAACTGTTTTTCCAATTCTGAAAAATATTCTTTGCTTGATATGCAACAGTGGGTCAGAATCCTTCTCAATATGGGTTCTGTTGCATACATGCTCAGTTGCTCTGTCAAGCCCGACTCTTTGTGATCCTATGGATCCCTCCAGGCTCCTCTGTCCTTGGGATTCTCCAGGCAAGAATGCTGGTGTAGGTTACCATTTCCTCCTCCAGGGGGCCTTCCCAACCCAGGGATCAAACCTGTAACTCCTATGTCTCATGCACTGGCAGGCAGATTCTTTACCACTGAGCTACCTCGGAAACCTGAACACATTTTAAAAGAATTTTTACCACTCTATATATGCATAGAAAACATTTTGGAATGATATTCATCTACTAAAGATTTTTATTGAGGCATAGTAGATATATCATTGAATTCATTCCTTATAAGTGTACATTCGAATGATTTTTAGTACAATCATCACCATAATCCAATTTTAGAATACTTCCATCACCCCAAAAAGGAACCTCTTGTCCACTTGCAGTCAATTCCTGTTCCACCTCTGGCTCAGGCAACCAATAATCTACTTTCTGTCTTTGTAGAGTTACCTTTTCTGGATCATATGATATGTGGTCTTTCACATCTGGCTTCCTCTACTGAGCATGTTTTTGAAGTTTATCCATGTTGTAGCACCTATCAGTTATTTTTTTTAAATACAGAATAGAATTCCATTGTGTGGATATACTATATTTTGTTCATCCACTCACCAGTTGAGGGAAATTTAGTTTTTTTTTTTTACTGAATTTTTAATTATTAAAAATAAGGCCCCTATGACCATTCAAGTATAAGTCTTCAAACAAATAGAGTGTTCATCTTGTATATATGCCAGGGAATGAAACTGCTGGGTCACATGGTAAATTTATATTTGATATATTTTTTTTGATTGCCAAAAGGCCTTTTAAAATGGCTACATTATTTAACATTTCAATCAGCAATTTCCATTTCTCCATGTCTAGGCCTCCACTTATTATTGTCTTTTATTATCATCATTCTAGTGGTTGTGAAGTAGTATTACATTTTAATTTTAATTTCTATTTTACTAATAAACAGCATCTTTTCATGTGCTTATTAGCCATCTTTGTTTGCTCTGGTGAAATCTCTATTCAAATCTTGCCTATTTTTAAAAATTAGGTTGTTTATCTTCTTGAGTTGTGAGATTTCTTTATTCTGGTTAAAAATATTTTGTTAGAAATATGATTTGCCATCATATTCTCTAAGTTGTGACTTGTATTTCCATTTCCTTAATGGTGTCTTTTGAAGTGCAAAAGTTTTAAATTTTGATGAAGTCCAATTTATAAATTTTTCTTTTAAGGGTTATATTACTGGTGTCATATCTAAGAACTCTTTAACTAATCCAAGGACACAAAGTATTCTGACTAGTTTTTTCTAAATGTTTTAGTTTTAACTCTTACAGTTAGGTCTGTTGTCCATTTTGAGTTAACTGCTTGCGTATGCAACAAATCCACCTTTTTGCTTGTGGCTATGCAAATGACCCAGCAGCAGTTTGTAGAAAAGACTATTTTTTTCTCCATTGAGTTGCCTAAATAGCTTTGGAAAAAAATCAATTTACCATAAATATAAGGATTTGTTTCTGGGCTCTTAGTTATTTGCCATTGACCAATATGTCTGTCCTTATGTCAGTATCACACTATCTCAATTACGATAGCTTTATATAGTACATTTTAAAATGAGAAGATATCTCTTCCAATTGTACTTTTTTTTTTTTTGGTCTTATTTTTTATTTTAAATAATCCATACTCCTACAAACATTTTTTCCCCCAATTATTTTTATTAGTTGGAGGGTAATTACTTTACAATATTGTACTGGTTTTTGCCATACATTGACATGAATCAGCCATGGATTTACATGTGTTCCCCATCCTCAACCCCCCTCCCACTTCCCGCCCCATCCCATCCCTCTGGATCATCCCAGTGCACCAGCCCCGAGCACTTGTCTCATGCATCCAACCTGGACTGGCGATCTGTTTCACACTTGATAATATACATGTTTTGATGCTGTTCTCTCAGATCATCCCACCCTCGCCTTCTCTCATAGAGTCCAAAAGTCTGTTCTATACATCTGTGTCTCTTTTTCTGTCTTGCATATAGGGTTATCGTTACCATCTTTCTAAATTCCATATATATGCATTAGTATACTGTATTGGTATTTTTCTTTCTGGCTTACTTCACTCTGTATAATGGGCTCCAGTTTCATCCATCTCATTAGAACTGATTCAAATGAATTCTTTTTAATGGCCAAGTAATATTCCATTGTGTATACGTACCACAGCTTTCTTATCCATTCATCTGCTGATGGGCATCTAGGTTGCTTCCATGTCCTGGCTATTATAAACAGTGCTGTGATGAACATTGGGGTACACATGTCTCTTCAGATCTGGTTTCCTCAGTGTGTATGCCTAGGAGTGGGATTGCTGGGTCATATTGGCAGTTCTATTTCCAGCTTTTTAAGGAATCTCCACACTGTTTTCCATAGTGGCTGTACTAGTTTGCATTCCCACAAACAGTGTAAGAGGGTTCCCTTTTCTCCACACCCTCTTCAGCATTTATTGCTTGTAGATTTTTGGATAGCAGCCATCCTGAGTGGCGTGTAATGGTACCTCATTGTGGTTTTGATTTGCATTTCTCTGATAATGAGTGATGTTGAGCATCTTTTCATGTGTTTGTTAGCCATCTGTATGTCTTCTTTGGAGAAATGTCTGTTTAGATCTTTGGGCTATTTTTTGATTGGGTCGTTTATTTTTCTGGAATTGAGCTGCAGGAGTTGCTTGTGTATTTTTGAGATTAACTCTTTGTCAGTTGCTTTGTTTGCTATTATTTTCTCCCATTCTGAAGGCTGTCGTTTCACCTTGCTTATAGTTTCTTTTGTTGTGCAAAGGCTTTTAATTTTAATTAGGTCCCATTTGTTTATTTTTGCTTTTATTTCCAATATTCTGGGAGGTGGGCATAGAGGATCTTGCTGTGATTTATGTCGGAGAGTGTTTTGCTTATGTTCTCCTCTAGGAGTTTTATAGTTTCTGCTCTTACATTTAGATCTTTAATCCATTTTGAGTTTATTTTTGTGCATGGTGTTAGAAAGTATTCTAGTTTCATTCTTTTACAAGTAGTTGTCCAGTTTTCCCAGCACTACTTGTTAAAGAGGTTGTCTTTTTTCCATTGTATATTCTTGACTCCTTTGTCGAAGATAAGGTGTCCATAGGTACGTGTATTTATCTCTGAGCTTTCTCTTTTGTTCCATTGATCTATATTTCTGTCTTTGTGCCAGTACCATACTGTCTTGATGACTGTGGCTTTGTAGTAGAGCCTGAAGTCAGGCAGGTTGATTCCTCCAGTTCCATTCTTCTTTCTCAAAATTGCTTTGGCTATTCGAGGCTTTTTGTATTTCCATGCAAATTGTGAAATTATTTGTTCTAGTTTTGTGAAGAATACCATTGGTAGCTTGATAGGGATTGCATTGAATCTATAGATTGCTTTGGGTAGTATAGTCATTTTCACAATATTGATTCTTCCAATCCATGAACATGGTATATTTTTCCATCTATTTGTGTCCTCTTTGATTTCTTTCATCAGTGTTTTATAGTTTTCTATGTACAGGTCTTTTGTTTCTTTAGGTAGATACACTCCTAAGTATTTTATTCTTTTTGTTGCAATGGTGGATGGAATTGTTTCCTTAATTTCTCTTTCTGTTTTCTCATTGTTTGTATATAGGAATGCAAGGGATTTCTGTGTGTTAATTTTATATCCTGCAACTTTACTATATTCATTGATAAGCTCTAGTAATTTTCTGGTAGAGTCTTTAGTGTTTTCTATGTAGAGGATCATATCATCTGCAAACAGTGAGAATTTCACTTCTTTTCCTATCTGGATTCCTTTTATTTCTTTTCCTGCTCTGATTGCTGTGGCTAAAACTTCTAAAACTGTGTTGAATAGTAGTGGTGAGAGTGGACACCCTTGTCTTGTTCCTGATTTTAGGGGAAATGCTTTCAATTTTTCACCATTGAGGGTAATGCTTGCTGTGAGTTTGTCATATATAGCTTTTATTATGTTCAGGTATGTTCCTTCTACTCCTGCTTTCTGGAGAGTTTTTATCATAAACGGATGTTGAATTTTGTCAAAGGCTTTTTCTGCATCTATTGAGATAATCATATGGTTTTTATCTTTCAATTTGTTAATGTGGTGTATTACATTGATTGATTTGTGGATATTAAAGAATCCTTGCATTCCTGGGATAAAGCCCACTTGGTCATGGTGTATGATCTTTTTAATATGTTGTTGCATTCTGTTTGCTAGAATTTTATAAGGATTTCTGCATCTATGTTCATCAGTGATATTGGCCTGTAGTTTTCATTTTTTCTGGCATCTTTGTCTGGTTTTGGTATTAGGGTGATGGTGGCCTCATAGAATGAGTTTGGGAGTTTACCTTCTTCTGCAATTTTCTGGAAGAGTTTGAGTAAGATAGGTGTTAGCTCTTCTCTAACTTTTTGGTAGAATTCAGCTGTGAAGCCATCTGGTCCTGGGCTTTTGTTTGCTGGAAGATTTCTGATTACAGTTTTGATTTCCATGCTTGTGACGGCTCTGTTAAGATCTTCTATTTCTTCCTGGTTCAGTTTTGGAAAGTTATACTTTTCTAAGAATTTGTCCATTTCTTCCAAGTTGTCCATTTTATTGGCATAGAGCTGCTGGTAGTAATCTCTTATGATCCTTTGTATTTCAGTGTTGTCTGTTGTGACCTCTCCATTTTCATTTCTAATTTTGTTAATTTGGTTCTTCTCCCTTTGTTTCTTAATGAGTCTTGCTAATGGTTTGTCAATTTTGTTTATCTTTTCAAAAAACCAGCTTTTAGCTTTGTTGATTTTTGCTATGGTCTCTTTAGTTTCTTTTGCATTTATTTCTGCCCTAATTTTTAAGATTTCTTTCCTTCTACTAACCCGGGGGTTCTTCATTTCTTCCTTCTCTAGTTGCTTTAGGTGTAGAGTTAGGTTATTTTACTTTTTTCTTGTTTCTTGAGGTAAGCCTGTGATGCTACGAACCTTCCCTTTAGCACTGCTTGTACAGTGTCCCATAGGTTTTGGGTTGTTTTTTCATTTTCATTCATTCCTCCAATTGTACTTTTCAAGATTGTTTTGGCTATTCTGGTAATTAGTCTTGCATACCTGGAATAAATCCCAGTTGTTCATGGTATATATTTTTGTGTATTAAAATACTTGGTAATATTCTGTTAAGGATTTTTCTCCTAAGTTCAGGAGGAATGTTTGTTTGCAGTTTTCTTTTCTTCTGGCCATGTCTTTGTCTGGCTCTACTGTCTTCCTGAATGAGGTGGGAAATGTTTCCCCCTCTTCTATTTTCTGGAAGAGGTATAAAGTTAGTTTTAATTACCCTTTCAAAGTTTGATAGAATTGTCCAGTGAAACTATCTGGGCTTTGAGTTTGATTTTGGAAAGCTTTTTAATTAAAAATTCAACTTCCTTAATGGTCATAGGGCTATCCAGATTGTCTTTCATCATCTTGAATTGCAGTAGTCTGTGGTGCTTAAGGAATTGTTCTGTTTTTTTCTACATTGTCATATTTATGATCATATAGATGTATGTAGTATTCCTTTATTTTAACAACTGCACTATCTGGAATAATATATCCTATTTCATTCCTGATATAGGTGATATGTGTTCTGTTTTTTTCAGTCTTGCTAGGGGTTTATCAAATTTACTGATTTTTTTTTTTAAGAACCAACTTTTTGTTTCCTTTGGGTTCTTTTTTCAATAATGTTTTCCTATTTCCAATTTTATTCTCTGCTCTTTATTATTTCATTCCTTTTGCTTGCTTTGCATTTATTGTGCTCTGTTTTCTAGTTTCTGGAGGAAAGAATTTAAATTATATTACACCTTTCCCCATTTTAAATGTAAGCATTTGGTGCTATAAATTTCCCTTTCAATATTGCTTTAGCTGCCTCCTACATACTTTGTGTTCTAATTTTTATTTAGTTCTATATACTTTTTAATCTTCATTGAGGCTTATTGTTTACCCATAATTATTTAGAAGTGTATTGCTTAGTTTCCAAGTATTTTGAGTTTCCTGCTGTCTTTGCTACAGATTTCCAGTTTGATTCCATTGTAGTCATGGCATATAAGCTTTATGATTTCAATTTTTTTTTGTCAAGATCTGTTTTATGGTATATTTTATGGTTTTTTTTTCTACTTGGTGAATGTTCCAAAGAAATTGAGAAAATTATATTCTACTGTTGTTGGATGGTCTGTTTTATATGTTAATTAGATCTTGATGCTTGTGTTGCTCAGATGTTTTTGCCTAATACTTCTATCAGTTACTGAATGGGAGCAGTGTTAAGGTTCCCAACAATAATTGTAGATTATTCTCTTTCTCCTTTCAGCTTTAACAGTTTTGCCTCATGTATTTGAAGCTCTGTGGTTTAGTTTATACAAATTAGTATATTGTGTCATCCTGAAAGACTGATCCTTTAACTATTATATAATATCTTTTTGTCTCTGATAATTTTCTTTGCTATGAAGTCTACTTTAGGAGATTTTAATACTGTCGCTCCTTTTAATTTTTATTATTAATGTGTACATGGTGTATCTTTTCCATCCTACTTTAGGCTACCTGTGGTTGAATACAAAGTGAATTTCTTATATGGAACATATAGTTGGATTTAGTGGGGTTTTTAAAAATATTTTAATCTACTCTGCTAATCTGTCTTTTGATTGGTATATTTAGACAGTTTACAACAAAGGCAATTATTGATATGTTGGCACTTTAGGATGCTATTTTATTATTTCCTACTTGTTTCTTTTGGATGTTGTTGCTGTTTATTCTCTTTCTTACCTTTCTGCAAGTTACTTGAACATATTTTTGGATTTCATCTTGATTTATTTATAGCACTTCTGAATTCATCTCTTTGTAGTTTTCATATGGTTGCTGTGGATACTACTTCTAACTCTGTACTTGGTATCACAGTGTTTACTACTTAAAATGAAGTATAGAAACCTCACTTCCAGTTAGGTTTCTTTATCTTCCTCACCTTTACCTATTATTGTTAACTCACTGTGTAACTCCCATTTCTTTTGTGTTTTTTTTTTCCTTTAGGGTTTTATAAATCATATTTTATGAATGAAACAAATTATAATACTATCTAATACTCAGAAGAACGTCTGTTGTATGGACTCATATTTATAACCTATTTTTTCTTTTGCTTTCTGATACTTAAGTTTCCTTTTATCCTTTTCTTTCTGTTTGAAGAACTTTTATCCAGTCTTTCCAGGATTTATCTGCTAGTCACAAAATCTTTTAGTTGTCATTCATCTGTGAATATTTTTATTTTCCCTTTATTTCTAAAAACTGGTTTTGCCAGATACAAAATTATGAGTCAATAGTTCTTTTCATTCAGCACTTAAAAAATATATTGACATTTCCTTTTTCATGATCTCACATGAGAAATCCATTCATATGGTGTTTCCCTACAGGGACTTCATTGCTTTTCTCTGGTTGCTTTCAATATTTTTTGTCTTTAGTTTTCAAAAGTTTAATTATGATGTGTATTGACATGGATTTGGGGGATTTATCCTGTTTAGAGTTTCTTGAATCTCTATGTTGATGTTTTTCATCAAATTTGGCAAGTTTTCAGTCATTATTTCTTCAAATGTTCATTCATTCTTCCCTCTTTTTCCTCTGCTTTCATGGACTCCAGTGATATGAATGTTGGCTATTTTGTTATGAGCCCAGAGGTCCCTGAGGCTCTGGTCACTTTTTCCCAATCTCTTTTCTATTATTCATATTGGGTGAATTCTGTTGTTCATCTCCACTCTACTGTGAGCCCATCTAGTCAGTCTTTAATTTCTACTTTTCAGTTCTATAATTTTTTTTGTATAACTTTTTTTTTCTTCCCATTTATTATTAGTTGGAGGCTAATTACTTTACATCATTGCAGTGGTTTTTGTCATACATTGAAATGAATTAGCCATGGATTTACATGTATTCCCCATCCCGGTCCCCCCTCCCACCTCCCTCTCCACCCGATCCCTCTGGGTCTTCCCAGTGCACCAGGCCCGAGCACTTGTCTCATGCACCCAACCTGGGCTGGTGATCTGTTTCACCCTAGAGAATATACATGTTTTGATGCTGTTCTCTTGAAACATCCCACCCTCGCCTTCTCTCAGAGTCCACAAGTCTGTTCTAGTATACTGTAATGGTCTGTATCTTTCTGGCTTACTTTGCTCTGTATAATGGGCTCCAGTTTCATCCATCTCATTAGAACTGATTCAAATGAATTCTTTTTAATGGCTGAGTAATATTCCATGGTGTATATGTACCACAGCTTCCTCATCCATTCATCTGCTGATGGGCATCTAGGTTGCTTCCATGTCCTGGATATTATAAACAGTGCTGTGATGAACATTGGGGTGCACGTGTCTCTTTCAGATCTGGTTTCCTCGGTGTGTATGCCCAGAAGTGGGGTTGCTGGGTCATATGGCAGTTCTATTTCCAGCTTTTTAAGAAATCTCCACACTGTTTTCCATAGTGGCTGTACTAATTTGCATTCCCACCAACAGTGTAAGAGGGTTCCCTTTTCTCCACACCCTCTCCAGCATTTATTGCTTGTAGACTTTTGAATAGCAGCCATCCTGACTGGCGTGTAGTGGTACCTCATTGCGGTTTTGATTTGCATTTCTCTGATAATGAGTGATGTTGAGCATCTTTTCATGTGTTTGTTAGCCATCTGTATGTCTTCCTTGGAGAAATGTCTGTTGAGTTCTTTGGCCCATTTTTTGATTGGGTCATTTATTTTTCTGGAGTTGAGCTGCAGGAGTTGCTTGTATATTTTTGAGATTAATCCTTTGTCTGTTGCTTCGTTTGCTATTATTTTCTCCCAATCTGAGGGCTGTCTTTTCACCTTGCTTATAGTTTCCTTTGTTGTGCAAAAGCTTTTAAGTTTCATTAGGTCCCATTTGTTTATTTTTGCTTTTATTTCTAAAATTCTGGGATGTGGGTCACAGAGGATCCTGCTGTGATTTATGTCGGAAAGTGTTTTGCCTATGTTCTCCTCTAGGAGTTTTATAGTTTCTGGTCTTACATTTAGATCTTTAATCCATTTTGAGTTTATTTTTGTGTATGGTGTTAGAAAGTGTTCTAGTTTCATTCTTTTACAGGTGGTTGACCAGTTTTCCCAGCACTACTTGTTAAAGAGGTTATCTTTTTTCCATTGTATATCCTTGCCTCCTTTGTCAAAGATAAGGTGACCATAGGTTCATGGATTTATCTCTGGGCTTTCTATTCTGTTCCATTGATCTATATTTCTGTCTTTGTGCCAGTACCATACTGTCTTGATGACTGTGGCTTTGTAGTATAGTCTGAAGTCAGGCAGGTTGATTCCTCCAGTTCCATTCTTCTTTCTCAGGATTACTTTGGCTATTCGAGGTTTTTTGTATTTCCATACAAATTGTGAAGTTATTTGTTCTAGTTCTGTGAAAAATACCGTTGGTAGTTTGATAGGGATTGCATTGAATCTATAGATTGCTTTGGGTAGTATAGCCATTTTGACAATATTGATTCTTCCAATCCATGAACACGGTATATTTCTCCATCTGTTTGTGTCCTCTTTGATTTCTCTCATCAGTGTTTTATAATATACTAGAAAATTACTAGAGCTAATCAACGAATACAGTAAAGTTGCAGGATATAAAATTAACACACAGAAATCTCTTGCATTCCTATACACTAACAATGAGAAAACAGAAAGAGAAATTAAGGAAACAATACCATTCACCATTGCAACAAAAAGAATAAAATACTTAGGAGTATATCTACCTAACTTCTATTTCTTTTCTGTGATTTTTTTATACTTGTACTTTAGTGAATTTGCAATTGATTATTGTAGCATTTCTATAATGCCTGCCTTTAAATTCTTATCAGACTAACTACAACATCTGATTCATCTTGGTGTTGGCATTCATTTAAGTTATGATTTTATTGTTTCTTGATTTATATCCTGGACATTTTGTCTATTATGTTAGGAAAACCTGGGTTCTATTTAAATATTTTACAGGAAGTTACTCTATTTAGGTTTAACATATGAGTCTTAGCCTACTTTTTGCGGGCTGATTCCAGTAATTGTTTAATTTTCAGAGACTTTGTGACTGCCTGAGGATTGAAATTTCCTCCAGCTGGGTTGCCAAGATACCTCTTGGTGAGGGAGGGGGTGGGGGAAATCTTCAGTTAGTAACCCTCCCCCTACATCCAGCTACCAGGTTTCTCTGGGCAGGGAGGAGAATAAAGTGATTTCTTGGACCCAGCTGCTAGCTATAAGGCTGCTAGCTGTGACAGGTTCTTTTTCCTGGTTCCACCAGAGAGCCCTTGTATCTCTGGGCAGAGGAGGAAAGTCTCTGGCCCTTGGGGTCAATGAGGCTTCTCCAGTTGGGCCACCTGCTTACTGGTTCCTCCCATCCACATCAGCATCTCTCCACAGAAAAGAGGAATCTCTGATTCAGCAGGGAAGGAGAATGCTTCCCATGGTCACTTATTTTTGACGGGACTCCCAGTAGGTCCCCCTCCCTGAGGTTGTAAGAAGGGCCTCCACTAGATCCAGGGGAAAGAACAAGCTACTAGACTACCTTCTGTTGCTAGATGGGAAGTCAGAAAAGAAGACTAGGTCTGGGTGGCTGCCTTCTGCTGGTTGGGAGACGCAAGATGCCCTGCCTCTGTGCTGTCATCTGGTCCTGGGTTCCCAAACCAGCTCACTTTCTTCTTAGCACTCTTCAGATTTCTTCTTTGTCTGTCTCTTCTAACATTTCTAGGATTTATAAAGTTGTGTTTAGTGAGGAGGAGCAGAGGAAAAGAGGTCTATGTCAGCTTGTCCAGACCAGAAGTCTCTCAGTTACTGAATTATCTATTAAAATTTTAATTTTTTTCTATTTTGCCAATTTAGACTCAGTTACATTAAGGATATTAAAATAATCTCAAAGAAACATTTGCCCAGTGCAGGCATTTAACCAGTTTTCTCCAATATGTAATTAATGAGAAAAATGGATGGAGAAAAAATAGATGTCAATACAAAAGGATCTAAAATGAGCTTAAGGCCATACACATAAAGATACTGTTGAGGAACACACATACATTCACACACACTTCATCTCAGGACATCTCCTTATGGTCTGCTGGAGGAGAGTCTCTACATGAAGCACAAATGGATTCATGAAGACACCAGAGGGAGTTAAGGAAAATGAGAAAGATATAGGGCTTGTTTGAGAGGCACAGATCCTTCTTCCTGGGGCACCGAGTGGCAAAACCTGTCTGGATGCCTTTACTTGGAAAATCCCCACCCTGCAAGGCTCAATGGTGCCAAGAGGAAGGTGGCTCCATAACTATCGGGTTGGTCTGGCTCTTCTCTGAGCCTTAGTCAGAGAAGGCTTAATTTCAAGTGCATCAAAATAGATATCTAGGACAGAATCCTCAAGCCAGTACCTTTCACTTCTTATTTATTTATGTACTGTGCTATTCCCCAAAAGCATTTAAAGTGATTTTAATGGATACATACTATATAAAAAAATATACAGATACAGGCGAAAAAAGCAAGAAAACAAAGGAAAGGAATAAAACTGGCGCAAAAATGCTTCTCTGTGACTTTGTACACTTGCAATAAATAGTCTGTGAGAGGGCACATTGCTGGAACATTTCCTGTGCCATCTCTGTGTGAACCCTCAAAGGCACTTAGGACCAGTCTTGGGGGCAATAAAGTGGACTCATAATATGAAGGGATCCTCTAGATATGCTATCGAGGGAGACAAGGTTCCATGGAAATTTCCCTATAGTACTCCATAGATTTCTTGCTCTGAGACATGTTTGATTTCCTCTTAAAGATTCCTGAGTTCTCACCTTGAGATGGCCACAGTTCTGAGCAGTGTGACCCAGGTGAAGACTCAGGTTACTAAGTTCCTGAGGGAATCACGTCCCAGTTAAGACTCATTACAAGTCTGACTACCTGAATATGCAGTGTGTACCAAGGTTAAAACAACAGTCATTAACTCCTCAAACTTTATTTATAAAATTCTTCCACAAGTCTGTTCTATACATCTGAGTCTCTTTCTCTGCTCTGCATATAGGGTTATCGTTACCATCTTTCTAAAGTCCATATATATGTGTTAGTATACTGGGAGAAGGCGAGGGTGGAGTGTTTCGAGAGAACAGCATTGAAACATGTATATTATCTAGGGTGAAGCAGATAACCAGCCCAGGTTGGGTACATGAGACAAGTGCTCGGGCCTGGTGCACTGGGAAGACCCGGAGGGATCGGGTGGAGAGGGAGGTGGGAGGGGGGACTGGGATGGGGAATACATATAAATCCATGGCTGATTCATTTCAGTGTATAACAAAAACTACTGTAATGATGTAAAGTAATTAGCCTCCAACTAATAAAAATAAATGAAAAAAAAAATAAAATAAAATTCTTCCATCTGATTCTCAGAATCTAAGCCAAAGATGTTAGATACAAACTTGCAATGTCCATCTCAAGTCAACTGGAAATCTAGATGATGCTGTTGACACACAGGAGCTGAGAAGTCGCCACAGAAGTAGTGTTGTGCCTGGTGACTAAATGACCACACTCCTTCCACTATGGGAGCTCTCTCTCTCCTGGAGAATATAAGAACACAAAAATCCAGTCAGCTGTGCTCTATTGTCTATGTATACAATACACAAATGGGCTTGATTCGGGTACAAATCCTTAGTGAGTGGTGGCTACTGGGACAGCAGCTCTGAATCTAAAACATTACTTCTTGACTCTTCATGAAGCCAGTTTCTCCCCCTGGCTTTGGTTTCTTGATTTTCTACCTTTCTGAGCCTCGCTCAACCACATTTAACTTCTGAAAACTCATTCACTCTGCCTCTTACTGATTTTTAACATCTTTAAATCTCTTGAAAAAGAGATACCCTGTTCATTCATCAGCACCTCTATCAATTTGTTCATGAAGACATGGCCCAGTTCTCTTTTCTCTATGCTCTCCTGAACCATTTGTTCTCAACCCTTGTCTAAAAAGTTCAGTTTCATACCATGGTATTTCTCTGAAGTTATTTTTTCAGATCACTAATTACCTCTTGCTGACCAAGCTCAGTGACTTTTCTTCAGAAGTTATTCCACTCGATCTTTTGGCATTTTCATCTTGTGCTATGAGGGCTTCAAAGAATATGGTTTTCATTTCTCATATATCTCTATGTACCGGAGATTATTTTTACTCTTGTTTTGAATATCTATAGCTGTCATCAATGAATGTGACCTTTCTTGTTGGAACGGCAACGTATCTGTCTCAAAACACACTGTTCAAAATGTACATGTATGTACCACATTCCTATTGCTTCAAAAATTTTGTATGTTTCCATTTTATCAAGAAAATAAGTTTTAGGGGGCATGGTTTCTAATCAAAATGATGTGGGGTGGGAGAGAGTGGCCAAACTGGCAGAGTAGAAAGGCCCTGAGCTCACCTCTCATCAGCACACCAAAATTACAACTATTTCCAGAATAACCATCAATAAGAAAAAAAACTAAAAAAACGAAAGGAAAAAAAACTGGAACCTGTAAGAAAATATCTCCTGCAACCAAACACATAAAGAACTACAGTGAGACAGGTAGGAGGGGCAGACTTGCAATATAATCAAATCCCATACCCCCCAGGTGGGTGAACCACAAATTGGAGAATAGTTATATTGCAGAAGTTCTCCCACAGGAGTGAGTGTTCTGAGCCCCATGTCAGGCTCCCCAGCCTGGGGATCAGGCATCAGGAAAATCAGCTACTAAAGCATCTGAATATTTAATATTCTTAATAATAAGTATTTTGTAAAAAGTTATGGTAAAGTTGTACCTGCTGAAAGCCTGAGGGCTTTCCCGGTGGTCCAGTGGTTGAGAAGCCACCTGCCAATGCAGGGGATGTGGGTTCAATCCCTGGTCTGGGAAGATCCCACATGCCACGGGGCAAGCAAGCCACGATTACTGAGCCTGTGTTCTAGAGCCCACGTGCTGCAAGTACTGAGCCCATGTACCCTAGAGCTGGTGCTCCACAACAAGGGAAGCCACAAGAAGCCCAGGCACCACAATAGAGAGTAGCACAAGAACCTAGAGCCAGCATGGCCATAAATAAATCTTTTTTAAAAAATCTTAAGAAAATAGTGATACATTTTATCAACCTGAGTAGAGAAACTTCGAGTTACACATAATTAAAGATCACCATCTAGTGGCCCAAATATATTATAACTTCTAAAATTAGCTGCAAGCTCCAAAGTCTTTAAAGGTTAGATGGTGTATTGAAAGCCTCCAGCCCCATCAAGGAGAGGAGCAAAGAATGAAATTTTGGCCCCATTAAAGGCATTCAAGGGGCTTTCCCTGGCAGCTCAGGAGTAAAGACCCCACCTACTAAGGTAGGAGTCACAGATTCAATCCCTGGTTGAGGAAGATCCCCTGCAGAAGGAAATGGCAACCCTTTCCAGTATTCTTGCCTGGGATATCCCATGGATAAAAGAGCCTAGTGGGCTATAGTCCATGGGGTCACAAAAGAGTCAGATACAACTTACTAAATAACAACAACAAAAGCATTCAAAATTCAAGTTATAAACAAAACACAGTGCCCTCTAAACCAATCACCCTTCCTAATCAAGCTTTGGTCCTGGGCCTCTGGTCATTCAGAATATGAGTGGACAGTTGAATGTGATAAATTAACGTGATAACTCTTTTGGAGATAAGCTCAGAGAAATCCAAAATAATGAAGGCCTTTAGAATTATCTTGAGTGACTTTTCCTCTCACAAGCAACTTTACAATTGAAAATCTGGTTTGCTTGTGATAGAATTATTGTGTGTACACCTTAATGAAAGGTGTACTATAAAGGAAGCTATAATACCTTCAGAAAATAAGGAAGAAACAAAAGTCAAAAGAAAACATTGCCCCACAGATTTTCTTCTAATTAGGCTACATGAGTTATTGAAAAGAGCACAGGCTTGAGAGTTAGAGGGTTTTGTTCAAATTTTGGTTTCACTCCGTCTTGGCTGTGTAACCTTGAGCATGTTACTTAACCTCACTAAGCCTCACAGTGTGGTTTGAAGGATTAAGTAAAATAAGACTTAGAAATGGCTTATCCCAATATCCAGAACATAACTGGTACCCCACTTTACCCTTCTTTCACTTACAAGAAACCATATAATTTAGGAGAAAATAAAGGAAAATTTAAATTTCTTCTTTAACTTAGAAGAAAATAGGATTTGAATTTGAAGCTGACTTTTAATTTTTTCTCTGTTACAGTGAAGGTAAGAGACCATCTAGTAACCACATGACCAAAGTAACAGTGATTGTCTTGATTCTGATTGATTTTGGATTTTCCTTCAGGATGTAAGTTTCTTACTGGTAACATGGAAGAGTTGTATCCACTGTAAATGAACAGGGTGTTGAAAGGATTAAATGAAACACTGCATAAATGTCCATAGCTTAGTGCCACTACTAAGTTTCATTATTACTCTTTGCCTCTCTCATGGGACATCTGTGAGAATATAATTGCCATCAATTATTTCAGAAATGCCTGTGGTCCTTCACTATCTTCCTCACAAATTACTCTTTCACCAAGGTTCTTCCCTAGAAAGACCAGCACTAAGGCGCTCACAAGGTGGCTGTTACTTTGCACACACCATGCAGATGACTGATTTTAAAGCAAGGCACAGCAGAACCTGCATTTTCAAATGAGAGTTGCATCAAAGTGCACGAGAGATTAAAATTCTTGTTCCTCTAATATCAGTCTACTCTGAGAATCTCCCTCACAACCTGCTCCGTATCCCTTTATCTCAACAGAAACAAAACAGATAAAGGATTTTGAATGAATAGAGAAATAGATTTTTGTGGGTAGCTTGTAAGTTGGTTCTGAAGGCAATTCATATTTTTAAGCAACAACCAGCATAATTTGCAAAGAGACAACATAGAAGGAATACTATCATCAGGGAATATTAATTATAAGATGACTCTTTAAAGTCACATCTTATAATGGCTGCTGCTTCTAAGTGGCTTCAGTCATGTCAGACTCTGCGACCACATAGACGGCAGCCCACCAGGCTCCCCTGTCCTTGGGATTCTCCAGGCAAGAACACTGGAGTGGCTTGCCATTTCCTTCTCCAATGCATGAAAATGAAAAGTGAAAGTGAAGTTGCTCAGTCATGTCCGACTCTTTGCGACCCCGTGGACTGCAGCCTACCAGGCTCCTCTGTCCATGGGATTTTCCAGGCAAGAGTACTGGAGTGGGTTGCCATTGCCTTCTCTGGATCTTACAATGGAAAAGGGTCTATATTCAGAGGCATTAAAAAGCCTACTTCCCTTTGTGCCCCTTTCAGGCTCTGACATTGGCACCTTGCCTATTCACAGAATTCTAAAGTTTTGACCCATATTTGGGATATCAGGTTTTGTTTTGTTTTGTTTTGGGTCTGTTTCTAAATTATTGTAATGATACTTTCCAGAGGGGTCTCAAAGGGCTGCATCCTCAAATACAACAGGCCCTTGCACACTGTCAGGCCCACTGTTCTAATTTGGGGAATGGAAATTGTTGCTGTTGAGCTATTTCAAATCCTGAAAGATGATACTGTGAAAGTGCTGCACTCAATATGCCAGCAAATTTGGAAAACTCAGCAGTGGCCACAGGACTGGAAAAGGTCAGTTTTCATTCCAATTGCTAAGAAAGGCAATCCCAAAGAATGCTCAAACTACCACACAATTGCACTCAAATCACACACGCTAGTAAAGTAATGCTCAAAATTCTCCAAGCCAGGCTTCAGCAATACGTGAACTGTGAACTTCCAGATGTTCAAGCTGGTTTTAGAAAAGGCAGAGGAACCAGAGATCAAATTGCCAACATCTGCTGGATCATCGAAAAAGCAAGAGAGTTCCAGAAAAGCACTTATTTCTGCTTTATTGACTATGCCAAAGCCTTTGACTGTGTGAATCACAATAAATTGGAAAATTCTGAAAGAGATGGGAATACCAGACCACCTGACCTGCTTCTTGAGAAACCTATATACAGGTCAGGAAGCAACAGTTAGAACTGGACATGGAACAACAGACTAGTTCCAAATAGGAGGAGTACGTCAAGGCTGTATATTGTCACCCTGCTTATTTAACTTATATGCAGAGTACATCATGAGAAATGCTGGGCTGGAGGAAGCACAAGCTGGAATCAAGATTGCCGGGAGAAATATCAATAACCTCAGACATGCAGATGACACCACCCTTATGGCCGAAAGTGAAGAGGAACTAAAAAGCCTCTTGATGAAAGTGAAAGAGGAGAGTAAAAAAGTTGGCTTAAAGCTCAACATTCAGAAAACTAAGATCATGGCATCCAGTCCCATCACTTCACGGCAAATAGATTGGAAAATACTGGAAAGAGTGGCTGACTTTATTTTGGGGCTCCAAAATCACTGCAGATGGTGACTTCAACCATGAAATTAAAAGACGCTTACTCCTTGGAAGGAAAGTTACGACCAACCTAGATAGCATATTAAAAAGCAGAGACATTACTTTGCCAACAAAGGTCTGTCTAGTCAAGGCTATGGTTTTTCCAGTGGTCAGGTATGGATGTGAGAGTTGGACTGTGAAGAAAGCTGAGCGCAGAAAAATTGATGCTTTTGAACTGTGGTGTGTTGGAGAAGACTCTTGAGAGTCCCTTGGACTGCAAGGAGATCCAACCAGTCCATCCTAAAGGAGATCAGTCCTGGGTGTTCATTGGAAGGACTGATGCTGAAGCTGAAACTCCAACACCTTGGCCACCTGATGCGAAGAGCTGACTCATTGGAAAAGACCCTGATGCCGGGAGGGATTGGGGGCAGGAGGAGAAGGGGACGACAGAGGATGAGATGGCTGGATGGCATCACCGACTCGATGGACACAGGTTTGAGTAAACTCTGGGAGTTGGTGATGGACAGGGAGGCCTGGCGTGCTGTGATTCATGGGGTCACAGAGTCGGACACAATGGAGCGACTGAACTGAACTGAACTGAAAGCAAGGCAGCTATGACAGGAAGTAAAGATTTAGCCTGAAGGCTTGCCCTGGATCCTAGCTCCACCACTCACAAGGTACTTAATTACCTTGAGCCTGGTTTCCTCACCTGTGAAATGGGGGGACCCTGCCCGGCTGGCCTCGGGGAACTGTGATGAGGTTTGGAGCCAGGCTGGGGGCGAGAGGCCCCTCCTGAAGCATCAAGCTTGCCCTGAGCACTCATAGTTCCTTCCAACTCTACAAGAGGTGTCTCACGGAGCCCAGAGGGCAAGCGGAGCCAAACAGGGACTGGGGCCCTCCACAGAGGAATATGAGGTGGCCTGTGTCAGCCTGGATAAGAGTCCTTATTGCCCACTCCCGACCCTTAGCAGGAAGCCCCAGGCTCACCAAGCGCCTCTTCACACTCCCTTTTTTCTTGCCATTCTTGCCTGAGCTGACATCCAGCGAGCGGTAGCTGGGTGGCTTCTCCTCAGGCCAGTTTGGGGAGCATGAGTGACGATGGCAGCGGGTCCCCCAACTCTGGGGCTGCCTCTCCTTCTCCTCCTCGGAGCTCCAGGAACTGAGGCCAGAGGCCAGGGGAGGGGAGTAGCTGCGGGGCCTGCGCCTCCGGTGCCCCTGAGCGCTTTCCTTGGGGCTGGGCCTGCGGGGATCTCTCTCTGGGTAGTGGCTCCGGAGCGGGGGGCGGTGGGGCCGCCAGTGGGCCTCACTGGATGAGGGGCCATCGCCGTCGCTGAGGCTGTCCCTGTCCGACCAGGGCCTGGGTGACCAGCGATGCCTGGAGCCACGGTGCCTCCCACGCCGCAGTCGGTCCAGCTCCCTTTGCTCCAACTCCCAGCACTGAGCCTCAGGATCCCAGAGCTCCTGGTGGAAATCAGAATAGCGGTGCTGCCTTCTCCCCTCCCTCAGATCCCAGGGTCTAGAAGAAGATGGTGGTGTGGGGAGCCGCTGCTGGTGGGAGGAGCTGCTGGTCCTCCGTGAAGCTGGCAGGTCTCTGACCAGGGGAGGCAGGTGGATAACTCTGCGTTCCACAACCTCAGAGCCCAGGGAGGACAGGATGCTGCAGGGGTGGCCAGATATGGCCTGGAGGTCAGGCGGCAGAGGCTGGGCTGGGTTGAGGTTCCGCAGCTCCTTCTCCAAATACTCTAGGACACCACTGGGGATGGAAGGGTGAGCGATTGCCTGGGTCACTGGCACCTCGGGGAGGCTGGATCGCAGGGACAAACCTGAATGAAAATAAGAATAAGAACATGCAGAACTGCTCGCCCAGAACACACTCCTCAGAATTAGGGCCCTCAAGTGCCGCCTTATTTAGCATGAATCTACACCTTCCCGTCCTCCATCGGTCATGAAGGCCCCAGTGCAGCCCATGCTCTTACCCTTGCCCTTTACCCTCTCCCACCCCAAATCTCTGGCAGGGTTTACCTCGCTGCAGCAGTGGGTTCACTGGATAAGAAGAAAACTGGGAGCTCCTGTCCGCCCCCCAGTACAGGGGTTTTTCCATCATCTGAGAGCCTAGGGCCTGAGCCTGCTTCATGTAGCGGTGGCGGGCTATGGCTGCAGAGGAAAAGGGAGAAACGCAGACCCTGAGCCAGGGCAAGGCCCACACGTCCCACTTCACTTCTCTCCACCCGGCATCCTTGCCAAGAGGCCACTTTCTCTCCTTGAAGTTTACTGTGTCCTTTCTTATATGGGTGGAAGAGTTAAGGGAAGTAGTGAATCCACTGTTCCTCTGTCAAAACGCTGGGAATAAATTCCCTGGCAAGACTGCAGTTCTTGCACCCTAGGAAATATCCTCCTGAAACTTGACTTCCTAGTCTTGAAATCATTTCATTGTCCTGCCAATTTCCAAGGTCACCTAAAATGTATAGGTAGAAATGTAGATCTTAGCAGGCAGTGAAATCTCAGGCTATAGGCCAAACATAGAAGGCACAGATGCAAAGGGCTTACAGGAGGCAGTGAGTCAGGGGCTTCTTGGGTGGATCACCTGCTCAGAGTGGAAAGAAAGGACACAGATGCTGAGGTCAATGGGCAGAATTACTGGTAAAGGGAAAGGGACTGATGAATGTTTCCAGCTGGTAATGCCAGCCCTGGGTGGGAGAAAACCACAGGGAAGAAGGCAGAGAATGCAAAAAGCTGAAGTAGATCCTTTCCACGCTTCTCCTCACTTTATTAAATGTTGGGGTTTTCCCTAAGTAGGGGGAATCTCTAATGGGTGGGGTAGAGGCAGAGAAGAGAGAAGGGAAATACCATTTCCTTTCAGGGCAAAGAAAATAGTATTAAAAAAGCAGCCCAAGAGTCCATAGAAATGTTTCTCCAGTCCCCTCTGCAGCTGATCTGAAGCACACAACCCACAGCACGTACAAACTAAAAACAAATGCATTTAGTTGTTTTGCTCATGTGTTTCTATTTTGTGACTGAGTGCACGTCTCCCAAGGTCCCTGTGTATACATGCATGTAAAACAGTCCCATGTCTATCCACTTGTGTGCTTAAATGCACACAAGTGCACTTAAGTGCTTAAGTACCCCCGCATGGTACTCATCTTTTTCTGGGTTCCCCAACCCTCTGAATGCCCCTAAAGCCACAGAGCTCTGCCAGAGCTTCCTCTTACCGCAGTAGAAGGAGGCCAAAGGCAGTCATTCTGGACCCAGCATACGGTGGGGGATTTGCTGAGGCCAGCAGCTAAGGGTCATCTGGAAGGCTATCCAATGGCTCCAGTATAAAACCAACTTCCAACACAACAAGAAGTGGTTGTAGCTGAGCCCCCAGACCTGTTTGGAGCTCCAGCCCTGATGGTGAGTCACAGCCCAGCCTGGAGGAAGTCAGATGCAAACTTAGAGCAGCTCATCCATCTGCTACACCTTCATGGCTAAGGACAGCACACCAGACCCTCTGAAGACAAGTTCAACTACTCAGCACTTTCCTCTCCCTCTTGCTAACATGTGCCTCCCCCAATTCTGTATAACATGCCACCTTCAGCACATACAATGCCCTCCTTAATATGGACCAGTCACTTTACATGAGTTAACTAATCCTCAGAGAAATCTCTTAAATGTGAGCATCAGATGAGAAAGTTAGAGAGGTTACCTTCCCAGTCCAAAATTCCACAGCTGCTGACCAACCAGTAGAGGCAGTGTGTGACCCTATGTCTGTCTGTCAAGCCTCTATTCTTTCTGCCAAACCGCAGAATCCCCAGACTCCTTTATGTGATAAAGCAAAAAAAAAAAAAAAAAAAAAAAAACCCTTTCCCAGCAGTACCTTCTCACATTATTTTTTTCTCCTCAGCACCACACCTTTCAAAACTCACTCCAGACTAATCTCTGCTTCCAGGGCCTCAGGACATCTGATCCAATTAGGAACAACCTTCACTGCCTCCTACCCCTCTTAACTGAATCTTGACCTCCTCCCCATGATACTGTTCCCCCTTTGGGCCACTTCCTTTTTCAGCTCCTCCAATTCAATAGGAGGGAAAAGGAAAGTTGGGCTTCCCTTCTTGCTCTCCAAATGACTTCTTAATTAATGGGACTCTTTGCAGGGCTTCCCTGGTGGCTCAGAGGTTAAAGTGTCTGCCTGCAATGTGGGAGACCCGGGTTAGATCCCTGGGTTGGGAAGATCCCCTGGAGAAGGAAATGGTAACCCACTCCAGTATTCTTGCCTGGAGAATCCCATGGATGGAGGAGCCTAGTAGGCTACAGTCCACAGGGTCGCAAAGAGTCAGACACGACTGAGTGACTTCACTTTCACTTTCTTGCAGAGGTGACTTCCTAGAGACTTTTCTGGATCTTGCATCAGGCATCCTGTCAAATCTTCATACATTCCCCAAGATTAACCCACCTGCTTCCTTCTTAACTGCCACCACCTCTTTCTAGGGTCCCTCCCTTCCCTAACTCACTGGAGTGAAAAAATACAGTCTCTGAAATTCTACCTTGCCCTCCTGTCCCTAAAAATAGCTCGATGGGGAAGTCTAGACTATCAGGCTTTCTGTTGCTCACCTAATGGGGAATCAGGCAATAAAATAAGAAACATGGAGAAATTAACAAAGCCTTAAATGATTCCTAATAAGTTATCTCTGAACCTCAGTGGTGTAAAATCTGTCTTGGTCACCTTTAATGAGATAGTTAAACATACAGACCCCTGGATCCCACTCCCATACTGACCTTCAGTCACATGCAAGGTGAGAAAATCCATGTTTTCAACAAGCTCCCTGACTTTAAGGCAGGAGTTGGAGTTGACTATAATATGGATTCTCAACAACTCTCAACAACATTCTGAGAATTATGGTCCTCAGGGATAGGTTTCCTTAAACGCGGGCTTTAAGAATCACAGGGACTTCAACTGGAATCCCAGCATATATTAGCTGTGTAATTTTGACTGAGTCTCCACAGTATGTTAGCTCAACCTCCTCATTTCTGAGCTGGGGATAATAAGTAGTGAAGTGAAAGTGTTAGCCACTCAGTCATGTCTGACTGATTTGCAACCCCATGGACTGTAGCCTGATAGGCAACTCTGTCCAGGGAATTCTCCAGGCAAGAATACTAGAGTGGGTTGCCATTTCCTCCTCCAGGGGATCTTCCTGACCCAGGGATCGAACCCAGGTCTCCTGCATTGCAGGCAGATTCTTCACTATCTGAGCCACCGGGGAAGCCCCAGGGATAATAATACCTATGTCATAAAGTTGTTGCAGTTAAATGAGGTAATACATATGAAATGTCTAATACTGGCAAATATTCAATGGGTGGTGGCTCATGTTGTTATAATAAATGGTTAATATAAGTCACTACTTTCACCTTAGATCCCATAGAAGGCAAAAAGTACACATTTGGAGGCTAAACCATGAAAAGCATATTCATTTTCATTTCTGAGGAAAACCCAGGGCATGTACTTTAAGATGACCCTTTGTGACAGAAATAATGCTCAACACCTCCCTTCCACCAGAGACCCACAGCCAGCATGGGTGATTGTGAAACACCCATGGTGCCTGAATCACCCTGAGGACCTCCAACTTCTTTCCATTCCTTACCACCCCCCTTTCCACTCTTACAGAGTGTTCTTCGCCCTCCCTGACCCATAGGTCACACAGTCCTTTTTCTTTTTTATATATACTGGCAGTATACATAGCATACTGATTTGACTGGCAGTCCTTTCAGGGACATCCTCAGAAGCATCCTAGAATCTCACACCCCTTGAAGCCTTGCCATTTCAGCTTTCAGGAATCAGCAGTCCATGCTTCCTGGGCCCACGATGGCTCCACTGTCAGGCAACCAACCGCAAATAGCCCTTTTTCCAACATGCGTAGATCTCCTTGACTGATCCAGCAGCCCTGCTTCCCTCCTCTAGAGCGGCAGTTTAAACATTCCCCACTTCTCATGTCTTCCCCTCCGTATGAACTTTCAGCTGATGACATGTCTTTGTTAAGGAAGAGGAACCAGTCCTGGACATGGAATCAAGAGACCTAGGTCTAGTCCAAGGCTTACCACTAACAATCTGTGTGTAATTGTGGAAATCTCTGTCTAGGCCCCACTTCCCTCAGCTGAAGTGGGGTTACTAAACTTTGGTGTCATTTTTGTTTTTCTCCTCCCTGGACCTCTATTAACTCTCCCTGGAAAGTGGGAGCAGATTTTGGGGGTGGGCTGTGGTCACAGAAGCTCAAGAATTACTGGCATTGTTCTTGAAGCTGCCTTTTGTGTCTAGAATTTTGATTTGCTGAAATCAAGACAGGCTGGTGTCAACTCACTCCCCCAGCTTCTTCCCTTATGCTTTAATCATATTCCTTGTGTTAACAACTTCCTCTCTCTCTTCAGAGGGCAGGCTTCCTTTTCCTTCCCTCTCTAAATGTAGTCCTTTCATTGTAAGCCTGATGTCACTCCCACTGACTCCATCCCTCCTCAGTCACTGCCTCACTTCGCAATGCTTCCTTTCTCTTTCTACTGGCCTTGGTTCTCCAAGTATGCTTAGGGTTAGCTTATTTAAAAAAAAAAAAAAATCGACAATCACATCCACTCTCTTCCCCATCCAAGAGTTTAACTTGACAAGTCCTGCCCCCTCCATGTAATCTCCTCTTGTCACCAAATTTCTCAAGACAGACTCCCCAGGTGACTCACTTTGAAAGTGACCTCATCTGCTCAGGTTCAACGATCTTTCTTTGTGGCCCACATTTCCTTATCTCACCAGTTCTTCTAAATGAAATCTAACCACTTGGGAGAAACCACTTTCTCCCAGAACCTGTTAATCAGCTTACGGACAGTGGACACATTTATCGCTGGTGCTGACTGTGTCCCTAGCCCCTGCCTGTTTTGAGTGCCCCACAGACTTAGAGATTCCAAGAAAGTATCCTGGGAGAGTTTCTCTCATCTCAATCTTCATATTACAGCACCGGGGGCAGTGACTCCTACATGACCTCCTTCCCAGAGGAGGGATAGAAAGGCAAGGAGCTCCATGGCCCAATATCAAGTTCTCTGCTATTTCTCATCTCTTGAAGGAACTTATTGGCATCTCAGCCAATCCCATAGCGATCTACAGAGACAGGTTGTGGCAGCCTCTGTTGTGGGAAATTCATGTACTGTAAGTCAGATGAGTATGAATGCAACACTGTATTGTTTCTGCTACTTACCTTGTGTGACTCCTCTGACCTTCAATCTCCTCATTGTTAAATAACAATGATAGCTGCCTTCTAGGGTTGTGAGGATTTAAAAGGGAAATATATGCAAAGGCCCCACACACCAGACATCCAATAAAAGTTAGTTCTCTTTTCCTGTAAGACAGCAACCTCAGAACACAGGCCTGAAAGCAGACTCAGGCCATTGACCTTCTTGACATTATAGATTAGGTTTTGTTTCTATCTTAAGAGCCAGTTTCTGGGTTTCTTTTAATATCCTTCAAATGGACCAAAATGATAACAGTGGTTATATCTGGGTGCTCAGATAAGTTTTTTTATTTTCCTGAATTTCTCAAATTTTCTACAAGGTAATACTTTACTTATACCACCAGGAAAAGGAAATGCTACTTTAAAAACACACAAAAAAAATCCTTCCTTTAAAGCTGCTGATTCTGGCCCCATCCATTCAGTAAGAAAAGATCTTTGTAGAATAATCTTTCTTCTTTTGTCTTCACCAAATGTTTTAGGGCATATCATAATTCTGTTTTATTAATAAAAGGCCAAATTCAAACCCAAAGAAAGATCACTATTAGAGCAAGATCTTCTGCCTCCTCTTTGCTTTGTCTAAAACAGAGACTCTCAAAGTGTGGCCCCTAGACCAGCAGTGTGAACTTTTGACCTGTGAACTCCTGAGAAATAAAAATCCTCAGGCCAACCCAAGACCAATTAAATCAGAAACTCCGAAGATAGAGCTGGCAACCAAGTTTTAACAAGCCCTCCAGGAGATTCTTAAGTTTGAGGACCCCTGCTCCAACACCTCTCTCTCTTCTGATCTGTTCTTTTCAAGTCATCTCTAGGAAGTGGCCTTCTCTCACTGTTCCATGCAAACCACTCCCTCCAGCCACCTCATGTTCAAGCAAGGTCAGAGTTGGGGGCAAATACTGGAACACAGGCCTATCAGGGCTGCTGAGGAAAGGACACCAGTGGGCAGACCCATCTTTAGGGGGCCTTAGGCAGTCTAGAAGGTGAACAGGCATAAGTCTTCCCGCCTGGCTCTATGGCTTCCCTAAGCCTCATTTTCTGAACTGAGGCCAAAGAAATCTGAGCCTGTGATGAGAAGGGCATGGAGAAGAACCTGAGAGAATGCAAGGTTTTGACGTGGTCACATGAAACTGATAAGTCTGGGGCACTAGGCTTCCGTACCGCCCCATCCCACTGCTCATCCATCCCCTCTCACCTTCCTGGGGGCAGCAGCAGCGGTTGGGACAGCAGGGGCAGCGGAGGTAGCAGCAGCAGTACTGGGGACAGCACTGGCACCAGCACACTCCAATCAGCAGGAGCAGGAGGAGGGCTCCCAGGACGATGAAGATCACGGTCAGCCAGTCTGCAGGGGGGACGCCAAGCAAGGGTTGAACTAAATCTGCAGGGGCATGCTTTAGCTTGTAACATACTAAAGGTCTGATCTACACAGCTCTTGACCTATAGGTTAAGGTTGAGCAAGATACACGCAAAATTAAAAATTTAGCTTTGCTAAGGTAACTTCAGAGGCTGGCTACCAACCACAATAACCTAGGTTTGCTTGTTTCTGATTTTTTTTTTTTTCCTGTATGTAAAAGTGTCGCAGTGGGGGTGGCCAAATAGAAATCTCCAAGAGCACTTACGCAGGACGATGAGCTTCACTTCCTTATCTGGGTCTCCTGACGTGTCCCCTGGGGCCTCAATGGTGCAGTAATACACTCCATGGTCCCACCACATCACTTCATTAATCACCAGATCTGCTCCTGCAGTGAGGGAGGGGAAGGTGCCAGCAATAAAAGGAGAGGGCATGGGTTTCTGACTTCTGGCAGCTTCAGGTCCCCAGCATTATACTTCCACATCCTAAAAGGGCCTCTCGTAGTTAGAGAAAGGCCTCTATTCCTTCCTTTGAGATTCTCTTCTTTCTCCGAACAGTATAAAGGTGACAAAACTGACCAATTAGTGAGCTCTACCAGGTACCCTGAAAGGAGTTA
The DNA here is from genome assembly GCF_023699985.2 of Odocoileus virginianus. NCBI lineage: Eukaryota > Metazoa > Chordata > Mammalia > Artiodactyla > Cervidae > Odocoileus > Odocoileus virginianus. The sequence continues at coordinate 9,139,321 of NC_069677.1, forward strand.
GGATACATCACCCCACTTCCTTCCTTCCACAACTCTCTAAATGGGTGAGGTAGAGGTTACCAGCTACCTCCCAATGTCTATTCTCCTTTTCTCTCATGGTCATAGAATTTTTGATCATGTATCAATACATAGCTATCCAGAATAAAGTCACTAATTGTCATCCTCTCTTACAGATGGACATGGACATGTGACTTGGTTCTGGTGGACAGAATATAAACAGAAGTGTCACATTATGGCTCTCAGGAACCTTCTTGAAAACAGTTTGGGAATGCCTTTGCTCTTTTCTTCTTCATTTCTTCCTCCACTCTGTTATCTGGAAAGCAAATGTGATGGCTGCCATCTTGGACCGTGAGGAAAGAGATGACATTCTTAGCAGGAAGGAGCTTGGGTTCCTGAGGAATTAATGGAACAGAGCCACCACACTAGTTCTGGTCTGTCTAGCCCCAAATTTATACCTATATGTGTGTATGCTCAGTTGCTGACTCTCTGTGACCCCATAGACTGTAGCCCATCAGGCTCCTCTGTCCATGGAATTTTCCAGGCAAGAATATTAGACTGGGTTTCCATTTCCTCTTCTAGGGGATCTTCCTCACCCCAGGGTCCAAACCTGAGTCTCTGGCGTCTCCTACATTAGCAGGCAGGTTCTTTACCACTGAGCCACCAAGGAAGAAATTAACTTTTTATTGTTTACGTCACTAATATTTTGGGCTTTTGCTTACTCGCAATCAAATTTAATCCTAGTACAATGGGTAGGATTATTAGCTGCATATCAGATGAGGAAACTAAGACTAAAGGAAACTAGAGGTAACAGAGGTAGGTTCAAACTTAAGTCTTGCCTCAAAGCTGGTGCCCTCAACCACCAAGCTCTAATGTCTTTTCCAAACTGGGTAGGAAAATCCACAGCTTGGGTTCCTCACCAGCTGTGAACATACACTTCTGAATCTTGATGGGACAGTTGAGATGAACTTGAGGAATAAGTAAGGATGAAATGCCAATATTTTCAGAGTAAGTGTTTCTCAAGAAAAGAAAGAGTTTTTGTGAGCACGAAGTATCTACCCCATTACAATAGATGAAGGTTATGTTCACATTTAATAAATGCAAATGTTCTCTAAAGACCTTCTGTGGGCCCAGCACTATGTCAGACTCTGTGGAAGATCAAACAAGACCTGTGCTATGTTTGTCCTAAAAGGGCTTAACGTCCAGTCAGAGACATCAGGGTAACCCCCATGTCTAAGCTACTTCAAGTCACACAAAGTACCAGAGGACACCTTCAAATTCTTAAAGACCTTAGTTATAGATTTGCTCCTGCTTACTTGGCAGTCATAGTTGCTATTCTTTTTTATCTGTTTGTCAAGAAATATTTATTGAGGAAATGAAACAAACATGCAAGGTCATGCACCACTGGAGCTAACTTTGACTTCTCTTTCCTTCTCTTTCTACGTCAATCCCTATGCTTTTTTTTTCCTACTCATGATTTTCCAACCTGCTGCCTTTCCCAGAAACAAGCTTACCCCAGACTTGGAAAAATGGTGAAAGTGCTTTGGAGGAAATTCCCCCTCCAAGGTTAATGTGTATTATAAACCTCCCCCAATTTTACTAGAGATGAAGGTTATTTCAGGGATGTCAGAATAATGAGGACATTCAGATATGTTAATATTTCAAATGATCCAAGAACTGATTTGACAGGGTCTTCTCAAATGATGCAAACACAGGCATAAAAATTTCAGAAAACAAGGGCTCCAAGAAGTCACAACAATCCTGGAGATAGAAATTTAAACCAAGGTGAAATACCACTTTCCCATGGGAATAAGGAGGCGGACTTTAACCCAAAGGTGGTTGGGAGTAGGGGTAGTAGACAGTGTTATTCATTTAGAAAGAAAAAGAAAAAGACAAAGATAGAAAATCAGACACTATCATCTATGGGGACTTTTGTCCTTCAAAAACTGTAAAGGAGACTTTAAACTTTGGGGTCATATCAGAGTTAAGTTTCTGGGCTCTGGAAAAAGTAGTCACCCTGAACCTCTGAGGATGCACCTAGAAACTGGAAAAGGACAGATGTTCCCTAAGGTTGAACTCTCAAGGGCTGATTTGGGAAGGTCAGAGGTTGAATATAAACAGATTAGATTTACATATAGCAACCAAAGTATTATATACAAAGTTGGAAGCAATTTTTAAACTAGGTTGATCTACCTACAAACAGTCATAGAATATTCACTGATTTCTTCACATTGTTGCTATGGGTACCCTGAGTAGCCTGCTAGGTGTATTCTCCTACTTTTTTTCCCCCCACTTTTAACCAGTCAATATTTATTTAACACTATACATAAAGCTCATTGAAATCGGCTCTGAATTCTGTGCCAATAATCCATTGGATGTGGAATCCATTCCCCCCAGGAATGTGGGGCTCTGATAGTTTATTCACAGGTGTGCTGAGTGGTCAAAACTAAAGTTCACTGCACACTTATGTGGTTTGCTAAGTGCTTTATACATATCAACTCACTTAATCCTGACAACTCTCCACGAGACAAGTACTATGGCAAGTCCCACCTTACAGAAATTGAGGCTTAAAACATGAAAGGGACTTGCCCAAGTTCACAACCCCTGTGAGTACAGAACAGGGACCTACACCTGAGTCTACTCCTTGTACTCCCACAAAGAATGCATATGCTTTAGACATAGCTTTCAGATATCATATTTGATGTTTTCTTCAGTGTGGGGAGACAGAGACCATTATGCCCATCTTTCAAATTTGATAACAGAGACCAGAGAAAAAGAATAGGTCACTAAGCAAGGGGGTGGAAGTATGGGATCACCACCCCGTCTTTTGATTTTACACCCAGTGCTCTTTCCTCCACCAGTGGAGGGCAAGGGTCCCATAAGTGGCCATCTACTTAAAAACCCCCACTCCATAGATTTGGGAAACAGGGGTAGCCAGAGGGGAACTCAGGCATCTGGGGTTTGAGCAGGCCTTGAGAGCACTTTGTGGAAGGAATCAAGGGAGCCTGAGCCACACGTTAGCCATGAATCTCAGGACAGTGAAGGAAAACACCCACTCCCAGACCTTTAGCCAAAGCTGTAGGCTGTCCTCTTGTCTGAGCCCAACTTCCAGGGCAGTGACTTCAGATGGAGCAGCACATTCTGTGCATTTGGCGCTTTCCTCAAAAAATGAAAGTGACCAAGTAGACCATCAAGCAACAGAAGAAAAGGGAAATCCCCACAATGACTCAGCCCGCTGGGCCTGGTGTCTACACAACTCTCCACCCCCAGTCCCCAGCTGCCTCTAAACTCACGATTCTGGATGGTGATCTTGCGCTGCCGGTAATCCACCCCCAGCACAGGTTCACTCTGCCCCCGCCGCTGGGCCACGATGCGAACCTCCCGCTGGCTGTCATTACAGTCATTGGATGGGTCCTGGCCCAGGGACAAAGCCGCCTGGTATGCTGGAGAAAGAAGACACGGGCAAGTCACACAGCAGTGGGGAATTCCCATCAAGAAAGGTGCCCTCAGTGGTCCCTGGAGCAGTGAAGGTTCTCAGAGTTTCCTGAGTCTCTGCATCTCCTAGGCATCTTCTCAAAGATGGGGATCTGAGAGTCTACGTTTCTAAGGAGCTCCCAGGTGAAACCACTACTCACACATTGAGCAGCAAGACTCCAGACCCCTCTATTGGGCCAAACTTTCCAAATCCTGAACTGCATCACCATCTCCCATCCAAATGTCCCCTACCTAATTTTCAAAGTGACTCCAGAATCTGCTTCCAAAGGGTTCATCTAACCTGCCCTCTCAATAACAGTTTTGAGAGCTATTAAATCTGCTGATGATAAATGCCTTCTACCTGGTCCCTCCTACCTTCCCACTTAATGCAGGCATTTTAAAAGTAGCCCCCAGGAAACAATGCCTCAATTTAGAAAGGGGGTGTTCTGGGAACAAGGTGAGGCTCGGTGGGTGGCTCAGTAAGTTAGGTTTTGGAGCTCATATTGTAAGATACTAGTCGGGGCTAAAAATGGTAAAGCTGATGCCTCCCCCTCCTCTGCCTCATCTTGGGAAGCTCAGGGTGAACAGGGTCTACTATTCTCCAAATTTCTAAAGGTCAATTGTGCCAGGCTGGTGGTGGGGGTCTGGGCTCTTCTGTTTCTTGAAAGAGGCAGAGGTGGGCAGTGAGAGAAGGACTTAGGTTCAAGACAACAAGACTGACATGAGTGGGGCAGTTGTTACCAAGAGGGAAGACTTGGCTAAGTGTAGGGGAGAGCAGCGCAGCACTCAGAGATGCCCAACAATGAGCAGGCTACCTGTGGCCAGTGCGCTCCCAGTCACCAAGAGAGGCATGACTGTCCACAGGAAGGCTGGTCCTAGAGGGGGATGTGGCAGTGGGCGGGAGCCTCACAAATGACTGTTCCTCATTCATCCTGTGACTGGTGGGTGGGGTGGGGGATACGAGTGCAACCAGGCATTAACTAGGATGCAGGACTTGCATCCTTTTTACTTGATGTCTAAGCTGCCTTTGTTCCTTTTAGGAAAAAGCGGAACAGAAATTTTAAAATAAATTAATGGTATGTGACCCTGAATAAGTTATGTCATCTGCTTGGCCTCAGCTTATATATCTATAAAATGAGAGAACTGCAATAAGCAATCTTTCTGGCTTCTTCTCACTATAAGGATTTGTGATCCTAAATAATTCCTACACCCTAACGGCAGTACTTCACAGAGGGGCCTTGGGAGAGTGGGGGGCAAGAGTGGGGAGGAGGGCACTCACATGCAGAGTAGTAGTCAAAGATGGGGTCTTTGCAGAAGGACTTGAAGCGCCACGTCACCACCACATCCTGGAGCTGGGCAGAGGTGGTGTAGTCACATTTGAGGATGACCGAGGCAAACAGGGTAACATAGCGCTCTGTGTGCTGGACCGTCACCAGCAAGGACATGCAGCCTGCAGCCAAGAGCAGAAGACAATGCTGAAGGCAGACCCGGACTCTAAGGGGTGACTTCCTTCTATTCATGGGGCAAGAAAAGCAATGCCCATAAGCAAACACACTGCCTGGCTGGTTAGGAGCAGCTCACAGGCAATCATCTTACTCAGCCTGGGTGGGGTTGGGGTGGATACTGCACAGACACCCTGGAGGAGATGGAAGGAAAAAAGAGGAAGAACCATGACTCCCAAGTTGGTCACAATCCATAGAGAGTGATGACACATCCAACAATGATAAAGAAACGATATTAAAAGAAGGCCATAAAAGAAAGACTTTGCTAGTGTAAATATTTTTTCATGTCACTTCTCTTTTCAAAATGTTTTCCCATTTCCCTAAGGATAAAGTTCAACCTCTGTACCCTAGCCTAGGAGACCAGTCAGGTCTGCTTTCAGTCTTTCTCATCTCCCTTCATTCCCCACCCTGACAGAGGGCTTTGGGCACTCTAGACTTGCCTCTATCTTTCTCGTTCAAGGATCAATGTCTTCCCCAGGTCATCCCAGGTGTACATCTCTTGGCTGGAGCATTCCTTCACATCACCAGTTGCCACGCCAGTCCCTTCACCAGGCTAAGCAAGATTTATTTCTTAGGTTTTCAGCTGCACCCTTGCCTCCTCTAACTGCAAGTCGGGAAGAAGGGGCTTCCTCTGTTTTCCCAAAGTGCCCTGTCCTACCTCTGTGGCAGCACTTTTCACACTTCTTGGGGATGGACTGGGTACTGCAGGCTTGGAAAAGACCTACTGGGCTTGCTTCTGGTTCACTATTCAAACACAAGAGCCTCACACTGGCACCTGTCACCTCCTTAAAAAGTGAAGTCACTCGGTCATGTCCAACTCTTTGCAACCCCATGGACTGTAGCCTGCCAGGCTCCTCTGTCCATGGAATTCTCCAGGCCAGAATACTGGAGTGGGTGCCCTTCTCCAGGGGATCTGCCCAACCCAGGGATCAAACCCAGAAATCCCACATTGCAGGCAGATTCTTTACTTTCTGAGCCACCAGGAAGCCCTCAGCACCCAACAAATGTATGTTGAATACATGATGGAATGAATGACAGTGAAAATTGGCAGTACAACTGATCCGACATAAGCACAAAACAAATTTTTTAAAAAAATGATCAGACTGACAATTTTTTTCACAAAAAATTTGAAGGAACTAACAATTTTTCTTTTACTTTTAAAAACTTTCTCCCCTTACTTTCTAAATCTATAGATATACTTAAAGCTCCAAGTCTGTGTTCATGAGGAACCAGGTGGCACAGAAATGTCAGGTGGGACTTTGACATGGTCAGAGGCCCACACATAACCAGCATCTTCAGATGTTACTATCTCAACATGGATTCTAGGCCCAGTTATAGGGGCCTTCTTATAGCAGGTTTAATATGGAGAAATAGTACTCAAACTTAAGCATACATCACCAGGAGGACTTGTGACAGCCCAAAAAATTGTCAGCAGAGTTTCTAATTCAGCAGGACTTGGGTGGAACCCAAGAACTTACATCTAATAAATTTCCAGGAGATACTACTTCTTTGGGCACTGTACTTTGAGGACCACTGGTATAGACTAGCTAAACTAAAGCCAGGCTTTGGACTCAGATACAGCTGGGTTCAAATCAAACTGTACTACTCATTTGGACATTGGAGAAGTTATTTACTCTCTCTGAGCTTGTTTCCTCAGCTATGAATGGAGATTGTATCAGTACTAACCTCATCAGGTCCTTGCAAGAACGCAGTGAAATAATCCACACTTCTGGCACCTGCCATGGTAACTGGCGAGGTGCTTGCATATATGCTGCCATGTTGGTGACAGTGTATGAGTCTTTTTCCTTTTTCCCCTTATTCTGAGGGCCATGGAGAAAGGAATTCAAGTTAGAAGTCTCTCCAGTACAGTTCTCAAGTGGAGCTGTGTTCATGTTGACTGAGTTACTCCCACAAACAAAACAGTCACCCCCACCTTTCAGAGCCGCTGGGTGGACCTGGCTCAATGGCCAGAGCCATGAGCATGGTGCTGGGTCCTGCCTCACCTTCTAGACACAACCCTCCTAAAACAGAACACCATGGTTTATGATAGGATCAGCATCCACTTTTCTCATGTCCACAGAGAGACAGCAAGATGCTGCGCTGCTTGGGACAGATTCTGGTCCCCGGAAATGACCTGAGCCCTCTCCAGGGCTGAGCTGTAATGAGGCTGTGCCAGTGACAGCCATGCTAGAGAGGGTCTGCAGAAGTGTGGGGGGAGACCTGTGGGTGAGGGAACCATCACAGAAGGGAGAGAGAGTTAAGCTAGATTCTAAAACCAAGGTAGGATTAAGATGATATGTAAAAACAGGAAGAGGGCAGACAGACTCATTGTGTCAGGGTGGAAGAAAGGAGTGAGCAAAGGCCCTTATCATAAAGAGGCCATTCCTTGGGGAATCTGAAGGAACCAGTCCAGCTGGGGCCTCTGGCTTTACAGGAGACAGATGATAAATAAGGTGAGATGATGGTGGGGAGTGGGAGTAGGCAAATGGGGTGGTGTGTAAATTGCACTCCAGAATCTGTTTCTAGTTAATGGATAAACACTGAAGGTTTTTCTGAAGAAGAAGAATAAGGTGAAAGTGGCGTTTTTAGGAAGATGGATGACTTCCTTATTTAGCTGTAAATGGAAAAAGAACATCATTTTGAAAATAAGCCTTGAGGAGTTTGTGTTGGGGTGGGGGGGAAATAGTTGCTGTCTCTACTAGCTGTAGGATTCCTGGAAGTCAGTCCAATAAGAATCAAGAGCTAATGACTAGTATCTGAAGCTTAACATGGATTATTTCATAATCTGACTTTTTTACTTTTGCTTCTCTACCTTCACCACCTCTTTTTTCCCAGAACTGACCTGGATTAAACCTTGGAGCTTTTACCCAACACAGCTTTAATTGAACAGCAGAAGCAGCTGCAGTAAGATCTGACAACAAATAGGATGGCATTGTCAACATTAGCTTATTTTGATCAGTAACATGCATTGATTGAAATAGAGAGAAAAACACTGATTGGCAATCTAAACAAAATCCAAGACTCACAAAGCACTTTCATATATTTCCTTCTACTCACTGCCTTTATGAGCCCTGGGGAGAAACAAGCTGTGCCATTGCATACACAGCAAACCTGAGACTGGACAAGGCAAGTGGCTTGTCTGTGGTCATTCATTTTCTAAGGCAGTTGGAACCAAGATTCTGCCCTGAGCAGAATTGGGCTATTCTTTACATAGAGGAAGATGTTGGTATTCAATAGCTTGCAAATAATCAGAGCATGGGGCCAAGCTATACAGGCAATAATTAATATACTACAGGCAGCAGTTACTCTAATACCGTCATTAGTAAACTACACATTCTTGATTTTGTCGAATGATAATCTGATACAAACGACAGTTTATTCAAAGGACTCCAGTCAACATTATTTGTATAGAGGTGGAATATATGCGGGCGGTGGGGGGTGGATAGTACAGGTGTGCCGGGAGTCAGAGACAAGTATTTGGTTGGAGCCAGAAATTACTCTGGGGTAACTTTGAAGATGGCTGAATCTGACACCCTGAGGCAGAAGAATGGGGACAAGGGTGATTACCTTCATTACCAAATGCTCACTCAGCTTCTCTTCCATGAATGCCCTTATTATGGACAAACCACACGTGGGGTGACATGACTCACCTTTACCAACGTCAGAACTGGCTTTGCTACTCTTTTATCCTTTCTTTAATTTCATCCCTTAAGTAAATTTCAAGCCTTGAATTATGCCAGGTTGCCATGTATTTGACCATATTGCGCTCACTCACACTCCCTCCAGGGGTCAGTTAGCCCCACAGCACCCGGCACAGTTCCCAGACCTTCACCCCTTGCCCAGCCCCACACAGACAGCGAGGGCGTCTCTCAGGACAAAGGTACTGAGTGACCAGGAAACCTTTCTCCCATCTTCTCAGCATTTACTGTGTGCCAGGTGATAAACATACACTGTCTCCAGTCCTCACAAAGTCCCCTAGGATGGGGTCAGTCCTGGCCATAGCTGTGGGCAAAAGTTCAGAGACTATAATAAGCCAAGCCCTCTAGCCTCAGTATTTGAACTGGAGTCTTGCTCACACCAAAACTCAATCTTTCCCAAGCAAGCAAGCCTGACCTTCCAAGCAGAAGTCAGGAACTGGACTCTCAAAAAGCAGGAGGAATTTCCAGATTGGGAGGAAGACGAGGGAAGTAGCAAGACAGCCCATTTCAAAGTCAGAAACTTCCCATCTTCTCCTTCAGCTTCTAATTTCTCTGTAAAGCTAACCACATCGGGCATGCATGCTACCAAGCAGGTAAAGTTTTCAAGAAAAGACTAAGGGCAGCAGAATCTGGGCTGAAAATATGAAGAGATTAAAAAGGATAAGTGTTCTGTTTATACATGTCCTGGTTGCATCTTTGCTCTTTTAAACTTAGTTCTATTGAGTTATCAAATTCTTAGATTTTCTTTCTGTTCTTATTCTCTTCATCATGTGGCATCTCCTTCTTCCCAATTCATCACCATCTAATTTCCTAGTTGTATCTATAATTTTCTCTTGAAAACTTTAAATTCTGGAAACTGACTTTCTGGGTTCAAATTCTGCCTCCACTCCCCCAATAGGTAAAAGATCTGATAAGTTATTTCCAAACTAAGCTTGTTTCTTTACATGCAAAATGAGGATGATGATAATATGTGTTTGATAAAGAATAGTGAGGACTAAAGGAGATAAATATGTCCAAAATTTAGCAAAGAGCCTGGCACATAATCGACACTTGATAAATGTCAGCTAGTATCTGTATTGTTTTTTATCCTGTCCACTTTAAGAGGTTGAAATCAACTGAGAATAGCATGTAAAAGCATTTCTGAAAGAATTAAAATAATACAAATGTAAGCAGTCATTACTGCCTTCTCTTTGCAAAACGAGTTACTGCATTAAAGGCTTTTAAGGCTGTGTCTTACCTGGCAAACCCATTCAGTTGGTCTCCTCTGTGAAAGAGGAAGAGGGATCTGTCATGTAAGGGTGGAAAGGTGACTTCAGATGAGATAACGGAGCCCATGGGAAGGAGAGAAGGGGAAGGGGATTCTTGGTTTCCCGCCATGAGGTACTTTCCAAGACTTTACTGATGCACAGAGTGGAGACTATCATTCTGTGTTAAGGTGGAAGGAAAATATACCAAAGAGAGAAGAATATCTTTACAACTAAATGCCATGTGTTCCCAAATAGATGCATATTCTTTGCACATTTATTTATTCAGCCTGTTTTCCCCATGTAGTAGAGTAGGAAAGATGTTTAATAAGTTTCTAGAAATTATTATCCATACAGCAGAGGGATCTAGGTACAATTTTTTTTTTTAACTAAAAATCATTTTCAGGGGACTAGTTGGCATTTCCCCTCCTTTTCACACGAAGGGTCTTGCTTGGAAGGGAGTAGCAGGCAGGGCAGAATGCAAAGTCTTTCCCAGCAAGGGGCAGTAGCCTACTGCTGCCTCAATGGAAGGTCTTGATTCCTGTTTTTCAGGCACCCAGGCACTTCTGCTCCACTCAGCAGGTTAAAAAAAGTACACAGATTTAATCCTATCAGAGTTTATGTCAGGGCAAGCTATCTCCCCAAGTATATTTACCATCAGTACTTGTCACATTTCCTTAGATAACAGTGCAAACAGGATAAGAATCCAGAGGAAGAGGGCTTGGCAATGTGTGGACAAGAATTAAGGGACAGAGAGAACTAGAACAGGAGAAAAGGGGAGAAGAAACCAGTTGGGGTGGAGAAGGAATTATGTCTATGCGTTACACGTTTAAAGATCTGGGTGCACTTAACAGAGTTAGACTTGGAATGGCAGAAGCCTATGGCTGCCCTGGGGAGGAAAATGGTAACTACTGAGCATTTTGATGTTGGTCAGCATGGTATTGAGGGTTTATTATACAGTATGTCATTTAACCTTGGCAAATCCCCATGAGATCAGCCTTATTTTCATCTCAATTTGATAGATGAGGAAAATCCTCAGGTAGATTAAATAACTGGGTTGAAGCCACACAGCTAACAAATAGCAAGACGAGATTTAAGCTTATACCTCTAAAATCCCAAATCCTACAATTTCCACTGTACCACTTGCCTTCTAGGTAAGTTTCCTAATGGCAGAAGTTTAACACTTTAGGGGACATTTACAAATTTATTTCAGTCATTTTGTAGAGAAATCCCTTTTTGTTCCCTTTTTTTATTTATAAGATAAATAATCAGAAACTTAAACAATAGAGAAGGATATAAAGTAAAAAGTTCCTCCTTGCTCACCATGAACTCTAGTCTCCAGAAGCACCATAATTTGCTGTCTATCTTCCACATCTTTTCCTACACTGTTTTTTTTAATTAATATTACATGCATTGACTCACAACTTTTTTTTCAAACTAATGAAATAGCATTATATTCTTTATCAGTATAAATAGATCTAATTTTTTTAGCGACTGCGTGAAAATTCACTACATGGATGAACCATAATTTACCCCTTTTGCTAATGACGGGCATTTAGGTTGTTTCTAAATTTTCATTATCACAAACAATGCTGAAATAACTTATTGAAATGAATACCTTTATGTTATATTAGGTATCTCTTCACAAATGTGCTTTTTTATAGGATGTATTTCTCAAAGTGAGATTGCTAGGTCAAAGGGGATGAGGCCTTTAATAAATAATTCAGTAAAGGAATTTATATTCCCATGAACAGTGCGTGACACTCCCATGTTTCACCACAATCTTTCCAACAGGGGAGAATATCAATCTTAAAAAAATTTTTGATAACCTATTAAGTGAAAAAAAATAGCTTCTCAGGTGGTTTGAATTTGGTATCCTTTAGTTATTATGAGTAGAGGACAACAAGCCCTGGTTGAGAGGCAGATGCGCGGGGTTTCCCAAAGTCATTCGCTCAGGCCGGTGATTCAACCGTGTACCCACATGCTAATCTCAGAGCACATGCAAATTTAAGTCTCACCAGAATGACAAATTTCTGTGTGCCCTGGGCCTCCAGAGGTCACTCACTCACTCACTCATTTATTGAATACCTACTATGAGCCATGCGCTGTTCCAGATGATGGGGGTAAAGTAGCTGATAAGAGAAACAAGGTCCCTGTACTCTTGGAACTTATACTCTTGGTGGGCAAGTCAATAATAAACAAGTAAAAGCATAAATAAGGTACTTCTGGTCATGGCTAAGCTTTATAGGATTGTTTAGAAACTGGTAGAGCTTTGTATAACAAGTCCTACTACTCTACAATAAGAGCCAAGACAGACACCCAGACTCAAGTCCTCCTCATAGCTTTTCTTGGCTGTTTCAAAATCTAAATTGGGCCCCAAATCTAAATCCTCCTCTTCCTATTCAAACTTGTGTTCTTCCCTATCTCCCCTCTCAGTCAATGGGCAAGACTGAAAACTAGGTAGGGTCCTTGACATCTCTTTCTCCCTCACACTCCATACAAAATCTATTATCAAATTGGGTTTATTTATCTCCCTAGTATTTCTGGGATCACTCTCTCTCCATTTGCACCATCACCCTAGCACAAGCTCCATCACTTCCAGCCTGGATACTGCTTCAGTTAACTGGTACCTGCACACACTCTGGTTTTCCTCCATGTGGATAGCACACTGCTGTCCATCTCCCAACTCTTTCTCTTTAAATATTTCCAAAAGCTGTCCATTGCTCTCAGGATAAATACAAAGCCTCCTACCGTGATCCATGAGACCACGCTATTTGGTCCTACCCACATCTGCCTCCTTTCCACCACATGCCCTGTGGCTTCCTCCTCTCATTCATGGTGACATTCTTGACATCCCTCATTCTTACTGAGCTCCTATTCAGCAGCCTTGCACATGCTATTCATTTGTCTGGGATGATTACCCCTCAGCTCTCAACTCAAGGATCATTTCTCCAGAGAGGGCCTCCCGAATGAGCAAAATCCATCTATTACAACCTCTTGTTGTACCTTGTATCTCTTTCTCATGGTCCCTGTCATAGCTGTGTTTCTACATTTCCTCATTTTTCCCTCAGACCATAAACACCATGGAGTCCAAGGCCATGTCTACTTTTGTTTGAGAGCATGTCTGGCACATGGTATACACTAAACATCTGGCAAATAAATTCATACAAGAAAGGGTAAACTGCTTGGAACAAATTTTAAGTGCTCTGAAAGCACAGAAAATAAATCATTAAAGTTAACCATTTGTAATATGACCAGACAAAAAGCAAGGAAGAAGCAAAAAGCAAGGAAGGAGAGTATGTTGGGGGTGGGAAGGGTACAAGAGGATGCTCTCAGCAGTGGAGACATAGCTGCCCAAATTAGTGAGGCTAGAATGAGTGAGTCTTGAATTCCAAAGATCTTTAATCCACTCATACAGACTACAGAGATCTAGTAGAGGTTCTGAAAGCGTTAAAGTGAAGGTGCATGCGTGCTATAAGTTGCTTCAGTCATGTCCGACTCTTTGCAACCCTGTGGACTGCAGCCCGCCAGGCTCCTCTGTCCATGGAATTTTCCAGGCAAGAATACTGGAGTGGGTTGTCATTTCCTACTCCAGGGGATCTTCCTGAAATAGGGATGCAGCCCTTGTCTCTTATGTATTGTGCATTGGCAGATGGATTTTTTTTACCACTAGTGCCACCTGGGAAGCCCACTAAAGTGAAGGTGGGAAAAATTAACCCAGTTAGGTTAACCTATCATCTGTGTGGAGAATGGTTGGAACTAGACAAAGAAGTATCAGGCCTAGAGGTAAGGAGATGGTTAAACTGCTGGGATTAAGCAACAGAACATGGTACTGGGTTTGGGAAATGAAGAAAGTATCAAATCCTTTCCTTGACCTCACCTAAGATTTGTATTTTGGAAGATCTAGAAATAAGTACCAGAGAAATACATGATCAGTCTTTTTAATTCTTAAAACAGGCAATTTTATTTCTCCCCTAAGGACTTCAAATAATGAAATAAAGTATTAGGCTAAAAGAAACCCAGGCACACAGTACAGTAATTACCCACCATCTCATCCCACTGCATTGCTATTGTGGCAAGATGTTTAATAATTAACATCTGGTTAGACATCCCAGGGGCTTCCCAGGTGGCGCCAGTCATAAAGAACCACCTGCCAATGCAGGACACATAAGAGACATGGGTTCGATTCCGGGGTTGGCAAGATCGCCTGGAGGAGGACATGGGAACCCACTCCAGTAATTTTGCCTACAGAATCCCATGGACAGAGGAGCCTGGTGGGCTACAGTCCAAAGGGTCACAGAGTTGGACACAACTACAGTGACTTAGCACGCATACATGCAGACATCTCAGAAGTAGTCAATTTCCATTTCTACCAGGATTCAATGAGACAGAACAAACCTGCTCCTTGGTATGAAATAGATGAAAGTGCAATGGACTAAGAGTGAGGATGCCAGGATCCTCATCCCAGCCCTCAACAACTCCACTGTGTCAACCTTAGATGCCTGAATTCTCTGGACAGATTTCTTCATCTGTAAAATTGGCTGGAAGGAGAAGACAGGGACTGGGGGTGATTTCTACTTGTGTTCCCAGAGCACTCCATTCTGAGAGGTAATTCAGGGAGCCTCACATGGGGTGAGGGGTGGCGCAAGGGAGAGGAGCAGTGGGCAGTCCCTTATCCACCACCTGAGAAGCTCCACTTTACTATTTACTATATCAGGGACCAAGGCGTATTAGGGCTTCCTGGGTGGTAAAGAAGCTGCCTGCAGTGCTGAAGACCTCAGTTCAATCCTTGGGTCAGGAAGATCCCCTGGAGAAGGAAATGGCAACCCACTCCAGTATTCTTGCCTGGAAAACCCCACAAACAGAGGAGGCTGGCAGGCTGTAGTCCATGGGGTTGCAAAGAGTCAGACACGACTGAGCAACTTCACAAGGTGTATTAGGTCTTCAATATGATCCCAACCTTCACAACCACCACCAAAGGAAAGCTACTGGTTTAGATGCTAAGAATCTTGTTCTTTAGAAGTCAGCGTCTGATTTTCCAAACAATGATAACACAAGTTGATAGCTACATGGATCTATAAGTTAATACCCCTCTAATATCTTTTTTAAAAATTCACAAAAGCACAAATGACACACAACCTTTTAGAATCTGAACTAACTTTTCATTCCAGGAATAAAGTTTGAGGTTGAATGATGGTGACAAGTACTATTAGCCATTAATGCAAAGGGCTGCAGGAACTTAATTTAGCCTTATGTTAACAGTCTGTTTAAAGAAGCAAATATTACTTGTGTGATAAAAATTTCTTCCTTTTTAAAGAAAAAAGTTTGGAGAATTATACACACACAAACCCTCTGATCTCGCCGCAGCTCCAAACATAAAAGACTATGGTAACTTCACAGGACTTCCTGACCTCAGAAGCTTTGTCAGAGGCCCAAGCCACACTGACTAACCAGTGTACCCACATCTGACATAATCTCATTACTGACCCACACTTTGCAACTGCAGAAACTTGGATGCTAATCAGAGGGCTGGGTTGCCTCTTCTTTAGAAACAAAAGACAAAAAGGTGATAGACCAAAATGAATACATTCTAGTGCAGGGTTTTCCAAAGTTCATACCTCAGTTTGCAGTGGATCTTGAAAAAAATCAACTTACTGGATTTTTCTATTTAATCTTGCTAATTTGGGGATAACTTTCTATGAATTTAAATGTTATTAAAGCAATATTTATTGTTAACTTGATACTTTTAATCCAACATGGTGACTGCTTTTTTTGTGTATATATACCTCTTGTTCTTATTTTATAAATCTCATATATGTGTGTACATGTCACAATGCAAACTATATTTCTTCTGGACTTAGAACTTTTCCATGTTTAGCATTCTCTGGTTTTAAAACGTGTCACGCAGGTAGGCTTCCATTTAATGAATACCAGGCAAACACGGCACTCAGTATTATTTGACCACCCCAGCATCCTAGCTACTCACACAGCATGGCTGGTTCATGAACACATGGAGCTCTACTTTCTGAAGACTTTGTCCGTTTAGCAACTGTTTGCTTTAAGAATATACCCTTTGGTTATGGTCATTGTATTTGAAAAATGTTCAGTGTTCAATATTCCTCACAAAAACAGAACAGCTTTTAAAATATGCTGGTGATTTAAGGATTGAGGTTTACACCCTAATGGGATTTTTGTCTGTAAGGCTTCTTGCCTTACTCTTACTAAATGACTGCTGGCTACAAGTCCTAATTCTGAGGATGGTGTACCCAGGGCCACAGTGAGAGTAGACTTCAGCTTTCCCAAAAAGAGCTCAAGCAGCTTCAGAAATCCCTAGCTGCTATGGAGTTTGAGCCAAACATGTGAGGCACAGGACAGAAGTCTGTGCAAAACTGTGGGATTTTTACGAATTTGTTTTCACAGTCTAAGCTGGTGACTGCTCTGGTAGAATTTCGGGCACTTCCATGTCAGTGCAGTTTAGTCCATTTCCTTGTGTATCATGAGCGTCCAACATTCGCCTTCCTCAGTTTCAGACAATTTATAGGACCCACATCCTACAGAAAATGTGGTAAGCCAAAAGACCTTAGGGATAACAGTTTTCTAGCCTTTTGCAATTCTCCCTCCCTTTCATTCTCAGCATTAAGCTTAAAAAGAATTATAGAATCTTGTCTGAATGAGATTTGATTACATCTGAACTATCTTTATGTCCTCCCAAGCTTGTAAAAATGGAATTCTTCCTGTACCTTCATTTTACATCTTTTCCCGCAGAGAAATACAAGACTCAAACTGGTCTGTGAGCAAACTGAGCTGACCTCCCACTGACAACTAAGAGGTGAGAGGGTAGCTATTCCTAAAAGGGAAGTAAAAAAGGTAAAATGAAATAGAACAGGGCAGAACTTCCAAGGGAACTCAGGCTCTGGTTTGCAAGGTCACACCTACATCTCAATTGAAACGGGCTGAAAGAACCTACACATTCTTTCACTAGGCTCTCTCTTCCCACCTGATTTCACTCATGCAGATCACGGCCTGCCATTTCCCCCAACTGATACACTGAGACACACAAAACCATGCTTTCAGAGCATAGAGGATTGGCCTGGAGGTTAAGGAAATGAAAGACGGTGGATAGATGAGCACTTATGCGGAGACAACGATCATGGGGTAAAGTTAGGGAAGAGAGCAGATACAAAGTAGAAAAGTGACACTGAACATGGTTAGCAAAGAACCTCCTGTTGTGATCCTATAAAATATTAATAGATCCTGAATCATATCAAACTTTCCATCATATACTGAGGATACATACACTTCTCAGGAACGAGATAAGTGTATTTCTGAGCCAATATGGTTGTCACTGTATCTAAAACCTATGGCAAGTATCAGATGAAAGGAAAAAGTAATTAGGAATGGAAAGAGTGGCGTTTCTGCCTCTATCAATCCGGTTTTAGAGACCAAGAAGTGCCTAGAGAGCAGGAGGAGGCCAGAGGCTCTGAGTTTCTTCCTTAGTTGCACCTGTTTCATAAAGGCCTAAGGTAATAAAAGAAAACAGGTTCCCACAGGCAGAAACTCGATCCAGTCTCCGCACATCCCGGCGCCCGTGCCAAGAGCCACCAGAGCGCGGCCCAGGCCTCCACTGTCCCGCCTGCGGCCAACTCTGCTAGGCCAGGCAACAATGGCTTCCTCTCTCCTTGGGCCTGGCTAAGACCCATTTTCCTATGGCTCACCTGTTGGGAGCCAGGTGAAGAGCAGCAGCCAAGGTGCGGGCAGCTCGGAGCCCATGCCGGCGCTCCCCGGCCCCTTTCAGCTCAGGGACTGCGGGAACACTGTGTCCTTCTTCATCAGCGACCCGGCCACGACGCACCACTTCTCCAAGGAATCCCTCCGTTTTGCCCTCACTGGGCGCAGCGCGGCCGGTGGACCGACCCTGGGCCCCGGGCAGGTACCGCCGCCTCCTGCCCACCTGGGGCGCTCCTCGCGGCTCCGCCTCCCGCTCCTAGCGCCGGGGCTTCCTGCTCCGCCCCCGGCCCCCGCCCGAGGCCCTTTCATACCTGCCCCCGCCCCCAGGCAGGCTGCCAGGTGATTCTCCTCAGTGAACAGCGTTTCCTACCACTCTCCGCTTTGTCTACGAAGCCTGTTACCCTGTTTTCCAGAAGTTCTCGGGGAATCTTATGCCTAGCAAATTTCTCCCCCTCTGTTTGTAAAATTCTGTGGATATAACTTCTTAGGCAATATTTCCTGCCGTGTGTTTCCATTCACTCATATATGCTTGGGAAATTCTTTTTTCCCCCACCAAAACCACACTTATAGGAAGTTTACAAGATTTTCTCGAAATAAAGATGCGGGGTATGAACTAAAGAAATAGACTTAATTTTCCAAGCTGTAAAAGAAAAGGATGTTCATGAGAGAAAAGTTAGAAAAATATGCATTAATGGAAGTAAGAAAAAAGTCCTGCTCCCACCACCCATAGTTAGGCATCATTAATATTGGTATAGTCCTTTTTTATTATTTGCCATCCTGCATGCAGCTCAGCAGCCCCTGAGGTCTGTAGACCTCAGCCACGGATTCTAAGTCTCTTTGAATCAGGCCATTTAGGATGTAATCCCAGCCTCTCCTTCCTTGGTAGGAAACCACGTGTAGGGATAAAGCAAAACAGAGAGAAAGGCAGCTTGCCTTCAGGAAGCAGCCAAACAATGATATTAATTTGGAAAGTAACATAAACATTGGCCAATACAAATAGACAATACAAATAGATTTTATACACCTCTCTTTTATTGGGGATTTCTCACTGTGCTCCTCATTATGTAAAGAACATAATTCTCCTTTCTGCTAGCCACCACCTTTTACCTGAAGAAAATAGTTATAAAGATCTGTTAAACATGGTTTCTGGGCTTCCCTGGTGGCTTAGACTGTAAAGAATCTGCCGGCAATACACAAGACCCAGGTTCGATTCGATCCCTGGATTAGGAAGATCCCCTGGAGAAAGGAATGGCAACCCCCTCCAGGATTCTTGCCTGGAAAATTCCATGGACAGAGGAACTTGGAGGGCTACAGTCCCTGGGATTGCAAAGAGTCAGACACGACTGAGTGACTAACACTACCACTAAAGATGGCTTCTGCCCTCAGGGAATTGCCCTTCTGCTCACCAACCTTAGAAGTCAATATTATTTCTCCTAAAGTATGTCTCGTGTTTTTCTTTGCTGGGAAGGTTCCTCTTCTCCTGGCACTACTGGAGTCGCTCCTCTCTCCTCCACCCAGAGGAGCATCCTTGTCCTGAATCTGATTGGAGGTTTCAACCCAATCTCTCCTCTCCAACTCTCCTCCTTCCCCTCTACTCCTGGGTCTGGCCTCTGGTTCCCCAAAAGGGCCTTTCCACTTTAAATGTTTTTCCTGTAGCCTTTTCTCTTCTATAAAGTAGGAAGTAAAATCAGGAAGTGAATGGCTAAAGGCAGATAGTACAGGATGCTTAGAAGCCCACAGTGGGATCCCAGAATAGCAGGAGCAGCAGGATACAATGTGAGTGAGGGATTCTCCCCACCACCTCCCAGGTACCCTGTACATGCTCTCAGGAACACTGTGTGTGTTTTACTGTGTGTGACCCAGAAGGATTTGTGTCTCCTGGCTTAGAGAATTGTTCTAGGGAAGTTTTCAATTCCACTCTAAAAATGTATGAGCCCTCTTCTTCTTAAACCTACCTCCCTTATCCCTTGCTTTGGTATTAAGGTCATTTTGATACTCATTGAAGTCAGCATTTCTCCATATTTATTCCTTGGAACAGTAGTTCCATGGAATGTTAATAAATAGTATATGGGGGAAAAGGGCTCTTTGATCAAATATATTCAAGAAATGCTGGATTAAGTTAAATGAAACATTTTTTTCAGGACCCGTCAAACCCACAGGGCTGCTACTACATATTTGAATATCCAAGGGAATATGTCACACAGTATTTCCCAGTATTGTTCAACCATAAAACCTTTTTTCTCATACATATCTTAGGACAGATATCCCATGGAATGTGTTTTGGGAAAGCCTGGTGGTCTAATCCAAACATAACTGGGGGATACATGGGAATGTATGTATATCCATAGGAATAACAACAAAAAAACACCTTTAACAAAAGTTATGCCAAGTGCAGTAGAATTAGAAAATTTCCTTGTTCTCTCTTGGAAATCACTTGGTCAACTGAACATCTACCTCCATCGCTTCCCTTGGAGTGAACACTTAGGTTAATTTCATATGGTCCTTGGTCTACTATGGTGTATCTTTTTTTCTTCACCACTTATTAAGTATTATGTACCAAGTAATGTTCTAAGTGCTTTACATGGATTATCTCATTAAATTCTCACAATAACTCTATGAAATAGAAACTTATTATTAATCCCATTTTACAGATGTGGAAGCTGAGATACAAAGAAGTAACTTGCCCAAGGTGACAAAGCTGGTAAGTGGTGGAATTTTGAGTCTTAGTGAGGCAGTCTGATTCCAGACCTTGTGAGTTTAGCTATTATACCACCATACACTCTCACTTACTTATGCCTCAGTGTGTGTAGTGACTCTATGTGGAAAGAACAGTTTCTTTCCACTTAAACCATTTAGCTCCAAACAAAGAAAAATTCTATTCCACTGCCATGAGCTCTTCTGGGCCAATGATTTTGCCACCATGTGCCACTCATTCAGTAAAGATTAGATAAGAGTATACGTTTGTCTCAGAACAACAAATAGTTCTTTCATGGCTAGATATAGAAGTAAAAAATCACTTAACCTGCTGATAGTGACTGAGACAAAAATGTCCTCATCTGCAAAATAATAATAGCTACTATTTATTAAACACATTGTGCTAGGCAGTATTCTAAGCACTTTTCATTTTAACTTCAATAATTCTTTCAACTATACTATGTGGCAAAGACTATCATTGTCCCTACTTTATAGCTGAGAAACTTGAGGCACAAAGATACAGTTATTTACCTAGGATCACCCAGCTTGTAAGTAACAGAGCTGAGATGCACTTAGGCAACTGTTCTTCAGAGCACACACCCTTGGTTACTACTCTAGCCACACTGTGCTTCTTTGTGTCATCTGGTCTAGGCTCTAAAACAAAGTACTGACAGCAAGATCCTCTATGACCCACCTCCCAGAATATTGGAAATAAAAGCAAAAATAAACAAATGGGACCTAATGAAACTTAAAAGCTTTTGCACAACAAAGGAAACTATAAGCAAGGTGAAACGACAGCCTTCAGAATGGGAGAAAATAATAACAAATGGAGAAACAGACAAAGGATTAATCTCAAAAATAAACAAGCAACTCCTGCAGCTCAATTCCAGAAAAATAAATGACCCAATCAAAAAATAGCCCAAAGATCTAAACAGACATTTCTCCAAAGAAGACATACAGATGGCTAAAAAACACATGAAAAGATGCTCAACATCACTCATTATCAGAGAAATGCAAATCAAAACCACAATGAGGTACTATTACATCCAGTAAGAATGGCTGCTATCCAAAAGCAATAAATGTTGGAGAGGGTGTGGAGAAAAGGGAACCCTCTTACACTGTTGGTAGGAATGCAAGCTAGTACAACCACTATGGAGAACAGTGTGAAGATTCCTTAAAAAACTGGAAATAGAACTGCCATATGACCCAGCAACCCCACTCCTAGGCATACACACTGAGAAAACCAGATCTGAAAGAGACACGTGTACCCCAATGTTCATCGCAGCACTGTTTATAATAGCCAGGACATGGAAGCAACCTAGATGCCCATCAGCAGATGAATGGATAAGGAAGCTGTGGTACATATACACCATGGAATATTACTCAGCCATTAAAAAGAATACATTTGAATCAGTTCTAATGAGATGGATGAAACTGGAGCCCATTATACAGAGTGAAGTAAGCCAGGAAGAAAAACACCAATACAGTATACTAATGCATATATATGGAATTTAGAAAGATGGTAATGATAACCCTATATGCAAGACAGAAAAAGAGACACAGATGTATAGAACAGACTTTTGGACTCTATGAGAGAAGGCGAGGGTGGGATGATCTGAGAGAACAGCATCGAAATATGTATATTATCAAGTGTGAAACAGATCGCCAGTCCAGGTTGGATGCATGAGACAAGTGCTCGGGGCTGGTGCACTGGGATGATCCAGAGGGATGGGATGGGGAGGGAGGTGGGAGGGGGGTTGAGGATGGGGAACACATGTAAATCCATGGCTGATTCATGTCAATGTATGGCAAAAACCAGTACAATATTGTAAAGTAATTAGCCTCCAACTAATAAAAATAATTGGGGAAAAAAAAAAAGTACTGAGCTTATGATTCCATCATGTATAAATGTACTTTTGAGTTGAAACTGTATCCATGACTATTCTGAATACTGAGTCCATACGTACATATGCCTCTGTGTTTGAGAATATTGTCATATTTATACATCTATGTGCATATTTATTAATAAAGGAGAAAAGAAAAGAGCACATAAATAAATATTATGCTTCAGACAGTTAAAGCTAAAGGATGGCAAGAAAAGAAATTTGCTAACTAAAGTTGTACCTTTTGGATGTGTGACCATTTTATATGCCGAGCATATAGCATAGCACCTAGCATATAGGTAGTGCTAATAAATATTTGTTGAGCTGTTAATCCATAGATTCTGTAGGATGTGACATGTAATCTGGGTTTGAAAACAAATAAAAGTTTGGCAGAGTAGTCCAAGCAGAGGGATCAGTATGTCAAGAATCATGGGACCAGGAAATAGCATAGCTTAATTATAAGCACTTGAGTTCTGCTAGACTATAAAACAAGGTGGGGTAGTGATAGGAAAGTATGTTAGAGAGCTAGCCAGGGTAAATAAAAGGCCTTGCATGACCAGCTGGAGAACTAAGACTTCATGTAATAGACACTGGGAAGACAGTGAAGGGTTTCAAGCTGGGTGAGGTATGATCAGACTTCTAAAGTTTATCTTTAGAAAGAAACTTGGCAGCAGTAAAAAGAATGGTGGGTGAAAATTGAGATGAAAGGCAGGGAGACCAGTTATGAAACTGTTACTATAGTCAATGAGGGCTTAAACCAGTCATTAGTGTTGGGAACGGAGAGGAGAGAATACTTTGGCAGGTCTTTAGAATATAGAATTGACAAAATTGCTAATAAATAAGATGTGGAAATTGAGAGAAGAATATGTTTCTGACTGTTGAGCCTAGGTGGATGGTGATGCCTTTAAAGAACATAGATAAGTCTTGAGTCACTTCATACACATTGCACCTGAGAGAATAGTCAACCATCCAAATGAAACTCCTGTGGATGGTTGGACATCTTTATTAAGTGGGATTGATTAGATGAAGTTAGTAGAAGCTGCATACCTGTATAGGGAGGTCTGGGCTAGTAGAGACTGAAAAATCTTCTGGATTAGTGGGCTATAACAAGAGAGTTTATCTTGGAGTAGGGCTAAAAGCAGGAGGTGGTACAATCTAGTGAAAGGAGTTTGAGAACAAATAACATTTATTATTACCACTCCTATTCAACATTTTACAGGATATTAAAACTAGTATGGACCTTCCTTGGTGGCTCAGCAATAAAGAATCTGCCAGCAATGCAGGAGATGCGAGTTAGATCCCTGAGTCGGGAAGACCCCCTGGAGGAGAGCACAGCAACCCACTCCAGTATTCTTGCCTGGAGAATCCCATGGACAGAGGAGGCTGCTGGGCTATAGTCCATAAGGTCACAAAGAGTCAGACATGACTGAAGTGACTGAGTATGCACATGTGCATAACTAGTATAATAAGAAAATGAAAAGTAAAAGCCTGAAAATGAAGAATAACAATGTTGTTATTCACAGTTTTATGATTATCTACACAGAACATTGAAGAGAATTTGTAAATTATTTATAAGGACTAACAAGAAAGGTTGCTGGAAACAAGGTCAATATATTTATGTCACTTGTGCTTGTACAACCAGCAACACCCATTAGGAAAATATGACTCTAAAATATATATTTGCAGGGCTTCCTTGGTGACTCAGTGATAAAGAATCTGCCTGCCAATGTAGGAGACATGGGTTCGATGCCGGTTCGGGAAGATCTCACATGCCTCGGAGCAACTAAACCCATAGGCTGCAACTATTGAGCCAGGCAGCTGCAGCTACTGAGCCCACATGCCACAACTACTGAAGCCTGCATGCCCTAGAGCCCGTGCTCTGCAACAAAATAAGCCACTGCAATGAGAAGACCTTGCAAATCCCATGCACATTAGAGGAAATCTGACTTAGTATTCTGACTTTGTCCTTCATCGGAAGGACTGATGTTGAAGCTGAAGCTCCAATACTTTGGTCACCTGATGCAAAGAACTGACTCACTTGAAAAGACCCTGATGCTGGGAAAGATTGAAGGTGGGAAGAGAAGGGGACGACAGAGGATGAGACGGTTGGATGGCATCACCGACTCAATGGACATGAATTTGAGTAAACTTCGAGAGTTGGTGATAGACAGGGAGGCCTGGCGTGCTGCAGTCCATGGGGTCACAAAGAGTCGGACACGACCGAGTGATTGAACTGAACTGACGTAGTATTACACATATTAAAAGATATTCAACTTAACAAGTAATCAAAAATTGGAAATTTAAAATAACAAATGCTATTTCACACATGACAAATTGTTTAAAATGTAAAAGTCTAAACCTACCAAGTATTGGTAAAGATGTAAGAAGTGTAAATTGGTTTAACCATTTCAGAGAACAATTTGACAAAACCTCGTAAAGTTAAAGATGCACATATCCTAGGATCTTGTGATTCCCCTCTAGGTCTCCACTCCATAGATATTCTAACTTTTGTGCACACATGTGCAAGGGTGTTCATTGCAAAGCAATTTGTGCAAAACTTGGAAACAACTTTCTACTGGAGGGAAATAATAATATGGGGCTTATAAATGGAATGAGATAATATGCCATTGTTACAATTAATTAACTAGGTCTATACCACAGATGAACATTAAAAATATAATGCTATATAAATAAAGAAGTTGCAAGATACTTCTCTGTCAAATATTAAGACACAAAACAATATTGTGCGGTGTTGTGGAAGATTCATTTATATGTAGAACAAAGTATAAAACATTCAGGGGAATGGGATTCACCAGTGTTAGGGTGTTGTTACTCCTGAGAGGGAGGGAGGAGAGAAATGCACGGGATTTTAGCTGAATCTGTGATGTTTTATTTTTTTAAATATCTGAAACAAATATGCTAAAAGTGTAAAATCAGTTACATTTAGGTGGTATAAGTGGTACCAGTTATATTATTTTTTATAACTGGTATTGTAAGAGTTATTTTTTTGTAACTCTTCTGTATCTTTGCAATATTTTGTATTTAAAATACTTTTCAAGACAAAAAAAGAGAGTGGACACTGGATGTAGAATCAGACCAAGTGTTTGTGTCATGACATTTCCACTGGCATTCAGTGTTACTCTATGTAAGTCACTTTGGGCATAGAGGTTTTTATCTATCCAATGGGAAACTGCCTAAGATAACATTCTTGGTCCTTCCCACCTCTGGCATTCTACAGTTCAAAGGTGAGAAGAAGCCAGATTAGGAGACGTTAGGGTTCCTTGACTGGACAGAGAAATACAGAGCCAACACATCTTTAAGACTGACCTCCTTCAGAGAAGGGTCCTGCCAAGCTCTGCTGATTCTGAGCAGAGGGATAGACTCCATGTTCTGCCAAAGAATGAAACTCATTCTTTAATCACACTTGTCATTGAAAGGCCTAAGAATGTGGTTCTCTTAGTATTTTCTTCTAAGGAGGGGAGAAGGGTTCTGCATTCCTGAGGCTGGAGCCATAGACAAGAGGTCCATGTTCTCAGGTCATAGCAACCAAGGCAGAAAGCCCTCAGTTTTGCTACCATGAGAGGGATTCCTTTCTCTCTCTCTCTCTCTCTCTCTCTCTCTCTCTCTCTCTCTAATGTTTCTTTCTCTTTTGTCAACGCCAGGTTGGCTGTGTAAACTCAAAGCTCCTCTGAGAAAATGAGCTCAATCCATGCACATCTCTGTAAAGCTCAATAAGAGTCAGAATATCCAGTTCTTTGCAGCATACTCCAGACTCTGAGTCAATAGTCCTTGGGGGAGGCCCAGGCAAAAGTTTTTTTTTTCTCTAAGTTCCCAGGTGGTTCTAATGTGCAGCCAGAGTTGAGAAGCTAACTGAAGGGTGAGCTGGATCAGAGACTGCCCCGAATATTTGATACCAATCAGGGTATTCCCCAGGGCAGTCCCTAAATGAAACACTTTCCAATACATCTCCCATCTCAGCTTCTCTTTAGTAACTTTGCTTTGCCACCGCCTCAAGTGACAGAATATGAGTCTCTACTTCAAAAACCATGGTCCTGATATGTGTAACTTTCCCCCTTTTTTGGCTTCTCCATCAGGGCAGCACAGTGCCTTCAAATGGCAGTGAATCTCAGGTCATTACCACAAAGTAATAGCTCTAAACAATGATAACAGTAGTAACATATACTCTCTAAGCCTGTTTCTTTATTTGTAGCAAAAGCGAGTTAAACTAGATCAGTAGTTTTTAAACTGTGTTCTGAGAAACTATTCTGTGAAATATCTAAGGGGTTGCCCCTGCCTGATAGTAGGGTTTGCAAAATCAATGGATTAAATGATCCAGAAGTTCTCTTCCAGAATCAACATTCAACTATTCTAAATTCTACAGGAATAGATTTATGATACCATCAAAGGCTGCTGCTGCTGCTAAGTCACTTCAGTCGTGTCCGACTCTATGCGACCCCATAGATGGCAGCCCACCAGACGCCCCCGTCCCTGAGATTCTGCAGGCAAGAACACTGGAGTGGGTTGCCATTTCCTTCTCCAATGCATGAAAGTGAAAGTGAAGTCGCTCAGTCGTGTCCAACTCTTAGCAACATCATGGACTGCAGCCCACCAGGCTCCTCTGTCCATGGGATTTCCCAGGAAGAGTACTGGAGTGGGGTACCATTGCCTTCTCCCATCAAAGGCTACTGTAACCCGTATAGTTTGAGACCAACTGAATATCATATTTACCAACCCTGGTGTAAAGAAGATATTACAAACTGGCTACTTGCAAGCCAAATTTAGCACAAAGACTTGTTTTGGTTTTGCCTGAAGAGTATTTTTATTTTTCCTTTCTTGGTAGCTTTTAGAATTTTTCCAAATTACAGCATAAAACAATTCTGAAATCTGCTCAAATAAAAAGTGAGATATTTCACTCAATGAAATATCTCAGGATGGGGAACACATGTAAATCCATGGCTGATTCATGTCAATGTATGGCAAAAATCACCACAATATTGTAAAGTAATTAGCCTCCAACTAATAAAAATAAATGAAAAAAAATTTTTTTAATGAAATATCACACTATAAACACACCTTTGCAACCACTACTCTAGGCAAGTTATAAATCAGTTAACACCATTTCAGAAGGTCTTCCTCATTACCCCTCTTAGTCATTCCCTCCTTCCCCTTCTCCAGAGGTAACCACCATCTTGACTTCTTCCACTGTATTCTGGTTTTGCCTCTTTTAACGTTTATATAAAGGAAATAATATTATAGTTTTTTTTAGTTTTTCTCTTTGGCTTAATGTTAGTGAGCAAAAAGTTAGCAAGCAAAAGAATTAGTGAGATTCATCTAAGGTTTTGCATGTACCTATAATTTATTAATCTGTACTTTACTAATTTTCATTTCTGAATAGTTTCCCATTGTTAGAATACACCATAATTTATTTATGCGTTATATTGTTGATAGATATTTTATTTGTTTCTACAATTTGGCTATTATGAGTAACAATGGTATAAAATACTCATAAATGCTTGGGGGGCCATATACCAACCCATTTTTGCTTCTATAATTCAGGGTCAAATGATTAGGTTGCAGGGTATCTGTGGTGATTTTGTTTTTTTAAATAGATGATAATTTCTTTATAATATTGTGATGGTTTCTGCCTTATATCAACATAAATCGGTATTAGGTATACATATGTCCCCTCTCTCTTGAACCCCTTTCCACCTCCCTCCCCATCTGACCCCTCCCAGTTGTCACAGAGCACTGGCTGTGGGTCCCTGAGTCATACATCAAACTGCCACTGGCTATTTTACATATGGTAATGCGTATGTTTCAGTGCTGTTCTCTCATATCATCCCGCCCTCTTCTACCCACAGTGTGTCTAAAATGTCTCTTTCCTTTGCTGCCATGTAAGTAGGATCATCAGTACTATCTTTCTAGATGCCACATATATGCGTTAATATATAATATTTGTATTTCTCTTTCTGACTTACTTCACTCTGTATAATAGGCTCTTAGGTTCGTCCACCTCACTTGAAATGACTCAAATGCATTCCTTTTTGTAGCAGAGTAATATTCCATTGTGTATATGTTCCACATCTTCCTTTTTCATTCATCTGCCAATGAACATCAAGGTTGCTTCTATGTCCTAGCTATCATAAATAGTGCTACAGTGAACACTGGTGATACATGTGTCTATTTTAGTTCTGGTTTCCTCAGGGTATATGCACCATAGTGGGATTGCTGAGTCATATGGTAGCTTTATTCCTAGTTTTTAAAGGAAACTCCATCCTATTCTCCATAGTGGCTGTATCAATTTGCATTCCCACCAACAGTGTAACAGGTTCCCTTCTCTGTGTGATGATTTTAATATATGTCCATGAAGTCTTTGACCCTCCTGTCTTCAAAAGGGGGGAGCCTAAATCCATGACCCTCAAGTATAGGCTTGACTCAGTGACTCACTTCTAATGAATAAAATAACAGAAGTGACACTGTGTTACTTCTGAGACTAGGTCCTAAAAGGCTTTACAGTTTCTTTCTTGTCTCCTCTGGGGGAAACCAGTTGCAATATTATGAAGATACTCAGGTAGTCCTATGCAGAGGCCCATATACTGAGGAAGCAAGGCTTCCTGCCAATGGATGTATGAGTGAGCTATCCTGCGAGGAAATTTTCTAGCAGCAGTCAAGTCTTCAGAAGAGCTGATATCTTAACTAAACTCTGAGAGACCCTGAACCCAAAATTCTATAGCTAAACTACTGTCAAATTCCTAACCCACAGAAAGAATAAGAGAATATATATTATTTAAAGTTACTAAAACAGTATTGCTATTATGCAACAATAGATTACCAGTAGAATAAGCATGTGTTCAATCTTCATAGAAAACGCCAAAGATTTTTTCCAAATTTGCCCACATACCCATATATCAGTGTATGAAAGTTTTCATTGTTCCGCATCTGTGGCAATATTTGGAACCGACAGTCTTTTCAAGTATAACTCTATAGGTGGATATGTGATGGTATTGCCTTGTGGTTTAATTTGCATTCCCTAATGACTAATGAAGCTGAACACTCTCTCATATGTATTGGCCTTTTGGATATCTTATTTTTGGCGTTAGTGGAATCTTTTGCTTATTTTTCTATCAATTTCTTGATATTTAGGAGTTTTTTCTGTGTCCAGGGTATAGTCCTTTCTGTGGTTAAAAATGTCTTTTCCAAATTTTTGACTTGCCATTTTGCTCTCTTAATGATATTGTTTGATGAACAAATGTTTTAATGTTTTTATTTACTTATTATATATAAATTTGTAAATCTTTTCCTTTAATGTGCTTAAGATTCTACTATTTTATTTAAGAAATACTTGCTTACTCTAGGTTCATGAAGATATTCTCCTCTGTTGCCTCCTAGAAGGACTATATTTTGGTTTTTACTTTTAAGTCTATCATACATAGAATTAAGGTGTGAATTAGCCAGGGGGTGGAAGGGTGAGTTAAATTTCATCTTTTCTCATGTGAATATCCAAATGACAAAGTCCAATCACTGAAAATTAATTCCTTTCTCCACTGTTCAGCAGTGTTAACTTTTTAAAAAAATCAAGTATTGATACATGTGTGTATCTGATTCTGGATTCTCTGTTCTCTCCCACTGGTCTATTTGTCTGTATTTGTGCCTGTACTATATTCTTTTAATCAGAACTTTATAAAAAACCCTGATATCTGCTATAGCAAGTCTTTCTACCTCATTTTTTCTCCAAGACTGACTAAACTACTCTTAGCTCTTTGTATTTCCACATATATTTTAGAATCAGTGTGATAATTTCCAGAAAAAAACCTACTAGGGTATTAATTGGGGTTGCCTTTCATCAATAGCTCAATTTGGGAAATCTAACACTTTATATTTTGAGCCCTCTAATATCTCCATTTATTTTTATATTTTCAGTTTCTCTTAATAATTCCTTTAGGGTTTTTTTTCTGGGTAGAAATGCCATACATCTTCATGAGGTTTGTTTCTATTGATATTGTTTGATGGCAAACTGTATCATTAAAATTTTTTTTCTATTATTTGTGGTTGGTATATAGAAGTTAAGTTGATTTTGTATACTAACCTTGTATTCAGCAAACTTGTGTATCTGGTCATTTTTGTTGAGCCCAGAAATTGTACATGAAAAATTATAGAGATTAATTCTAATTTCAACTCAGAAAATGTAGAAAGTTATAAAGAGACTTCTTCCCACCCTAACAATAAGAAAATGATGGATAAACTGCAAACCAATGAAGACTCTTGAATTCTTAGAACTGCCATGGCAGGGCAAAAGGGGAACCCAAATTTTAGGGAGAGACAAGCGCCTGCATGGAAAAACAGGATCTGATCACCTGGGGTGTGCACGCATGCTCAGTCGCTAAGTTGCATCCAACTCTTTGTGACCCCATGGACTATAGCACTCCAGGCTCCTCTGTCCTTGGGATTTCCCAGGCAAGAATACTGGAGTGGGTTGCCATTTCCTCCTCCAGCAATCTTCCAGACCCAGGGGTTGAACCTGCATGTCCCTGTCTCCTGCATTGGCAGGCAGATTTATCACCACTGAGCCATCCAGGAAGCTGATTACCTGGGGTAGAGGTCTCCAGATGCCTCATGTCAACAAGAATCAGCTGGAAAATTGTAGTAAGTTGCTAAAGACTGAGTGCAGGCTGGTGTGATACAGTGAGGCCCCTGGGGGTTCTCATCTTCTTGCAGGGTCTTCCTGTAAGAACATTACCAGGAACTCACAAGAAAAACTGGAGAAAATCTTGAGGAAATTTTCCTCACAGGAATGAGTGAATGATGGGGATTAGAAATTGTTGCCAAAACT
This sequence comes from Odocoileus virginianus, assembly GCF_023699985.2. NCBI lineage: Eukaryota > Metazoa > Chordata > Mammalia > Artiodactyla > Cervidae > Odocoileus > Odocoileus virginianus. Next base: position 9,170,371 of record NC_069677.1, read on the forward strand.
CTGCCTAAACCCACTGATCTCCCTTAGGGAACAAAAGGCTTAATCTGCAGGGATAATGGAAACAAAAACTGTCTGTGAGGCACTGGTGGGAGCCCATTGCCACTGGGGGGAAGAAGGCAGAAAAGCCATGTTTACCCCTCAGAAAAATTCAAGAGTAGGTTCTAGCCCAGTGTTAGATTTGACGGAGGGATGGGAACACTAGAGAACACTAGTTCACAATGTCTGACTAAAAACTGAAACAATGAGAACATCAGAGAACTCTGCCTTCCTCACACCCCTCCTCTGTAATGACTGTGAAAAGTACCAAGTAAAATAAGAATATAGTGAGGAAAATTGGATTAAAGATTTACTGAGCATGGCCCCACCCATCAGAACAAGACCCAGTTCCCTTCAGTCAGTCTCTCCTGTCAGGAAGCTTCCATAAGCCTCTTATCCTTCTCCATCAGAGGGCAGACAGACTGAAAAACCACAATCACAGAAAACTAACCAATCTAATCACATGGACCAGAGCCTTGTCTAACTCAATGAAACTATGAACCATGCCATGTAGGGCCACCCAAGACAGATGAGTCATGGTGGAGAAGGGAATGGCAAACCACTTCTGTACTCTTGCTGAATATTGACAAAATGTGGTCCACTGGAGAAGGGACAAAATGTGGTTCACTAGCAGCAGCAGAGAAGGGAATGGCAAACCACTTCAGTATTCTTGCCTTGAGAACCCCATGAATAGTATGAAAAGGCAAAAAGATAGGACACTGAAAGATGAACTCCCCAGGTTGGTAGGTGCCCAATATTGCTACTGGAGATCAGTAGAGAAATAACTCCAGAAAGAATGAAGGAATGCAGCCAAAGCAAAAACAACACCCAGTTGTGAATGTGACTGGTGTTGGAAGCAAAGTCTGATACTGTAAACAGCAATATTGCATAGGAACCTGGAATGTTAGGTCCATAAATCAAGGCAAATTGGAAGTGGTCAAACAGGAGATGGCAAGAATAAACATGGACATTTAAGGAATCAGCAAACTAAAATGGACTGGAATGGGTGAATTTAACTCAGATGACCATTATATCTACTACTGTGGACAAGAATCCCCTAGAAAAATTGGAGTAGCCATCATAATCAACAAGAGTCCAAAATACAGTACTTGGATGCAATCTCAAAAACAACAGAATGATCTCTGTTCATTTCCAAGGCAAACCATTCAATATCACAGTAATCAAAGCCTATGCCCCAACCAGTAATGCTGAAGAAGCCGAAGTTGAACGGTTCTATGAAGACCTATAAGACCTTTTAGAACTAACACCCAAAAAGGAGGTCCTTTTCATCATAGGGGACTGGAATGCAAAAGTAGGAAGTCAAGAAACACTTGGATTAACAGGCAAATTTGGCCTTGGAGTACAGAATGAAGCAGGGCAAAGGCTAATAGAATTTTTCCAAGAGAATGCACTGGTCATAGCAAACACCCTGTTCCAACAACACAAGAGAAGACTTTACACATGGACATTACCAGATGGTCAACACCAAAATCAGATTGATTATATTCTTTGCAGCCAAGGATGAAGGAGCTCTATACATTCAGCAAAAACAAGACCAGGAGCTGACTGTGGCTCAGATCATGAACTCCTTATTGCCAAATTCAGACTTAAATTGAAGAAAGTAGGGAAAACCACTAGACCATTCAGGTATGACCTAAATCAAATCCCTAATGATTATACAGTGGAAGTGAGAAATAGATTTAAGGGACTATATCTGATAGACAGAGTTCCTGAAGAATTATGGACAGAGGTTTGTGACATTCTACAGGAGACAGGGAGCAAGACCATCCCCAAGAAAAAGAAACATAAAAAAGCAAATTGGTTGTCTGAGGAGGCCTTACAAATAGTTGAGAAAAGAAGAGAAGTAAAAGGTAAAGGAGAAAAGGAAAGATATACCCATTTGAATGCAGACTTTCAAAAAATAGCAAGGAGAGATAAGAAAGCCTTCCTCAGTGATCAGTGCAAAGAAATAGAGGAAAACAATAGAATGGGAAAAACTAGAGATCCCTTCAAGAAAATTAGAGATACCAAGGGAACATTTCATGCAAAGATGGGCTCAATAAAGGACAGAAATGGTATGGACCTAACAGAAGCAGAACATATTAAGAAGGGTGACAGGAATATACAGAAGAATTGTACAAAAAAGATCTTCACAACGCAGATGATCATGATGATGTGATCATTCACCTAGAGCCAGACATCCTAGAATGTGAAGTCAAATGAGCCTTAGGAAGCATCACTACAAACAAAGCTAGTGGAGGTGATGGAATTCCTGTTGAGCTATTTAAAATCCTCAAAGACAATGCTATAAAAGTGCTGCACTCAATATGCCAGCAAATTTGGAAAACTCAGCAGTGGCCACAGGACTGGAAAAGGTCAGTTTTCATTCCAATCCCTAAGAAAGGCAATGCCAAAGAATGCTCAAACTACCACACAATTACACTCATCTCACACTCTAGTAAAGTAATGCTCAAAATTCTCCAAGCCATCAGCAATATGTGAACCGTGAATTTCCAGATGTTCAAGCTGGTTTTAGAAAAGGAAGAGGAACCAGAGAGCAAATTGCCAGCATCTGCTGGATCATCAAAAAGCAAAAGAGCTCCAGAAAAACATCTATTTCTGCTTTATTGACTATGCCATAGCCTTTGACTGTGTGGATCACAACAAACTGTGGAAAATTCTGAAAAAGATGGGAATACCAGACCATCTGACCTGCCTCTTGAGAAACCTGTATGCAGATCAGGAAACAACTGTTAGAACTGGACGTGGAACAAGAGACTGGTTCCAAATAGGAAAAGGAGTGCTTCAAGGCTGTATATTGTCACCATGCTTATTTAACTTAAATGCAGAGTACATCATGAGAAATGCTGGGCTGGATGAAGCACAAGCTGGAATCAAGATTGCTGGGAGCAAATAAATAACCTCAGATGTGCAGATGACACCACCTTTATGGCAGAAAGTGAAGAAGAACTAAAGAGCCTCTTGATTGAAGTGAAAGAGGAGAGTGAAAAAGTTGGCTTAAAGCTCAACATTCAGAAAACAAGGATCATGGCATCCACTTCATGGCAAATAGATGGGGAAACAGTGGATAACAGTAACAGACTTTATTTTTGGGGCTCCAAAATCACTGCGGATGGTGACTGCAGCCATGAAATAAAAAGAATACTTACTCCTTGGAAGAAAAGTTATTACCAACCTAGACAGCATATTAAAAAGCAGAAATATCACTTTACCAACAAAAGTCCATCTAATCCAGGCTGTGGTGTATCCAGTAGTCATGTATGGATGTGAGAGTTGGACTATAAAGAAAGTTGAGTGCCAAAGAATTGATGCTTTTGAACTGTGGTATTGGAGAAGACTCTTGAGAGTCCCTTGGAGTGCAAGGAGATCCAACTAGTCCATCCTAAAGGAGATCAGTCCTGAATATTCATTGGAAGAACTGATGTTGAAGCTGAAACTTCAAAGTTTGGCCACCTGATGCGAAGAACTGACTCATTTGAAAAGACCCTGATGCTGGGAAAGATTGAAGGCAGGCAAAGATGGGGACAACAGAGGATAAGATGGTTGGATGACATCATCAACTCAATGGGCATGAATTTGAGTAAACTCCGGGAGTTGGTGATGGTCAGCGAGGACTGGCATGCTGCAGTCCATGGGATAACAAAGAGTCAGACATGACTGAGCAACTGAACTGAACTGATAGCTAGGAGAACTGAAAAACACAGATTCTTCCTGGGGAGAAGTTCAAAGGGAAGACTCTAAACAGTGAGTTAAAACCATGTGTAGAGCAGACATGTGGAGAAACACCCTGGTGTTTGTTGTGTGGGCCCACACAAGGTATCATTAGAGAAATCTGAAGCCTATGGTACACTGAGGTGAGCCATATCAACCACAAGCTTCAAACCTAACTCAACTTCAGACAAAATTAACACAAACTCCGACATGACTAAGGACCTAGCAGAAGGAAGGCATGTTTATCTCTAAGCACTAAACATATTTACCTCAGCATCTATTATTTTACATAACATATCTGATTTTAAACAAAAAATTATGAGGCTGTTCTAGTTGACTCAGGCTGTTATAACAAAATTCCATAGACTGGGTGGCTTAAGCAAAAATTTATTTCTCATGGTTTTGGAGTCTGGAAAGTCCAAGATCAGGGTGCCAGCATGATTGGTATTTGTATTTGCTAGGCTATGTCACAGAGTGGGTGACTTAAGCAACAGAAATTAATTTCTCACAGTTCTGAAGGTTCCAAGTTCAAGATCAAAGTGTGGTAGGGTTGGTTTCTTCTGAGGCATCTCCTTGTGGCTGGTAGATGGCTGACCTCTTGCTATCTGGTCACATGGTCATCACTTTGTCCATGGTTGTCACCCATGATGTCTCTTTTTGTATCCAAACTTTCCTTTCCTATAAGGATATCAGTCAGATTGGATTAGGAAGGCTCTTAACAGCCTCATTTAAACACCATATCTTCAAATATAGTCACATTCCATGTACTTGGGGTTAGGATTTCAACATATAACTCTGGAGGGGAACAGTTCAGTCCATACTAATATTCAAAGTGCTGACAACCAAGAGCAGAGAGAAAATCTTTAAAATAGGGGGAAAAAATGTTCCTACAGAAAAACAGATATAAGAATTACAGCAGACTTAGGACTCCTCTAGCAGTCCAGTGATTAAGACTCCATGCTCCCACTGCAGGGAGCTTGAGTTTTATCCCCGGTAAGGGAACTAAGATCCCACACACCACATGACACAACCAGAAAAAAAAAAAAAGAATTACAGTAGATTTTTTTCTCCCCCTGAAACCTAAAACCAAGTAAGAACACAATGAAGTGACATGTTTAAAGTGCTGAAAGACCGTTTGCAGCAATATAGATGGACCCAATCTTGTCATATTGAGTAAAATAAGTCAGATGGAGAAAGACAAATATCACTTGATATCACTTAAAAGTGGAATCTAAAAAAAGGCTACAAATAAAATTATCTACAAAACAGAGATACAATTACAGATGTAGAAAATAAACTTACAGTTACACAGGATAGGGTGGGGGGAAGGATAAACTGGAAGGGTGGGATTGACACATACACACAACTACATATAAAATAGATAATTAATAAGGACTTACTGAACAGCATGGGGAACTCTACTCCATACTCTATAATGGCCTTACATAGGAAAAGAATATTGGAAACAGTGGATAAATGTATAACAGATTCACTTTGCTGTACATCTGAAAGTAACATAATATTTTAAATGAACTATCACCCCAATAAAAATCTTTTTAAAAATAAAAAATAAAGTGCTGGAAAAAAAAAAAAAAACCTGTCGGTTCCAATTCCTTTTTTTTCCCCTTGGGTGGGGGCACTCATTTTGTGGGATCATAGTTCCCTGACCAGGGATTGAACCCAGGCCCTTGGCAGTGAGAGCACAGAGTCTTAACCACTGGATCACCAAGGAATTCCCTCCCTTTCTTCACTCAGCAAAAAAATAGTCTTCAGAAATGATGGAGAAATATCCTTTCAAATAAATGTTAATAAAATTCATCCCCAAGAAATGTGAAAAAACAGTCATTTAGGTGAAGGAATATGTATTGGTCAGAAATTGACAGGCGTACCTCAGAGATACTGCTGATTTGATTCCAAATCACCTCGATAAAGCGAGTCACACAATTTTTTTGGTTTCTGAGTGCATATAAAAGTTATGTTTACACTATATTGTAGCTTATTAATTGTTCATTAGCATAATGTCTAAAAAATGAATATACCTTAATTAAAAAATATTTTTTGCTGAAAAATGGTAGCCATTATCTGACAACTCTGGGTTGCTGCAAACCTTCATTTTGTAAAATATGAAGTATCTGCAAAGTGTAATAAAGCAAAGTGCAATAAAATGAGATATGAATGTATACACAAAAATTTAATGAAATAATGAATAAATAAAAGAAAATAAAATCTTTTTCTTAGATTTAAATGTGCTAAAAAATAACTGTATAAAGCAAAATAATAACAATGTACTGTGTTTGAAGCATGGGTAAAAGTAAAATAGATGACAAAAATAACACAATTTTAAAGTTTACTGATAAGTTCTTAAAGATTTAAAGGGGAACTTCTTTTCTTTCTTAACATGAACATTAATTAATTGCTGTCAACTACCTTCTTAGAACTGCATTTTCTGCATACCATAAGTTTTGGTAGTTTGTGTTTTCATTTTTGTCTGTCTCAAGATTCTTTTTGATTCCTTTTTAAAATTCCTTCTTTGACCCTTTGGTTGGTTCTGATTTTAGTAATTTGGATCTTCTGTGTTCTTAATCCAACTAGCTGAAGGTTTATCAAGTTTTTTTTTATCTTTTAATAAGTACAACATTTTGATTTCATTGATTTCTCTGTTTTTTTCCATTCTCTTTTTCATTTATTTCTGTCCTAATTGCTATTATTTCCTTCCTTCTGCTATCTTTGGGTTTAGTATGTTTGTCTTTTTCTAGTTCCTTAAGTTGTAAAGTTTCTAGTTCCTTATGCTGTCAACTTGAGATCCTTGTTTTTTGACATCAGTGTTTAGAGCTATTAAATATTCACCATAGTCCTAGTTTTCACTGTATTCCATAAGTTTTGATGTGTTTTGTTTTCATTCATCTCTAAGGTTTTCTAATATCCCTTGGGATTTCCCCTTTGATCAACTGATTGCTTAAAAACACGTTGCTTAATTTCTACAAATTTGTGAAATTTTAGTTTTGATTCTGTTACTGATTTCTAACATTATTCCATTTTTGTCTGAGAACATATTTTGTATTATATCTATCTCTTAAAGTTCATTGAAAGTGAATTTGAGGCCTAACTTATAGTCTATCCTAGAAAATATCTTGTGTTAATGAGAAGGTCAATGCTGTTGTTGTTGGGTAAGTGTTATATGTATGTTCATCAGATCTAGTAGGCTTATATTATTGTCCTTTATTTCCTTGCTTATCTTTTGTTTGGTTGTTCTACCCATTATGGAGAGTGGCTAATGAAGTCTTCAACTATCAGTAATTATTGATTTTTACTTATTACTTTTACTTATTTACTTATTACTTTTGTCATTTTGCTATTTGTCTTCTATCTGCCTTATATTTTTTTGTCCTTCTTTTCCTACCCTATTGTCTCCTTTTGTGTTTAGTTGTGTTTTCTTTTTTGGAATGAAATGCTCAAATTTATTTCTTATGTCATTTTATATATATTATATAACTATATATAACTATATATATATAACAACCAAACTTTGTGGTTACCTTGGGGACTATATTTAAACATCCTAAAACTGTAGCATTCTAATTTGAATTATACTTGCTTAACTTTAATAAACAAAACTTTGCTCCTTTATAGCTCTGTCAGTTGTTGACATCACAAAATTACATCTTTATTTATTGTGTGCCCCAAAATACAAACTAATAAGTCTTTTTAATTCATTAATATCTTGTTTTAGCATCTTTTATGATTAGTAGTTGCATGGTATATATTTTTCAATTTTTTAATTTTCAACACTTCTGTGAGGTATTTTTTGATGTGTATCTTCTACAGCTAATTTTTTAATATTCCACTTTTTAAATAAGAGTGCATTCTGTTTTATTTATTTTGAAAAAAAAAATGCATTAACCTCTTGAACTATATAGAAAACAAAACATTGAGTTACAAATCAAAGTTCCAATGATACTAGCTTTTAGAATTGCCAGTTTATTAAACTTTTCTGAGATCTTTATTTCTTTGTACAACTTTGAGTTTTGTTTTTATTTTACCCTGCAGGACTCCCTTGAGCATTTCTTGTAGAGATAATAAAGAAGTAAACAACCTTTTCAGCTTTTGTTTACCTGGGAAAGACTTAACTTCTTCCTTACATTTGAAGGACAGTTTTTCCATATATGGGGTTGTTGGTTGATAGGTTTTTCTTTTTTCTTTCAGTGCTTTGAATATATTGGCCCATGGCCTTCTGGCCTCTAAATTTTCTAATAAGTATTAATATTATGGTGATAATGTTATAAAGGATCCTAAAGAGGCTTCCCTGATGGCTCAGAAGGTAAAGAATCTGCCAGAAATGCAGGAGACCCAGGTTCGATCCCTGAGTCAGGAAGATCTCCTAGAGAAGGGAATGGCTACCCACTCAAGTATTCTGGCCTGGAGAATCCCATGGACAGAGGAATCTGGTGGGCTACAGTCCAAGGGGTCACAAGGTGTCAGGCACGACTGAGTGACTAACACTTTGTACATGACAAGTCTTTCTCACCTGACACTTTGAAGATTCTCTGGTGCTTCCCTGGTGACTCAGTGGTAAAGAATCCACCTACCAATGCAGGAGACATGAATTCGATCCCTGATCTGGGATCCCACATGCCTGGGAACAACTAAGCCCATGTGCCACGAATATTGAGCCTGTGCTCTTGAGCCTGAAAACACCTGAATGCCTAGAGCCCATGCTCAACAACAAGAGAAGTCACTGCTATGAGAAGCCTGCACATCACACCTAGAGAGCTGTCCTGCTCTCCACAACCAGAGAAAAGCCCTCACAGCAACAGAGACCCAGCATGGACAAAAATAAATAAATAAACTCTCTCTTTGTATTTTGCTTCCCAGAAATTTCATCATACGTCTCAGTATAGGTCTCTTTGAGTTCATCTTACTTGGAGTTTGTTGAACTGCTTGAATATCTATATGTAAGTCTTTCATCAAATTTGTGAAGTGTTCTTCCCCTTTCTCCCTCTCTTCTCCTTCTAGACTCCCACAATGAATATGTTGATTAATGTCAGGGCGTTCCATGGGTAACCTAGGCTTTAATAATTTTTCTTCATCTTTCTTTTTCTGTTTCTCAATCTTGATAATTTTTTTTTTGTCTCATCTTTAACTTCATTGATTCTTTCTTCTGCCTACTCAAATTTTGGTTTGACTCCTAGTGAATTTTAAAATACCAGTTATTGTACTTTTCAGCTCTATAATTTTTTTTGGTTTCTCTTTGGGTTTTGTAACTCTTTTACCAACACTTCCATTGTGTTCATACATCATTTTATTGACTTTCTCTACATCCTGTTTTAGTTTTTTTAACATCTTTAAGAATTGTTTTAAAGTCTTTGTCTAGTAGATATGCCATAAAGTCTTTAACAGTGGTTTCTGTTGATTTATTTTTTTCTTTTAATACTTTATATTTCTTTATATACATTGGATATGATTTTTTTTTACTGAAAACTGGACATTTAAATCTAATAATGTACTAACCCTGGAGATCAGATTATCTACCTTTCCCATTGTTTACTTTTTGTCTCCGTGCTAAGGATCAGACTGAGGTATAAACCTAAGGTTCTCACAGGTCTTTTGTGAATCTTTGCCTTTCACAATTTCCCATACATGCAGTTGCTTTTGAATTTCCTAGTCTTTAATGTCTGGCTCCAAAAAGGGGGAAAAGAGAAAAATGAAGGAAGAGAAAGGGCACCAGTCCTTTAAATCCTCTGTAGGCCATTTCAGCTGGAGGGGGAGGTGCAACAAAATGGCTTCTCATCTCTTTTCTGTGCTTGTGTATCAGAAGCAGCAATCAGGGATCACAACATAAACCACAGATACTTGGAGTATAGGGCCTTGTTTTTGTCCATTCTGACTCATGCAAGCTATGTGCAAGCTGCTCCAGGAACTGTGCATGGTTGCCTGCAATGGAGCTGGGAGTAGCAGATGAGTATCTGCTTCTGAGCCAACAGCTGAAATTTTTGGAAATTAACCACAGTTTACAGTCCAAACCTTCCTTTGAAAACTGAGAGTCTTCAATAGACTGCAGAGTTCCAGAATAGTTACATCAGACAAAGTCTTCCTTTGCAATTGTTGTCTCAGTAATGAAAGAGATTCCTGGTGCTTCTTACTCTGCCATCTTCCCAAAATCGTATCATCTGTTACTTTCAAACTTCTGTAAAAATACAGGTAATCTATCTCTAATGATTTTTTTCTTAACATTCTAATCTTCTAAACTAATTCACAACAATTATTTTTAGTGTTATCTCTATGTTTTACTGACTTTCAAGCTCACCTAAGCTTTCTTTCTTTAACCATAGCTTTTCCATTCTTAGACTTTCAATTTTAATTCATTTTTAACTATTCTGGAATACATACTTAAATAATTTATTTAGGAAGGTTATCTTAGTGGTAATGTTTTTATTGCTGCAGTTTTTCTGTCTGGTAATATGTTCCTATTGATTTCACATTTAACCACCATCTTATCTGGGTAGAGAACACTACCTCAAAATTTATGTCTATTATTCTGTCGTTTATCTAACATTTAGTGTTGATTAACAGACCAAACTGGTTTAGCTTTCTCTGCATTCATCCCACTTGAATTTCTTTCCTTTTCTTAGTTTTTTCTTATTTTTGGAATTTAAAATGCTCATAGTGATTTCTTGAAATGAAAGTCATGTTCTTAAAAATATTTTTGACAGTCTGAACCCTTTGAGTTTCTTAATTGTGTCTTGTGCATGCTAAGTTGCTTCAAGTTGTATCCAACTCTTTGTGACCCTATGGACTGTAGCCTGGCAGGCTCCACTGTCCATGGGATTCTCCTAGCAAGAATACTAGAGTGAGTTGCTATGCCCTCCTCCAGATAATCTTCCTGACCTAGGGACTGAACCCACTTCTCTTATGTTTCCTGCATTGGCAAGCAGGCTCTTTATCACCAGTACCAATTGGGAAGCCTGAATCAGCTGTATGAATACATATATCCCCTCCCTCCTTCCCCTCCCCCCAACCCACCTATCTAGTCATCACAGAGCGCATCTTTTAATTTTAGGATGCTGCTTTTTTTTTCAGGTCTCTATTTCAGGATCCTTTCTTTGACCAATTTAATCTTTGACTCTAATAGGAGTGACATAATAAAAGCGGCGGCTTTTGTTTGCCCTCCTTGGTTGTGCAGATCTTACGTGAGAACATCCCCTTGTCCCCGAAGTTCAGTGAAATCTTCTATCATCTTGGTGGTAGAAATCACAAGGGGAGGCTACCCACTTCCAATACACATCCATAGTAAGTCACACTTTTTATTGTCTTACCATAATCTGTAGGACATTCTTTTATACCATCTTATAAATGCAGAGGTCTTTCCCCCCTCCTCTGGATAATTATGTTAATTTTTAGGCTTTTTGAGGGAGTTTCAAGAGGAGAGATTTTTAATTAGTCTCATTTTATTATTTTTTTTTTTTTTTATTAGTTGGAGGCTAATTACTTTACATCATAACAGTAGTTTTTGTTATACATTGATATGAATTAGCCATGGATTTACATGTATAATTAGTCTCATTTTAATGCCATGTTTGGAACTCAAGCCACTGAATTATTATTTTTTAAATACATTTAGACCTAGGTGAAAACACTCAAATGCAAGAAAAGGGTTAAATTTCTTCCACAAGTATTGGCAAAATCTGTAGAAAAAAAGAGGAACAGCCTTTAATACAGAAAGTTACAGATTATGCAGTCATTGAGGAGGAAGGCTTTCACGGGTGTAGGAGGGGTTGCTCCTCCTGCCACTGTAAAGCAGACTAGCACAGACAGACAGACGGACGGACAAGGGCAGTCCATTCCCAGAAGTAACCCCAGCAGCAGAAATAGCGAAAATGCGTTTCAAATGGTGAGTGATCATTCTTATTCTTTGAAAGGCAGTTGGTGATCTCAGTGTCAGACTGAGGTTGAGGATGGTGCTGTTTTCTGTCCTTCCTGCCCAAGAATGCTAATTATGTGTTAAGGGCATATTTATGTGGCAGGAAAACTTGGGAGAAAGCTCCATCTATGCTATGGAAGGTTAGCTAAAGTCTTGAAGGCATTCTTGCCTTCTTGCTCTACCACTCTAAGTTGATCCCATACCTCCAAGGCAGAGGAGATTTTAAAAAATTCCTACCAAAGACATTTGACTACTAATTAAAGATGTGAATTACTGGATATATCAAAATGTTTATTGGTTGTCAGGGTTTTTTTTACATGATTTAATTTTTTAGATTTGTTTTTTAAATATTTAAATGTTGCAGTTATTGATTTTATGAATCAGGAAACTTTTAAATGTCTGTACAGGTATAACAAATGTCAGGGAGTAAATTCAGTGGACACCAAGTTCAGTTTGGCCTGGGGTGGGGAATGAGATAGAGACAGTAGAAGAAAGGCCAAGGAAAAGGGAGAGGAATAAGAGGTTAGGAAGAAAATACAGAGCCCAGAGAGTGAGTCACAAATAGGCCATGGGAGATTCTGAGCAGGACGAGGTAGCAGAAGGAGGTAGAATAGTTCAGTTTGCTACCGGGTATTAAATATGCATGATATAGTCTAAGTTTACTGTTATTTCATTATATTTTAGTCTTTGCAATGACTCTCAGACAGATGATATCATCGTTGTGTTTTATAGATGAGAAAACTGTGGCTTAAAGAAGCTAAATAAGTAACTAAAGATCACGATGGTCAGGAGTAAAGCTGAGATCTTTCTTTCTATTTTGCGTGCACCACAAGGTTTCTCCAAGCCCTGGCAGGCCCCCATGGCAGGGACTTACTGGAAGAAGTCACACACACCCTTCTCTTGGATGGTGGCAGCTGGGGTCACTGGTTATTATTGTTCTTTGTTCTTTGAAAATCTATGTAACCCTCATCTACCCAGTGCTTACTGGTTTGGTAGATAGTTTTTCTGCTTTTATTTCAGAAGATTAGAATTTAATTCCCAAGTAAAGACTTCTTTTCCTGCCAGTGAAATTATTGCCCATATAAGAAATAAACAATTTCAGAATTTACAGTTTTTGTAGAACCATAGAAATGATACCCTTAATTATGCTACAGATGTGTATAGAACCAAAGGCCACTGTGTACATTGTTGTTGTTAAGATTCTCTTTGTTTCACAGTGCTTGAAAAGATCATGAGCAGGAAATTTTAAAATATAAATGGCCAATACTGTTTAGTCCCATCTGAAATAAAAGAAATGGAAATTAAAAGTGAAATGACATTTTTCTTTTAGGAAAGTGGCAAATATTTTGCAAAGCAAGTGAGAATTCTATGTGTTTCTAAGGAGGGAGGAAGTACCCTTGTTACTTGTTGATGATAATACAATCTTTCTAGATGATAATCTAGTAATACATACCAAAAGCTCTGAAAATATATGTGCCTATTAACCAAGTAGTTCAGCTTTTAGGAATTTCTTGTAAGGGTTCAAGCATATTTTTCTTGCCATTGTTTCTCATAGGGAAAATCTTAGAAATAACTTAAATGTCTAAACATAAGTAGTTGGTTAATTATGGAACATCCATAATGAAATACAACGCAATCATTAAAAACTTCTAATGTAGAACAATTCTTCATGAGTTTCGCTTACAGAAAAATGAAAACAAAAAACCCAGAATGTACACTGCTATTGCTTTTATACATGATACCTATATATATACAATGTTAGTCAGAAATACAGATGATTTATATTTTCTACTTAGTGCTTTTGAATTTAGATCACATCTGCAGGCAGAGAAATAAAGCTAGATATTTAAGAAAACATAACCAATAGCTGGCTTCTTTCAGAAAAGCAGCCAGCTGTACAGTGGTACATGATCACTCATAATTTGTGGAGTTTCATTGTTAGGGCTTGGGTTATTCTTTATTAACTTTTTTGTTTCTTGACACCTCAAAAAACATACTCTCTCTACCCATAAATCACTAGATCCTGATAAGCCTATTTTCATAAAATATTCTATGTGGAAGATATCAGAATGCTCATTTCCTTATTTTGCAAATGGATAGTATGGCTCTAGAGAGAGCTGCATGGTAAAAGGAAGAACAGTGCAAGGGTTAAGTGGCCACACTTAGGAACCGAAGTGCTGGGGTTTCTGTGCCTGACTCTTTCACTTTCTAGGTGTGTGACTTCTGTTGCGTAACAATCACAATTCTTTAGTGTTTTACTGTGTAATGGGGATAATCATGATAAGTGTGAGATTTTAATGAGATAATCCATGTAAGGTTCTAAGTACCTTAGAACCTTGCTGTGAAAAGTACTCAGCGATTATTAATATTGTTTATTACTATTATAGTTAGGATTAAGAAATAGAAAGGAGATCATTTGTCCAAGATGATACAGCTACTTGATGTCAATGCTAGGACTAGAACTCAGGAAGATTTTTGTCCAGCATAAGAATGCAATCTGCTCTGAGCCTCTCAGGGCAACCCTAGGCTGGGTTCCCAGGGGAGCTGACATGAAACAGGCAGAGTCCAAAGACAAGTCCAGCCACTTCCAGAGAATGATTCTGATGACAGCAGGAAATCAAACGCTGGAAAGGAGGATGAAGGTAAAGCAGCTGAGACCTGAGTTAGATGCAGAGATGAAGCCAGGAGCAAAGAGCTATTGCAGGAGAGAAAAGATGGCTCAGAAACACTCCTGAGGCTTTCATAGGCCACAGGCTTCACGAGGAGTCTACATAACTTAAACAAACCCTCTCCTGCAAGGTTGGGGTGATCAAACAGATAGATGGGGTGTGTGGAATTGCAGATATACTGCAAGAAGATGCCTGACAGATAGTTCTCAGAGAGGATGAGGTGGACCCTGGGAGGGGCCAGAACAAAGACACCCCCTTGCCCCCACCCCCATAAGCCCAGGCATCCATTGTGATTATCCCAAAGTCACAGCCTATATTTGAAGAACCATAAACAAGCAAAAATACCATAAAAAATTTTTTTTAATTCCACGGGCAACAGAATGCATAACTGATTTGAGGTAACAAGGAAATCACTTAGGAAAATATTAGACTAATAGGACTGTAGGAAACTAATTCAAGGAGAGGTGTTGAGAACATGAGACCGGGGCTCAGAGAGGAGAGGATGCATTTGGGAGATATTTACAAACTAGAATTGGCAGAATTTGCATGGAGCTTGAATGGAGAGATCTAAGTATATAGTGGCATCCTTCCCAAAATGTGGATGGGATTGGGCCAGGGGGAAAGAGGACGGAAGTTGAATTCATTTTTTAACATGCTGAATTTGAGATCTCTTGGAGCAGCTAGATGGTGTTGTCCAAGCAGACAAGCGGATGGATATACAGGTGTAAAGTTCAAGAAAGAGGTATGGGCTGCAGAAAACATTAGTCTTCAGCATCAGTTATAGGTATAGTTGAGATTCTCTTTGTGGGTGAGATCACTAGGGAGAGGGGATGGTGGAGTAAGAAGAAGCCAAGAATAGAACCTGGAAAACTTCAAGATCGAGGAGGATATACGAGGATAGAGAGTCCACAATAGACATCAAGGAGGGATTTGAGAGAGTGGAACAAGGTAGGAAAAAAGTGGTGTCATTGGAACCCAAAGAAGAGAGAGATACAAGGAAGAGGACAGCTATACACCTGAAACTAGCACAATATTGTAAATCAACTATACCTCAGTTAAAAAAAAAAAAGAGGAGGACTTGGCCACAGAAAGACAAAGTATATTTACTGAATTTCTACACTGAGCACCTGAGATACAGAAAAAGTGATTCTAGGGACTGAGGGTTAAGGGTTGATTGTGTCCCCTCAAAATTTGTACAATCTTAAACTGCTTTCCATAAAAATTATAACCATTCACAATCCCACAGTCAGTAGTATATATAAGTACCATTCTTCTTAATGGGACCTCAGGATGTAACTGTATTTAGAGATAGAGTCTCTGCAGAGATAATCAAGTTAAAATGAGGTCGTTAGGGTGGGCCCTAATCCAAGATGACTGATATGCTTAACAATAAGAGGAAATTTAGACACAGAAACAGGCATAGAGGAAAGACAATGTAAAGAAACCTGGATAAGATAGCCATCTACCAAGAAGAGAGCCCTTGTAACAAATCCTTCCCTTATAACTCTTAGAAGGAATCAGCACTGCTGATAACTTCATTTTGGACTTCCAGCTTCCAGAACTGAGACAATAAATTTCCGTTTAAGCCACTCAGTACTTTGTTACCACATCCCTAACAATCTAATCCATTTGGTAGGTGTAAATAATCCTTTGGTGAGAGTGCAGATAGACAGAGACAGAAAACATGAATAAGTATTTCAGAGAGGTGAGGGAGGAACCAAAAAAAGGATTAGGTCACCTAAGCTAAGAGGAGAAAAATATTCCACAATGTAGAGGGTAGTCACAATGTTAATTCTGCAGAAAGGTGAAGTAGGAGAGTGACTGAAAATATCAGTCCAGAGGTCTGTGGTGACCTTTGCGGAGCACTCAGCTAAGCAGAGGAGTAGGTCTTAGAGAGCTGAGAAGAGAGGCAGCAGATAAACCACTCCTACAAAACAGTGAGTGATGAACGGGGACTTCTTCATGGCCCAGACTCATCTGTGCTGCCCGGAAGGAGCCACATGGAGACAGCCTGGAGTCAGCCAGACAGACCTGGTGTCTCCTCTGCTTTTCCCAGCTGTCATTTTACATGTTGGATTTTTGGTACTAACATAGATTACATTCTCTTTTGTTAAATCCTAAGCAATGTGTTATTTAAAGCTTACCAGAGATGAAATCCATGATGAATCTGATGTTGTAAAGGGGATGTTGTAAGCCTGTGGTGAATCTGATGATGCAAAGGAAAAGACAAGCCTGAGTGGAATTTGGGGATCACTCATAATGTATGTCAATAAGCAAGAAAAAAGCATAGTAGAATTGGAATAGGGAAGTACTGAAGCATTTTCTTAGAAAGCTTTAAAGTCAAAATGAGCCTAAAATTTGCTTTCTGTAGCCTCAGGATATTTTTTGCCAAGCAACCCAAATATCACACTTCTTTATTATTGAGGATCAAATTCATCAGGTTTGACCTTACTAAAGATCTAATAAAAATTTGTTAAATGAGCATTTAGTGAAATAAATAAATTAGTACCAGACAGGAAGTAATCATGGGGTAAAACCTGATATAATAAGGACCCAAAAAGAAAACCTAGATCATCACCTCCATCTTATGACTATTTTCAACCAACTAAACAATCTTGATCAAGAAACTGATAGTTTTAAGGCAGCATGGAGAGTACAGAATAAAAAGCTGATGTATAATTTTTATAGTGTAACTGGGAATAGAAAACAAAACCATGAAGTGACAAAAGCAATCCAATGTAGTTAATAATTATGTGATTTAAAAATATATAAATAACAAAAAATGTTTTCAATAGAAATTGAAGAAATGCCAATTCAAACATCAATGAGGTATTTTCATTTATCAGATTAAACAGTAAACAAATAATCCAATTAGAAAATGGGCAAAAGATATAAAGACATTTCCCCAAAGAAGATATACAGATGACAAATAAGCACATGAAAAGACATTCAACATCATTATCCATTATGGAAATGAAAATAAAACCTCACTGAGATATTACCACATACCTATTAGAATGGATAAAGTAAAAAATAATGGTAACACCAAATACCTGCAGGAGGTAGAGAAACTAGATCACTCAGATATTGCTATTGGGGATGTAAAATAGTACAACCCCTCTGGAAAGCAGTTTGGCAATTTCTTACAAAGCTAAGCTTACATTTATCATATAACAACAATTGCATTGTTGGGCATTTATCCTGGAGAAATGAAAACCTATGTTCACACAAAAATCAGTACATGAATATTCATACCAATTTTATTCCTAATAGTCAAACACTAGGGTGAAAATGTCCTTCCATGGATGAATGATTAAACAAACTGAAGCACACATGTACCATGGAATACTACCCTGCAATAAAAGGAATGAACTACTGATACACACACAAACTTGAACAACTCTCCAGGAAATAATGCTAAGTGATCCCAAAATGTTACTATGTGATTCCATTTGTGTGACATTCCTGAAATAACAGAATCACAGACAGGAGAACAGTTGGTGTTTGCCCTGGCTCTGGGTGGTGGGGAAAGGAAGGGACATGTGTGGCTGCAGAGAGGTAACACCAGGGAGTTTTGTGGTGATGGACCAGTTCAGTATCCTGATAATGGCAATTGTTGCATGAATCTATGTGTGTGAGAAAATGGCAGAGAAATACTACATACACACACACACACAAGGATTACACATGGAACCTAAAACTGGTGAAAACTGAATAGGTTCTGCAGATTAAACCGATGTAAGTCTCCTGAGTTTGCCATTGTACTAGCATTATGTAAAACAATACCACTGGGGGAAGCTGGGGGAAAGATACAAGAGCCTCCCTGTACCCTTTTTTCCAACTGCCTTTGAATCTTTGTTTCAAATAAAAAGTTTAAAATGTAATTTTAAAACACACAAAATATTCATCTTCACTAAGTATTAAGGAAAATGACAGTGAAACACCAATGAGATGTGTTCATTTATCAAATTAACAATTTATGTTTTATTAGGGGGTCAGGGTAAAAATGCTCAGTGTATATATGAAGAATGGTACTGTCATATACCACAGATTGTGGGATTGTGAATGGCTATAACTTTTCTGGAATTTAAGACTCTATATCAAAAGCCTTAAAAAAGCATATACAGGCAAACTTGACCACTGCTTATTTCTCTGTTCTTAGTAATTTTTTCCAGTTCATTCTGTACTTTTATGCCAGGCACAGTGCCACATGTTAGAAGTATACCAAAGATGAGTATACATGATTTCTGCCCTCAAAGAGTTCAGCTTAGTGGTATAAATATCAAATATGATGACATTTTTATAAGAGTGACATGTGGGAGGGAACCCCAAGAGCACAAAAGTGGCTGTTTACCCTTGTCTATAGGTCTGTGTCTTGGATAAATGCTTGAGTTTTGAGTCAGTCGGGCTGGTGTCAAATAATAAGTTAATAAGTAATTTTGTACTTATTAGCAGTGTCACCTTGGGGAAGCCATCCAGCTTCCTGAACTTTAGCACCTTCATCTGTAAAATAAGGTAAAATTGGTACTTATCAATGCTATGAGGGTTATAAGCATTTATAAAGGATGTAAGTCTTGTGAAAATGAAATACTTGAGGCTTCACATTCTTTAAAATTTATTATTTCTGATATTTGAAATTAAGTCTTTAATTTCTTTGGCTCTACCTTTTCTGATTGAATTCTAGCAAATGAATTCTTACTTATAAATCAGAAGTTGCTATAATAGACCTCCTAATTACAGATGAGAGAAGGCCAGGCTCAATGCAAGTGAATAAAGTGAAAGCCAAACCAAAAAAAAAAAGCCACTTAAAATATATAAATGTAAGTTAGGCTTAATAAGTTGTAAGAAAATAAAGTTAAAAAAAGAAAAACAAGCTGAAACCCAGTTAGCAGAATTTTCACACATTCAGGCAGAATTATCCCTTTACACACTACTGAGGTATCGATCTGAGGGGCTCATTCAGTGGTGGGGGGCTTTAGGCAAAACATTTGCTTAGATTAAAGGAACTTTGGGCAGGTTACTTACTTCTCTAAGTCTCAGTTAATTCATCAGTTAGAAGGTTTAACAGTTTCCGTTTTTCAGAGGAAAAGGATTAAGTGAGCTAATGCAGGAATATGAAATGTGTGGCTCAGAACAGTGGCAGTGATAGCTGTGATGGGCAGGGACAGGGCTAGGAACGTACGTAAGGTGTCATCCCCGGATCCTTACGACAACCATGTGAACTGAGTATTATTTTCCCCATTGAAAACAAAATGAGGAAATTGAGGTTTAGAGAGGTTTAGTAAGTCACTCAGCATCACAAAATTAGTAAGGGGCAGAGTAGAGAGACTTACTCAAAAAGTGCCAAACCACACCAAAAAAGTACGCTGACACCTGACATTCTAACGATGGCCACATAGTATTATCAGCTAGAAATCACAAAAGATTCGATTCTATATCTCACCAACATCTTGAGGTCCCCAGCTGTGTGTCCCTGGGCAAGGGGCCTAGCTTTTCTGAAACAGTTTCCTCTTTGGTAAACTTTGTGGGTTTGCTGTGCAGATTAAATGAAGTGACAGATTGGAAGTACTGAGCAGAGCACCTAGCTCATAAGCAGTCAGCTAACAGATGCTAGCTCTAAGGACATTTATGGGACCTGCTCCTCTGCTAAGCAGTGGGAATGCAAAGGGGGTGAAACACGTCCGCTGCACTTGCGGAACGCAGGACAGGAGAGCCTTAGGAGCAGTGAGACCGAAGCACAGTGAGGAAATTGTTATCATGGAAGAGTACATAATGTGATTTTGGAGCAAGGACGATAGAGATATTGTGAAAAGAGGAGGGAAGGATGGCCAAAAAAACAAAAACGTTTTCTTTTCTTTTTTTTTCATTTATTTTATACAAAAACGTTTTCAACTGTGAACCGTGGAATGATTAAATCTTAAAGGAAAAGAAGTATTTTCCAAACAGAGAAGGCAGGAAAGGCATTCTAGACAGAAGGAACAGTTTGTGTAAAGGTAAAGAAGGCAAAAGAGTCATGAGAGGGTTTGCGAGGGTCCAAAACTAGAGAACACTTCATGTGACTAGAGGGTGAGTTATATGAGCTGGTCAATAAAAGCAGAAGAGAACCTTGGATCCAGGCTGTGAAGGGCCTCATCGGTCTTGCTAAGTAAAAGTGTGAAAACTGTCCATGAGGAACAGGGAGTAAGTCTTTAAAGCAAGGACATTTCATAATCAGATTGTTCTTGATGAAAGATAATGGTAGGGTAAAGCAGAGGACCCCAACCTCTGGGATCTAATAATGGCTGATGATCTGAGGCGGAATTGATGTAATAATAATAGAAATAAAGCACACAATAAATGAAATGTGCTTGAATCATCCTGAAACCATCCCCCAACTCTGGTCCGTGGAAAAATTGTCTTCCACAAAATCAGTCCCTGGTGCCAAAAAGGTTGGGGACCACTGGGGTAAAGCATAGTGAGAAGGAATCAGCTTGGAGGCTGTTGCAATAGTCCTGACGAGTGGTGACCAAGATCCTAACATGGGCCACCAATGAATTGGAAGTGGGTGGTGAGGAAGGGGAAGTGAGGGGGTCACTTAAACTTACGTGTGAAATCCAAGTTATGAAAATGGCTTGGTCCTGTCTTACCACAGTCATCCCAAAGGACCAAAACAAAAACACAGAAAACCTCTTTTAAAAATAATCTCTTTTGTTTGTATGCAAATAGGCCATGCACAGTGAAAATGCAACTCAAGTGTGATGACAAATACAATATTTTGTCTTCACTCCTTGAGACATTGAGACATGAAGATGGAACTGGTTTACACGTGCTGTCCTTCTTAAAAATTCCAACTCCTCACATTAAAACTAGCTAACCAGTGCAAGTCTTATTTGAAATTGTTTTTAGTCTTAAACCAGATATGTGGGAGTCTATTTAGGGCACTTTTCAAAAAAAGCTTTACTCACTTTGCTGAAGAGTAGGAAGAGCAGCATCATGTTTTACTGGAAAATTTCTTTTAGGTAGCAACACATCTTTGTGGTGGTGGGCCTCTGGAATTTTCCAGATAAAGGTGTGTAAAGGGAACTGCAAAAATTACACTTCTATGGTTCTGCACCACCAACTTGAAAATTGCAAATCCAAGTTGACAAGTGCATATTTTAAAGGTTCGCAGAAGTCTTCTGTGCTTTGCTTTTGGTTACAGAGATGACACAGGGAAGTGAGCCTTTGGGTAATGCAGTGCCCCCTCCTTCAACCCTGTTGTGAAATGGAAGCTTTAAAAAATCCAGTGGTTTTTTTTTTTTTTTAAACAAGTTTAGTCATATTAGCTGTGCTCTGTATGCCCAGTCTACTTTATTTCACTTTGTAGTGCACATTTTATTTATACTCATATATAAATATTTTGCATAAAAAGGTGCTTTCACAGATCTTTGTGCTTCCCTAAAGTTGAAATCTGCTGCCATTTGTTAAAATGTGTTAGTTTTGTTATGTTTATATTCTCTCCTGTGCACACATAGGAAAAAATATATGGAAGTAACTCTTCTAGCAACTTTTACATTTTAGAATATTACCTCATTTTATTTCTTCTAACTGAGGTTATAAAGGAAATGACAAATGTCAAATGCTTTGTCATTTCACAAACTATTGAGAAAGAAACAACAGTTTCTCAGAATGTGTAAGCACCTATTCTTAAGCAAGGGGCCACTTTAAATTCAGAGATCACAATCTTCCGAATTAAGGTTCGATATTCCCAGGTAATGCTAAGATTGGAATGATATCAGTTTGGAATCATATTCATTTCGTTAGATTCTGAAAAGTGCCATCACCAATATTGGCAGTTTATTGTATCAATCTTTTAACTTGCCATTGTATAGATTTTATTCTTTTTGGAAAGATTTTATGTAGTTTTGTTATTTGTTAACTAATAGGCCATCTTTTGTGTGAACTATCAGAGGAAGCCCTAAGATTATAAAATTGTATTGTAATAAACCTGAATATCTAGAGTATAGAATTACTAAATTAGTTAAGGATCACTGAGTCTACCCCTCCTTCAAGTGAGCTCTCTCAGTTGGGGCCACCCATGATTAATAGTCATGCAGACACTGTAACTACTTAAAATATGAATTATCTCTCAGATAGCCTATCCTTGAGATGGAGGACCTGGGGAAAATTTTCCTAATTGTGGCCTACCTGATCTAGTTAGAATCTATCTCATGATGGTATCTGATCATTAGGGCATCATATGTAACTGAAGTTGTTCATGTTGAAAATCAGCTGCTGGCAAGTACCCTAACAATATTGGGGCTTCCCAGGTGGCGCTAGTGGTAAAGAAATTGCCTGCCAATGCAGGAGACGTAAGAGACATGGGTTCAGTACTTCAGTAGGGAAGATCCCTGGAGAAGGGCATTACAACCCACTCCAGTATTCCTGCCTGGAGAAGGGCATTACAACCCACTCCAGTATTCCTGCCTGGAGAATCCCATGGACAGAGGAGCCTGGAGGGATACAATCCATAGTGTCACAAGGAGTTGGACAAGACTGAAGCGACTTAGCACGCACGTGCCTTGACATTATTAGACTGTGCAGGTCTCCTACAGGATATGGGAGGGCAGAGACCCTTGGCTTTTGCTCACCTTGGATCCCAGGGCTAGCCCAAGGCCTGCACTCAATCAAGGCTGGTTAAGCATTTGTTGATAAATGAAGGCAAATTAAAAAATAGGAATTCTAAATCCATCTGTGGGTTTTTAAGAATTATTGGAAAATGGGAAATGTTAACTGAGATACAAAGACGGGTGGGAACACAGGTGAAACATAAAATATGCATATTTGGCTGCCACTAGAGTCTATAGCCACTGGCAGTCCCCATGGATGTTCTGGCAGCAGCCCTGATGCTCTGCCCAGTCCTTCCAAGAGGTGTGTGTACACACAGCAGGCAGGCAGGTGGGGAGGGGTGCTCTGGGTGTTATCTTGCTGCTTCTAATCCTGGTCTCTACCCACCAAGGGAGTTATGAATTCCTCAGTTCCCTTAAACTGCAGTTATTCTGTGACTTCACCTTATTTCTGACCTGCAGTCCAGTTCCCAGCTAGTCGCTAGGACCTGTCCCCCAGTGAAGGGCCTTGTTCCACAGAGACAAATATCTCCACTCCTCACACTGCAGACATCACACTTCTCAGAAACTCTGATTTCTGGGTGTGTTGAGGCCTACCCCCACCCCATTCTGCCCTGTCTCCACCAGACCACAGATTGCTCTCAGATCCTGAGTATGGAATAGCTGGTTCCTCACATGCTGGGGTTGTTGTACCCAACTCCATCTTCCTCCCCTTCCTCACTCACCCCAGACCAACAAAGGAACAGCTCATCCGAAGCTCACCCCCATCTCTGGTACAACAGAACATCTTTCTCTAAAATGGATGTATCCTGACACCCTTTTGACAGTTTTTTTTTCTTAACCTGCTTTTCAGTACGTGCTAATATAATCTTCAATACAAAGAAACGTATTTTGCTGCTGAAGTTCGGGTATTTTTTGTTAAGCAACCACATGATTTTGAGAGAAAGCACCCACAAGAGTCTTTTGCATTCACTTGATAGAATCTTGCAAATAACCACTGGTGCCACTTGCCTTTCTGACTTCTTAGAGGATATCTAGGCAAAAGCGTATCATGCGTCCTAGTTTTGGTGTTCAGAAGTTGATCAAACACAAGTTAAGAAACAATACACATGGCCTCTTTCTTAGCATGCATGAATGATAGATGTGAATTTGCATCATGAGAAAGTGAACAAAGGAGGGGCATCTAGAGAGACCAAACAAGCTAGCTAAGATGGAAGGGGAGCCGTGTTAGAGGCTATAAGGGTGAGGGTCTCACCTACCTTGTCAACCCACTTGCAGGATATAAATACTGAGGCTGCAGAAATTTGGTTCAGAGAAAAATATTCAATAATGCTTAACTATATAAAATTTATTTCAAGTATAAGTCAAGATTGTATCCCCCAAAGAAAAAAGAAACTTATTTTATTTCTAAGAATGTTCCTCCAGAAACATGGAACTGAAAGCTATTTTTATTGATCTGGCCCTTAGAAAACAATGGGGGCTTTTCCTTTAATTTACCTAAGGAACTGACATAAAAATCTACAGCTTCACACCAGAAAGATGAAAAAAAATGTCAAAATAGAAGGCAGAAATACAAAACTGGAGATTTTCCACTGCAGCATTTTATGTGTGGCATCTGATTACAAGTGTGCAACATGGAGAAGTGAATCTTTGGACTGTGAAATTGATGCTAATTTCTTACTCACTAGTCTAGAAACCCTCTAAAATGTCACAACATTCATTTGGTTGCTTTACCAGGAATCAGTGTATGAGGTTAATATGTCTGTGTGTTTAATTAATAGATTTTATTTTTAAAATAGTTTTAGATTTACAGAAAAATTAAGCAGATAATACAGAGAATTCCCATAAGACCCCTGTTTTGTAGACCATTTCCCCTATTATTATCATCTTGCATTAGTGTGGTATATCTGTTACAATTAATGAACCAGTATTGCTATATTATTATTAACTAAAGTCCATACCTTAAGTCTCCCCCTTTGTGTTTTACGAATTTTGATGAATTTCTAATAGAGGTTTCCCTGGTGGCTCAGATGGTAAAGAATATTCCTGCCATGCAGGAGAGTTGGGTTCAATGCCAAGGTCAGGAAGATCCCTGGAGAAGAGAATGGCTACCCATTACAGTATTCTTACCTGGGAAATCCCATGGACAGAGGAGCCTGGCAGATAGCATCTTGTCCGCAAAGAGTTGAACATAACTGAGCAACTAGTACTTTCTATCATCATTCTTTCCTGTACTTTGTCTCCCTCTTTGTGTTCTATGAATTTTGACAAATTTATAATAACCCATATTTACCAGTATAATATCACACAGAGCAGCTTCTCTGCCCTCAAAACCCCCCGTGCTCCACCTGTGCACCCCTCCTCACGGACACTGGCATCCCCTGATCTTCATACTGTCTGTCATGCTTTTGCGTCTTCTACGTCATCTAATCAGAATCATACAGTGTAGAGTCTCTTCAAACTATCTTCTTTCATCAAAAAATGTGCATTTAAAGTTCTTTCATGTCTTTTTCTGGCTTGATAGCTTATGTTTTAATCACTGAATAATATCTCATTGTATAGATGTATCACAGTTAGCTTATCCATACACTTATTAAAGGGTATTTTAGTTGCTTCTGGTTTTGGGCAATAATGAGTAAAGCTGCTGTAAATATTTGTGTGTTGGTTTTTGCGTGGACCTAAATTTTCAGTTCATCAGGTAAATATCTAGGAGCATGACTGCTGGGTCATATGGTAGGCTTATATTAAGTTTTATAAGAAACTGTTCCAAAGCACCTTTCATTCCTACCAGCCATGAATGAGAGTTCCTGTTGCCCTGCATTCTCATCAGCACTGGGCACTGTCAGCTTGGTGAATTTTAACCATTCTAACAGGTATGTAGTTAGTAGCTCATTGTTGTTTTAATCAGCAGTTCCTTAATGACATATGAAACTGAGCATCCTTTCATATGCTTATTTGCCATCAGTATATCCTCGATGACTTTTGTATGATCTGATCTTTTGCCATTTTTAAATTGAGTTGATTTCTTATATTTGAGTTTAAGAGTTCTTGGTATACTTTAGATACCAGTCCTTTATCAGATTTGTGTTTTACAAATGTTTTCTCCCAGTCTGTGACTTGTGTTTTCTTTCTCTTGCGGTCACGGTTAAGAAGGGAGGGTTCTAAAAAGACAATTTTACAACAGCAGTAAGAGGTAAATTTCATAGCAGATGTTTCATGCTCTCTCTTGCAGGCGGTGTTAGGGAACCTGTCTGTGAACCCAGCAGAATCTTTTTAAAACTAGAGTCAGATGTTGGGATGGCTAACTCTCCTGCATCATTAGAGATTGTGCAGCAAGTCTGGCAATAAGAATAGGGCCCAGCCCTGGGCTGCAGCAGTTCTAAATAAAGGACAATTCAGAAACTGTGTCTACAGTTCAATCCTGGGCCTCCATGCATGGATTACATTACACATAGGGTGTGAAGTTCTGTCCATGAGTCCAAGTGTGTAAGACATCATCACTTTTCTTATTTCTTAATCCCACCTGTGAGCCCCCATTCTGACAGGTAGACAAGTTAGTCAGTCAGTTCAGTCACTCATTTGTGTCCGACTCTTTGTGACACTATGGACTGTAGCACACCAGGCTTCCCTGTCCATCACCAAGTCCCGGAGCTTACTCAAACGCATATCCATCAAGTCGGTGGCCAAAGTATTGGAGTTTCAGCTTTAGCATCAGTCCTTCCAATAAATATTCAGGGCTAATTTCCTTCCAGATTGATCATACAGGGGTGCCCTCCCCTGCTTGTGGCCCAGTCAGAATTCAGAAGCTTACCTGGTGCCTAAAAAGTGGTGGAAGTCCTGGTCTATACTGGTTGCTATCAGCCCCCCTACTCTCTAGCCCACAGTGGGGCTGTGAAATCTGGCAGCTCTCTGCCCCCACGCCACAGTGGGGAATGAGGTCATTCACTGAGAGTGGGTCTCCTGCATGAACCATCTCCCATGAGGTTGTGCCCTTGGGAGCAGTGTGTGGGTTGCTTGGATCCTACTATGCACAGGGCTCACACACTTCTGCCCTTCTCTCTCTTCCTTCTGCATCTCAAAAGCCACTCTCTGTCTTCTCTCTCACCTTCTGGGGCACCTACATTGTCTTTTCCAGGGGCATTCACAAAAGTCCAAAGTGCTTTTGACTTTAGGTCTCTTCTGCTTTCTCCTCTGTAAAAAATCTCTGCATCAAGGAAGCCCAGAAAACAAACACTAATTAACATTTCAATGAATTAAGCCTCTACAATTATGTGTGGAAACGATTTAGCTAGTATCAGAACCTCCACCACCACCACCACGAAAGCTTCTAGAGTGCCTCCTGGCCCCTGGCCACAGAAAGCCAAATATACAAAACAGCAAATACAACTGGAACTGGAAAATTCAGCTAAGTGTTCGGATCTTTCCAAATGCCGCATGTTTCTAGCTTTGCCTCCCAGAGTAGACCCTGACTACATGGTCCCAGAGGAACATCTCTTGAGCAAAGCTGGCCAAGGACATGGGGAAGGGGTCCATCTTCTCCACTCAGCCACTGTCTATAAGCCACTCCCCTCTTGCTGCTTTCCCGGCAGCCATGGCCTCCTCAGACCTAAGGACGTCTGGGAGGGAGGCAGTAGAGGAAGCAGCCCCACACAGAGGGCAGATTTCTGAGGTTACCAGCAACTTCCTCCTCATTAACACAAGGAACTGGTCTTCATCTTGCTTGACCTCTTCTCAGCCTTTGAAACTGCTGGCCACCATCACTGTTGAACCCTCTGTGTCTTGGCTCTGATGAGCCTTGGTGAGTCTGCCTTATAAGATTTTTGAGTGGCACGGGCTTGGAAGGAATGGCTAATTTACAATGGATGAAATATGTGGGATTCAAAGTAATGTTGATTGGCTGAACACTGGCCTCAAATACTGATACGCAAACAAGATGGGGCCAGAGGGTGGTGATCTGACTTGACATGTGAAAAAAAAGTCATGGTCGGCCAACCTCACAGTGGAAATGTATATAGGCTAATTTGATCTCAGACCCATTTACAAAAGTGATCTTGTCACTGCCTGTTTCATTCTGTGAGCAAAAATATAGTTGACAAACTCAGGGAGATGGGTGCCAGTGTGAGAGTCACTGAGTTGATTAGTGTGCACATGTGTGCGTGTGCTAAGTTGCTTCAGCTCTGTCTGACTTTTTATGATCCTATGGACTGTAGCCCACCAGTCCATGGGATTCTTCAGGCAAGAAGACTGGAGTGGGTTGCCATGCCCTCCTCTTGGGGATCTTCCCGACCCAGGGATCCAACCTGCATCTCTCATGTCTCCTGCATTGGCAGGCAGGTTCTTTACCACTAGCCCCACCTAGGAAGCCCCAGTTGATTATGGTTCTGGAGAAAAACTCATACGAGGAACAGCTGATTATATTTAGTTTCAAGAAGAGACTATTAAGGAAATTTGTAATATTTGCTTTGGATTTGGAGGATTTTATATCTAGATATAGATACATATATTCTGGTAGTTTTAGAAAACATGACAGGGACAAGTAGATTGTATTTCTGGGAGTGAGGAGTGAAAGGTGGATGACAGGATTATTATAAAGAAGGCTTTTCTCTTAGAGCTGTCTCATCAGATAGTGAGTTTTCCAACATTAGTGAAAAAGCAAAGACTGCACCTCCATCTATCAGAGATGATATCAAGGGGGTTCCTTGCTTGTGTAAGAGACTGGAATGACTTCTGAGGTGCCTTAAACAACTCTGCATCTCTAAGTCATGGAGTAGGAGAATTCCATGACACTGTATTGTCCTTTATTTCTGCTGCCTGCCTCATCTCCCTGCACTTCTATGTTACAGCTTTGGAGGAGGCTGCTCTAAGCAAGAACTAAAGTAAGCAGATGAAAGAAGGGACATGGAAAACAAAAAATGAAAAAAAAAAAAAACACATTGTTTTTTTTAAAGGAAACTACTATATGCCACAATCTGTGCTAGGTACTATGTGTATAATTATGTCATCCTCTCTGACCCTTATGATGAGATTAGAAGATATTTAGCATTACTTCTGTGAGGAAACCAAGACTCACAGAAGTTAAGTCACTTCCCTAAGAACACACAGCTATTAACTATAGAAGATGGCATTTGAACACACTTATCTTTGATTCTGAAGTATAGTGTGACTTTTTATTTTTACTCATCCTTTATTTATGGCAAATGATACTGCTTTTTAAAAATTTTAATATTGACATAAGGATTCCTTTTTAAACAAATTTACTTAAAGTAAGTTAAGAGAAAAATATTGTACAAAAGATAGTACAGATTTTGCACAGATATGAAGTGAGACTAGTAGCCAGAATGACTGAAGTTTGGGAAGTATTATTCCAAATGTTTTGATAGTAGGACTTTCCAATTTAGTCAGTCTTATATTTTGATTGCTGAGTACAAGGAAGAGAAGAAAATTTGAAAACTACATGGAATATGAATTAATTTGCTGTACTCTGATAGGTGGGGTAATTTCATGTGTTACAATAAGGAAACCAAATAGACCCTTTCAAATTAAAAACCATACAGTTGTAAAATCCAGAGGAAAACCCCAGGTGAGGCCTATTCGAATAAAGGATGAAGTTTCCAAAGTACGCACTTAAAGTGGCTGAGGGGAAGAAGCGTGAGTGAAGGCCCAGGACCCACACAGGTTTTGAGAGGCCACAGTGGAAGGTGAAGGGGTTTACAAACCTGTTTGGGGGAAGAATGATCATCTTTCCAGTGACGGAAGGAAGATCTTTGTGGAAAGGTCAAAGTGAGGATTGGAAAGTCCAAAAAGAAGATGGGAAAGCAGTGATGAAGACTAAATAGCAGCAGAGCATGCTATGTGCCAGGTTATTTACATGCAAGACCTCGCTTGGTTTTCACAACCACATAGCAAGGAAGCTATTACTAGTCACAATTCATAGATGAGAAGACTAAGCTGGGAGATATTCTGTAATCTGCCCAGGGCCCAGTGGATCAAGCCAAGATTTGACCTTGGACTGACCACCAGTTCAAAAACCGATGCTACTTCCCCTGTACTTCCTCCATCCAGACAACATCAAGCAGTTTTCATTTTGTCACTTTCAATGTCTCCAGCCTCACAGGGCACCACCAGTCTCTAAGAGAAGGGGGAGGCCTGCTCAGAGGCAGGCTGTCTCTCCTCTGGACTCTAATGCTGCAGACAAAGAGGCACATAATTACCCCCAAATTGAGCAGAAGGTATTGTAAGGCCTGATAAGGTCTGAAAAAAGAAGCCATGTGCTGGGCAGGATTATATATGTGAAGCCTGTTTCTGCCTAAGCACAGGGTTTGGAAAGATCCACATGGAATTCACATACCTTTCATACTTCTTGTGACTCTTCCCCAGATTCAGTAGTACCATCCACTAGGACTTCCCTGGTGGTCCAGTGGTTAAGACTCTGTGCTCCCAATGCAGGGGGCATGGGTTCGATCCCTGATTGGGGAACCAAGATCCCACCTGCCACCTGGTGTGGCCAAAACAAAGAGTACCATCCACTTCCAGGAATAGTGGGCCAAGATAATAGAGACATTCTACGAGGACAACTGGGATTAGATTAGGATAATCTGAAATAGGGGCTATGTGGGTTTATTGACTGCTAGCAGGATTCATGGAGTGGTACTCAATGAGTGATTTGGGGCAAGGTGACAGGTGAAGTGTCAGGTCTCTCTGCTGTTTCTGATTGAGGGCTGTCTCCTGCAGCCCTGCTCAGCCAGACACAGTGTCTGACATGTGGCTGCCCAGTAAAACATTTGCTGAACTGAGCTGATTCTTTTTACCTACGGACCTCTGTGATCTGTCAGGGAAGGTGTCTTTGCCATGTTTGTTGGCTGGGCTGTCTTCGGGGGGTTTCCTCAGGGCTTTACAGTCACTAGCTCTCAGGAGTGTGTTTGTAGTCATTCTCATCAGTGGAAATGCCCACCTGCCAGCAGAAGTTATCTGGAACCAGAGAGAACACTGCCCCTGTCTGTGGTGTTATTTCTCTCTAGTCAGTTCCCCTTTCTGCATTTGAGATCTTGCCTCAGCCCTGACATTATTTCTCTCTCTCTACGAGGAGTGTTAGGAGGTATGGGGAGCTCACAAAGGCTCCTCTTCATTTATTCTTGATCCCTTGCTTCTGTGTTCCTTGGGAATGCCACTGGGCTTATGCCTCTGGTCTCTTGGAGCTGCAGTGGATGGGCACTTGTGACAGGTATGTTCTCATGAGGCTCATATGCCTGGGGGAGTGTGGTGTGGGGTCAGGCTGCATCTGGGGCAGATGTTCAAAGTTGGTGCTGACAGCCAGCAAGGGAGTGGGTAAGAAGGGGTGAGCGGCATGTGATTAAACCCTTTGACTATCAGGCTCGGTTCCTGGACTGTGTGCATTGGAGGTGGGACGTGACAAAAATGTGTCTCTTCAAGTCAGATCCCTTTGTCTGCTTTGATGAGCTGAGAGACATAAGAGGCAGGGAATAGAAGGCACCACTTACCAAACAACTGGAAGCCACTCCTGGCCTTGCAGTGCTGGGGGCTCCAAGCAGCTATGCTCCAGGAGAAGCTAGCCAAGCGTGCTGGCCCTGCCTGAGCCCCTTGTGCCAGTGGAAAGCCCAGATGACAGGGCCCAAACTTACACACTCTGAAACAGCCTCTGCCTTCTTGTTTGGTCTTTCCCTTTGCCCATTTCTGCCCATTTGCCAGAAACCATTGCCTATTTCTTCTTCCAATCCAAGTGCCCCATCCCAATATCAGCCCCTCCTGGCACCAGAGACCAATAGCTTATTTGGAAAGAAATAGTCCTGGGTCAAAAAGAGCCCAGGCAGTGGTTTATCGTGTTCTGTATACCATGAACTTATTTGCATTTGCAAATAGCCTTAAAATAGTGCCTCCACTAATAGTTATTGAAGGTTCTGGAGAGACAGGTGAAAATAATTTTTGACCAAGGGAACTTCCCACTCCTCAAATTGTAAGAACTGAGGAGTTGACCTGTTCCTCCCAACCTCAGTCTTAGGACTCAGGCTCTGGATTAAAATGTCTATTTAATTACGTGCACAAGTTCAGAGTGTGATATTCTGTTTACTGTTACAGATATTACTATTTACATGAGCTATTCTGTGTATAATGAAAGCATTTATAAATCTCTGCTCATTCATGTACCCTAAATATATTTTTTGAATGCTTACTATATCCCAGGTTCTGGGTTTCTAACAAGGAGAATAAAAGACATGGTCCCTGTTCTCTTGAAGCTTCTAGCCTAACAGGAAAACAGTACTAATTAAATAGTCACACTAAAAATGACTGTGTAGCAACAATGCTCTGAAGAGTAGAAATGGTTTTGTGATCGTGCTCACTGTTCAAGAACTGTCTTTGAGCTTGATATTTTGTTTACTACAGTATTCCCAGATAACACATGTCCCCTCATGATGGAGGTGAGGATTAGATTTCATGGAATTGAGGCTAGAGTAGGGAGGGGAGAGAACATGAAAGGTGAAAAGACAGGCTAAGCTAGACTCCTTAGGAGAAATTCAAGGTTCAAATACCATGTTTCAAAAATCAGATAGAGGTAGGAGTTGAGTTTAGGGGTCTATGGGCCAGAAGATGGAAGCTGTAAGGACATAGAACTAGAACAAATATGTCTGAAACAAATGAGGAGGTGGTAGGGAAGTTTCTGGAGTCATTCAGAGTCCAGGCAAATATGGATAATTCACCTTTCATGGTCAGGGAAGAAGGAAGGATAGGGCCCTAGGCTGAGCACCTAACCCTTTATTAGACCCTTGTCCTCATCTCTAATCAATGCAGAGACTTTCTGAGCTACCCATCATAGTTTACTTAGGCTGGGTTTGGGAGAAAGATGCCATTTTGAATATATGTAGACAAAGAAAACTGTACCAGTCACTTTCCATCTCCCAGTCAAGATGGGAGAGGTCCCATTCCCTGTTCTCCTTCCTTTCATGAATATGATTTCTTTCCAAGTTCCATTTCCTAGAGAAATTAAACTTAACTCTTAATAGCTAAAAACAAAAGATGTTTCTCCTTTCCAGCTAGCATTTGCATTTTAATAGGGGCTTTCAAAAATGCCTTTACCCAAGGAATGAGTAATTTGGGAATTCCAAGCACCAGGGTAGGGCTAGCGCGTGGAATGGGGAGAAGGGGATGTCCCTCAGATTGTGCCCTTGAAACACTGGTTTTCTCTTTTTGACCATGATTCTGGTTCTGAGAGAGCAGGAAGGGGCTTCCTTAGGGGGCCAGAATTGGCATGGCTGCCTTTTGGTAAGTTCTGTGGGTCTTATTCATGGCAGGCAGAGCCCTTGACTGGATGTGCACAGAGAGAGGAACTTACAAAATTTTGCATGGTGCTTACCCATAAGAACTTTTTGGCAAAAGGGGGGAAATGGTTTCCAAAACCATTGATAAATCAAAAAAGCAGTATTTCTTGACTCAGAAAGGTCCGATTCTAGATATGACTAGAAAAACTGGGTATCTGTCTTATACACAGACTTGCTGTTGGGGGATGGGAAAGGTTAATTACTATTGCCATCTTATACTCCTTCTTCTGGGCAACTGAGAGGAATGGACTCTTAGTTTTAATGCTTTAGTTACGTACAATATTGGGAAATGAAGAAAAGCATCCCCCTGCTCCTTATGAACCTACTTAGACATTTCTTCTTTGTACCTATGCCTCTTTGATGCTACTCCCCTTGTACCTGTATGGAAACACTGTGCTCCCAAATGGGTGAGGAAGATGACAGTTAATGAATGAAAGCAGTGTTGGGTAAGAAAATTCTCTACTAATGAGGACCCAAAGGGATTTACTCCAAGAAGAGACTGGAAACCAAGTCAGACATATGATCCAGCCTCAGCAAGGAGATGTGGCTGGTTGGGAATCTCAAGGAAAGCAGAGCTGAGGATGGGTGATGTGTATCAGTACCAGTCATTTCCCATGTCCACCGGACACCAGGAAATGTTCACATTTTCATCAAGGCATCACTCAGGCCCATCTCTTTCCTGTCATGCCTGCTCCCCCTAAGTGGGTTCAGCCTCTTCATCTCAAGTCTATAAGCTTTTAATATTGGCTTTCTTGATCACCCTCATACCAGTCCTCACTGCCTCCTTCAGGCCACTGACAGGCTTATTTTCTTTAAACTTTCATTATATAACTTTTTTGCTCCCACACTATTAATCCCAAACTCCCAATTTTCTATCAAAACAAATATAAATTCCTTATCTGACTTTCTAGGCCATGTTCAGCTATCCTGTTCTTATACATGTGTGTGTACCTCAAGAATATGGCTGAAATATGTATCCAGTTAAACTCAATCAAACATTTGAAAGTAGTTCATCAGGAGGCAGTAGTTCCCTGAGCCACATTAACTGAATGCCTAGGATAGTACTTCTGCAGGAATCTATCTGAAGGGCTGTCCAGGAAAGAATTGTCGGAAGCCTACAGAGCCTTTCAAGGACAGAGGCAGATGACCACCACATCAAGTTCTGGACAATCAGTAATTGCTCATATGAAAGGAAGACAGAAATTCTCTGAGAAAGATTCTCTTATGCAATGGCCTAGGCTGACAGCTCTCTGGACTGAGAGGATCAGACTGAGCGGGCTGGGAGCATGGGGTAGAAGCCTCATCTGCTTCAACTGAACTTGACTTTTTCCAGCAAGCAATAATATTCCTAGCTCACTCTGTTCCTGTCACCAGGGTACAGTTCTGAGACCAAAACTGACCTACTTTTAAGTCCCAGGTTAGATATCACCATCTTTACCCCACCCTTCTGGACCATAGGATTACTTGCTGTTCTCTATCTCTTTTGAAACCTTGGACCACTTGTCAACTCAGAAGGTCCTCCACAGACCTGGGATCCTTTAAACATACCACATTGTGTGTGTGTGTGTGTGTGTGTGTGTGAAGCCGCTTCAGTCATGTCTGACTCTCTGCAATCCTATGGACTGTGGTCTGCCAGGCTCCTCTGTCCATGAGATTCTCGAGGCAAGAATACTGGAGTGGGTTACCGTGCCAGGGGGATCTTCCCAATGCAGGGATCGAACCTGAGTCTCTTATGTCTCCTGCATTGGCAAGTGGATTCTTTATCCCAAGTGCCGCCTGGGAAGACCACCACACTATGTGTGCTGTGCTAAATCACTTCAGCTGTGTCTGACTCTTTGCGACTGTACCATGCTAAAAGTTGGAGGAATGAAATTGAATGGGAGTAGAGAAAAGTGGTGTGTCCAGTTTTCTCCCTGGAAATGTGGGTGTGTCCAGGTTTTCTCCCTTATTTTTCCTCCTTTCTGGGAATGTAATGAGAAGCTTCAAGGAAAACTTCAAAGTTATGCAGTTCAACCACCCACTCAATTAAAGAATCTCTTTTAAAATGTCTCCTCTGCATTATTACTCTACTTTTGCCTGAGCAGTTCTGGTGATGAGGAGCTCATTATCTCACAAGAAAGTCCAGTCCTTGGTGGTAGCACTCTATTCAAAGTTCTTGATCACCTGAAGCTGAAATCTGGCTCCCTGTATCTTTCAGTATTGGGACTACTGTCCCTTTAACAACAGTGCAAGTGTCTTCCTGTGGGAGGGCCCTTAAATATTTGCAGACAGCTTTGGGCACTTGCAGGTTTCTCTGCTTAAAGTTAGTTACCCCCAGGCCTTTCGATTGTTCCTCATTTGACAGACTTTCATTATTCCCTGGTGAATCCCTTGATAAACTCTAATTTGCCACGGTCATTCAAGTATAACAGACCTCACTGAATGTGATACCACAAATGATGTGGTCTGATTAGCACAGAGCACAGTGACCACATTCTAAGAGCGAATTAACTTTTGGTTAGCCTTGCCACGCTAACATTTGTATGATTTTTATATTTACTGCGGATAAGCTCTTCTCTATTTTCTACTATTCTACTTCACTTAAGTGTGGATCTTTATGTGTACCCTGAGATTTAGCATGCTAGTATAATACTCTCTTTTCAGCTGACCAACTGACCAATAACTATCTGGCTTATTCTTATGCACATTTTTATGTACATCTGCACATTTGAAAGCAGAAGTATGACTTCTGTGCTTTCATTCATAGTTTTACTAAACATGTAAAAATGAGAAAGTAAAAAACAGAGAGCCCCACAGTACCCACCTAGTATCAGCCTATTAAACAAGAATGATTTCTGGTACTCAGTTGTTGAGTCAATGAATCAATCAATACATTGTTCTCATCCCCCATATTTAATCCATCATCATATCCGGCTGGTTATAATCCTAAATTCTGCTTGGACCTATCCATTTCTATCTACTTTTCTCACCACAACCTACAACAAAAAGCCATCTTCTTTCACTTATGACTACAGTAGCCAACTGATTGGTCTGGTGGCCTCTGCCCTGGCTTCTCTACTATCCATCTGCTACACAGTAGCCAGTCATCTTCAACGCAAACCTGATTATGTTACTCCTCTGCTGGTCATGTTGCTCTCAGACTAAAGGACAAAATCTTTAACTGACCCACAATATAAGCACAGTCTGGCCCTTGCTGACCTCTCCAATCTTGTCCTCCACCCCTATACCCACATCAACCTTCTCTCACGTGCATGCGCTCAGGGCCTTTGCACATGCTGGTCCCATTGCCTAGTACTTTCCAAGTGACTCTACCAACCTTCACCTACTTAGCACCTATTCAATCTGTTCTGCTTACCTGTTGATGCATCAAAAACTGCCCCCAAACTTAGCAGCTTAGAACAATGAATATTTTACTCTTTCTCATAACACGTGAGTCAGAAGTTTTGACAGCCTTCTGAGTGATTTTTCTGGTCCTCATGGCATCAACTTGGTCACTTAGCTGATGAATGGGCTAGTCTAGATGTATACTATCTAATTTAGTAGCCACTAGCCACGTGTACCTACTGATTACTTGAAATATAGCTCATCTTAATGAGCTGTGTTGTAAGTACAAAATACCCATGTGATTCTGAAGATTTAGTACAGGAAAAATAATGTAAAATATTCATTAATAATTTTTATATTTATCACATATTGAAATAATATTTTATATATTAGATTAGATAAAATATATTACTGAAATTAATTTCATCTGTTTTTAAATGTTTTAATGTGGCTATCAGACATTTTTAAATTACATATTTGGCTTGCATTATATTTCTATTGGACAGTGCTGATCTAGAACAAGTGTCAGTATTTTTTTTCTTTTCTATAAAAGCCCAGATAGAAAATATTTTCAGCTTTGCAGGCCATATGATCTCTGTCACAGCTTCTCTACTCTATCACTGCAGTACAAAAAACAGTCAAGGACAATAATTAAAGTAGTGGTTATAGCTGCATTTCAACAAAACTTTATTTGTAAAAATAGGTGGTGGTCTGATTTGGTCTTCAGGCTGCAGTTTGCTGACCTTTGATTTAAAGGATTCAGAATTTTATTCACATATATGATGGGTTGGCAGAAATGGCTGGAAGGCTGGTTTCAGCTGGGACTGTTGACCCAGATACCTACACACGGCATTTCCATGATGGTGGTCTCAGTAGTGGGACATCTTGTATAGTGGCTCTGAGCCCCATATTCCAAGAAAGACAAACACTGCAAGGCTTCTTTTGACCTAGCCTCAGAAGTCCTAAACATCCCTTCTAGTGCACTCTATTGGTCAAACAAATGTCTAAGGCCAGCCCAGACTCAAGGAGAGGAAATTAGCGGTCACAAAGGGGTAGGAGGGAGGAGTAGCAAAGAATATGTGTCCATCTTTAATCTATCACATCATTCTTCAAATCTCAGTTTAGATTAGACCTATTATGGGCCCTCCAAGCACTATGAAGCTCTCCTCTGTAGCACTTGTCATCATTGTAATTTTACATTTATTTGTATGATCATCATCCTGCTCATCTACTAACCTATAAGCAACTATAGGAAGAGGAGTCCTTTCCGGTTTTGCTCATCATTACATTCCCAGCACCTCGAACAAGGCCTGTTAAATGGGGCACAGCCAAGTATCTATATGAATATGTATCCCCACATTTCTCTACTGTTCTCAAGCATATCACGAGACACCCTGTCAGAAGTTAAAATTCAGATACAGTCAATTCCCAGCAACCTTCTTATTTTGCAGTTCAGAAACTTTGTGAAAAAGGAAATAAACCTACCCTATTCCTCCAAGGACCTACAAGGTAATCATAGCTGTTCTAAGGGTAGAGCTTCAGGTTCTGGTGCCCTGAGAAGTGATTGACACAGCGTGTCACGCTGAGGCCAGTCAAGGCCCTGGGCAGCTTGTTCTGCCTTCACTGTCTTCTCCCTAAGCTGGCAGTGCCCATCCAGCATGCTTGCTTGGCCAGTCACAATACAAGCTGGCAGAAAACAAAGTACTGGGATCTGAACATTGGACTGAGGCCAACCTAGTCCTCCCTCCATGGAAATTATGACATCTTTTGCTTTGTTCGGAACAAGGACTCTCATATGTGCTGGGAGGAGATGAATGAGTCCACCTTCCACACTGGCCTGGAGCTTAAATGGTAGCTATTTGTGGACACTCTGTTTTTCTTTTTAGCTCTGGGTTAGGGATCAAGGCCTGAACATCTTTACACTCCCTCACAACCTCTAGAACAAGCCTGACACTGAGTAAATTCACTACATGTTTGCATGAGACTGTCTCAATGTACAACCTTCATTAGACACCAGAAAACCTATCAGCATTTATTCTAGACAAAGTAGTGAAATAGGGAACTTTTTTTGCTGCTCCCCAACTTCTGCCTTGGAATCTTTCACTTCCTGAGCCATCATATGTGTACTCCCCTGTCCCACCCCGTGACTGGCCAACACCACCTCACCATATCTGCGTACGGCCTTTCGCCTGAACTAGATCCCACATCCTCCTGCAGACTTGAGACGAAAAAGAGCTCTTCTTAATCCCCTTTGTTCTGTCCCAATGCACGTAGTTGCCAGAACTCTTCTAGGTGAGGCTTAGCTGAAACACAGCAATGTGTGTCTGGAGGTCAGCCCAGGCCAACAAACTCATTACCTGTCCAGGGCTGGGGTTGAGAGAAGCATTCTCTGCCTGGCACATAATAGGTGCTCAAGCAATATTTGTGGACTGAATGGCAGCTCAGGGCAGAAATGTCCCTGATACACAGGGACACTGTGGTCCATCCTACATCTAGCCCTGCCTGTCCCCCTGAGTGTCTCACTCTGATTCTAGGAGCTGCCATCACACCTGGATCCAGGGATGTGCGCTGTTCCCTTGTTACGCTGAGAGTGGGTAGAATTGAAATCTTTTTCCCTTGCTCCTAAAGCACACTTGGGGTTTCCCTGGTGGCTCAGTGGTAAAGAATCTGGCTGCCAATACAAGAGATTCAGGTTTGATCCCCAGTTCGGGGAGATGGAGAAGGGAATGACAACCCACTCCAGTATTTTTGCCTGGAGAATCCCATAGACAGAGGAGCCTGGCAGGCTACTGTCCATGGGGTCACAAAAGAGTTGGACATGACTGAGGGACTAAGCAATAACAACAGCACATCTGAAACCAACTGGAACTTTTAAAGGAACTATACAAGAGTTAAAAAGAACACAGTGAATGATGGATGGAAACTAAATTTCTGGTGGTGAGCAAACTGTAGTGTATATGGAAATGGAAATATAATGTCGTATGAAGTGGAAATATAATGTCATATGAAGTGGAAATATAATGTTGTATACATGAAAAAAATGCTATAAACCAAGTTATCTCAATAAAATTGAAGAAGAATGCAGGGAAGAAACTCCATTTCGTTACCTGAAACATGGGGAAATAAAATCCCACCTTGCTGGGAGGAATAATATACTTGATCATTGAGTTGACTCTCACTCACATTCTATGATAGCCAGGTATGTAAAGTGAGAGAAGATAGTGTCTAATGGGTGCTTTTCTTTAGTTTTGGAGGTGAACCTCCAGCTAAATAAAACGTTGAAACTTGTTCTAGGTTTTTGGCCAGTTCAGTCACCTACAGACTTTATTCTGCTCACAACTGACAGAAATATCCTCACAGAGAATCTCCCCTGTAAATTCTTAGGTTCTTTCCTCTCCCAATCCCCTTTCTGCTCTCTCCCTCCAAAACCTAGAGTTTCTACTTCTCAGGCCCTCTGGAGAAAGTCATGACTCGTAGCTGTGGTTAAGAGTTCATTGCACAGGGAGCAGTGACATTTCTGCTCTGCCTCACCGCCAGTGACATTGAAGGAAACTGGCCCCTCACACACACTCCATGGCTCGAGTGGAGAGAAATTTTTCACATGTATAAAAGAGTATATTTTTATACATTCATACTGTCTAAAAGAGTGTCATGACACTCTCGAGTTTTAGCCCTTATTTTAATAGGGCCTCTAGTAAACCAGGTGTCTAAAGTGTTGGTCAGGATGGTATGCAGTCTCTAAGTTAATGTTAGGGAAGTTTAGTAGGAATATCACTTCTGGGGCATGATTTCAAGGACAAACGTGATTGCTCTTCCCAAAAATCCATAAAAGGCTTTGATAGAAGTATGTTAGGCTTAGATTTGTTCTCTATTCTCTGTTAGGTTTATTCTGCGTAGTTTGAGAGAATGATACCAGTATCAATGAGAGTAAGTTAAGGAGAGGCAGCTTCTCACCCAGGAGAAGACAGAGATTCCAAATAGAGAAGCAAAAAATAATTTTGATGTCCTTCTCAGACCCAGTGCTCCTTCCCACTGAATAAATTACAGGGATCATCTGTCCAGAATTTCCCAGGACCATACAGATTTCATGTAAACTATTTGAATTAAAGGTGATTCATTAAATTTATACCAAAGTATACTTTTGACGGTGTGTCCTGTTTGATACATCACCCAGGGAGGAAAAAAAACTTTGATTACATCAAACATACTGATACTTGGTTTGCAAACAGTGTGAGATTTTTATGCTAGGTAGGAGTTCAGACTCACAGGGTTCGCAGTCCTCAGAATCTATGACAAATTGGATATTGGTAGTGATTTAGGGTGATGAAGTGCACAAAAATTAAATAGAGAACTCCTTTACCTTATGATCCACCAATCCCACTCCTGGGCATATATCCAAAGAAAACTCTAATTCAGAAAGATACATGTACCCAGTGTTCATAGCAGCATTACTTACAGTAGCCAAGACATGGAAGCAATGTTCAACAGATGAGTGGATAAAGAACATGTAGTATATATATACAGTGGAATATTATTCAGCCATAAAAAGTAATGAAATCATTCCATTTGTAGCAGCATGGATAGACCTAGAGATTATCATGCTAAATGAAGTAACTCAGACATGGAAAAGACAAATATCATATGCTATTACTTACATATGGAATCTTTATGATACAAATGAACTTATTTATAAAATGGAAACAGACAGATAGAAAACATATTTATAGTTCCTGAAGGAAGAAGAGGGGAAGGGATTAAATTAGGAGTCTAGGATTAACAGATACAAAACTACTATATATAAAATCAACAGCAAGCTCCTCCTGTAAATCACAGGGAACTACATTCAGTATCTTGTATTAAACTATAATGGAAAATAATTTGAAAAAGAATATATACATATATACAACTAAATCATTTTGATGTACACCAGAAATTAACACAACATTATATATCAACTATACTTCAATTTTTAAAAAAGAGAGCTCTTTTTCCAGATTCTACCACTTACTGGTGTCAGCTTTGGCCCAAAAGATAGTGCCCAAGTTCTGAAACTTATTAAAATACTAGAAGGAAGGCAGAACAATTGGGAGAGTGTGCGAGGTACACAGATTGGACACCTACTATGTGCTTTGGCA
This sequence comes from Odocoileus virginianus, assembly GCF_023699985.2. NCBI lineage: Eukaryota > Metazoa > Chordata > Mammalia > Artiodactyla > Cervidae > Odocoileus > Odocoileus virginianus. Next base: position 9,212,101 of record NC_069677.1, read on the forward strand.
ACTGAATATATTTGTAACTCACTGTCACAAAACACAAATTTTCTCATTTTTCACTAATTAGCACTAATTTTTTAAATATAAAAGAGCTCTACAAATCAATAAGAAAAAAAAAAGGCCAGTGACTAATTAGCACTAATTTTTTAAATATAAAAGAGCTCTACAAATCAATAAGAAAAAAAAAAGGCCAGTGACCCAAATTAATAATAGGCAAAAGAAATGTATAGATATGGAATAGAAAATATTATTTCTTGTACATTTGAAATGATGCTCATACACAAAATAAAAGAAATTCATTTAAAAATTATAGTGAGAAACACCTCACACCCTTTAGGATGGGTACTAAAGAAAAGAACTATAGAAAATAACAAGTGTTGGCAAGAATGTGGAGAATTGGAATTCTTGTACACAGTTAATGAGAATGTAAATGGTATATCCAGGGAGAAACAATATGGCAGTTCCCTCAAAAATTAAAAATAGAATTACCATATGATCCAGTAATTCCACTTTCGAGTATATACCCAAAAGAAATGATAGCAACGTCTGGAAAAGATATTTGTACACTTATGATCATAGCATAATTCACGGCAGCCAAAAAGAGGAAGCAACTCAGATGTCCATCAACAGTTGAACGGATAAACAAAATGTGGCATTTACATACAATAGGATATTATTCAGCCTTAAAAAGGAAGGAAATTCTGACACGTGCTACAAAATGCTTGAATCTTGAATACATTATGCTAAGTTAAATAAACCAGACACAAAAAGACAAACATTGTATGAGTCTACTTATATGAGGTGCCTAAAGTAGTCAAATTCATGGCGATAGAAGGTAGAATGATGCTTTTCAGGGACAGAGGGAGTGGAGGAGCGTGTGGAGTTAGTATTTAATGGGTACAGAATTTCAGTTTTGCAAGATGAAAGGAGTTCTGGAGATGGGTGGTAGTGATGGTTGCACAACAAATGTAAATGTGTTTAATATTACTGCACACTTTAGAAATGAGTAAGATGGTAAATTTTATGTTATGTGTATTTCATGACGACAAAAAAGGAATTTTTTAAAAATTACAATGAGATGTCATTTTAACCTTCCCTACTGGTAAAGATCAATATTAAAAAGCAGAGACATTACTTTGCTGACAAAGGTCCTTCTAGTTAAAGCTATGGTTTTTCCAGTAGTCATGTATGGATGTGAGAGTTGGACTATAAAGAAAGCTAAGCACAGAAGAATTGATGCTTTTGAACTGTGGTGTTGGAGACAACTCTTGAGAGTTCCTTGGACTGCAAGGAGATCCAACCAGTCAATCCTAAAGGAAATCAGTCCTGAATATTCATTGGAAGGACTGATGCTGAAACTGAAACTCCAATACTTTGGTCACCTGATGCGAAGAACTGACTCATTGGAAAAGACCCTGATGCTGGGAAAGATTGAAGGCAGGAGGAGAAGGGGATAACAGAGGATGAGATGGTTGGATGACATCACTGACTCGATAGACAGAAGTTTGAGCAAGCTCTAGGAGTTGGTGATGAACAGGGAAGCCTGGTGTGCTGCAGTCCATGAGATCGCAAAGAGTCAGACACAACTGAGCAATTGAACTGAACTGATTGGTAAAGATTACAAATTAGAAATCTTTTTTGGCAAAATCTATATGAAAATAAGGACACTCATGCTGTGATTTTGTTGGTGGAAACATAAGCATCTAGTTTTAGGGAAGAACAATTTTTCAATATGTGTGAAGATTAAAATTGAAGTCACTTTTTAACATTTTGGTCAAGCCATTCTGCTCCTAGGAAGCTAGCTTATTCTCACATATATGATTTGGCATATGATCAAGGCTCTTCATTGCAGCAGAAGATTGGAAAAAACCCAAATGTCTATTGATAGGGTCTGGTAAAGTAGATTATTGCCATCCAATAGAAAACACCAGAATAATATGCAACTGTTAGAATGAGGATACCCAGTATGTGTGAACACAAAAAAAAATCTCCAAGGGAGTGGTTAGTGTGCAAAACTGCATTATAGTGTGCTAACATTTGTGCTTTATAATAAAATGAAAAAAAAATGGGTCTAAGTTTTCATTTCTCTTTGCCTCAAATAAGTGCAAGTAGAGGCAAGAAACTGCTAACAGGTAAAAGTGGTCACCACTTATTGCTATGGGGAGAAATCAAACTGCTAGGGGGCAGGGTTGGCAGGGAGTTACTTTCCACTGTTTAATGCCCTTGTATTTCAAATTTAGTACTATAAGCAGGTATGATCTATTAAAAATTTTTTATTTTTAAAAAAAGAAATTACAGTCCAGAAGGAAAGAAACATAACAAATACTTTCAGCCTAAAGTCATGCACTGGGTGCTATGGGAAAGGAAAGGAAGGGTGTCTGGCATAACCCACGGGCATCAAGGATGGCTTCTAGACAAATCACCTGCAGGGAAGAAGTGTATGCTGTTGGATCAGGAATAGTTGTATACTTTCACCTGAGCGTTGGTTTATTTTTATCTCATGGACAGATCTGGAAGTTGATTCACCAATTAGAGTTTCCTTATCACTTTAGCTGTTAAAAAGTTAACAAGCCGAACTTGTGACCCATACCATACAAAGTGGGCAGATTTCTATGGTAACCATTTAGCTTTGGCATTGTACTTGACTCCATTTTGTATTCCTGCATCTGGTTTGCTTTTCCCTTGTTTGTAATGTTGGTCATCTTCCCTAGTCTATGCTTCCCTGTAAGCCACTCTACAGCCTTTTTGGTCTAAGGTGGGGTAAATGGGTGAATGAAGAAAGATGGAGGGCAGGAAAAGAAAAGAGAGAGCATGGAGGTTATAGAGCAATGCCTATGATTTTCCTTGGCTCCATCACATAGATTAAGTGAACACTAGTACAGGATTATTAAAGTGGGCTCCTTAGACCAGAAGCATCACTAATCATCTGTGAGTTTGTGAGTCATGGATTTCACTAAATCTACTAAATCAGAATTGCTGTGGAAAAGGCCCAGGAATCTGCTTTAACATGCCCTCCAGATAATTTTTATGCACATTAATATTTGAAACCGCAGGGAAGCCAAAGAAAAATTGATTTCTAAACATGAAAGTGAAAGTCACTCAGTCGTATATGACTCTTTGAGACCCCATGGACTTATACAGTCCATGAAATTCTCCAGGCCAAAATACTGGAATGGGTAACCTTTCCCTCTCCAGGGGATCTTCCTAACCCAGGAATCAAACCCAGGTCTCCCACATTGCAGGCGATTCTTTACCAGCTGAGCCACCAGGGAAGCCCAAGAATACTGGAGTGGGTAGCCTATCCCTTCTCCAGAGGAGCTTCCCAACCCAGGAATTAAACCAAGGTCTCCAGCATTGCAGGCAGATTCTTTACCAACTGAGCTATCAGGGAAACCATAAATACTTTCTATTTTGCCCACCATACCCTTTTATTGGTCAAGATAATAATGCTGCTATTGCCATTTTAGTTGCTCAGTTGTGTCTGATTCTTTGCAACCCTGTGGACTGTTGCTCACCAGGCTCCTCTTTCACCATGGGATTTCCCAGGCAAGAATACTGGAATGGGTTGCCATTTCTTTCTCAGCTACTACAGTAAACAACTCCCAAAATTTCATTAACTTAACACACCAAAATTTTAGTTTTTGCTCACTTCACAGTCCAATATAGATCACTGTGGGGGTGTTAAGAGCTGTTTTATTAATTTGTTCAGCCAATCAGCTTCTTTCATAGTAAGGCTTTACCATCTTCTGGCTGCTTGGACTCCTCCTCTGGATCCTCTGCATCAAAGAAGGCAAGGGATAGAGGCAAGAGAAAGGCTTTAGCGCTGTGGTACCTGGAAGTAATGCCCATCTTTTCTGCTCACAATTCCACTGGTCAAAACCCAGTCACACGGCCTACTTAGTGTGGGGGTGGGGGTTGGGAAATAGGATATGTCTGTAGGGTTAGGAGAAAAAGAAAATGGCTTTGATGAACACACTGTATCATCTTTGCCACACCCATGGGCTGAAGTGAATTTCAAGCTCCACTTTGTGACATTTTGGTTTTTGGTTTCATTTTCTAATCGAGTTTTATCTTCTCTGTTTTAACTCTAGCACCATGGGACTGCGAAACACTCTCATTGTGATGGCCCTCCTGCTCTCTGGTAAGCACACTTTTGGCTTTATAAAGTCCTAGAATCCTCCTACTATCTCCCCATGAACCTGAACTGCAAGCTGGGGCTTTAGACTTGATGGGTTTTACTCACTTTCTATTCAGTGTTCACAAGACCACAAGCCAAAAAGACTTTCATGGAGAAGAAGGGAGCATCATAGTTGAGAACAGGTATCTCAGCTGATGGCAGGTCCAACCTGAGATGGAGCCCACACCTTCTGCCATCTTACACCTGCTTAAATGCCCCTCAGCTAATCATATCAGCTGCTCTACCATCAAGCTAAGGGGCTAAGCTTCAGGGCTTCTCACCTGCACAGTTCTTTCCAAACCACTCCAAGACCTCAGAAGGAGCCTTAACAGTGCAGTCACGGGTCTTAGGTCTTACTAAAGTTTTCATTAGTAAGATATTTTAACCACAATAAGTTAAGACCATTGTCTCTTTCCACTGTGACTTTTTTTACTTGTCTCTCTGTCACATTCTCCCCCTATTGAGCAGCGTTGCAGTGACCATGGGCATTTTGTTTTGTGTTCTGTATTCTTTTTTTTAAAGAGCTCCTCTCTCTAAAAATAAATTTTAGAAGTGTCAGGCCTCAGAAAACTCCAACCTTCCCTGTTTGCTGCTTTCTCTCAGTTTACTTTCATCAGTAAACTGGGGCTGGCCAAGGTTCCTGCCACTCATCTTGGGACTGGGTGCTGTTAGTTTCTCCTGACCCATGCTCTTCCTGCTGCTTGTCTTCCCCGCCCTCCGCGCTGAGAGGGAAGTGTCCTGGTCCTGGTGTGGGGCAGACGGGGAGGGGTAGCCCACCTGCTGTTTGGCTGCAGCAGAGCACAGGCTGCCCCTAACTAACTAGACTGGCCATGAGCTCACCTCCTCCCAGTGGCCACGCAGAAGGCCCTTGGCCACTGACCTCATCCCTGCTGTAGTTGACAAAGAGTCAGGCTACGAGGGAAAGAGTCTCCCTCAGATCGATGCTGGCTGGGACAGGCTTTTGGGGATGTGCTTTCTGCTTAGCACCCTGGAGCTTTCTGTGTCTGTGCTATAGACATGTTACCTGATCTACAGATGGGCTAACAGATCACTGGCTTTGGTCATAATACTAGCTTTCACCTCCCAGGACCAATATGATTTGCTATTTTAACTCTTGAGAAAGTAGAAGTTATGTGTGAGCAGGGGCAGAGAGAAAGGGGTTGAAGCAAAGCTTTGGAGAACATTATCCAGCAAGAACCTCTTCCCATCCCACTTCTGATTTTTTTATTTGACAAGCATACAGATGTAGCACTTACAAAAATTTGTGCCAGGTGCTATTCTAAGCATTTTATAGATATTAACTCATTTAAACATCATCATAACTCTGCTTTAGGTATTGTTATGATTCCCTATTTTACAAATGTACAAACTAAAACCCAGAGAGGTTAAGTAATCTGCTTAAGACAACATTGCTGATAAATGGCAGAGCTTGAGTTCATACCCAGCAGTATAGATGCAGCATCTGTTCAGTTCACCTTAACACAATGCTACTTCTCCTAACTTTTGCTAGGGAACCTTTCATATAGTAGGATTTGTCCCTTGGGCACCCGAACAGGTTTGATAGATCATGTGGCTTGTGCCTTAGTCAAGTTCACAATTTTCCCATCAAATACATCCTCCAAGTTCCCTGCAGTCAATTCCTTAGCTGTCCCTACAGCTTGGGCCCTGGTCTTTGTCATACAGTGACCAGCCCAGGTCTTATAACTTGGGAGAGAAGAAAGAAAAATGGCCTGAAAACAGAAAAGTCTGAATTGAGATATCATTCACCCCTTCTCCCCCTAAACTTTCTGACTCTGGCCATGGAAAGTGAAAATAAAACTGAGAAACCTCACCAAAATTGAGTCCAGGTGTCACTTTTGCCCTTGCTTTGCGTTTGAAATTGCTTCAACACTTCCTGACTTCTGAAAAGAGTTGTCAATACTGAAATTTTAAAAATAACTCCTCCAAATAGAAGTCATTTAAGCTTTATGGTGATGAGAGAATAGTGGTTATATTTTTGGCAGTACAAATTTAAAGTGGGATAGAAGACAGTGACACTTGATTAGAAGATAATATTGCCAGTACTTCACACAGGATTAAAAATAACAACAACAAAACAGATTTCATTCTTATGTAAAGAATGAAAAGGAACCGTTCTCCCTTTCTTGTTTCTACTTGAGCTTCGTCTCTGGTACTGCCACGCAGACTAAGTCAAGTAGAACCAAGAAAAAAGTTTTCTTTCCCAATAATTTTTGGAGGTCTTGTGAGATTAAACAAGACCAATAAAAAAAAAAAGAATGAAAAGGAATCCATCTGAATCTCATCTTTCTTCTCAGGGCACATCTCTGCTTACTGGGTTGGCGAGCAATGACCTACTCATAGGCAGGCATCCAAAGGGAGAAACGGGATGCAATTGACCCAGCAAAAACACAGGGCTGAATAATTCATTTGACAGCAGATATAAAACAATGCAGTGAAATAATTCTGTTTCTCCTTTTCTCCCTAATATGTTTTGTGTCTTCCCCTAGTCATGGAAATCAGACAATGTATTTGCTGACTCTGCCCATGAGGCAAAAATTGGATGAGAGTTTGAAACCTAAAAGGGCAAGAAGGCAGCCTTCTTGCATAATTAGATTATAATTTGTGCTTAGATTATAATTTGTGTTTAGATTAAAATTTGTGTTTATTAGATAAAAATTTGTGTTTATAAAGCTAAAGGAATGTTGAGCTGCCACGAGCAAAGGTACCTCTAGGTCCAGCTCTGTTTGCTGCTATCCCAGCACCTCCAGTAATACTTAAATCTGGAGTCAGAGTGGTATTTGGGAAATCAATAGTTCACACATCAGGAGGAAGTTTCTTCTTAGTTTGACTTCTGAAGGATGCTCTCTTATTGTCTGGAGGTTCTCTGGGTCCTAGGGCTTCTCATTTCTCTTGAACAATACTTCTGGTTGAACAATTAATATACAAGGAGTAGTTGGGGGTTCTTCCTTCACTGTTAAGATTTACATAAAATTGGCTCAAACCTTCATTTTGTATCTGTTGTAAAGGTTTATTGTTTCTCCCGGATTTTTCCAGGTTCCTATATGGGTGGTTGCGTGTTTATATGGCTACTTTGACTCCCACTTCCTGTTGCTGTTGATAGTGGTCACTATAATCACAGAGGTGGATAGATAGTTCAGACCTAATTCCCAAATTCCCAAAGAAGTGTCATGGAGCCTCATGGTTCTCCTTTTGGAGTCACTCCTTTAAAATTAAGGTACTGTTTCAGGGGTATTTGAAATACTTGTGTGCTTCCCAGTAAGGAGTATCTTACTTCTGAAGTAGTGGATCATTTTAATGTTTAGTAGGTTCCAGAGAGAATGGGCTGTCTGACAAGTTAATTTATTGGAAGATGGTCACTGAATAGGGTAAGCATGGGGTTGATTGGGAGCAGGGGTGATATCTGTAGGGAACAGAGAGGCTCCAATGGCGAACAAACTACTTCGGGAAGAGGCAAGAGTTTGAGAGACTGTAGCTTGTTTTTCCTTTGTGAGAGATCTTAATACCATCTCCAAATTATGCAACTCAGGATTTCAGTCCCCTTGGTACTGTTGAGATTTACGGAAACAAAAATACTTGTAACCCTTCCTTTATAGCCATTGGCAGCCACAGGGCCAAATTCCAGGGCCTCACAATTACAAAAACTCTTTCAACATCCTCTAACAGTATTTACCCATCCTTGGTTTCATTTTCACTTTCTTTCATTCCTTCTCCCTGTAGATGTCTCTATTAAAAAGTATTCTGCTCTCTGTACTATTTAAAAATCACTTCTGTGGTCCTTACAATAATGTAACAGGTGAGAGAATAAAAATAGTTATGTATAGTTATGACCACAATATACATGCAAATCCCTGAATATGTTTTATTCAGTATTGTTTCATACACACTGTTTCAAGATTCTAAGTTCTTTTCATTTTTATAATTTTTGAAACTATTAGTTCAGTGAGTCAAAATGCTGTAATTTGCTTTATTTGTGTGTGTTTTATTCATTCAGAAGTAATTGCCCCCATTGTCTTCTTTGATTTATGGTTGCTGAGAAGTTTTCATTCTAATTGTCATTTTTTTTTAATTTTTTAAAAATTAATTAATTCATTTATTTTACTTTAAAACATTGTATTGGTTTTGCCATACATTGACTTGAATCCGCCATAGGTGTACATGTGTTCCCCATTCTGAACCCCCTTCCCACCTCCCTCTCCATCCCATCCCTCTGGACCAGCCCCAAGCATCCTGTATCATGCACCAAAACTGGACTGGTGATTCGTTTCACATATGATAATTTACATGTTTCAATCCCATTCTCCCATATCATCCCGCCCTCGCCCTCTCCCAAGAGTCCAAAAGATTGTTCAGTACATCTGTGTCTCTCTTGCTGTCTCACATACAGGGTTATCGTTACCATCTTTCTAAATTCCATATATATGCGTTAGTATACTGTATTGGTGTTTTTCTTTCTGGCTTACTTCGCTCTGTATAATAGGCACCAGTTTCATCCCCCTCGTTAGAATTGATTCAAATGAATTCTTTTTAATGGCTGAATAATATTCCATTGTGTATATGTACCACAGCTTCCTTATCCATTCGTCTGTTGATGGGCATCTAGGTTGCTTCCATGTCTTGGCAATTATAAACAGTGCTGCGATGAACATTGGGGTGCACGTGTCTCTTTCAGATCTGGCTTCACGGTGTGTATGCCCAGGAGTGGGGTTGCTGAGTCATATGGCAGTTCTATTTCCAGTTTTTTAAGGAATCTCCACACTGTTCTTCATAGTGGCTGTACTAGTTTGCATTCCCACCAACAGTGTAAGAGGGTTCCCTTTTCTCCACACCCTCTCCAGCATTTATTGCTTGTAGACTTTTGGATAGCAGCCATTCTGCCTGGCATGTAATGGTACCTCATTGTGGTTTTGATTTGCATTTCTCTGATAATGAGTGATGTTGAGCATCTTTTCATGTGTTTGTTAGCCATCTATATGCCTTCTTTGGAGAAATGTCTGTTTAGATCTTTGGGCTATTTTTTGATTGGGTCATTTATTTTTCTGGAATTGAGCTGCAGGAGTTGCTTGTATATCTTTGAGATTAATCCTTTGTCTGTTGCTTCATTTGCTATTAGTTTCTCCCATTCTGAGGGCTGTCTTTTCACCTTGCTTATAGTTTCCTTCATTGTGGAAAAGCTTTTAAGTTTAATTAGGTCCCATTTGTTTATTTTTGCTTTTATTTCCAATATTCTGGGAGGTGGGTCATAGAGGATCCTGCTGTGATTAATTTTGGAGAGTGTTTTGCCTATGTTCTCTTCTAGGAGTTTTATCATTTCTGGTCTTACATTTAGATCTTTAATCCATTTTGAGTTTATTTTTGTGTATGGTGTTAGAAAGTGTTCTAGTTTCATTCTTTTACAGGTGGTTGACCAGTTTTCCCAGCACCACTTATTAAAGAGATTGTCTTTTCTCCATTGTACATTCTTGCCTACTTTCTCAAAGATAAGGTATCCATAGGTTTGTGGATTTATCTCTGGGCTTTCTATTTTGTTCCATTGATCTATATTTCTGTCTTTGTGCCAGTACCACACTGTCTTGATGCCTGTAGCTTTGTAGTAGAGCCTGAAGTCAGGCAGGTTGATTCCTCCAGTTCCATTCTTCTTTCTCAAGATTGCTTTGGCTATTCGAGCTTTTCTGTATTTCCATACAAATTGTGAAATTATTTGTTCTAGTTCTCTCAAAAATTACCTCAAGAAACAAGAAAAAAGTCAAATAAATAACCTAACTCTACACCGAAAGCAACTTGAAAAGGAAGAAATTATGAACCCGAGGGTTAGTAGAAGGAAAGAAATCTTAAAAATTAGCACAGAAATAAATGCAAAAGAAGCAAAAGAGACCATAGCAAAACTCAACAAAACCAAAAGCTGGTTCTTTGAGAAGGTAAATAGAATTGACAAACCATTAGCCAGACTCATCAAGAAACAAAGGGAGAAAAATCAAATCAACAAAATTAGAAATGAAAATGGAGAGATCACAACAGACAACACAGAAATACAAAGGATCATAAGAGACTATTATCAGCAACTATATGCAAATAAAATGGACAACTTGGAAGAAATGGACAAATTCTTAGAAAAGTACAACTTTTCAAAATTGAACCAGGAAGAAATCGAAAATCTCAAAAGACCCATCATAAGCACGGAAATTGAAACTGTAATCAGAAATCTTCCAATAAACAAAAGCCCAGGACCAGACAGCTTCACAGGCGAATTCTACCAAAAATTTAGGAAGAACTAATACCTATACTACTCAAACTGTTCCAGAAAATTGCAGAGGAAGGTAAAATTCCAAACTCATTCTATGAGGCCACCATCACCTTAATACCAAAACCTGACAAAGATACCACAAAAAAAGAAAACTATAGGCCAATATCACTGATGAACATAGATGCAAAAATCCTTAACAAAATTCTAGCAAACATAATCCAACAAAGTATTAAAAAGATCATACATCATGACCAAGTGGGCTTTATCCCAGGGATGCAAGGATTCTTCAATATCTGCAAATCAATCAATATAATACACTACATTAACAAATTGAAAAATAAAAACCATATGATTATCTCAATAGATACAGAGAAAGCCTTTGACAAAATTCAACATCCATTTATGATAAAAAAAAAAAAACCCCTCCAGAAAGCAGGAGTAGAAGGAACATATCTCAACATAATAAAAGCTATATATGGCAAACCCTCAGCAAACATTATCCTCAACAGTGAAAAATTGAAAGCATTTCCCCTAAAGTCAGGAATAAGATAAGGGTGCCCACTCTCACCACTACTATTCAATATAGTTTTGGAAGTTTTTGCCACAGCAATCAGAGCATAAAAAGAAATAAAAAGGAATCCAAATTGGAAAAGAAGTAAAACTCTCACTGTTTGCAGATGACATGATCCTCTACATAGAAAACACTAAAGACTCCACCAGAAAATTACTAGAGCTAATCAATGAATATAGTAAAGTTGCAGGATATAAAATTAACACAGAGAAATCCCTTGCATTCTTATACATTAACAATGAGAAAACAGAAAGAGAAATTAAGGAAACAATTCCATTCACCATTGCAACGAAAATAAAATACTTAGGAATAAATCTACCTAAAGAAACAAAAGACCTATATATAGAAAACTATAAAACACTGATGAAAGAAATCAAAGATGATACAAATAGATGCAGAAATATACTGTGTTCATGGGTCAGAAGAATCAATATAGTGAAAATTAGTATACTGCCCAAAGCAATCTACAGATTCAATGCAATCCCTATCAAGCTACCAATGGTATTTTTCAGACAACTAGAACAAATAATGTCATTGTTTTATAGGTGTCCTTTCTTCATTTTCTTTTTAAGAATGAAAGATTCACTTCTTCATAAATTTGAAAAAGTATTTGATGTTTTTTGTTTAGCAGCTTCACCACAATGTATCTAGGTACAGATTTATTGTCATTTATCTTCACTTATTGTCATGGTACTGAGAATGCACTTCTGATCTAAGGACTTGTGTCTTTCTCAGTTTTGAATAATCACAATCTTTAAATATTGTTTCTCTACCATTCCTCCCATTCTCTTCTTTTAGGAACTACTAGTACTTCTCAGACTAACTCCTCTGGACTCTTAACCTGTTTTTCCATATTTTCATTTCTTTCTCTCTCTGTGCAGTAGAGCAGTCAAGGGTTAAGTGGGTCAGCACAGACATGGGGGTCTTCAGACTGTTGAGGGAGCTCAGATCAAAAGGCTCCAGCAGTTTTATGGACCCTGGGGAGAGGTGGAAAGGAAGGATGAGGGGGAAGGGCTCAGAATGGAAATACTGAGTCTGCTGGAGAAAAGTAAGCCTGCAAGGTGAAAATGCCTCCAAACATAAGGCAGCCTCATCAGAGGCATCTCAAGAAGACCTCTGCCCAAGGCCCCAAATAAAGAAACTGTAAAACAAAGGTGCCTGGGCTACAATACAAATATGTGAAAGAGCGTGACTGGCTGTGAAGGGGGCAAATCCTTGACTGCAACCCCCTTCCAAGACTGCAATGTCTTCTTGGCTGTGCAAAAAGACTGAAGTGGTGAGGCCTTGAGATAGACTGTACCTGGCCTTTTGGAGGAATGACAAGGAAGCCAGTATAGCTGGGGCAGAGTAAGTGAAGGGAAGACATCTGAAAGTTACCAGGGATCAGCTTACATAAGACTTCATAGTTCACAGGAAGGATTGGGGTATAGTTCTCCATCTGATGGGAAGGGATTTGGATATAATTTTCAGAATGATGAGAAGCCATCAGAGACTTTTGAACAGGAGTGTTATACTATCTGAGATGCATTTTTAAGGATAAATTGGGCTTAAGGAATTAGATTTGGGAACAAGGGTAGAAGTAGGGAGATAAGTGAGGAGGCAATTGCAATTATCCAATCAAAAGGTAGTGGAGGTTTGACCTAGGGTACTATCTGCAGATACAGTGAGAAATATTCCAATTCATAACATATCCCAATGAGGTGAGAGAATTTATGGAGTGGTGGTAGGAGAAAGAATAAAATGAAAAGGTAAGAGGTGGTGGCCACAAGGTGAGATGCTTGCTATTGAGAGTTTTTAGGAAGTGAGGTGATAACAATAAGATCTGAATTCTGGTCCAGGGAGGAGATGACTGAGGTAGAAAGGACAAGATACTGGAGGAAAAGAGGACAAGAAAGAGAGAGGTTGGGCATTGTATGCAATGGGCTGAATTGCCTAGACAAAGGCAGTGATGGGGAAGCTAGGTGCTCAGATCTTCAGTGAATAAGGGTGTGCCTAAGACAAGATGGATAACAACAACTATAAGGGGCAGCGGGTGGTACAATCTGAGGGCTTGGACTTGCCAGGAGCTGAGTTTTTTGACATGTAGTGATATGTTTTACATTTATCTTATATGATACTTCATATATTTTAATAGACCATATTTCATATAATATATAGTATAGTTATATATTTGATAAAATATACAGATATTATATACCTATAATATATGTACATAACTGTGTATGTATTTATATCTATAGTGGGATCCACAGTGAGCATGAGATCAAAGCAAAGCTAGTCTTAACAGAAATATCATCTCAGCCATGAAAACTCCTAGAGAACCATCCCTGCCCTAGTCACTACTTAAGGGGTGATGAGAGGAAATTGACCAGGATGTCAGAATTTGGGAAAGAATGGAGTTTCAAGAAGGAGAAACTGCCAACAGTGTGGTGTTCAACAGTGTGGTCAGATAAGATAAGGTCTAAAAAGTGTTCTGCATTTAACAATGGGGGGAAGCCACTGACAACACTTGCCAGGGACGTTTCATCAGCGAGGTGGAGACAGAGGCAAGGGTGGAGACAGCAATCACTGCTTAGTCTTTAAGAAAGTTCACTTGAGAAAGAGAAACTACAAGCAGTAGCAGAGGGTACTGCTGAAGTAACTGCTGGGAGGAAGGGAGAGGGTTTACCAAGTAGAGTGAGCAGCCCAGAGGCCAAGTTAAGTGAACTAGAGACAAGTGATTTGTAATGTCACCAGTCTAATCAGTTGAATAATTTTCTCCAGGAGCGTTCAAACATTGTCATGAGAACAGATATGTAGATCAAAAGTAGATTGTTCTTGGAATGAAATCTGCACAAAAGGGCAAGTTTACAGAAGTTTCTTACAAAGGAATAATTGAAAAAATATACTATTGCTGCACTATCCAACATGATAACCACTAGCCACATGTGGCTATTTAAATTTAAATTAGCTAAAATTAAGTAAAATGAAAATCAAGTATCTTAGTCATACCTCCTACCTACTAAGAGACTGCTTTTGGAAAGCACTGCATTATAAGGTATAGACTGGATAGAGCTGAAGTCATGAGGAAGTTCAGAAACAGATGAAGGTAATCAAGAGCAAATCTTGGAAGATGATATCTTGCAGACAGAGATTGGTACATTGAGGTTTAAGATTCTAGGGACAGAGATGTTCTTAGCAATAATATTTAGGATTATGCCATGGGAAAGGAGTTGCTGAAATAGCCTGTGGATGAAGATCTTTCAAGTGGCAAAGATCAAAGAACATTGAGTCATGGTTGCTGGTAAACTTATCCATGCCAAAGCCACCTTTGATATTTGATAGGAACAATTGATTGAAAAGGAAGACCTTACATCTAATGCCAAAAATCTTCAGTGAGTAAGGAAGTAGTGACAAATGATTAGTAGCTAACAGCAGTGAAAGAGAAGAATACCTTAAAGACGGAAGAGTGTTACTAAAGGTCCCTGTAAAGTGTCATAAAACAAGCAGTGGCTGGGGGCAAAAGCACAACCTTATGGGAAACATTTGATGAAGAGGTTGAAGACATAAAAGAGTTTATTACAATGGAATGACACTGGTAGGGCTTTGGAGGAAGTTTAGTAAAAGAAGGGAAATTCATGAGTACAGATAAGCATAGTAATATGAGAAGTAGATGACCTAGAATACATAAGATATGCATTTGGGTAGTAGCTGGGGAAAACTGAAGTCCTGGGTGGGGTCAGAGACCTCACAAGTTTAGATGACTATAGTTTCTGTGTGAAAGCCAAACAGTATCTTGGTGATAAAGTCCTCGGCTGATAAAGTGGACTTTATCGTCAATGTCCTCCTGATAAAGACATTGGAGGTTTCTAAATGGATTCTTGAGTGGCCATCTCCTAACATATTTATATGCTAAGTGCTAAGTCACTCGAGTCATGTCTGACTCTTTGCAACTCTATGGACTGTAGCCCACCAGGATCCTCTGTCTAGGGGATTTTTCAGGCAAGGAAACTGGAATGGGTTGCCATTTCCTCTTCCAGAGGATCTTCCTGATCCAGGGATCCTTTATGTCTCCAGCACTGGCAGGTGGGTTCTTTACCACTAGCACCACCTGGGAAGCCTGTTATAACTAGACCCAGACCATTTCTATGACTCAAGTGCCAGGGAAGAGAGAGAATCTCAATGTTTAATCTCCAGGGGAGCCCAGTGAATATAGTAGCTGGGTGGCCTTAAATTTAGGGTCATAACAGGGGAAGCCTGAAGCCACTTAGAGAGAGCAGACTTTGAGCTAAATCTTCCCTATATCGTCAGAGAAGTGATTAGCATGCATATCTCTGAGTTAAGTCATGGAAGCCAGTGGTTGGTGGGGAACTATGGAGTCTAAGTTGTGAAATACTTTCAGTTCCACTCAAAAGGAACTTCAGAGTGATTTCCACTCCAGGGTGTAGAGAGAAGGTTTGGGGAGGGATGGGTGGAAACAGATATTTCCTATTTCATCATCACTCTTTTCCACTGTAGACAGAGATAGAAATACTCTACTGCAGCTTTTCAAACTGGAGGTCTGTTAAAAATGCAGATTCTGACTCAGAAGGTCTGGAGTAGGGCTAGAGATACTGCATTTCTGACAGTCCCTGAGTGACGCTGATGCCTTTAAAACACAGATCACACTTTCGGTTGTTAGATGAGAGGGGAGCGGTTGGATGGGTGGAAGAAAAATTCCTTCTTATCTTTGAGAGAGGGAGCCTGGGTCATGGATCTGTCTGTCGGTGGAGAAAGCAGGCAGACAGGAGAAGAAGTACTGTGAGGCTGTGTAGAGATGCAACCCTAAATCAGGGAGACAGAAGAAGCCAAAGGCAAAGTAATTTCCAGGCTAGAGGCACAACTGACTGCTGAGTAATAATATACCATGTCAGTTAACTGACAGAATTTTCAACTATGTATTTGGTTTCTCCACTAGGTCATCTGCTCTATATCATATGGCAAATTTGTGATAAAACCAGCATGAGTTTCCCCAGAGATAGTTGCTAGAAGCTTTTACAGCAGGTGGCACCCTTAGATTATCACTCAGAGTTTAGCAAAGGAACATTATCCCGGGAGTGCCTGGTAAGGTGGTTACTGAAAACAGAAAGTTGTCTTTAAGTCCCCCTTTCACTGTTCCAAGTATCCAGGTAGATTTTCCCACCTCTCTCCACTATGGAAATACATGCTGTACAGAGACTGTACTTTATACTTTCAAGGGCTTCACAGTATTCTAGCAAGTATAACGCAACAAGCAGTGATTCAAACTTGTGCTGACTCTCAGTGATGCCTGGAGTCCCTTCCCATAGAGTTCAAGACCACCCCAATCCCCTCCTTGCTTATCCATTCTCACTGGGCTACTCTGTACCCACTTCAGTTTTGCCAAGTGCATATCACTATTTCTCTTTTAGAAAGAAAAACCCATTTCTCTTAAGAAGAGAAACCCATTGATCATATCAATTTAAGTTCTCCTACTACCACCCAAGAACACCTCAAGTAACATCTCTCATCTCCCTCGCCAACCTACCTCTCCTTTCCTTTTTAATGTCAACATCCCTTTACTGAAGTCTGGAATGATGAAGCTTAGTTAGAACCCATCCTAATTCCCTTCCCAAAGTGGCATCTAACTTCATGTTAACTAAGAAACAGCATTTCACCACCTAACCCTGTACTTCTCACTCACCACAATTTCTTGGCAAGTTTCAAGTAATTCTGTGATCCAGAATGAATCCTACAAAACCCTATAATCCATCGCATTTAAGGAGTTATGTGGCCCAAATATAAACCCCAATATGCCCTCAGGAATGAAAACCTTTCTCTGAACTCTCCCAGAACATTCTCTAGGGTTTGAAAAAGTTTCCAAAAGCAAATGCATGCATGCTGAGGAGAGCAAGTTTGTGGTACCTGGGGATTCCCCAATACTCCAAAAGTACATCCTCACCTTCCCACTTGTGATTCATTTCCAGCATTTCATTCATGTACTAAAATGGTCTTTGACCACCACAATCCCAAAACAACCATCATATTTGCCCAGTTCTCTTTCTGATCTCTGAAAGAGCTTAGATAGGTTACAGAATAGAGGCCTTGGTTGACCATTTGTGTCATTTCCAAACTGTTTTATATCCTTGAAAGAGCTGGCTGTGGGAGAAGCAGTCATGAGGAAAGCTCTATAAAGGGAACTATTTGAATTTTAAAGATGTTATTCACTGTGGTTCCCAGCTACAAGACATAATGAAAGGAAGGATATCACATTTGTTACCATGGTCAGAAATCTTTTCTCCATAGCGGGTCAAGGAATTAGGGAATAGGGAAGGGAGGGGGAAACTTTCAGTCATGGTAAAGCAGTACTGGAGCCTATAACAGCTACGGTGGAAAGAATTAATATTCAGATTATAGAAAGGTAACCAGTGGGTGAAAGAGTTATATAACTCTGCTGGCTTTTCCTGTTCTGGCATTTAAATTCACAGAACCACAGTACTGGAAGAAACATTAGAATGTTTAGTCCACCCATTCATTAAACAGATAAGAAAACCAAGCTGCACAGGAGTTGCAGTTTGCACAAAGCCAACCAGTTAGCAGTAGAATGAGAACAAAAACCCCTTCCTTTCTCCACATACCAGTGTGTATGCACTGTTCCAGAGTTTAATATCTTCTTCTTCAAGATCATTACTAAGAAGATAGCAACTGGGTATTGTATAAAGAGAAATGGAGTTTCTGAGGTTTTTATTTTTCCCTCTTGTTTCTCCTTCCCCAGTTTCCACCATTCCTTTTTCAGGTGCTGCTTCCTTGAAAAGTCATGCCTTCTTCAACGAGACTGGAGAACTGCCATGCCACTTTCCAAACACTCAAAACCTCAGCCTGGACGAACTGGTGATATTTTGGCAGGATCAGAATAAGTTGGTTCTCTATGAGCTATTCAAAGGCCAAGAGAAGCCAAATAATGTTCATCCCAAGTATATAGGCCGCACAAGCTTTGACCAGGACAGTTGGACCTTGCGACTCCACAACGTTCAAATCAAAGACACAGGCTCATATCAATGTTTCATCCATCATAAAAGGTCCCAAGGACTGATTTCCATCCACCAGATGAGTTCTGACCTGATAGTGTTGGGTATGTAGTCAATGGTGTGTTCAGATCCCAGGCCTTCTCAGATAAGACTTCAATAGGTGGGGAAGGGGGTACCTCGAGAGAGAGGCAGAGGACAGCCAAGTCTAGGAAGCCCGCCTGAGGGGAATGCAGGGCTTGGGAGTAGGGAACTAAAAATCCTTTGTACTATTTATGGCTTACTTCTGAAGGATCTGTAAGAATCTGCTCTGGGGACCAGCTAGAGCTAACTAAGCCAAGGTAATGCAGCTAAGTGAAAACCATGGGTGATTTGGACATTATTAAGTTTATATGAACCGTACAGGTCTCTAATCTCTTTTACATCCTTTTTTTCTTTTAGTCCAAGATTTCTCACCCACTAAATCTTTACCTGGAGTTCTTTGCAAGGGTGACAACTGGATAATTGGGGATTTCCCTCAGTCTCCTGCAAGTTGCTTACAACTTGCTTGTTGCCCAATCATGAGCCCAGAAGACAGGAGGGAAATAACCCAAGGCACACAATCCAAAAGCTGACAAACCAGCTCCTCTATTTTTCCAAGCCTTGAAAAAACCTAAATGACACTACAGATTTTTTTTTATTAAAATACAATAAAATTAATCATTTTTATCTGGGTGTATAGTTCTATTAATTTGAACTTAGGTACAGATGTATGTAACCAGCAACACAAAGAAAGTGAAAGTGTTAGTTGTTCAGTCGTGTTCAACTCTTTGTGACCCCTTGGACTGTAGCTCACCAGACTCTTCTGTCCATGGGATTCTCTGGACAAGAATACTGGAGTGGGTTGCCATTTCCTTCTCCAGGGGATCTTCCTGACCCAGGGATCTAATCTGGGTCTCCTGCACGGCAGGCAGATTCTCTATCATCTGAGCCACCAGAGGTCAGTAACCAGCAATATAAACAGGATACAAATCATTTTCAGCACTCTAAAAAAAAATTTCCCCATGCTATGCCCTTTTAATCATACCCTCTCTATACCCATAACCCCTGTTTTGCCTCCTACAGACTTATCTTTTGTGACTATCAAATAAATGAAGTCATACAGTATGTAATCTTTTAAGACCAGCTTCTTTTATTTAACATAATGCCTTGGAGAGTCATCCAAGTTGTCACATGTGTCAAAAGTCTATTCCTTGTTACTATGAATAGCAACATTTTTGTTTATCCATTCAACCCATGGAAGACATTGGGTTGTTTTAAGTTTGGGGCTATTATGAATAGAACTGCTATAAACATTCATGTAAATCTCTATCTGGATAGATACCCAGGTGCAGAATTACTAGATCCAGAATAACTATAGTTAATGAGGTTTAAAGTAGATAACACCTTGGCAATGTACCTTCTATTGCCACATCAAATACAAGCAGAATGCTTAAGTAGTGGGTTGATAGAGCAAAACTTGTAAAGATAGCACACAAATCACTGAAATTATAGAAAAATATACTCAACTATTAGTTAGTACGTAGAACCTGTACAATACCTAGTGATTAGAGAAGGAGAGTAAGGGATTTGGCTGGCAGAAGGGGCTAGCCCTCCTGTGGCTCAGAGAGCACCTCCTTGATTGGGGTAAGCAGGAAGCATGGTGGCCCCAAACTCCATTCCTGAAAATAAATGTGGAATCATTATGTGGCTTTCACCATAGGTCAAGGCCCACAATTTACACACCCTAAGGCTGCCAAGTATACTCCCAATGAGTTCCCAGGGTACCTAGTTATCTGCTATTCCATTCCAGATACATCAAATTTAAACTGATTTCTTTCTTTCTTTTTTTGTACCTCTATTCTGCTTTCAGCTAACTTCAGTCAACCAGAAATAAGTCTAATTGCTAACCAAACAGAAAAGCCTAACATCATCAATTTGACCTGCTCATCTATGCAAGGTTACCCAGAACCTCAGGGGATGTATGTGAATCTAACAACTAAAAATTCAACTATCACCTATGATGCTGTCATGAAGAAATATCAAAATAATATCACAGAATTATACAATGTTTCTATCAGCGTGTCTTTTCCCATCCCTCCTGAAACAAATGTGAGCATCATCTGTGTCCTGCAACTTGAGCCAAGGAAGATAATTTTATCCCTACCTTGCAATATAGGTAAGCCTGCTTCCCCAGACTGTTCTTTTTATCAGGTATAATACACAGATGGGTAAGGCAGATCATCCAATGTCCCCTGCTTGCCAGGAAGCCTCCAACTGGGCCATTTTAGGATAATATAAGGAAGGACCTAGACAGACAGCTCCTGTTTCATCTGACTGTTACAAGGTACAGGAGGCTAAGACCCTATGGTGCATTTAAGGATGCATATTCTTATCTCTGATGCTGACCTGGTGTTTTGGGCTGCCTTTTGATAGAAGATTTTGAAGTTTAGGTCAGAAAATGCAGCATTTCTCCAGGCTAGAATTCTCTCATTCATTAAAACACACACACATGCATACATACATGTTATGAATACAGGACCATTCTAGACATTGTTGGTGGCAGAGGAGAAAACCAAAAGGTATAAGACATACTCTCTGCTCTCAGGAACCTTCTTGTAGAACCAGAACCCCATGTTGTACACACACGGTAAACTGGATTTAAAAAGACTGAATTGGAATCTAAATTATATCCTATGGAAATATACAACTAAATTTAAAAACAAGGGTGACTGACAATAAGATTTATAGGCATTCAGAGATAGGCAAGTTCCTAAAGGAAATGGGATCTTATATTACCGTAACAGAAATAACTGGGCTGAATAAGTGTGGTAAAGAGGTGACAGGTACTTGTAGTGGCTTCTGAAAATTCTGAAACAGCATCCAGACTTGGGTGGTTAGAGGGCCACAACCAATTAGTAGTACCTGCTGTGGGCACAGATCCATACACATGTGTCAAGGAAACGCTCAGAAGCAGAAATGCTTGTGGCATGTTGATGGTGTAATGTGGGACCAGTCCCACCGGAGGAAAGGGGTGAAACTAAGCAGTGCCCACTAATAGGAGCCTGCGATCTTAAATTCCTGGCTTTGCCCTGGAATACGTCCCCATTTGAGACTCCACTTCTGAGGAGCGATAACTGAAAAATTCTTCTGAAATAAAGGCAGTCTGCACCCACTCTGCCTTCAACACTGCTTATTCCAATCCCAACCCTTCCCCCCACCCATCAGCCTTCTGCTTGCCTTGGCCCCCTCCTCCAGCTCTGGCCCCTTGATTTGCCCCCTCCTAAGCATCCCTCCAGTTCCTTGCTCCATCCTCTGGCTTTGATGGCTCCCCTCTCCTGGTGTCTCATTGTTTAAATATAACTTGGCCTCCAGATGCATTCTTTTGTGTGTGTGTGTGTGTGTGTGTGTGTATATACATATATATATATACATATATATATATATGTATGTATGTATTTTAATTTTGGGTTGCACTTGGTCTTTGTTGATGCATGCAGGGGCATGGGCAGGGGCTCTTCCTTGCAGGGCAGGGGCTCTAGGCACATGGGCTTCAGTTGTGGCATGTGGCCCCTAGAGTGGGGACTCAGTAGTTATGGCACATGAGCTTAATTGCTCCGAGGCATGTGAAATCTTCCTGGACCAGGAATCAAACCCATATTTCTTGTATTGGAGGGTGGATTCTTAATCACTGTACCCGTAGGGAAGTCCCCTTGCATGCATTCCTATGGACAGCCCCTGGGGCCCACCCCCACCAGTCAACTTAGCTGTACCAGTAGGCCAGTCCTCTCTCCTGATGCTGATTTCCTTCTGATTACCTCTGACTCTTAACAGTTAAGTAAATGGCATGGTCACTCTACCTGTCCTGGTTGCTTCTACTATAGCCTCTCTTGGGCTGACAGAAGCCTCTCCCACACTGTCCTGAGATTTAGAAACTTCCTGAAGCTGCCACCATCACCACAGATGAAACACCCTGCAGATCTCTGCCATGACTCCCACAGGTACAGGGCCCTTCTATCACTACAGCCTCATCATGGCTCACCTTTCTGCTGCTTCTCAACTGCTACCAAAATATTCCTCACTGCCACCATATTCAGAAATGTTTCAGCTCCAGCTGCCTCAGGAAGATGGGGCTTGCCTCTCTGGGTCCCTATTCTCTGGCTAGATCAGAGATAGGTTAGGCCCCACATCAAGGAACATTTTTGGGGTATCCAAATGTGGCAGCCTCCATGACAACAAGTATTACCCTCCTCTACTGGGATGCCAGACAGGCTCAAGTGTGGTTAAACTGGGACAGACTCAAAAAGTATTGAATGTGACCTGCAGTGCCAACAACTCCTTTTCTTAAGGTCCCAGGAACTCGGTGTGGGTCCACAAACTGCCCCTAAGCTAATGGGAGGTCAACTGGTCCTAGTCTCCTGTTATTTGAGATTAACTACCAGACCTGTTCTCATAAATGTCTATAAAATGGGCCACTCAGCTCTATTTCTCCTTCCCAAAGCCTGTTTTACTAACTTCTTGGAAGTAAGTCCTGATTTCTCAGGAGCTGATTCTGACCCTGATTTCCTCAGGGCATGAAGAAATATCAAAGGTTTACCGTAGGTGGGACATATTGAAAGCTGTGTTGAGAAAGTCCACTGTGACATCAGGGGGACAAACAAATAAATGTGGAGACTGGAGGCCTGTGAGGCGGCTGTTGTGTTTGTCTGGGTGAGAAGTGTCTGGAGCCTGATACTCAGATGGTATTGGACAGAGGACTTATTCTAAGGGAAAATTCAGGACCGTGGAGGGGGTTGAGGAAGCAGGATGCTGCCCAGCTGTCTGTACCTTCAGAGCCTCAGTGTACATACATTGCCCAGATTCCACAACCAAAGGCCAAGTTGAACCTCTTCTAGATCATCAGGGTCATTGTCATCCCAGCCTCTGGGAAGGGAAGGCAAGACAGCTAGTCCAGGCAATGGATCAGAGTTTCTGGCTTGGTTCTTAGTCAGCTGCTGAGGCCCTGAGACTGGGATTCTCTTTGGCCAAAATCATGTGAGTTTCAGGCTCCTCTGGCAGTAGAGCCCTGAGGAGATGCTGGCTTGTAAAGAAAGAGAAGAGCAGTAATTATAAAACTTTTATAATCAACCTTCCTGGCTGATTGCAAACTTGGGTTCATTTCTAGATGCAAAGTCACCTGTGCCAAGCCCCCCTGTCCCAGACCACATCCTCTGGATTGCGGCTGTGCTTGTAACAGTGGTCATTGTGTGTGGGATGGTGTTTCTAACACTAAAGAAAAGGAAGAAGCAGCAGCCTGGCCCCTCTAATGAATGTGGTGAGTCAGTGCTTGTCCTTTCTGCAGATTGCCACTTTGCAGCTGTTTCCTGATCAGCTGCCTTCTGGAGCTCCCTGGCTGAGCCCAGACCAGCAAAGAGTCAGCAAGTTTTTGGAGGAAAAGTTTCTCCCAGGGTCTGGAGCCCATATAGGTGGGAGTAAGAGCCAATAAGGTGGCTGTGGCTTTCCAGGAAAGGCAATGTTTCTAACCTAAGGTTTACAAATGTACTCCTCATTTCCAGCCAAACCTAATTGTTTCTTGGTTTACCTACTTCATGAGGTCACTGTGAGAATTCAACAAAGTAAAAGGGCGAAACTCTCCTAAACATTCATGATTATGGACCTGATGGTGTTCAAGCAAGGATGTTTGGTGGGAGAAGGGGAGGATTATGTGACCATAAGATTTTCCTTCTCATCTATTAAAAGTCTTGGTTTCCTAAGAAGTAAGTTAGATGAATTATGCCCCACTGACTTTAAACTATAATATTAATTCTTAATGATTACCAAGTATATCCATTACCACATACACTGAACATAAAAATTTTCTAAAGTTCCACTGGTAAGAAAAAAAATGATTATGCAGACAACATTTTAGTGTATATCTTCCAGATTTTTCTATGTATTAATCTGTTACTTTTCCACAAATGGGATAGTACTATGAGGACTGTTTTTCACAGTTTGGATAATGTAACATACTGTTTTCAAACTGTTTTATACTAAATGTAGGAAGAAAATTTTTAGTGCCACTAAGTATTATTCTGTAGCATCATTTAAAATGGCTCCAACATACTCCATTATGTGGATACACCTTAATTGATTTAACTAAGTCCTTTCTGTTGGACATTTGGGTTGCTCCTATAGTTTTCTATTGCAAACAGCACTGCATTGAGTAGCCTTCTCATTGACTTCTGTTGTAAAAATGTCCTATGTTTAATGTGAGCAAAGTGGTCCCTGCCTTTATAAGAATACCATGCCTGTTTGTGATTAAGGCTGGTTTGGATGATGTTGTAAGATAAAGTTGGACTTTATCTCACTAATTGCCTCCAGTAAAAGTTTGGTTGGTGCTAATAATTAAGGTACATCCTTCTCACTCATTTATGGTAAAAAGCACAAGATAAGTAATGCTTCTGGTCATCATCTTAAGATTTCAGGTACAGATTTTAAGAAAATAAATAGAGACATTAGTAGTCATTCATTTCATCCTGTTGTATTCCAAAAACAGTAAATTTGGAGGTGATAGTCCAATTTCAATACATTGACACAAAGCATATGGCAGAACCATTCAAACTGCCAAAGTACAGGGTGTACTGAGAGATTTCTGTGATATAAAAGTGTAAAATTCCCAGCACAGGGTCAGATTACAGATGTATCATGTTTGTCCAGGCTTTGACTTTTCAAAGCAAGAGTTTTTAACTTCTATTTCTCTCTCAATCTCATTGCCATTTAGATTTAGGTAAATGTGCAGATGCACCCTCTGCTTGGAAATAAGATGTTTCCTAAATTTGCTTTTGCAATGAAATGATTAGATTATGCAGGCTTCCCAGACAGCTCAGTGGTAAAAATCCACCTGCCAGTGCAGAAGACACAGGAGATTCAAGTTCAATCCCTGGATCTGGAAGGTTCCCTGCCAGAGGAAATGTCCGAGAACAATCCCACAGAGGAGCCTGGCCAGCTACAGTCCATAAGATCACAAAGAGTTGGTCATGATTTAGTGACTGAGAACCCACACGCAATTAGCTTACAAATGAAACAAAGCAAAGGGATGGAGGAAAGGCAGGTAAAAATGTTTCTTCCCCTAATAAGCAGTCAGAAAAAATTCAGGAGACTAGATAAGGAAGTTAAAGGGGACGTGTCTGTACACATGAGAGTGTTGGAAGGATGTTCAAGAAGCTATCTGTTGCGTTTTAGATGGTCACATTGAGATATGAGTGTTAAAAGGCAGAAAACCACAAGGGAGAGCATAATACATACACAAGCCTCTCAAGAATATGACAGAGAATACTGGTAGGAAACATCATTTGGTCAGATAATAACCTGTGCCAGCAAATTTGGTCAAAGAGAATAGCCTTGATATCACTGGAGAAGGGAGAGGTACTCAGGAACCAGGCCACATGGATATGAGATGTCTGTAAAAGTGGGTTCTATAACTTTAGCGATGTCTGCACTTGCTTGTGGATACCCTTGGCATTGGCTATATGATAGGCAGAATAATGCCACCAACAAGATATCCATCTCATATACCCCAAAATCTATAATAAGTTATCCTACATGGAAAAAGATTTTTTCATATATGATTAGTATAAAATGATGGGATTATCCTGGATTATCCAGGTAGACCCAATCTAATCATATGAATCAGAGAAGCTTTCCCATCTGGATTAGAAAGATAAAATGGAAGGAGAGAGCCAAAGCTTGAGACAAGCTTGACCCACCATTGCTGCTCTTGAAGACAGAGGGAGGGGCCCTGAGCCAAGAAATGTGGATGGCCTCTAGAAACTGGAAACGGTCCTCAGCTGGCTATGAAAGTAAGCAAGGAAATGGGAATCTCAGTCCACAAGGGACAAAATTCTGCCAATGACTATGGAAACAGTCATGACCTATCCACAGAGAAACAAGCTTACTGATGAGTAGAAATTTCTCCAACAATGCAGCTTCCTCCTAATCCAATATGCCTTTTCTCAGGGTACACAACTCTCCAACTAACTAACTTGGTGTCAAAAGTCCTTTCCAGTGTTTGGTAATTCCAGTTTTTCTCTTCCTCGGCCATACATATTTACCCTTTTTAGGTTGTTAAATGAATAAAAGGGAAAGGCCATGGTTGTTTTAGCTGGTTTCTTATCCCTCTTCTCTATTTTGGTTTTGTCAAATAGGGCAGTGAAGGCATGAGAAATTGCAACCTTCAATTACTGTCTTTTCCCAATCAGAAGTTACCCTGTCAGCTTACCTATTGGGGAGAAAGACTAAAATAGCTCCTCCTAAAGTTTTACTTCCTCATTTGTGTCTTGTGTGACTAAAATTTGTATTATAATAGTGCTTAGCAACCTCCAGTTTTTATAACTTGCCCCCCTCTACCAAATCTGGGACAGTCTCAGCTCTTTCAAGAATGATTTCTTAAAGGACAAATGTAGTTTCCAAAATAAATCATTTTTAACCATTTAAACAGAAACTTTCACAGGGCTTAAAAAATGAAACCAGGAGACCTCATCATATCTATCCTTCAAAATGCTAAATTTGAAATCAAATCCAAAAGTTTAGAATCCATCTTCTTATTGCTGCTTACATTTTAAAACAAGCCTTTTAAAAAATGGTGATGATTTTGTCATGAGTATGAAAGGATAATATAATTATTTGTGTTAGTGTACAGATATCCTTAAGTACTACATTCACCTATAAGCACTGTTATTTTTAAGAGAAACTTTGACAAAAATAGAACCTAACTAGATTTATAAAGTATCTGGAATATCAGTCAAATAAGAAATAACTGAGAATGCTCAGCCAGGACAAAAAGCCTTAAGGAGTACACAAGTGCTGCCTTTAAATATCAGAAAACTGCCATAGGGTGCAAGATCATACTTAACTGAAGCTCTAAAGGACATCTTAATGACAAAGGTTATAAGAAGGTAGAAGGAAATAAGAGGTTTTTCTAACAATTAAAGCTCTTTCAAAATTATATAGAAGACATAGACTTCTCTTTCCTCCCATGAAGGATTAACTGCTATAGAAATTGCCCTCCGGCAGTAAACAACTAGAATCAGACAAAATAGATATGACAGCTGTTTTCAGACTTTGGACAACAGGCTACAGAAAACTGCAGTCCCTAAGAGAAGGGAAAAGATGAGGTGAGCCCTGTGATTGTCCACAACTTACTGGATGGAGTCAGTTTCTAGGCTGCTCTGAAGGCAGGGGGAGCCCTAATACCAAACAAAACTAGAAAAAGACATTACAAGACAAGAAAACCACATATGGCCCTTGTGAACATAGATGCCAAAATGCTCAACAAAATTAGCAAATGAAATTTAGCAACGTATTAAAATATTAGACAACATGATTAAGTGGGATTTATTCTAATAATATACAGCAAGTTCAACATCCAAATAGCAAGCAATAAAATTCAACATATTGAAGAACTAAAAAGAGAAATCAAGGGGATACCTACCAAATATGTGTCAATAGATACAGAAAAAAGCATTTGGGAAAATTAATACACATCATAATTTTTAAAAAGAAAGATAAATTCCCATAAAAGTAGGAATACTCTTGAATTGAATTTAAAGGACATCTACCAAAATCTTTTGTTAGCATTATATTTAATGATAAGAGACTGCTTTCACCTAAGATTAGGAACAAGGCAAGTGTGTCACTCTCCCTTCTTTTGTTCAACGTTGTGCTGAAGTCCTAGCCAGTGCTACAACTCTAGAAAAAGAAATAAAAGGCATACATATTGCAAAGAAAGAGGTAAAACTGCCTTGTTTTGGCAGGTAAGATGAGTATGTTTATAGAAAAGCCTAAGGAATCCATTAAAAGCTATTAGAACTGATTGAGTGTAGCTAAGTCACAGGATACAAAGTCAATACACAAAATCAATCGTTTTTCTATATACTAACAACAAACAATTGTACATTGAAATTTTTAATACCAATTAAGGTAGTATCAAATAATCTTAAAGGCTTTGGAATAAATTTTAAAAAGAACAAGTACAAGATACCTATATATATATATAGGGAAAACTAAAAAACATTACTGCTGACAGAAATCAAAGTAGATCTAAATAAATGGAGAATTACGCAATGCTCATGGTTTAGAAGACTAGCTATTAAGATAAAATCTTCTCAAATTGATATTTGATTTCAATGCAATATCAAAATCCTGGCAGACTCTTTAGTAGAAATTAAAAAGCTTATTCTAAAAGTTATATGGAAATGCAAAGGATCTACAATTGCCAAAATAATTATGAAATGTCAGAACAAAGATGGAAGACTTATACTACCTAATTTCAAGATTTGTTTTACACCTACAGGAGTCAAGATGGTGTGACATTTGATGAAAGGACAGGCAAATCAACCAATGGAACAAAATAGAAGGTCAAAAAATAAACTCACATGATTTTGTCAACTGATTTTGACAAAAGTGCCAAGTTAATTCCAAGCTGAAAGGATAGTTTTTTCAATAATTGTATTGGGTCAGTTAGGTATCCAAATGGTAGACAGTGGACCTGGACACCCAAAAAATATCTCAAAGTGGATTATAAACCTAAAATAAGAGATACAATTAAAGGACTTTTGAAAGAAAACAGAAGAATTTTGTGAGTTTAGATTAGGCAAATCTTAGGACACAGTAAGCACGAATCGTATTATAAAAAGATAAGATTAGTAAACTGAACTTCATCAAAATTAAAAATTTTGCCCTTTGACTTTACTAAGAAAATGAAAAGTCAAGTCACAGACTATGACAAAATGTTTGCAAAATATACATATAATAAAGAACTTATAGGCAGAATATATAATTATGTGATGCTATTCAATAAGAAGATAATTCATATAAAAGTCACAAAGCAAAAGATTTGAAAAAATACTTCACATAAAAAGATACACAAGTGGCCAATAAGCAACAGTCACTCAGTCACATGTCATTAGTCATTGGGGAAACACAAATTCAAACCATAATGAGCTACCACCATACACCCACTAACATGGCTAAAATTTGAAAGACTGGTAAATATCAAATGTTGGAGAGGATATGAAGCAAATGAAATTCTCATGTTCCTCTATACAACCCAGCAATCCTAGGTAGTTATCTATGAGAAACAAAGACATATGTCTACACAGAGACACACACACACACACACACAAGTGTCCATAGCAGCTTTCTTCATAATACTGAAAACCTGACATGCTGAATTTTTACAGTTGGTGAATGGATAAACAAATGGTGGCATATACATACAAGGAAATATCTCTGAGCTATAAAAAGGAATGGGCTACTGCTAACATGAAACAGCATGAATAAATTTCAAAAATATTATGCTATGTGAAAGATACTTGGCACGAAAAGACTACACAATATATGATCATATTTACATGAAATCCTAGAATAAAGCAAAACCATTGTGGCATTAAGCAGATCAGTGGTTAGAGGGGATGGGTGGGAGAAAGAAATTGATTGAAAAGGGCCAGAGGGCACTCTTTGTGCTTATATAAATGTTCTATATCTTGGTTATAGTGGTAGTTATGTGACTGCATACATTTGTTAGACAGCAAAATCTGTATGAAAAATGATTGGATTTTACTGAGTATTTTATCTCAATAAAGCTGATTATTTTCAGACATATACACATAAACAGAACCACTAAAGACAGGAAGTGTTCAAAACCATCAGTATTGTTGAAAGGACTGCTGTGGTCTCTAAATTCCTCCATGGACCCTGGGTTAACAACCCCTGCTGTAAGGCTGTCAGTGGGATAATAGCACCATCACAACTGTCAACCCAGAGAAATTTTCTCCCTAAGTTGCATCAGTAGTGAGTCCATGCCAGTAGTAACTCAGGCATTTGGAGGTCTAGCTCACTAGAGATTTCCCACTTGATCCTGTCCATACAATATTGTGTATTATTTAGTAGCACCAGTTGGATAACCCAGTAGGGTGTCAACATATTCAATATTTCCTTTTCCGCCTCCTTCCAAACCTTACTTTCAGAAAAGGACTGGAAACTTTTTTCCCCATCATTAAATGTTTGCTAAAACTATATGTGGTACACCTCTCAGTAGCATTTTTATTTTAGTAAAGAATAGAGCTATAAGTAAAACCTATCCCCAATGTTAGAACTTAAGGCACAATGAGCAAAAGAAGGCATTTACTTTTGGGATGAAAGAAGCTCCTTCTCAGTCCCCACGAAATTTCATCAAGGAACCATCTATTCCATATATATGGCAACAATTTTCTCTGGGTCCTAGGACTTAGGAGCCTCTTCAAACTTTCCCTCTTATAGTATCTATGGGAAATACGTTTTCTGAAGTTGTTTTTGTCTCTTTAAGAAATCATCAAAGTGGAGGGGAAAGAGAGTGAACAGACTGAGAAAAGGTGAGTTCTGACCCTACAACATTATTGAAAGAGGTACAATCCCCAGAGTCTATAATTTAACTAGGCTTGGTATGAGGCATGCTGGGACCTCAGCATATTTGGAGAGGAAAAGGAAAGTGAGACTGGTTTGGACTTGGAGAAAAACATCATGGCTATAAATGGATGGCAGTGTGCCCTGTGCACAGTGCCCAAGGGTCATGGCAAGCTCAGTCGTCCTCAAGGGAAAAAAATACCAAAAGGGTCTGATGTGATGAGCATAGACTGCATCTTATTCACCATGGCAACCCCAGTACCTAGCACAATGCCTGGACCAGTAGGTGTCCTACATTTGTGGAATGAATAAATACATAAGTGAGAAGTGATAATAGGTACCCTTTAGCCTCAATGTCTTTGCATCTGCTGTGTCCTCTGCTTGGAATGTTCTTTGCCACTTCTGTACCTCATTCTTCAGATCTTGACTTAAGCTGCACTTTCTAAAAAACCCTTCCCAAACTAGATTATGTCATCCTGTTATAGTATCTTATGGATTCCTGTGCCTTTTCTTTATAGCACCAGGTTACACTTATATATTGGTATAAGGCTAAACTCTACAAACTTAACCAAATTAAACTCTACAGAGGGCAGGGAATATATCAGTGAAGGTCATCACTGTGCTGCCAGAACCTAGAAAAGTGTCTGGCATATAGGATAGTAGGTACTCAATAATTTTTTAAACTGTGAAATTGAAACAGCAAATATGCTTGAATCTATAGAAAGTAGCTTTTTAATAATACTAACAGTTTTCAGTAGTTGTAATTTTCATGGTGAAAATTCATTGAAAGATGATGAGATTTATTTATAGAATTTACAATCTAATGGTTTGACAAGTATATAAAATGTTGAAAGGATTTTTGTGGAAAAATAAACATTGTTCATTGGAGTTTTAGTCTCTCTTACGTTTGCTTTCAGCTGAGCAACAATTTTTTGTTTGACTTGTATTTATTTTTCACTTATTTAGCTTTCTTTGTAGATACTTTACCTAATCAAATCCAAACAAGAACAGCACTTAAGTAACCCTAAATATGGCATAGGGAGCAATGTGTATATCCTTTCCTTTGCATTATCTTTTGTTCACATATGAGGGCTATGGAATGCAGAATTTGGTGAGGTAATTTTTTTCTTTTTTAAGGGGTTCAAGTTTTCAGTTTTTTTATGTAATTTATTAAAACAAAAAAAAAAGTTAGTTTGTTTTAGTTTAAATAAACCATTTCTCCCACCTCCCTACCCCAACCCCAGCTCTAGCAGCCATCAGTCTGTTCTCTGTATCTGAGAGCTTGATTTTTTTGATTATTTGTTTTTTTTACTTTTAAATTCCAACATATAAGTGAAATAACACAGTATTTGTCTTTCTCTGTCTGATTTATTTCACTTAGCATGATACCCTCAAGGTCCATCCATGTTTGTCACAAATAGCAAGATTTCATTCCTTTTTTGTGGCTGAGTAGTAGTCTACTGAGTGTGTGTGTGTGTGTGTGTGTGTGTGTGTGTGTATAAGTGACAATTTCTTTATCCATCATCAGTGAACACTTAGGTTGTTTCCATATCTTGGTTATTAAAATAGATATTTCTTGAAAGAATGGATGGATGCATGGAGGAATACACAAAGATTCCTGCCAATCCACCTTTTCACACAATGAGGTAGTCAGATTATACCTCCACACACCATGAGAAACTGGGCTGTCAAGAATATTGAGGCACTAGTCACACAGTCATGAAGTCAAAGCAGCCCTAAGTCAAAAAAAGACACAGTCATGACCCCAGCATACATTGCTTCCAGTGTGCCCTGCACTCACCTGGATATACCGGATACTGAGGCTCAGAATCCTGGATGGAGCCCAGGTGCTACGCTCCCTTGTCAAAGCCAGCTCAGAAAAGGTCTGGAAGAGCCTACAGAGAGAAGGCACCAGGGAATCAGCATCTGGCAGTGGCAGGCCCAGACAAAAATCAGACAGAGTGAATAGGAAGCATGGATGGCACATCTCTTCAATTGTTTATTTCTCTTCATTGCTATTGCAATGCCATTGCTCATTCCTATGTTATATTCCATTGCTGAAGGCTAGAGAAAGAAAGTAGCTCTGTGAAAAAGAATACTGTGGCTCTAGAATGTGGCTCTAGAAAAATAATACTGTGAAATCTCACCAAATTCTTTTCTCTATTTTTCCAGAGTAGAACTCCAAGAACCTGACAGATCTGATGAAGTCCAGTGTGATGTTAACATTTCAAAGACAGCCTCAGGCAACAAAAGTGCTACAGATTTTTAATTAAAGAGTAAATGCCATATAACTATCTGTTTTTATATGCTTTCCTTTTCAAGTTTTGACTGACCTTTTCTTGTCTCTCTAAACCTTCTCAGAAGGCAAGAAAATATTACTATTACTATTAGCAAGGGGGTTCAGAATTCCCTCCAAGTAAAATAGCCTCGTACCATGCCAGCTCTGCTCTCATTGACAGGAGCAGATTTTAACTGTTTCTTTTCATTTCAGAACACACTTAAGAGTCAAGCCCATCTAACTGATTCCTGGCTCAGGAATCATGTGTGAGATTAACAACTCGTGTTTCAGATTTGGTCTCTTTTCTTAATTTTATAAATAATGTTTTACGTAGAACTCCCAATTCCTGGAATCATGGCTTTTATCTACTCTGAATCTCAGATAGCACCTCATTCCATCTTGTATACCTGTGACTGAACAACTACCTTTTCAGTCTGGGTGGGAGTTATGTATTTTATGGCCTTATAATGTTTTGAAGTATAGAGAAATATGTACTATAATAATGTAATTACTGAGAAAAGTCCACACTCTGCTAAGGAGTTCTAGTCCCTCTGTGAGGGTCAGTAAGGAAAATGATGGTCCAACGTGCTGACAATGAGCAGACCAACTCAAAATCTGGGAAATTAGAGAGACAGAGAAGGAACCAGTTCTGTAGCCATTACCATCGGGGCTGATGCTAATATTAAGGAGGATCCACCTGCCCAAGAAGCTACTGCTGAGCCTTAGCAAAGACTGTTGGATAAAGCTGAAGAATGCTGTGCATAATAAACTCTGCTTCTCTTCTTGGGGAAAAAAATGAGACAGTGGCCTGGGGCAACTGTGAGAAAGCCAACAGAGAGATCACAATACTCAAAATAAGAAAAAAAAAAAAAAATGAAAGCTCTTGACCAATAGAAATGCAAATGAATGTTAAGTGTGTGCAATTCTTCAACAAGCCCCGGGAAGAACAACAGATGGACAGTTATCCAAATGGACCTAAGGCCGACAGCAGTTTCCTTGGAGGTTGGAAAGGGTTTTGATGATAGCCAGGTTGTTGTAATGTTTCACCAGAGCTGGAGAGGGAGAGCTATCATCTTAATAATGGGGTGATGGAAGGAGGCCTAGGTCTCTTTCAATGAATGACTGAGAGTGAAGGAGTTGAAACATAATTAAGAGGACCAAAATGCACATTGCCCAGAGGCTGACTAAGCCCATACCAGCTGTCCCAGAGCAGGGCTCTGGGGACTCTCTATGTGTCATCTCTCAACAACCGGAAAACTGGGCACAGGAGAGGAATATAGTAGCCCAGTAGAAATGAGTTAGGACTCTGGCTCTAAGACAGCATCATTAATGGATGGAGAAGCCTCAGTCCAAACCTAAAGAGAACTCTGGGAGGCCCACGCTGCAGAAAGTAGTTCTCATTCTACACTTTGTTGTTGTTGTTCAGCTGCTCAGTCATGGCGCGTTTGTTTTACATAAAGGACCCTGAAGCGTTGTAGATGGCTACGCTAGCCATGCTTAAACCTGTAATAGTTAACAGCTGTGTTCTCTGCCCTGCCCTCGCCTTCATTAGACTCTAAGCATCCTCATTAGACTCCAACATGTTGTGTGTGTGTGTGTGTGTGTTTTAACTTTTTAGCTTATATTGGAAGATAGCTGATTATGTTGTGGTGTTTTTGCGTGTACAGTAAAGTAGTTCAGTTACACATACACATGTATCTAGTCTCAATGAATTTCTATTAGAATGATGTGTGCTAAGTCGCTTCAGTCGTGTCCGACTCTTTGCGACCCTACAGACTGTAACCCTCCAGGCTCCTCTGTCCACGGGATTCTCCAGTCAAGAATACTGGAATGGGTTGCCATGCTCTCCTTCAAAGGATCTTCCTAACTCAGGGATCAAACCCCTGTCTCAGACATCTCCTGCATTGGCAGGTGGGTTTTTTACCCCCAGCACCACCTGGGAAGCCCATTAAAATGATGTAAAAGTCTAAATTTTCTACTTCAGCAATACTTACAGTCTGACATCACTCCCTATATCCTCCTAAGTTATGTCTTTCCTCTTGATAGTGCTAAGATAGCCCCAGTCTCCAGTCACCTAGCTAAAAGCCCCGACTCACTCCAAACACTTTCCTCTTCCCTTTCCTTTAACCATTGGATAAGTAAGGGTGTCTTACATGATTCTATGTTTACCTAGGTACTGAGATATAAGGGGTGTTGTTTCTCAGGGTAACCAGGAAATCTGAAGTTAAGGAAGGGATACTTGCCTTTCAGTTTGTAATGTTTTATACCATGTAATGTGTGACTGTATGTACATCAAACAAAAGCTTAGTGTAAAAATGTATTCCTTGAAAATACTTTGATTATAAAATAAATGCATATAACTGTATTGTATATTTGAAAGTTGCTGAGAGTACGTCTTAAAAGTTCTTATCACAAGAAGAAAATTGTGTAACTATGTGTGGTGATGAATGTTAAATTGTTGAGGTGATCTCTTAATAAATACTATGTCAAATTGTTATGTTGTACACATAAAGTGAATACAGTGTTATATGACAATTATATTCCAATTAGAAATAAATACATGGCATATGAGAAGAGCTAGGGAAATTGTGTAAAAAAGAAAATTATCCAGGTTGTATGAGGGCATGGATGTGTCTAATTTCTTCACCAGTGAGTAAGATAGTACCTAAGATAGGCACCTAAGATAGTACCTCAAAAACATTTGTATAAGGACTGAACAGAACATTAGCATACCCTCTGGTGAAAACATCTCCTCTTGTGTATTAAATTGTCTAGGCCTTCCGTGTTCCAAGTCTGGGAGAAAGAACCCCAAGTAAGGTGAAAAGTGATCATGAGTTGTAATAACAGTACTAGCTATTATTACTGGTGTTTATTCTGTGCCAAGCGCTCTTATAAACCTTTAAACTCACTATCCCATTTAATCCTCACAACAATGCTATGATGAAGGTATTGGGCTCTTTTGCCCATTTTGCTGATGAGGAAACATAGGCAAGGAGAGGTGAAAATGATTTACCCAAGGTCATTAACTTAGTGAGTGACAGAGCTGGGGAAAATTTTGTGAATCGTGGCCCCTTCCACCCTTCTATTTCCCAGCCTTGTGTTTTCTGGCCAGGGGACAGGCAGCATTTTGGTTGATTGCCAGTTGAATGTCCACACTCCATCTTACACTACCTCAGCCTTCCAAAGGCGGTGCCTCCAAAAGACCGATCACTGAATTTTCCAGGAGCCATTCCATCATCTCATAAGTCCAGAATATGTGGGTGATAAGGCACATGACATGACAAATGCATGATTAGAGAAAACATGAGCTACTGTTGCTGACTCTAATTCCTCTCCCACCATCCCTGTCACTTATTACTCTTTTGCAATCCACCCTCCTCTGCCATTCTGAAGCCAGTTTTGTCTACTCAGTGTCCCCATGTTTGTGAACCCAGACTAGAAAGCAAGGAGTCATCTCTGACCACTGCCCTCTGGCCTTTCTCTTGGCACCCACTGCCCACTCCCACCCACCTGCCACATCTGGTCATCACCAGGCCAGGCAAAGATTCCTCCAGCTTTAGCATCCACCCCCTCTTTTCTCATTCAAGCTCTTATTTCCTCATCCTGAGAACATGACAATCACCAATAAAATAATCCCAGTCTATTGTCTCTTACCCTACATTTTGTCCAAACATCAAAAGGAACAAGGCAATAAGTAGGAAGGTCTCCCTCACATTCCTTTTCCTTAGCCACATAAAGACAGCTCTGATCTCCAGCTTCTTATGCCTCTTTCCATTGATACACTATGCTTATATATGTGCATGTGTCAGTGTTTAGTATGAATATACATATACATACACATATGTAATATGTATATACATATACATACATACTTTACATACAAATAAATACTAAATGAATGACCTTGAGTAAATCATTTGACATCTCTGTGCCTATGTTTCCTCATTAGCAAAATGGGCATAATAGTAGGAGGACTTCACTGGGAAACCATCTTTAAGTCTTTCCTGTTGGGCTGGTGGTTTTCCAATATCTTGCCTGAAAGATGGAAGTTTCTCTGCCAGAATTTTGGGAGAAAAGTGAGAGAAGAGGAGGATATGTGCACATGTGACTGTGTATGTGCTAGTGGTGGGATATCTGCAATCTTTATTCAGTCTGTGTAAATTTACTTTGTCCATATGTTTTCAGTATGGTAACACCATTCTCAAATGTGTGAGATATCTTTTTTTCAAACAGCTTCTGCTTTTCCATCTCCAGCTAACAAGACTCCAGATTTCTGCCAGGGTGGGAGAGGAAAGTTGCCCAGTAGTGCAGAGGGGGAAAAGAGAGCTCAGCTTCTCATGTAACTTTTACCCAGTCTTCCTTGTTTGGTCCCCTACCCTCATCCTCAATTGGTTCCCAGTCTCGCTGTTTCCTGAGGCTTTTGATAACCCTAGGGTATAAATTGAGTTGTTTCTTGATTTCCACACTGACAGGAAAGATTTGGCTATCCTTCCTTGCTAAGTTAGTTACCAGGCATCTAGCTATTTTTCAGATTCCAAACTGTTGTCTCCTTTCATATTCTTGTACTTGAAATTAAAAAACAGGGACTTCCCTGGTGGTCCAAAGGTTAAGAATCCACCTGCCAATGCAAGGGACATGGGTTCGATCCCTGGTCTGGGAAGATCCCACATGCCACAGGGCAACTAAACCTGTGCGCCACGACTATTGAACCTGTGCTCTAGAGCCCAGGAGCCCCAACTACTGAGCCTACATTCTAGAGCCTGTGCTCTGCAACAAGGGAAGCCACCACATTGAGAAGCCCGCTCACCACAACTACAGTAGCCCCTGTTTGCTACAACTAGAGAAAGCCCATGCACAGCAACAAAGATGCAGTACAGTCAAAATAAATAAATATAAATTTTTTAAAAGAAATTTAAAATAATTTTTTTAGTTTTAGTAGAATTTCAGGAGGCAATGGAATTAGATGTGTATATTTAATTTACCCTCTTACTTGGAACTCCACTATTCAAAATTTTCAAGGACTTTACCATTGACTGCCTTCAGCCTAAAATCCAAAGTCATCAATAATGTGACTCTAAACTAATTCAATTCTTTACCAACTTTATTTTTCCTCTCTTCTCATATTCGAATATCCATGATGCTGCCATGTTTAGCTACTAATAGTTCCCAAAATATAGCTTATATTATATTGGTTGTTTTCACCTGTGCTATTCTGTGTCTCTGGAATATTTCTCCACATCTCCCTCTGCTTATTAGACTTTTGTTCATCATTAGAGCTCAGCTCAAATACCACTACTTCTGTTGGGCCACATACCTTACCACTACCCAGGCTGCACATAATTAACACAGTATCTTGTGATCCAAGAATACCCTTTCCAACAATAATTCATTCCTGTCCCAACACTTCCTTTCCCCACCAAGCACAACTCTGGCCACTAGCCAGTATATAGAGCAGCCCCAGACTTGCCAAGGGGAACTTAAAGCCACTAAATAAGCAAGTGTTCTTTTGTATAGCCCTACTCCTAAACTTCTTGGTCTGGGCAGATTCATGCTCTATCTGCCAAATTCTCCCCAAACCTCTTAGCTTTCAGCCACCTAATCACCTCCTGTCCTTGCCATACCAGTTAGATCTGACGATCAGCTCCACCTCCCAAGTTAGAACTTTAGTTTCCCACTCTAAGAATGACGTGGATTCACTCCCTTAAAAAAGCTGCCTCTGGCCACCCAGGATAATCATCCTCCCACCATCTGAGCCTTCAGAACCCATTATTTCAGAGCATTCACACTGAACCAGCTCCTCCCAGCCACCAGGAAGCAGGATTACAGAGTACATACTGGACTCTACACAGGAGGTAGTAGTACCTACTCTGAATCTACCCCTCAATTTTAGTAGAGATCCTTATTAACTAAAGTAAAGCCTCTCATTTCATGAAACCATATAATTTAAGAGCTTAAAAGAAATCAAATAGTCCTTGGCTCTCTTGAGAGATGGAGGCTGTGTACCACATGATTTGGGAAGCAGGGTCTGGAGAGATGGGAAAGTGAAGATTCATTCAGAGATGGGAGGGGTGATGGCAAGGTTAAATTAGGCTAGAAAAGCAAAAATATCCATTTAGAGCAACATTTCTAAAGTTTGCTACACTTTAAGTTTGCCAGCATGTAATGAAATGTTTCTAATTATGTAGGCAGTTATCTATCTGTTTCTTATAACTTTCTGAAGAAAATATTTTTCTGCTAACAGTGCATTAACAAACATGAAGGATAAAAGGCATGATAATGAAGGAAACAAAAGAGATCAGAATCAGTAGTTTTCACATCTAATGAATAAGCATATAAGATTTTGTACTTTTCACATTATTTCTTATTAATCTACACTTTAGATTATAGTGATAAATAAATTTTCCTTAGTGGACAAAGACAATACATCTCAGTATGTATAGCGTCCCAAATTAGTCTCAATGAGAATCACAGAGTTGCGGAAACCATAGGTGCTATGTCTTGGATCAAGGCTGTCTACTAATGATGCTTTCAGAGAAAACTAGTACCCAGTCTCCTCATCTGGCATCAGTTATGTTCTTTCCCCATTCATACACATTAATACACAAGATCAATGAAGTATTTTTTATAAGTGTAACTGGACAAAGATTAGAGGGCTCAGTACTTTACGAGTGTTTTTAGCATGAAAAGATGCCTTTTAAAAATATACATGAACTAATTTCAGAAAGTAGCTCTCTGCCCTGGCAGTGGTGCCAGCTTGATACTACATGTGGCAAAGTGGCTTCTCTTCCCATGATCTGATTGTGAATCATTGTTTCTGAGATTAAATGCTGTGAACCCATGGATTCCCTAAATATATTAGGAGTCACTAAATAGTCCTAACAGTTTATTAGAAATGGAAGTAACATAAAAGTATCAAGTAGAGCCCTTCCATTTTATATGGCAAGTGAGGGCAGAGGAGAGGGATTCCTCTTTAAGCTTAAAAAGAGCTATGACGAGAAGTCAGGTTCCCCAGCTTCAGTCAAGGGTACTTTCCACCTTACTGTGCCTTTCTGCACTTCCTATTAGCTAGACCATCTGGAAAATGGGCATTGACAGCGTATAATGCACTAAGAGCATGGACTTTGGATCAAGTAGACCTGACACTGCTATTAGTTGGCATGTGACCTTAGGCAAATTACTTAATCCTTCTGATTCTAGATTTTCTTATGTGTAATATAGGGTTAATAACACCTTTCTACCTACCTCACAGAATCAAGGGCAATCCAAAAGATACAAGGATTATACAGTTAAAGAAGGGAAAGGAGAGGAAGGGGAGGGAAGGAAAGGAAAGGGGAGGAGCCTCAGCAAACAAGCAACTGGGTGTCTTGCTCTGGCAAGGTGGAGCTGGTGGTGGTAAGGGAGCATTAGTAGTGGGAGAAATGGGAACAGGAAGCCATCATGAAGTAATAGGGGTGGGTGTGGGTTCTTTCATATAACACTCAGCCCAGAAGTCTCTTCGCACCCTCATAAAAGCCAGAAATGCTCCTACAACACCTCCCACATCAGCCTCACTTGAAGAAGTCCCTCTCTCAGCATCCCAACACAGGACTGAGATGATTCATGCAATCATGTTATGCACGGGGGACTCTCAACCCTTACCGTCTGAGGCCAAACACATCTTTCTAACACACCCTTTACATTTCCTTTAGTCAAGATTATTTCCAGACATGCAACTATATCTCCTTCTCTGTCATGGTGGCAGAGGTCTGTCCTTACTAAATGTAACATAAGATTCTAAGCAGTTGGGCTGAGAGGGAAAGAGGGATTTCTCAAGGGTCAGGGGATCCCTGTTAAGATTTTGGAGGACTTAGTCTTAAAGGGTAGTTACGCAGAGGATGGTTTGTGTGGGGAGAGGTGTGCAGAAAAAAAAATAAATAAATAAAACAGGAAACTGACACAATTAGCTAAGGAGATGAACTAGGAGAAGCCTCCTAACATTTCCAGACTAGATTACGGTGCTCATGCTCATCAGACTAAAGGCAGGATCAAGTAGACTGGATTACAGAAGCAGATGCAAATGCAGGAAAATTAAAACTTAAGTGAGCTTCTTTAGGAGAGATGAACAACAGGAGTTCTCTGCACTAAATCATAATGGGAGGAAAGAAATCCTAACATCAGATATTAGAAAAGCTACATGATTTAGGCATAGCCAGTAGATTGAAAACAGATTAATCAATCACAGTCTTTGATTTAGTTACCAAGGTGAAAAAAATCTTTTTTCTGTATCATCAACCCAGCATGGGGTTAGGGCAGAGGTTAACCTCACACGTGAGAGACCAGAGACGCAGAGCAGGAAGCCAGGGCTCTGCGCTCCCAGAACACAGGTTACCAAAAAATTAAAACTCTTTCTAAAATTCATATTTGCAAACCAGAGCATATACCTGAAGCTTATTATTAGAACAGGTCAGGGTATGGTTGCTGTGCTGACTGGTAACAGAAACTAGCTACATGCTGTTTCCACCAGTCCACCTGCCACTTTTTAACTGCACACATCACGTATTTACCCTCAGGCTTCACAGCCTCTGCAAGAACAGTTAAGCTGTGTCCACTTGATGGGAAAACATCAAGCCCATTCCATTTAAAAAAATAAAAGACCAAATCAAACAATTAAATCAGTCCTTTCATATTTTTTTCCCTCTAAATTTTAATTTATTTGTTGAACCGTCTTGGAGTCACAGTCTCAGAGTATTACTTGAGACCCTCATTATCAATTTAAAAAGAAAGGAAAAAGAAGGAATGCTTTTTTAACATTAAAAATAAATCCTGTTCCTGTGTCCAAACCAGCCATGCATATTAACATGTATGAATGTCCTAGAGGTTTAAAGTTTCAGCTGGAAAAAAAAAATACTGTAGCAAGACTTAAAGAAACAAGATGACAGATCAATGAGAATTTTAAGAATTTTTATTCTCCCTGAGTAATTGCTTATATTAAGAACTTAATAAAAATGGTTTGTTTGCAGCAGGAAATATAGGTAAGATATGAAGAAAATCTTCCATCAGGGTGGTTAGCATTGGAAACAATCCTCAAATCTCAACCCTATGTAAGTGATCAATGATGCCTCATTGCCGTTGTCAGTGTCATCATCCTCATAGCTATTTATTTTTTAAATTTTCTCTTAATTGACATAGCTGAACTAGTAATACAGTGTTGTGTTAACTATGCTGTGCAGCAAAGCCCCTCAGTTATACATGCTGCTGCTGCTGCTAAGTCACATCAGTCAAGTCCGACTCTGTGTAACCCTGCAAACGGCAGCCCACCAGGCTCCTCTGTCCCTGGGATTCTCCAGACAAGAATACTGGAGTGGGTTGCCATTTCCTTCTCCATAGTTTTACATATATACATTCTTTTTCATATTCTTTTCCATTATGACTTATCACAGGATATTTAATATAGTTTCCTGTGCTATGCAGTAAGAATTTGTTGTTCATCATAGCTTTTTATTGAGCACACTATATGACAGGCACTGTGTTAAAAAAAAAAGCTTACATTGGGAAGAAGAAGAAATGCTGCATCATCTTATAGAAGTTAAAGAACTCATTTTAAGATGAGAAAGGAGAAACAAAAAGAATGTGTAGTGATATGTGATAGTATGAGAATTTAGAGAAGAAAAAAATTATGAGAACTGTAGAACAGTGAGCAAATATGTTACTGTAGTGGGGTGACTTGGAGAGGTGCCGTCCAAACCCTAATTGTCTTATGCTAAGACTTGCATGTAAGTAATCAAGAGGAAAGTCTTGGAGGGGAAAGAACTGGTGATACTAGGGAATATCTCATGCTTAAGAAAGAGAGAACTCAGACACAGATGCTTGATTCAAGAATCACAGAACTATTGCCAAGAGAGGTACGTAGATTTGGGGGAAACCAGAGCATCTGTCCCTGAGCTTGTTGTCTGATTCATGTTTAACCTGATAATGGAGCCAGTCCTAAGGAGCAGATCTAGGAGGTAGAACCTGGTGATAACATGCAGGCCCTGTTCCCGCCACACCTGAAACATATCTGTTCCTGGGCTCTCCAGTTATGTTTCTCTGTCTGTCTCCCTCTTCTCTTCTCCTACCCCTTCTTTATTCCTCAGGTTGGTTTTATTCCTTAGGTCAGACTTTATGTTCTATAAAATAAAAAATATTCCTAATTGAAATATCATAAAACAGAAAAACCTTGGTTCACCTGAGTCCAGCACAACCAATATTTTTAGGCCACTATCTTTGTCTTCCTAGCTTCATTTTTGGCCCAGATTTCTCTGTATGTTGGTTTCTTCTCCTGAATGGGCAGATTCCTTCAGTGCAGCTGGGAAGTATGGCCACAAGGAACTCTAACTTATGCTGTCCAGAGCATCTTTTCTGTTAGCTCCAGCAGAAATATTCTTGAGAGGAAGTTGATTGGGCTTGTTTGGGTCCCACGTTCATCCCTAAAATAGTAACCATGGCCAGGGATTTTTGACCTTATGAAACAGGTCCAAGTATTATTCTCCTCTACTCCCTCCCCAAAATGCTAGGGGAGTGGGGTCAACCCAAACTTAAATACATGGAATTGGGGAAAGGCAGTGTACTGGATGTTGTTGGTGCTTTGCCCAGTGCCCCTTTATCTGTGCTGATCCCCCTGATGCTGTGAATGTTGACTGACAACAAGCCACAGATGCCCTCTCTGAGACTTGCCCTAGGCCAAGTAGGAACCTCCTCCCCTAATTCTCTTTATTTAAAGTCAGGCTTTGTTCATTGTGAGTTTGGGGAGTTAATTTTGATTTGTTTAAAATGTTACATTGGGGGGAGTTGGAGGGAGGTTCAAGGGGCAGAGGATATATGTAAGTATGAAGCTGGTTCACTTTGTTGTACAGCAGAAACTAACACAAAATTGTAAAGCAAT
Organism: Odocoileus virginianus; assembly: GCF_023699985.2. Classification (NCBI taxonomy): domain Eukaryota; kingdom Metazoa; phylum Chordata; class Mammalia; order Artiodactyla; family Cervidae; genus Odocoileus; species Odocoileus virginianus. The sequence continues at coordinate 9,255,722 of NC_069677.1, forward strand.
TATATGCCAATAAAAAAGATAAAATATTGCATTAAAATATAATTCATCTTGATTGCTGAGATCTTGGTACCCCTCTAACCTTACTTTGCTTACCTCATCCTAGTCCTGCCCTGGCTAAGAAGCCACACTCCAGCCCTCTGCCATCCCCTCTGGGAGCAGACCTGCTGCTGCTGAGTCGCTTCAGTCATGTGTGACTCTGTGCGACCCCACAGGTGGCAGCCCACCAGGCTCCCCCGTCCCTGGGATTCTCCAGGCAAGAACACTGGAGTGGGCTGCCATTTCCCTCTCCAATGCATTTAAGTGAAAAGTGAAAGTGAAAATGAAATCGCTCAGTCGTGTCCAACTCTTCACGACCCCATGGACTGCAGCCCACCAGGCTCTTCTGCCCATGGGATTTTTCAGACAAGAGTGCTAGAGTGGGTTGCCATTGCCTTCTCTGGGAGCAGACCTAGGCAATGATTAACTCGTGTAGGGGTACAAAAGGTCAGCCCCCTTGCCTCAAGATAGAGCTAACTCTGCAGTAGAACTTTGCTCTAGAGCGCCCCATGGAGTCAGATTCTATAGCTAGTCTCCCGCTAGGACCACATTTCTGCTGATTTTCATTCCTGCCCTGTTCCTGCCTTCCTCACACTCTCTTTTACTGAGAGCATTCATGGAAAGTTACTTGGATAAGATTCCCTGTCTTCAGGGAATTCTACTAAATCTGGTTAATACCAAGAAAGGTCCTAGGATGTAGTATGCTTGCGATCTAAGTCACTAAGTCATGTCCGACCCTCTGAGACCCCGTGAACTATAGCCTGCCAGACTCTTCTGTCCACTGGATTCTCCAGGCAAGAATACTGGAGTAGGTGGCCATGCCCTCCTCCAGAGGATCTTCCACAACCCAGGGATAAAACCCATGTCACTTATGTCTCCTACTCTGGCAGGAATCTTTACCACTAGTACCATCTGGTAAGCCACTAAGGGTAAGATTTTTGTAGTTGGATTACTCACCAACTGGATAACAATAAGGACTAGATTTTGAGACTGTCTGGATGCTGGTGGTAGTAGATCACTAAGACTTACCTGTAGTGAGCTATAAAAGGATACAGGTGCAAGGGGATGTAGTAACTGGTGCAATGTCCTAGCATTAAAGTCACCTGGCAATCTCTTAAAAATTCCTAATGAAGATCACACCTAAGACTGACAACGTCGCAATTTCTTGGGGTAGGACACAGACGTCAGTATTTTTAGAAGCTCCCAGATAATTCTAATGTGCTGACAAATTCAGGTACTACTGTGTCAGGCTATTGAGGGGTATGGGAGCAACAATAACTATAAGGAAAGGGCAGTGGAATCAGATGGTTGTTGGTAATCACTATTGATTCTTTGCAGAGAGAAAATCATAGGCTCAGCTGTATTAATCAACAACTTCAAGCAGTGAAAGGGCCAGAGTATTTCCTTAGCAGCATTTAAAAAGACCTTCATATCCTGCAGCTGGAGGGGAGGCACAGCTGAAGATCAGCCTGAGGATTTAATGAGAGCTTTGAATTGCCTGAAACCTCAGGGCTTAAGAAGTGACCAACTCTCCCTTGTTGGAAGAGAGATCTTCCGCCACTGAAAGGATATAAAGAAACCTCAAATGAGGCAATAGAGTCTCCAGATAATGTGCAAGATGAATAGTTAAATTTGAATTTCAGGTAAACAATGAGTAATTTTTTTTAGCATCCTAATCTTCTGTATCCTGTTTTTTGGTTGTTGTTGTGTGTGTGTGTGTGTGTGTGTGTGTGTGTGCTAAACCTGGAAACCATACCTTCAAGGCAATCCTTATCCTCTCCAGGAACTGTTCCTACCTCCATCTGGCCACCAGACACATAGTTCAGACCAAGACTCTGCAAAATCTGACTGAGGGAATACCTGGCTTGCTAGATAATAGAAAATATTCCAAAAGAGCTGTCAAATCTGGCTAGCATGTATTGGCAGGAACTGGGAGTGGATCCTGGGGGTGCTGGGTCAAGGAAGGCAGAATAAATATCTAAATCAGGGATTTAACATTTGGCTATTACAGGGTCCTGAGTGACAGTTTTAATACACCAGTGGGATGTCACTTGAAAATTAGAAGAAAACATGACATGTACTTAGCAAATGAAGTAGAGATGCAAACTGTGGAGGAAAGTCTCAAAGGGCTTTGGGAAGTTGGAATGCTAGAATGAGCCAACTTAGAAACCTGACAACCTATCACTATCCGTGTTTCTCAGCAGGGCTTGGAAGACAACTTCATTAACCGAGGTGATAAGAAACATGCTGACGAAAGAGGGACACACATCAAAATTCCAATCATATCTATTTTCCACCGGCCAGGACTGACAGTAGAATAAACTGTTACAGAAGTGGGCTTCACAGTATCAGTGGGGACGACACAGTTCTGGAATACCAGAGACCAGGGGCAATACTTAAATATCAGAAATAAAATGAAGAGAAAGTCACTCAGTCCTGTCCGATTCTTTGAGACCACATGGACTATATAGTCCATGGAATTCTCCATGCCAGAATACTGGAGTGGGTAGCCGTTCCTTTCTACAGGAGATCTTCCCAACCCAGGAATCGAACCCAGGTTTCCTGCATTGCAGGTGGATTCTTTACCAGCTAAGCCACCAGGGAAGCCCAAGAATACTGGAGTGGGTAACCTAAACATTCTCCAGCGGACCTTCCCGACCCAGAAATCGAACCAGGTCTCCTGCATTGCAGGCTGATTCTCTACCAGCTGAGCTACCAAGAAATCCCCCCTAAATGTCAGAGGTAACAGTCATAGTTAATGTAATGGACAGCAAGTTTGGAACAGCAGCCAGGGGTTGCCTCAGAGATCCCTAGAGATGGCTCATAGAACACAATATTCCCGGGGGCGAGGAGATAGGCTGCCATCAGGGCCCTGTGTAACTGTCCTGGTCACATGCCCCATGAGTCAACCCTGTTTAAAAATTCATACAATGGAACAACATGCAGCACCAAAAGGAAGATGCTATAGGCATACACACACACCATAAATCTCAGAAATACAATATTGTGTGAAAGAAATTAGTCACATATAAAAAAAAAACCATACAATCTAATTCTATTTGTCTAAAATTTAGAGTCCTGGGCAAATTAAAGTATATTGGTTAGGGTGCAAGCGTAGACTGTAACACCACAAGTCAAAAAAGAAAAGGTTTATCACAAAGGTATGATAAAAATTACCTTTGGGGGGAATGGTGGGCTTTTGATCCCAGTTTTCATCCCATTCATTTTTTTATCCCTTTTGATCCCAGACAATTATTGATCTGCTTTTTTTATTATAGATTAGTTTATAGGTAGCAGATTGATTTTCAAGACTTTTACATAAATAAAATTGTACACTGTGTACTCCTTGGTAATTGGATTCTTCCACTCAGCATGATTTTGAGAATCCACTTATTCTGTTTTAAAATATTTTAAATGTTTTATTTATTTTTATTGACATATAATTGATTTATAATATTGTGTTCATTTTAGGTATACAGCAAAGTGATTCAGCTATATATTTTTTCAGATTGTTTTCCATTATAGGTTATTACAAGATATTGAATATAGTCCCATGTTCTATACAGCAAACCCTTGTTGCTTATCTATTTTTGTTTCCCATGTCTGTAAGTCTGTTTATATTTTAAATATAGATTCACTTGTATTAAATTTTAGGTTCCACGTATGTGATATCATATATTTGTTTTCTCTGACTTACTTCACTTAGTATGATATTATCTATGTCCATCCATGTTGCAGCAAATGGCAATATTTCACTCTTTTCTATGGCTAATATTCCATTATATATATATTCCATTGTATGTATATATTGGAATATATATATGTATCATATTTTCTTAAACCAGTTTTCTGTTGATGGGCGCTTGGGCTATTTCCATGCCTTGGCTATTGTAAATAGTGCTGTAAATAGTGCTGCTATGAACTTTGGGGTGTGTGTGTCTTTCTGAATTAGAGTTTTTATCTTTTCTGGGCATATGCCCAGGAATGGGCTTCTTGGATCATATGGTAGCTCTAGTGTTAATTTTTTAAGGAACCTTCAGTTTTCCTTAGTGGCGGCACCAATTTACATACCCACCAACAGTGTAAGAGGGTTCCCTTTTCTCTACACCCTCTCCAGCATTTATTGTTTATAGGCTTTTTTATTGTAGCTATTCTGTCAGTTGTGAGGTAATACCTCACATTCAAAAAAAATGAAAATGGTGATTTTCATCTGCACTTCTCTAATAATTAGCAATGTTGAGCATCTTTTCATGTGCCTATTGGCGACCTGTATGTCTTCTTGGATAGATGCATATTTAGATCTTCTGCCCATTTTTTTGATTGGGTGAATTTTTTTTTTTATATTGAATTACATGAGCTGTTTGTGTACTTTGGATATTAACCCTTTGTCAGTCACATTGTTTGCAACTATTTTCTCCCATTTTCTCCAATCTTTTCATTTTTCTTTTCTGGTCTACTTAAGGCTATAAATTTCCCTTTAAAATCTGTCTTAATTGTATCCCCTAAATATGCTATGAAGCATTTTCATTATTATTCAGTTCAAAATATTTTCTAAATTCCACTGTTATTTCTTATATGACACATGGGTTATTTATAAATGTGTTTCTTACCTAAACATTTAGGGATTTTTTTAGTTTTTTTTTTGTTTCTTTTTGCTTTTACCAATTTTAGCTTCATTATGTTGTGGTCAGAGAACATGATCTGCATAATTTCCAGCCTTTGGTTTTATTGTGACTCCTTTATGGCTTAGTATGTGGTCAAACTTTTTCATGTGTTCTGTTTGGGCTTGAAAAGGAAGTACTTTCTTCAGTTGTAGGATACAGAGTACTATACAAGTTCATTATGTAAAAATCTCTTAATCATGGTGGTTAAATCATTTAAATCCTTCTTGAATTTTGGGGGAAATTATTGTTCTATCAATTACTAAGAGAAACTTAAAATCTCCCACTATAATTGTGCGTTTTTCTATTTCTCCTTGTAATTCTGTCAGTTTTTTCTTTGTATATTTAGAGGCTGTATAGTTAGGAATATTATAAATTTTAAATTGTAATATCTTTCTATGAACTAAACCCTTTATTATTATTATGGACTGATACTCATTATATGCAATATTTCTTTTTGCCTTTAAATCTTCTTTGTGTGATGTTAACTAACATACCAGCTTTTCTGGACTGGTATCTGCATACTGTATCTTTTTCTGTCCTTTAACCTCTCAGTGTCTTTATATTTTAGATGTGCATAAACATTTATTTTTGTTTATAAATTCAGTTTATCGATTATTATTGTCTTTATTGTAATTATTGATACATTTCAGTTTATATCACTTTATAATTTTATTTTGGGATTTTTATTTTTCCTACCTTTTCTGCCTGGGAAGTCTCATCCTTTATTTCCTCTTATATTGGAGACCTTCCCTGTCAGATCATTTTCTGGCTATCTGAAGTACATGCTTCAGAATTTTTTTTTTCTAAAAACTGTTTTATTGATATGTAATTGACATACAAACTGCATGCATGTATGCATGCTAAGTCACTTCAGTCGTGTCCAATTCTGTGCAATCCTATGGACTGTAACCTGCCAGGCTACTCTGTCCATGGGATTCTCCAGTCAAGAATACTGGAGTGGGTTGCCATGCCCTCCTTCAGGGGATCTTCCCAACTCAGGGATCAAACCCATGTCTCTTACATCTACTTTCATTGGCGGGCGGGTTCTTTACCACTAGCACCACCAGGGAAACCCAACTGACATACAAGGTACTATACATATTTAATGTATACAACTTAATGAGTTTAGAGATAAGTACACTCCAGTCAAGGGATTTCCCTGGTGGTACAGTGGTTAAGAGTCCACACTTCCCTGCAGAGGGCATGGGTTTGCTCCCTGGTGGGAAAATTAAGATCCTGTATGCCTTGCAGTGCAGTCAAAAAATAAAATAATTAATTAACTTAAAAATAAGTTTAAAAAAGTACACTTCAGTCAAACCATCACTACAAACATTAGAATTTCTTTAATGATGTGTGCTGTTGAAAACCTGTTATTGTTTGTTTACCCTTATTCTTGACAGATATAAAATTCTATTTTGGCAATTATTTTCTTTTTCACCGAAGATACTACTTCACTGTCTTCTAGCTTTCCTTGTTGAGAAGTCGACTAACAAGCTGAACTTTCTTGAAAGCAGATTGTATTAATATTTTCCCCCCTCTGGCTTCTTTTAAGATCTTCTCAGTCTTTGTCTTTCTGATGTTTCATTTTGAAGTGCTTAGGTACAGATTTATTTTTATTTATATTGCTTAGCTTCTTAAGTTGGTATATTGCTGTCTCTTTTTTATTTCCAGTGAGCTATCCATTATCTTTTCATGTTATTTCTCCAAATTTCTCCTTCTTCTCCTACTACAACTCTGATTAATTGATTTAGACCTTCCCACACTATCCTCCTTGTCTCTTTTCATCTGTATTCCCCCAGGTTTTTTTGCCTCTAGACATCGTTTTCTGCCCTATCTTGTAATTTACTAACTGTATCTTTACCTGTATCTAATCTTCTGTTAAGCATTTCAACATTACATCTACTATGAGATATAATCCCAGGTCCTTCTCAGGATGGGATGGCTGCCAGGCAATCATTCATGTATTCAGTTAATATTTCCTGAGTACTTTCCTTGTGCCTGGCACCGTGGTAGGCCTTGGATATACAGTGGTAAATAAAGCACACAAGACCCCCACTGTCATGGAGCTCACAGTCTAGTGGAAAAAAACAGACATGAAACAAGTAAGTAAATAAGCACACTCATCTCATATTGTAGCAAATATGATGCAAGAGAAAAGCAAGGTGCTGTGAGAGAGAATGAGTGTTGGCGCTTCCACTGCACCTGGCTTACCTCCACAACAGCTGTCACCGTGACTGTCTGACCCCTGGAGCTGTCACTTTGCCTGACACCTTTCCTCCTGAACAGAGACAGACTCTGGCTTGACTCTGCTTCCCTCTCCCTTGGCTGCCCTGCTGACTTAGCATGGCCTGGGTCACTCTTTCTCCAAGAAACAAGGTTCTGAGAAAACTGAGCCAACAAAGAGGTGACAGAAAAATGAAAACTCCTAGCGTAAGGGGTTTGGAGCAGGTAGGGGTGGAAAAACCACTCTGGAGTTGTCAGATGAACCCGATCCAGATAAAATGCTCTGTGCTTAGATGAACACACAGATAGTGAGGTAAATAAAAGTACATTTTTAGTACTGTGTGAAGCAGTGGCATGGGAATGCTTCCTAGACTTTGAGAAAGGCCTTCACAAAAATAAGAGAGATCTTGTCATGAAACCAAACCAAAATATATGTGGACTGTGAAAAAATAAAAATAAAAAAAACAGAACATGTAGTCAATGAATCCACATTTTCTCTGCCACCTTCATCTGGGAAACAAGCCATTATATCCTCAGGGTTTTAGAATCTTGTTGTTCAGAGGCTAAGTCGTGTCTTTGTGACCCCATGGACTGCAGCACACCAGATCTCCCTGTCCTCCACGATCTCCTGGAGTCCGCCCAAGTTCAGGATCTTAGAAGTCCTAAAATGACAGGAAAGTGCCTTCCACTGTTTTCCCTGAACTCAGGGCCTGGCATTTCTGATCAAATCTCTCCACCAACCACATTGTCTTGGGCAGATTGTTAACCTTACACTCCTCAGCTTTCTCATGCATAAAATGTGAATAATGGGCCTCCTATGGTATTGCACCCTGCCCCAGTTTTATTAAGAATTGTAGGGTTTTTAAATATTTAATACATGGTATGCACTATCAGTTCAGTCGCTCAGTCGTGTCCAACTCTTTGCAACCCCATTGACTGCAGCACACCAGGCATCCCTGTCCTTCACCAACTCCCAGAGCTTGCTCAAATTCACGTCCATCGCATCGGTGATACCATCAAACCATCTCATCCTCTGTCGTCCTCTTCTCCTGCCTTCCCTCTTTCCCAGTATCAGGGTCTTTTCTAATGAGTCAGTTCTTTGCATCAGGTAACCAAAGTATTGGAGTTTCAGCTTCAGCAACAGTCCTTCCAATGAATATTCAGGACTGATTTCCTTTAGGATTGATTAGTTGGATCTTATTGCAGTCCAAGGGACTCTCAAGAGTCTTCTTCAACACCACAGTTCAAAAGCATCAGTTCTTCAGTGTTCAGCATTCTTTACGGTCCAACTCTCACATCCATACATGACTACTAGAAAAACCATATTAAGTATTATACTTTTAGAATATTTAATTTCTTCAGCACCCAGCTCATTGCTGAGCACACATTTGGTACCCAATATATGTTTTATTGTTTGATTAGCTGTGCTTTTATTACCAAGGCCTCTCTCAAATGGTAAGGCTGCATCTCTGAGATAAATGGTTATGTGGTCCTTGTGACTCCACAGAGGCTTTCAGAGGCCTGGTGATAAGTCTACAAAGAGTGACCCAGGAGCATTAGAAGACAGTGAGGTCCAGCTAAGGCCCCTAGCAATGGAAAAGAAAAGATTTGCTGGACTTACTTATCTTCCACCTTCCTAAACAGACCTAGTCACTGAAGCAGAAAGCAATATGGATATTCTTTGTTTAAATGAATAAATTAAAAGCACTGGCTAATGTTTATGCACACTCTTAGTCAATCATGGAATTCTCAAGCCAGAAAACTGGAGTGGGTAGCCGTTCCCTTCTCCAGGGATCTTCACAACCCAGGGATCAAACTCAGGTCTACCACATTGCAGGCAGATTCTTTACCAACTGAGCCACCAGTGAAGCCCTAGTCAATCTTAGCTAAAAGGAAAGCTCAAGCTGGCCAGAGGCTTTGCAACCAACTGCTCAACACCTAAAGTTATATGGTGCTAGTTGGACACTGACCCAGTCTCAGGGCCCACATCTGGAGCTTTCTTTCCTAACCAGAGCTCTATTTCATGCCCTGGTGGTCTTCCATCAACTCACATGTTTTAACTTTCCCAGTGGGACAGCAGGAACTATCTTCTCTATCCTGCCACCTGCTTCACCATGATCCCATGTCAAATTCAAACTGCAGAGGATGGAGTGGGGACCTGCCTGCAAGGCCACTGCCTCTGACTGCTTCCCTGAGTGTTTAACAGAAGCTTCAGCTCTGCAGGGAGCTCTGCTCAGGGGGGAGCCCAGGAGGCTTCCTCTGAACTTCATTTGGTCCCAAACCAGTCTCTAACATGGAGTAAGAAAGGATTCTCAACGAAGAGAGAAACAGGCTGCACAACTCCCTACATGAAAGGGTAAGAGTCATCCTAGGTATTCTTTTTGTTTTAATGAGACATGATTATTGACTTATTTTATATTTATTTTTTATTGTACTAGGTCTTCATTGCTGAGTGGGTTTTTCTCTAGTTGCAGTGAGTGGGGGCTACTCTCTAGCTGCGGTGTGAAGTGTTCTCTTTGCAGTGGCTGCTTTTGTTGCAGAGCACCAGTTTTAGGACACACAAGCTTCAGAAGTTGCAGCTCCAGGGCTCTAGAGCACAGCCTCAGTAGCTGTGGCACACAAGCTGTTACCCTGTGGTATGTGGGATCTTCTCAGACCAGGGATTGAATCCATGTCTCCTGCATTGGCTGATTCTTTACCACTGAGCCACCATCCTAGATATTGATTGAAATTTTGATGGACCCAATCAACAGATCATCTGAAATTCAAGCAGATATTCTTCTACCACAAAAAGAAATAAGGCCAGATTTTTCTTCTCAAAGTAGCCTGAACTACTACTTAGAATGGAAGCTTGTATTTATTATGATGGTTTTCTTAGTAATCAGCTGACAATAATTTTTAAAATCGAGAATTGAGATAGAATTAAGCACTCAGATATGAGCTTGGTACCTCACAGTTAAGGTCAATACTGAAAAAGTAAAATGATTAATTTTGGGTTCACAGCTGTGGGGTAATACAGGAAAAAAAAGTTTTATTTCCTGAAAGCTGAAGGCTAGGCTCTCTCTCTCTAATCCTGGACCATATTATCCTGATAAATAAGGAAGTTGTGCTTATTAGCATGAGTTTAATAAGATTGCAGACCCTTTAAATATCCTGCAGACACCGGCTGCTTACCTCTCCAGCAGCAAATTGTGGTGAGCCACTCAAGGTCGTTTCCTGCCCTGTCCTTGACTACTGTCAGCCTGTGGACACGACTGACCAGGGCACGGAGTCACATGAGTCATCTTCCAGTGCATGGATATGAGGACAGCACCATTTCACAGGAAAGCACAATTCTGTTTTATTTTGCCTAATGTGGTTCTGAGACAGCCCAAGCTGTCCCTATTCTGAGGCTACAGAATTTGATTTCCTCTCTTGCCTGTGGAAATAGGTTCAGCATATAAACCTATTTAATGACGACTATTAACACTAACTAAGACGCCGACCCTGGGCCACCAGAGACAGCAGCAAGGATCCTTGTCGCTGAACCTAGCCCCAGTCTCAGAATACAGAGCTCTTGGCAGACCACCAACCGCAGGAGGCATGTGTGATTAAAACCACCACATATTTCCTCAGTTCAAAGATGCATATTTTTTTCAATAAGAGAAGAAAGCGTGTTACTATTTTAATAGTTGGCACCAAGCTTTCCTTATGGCTCAGCTGGTAAAGAGTCCACCTGCAATGCAGAAGACCTGGATTTGATCCCTGGATTGGGAAGATGCCCTGAAGAAGGGAAAGGGTACCCACTCCAGTATTCGGGCCCGGAGAATTCCATGGACTGTATAGTCCATGGGGTCACAAAGGGTCAGACATTGCTGAGCGAATTTCACTTTCACTTTCCAGAATTCCACTGAAGAGCACAACCCATTTCTTGCAATGGTATTCTACATTCGTGTTGATGATCTTTCCAGTGCTGTTTTCAAATTGCCCTCTGTTATCCCTAACTCCTCAGTCAGAGTCTATTATAGACAACCACCTTGTATTCTGAAGCCTTGGGGAATACAGAAAGAATGGTGGTGCCTGGGTAGAATGAAGCAGGAGGAGTTAGGACCACAGCAACAGATGCTGCAAGACAGGGTGTGTGAGTGCTCAGTTGCATTCAACTCTGCAACAGCCTGGACTGGAGTTCTCCAGGCTCCTCTGTCCTTGGAATTTTCCAGGCAAGAATGCTGGAGCAGGTTGCCACTTCCTCTCAGGGTATCTTCCCAACCTAAGAGGGAGTCCTAGGTCTCCTGTATTTGCAGGTGGAGTCTTTATCACTGAGCCACCTGAAAGACACGCAAAAGCCAGGAAGCAGTAGAGAGGCTGGCTGCACTGTGGACTAACTCAGAGAGAGGCAGACACAAGGGAAACTGCAGCTGAGGAGGCAGGGAAGGGAAAAAGCTATATCAGGCTAGAAGGTCTGAGGCTGTTATATGGAAAGGGGCTTTCCAAGCGACAGGCAGGTACTTATTTAACACTACTGGGATGCAAATTCATGAAAATTTTGTACCTTGAATCTTCTGTAAAATACAATCTCAGAAGCACTTTCTATGTTAACCATAAATTATCTTCATGAATATAACTTTCAATGGTGTCATAATATTCTATTGAGCAAATTTTCCATCAGTTACTTAACATTTTCCTGTTTTAAACTTTTAAATAAATTCAAATTTTTAGCTATTAAGGATGATGATGCTATGAGTATCTTTAAGTAAAAAACTTTTTCATAGTTACAATAATTTCCTCATGACAAATTGCCTGTGATAGAATTTACTAGTTCAGATGATATGAAATTTTTTAACTTTTGCTAATATTGGTAAAGTCGTTTCTATTTCTATCAATACTGAGGGGAATCCTAATTTCTCTGCACAAAAGAAGCTCTCTATTAACTTCCACTTATTCTCTGAAGAGAGATGTTTTTAAGACTGGTATTCTTAGCAGCACAACTGTTAAGTCAAAAGATATGCCTATTTGAACTTTTGGTAGATAATGCCAAATTACCTTCCAAATAGGTTATACTACTCAAACTCCCATTAACTGTTAAGAAAAATACTCATTCCTCCACGTTTCTGCAGACATGGGTATTACAAAATTTATAGCTCTTTTGGTCAATCAGATGGTCAAAGATATCTTATTATTTTTTTAACTTACATTTCCACAACTGCTAGAAAGGCTGTCTTTTCATATTACTAGCCATTTGCATTTTTCACCCGTGAATTGCCTGTTTACATACCTTGCCCATTATCCTATTAGATTGTTCATATTTTACCTATTGGTTGTAGAAATCCTCTAAATATTACAAAAATATATTGTCTATTAAATGTATTGTAATTATTTCCTTCCCTTTTTTAGTGCTTTTTATTATACAGAAAATTTTAATTTGTATGTAGTCGGTTCCCTCTGTATTTCCCTCTTGAAACCTGTGGTTTTTTTTTAATCTACCTTAGAAAGGCCTTACCCATCCAAGATTACAAAAATCTTCTCAGAAGTTTTATTCTAATATTTTTTCTATTTAGCTAATTTATATGAAATTCAGTTTTGTATACTTGTAAAGTGTGATTTCATGTTACTTTTCAAAGAAACATTAGCAGTTGTCCATTTATCACAAAATAAATTCATAGACTTCTTGGATTTACTTTTTTGTTGTTTTTTTTAGGGGGAAGAGGGGAGCAGTTGGCTGTGCAGCTTAGAAGACTTTATTTCCCTGACCAGGGACTGAACCTGGGTCTCTGGGCCCTGGTAGTGAAAGTGCCAAGTCCTAACCACTGGACCACCAGGAAATTCCTTTGAATCTAGTTTTATACTCTCAGATCATTACATTATTGTTTCCACTTTTGGCTATTATGGTAATACTTATATGAATATTTGTGTACAAGTTTTTGGTGGAGGTATGTTTTCAATTATCTTGGGTATAGTTATAGGTATATATACTTATATGTATATATATTTGGAATTACTGGGTGATACAATAAATCTACTTTTAACACTTTGAGGAAATGTCAAATTGTTTTCCAAAATGACTACACCATTTTACATTCCCACCAGCCATTTATGGGAATCCTAATTTCTTCAACTCTTCATCAATACTTATCATTCATTTTTTAATATAGCCATCTTAGGGAGAATGAAGTTGTATTTCATTGTGGTTTTGATTTTCATTTCCCAAATGAGTGATGAGATTAAGCATCTTTTCATGTCTTCATTTACTCCTATATTTTCTTTTAAGGACTCTATGGTTTTAGCTGTTATATTTAGGTCTATGATCTATTTTAAGTTAATCTTTGTATATGATCTTTGAAGTAAGAATCTACCTTCATTCTTTTGCATGTGGTCATCTGTTTTCTCAGCATCATTTGTTGACAAGACTATTCTTTCTATCAAGGAATGGTTTGGCGCCCTTTTTGAAAATTAGTTGACCATAAATTCATAGGTTTATTCCTGGGCTCTCCATCTTATTTTGTTGATCTAAATGTCTATCTTATATCAGTACCACATAATCTTGATTATTGTAGCTTTATAGATACTTTGAAATCAAGAAATGTGAGTGCTTTGTTCTTCTTTTGCAAGATTGCTTTGACAATTCTCAGTGCCTTGAAATTCCATATGAATTTTAGAATCAAGATATCAATTTCTAGCCATGTGAGATTCTAATAGGAATTACACTGAATTTGCAAACCAATATAGGGATTGTTATCTTAATAATATAGCTCCACTGATTCATGAACATGATATGTCTATTTATTTAGGTTTTCTTAAATTTCTCACCACCCTCATGGCAGAAAGCAAAGAAGAACTAAAAAGCCTCTTGATGAAGGTGAAGGAGGAGAGTGAAAAGGCTGGCTTTAAACTCACAACATTCAAAAAGCGAAGATCATGGCATCCAGTCCCATCACTTCATAGCAAAAAGATGGGGAAACAATGGAAACAGTGACAGACTATTTTCTTAGTGTCCAAAAATCACTGCAGATGGTGACTGCAGCTGTGAAATTAAAAGATGCTTGTTCGTTGGAAGAGAAGTTACAACGAACCTAAACAGCATATTAAAAAGCAGAGACATTACTTTGCTGACAAAGTTTCATGTAGTCAAAGGTATGGTTTTTCCTGTAGTCATTCATGTATGGATGTGAGAGCTGGTCCATAAAGAAAGCTGAGCACCGAAGAATTGATGCTTTTGAGCTGTGGTGTTTGAGAAGACTCTTGAGAGTCCCTTGAACTGCAACAAGATCAAACCAATTAATCCTAAAGGAAATCAGTCCTGAATATTCATTGGAAGGATTGATGCTGAGGCTGAAGCTCCAATACTTTGGCCACCTGATGCGAGCAGCCAACTTGTTGAAAAAGACCCTGATGCTGGGAAAGATTAAAGGCAGGAAGAGAAGGGGATGACAGAGGACAAGATGGTTGGATGGCATCACCAACTCAACGGACATGAGTTTGAGCAAGCTCTGGGAGATTGTGAATGACAAGTAAACCTGGCGAGCTGCAGTCCATGGGGTCACAGAGTTGGACATGACTTAGCAACTGAATACATGTTGTCACAAATGCAGAATTTCCTTCTTTTTAAAGGTTGAATAATGTTTCTTTATATATATCATTTAAATTAGATAGAAGAAAAGCATTCCAAATAAAAATATGTTTATAGCCTCTCATATTTATCTGCTGATATGTAATTATCTTTACTGGTATTCTTTTATTTCTTTATATGGATTTGAGTTGTTGTCTAGTGCTCTTTCATTTGAACCTAAAGTACAACAGTTAATATTTCATGTTTCTCACTTTTTTTCTGGGAATGTCTTTTTTCTCCTGTGGTCTTGAAGTACAATTTTATTGACTATAGAATTCTTGTTTGACTTTTTCTTTTCTTTCAGTGCTTGAACACACCATCCCTCTGCCTTATATCATGTGGGGCCTGAAGGCCTCTATAGTATCTGAAAATTCTATCAGCAGGTGACCTTAATGAAGACCTCTTGTATTTGATGAGTTGCCTTTCTCTAGTTATTTTCTCTTTGTCTTTGCCTTTCGACAGTATGATTGTGGTCAAGGCAGTCAGTATGGGTGGGAAAAAGAATTTTAAGACACAGTATATCTTAGAAGAGAAAGAATTTATTGAGAACAAAGGGCTTAGATAGTGAGAGCTGCTGCAAAGACAGTGGGCCAGCTTCCTGACAGACCAGGAGGAGCCAACAGGATGCTATTAGAACAGCAGGCTGCTCAAGGGAAAGCCAACAGTTTGGCTTAAGGCCAATTTTTATAGTCTCAAGACAAAAAAAAATGCTAAGGGGAAGGGTGGTGTTAAGTCATTGGTCAGTGGTCTTTTGGTGCTCACTTTGCCTAATACGGAGATGGGAGTTGGCTGGTTAGTGACAGGATGGCTCATGGCAATTGTTGTCATGGAACTTGACTAATTCTGGAGTTATTTCCCTATGACCTCAGTATAGGGCCCCACAACTATTATGGCTAGATAATGGTTTATCTGAGTTTTTCTACTTTGATTCATTGAGCTTGCTGAATGTGCAGTTTAATGTGTTTTTAAACCAAATTTGAGAATCTTTCCACCATTACTTCTTCAAACATCCTTTATAGCCTTTCTGTCTCTGCTCTCTTTCTGACACTCCACTTATGTGTATATTGATGTTCCTGATATTATTCCACAGGTCTATGAGGTTCTGTTTATTTCTTCTTTAGTCTTTTTCTCTCTGAAAATAAATAATTTCAATTAATCTGTCTATGAGTTTGCTGACTCTTTCTTAAGCCAGTTTAAATATGCTGTTGTGTCTATCCACTAACAATTTTATTTCAATTATTTCACTTTTAAGTGACAGAATTTCTATTTGTTTCTTTTCACAATTTATTTCTTTATTGATATTCTCCATCTGAGAAGACACAACTCAAATTTTATTCAAACATGGGTTCCTTTAGTTCTCTTAACATGTATAAAATAGCTAATTTTTTAAAAATCTTTGTCTAAGAAGTCCAATGTCTTAGCTTCCTCAGGGACAATTTCCATTGACTGTTTTTGTTGTTGTTGTTGTTGTTGTTGTTTCTTTGTATGGACCTTACTTTCCTCTTTCTTTGCACATCTTATATATTTTTTATTGTTATTGAGAACTGGACATTTAAAAAGACATAGTGTGTAAATTATGGAAATCAAATCCTGTTCCTTGCAAAGTGTGTTGCTGCTGTTAAGTATTGTTTGTTTGCTAACATTCCTGGACTGTAAAATCTGTATTCTTTGTGGTGTGCTGCCACTGAACTCTCTGCTCAGTTAGGTAAGTTTATCAGTTTATGACTGGACAGGGATTTTCTTAAATGGCTCTCAGCCTTTGCTGAAGGACTTTGAGTGTTGGGGCATGCCTTCAATGCTCCCACAGGCAGTTTACAATTCTGTTTTAGACTTTGCTTCCTGTTTGTACAGAGTCTCAAGCCCAGAAATGAGAAGTTGAAGCCTTCACGGATCTTTCCTGAGCATATGCATAGCTCTGCACATAGATGCAACGCTCTAAATTCCAAATAATATGTCACAACTTTTTTAAGTTCTCCATGACTGCGACGGACCGCGCAAAAGCGCGGTGGCTGCGACGGACCGCGCAGAAGCGCAGCGGCTTAGAGAAGCTACCCCTCGTCCAAAGTCACGGGCAGCAACAAAGAGCGCCAGGCAGCGACGGCACAGGAGCGGCCGAGAGGAGCTACCCCACGTCCGAGGGCAGGGGCGGCGGCTGAGACAGCTACCCGAAGGCTGAGGTCAGGGGTGGCGGCCGAGGGGAGCAACCACACGTCCAAGGAGTGGCAGCTGCTAGGGCGCAGGAGGGCCGAGAGGAGCTACTCCACGTTCAAGCTCAGAAGGGGTGGCCGTGAGGAGACACCCCTCGTCCAAGGTAAGGAGCAGCGGCTGCACTGTGCTGGAGCAGCCTTGAAGAGATACCCCACATCCAAGGTAAGAGAAACCCAAGTGAGATGGTAGGTGTTGTGAGAGGGCATCAGAGGGCAGACACATTGAAACCATAATCACAGGAAACTAGCCAATCTGACCACATGGACCACAGTCTTGTCTAACTCAATGAAACTAAGCCATGCTGTGTGGAGGCCACCCAAGACAGAAGGGTCATGGTGGAGAGGTCTGACAGAATGTGGTCCACTGGAGAAGGGAATGGCAAAACACTTCACTATTCTTGCCTTCAGAACCCCATGAACAGGCAAAATGATAGGATACTGAAAGAGGAGCTCCCCAGGTCGGTAGGTACCCAATATGCTATTGGAGATCAGTGGAGAAATAACTTCAGAAAGAATGAAGGGGTGGAGCCAAAGCAAAACAATTCCCAGTTGTGGATGTGACTGGTGATAGAAGCAAGGTCCAATGCTGTAAAGAGCAATATTGCATAGGAACCTGGAATGTTAGGTCCATGAATCAAGGCAATTGGAAGTGGTCAAACAGGAGATGGCAAGAGTGAATGTTGACATTCTAGGATCAGCGAACTAAAATGGACTGGAATGGGTGAATTTAACTCAGATGACCATTATATCTACTACTGTGGGCAGGAATCCCTTAGAAGAAATGGAGTAGCCATCATGGTCAACAAAAGAGTCCAAAATGCAGTACTTGGCTGCAATCTCAAAAATGACAGAATGATCTCTGTTTGTTTCCAAGGCAAACCATTTAATATCATGGTGATCCAAGCCTATGCCTCAACCAGTAATGCTGAAGAAGCTGAAGTTGAATGGTTCTATCAAGACCTACAAGACCTTTTAGAACTAACACCCAAAAAAGATGTCCTTTTCACTATTGGGGACTGGAATGCAAAAGTAGGAGGTCAAGAAACACCTGGAGTAACAGGCAAATTTGGCCTTGGAGTACAGAATGAAGCAGGGCAAAGGTTAATAGAGTTCTGCCAAGAGAACTCACTGGTCATAGCAAACACCTTCTTCCAACAACGCAAGAGAAGACTCTACACATGGACATCACCAGAGGGTCAACACCGAAATCAGATTGATTATATTCTTGGCAGCCAAAGATGGAGAAGCTCTATACAGTCAGCAAAAACAAGACCAGGAGCTGACTGTGGCTCAGATCATGAACTTCTTATTGCCAAATTCAGACTTAAATTGAAGAAAGTAGGGAAGACCACTAGACCATTCAGGTATGACCTGAATCAAATCCCTTATGATTATACAGTGGGAGTGAGAAATAGATTTAAGGGACTAGATCTGATAGACAGAGTGCCTGATGAACTATGGACGGAGGTTCATGACATTGTACAGGAGACAGGGATCAAGACCATCCCCATGGAAAACAAATGCAAAAAGGAGGCCTTACAAATAGCTGTGAAAAGAAGAGAAGCGAAAAGCAAAGGAGAAAAGGAAAGATATTCCCATTTGAATGCAGAGTTCCAAAGAATAGCCAGGAGAGATAAGAAAGCCTTCTTCAGTTATCTATGCAAAGAAATAGAGGAAAACAAAAGAATGGGAAAGACTAGAGATCTTTTCAAGAAAATTAGAGATACCAAGGGAACTTTTCATGCAAAGATGGGTTTGATAAAGGACAGAAATGGTATGGGCCTAACAGAAGCAAAAGATATTAAGAAGAGGTGGCAAGAATACACAGAAGAACTGTACAAAAAAGATCTTCACGACCCAGGTAGTCATGATGGTGTGATCACTCACCTAGAGCCAGACATCCTGGAATGTGAAGTGAAGTGGGCCTTAGAAAGCATCACTATGAACAAAGTTAGTGGAGATGATGGAATTACAGTTGAGCTATTTCAAATCCTGAAAGATGACACTGTGAAAGTGTTGCACTCAATATGCCAGCAAATTTGGAAAACTCAGCAGTGGCCACAGGACTGGAAAAGGTCAGTTTTCATTCCAATCCCAAAGAAAGGCAATGCCAAAGAATGCTCAAACTACTGCACAATTGCACTCATCTCACACACTAGTAAAATAATGCTCAAAATTCTCCATGCCAGGCTTCAGCAATACGTGAACCGTGAACTTCCAGATGTTCAACCTGGTTTTAGAAAAGGCAGAGGAACCAGAGATCAAATTGCCAACATGCTCTGGATCATCAAAAAAACAAGAAAGTTTAAAAAAAGTTTAAAAAAAAAACATCTATTTCTGCTTTATTGACTATGACAAAGCCTTTGACTATGTGGATCACAATAAACTGTGGAAAAGTCTGAAAGAGATGGGAATATCAGACCATCTGACCTGTCTCTTGAGAAAGTTGTATGCAGGTCAGGAAGCAATAGTTAGAACTGGACATGGAACAACAGACTGGTTCCAAATAGGAAAAGGAGTACTTTAAGGCTGTATATTGTCACCCTGCTTATTTAACTTATATGCAGAGTACATCATGAGAAACGCTGGGCTGGAAGAAGCACAAGCTGGAATCAAGATTGCTGGGAGAAATATCAATTACCTCAGATATGCAGATGACACCACCCTTATGGCAGAAAGTGAAGAGGAATCAAAAAGTCTCTTGATGAAAGTGAAAGAGGAGAGTGAAAAAGTTGGCTTAAAGCTTAACATTCAAAAAACTAAGGTCATGGCATCTGGTCCCATCACCTCATGGGAAACAGATGGGGAGACAGTGGAAACAGTGTCAGACTTTATTTTGGGGGGCTCCAGAATCACTGGAGATGGTGATTGCAGCCATGAAATTAAAAGACACTTACTCCTTGGAAGGTAATTTATGACCAACCTAGATAGCATATCAAAAAGCAGAGACATTACTTTGCCAACAAAAGTCCGTCTAGTCAAGGCTGTGGTTTTTCCGGTGGTCATGCATATGGATGTGATAGTTGGACTGTGAAGAAAGCTGAGTGCCAAAAAATTGGTGCTTTTGAACTATGGTGTTGGAGAAGACTCTTGAGAGTCCCTTGGACTGCAAGGAGATCCAACCAGTCCATCCTAAAGGAGATCAGTCCTGGGTGTTCATTGGAAGGACTGATGCTGAAGCTGAAACTCCAATACTTTGGCGACCTCTTGAGAAGAGTTGACTCATGGAAAAGACCCTGATGCTGGGAGGGATTGGAGGCAGGAGAAGGGGACAACAGAGGATGAGATGGCTGGATGGCATCACCGACTCGATGGACATGAGTTTGAGTAAACTCCGGGAGTTGGTGATGGACAGGGAGGCCTGGCATGCTGCAATTCATGGGGTCGCAAAGAGTCGGACACAACTGAGCGACTGAACTGAACTGAACTGATAACATCTTATTCCTCATCTTTTTAAACGTTTTTCAACTGCTTCTTAGCCTTGACTGGTAATACCACATCAGGCAGCTGTAATGTTAATTACTGCTGATTGTTTTCAACAAATGTCCAGAAGTCAGAGCAGTTTGCTAGTGATGAGTTCAGAGTGAGGTTAAAAAAATAAAATAAAAAAGAAACCCCTGAGAATGGAACTTTTAAACAAGTTATTAAGCACATAAAATGGTGATTATTCTCTAGAAATAGGGCTTTGGGGAGTTCCAAACTCTTTTTGTTCACTCAGTAGCTTCTAGGTTGCTGATTTTCACAGCTACTGTAATTGCATGACTCTTCACTTGCAAGGCTGCATAAGGCACAGGTGAGGAGAGGGAGACAGGATCAAGGCAAGGTAAAATGCCACAAGATTTGCTGTTTCAATTAAGGTTCAGAAAGTTTTCTTAAATAAACACTTCTCTGATTGTTATTCGACAGTAGTGAATTTCCAGAATTTTGAAAAACCTGGCCGCTTCCATTTTTGCCAGTGTTCCAAATGCTTTTATGGAGGAGATTTTCAGAAGCTCTTATTCTGTCATTCTAGAAGTCAAGAGCTTGATTGTGATCATTTATGTTTTCCTACTAATTTTTCCATTTTATCTATATTGTCAAATATATTGATATAATAATTTTCCTTTAAACCACTGTAGTTATGTGTTCTTTTTTTGCTTCTAACGAGTTTGTGATTTTTTTGGTCTGTTTTTGATTGACCACATTTATCTATTTTATTGGTTTTCTCCAGAAAAAAATAGTATCTGATTTAACTGAAGCACTGGATTTCTTTTTGTATGTTTGTATTTTGTTCATTTCCATTTTTAACATCTATTAATTCCTGTCTTCTACATTTTTAGAGAATTTACTGTCCTTTTATGGACTTAAATGTTTAGCTACTTTATGTTTAGCTTTTATTTTCTTCCCAAGAAGAAAATTTAAGATTATACACTTTTGTCTGAATAATGCTTTGACTAAATTCAACAGGTTTTTATGTGGTCTACTTATTGCTAAATAATCTATAATGTCAGTTTTTGCTTCTTCTTTAACCTAAGTTTTATTTAGAATAATTTTTGTTAATGTCCAATTGTAGATGCGACTATATGAGACACTGGGCTGTGCTATGCTTAGTCCCTTAGTCATGTCTGACTCTTTGCAACCCCATGGACTGTAGCCTACCAGGCTCCTCTGTCCATAGGGATTCTCCAGGCAAGAATACTGAAGTGGGTTGCCATGCCCTCCTCCAGATATGAGACACTACTATATGTAAAATAGAAAACCAACAAAGACCTAATATATAGCACAGAGAACTATACCCAATTTTTTAATAACCTATAAGGGAAAAGAATCTGAAAAAATATACATATATTTTATATGCGTAACTGAATCACTTTGCTGTAACCCTGAAACTAACACAACCCTGTAAATCAACTATACTTCAAATAAAAAGATTTTAAAATATCCAACCATAGAGAATTTAAATGTCTGTGTATTTCATTATTTTATTATATTTAAGAAATGTGGCTTTTATGAGGTCTACTTTGGAGAATGTTGAGATTTTCTTTGTGATTTAATACATAGTTAACTTAAAAAATATATTCTAGAAATTACTAAAAGGAATTAATATTCTCTATTGACTACAAAGTTTTATGCATACAGAGAATTGAGAAGAGTCCCTTGTGCTATATACAGTAGGTCCGTATTATTAGCTATCTATTTTATATATAGTTCAAACTAGACTTTGAATCATTCATTTCTCTGTGTGAGGAAGGCTGCTACAGAAAAACAGAGGCAAAGAAAGTCCAATATCAGTCAAAAACTTTTGAGTTGCACATGCTTGGGTTTCAACAGTCTAAATCATGATGAATTAGCAACCCAAAGTCATAAAATAAATTTGCAAGAATTCCTGATGTTATAATAGCTAGCTTTTACTACCTCAGAGTAGATTAGTATTCCTCAGGCTAGAAGCAGGAGACTGGAAAGGAATTAAGAAAGTTGGAGACTGATGTGTCTCCTTGAGAAACTGACCAGCTTCCTTACCCCTCCCCACTCTGAGCTAACTTCCTTTGGTTAGAGGACACACTAAAAACTCCAGACAGAGTTGAAGAATCCAAAATCAGAAAGGATCTGCCTGTTGCTTCCTGGGTGAACCTTGAAGAAGTGGCAAAAACTCAAAGTTCTCTAGCATGAAATATGGAATGGAAGCCATAGTGTAGAGATGGTTGCATTCACTGACCAGGCAAATATTTCATAGGAGCTTCCAAAATTTTTCCAAGAGGGACATGGAAGTAACCAAGAGAGAGTCAGATCTGAAAAGGCCTTGCAATGAAGATAAAAATACTGCCTCTCTGATCTGCATGGACTAATGATCAGAGAACAGTCAGCGATAAGCATCTAAGCAGATGCTAGAATAGACAGAAAATGATGCCCCGCTTCCCCAGCATTAAGTATGTCCCCTGAAAAACAAATTTAACTCCAAGAATTTGTAAGGTAGTGTAAATGGAATATGGAAAATCTGAGCTAACTGACATAAGCCTGAACTGAATAAGATTACATTTCTGCTATCTAGAAACATGAACACTTGAAACAAAAAGTTCACTTACAAAAAAACTTTGATTTTAATTTTTATACCTAAAGTTTAAAAAAAAACACCCACAAGATCTATTTCAAAATTAACTTGATAGATGCATAAAGAATTGAAAATTGCCCTGTCTTTTTGATAGATTATACTTTCTACAAAATGTAAAATTTTTTCCAGTTGATGCTTTTAGCTTTTAATTCAGCCTTTTCTGTTACTAATATTCTTTTTGTAAGCATTTATCAGATGTATTTTTTTTAATATTTAGTGCTTTTCTTTTTTTTAACTTTTTACTTTGTATTATGGTATAGCCAATTAACAATGTTGCAATAGTTCAGGTGAACAGGGAAGGGACTCAGCCATATATATACATGCATTCATTCTTCCCCAAACTCCCCTCCCATCCAGGGTGACACATAACATTGAGCAGAGCTCCATGTGCTATACAGTAGGTCCTTGTTGGTTATCCACTTTAAATATAGCGGTGTGTATATGACCACCACAAACCCCGTAGCTGGCCCTTCCCCACCACCACCATGGCAACCATAAGTTCATTTTCTAAGTCTATGAGTCTCTTTATCAGATATATTTTTAATTCAATAATTTTAAATCTTCTTGTGTTATTTTAATTTTGGTGTGTCTTTTGAAACAACATATATAGCTGGATTCTTTTAAAACTATACTTGCAGTTTTCTGCCTTTTAATAATTTATTATGATTAGTGATGTGTTGAATCCATTCAAGTCATGTTCTTTTACGTTCTCCATTTACTGTGATTCTTCTTGGGTCTTGTTTTTCTATTTCATGCTCTTTGTTTCTTGATCAAAAAGAAACTTTGTTCACTTTTTGTTCCTCTAATGGTTTTTAAAAAGTTATCTGCTAGCTCTCCTTTGATGCCACCGTAAAGTTCTCTCCAGTACCTGGGAGCTCCTCCAATTCCTCCCCCCTTTCCTCCAAGCTGGAAAAGGAGGAAACTTGAGAGAAAAGACAAAAGGTGGAATCAGAGGGAGGAAAGAGAAGCAGAGGTCAGGAGAGAGTGTATATTCTCTTCAGCACATCTACCACTGGCCCAACTGATCCTTATATTATTACAGGTGACATCAACACTAGTACCTGGAGTTAGGAAGGTGAAGGAATGTTCTTACAGGTATGGAAGCTAGAGAAGAGTGATGGTCAACAGCTTGGGTCCAGAGAGAGCTGTCTGAAATTGCAAATTACACTTCTTTGAAGAGTAGAGTCTGTCTGTCCTAGGACTTTTGCCAGTTCCACTAAACAAAAGACTTCATTGTGTGGGGTTTTTTTTTTTTTTTCTAATTCTCTGATACTTGCGTGAGTGTGGTCTCTTTTTCCCAATGAGATTAAAACTCTTTATGAAAAAGGAATTGAATAGCTAGTTCAAAATTAATTTATAACAAGGCTGTCAGTGCTGAGTCATGAGAAACTGTGGCAAAAAGTTGGGTTAGGACAATAGAAACTGGTAAATTTTAAAAGTTTATTAAAATTCTAATATTCCTAAAGGATTGTGGCTCAAGGAAGACGCTCTGTTGGGACAGGAGCAAAGAGAGGAAAACTAAATTTCCTCCAAGAGATTGCTTGAGTAGTTGTTTACTGGTGCAGAAAAGCAAAAACTATTCTAGATCTGTTTGCTTCTATCTTCTCAATTAATCAAAATGGACTTCCAATAGAAAAGGGAAGAATTAACATCGGAAAGAAAGGTCTGAGGTAGATAGAAAGATAATAAAGATACCAAACCCCTAGGAACAGGTTGACTCCTCAAATTCCAGAAAATCTCATTCTCATGAAGTAGAAAAATTAAAGGTATAATACAAAAGTCCCTGTATGCAACACTGAGAAACCACAAAGAATAGATAAAGAAGGCAAATAATCTCCTTATTTTCAATAATGGGCAACAAATGGATTCTGGACACAAAAGACAAACAAGGTAGGGTGCTGAATTCAAGCAAAAATTTTTTAAAAATTAAACTTTTTCTTTTTAGTATTTAGAATGACAAGTCATGGAATTCACCAATACAAGTTGAACTAAATGAATGTTATTTCTGTTTTTACAGAATAACTAGGATTATAACAAGAAGGATGGTATTAGATTCCTTGAGTCTGGCAAGTTTCTCCTGATAGTAATGTCACTTGTATGGTTAAATAAGAGCTAGATAATAATAGGGTCAGAAATTCTGCAGCTGATTGAGCAAGTATATACTAGATATCTACAGAGGGTTGATAAAGAGATTGGTATTCACCCAAAGCTGTAAATAAGTAAAGAACTGCAAGGCCTGGTCTTTAACACTGTCTGGGTTTGTAGATTTTGAGTTAGTAAAATAATATAAAGGAGGACCTGCTTATCAAATTTTTTAGATACATAAGAGTTTAGTAATATGATTTATGATAGGGTCAAGACTCAAAATGATCACAATGAACTGGAATGCTAGGCTAAAGTTTAATGGGAGCAGATGCAGGTTTTGTGGGGCCTGAAGCCTATAGAATTTGGAGGGGCCTCTTTAATTTAAAAAATTATGAATACAGAAAAATAAAGGAATAAAATAAGGAGTGAATATTTATTAGCATGATAAAGAAATCACCCAAGCCTTGGAGTTAAATCTTTTTATCCAACTCCCAACATCTCCCTACATTCACAGGGGTCATACAAATAGAAGACCCTAAAGCTTAAACTTTTTTAGCTTCAGTGTATAAGCACTTCTGGCAATAGTTCTTCATATATTTTAAAATAATTGAGCTTTATTTCAAAAATACAGGCTGGGGGATACTGTTTGACCACAATCTTACTATGCATCAATATTGTGACAGCAAATTAAAATGATCCGGCTCAGGCAAGTAATATTTTAAATTTACCATATATATAGATCAGATCAATTCAGGGAGCCCAGACTAAAAACGAATATTGGCAAACCAGAGCATGCACTAACGGGAGAGAGAGAATATAATGAGAGAGTCTTTAAAAGCTGGGTCATGAGAAACTGCTGAAAGAACTGAAGCACTTGGCTTTGGGAAGGGAATGGTGCTGGGTATAGATGATGACCCATCATAAACAAGAGGAAGGAAACTTATTCTGTATTGTTCTGGAGGAAGGAAGTATGAGTTGCAAGAAGATTTCACCTCAGTATAAGTTGATCCAAATCAATAAACACGTATGAAGTCTATTATGTGTTAGGAACTATTAAGGTACTGGGCATAAAGAAGTGATCAAAATGTACAAAGTTATCTATCCTCACACAATTTATATTTTTAGAGAGATAAACAATGACACAAATACACAGTATATCAGGTGATGAGGTGATGTATCCTAAGAAGTTAAATATAACAAGGTATCAGCAACAAACAATTAAGAATACAGTTTTGAAAGGATGCCAAATACGGCTGCAACAAAAAGTATCAAATACCTAGGAATAATCTAGCAAAATATGTACATGACTTATACACAAAATACTGTAATTATTTATGAGAGAAAACTTAAAGTGGAAGAAAAAGTGTTTGTGGATTAGAAATCTAAATGTTTTAACAATGTCAGTTTTCTCCAAAATTATTCTAGAGATTTAATGGAATCCCAATGAAAAATTAGTCTGTGTGTGTTGGTGTGTGTGTGTGACAAGCTGATTCTAAAAATGCATATGGAAATACAAAGGTCCAAGAGTAGCCAAGATGATCTTAAAGAAGAATTAAGTTAGAGAACTTACTGAACCAGATTTCACTTATTTGACTTACTATAAAGCCATGATAAATAAGACAGTGTGGTGTTTTGGCAAAAGAATAGATAAATAGACCAGTTGGACACAATCTAGAGTGAAAAGGCAAACCACAGAATTGAAAAAGATATTTTTAATATAAATAATTGACAAAAAGCCTAGAATATCAGAAAAAAACAAATATTCATAAGGAAAAAGACATAACCCAATTTTTAAAAGGGGGAAGGGAAGGGAGATATAGACACCTCACTAAAGAGAATATCTAAATAGTCAATAAACATATGAAATGTACAACTTCTGTGGTCATCAGGGAAATGCAAATTAAAAATACAAAGAGACCGGGATGGGGAATACATGTAAATCCATGGCTAATTCATTTCAATGTATAACAAAAACTACTGTAATGATGTAAAGTAATTAGCCTCCAACTAATAAAAATAAAAAAAAAATAGTCAATAAACATATGAAATGTACAACTTCTGTGGTCATCAGGGAAATGCAAATTAAAAATACAAAGAGGGTTCCCTTTTCTCCACACCCTCTCCAGCATTTATTGCTTGTAGACTTTTGGATAGCAGCCATCCTGACTGGCGTATAATGGTACCTCATTGTGGTTTTGATTTGCATTTCTCTGATAATGAGTGATGTTGAGCATCTTTTCATGTGTTTGTTAGCCATCTGTATGTCTTCCTTGGAGAAATGTCTGTTGAGTTCTTTGGCCCATTTTTTGATTGGGTCATTTATTTTTCTGGAGTTGAGCTGGAGGAGTTGCTTGTATATTTTTGAGATTAATCCTTTGTCTGTTGCTTCGTTTGCTATTATTTTCTCCCAATCTGAGGGCTGTCTTTTCACCTTGCTTATAGTTTCCTTTGTTGTGCAAAAGCTTTTAAGTTTCATTAGGTCCCATTTGTTTATTTTTGCTTTTATTTCTGAAATTCTGGGATGTGGGTCATAGAGGATCCTGCTGTGATTTATGTCGGAGAGTGTTTTGCCTATGTTCTCCTCTAGGAGTTTGATAGTTTCTGGTCTTACATTTAGATCTTTAATCCATTTTGAGTTTATTTTTGTGTATCTAATGAGATGGATGAAACTGGAGCCCATTATACAGAGCGAAGTAAGCCAGAAAGATAAAGACCATTACAGTATACTAACACATATATATGGACTTTAGAAAGATGGTAACGATAACCCTATATGCAAAACAGAAAAAGAGACTGAGATGTATGGAACAGACTTGTGGACTCTGGGAGAAGGCGAGGGTGGGATGTTTCAGGAGAACAGCATTGAAACATGTATATTATCTAGGGTGAAACGGATAACCAGCTCAGGTTGGGTACATGAGACAAGTGCTCGGGCCTGGTGCACTGGGAAGACCCAGAGGGATCGGGTGGAGAGGGAGGTGGGAGGGGGGACTGGGATGGGGAGTACATGTAAATCCATGGCTAATTCATATCAATGTATAACAAAAACTACTGTAATGATGTAAAGTAATTAGCCTCCAACTAATAAAAAAAATAAAAAATTAAAAAAAAAAAAAAGAAAAATACAAAGAGACCGGGATGGGGAATACATGTAAATCCATGGCTAATTCATTTCAATGTATGGCAAAAACCACTGCAATGTTGTAAAGTAATTAGCCTCCAACTAATAAAAATAAATGGAAAAATAAAAATTAAAAAAAATACAAAGAGACATCACTTTATATACACAAGAGTAATTTTTTTCAAAAAGATTATACTAAGTGTTGGTAAGGAGATAAGTAAGAATTCTTATTTACTGCTGGTGGAAATATAAATTGGTGTGACTCTGGAAAATTCTTTGGCAATATGTTCTAGTACTAAACATATGCAAATCTTTTAACCAAGTAATTATATTCCTATGTATTGTCCAACAGAAGAGATATAAACAAGAATTTCATATGTATATTTACAGCTGATTCATGTTATTTTATAGCAGAAACCAACACATTATAAAGCAATTGTTACTGTTCAGTTGCTAAGTCATGTCTGACTCTTTGTGACCCCATAGACTGCAGCACAGTAGGCTTCCCTATGCTTTACTATCTCCTAGAGTTTGCTCAAACTCATGTCCATTGAGTTGGTGATACTATCCAACCATCTCATCCTCTGTTGCCCCCTTCTCCACCTGCCCTCAATCTTTCCCAACATCCAATGAGTTGGCTCTTCGATTCAAGTGGCCAAAGTATCGGAGCTTCAGCTTCAGCATCAATTCTTCCAATGAATATTCAGGTTTGATTTCCTTTAGGGTTGACAAGTTTGATCTCGTTGCAGTTCAAGGGACTCTCAAGAGTCTTCTCCAACACCACAATTCAAAAGCATCAATTCTTTGGCTCTCAAACTTCTTTATGGTCCAACTCTCACATCCATATGTGACTACTGGAAAAACCATAGCTTGGACTATGCAGACCTTGTCAGCAAAATGATGTCTCTGCTTTTTAATACACTATCTAGGTTTGTCATCGCTTTGGAAAGCAATTATCCTCCAATTAAAAATAAAAAATAATGCGCCCAATACTATCCAAGGTAACTTCAGAGGAAAATTCACTTGTACATCAAAAATAGAATTCCTTTGGATTATTTATATCAATTCAGTTACATAAACATTTCCAAATGTAGCAATGGCAATGGTTTGGAGATGTCGAATGAAAGAGAAATTATCACTGGCTGGAAATCTTTTTATTGTAAATCTCTTCTTGTACATTAAACATTTCTATTGATATTTTAAAAAATAATTTCATGGCAGCATTATTAATAATAGCTCAAAACTGATAGCAATCCAAATGCCCATCAATAGTAAAATGAATCAATAAATTGTGACATGTTCATGGTCACACAATGGAATAGTACACAGCAATAAAAAAGCACAGTATGATTGAAGCTCACAAATTGTTGACTGAAAGAAGCTAGGCATAAATGAGTATTTATAGGATTATTCCATTACTATAAATAAATAATATATGGTGTTAAAGGTCAGGCTAGTGGTTACTCTCTGGGGTGTTTAGAGAATGGAAAAGGGTATGAGCACTGGTCAAATTGTACATATTTCTAAACATATGTTACACTTTAATGAAATTAGTTAATTAAAACAAAAATGAACAAAAGATATAGGACCCACTCAAGTTTTTAGAGCACCCTGAGAGGTATTAGAATACTAAGAGAACTTGGGCTACCAGTGAGACTGTGAGAAAACCCAACAGTAATGAAACAGGAGACTGGGAACTGAGGAGGAAAGACAGCCAACAAGAAATTCACAATAGCTGAATTTCTTAAGTGTTTTTAAAGAATAGAGTATTTAATATTCATTTCAAGTTGGTTTTTTTGCGCTATGATTTGCTCTAACCTCTCTATGATCCCAAATTTACTGCTCTCAAACCATGAGTAAAGTTTATAACATCTTTTAAAAATAGTGAAAATGAAAGTGAAGTCACTCAGTTGTGTCTGACTCTTTGCGACCCCGTGGACTATAGCTCACCAGGCTCCTCCGTCCATGGGATTCTCCAGGCAAGAATACTGTAGTGGGTTGTCATTTCCTTCTCCAGGGGATCTTCCTGACCCAGGGATCGAACCCAGGTCTCCCACATTGCAGGCAGACACTTTAACCTCTGAGCCTAAAAATAGTAAAACAGATTAAAAAAAAAAAAGTGATGAGGAGGGATGAAAGAGAGGTTCTGCTATTAAAGGATAAGAATCCCAAAGGAAGGCATCTCTGCAAAGGTAGCAGAGAGAAAAAGAAGTGAGAGAGAAAAGTGTTTCAGGCTGATAAAATGCTAAGACTTCAAGGTAGGATGTGCTGGGCACATTCAAAAACTAGTAAAGGAACCAGTGTGTGTGGAGCCAAGATAGATTATAGGGGATGATGTCAAAGAAATAGCCAGGAGCCAGATAATGCTGGTCTCCATGGGGCATGGATTTTACTAGGCTTTACTCTGAGTGAGACAGGAAGTCATTACACACAAAGTTTTGAACAAAGAAAATGACATATCCATGTTGTTTTAAATCTATCAGTCCAGTTACCATGTGAAGAACTGAGATCTCGGCAAAGGGTAGGTGCTGAACCAGTTAGAAGGTTTTCTAAGGATAAGATAATGCTGGCTTAGAGGAACTGGAAGTGATGGAGGTGGAGAAAATAAGATGACTCTGGATGTATTTGGAAATCAGAGTCAACAGACTTGCAGATGGACTGGACATGGAATGTGAGAGAAAGAAAGGCATCACTAATGCCTCAGGAAAGAACTTCCTAGCCAAAGAGCTGACAACTGGTTGAGCTTTCCTTTGATGCAGTTATCTGAGTGGAAGCCATTATTCCTTCACTGGGCCTTCTGAAAGCTCTTCTTTCTCCAGCTTACCTGCCAAAGAAGCTCCCAAGAGGAACTCTCACCTTTGAGGTGATAGACCCAGGTGACCTCTAAGATAGGTCATGTGCAAAATATTCTAGAACTCTAAGGCAGTCAATGGTCTGTACACTATAAATTTTAGGCTAAATGACTGCAAAGTAAATTTCCTACACCAAAGTAATTTTTTAACTGTTATTGACCTTTTTCACTTCCCATGTATTAAAAAAAATTTTTTTTATTTTGTATTGGGGTATAGCCGATTAACAAAGAATGTGATGGTTTCAGGTGAACAGTGAAGGGACTCAGCTATACTATATATACATGTATCCATTCTCCCCCAAACACTTGCTAATCTGTTCTAACAAAGAGAGAGCCTGCCTCAGGATGAACACTTTTGCCAGGCATCAGTTCCGAAGCAGAAATTAACATCACTCTTTCTTCCTTCTGATATTATTCCTTATGCTGCTACTTTCTAATTGGTGTATGTTTTTCACTTACAGAGTGATGTGGTTTCCAATTAAGGTGAAATTACTTGGCTAAGAAAATTGGGTAATTATAAAGGAAGATATTAAGGAGCTAAATGGACAAGTAATATTTAGATATGGTAAAAAGGGCAGAACAGAGTTGGTACATAAGTGCCTGACATTTGGGAAATAATGCCTTATACTTCGTTATAATCAGTGGATGCAAGGTGTGGTGAGGCAGGTTTCAGTTCAAAACAAATGAGAACTTTCTGACAATCAGAGCTGTCTAGGAAGATTCAAAAGGGCTGCCTTAAGGGTGTTAACCACAACCCCCTCACTCTGCGGGTTGAAGCAGAGGTTAGATGCCTGTTTGTTACGAATAATACTGTGGGAAGTCAAACACCAAATAGGCTAGAAGTTGCCAACCAGAAAATATGAAATTTTTGAAATCAGAGCTTCCCAGGGATCTGGCCATTGAAGAGACTGAATTTTGGAGTAAGTTACACTAACTCCCTTGAAGGATAAACCCCAAAGAGCACCACAGAATGATACCTCTTTCTTAACATCTATCAGTCAGTTCAGTTGCTCAGTCGTGTCCGACTCTGTGACCCCATGGACTGCAGCACACCAGGCTTCCCTGTCCATCACCAACTCCCAGAGCTTGCCCAAACTCATGTCCATTGAGTCGGTGATGCCATCCAACCATCTCATCCTCTGTCATCCCCTTCTCCTCCTGCCTTCAATCGTCCCCAGCATCAGGGTCTTTTCCAATGAGTCAGTTCTTTGCATCAGGTGACCAAAGTATTGGAGTTTCAGTTTTAGCATCAGTCCTTCCAATGAATATTCAGGACTGATTTCCTTTAGGATTGACTGGTTGGATCTCCTTGCAGTCCAAGAGACTCTCAAGAGTCTTCTCCAACACCACAGTTCAAAGGCATCAGTTCTTCAGTGTTAAGCCTTCTTTATAGTCCAGCTCTCACATCCATACATGACTACTGAAAAAACCATAGCTTTGACGAGATGGACCTTTGTCAGCAAAGTCTTAACATCTATAGGTTCAACAGAATTGAAGACAGCATAACTTTTTCACCACATGATCCACTGTTACTTAACACCATTGTCTATGTACCACTCAAAAGCATTGCCTATACCTCTAATGGGAGGTGTACACTCAGGGACCCACTGGCAAAGCACCTTGACAGTGTTCACCCTGATCAGATTCAGGTCATGGTTCTGCCACTTCCTAGCTGTACAATCCTAAACACCTTAACCAGTTTCTTCATCTTTAAAATGGAAGTAACGCTAGCTCTTCAGAGTGATTTTCTTAAGGATACTTGAACGTTTTGCTCCGGTTGTAACTTGATGACTGAAGAATACAAATTCGGGCTAAGACTGCAGTGTCACTCAGTGTGGGGCTGAATTAATTCATCCTTTGGGCACAGACCAGGCTGTGCTGGTAGTCAACTAAAATCTCTAAGATGTTTTGATTCGGACTGCTGCTGAGCCAAATCCCCCATTGTGAACTTGTGCTGCTGGAGATGAGTCAGGACTTGACATTTATTCCTATTAACTAGATTCTGCCTTTCACTTTAACCTGGTGCTTCCACATTTGTTCAACTCCTTCTCTTACCCTACATTTGAACGGAAGGGGGTCAAACCAGCAGAACTGAGCTAGAATGACAATGTATTTGTGACTCTAGATGTGAGTGTCTGTCCCTTTGGAACAGGAAAAGGAAAACTGTTTGCTGAGTATCAGGTAATTTTCTCCAATACTTCATTTAATGCTCCAAGAATCCCTTAAGGTAAGTGTTAACCCCAGTCTACTGAGAAAAAAATCTGCATTTTTCTTTACTTGACATTTTTAAGCATGGTAACTATGCAATTTTTTACTCTTTTGGCTTAATGTTATTTTGTAAACACTTTATCACATTGCTTCATATTTTCCTTTTTTTTTTCTTTTTGGTTTTATAAGTAAATAAATATCGCTCCTTGTTCTAAAAACATTTTGAGGCACTCCTGCCTTGATGTTTATCATTTTAACGACTATATGATAGCTCATTAAGTTACCCAAAGATATGAAAATATTTTATTTTGCCAATTTCCTGTTGTTGACAGGTTGGCTTTGTTTCTTTGCTTTTGTGGTTTTTTTTAAATTATAACATACTGTAAAAAAAAAAAATTCTGCTATGAACATCTACACATAAGTATCTTTTGTTCTGGAAATTTCCCCAAGAATGGAATTAATGCATCAAAGAGGATAACAACTCTTGTGGCTCTTTATAGAGAGTAGCAAATTGCTCACGTAAAACAGTATGTGTTATCTGAGGATAAAAGGAAATAACTGGCTTTCTACAAAAGAAATTAATTTTCCACTTACTCATAAAGTATTCGCGCCCCTGATAGGTGGCAGGTGCCATGCCAGGGGATGGGGACAGGAATGAGCAGGGGCGGCCGGTCGCGGTCTCCAAGGAGCTCACGGTCAGGCGGTCAGGTCGGGCAGAGGAAATTACACCCAACAGGTGTCTGCCTCTGCCTAGGGAGGACCGAAGTGCCCTTTCGCGCAGGAGAGTGGAAGGAGGGAGCTGCCTGCAAACACGAAGGAGTTTCTGCAGCTTAGAACTGAGTCTTGCAGAATGAGTAAGAATGTTGGTACGCGATTTGTATTTATTTTACCTTGACTCTCCGGCCTTTCGTCGGAAAAAAAAAGTTCCCCACTCTTAGTACAGAGAAGGTTGGCAGAGTCGTAAGCCCCCAGCCTCTTAAACCTCTTTGCATCTCCGAGGAGAAGGAGGGAAGAGGGGGTTCTTTCCGACCTGGGGAGCTGGATCTGGGGTCCGGGAACCCCAAGACAGCACCGGAAAGAACAGCAGAGGAGGCGAGCCCGTGGCCCGCCGCCGGGAGAACCAGACCCGACGCGCGGTCCTTGGCGCCGGGTCCGGGGGACTCAGCT
This sequence comes from Odocoileus virginianus, assembly GCF_023699985.2. NCBI lineage: Eukaryota > Metazoa > Chordata > Mammalia > Artiodactyla > Cervidae > Odocoileus > Odocoileus virginianus. The sequence continues at coordinate 9,289,957 of NC_069677.1, forward strand.
CAGCACGACTGGGAAGCCGGTGAGGGAACCGGGGCTTCCGGGTGGAGGGTTAGCGAGCAGCCCGCCAGCGAAGTGGAGCGGAGCAGGGCTCTGCAGTTGGGGACCCCGAGGGGGCGGGCGCCAGAGGGGCGGAGCTCCGAGGCAGGGGCCGCGGCAGCGGTCCAGAGGGTCTGCGGGGGCTGCTTCGGCCGGCCCCGAGGACTGGCGCCTCTTTGAGCCAGTGACCTTGACATCGCGAGTGGGCCCCGCGCGCCGTCTTGAGCGCGCCTCGTGGAGACCCACGGCCGACGGGCCGGCGCTGCCCGGGGTGAGGAAGCCTGGGCCAGGACGCCAGGTAGGACCCCCGGCCGCGAGGAGGGTGGGCAGAAAGGGCCCGGGTGGGGAGAAGGAATGGAGGATCTGGGGGTCGCGGGCAGGGGGCTAAGCAACGGGCGCAAGCTGGACCAGCTCAGCCCTGGGAACGCTGAGTTCAGGGCACTGGGGACGTCAGGGTCCAGTTTAGAGGACCAAAGGCTTACCGCTCCTCAGAAGCGGCAGTGGGTCACTCTCTTAGATACAGGGGAGTGCGTACCAAGACGCGGCTTGCGGGGTACCACCTTCTGCCTCCGCCTTGTTTCTGCCTGTAACCATGGTCATAAAGTATTCCCTGTCTGTGTGTTAACAGGGAACAGTCAGTTTTCTGGAGCATATGCATATGGAAGGCTACTGTGTCAGAATCCATCCTCGTGGGCTATGAGTCCCCTCTCAGGATACTTGGCCTAAGCTTCCAGCCTCCTTGGGGACCTAGCCTCACTGACACCAAGCTAAGGTGTCAGTCCCCAGGCCTCTTCACCATACACCATATTTCTTAGGAAGAAAAAAGAAGTACCAGGTTGATGATCTTTTACTATTTATTTTTTAAAATTGTAGTTTCAATACATTGTTTATAAAAAAATAAATCTTCCAGAGATATTCCTATACTAGCATTTGTGTCTACTCATACCCCCTTGTTTTTTAACCCATATCTTTTTTTACCCTACTTCTTCCGTCCCCTCCTTTTGATTCTTTATCCCACCTCCTGCCTAATGAAACTATCCAAAGAAAATGACGTCACCACCACCGCCTGCATCCCTTAATCTCTAGGGTTCCTTGCTGGCCCCACCCCTGATCTCTTTAAACGTCTTTCACCAGAGTAGCCCTTGGGGTAGTGAGTCCACTTCCAAGAGGACATTTCTTTTACTTGCCTTAACTTTCCCAGAGATTCGAAGAAAGGGGCTTTGGGGAAAGGTCCCTGAGTTTTATACTACCAGTTCTTTTCCTTAAACTGGACTTTCCAAATGCAATTTAAGTAGTCTGGTACTGATGAAAATTTATGAAGGAAATTTCCTGAAATGCTCTAGACTTCCAAAAGTTAACACTTCACTAGTTCCTGTTCCTGAAAGCAGAGCTTTGCCAATCACAGCGCTCATTACTTCTGTTGCCTCCACCGAGGACCAGCAAAGAAACAGGCATAGGATTTTTCATCAGTAGGAACCTAATAGGGTGGATTTTTATATATGTGAAGGGGCTCAAGACATAGCTTTGTGGTAGTCAAGAGGAAAGGGGAAGGGATAGAAGAAGGAATTAGAGGGGGTTAGGGGATTAGAAGGGGGGAGCAGATCAAGACCCTGAAGAGAATTCTGGAGGCAGGACCCTGTCATTTAAGAAGGAGCCCCAGATGATGTGGCTGGGAGACCACAGAGTCAGCTTACTTCTTGCTGACAACCAGCACAAGCAACTAGTTTCCAAGAACTATGCAGGAACAAAACATTAAGAAGTGGGAAAATCAAGCCACTTTTGTCTTTGTGATAAAATAGAAGCGATTTAAATTATTTTTACTGAATTAATGGGGTTTTTTTTTAGGAGTTGTGTAGACTATTTAAAATAACCTAATAGCTACTCCCGTCACAATGTTTTCTTTTGCTGTGTTCATTTTTTTATGTTGCATGACCTTGACCCCACACAGTTCAGGAAGTTCAGGTTGGATAGAAACTGCCACTTTTAAGAACCTTTTTGAAGTGGGGATTAGGAGAGAAGATTAGAAAATAAGGACTGAGCCTTGTGGTAAGGTGGGGGAATAATGAAGAGGAATGGTTTGAGTACCACCTTCAGACTGGTAAGGAATCAGGTATAGTTCTTAGGACAAGGCAGTAAATAAATAAGAGGTGAAGGAATCCATTCATCACTCATTTATGTATTCAAAATGTTTGCAAAGTGCCTGGCTATGTACCAGTCACTGAGGAAAAGATGATAAATGAAACTAGGCGAGGTCTTTGATCTCCTAGGGTTTATAGATGCTTCAGGGAGGCAACCAGTAGTAAGATAACTGAGTATTGAATATATGTAATTACAAACTAAGATAAGCTTTGTCAAGGAAAGAAATAAAGGTCTTTGAGGGTGTATATATAGACTACCCTAGAGATCAGGGAAGACTTTCTAAAGGAAGTTTCCCTTGAGCTGAGATTCAGGAGTAAATGGAAATGTTGGGGGTATAAGTGGCTTTGAGGTAGGATCGGAATCAGTTAGAAATTCAATTTGGTTGCCAGTAATCAAGAAGGCATTTTGTTGTTTTGGTCTTCTGATACAAAAAGCCGACTCATTGGAAAAGTCCCTGATGCTGGGAAAGATTGAGGGCAGAAGGAGAAAAGGACGTCAGTGGATAAGATGGCTGGATGGTATCACTGATGCAATGGACATGAACTTGGGCAAACTTGATGAGACGGTGAGGGACAGGGAGGCCTGGAGTGCTGCAGCCATGAGGTCACAAAGAGTCAGACACAACTGGTCCACTGAACAGCATTAACAACAGTCATGAAAGCAGATGTAGTGTTTGCAATACTGCATATGTACAGATGTAGAGTTAACATTTTTGGAATTTTGGAGAGATGCTTTGTTATCACAGCATCCTTTGTACTGCCCTGAGTTGGTCATGGTTTTCCATAACATTTTGCTGATGTTCTTGCTTTTAAATTTAATGCTTAAATTAGTTTTAGTCTGTCAGTTTATTTTATTGTGCACAATAAAATGTATGCACTGTGCTTCAAATGTGAATCATCACACTGCTGAGGTAGATATGTGCATAACTCCCATACCAAATTTGGCTTGTGTGGTGATAGCTTATTATTGTCACTGAATACTTTCCCAAGCTAAAACAGGTGTGGCAGGTCAGCTACAGTGTCTTCTCTCCAGTCCTATCTACTGCTTTGATTTTAGTTGCCCTAAAGCTGCATGTATCTCTTTAAGTTTCATATACAGTTGTTAGGTAAAGAAAAAAAATTACTAGTTGCATTGATGCAATAAAGTAAAATTAATATAAATCTCACAATGTAATGGCATGGTGAGCTTTGACCAGGCATCATATTTCATGTGCAAACAAATATTTTTATTCATTCAACAACATTTACAGTGAACCTTCAATGTACCTAGCACTCTGTGAGATACTGTGGGTAAGATGGATTAGTAAGATGATGAGACTTCATAGAAGTCCAAGAGGAGAGAGTCATACTCATCTGTGTAAGGGTGGGAAAGTATTGTGGTTACTGTAATGGAAGCATAAGTAGAGAACAGTGATGCACAAGGGAAAGGAGTGGTCATTTCTACCAGAAAAGGAGAGGGGGTCCAAAAAAGGTTCATGGAGGAGTTAATACTTGAGCTGAATCTTGAAAGATGAGATATTCCAAAAGATAGACAAAGGGAAGAGGGCATTCTAGAAGAGAAATTCATGTGCCAAAACAAACAGGCATGAAACAGAGTGTCAAGGTCCAGCACATGCAACTGGCTTGAAGAGCTGAGGCATGAGGAACAAAGAGGAGCTCATTAAGAGATGAGGCTGGAGTGGCAGACATGCCAGGTCACAGAACCTGCATGCCATCAGTTGATAGCATTGTGGTTAAAGTATGTGCTCTGAGGTCAGACAGCCCCAGGTATGCATCGTGGTTCTACCACTTTCCAGCCGTGGGGTCTTGATCAAGTCATTTAGTAATAAATAAATAATAATTACTTATTTAGTAATAAGTAATGGTAATGAAGGTTGTCTCTCCCTCATAAGGTTGCTGCAGGAACTGAGGTTATGTCATGGAGTACCTGGCACAGATTATGCACCCACTTGTTGCTGGCTGTTATTTTTTATCCTAGGGCTAAGGGAGCCACTGAAGGGTTTTACACAAAGAAGTTAACTTAGGGAGCAGTTTTATTTAGAGCACAGTTATTCTGGCTCCATGTGGATACTGGGTGAAAGGGGGTTAAGTTTGGAGCAGAGCAGTCATTTAAAGCTGGAGAAGGAAATGGCAACCCACTCCAGTATTCTCGCCTGGAGAATTCCCATGGACAGAGGAGCCTGGCAGGCTACAGTCCATGGGGTCGCAAGAGTCAGACACAGCTTAGCAACTAAACCAATCATTTAAAGAGATTATAGCCATTCAGATGATAGTGATGATGGCCTGAACCATGAAGAAAAGGAGACAAGTGCTTGAGACAACTGCAAAGTAGATGCCACAGAACTCAATTACTTACTAGTTGTGAGCAGTGGGATTCTGATCTGTCATCCTTTGGTACTGTCATCCAGGTGCTCCTAGGATAAACAAAAGGAAGCCAGGTATCAAGCAGGACTGCGGATCAGATATTTAGTTTATATGCTGAGGATTTAATGATTGGTACCCCAGAAAAGCTGTCTTTTTGATTTAAGAGATCTTTTGACACCTTCCATGTTGTAACTTTGATAGGATCAAGAAGGTATACTTCATCCATAATGAATTTCACTTATTCATTCACCCTGTCTCTTTCGTTTTCTCTCTCTTTGTCTCATTTCTGGGAGGCTTTTAGTTCCAGGTGGATGAACATTAGACTTCATTTATTTGCCATTGTCATAAAGTGGCACATATAAAGGTTGCTTATGTCTGATACTTTTGGTGCAACTCTTGCCTGACACTAGCATGACTGAATTTTTCCTTCTCTTTTCTCAAGTGTCCTCACACAATCCAATAACTTCTGGCTGAGGCATGTTATTAAAGCCAGTGAGAATTAGAGGGTTTAAGTGGTCCCTACTTTATAACACAGGCTTCCCTATTGGCTCAGACTGTAAGGAATCCACCTGCAGTGCAGGAGACCCAGATTTGATCCGAGTTGGGAAGATCCCCTGGAGAAGGGAATGGCAACCCACTGTAGTATTCTTGCCTGGAGAGTTCCATGGACAGAGGAGCCTGGTGGGCTATAGCCCATGGGGTTGCAAAGAGTCTGAGCAACTAACACACACACACACAAACACACACACACACATACTTTATAATACAGTGTAGTTTTGGTAGCCACATCACCCATTCATAAGACTGAAAATAATCCAGATGTATATGATAGTGTTTACTGAAAAGTTGCTAGGAGCTTTATGCCTGTTCCCTCCAAATGTGGATCCTGGGGAATGCTGATTGAATTCTTTTCTTTTGGATTCAGCTGCTTGAACAACTGTCTGATTACTTGAAGACAGAGAGATGAACAGACTTTAAATTAGGCAGGGCCAAGGAATAAAGTGCTCCCTGGTAGCTCAGCTGGTAAAGAATCTGCCTGCAATGCAGGAGACTCCAGTTTGATTCCTGGGTTGGGAAGATCCCCTGGAGAAGGGATCAGCTACCCACTCCAGTATTCTGGCCTGGAGAATTCCATGGACTATTCCATGGGGCCACAAAGAGTCGGACAGAGCTGAATGACTTTCATTTTCAAGGAGTAAGGTGGCAAAATGTGAATGAAGGGGAAAAGAGGTCTGCCTCTGCCATGGATGGTCTAGAGTTTGGTTAAAAGTGAACTTCCTGTCTCTGTGACCTTGGGCAATATATCTAAGCTCTGTGAGCCTCAGCTTTTACTGGTGGATATCCCAGGTGGCACAGTGGTAAAGAATCTGCCTGCCAATGCAGGCAGGTTTGATCCCTGAGTTGAGGAGATGGCCTGGAATAGGAAATGACAACCCATTCCAGTATTCTTGCCTGGAAAATTCCATGGACAAAAGAGCTAGGTGGACTAGAGTCCACAGGGTCACAAAAGAGTTGGATACAACTTAGCGACTAAATATTAATAACAACAACAAATCCCTTTGATACCTGTAAAACTGAGGTAATATTTCCTTATGGACTGGATACGGAAAGTGTTTAATACAGTGCTTGGCATTTGGTAGCTGCTTACCTGGCCTGTATCCTTTGCCACAGCTCATCTCTGGGGCTTACATGGAAAAAGTAAGATGAATGAGGATTTCTTAGTTTATGTAACCTGAATTAATTGACTTTTATGTATTTCTTATCTATGACTGATTCACACACACACCACCCCCTCTCCCTGGGAACTGGTTAGAAACCTGTTTTCCTCCACCTTCAGGGAATGCTTATCAGTGATGGGGGCAAAGGTAATATGAACCTGCTGAGAGGAAGCTAATTTTAGATATTCTTCTTTCAACAAATCTTTCAATACACACGAGCAAAATTACTATCAAATAGCAAAATGGAGTTATTTGACTTCTTTCATCCACGTTTTTGTTGCTGGAGCTCCTGACATGCGTATTTCTTATTTAAATTGTTTTTCATGTGGAAAAAAAGAAGCAAGCTCAAAGAGACTCTAATTGTTCCCCCTCATAATGGTGAACTGCTTGTACTGAGGGGGCAGGGGGGAGTTTTTTTTTTCTTCTCATAATAGAGATTGATGGTTGAAAGAATGATCATTTCTTCAGTCTTGCTAAATATTCTGTAATTTGACATAGTTTAGTTCAACAAGCTTCAGTTGAGCTCCAGTTGCATGTCAGACATTGAGTTGGCACTGTTCACTCAGAGACACCAGACGTGTTACCTAGATCTCCAGTCTGGTAGCCTTTGTGGAAGAGGGTGTCCAGGGAGAGGCGGGGGTGCCAGCTGATCTGAGAGAGCTGGTGAGAGGGGAACACACACGCCGAGGCTCTCCACCACAGCTTCAGACCACAAGTCTGTCAGATCATGAGCACTTTCAGGTTCAGGATCCCAGTCTGCTCATCCCTGCACCCACAGCCACTGCCCACAGGGACCCTTCTGTCCTAAGTGTTTCTCATGTGAGAGACCAGGAGAAGAAGGTAGTGAGGAAGCCAGGTGTTCTTCTCTTTCTGCACACTTAAAAATGAAAATATTTCAACTAAAGTTTGGCTCTGTGCAATTGTCAGCCAATTTTCAGCCTTGTCTTTGGAGAGGCAGTGCAGTACATTGGTTAAAAGTCGGCTCTATCGTTAGATTGCCTGGATTACTCCCACTTCTACACCTTACTGATTGTGTGACTTTAGACAAGTTGTTCAATCTCTTTATGTCCAAGTTTCCTTATTTATAAACTGGGGTTATTAATATTATCTACCTCATTGATTATTAAAGGACTTAACTGAGCTAATACACATTGTTCAAGGTCATCAAGCACAGACAGCATGTCTTATTTAACATTGAAACCCCAGAATCCAGCATATTACCTGGTACACTGGAGGAGAATACCGAGTGAACAAGTCTAATATATAGGCTGGTATAGTAGTCAGTGACTGACAAAGCACTTTTCCATCATTAACTCATTTGATCCTCACATGATGAATATCTCACACGATGAATAAGGGAGATGGGCAGGTCAGGTGTCATCATCTCTATTTACAAATGAGAAAACTAATGCACTGAAAGGTAGAATGACTTGCCAGAGGAAGCACAGCTATAAATGACAGAGCTGATTAATTCTCCCGACTCTATTTCTAGCCCTCTCCTCTCCCGACTCTATTTCTAGCCCTCTCCTCTTCCCATTTTTTGGTTGTCTCTCAGTCCTATGCATGTTTAGTGGAACTCAAAGGATGTCCAACTGAAAAGAAAAAAAATGAACACACATGGCTTGTTTAGCTTTCTGAAAAAAAATCAACTTCTTACTCCTGTTATTGTTTTTCAGTTGCTAAGTCATGTCCAACCCTTTGTGACCCCCATGAACTGCAGCACTCCAGGCTCCTCTGTCTTCCACCGTCTCCCAGAGTTTGCTCAAATTCATGTCCATTGAGATAGTGATGTTATCTAACCATCTAACCCTCTGCTGCCCCTTCTTACTGTAAATATACTCAAAAGAGTAACCTCAAGTTAAAACTTGAGGATTGGAAAGTTTCTATTTTGGGAGGTGGGGAGGAAAGCAGAGGATATTTTACAAGAATTAGGAAGTTCTTTCAAAGTGAAAAAGTAACAGAGAATCATAAAGGAAAATTTTGTTAGATTTTATTACATAAACATTTAAAACACTTATATATAGAAAGTCACAATTAAAAAGAAAATAAACTAAAAACTATTGCAGCAAGTATGCCAGATGGTTAAAAGTTTCAATATTTTGAAAGAACTCTTAGAATTTAAAACCATGGATTCAAAAAAGTGGGCAAAGGATATTAAGAGTTTTTAAATGAGGAAAAGCACATAGTTGGTGAACATATATAAATATTTTAACTTTACTTAATAAAAGAAGTAAGAATTTTTTTAAGTGATATACCAGTTTGTTTGTCAAGAATACCAAGACTGAGGACTCCTCTGGTGGTCCAGTGATTAAGACTCCGTGCCTCCAGTGCAGGAGGCGAGGGTTCCATCCCTTGTCAGGGAACTAAGATCCCACATGCTGCATGGTGCAGCCAAAAACAAAACACTAAGACTGTAAAGATAATGCTGGTGCAGTGAGGAAATGGCTATTCTTTTAACATATTGTCTGTAAAATAACTGCCTTAAAATTGTTGATCACGGTTGACCAAGGATTTCAGTTTCTGAATTTCTATCCTAAAGAAATGACTGGGAATATGGTTAAAAATTTATACCCAGATGTGTTCTTCACAGTGTTTATTAATGGAAGTGAAACACTAGAAACAACCTGTGTGTCCAATAATAATGTAGAGGTTAAATAAACTATGGTGGGGGTGAAGCAGCACAGACTAGCAGCTAGAAGTGTGGATTTAGAGTCTCATGACCTAGATTCAAATCCTAACTCTGCCAGTTATTAGCCCTTTAGGCTTAGATACCTCTCCATGTCTCACTTTGCTCATCTATACACTGGGAATGACAAAAGTACCTACCACAAAAGGGTTGTTTTGTGACTTGAATGAATCATTGTATGTTTACAATTCTCAAATCTTCAAAGCTCTAAAAACAAAGCTTTTTTAGAATTTAATTATCATGATTAAATAACATAAACTACCATAACTTTATTCCACTTACTGTGGCTATTTTCTACTACCATAATTAAGATTGAATATTAATTCTTTTCTATACTGTTACTTTCCTTATAGAATCTCTAAGATTCTTTTTATAAATTAATAACCCTCATGCACAAGTGAAAAGATTAGTTTTGAGGGCAAAACTAACTGAAATCAGGTGTATCTACTTTGAGCTAACCTCTTCTTTCCAAAGTTTCTTTGGAAATAATATATTGTGAAAGCTGGACTGTAAAGAAGGCAAAGTGACAAAGAATTGATGCCTTCGAACTGTGGTGCAACTGAGAAGACTCCTGAAAGTCCCTTTGACAGAAGGGAGATCGAACCAGTCAGTCTTAAGGGAAATCAACCCTGAATGCCCATTTGAAGGGCTGATGCTGAAGCTGAAGCTCCAGTATTTTGGTCATCTGATTCAAACAGCCAACTCATTGGAAAAGTCCCTGATGCTGGGAAGGATCGAGGACAGAAGTAGAAGAGGGCATCAGTGGATCAGATGCCTAGACGGCATCACTGATGCAATGGCCATGAACTTGGACAAACTTCGGGAGATGGTGAAGGATAGGGAGACCTGGCATGCTGCAGTCCATGGGGTTGCAAAGACTTGGACATGACTGGACGACTGAAAAGCAAAAACAATATTACTAACATGCAGATTATTGAGCTCCACCCCTAGAAGTTCTGAGTTAGTAAGTCTGGGGAGAAGACAAATGTCCACCTTTTACATCTCCCAAAGTGATGTTGGTGATGCTGATCCATGGATCACACACTAAGTAGTCCTGCTGTAATCCATGCCTTAATTTTTAACACCCCTTATGTTGCATCCTTTTAATGTGAACATTTTCATTTCTGGATATCTTCAGCTTGCTTTTTAGTTTTTCATTCTCCTGTCCTTTTATTTCTATGCTGTGTTTTTATGTCCAGGAGTAGTAATATAATAAACTTATCTATCACTTTCTAAACACCTATCAGGCGCCAGTAATGGTATTAGTGCTCTATTCATATTATTCTTTCATCCTGCAACAACCCTGAAAGGAAGACATGTTATCTTGACTTTAGAGGTGAGAAAACTGAGGTGCTAGGACTCCCAGTGAGTGAGAGGAACAATTTACTTTCCATTTTACTGTCCTACCTCTTTAGTACAGTGGTACACGTCACCAAGTCTCCCGTGACATGCTTTCTCAGTCCTGCCCCAGCTGCTTAGTTCCCCAGTGTAGAACACCCCTCTTCTCATCACCCATCCAGATCCCATCCAGGCATTCTGCACTAGGAAGCTTTCCTAGCTTTGTCCTGACACAGCCCACACCCCTCTACATCTTTTATTCTTATCTGGCCATTTAGCCTGTATGTTTGCATTTTCATACCAAGGGATTTTGTCTTCCTAACTGGACTTGGAACTCCTTAAAGGAAGGGCCCGTCTGTTATATCTCTGGGTCCCCCTTGGAACAGCTGGGATGGGGACTGATGCCTGCCTTACCCTGCTTCCTGCTGTCCTCCTTTCCTATCCTCCCAGTCTCCTCCTGTCCCTGCTTAATTTGGTAAAATCAAGCCACATCAGTGAGAAGGTGGAAAATAGGTGAGGTTGAACCCTTCTTAATGCCCTTCCCTGCAGTGCAGTTGTGGGTGGTTTGCTCATGTCCACAGTGTCATGAGAAGGAACTTTTTCCATGGGGTCCTGTGCTGGGCAGCCAAGAACCTTCGGTGCCTTTAACCCTTGGATCTTCTTGAGGGTTTCTAGACATCCTCTCCTTTCATATTTCTTCAAATCTCATGTCCTTTGTTTTACTTCCCAGTTTCACTCTTTCCTTCCTTCCCTTTCTCCCTCCCTCTTTCTTCTGAGGTCACTTTTCCCAATATTGTACAGGTGGCATTATAAAGTGACTCTGATGGCTTACATGTCTCAGGCCTTGTAACTTCCCAAAAATTTGTAAAGGGTCTGCCGAGCAGCTGGGCCTCGTAGCGAAGGCTGAGATTTCTGTGATGCTTTCATTTCCTCCCTGTCGATTAGTATGAAAAGTTGGTTGTATCTGCCTCATGGAGCTGCACTGCTAAACTGCCACCTGCATTAGTCCATGATTTTACATTCAGTTAGGTTTCTCATTCAGAAGGCTTTTTGTGACCCTGGTTATGAGCCAGCTCTGGGGTGATCCTGACACCCTCCCTCAGTGTCTCCTGGGGCCTCCATTCCCTCACCTTGGGGCCTCATTCCATATTCTTGGAAGATTTCCAAGTGAAACTCTAGGAAAAAAGTCATTGTGAGGACTGCCCTTTACTATTTCCTCAGGGTTTACAATGTTATCAGTCGTGGTACTAAGCATTTTTATATTGAATATATTTGTTTGAATATATTGAATATATATTGTTTAAGCCTGTCAAAAACTTTAGTTAGATTTTATCACAATACAGTGGGGAAACAGGTTTAGGAGGTTAAGGGACTTGCCTGAGGTCTCATGGCCAGCAAGTGGAACAGGCTAGATTCAAAAGCTCATAGTCAAAATTTAGTTTCTGAGAACTTTCTTCCATCCTTCAGAAAATATGACTTTGCCAAAAGCTCTCATATACATGGTTGTGACAGTGTCAATGGGTACACCCTTTCTGGAGGGCAATTTGGCAGTGCATATTAAAAGTTTTAAAAATGTTCTTACACTTTAACGATTTCCATGACTGAAGTTGTGCTAAGGAAATGATCATTAGTATGTGTGAAGATTTAACCCTAAGGAAGTTCTGCTGTGCTGTGCTCAGTTGTGTCCGACTCTTTGTGACACCATGGACTGTAGCCTGCCAGGGTCCTCTGTCCATGGAATTTTCCAGGCAAGAACACTGGAGGGGGGTTGCCATTTCCTACTTTCAGGGGATCTTCCTGACTCAGGGATCAAACTGGCTTCTCCTGAGTCTCTTGCATTGGCCACAGAGCCACCTGGGATATCAAGGACGTTCAGAGCAACAATTTTCATAATATGAAAAATTTGAAACAGGCTCCATGTCCAACAGAAAGGAACTAGCTAAATTAAGTATGATACATAGAGACAGTGAAATACCAAGCAGTCATTATAAATTATTTGCAAAAAAGAACATTTGGTGGCATAGAAATGTGTTCATTATGTAATAACTAGCATACTATAGGATTTCAGATATGTAGTATATATAAAAACTATGAAGAGTTTGTGAGATTAAAGGGATAGAATTAAGACTGATTTTTTATTTTCTTGTATCTTTTTTTATATGTAATAATTACTTTTTAAATTGACACTGAGGTTTTTTAATTTTTATTTATTTGTTTATTTTTTGATTAGGAAAATGGCTGCTCGTTGTTTGAACGTGTGGACTTTGTTCATATTTACCAGTGTTCCCACTTTCTATTTACAATTTCCCCCACAAACAAGCATTTCTCCAGACACCGAATTCTAGCTTCTCGGTTTTGTTGTTGTTGTTGTTTTAGGGGTTTTTTGAGGGGCGGGAGGGGGGTTGGTTAGTGCAGGTTTTCATTCACTTTTTCTCATTGGCCTATTGTGCTTTGGTGTTCTGACCAAGTCACTTCCAAACAGCCTGCGCTGTTGACTCGCACTGATCTGCACTCATACACTGCCTCCCCTTCCATCAGGCCTCAAGGCGTCGTTGCGAACAGCCCTCATTCTTGCCTCAGCTCTTCTTTCTTCTCTCACCACTCTCACCATCTGTCTGCTGCTTCCTTCACCAGCCCTTTTGCATTTCCCTTTTCTGTTTCAACAGGGCCCACCTGTCTCTCTCAACTATTTATATTCTCCATTTAGCCGGCAATCCTTGGTCTGATCTTCTCAGCTTCTGCTTTGGGCCTTCCTGAAGCGTTGTTTCAGGTAATTTAAAAGCAATCCTCCCAAAAGGAATTCAGTTCTTTTATGGAAAAAACAAACAAACAAGTTTCACCACACACTCTTCTGAGAGGGGTGTGTTTTCTGACATGTGCCTTTTTCTTTAGGACCTAAGCTGTGTATGGAACAGTTTAACCTCAGAAAAACAAAATACTAAACAAAATACTAATTAGCATTTCCTCTATAAAATATATACATATTTTCCCTGACTACCCAAAAAAATAGTTTGTGACACATCATTTCCACCTCTGAGAATAATCCTAAGGAGATCTCTGTTATGTGTTAAAAAGAAGTATTTAAAACTAGGTTGATTGAAATGTTGTTTGTAATAGTAAAAAATAAGAAATATATTAAATGCCCAGGAGTATATCACTAGCTATGTACATTTTGATTCATATATTCCATAAACTACTATAAAGACATTGAATATGATTATTCTGTATTTATGGCAATAAATAAATGAGGTTGCAGACTGGAATAAATGAGGATCCCATTTCTGTAAAATTATACATCTATGTCTGTATAGAGTCACCAAAGGGAAGTTTCTTGATGATGGATTTTTTGGGTAATTTTAATTTCCTGTTTCTTTTAATTTCTTCTTCATACCTTTTTATATTGCTTGCCTATTTTACAGTTAGCAAATTTTGTTCTTAAACAAAAATAGTCTGAAGTTTTTTTCTTAGTAAATTATATAACTAACTTCAGTTTTTTATTTAGGTTGCTAATGTTTACTATGAAAGCATCAAACATCCTTTGTTTGGCTTCTTATTATGAAATCTGTCATTCATACTGGAGATAATTTACATGATAGTTTAAAGAATAATAATAGAATGGATTCCTGATTACTTAAAATCCAGCTTAAGAAAATTAGTTTTTTGGGACCCATATATGCCTCTAATCAAGTCCTACTCATTTTTTCACTCCCAAATTTGTATTTCACATTCCCTTACCTTATAGTTTTATGGAATACACGTGTTCAGTTCATTATTCTACAACTTGGTGTTACTGTAATGAACGTTAGTTCATATGCAATCAGTAAATAAATATTTAATAAACAAATACCAATAAATATTTAAGTTGCAATAAATAAGGAAATTGTGTCATTATACACAGATGTCACATTGTTTATACAATATTTTTACCCATACGTAAACATTCTGTATCACCAAGGATCAGCAACTGACCACAGAGTATATTAACACAGCTGGATGCAGCATGCTCTGAATCTCTGCTCACCAGGCTCATCCATGCCAAGTTCTCCTCTTGGCTAACTTTGGCATCATATCCTGTATGGAAAGTGCTTGTTACACATTCCCTGATCTTCAGGCATTTTGTCCTGAGGCAACTTTCTCAGCCTCTTTTAAACCTTCTCATAAAAAGCTGTCTTTCTCTTTTCTCATATTTGCAGAGCATGCACGCATGCTAAGTCGCTTCAGTCATGTCCTGACTCTTTGTGACCCCGTGGACTGTAGCCCACCAGGCTCCTCTGTCTATGGGATTCTCCAGGCAAGAATACTGGAGTAGATTGCCATTTCCTCCTCCAGGGGATGCTCCCAGGGATTGAACCTGAATCTCTTATATCTCCTGCATTGGCAGGAGGGTTCTTTACCACTAGTGCCACCTGGGAAGCCCAGCATTTGCAGTAGTATTTTTTTATTAAGAATATAAATTCTTAATAAAATATAATTATTTTAATATAAATAAAATAATAGAATATAAAAACATAGGATTTCTATTGGTTTTATTAATATTCTATTTACAACATGATGTAGGATTTTTTTTTTCTGTTTTTTTTCCATAGGAAAACAGTCCATAATCTCTGGTTTACTGTTAATGCTTGGTTTTTTAGGATGAGAGATTTGTGTTTTACCTTTTATGAGAAACACCTGTGTATCCCTAAACAATCCCTAAATTGTTTAATTTGCATTGTTTTGAACTTTGTACAAATAGAGTCATGGTCTTTGCATTCTTCTTCAATGTACATTTAAAAAAATATTTTATTTGTGAGAGTAATCCATGTTAATGGCAATAGCTATGGTTCATTCATTTTCACTGCTGTATGGAATTTTATTGTTCATGTATACTAAAATTTATATATCCTCCTGTCAACCAGCAACTAATATTTGTAGTTTCCTGCTGTTGTTTAAAAAAAAAAAAGTTGTTATAAACATTTTTGTACATTAATCCTTGACATATTGTCCAAAAATCTCTAGTGTATTTTACCTAGGTGTAGAAGTGCTTGGCTTAAGGTATGCACATTTTCATGTTTACTAGATAATGTGAAATGGATTTGCAAAGTGATTTGACCAATTCAGACTTCCACCATTAGTGTATGAGACTTCTCATTTATTCACATCATT
This sequence comes from Odocoileus virginianus, assembly GCF_023699985.2. Classification (NCBI taxonomy): domain Eukaryota; kingdom Metazoa; phylum Chordata; class Mammalia; order Artiodactyla; family Cervidae; genus Odocoileus; species Odocoileus virginianus. The sequence continues at coordinate 9,305,382 of NC_069677.1, forward strand.
GCCAACAGTTGAGTTGCCGCTAAATTGTTATGATTTTAATTTGATTATAAATATATATATGTTTCTTTCCTTGTTGACTGGCTTTTTCCTCTATGAAATATCTGTTGATGTCTTTTGCCCATTGTTTTCCTATTGGGAGGTTTCTATTTTTCTTACAAAGGAATGTTGTATATTCTGAATACCACTTTTTTCAGTTACAGTGCTGCAACTATCCTCTTCCTACTTGCAGCTTACCTTTTCACTTTATAGGACCTTTATATGAATGGTAGTTCTTAGTTTAATATAGTTGAATTTCTCATTTTTCTTTTGTTGTTTGTGCTTTTTTTTAATTAAGAAATCTTTCTATATTTAAGGTTATAAAGACATTCTATATTTTCTCCTAAATTTTAAAATTTTTTGTCTGTCACATTTAAATCTTCAAGCCATTTTTAATTGATTTTTGTGTATAATCTGAGTACATATCCAATTGATTTTTTCCCACATGGTTAACCAGTTGTCCCAATACTCTTATTGCATAGTCTGCCCTTTCCCTTACTGGTACAAATGCTGCCAGTTATTCATGAATCATCCATGTATACATGAATCTGCTTTTGGGCTCTCTGTTCTGTAATATTTGTCTTCTCTGCCATTATCAATTGTCTCAATTATTCCAGCATAATGTTGTTTTGGCAGCTGGTAAGATGAGTCTTCCTTCTATATTCTTCTTCAGGAGTATTGACTATTCTCAGCCCATTGCTCATCCATATAATTTCCAGAAGTTTGTCAAGTTGTGCACATGCAACACACATACCCACTATCAAGTACACACATGCACACATATACCTGTTGAGATTTTTATTAGAATTGCAGTGAATTTATAGATCTACTTGGGAAGAATTGACATCATAACAATGTTGATATCATAACATATCCATGAACACAAAAGAGATCTCCCTTTATTTAAATTTTCTTTAAAGTTTTTCAGTAATGTTTGAAATTTTCCATAAAGTTCGTGCACATCTATAATTCATTCTATTTTTGAGAAACTTACTTTTTTCTATTATAAATAATATCTGCTTATAAAGTATATATTTCTGTTACTATAGAAATGCAATTGACTTTTTTGTATTATAGTATGTCTAGTAACTTTGCTAATTTCTCTTAGTAATTCCAATTATTTGAACATAGATTCTTAGATTATCATGTTGTCTATAATTAATGATAATTTTATTTTTTTTCTAAACCTTACACTTACATCTTTTCATTAAGTTACTAAACTGTCTGAAACTTCTGGGAAAATGTTAAATGTTAATGTCTTATTCCTGATTTTAAAGGGAAGGCTTTTAACATTTTATCATTACATGCTGTGTTCAGCACCTCTAGCACCGAGTTTCTGTGTACTTTGGAGTCCACTTTTCTCGTACTTGATTGGAAAGAACTCAACTCAAAGTTAACCTCAGACAAAGAGTCAGGCTTTCTTGCCTTAGTCTGGATTACTTAGGCTAACATAGTGGAGAAAGAGGATCCTCTGTGTGGTCCACCCTTCAGTCACTAGAGTTTGACATTGGGGTTGAGTGGCAAAGCCCAACTAATATTCTCTGCACATGCATTTTCCTCTGAAACCTTGAGGGAAAGATTTGAGTGGTTGTGGGTTCCCAACCAAAGCCATGTCATAACACAATGGATGGGTACCAGCATCACACATTGTTGGGCCCCACTCCAGAGTTTATAACTCAGAAGGTCTGAATTGGAGCCTGAGAATTCACATTTCTAAGAAGTTCTCAGATGATGCTAATGCTGCTGGTTTTGGAATCATGCTTTGAAAAACAATGTCCTAATACTCTCTTTAAAATATCCTAACAGTGGGCAGAACAGAGACAAGGAAAACTCCAAAGAGTGACAGCAGCTAACCATGAGTAGCATCCCTGGAGGATGACAGTCAGCTACCTCCAAACATGGGAGGATGGAAAAAGAGGGAAGTGCAGGAGATTTGAGACAATGAACAGTGTAAGGAATTCACATAAAAGCATGAAAGGAGCCATGAGTAAACAAACACATCAGGTGGGGCAGATCATTCAGTTTGCATCCCACAAAGAACATTGAGGGGAAGAATGACAGACCCACGTAGTGCTGGGAAGAAGTGGCAGCATGGCCATTTAAACGATCTGTCCCACACAGTGATGGGCCTCCGCCAGGTAAGCTGGTAAGTGCTGTATAAACCAGAAACCCAAGCCCCAAGAAGTCACAGGCTTAATGCAAGTTTCCTATTAAGCAGATAAGCTGGATTTAGTCTTAAAGTAGAAAGGAAAGAGGGGAGTATTACAAACAAACAAGGCTCAAAGTCACCTTCCTCACTTCAGGAGCTGTAATTCCTGCCAGAGGCTTTGACTTGGGCTCAGGCCTGCAAGGTGGCAAGGGTGGGACAGGGAGTCACTGGAGGAGGAGGAGGTTGGGGCTTTGCCGAGCTGGAGGGAAGGCAACACCAGAAGTGCCAAAGAGAGCCACAGACTTACTCTGCACATAGGACTGGAAGCATATGATGCTTTCAAATTTGGGTTTTTACTCATCAACAGTGTGAATAAGCAACTGATAAAAATAAGAAGGGTGTGAGTTCTTTTCTCCCCTTCCATACCTGCTGCCAACCAGTCAAGGGCTAGCTGGCTCTCTGGGGTGTCACGTCTTAAAGCTGCCTCTAGGTTTGGTAGTGTATAACATGTCAGAGCTGGAAAGATCTGCAGAGGTGATCTTCACTGGTCCAGCAGGGCCCAGACAGCAGGAGTGACTTGCCAAAGGTCAACCAGAGTAACTGAATTCATTCACTTACTTTATTTCACAAGTTTGTCATTAGGACTGCTTGATTCAATTTATTGACATACTTAAAACATAAAAATCAGTATCCCCATATTTACTGTAAAAAATCTGAAAAACTTGTCTTAGATTTATATAGTATCTTGCCTCTGGGTAAACTCAAGTAGCTTCATTGGTATAAGTACATAGAAACCATGGAGAAATATATTCCTAGGAAGGGTTTGGGTGTTGTTGTTGTTGTTGTTGTTGTTGTTGTTTTGTCTTCAGCTTATTTTAATGATGAAGCTTCATTTTAATAATAAATCTTGGTTTCTCAGACTGATACATTTGATCCCACCAGCTCACTGGAGCCCAGATTCTTCTTACTGTGATCACAGAGTAAATGACATTATGCCCAATGTTTCAAGAGAAACGGAAATAGTACCGTGTGTCAAAGGGAACATCTCACAGCTTTTATATTTTTAAGGCATTAAGGGAAAAAATGCAAGCATTAAAAAAGCAATCCAAAAAGCTCTTTTAAATTAAATGTTTGTCAGCTATTCAAAAGTGAAAGTGAAGTCGCTCAGTCGTGTCTGACTCTCTGAGACCCCATGGACTATAGCCTACCAGGCTCCTCCGTCCATGGGATTTTCCAGGCAAGAGTGCTGGAGTGGGTTGCCATTTCCTTCTCCAGGGGATCTTCCCAACCCAGGAATCGAACCCAGGTCTCCCACACTGTAGGCAGATGCTTTACCATCTGAGCCACCAGAGAAATCCATTCAAAAGCTATACCTTAAAAAAATTTTAAATCACTCTCCTTCAATGTTATTTGCATTGTCAAAGTAAATGTTATGATTTCTAAACTAAGAATATTAAATCTATTTTGCCAAGGACCACTTCTGTCACCCCCACTAACAACAATATAACTCATTGCTTTAACCTGCAATAGGTTAAACCCTTTGAAGCCACTGATACCTTCTCAGAGGCCCAGAGCCCGCTGGCCGCCAATTGACAAGCACTCAGAAAGGCTGTGCTGCCCCGTGGACACCATCACTGTTGGTGCTCATGAGAGGCCCAAAGTGGGAGCTCCTGGAAAGGTTTTCTTTATTTTGTTTTTGTTTGATGACACTAGGGCTTCCATTGCTATGCAAGGGCTTTCTCTAGTCGCAGTGAGTGGGGGCTACTCTTCATTGCAGTGGGCAGGCTTCTCATTGCAGTGGCTTCTCTTGTTGTGGAGTACAGGCTCTAGGATGTGTGGCCTTCAGTAATTGCAGCTCATGGGCTCAGTAATTATGACACATGGGCTTAGTTGCTCGGAGGCATGTGGAATCTTCCCAGACCAGAGATCCAACCCATGTCCTATGTATTGTCAGTCAGATTCTTAACCACTGAACCAAGAAGAAAGTCCCTAGGAAGAGTTTTGATCTGAACTGGCCACAAACAATTTTTAAGCAAGTTGCCTAACACTGTCTGTGATTCACTGAATCTTGTGAAACTAGAGGTAAAAGAACTTCAAGTTTCAAGAGAGAAAAATGCTCAGTGTAAATTTGAGATGGTTCTTAGAATTGCAAGTTCTTCTAGTTGGACCTGCATCTAATGTCCACACTCACCCTTGTGCCAGTGACCTCTCTGTTTCCCTCTCACCTGATTATCCAGCCTCCTTCTGACTTTTTCACCTTCACTTTGGGAGGCATTATTTCCATTGTTGAATAGTCCTTCTTGTTGTAATCAGAGATTTTTCTTGTGCTGGAAGCCTAGTGCACTGCTCTACAATTCTGATGGTTAGAATATTCTTCCTTACATCACACCAATATCTGTCTCCCTGGAATTTTTGCCTATCTGTCCAGCCCTATTCCCGATACTCATCTAGAAAAAAAAAATCTAAGATTTCTCTTGGCACCCTGAAGATCCCAATCATGGTCCAAGTGAGAATTGTTTTCTCCAGGCAAACTCTCAGCATTCCCACAGTTGTTTCCTCTCCATGGCTTCATTTCCAAGCTTTCATTGTCCTGCTTGCCTTCTTTGAATGTAAGCCAGCTTGTCTGGGTCCCCTTCTCTAAGAGTGAAGTGCATATACTTGGACACCATACCACGTATGAAGTCTAGGCCGAGATGCTGCTGATAAGGTTCTTGGTTCCCCTGGTCCTTGCTAATGATCCATTGCTTTAGCAATCACCTGACCCTGAGGTTCATATATTGTCTTTATGAGGCATTATAGACCCTTCTTTTTTTTTCTATTTATGTGCTGCTACTAAGCCAGTGTCAAAAACACCTATCTGGGACTTTCCTGGTAGTCCAGTGGATATGACTTCACCTTCCAGTGAAGGGGGTGAGGGTTCAATCCCTAGTCGGGGAGCAAGACCCCACATGCCTCGAGATCAAAGAACCAAAATATAAAATAGAAGCAATATTGTAACAAATTCAGTAAAGACTTTTTTTAAAATACTTGAAAAAAAGAACCTGTCTGAACTACTGAAATCACTTATTCTCTGTCTGCCATTTTGACAACCTCAGCAAGAAAAGGTCAAGGATACTCTAGGATGACTTGCTTAGGGTGGCACCTCACTATTTCACTATGGTTTCTAAGAGGCACAAGCCTCCTCTTGAAGATGCCTTTCTCATTTCTCCCATGTGGTTGCTGCTCTCAACCAGATTCTGCCTGTTATCCAGGACCTGTATCAGGGCATTGTCTGTCCACATTTAGCTCCTCAACATGTGATCCTGTGTCAGCCCCTCTTCTGGAAAACTCCAAGGTGACTTTTACAAGGGCCTGCATTTTTGTTGTTTTATATACTGTTTCCTTATCTCTTCGTCCCTCTGATCTCTGCACCACAGTCTCACCACAGTCTATCATTTTTTCTTTTAGGTTTGTTGAATCTACTCTACTCTACTATGACTGTGTTATTTTTTTCTACCTGCAGTATCCATTTGAAGATTCTTTAATGGAGAGTATACATTTTACCCATTAAAATCTTTATTTTGTGCTGTCTTCTAAAAAAGGGGGGGGGGGGCTTTCTTCAGATCCTCTCTAAAATATGTCACAGTAGTTTCATGATGTCTTAAATGGGAGAGGAAGTGGTGAACAAGCAGTTTCAGAGTTAGAAGAGAACCCAGTTCTCCTGTTTCTCATTTGTGTGTCACGGACAAGAGGATAGAGACACAACCTTATTGTTCCCTCTTCGTTAAGAATGTTTATAAACCTCTGGGAGATAGTGGGCTGGGTGGGAGGTGGGAATGCTGGGCTGGAAACATCAGGATCATCTAATGCCACATCTGAGTCCCAACTCTAGACCAGCAGGGAACAGTGACCAACTATTCAAGTAAGCTCAGTTGTCATTCACTTTGAACTTGGACTGTATAGGAACACTTTACAGGTTAGACTCTAATGGCTAAAATTTAGCCCAATAAAATCTCTCTTGGCTGCACAGGAGTCCTTGGAATGAAAATGACCAAAAAAGAACGTATCCCCTAACTGGACACGTGGCAATGGGTCAGTGAGGCCAAAGCCTTGTTTGAAAGCGCCCATAGCACAGTATTTTTTCATGGACTGGACTGAGGGTCACACAAAAGCCCATGATAAATGACTTGCTTTTCTTCAGAGTCATTTATTAACCTCAGGAGTGTGGAATGCATCACCAAGAGACTAATCTGTATCACTGAAAGGACACAAACCAGAGTTTTCTGGACCTGTAAGGGGGAGGGTAGAAGAAAGGAGGAAGTAGTGTTATCCTTGCCTTTGCTACTTTCTCAAACATGGAAGCTGCACCATCTAACAAATGGAGAAAGAGCCTTGCCTGCACATATGTGTAAGCTGGGCCTTGTTATGATTACCGCTCTCTAGGAACCAAGGGTACAACTGGACGGTTGGACTACGAATGAAGCATAAACTAACTTACTGATTTTCTACCAACACGCTGTTGGGTGCACAGCCATGTGAGTGTGGTCTCCTTTTAAGAAAAGGCTTTTGAAAGGCTTTCCACTTATTCCATGATGCTTCTGTTGCTCCAAAGATTGTTGGGAATTGGGTTAAGGAAAACATACACAAATGACAACCAGCTATATCTACAACTCAGAATTAGCTGCTGTTAGTATTTTGGCATATTTGCTTCTGTCATTTTTCTTCATTTAAGAAATTCCTTTCTATTTTTCTCATTAAAATGAAACATGGTTTATTGTAGTGATTTCAAGTAATATAGAAAAAGAAACAAAAATTAAAAGATTGCTTTTAAATACCTAAAAGTTTATCACTAATTATTTGGTAAACATGATTCCAGGCATTTCTCTGTATTTGCCATTCTTTGAATATGAGTTTTGGCCAAATTTCCACCTTTGAAGGAGGATTTGATTTTCAGAAATAGGTCCAAGTTGCCAGGAACCAGCTAAGTCTGGTGAAGGTAATGATTAAGCTAAGTAACAAGACTTTATTGCCAAGTCAGGTGTAATTGGTTTTCTTGGACAGCTCAGAAACTGGTTCCAAGAGGGTCACCCATATCAGAATTGTTCTGAGCATCAACAAGAGCTGCCCTCTGAGGGCTGTCTCTGAAGACGGTGTGCACAGAGTGGCAGAAGCCTAGGGAACCATAAACTCTGGAACCGAGCCAGACTTGTGCCCTGACTTGAGGGCTGTGACCTCAATCAAGGTCCTTACCCTTGTGGAGCCTCTGTTTGCTCATCTTTAATGAGATGTTCATAATGTCCACTTTTCATGAGCTGTTATGAGAATCAAATTAAGTCATGGTTGTGACAGCTGTTTTACAAATTGGCAAGCCCTGCACAAATATAAGGCACTATTACTTAAGTATGTTTGTCAAATTAATCTTGTTTTTTGATAGGCACACTTCCTACAAACACAATCACTCCATGATCACATCATCAAAGCATAAGTGGGTAGGTCCATTCTCTTCCCTTCTGCTCTCCTCAGGTTGCAGGTTTATTATCCCTTCAAGGCTGCTTTGCCCTTGGCCTTAAGCTCATTTTACTTGACTTTCCAATACCCGAGCATGGACAAGGAGAATCAGAGAAGGCCAGCGGGACACTGTTTGACTCATTACCCCTGGCATTTCTAGCTCTCAGCAGCCAGTGAGGGCAGGCGGTGCGGGTAAAGGTGTGAGTGGTCTCAGTCTGGAGTGTCTATCTTGGAATTCTAAAAGGATCTGGTCAATTTACTATTTACCTGAAAGTTCTTTTGACATTTGAAACTCCTCAAATCACCTTTCTCAGAACAAGGGAATCTGAATTCCCATGATGCATTTAAAAAGGGAAGATTTAAAACTACCAGTTATCTCACATAAAAATGGGAGTAATAAATGTACCATCCTAATAAGTGGTTGAGTTGGGCTAAATTTTAGGTATTGGTACAGTGTGGCACATCAGGAGTGCTCAGTAAATGCTAGTTATTACTTTTGGTATTGTTATTACAAAAGATTGGACTCTATTGACTCTCTAAGAAAGGTGTCAGTGTATATGTCATCAGTGACTTTGATACATGAAACAGTACCTCAGCAGTAATGATCTACTATTACTCAAAAGTAATTTATAGATATAATTTCACCTTTTGGAATGTCTGCTTTTTTATTTGTATTCTACTTTTAATTCTTTTTTACTTTATTTATTTATTTATTTTTGGCTGTGCTGGGTCTTCATTGCTGCTCAAAAGTTTTCTCTAGTTATGATCAGGGGCTACTCTCTAGTTGCGGTGTGTGGGCTTCTCATTGCAGCAGCTTCCCTTGTTACAGAGCACAGGCCCCAGAGTGCATGAGCTTCAGTAGTTTCAGCATGTGGACTCAGTAATTTCAGTTTGCTGTTTCTAGAACACAGATTCAGTAGTTTTGGTGCCCAGGCTTAGTGGCCGGCCCTGAGGCATGTGGAATCTTCTCAGACCAGGTATAGAGCTCATGTTCCCTGCATTGGCTGGCAGATTCGTAACCATTTCATCATCAGGGAAATCGTTATTGGTGTTCATTCGTCATATATTTATTGAGTGTTTACTATATGTAAGGCATTGTGTGTCCACTGGAGATACAACAGAGAACCAAACAGCCCTCATCCCCATGGAGCTTACTTTCTAGTGAAGGAGACAAGCAGTAAATAATTACAGAAATGAATCTTCTGTTAGAACTTAAATGCAATGATGGGAAAGTAGTATTCTATGTGATCAAGTAGCTGAGGGGACCTAATCTTATGTGGGTGGATGGGGAGCAGGTAGGGAGGATTCAGGGGAATTTTCCTTAAGTAAATGATAGATGTGCTGAGATCCAAATAACGATCAGGACAAACATAGCAAAGGATAAGGAGAAGCAGATTCCCAGGGGAAGGAATGAAAGAAGCAAAGGCCCAGAGTCTGGAAGAACAGGACATAGTCATGGCTGGAGAAGTGAGAGTGATGGGCTGTGGAGCAGAAAATGAGGTTGGGAGCTGGCAGGGACTGAAACAAGCAGGGCCTTGTAGGCCATGACAGCAACTGTGGTCTTGACCCTCACAGCAAAGGAAGCCACTGAAATGACTTAAACAAGAACATGAAATGACCACATTCCTGTATTCAAAGTTCACTCCCACTGCACAGAGAAGCATGGATTGGAGGAAACTTCGAATTTAATAATCTTTCATTCGATGAATATGAAGAGTGAATCCAATTGGTATGGCAGAGACTCTAATTCTGCAGTTTTTATTAAGCCACCCAAAGTCAAGTATTTGTTAAAGATATAGAATCTTCACTGATCTATTACAGCTAGAAAGATGTAACAATTGTTTTTGTTGTTCAGTGGCTAAGTCATGTCCCGCTGTTTGTGGCCCCATGGACTGCAGCATGCCAGCTCCCCGTCCTTCACTGTCTCCTGGATTTTGCTCAAATTTGTGTTCATTGAGTCAGTGATGCTATCTAATCATCCCATCCTCTGTTGCCCTCTTCTCCTCCTGCCCTCAATCTTTCCCAGCATCAGGGTCTTTTCCAATGAATCGGCTTTTGCATCAGGTGGCCAGAGCAACAATAAAAACAGCAAAAATCTCCAGTATACCGGTGAAGTCTTCTGGGAACAGTTCACTCTAGGTTTAAATTCTTTCTCCATCATTTGTTACAGTGTGACTTGGCCAAGTTGCTTCACCTCTCTGAATCTCACAAAATTTATCCTATGAGTAAGGAAAGCATTTGTGGAGATTGTTAGAGGATTTAATGAACAGCTTTGGCAAATACCTTTTATTCACCTCTCTCTTGTTTGTCTATTTAGCTCCCATCTTCTCCCAAATATTTTGAAATCCAGTAAGCTAGCACATTCTCTACTTAAAACATCTGCATCCACATCTATTAAACCCCTTCTTCCCTATCTAAGGGGCTTCCTGGGTTGCTCAAGTGGTAAAGAATCTGCCTGCCAATGCAGGCTCAACTCGAGTTCGGTCTCTGGGTCAGGAAGATACCCTGGAGGAGAAAATTGCAGCCCATTCCAGTATTCTTGCCAGGATAATCCCATAGACAGAGGAGCCTAGTGGGCTACAAGTATGTGAGGTCCTAACCCAGGCACATCAACTGAGAATTCTATCAGAAAAGGAGAACTGCCTGGCCTCTTTCTTCCGAGTTTAAGGTGGGATTGTTCTCCTGGGATAGCCTCAAAAGACAACAGCGTTATTTCAGAGTAGATTCTACAAAGTGAGGTAATGGGGACTCAAAGAGGCCCTTGGGAGTGTCCATTCCCAGCTAGGGGTAAACACTATTCACTTTATTTTGAACTTTGGTTTTCTCATTTGCTAAGTAATTCTCAAGGTCCCCATCAGCTCTGAGAGGCGAGGTGCAGAGAATGTGTGCATAAAGTTGGCAGCTTGCCAACACCACTTGCCCATGAGAGATTCAGGAAGCCAGGAGGATGACACCTAAATGACCCCATGGCCATGTCAGTATGGCTACGTGAAAGGAACGTGCCCTTCCTGAAATGTATGTACTTAAGAGGGACACCAACGATCTGAGAAGGAGTGGATTAAAATGGTGCAGTGGAAGAATATTGAATCAGGAATGTAAAATCCGGTTCCAGCTAAGGCTTTGTCAATTGCCAGTTATATAATATTGGGCAAGTAAATTGCTTAATCCCCATGAATCTCAAGTAATTTTGTTTTTCCTGTTGTTTGTTTTCAGCACTGTGGAACTGTCACTAATAATCTCTTCCCTATTTAGCTCACAAGGATGTGAATAATTCTCCATATTTCCTTCCTTTGTCTATTCATATTTTCAGAACAAATTAATTTCACTGTATATACTGTTCTGTAAATTTGCTTTTTAAATTTATTTAACAACATATCATGAGTATTGTTCCATGTCTTCAGGTAGTTTTCTTGTGTGTTTTTTAGGACTGCACAGTCTTCTGTTGTGATCCTGCACTGTCTTTGCATGCCAGTCCTCACTTGTTGGTCATGGAGTTCCATCATTTAGAAATAGTGTTGCCAGATGCAAAGAAAAGGAAGGAATCTGAGCTCCTCAAATTGAGATCACACCTCTTGCTCTCTCCATAAATAGATCCATCTTTGTATCTGTCTCTGGCTGGAATCAAGACCCTGAAAACCCAAGGGACTGAAGGATTGGTGACTTAGGAAGAAGGCTGATTAGAACACAGCCAGAGCTGTGTCTGTTTATTGAGGACCGACACTTTTACGTGTGCTAGAACAACAATTCTGTAATGTAAAGGTTGTCGCCTAAGAACAGAACCACACTGTGCCACCCCTGCTGTGCCCCCTGTCCACACTTTCCATCCCCTAACACCACTCCTTTCAAATACATCCCTCAGATACCTGCTGATCTATCCTCTCTGCAATTCTCAGTCACATATTAGCATTTTTTTATGAATGACCTAATCCTCAGATTCCTAGGATGACCACCATTTATTCACACAGCCTTGCCTGTGTGCAATCAGGTCCTTACAAGATAGACAGACACTTGGAGGTTAAAATTTAATGATCCCACAACACTATAAAGATATTCTATACTAAGTGCATATTTTATTGTAAACAGTCTTAAATTTTAAATACATTTTAAGTCTGCTAAACACTTTTTGCCAGCCTCTGTACTTTTCCTTGGGACTTCCCTGGTGGCTCAGACGATAAACTGCCTGCAATGCAGGAGACCCAGGTTCAGTCCCTGGGTCTGGAAGATCCCCTGGAGAAGACAATAGCAACCCACTCCAGTATCCTTGCCTGGAGAATCCCATGGACAGAGGAGCCTGGTAGGCTATAGTCCATAGGGTTGCAAAGAGTTGGAGATGACTGAGTGCCTAACACACACACACACACACACACACGCGCACTTTTCCCTCTCACCTTCAAAATCAGGACATAACACTAGAAGCAAAATTTTTTACTTTCTTCTGGAGTGTGTGGGTTTATTTGCATTTCTATTAAGATGATGCTCTTCTCTGTCACTAAGTCACAATAACTGAAATGAGGGAGTGAGCTGGAAGACCTCTAATATCCTTTCTAAATGTAAAATTCTATATTATTTGGACATAATGTGTAAATGTTCCAGTGGGATGGATCTTTCTGTCAACAAAAATAAATTAACCAATAGTCAATCTAAGAAAGAAATAGAACACTTTATTCAAGCCAAACTGAGGATTATAACCAGGAAAACAGTCTCTCAGAGAGCACAGAGAACTGTTCTGAAGAATAAGGGGGTATTTTGTGATTTGAAGTAAGTATGTGATTTTGGTGAAAGAGATACATGCACTCAGGCACACATCTTGGTGGAAGGTTGCTGCTAGTCGTGAGGAACAGACATCTTAATTAACTATAGTAGTGCTTTCCTAAGTATGGGAAGATGCCAGAATCCAGGTTCATAAAAAACTTCTCCTGAAAATATGTATCTTAGGGCCAGTTCTGTCAGTTTTCCCAGAGCATAGAGTGCTTCATCCTGAACTTCACCCTGAACTTCACCCTGAATTCCTTTCAGGGTGTATTGTAGGTCAGCAGCCCTGCAGAGGCAAATGACTGGATTCATGTAGTACTAGGTTGTGGGCAACATTCTTTATTTTGCCATCCCTTCCCCTTCATGGGCTTCCCTGGTGGCTCAGACGATAAAGAATCTGCCTGCAATGCAGGAGACCTGGGTTTGATCCTGGGTTGGGAAGATTCCTGGGGAAGGGAATGGCTACCCACTCCAGTATCCTTGACTGGAGAATTCCATGAACAGAGGAACCTGGTGGGCTACAGTCCACGGCATTGCAAAGAGTCAGACACGACTGAAGTGATTAACACTTGCGCTTCCTTTCTTTCCCTTCAGTCTTAATTTCGACCAAGGTTTGGGTGGCATTTTGTGACCAGTTCGTCCCATGGTGTTAGGAATGTTCATTCCCAGGTCAGGTGAGGATTTTATTGATAGGCCACTCCATGTGCTGTTACTGGACTTGGCTACTTTTTAACAGTAGTCAAAAGCCTCTGAATCACCTGTCTTACTAGTCTTTTATAGTCTAAGAAAAATGATTCTCTCTTATCACTTCTTTCTGTATCTAGAGCTACACTATTACAATCATTGATCTTATAGGACTATATATTTGGTCAATTGTTTCAAGTCATCTAATCATTGTTAATCTTATTGGAGGCTCAGTCACACATTTGGTAATGCAAGAAATAATAACGTTATAAAATGGGCAGAATACAAGTAATATAGCTAGTAACATTAATAGGATCATAAGTAAGTATTTAAGCTAAGAACTTCCATTACGTGGTGCCCAGTATCTTCCCAAGTCAGCTGACCAGTCTCCACTAGTTGATATCTTTAAGGGAAATAATATAATATATTGGCATTTGTACATAAAGTTCATCAAAGATGTCTGCACATGCAGGGCAAGTGGTAAAACATTGTGACCTGTAAGGTCATCCTTACAGGATTGAGAAAGAAATGTTACTGTCTAGGGAGCTACAGGGCTGATACCAGAAGAAAACTTAATTTTTATTGCTAAGAGGGTATTTCTGCCATTGGGGAGGTCTGGTTAAGGCATAATGCACAACAGAGAGCATGGAGAAGGCAAAAACTGGAAGAGAAAATTTTTTCGTTTAAATTTTTCTTGTCTTGACTTAAAATATGAATTATTTCATTTCTGTTGTTATACTTCCTCTCGTAAAAAGTGCACACTAAAAAAGTTTTGTACTTACTTACAAATGAGAGATTTAAGCCAAATGTATTCTAAGATGCCTTCTGGCCCAAGTATGACTGGATTCTAATTACATATTCGTTCTGCTTATAGTATGTCACTGGTCTTACGTTATCAATAACCCCTGGAGGAGCGAGGACCCTTGGCCGGGATCCTCTAAGCCCAGCATACGCGCGAAGGGGCGTCCCTTTGGAGGAGTGGCCAGCCTGGACCAGGAAGGCTCAAAAACAGCGTCCCCTCTCCGCAGGGCCAGGCCGGAGGGCCTCTCCTCCAGCCCCACCGCATCTCAAGTCAAAACAGCCTCTCTTCCCTGCTGACGCCACGGCCGTGATGGGGCTGAAAATCGATCTTCAATCTTTCTGCTCCAGCACAGCCGGCCCCGCCGCGGATGCGGGCGCGGACGGGCAGGCTGAAAGGCCGAGGGCTGCGCAGGGGCGGCGGGCGGGCTGCTGACGGCGGGGAAACGAGCAAGCCCGCGTCCGGTGGGGCGTTCTCTCACCGCACGGCGCTGGCCACAGGACGGTGGTTGAGTCCCCAGGTGGTGGACGGTGGGTGGGAAGGAGAAGAGGGACCCTGTCACAAACGAGGGGAGGGGACAGGAAGAGTGGCCATTCTAGGCCCAGCCTCTACTGAGGCTCCGCCTGCGTAGACGGATCCTCAACCAGCATACAAATAAAGAGACCAATGCCCAGGGTGCGGGCAGCAGCTGGTCTCCGGGGCCAGGGGCGAAGCCAAGACTAGAACCAGGGTCTCCAGACCCTGTCTAGACCACTGTCTCCTCCACCAGATTCCTTTAGCCCAAGGGCTTTCTCTTGGATTCTTCACTAGCAGGCTTCCAAGTTGTTGCATTCACCCGTCAAATTGGTGGCTTTGCACGTTTGGAATCTCCCTATGAAATCTATAACAGACTTTCCTTGCTGTTCTGCTTGCCGTCAGTTCAGATTTTCTGCAGCTTCATGAGTGTAACCATCTGCCCTGCGTCACCTTAGAGATGTCAGCAAATGTTTTGACCGTGGTCTCATGTTTTTTTTTTTTTAACTACTTTATTTTTTTATTTTTTTTAATCAAACGTATTTATTTATTTCCCTTTTTTTCCCATTTATTTTTATTAGTTGGAGGCTAATTACTTTACATCATTGCAGTAGTTTTTGTCATACATTGAAATGAATTAGCCATGGATTTACATGTTAAGAGTGTGTCACACGGCTAATCTCATCCACCCTGTGGACAAGAGGCTAACTGCATCTGGGACGGTTCCATTTCTCTAATCAAGCTGTTGGGTGGCTTGCCTGGCTTTCTGAAGCAGTCCTGTCTCATCATCATACACTTGCTGTTTGAAGGTAGCCATGCTGCAAGTGAACTAAACCAGGTGACTTCTAGGACCAGAGGGAAATGACAGACTGATGTGCGTGCGGGCTAAGTCACTTCAGTCGTGTCCTCTGCGACCCCATGGACTGCAGCCCACCAGCCTCCTCTATCCATGGGGATTCTCCAGGCAAGAATACTGGAGTGGGTTGCCATGCCCTCCTCCAGGGCATCTTCCCTACCCAGGGATTGAGCCCATGTCTCCTGCAGCTTCTGAATTGCAGGTGGATTCTTTACCACTGAGCCACCAGGGAAGCCCTGACAAACTGACAGTTCTGCTCAACTCAAGTGGGGAGTCACTATCTTCATCATATAAGAACCAAGGTTTCTTGAGCATTTACTATGTGATAGGTTCTCTGCCAGATTCTCACAAGTGTTACTTTAATATTACCATTACAGCAACCCTGCTATTGTTGTTCCAGTATTGTTATACAGATGAGGAAACAAAGTCACAGAAATTAAACAACTTGCTCCAAGTCACCAACAGTAGTTGTTGAAGCAGAGATTTGAATCCCAGGTTCATCCTGAACCTGTGCCTTCAAAGGTTATGCCCTGTTGCTGCTCATAATAGAATAAATGTTTTGGTATAAAGGAAAGGATGCTCCATGAGGAATGAGGAAACAAGCCTTCCATTTGCGCTCTACCTCTGTGGGCAAGTCACCTCACCTTGTTTTTCAGGTACATGAAACCCCTGAGAAATATAGAATTATGTGCATGTTTCTGGGATGAGCAGCCGTAGTTTTCATCAGCTGAATCTCAGTTAGATTCATATACCCTCTCTCCCCTGCAAAAAATAATTTGTATGTGTAAGAGCTGTCTGAACTATCTTAACTTTCTACCCTTTTCCATGCCAGTGTACTCCAAATTCTCTTCTGACATTTTAGACAATGATGCAGTTACAGCTGCAGACTCTAGGACCTTTCTCTGGTTCAGGCATGTGAAGGGCTCCTGGCTGCACAAGGAGTCCTTTCAAGCACACCCGCATGTCCAGATAGCAATCACAGGAAAGACGACATTGGAATAAGATCATCAAATTCAACCTCCACCTCCTTGCAACACCTCAGCATTTTTACTTTAGCCTGTTGTATTCTTTACTTGCAATAAGACTGTACTGTTTATATAGAAGCCCCAGGGATTTCAGAATCCTTTTTTTTTTTTTTTTTTTTAACTACAAAAAGAATTCTAGTAGCAGAGCCTCCAGCAGGCTTGGGGTAAAGTGTCCATTCATTAGGGAGCATCTTCTGTGTCCTGAGCAGGGAACCTGATAGACCAGACCCCTGATTGCATGGAGACTCAGAAGGACTCTGGCTGGGAAGTGTTAGAATGATGCACGGAGCACAGGAGAGTGAGACCTGGGGCATCAGGAGGGGCCTTCTTGAGAGGTGGTGTTTGAGCCAGTCACTAAGGACAAGATGGAATGGATTAAGCAGGAGATACAGATCGGAGGGGAGGAAGAGCATTCCAAGCAGAGGAAACAGCTAGTGGGTACAGCCTAAGATGATAAAGAACCTGTTGGGGGAACTTAAGGACTGGGCAGGCTGGAGCACAGAAAGAGGGAGAGCAGGGTAGGCTCTCTCTGCACCTCCGGATGAGGCTGCCTGTGTATTCAGCGCTTCCAGAGTCAAGAATCATGGATCCCAGTGCCAACTATGACACTAATTGACTGTGTGACATTAGTAAGGCAGGTAGCATCTCTGAGCTTTCATTTCCTGAGCTTAAACATGAGAACTTTGAACCAGTTGGTTTCTAAAGTTCTCTCTGTTTCCACTTTCCAGTGACTTTGTGACGTTGAAAAAAGTGAAGTGATGTGTAAGAAAGAGAAAAAAAATGGCTGCTGCTAGCCAGGAGCAGGGTGGCACTGTCAGTGAGACCCTGGTGTTCTTCTGTTGCACATAAACCACTTCATAGAACAATACCGTCCAACATGGCCATTCTGTGACTGATGGATAAGGAGAAAAATAGGCCATTCTGTGATCACATATGAACATGGACCAAAAAAAAAAAAAAAAGACATTAACATTGTTTCCACTCCACAGTCACATCTGGACATGAAAAAAAAAAGAAATGAACACTGTCCAAACCTCAGAAATGACCAAACATCTCCCTATCCTGGCTCAGATGACTGCTGCTTCTTTAGAGTGAGCTTCAGCTTCACTCGAGTCTTTCCTCCTTCTAGACAAAATTTACTAAGATACACAATCATAGAAGGACCCCTGCTCCTGACAGCAAGCAAGCTCTGCTTCCTTAAACCCTTCCCCAAATCACCACGCACAAGCCCCAACCCTGTTAAGTCCTTGCTAACAGTCTACATCTCTGCAGTGAGTAAAGAACCCCCTTGTCCAATTGCAGGGGTGTTCCTCAAGCAGGGTGGGACTAGGGCCACCATAGCAAGCAGCGCCTTTTACATTTTTGCACCCTTGCTGCCTCTCCTTCCTCACCCTAGTTCCGCCCCATCCTGGTGTTCCTTGGCCAAAGGATGTTACATCAGCCTTTTCTACTTCTGATGTTCTCCTCTAATCTCAGCCCAGGCACCCAGTTCTGGGCCTCGGGATATTAGGAAGTGGAACCTTGAAGGAGGGGAGGGGAAGATAGTGAGGAAGGAAAATGCAAGAGAACAACATTACCAGGGAATTTGCTCCCATCCAACAATGAGGGAGGGTCTTCCCTGGTGGTTCAGTGGTAAAGAATCCACCTACCAATGCAGGAAACCTGTGTTCGATCCCTGGGTCAAGAAAGGGAAGATACCCTAGGGAAGGAGAAGGCAGCCCACTCTAGTATTCTTGCCTGGAGAATTCCATGGACAGAGGAGCCTGGTAAGCTACAATCCATGGGGTCACAAAAGAGCTGGACATGACTTAGCAACTAAACAGCAACAACAACGATGAAGGAGCAGAATTAAGATGGTCTCCAGAGTGGACATTTCTTCCTTCACTGGAAGCCCTGGGCTTTCTCTTTCAGGCCTACAGCACCCCCACCCATCCCCCACCAGATCGAGCATGGGCTACATGGGAGGTAGTGGTATTTCTGTTTCCCAACCAAACCACAGCAGTCATACCCTCCCTCAGAGTCATCTTCACAGGAAGATAGCTGGCTCCCAGAGAACTGACTCATTTGGCAGTGTTGATGGGGGCAGAAATTGCTGCTGGTGGTGATTCAGCTTCTCAGCTTGGACTTCCCATCCTTAGCTAAAGTGTTTTCACTGTGGGGAGAGTCCCACTGGACAACCCACTCTACTCTGTTCATGCAAACAGATGGTAAACAAATACCACCCCTGACACCTCCTGAGTCAGATGGCAACCAGGGGGAAGAAGTGACCTGCTTCTCGGCCACAGGACAGACTGTTGAACTCATTCCTCTGAGAAGGCTAGTGGAGTCAGCTCCTTTTAATCTGCAGAAATCATTGCTCACACCAGGCACATAACTATTTCCAAAACTCTCAGCCTAGTCATGGCAAAAGTAGAGTTTTCTCCATGTTCCATGTAATCCAGGGGTCAACAGACTTTCTCTGTAAAGGACCAAACAGTTAACATTTCAGGCTTTGTGGACCAAACAGTCCCTGGATGGACCAAACCATCACTACTCAGATCTGCCCTTTTAGCCCCAAAGCAACCCTTTTAGCAAGTGTATATGCATGCCTATATTTCAAGAAAACTACAAAAACAGGTGGGCCAGATTTGGTCCACTGGCTTGGTGTGCTGACCCTTGGTCTACTGTAATCGACACATGAGCACAGCTGGATAAGAGCAGGAATAATAACCTTACCTGTAACTTGTAAAAAAGCTTTATTTTTCATCAAAAAGATAAGACTTTTTAAAAAGTTAAAAACTTCCAAAAGACAAAAAAAAGAAAGATAAGAAAGCAAAAATAAGAGAATAGAATTAAAATTCTATTTCAAAAAAGGAATGAGGACCTTTTTTGAGATGGGGGGAGCTCTTTGTAAAGCTTCTGGTGGCTGCTTCTTACCCTGAGCTTCAGGGCTTCAGGAGCCCCTCACTGGCTCAGGGGCCGTCAGAGAGCACTGAGAGTATACTGGATGGCCAGGGATTCCGTGTTCAGGACTGTTCCAGTTCCTGGGGAAGAGAGGCCTTTCTGAGCCCCTGGAAGGACTCAGAGAGAGCAGAAGAGACCAATGATGCTAAACAGGGAGTATTTGTGAAGGTGACTTCTAATGGCCCCATGTGAACAGGGTCCTGCACCTTCCTGGGCTTCTGGGGTTAATGTACTGGCTATGAGGAGTATGTACCTCAAATTTTGCAAATTTTAAAATGGTTAATACTCAAAGATTTAGGTTTAAAAATAGAGCTCCCCAGATTCTGCAGGGAAAGGGAAAGGAGAATGGAAACCCCTCCATTTCTTGGGAGAAAGGGCAAGAAGTGGCCAGTCTGTGGTAAGTGGCCATTTTCTCTAGTTCACGGAACATGTGTCCTGCTTATGCATGCATTTCAGAAAGTTACTCTAGCAAGAGAGCAATGATTTCTGAATTATGTTTCCTGGAATACTAGTGTCATAAAATGTTAGCAATTATTGCATGAGAAAAATTTCAAGGAAACTGAAGAATGAATTAACAGGAAACTATTGTTGTGGCTGTGCATTTTTGTTTTGCTAGGTTATGCTGGTGGGGGCGGACAGGAGTGGGGGGAAGCGATTATAGTATTGTGGGGAAAAAAGTTTCATTCTGAAAATCATATTTTAGGAAAAAGATTTTTCAGGGCCAAGAATAGACTATTCACCTGAGCGAATGCAGTGTTTCTCAAATTTAAGTGTACAATAGATTCACCAAGAGGGCCTGTTAAAACACAGGTTGCTGGGTCCCACCCACAGAATTTCTAATTCAGTAGATTGGGGTGGGACCAGGAACTTGCATTTCTAACAAAGTTCCCAGGTGATGCTGCTGCTGCTGCTGCTGCTGATCCAAGGACCTCACATTGCCCTGCACCCAGCCTGATAGATATGAAGCTCTTTATACAGTCACAGTTCTGCCTGAGGGGTACCACATTACAGAGAATCAACTAAATGGGTTTCCACCATATGTGAGGATGTGTCGCATATTCCAGCTTCAAAGTCAGGCTTATAGGAACATAGACGTGATTTATTTGGGGAAGGTTTATCACTTTGAGACAGGCTTTCTCCAGAAGAGCAGCAGGTGTCATTAACAATAGAGCCTCTTCTCATAGGGGCAATGGAAGGTGGCGTGTTGCAGGATTTGTTTTTTTAGTTAATGGCTCATGATTCTTCTGTGCAGAGTTAGAGAGGCCAGTTAATAAGTCCTTAAAATTTTCCTGGCATTTCCTGACAGGGAGACATGGTCCTTAAAAAATGGGAACAAAATCCAAAATGAACTTCACAGGGTGTAATAGTTCTTCAATAATAATATAATATTCAGTTCAGATGGTTGCACTGTGACATATTTGGGGATTTAAAACATACAAATGTAAGTTTGGATAGGACTGTTCAATCAAATGTATATTAGAAAAATGAGGAGGACCTAAATGACAGAATGTGGATGTGAGTCAGCTAGAGTGTGGAGTTATGGGCAAAAGGCGGCAAACGCATCCTGAGATCTGTCATGGAAGGACTGGGATGTGGTACACCCCAACCTGAGGTCAGCCTCAACCATGGTACCAAGTTTTGTTAGCATACTCTAAAAAATGACATAAAAGAGTTAGAGAAAGTCCATGGGATATGAGTGTATTATCTCTTTAGAAAATATTTGAGATAACCCTAAGCAGAAAGATTTTAAAGAAATTTGGGTTGCTAAGTCTGGGAAAAAAATGAAGCCACTCTATTCTTCCTTTAAATGATTGAGAGTTTTCTACCTCTGGTCTTTCATTGCAGTGGTAAAATAAGCAAGAGGAAGCAGCTCTAATTTTTTAAATGTATGTAATTTTCATTAACTTTGAGGAAAACATCTTGAAAGCAGGATGATAAAACACTGGAGGTATATCATTTTGCCCTTGCAAATGTGCAAGAAGCTAATAGCAGTTATCCATTTCAAGTTTCTTTAGAATTTCTTAAGCTGTTTCATGATTCCTGCACAGTCCTGGAGCAAACTTGAAGGAAAGGATGGCCATTTACTGCAACAGTCCAAATGCCCATCAGTGGGAAAGTGCATAAGTATGTTATATTCACACAGTGGACTATTATACAGCAGTCAAATGATGAACTATAGTAAAACACAGTCATATAGGCTAATCTTATTGATATAATATTAAGCCAAAAAATTCTCAGAAGATTACAGCATGATACACTTGTATAAAGTTCAAAACTAAAAACAATTTTAATACTTTTTAGAAATACAGATGGACACAATATCACTATATAAAAGGAAAGCAAGAGATGACCACAATATAAAAGACTGGCAATACCAAGGGTGGGCAAGGATATGGATCAGTGGAAATTTTCATATGCTGCTGATGGGAAGATAAACTTTTTTAAAAAACATTTTGCATTATCTACTGGAGCTAAACATACACAAACTCCATGACCCCACATTTCCACTTCTAGGTATATACTCAACATATTTCACCAAAAGACATATTCAATAATGTTCACAGCAGCACTATTCATTAAAACTCCAAACAGTTCATCAACAGGGAGGTGGATAATGTATTATACAATCATATAAAATTACATGTAACAGTGAGGAAAACAAATTGTGGTTACATATAACAATGCAGATGAATCTTGCAAAAACAATGTTGGACAAAAGGCAGACACAAAAAAGTGTATACTGTGTAATTCCATTTATACAAAGTTCAAAAATATGGAACACTGGTTTGTAATGTTAAGAGGTCAGGCTGTTGGTTGTGAAGTGTGGAAGTGTTAAATCACTTAGTCATATCCAACTCTTTGCAACCCCATGAACTTGTAGCCCACTAGGCTCTTTTGTCTGTGGAATTCTCCAGGCAAGAATACCGGAGTGGGTACCCATGCCCTTCTCTGGGGTCAGGCTGCTGATTACCTTGGGTGAAGGATAATGACTGGGAGGAGTCATGAGTGAGACTTCAGGGATTCTGGTTCTTTTCTGGATCTGGATGCTGCCTATATGGATATGTTTACATTGTGCCAGTTCTCATGATTTGTACATGTCTGATGTCTTAGATATAAATTAAAAGTTTCTTTTGAGAGAGAGATAGAAGTGAGATGAGGTAAAAATGAGAGTTAAAAATAAGAAAAAAAAGTATGGAGGATATGAAGAAGTAAAAGTATCCATAGGCATATTTTCAAAATATATTTCAGAGTATATACACTAAGCACGTGCATGCTTAGTCACTCCATCATGTCTGACTCTGTGTGACCCTATGGACTGTAGCACGCCAGGCTCCTCTGTCCATGGAAATTCTCCAGGCAAGAATACTTGAGTGGATTGCCATGCCCTTCTCCAGGGGATCTTCCCAACTCAGGAGTTGAAACAGGGTCTCCTGCACTGCAGGCGGATTCTTTACCAGCTGAGCTACCCAGGAAGCCCATATATACTAAAACTAGATAGTAAAATCTTAGTAAAATCTCTTTTTTGCAATGTTTTTCACTTTTGGTAAATGTTTATGTTTTGTATTGCCATCCTTTTAAGTAAAATTTTATAATAATGCCTTCCTCTGATTTAAAAGTAATGCTTTTTTTCAAAACCAAAAAAAAAAAAAAAAAAACCACAAGGAAAAATACAAATCTCATCACTGAGATCTAATTACTCATCATTTTGATGTGCATCTTCCCAGTCTTTATTATGATTTTAAAAGTCTTTAAGCATGTGTTCTGGGGGGTGAAAGTGGGGAGGAAAGCAAAGAAATGATGAATGCATGGTTTAGGGTGATGGTTTCTTTGGTGGGAGGGAGGCAAACAGTATACAAGAGGGGAACATAGATTTCTACCAATGTTCTTTGTTTTGGATGTTAGACTTTATTCATTATTAAAAATAACTCAGAAGTAAAGAAATAAAAGTGGGTCAATAAAGAAATTGGTCAAAAGGTATAATCTTCCAGTTATAAATAAGTCATGGGAATGTAATGTACAACATGGAGACTATAGTTAATGATATTGTATTGTATATTTGAAAGTTGTTAATGAAGTAGATCTTAAAAGTTTCATTACAAAGGAAAAAAAGCTTGTGACTATGAATGGTGATGATATTAATGAAACTTATTGTGTGATCATTCCACAATATACACAAATGTCAAATGAATCATTATGTTACACATCTGGAACTAATATAATGTTATGTGTTAATTATATCTCAATAAAAAAAGAAATAATAGGGTCTTCCCTGGTAGTCCAGTGGTTAAGACATTGTGCTTCCACTGCAGAGGGTGCAGGTTCAATCCCTGCTATGAGAATTAAGATTCCACATGTGTGACCAAAAAAAAAAAAAAAAATTGGTTGAAAGAAAGAAAGAAAAAAGAATATCTCTAGAGGATGCTAGAGAATCAATGAATAGTAAAGCTAATTTAAATGGTAAAAGAACTCAGCAAGGTATCTGATATATAATTGACATATGAAACACAATAGCTTTCACAGACACAAATAATGACCAGCTTAAGAACATAACTGTAAAGGAAGACCCATTTATAACAACAAAGGTGATTAAATACTTAGGAATAAACGACAAAAATGTGCAAAACCTAAAAGATGAAACACTCGAAAATTAGACTTGAACAAAAGGTAAGGCATTTCTGTTCTTAGATAGGACAATTCTTCATCATAAAGGTGAAACACAATCCCAGTAAAAATATCTACAAGCTGTTATCTGTGGAGCTGACAAGTTGATGCTAAAGTTCTTAAGGAAAAACAAACATGCAGTAATAGCTGGGACACACTCAGAAATACAAGCTACAAAGTTGAACCAGTCCACCAGGCATCAAACTGTACTAGGTATGAAACTATACTATACGTTCCCATAATGAAAATAATGTACTACTGCCAAAAGAATAGACCTATAGACCAGTAGAATAGAATAGAAAGATCTGAAGTATATCTGAATAAATATGGAGATAATAAATGTGGTATCTTAAATCATGGAACTGAAGATGGGCTTTCTAATAACTATTGCTGGCACAAGGAGGCAGCCACTTGGAAAATAGATAAAATTAAATCCAAACCTTAGGGCTTAGCTGGTGGCTCAGAAGTTTAGAATTTGCCTGCCAATGCAGGAGGCACTGGTTCAATCCCTGGTCCAGGAAGATCCTACAGGCCACGGAGCAACTAATCGTGTGTGCCACAACTACGGAGCCTGTGCTCTAGAGCCCTGGAGCCACAGCTACTGAGCCCGTGCATCCTATAGCCAGTGCTCCACAACAGGAGAGGCCAGTGCAATGAGAGGCCAGTGCTACTCTCCCTGCATTGCAGCTGGAGAGTAGCCCCAATTTAACACAACTAGAGAAAAGCCTGTGCAGCAATGATAACCCAGTGCAGCCAAAAATAAACAAATAAATAAAAGATGGCCAAGGATACAGCAGGAAAAAAAAAAAAGATCCATACCTTACACCATATACTAAAATAAACTCCACACTCTTTAGGAAACTAAATGTAAAAAAGAAATTGATTGAAAATAATTTAATAAACTAGAAAAAATATGGTGAATTTCTCTATAAACTCAATGTAAGGAAAAGCTTTCTAACACTGACTCAAAATCCAAAGGCAGTAAAAGATATAATTCATAAATTTGGGTACATGAAAGTGTTTTTTTAAATTGGTAAGATAAAATCAAAAAAGAGCTGCCAAATTAGAAAGCATTTGCAACATATATCACAGATACAGGGCCAATCAGTGATATATAAAGAACTCTTAAAATTTGAGGAGGAAGGACCAAAACTCCAAAACTCTGATGAAAAAATGGGAAAGATATAAGAACAGGAAAAAAAATCAAAATAATAAAGAAATAAAAAAGGACCAGGCAAGGGCCAATGATGAGGCTGTGTCACCAACCATGGATTAATCCAATTTTGTGCACCTGAGGTCCAATTAAAACTATGAGAATTCCCACAATAGATTTCAGTCTGTAATTGAAAGTAAGTTTAATCTTTCAAAGACCCAAAATAATAGTAAGACATATTAGGGTACACTGACAAACCAGAAAAAAAGAAAGAAAGAAAGAAAATTACTTCCTTTTCATTATTAAACCTTACAATGAGTTTTTTCAATGAGTTCTGAGTTCCAGTTCCTACACGTGATAAAACTGGCCAGCCACCACAATCCAAACATCAGTAGGTCAGAAGTCTTCAGTATAAACTAGATAAACTTCTCAGGTCCCTTCTACCTCTAAAATTTCTGTAGTTTATTTTAAACTAATGTCCTGGTGTCCCAGTCTGTTTAAATCTACTCACTCAGTGAGGAAATAATGACTTTCCAGGCCCCTTCTTCCTAATTACACAGGGAGTTTCACCTGAGGACACTTATTGCCTGCAATAAAACACCAGATTCATGCATTTGTTTGTGTGTTTGTATTCCTATCACCATTTATAAAAATGAAAGATTTAACATGGTGAGGAAATTGGAGTGAAACAAGAGCAGTAAGAAATAAGAAAAAGTAATACCATAAATAATATTAAAACACAAAAATGCACGCTTCTAGTTTCTATGTTAGCTTAGAGTGGGGCCACAAATTTGGCTTGCAGCTTCCTAACAGTTGGAGCAGAAAGGGACACAGGAGATAAAAGATTCTTAATGCCTATAAAGTAATTTGGGCAGTTTTGCCAAAGACCAGGATTCCGTTTACTTAGAGATGTGGTATGCTGCAGTAGCTTCCAGTGGTTCACAAGAGCCTGTGGTTAAACATCAAGGATTTATGCAAGTTGTTTGTTAAGCCATTAGTAGCTTGAATTCAGCCATGGTGGGAATGTTCAGTAAACACTACAAATCAGGGCATTTGGGGGTTTGTTTTGGTTTTTCACTTGGCCTTCAAAGAGCTGGTTTGCCAGCACACCACTGCGTGTTCCCATAGTCCTTGTAGGGGGACACAGTTTTGAGGCCAGAAGAGCTGCAAGTAGGAGAGAGAAGGGCTTGGTGTGCAAGTTTATTGAGTTCAGCAGAAATACTCCCTCGGGAGGAGAGAGAGAACATATATGCTCAAAACCGGAAAATGACTCTAGTTTGCATCAGTGCTCACCTCTCCCACCTCAATCCTTCCTTCTCCCTGGTATTACCTTTTGGAATTTCATAGGTGGGGTTACAAAAAATGCTAGGTCCAGGGAGAGGCAGACATCCCTTCCCATTCAAAAATGCATTCAGAGAGACTGGGAAAGGCTCAGGTGAAAGGTTTTATGCTTTCATCTATGTCAGCATTTCCCCAGCCTGTACTTCACAGCATTGTTAACAAATGTCCTGAAGGGAGAAAAGTGTCCCAGGCTGAAATAAATTTGGGAATGAGTGGGTTAAAATGAAGCAGCTTTCTTTACTTCAAGACTTATCAGAGCTTTTGGGAGGTGAATGTGCCCTTATAGCATGAAGTACACAACCTTATTTTACCCGCAAAATACCTTGTGGTGGCAGGTCATCTTGGGGAACCAAGCTGAAAAATGCCACCCTGGGTTGTCAGGGTTCCCTGAGATTTTGAAAGGCAATACTGAGACATTACTCAACAGAAATAGTTCTTTCACATAGGACTTGAAGCTCTGACATTTTTCTGTATTAAAAACATGACTTTCATGTCTTTACTTTTCACCTGATCACTTCTCGGCCTTTTGGCTAAGATCAAGTGTACTTTTCACCTGAACCATTTCATTAAGTCTGAGGGTGTCCACACATCTATCAGCAGAGCTTTCTTAAAGGAAACATTTCTGGACAAGGAATTTTGTAACTTGTGTCTCACACCCCCAGGAACTCATTCAGTTCTGCCATGGAACAGCACAGGCAAAATCAAAGCCCAAAGCCAGTGTCCACTTATTTTCAACTCACGAGATTCTCAATCAGAGAAATGAGCATTTCTTGTCATTTTTTAACTTGGAATTTTCACCCCCCTCAACTCTCATTCTATTTTTTCTTCTTCTGTCTCTTTTTTCAATAGTTTTGTAAACTTCTAAGACAGTGTATCATGCCCTGAGCCCTCCACACACGTAGTCATCCAGTCATTCACGGAACCCATCCAGGTCCCAGGCCCTGTGTCAAGGAGCTCACAGCACAGCATTAATGAATGTCCATTTCCTCTCCTATCCATCTTCTTTATTTGCTTTGTCTGAGCTCTCTCCCCCACTTTGCTCGGCACCCCTGCTGCTCCTCCCCACTCAAGTCCATCGTTTCTTTCTGGTCCCTTCCCTGGTAGCTTTTTCCAATGACTAACAGGAACCCAACTCAGCTGGTTTTTATCACGCTCCTGTCCTTGCATTTTCCAACTCAATTAAGCCATTACCAGAGCTAAATGAGGCATGGACTCTTCAAAAGTCACACCTGTCGTCAGGGAGATGGAGGGTAAGAACCTGTGCAGCTGGTGGGCGGCGGCAAGCAGGGCTGGAGAGAGGCAGCCGAGTGTGACCTGGCAGCCTGTGCTCCCACAGTGCTGAAAGAGGGCCCTCATGGTAAAACAGGATGTCCCCTGCTTTCATACAGAAAGAGTGAAGTCTGACACAGAACTGAGGTCAGTCACATTGGTGATCACAGATAAAAGGTCCCTAATTCTTTGGCAAATGTGTATCAGGTGCTTATAATAACCCACATTGTGGATGTGTCCTCAGCAAGAGGTAAAAAAACCTGTAACCAGAGCCAGCTCAACGGGGATTTGTGATTATCAGTTGAATTTTCTCAGTTTTTTCCCTCCTGTTCACCCTCATTAAAACATACACGTTTCATCTTTCTGCAGTAGTGGCTTCACACCTTACTGTTTGTATTCTTCAAAATCAGAATGATGAAAGAGGGCAAAGATTACAGTACAATAAACCAGAGACAAATCAGTGTACTTGCCCTGGGAAGACAAATGATAAGTGATCTCTATTGGAAATCAATTTGGGTTTCATAATCACCTTTTTTCCAGGCAACCTAGAATTCTTATTTCTACAGGCTGGGAGTTGAGAAATTGTAGTTTCTGAGCTTGTTGTGCTTCTCATTTACTAAGTGATTTTATGTTCAGAAGGCCTGTGCCTCGGTTTTCTCTCATTGAAATGTGGGCAAAACCATTCTCCTCTAGAGTTACAGAATTTCTCAAAATGTTAAAGCCATGGGGCAAGAGCCAAGATTTCTTTTATGAAAATTGAAGTGTTTCTGTCAACACAGAAACCTTGCCTTGACCCCCTAACCTTGCCTCGCTGTCCTGTGCTAATTTGTCCTTGACTCTGGAATTTGGATGAGCCATCCAACTTTTTGGACAAATGCAAGTTCAACAGGTACTTTTTGAGCACCCATTCAGTATCAGGTTCCTGGTTCCATGCTGGGGATGCAACTGTGATCTTGAAGCCCCTTCCCTTGGGAACTTTCAGTCTTGTGGGTTGACCCCTTCCCTGTTCCATCCTAGAATTGCCCAGCCAGTCCCTAGTTTTAACTGGTTATGCTTCATTTATTCATTCAGCAATTATCTGTGGAGCATCTACTAAATTCCAGGCACTGTGCTTGGTGGCAGTTTACAATGAGGAAAAGAGACAGGCCCCACCCCTTGAAGCTTCCAGCCCCCACTATGAATTAACTTTGTCTCGTGGCAGTCACCAGAAAGAATGTCACTCCTCCCTTTGTACTTTCTCAATGCTTAATTCATTCTTCTTCTTAGTATTTGTATCACTGTAATTATAATATACCATCCTGTCTCCTTTTAAACCTTGAGTGCCTTGAAGACAACAATCTCAACTTTCTTTCCTCAATACCTTGCACTCCCTAGTGTCTAGCAAATAGAGGAGCTCAATCAATGTTTCTTAAGTGAATAAATAATTGCATGAATTTAGAAGCTCATGAACTTGTGGAACCATAGACCAGTCTGCTCTGACCTCCCATCCCAAGTCTCTTGGATGAGGAGCTCAATGATCAATCAATCACCTGTCAGTACTGAAACACTCATGACTTCAAGGACCTTCTAAATTAAAACCAGCTAGTCTGAGTCATTTCTTCTTCTTCTGTCTGCCATTGAGATAAAGAAGAAATACTAGCTTCAGCTTGTGTTTGAGATACTTTTTGCAGGAGGTAAACATGATTATATATGATTTAGGTGAAATGAACTTATAGTTAGAAGAGCAAATGATTTTATTTGTGACTCTTGGATAAAATACTGTTAATATCATGCATGTGCTGCTTAGTCACTCAGTCATGTCCAACTCTTTGCAACTCTGTGGGCTGTATCCCACCAGTTTCCTCTTCCACGGGATTTTCTGGGCCAGAATACTGGAGTGGGTTGCCATTTCCTCCCCCAGGGGATCTTCCCAACCCAGGGATCAAACTGGGCTCTCCTGCATCTCCTGCATTGGCAGGCAGATTCTTTTACTACTGAGCCACCAAGGGAAACCAACTGTTAACATAGCTGCCTACATATATTTATATACATTCATATATACATATATACATATATATATATACATATATATATATATATATATATATATATATGTAATAGTGGCTTAACCAGCTAGAAGCTTTCTTTCTCTGACATGTAAAATTTCAGGAACAGCCTGAGATTCTGCTCCATGAAATCCTCAGGTCGTGGCACCATCATTCCCTGGCATATGGTTCATGGTTCAAGATAGGCTCCAGCTGTCACATCCACCTCCATGCAGTAGAACAAAGGGGGAGATGAAATAACAAATAACAAACACCAACTCTTTCTTAAGTATAGTTTCCTAAAAGCTGCCATAGGGTACTTCAGCTTACATCCTATTGGCTAAAATGTAGTCATATGGCCACACATAATTATAATGTAGTTATATGACCACACATAATTATGGAGAAAGTAGTCTTTATTCTGAACAACCTTATCCAGGTAAAAACTATTTTACTGTAC
Source organism: Odocoileus virginianus (assembly GCF_023699985.2). Classification (NCBI taxonomy): domain Eukaryota; kingdom Metazoa; phylum Chordata; class Mammalia; order Artiodactyla; family Cervidae; genus Odocoileus; species Odocoileus virginianus. Next base: position 9,335,535 of record NC_069677.1, read on the forward strand.
CATAAAAGGAGTATAATATGAGGGATACAATTCAAAGTCCCTACCATAGATCCTACAACTGAAATGTTAGCGATTATTCAGAACTTTTGTATTCTCATTATTACAAGCTAAAGTCACAATGATGAACCCAATAGTTAATCCGCTGTGCTAGAATCACACTTGATACTTCTGTGATTGTCAATATGTAGGGGTTAGGGGGAATGAAGTGGAAAGAAAAGAAAACTTTTGCAACAAAGAAGTTGGGGGTGGTGGGGCAATGCTAGTCTGGCTAAAGCAGTGGCAACAAGAATTGAGAAGGAAAAACGGAGTGGAAAGAAATGGTAGAGTCAATGGAACAATATATTTGGATGTGGGAGGTAAGGGGGAAGAAGGATATAAAATGATTCTCAGCTTTGAAAGCAATTAGACCCTGTTAATTAGACTAAAAAGGGTAGTTTGGAAATCACATTAGACTCATGGAATTAACTGCTGCAAATCGACCCAAAATCTCTACTTTATCTATTACTTGCCATAAATTTTCTGTTGAATGCACTAATGAAGTTAATAAATTTCTCCAGGTAGTTAATCTTTCACAGGAAAAATCTAACAGGTCTCAGAGACTTCCCCTAGCAAGTTATAATGTCCCCTTTCCTCATTAAGTACACCACATAGGATTTCTTAAAATTCTGGGTTCTTGAGTCATTCTTAATTCAAGCACCAGAATTTCTCACATGAGTAATCCATTTCCCCATCTAGAAAGTGGAATTGGTATTGCCCTCTTTACCATTGTGAAGTTTAAAATACATTGGATGTTTAAAGGACCTTACATGATGCTACTTTCTTCTTCCAAAGTCCTTTATATGCATTCATTCAACAAACATTTATTCAGCAATTCCTATTTCAGACGTTGTGCTAAGTGCTGATGAGCAAAGTTGAGTGAAATCACTGGAAACAAAGTTACTATTGTGTGTGTGTGTGTGTGTGTGTGTGTGTGTAGTTTACCTCTGAATGTTGAGGTAGATTCTCCCACTGGTTGGGGAGCTCCTGAGGGTAGAGAACATACTTGTGTGTGGCACCTTTATATTTCCAGTCCTTAGCACATGTACTTTTAAATGTATGAATGAATATATGACCAAGGACAAGAAATGAAGCCAAAAGTCTGAGAGCAGGACTGGAGACATAGAACTAGGACGGTCATGGATGTTCAGACATTACTGGAGACAGTTCTGTGAATGTTGAGTATCTGCTGGGGTGCTCCTTCCAATGGGGGCTCAGCACCTTCTGCTAGTGTGACTACTGGAGAAGAAGGTGGGCTCCTAAGGGGTCGGGGCTGCATATAACCATGGTTAAGAGCTTGGAGTCTGAAATCAGACATTTATGCATCTATTGTAACAAAGTGTGATCAGTCTTCCAAGACTGAAATTCCAAGATACAAGATATAAAAAACTGTAACAGGTGGACCTGCCTAATCTGAGAGTTCTTGAAGAGTCCTCTAAGTTGCTCGCTGCACAACTGAGGGGTTAGTGTAGCTAGAAATCCAACCTGTGCTCCACTCCCAAGCTGGACAGAAATCTTGGTACAAGGCTGTTTCTGGCCCACAGGAGTTCAGTTATGGATGTCTGAAATCTGAAAGACAAGGAGATGTTTTCCAGGCAAAGTTTAGGCAAGAGGGATCATGGTAGGGGAATGGCATATGTGCGGTCTAAGGATTTTTTAAAAGGCCTGTACTTGAGGATGTAATGGAAGTTCAGTGAGGCTGCAGTGCGGAGTTCAAAGGGAAGACTAGCAAGAGTGAGGCTGGAAAGGTATTCATTACAGCTGGCGTTTCCTGTGAGTTTACTAGTTACACTGTGCTAATGGCTGTCCATGCATTATTTTATTGAGTTCAGAGGTTAAGTAACTTTTCCAAAGTCAAATGGTTGAAACTATAATTCAAAGCCAGGTTTAACTGCAGAGCCTGTGCTCCAAACCACTTGTCCATGGCATCCAAAGACTTGCAAAGGTGGACTGCAAAGGGACAAAACTGGAGACAGAAAGACCAGTTAGGAAATAACTACACAAATCCAGATAAGAAATGCTGGTGGACTTAAGATGGCCTTGGGAATAGGAAACAGCAGGTATATTCCAATGACATTTAGGAAGTAGAGTCTATAGAACTTGGTAACTATTTGAATGTGAAAGACAATCATGAGAAGAGGGAGGAGGTAGTGAGGAGTCCTTATTTTGTGTCTTTGTGAATAGCATGTCATTTTTTGAGCCAGATAACAGTGAAGGAGGAACAAGGTTGAGAGAAAGGTGAGTTTAGAGTCTGTCAAGTTGGAAGCACCTGTGGGACATTGGGGTGGAGATGCCCAGTTGACAGTTCCAGTGCTTGGACCTGAGCCTGGCCTGAGCCTCAGGAGAGGCTGTGTAATCAACATGTAATTGGTGATTGGAAGTTGACCCACAGAAAGGGTGAGACAGAGTATAAAGTGAGAAGCAGAGAGCTCTTACTAGGAAAATGGTGCTAAGGCAGAAGGACCATTCCCTAGATCCAGCTGTAGAGTCTGGTAGAACATAATCAGACCTTTGATTTATCTGCATCCTTTACAAGACCTGCTCTTCAAAGGGTTATGGAGTGTCATTTTACAAACTGAAACCATAGGTCTTGGATGAAGAGACCCAAAAATGGGAGGCTACCATAATAAATAAAAATAAGTGGCCTTCTCTGACAGTTTTGTTTGACTTATAGTCAGATTTAAACTTAAATATGACCCACTCTATATTTTCCATAAAAACATATATGCGGAATAAAAGATCATTAATATTGTTATAATACAAGGAACATATACCACTAGGCCAGTTCTAAGCATTATTCATAGAGAAGAATGAATAGATTAAAATTCAGTGGCAACATCAGTGGAGCTTTAGTTTATCAGCGGCCTCTTGAAACACAGTTCTGCTCTGAATATGGGCAAGTGAAGTTTTCTGTATCTTACATGAATTGCTATAAGCATGAGCCTCTGAGCTATGCGCTCCCCACCTGCCTCTCTAAATGGAAATACTGAGCCACTTCTGTTGCAGTCATCCAAACATGGGATTGAGGCTTAGTTGAATTCATTTTGCCTCTCTTTTTTTTAGAAAGTACTACACACGGTCTCTGCATGATGTGACTCCTGAAGACTCAAGAGCCACCCACCTAACTAGTCTGCAATGGAGAAGGCGGAAGTGGAAATTCAAACATCACGGTTCCATTCTATTAAATCTGCAGACATGTGTCCCCACTGCAGGGAGTGAGTCGCACCAAGGGGGAGAGTCCTCAGGAGCCCCCAGACCACCAGCGCTCGTGTCCCTCTCCCTGGAGAGAAAGCAGAACTATGGCACTTTATAGCTGCTGTTGGATCCTCTTGGCTTTTTCTACCTGGTGCACTTCCGCCTATGGGCCTGACCAGCGAGCCCAAAAGAAAGGGGACATTATCCTCGGGGGTCTCTTTCCTATTCATTTTGGGGTTGCAGCAAAAGATCAGGATCTAAAATCGAGGCCGGAGTCTGTGGAGTGTATCAGGTAAAGTCAGAAGTTGCTTCTCCTCTGGGTGGTTAGAGAAAAGCTGTACCAAACCCAAAATAATTTTTTCAAAGTTGGTTCTCTTTTCAAAAATGGTGATTAGTCATCATGCTGATGCTTATTATCCCCTCCCCTCATTTTTTTTAAAAGAAATTTTTCTAAAAATCAAATGTCAAAGATATGAAATAGAAAAACCCATTGGCTGTTGGAGCCTGTGCTCGGTCACTGGGTAACTGAATCGTCATTGCTCACCTGGAGGCAGTGTTGCTTAATGGAAGATTTAGTACCTAGGAAGAAATTTATTGTAGCTATTGAGCTATTTTTGCAAACCTGAGTAGTAAAACCTCCCATTGACCTTAAGTGTCCAAATGGTCATAGTTGACTGTTGGCTGCCTCACTCTGATTTGTTTAAGGATTTTAAAGTTGAAAGAAGCTTCAGTGACTGGCATGACACAGGCATCTTCAAATGCAGCCCATAGCATTTGGAACCACTCCTATTAGAAAGTCTATAGAAAGCTGAAATCCCCTTGGTAACACAGAATCCATCTAACTCCCTCGTGGACTCTCTCTTCAGCCATTAGAAGACAGCTAACATGCCCTCTTGAATCATTTCTTTTCCAGACCTAATAGTCTCAGTTTTCTTAATAATTATTTCATGGCATGATTTTCAGACCCTCACCACTCTGGATGCCCTCTGTCTAATGTTCCATAATTTATCATGACTCCTCTTATGGCATCTAACACTGGGCACAATTCCTTCAAATAGTGTCTGACTTCTGCAGAGGACAGCAGACTGTATATCACCACCCTTAATCTGAACATCGGAGACCATTACTCACCTCAAACCTTGACCCATCTTCTGAGAAAGAAGAGCACTTTCTCTTGAAACTTACAACTTCCAGATGGGATCCAGCACTTTTCCTTTGTCTTTCTGATAGCTAGAAAATGAAAATGAAAACTAGAATTGTTCCAGCAAAACTGATTTTCTGCTCATCTTCTAATGAGGGCTCACAAATTAGATAACATTCTCATATTTTTTTATGAGTGCAGAAAAGTTAAGTGTAGAGTTTTGATGATGCTGCTTATAACCTTCACATCATCCATGAAAACATATATCCTCTTTGTTGTACCCTACGGGACAGAGTTGTGCAGGTACCACATACTGAGATCACATAAGAGCTGAGATCACATAAGAGCTTGCCCTGAATTAATATGTATATATTAATTGTATTAAAAAAAAAAAAAGGTTGGAGAAGGAAATGGCAACCCACTCCAGTATTCTTGCCTGGAAAATTCCATGGACAGAGGAGCCTGGCAGGCTATAGTCCATGAGGTCGCAAAGAATCACACACAACTGAGCAACAGAGCACACGCACACACACACACAGATAGGAGTATAGATGTTTTGTGCAATGAAAAATTCTATAATCTGTCTTCATAACTTTTCAGGTTTAAAAATAAACAAATGAAGGAAATATGAAGAAATATTACTAAGAGAAAATGTCATATTAAAAATTAGACCAGGAACTTTGGGAAGCTAACTGATACAGTCAAGTATAACAGCTTATATTTCTCTCCCCGTGCCACTGAGTTCAAGTCATGAAACCCACCATACAAAGAGAGAACCTTCGGAGTTGTTAGGTTTTCTTCTCTGGGCACTGATATAGATCTAGAACACTTACCAAGTTCTCACTATGAGCTGTGTCCTGGGAGGGCAAAAGCTATGTCAGGAACCCTATTTCTCTTTGTTCATTTGCTTGATTTTCATTTAAAATAACAGTCTTTGAAAAGCAATTCATGCTCATTTTTAAAAATACAAAGTATAAAAGAGACCAGAAAAAGCACACAGTGTTAAAACTCATCATTCTACCACCCAGAAGTAACCACTGTTTGTGAACAGCTTCCTATGCATAATATTTGTTTGTTTGTTTATAAAGATGAGATCACTCATTTCCCTTTCCTCTTCAACCTCCAGAAATGTCTTGGTGTAAATTTGTGACTGCAAATCTGAAACTAGTTTTAGGTTCCTATGTGTTAAAATCCTAATCTATTTATATTTTCCCTGATCCTTTTTTTTTTAATCTCTGTATTACTTTTATTAAAATACCTCATATCAGCTACTTCAAATTCTTTACTGGATGATGCAGAAAAAAATGATTCATTCTGTTACTAACCACAATCCTTGTTATTATTGGTCCCTAACTCTGTGTGAGGCACCACAATGAGAATTTTGTGTAGTTATCTCATATTCACAGCCTCCCTCTGAGGTAGGTGTTATCCCCGTTTTACAGAGAGGACTTTGAGTCTCAGAAAAGGCAATGTCATGAAATTAGAGTAACAGAGCCAGGTTCAAACCCGGCTTTGCCTGGTCTGTACTCTAAAAAAGTTGACCAGAAAGCCTCTTGCTTTCTTCCATTTCTTCTTTCTTCCAGGTATAATTTCCGTGGATTTCGCTGGCTACAAGCTATGATATTTGCCATAGAGGAAATAAACAGCAGTCCAGCCCTTCTTCCCAACATGACTCTGGGATACAGGATATTCGACACCTGTAACACCGTCTCTAAAGCCTTGGAGGCCACCCTGAGTTTTGTGGCCCAGAATAAAATCGACTCTTTGAACCTTGATGAGTTCTGCAACTGCTCAGAGCACATCCCCTCTACCATCGCAGTGGTGGGAGCTACTGGCTCGGGCATCTCCACGGCTGTGGCCAACCTGCTGGGGCTCTTCTACATCCCCCAGGTACCCATGCTGCCTTAGATGGGGCAATGAGGGCAGGGATCGGGAGCAGCAGGCTCGGAGGATGCCACACTCAGTGTCCATACAGTTTGCTGTTATATTTTCCCTTCTCTGGCTTTATTTTGACACCACAGATCTTTTAATTATTTGTATCATGACCACTGGGGATTTCTGAGACCCCAGAGTCATCAACGTCTACTAGGCCTTCACAATTCTTCCAAAATTCTTTCAAACATAAAACTTTTTTTTTTAACTCCAGTGTTTATGGCCATTCTTCTGCCCTTCCTAAAAGGAGTAAGACCAAATGCTGTAAATCCCACCTTTCATACCCAAAATATCTGCCCTAAATCCTATTCCCTGAAAAGTCTCTGTCTCTCTCTCCTCTGGTTAAAAGTTTGGCTCAGAGTAAAGTAGAGCATATTTTCTCACCGGAACTTAATCATTATCTTGCACATTCTAGAACTGGAAAATATCCTGTTTCGTTCAACAAGTACTTGTAGAGTATATATGAATAAGCAGAGTCTACTGTGCAAGAGCTCAGCCTAGATAGGGAAATAGGTGTCTGCATTTTCAGATACTAACAATCCACTGAAATAAGTGCTTTAATAAATATTTGTTCAAAGTTACACGTTTTTTTATCACCAAAAAAAAAGTAAACTCTAAATGCCATTTTGTGACCTGATTTTTTTCCCATTAAGTCTATAGAGCAAACCTTTTTTCGTGTTAATATTTATAGGTCTGTGACATCATTTTATAATAGTGAAAAATTGGAAACAACCTAAATGTCCGTGGATGGGAGAATCAGCTCAACTGTGTTGCATCTCTGATATCAATTTTTAAATGTAATTATAAATCAAACTTTAAATTATTTTCTTCAACATCTAGTATTTAAAATTTGCAAGAGTACTTTTGCTAATTCCCATTTCTAGGCTGAAAGGTCTCCATTTCCTTGGTGATAGCCATTATCCCTTTTTATATACGTGGCAACTGAGAAAGTCTTGTCATCATTTCCCAAATCCTTACTTCAGGGAATTAAAGGTGTTTCCCATGGGGAAGCCCTGGCTCTGTAATCTTTGTGCCAAAATGATCTAACAAAGCCCACAACAGTAAATGTGTTGGGCAAGATGCAAATATGCATCTTTATATTTGGCATATTGTGCAGTAGTACTTTAAAACACAGTTAAAGCAAGTTGTCATGGTCAACAGATGTAAGGTATAACTGCCATCAGGTAAATAAAGAACATGAAGGAGAGGGTTTTAATTCATTGTGGTTTGGATGAAAGATCAAGTTAAGTTGAACTTGAATAGTAAAAGTGTTGAGGAAACATAATGATTATCAGTCAAACCAATTTAAGTATATCTGTGGTAGCAGTTCTCTGTCATGGCTGCATGTTGGAATCACTTCAAGAGGTTTAAACATACTAATGACTAGGACTCACCCACCAAAGATCCTTGTTTAATTAACATGAGATGCAGCCTGGGTATCAGAAGTTCTGAAAGCTCCCTAGAGGAGTTTAACGCACAGCAGAGCTAGGAACCGCTGCCCTGCAAGGTGAGGACAGAGGCCCCAGTTGTATTTCTTATGCCACTCACGCCACCAAGTGGCTGGAAACAAGTGGGCTGGCTGGAAAAAGTTGTGGTTAGAAGTTTTCTGAATCATTCATGAAACTCTCCCCTCTTATAATAGAAAAGTTTTGTGTGTTTTTAAGGGGCTTTTTTTGGGGGAGGAGTGGGTAATGAAGTGGTATTTATCCCCACTTTTATAGTTTGCCTTTCTGAAAGTAGACAAATATAATAAATGCATTCTTTAAGAGAAACATATCCATGAAGGATATGTTTGTTTGTAATTTTTATATCTTTGAAACCCTTTTGGCCCATTTTTCAAAAGAAGATCAAAAAGTAAACAATAATGAATGAATTTATTAAATGCCTAAATAGACTTTTCTGTCCCTTGAGTCTACAAATGGAGCTCTCTAAAAACAATAACATCTCAACAATTAATCTAACTACCTGCCTGATGAGATCTCATAGTAGTACAAGTAGCTTATTTCAATGAAAGAAAAAAAGTGTCACTTTCACATTATAATTCCCAAAATCAAAGCTCTTATCATTCCTTCATTACTGAGAAGTTCCATTTAGTGTAAAAATGCTTTGTCCTTCGGATGAAATGGTCCAGTAACTTGAAACTTCCTAACTGGTGAGCCAAAACACCCAAGGGTGCTGCAGATGAGCTAAGACACTGATCCTCTCTGGGTCTGGGGTAGTGGGTGGGGTCTAGGGTGGTCAGAGCTAGTCAGTCTCCTCCATTCACCCCACCTTCTATGTTTGCCATAAGGTGAAGAGAAATTGGAAGCTCTGCACTAATGAATGCTTTACATGGTATTTGGATACCCCTTTAGGCAAAGATCTTTTACCACCAAAGATCTTGGCTTTCAATTATTGGTGACCCACTCCCATGCTCAAATATAGAACTGGCTATGTCCTAGAAAGTGGAAATACATCAAGACAGCTTCTCCAGGGTGTTTTTCAGCCTCTCCAAGTTTTGCAGACCCACATCAAAAGCCTATCAAGGGACCTCCCTAGTGGTCCAGTGGTTAAGAGTCCAAGCTCCCAATGCAGGGGGCTCAGGTTTGATCCCTGATCAGGGAACTAGATCCCATATGCCAAAACTAAAGATTGAAGATCCTGTGTGCCAGTACAGCCAAATAAATAAATAAAATAAATAATTTTTTTTAAAGTCCATCAAGCAGCCTCGACCACCACCTGAAACTACAGAAGAAAGGGCTCTCAGTGGTGGTTGAGCTCTCTGAGAAGCCAGAACAGGAAAGGATGTTTTTCTGACTATATTTGATGATGTGCCTCATTGGTATTGTGATGAAGGGGAATTGAGCCTAATAAACCTAAATGGCTAATTGAGCCTAAATAATAAGCAGTTCTTAGAAATGACTGCAATTGTGGGTACTTTTGTCTAAAGTACTGCGGGGGTAGAGTAGGTGGGAAGATAGGGGAAGAAAGAGAGGGAATAGCTGGAGACTAGAAGAGAGAAACTAGGCAGAATGAGAAAGGGGAACCCCTGGGGCTCCTCTAAAGAGCCTTAGGTTCGTAATCCAAAGGGAACCTGACTCCTTCCAGAAGTGAGTCATGGACAAAGTGTTCATTATAGTAAAGGGGAAGCTAAAATATTCAAATGAGAGTGTGGACCCCACAGGCAGAAGATATGTACATGGAGCTATTGTAACCAATGAGGAAGCACAGAGAAAGTTAGGAGGAATTATGGAACAGTGCATAAAGGATAAGTAGATCCTATGGTTGTTGAGTTGACTTTATAGCCACATCCCTTTTTTTTTTTCATTTATTTTTGTCTATGGTGGGTTTTTGTTCCTGCACACAGGCTTTCTCTAGTTGCAGTATGCTGTTTTCTCATTATGGTGGCTTCTCTTGTTGCAGAACACCTGCTCTTGGGTGCACAGGCTTCAGTAGTTGCATCTTCAAGGACTCTAGAACCCGAGTTCAGTAGTTGTGGCTCAGGGCACGTGGAATCTTCCCTAGCCAAGGATCGAACCTGTGTCCCCTTCATTGGCAGGTGGATTCCCAACCACTAGACTACCTGGGAAGTCCCAGACCCATTTTGAAAGGAGTAATGTGAAGGATTACCTACTAGGAATTAGAATGCTCCTTGATAGACTGGCAGTTGCTTGAGTGCTCACACTGGAGAGGAACAGATTCTGGTTGTCCTCACTGTTTTATCCTGTCTGCAGTGGCCAGCATGGCCAGCGTGTCTGATGTATTAGATCAATAAATGCTCAAAGATGCTCCTCCACACAGCCTTGAGGTCGACCTGGCACTTCCCTCACTCATTCAATCTGTATTCTCTCCAGGTCAGTTATGCCTCCTCCAGCAGACTCCTCAGCAACAAGAATCAATTCAAGTCCTTCCTCCGCACCATACCCAATGATGAACACCAGGCCACCGCCATGGCTGACATCATCGAGTACTTCCGCTGGAACTGGGTGGGCACAATTGCAGCTGATGATGACTATGGCCGGCCAGGGATCGAGAAATTCCGAGAGGAAGCTGAGGAGAGGGACATCTGCATCGACTTCAGCGAGCTCATCTCCCAATACTCTGATGAGGAAGAGATCCAGCAGGTGGTGGAGGTGATCCAGAATTCCACCGCCAAAGTCATCGTCGTCTTCTCCAGTGGCCCAGACCTGGAACCCCTCATCAAAGAGATCGTCCGACGCAATATCACAGGCAGGATCTGGCTGGCCAGCGAGGCCTGGGCCAGCTCTTCCCTAATTGCTATGCCCGAGTATTTCCATGTGGTCGGAGGCACCATTGGGTTTGGTTTGAAGGCTGGGCAGATCCCAGGCTTCCGGGAATTTCTGCAGAAAGTCCACCCCAGGAAGTCTGCCCACAATGGTTTTGCCAAGGAATTTTGGGAAGAAACATTTAACTGCCACCTGCAAGAGGGTGCTAAAGGGCCATTACCCGTGGACACCTTCCTGAGAGGGCACGAAGAAGGAGGTGCCAGGATAAGCAATAGTTCCACTGCCTTCCGACCTCTGTGTACAGGGGAAGAGAACATCAGCAGTGTTGAGACCCCTTACATGGATTATACACATTTACGGATATCCTACAATGTCTACTTAGCCGTCTACTCTATTGCTCATGCCCTACAAGATATATACACCTGCATACCTGGGAGAGGGCTCTTCACCAACGGTTCCTGTGCAGATATCAAGAAGGTTGAAGCTTGGCAGGTACTTCCTTCTCTTATATAGCAGTTCACTGTGTAATAAGCAGAGTTGGACTGATTCAAGCAAAACACGTTAAAGTGGTTACCTCAAAAAGTCAATACCTAAATGAGATCACTAGATGTAGCATTGGAGTTAAATTGCCTTTTCAAACATCTGGGCAACTGACTCCTGCAAAACTGATAGTAATTTAATTTGATTCTCTGTTTCAAGCCTTGAGTTCAACTATTCATTAGGCTAGTGGTTCAAAATACCTGGAGTATGGTCCCTAAATATCTTTAAATATCCCAGGACAGATTTAGTACTGAAAGGAGTGTTTTTATAGTGCTTAAATTAATTATATTGTTCCCTTGTAGGCAACAAATACTTTTTGAGTACCTGTTATATCCCATATGCTAAGAGGCATAAAACTATAAAATTAGTGTCACTATGTTTAGCCACCTCTTTGCCTTTATATTACTCACAATATAATGTGTTGGACCCCCAAGAAAGTCAACTAAGCTTAGGACACAAGTAAATCAAGGGAACAGAAAACAACAACAACAACAACAAAAAAACTCTTAAAAAGATGCTGGATATTTCAAAAAGAAGCCCTGAAGTAGTTATCATAAAAAATAATCCAAACTTCAGTGGAACCCCTACTCTTTAGACTTGTTTTGTATTTTTGAATTATACACAGGAGAGACATAATCTTCTTTTATTTCATAGAGCTTCTGAAGATCAAAGTCTGACCTGACATATCCCATGAAGCCATTCATGTCTTGCATATGTACTTTGATTTTTTAGTCAGACCGTGTTTTACGCTCTCTTTGTATTTCCTCTGATAGACTGAACTATCAGAGTTCATGATGAGAGGGTAGTGAGGGGAGAGTGTGGAACCCCTGAATATGGATCGAAAGACTTAGCCTCCAGCTTCAGCTATGGTTCCCCCTTTTACTGTCTGCATCATCTCAGGAAAGACACCACTCTAAGTCAGTCTCTTCATCTGTAAAATGACCATAATACCCAGCCTACTTTCCACCCAAGTTTTTTGGAAAAGGAAATGAGATGATCTATGTGAAAGCAATTAGTAAATTTTCAAACTCTGAACAGGTGGTGATTGTTTTAAGTAGGATTCCAACATGCCTCAAATTAATCAATAAACTGGGTAAAAATTGATAATGAAAATAGCTTTGCATACAGAACCCAACCACCTCAAACCCTTGGGAAAAGTTGCCAAGAAACAAAAGGTGTACATCCTATCTATGTCAGTCACTTTAGCAATTCTCATAGAATGAGGAGTGACTGTCTAGGCTGGTAGAATGAGCCAGGAGGATCTACAGGTTCTCAGCCCTTCTTGTGTATGAAAAGTCTCACTCAGACATCACTGTTGGCTAAAGTTTCTAATCTTTATGAGGGACTGAAAGTTTCATTGCTCACATTGCACCCCACATACTGCCTGACAAAGAAAAAGGAGCTCTAATGAAGGTCAAAGACCAAAAAGACTTCAGAACCATGGTACTAAGGAGTGGAGTTTCAAGAAAGAAGAATAGATGGTCTTTTAGTAAATCCTAGTGTCTTTCTCTCTTCCCTTTCATGTCTCCCTCTCCTTCTTCCTTTCCTTCCTGAGAAGCCTATGGGGAAAAAACAAAAACAAAAAAAACCCTAAAGAAAAATCCCAGGATGAGATTGAAGGGGAAAGAGGCTTCCAGCGGGTAGTTCAATAGGTCTGCTCTTAAATGACGCTTTTCCCAGACAAGGAAGTAAAATCTGGATGTTCAAAGCTGAAACGGACATATGAGGAAAAAAAACAACAACAGGAATTAAGCTATAGTCAAGAGTGGGACTTTCAGTTTCATGCAGTGGAAAATTCAAACCAACTGGCTTAAACAAAAGCATAAACATTAATATCTCACAATACTGAAAATCTCAGAAAGACTCCAAGTAAAACTAGACTCTCTCTTCATCTCTTTGTTCCATATCCCTTGGGGTTAGCAGTTTTCCTCCTCTGCAGCAGCTTCAGGCTCATGAAATCCTTCCTGCTGCTGCTGCTGCTAAGTCGCTTCAGTCATGTCCGACTCCGTACTTCCCAGGATTTCTTGGAAAAGTCCCAGAAACCACATTGATTAGATAGCTTGAGATCACAAGTCCATCCATGAAGTTAGGAGTGGAGTTCTCCCAAACTACTTAGACTGAGCATAAGAGGGGAGTTGGATCCCCAAATGGCAATCAGAATGCTATTAGCAAAAGGAGGAGGGAAGAAAAGCTAAGTGGCCAAAATAAAGAGAAGCCACTACACAGACACCTCAGCTGACCATAGGACAGGTAAGTATGTGTCCTCCTGGCTCACACAAGATCTGGTACAATTCGTCCAGGACAGGAGACAGGAAAATAGGGTCAGAGCTCTGGGGAGGAGCAACATGTGGGCATTGGCCAAAGTGTCCTGTGTGCTTGCTGTAAAGTCTCCTTTAAGCCTCAGGAACCCAGGTGGTTGGGTGGGCGTTCTGCAATTTAAGATCTTCACCATGTCTCGGTCTATCAGGAGATGGACCAACAATTATTCACTCTCATTATTAACACCTACATGGAAACATATCACCTGTACAATCTATACAGTCTAATCCTGGAATTCCACCTCCACCTTCTCTCAATTCTCTTCTAAGCCAATCTGCCTCGTACCACCCCACAAAGCACTTACTAATTTTTGGTATAGTACTTGTATCTGAAGAGCTGTCAATTTTTGTCTCCTCTGTCATTGTCCACCATGAACTTTTAACTTTTTTTTCAAAATTCTCTTTCTCCTTGATGTTTTTTCTAATTATACCCCTCAACACCACACACACACACACTTTCTGACCATTCTTTATTCTTCACTTTTCTTTTTTCTTCACTTTTGCCATTTATATAGACCCAATATAATATTCTACAGCTCTTCAGTTGACCAAAATAGATTCTTGTCAGCAAAACTTCTGGTTAAGTAAGGTCAATCACAATTTTCTTCTTTTGTTGATCTTTTCTCCCCCTAAAATTTATCAGTCAAGTCATATGCCTTTAAAGTAACACTAACAGGTTACTTAAGAGCACACAGCATACAATTCTCTCCACAGACACCCCCAAGGCCTCCTCTCACCACTCCTCAGCTTTCTCTTCCCTCTGACTCCTCTGCTCTCCTCTGAGCTTCATAAAAGCAGGAACTGCATCTGTATTGTTCAGGACTGTGTCCAGAACCTCTGACACCTGAATATGTGTAGAAAAAAATGAATGCATGAATAGCAATCTAGTTGATTTGACCTGACAACATGACATAGAGTCCTTTGCAGACAGTTATTCAACCCAACAACCCAGCCTTGAACCAATGACTCTGATCAGGATATTCTAGACTCTGATTGGATGAGCTTGGATCATATGCCCAGGACAGTCTAAACTCTGATTGAATGAGCATATTAAATTTGCTTTAATTATCAAATTTGAGTGGAACATCATGTAAATAAATAGGTAAGGAACCACCTGCTTCCTTCTTTCAGGATGATTGTGCACAAGGCATGCTTCCTGCTTTCTCCCACCTTATACCAGCCACTTACTAGTCAAAAAATAGGCATGCATGGGAATTCCTTGGCTGTCCAGTGGTTAGGAGTGGATACTTTCGCTGTGGGGGCCCGGATTCAATTCCTGGTTGGGGAAATAAGATCCCATAAGCCAAGTAACACAGCCCCAAAAAAGGTATGCATGATGAAAGAATGGTGGTGATAACAGAAGTCAAATGGAATTAATCTTTCTAGGAATTGCTGATACCATTGGGGTCTGGTGGGGAGGGGATGAATTGAGGTGAGAGCCAGAGACAGTAGAAGGGAAATAAGAAAACATGACTGAGGTTGGAGAAAGGAGTTGGTCCTGGATTTCCCTACACTCAGCTCAGGAAGTGGCCATGAAGCAGTAGACTCTTCTTACCTATGTGAGCTGTCCCTCGTTTTTGTGAACAGAGTGCTTCATGCAGTCCATCCCATTTTCCCTCTGTGCTAAGAAGTTATGTCATATGTACATGCTGGAAATTCTAGTTTCCAGTCTTTGGCTTAATTCAATTGACCCTTGGAGTACATACCAAGAGGTGATTCCCATTTATGCTTATAATGAGCAATAATTTGACTTTAAAATCCTTTAGACGAAATACCCCAAAAGGCCACAAGATGGAAATATTACCACATAAGATATAATACATGATAATACACACAATAGATGATACATAATAATACATAATAAGTGATGCATGGTCCCTCTTTTCGAATGCCTTTCTTGGTGTTTAGTTTTCGTTTTGACTCTGTCAGTCTCTGTATATTATCTTCTATGTTTAAGTCTTTCTTTCAGTTTTTTTTCTTTTTCTTCCAACCCAAGGATTGAACCTGTATCTCCTGTGTCTCCTGCATTGCAGGTAGATTCTTTACCTGCTAAACCATCAGGGAAGCCCTTTTTCTCATATTTCTCCCCAGATAAAATAATTTAGAAGCATATTACACAGAATTATAATCTCAAGTAAAATTTGTATTTTGTTTTTTAATGGAACTGTTAGTTCCTTCTTTTAAAATTCTCAAAAAAAAAGTGTGTCTGTGTAGGGATTCCCCAACAGTTCAGTGGTTAGGACTCTACACTTTCACTGCTGAGGGCTAGGGTTCAATCCTCAGTCAGAGAACTAAAGTCCCAAAGCTGCGTGGCTTGGCCAAAAAGAAAATAAAAATTAAAAAATAAAATTCTAAAAGAAGAGTGTTTTCTCTGGGGGAAATATCTAAATTATTTTTTAACTTATGTTGCCTTTTTGTGAGTCAGTGATTATCACTTTAAAGATTCCCTATCATTGCTTTTAAGGGTGAAATGGTTTCCATCTCTGCCTCTGCTGATATGAAAGGTATTGATATGATCCAAAAAATCAGATGCTTGAGTACCTAACTTGCAAGGCAATATACCAGAAGAAATATTAAAGATGCCTAAAGAGATGACTTGAAGACATGACTTAGTAAACTGATAATTGATTATTAATGGACAACGTGCAAATTTTGACTACAAAAATGCAACACTTATGTTATCTTACTTATATACCTGCTGTGAGGATGAAACACTACAGTACTATGCAGGTCAGGATATCTGAAGTGAGGAGAAAGTAAATGATATCATCTGAAAGGACCTTTAAGGATGGATAAGATGTATGGATGGCTTCCCTGGTGGCTCAGACGGTAAAGAATACGCCTGCAATGCAGGAGTCCCTGGTTCGATCCCTGGGCTGGGAAGATCCCCTGGAGGAGGGCATGGCAACCCACTCCAGTATTCTTGCCTGGAGAATCCACATGGACAGAGGAGCCTGGCAGGCTACCATCCATAGCGTCACAAAGAGTCAGACATGACTGAGTGACTAAGCACAGCACAGTATGATGTAAGGAAAGGATCTATTGCTTGAAGGAAATGTCGAATGCAAAGGGAAATATAACAACACAGATGAGTAACAAAAACATCATGAAAAAAATCCATATTGGAAAAAAAAAAGGAGTACAAACTATATTGTGCAGTTTATATGATATTCTATCTCTAATGATACAAAAAAAAAACAAATCAGCAGTGACCCGGGGCTGCAAATGGGGTGAGGATTGACTTGAACATCAGGAAAGCCTTTTGGGGTGACAGTAGTGGTAGTTACACAGGCACACATATTCGCCAAGACTCAGAACTATACACTTAAAATGGGTGCATTTTATCCTGTGTAAGCTATATGTCAATAAAGCTGATTAAATGGGGAAAAAAACAGAAAGTCTCCAAGGGAGGGCAGGTCATGCACAGAGATTTGAATGCCATTCAGTTTGAATGCCATTCCAGTAACTGCCTCTTGTGTTGCCACAAGCATTATACATGTCTCTACCATCCCATTTTAAAATATGTCCATCTTCTCAACCTAAATTTCACATTAGTCAAACTGTTGTAGCTAGAGATAGACAACCTAATACCTAGGTGATTTAATCTGACTCCTATACCTCTATAGGTGAGGAGGGCATGGCAACCCACTCCAGTAATCTTGCCTGGAGAATTCCATGGACAGAGGAGCCTAGTGAGCTACAGTCCATGGTGTCGCAAAGAGTCAGACACAACTGAGCAACTTAGCACAGCACACAGCACACTTATATAGGCAGTATATATTGTAATGTTGGAGAGTTCGGACTCTAGCCCCAGACTGCTGCTGCTGCTAAGTCACTTCAGTCATGTCCGACTCTGTGTGACCCCATAGATGGCAGCCCACCAGGCTCCTCTGTTCCTTGGATTCTCCAGGTAAGAATACTGGAGTGGGTTGCCATTTCTTTCTCCAATGCAGGCATGCATGCTAAGTCGTTTCAGTCATGTCCGACTCTGTGCAAGCACCAGACTAACTGGATTTAAATCCCATTTGCTATCTAACAGCTTTATGGCCTTGAGTAGTCACTTAATATGCCTGTGCTTCACTTTCCTCACCTTAGAAATAGAAGCCTCTATCTGAAACTTACTAGTTTGTTATGAGATGACATTAGTCAATATGCATGCAGTGCTTAAGATACTGCCTATGCATAATGAACTATTTTTTAATATATTTGGCCTTTTTATTAAAAAAGAAAGGATCATGCATTATGTAATTACTTTGAATTACTTTATTGTAGCTAAGTGAATGATCTGGCACTCACTATATTAAGAGACTTCTATCCTGCATTTTAGGTGTTGATTGCTCCCTTCATCATTCTTATATGGAACAGCTGTGGTTTGGGACTTTCCCTTCTCTTCAGGCAACTCCCAGCTATCACTCCAACACTGTTACACTATGGTGATTCCAACTTTCTTTTTCCTCAAGAAAGTGGTAGGGGTTTTATAGTCCATTTATTCCATTTTTTAATGGTTCCTGAGAATTAAATTTGCCTATAACCAAGAACATAACATGCAAAATATAATATTTTACTGCAATTTTCTAAAAAGAGCACAAAAGAGGAGTGTGGTAGGCTACAGTCCATGGGGTCACAAAGAATTGGACACTACTGGGCGACTTCGCTTTCACTTTCAGAAGGTTTGTTTATCTTTTTAAATCAGAAACAAGAACTTAGGTTACATTTATACCTCAAAAGGAGATATTGTGTTGGCCCTTAATCCCACAGTGTAATTTTAAATATTTTGCTTTTTAATATATAGGTTTAAGTTCCAATCATAAAAGCCTTATAAAAACCTAATTTTTATGGTCCTCCTGCCTATTTACTCTTTAATATCACATTGGCCTTATTTTTCTCATCTATCCTCAGATCAGTGAAAACCTTACCTTATTTGGGGCACCATTTGACAAACCTAACAGTATTGAATTAATATCTATTCTATTATGCTGGGGTCGGGAAGATTTCTTGGAGTAGGAAATGGTGACCCACTCTAGTATTCTTGCCTAGAAAATTCCATGGACAAAAGACCCTGGCAGGCTATAGTTCATGGGGTTGCAAAGAGTCGGACACAACTTAGCAACCAAACAACAACAACAACATAAATTTCTAGCCACAAAGGTCCCAGGGTGCTTTCTTTTCTGGGTAAAATGTTTGCACTACTAATTCTTACCTCTGCCTATCTTTATCTTGTGTCCTGTCTGAGGCTAGAGTTACCAGGTCTCCTTAGTAAACTCGCAGCACCAAGTATCCTGAAGGTCACCTTGGTATGAAGGTCTCTACCTGCTGCTGAATGTCAGCTCCACCAGCGAAGTCATATTTGTATATTTTAAATCTCTTTCCTTGCTTTCTTTTTTGAAACAGCTTTTATTGAGATATAATTCATACACCATTCAGTTCACCTATTAAAATGTACAAGTCAGCAGTTTTTAGTATATTCACTGAGTTGTACAGACATAACTGCAATCAATTTTAGAACATTTCACCATATCAAAAAGAAATCTCATTTTCCATTCCCTTTGTATAACTGAATCACTTTGCTGTATACCTTAAACTATCACAATGCTGTTAATCAACTATACTCTGATATAAAATAAAAAATTTAAAAATAAATAAACCTCATACCTTTTAGCTATCACTCCCTCTAACCTCATTCCCCCAATTCTTAAATTTCCACAAATTTACTTTCTGTATCTGTATATTTGGACATTTCTGGACATTCATATAAATAGAGTCACAAAATATGTGGTCTTTTGCAACTGGCTTCGTTCACTTAGCATGTTTTCAAGATTCATCCATGTTGTAGCATCTATCAGTACTTTATTTATTTTTATGGCTGAATAGTATCCTCTTGTATTTTATTTATCCATTCATCTAATTGATCGGCATTAGGCTGTTTCCACTTTTTAGTTATTATGAATGTTGCTGCTATGAACATTCATGTATGGTTATTGTGTGGACTTATGTTTTCATTTTTCTTGGGTGTATACATAAGAGTGGAATTGCTGGGTTGTATGGAAACTCTATGTTAAACTTTTTGAGAAAGTGCCAGACTATTTTCAAAAGTAGCTGCTTCGTTTTACATCCCCACCACTAGTGTATGGAAGATTCTAATTTCTCTTCATTCGTATCAACACTTGTTATTACCCGATCCTATGCCTCTTGATATGAAATCTAGTCCCTTTGCCTTGACTGCTCTTTGCCTGTCAACTTTATTTCCCCTTGTTCTCTAACACTCACACAAATTTTGAGAAGTTGGTCTCTTCACTGCCCCCATAATACTTTGTTTGTCCATGTTGTACCCACTGTCTTTAACACCTTCCTTTCCTTTGTCTTTACCACTCCAAATTTCTACCATGCCTCAAGCCTGCATTAAGCCCCTTCTAATGTCCATCTCCCCTGAATTACTCTGTGCTCAGAGTTGATTCCCTTAAGTTAGGCATTAACTATATTTTATCTTGCACTGTTGGCTCTATCATCCAATATGGCTTATATCTTATCACTCTAATCCATATGTAAACTCCTTGAGAACTTTACTACTACATCCTGTACTACCACAGCCCAATTCAAATCACACAGTAGATATTCTATAAATATTCATTTGTTGATTGATTCTAAGAGTATAAAAATATAACCTTGAATTTACAATGGGTTTTTAATTGACATATAACTTAGTTTTTAATATTTATTTTATTTATTGTTTATTTATTTGGCTGCACCAGGTCTTAGTTGCAGCATATAGGATCTTTTAGCCGTGGCATGCAAACTCTAGTTGCAGCGTATGTGATCTAGTTCCCTGACCAGGGGTCGAACCCAGGCCCTCTGCATTGGGAGCACAGAGTCTTAGCCATTGGACCACCAGGGAAGCCCCAACAATGAGTTTTTTAATCAAAATTTTTTTAAGGATTTTGATTGGTTCCCTTTTCTTTTAAGGTAGGATATGCTAGAAGTCACTAGCCTATGCCAACAGCAATACAGAATAATTATAGACAGTGATGATCTTTGAGTCACTTTTCTGTCCAGTCTGATTAATGTGGAAGATGACCATTTAATTGTGAAATGATCTTATTCCAGTTCCCCTTTCAGTTCACCCACTGTTGCCCGGAGAGTTTCTTGCAGAGAAGCTGTAGACTGAGAAAAGTAGAGGAGGAGCTTATTGTCTGGAGAATAAGAATCAAGGAATTGAAACTTGCATAGGCGAAAGAAAATGTATGCTAAATAATCTATCTTTACTGTTGCATATGCCTTTTAAAGTATTCTTCAAACAAGAATGATATTTTTAAAAAACATATTTAATGAGGAAATATTTCTGACAAATACTTGCCATCGATGCTCTCAACAATTCATATTGGAGTCAAGAGGGTGTAGTAGAAAAGCACAAGTTTAAATCACAGCTGGAGAACTTTCTAGCTTATGACTTTGATGAGTTTCTTGACCTCTCCCTGCCTCAGTTTCCTCATCTATAAATGAAGATATTAATAGTCCCTATCCATAGATGTGTTATGAGGGTCAGATGAGATGATGTGTACAAAGCATTAGTACGATGCCTGGCAGAAAGGAAGTGTAAATGAGAAGTAGTCCCCTCTCTCTTCACTCTTCTTACCTTTTATGCAGATCAGGGCAAAGATAGAGTTAGCATGACATGTGGAAAGGATATGTCAAGGATAAAATATTTGCACTGACAGGTAGTGGATACATGGGACCAAAGTATGGAGGCCTTGGAAGGTACCTAGAGAAGTTTGAAGCATGTTTCATCTAAACCATGGACGATCCCCACTAGGAAGTAGAGGAGGCATGGTTATAGAATGGAGAAGGGTGGGCTGGTCATGTCAGAAAAGTTCCAGAGTACGTGGGAAGAATGAGGTTCTGAGTGCTGCAAGAGGGGTCAGTCTTATAGAGCAGAAGGAATGCTTGTTCCTCAGAGAGAAGGAGATGTGTCAGGACATCTGGGTAGAAACAAAAGAATGTACCCCACTGTGTACAGGTCGTCCCGAGAGCAAAGAGGCCAAAGGAGGAGAGTTGGAGATATCTAATATAGGAAAGGAGCAGGTCTGTGGCACCACCTCTCTAAGGACTGCTTGAGGGGTTAATAAAAAATGAAGGGAAAATGTAAGATTGGTGATCACTGAGGAAGGTTTGGGAGAACATCCTTAGTAGGATTCATTCTCCATCTTTTTTTTTTTTTTTTTTTTGAGGATAACTCAGTGGCTCTGGCTGCAGAACAAAGGAACCAGGCAGCAGGGAGTGAGGGATCCCCATACCCCATAAGCCTGGGACAAAAATCAGAGCAGCCAACTTCCACCAGGGCAGCAATGAGAGCACTAAAAGGGTCATCACACGCACAGCAGGTGACTGAGGCGCCCAGGTGCTGTGTCTGTATGCACATGTGGCCGGCCACATTCTCTGTCCCCACGCTCACTCCAGGGCTGTTTATGAGCAAGTTCAGGTGGCTCCTTTTCTTTATTTAATTTTCCTTACAATAAATGTTGGCTTTAAAACACAGTCAAATACAGATATAAATTGTTTTAAAAAGCTGTGTCATCTCAGGAGTGGAGTAGAGCATGAAAGCTGCCCTTCCCTCATCACACACATGGATAATAGGGCCCAAACTTTTCTCGGTGTCAGATTAGATGCTGGTTTTTCAGGTACCTTGAAAGTTATGCTAAACAGGAGAGGTACTTCTAAATGTATTCCTAGGGCCACCACAGCATAGAACAGAGAGAAGTCGAAACTAGAACTTGGAGATTCCTGCAGTCTCTAGGGCCCAGCCCTCTTGCCCTGCCAGTGAGGAAACACACTCAGAGCCAGAGAGTGAGAAAGCCCTGTGAGTCACGAGGTACAGTGTAAGTGAGCACCCCTACTCTCACCGTCCGGACTGTGTGTGTTCCACTCTCTCTCTCAGTGCCTCATGACCTCCTGGCACCGGGCAGTTCCCACATGAAAGATAAGCTGCTGAGTGCCCACTGCTTCCTCTCGACCCAAGTCGGGGTGCACAGAAAGCAGAGGCAGGAGCCTAACGCTGCTGCCATGGAGCAGAGCCCCTACACGTGCAGGCTTGCAGCACTTCCTAGCTGTGTGCCTGGGACCAGATACTTCCTGTTTCCTCAGTTTCTCCATCAATAAAATGGGAGTGCATGCATGCTCAGTCGTGTCTGACTCATTGCAACCCTATGGACTGTAGCCCCACCACCCACCACCCACCCCACACCCCCCCAGGCTCTTTTGTCCCTGGGATTTCCCAGGCAAGAATACTGGCATGGGTTGCCATTTCCTCCTCCAGGGGATATTCCCCACCCAGGGATTGAACCGGTGTCTCCTGCTTTACAGGCAGATTCTTTACTGCTGAGCCACTGGGGAAGTCCCAAAATGAGGGTTAATAGTACTATTTGTTGTGAAGATTAGACAACAAATATAAAGCATTCAGCATTGTGCTTCAAAGGTAATAAAATGACTAGTAAGGTTTGGTGATTATTATCATAACTTTTTTGTACAAGGGCTTTGTGACTCAAAAAGCCCTGCAAAAAGTAAAGGACTGGCCATGATTATAACAGTGATGGCCAAGGCTCTGCTCATAGCCTTCTTTCTTTCTTCCTTCCACCCTTCTCTCTGTGAACTTTGGCAGCAGGGCACTTCCACAGAAGCCATAGCTTAGAGAAAGATGGTGCAGAGTGTAAGAGTACTACTCTTCCAAAAGCCCATCTCAGAAGACACCAGGGGTAGCTCTGGCTTACAACCCTTTCCCTCCTGGGTACCACCAGGTGATGGTGCACCTGTAAAAGCCTTAATTTGGCCAGTTCCATGGTAAGACATATTCCTCTTCTTTTCCTGACTTCAAGAAAATGTTTCCTACCCCTGACCCTGTTGTTGGGTTGACCAAAACACTGGGGTTTCATTGGGGTTTTTCATCACATCTTATGAAAAACCCAAACGAACTTTTTGGACCATCTGACACAATTCGCATACAAAATAAAGCTCATGGCTTACCAAGGCTGCCACTAACACATCTAAGTACCTTAATATAAATTACAAAAAGGTCCCTCTTCCTCAAGTCATGTCCCTTCCACTTTGTTTGAACAAGATAGTTTACTGTCCTTGTGCAGTGCTCAACCTACATAACCATATGTGGCAGCCCTGTGACTTGTATTCAGAATATTCATCTCTGTTCTTTAGGTCCTGAAACACCTGCGGCACCTAAATTTTACCAGCAATATGGGGGAGCAAGTAACTTTCGATGAATGTGGAGACCTGGCAGGGAACTATTCCATCATCAATTGGCACCTCTCCCCAGAGGACGGCTCCATAGTATTTAAGGAAGTTGGATATTACAATGTCTATGCCAAGAAAGGAGAGAGACTCTTCATCAATGATGAAAAAATCCTGTGGAGTGGATTCTCAAGGGAGGTATGTGCTGTCCATCAAGATACTAGATGCCTCCACCACAGGAAGAAACTGCGCTGGGCTTTGGGAGGGCCTTGGGCTTTGCCACTGGACTTCCAGAATCACGAGTCCACTTCCATTAGTTCACTAACTGTGTTGTCAGGATTCCCTGTGAAATCCATGAGTGTTAGTGTCCAGAAGAGATTGCTCAAAACCGGAGCCCCATGCTTATTGTATTGAAACAATCTTATTCTTTACAAATCTGACTCCATCATTAATAATAGTTTCTTTGGCTAAAACTTTCCCCCAACCAGAGGAAAATATTTAAGCAAACACAAGCATCACTCAAGACAGGGCATGGGCAATTCACACAGAGGTAGCTCCCTGTTATCCAAAATAGCTTAGGACTCACCTATAAATCAAAAGGACAATTCTCCTCCTATGGGAGACCTGTAGCAAATAGGAGGATGCTTGTGACTGTGATCACGGCCTCCTTCAATGAGTATCACTTCATCTACAAGCCTGATTAATAACCAGAGGCACATTACTCCCAGTGAATATGCACTTAAGGAAATGATACATGACAGGCTGAAATAATAACCATTCTACAATGGTTGTGTCCTAGAATATAGTAAGTTCTAAGGACCCAGATCCTCTGTAGGAACAAACCCTGGACCGGGCATCCTCTCTAACTCTTCCAAAAAGCCTGGATGAGAACTGCTACATTTCTCTTTGCATTTGCCTTTCTATTATTGGAGTAGGAAATGGCAGCCCACTCCAGTATTCTTGCCTGGAAAATCCCGTGGACAGAGGAGGCTGGTGAGCTACAGTCTATGCGGTCGCAAAGATTCAGACATAACTGAGGGACTAACACTTTCTATTATCACCTTTGAGTATCTTGGACCACTTTTTATGACATGACCAAAAATTCAACTTCATCTTTTTACCAAATGCTTCTTAGGTTGATGGGTTTCTGCTGAGATACTACGATTTCACTGTTTCTTAATTCAAAGGATAAGTTACCCACAAGAAGTTCTCCTATAGATAGCAAATCTCACCCACAGTGTGCAAGTCTTTTTAGTTTCTACCTCAGAGAATGAATTCTCAATTATAAACATGTCATGACCCTTTTTCAGACAGAGCTTTGGGGATTCCAGAGAGTATGTTCCTCTGTTCACTAACTATACTCTTGTCTAAATTATCACAAGTATCAATTGACTACAGTCTAAATTGATCAGCTATGTTATTTATCTGTTCCCTGCTGTTGTTGACTCACCCAGGTTATATTTTACCTATGTTGATGCACACAGTTGTCTCTAATTGGTATAGATTGAACCATTGTTATTTTGTTATTTTGAGGTTTTTGCCACTCACAGCCTAACAGAAGCCCAAAAGAGAGCTACTAAACTCATTTTAAAAGGCTAATATAATCTTAACATCAAAAACAGGCAATAACAGTACAAGAAAAGACAATTATAGGCCAATTTATAAACATAGATGTGGTCACGTCCTAAGTAAAATATCAACAAAGTTTAACCAGCAATGTATGAAATACATACTGTGATCAAGTAGAGTTTGCAGTGAATTCACAGGCACATAATAATAGCAAATATTGCAGTGTTCATAGATGTAGCTTATCCTTTCCTTCCTTCAAACCAGGGTCCTGAGAGTCTCAATGATCATCAGACCTGGTATCGCTACTTCTATTCCTCTTTCATTAGAAAATATTGCTGATCATCTGTTCAAGTGTTTTTAAATTCCTTGTCAAGCCAGTTATTTCTTTTTTGCTGGAAACAATGATAATTATTTTACTGCTTTCCATGTGTTTAACTTTGTAAGATGTCTCCAGTTCAAGCAAGTAGTGGGAAGGGGGACAGTCTTCTTAAAGAGATGTTTTGAAAATAGTATGAACCCTACCCTGTATCAAGGGTTATTCAAGGCTTTGTAACTGGGGCTACAAAAATGAAGACTTGCTCCCTAATTCAAGAAATGTATGCTTTATTCAAAATATGCTTCGTTCTTATGATATATTTACTATCTCTGATACACACAGACTGTCAGGTAGTAAATACCTAATAAGTACTCAGTTACCTGGCATGATCAAAGATTGAGATGGAAGCAGGACTTCTGAATGGTGAAACAATGGTAGATTGGGCAAAATTGTCAAAAACAATAACTTAAGAAGCTAGAAATCAACCAATAGCATACATCAAAAGGTGAAGTTTTTTGGTGTGTTTTTTTTTTTTAAGAAAAACTAATGAAACTCAGCTAACAGTGGCAGTCTGTGGCATTTTAGCCCAGGGCTGCTCTCCAGTTATTTTTATGTGGACAAGCATGTTATCTGCATTATTATTAGAAATAACAAGTTTTTTTTAGCCCTTTCCAATATGTTTGCCCATATTTTTCTTGTTCCACTAACTAGGTACTCTGGTGTAATATATAATAATAATGGTGATACTAAGCACCTTTATTTTAAATAAGCACCCTTATTTATTTTAAATTAAATAATATTGTATCATATGTTTATGCTAAGAATTTGGGAATTTTTTTTTCAAGGTAAAGATATTTCTTCCTACTCTCATTAAGTTTTTTTCTAATTTTTTAAAAAGTTATTTATTTTGTAATTGAAGGATCATTGCTTTACAGAATTTTGTTTTCGGTCCAACATCATTAAGTTTTTTATCACTGCTGCTGCTGCTAAATCACTTCAGTCATGTCTGACACTGTGCGACCCCATAGACGGCAGCCCACCAGGCTCCCCCATCCCTGGGATTCTCCAAGCAAGAATACTGGAGTGGGTTGCCATTTCGTTCTCCAATGCATGAAAGTGAAAAGTGAAAGTGAAGTCGCTTAGTTGTGTCTGACTCTTTGTGACCCCATTTTTATCACTAGTTTGTGTTAAACTTCATCAAATATTTTTTCATCCATTGATGATCATGTTTTTCTGTGTTAATTTATTATTGCAGTGAGTGACACAGAATTTCTAGTATTAAACTTGCTTACACTCCTGGCAGAAACTCAGCATGATCATGGTGTATTTTGTTGATCATGCCCTTTGAGTTTGTCTGTTATTTTAGTACTTTTCATCTGTTTTCAAGTAGTAGAAAGTAGTTTTACTCTTTCCAGATCCTTTCAGAGTCCTTACCCTTTGCATGTATCTCCAGGATTTCTATACATTTTTACTTCCAATAATCAGAACTTGATATTCTTTTTCAGAGACTGCCTGTAGGCTAATGGAACCCATTTTGCCTACAGGCTCAGAGAGGCAAAGGAGAACCTCAGAAGAGCCTAGGAATTTACATTTCCCTTCCCCTCTGAGTGCTTTGGAAGTGTGAAAGCCCTAGCCCTTTTCTTCAGATCAGGACAGCGTTGGGGCCTAACCTGCAGTCCAGAGCTCCCCCGGGGGATGGGGTAGAAGTCAGAGGGATTTTGCTCAGGATCATAGCCTTGCTTCTTCTCCTGCCTCCTATGTCCCACTTCCTCCATTCTCTTCCTGATTCCTTTGGGAGAACTTTCCTTATAAATCACTTGGACACAAATCCTCAACTCAGCTCTACCTCTGAAGACAACTTAATAAGTGAGATGGGCCTTCATACTGTCCTTGTCTTATTTTAGAATCAAGATTATTATACTGGGCTTACAAGAATTAGTTGGAAGGTGCTCCTTTAAGAATATATATATTTTCCTGATCTCTGCTAGAGTTTGTATAAGATTGCTCGGTTCCTTGAAAGTTTAGTATTATTTGCTTTTGGTGAACAAGGATGATGGTCATCTCAGGTAATACTATGTGGTGGGGAGGAAGTTAAGTGGAAAGAGGAGTATGTAGTTAGATGTAGGTTATTATCCTGGTCCTAGTTTCTGTTTTGGGTGGTAGTCATTAAAAATGAGGGGCTTCCTAGGTGGCTCAGTGGTAAAAGAACCCACCTGCCAATGCAGGAGATACCGGTTCAATCCCTGGGTCGGGAAGATTCCTTGGAGGAGGAAATAGCAACCCACTACAGTATTCTTGCCTGGAGAACCCCATGGACAGAGGAGACTGGCAAGCTGTGGTCCACAGGATCACAAAGAATCAGACATGACTGAGTGACTGAACATGCACACACACATTAAAAATGACTAGCCAAAGTGGCTCAAACATGAACAAGTAATAATAGTTTAAGGATTATGATTAATCAAACTCTGTGCACCTGAAGTCCATTAAGGAAATAAATAAAAACTATGTTATCTGAAGTTAATGTAGCTATTGCAGCTTTCTTTTGGTTAGTAATCACCTGGTATAGTTTTCTGATCCATTTACTTTCGCCTCTTCCATTCCTGTCAGGCCTACCTCACTGAGTTGTTGCAAGCATCTCAGAAATCATCCTGTAAAGCATAAAAGAAAACTGAAGGAATTACATTTTACTACAAAGTTCAAAGTCTCATTTTCAAATGTCCCCTTGTCTCAGCATTTCCCCTTGTGGCTCTCCCTCTGGGTGTAGGTCCATATCCCTGTGTCCTGTAGTTTGTCCCAAACTTTTAGTGCTGTGAAAAGTAAACAGATGTCTTTTTCTGGGACTTGTAGAGGATGGAAGGGAAGGCTATTTAGGGAGGATTTTGTTACTGCGTAGACTCCCAACAATTAATCTTCCTCAAATTCCACTGAGATGTGTGTGTGTGTGTGTGTGTGTGTGTGTGTGTGTGTGCGCGCGCCTGCTCTTTCCCGTAGGCATTTGTCCCCTTCAGAGATAATAGGAACACAGACCGCTGGCTCTTCCTCTGCCTGGATTGGGCCTGAGTCTGCCACAGTGGTGCTGGTGCCCAGCTCCTCCCTCTGACACATGTCAGAGGAGCGGGAAGACTGACCCCAAGCTTCAGCCCCTCACTGTTGTCATCTCCGCCCTCCAGGTACCTTTCTCCAACTGCAGCCGAGACTGCCTGCCAGGGACCAGGAAGGGCATCATCGAGGGGGAGCCCACGTGCTGCTTTGAGTGTGTGGAGTGTCCGGATGGGGAGTACAGCGACGAGACAGGTATAGCGGCAGCCCTGGCGCGCTGCAGAGCCCCCTTCACTCTGGGCCCAGGGCTCAGCGAGGTCCCTGGAAGGGCGCTTTCTCATTTAACACGGTGCGGCTCAGCGTCACACTGGGCTGCACGCTGAGGGGGATAGAATCGGAACATTAGGTACCTCTGCAATACTGTAAAAGTTTACAAACACATCTGTTGCACATCTTTCTCTTACATCGATACTGCACTCCAGTATTGTTTTTCTTTTCTTAGAGCTCAGTGATCCTGAATAGACAAAGTTGTGAATGTTCCAGGCTCCAGAGTTAATAGGTCACAATAGATTATCTACAGAGTGCCTTGCACTGGACTTACTATCTTATTTATGTTTCTCCTATGCCTCAGTTTCTTCATCTATAAAGTGAGAATAATAATAAACCTATCTTACAGAGTTTGGGGGATTAAATTAGATAAAACTGGTAAAACAAATGATAAGTTATAGAGAAATATTTGATTGACATATTGGAAGCACTCCAATATATATATTGGAGTATATATATATATATATATATATATAATAAATAGTAAATATAATTTTTTCTCATTATTATTAACTCATTCCATCCTCACTACCATGATGGAGTTATTATTGCTTCCATTTCACCAATGAGGAAACTGATGCTTAGAATGGTTAAGGAGCCTGACCAAAGTCACACAAATAATAAGTGGCAGGGCGAGGATTCGCATCCAGATCTCTGCCTGCAAAGCCCATGCTCCTTTCACTCCCCAAAACTGCACACTGACTAAGACACAGCAGAGGCATAGTAAACGTTTGTTGGTCAAATGAGTCTGCAGCGACCCTCACTAGAAAGCCATTGATGTGGAGTGAGGAAGGCACAGGTCAGAATAGAGGAGTACTTAGCCATGATCTAAAAGGCTGCTCTGGCGTGTCTACAAAGCCCATCCTTATGTCCAAAATAAGTCAGACTGAGTGTGAATCACTGTGAAAATTGGTGGACAGTGCCAGACCCCAGTGTGCAGGGCAGCCACCTGTCTGATCATTCTGATCAGACTGATCATTCTGTGCTTGCTGAATGATACATCATCAAGTAGTGTTAAAGGAAGCAAGTAGCCCTCCTAGAGTTTGGGATTGACCTGTACACACTGCTATATATAAAATGGATGACCAACAATGACCTACTGTATAACACAGGGAAGTCAGTTCAATGTTATGTCACAACCTAAATGGGAAAAGAATTTGAAAAAGGATAGATACATGTTTGTGTATAAACTGAATCACTTTGCTATAAACCTGAACTATCACAACATTGTTAATCAACTATACTGCAACATAAAATTTAAAAATTTTTCAAAAAGTAGCCCCCGTATATACAAACTGGAGGAGGGCATGGCAACCCACTCCAGTTTTCTTGTCTGGAGAATCCCATGGATAGATGAGCCTGGTGGGCTACAGTCCATAGGGTCGAAAAGAGTTGGACACAACTGAAGGGACTGAGCACAGCACAAAAGAAAAAATAACAGAACCACCAAAGAAGCATGAAATCAAAGCATATTATTAAGCATAAGTCAGGGTTCAGTACATTATCTGACAATGTAAAAATCACAGTTATTTCATCAACACAGCAAATTTAAAGTTCCCTCATCACCACATTCACACTCACACATTTCAGTCTCTGCCACTCAGTACTAACCCCTTCATTGTGACACTTTACAGATGCAAGTGCCTGTGACAAGTGCCCTGATGACTTCTGGTCCAATGAGAACCACACTTCCTGCATCGCCAAGGAGATCGAGTTTCTGTCCTGGACTGAGCCCTTTGGGATCGCACTCATGCTGTTTGCTGTGCTGGGCATTTTCCTCACAGCCTTTGTGCTGGGTGTCTTCATCAAGTTCCGCAACACACCCATCGTCAAGGCCACAAACCGGGAACTCTCCTACCTCCTCCTCTTCTCCCTGCTCTGCTGCTTCTCCAGCTCCCTGTTCTTCATTGGAGAGCCCCAGGACTGGACCTGTCGCCTGCGCCAGCCGGCCTTTGGCATCAGCTTCGTGCTCTGCATCTCGTGCATCCTGGTGAAAACCAATCGGGTCCTCCTGGTGTTTGAGGCCAAGATTCCCACCAGCTTCCACCGCAAGTGGTGGGGGCTCAACCTGCAGTTCCTGCTGGTCTTCCTCTGCACCTTCATGCAGATTGTCATCTGTGCCATTTGGCTCAATACGGCGCCCCCCTCGAGCTATCGCAACCACGAGCTGGAGGACGAGATCATATTCATCACCTGCCACGAGGGCTCGCTCATGGCGCTGGGCTTCCTGATCGGCTACACCTGCTTGCTGGCTGCCATCTGTTTCTTCTTCGCCTTCAAGTCCCGGAAGCTGCCGGAGAACTTCAACGAAGCCAAGTTCATCACCTTCAGCATGCTCATCTTCTTCATCGTCTGGATCTCCTTCATCCCCGCCTACGCCAGCACTTACGGCAAGTTCGTCTCTGCAGTGGAGGTGATCGCCATCCTGGCGGCCAGCTTTGGCTTGCTGGCCTGCATCTTCTTCAACAAGGTCTACATCATCCTCTTCAAGCCGTCCCGAAACACCATCGAGGAGGTGCGCTGCAGCACCGCGGCACACGCCTTCAAGGTGGCCGCCCGAGCCACGCTGCGCCGTAGCAACGTCTCCCGCCAGCGGTCCAGCAGCCTGGGGGGCTCCACAGGATCCACCCCCTCCTCCTCCATCAGCAGCAAGAGCAACAGTGAGGACCCCTTCCCGCAGCAGCAGCCGGAGAGGCAGAAGCAGCCGCAGCTGCTGGCCCTGAGCCCACACAACGCGCAGCAGCCACAGCCGCAGCCACCCTCGACCCCGCAGCCGCAGCCACAGTCGCAGCAGCCGCCGAGATGCAAGCAGAAGGTCATCTTCGGCAGCGGCACCGTCACCTTCTCGCTGAGCTTTGACGAGCCTCAGAAGAGCGCCGTGACTCCCAGGAATTCCACGCACCAGACCTCCCTGGAGGCCCAGAAAAACAACGACGCCCTGACCAAACACCAGGCGCTGCTCCCGCTGCAGTGCGGGGAGACGGACTCGGAACTGACCACCCAGGAGACAGGCCTGCAGGGCCCTGTGGGTGAGGACCACCAGCTAGAGATGGAGGACCCCGAAGAGATGTCCCCGGCACTTGTAGTGTCTAATACCCGGAGCTTTGTCATCAGCGGCGGAGGCAGCACTGTTACAGAAAACATGCTGCGTTCTTAAAAGGGAAGGAGAAAGTCAGTTCAGGGGGAATCCAGGCAGTTTTCCCAGGATGACCTTCTCCACAGGGATGAGGAACTGCCCCCCGGCTCCCTTCCTCCAGGAAGGAGGGATAAGACCCACCAAATGCTTGGAACTTAGCTGCACTGCTATAAACGACAGTGAATGAAATAATGTCCCCATTAAAATGAAAAAGAGGGGAGCGGTGTGCTTCTGTGGTTAGGTTATGAGTGCTGAGATCCCTGTAGTCAGGTTCGCCTTTCCTATCCCTGCTTCCATCCTCCTCTTCTGTTCTATCCCACCCAACAGTCCAGAGGTAAAACCATGGCTTTAAGATACCCACCTATTCCCCCTAGGGTTTTATTTCTTGTTTTTGTTGCTGTTGTTTTGGTTTGATTTTTGTTTTTAATGTTGAAACGTCTGCCCTGAACTTTGCAGACAGCCTGGTCCAGAGACAAACCTGTGCAGAGTGACAGGACCTCATATTGGCCACCACTAGAGTTGAGTGTGAAAGACAGAATGTCACCAGTTCTGCCCAACACTTTGACAGTGGGAAGAACTTGAAATGTCCAAAGCTGTAAGGTGAATGTGTCCCCTCCTATTTATGAAAACTATTAAATATGTGGTCTCCTACTTGCTGCTGCTGTCATGTGACATGGAGAAGGTTAGCATCCATCCTCTAACAGTACGTCTGATTTTGTCCAGAGTGTGATGGTGATGCCATGTGTAGATTCCAAGATCTCAGGAATCACCTCAGACTGCTGGGAAGGGACTGCACGAATCCAGTGAACTGTATCTGTAATTAATATTGTCATATGTAGCTTTATCCTTAAGAAAATGCTTCTGTTTTAATAGTCCATGGACAATATAAACTGGAAAAAATGTCCCAGTCTGGTTGATATAAGACAGTATTATTGAGTTCCATTTTCTTTGCCCCCCCCACCACCACCACCCACACCCCAATGAGCTAAGCCCTAAATGAGCCCTTTCAGGGCCCAGTGATCCAGAAACTCCCTCTTTCTCCACCCCAAACGCTTCCTGAAGTCAGATCCATGCCTTCCCCTGTGAAGAATAAGCTCCCAGTCTCTGACCTCCTGCCAGTTTCTGGGGTAAGAACACGTGGTTCCAAGAGAGCTCTCATGGGTTATTACTCTTGGCACTCCCCAATGCCGTCCTTAGATTCCCTCCAGCAGTGGGAGTCTGCCCATGGGTAGTTACAGGATTGAATGTTGAACCGCATACTGCTGAACAGTCAGGTTCCAGAGCTAGAGAGAGCTGGGGTTAAGTGCTGGGTTTGTCATTCACAGGTTGGGTGACCACAGGCAGGGAACCTTGCCCTCACTCAGCCCCAGCTTCTTTGTGTCTAAAATGGAGGTATAATCATTCTTTTCCCTCAGAGCTCTTATGTGGGTTAAATGAGATAAATGTATGTAAAGTATTTTAGCATGGTGCCTAGCCCATAGTAAGCACGCAATAAATATTAGTTAATATTATTACTGATATTGTAATTTTTTTCACTTGTTTAAAATAGAAAACAATGCATTTATTTAACCATTCACACTTTAACAACAAACCCACTGATCACACTAACTTTCTCCATAGTAAGCCCAAGAACTCTAGGGCCCAGTCCAAGGGGTCCTGAACACCATAGCTCATGGTGAAGCCGAACATCAGTCCCCTAAGGGCCCCATGCTCCCCCCACCTCTGTGGTGTCAGAACCAAGATGTCTAGCACCAAGGGAAGACTATCCCAGTCTGGCAGCCGACTCTCAGATCTCTCTAAATGCTGCTTTTAAGCCAGTCAAACCTGTGTGACGCCACAAAGTTTACAGTTCTTGATGACTTTCTGACCATTTTCTTCCAAAAGGGCCACCTTTCCTTGATTTTTACCATGAAAATGAATTGTGGAAGGGACTTCCCTGGTAGGCCGATGGTAAAGACTCCATGCTGCCAATGCAGGGGGCGCAGGTTCGATCCCACATGCCACATGCCACACAACGAGGCCAAAAGATTAAAAAAATTAAAGTTGAAAGTTTGGAAAAAAAAGACTTGTGGAAATTACAATTGTCAATCTGGATGAAAAGACACTAGAGGGCGTCATGTAGGAGACACAGAGAAGGTCTCACACAGGAAGATCTGAGGCATCTGCTCCCCCAAACCAGACCCAGCCTGCCACTCCCACCCTGGTCACACCTCTGAGCAAAGCCCAGAGCAGAGTGAAGACTTATATTTAACATTTTACCTGGACTTTTTTAAAAAAAGACTGAACATTTAATGGCTTGGTTTTAATTTTTCTATTTGCTTGTTTTAAATACAAGTTTTTATCTTATTTTTATTTTGCTGGTCAAAGCAGCCAAGTGGAAGCAGCTACTTTGCAATGCAAAATGCCACACACTCATCCATCCCAAGTTTGCTTTGACAAGTGGCTCACCCTCATGGCTGAGCTGGAGGAAGAGGTTGCTCAGGGAAAACACGCACCATTCACGGTGAGCTCCACTTCAACAAGTGCTTGCAAATAAGGTGGCCTCTCCCTACCTTCTTGTCAGAAAGGGAGACTGAACATCACTGTCCTCTGTCATTTGTAGCAGGTATGACTCTCAGCACACAATCAGGGTGTCAGTT
Organism: Odocoileus virginianus; assembly: GCF_023699985.2. Classification (NCBI taxonomy): domain Eukaryota; kingdom Metazoa; phylum Chordata; class Mammalia; order Artiodactyla; family Cervidae; genus Odocoileus; species Odocoileus virginianus. Next base: position 9,370,182 of record NC_069677.1, read on the forward strand.
ATGAATCTGCATTATTTTTCTGTCACAACCTAGTTTCCTCTCAAATTCCTATTCAGCCTGACAGAAACTTCATTTCAGTCAAACTGGGGTTTTCTCTTGAATTTCAGAATTTTCTGAATCAATTTAGGTTTTCAGGGGTCTGTTCAGAGGTTTCTCCCTTCCCCCTTCTATAGTGTGAGGAGGGAGTTTTCCCCAAACATCCACAGCTCCTGTTGACATCTCTAAGAACACTGTTTTTTTCTTTTATCTTTTTTAGATGTGGACTGTTTTTAAAGTCTTTATTGAATTTGTTACAACAGTGCTTCTGTTTTATGTTCTGAGTTTTTTACCTCAAGGCATGTGTGATCTTAGCTCTCTGACCAGGGGTTGCACCTGTACCCATTGCATTGGAAGGTTAAGTCTTAACCACTGGACTGCCAGGGAAGTCCCTCTGAGAACATTCATATCTAGCCCCTAGTAATTGTTATGTCTCCATTCTGACATCCTCTGAGACATCTGTGTCCCCAGGGCATAGAATCCACAGTGATTTTGGTGGCTGCATCACTTTGTCCCAACCACGAGGCCCCTCCCAGGCCTGCCAGATCTCTCATGAGAAAGCACTGGGGCCTGGGAATTACCAGCAGGTCTCAGGTCTCTCCTTGCCCTCCACTGCCAAAGAAATTCCTAATTCCTTCACAGGGTTGTTTGACAAAAAAAACTTAACTACCTCCCATGCACTCAACACCCACGACACAGGGATCCAGGCACTGGAACCTTCATTGCAGCTGGAGGAACCAAAGTTCTCCGCCACTGTGCTTGGCCCCATTCATATCACCTTTCCAAGATTCCCATCAGTCACATGCAGAACTCTTCCAAAGGAAGTTTGGGAAAGTGGCCTTTGCCCTCCAACCTCTGCAGTACAGGACGACGTGCTGGAGGAAGGTGGGTGATGAATGAGCCAGTCTGCAGTATCCACTGCCCACAAACAAAGCATTTTTTAAGATCAAACACAAAATGAAAAACACACCCTGCTGAGAAAAAATAAGCAAAATTTGATTCCCTTTCATCTTAACAGCTGTGGTAAATCAGAAAGATACTGTGAAGACAGAACTGCATGTGGCATTTTGCCATGAAAGAGAGGCTGCTAACAGATAAAAGAGAGAGCAAGCAGGGGCAAGTACTCAGCGGGTGGGACAGCAGAGGGGTGGGAGGACGGGAATTTGATTATAAACTCATTAGCACTGTTGAACTTTTTAAATGATATGCAAAAGTTTGCGTATCTGGGTTCGTTTAAGGGCCTGGATACATAATACACAATTGTTTAATAGTGATTACATCTGGGTGTTAGAATTATGAATGACTTATTTCCTTCTTAATATTTTTCTGGATTTTTTTCTAGGAACATGACTTACAGTAAAAGAAAAAAATCTGTTTCTTGGATTATCAAGTGTGATCATATTACAGTCATATTTTTTGTTTGCACTTTTTTTTACTTTTTATTTATAAATCATTTGAAGCTTATATAAATTTTGCAAAAATAAGCAGCTCAAAAGACATCTGTACCCCTTCTACCTAGATTCACTTATTATTAACATTTTACCTCATTTGCTTTGTTGTCAGCGTTATGGTCATTTAACAAAGCATGATGCACTCTGAGGTATTTATGGGTGAGATCATAGGATGCCTGGAATTTGCTTAAAAAACCACAATGGGGGAGAAAACAAGTATGTAGAGAGAAAGATAAGAAAGAACAGCAGAAAGTCAATGGCTGTTGAAGCTTCAGTTTTCTACTCCTATTTTTTTATGGGTTTCTAAATTTCCATAATAAAGAATTAATGTTAAAAAACAGCCAAAGTATAAAAAAGAATCCACCAGTCAAAAAGAAAAAAATCACACCAAAGATTTCAATAACTTGAGTGGCCCTATTCTTCACAATTTTTTGACTGGTGGATTCTTTTTTATCCTTTGCCTGTTTTTTTAATCACAAGAGAAGCTAGTGCATCAAGCACACAAACAAAATTTTCAACTAAAATTTTAGTTGAAAAACAAACCAAGGAAAATTTAATGTAAGGCCTTTACAATGAGCTTCAAAAAGCAAATCTTTGGAGCATATCAGAAAGACCTTCTTGGAGCCTGATGAAACACAAGTCTTCCTGAATCTTGATGTGATCTATTATGATCTTATCCTTAGTTGAACCAACTGTGGGCTGCTCAAGTTTTCTGAATTATCCTCAGGCAATTGGTTTAACAGATCCCTCTTAACTTTTGTGCCAGTAAATTTTCTTTTATGAATATACTCCCAGGGAAATAAGCCAACAGGCAGCAAAATTAATTAGTACCTATGTGTTCTGGATACATGACCTCCATACCCCTGGTCGTGTGCAGGGAGGCCTGCAACCAGGGGAGCACAGACACACTGCAGATGCAGACAGGAAAGTGTCCAGACACCCCTCACCTTGGGGATGGCAGAGGAAATTACACTATGATCCCATTGCAGGAGAGCCCACCCACACACATCAGATATGACAGTATGTGCATGAGGTCAAAGCGGTAATCAAACTTAGAAATAACAGTAAGGAAGAGGGCAGGACACAGAATCGTATGTCCACACAGAATAACATGGATTAAGTTTCACTGGAGAGAGGGGAATACAGAGAAGGAAAATAGTTTACTGTTTGCTTCTTTCTTTTGTAAAGTTACACAACTTCATTGAAATGAGAGAGGCAGGGAGAGAAAACAGGAGCAAACACACTCTTACCTGAAGTACTTTAGCTATGATTTAAGGACTAATAAAGCCAAGGTACAATGGAGTGTGTGCTTACATGCGTGCTATGTCGCTTCAGTCTTGTCCGACTCTTCACGACCCTATCTATGGACTGTAGCCTCCCAGGCTCCTCTGTCCATGGGCTTCTCCAAGCAAGAATACTGGAGTGGGTTGCCATTTCCTCCTCCTGGGGATCTTCCCAACCCAGGGATTGAACCCACATCTCTTATGTCTTCTGCATTGGCAGGCGGATTCTTTAGCCCCAAAACTGGGAAGCTCCAAAACTTCCAATGCAGAACAAACAGATACATAAGGCTGCAGTGGGACTCATGTGAGTAACTAATGAATCTTTGTCTAGCCAGTTCTTGTCACAGGCAGAATAGTGGCCCCAAATTTTATCTGGGACCTAACGCTCGGAAACTGTGAATGTGTTATGTTACATGGGCAAGGGAGAATTCAGTTGCATATGCAATGAACATTGTTAATCAGCCTGATCTTGAAATAGGGAGTTCAGTTCAGTTCAGTGACTCAGTCGTGTCCGACTCTTTGCGACCCCATGAACCACAGCATGCCAGGCCTCCCTATCTATCACCAACTCCTGGAGTCCACCCAAACCCATGTCCATTGAGTCAGTGATGCCATCCAACCATCTCATCCTCTGTCATCCCCTTCTCCTCCTGCCCTCAATCTTTCCCAGCATCAGGGTCTTTTCAGATGAGTCAGCTCTTCCCATCAGGTGGCCAAAGTATTGGAGTTTCAGCTTCAACATCAGTCCTTCCAATGAACACCCAGGACTGATCTCTTTTAGAGTTGACTGGTTGGAACTCTTTGCAGTCCAAGGGACTCTCAAGAGTCTTCTCCAACACCACAGTTCAAAAGCATCAATTCTTTGGCGCTCAGCTTTCTTTATAGTCTGACTCTCACATCCATACATGATCACTGGAAAAACCATAGTCTTGACTAAATGGACCTTATTTGACAAAGTAATGACTCTGCTTCTTAATATGTTATCTAGGTTGGTCATAACTTTCCCTCCAAGGAGTAAGCGTCTTTTAATTTCATGGCTGCAATCACCATCTGCAGTGATTTTGGAGCCCAGAAAAAGAAAGTCAGCCACTGTTTCCCCATCTATTTCCCATGAAGTGATGGGACCAGATGCCATGATCTTAGTTTTCTGAATGTTGACCTTTAAGATATAGGGAGAGTTCTGGATTATTCAGGTGGGCCCAATGTAATCACAAGAGTGCTTATAAATTGAAGAGAGAAGCAAGAAAGTTAGGGTCAGAGGCAGAAATTTGAAAATGCTGTGCTGTGCTTAAGTTGCTTCAGTTGTATCCAACTCTTTGTGACCCCATGGACTGTAGCTTGCCAGGCTCCTCTGTCCATGAGATAATCCAGGCAAGAATACTGGAGTGGGTTGCCATGCCCTCCTCCAGGGGATCTTCCTGACCCAGGGATGGAACCACATCTCCTATGTCTCCTGAATTGGCAGGTGGGTTCTTTACCACCAACACCACCTGGGAAGCTCTTGACAATGCTACTATATATAAAATAAATAAGCTATAAGGATACATTGTTCAGTACAGGGAATAAAGACATTATTTTATAATAACTTTAAATGGGGTATAGTCTTTAAAGGTATTGAATCACTATGTTGTACACCTATAACTAATATAATATTGTAAATCAACTATATGCTTCAATTTTTTTAAACTATATATAATTTTTTTAAAGAGAGATTCAAAGATGTTATGCTGCTGGTTTTGAAGATGGAGGAAGAGACCACAAGTCAATGAATGTAGGTGGCTGCTAATAAGCCAGAAGAAGCAGGAACAGGTTTTCCCCTAGGGTCTCCAAAAAAGGGATACAGCCCTGCCAACACCTTTCTGGACTCCTGACATCCAGAATTAGAAAACAGCAAAATTTGTGATGTTTGAAGCCTCTGCACTTGGAGTAACTTACTACAGCAGCAGTAGGAGACTGTTACACTTACCTTTACTTCCATGTCAGTGGGCTTTCTGGCTCCAACATTCTGCAGCTGCAAACCTTCAGGTGCCATGGAAGAACCAGCCAGACCAAAAAGATTTTGTGGCTTCAAACCACTGCAACTTCTGAAAACTTTCACATGGTAATAGGGATTTGTTATCATAAAACTGACAATCTGCTTTTAGAATTAAATGATACTACAAGGAAAAGTAAGACAAATTTTCTTGTACTGTTGAAAAGTCAGTGTTGTTTGTAAAGGGCTCTCTAGATCATAAATTTCTAAAAAGAAACCAAAAGTAAGTGTGTGAAATTTTCATTTGAATGAAATTTGGGAAATGAGAATATGGACTGGTTATTAGATGAAAGTAAGGAAGTATTGTTAATTTTCTTAGGGGTGATAATATAGTTAGGTAAGAAAATGTCCTTATTTTTAGGGGATGCTGGCTGAACTATTTAAGTGTAAATAAGCACAGTGTTTGCAACTATTTTTAAATGTTTCTTAAAAATACAGATATACACTGAAATGTTCAGCAAAATAATAATAATTGCTTGATCTGAGTGGTGATGTGAGGTGTTTATTGCACTATTTTTCTGAGTGTGTAGAAATTTTCCAATAAAAGTAAGGAATTTTTTTTTTTAATGAATGTATTTATTTTTGGCTGGGCTGGGTTTTCATTGCTGCACACAAGCTTTCTCTAGCTGCAGGGAGCAGGGGCTACACTCTCATCATTGCCGGTTATGGGCTTCTTGTGGAGGCTTCTCCTGTTGCAGAACACAGGCTCTGGGCATGTGAGCTTAGTAATTGCAACCCACAGGCTTAGTTGCACCTCAGTATGTGGCATCTTCCTAGACCAGGGATCAAACCCATGTCCCCTGCATTGGCAGGCAGATTCTTAACCACTGGGTCACCAGGAAAGCCCAATAATTTATTTTTTTAAACTTTATAAATGTCTGCTAAGCTATTGCACAGAAACTTTACATTTTAGCTGAAAAAACTCTATGCATAGAACTTTCTTTCTAAAATTAATTGTAGCAATTCAGATTTGTGGTTAGAATGTGGCAAGATAAGTATCATCATATGTAAAATAGTTTAAATTAGTTTCCAGTTAGAAAGCTGATGGGAAAAAAAACTGATGTCATCCTATGAATCAGTGGAAAGTTACTGCTATCTAATTGAAGAAAGTAGTCTGGTGGAATGGGGATTTTGGTCTCAGCAGGTCAGAGGTTTTCATTTCTTGATTTTGTCAATAGAAGGAATAAAAGTGAAACTCTGAAAATAAGAAATGGAAATTATGGACAAGAAAGTGGGCAGGAAAATTGTTCCTGGAGTCCCTACATCCAGAACCAGAACCATTCTAGAACCAGTACAGAAGGAAATTGCAAGAAACGTGTGTTACCCAGTTTTCTACAGATAGATAGGATAACAAAATAACATCAGAAGGAATGTAAAAATAGCATTCTAGCCTGTCCATAGATAAGAATAGAATTAGCTAACAGTAGAATGAAAAACATTTTTGTATACCTTGCCTTTTAGACTTTAAAGTATATATATGTGTAAACAGTCAATATGATTTCTAATAAAGAAATACTTAGTTCAGTTCAGTTCAGTGACTCAGTCGTGTCTGACTCTTTGCAGCTCCATGGACTGCAGCACACCAGGCCTCCCTGTCCATCACCAACTCCTGGAGTTTACCCATAATCATGTCCATTGAGTGGGTGATGCCATCCAACCATCTCATCCTGTGTCATCCCCTTCTCCTCCCGCCCTCAATCTTTCCCAGCATCAGGGTCTTTTCAAATGAGTCAGCTCTTCCCATTAGGTGGCCAAAGTACTGGAGTTTCAGCTTCAACATCAGTCCTTCCAATGAACACCCAGGACTGATCTCTTTTAGAGTTGACTGGTTGGATCTCTTTGCAGTCCAAGGGACTCTCAAGAGTCTTCTCCAACACCACAGTTCAAAACATCAATTCTTCGGCACTCAGTTTTCTTTCCAGTCCAACTCTCACATCCATACATGACCACTGGAAAAACCATAGCCTTGACTAGATGGATCTTTGGTGGTAAATAAATGTCTCTGCTTTTTAATATGCTATCTAGGTTGGTCATAACTTTCCCTCCAAGCAGTAAGTGTCTTTTAATTTCATGACTGCAATCACCATCTGCAGTGATTTTGCCCAAAAAAATAAAGTCTGACACTGTTTCCACTGTTTCCCCGTCTATTTCCCATGAAGTGATGGGACCGGATGCCATGATCTTCATTTTCTGAATGTTTAGCTTTAAGCCAACTTTTTCACTCTCTTCTTGCACTTTCATCAAGAGGCTCTTTTGTTCTTCTTCACTTTCTGCCATTAAGTGTGGTATCATCTGCATATCTGAGGTTATTGATTTTTCTCCCAGCAATCTTGGTTCCAGCTTGTGCTTCATCCAGCTCAGTGATTCTCATGATGTACTCTACATATAAGTTAAATAAGCAGAGTGACAATATACAGCCTTGATGTACTCCTTTTCATATTTGGAACCAGTTTGTTGTTCCATGTCCAGTTCTAACTGTTGTTAGAACAAGAGGCAGGTCAGGTGGTCTGGTATTCCTATCTCTTTCAGAATTTTCCACAGTTTATTGTGATTCACACAGTCAAAGGCTTTGGCATAGTCAATAAAGCAAAAATAGATGTTTTTTGGAACTCTCTTGCTTTTTCGATGATCCAGTGGATGTTGGCAATTTGATCTCTGGTTCCTCTGCCTTTTCTAAAACCAGTTTGAACAACTGGAAGTTCATGGTTCACACATTGCTGAAGCCTGGCTTGGAGAATTTTGAGCATTACTTCGCTAGTGTGCAAGATGAGTGCAATTGTGCAGTAGTTTGAGCATTCCTTGGCATTGCAAGACCATCCCTAAGAAAAAGAAATGCAAAAAAGCAAAATGGCTGTCTGAGCGTTCTTTGGCATCACAAGACCATCCCCAAGGAAAAAAAAATGCAAAAAAGCAAAATGGCTGTCTGAGGAGGCCTTACAAATAGCTGTGAAAAGAAGAGAAGCAAAAAGCAAAGGAGAAAAGGAAAGATTTACCCATTTGAATGCAGAGTTCCAAAGAAGAGCAAGGAGAGATAAGAAAACCTTCCTCAGTGATCAGTGCAAAGAAATAGAGGAAAACAATAGAATGGGAAAGACTAGAGATCTCTTCAAGAAAATTAGAGATACAAAGGGAACTTTTCATGCAAAGATGGGCTCAAAAAGGACAGAAGTGGTATGGACCTAACAGAAGCAGAAGATGTTAAGAAGAGAATACACAGAATATACAGAAGAAGTGTACAAAAAATATCTTCACAATCCAGATAATCACAATGGTGTGACCACTCATCTAGAGCCAGACATCCTGGAATGTGAAGTCAAGTGGGCCTTAGGAAGCATCACTACAAAAAAAGCTAGTGGAGGTGATGGAATTCCAGCTGAGCTATTTCAAATCCTAAAGGATGATGCTGTGAAAGTGCTGCACTCAATATGCCAGCAAATTTGGAAAACTCAGCAGTGGCCACGGGACTGGAAAAGGTCAATTTTCATTCCAATCCCAAAAGAAATATTTAATAAAGTTTTTATTTAAATACTTAATTAATGTTAATTTTTATTTGAAAAATATATAGTTTTAATCTATTAATACAATGAATTTAAGTAGAAAATTGATTTGAGCTTGTGAATTGTAGAGCCAAGACATCTGCTACCACCTAGTGGACAATAACTGAATTACCGGCAAAGTCCTAGGTGAGCTGATTAAGGGAGAGCTTATTTTAAAAAAACAAAAATTCTGATTCTCTGAAAAACTAATAAAACTCAAACAAAATGATAGATGACAGAAGATAAATAACCATGGAAACATAGAACATATTTTTTTAAATCTTAAGCAACTTATTTGTACATCATTATGCAAATACATTTGAAAAGTCTGATAAAATGGCTAATTTCCTACCAAAATACAGTCTATATCCATGGAAATTCCTTGATGGTCCAGTGGTTAGGATTCTGTGCTTTCATTACCAAGGGCCCTGGTTCAATCCCTGGTAAGGGTCAAGGAACTAAGATTGTGCAACCTGTGTGGTATGGAAAAAAAAAAATTGACTCTAGTTGAGGTAAAAAGTTTAAACAGACTGATGTCCATATTAAAAAGTAGAGAACTGTATCAAATAGCTATCCACAAAAATGCATCAGACTCAGTTTCAAATGGAAATGCCATTACATCTTCCAATACAGATAGTCCCAATACATTATTCTAGAGACAAGAAAAAGTTCAAATTCTTTTCATGAATTAAGCATAAAGTTGATTCCTAAGCCCAACAAAAGCAACACTGTAAAAATGACAGAGCAATATCTCTTATGTACACTGATGTAAAAATCTTAAAATAAAATATTATTGAACAGGATGCAATACAACATTAAGAAAATAATACACATGCCCAATGAATTTAGCTCAGGAATACAAGGGTGCTTTGTTATTAGAAAATACATTACAATAATTCACCATATTAATAGATCTAAGTAGAAAAATCCTATGATTATCACCATAAAAGCTGAAAACATATTTGACAAAAATCAACACCCATTCCTGACATAAAGAAAGCACTCAAAATATAGGAATTAATGGGTATTTCCTTAATGTAATAAAATATATAACCTCAGTTCTAAAGCAAGAGCTTACAGATTACATAACATTATAGTCACAAAATCTTAAGAGAATCGATGGCAAAAGTAACCATGCAATAAAAGAATTCTGAAATTAGCAGGATGTAAAGCTAACATATAAAAATCAATAGTCATTAGGTACACTAACAATATCCAGCTCAAAAATATAATAGAGGAAAAAGTCCTATTTCCAATAGCTACAACAACAAAAAATAAACTCTAAGGAATAAACTTAACAAAAATGTGCAAGATTAACATGAGAAAAACTTTAAAACATTACTGAAACACCCAAAAATAGACTTGAACAAATGGAAAGATAGTTCATGCCCTTAAATATAACAACTCTCATTAAAAAGATGTCTGCTCTTCCTAAGTTAATTTATAAATTCCTAAACTTCATGTGGAAAAATAAACGTGCAAGAATACCTCTTTTAAAAAACTTAAAAGAGAAGAACTATAAGGTCAAAGTAGCTTATACTGTACCAGATATTAAAATATGAAACTTCTATAATTAAAGTTTGGTACTGGCACATGAGTAGACAGAACTATGCAATAGAATACAGACTCCAGAATTAAGCCTATGTATATATGGAAATTTAGAATGTGATAAAGGTGGCATCTCAAAATGACTGGGGCAAATAAATGATCTGAGGACAACTAGGTAACCATTTTTAAAAAGATCAAATTGGATCATACCTCAGATTATACAGAAGAATCTCCAAATGGATCAGAAGTTCTAAGTATAAAAAATAAAATCATAAAAAAAAAATAAATTAAATAAAATAAAATAAAATCATAAAAATGCTGGAAGAAATATATGGTGAATTCCTTTAGAACCTAAATGTGGGAAAGGCTTTCTATATATGATTTGAAATCTAGATTCAGTAAAAAACTAATAAAGTTGACTATGTAAAAATGAAAACTGTCACATCACAAAAAAGAATACCAAAAGTAAAATCAAACGACAAATCACTAACTGAGGGGAAAATATTTGCAACATTTATCACAGATAATGGGCAGTATCTCTGATACATAAGTTATTTTTAGAAATCATGGAAAACAAAGACCAAAAACCCAGTATAAAAATAAGCAAAATATGAACACACAATTCACCCAAATGTGAGAGAAATAAAAAGCTGTAAAGATGAGCAGGCTCTTATCCTCATGATTTATAAGCAGAGTTAGAGTCACCAACTTCTCCTTTAATAAAACAGTAAATGCCAGCAAACTGCAAAGGCTTTTACTATACAAACACCTTTGAGTGATACTTAATTGAAAATAACAGAATGAGTTAGAAAACTGTGATATAGTCTAACAACAGGGTCATGATTAACGACAATTGAAGTCTTGAAAATAGTACCCACTTATATTTTTAATTTTGCATTTCTTTACATCTGACTTTAAAAGTGACTAAGGAAGCACTAAGGACTATGCTTATCTAAGAAACAAAGCAAGATGGGGGAGAGGGGTAACCTCTATTTTTAACAGTTGACAAGACAACATTATGATCTCTGTAACCAATGTTCAGTGTTAAGTGGTTGAAATTTAATATTGGCTCCAACCATTAAAACCTGTTATACTATAACTCTCTGATAGCTCAGCTGGGTAAGCATAACCAAGGTGCCACTAGCCACTTGGTGGCAACAGATCCTAATCGTCTTAAAGTCCTTAAAGGGTGGATTTGGAAACTAATTGATAAAGACATTTCATGCAGGTCACAAGATGCTTCAGTTAGAAAGGTTAGAAAAATCCTGAATATCCTTTAAAAGGGCATTAGAAGGAAAGAAAACATATCCTATCTTTGTTAAAAACAGTTATGGATACATTCTAGAACATCCTACTAGGAAAGATCTTTGGAGCTAGAAGAGGTTTAAAGGGAGACAAGAACTGTCAACATAGTAATAATAACTAAAAAGACATAGACTGAAAAGTATCGTGCATAATATTAAGAGCCTACTCACTGTTCAGCCATCTGAGCAAGCCACTTCCCCTGTCTTGACCTCATTTTCTGTGCCTGAACACTGAGCTAGATCGGGGGTCAGCAAATTTCCTGTAAAGTGTCAGATAATACATATTTTAGGCTTTGTGGGCCACTCATTGTCACAACCACTCTACTCTGTCATTGTAGCACGAAAGCAGCAATAGACATTACACACAAAAAATAAGCATGGCTCTATCCTCATAAAACTTTATTTATGGACACTAAAATTTGGATTTTACATAGTTTTCACATGTCATGAGATATTATTCTTCCTTTGATTTTTTGTTTTCAGCTGTAGTTTGCTGACCCTGGGATGGAGGGTCCCTGAGCTCCCTTCCTGCCCTGTGTCTCTGTTGATTCAGCTGCTCTTGAGTCCCTACTTATCTAACGCTGGGGTTATATCTCTTTTACACATTCTTGTACCTTCTTTTGCAACCTAAAGCAGTTTCTCAAGCTTTATTTACTCACATCCCATTAGATAAGAATTAGAAAGATGTCATAGCATATGTGGGCTTACCTGGAAGCTCAGCTGTAAAGAATCTGCCTGCAATGCAGGAGACCCCTGGGTCAGGAAGATCCCCTGGAGAAGGGATTGACTACCCAACTGGGGTACCCACTCCATTGGCTACCCACTCCAGTATTCTTGGGCTTCCCTGCTGACTCAGAGGATAAAGAATCTGCCTGCAGTGTGGGACACCTGGGTTCAATCCCCGGGTTGGGAAGATCCCCTGGAGGAGAACATGTCAACCCAATCCAGCATTCTTGCCTGGAGAATCCCCATGGACCGAGGAGCCTTGTGGGCTACAGTCCATGGTGTCGCAAAAAGTTTGACATGACTGAGCAACTAAGCACAGCATGTACCATATGTAGCTCACAATATTTTAAATATAGCTATCTTTGGTCCTCCAAACATATACAAATCTGGGTTTTCAACTTTGCATGTCCTTCCTCTCAACTTACCACATGGAGATACCCAGGTTTGTCCTCATGCATTTGAAAATCACTGCCTCACAGTCTCTTAGACTTGAAAACTCCCAGTGAGAAAGCCCCCTAAAAGCTTCACTTCTCTTTTCTGCTGGAAAAGAACATCAGTTTTCCGCGAACTCCAATGTAAGGGAGGTTGGCTAACTTAAGCTTACTTTGTGGACCAGAGAGTTGCAGGTAAGACATGGACTTGACTACGTCTTAGTCCTTTCTTCCACTTGGTCAGAATCCACAACACAAGTGAAAGCAAGGGTTTCTGCATTTATTCTTGTCTCCAATTCCCCTAAGACCATGGGACAAGATCTAATCAGCTTGATGACCATATAACTGGTTATAATTGCTATCAATACAAGAATAAAATTTAGGGAATCTACAGTTATGGGCCATCTGTATAATATGTTTTTAAATTGTTGAGAAAGAGAGAAAAAAGTTAGCTGCTTTTAAACCCCTACTTGGTAATGAGCAGCCTTAAAACTTCTGCTGGAAGGATTGCACATTATAAAATGGCCCATCTCCATAAATAAGTCTTTCTCTGTCAAGGAGGCTCATCAGAAAAATGCCCTGGGGATGTGAATACTGAGGGCCATGTGAGCCAGCAGCATTGGATGACATCATCTCTTGTATGAGCCTGCTTAATGGTGTGAAGTCCATGAGACCATTAGCACTCTGGGGGCACATGAGACTTTGAGGTTTAACCCACTTACCCCAGGTCACATATGTACCAAGGAGGAGCTAGCACTCTAATTCAGACCTGCCTAGAAAAGCAGTTATCCATTCAATTTCTTTGTCTCTATCATATCCATCTGTCCATCTAGCTATCTATGTATCTATCTCATCTCAACATCTCCTCCCTAGAAAGCATTAGGTCCTTATGCTTGAATAATTAAAGTCCCCTAAGGAGTTATTTGGCCAATTAAACCAGGTTAAAAGACTCCAAAGAGAAGTTTCCCACTGGGAATTTACCAGATAATCTTACCTGTAATGTTCTCTATCCAATCCTTATCACAAACCTGGTTATGAGAAATGTTATTTTTGCAAGATAGCCAGAAAGAATAAAACTCGGGCTCTTAAAATCCCAAGTTTGACTCATAGATCAAGTCAGAACAGTAGAGACCCTGATAAGTCACTATTTGACTTCACTGAATTATAAAACACATTTATGCACACTGAAAATTAATAAAAACTAAAACATATTTTAAAGTTCTAAAGCTTCTGATTATTATAAATTAATTAAGTATCCAAATCACTGATTCATTCCCTTGAAATAGTGAAGGAATGTCAGATACTTTTAAAATAACTCCATGATATTATCAGATTTTATGTGGTTTATGTCCTACAATTCTGCCCCATAAAAATATATGCCAGTATTTGAAGCAATGTGGCTAAGAATGACACTGTTTCCCATTCGTTAGGAGTTTGGAAATTTTTATTAATTTTTACAGAAAATAGGAAAACAAATGAGTGGATATAATTTTTGAACCATAAGCCCAAATATTAAAGGAACTATAACTTGAGTTTCTGTATTTCTGTTTCTACTTTGAGTTCTCATTGATAGAGCCTTAGCTCTCTGAGGGCTCCCCTTTCTTACTTTGGGTTGTGCCATTGTCCTAGAGCCTTATATGACACCAAAGGTGGGGGAAGAAGGGTCACAATCTGGCTCCCAGTCTCAAGCAGAGCTGTCCACCATTCCAGTCAGCCTGCCCCTCTGCTCCCACCCCGCCCTTCGGCACAGAGATCTCTGCAAGGCTGCCTAGCATCCCACATGCCTGAAAGCAGCTTGAAGTTACTTCCTCTTTCGGGTTTCGCTACCACCTTCCTTTACTCCAGACCCCCGAGATCTCTGTTCATTGATCACTTCCCTTCCACTTAGCCAGGACAACATTTTCAAGTCTCACTTAGGTTTCAGACAAATGCCTTGTCTACCTCTCCCCATTCTGGAATGTAACCTCTTAGAAACAGAAGCCAGAAAGTCTAACAGACTTCTGCTTTCTGCCATGTAACATCCCTTCCTTAAGACAATGAGGACAGGGTGGCCATTAGTTTGAAAGGGCAGGGGAAATGTATAAGAGCAAAAATACAGACAAATATCTGAAATACTATCTGGCCATTCTTTATTTTTCGGTATTTACATAGGCTCTTACATGCCTTGCTTGCATAATTTTTGTATCTCTCATTATCCTATTTACTGAAATAAGTTCGCAAGTTTACTTTCTACTTCCAATCCCATTTTTCCCAATTGAGAATTCTCTCTACTTTGGCCCTGTATTTCCCTAATACCAAGGATCCTGGGGCTTGAAAATATAAACTAAACCCAACCCAAGAAATTAGGACATCCGATCATCTTCACTAAGGAAACTGAAATACTAGCATCCTCTAATCGATAAACATACATGGGCAGGAGTTTATATTGAACAATGTTTATGCATCATTAATTATATAGGTAAAAAATGGAAACAATCTAAATGCTTAATAATGGAGAATTGTTTAAATAGAGTAATCACATAATAAAATTCTATGAAGCTATTAAACCTCAAGTTGTAGAAGAATATATGATAATATAGGGAAATAGTCACAAAAATAATAAAGGCAGTATGAACTGTACAATCACAATTTTATAAAGTATGTACTTAAATAGAGTCCATTTAAGGCTCTGTTAAAGGAAAAAGGCTGGAAAGTTCAAAGGGATCTGTGTTCTGGGACTGTGAATGGCATTATTAACAATAATTATTTTCTTTCCACATTTTAAAATTTTTTTATAATTTACATATGTTTTTTTCCTAATCAGAAAAATAATGTTACTCAAAAAACTGAAAACATTTATTGAGCTTATGTGCACCAAGTATATGCTATACCTCAATAAAAAGATTTTAAAAAATAACAGAGATCTTTAACAAGAATAAGAAGGAAAAGAAACATCTCCTGAGATCATCTCAGCCCTGATTGGGCTTCCTTTCTCACCAAAGAAATCTTGCACTAATTAAATTTCTTGGCTGTCCCATGGAAAACATGCTCCTGGCTATTTTTTTTTTTTTTCATATATTACTGTGCTTAAGAAAAATATTTTGCAAACCATAGCTGGCAAATTTGGCAAAGTGAAAGTTGCTCAGTTGTGTCCGACTCTTTGAGACTCCATGAATTTAGTCCATGGAATTCTCTAGGCCAGAATACTGGAGTGGGTAGCCTTTCCCTTCTCCAAGGGATCTTCCCAACCCAGGACAAACCATATGTACACTACTGATCCAAGAGGAAATCGTCCTGTCTCTCCACAATTGACTGCAGAACCAGGAAGTAATCAGAATATGTTATACTGGGTATGGATGTCCTGGTTCACAGGTTAAATGAGTCATCGAGAGCTTGTTGGGTAAAAATCCGGTCTGACTACTTGTTCTGGACTTCCTAGCTCCTGACTCTACCCTTAAAACTCTGGTTGGGCTGTCAGACAGCCCCACCCTCTTGCTCAGGCTTGCAGAGCAGAGGATGAGCAGTGATGTTCCCAGGGAGGAGTGGTGCTAGACTGAGACATGTCTAGTGAAGAATGACAGATATGGAGGATAAGAACCTGTTTTGCCAAATCTGGGCCTGACTTCACCTATAAGCACTTTTTTTTTTCTAGCTGAATCATTTATTAGCTCCATTTGGAGCTATCAGGTGGTTTCTGTCAATCAGTGATGCCATCCTCTGATGTCTCCTGCTTGGTTTCAGGGTTGCTGTGTAACCAGGGTGGTAGAGGGGGATGATTTCTATGACTTGTGTAAGAACTGGCTAATGTTCTTTTAACTGATCTCTGACACTGAATCTTCAGAAAGTGAAAGAAAGAAAATGAAGTCTCTCAGTCGTATCCGACTCTTTGCAACCCCATGGACTGTGGGCTACCAGGATCCTCAGTTCATGGGATTTTCCAGGCAAGAATACTGGAGTGGGTTGCCATTTCCTTAGAGAAAGCCTCAAAATTACATTCTGAGCCCCTGGGCTTCCCAGGTAGCACAGTGGTAAAGAATCTGCCTGCCAATGTAGGAGACGCAAGAGATGTGGGTTCAGTCCCTGGGTCAGGAAGATCCCCTGGAGAAGGAAATGGCAACCCACTCTAGTATTCTTGCCTGGGAAATCACATGGACAGAGGAGCCTGGTGGGCTACAGTCCATGGGGTCACAAAGAGTCTGATACGACTGAGCATACACACACTCATCACCTCTAGGTCTAAGTGACTTTTAATTAAGTTAGTTTAACTTGTAGGCCTTTAACCATCCTCAATTCATTCATTCAACTATTTATTGAATGCCTGGAATGTGTAAGATGCTATGCTAGGCACTGGGGATGATCTGGTGAACAAGAGACAGGTCCCTGCTTATGAAGCTTATGGTTTAGCTAGAAGCACAGACCGAAAAACAAAAGCAGAGTCAACAATCCGCCAAAAGCAAAACCAGCAATTCCAATACACTGTGCTAAGAGCTCTGATGGAGAAGTTACATCATAAAGTCCCATAGGAGCACCTAGCAGAGATAGACAGTTGGCAGTAGGCTGGGGAGAGAGGGGAAGTCGGTGGGGGGAGGAGTTGGAGGAGGTTGCATCCCAAGGGCTTAGGTCTTGTGTTAGTTTTCCAGTGCTGCCACACAAAGGACTACAGATAAGATGGCTTAACAGCAGAAATGCATTTTCTCTCCTTGGCTTGTAAATGTCCACCTTATTTTTCTTCTCATTGTCTTCCCTCTGTATGTTTGAATCCTAATTTCCTCTTCTTATAAGGACACCTTGACAGCTTGTTTGGAAGTTCTAGCGGGGGAGCACAGCTACTCCTATACCCTTGACGGAAGGCCGGTCCTCCTCTATCAGGGATGGTGGGCTTGCCTGGTGGCCCAGATGGTAAAGAACCCGCCTGCAATGTAGGAGACCTGGGTTCAATCCCTGGGCTGGGGAGATCCGCTGGAGGAGGGCATGGCAACCCACTCCAGTATTCCTGCCTGGAGAATCCCCATGGACAGAGGAGCCTGTACTCTTTGTGGGGTCACAAACAGTCGGACACGACTGAGTGACTAGCCACATACATAAGGATATCAGTCAGATATTGGATTAAGGACCACCCTAATTACCTCACTTTAACTCAATTACCTCTTTAAGGACCCTGTCCCCAAATGCAGTTGCATTCTGAAGTACTAGGGACTAGGACCTCACATGAATTTAGGAGGACACACTTTGGCCCAAAAAAGGCCTGAAGGATAAAGAGGTATCAGCTAGCCAAATGGCTGGAAAAGGCTTTCAGCACAAGCAAAGAGGCAACAAAGAAGGCACTCAAGGAGAATTTAACAGGAGCCAGATCAGAAAGGGCTTGTGACAACTGTGTTCTAAGGACAATGGAATGCTATCAAAGGGTTTTAATTAAGGAAACAGTATGATTTTGTATTTTGTCTCTAGCAACTAACCCTCCCTTAGAGATGCCAACGTTTAGTGTAACCACCTCACTTTTGATTCAATTTTTTTTTCTTCTTACCCTTATTTTTCTTCCCTTCTCTGTTCCCTAGCTTCTCAATTACAAATGGTACACATTTATCTCAATGATATGTTGTAAGCACCTGGCATGGCTGATTGGAATCCTTTATATTGCAGGATGGAATATAGAATCAATTCAAGATGGAAAATTGAAGGCTGTGGTTAGGGTTGTATGAATTATATTTAAACCCAGATATGTAAGGAATGACAACCAGGGCCAAACAAGGGTTCTGTTTGCAATTTCTAAACATGCTTCAGTTGTTCCACAGGTTTTTCAGTTCTGACCTGCTTCCTGGCTCATCCTCAGTTGCAGCTCGAGACAGAGATTGCCAAGGCTCTGGCTACCCTTGGTTGCCAGGGGTGCCCTGCTTTTCTTGCCATTAAGTTGTCAATCTCTCTAGAGTCTAACCGTTTTCTGTATGAAAACACAGAAAATATCTTCAGCTTATCCAGAAAGTATAAGCCTAGCTTATCCATATGATGAGAAGAAAAAAAAAGGAAAACAAGAAAAGAAGAACGTGACCCTTACCATTCTTATACACGTGAAACCGTGTGTTATTGTTGCTGCTGCTGCTAAGTCGCTTCAGTCGTGTCCGACTCTGTGCGACCCCATGGACTGCAGCCCACCAGGCTCCTCCATCCGTGGGATTTTCCAGGCAAGAGTACTGAAGTGGGGTGCCATTGCCTTCTCTGGTGTTATCGTTAGGGAGATACAAATAAGCAGACAGACACCAGAAGGTGTTACAGCCTGTTGGCAAAGTGGTTGACTGGATTTTCTCTTTCTTTAGGGTTTTTAAAATCATTTAAACTGGTAGTTAAGGGCTTCCCTAGTAGCTCAGACAGTAAAGCATCTGCCTGCAATGCAGGAGACCCAGGTTTGATCCCTGGATCAGGAAGATCCCCTGGAGAAGGAAACAGTAACCCACTCCAATATTCTTGCCTGGAGAATTTCATGGACAGAGGAGCCTAGCATACTACAGTCCATGGGGCTGCAGAGTCGGACACAACTGAGCAACTAACACACACAAACTGGTGGTTAAGTCTAGTCCCAGTCCTAAGCTTAACAAGAACTGTGAACTCAAACTGAGCTGCAGTTTCAACTAAAAAATGGAAAACTTGACCAAGACATGTTCAGTCAATGATGTTCAAGGACTCCAGAGGTCTGTGTTGGATGGTTGACCCCTTCTCCCAAAAGGACAGTAGTGAGACCTATGAATTTTCTCACATGTTTGCTGGGCAGAAGCTGTGCTTGATAACCTAGGAAATACAGTGGGTAGCAGCCAAGAAAACAGTGTCTGCCATAGAAGAGATTACAATCAGATTGTGGAGAAGATAAACAAAATATATGTTAATACCTGAAATAACAGGAATATCTAGTGCAAACACAAACCTAAGGGGAACCAGAAAGCTCTGGATGGTGTGGTTTTTGAAAACAGTGTGTGCATGCTAACTCGCTTCAATTGCATCCGAATCTTTGTGACCTATGGACTGTAGTTCACCAGGCTCCTCCATCCATGGGATTCTCCAGGCAAGAATACTGGAGTGGGTTAGTCATGCCCTCCTCCAGGAGATCTTCCTGACCCAAGGATCGAACCCTGATCTCTTATGTCTCCTGCATTGACAGGTGGGTTCTTTACCACTAACGCCACCTGGGAAGTCCTTTAAAAGCAGTACTGAATGTAAATTTATGAAAGAGAAGATTAACACCCATGTGAAGGGACATTGTACGAGCAGGAACATGGAGGCAAATGTGAGGATGAGGAAGAGGAGTGAGAGACACTAGGACTCACCTGGAGGGGAGTTCTGAAGAAGGAGGCTGGCTCAAGAAGGATCTTGAGTATTTGAGTGTATTTCTTAAGAATTTAGACTGGATTTGATAGATAACTTCCCTGGTAGATGGGCTTTCCTGGTGGTTTGGATGGTAAAGAATCTGTCTGCAACGTAAGAGCCCCAGGCTCAATACCTGAGTCAGGAAGATCTCCTGGAGAAGGAAATGACTACCCACTCCAGTATATTCTTGCCTGGAGAATTCCATGAACAGGGGAGCCTGGCAGGCTACAGTCCATGGGGTCACAAAGAGCCAGAGGCAACTGGGCAACTAATAACTGATAGATGACAGGAAATTCCCAAGTTATGGAGCAACATTTTTTTAAGTGAATGAGAGAGTTTGATTTTCAGGAGGAACTAGAAGGATAAGACCCAGCCAGGAAGCATCAGCAATAATCCAGTAAGAGGGTGGTGACAATTTTGACAGAGCTATTCCTGTGAAATCAGGTATAGTGAAGGGTGAGACCTTGTAAAGTCATAAACTGCCAGTTTATTTGAGTAATTCCTAGCAATATTGCCCCTGGATTTCTGTGCAATGAGCCTTTAAGTTAGAGATTTCCAAGACTTCAGTAATATTAGGACAAAACCTCATTCATTCTCTTTAATGCTGTTTCAGTCATTAGAAAGTGCTCTATAAGAATACAGTATTTCTAAATAACAATGAATGCAAAATAAGAGAAGATTTATTGTTTAACCCTGCCTTACCTTCTTTCCTAGGGTGGCTGGATCAGTGCAGGAGAAAAGGAATACTAGGAAGGTTAAAATGGAAATGACACAGCAGGCAAAGGGATTCTACAGATTGTAGAGAAATATTGATTGTTTGACTTTTGATTAACACTGTGGTGGGGCTATGACCAACTTCTGTCCTCTATTGATTAAATAGCTCCACCTGCCCAGTCACAGAATCCTCAACTAGGATTGGGGCCATGGCCTTTGAGCTAGGACAAAAGCTTTATTCTAATTTTTTAATAATTGTATTTATTTATTTTATTTTTGTCTGCATTGGGTCTTCATTCCTGCATTCGGGCTTTCTTTACTTGCGGTGAGCAGGGACTACTCTCTAGTTGCTGTGCACGGGCTGCTCATTTTGGTGGCATCTGCTGTTGCACAGCACAGGCTCTAGGGTTCAAGGGCTTCAGTAGTTTTGGCTAGCAGGCTTTAGGAGCGCTGGCTCAGCAGTGTGGGCACACAGGCTTAGTTGCCCTGTGGCATGTGGAGTCTTCTTGGACCAGAGATCAAATCAATGTCCACTGCACTGGCAGGCAGATTCTTAACCACTGAACCACCAGGGAAGTCCAAGAACAAACACTTTTAAAGACTAGCTCAAAACATGCTCTCAGCTGAATGTGCTACTACATGAAACCCGGAATCAACTTGCAACTAACTCAATATGAACAACACATGTTAACAACATCTGCCTTAGTTCTTGCCTTGGGCTGTTTTCATTTGTTTTATCATTGCTACGTCGTTTCCATGTAGCAATGGACTGGCCATCCAGATTTCCTCCTTTTCACCGTCCCCACCACACCTGTAAACCTAGCATACCAACACTGTTATTTGCTAGGTCTCTAAATTTAATGCTCACAAGACTAGTCTGGGGAGCTTTCTTAAAATGCAGATTCTAAAGCTCACTCTAGAGAGTGTAATTTAATAAATGTGGGAAGGGGCTCAGAATCTGCATTGAACAAGAATCCCAGGGGATTCTGGTGTAGGGGTCCCCAGATTACATGTTAGGGTCACCACTAAGCTGAATCCGCAACACAAGTAACCCATGCAGAGTCAAACTCACAAATTAACATTTATTAAGAAACCTTTGAGAACACAGCCTTAAGTTTATGTATGTGCCCATTTTTTCCAAAGTGTAAACTGATGGGAAGCCATGCTGGAATATGCCTATGATCCAAATGTGTCAGGCAGGACAGAATTTCCTCCCTAGGGAGAGGTGCAATAACACTGATTGCATAATATTACCCCACCCTGGCTTTTATCATTAGTCATAACAATTGACTAAACCGACTCCAATGCTGCCAGGTCAATTGATGAATATCCAGGGTGTGTAAACCCCTAAAGTTCCCTTCCCTTTCCCCTCAAAAGGCAATAACACAGTGCAACTCAGAAATCAGGCTGCTTGAGCAAGGATCAGACAAGCTTTTCCACATTGTTCTTAGAGCCCCGAAAAGCCTTTGTGGTTGGTGAGATCAGTTCCTTTGTCCTGCAGAGAAGGAGGAGAAGATGACAGATGCTGCAATCCCTTTTGAAGTGAGAAAAGCTGCAGGTTGCTAAAAGATTTATTCTTGAATTCCAATTCATATGATCCAGCAATTCCACTTCTGGGCTTTTCTGAAGAAAACAAAATCACTCTGTTGAAAAGATACCTACATCCCCATGTTTATTACAGTATTATGTATACATATATAAGTCCACTTTAGGGTATAAGTCAAAGGAAATGAAATCACTGTCTCGACGAGACATCCATACTCCCATATTTATTGCAGCTTTATTCACAGCAACCATGGTATTGTCACATCTAAGTGTTCATCAACAGATGAATAAAGATAATAGATAATGTATTATCTATAATATATTATAGATATGTATATCTATATGAGATATAATATAGATAGATGATGTAGATATAGACATAGATAGTGGAACATTATTCAACCTTTAAAAAGAAGGAAATTCTGCCATCTGTGATAACATGGATGAATGTAAAAACCATTTTACTATGTGAAATAAAGTCAAACAGAGAAAGACAAATACCACATGATATCACTTATATGTGGAATCTAAGGGGAAAAGATTGAACTCATATAAACAGAGAATGGAATGTAGTTGCCAGAAGCTGGGAATGTGGCAAACAAGGACAGGCTGGTGAAAGGGTATAGACTGTCAGTTATGAGATGACTAGATATGAGGATCCATGAGAAATATTGTGACTATTGTTGAGAATTCTGTACTGTATAATTGAAATTTTTTAAGTAGATTGGAGTTTTTCACTACCCTCATCCAAAAAAGGTAAATATTTGAGTTGATGAATGTGTTAATTAACTCCATGCTGCAATCCTTACACAAGGTACACATATACAAAATCATCACAATGTATTCTTTAAATATCTTATAATTTTATTTGCTGGTTATACCTTAAGAAGGAGTTGAAAAATATATTTTAATTAATTATTTATTTTCTGGCTTTGCTGGGTCTTCATTGCTGTACAAAGGCTTTCTCTAGTTGTGGTGAGTGGAGACTACTTTCTAGTTGCAGTGCACAGGCTTCTCATTGAAGTGGCTTCTCATGTTTGCAGATTCTTTCTTAAGAGAAAATGTTAAGGACTTCCCTGGTGGTCCAGTGGTTAAGGACCTGCCTGCCAATGCAGGGGACATGAGTTCAATCCCTGGTCCAGAAAGATCATATATGCCACGGGGATGCATAAGCCCATGTGCACAAATACTGAGACTGTGCTCTAAAGCCTGTGAGCTGCAACTACTGAAGCCTCGAGCCCCCTAGAGCCTGTGCTCTGCAACAAGGGAAGCCACTTGGGGCTCCAGGATGGCTGGTGCCTCAACCTTGTCTGGGGTTTCCTGGGTTGTAGGCTTCACCACTGCAAGGGGACAGGAGGTGGGGGGAGCCAGGGTCACAGGCACTCTGGGGGTTGAAGTTCAGGGGTGCCGCAGCTGCAGGCAGGGATCTGGACTTGCAGGCACCTCCACGGCTGGAGGAACAGGATTAGAGGCCCCACTGCTGGTGCTGCCCAGCTCCCCATGGCTGTGAGCACTGCTGGAGCCGGGAGGCCACAGACCTGTGTGCCGCCTCCCCTGTTCCTACTGGCTTTTCTGGGGCAATGGGCCCAGCCATTTGCAGCCAGGAGTCCAGGACGGCAGACACAGATTCCACTGTTGCCTCAGCTCTACCTCCTCTATGTATTCAGTCCACCCACTTTTAGATGTACCGATGTATGGTGCTCTTCGGCATCCTGTTGTGCTGGAATAAAGAAGCCTTGTTCAGTTACAGATGTTTTACTGGTTGGAAATTGAAGCAGGGAGACAAAGCGAGTGTCTCATGCAACCGTGAGGCTGGATAATCTCTACAATTTCTTAAATCGATTCACCAGTTGAGGAACATTTGAGTCATTTCAGTTTTGAACTATTATGAATAATGTAGCTGTGAACATTTGTACACAAGTCTTGTGTGGACGTATGTTTTCACCCCTTTTAGGTCAACACCTAGGAGTGGACATGATGGGATGTATAGTGAGTGATGTATTCACCCCCACCGTGGGTGGAAGCAGAGTTAGCTGAGGAAGTCCAGAGTCCCAGGCCTGAACCAAAAGCCAGAGATAAACCCAAATTCTCAATATCTTCATGAATTAAGAGTCCTAAGCCTAGAGTAAAATAAGACCTTGTCTGGGGACTATACACCCCATGTGGCCTAGTAGAGGCAACCACCCAAAACCTAGCCCCCACCAAGGGAAATCTCCCATAAAAGATAATTCCTATGGAAGACAAGAAATACGAAACTTATGAGAATGTCAAGTTTTGTAAAAATAGCCTGAATAATTGATACCCCCCCAATCCAATAATACTATCTTAAAGGTACTTGAAAATAAATGTATATTAACCTGAAGATGGTGTCCTGGGCAGTGAGAGGAGCTATGGAGCTGCTAACAAACATTGAACATCAGCTGGTCTATTGCATTTGTCAGAAAAATTCCCTAGACCACTTGAGTGAGCTGAGAGGACACTGTACAATTTGGCCATGTGGGAAAGTGCACTGTACCTTTTGACAAAGAGATTGGCTTTCACAGAAGTATGGATTGGATTCAATTTTCTTCAGAAGAAGAGCTTCACAATATACTACTACAGGAAAATCATGCTACTGATGGAGTAAAGCTCATGTTCAAGCTCAAAAACCCAAATATTTATAAGGGGATCAAGCATCTGATGAAGAGAAAGATTTTTGAGATCATCACTGCCTATTAACCAAGGTAAATAAAACTTAAATAAATAAATATGTATTTAATTAACTGTGTTTAATTAAATAGTTAACAGAGATATTAATTGTTGTATTTTTCTGCACTTCCTTATGTGACTCTTCCCCTGTCAATAAGAAGCATTCTTTTTACCTTAAAAACAATGAGGATGCATAGTAGGACAAGAGCAACCTGTGCTTTGAGGAAGCTTTTGCTTCTAAAAGCAATTATTGAGAATAAAGAGAGAATCTGAGAGGAACAGAGCATAAGCTCTAGAAAGAGAACAGAGGAAATGCTGCTTTGCCCATGGCTGACTACTGCGGAGATCAGGTGAGAATCACCTGTATCAACATGGAATGACTAAAAGAACATATTGAATAGAAAAAAGGGATGATACAGAGTATTTGTTCAGTATAAAATTTAAGCAGATTTTTAAAAACACACTAAATAAAAGTATTTTACAAATGGGCTAGAAGGATACATAACTCACAATGTAGTTTACCTGTGTGGAGGGCAAGACTGGGGATGAGGGAGTAGCAAACTGTGATCGTTTATTTCTTGAAAACGGCTACCTAAAAAAAACAGATGGGAAGCAATATGACCGAATGTTAAAAGTTTTAATTCTGGATGATAGGAATAAAAGGTGTTTGTTGTTTTATCCTTTAAGTTTTTCTGTATTTTAAGCAGTTCTAGAATGTAAATAAAAGTAAAATACAAATATCCAGCCAAGGTTCTCAAGATAGATCTTTTAGTTTCTTTTTATAAAGTTAAGTCCATTTTAAACAATCAGCCTTGACATTATTAAAAGGTATTCCTTGAAAAAATAAAGTTTTGTTAGAGGTTTTAAACATTGGGAAACTCTGGTTGTGGTTTCAGATTTCATACTTCAGATGCAACAGGATGAAACCATTGTCAAAGAGAACACAAAGTTTGACTCTTGTTCCAACACAACACCTTGTACACACCCATTCATTCCTCCCTGGCCCCTCATTCTTTGCAAGTCCTGTTAGTGTTTTCCATGGAGGAAGCAAGATATCTTACTTCAAGGCATACTCATTTTCCCTGTACTTTTTTCTCTCTGAGGAAAACAAAACATTCTATAGGCGGAGCTTGTGAACAACAGCCTCTTTAAATACCAGAGCCTCCACCCTTACCTGACAACTTCAGCGCCAGCATCCTGCCCAGAAAAGACACAATTAGCCAAAATGATCCCTGGAGGTTTAACTGAAGCCAAACCTGCCACTCCAGAAATCCAGGAGATTGCTAACACGGTGAGTGAACGCAGCCCAAGGAAAGGTTTGATCCTAAATCTTGGTTCCTAGGTTGGCCCTGGGTTAAATATGTTGGTGAACAGGAAAACCGGAACGTGGGGAAATGAGTGGTTTTGTTTGGACTTCCTTCCAACTGAAAATTTTTTCAGATAAAATCTCTGATAATCCTGAGAGTGGTCTTGAGCAAGTCACATCCCTTCTCTGAGCCTCAGGTTTCCCATTTTAAAAGAAGAATTTTTATGGGATCATCTCTAAAGCTCTTACAATGTATGATTCTAAGATTACTAATTCAGCTTCTGATGAAATTTGTCTTTTCTCACTGAGTGTAGCCAACATGTAATTAAAGTCTAGGCTGTTAACTATTGATGAACTAGACTTTAAATGCACTTTTAATGAGTTAAATGTAGAATAAATCATAAAAATGATCCACTTACAAACTTCCTACAAACTTGTCTCAATGGACAATGTTTTCGTATTTGGGAGATTACACTAATAACTAATAGAGAAGTGACATAGTCTATGGTGATTTCAAAATTGATTATGGTGAAAATAGAACTCAATGTGTTTAGCAGGTTAACATTTTTCTAAGTGTTGTCTGATTTGTTATCACCTATCAAATAAAAATTGATTGTATTACATTTTTATGAAAATAAAAAATATATAAATTACTATTTTAGATTTATAAATTGTTGCCCTATTTCCTTCCGTCATTCCTTCCTGCCCTTTCATTCTATGACACTGGCAAAGACTAGCTTCACGTGTAAGTGGAAGAGACAGGATTCTCTATGTTAGAGCACAGAGAAGGTCTCTTTTGCCTGGAATTCTATCACTCATTCTGCGGGGATAAGTATTTTCCTTTCAAGTGTTCTTTTAAAACAGTAAATACCTTCTCACTTGTCCTTTCTTGAAGAAGACAATATTAAGTCACTAATGCCTTCACTGGAATCCCTATATTGTCAGTGTTCTTAAACTTGAATGGGCACACGGATCACCTGGAAGTCTTGTTAAAAGATCAGATTCTGACTCAGTAGGTCTAGGATAGGCCTGGGGTTCTGCATTTCTAATCAGCTCTGGTGATGCCCAGACTGTGGTCCATGACCTCACTTGCCTGCAGGACTAGAGATACAGGGTATTCTGAGAAGTTGACAGGAGATAGGCTTTCTAAAATCAGAGGGCAGCAAAAGACTCAATTTCATCTGTGAAGTGAAAATAACACCTCTTGCCTTGCCACTCCAAGCTGTAAGGACTAAGAGCACATGCATAAAAAAGACTTGGAGGGAATTCCCTGGTGGTCCAGTGGTTAAGACTCCATGCTTCTAATCCAGGGATCATGGGTTCAATCCCTTGTCAGAGAACTAAGATCCTGCATGCTGCGAAGCACAGCCAAAAAAAAGAAATGACTTGGAAGTGAACGTGCATAAGTGAGGCATCACAATTGTTTACTTTTGATTTTTGCTTGAGATTATTCCTGACCTGGGAAAATTCCTGAGACTCTCCAGGGACCAGAGCTCTAAGGGGGCTGGGAATAACAGATATTTGAAATATAGAAGATAGAAGGTGCAGAAAATTGTAATGATTTTTATAAAGCCTATCTTGGTTTGCAAGTATAATTTTTTTAAGTAACAACTTATAAGAAGGCCTTGCATTATTAATAATATCTATCAGTAAGCCACACCTTAAATGTATAAATTAAGTTGAAAGTGTGTTTCTTCCGGCTCACCTTGGGCTTCAACTCTGTCAGAGAGGTAGAATAAGAGTTAATTATTGAGTAGCTACATCAGCCCAGAAAGATGCTTTGCAGTTTTGATAGCCTTGTCCTTCATTTAGCCTTTCATTTGAATTTTATAATCCCTGGGGGAAAGAGGGAAGACATCACATCAGTTTTTCAGATGATGAAACTGAGATTCAAAGAGGTTAATAACCATCTAATCAAGAAGTTCGCCTATCTCCAGATTTATGGCAGCAACATGATGAAGCTTGTGGAGTGAGGAGAATATACTGGAAGGAAACAATGTTGCAAACTTGCCTTCTCTGTGCAAGCAGCCAGCCTTCCTTTAAATCAATATGAAAAATGAATATCAATGAATCATTTCTTGAATACCTCTTAGGTGTCCAGCATTGTGTTAAATGTTATAGAAGATCCATAAGGACTATAAGATATAGCCCCTGCCCTCAGGAAGTTTACAACCCATTTAGGGAAGTCAAGATATCTAGAGCATAATATAAAACATTTTCCAGTTAAGTGCTTTTTCATAATCATAGGTTTGGAACCAGGAAAAATATAGAGATTACTGGTCAAACATTCTTACTTTCAGGTGAATAATTCCTGTGTGGCAGCTCTGTTCCTCCAGTACTAATCTCACAATTATCACTTGTATTCCCTTAGTCACAGGAGACAGCCTCAGGTGACAATTCCCAGTTTAAGGGCTGGAATATTGAGGAATAGTCAGCACAGAAAACATTTTAGAGTTTAGGAAGCACTTTCACTTCAATTATATCATTCATTCCCCCACAAAAAAACCCCAAGAGGCAGATATTACTCCAACCAGTTTTTTGGTGAGGAAATTTAACCAACACCTTCTCCAAATTATAGAATTATTTACGTTCCTGGGCAGGGCCAGGGAAATGGATATGTGTAGGTAATTACATTCTTAATGTGATTTGATAGGGTCCCAGGGAAGACCTCCACTTACCTGTCATTTACCTTGAAGTCTTATTCCTTTGCTGTTTTACTGTGTTTCTAGTTTTAAAATTCACCTATTAAAATGCAGATATACTTGGAGGAGATGAAGTTTATCAGCCTTCCCTGTTTTTATCAGAGAGCTTCTCAGTGGAATTCGAGCTGAAGGAAGGACCCGGTAGGGAGGAAAAGAAGGGGGGAGGTCATCACACATAAGGGGGAGAGCATCAGAGAAAAGTGATGACCACAGGTCCAGGGAATTTGACATCAGAATGAAAGAGAGAGCTTGGATCAGAAAGAGAAGAAAACCAAACAAAGGGCTTGGGGTGGAGAAGTGTTGAACATGTTTGAAGGCAGAAGGAAGGACTTTCTCTATTCTGAAGATAAGAGAGACTGGATGGTAATAGGTGGTATCAGGTATTAAAGGCTGTTAACGGTACTTGGGTCCAGAGTGTGTTAGTTGCTTAGTCGTGTCTGACTCTTTGCAATCCCATAGACTGTAGCCCCACCAGGCTCCTCTGTCCATGGGATTCTCCAGGCAAGAACACTGGAGTGGGTTTCCATTTCCTTCTCCAAAGGAACTATAGAAAGAAAGAAAGTGAAGTCATTCAGTCGTGTCCGACTCTTTGTGACCCCACAGACTGTAGCCTACCAGGCTCCCCCATCCATGGAATTTTCCAGGCAAGAGTACTGAAGTGGGTTGCCGTTTCCTTCTCCAGAGTACAGAGGGAAAAAGCCCCTCCTTCAATATTCTCTCTACTTCTCTTCTATCTTCTTTCCTATCTGGGGAAACAAGCTATTATGAGGGAAAACAACCCTGGTTTCTTCATTCAGAAAACTTTGATTTGGGAATTTCCTGGTGGTCCAGTGGTTAGGACTCAGCATTCCCACTGCTGAGGGCCTGAGTTCAATCTCTGGTCAGGTAACTAAGATCCCACAAGTCACATTGTGTGGCCAAAATTAAAATTAAAAAAAAAGAGAAAATCAATTATGTACACAGTACTGAGTAAATTGCAATAGGAAGAGAAGGGACATAAACATGGTCCTACCCTCAGGGAAATTTGTAAAATAAGTTGAAGAAAAGGGATACACACAAGGAAACAAAGACTCAAGCATGGCCCCATCCCTGAATATGTGTATTTAATATGTGTAATTAATTATTTAAGATGTAAATTATTGATATGTGTGATTATTTATTATGTAAACACTTAATATATGTAATTAAGGACCAAATGAAGGGCCCACTGGCAAGAGCCTCTGGATCATTTTGGCTGATCCATTATCTTATGTCATATGTGAAAAATCATTGGTTGAGAATTCTGAGTATGTTTATATACAGAAAAGAAATGTTATAGCAATAATTTTTATTTTTAGAAATAAGAGCTATTATTACACACACACAGATGCATACACACAAAACATACACATGAGCATACACATCTCTAAGTCAAACCTGGCTGCTGAATACCATTCCTGGCATACACACAGACCATAACTTTTGTCTGCCAGGACACCACACAAAACCTACAACAAAAACAACACACAAACACCCCATCTGCACACCATTATGGACACACCCGGGAGCTTAGCATGCTGTGGCTCTTACTCACCCACAAATGTGTGTTCTCCTCTCTGACCACAGCCTTCTCATCAAGCAGCTCTTCCATCGCCCCCACGTACAGAGAAGCTGCGGTTCAGCCACACCAGAGTCCTTCAGGCACTTAACCTCCCTTCTGCATCAGAGCATGCCTCAGCCCACTCGATCATTCACCCAGCTGGATCCCATCATGGGTGGTTTCCTACGCTCCTCCACCCTGATTTCCATGACCCCGTGAGCTCTGGCATTCCAGTCCTCAATCAGAGGTCACTCCCACTGCCACCACTTCCTCCTCAGATTCTACTCCAGCTTCAGAGAACTTTGCTCAAGGAAGATGTAGAATCACAGAAAACTCACCCTTTACAAATCTATGAATTCATACCAGTGAATAATGGCTACAGGGCCCTGGGGTGGCCGGATAGCCTTCCAGTCACATCCTGTGGGTTCTTTTCTAGAAGCCCTACAGAGGTGGAACTGGACCTCTCGCCTCAGGTTCTCAGTCCTTCCAATCCCCATGGCCTGACCAGATGGCATTTCAGTTCTTTCTCTTAGAAGATTGCAGACATCTGGTGTGAAAACCCTCTGATTTACTTTTCCTTGCTGACTGCATGCCTCTCTCTGGTCTAGGACTTTGTCCTCCTTTCTTAAGGCAGGTGCCATTATTTCTTGTATGCTGGTTGCCTTGCCCCATACTTCTCTGGCCCTCAAAACATAGGTGACAAATGTCCACAAGCCACCTCTCACCAACCCCACTGTACTTTCATGCTGCTACACAAACTCTTTGTTACTCTCTAAAACGTTGCAAAAATGGCCTATCCATGCTGCCACCATAATCCTTCTATTCATTTTTCCTAAATTATGCATAGCCCAAGTGTGTTTCTGCAGGATGATTACAGGTTGGGGAAGGTAGGAGAAATGCCTGTATCTTTGGTGCAGCAAGGCTGAACTCCTCATATCCCAGAGAATTAACTACTCACCAAGATTCATCCTCTGCAGCAACAAGAAAAGCTTGAACAGCTCTGGGGTGACTGCACTTTATCAGCTGCTCCTCCCTGATAGCGTCCTTCCCCTGGTTTGGACCCCAACCTATACCGTTCCCTTCAGCACCTCAACCACCACCATGCATGCAGATTGAAGAAAGTAAGGGGCAACTATGCACAGCTTAATGTTTGTCTATTTACCACCACACTGGACCACCATTCCCCACTGGTCTTCACCCTCCTAGCACCCATCCTGGGGGGATCTTTCACCACCAACCTACCTTCTTAAGGTTTCATGATCAACTCCTTTCTACTCTTCCCCTTTCCTCCTCCTCACCTGAAATCTCATCATCCAGGTTCATAGCATCCAACAATAGAGCAATACAAATCTGTTTTGCTGGAAAGAAGGAGCAGGGCTACAGGCTGTAAGTACGGTGAACCTGCAGTCAGGGTGCACAGTCTGGCAGGTGTCCATGCACTTATGAAAATGAACAAGGACATTTGAAATCAACTCTCCAATGGAAAATTCTGGACTTGTGGGCTGCATAGATATTATGGAAAAACCCAAATTATAGATTTGGATGTGTTTCTGGGACAATAAGAAATAAAAATATCTGATACAGGGTTCAAAAAAAGATAAACCAGATACTCACTATTCAAGGTATTTAAAGCTTTAAGTATAATTAATAATTTTTCATCCTTTAACTGTCATGTTCTCTCACAGCCTCAGGTTCCTCACCTGCAAAGTAAAGCTTAAATAGATAATTCAGGGTTTATTGTCAAGATTAACCCTTCCCAACTCAGCTCCTAACATGACAGGTACCCAGTATTGGCTCCAAAGGGTGAGGATGGGGGAAGCAATAAGACACTGAACTTGTATATCTAGGGTGAAACAGATCACCAGCCCAGGTTGGATGCATGAGACAAGTGCTTGGGCCTGGTGCACTGGGAAGACCCAGAGGGATGGGGTGGAGAGGGAGGTGGGAGGGGGGACCGGGATGGGGAATACATGTAAATCCATGGCTAATTCATTTCAATGTATGACAAAAACCACTGCAATGTTGTAAAGTAATTAGCCTCCAACTAATAAAAATAAATGGAAAAAAAAATAAATAAACTACAACACCAAAAGACAAAAAAAAAAAAAAGACACTGAACTCTTCCCTAGCTCATTCTCTCTGCACACTTCGCCACTTTTCTCTTCTCTTTCTTGTGCCCTGTCTCTTCCCATTTCTCTTTTTTTCTTCACTATTTGTCTTCTTCCTTTCTCTGCTTTGCAACCTCACTTTCCATCCCCAAAAATCAATCACATTTTTCCCATCTATTCTGGAGATTTCCCATCTATACAGTAGAAATGGCTGGTGGTCCATGAAGTGTCTGCCCTTCAAAAATGGTCTGAGAGATCAAAGAATTTGCAAATGTCTACGTGTTTTTTTGGCTGTGCCATGCAGCTTGCAGGCTCTCATTGCCCAATCAGGGATTGAACCAAGGCCCTGGCCATGAGAACACCAAGTCCTAACAACTGTACTGCCAGGGAACTCCCCAAATGTCTAGGTCTTTGAAAATGGTTGTGGTACCCAAACTGAGGCATCAATAGAAAAGGATTCAAACCATTTGCCCACTGAAGAGAAGGACCAGATGGCCTTGGGAGAGCCCTAGATGCACTGGAGGCCTGATTAAAGCCATATATGCACATAAAAAGTTATGGGCAGGGAGGCAACTTCCCAATAAACACAGTGTATCAAACACACACACTTGTTTCCTTTCCTTCTAAGTGATAAGAAAAGGTTAGAGGGGAAAGTCACACCCACAAATATGAAGACAATGAGAGACAGGCAAACACCTCAGAGATATCAACATTATTTTGTGGATTTTTTTTCAACAAAACTTTGAAAGATGGAAAACACAAACAATGTAAAATTATTTGAGTCATTTAGACAGAGCCTAAGCCACATAGGGGAATGTCTGAGTCAGAAGCAAGCAGATTCATGGTGCAGAACTCCAAAATGGCTCAAGCACTGGCAACATCAGAAACCTAGGAAGACAAGAGTGAGCCATGCAGCTAAAACCAGGAGAACTGATGGAAGATTGAGAAGCAGTTACACTGTGCCTAGGTCCTTCCCTCTCACTATTCTCTACCCTAAAAGACAAGCTATTTCCAGTCCTCCACACAGACAGAAGATTAGAACTCTACTCTTAGCAGAAACTGAGTCAGAGAAACCATAGCAGGCACTAGTGTATCATGCCCAGCTGAGAGCAGGATTTCAGTATAGGGAGACCCCGTACTGAAAACTGATGGACTTAGTAAAAATTTACATATTCCATTTGAGATTCTCCAGCTGCCTTTTCATGCTTGGTTCAGGAATGCTGGCATCTAAGCTTGTATCCCCCTCTGGTAGACAGAAGAATGGCCTTCAAAGATGGCCACATTCTAGTCCCTGAAACCTTCCATGGCAAAGGGACTTGCAGATGTGATTAAATTAAGGACCTTGAGATATGCTATACTATTTTTGCAAATTTGAGTCTGAAATTTTTTTTTAAGATCTTTTTTTAATGTGGACAATTTTTGTTGAAGTCATTATTTATTGAGTTTGTTAACAACATTGTTTCTGTTTTACGTTTTGGTTTTTTGATCACAACGTATGTGGATTCTTAGTTCCCCAACCGAGGATCAAACCTGTGTCCCCTTCACTGGAAGGCAAAGTCTTTAACTACTGGACCACCAGGAAAGTCCCTGAAATTATTTCAAAATAAAAAAAACTTTGTAATTAAGTAGGAATTACTGGTCTTCCACTTTTATTAATCAAAGATGTATTTAACTATTTGCAAACACATATTTAACAAATTTGTAAATCACGTACATGGAGTTCAATATAGCTTTGGTAATTTGTTTCCATTTGTTGACAAAAAATTGATCAGCTCATTTAAGAAAGAAATGGAAATTTTATTCGAGCTGAATTTGAGGATTATAACCCAGGAAGAGCATCTCAGAAAGTTCATCTAATGTTCCACCCATTAGAAGTCAAGGCACAGTTATATAAGTTTTTGAGACCAAGGGCTGTACATCAAATGATGTTTAGTTGACAGTTTATTTAATCCAGATCTAAGCAGCAATATGGTATGTCATGTGACACCTTACAAGATCAAGGAGGAATATTATCTTTGAAGGAGTTGTCTTGTTGATGCTAAGAGAACGTTGCTCTTTATGGTTGAGCAGGTATTCCTGCTAATGGGGGTGGTTTGGTCGATGCATACTGCGGATACACAATGCACAGTGTGGGCCAGGAAAGGGGAGGCCAATGGGCAGCGAATTTTTTTTTGTTGTTTAAACTTCTCTTGTCTTGATGTAAAAACATGACTTCTATTTCATACTCTTCTTTTCTTAAGGTTAAACCGCAGCTTGAAGAAAAAACAAATGAGACATATGAAGAATTTACAGCTATAGAATATAAAACTCAAGTGGTTGCTGGAATAAATTACTACATTAAGGTTAGAATTCAACATTCACTTCAGCACTAAAAGATATTGTATCTTTCATTTTATGTGATGTTCCTGTCATCCTTACTTTATCATTTGTTCCTTCTCCTCATCCTAAATCAGGACACCTACCTAGCATGATACTTCCCAAGTGTTAACTCTCAAACTTGGCACATGATGGTATATTTATATCATCTTTTTCTTGTGATATTAGAAGGCTTTCTTCTACTGATTCTTAACTTAATTTCCAGAAGATCTAAAGAAAAAGATTCGGAATTCAGAGTGTGTTTAGCTCATAACCATGGCTTCTTCATGTGGGATCTTCGGGATGTGGGGCTGGACCAGATGCTATCTTGAAGCTCTTTCTGTCTCAAAGCTTTGTGATTCTATGTGCCTGAATTGAATGAACCTAAGGAATGATTTGAATCAGTAATTGAGAAAATAATTTAAACCACTTTCACCCTTTAAATAAGCATTTTGATTAATGTAATTTAAATACATGTGGACTTCCTAATAGTCCAGAGACTAAGACTCCATGCTCCCAATGCAGGGGGCGCAGATTCGAGCCCTGGTCAGGGAACTAGATCCCATCTGCCACAACTAACAGTTTGTGAGCCACAACTAAAAAACCTGCATGTCACAATGAAAATAGAAGATCCTGCCTACTGCAACTAAGACCCAGGGCAGCCAAATAAATAAATAAATATTTTAGAATTTTCATTGTCTAAACCAAAAACAAAAGTGGAAATTCTTATCATAGTTTTCTAGGTCCCAGATTCATGTCCAAACTACCATTTCAGTCTTCATACAAATGATTTCCCAGGAAGATCCTTTTATTTTAGAAGAAAAACTAGATTCTCCATCCCTGGGCCCTGCTCAGTTTTACCTCTGGGCATTTATAAAGCAAGTTCTGGTATAGATATGGGAACAACACATCCCAAATTTTCTAGGGCAATTCTGATTTTCTTCTTCTTCAAATGATGTGACAACGTATCCCAATTTGGGAGTCAGAAAATAGAATCACAGAAAAGGCTGTGACCTGTTTTCTTGATCTGTGCATCCTAGAAAATAAAATGTAACTCTGGATTTCATTTGTGTACGGGACCTATGCCTCTTGCCATGTCTTTAACCTGTCCTTTCTCTTATAAAAATAAAGTGGTAGGTTTATGTAAGTGTTAGTCACTCAGTTTTGTCTGACTATTTGCAACCCCATGGACTGTAGCATGCCAGGCTCCTCTGTCCATGGAACCAAGGGTCTAAAAATGGTGGTCCAGGAATGCTATTCCAAAAGAGGTTATTGCAGCGACGTCTTTATAGGTTTGTAGATTTTTCATTTGATACGGATCCACACAAATAAATCAATCTCCATTTTCTTTTTCAACTTCCAGATACAAACAGGTGATAATCGTTATATTCACATTAAAGTATTCAAAAGCCTTCCTCAACAAAATCAGTCTTTGAAACTTACTGGCTACCAAGTTGACAAAACCAAGGATGATGAACTGGCTGGCTTTTAGCAGCGTGTTCCTAAGGTGGTCGATTCTTTCCTCTGGCACCTGATTAATGACTCCTGCTAATAATAAATGTAGCTATCAATAAAAAAGCATTCCTTTTCCAATAAATTAATCTCTTCAACTAGTTCTCGTCTATTTTATATAATAATAATTACCGTTTCTTTCTCAAAATCAATTTATATCTTGAGATATAAGAAATTCCATAAAAACTGATATCAACTGGAAATCTTAGAAAAATTACTGAGGCCTAATGCAACTGTTCATGGGATTCTCAAGGTAAGAATACTGAAGTGGCTTGCCGTTCCCTTCTCCGGATGAGGAAAAAGATGGAAACAGTGACAGATTTTATTTTTTCTTGGCCTCCAAAATCACTACAGATGGTGACTACAGTCATGAAATTAAAAGATGCTTGCTCCTTAAAGAAAAGCTATGACAGACCTAAAAGTTGGACACAACTCAGCGACTGAACAACAGCAACAAACATGTGTCTACATGTTTTAGTGTATATAAAATGTTTTTATTTCTCTTGGGTATATACCTATGAGTAAAATTACTGGTTCAAGACAATTCTGTGTTCAAAGAGTTACATTCAAAGAACTTATGAACTGCTTTCCAAAGCAGCTGCCTTATTTTACTCTCCCAAAAGCAGTGTGTGAGAGTTTGGACTTTTCCAACATCCTCATTAACATTTGTTTAGCTGACTTTTTGATTCTATTCTTCCTACTGGCTGTGAAATGATTTCTTATCATGGTTTTTACTTGCATTTCCACGATGACAAGCATCTTTTCTTGAGTTTATTATTCATTTGCATATCTTCCTTGGAGAAATGTCTATTCAGATCATTTGTCTATTTCTAAATTGGTCTATTTGTCTTTTTATTATTGAGTTTTATGAGTTTTGCATATTCTGGATATAAGGTACCTTACCAGATATATAATTTGCAAATATTTTCTCTCAATTTTCTTGTTGTCTTTGCACTCCTTTTTTTTTATAAGTAATATTTTTAAATTCTTATTTATTTATTATTTGACTGCACTGGGTCTTAGTTGAGGTAACCATCTCTGAGTTGCAGCATGCAAACCCTCATGCATGTGGGATTTAGTTCCCTGACCAGAGATCGAACCTGGGCCCCTTTCTTGGGACCATGGAGTCTTAGCCACTGGACCACCAGGGAAGTCCCATCTTTGCGTTTCTTGATAGTGTTCTTTAAAGCACAAAAGATT
The DNA here is from genome assembly GCF_023699985.2 of Odocoileus virginianus. Classification (NCBI taxonomy): domain Eukaryota; kingdom Metazoa; phylum Chordata; class Mammalia; order Artiodactyla; family Cervidae; genus Odocoileus; species Odocoileus virginianus. The sequence continues at coordinate 9,407,570 of NC_069677.1, forward strand.
TTAATTTTAATGAAATTCAAATTATCCATTTTTTCTTTTATTGTTTTTGCATTTGGTGTCAAATCTAAGGAGCCTTTGTCAAACTCAAGTTCATGATGATTTTCTCCTGTTTTCCTCTGAAAGTTGTATTGTTTTAGCTTTTAATTTGAGTCTTTGATCCTTTTGAGTTAATTTTATAAGTATTAGTAATATGATGTAAGGATTCCATTTCATTCTTTTACATATGGTTATCTAATTTTTGCAGCATGACATGTTGAAAAGATTATTCTTTCCCACATTAGTCTTTGTGTCCTGGTTGAAAACTAGCTGATTACAGTCCCATGAGTTCATCTCTGGACCTTAATTCTGTTTCACTAATTTACATGTATATCTCATGCCAGTACCATACTTTCTCAATTATTGTTGCTTTGTAGTAAGTTTTGAAATCAACAAGTGGTGAGTTTTCCAACTTTTTCAAGAATGTTTTTGTTCTCCTGGATCCTTTGAACTTCCATATGAATTTTAGAATCAGCTTATACATTTCTGCAAAAAAGTCAGCTAGGATTCTGATAGGAATTGTGTAGAATCTGTAGATCAATTTGGGGAGTAGTGCAATCTTAACAATGTTAAACCTACCAATACACAAATAAGGATGCTTCTCCAATTACTTACACCTTCTTTAACTTCTTTTGAGAATGTTTTATAGTTTTCAGAGTATATGTTTTACACTTCTTTTTGTTAAATTTATTCTATGGATGCTATTGTAAATAGAATTGTTCTCTTAATTTCATTTTTGTTTTTAGTTGTACATGTATAAAAAATACAATTGATTTTTATGTATTGGTCTTGAATTCTTCAAACTTGTGAACTTGTTTGTTGGTAGATTCCTTAGGATTTTCATATACTTCAAGATCACGTCATCTGCAAAGAAAGATTGTTTTACTTCTTCCTTTCCAAATTGGATACCTTTTATTTTAATTAAGTACTTAATTGTACTTGTTAGAATCTCCAAAGTTGAGTAGGAGTGGTGAGAATGGATATCCCTGTCTTATTCGACCTTTAGGGGAAAACATCCAGTCTATCACCATTAAGTATAATGTTATCTAAGGGGTTTTTGTAGACACACTTTATCAAGTTGAGGATATTCTCTAATATGTTGTGTTTTTTATGATGAAAGGACATCAGATTTTGTCAAATGCTTTTTTTCTTGCATCTAGAGATGACAATGTGGTTTTGTCTTTTTATTCTATTGATAAAGTATGTTACATTAATTAATTTAAGAATGTTAAGTCAACTTTGCATTCTGAAATGAATTTCATGTGGTCCTAGCGTACAATTCTTTCTTACACGCTACATTTGGTTTGCCAGTATTTTGTTTAGGACTTCTGCATCCGTATTCTTAAAAGATACTCGTCTGTAGTTTTCTTCTGATGTCTTTGGTTTTGGTATCTAGATGATACTGGTCTCATAGAATGAGTTGGAAAGTGTTCCTCTCTTATTTTTTGGAAGAATTTGTGTGAAATTAATATCAATTCTTCTTTAAATGATTGGTAGAATTCAGCAGTGAAGTCGTCTAGGCCTGGTGTTTTCTCTGTGGTAAGTTTTTGATTATTAATAGAATCTCTCTACTTGTTATAGATCTATTTAGACTGACTATTTCTTCCTGAGTTTTAGTAGTATGTCTTTCTAGAAATTTTTCTATTTCATGTATATATTCTACTTTATTGACATACAGTTGTTCATAGTAATCCTTCCTTGGTGTTATCTAATGGATTTTGGACTGAATTGTTTCAGAAAGAGAGGGGACAAGTGAGAGAGATGTGAAGCAAGAAAGGAGAAAAAGGAAGAGGGGGAAAAAGAAGAGGATATTTGTTATAAAGATGCCCTGAATAATGTCTCCCACTGTGTTCTGCACTCCGCTCACTATTCAGCTAGTGCCACTTGCTAATCCCCCACCCCCAAATAATAATATAGTATATATTAAGTGTTTATTATATGCCAGGTAGAGGTCTAAAGACTTTCCACATATAATTCATTTAATTCTTATAACAACCTCATAAGGTAACTTATTATTTTCTCCCCTTTACAGAGACTGAGCAGAGAGGTTAGGTTACTTGCCCACAGCCTCATGGCTAGTTAGTAAAGTAAGGATAAAATCCCAGGCTGTTTGCCTCCAGGACCAATACTCTTAATCCCTACACTTCACTAAGAAAGGCTTAGAATTCATTTGCTCAGCTCTGCTGACCCTGAAGGAGGTACGTGAGAACTTGAAATACAGCGATTTTTTTGGTAACCACTGACAACTCTAAATGCTTCTTGATAAGGAAACTGTCCTATTCATCTGCCTTCAGCTCTTAGCACATAGAGATTTAGTTCAATAAATGAACTAAAAGAGCTCCACCGGCTGGCTAGTATTAATGCCATAGGGCTCTTAGGTAACAGGGTTTACCACAGATGATTCCACTGGCCTAATAATAAGAATCATTTTCTGAACAGTGAAAACAAGGACACAAATATCTATAGCTATATACACAGAAGAGCTGATCAAAGATATTTGAAACTCCATAATCAGATTGATGAGATTTATTTTTACTTTATCCTGATCTTGGTATAGAAAGCCTATACCACCGGTTTAAGAATTGGCCTAGGGGCTTCCCTGGTGATCCAGAGGTTAAGAATCCTCCTTGCAATGCAGGAGACACTAGACCGATCCCTCCTCTAGGAAGATCCCACATGCCTTGGAACAATTAGGCCCATGCACCACAACTACTGGGCCCTCAGGCCACAACTACTGAAGCCTGTGTGCCTAGAGCCTGTGCTCTGCAACAAGATAGCCATTGCAACAGGAAGCCCAAGCACTGCAACTAGAGAGGAGCCCCTGCTCGCCACCAGTAGAGAAAAGCCTGCACGGCAATGAAGACCCAGTGCAGCCAAAAATAAAACTAAGCTAATAAATAAATAAAAATCTTAAACAATAAGAATTAGTCTAATGAAGGACAGACAGAATCTATGCAAAGACAATTACTGCACTTCACTGTCAGAAATTAAAAACTGGAGTAAATGGATAAGTATACCATGTTGCTGATTAGGTAGACTTTACGTTAAAGAGAACATCATAATAAATAGGAATAATTAGGAAAGAAGATCAAGTAATACGTGCAGTGATTCTCAATCTTGCCTACATATTAGAACCACTTAATTTATAATGAAAAAAAAAATCTAGGTTGGAGTCCCACTGCAGACCAATTACATAAGAATCTCTGGAAAACAGTCGAAGTGATTCTAATGTTAGCTAGGGTTGAATACGTCTATGATATAAAGGAAAAGAGAAAATGGTTTAACTGAAGTACCTGCCTTAATAGAATTGAAAATAGGAAGTATGACCCAGGGAACTCCATGGCAGTCCAGTGGTTAACACTGTGCTTTCATTGCCAAAGACTCAAGTTCCACCCCTGGTTGGGGAATTAAGATCCCACACGTCTTGCAGTGTGGGGGGGAAAAAGTGTGACCCAAATCTGTCTAAGCCAGGTAAAATAAAAATAGTATGAAAATAATTTTTTATTCACTAAATGTTAAAAAATACATTTTGAGGAAAGAGGGGTGGGATGAATTGGGAAACTGGGATTCACATGTATACACTATTGATACTATATATAAAATAGATAGAGTTTATTCCCTTTTACTGGTGGATAGTCCAGAAGCAGGAGCCCCTCAGGCAGCCTGCTTGGGCTTAGCCATACGTTAGCCACCTCGTGGGGACTGGCTGGGCTGAGGCAGTGAGCGGTTGTGTGCAGCCCAAGGCCCAGCGCCCACCACTGTCACAACGGGCTGCTCATTCCTAAGCCAGGGAGAGAGAGGTGCAGCCAGAGCAGCCGCCAGCCCAGAGAGCAGATTTCTAGATTTCAGGGAGAAACATCAGCAACCTCTGATATGCAGATGACACCACCCTTATGGCAGAAAGAGAAGAGGGAATAAAGAGCCTCTTATATGAAGGTGAAAGGGGAGAGTGAAAAAGCTGACTTAACACTGAACATTCAAAAAAGTAAGATCATGGCATCCAGTCACATCACTTCATATCAAATAAATGGGGAAACAATGACAGACTTTATCTTCTTGGGCTCCAAAATCACTGTGGACAGTGACTGCAACCATGAAACTGAAAGATGCTTGCTCCTCGGAAAAAAGCTATGATGAACCTAAACAGCATATTAAAAAGCAGAGACACCACTTCGCAGACAAAGGTCTGTATAGTCAAAGCTATGGTTTTTCCAGTAGTCACGTACAGATGTGAGAATTGCACCATAAAGAAGGCTGAGCCCGGAAGAATTGATGCTTTTGAACTGTGGTGTTGGAGAAGACTCTTGAGAGTCTCTTGGACTGCAAGGAGATCAAACCAGTCTATCCTAAAGAAATTAGTATTGAATATTCATTGGAAGGACTGATGTTGAAGCTGAAGTTCCAATACTTAGGCTACCTGATGCGAAGAACTGACTCATTAGAAAAGCACCTGATGCTGGGAAAGACTGAAGGCAGGAAGAGAAGGGGACGACAAAGGATGAGATGTTGGAAGGCATCACCGACTCAATGGGCATGAGTTTGAGCAAACTCTGGGAGATAGTGAGGACAGGAAAGCCTGGCATGCTGCAGTCCATGGGGTCACAAAGAGTTGGACATGACTTATAACATGTTATAACTTATAACAACAAATAAAATAGAGAACTAATGAGAACATACTACATAGCACAGGGAACTCTACTCAATGATCTGTGGTGATCTAAATTGGAAGGAAATCCAAAAAAGAGGGGATATGTGTATATGTATAGCTGATTCACTTTGCTGTACCGCAGAAACACAACATTGTAAAACTCCAATGAAAATTAATATAAAAGAAAGGAAAATAAATTTCTCCATGTTTAAATGTATCATAATAATTTGCAAATTGGTTTAAAAGTATTCAATTGGAATAGTTTAAAATCAGTTTTAACATAGATGATTTTGTGAAATGGGAGTGGCTTATGTAAAGGTTAAGGAGGTGGTACTTGAGCAAGTAGATTTATTCCTCCAAAATTGTTCGGATTCCCAGAGTAACAAAAAGGAAAATAGATCTAAAACTGGATAAACTGTTGATGGAAAGGGTGTTCAAAAGTTGGTTGGCCGTTTAATTAAAGGCCTTATCCAAATAAAGGATCAGGTTTTTCCCCCAAAAGACATGTCTTCTCTTAGCAATACCATGGCAAGCAAAGGAAAAAAATTACATTTCTGAAACATTTGCCCCACCAAATTTGAAGTGGAATCTGGGTGAAAGAATTTGTTCTTTATGGTGAGAATTATTTTCCCTAACCCCAAAGAAAGAGACTGAGAGAATGCTCACTTGCCTTCAAAGGTGAAGGCCTCAACCCCAGCTATCTGTCAGGCACTTCCAGAATTCTCTGCCATAGACATGGATAAGTGATGTATTGGGTCAACTGAAGATTCAGAGGACATGAGGCTGCCCAGGGTTGTAGGCAATGCCTACCCTGTTTTTTCTTGGGAAACAGGATTGCTTTACTTTCTTAAGGGAGTGAATTGATTGATTTCTGACATGTTTCTCATTTAAAAGCCCAGACTCAACCTGGATGCTAATCTGAGTCTTTCCTTGCTGGAACTGAAGTTCAGACACCATGGGGAGTTTCTCCCAAGAGGCTACCTAGCACATCCATGGTGCTCTCAACAACAATATGAGAAAGTATTGATTGGATGAAGAAAAAATATCCTAATGTCAATGGGCTATTTAAACAAGGTAGTGCTTGGCCACTGACTGACTGGAAATGTTCTTGATAGACTCCTTTGGTTCAAAAGAACTTTTTTATATCATGTGGGGATTTATCATAAAGATGCATCTGCCGAGAAATCTAGAAAATGCCAATCAACCAGGTCTCATGGAGAAGAGGGACCTAAACCAGAAGAGGGACCTCACAGCCAGAACCAGGACCCAAGGCAGCTCTAAGGAACTGAGAAGCTGTGATGGTGGGTTTTTACTCTTGGGGCCGATCACTCATGGGTCTCAGCTATTCCCCACATTCTCTGCTTCTCTGTTTCTTTACACCTTTCTGCCAGCTCCAACTGACATTCTCTCTTCTATTTTGTATATTTTTCTCGGCTTCATGGTATGCATCCTCATAGGCGTGCATGCTCAGTCATGTTCGACTCTTTGCAACCCTGTGACTGTAGCCCACCAGGCTCCTCTGTCCATGGGAATCTCCAGGCAAGAATACTGGAGTGGGTTGCCATTTCCTCCTCCAGAGGATCTTCCTGACCCAGGGATCAAACCTGTGTCTCCTGCGTCTCCTGCATTGGCAGGCAGGTTCTTTACCACTGAGCCACTTGGGGCCCCTGCTTTTTCAGAACAGTGGGCTTTCCTGGCCCCTGCTGCACCTCATCGCCACTGTCCTTCAAGCGTTACCTCCCACTGCTAAGTACATCATTCTCTCAGTGTTTCTCAGTTCAGAGCCTTGAAGAATTTGATTGTCCTGATCAACTTTGTTCTAGGACTTGTCACAGGACACTGGCTAGCTTAAGGTTTGTTGGTTCTTAGGTCAATCACTCAGCCCTGATCCAATCACCATGGTATAAAGTGGGCTACCAAGGAGTGCTCTTTAAGTGGGAGCTATGAGCCAGAGTTGTCCCTAGAAAGGGCTCTGGTATGGTATCTGATCAACATGACAAGTATATGGATGAGGAGATGGATGGATGGACAGGCAGACAGGAACATTTTGTCCTCAGAAAGGTAAAGAACAATTGATTAGGGAAAGAGAGAAACTTAATGTGGGTTGAACAACTGAGCAAAGAGAGAACTGTATTTGCATGACGGAATATTTCAATGAGGTCTGACTTCAACCCAGGGATGCCCTCAACTTGTCACTGTACTCACAAGCTGGGAGCTAGCTGAGGTCAAACCTCTTATTAACATTTTGATTTTCCTCCCCAACATAATGCTGTGGGTAAACTAGGCTTTTTCTAGAAATGCTGTCGCTATTAGGAGAGATCACTTTAGACCTTTTTGGGGTTTTTGCTCTTCAGTGTTTATACTCAACTAAATAAGTTTTTTTTTAAAAAGAAACAATCAAGGCTTATCTAGAAGGCTAAATGCACACAGAAATCATGAGTAACCAAAATGATCTCTAATGTATTTGATCAGATCACCCATCTCTAGGCAGAATGTTCATTTTTCTTAATTTGAAATGAGACCACAACTTTGACTAATCTCCCAGTTTACAAATTATTCCTGGATGGTCTTATGTAGGTAGTGTGGCATGGAAGCAGAGTCCACTGCAGTAGCACTAGGTATATTATCGCTCTGTTTCCCAAACTAGTATGTTTGGAGCATAGCTTGAAAGAGACTGACTTGTTAGAAAACTTTTTTTTTTTTTTTTACCATGCTGCACCATCACATGTGGGATGTAGTTCCCTGACCAGGGATGGAAACCACATCCCCTGTGGTGGAAGCTCAGAATCTCAACCACACCAAGGAATTCCAGAAAACTTCCTTTTTACTATACGTATTTGATACATTTCATTCTCTAATTCACTTTTCAAAGATCAACAGCATTATAATATTCTCTTAGATAAACAGTCATTTGCAATCTCCATTTCTGATTTCTTGCTTTTCGGTGGGGAGGGAGTGGAACTTTATCACCTCTTAGCACACTGTATAATTGTTTTCTATTGTTTGTCTCCCCTTACTACATGAAGCTCTTTGTTGCTGTTCAGTCACTCAGTTATGTCTGACTCTTTGTGACCCCATGAATTGCAGCATACCAGGCTTCCCTGTCCTTCACGATCTCCTGGAGCTTGCTCAAACTCATGTCCGTTGTCTTGGAGATGCCATCCAACCATCTCGTCCTCTGTCATCCTCTTCTCCTCCTGCCTTCAATATTTCCCAGCATCAGGATCTTTTCTGATGCTCTTCGCATCAGGCAGTCAAAGTATTGGGGCTTCAGTTTCATCATCAGTCCTCCCAATGAATATTCAGGACTGATTTCCTTTAGGATTGACTGGTTTGATCTCCTTGCAGTCCAAGGGACTCTCAAGTCTTCTCCAACACCACAGTTCAAAACATCAGTTCTTTGGCTCCCAGCTGTCTTTATGGTCCAACTCTTACATCCATGCATGACTACTGGAAAAACCATAGCTTTGACTAGACAGACCTTTGTCAGCAAAGTAATGTCTCTGCTTTTTAATATACTGTCTAGGCTTGCCATAGCTTTTCTTCCAAGGAGAAAGAACTTTTTAATTTCATGACTACAGTCATCTGCAGTGATTTTGGAGACCAAGAAAATAGTCTGTCACTGGTTCTTTGAGAAAGAAAGCTCTTTGAGCGCAAAACCCTTTTTTAATATGTTTTGTTCACTGATTAGTAGTGAAACTGATTAGTAGTGAAACTGATTAGCACTATTAGCATTGGCTAATAGTGCCTAGAATTTGAATGTGGAAGGCACTCAAATACTTGTTAAAAGAATTTGCAAATGGGTTATCATGGTATTTCCTTTATGGTTATCTTCCATTTTGCAGTGAAAGGGCCTAACTCTTCTCTGAACTTTTGTACCTTGTTTTTTCTCTCTTTCTGGCTAAATCTTACCTATCCTTCAGGGTCTTCCTTGGTGGCTCGGACAGTAAAGAATCTGCCTGAAGTGCAGGAGACCCAGGTTTAACCCCTGGGTCAGGAAGATCCCCTGGAGAAGGGAATGGCTGCCCACTCCAGTATTTTGGCCTGGAGAATTCCATGCAGAGAGGATCCTGGAGGGCTATAAGTCCATGGGATCACAAAGACTCAGACACAACTGAGTGACTAATACTTACCTATCCTTCAAGCAACAAAATCAATACATTGTTGTAAGGCAGCAATTACATGCAAGACACTGTTTGAGCACACAAATCAACTTTCAAAAGCAATGCACCACCTGTTTCTTAAAAACTGGAGGCTTTAAATGCCATTCATCACAAACTAAACACACTAATATTCATTTACACTAAAAGTCATCCATACCATAATTACATTTTCATAATATTGGAATGATTCAAGCATCCTGCTAAAATTGGATTAGCTAGACAGTACTTTAGAGCAGACGTGAAATGCTGGAAAGGCTGTTATGAATCTTTTCCAATGATTCTGGTTCTGAACTCCCTGTTGGACAACTTTGTTGAGTCTTATTTTTATTCTTGCATGAATCCATTTAATTCACTCTTACATCTAATAATTATTAAACATCAGCTGTCATGTGGGTTCTTCAGTAGCTCAAACAGTAAAGAATCTGCCTGCTATGCAGGAGATCCAAGTTCAATCCCTGGGTCAGGAAGATCCCCTGGAGAAGGGAATGGCAACCCACTCCAGTAGTCTTGCCTGGAGAATTCCAGGGACAGAGTCTGGAGGGTTCCAGTCCATGGGGTTGCAAAGAGTCAGACACAACTGAGTGACTTTTACTTTTTTCACTTTTTCTGTCATGTACCATTCAATAACAGGCAAGTCCTAGAGAAAATCTTTTTCATTGCTGGCACAAGGCAATTTTTTTCTTGTTGAAAGACTATAATATAATCTTCACAAAAGTAGGTCTCGTTAAAAAAAAAAAAGTAGGTCTTGTTTATCAATATTCTCAACAACAACAGTATCTGATCCATGGTAAATGCTCAAAATGCTCTAGTGCACAACCTGACAGTCAACATACTGAACACACAAGCCTATCCACAACCCTTCTGGGAGCATTGATCTAACTGTGCCAGAGCCAGGAGGCTTGCGTTTAAACTGTGGTAGGCAGGCTTCTAGAATGGCTCTCCAAGATGCCCCACTCTAATTCTTCAGACTGTGAATATGAGACACTACATCTGTGATGTTACATTACCCAGAAAAAGGGATTTGCAGATATAATTAAAGTTGTAATCAGTTGACTTAAAGTTAAAACAAAGGAAAATTATTATGGCAAAACTAATACACACCCTTTAAAAGCAGTTTGTTTGGCTTGTAGCAGAAAAGGAAGTCAGATCCCAAGAATGAGGGTTCAATGTACCATTGCTAGCTTGAAAAGGGAGGAGACCATAGCCTCCTCAAGAAATGTGGGTGGCTTTTAGAAGCTCAGAGTGGCTGATGAGAACCAGCAAGATATCAGGAACTTCAGTCTTAGAACTGAAAGGATCTGAATTCTACCAACTGAATGAGCCTGGATGTAGGTTCTTCGCCTGGAGACTCCAGAGAAGAGCCCAGTCACAAATTGATTGCAGCCTGTGAGACCCCAGGCAGGGAACTCAGTCAAGCTTTCCTAGCCTTCTGACCTACAGAACTATAAGATAACACAGAAGTGACTTTAAGCTGTTAAATTTGTTAAACAGCAACAGAAAATGAATACAATCATTGAAGGAGTCTTTTGGGCCTAGAAAAGAGAACAACAGTCTCAAAGGCCCCTTGCTGAATCATCTAACTTCGGAGAAAACAAAGCATAACTTTAGTTCCATCCTGATGCTCCAGGCCAGTTGCATCTATCTGGGACTTATCACCCCCTGTCCGGAAACCTACCACCCCCTACACCTGCCCAGAAGGCTTATCACCCCCTGCCCAACTACAAGTGTCATCTCAACAAAAGAATACTCAAAATATCCCACCTGATTGACGTTTCCCTTATCGCTTCCACAAACCTCCCTATAAGTATGAAGCCTCCCTGATCCCTTTTGGTGCTCAGCCTGGTCGTTAGGCCAACTGTCGCCCCTCCTTGCCTGAATAAAGGTAACCTACTTCTGCTGAGGTCATCTTTCCTTTTCTGACTCGCCGGAACTGTGCCTTACAATCATCCTGTACTAGAAGTCCATCATGTAAGCCGTCTTCTACTTTTCCATTTTCTGAATTTGTTTTCCTTTTCACTGTCCACAGAAACATTATCCAGGAAAATACTTCCACCCAACAATAGTTTTTGCATATAAAAATAAGGTACTAAGAGAGTTTCCTTGGATACTATCCAGGCCATATTACTGCCCTTTAACTTACGAGCAATAAACTTAGAGATAAATAAGAGATAAAACCATCAATGACCAAAAAGGTCTACACTGATGTCAATAAATTTATAAAATTCAAAAAGGTACAATATAAATCAAATTACGTATTGAAATTGTATTCAAATACTCTTACAAGAACTTACTGTCTCAACTGGGAAAACAATCAAATAAATATGTACACTGAGTCAGAAAATTATTTTAATAGTTACAAAACATTTTTTTTTACAGAATCAGTATAAAATAGCAGTTGATTTCTCCATAATTATCAGAATTATTTATATGTGAGGTCTTGGCTAAGTGGGGCTGAAATCAACAAAAGGTCTTGGACTGTTGGCTCAGAAATCTTCCTGGGAAGCCCACCATGTTGATGTCTGTCATGCTTGACTCTTTATGAGATGACTCAGTCCATCTTAAAAAAAAAAAGTATCTTTTTATTCATTCTTTGGAGGCTTGAAGTGAACTCGGCAGCGTTCATTAAACACCTAAGACATGTGAACAGAAACAAAGGTCACTGAGTCATCCTGTATAAATTAGACCTGAAATTTCGGTTGAATATAACCTTCTCTGGGGTTTCCCTAATAGTTCAGATGGTAAAGAATCTGCCTGCAATGCAGCAGACCCCAGTTCAATTCCTGGGTGGGGAAGATCCACTGAAGAAGGGATAGGCTACCCACTCCAATATTCTTGGGCTTCTCTTGTGGCTCACCTGATAAAGAATCCACCTGTAATGCAGGAGACCTGGGTTCGATCCCTGGGTTGGGAAGATCCCCTGAAGAAGAGAAAGGCTACCCACTCCAGTATTCGGGCCTGGAGAAGTCCATGGACTGTATAGTTGGTGGGGTCACAAAGAGTCAGACACGACTGAGTGACTTTCACTTCACTTCATAATCTTCTTTGCCCCAAGTCAACAGGTTTAGGAAACAGAGGTGTTTCCTCACCAATTCAAACTGACTTACTAGGCACTAAGAGCACAGTGCCTAGTCTAGAAAAGACCCTGATGCTGGGAAAGATTGAAGGCGGAAGAAGAGAATGACAGCATGAGATGGTTGGATGGCATCACTGACTTGATGGACATGAGTTTGAGTAAACTCTGGGAGTTGGTGATGGACAGGGAAGCCTGGCGTGCTGCAGTCCATGGGGTTGCAAAGAGTTGGATACGACTGAGAGACTGAACTGAACTGAAGAGCACAGAATGCCTTGATATTCATTTATAATATAATTTTCATTATTTTAATAAAATTTAAATTATTCAAGGACAAAAATCATCACAAGTTAGCTTACTTAGTAACTCACAGCAAGGTCCCGTTTGTTATATGGACTGTGTTAAATCAAAATTTTGGTACAGCCATTTGATGGAATATAAAACAAGCATAAAAAAAGAATAAGAAAGCTCTTTAAATCCTAATTTGAAAAGATCTCCAAGATATATTAAGAAAAATACACTTCCATTTGTCTGATAAGAAAATATATGTATATGTGTGTACACATACAAACAAAATTTTAAAGTTACAAATATCTGAAAGCATATACATCCTTTCAGAGGAAAGGGAAAGGAGGTGGTAAAAATTAGAGAGGCATGAGAGTATAATTTTTATTGTATATCTTTTAATATTTTTTAAAAAATTAATCATGTGTCTAAAGAATTTTATATCCAATTTAAAAAATTATAAAAATCTAAAACATTTTTTCTCAGAATTTACTCTCATACTTCACTGATGTAAGGAACAAACCATTTTTAGGTAAAAAAAAAAACCAAAAAACCCACCAAAGAAACCAACCCATGTTGGCTAAAATGGACTAGCATAAAAATAAAAGAAAAATCTACGTAGGCTACTGGTATTCAATTTCTTAAACTGGGCAGTAGATACATGTTCATTTTACTAATATTCTTTACATTCGACATGTTACATGCTCTTTGGCATATGTATCTCACAATTAGAACATGAAGAAATTATATAGACTCTTTCTGGCCTTTTTGTCTTACCGCTCCTAGGTCTGACATATCCCTGGAGCTCCCAATGCTCGGACCAGAGGAGGCTTCAGATTAGTGGTTTTGACACACTGGTTGGGATGATGTACAGAACCTGGTTGAGCCTCTCCAAATCCTTTTCCTAAATAACTTAACCATTTTTGCTGGCCTATTGCACCATGGCTACAATGTCTTCCCTTGAAAACAAATAGCCTCATTTTATGTAGAGTGGATGGAGCATATTTTCTTTTAAAGTAATACCAAATCCAAAAATGCTTCACTTTTCCTACTACATTTTACATACATCAATCCCTACACTGGGTTTTCCAAACCAGATTTCATTGTACCCACCCTCATCCCATCCCAAGAGTAAATATTATCTCTCCAGAGCTAGAAATGGACAAATTTTGCCAAAATCTTTCAAGGAGCAAACATCTTATCACATAGGTAGAAAGGGCAGAAATATGAAATTTTAGCAAATTATAGGATAAATAAATGTGATAAAGCAAAGAAAGTCAATTTGTATTTTGCAGTTTATCCAGGGTTCTGCAAGTTGGTACACTCTAGTTTTTGGTTCTGTTGACCTCCGTCTGGATTCAGCCCAATTCCATCAGTTAATTTCAAAGGATAAAACAATTTTCAGTTCATTCTTTCAGATTTAATAGATTTTGCCCTTTGGAAATCTTTGAGTTTTAGAGAGGACATGTAAACATACTTTTCCAGAAAACTAAAAAGTCAGAATTTTGTGTTTTTTAACTACATTTAAAGTCCTAGGATCCTGGTCCCCCAGTCTAATTCCTAATTAGAATCATGTAGGCGGTAATAGGTCTTCCTTGGTAGATCAGTGGTAAAGAATCTGCCTGCAATGCAGGTGGCCCAAGTTCGATCCCTGGGTTGGGAAGATCCCCTGGAGGAGGGCATGGCACCCACTTCAGTATTCTTGCCTGGAGAATCCCACGGACAGAGGAGCCTGGCGGGCTATAGCCCATGGGATCACACAGAGCTGGACACAACTGAAGCAACTAAGCAGCAACAGCAGGTGGTAATAAGGAGCATGTGAATGAATCTAGGAGCCATAAAAAGCCAGATACCAGTGAAACTATATACAAAAAAAGGTTTCATGATCAGATATGTTAGAAAACAAGCAACTGTGAAGGGTAGTTAATGACATGAAAATTTATGGAAATAACTAATCACAGAAAGGCTAACTTAAATAACCTGACTGAAGGCTCTGAGTTAAGAACTAATAACTCTAAATATCAAATAGTCCATAATTAATAGTAGGAATCATACAGAATGTCTCCAATTCTGTTACCATGACAACCATACAATTCTACCATGAGACTGAAAGGCTACTTTTTTTAAATAAGATGGCTCTATTTGAATTCTAACCGCAACTCCCATCCCTCTAAAAAGTTAAAACCTTCAATTGCTTGTAAATGAAGGACCTTAATTCTTAAGTGCCCAAGGCACTCTTTACTCCCTCCTCCCTTGGTTTGTTTCCTTTTGCTAATTCTGTTTCCCCTCCTAGTTCCCTCCAAGAATCAACATCATTTTATACCTTCCAGCTCCTGTCATTTACCACTTCTTCAACATTCAGTTCTGACTGCATCCATTTCAACTGCAAGAAAAGGAAAACAAAAATGAAGTTATGAAAATTTAAAGAACTAAAACCAAACTCTATAATATTTTCCTAACAAAACCAGCTGCTGCTCCTGCATTTTTTGTCAATACTTAGGCTAGATTTCAAAACCTTCCTTGATATTCTTGTATTTAACCAATTGTTAAATCTTATAAAGCCACAGTTCTCAAGCATTGCTGCATATTATTGACAGCTTAAAAAAAAACTCAAAAGCTCAGGTAGTTCACAAAAGAAAAACAAATGGCCAATAAACCTATTTTTAAATGTACAATCTTACTTATGCAAAAAGAAATGCAAATTAAGTCATAACATGACCAAAAAAATTTTTTTAAGAAGAAATCTGATAATTCCTATAAAATCTAGTATTAGTGAGGGTATGGGGAAAGATACACTCACATATTTTTTTTGTAGGAGTACAAATTGTAACTTCTACAGAGAGCAATTTGGTAAGACTTAGCAAAAATGTAAATTCCCATGTCCTTTAACTCAGTAATTTCAGTTTGACTTATTGATCTACAACATAGATTTGCAAAGATAGCACAGAGAAACAAAACAAAAAAAGGACAAGGAGGTGGCAACCTGATTTGAATAAAAGAAAAAAGAAATAGGAAGAAAAACAGAGAAAGTGTATATAAAAGCCTCAAGTAACTGAGAAAGGGATGAATTTTCCATACCTTAACCATACAGCCAGAGGTCTGAGGCTAAAATGCTAAAGTCTTTCTAACTTTCTTTTTAACTGCCAACCTAATAACTCCATCAGAAAAATAGCCAATCCCTCTGCCAGGTCCAGATGGCAGGAACCATCATACTCCTAGTTGCCTCTGCTCAAAGAGACTTGACAGGAAGGAAGCTAACTAGTTCCAAGAGGAGAACCTCGAAGTATTCAGGAAAATTAGCAGAAAACAGGAAAATTAGCAGAAAAAAAGTATGAACTACAGGTTGAGGCAGCCAAGTAGATAACAGCAGGATGATGTCCTCAGGCCAGGAGATTTAGGGGAAAAAGTGCTGGAGAATTAGACAAGATTAGGGCAACAAAGAGGTGGGGACCCAGACCAAAGCACCTAACCACAAATTAGGAGTACAGTTCAGACAGGAGGTTTGAGAAATGTGCATCTAACATTAATAAGACTGGATGTGTACTGATTCAACACTCCTTGTAAACTCCCTTCTTAGACTCAAAACCTGGTGTCAGGAGTATGCACCAGAATACACAATCAAACCACGACTAAGGAAGGACAGCGTGTCTGCTGTGCTGCAGAGCAGCGACAAGCCTGAGGAAGCCCACCTGCTTAAACGAGAACCTGTTTCAGATTTTAATCAGCTATATAGACACAGAACTCAGTAAAGCTTCACTCCTCTGTCAAAGCCTGGATTTTCTGCCGAAGAAGTAACAACTTCAAAGAACAGTGTTAAAACAGGCCACTAAGACAGTGTTTATAACTGCTCTCAAATATTTAAACGGGTGTCCTGTAGAAATGGGTTTAGACTTATCCAGAGGGATGATTAAAGATCAGTAATTACATGTTACAAGGAGACAGATTCTCACAATAAAAAAATATCTAAACAATTACAGCTGTCCAAAAAGAGAATGCACTGACACATAAGATTATGCATCCCCTCAATTCTCTTAAGACTGGTTAAACAAAAGGTAGAAACCACTGGTTGGGTGGATATTGTAGAAAGAATTAATGGAACGAATATGGAGTCCCAGAGATTCAAAGAGGAAAGAATCTGCTACTTTATATCAGTCAATATGCTACCTCTTACATATATTATACAATTTGATCCTTACCCCCCAAAATAAAATAAAAGATATTAAGTATCAACTCCATTTTACAAGCTGAAATTCAGAAGTTTCAGATTAATTTACAAGATTACAAAACCTCCAAGTGGTAGATGGATTTCCTCAGAGCTATCTGCCTTTATAATCAATGTTTCTTCTATTCTTGAACATGGCAGACATTATAGCCAGCTTCTAATACAATTTCAGTGGCACCAACAAAATGCTACCTTTGAGATAGTTGTTTTTGAGGCTCTGTGTCTTACACAGGTAAAATTCCTCTCAAAGGCTATGAACAGGTGACAGCAGATATATAGTTCCAGCAAGGCTTTTTTGAGGTAAGGGTTAGGGTAAAGAACTGGGAACTTTCAGATTGGCATTGTATGCAAATAAACTATTTGACTATTAGTCACAACAAAAACACTGACTGAATTCAGAGTCAGAAGAGATGGATTCAAGTCCAGTCCCACTACTTACTAGTTTGTGACTTTGGGGAGGTCAGTATCTCTGAGTCTATTTCCACATATAGAATATGATGAGGTAGAGCTGGAACATCTTTAAGAGCTGCCTCTTTCTGATTCCATAACCTTCATAGCAAACTTGAAGAAAAAATTCAAGCTTCCTTATTTGCTTAACCCACGGTTACCTTCTACTATAGTCCCATGCAATGTCACAGGCTAGAAAACTACCTTTCATAACTCACTGGCTGGTTTCCAAAACGCCTCCTAAGATGACCTTTACAGCCCAAGTTCACTGAAGAACCCATTGCTGACAAATGAATGAACAGGTGTGAAACACAGGGCTGAAGCAGTCATCATGAACAAAGGGCACAGTAAAGATAGTGGACGAATTCTGTATCCAGTGAGACATACTGTATCAGCAGGATGGCTAAGAAAGTACACACACTCACCTGTGTGCAGCAAAAAAGACTTGAGAGAGACAGCAAGGTCCCCTTTGCAAAATTTGGCTACATCCACTAACCAAAGAGCAAACTTCACAACTTGTTCAGTATGAAAACATGATTCTATCTCACACTGGATTTTCAGTTACCCGACATGCAAGGAGGACCAGTAAGTCACTTATTATGCCATCTTAAAATGCAGACAGGATTTTGGTAATTATACAGTGGTCATGTTAAGAGAAGGGCTTCTCTGGTGGCTCAGTGGTAAAGAATCTGCCTGCAATGCAGGAGACTCAGGTTTGATCTATAGATTGGGAAGACGCCCTGGAGGAGGGCATGGCAACCCACTCTAGTACTCTTGCCTGGAGAATTCCATGGACAGAGGAGCTTGGCAGGCTACAGTCCATGGGGTCACAGAGTTGGGACATGACTGAAGGACTAAGCAGCAGCAAGAGCATGTAAGAGGAAGCCCCTGTTCTCAGGGAATAACCAACATACGTAGGGGTAAAAGAGTATAATGTGCCCAGTATATTCTCAAAATGGTAAGAAAAAAATTGTGTATGGAGGGAGGGGGAGGAAGACAGGGGAAAAGGAAGGGAAGGAGGAAAGGGTAGGAAGGGTGGAGAGAATGAATTGTAAAGCAGGTGGAGCAAAATGTAAACAAAAGGTGAATATAGGTAAAGGGTACATGGGAGTTCCTTGTACTATTTGTGCAGCTTTTCTGAGAGTTTGAAATTGTATCAGAATAAAAAGTGACCCCTTGAGCTATTCCCTCACCAAAAGACAGTAATGCAGCCTAGAAAATAAAACATGGTATACATTTCCACCTTTTTCTTGACATGCCACATTTAAGGGCTATAAAGAAATAGCTCTGCCTCATTAACTCCACCCTGAAGTCCACACTCATCTACATTATAGCTGACTTTAGAAAATAAGGCTTCCTCTGACATATCACTCAGTGGACGTTTGTTGTTTTCCTAAAAGGGAAAATGGCAGGGATGGGAGATGAAATAGAAACAAAGGAGTCTAAAAAGAGTCAAAGACCCATACCATTTTTTCCATAGCAAAGAAATAAACGTAAGGAGGCTCTAGGGTACCTGCTGTACTGTACTATATTTTTATGGCTGAAGAGGGTAATATCCTGAAGTTAAACATCTATATTACATTTAGCAGGTTTCTACAGATGAAGCCAGAGGTAAATATTTTTAAACTGTAAATATATTTTTAAAATGTTTCTTCTCAATTCAGGACTCAGATGTGATTTCTACAGATATTTTAACATGGTGTTGATCTGTATTAATCCTTATATCTTTAACTGTAGAATATATAAATGAGTGGAAATAACATGATTACATGCTTTTTTAGCTTAAGCTGCTACTACATACAATCATGAAATGTACATTAATTAACCAATTAACACTGAAGTGCAATAAAATAAAACCCATTAAGAATGAAGTACTAATCTCCTGGTCATTTTAAGTAATAAGCATATCTTACTCTGGATTTTTCACGTTAAAAACTGTTTTATTTTGAAGGCTAAGTTTGGAAATCTTGCCTTAGAAATGTAACCTTATTCAACTTACCTTTGTCTGTTCTTTTCTAAGTTGCTTTAATAACGTTAAATCATCCAAATTCTTTTCTCTCTCTTCTCGGAGCTGTTTTACTACTGATGAGGTCTGAGCTATACAGTTTTTTATGACTCTGTCCCTACTGGCATGGGCCTCCATCAACTAAAAGAACAAAGAAAGAAACAGGAAAAAAAAAAAAAAAGATAAAATCACACCAATTTGTCACATTTCAGTATTTTTTAATTTTAGACTACAGAAATGTAAGACTTTCTAAAATAATTTTTAAAAATTGAGTCTATGGAAGAGAAGTGTGTGCTGAATGAGCCAGATCAAAGGTGGGAGCTGTGAGGGTGGAAGTGAGAGGCTGGGCTGTCCTCTTCCTCACTGTGCTCCCAGGCCTCCTTGCCTCTCTCCCCACGCTCCTCCTGCTGGGCTTCTCATCAGTCTCCTCCTCTCCGAACCCCTTCCTCTCCCATTACTGCATCTGTGTGCTCACCTACCCTATACCGACTCTCACACACTTTCTGAGCCACTTACTGCTGCTCTTTCTTTTTGTCCTTTCATTTTTTCCCCCAGCCTCATGTTGTCAACAAGTGCAAAAAGTTATGAAGTAAGTGATGTAGAAAAGTCTTTAGTTACAATAAAGAAAAACAAAAGAATGCTACATTTACCTATGTCAGACAGAACTCTTTTCAGGATTTTTAAAGTATCAACCAGGAAAAACTGTAAATGAAGTAGAGATTATTGATTCCATCAATTGTGCTAACAGTGGTTCACCTCCAACTAAAATTTAAATGCTGGCTTGCTCCATGTAATCACGTTATATCATTCCTTTTTCAGTCCAAAGGGAGAATACCTTAATGCTATGCTAGTGACAGTTGTAATAGAAATAACCTAACCATTATATACATCTTAAATACATAAAATATAGGACTGACAACTATTCTATAAGCAGTCTTCATAAGTTATTTGAAATAGATCTCTTAAATGATTATATTGGAACCCTGTGATTAAGAACTACTGGTCTAATAGATATCAGGAAAGAATAAATCTTTATATTTCTAGACAGTAATACTAAAAGTACATTACTTATAAGTTGTACTCATGTAAAAGGAATTGCCTAATAGACATTAATCCCAACTTTAGTAAATTTCTCTTAATATGCTAATTCTTTTCATTATAACATTTAGGATTTGCAAGGACAGCCTCAAGGCCCATATTTACTAGCTGGTATGCTACATCTGTTACTTATTAACTCCTTCAGGTATAATTACAGAAAATTAAAAGAGGCATTGAGGGTACAGAACTATTCTCCCCCAGACAGAATACTGTCAGAGTTAAGAAACTCCCTGAGGTTGTGTGAGACTGGCTAAATAATGAGCATTCCCAGGCTTCAGTTCCCTCTTTTGTAAAATTATGAATTATGAGTAAATAATTGCTAATACCCCTTTCCACCTCTAAAATTTAGAGGCAGCATGACTCAATATATTGCTCAGATGCTAAATGCTATTTAATTATTTTGATAGTTTGTCTAACTCCGCCAGCAACTGATCAAACAGCATTAGCATCAACTAGAACTCTAACACAATATTCTCATTTTTCTGTCTACATCTTAAAATCAAATGCAAGTTGTATACATTTTGTTAAATATTCAATAATTCTCTTTTGGTCTCTCACCAGTCTCCTTCCTCAGTTGGGCTTTCCTCCACTGTTCCCCTCCTTAACTTGGCACCTTCCCTGTGGATACATTTCTGGATGCTGACTATGCTCCTACCCTCACCTGCTTACTTATCCTTCATATTAGACCCTCTTGTGAACCCACAACCATGTAAACAGGAATGACTGGGTATATCATCTTTTACTCAGTATATTCAATTATATTTTCAAGATCATCCTTCAATAAGATTCAAACCTAAGAGCATATGCAAGAGGAACATGCATGGACTTCTATACATGTAAGTTGAAGAAATGAGGACACCTGATAAGAGTAATAGTTGGTGTGACATAAGCCTACCAGAGGAAAAAATAACACAAAACCAGGTTTATTGGCTCATCAGTATCAGATGCTTGAGGATTTGGTCACATGAGAATTATTTCTGATACATAAAGTGTTTATCAAAGGAACTGAGATATTTATTAAGAAACTCAGTATGGTAAAACTGTGGTTAGAGGAGAAAAATCCTGAAGGATAACCATATAATAACCATACTTCCTTTGATTTGGGGAAAGCAATTTTGAAATGAAGACATTTGGGGTAGGGCAGGAGAATGATTCAAAACGAGTCTAAAGTGGGTATACCTAGAACTTCCCAGTTTTATTTTATTTTACCACAGCTTTGAGAACTCTTTCGGTCTAAAATTTCCATCTTTTTTTTTTTTAGGCTGCACAGCTTGCCAGATCTTTGTTCCCTGACCAGGGATTGAATGTGTACCCTTGGTAGGGCAATTTATCTGTGGCTTTTCCTTCTCTCCTGCCAAATGTTTCTTTTCCCCTTCCTGATGAGTAAGGGAAGAAAGAGGATACAGAAAGTGCGAAGGGTTTTAATTCTTCCTTATTTCAGCTGTCTAGCTTTTCCAACACTGATTCATTCAAAGACCCCACTTTTACCTCACTGTTTTACTTGACTGTTTCATTCTCTCCTGTTTTCTTTGATGTATAAGGTTTCCTTAAGTTAGAGTCTGCCCACAAGGGGAGACTGTTTTCATTTCTTAGAACCATATCTCCCCATTTCTTAGAACCATATCTTCCCAGACTATTGCTTAAGGTCACACATTTTCTTTAGTCTGTAGAAACTGGATCAAAACTTTTACACACCTTCAGGTGTGGGCAAGAAAACGTGAAGATTCCATTCTTTTTCCATAGTTTAATTATATGTCAATTGATTTCTTATTTTGCCTGCAAAGAAAGACATAAAGGAAGCACAAAAGACTCAAAAGATACACTTACTGACTCATAAAGTTGTTTACAGGTTTGGCTGGCATCAATTTTCCCTGCAAAGGAAGCTGTTGGAACCGTAGTGTTTAATTCATGTACTATTCTGTCATCAATCGTCCTCATCACCTTGAGTAATTCCTATATAATATTTAAAATAAAAGAATAATAATTTGAATGGAAAGTTAAGTGATAAGACCAGGTAAGCAAAAATAAATAATTAAAGCTCTTGGATATGTTACAACACTGTATATTAGGAGTGGGGAAACCATGCTATATACAGTATAACCATAGAAAAATATTTATTAATAAAGACTGATAGGTAGGTTATGTAATAGTAATTCTAACACTTGGCACAACTCTGTTTCCTTGGCCCAAATGTGACTGTCTTAAGTGTAAAGATTTTTTTATTCATTTGTAAACCCCATTTGCTGGCACATGGTGCATAACACAACTGTGTGTTCTTTCTATTTCTAGCATACAGCCAAAAGGGATTCTACTGAACTTGATTACTTCAACTTGTCCAAAACAATCCAACATAACTGCTTGCTCTATTATTCTGTCTATCTCTCTAAAATGTGGTACTAGATAGAAAACTTCTAGAAAGATATATAAGAAACCATCAGCAGTGATTAACATGCAGAAATTAATCTATACTCTTAGGCATTCCCCTGCCTTTAAGGCTTTTTGTTTTTTAGTTTTTTACTATGAGTACGTATAACAAAAAAAAGTACACTGCTAGAAAAGTCTTTGTGGTTTTTTTGTTCATAGAACAAGAAATTAGCTTTACCTTTTCTCAGTTACCCAGGTTCACATTTCCCAAGGATCTCTCCCCTCTAAAAGAGGCTCCAACTCTCCTCAAAATAAAAATATCAAAAGGGCAGGGGACTAAGAAAGACTCTAATGAGTACTCCAACCCTGTATAGTCCCTTCTCCCCACATTCTGATTAGGGTACTTCTTCTCACTTGTCACTAGAGAAGGCTGAGCATCAGCTACCTCCTGACTCCAGATAATATAAGTTTTAGAAAGTTTCTAGTATATACCCTTTTCTTTCCCTTTTAATCCACTCCCACCTCACCCCAGCCACACAAAACAATCACTGAAAATCATCAAGAAAACAGAAGTGTATAATACTAGGACTCCTATTTACTGAAAACATCTAACAAGTTAACATTTAATATTAATGTGTATTAAACCATTTTTGCTTGATTCTCTACCTCCTTCAATATATGAACCTACTTCTTTGCCAAACTTAAATCCAGGATTAAAATCAACTTCATTTCTTCCATCCATTTATTTATTTATTGGGCATAATAAAAATGACAGCTTTTCATCTGAAAATTGGCATGAGTATAAATTTTATACATTATTTAACCATACAATTGTGACAACTTATTTTTTATTATAGTTGATTTAACAATATTATACTAATTTCAAAAATATAATGTATTGATTCAGTATTTTTATAATTTTATTAAATTTAAAGTTATAAAATATTGGCTATATTCCCTTTGCTGTATCATCCATTTGTTAAAATAAGCTCTTATTATGACTAAAGAATTAATTACATAATTTTAGAAAATTATAAAAAAATTTAAAGAAAATAGAATTATCCATTGTTAACCATTATTTAGTTTTTTCTATACATATCTGCAAATATTTTTATAAAAATGTGGCACTATATAACATTTAAAAGTTCTACTTTATGAAATTATACCATGAGCATTTGCCCTTGCGACCTTGAAGACATGTTTAATACACACATAAATATTCCATTCAGTGGGGGTATCACAACTTATTTGACCAGCCTATTATTCTTTAATTAGTAGTTTAATATCCTTTTCCAGAATCCAATTTTGAAGTAAAACAGCTTGTAGAAGACTCATAATTTAGACTAATAAAAACAGGCAAATGTCAGGTCTAAAACTAACTTCACTATCTTATCACCTCTTCTTGTATCCTTCTATTTTGGTCAACGGTATCAAGATTCTCTGTAATCTGGAATTCTTAGGGGATAATCTCAACATACTAACTAAGCAAGCATCACATTAAGTAATGTCTTATACACAGCAGAGGATATATAATGTCAGTAAGTGGCAAATTCCAAACAAACAGTGGCAGCACTATTTAGAGAGGCAAAAACTAGTTAAGTAGTAGACAGGAACCTTCCTGGCAAACTTTACCTCCCACAACTTGCCTATTAAAACAAAAAAACCTTTAAACTCTCTTCTTTCCTCCTGTCTAAATCAAACTGATCCTGAAACCAAAGTTTATACCTTCCAGATAAAGCTTTCCTTGGATCAGAGTCCTCAGCAATCTTTCTTCTTCAAACATACGAAGCAATTAGAGAGAGAGAGCACAGAGTTCGTTCATTAACTCACTCTTCCTTCAAAAAATATTTACTAATGTCTAGCAGCAGCAGCAGTACATGTTAAACACCATTCTAAACACTATGGCTACAATGATGAGTAAAACAGAAGAGGTCCTTGCTCTTATGGAGCAAAATTCTCATGGGGGAGACAGACAATAAACGAGTATCCCAACAAACAAGACACTTTCAGCACAGAAAAGTACTGCAAAAAGAAAACTGTAGTAATGAGATGAACAGTGGGGTTGAGGGGCTAATACATTATACAGGGAGATCAAGACAGATCTCTCTAGGATATACCATTTGAACTGAGATCTGAATGACACAAATAAGCCAACTAAAAGGACATTTTGGGGAACAAGGCAAAAATTAAGAGGCAAGAACAAACTTGGGGATGTTTGAAGAACAAAAAGGAGGCAAGTGGTCTGGGAGCGAGTAAGTGAAAAAGTGGTATTAGGTGAGAGCAGAGTTGATGAGAAAATGAAGGACAAGAGAGACCACAGAAACAATTAAGGATTCTGTTCTAAAGGAAACAGGGATGTAACAGTATTCCAAAACACAACTTCAGCTGCTAAGTTGAGAATGGCAACACTGAGCAGACTACTATGGTGGTCCAGGCAAGAGATAAAGACAGTTTGATTAAGAGGTTGGTGAACCTGGGCCCTCAGCAGTGAGAGCCTGGAGTCCTAAACTCTGGACAGCCAGGGAATTCTCCAAATTAACTTCTTTAACGCCATGAAACAGGAAGAGATCACTGAGGGAGACTATAGGTAATAAACGGGGTTAACAATCAAGAAGGAACTCCAGCATCTAAAACTACAGAAGAGGACTTCCCTGGTGGTACAGTAGATAGGAACCTGCCTGCCAAGGCAGGAGACAGGGATTCGATCCCTGGTCTGGGAAGATCCCACAGAACAAACTAAGATCCTGCACCAACTACTGCGCCTGCGCTCTGGAGCCTGCCAGCCACAACTACTGAGCCTGCGTGCTGCAACTACTGAAGCCCTCACACCTAGAGCCTGCGCTCTGCAACAAGAGAAGTTACGGCAAGGAGAAGCCCATGCATTGTAACTAGAGAGTAGCCCCCACTTGGCACAACTGCAGAAAGCTCATGTGCAGCAACGAAGACCCAGCCCAACCAACAAAATAATAAAGAAATAAAATTTTAAAAAATAAAACTACAGGAAAAAGACTGTGATGTCACAGAACTCAGAAGAGAAGTTTCAAGGCAGGAACAGTCAACTGTGTTGAATGTTAGTCACTTAGTTGTGTCCGACTCTTTGCAACCCCATGGACTGTAGTCCACCAGGCTCCTTTGTTCACAGGATTCTCCAGGCAAGAATACTGGGCTTCGGTAGCCATTCCCTTCTCCGAGGGCTCTTCCAGACCCAAGGATGGAACCTGGGTTTCCTGCACCACAGGTGGGTTCTTTACCATCTAAGCCACCAGGGAAGCCTGTTGAATGTTACTAGAAGTAAATAAAGATGTGGGCAGAAATTAACTTCTAAGATTTAACATGATGGAAATTATGGGTCATCTTTACAGGAGTCATTTAAATAGTGTGTTATTAATGGACTCAACAGTTAACACGGCTTAAGTATAGAGGGTAAGACAAAGTATGATGTAAAATGAGGTCCACCATTATAGGTCACCTTTTGGATGTTAGCCTTTTTCCTGAGAGCAAAGAGAACCAATGAAGTGTTTAAATACAGTGGAGTTATATGATAGGATTTGTATTCTGAAATGACTACTTCGGTTAAAGTATTAACTGTGGAAAATGGATTAGACAGGAACAAGAGTAGATACATAGAGGTTAGTTAGGAGATTGGTATAGCAATGCAGGTGAAAGATTATATATCTTCACATTTCCCAGAATTATGATTTACTTTGAACTTCAGGTTTGAGTACAATCATTAGCAATACAGCCAGCTTTCCCTCTGATAAAACAACCTGGATATACTATTAAGTTCCTTATAACAATGTGAATTTATCAGCATTAACTAGGTAATGAATCAAACAATTTAAGTATTACAAATGGAACCTAAAATGTGAATTTTCAAATATATCAGTCCTCTCTGTGTGTGCTAAAGAATCATCAATATAGGATCGAGTGCTTGGCTTTTAATATGGTAGACACTAGCCATATGAGGTTATTTTAGTTAAAATTAAATTTAAAATTTAGTTTTTTAGTTGCATGAGCTACATTTCAAGAAGTGCTCAAGAGCCACATATTGCTAGTAGCTACCATATTGTACAGAGAAGGCAATGGCACCCCACTCCAGTACTCTTGCCTGGAAAATCCCATGGACGGAGGAGCCTGGTAGGCTGTGGTCCATAGGGTCACGAAGAGTCACGAATGAACGACTTCACTTTCACTTTTCACTTTCATGCATTGGAAAAGGAAATGGCAATCCACTCCAGTATTCTTGCCTGGAGAATTCCAGGGATGGGGGAGCTTGGTGGGCTGCCATCTATGGGGTCATACAGAGTTGGACACAACTGAAGCAACTAAGCAGCAGGAGCAGCAACCATATTGTACAGGACAAATTTCCACCATCACAGAAAATTCTACTGGACAGAACTGAATTCAAGATGATATACTGACAGTCTCTAAACTGATACTGTACTTGTTCAGGAACTGCTGAGAATTGTAAGCTATTTTTAATTTAGGAAAAAAGATACTAGAAAAGTTCAAGGAGGGGAAAGGGAGTAAGACTTAGGAAGGAGTTTCAAAATTGCAAAAAGAAAAGGAAAAGAACTATAAACTACCTCACTAGGCACAAATTTCTTTATTACAAAAAGTGCCAGGGCTCTTCAGGCAGCTCCAAGGTCTACAGAAAAGCTTGAGCAGACCTCACAGGCTGAGAGCAGATGAAGGTTAATGCAGGCACATAAATCCTGCCATTAAACCATGTATATCATTCAAAATGAATTACTGACTGCCTCCCTGACACTAGCTCCAACAATGTACCTTCTTTCTCACAAATTCACCATGAAAATATAAAGAAGACACCCTTGAGCAGACATCATACAATGAACTGCAACACAAGTCCACAGAGATAATACAGAAATATACACAGTTCAGTGGCTCTCTCTGTATAGGAGCTGAAACCCTAAATCAGCTTCTAAGTGTCAAAGCACAGCAAAAGGTATCTCTTCAAACTTTGTAGTATCTCTAGCTTATCCTTTCACCTTCCTCAAAACAAGAAATTGATATACCATGAACTCTAGTTTTAGACTCAATGTTTAAAATTATTCTGGCACTTATCTTGGAATTGTATTTCATGCATTATCTTTCATTCATTTCACCCTCTTGGAAGGCAATTTCAGTACCAAAGGACTAGCATATCTAGCAGCAGGGAGGGGTAGAGAAAACTTCCTGTAGTCCCTACAATTACAATTATATGACACTCTATTCCTAAGGTTAATTCTTAGGTAATCCCTTTTATTATTTTAGGAAGCTTTCAAAGTATATAGGGAGAGGTAAAAGGTCTATTACATGACAGTAAAATTAAAATGTGCTCCACAGAATGATCTGAAATTT
Source organism: Odocoileus virginianus (assembly GCF_023699985.2). Taxonomy (NCBI): domain Eukaryota; kingdom Metazoa; phylum Chordata; class Mammalia; order Artiodactyla; family Cervidae; genus Odocoileus; species Odocoileus virginianus. The sequence goes on from NC_069677.1 coordinate 9,435,269, forward strand.
AACCTTTCTTCTCCTCGCTTTGCCTGAAGGTACGCAGAAGTAGATCCCATTCACAGGGGGCTCTTTTTAGAAGATGTGGTTCCTCAAACTCCATCTTTACAACAATGTTCACAGTATGCTTCCCGCAAGCCAGAAATACAGACTTGCCTGCAACTGCCAGAACTGTCTGCAGTCCTCTGCACTCCAAGGCACGGGACCAGAGAGCAGCTAGGCATGTTGCAAAAGAAACCATCATGGATACTAGAAAATAGCCTATTCAGTCTATATTTAATTACCAAACAACTCAAAATTAATCTTGTAAGTTAATATTCCTATCAAAAATATGAAAACTTACATATCCTAGGAATGCTCAGTTGATTTTGCTCAGGTAATACATGCACTGGGTCTCAGATAGGGTCAGGAAGAAGGTATTTCAGGGTGTCAAGTGGGAAAAAAAAGCACAGAAATGACAAAACATCATGTGGTCAGGGAAAAGCAGGCCTATATGGCTAGACAGCAAAGTTCAAATGTATATTGGAAGTGGCAGGGGTTGGGGAGAGAGAATATGTACGAATAAGGGCAGCGGTAAGAGATTTAACTAAGCAGAATTGCTTTGGGATTGGATTTTAAAGAATAGCTCAGTTGGTAAAGAATCTGCCTGCAAAGCAGGAGACCCGGGTTCATTTCCTGGGTCAGGAAGATCCCCTGGAGAAGAGAATGGCAACTCACTCCAGTATCCTTGCCTGGAGAATCCCACGGGCAGAGGAGCCTGGTGGGCTCCAGTCCACAGGGTCGCAAGAGTCGGACACAACTTAGTGACTAAACCACCACCAACCACCATGCTATGTTAAGTACTTTACATCTAGTCATACAATTCTGAAGTTAGATGCATGGTTCAGATTCTAAAATTTAGAAGATATTAATAACAGTATGAAGCCATAGCCTTATGGAGATTAGGTTGAAGAGGAGAAATTAAGTAGAGAAAAGAATGACTGAAGATAAGGAGAACTACAGCAAAGCTAACTGCAAAAATGACAGGGCACAAAGACTGTGGCAGAAGTAATGAATCTTCCGAAAGCATCTCTTTGATCAACTCCCCCACTCTACTCATTGACTCCCGAACCTCACAAATGACATTCAAGGCCTTTCATAACCTGGTTCCAATCTTTTGTGTAATCCAAATGTGCCCCTGTGCAAATTCAGAATGCCAGCAATTTACTATTTCCCCCGCAACACATAAAACTTTCTGCCTATATACTGTTTCTTCTACTGATAATTACTCTTGTTCTGTTCACCAAAGACCCAGCTCAATTAACATCTCTTTGACTTAGTTCTCTCTGAACTGTTATAACACTGTCCTCATATTCTAAATATCCTCTGCATGTTTTATACCCTGACTTGAGCTCGTTTTATATTTTACTCACTCAATTTCTCCAATTGCCTGGTACCTAGCAGATATCTGTTATGGATTGAACTATGCCCTCCCCACCACCACTTGCCCCCAATTTCATATGTTGAAGCCCTAAAACCCAATCTGGCTGTATGGAAACAGGGCCTTTAGGGAAGCAATAAAAAGTTAAATGAGGTCATAAAGCATGGGACACTAATCCCATAGAACTGATGTCACTGTAAAAGAAAAGACACCAGAGACCTCTCTCCCTTTGTGACCACAAATAGGTCAAATGAGGATAGTCATGAACTAGCAACTTACTTTGAAATACATTAAAAAAAAATTAAAAATGTGGATTGATAGATAGATAGAGGGATGGATACGTGATTTAGTAGATACAGTGAATCACTGTAGAATCCAGATACTGGGTACATGAGTATTCATTGTAAAAGTCTTTCCATTTTTCTACAGTGTTTAAACATCTTCATAACAAAATTCTGGGAGAAAAAAGTACCTAAATCTTCATAATAAAAATACATGACTTTCTGTTTCTCTTCCACAGTATTCAGTGCAGGGCTTTTCATATATAAGGTATTTACATACACAGTGTAATGGTTTCATAGTTCTTAAAATATAAACTTTGATTCATAATTTGTGAGTGTGCCAGTTATCAGTTTACAACTTTATAAAATCCATTAAAACCTAAATGTTATACCATAGGGTGAAACAGATCACCAGCCCGGGTTGGATGTATGAGACAAGTGCTCGGGCCTGGTGCACTGGGAAGACCCAGAGGGAGCGGGTAGAGAGGGAGGTGGGAGGGGGGATCAGGATGGGGAATACATGTAAATCCATGGCTAATTCATTTCAATGTATAACAAAAACTACTGTAATGATGTAAAGTAATTAGCCTCCAACTAATAAAAATAAATGGAAAAAAAATAAATAAATGTTATACTAAACTTTTACATTTTAAAATATATATTTTTTACATCTCTGTGCCTCTGAAGCAATAGCGGCAAATGTTCTTTTTTTTTTAGAGTTTGACAAATTTATTGGTATTTTAGTAAAGACATTCATCTTAGTTGTTTCTCTCTCCCATCTTGACCGTAGGTTGATATTTGAGTCAAGAAAATGAAATGTAGGAGAGGGGTGTTATTTCAACATAAACATCAAAATGAACAAAAATGGAAAGTTTGCCTACATTTAAGCAAGTTAAATTCATGTATCTTGATATAATTAAATCATGTAAGTAAGAACTAATAGTTCTATATACATTTCCATTGTTTTACTTGGGGCTTCTAAACTCAAATGCAAGTGAACAAAGTATTAGGAATATATACAGGCTGCTTCTCTGGAGTTATTACTTATTAAAAGAGCTCAGAGCAAGTAGTTACCACCAATCAGTCTGAAGCTGCCTCCAAAATCTAACATTGTAGTTTTCAAGGAAAATCATTATACTGTATGTTTCTTCTATGTGTGTCTATGCTTTAAAAGATGTGTTTAACTGTCACATTAAAAAAGAATTCATATACAATACAAAAATACAAAATAAACACAATCCTACAACACATAGATTAACAAAGTATATGTGGGTGAAGATTCCATAAAATATGTTTAAAGATGCATTTTCTTTCATTTTCAGTATCTAAAATGTGCTTTTGAGAGGCCACTGGTTAGCAAGTATACAGTTAAAGTAAACCATATTTTTGTGCTAAATAAGAATTCCTGTTAATAAGTTCAAATCAAATTGGATTTCACAAGTTAGTAACATAAATGCTTTGATAAAGTTACAGAAAGTGCATCTTTTTTATCTTCCATCTTCATACATTGTTGCTCCCCCCCCCTCCTTTTTTTGGTGTTTATACTCTTTAAAAAATAAGAACAGCCAAACATTTAACTATTATGTACATTTAAATTTTTAGTGGTGGTTTGTTATTTTAAAAGAAACAGCTTCCTTATGATTTGCCTCAAGATCTGGTGGAAATGCTTACAGGAACTAGCTAATAACAAAAATCAAGAGAAGCACATTCAAAAATACTGATTTACTTTGGTAGCAAATGGTTGTTCTTTGAAGACTAATGAAGGTAGACAAAACCCTTTAAAGTGAAGTGGGCTATTTTAAATACTCAACAGTTTATGTAAAATTTTAAAATGTTCTTTCTAAAGAGCTAAGCATCTGTATCCACTGATAGCAATGCAATAACTAGTTAATGATGATTTGAAACTAAACAAATGCCCATTAGGGAAGAAAAAAAGCTGTATTTTATCTAATTTACTTTCTCAGTCAATGGTCCAGTAACATTTTCCTCCCAATACAATACTCCCTTCTCTATAAGGCTGTTCCTGGGAGCCAGACAAGTTTAGGTTAATAAGGGAGTTAAGTTAGAGAGTAACGGCCTACAGTTTAAATAGACAACTTTTTGCTTCCCTCCTAATGTGCTAATAGTTGTGTCTAAAAAAATATGCAATTCTTAGAAAGTTACCATTTCTGATTTTTTTAGTATCTGTAACCTTTGGAAATTAATCACATGAAACTACAAAATCAGTAAATGTCTAAAAATCTGTATATAAAACATAAATTACTTCTAATTTCAAATTCTCATTTATTAGTGTACCACTCAATATTTAAAAAAAGAAAAAGAAAAAAAAGGTGGCTCCAAAGATAGTCTTATACCATTCCTTAAAAAAGGAAACTGTTCCTTTTAACTTTACATCCACCCCACACCCCAATTTCAAAATACATCATTTAATTGTCTTGGTCATGGACATTTCCAAGATGAGATTTTATATTTCGCTCCCATAGCTTCTGGTTATCAGAAAACCCACGCTTTCCTTTATTGAAGGAATTTGGTCCTGCTGATGTTGGTGTATCCCTTCCAATATTCTTCATCCTCATCTTTGCTTCTGGAGGCATTTCCTCGGGTTCACTATCTTCATCTTCATTAAAAGCTGCTGCTACTGAAAGGGTTTTTGGAGCAAGAGTTGGAACCGGTTCTTTAGGCTTACTTGAGCCAAGTTTGATGGATATAGCTGAGGCTTTCTTTGTCGTCTGACTACCTATGGCAAATCCAAACTTGGAGATCTTTGTAGGCTTTGTTGGGAGGTCTGCAGTTTCATCTTCACCTGATCACTTCTCAGCGCTGTGACTGGAATTTTCCCCTCCATTACTGGAAGAAACAGTCTTAGTTTTCACAGGTTTTTCTGCTTCTTCTTCAGGTCCTCCGGCGGCTCCAGCTCGCTGCGGCTTCTCAGGCTTCTCCTCTCCCGCCTTCCCCCAAATGTTCTTATATTCATCCACTATGAGGTAAAATGATATGCCAAGACCAGATCTGGAAAACCGGATCTTCTGACTTTTAACCAAGGGTATTCTCCATTATTTGCAAAGAGTTGGATACGACTTAGCAACTGAACAACAAATTCTCCATTATAAATCACACATTTGAAAAAGTGATAGAAAAACAATCTAAAAACTTCTCCAGGTTTCATTAATGAGATTCATTTAATTACATTATTTATATCATCTCTGTGAATAAAATGGTTCTCCAAGACAGTTAAGCTTCTGCCCCACATCTTATCTGACTGCCCAAAGGAAAATCAAAAGTGTTCTTCAAGCACTGTTGGATGTTTCAACAGCTCAAAGAAATCCTCAGAAATTTGGTTTTAGAGATTCAAATAAACACAGAGGTGAAAGCAGTTTTAAATGTTATTTAACATTATCTTATTTTACAGATTCAAAAGTTAATTATGGAAGGAGTTAAGCAATTTGCTGAAGGTCCCAAAGCTGTTAATTGCAGAAGTAGCACTAGAACCTGAAACATTTAATTCCCTAACCAGGGCTCTTTCTCACAAACTTGAAGGCTAGCATTGCTCAATTATTTGAGCTTATTAAGTTAGATCACAGGACTAATATGATAAGACCAAGGCCACAAATGTGCCAGTTAATCTTAAACATTTCATATATGTTAGAATCCAAGTCTTTTTTCTATCTTATTTAAGATTTTTACAAATATTTGTATCTCTGGGGCACTCTGATCACATTTGAAGTCTGTTGCTGTTGTGCTGATCTAATCTGTGCAGCTTAAATGGTGAAAAGGATGTATACAATGGTGGAAAGACCCCACACAAACTTCTTTGGTCAAATGATGTTTGTCAAATAATTCAATCTGTTGAGAGTACCTTCAAGAACATCACTCCCTAAAAACGGCTCCAAGAACAAAGCTTACTACAGAGGTCAATGATACATAAACAGATTTTTCAATATCTCAAGTTTAAAATACCCTTTTCATGACTTAAATTCAACTGTTTATCAAGACAGCAGCAGATTTATGACTACAGTATAGAACTTTCATAGCAACTTGGTCAAAAATCTAGACCCCTTGTTCTTTAATTCGTGTGTTAATAATTAGCCCGGACCTCTGGTGTTTTAATATATAAAAGATACAACCTTTTTCTTAAATGTATTTTCTCTAATGGTTAGTAAGGCAGAGCACCATTGCAGGTACTAGAATTAATTGCCCCTCCAAGACACCAAAAGTTCTACCCCATCAAAATAGTAAAACAAGTTTTTTTGTTTTATCAAGTAAACAAGCTCTCCTTCACTTTTTTCTTTCTTGCAAATGCTCAGCTTAAAGTAGGAGGGGAATGACAGACGCTAAGAACTGAGTTCAAAGAATGGCTAGAAGGTTGTTACAGTCCCTACCCACCCGGCCGAGCTCGGCTTTGCCACCGCAGAACCACGCGAGTTTCTGGGTGCAGTTACTCAAGGACTGGGAGGGGCAGGGACAACCATGACCCTAACGCAGCAGCTTCTTTCCCTAAGGCCAACCTCGCGCCCCCATGACCTCCAATGGCTCGAAAAAGGAGTCTTGAACTGCTCGCTTCAGCCACAACTAGTCCGCATATCCCTCCCAGGCCAGAGCAGGGAACAGGGTCCGGGGACAAAAGGAGGGATACGCCTGCCACGTGAGGAAAACCCCATCACCTGGAACTCGGCGAACTCCTCACAGTTCACACCGCCACTGGGCGCCGCCATATTGGACAAACACGAGGTCCCCGCCCCGAGCCAATCACCGCGGAGCAAAGGTGTCCGCGGCGCCGCCTAACAAATAATATTGAGGGGGAAATCTCAGCAAGAAAGCTGAGTTCAAGGTTTGTCTTTTCCGCTTATGCTCATCCACCCTGAAACCCGTAACGCTGCTATCCTTCTTTTCACTCTTACGCGTTTAACCTGTCCTCCTGGAACTGGCCCCAGCGCATAGATAAAAAAATGTCAGAACTTGAAGGGATCGTTTTGCTCCAATCCCATTTTCTTACAAAAAGGGCGACAGTTTAATGGCCCCACCGATCAGATGATTCGAGGAAGAACTCTTACGTAGAAGTAAGATTTTTCTTAACTCTCCTATCTCGTCCCTAAAGCAGAGGGGATTTTGTTCTTTAAGAATTTGAGTCCAGCAAGAAATGTCAAAAAAGACACTTCTGGCAGTATGGGGTAAGAGGTGAATAAGGTGTTCAGGTGTGGAAATAGTAAAATGTTGTTTTATAAAAATAGGCAAATAGAAAACAAAATAGGAAACACGTATGTGAAGAAGAAAATGGAGAAGGAAATGGGAAACCACTCCAGTACTCTTCGCTGGAGAATTCCAAGGGCAGAGGAGGCTGGCGGGCTACCGTCCATGGGATCACAGAGTCGGACACGGCTGTGCAACTTTCACTTTCATGTGAATTTCTCAGGTGGCCTGATACTCCCAAAGCCAACAAGAGACCAAGGCCACTGGTCACTAAGAACCCAGCTATGTAGTTTTGAGAAAGGCATGTACATATTCACTGAAAAAACTGTACTGAAATACTGGTTTATCTAGGCAGTGTGACTTCGGGGTCTACAGTTCACAGAAGTCCTACAATAAGCATTTACTTTTTTCTATTTTAAACGGGTACTTTCTTTGGTGCAGAGAATGCTTTGCAATGGCACTAGAAACCAAGACTCCAAAAGAGCATTCTTAATGCCTCCGCCAACACGCTGGCCCGTGTGGGGCGGGGCGAGGCCGCTACCCGCACGGTCTGAGCGCTACGCACGACCCGCACGTTCCGCGCGTCGCGCAGGCCCCGCCCACAGGGGGGCCGGCCATCACTCTTACGTCACTCACGCCCCGCCCGCCACCCTGCCACGCTCGGCGCTCCGGCTCTGCCCTCACTTTCCACAAGCCCCGCCCACCACCGGTGCTCTCGTCCTCACTTTCCCGGCGCTGGGTGACATTGAGCTCGCCCGCGCCACCGCTGGCTTTGGGGCACTGTGCTGGTCGGCGGAGTAGGCGGCCATGGGGAGCCTCCGCGGCCTGCGCCTGGTGGCTGGTGAGAAGCGGCGGCTCTGAGGGTGGGCGGGAAGCCAACTTGGCTGCTTTGGGTGAAGGAAACCTGCAGCCCCGTTAGGCCTGGTAGTTGCTCTGTTCTGTTACGCATTCCCCTCAGGTAGTTCGGGATCCTGATTACAGGGTAGTAATAGTGGGAGAGAGCAGGGGCTGAGCGCGCAGCTGGTAAGCAGACATGCGGACTAGACAGGAGTGACCCTCGCACCAGGCTCTGCATCCACCCAGCTGCCTCCAACTTAATGGACCCTTGTTACGATCAGTTTCGCGACCCCCCAGGCCCTGAGTCAGTTGTTAATGCACCTGCCATTCCTCGAACTCCACTGCCTGATTGATTCAGCTTTCCATGAGTCTTAGTGTCCTCCTCACTCCCACCCCCAACCGTCTCTAGAGTTTATCCCTCAGAGAAAATTTCTAGTCTGGAGTTTCCTACCCATTTGGTATCTGATTTGGCAACAGATTTAAGGTCTCTCAGAATAGTAGTATTTGGTTTCCTAAAGTGGGAGAGGATACATTTCTTTTAAATAATTCTACAATCAAGTGCTTTGAATTTCTTAGATTGAAAGTGTTACGTAAACGCAGGACATTCGTTTTGTTTCCGTTGTAGACATTTGTGTAATGACTTTTGGGGAGTCAGAACTTACTTAGCCTTCTTGGGAACCAACAGAGCCTTTGCTTACTAGGGGCTTAGAAATCAAGAGTATTTGCCTTTTGGCTGTTTTCTAGCACCAGCGCAAATCACTCTTTAGGTCTTGTTCATGAACTTTAATAACGTGTAATGATTGATTCCTTAGTACCAAAAAGTTGTTTAATTCACATTTTAAATGAGAATCGCCTTAAACTTAGTGATTAGGATAATGTAAATGAACATTGTAAATGTAAATGAAATAACATAGAAAAAGTTATCCTTTGCATGGCTTATTGTGCATTTCAGTGGAGAATAGGCTGGAAAACTCGTTTCAGACTGAATATTATTTATTTCCTTTAAAATAAATACCCTTTCCACCAAAGAAGATTGATTTCATTGATTTGTTCAGTTTTGATGAACTAATTTGCTTAAAATCTTTTGTATACATCCAGTTATCCTTTTTAGTAAGGTAAGTGAAAGAATCTCTGCTCTCTAGAAAATGTCTTGTAAAAGGGACTTTGACTATGGAACCAACACTGAATTTTTTAATTAGTTCATGTTCTTGCCTTGAGAATATTAATACATTTATGCACTATAAGGATTCCAAAACCTTTTGCAGACTTTTAAGAACTTTACTGTTGAGCACTCAGTCAAAACAAAATTCCTTGAGCAATTTAAGGACAATTTGTTTTACTCTAGAGGTTTACTCTAGAGGATAGATCCTCTAAGGATGTTATATGAGCAACTCTTTCCAGAGGATCTCTGAATGTCTGATATTTTGTGAGCAACTCCAAGCAATCTGCTCTTTCACTCACTTTTGCCCATTTTATATCTAAATACTTTCACCTGCATTGTTTTATGTGATTGATTATTCATAGTAGCACTCTTAGGTAACTCTTATCATCCCCTCTCTATTTTACAAATGAATAAACAAAGTTCCGAGGGTTAGATGACTTGTCCCAGTTCGCTTCGCTGTAAAATGTTAAGAGTCAGGAGATGAGTCAGTGCCCTCAAATTCTGGAACTTGTACACTTTGCTTTGTTCGAGCTGCTTGTTCAGATATATGTATGTACATGTATTTGTCATGGCTAACAGGGTCTATTTGGTGTGAAATGGATGAGTCATGAAATGCAGGTTTACTTGTGAAACTGAAGCAGTCATTCATATGCAAATAGTTTTCAAGTAAGAAGAGTGATTTAACTGGCAGCCTTACTAAAGGAATGGTAGGCAGACCTCACTTATCCAGAATATTGTTTGGAAGGAGATACTTTAGGTGAATGAAATTTCAAAAAGACAGAGCTTAATCCTTTAAATGATGGACCTTTATTTCTAATCATTTCTGTTGGGAATCTATACTTCCTTAACAAGCAAAAAGAATATAGACTTTTATGATCTTGAATTTGTTTATTGTTTTGTCTATGTAGCTGTAGAAATAGGTCAGTGTTGTTAACTTTTGGTTCTTGGACCTTTTCGCAGATAAGAGAACCTATGAAACTCAGAAATTATGTTCAAATTTTTATGGTTGTATGCCTGTCTGGGGAGAAGGCAATGGCAGCCCACTCCAGTACTCTTGCCTGGAAAATCCCATGGATGGAGGAGCCTGGTGAGCTGCAGTCCATGGAGTCGCAAAGAGTCGGGACTTGACTGAGCGACTTCACTTTCACTTTTCACTTTCATGCATTGGAGAAGGAAATGGCAACCCACTCCAGTGTTCTTGCCTAGAGAATCCCAGGGATGGAGGAACCTGGTGGGCTGCCGTCTATGGGGTTGCACAGAGTCGGACATGACTGAAGTGACTTAGCAGCAGCCGCAGCAGCATGCCTGTCTGGGGAAGAGAGGGTGTAGCTGGCATCCATTTGTTGTTGTTCAGTCACTCAGTTGTATCCGACTCTTTGTGACCCCATCGACTACAATACACCAAGCTTCCTGTCTTTCACTATCTCCTGGAGTTTGCCCAGATTCATGTCCATTGAGTTGATGATGCCATCCAACCATCTCTTCCTCTGTCTCCCCCTTCTCCAGCTTTCAGTCTTTCCCTGTAGCAAGGTCTTTTCCAATGAGTTGGCTCTTCGCATCAGATGGCCAAAGTATTGGAGCTTCAGCTTTAGCATCAGTGCTTTCAGTGAATATTGAGGGTTGATTTCCTTTAGGGTTGACTGGTTTGATCCCCTTGCAGTCCAAGGGACTCTCAAGAGTCTCTCCAGCACCATAGTTCGAAAGCATTGTTTCTTTGGCACTCAGCCTTCTTCATGGTCCAGCACTCACATCTGTACATGACTGCTGGAAAAACCATAGCTTTGACTATAGGGACCTTTGTTAGCAAAGTGATGTCTCTGCTTTTTAATATGCTGTCTAGCTTCTCTTCCAAGGAGCAAGCATCTTTTAATTTCATGGCTGCAGTCATGTCCCCAGTGATTTTGGAACCCAAGAAAATTAAGTCCGTCACTGTTTCCATTTTTTACCTAACTATTTGCTATAAAGTGATGGGACTGAATTCCATGAACTTACTTAGTTTTTTGAATGTTGAGTTTTAAGCCAGCCTTTTCACTCTCCTCTTTCACCCTCAAGAAACTCTTGAGGTCCTCTTTGCTTTCTGCCATTAGGGTGGTGTCATCTGCATATCTGAGGCTATTGATATTTCTTTCAGCAGTCTTGACTCCAGCTTGAGCTTCATCCAGTCTGGGATTTTACATGATGTACTCTACATATAAATTAAATAAGCAGGGTGACAATATCAGCCTTGATGTACTTCTTTCCCAATTTGGAACCAGTCCATTGTTGCATGTCCAGTGCTGTTGCTTCTTGACCTGCATACAGACTTCTCAGGAGGCAGGTGAGGTGGTCTAATATTCCCATCTTTTTAAGAATTTTCCAGTTTGTTGTGATCCACACAGTCAAAGATTTTATTGTAGTCAGTGAAGCAGAAGTATATATTTTCTGGAATTCCCTTGCTTTTTCTATGATTCAGTGGATGTTGGCAATTTGATCTCTGATTCCTCTGCCTTTTCTAAATCCCACTTTACATCTGGAAGTTCTTGGCTGACATACTGTTGGAGTCTAGCTTGAAGGAATTTGAGCATGATCTTGCTAGCACATGATCTGAGTGCAGTTGTGCTGTAGTTTGAACATTCTTTGGCATTGCCCTTCTTTGGGACTGGAATGAAAACTGACCTTTTCCAGTCCTGTGGCCACTGCTGAGTTTTCCAAATTTGCTGGCATATTGAGTGTAGCAGTTTCACAGAATCATCTTTTAGGATTTGAAATATCCTGAAATGAAAAATCCTGAAAGCTGGAATTCCATCACCTCCACTGGCTTTGTTCATAGTGATGCTGCCTAAGGTCCACTTGACTTCACATTCCAGGATGTCTGGATCTAGGTGATTGATCACACCAGCGTGATTATCCAGGTCATTAAGACCTTTCTTGTACAGTTCTGTGTATTCTTGCCACCTGTTCTTAATATCGTCTGCTTCTGTTAGGGCCATACCGTTTCTGTCCTTTATTGTGCCCATCTTTGCATGAAATGTTCCCTTAGTATCTCTGATTTTCTTAAAGAAATCTTTAGTCTTTCCTGTTCTGTTGTTTTCCTCTATTTCTTTGCATTGTTCACCTAAGGCTCTCTTATGTCTCCTTGCTATTCTTCAGAACTCTGTGTTCAGATAGGTATGTCTTTCTTTTTCTCCTTTGCCTTTTGCTTCTCTTCTTTTCTCAGCTATTTGTAAGGCCTCCTCAGACAACCATTTTGCCTTGTTGTATTTCTTTTTCTAGGGGGTAATTTTGGTCACTGCCTCCTGTACAATGTTGTGAACTTTATCCGTGGTTCTTTAGGCACTCTGTCTTATCAGAGCTAATCCCTTGAATCTGTTTGCCGCTTCCACTGTATAATCACTGGCATCCATTACATTACACAGAGCAATCTGTGCTAAGGTAAAAAGCATTTTTATGATGATTTGTAAATAGGTGGCTAGTGACCCATGCTATTGTGGGTACCATGAGGGTAAAGTGGGTCTGTTTTTACTCTAACTTCAGCACTTACCAGTGTCCATCTCATAGTAGATAGGCAATAGATATTTTTTGGAATAATTTTTTTAATATTGTATTATTTTTTAAAGATAATTGTTTTTTATAATAACTATTACTTTCTATATAATAATTATTAGCCCAAAGGAATGAAATGGTCTTTTAAGAATGTTTATTCACACCTTCAAAAAGTATTTGCTGCCCTAAACTCCTTTGACTTAATAGGAGATTTTAAAATGAATTTATTTTTATTATTATGCCAATGAAGTGGGCTATGGACAGCCTCCTTGTCAGTTTAACTCATGCCAAAGCATTAGAATCAAGAAATAACTTAGAAGTCATGTACCCTAATTTTACCAATGAGGCCCAAAAAGAAAATTGACTTGGTAAGGGTCCCACAAGTACAAAGCTGGGAATATCTCCCAGCTCCTATTCTGATTTTATTTCTACTACAGTAAGTCCTCTGCATATAATGAATTCCGTCCCAAGTCCAGTTTACCCGTAAGCCTAACAAAGCTAGCCTAGGTACCCATCTAACACAATTAGCTATATAATACTATTGCAATAGGTTTGTAATACTTTTCATGCAAATAACATATAAAAAATAAACACAGAAAACATCTTTAATACTATAGTAGTATTAAAGTACTTGAAAAGTACAGTGGTACAGTACAACAGCTGGCATACAGGGCCAGGTTTGCATCTTGGAAAGTTCACAGCTTGAAGATTCCTATGTTGGGGACTTACTGTACATTCTGCTCCTTCATTGTACTTTTTGTTTGTTCTTGCTAATCAGCCCTAAATGAGTACATGCCCATTTTTACCATTTCATGCCTCTAGTCTTTGACTTTGCTTATCACTTCCTCCAGGCCTTGCCAACAGGTTTTTATCAAGCAAACACTGTGTGCCCTATTCATTAAGAAAGCTCTAGAATGAGTGGACTGCCATTCTTCTAGGGCTTATTGCATACTCTTCTAGAGTTTATTGCAATAAACAGATGTATATAATATACCTGGAGAGCTTATACGAGATAGTAGATATTAAGTGCTAGATTGCAGAACAGATTTTAAATGCTGCTCTGGTGTCCTGAAACGGGTTCCTTTTGGCTTTACACATATCTCTTTCTAGTTTCACAGTTAGTCTTGTTACTTTGGTACCTAGACATCTGCCATGGTGAGGGTTTTTGGCAAAAGCTACAAATCGGGGCTTTTCCCCACCAGCCCCCTCCCGAGCATTCAGAGAAAGGAAAAGTAGTGTAGGTTAGGGTTATCTACTGAAGGCTTCATTGAAACAAAAGGGATGGGAGAGTGACATGAACAAAGGTGGGGGCAGTAATGAGTACAGAAAGGGTGTTGGAGGAGAAAGGGCAGTAGGGAGAAAGGATTATCTTGGATTGCAGGAGGTAATAGAAGATAAAGTATGGTCTCTGAGGATTTTAACCAGATGATTTTGGACAAAAAAGAAACCTTCAAGCAAAAGTCATTAAAAAACATTTTTGGAAAATTAACATGGTAGCTGCTACCTGTGAAAATATTACTGTAATCCGTGGGTGGAGTAATGATGGAAATGATAAAAAAGGAATTTATCTAGGAAGTGTTTTGAAGAAACTATTTGTATGACTTTGAGACGTAGAGTAATGTAAGAAAGGACATAGAGACTAAAGTTTTTGAGTGTGGAGGACTGAAGGAATATTGCCCCATTGTCAGAAATAAGAGAGTTGGGAAGGAATTTGGCATTTGGGAAATTTGGGAGTTTGGCAGAGAGGATGGTGCACTATTGAGTAGGAGATGGCATTGAGTTATAGGTGAGGATGGAACCTCTCAATTAAAGACCTGAAGACAAAGGAAGAGTAGAGTTAGAGAAATATATGAGAGCCATCAGTTTTGAGCTGATTATTAAAACAGAATAGAGGAGCCCTCCATAAGTAGAGCGAAATAGAGGCAAAGACTGAACCTTGGAGGCCTGACATAGTGTAAACAATAGGAAGTGGCAGAGGATATTAAAGAAAGTAGTTCACAGAGATCAGAGATAAAGGGGGAAAACATGGCAGTGTAATGAACAGGAGGACTGAGTCCTTGTAGAAGGATGAGATCAAAGCTGGGAAGAGGAGAGTCTAATAAGCTAGTGATAAGATTCCAAAAGACCTATTCATATGACTAGAAAAAGATCACTAATCTACAGCAACTTTAGTAAATGAGTGGGGGAAGGAACATTGTAGTTAACGTGTGGTGATGGGGTCAGGGTAATAAATACATGCCACTTATTCAGTCACTTGAACTATGAAAGGAAGGAGATGGTATTTTATTTATAGGAGCTGTTGAAAACAAGTGAATGTTTTGTTCAAGATAGTGGACCCTCAGTGCCACTGTAGTATAATGTGTCAGGAATTCTCGTCAGCTACCAGTAGATGTGTAAATTGATTCAGCCTTTCTGGAAAGCAGTTTGTTAAACATATATTAAGAATCTTGAGGGTGGACCTAGAGATTATCATACTAGGTGAAGTAAGTCAGAGAAAGACAAATATGATATCACTCATGTGGAATCTAATTTTTTAAAAAAGTACAAATGTTATTTCCAAAACAGAAGCAGACTTATAGATATCAACAACACACTTAGGGTTATCGAAGGGAAATGTTGGAGGGAGGGATAAATCAGGAGTTTTGGAATGAGCACACGCACCCTACTGTATTTAAGATAGATAACCAACAAGGACCTACTGTATAGTACAGGGAACTCTACCCAGTATTCTGTGATAACCTATATGAGAAAAGGGTCTAAAAGAAATACACACACACACACACACATATGTATAACTGAATCACTTTGCTGTACAGTGGAACTAACACAACATTGTAAATCAAGTATACTCCAATAAAATTAAAATATTAAAAAAAAGAATCAAAAAATGGGCCAAAGAACTCAACAGACATTTCTCCAAGGAAGACATACAGATGGCTAACAAACACATGAAAAGATGCTCAACATCACTCATTATCAGAGAAATGCAAATCAAAACCACAATGAGGTACCATTATACGCCAGTCAGGATGGCTACTATCCAAAAGTCTACAAGCAATAAATGCTGGAGAGGGTGTGGAGAAAAGGGAACCCTCTTACACTGTTGGTGGGAATGCAAATTAGTACAGCCACTATGGAAAACAGTGTGGAGATTTCTTAAAAAGCTGGAAATAGAACTGCCATATGACCCAGCAATCCCACTTCTGGGCATACACACCAAGGAAACCAGATCTGAAAGAGCCACGTGCACCCCAATGTTCATCGCAGCACTGTTTATAATAGCCAGGACATGGAAGCAACCCAGATGCCCATCAGCAGACGAATGGATGAGGAAGCTGTGGTACATATACACCATGGAATATTACTCAGCCATTAAAAAGAATTCATTTGAATCAGTTCTAATGAGATGGATGAAACTGGAGCCCATTATACAGAGTGAAGTAAGCCAGAAAGATAAAGACCATTACAGTATACTAACACATATATATGGAATTTAGAAAGATGGTAACGATAACCCTATATGCAAAACAGAAAAAGAGACTCAGATGTATAGAACAGACTTGTGGACTCTGGGAGGAGGCGAGGGTGGGATGTTTCAAGAGAACAGCATTGAAACATGTATATTATTTAGGGTGAAACAGATCACCAGCCCAGGTTGGGTGCATGAGACAAGTGCTCGGGCCTGGTGCACTGGGAAGACCCAGAGGGATCGGGTGGAGAGGGAGGTGGGAGGGGGGACCGGGATGGGGAATACATGTAAATCCATGGCTAATTCATTTCAATGTATGACAAAAACTACTGTAATGATGTAAAGTAATTAGCCTCCAACTAATAAAAATAAATGGAAAAAAAATAAAAAAGAATCTTAAAAGCGTTCATGTCCTTTAACCATTGTATCGTTTAGTCCTCCACCACCAGGATTCTATATAAGAAAATAACCAGAAATACCATTAAAGATTCTGTAGAAAACTATTGATGCTTTTGAACTTTGGTGTTGGAGAAGACTCTTGAGAGTCCCTTGGACTGCAAGGAGATCTATCTAGTCCATCCTAAAGGAAATGAGTTCTGGCTGTTCATTGGAAGGACTGATGTTGAAGCTGAAACTGATGTTGAAGCTGAAACTCCAATGTTTTGGCCACCCAGTGTGAAGAGCTGACTCATTGGAAAAGACCCTGATGTTGGGAAAGATTGAAGGCAGGAGGAGAAGGGGACGACAGAGGATGAGATGGCTGGATGGCATCACTGACTCAATGAACATGAGTTTGGGTAGACTCCGGGAGTTGGTGATGGACAGGGAGGCCTAGCGTGCTGCGGTTCACGGGGTCGCAAAGAGTCGGATACGACTGAGCGACTGAACTGAACTGAATTCATTGGAATATTTGTAATAGTGAAAAATGGGAAATAAATCCAGCTATAGAGAATGATTGAATTCAGTTTATATCCATTGGATGTTATGCAGTATCAGAAGTATTTTTTAATTAATGTCTTGGTTAAGTGTGACATAAGCAAGATATGGAATTATCTGGAAATGGGAAATGTGTATGTTATGTATAAGTATAGGAAGACATCTGGGAAAAAATACACCAAGTTGTTATCCCCAGGTGGTGTGATTATGGCTGCTTTTGTTTTTCTTCATGTGTATTTTTAGTTTCCCAAATTTTCTGTTATGAGCAAGCGTTACTTTTATAATATGACGATTTTTTTTTGGTTTGTTTAAGAGTGGGGAGACAGTGTTTGGCAAGAAAAAGGCAGTGGAAAAGAAAGATCTAGAGGTTATGAGAATTTTGGTACAGCATCTCTCAGCAAGAATGATCACAGATGGAACAGTTCAGAATGAAGGAAGAATTGTGTGGATGGATGAAACACAGGTGCAGAGGTAGGGAATCTGTTCTGTCACAAAACCTATTTAGGTCGACAGCTGAGGTAGAGAGAATTTCAAATAGCCACTGCTGGGAGTGGGCTGGGATGTTGATGGGAGGATAAATGATTACCAAGGAGTAGCCCCTTATCACTGATATTTGGCCACCCACCAGATACATGGATACTTTTTTTCCATAGAGTCACGGCCCACCCCCCCCCAACCCCTCCCGCCACCTCAGCTTAAAAACTGGCCAGGTTCCAAAGGTTTATTTATAAATCTGTTTTTTGAACTTTAATATTTTTTTCCATAAAAGTAACATTTCAAATGGTAATTACAGTTCTAGCCAGCCCACAAAACTTATGATGCCATTGTGTCTTGCTCATTTTTTCCTTACTAGTATTTTCACATCTGTTAGTTTCTTTCCATTGATACCTGTAAGTATCCTCTTTCCTTTACAAACCCACTTGAACTTGTGACACCACTTAAGAGGTTTCCACATTTATGTCTACCCACTTCTGCTCCCTTTATCCTGCTTCTCCCATACTCCTAGCCAGTCCTGCATTCTGCACTCAGATTTATCTGCCAGACTCACCATGGTTAGTTTTCGTTTCCTACTCAAAACTGCTTTTCCTGTTCCCCAAAATCTTTTTGGGGTTTGGCAGACAAAAGGACTGTCACTGTGGAGGAGCATGGATAAGCACAAAGTGCTGAACCAGAGTGCATTATGCCAGTATCATCACTTAAGTTCTCAGCACTAGAACATCAGCATGTCAGCAGTAAGGCTTGTGAGCACTGGTTGCCTGGCAGCCAGATCCAAAATTCTATGTCACATACAAGAATAGGGCAAATCAGTGTTTGAAGCCAGAAGAAATCCATCATTTGTCAGAATAGTTGCAGCCATGAGATACCAAGTTGTTAAGGTCTCATCTCTGAAAAAGCTCAGAGCATGTTGATGTTTCAGTCTTTTTCATTTGTTTTGTTGTGCTCAGCTTTTAGGGCAGCCTAGCTTTGCTTCCAATGTAAAAACCAAATCAGTGGTTCTCTATTCTAAATGAGCTCAGGGTGGGAATAAGAGTTCCAGTTTCTCTGTGTGATATAATTACACTACCTTATTCTTCTTTATAGTAGGTCTACTGAGCAGCTACAAACATTTGACATATGACTTTATCATAATATAAAATGTATTGACAAGATAGTTTACATGTAGGAACTGTGCCATCCTCAGGATAAACATACATTTAGTTTTTTCCACTTGAGACTTAAAATTGACTCTGATTCACAAAACAAACTTTCAGAGTTCCTTCCTCAGACTTGCCATTTCCTATCACAGCAAACATTTCAGGACAAGCAGTATCCTATTTCAGTTCAGGAAGGATTAAATAGGCATTTGTGGGCTAGCATGAGAACCGGCTAAGTATCTAGATAAAATAAATCTTTCCATGGGACACGAAAAAGGAACATTGTTTCCTTGTAAATAATTTGAGAATGAGAATGTTTTTGATTTCCACAATGAAATTTTAGTAACTCGTCCATTTTATGAGCCTTTTTTTATTATTTCTTTTTATATATGGTTGATTTACCATGTGTTAGTTTCAAACATACAGCAAAGTGATTCAGTTGTACATATATATATGTATATATGTTATTTTTCATATTCTTTTCTTTTATAGGTTATTCAGTTCAGTTCAGTCGCTCAGTCATGTCCGACTCTTTGCGATCCCATGAATCGCAGCACGCCAGGCCTTCCTGTCCATCACCAACTCCCGGAGTTTACTCAAACTCATGCCCATCGAGTCGGTGATGCCATCCAACCATCTCATCCTCTGTTGTCCCCTTCTCCTCCTGCCCCCAATCCCTCCCAGCATCAGGGTCTTTTCCAATGAGTCAACTCTTCGCATGAGGTGGCCAAAGTACTGGAGTTTCAGCTTCAGCATCAGTCCTTCCAGTGAACATCCAGGACTGATTTCCTTCAGGATGGACTGGTTGGATCTCCTTGCAGTCCAAGGGACTCTCAAGAGTCTTCTCCAACACCACAGTTCAAAAGCATCAATTTTTCGGCACTCAGCTTTCTTCACAGTCCAACTCTCACATCCATACATGACCACTGGAAAAACCATAGCCTTGACCAGAAGGACCTTTGTTGGCAAAGTAATGTCTCTGCTTTTTAATATTCTGTCTAGGTTGGTCACAACTTTGCTTCCAAGGAGTAAGCGTCTTTTTAACTTCATGGCTGCAGTCACCATCTGCAGTGATTTTGGAGCCCAAAAAAATAAAGTCTGACACTGTTTCCACTGTCTCCCCATCTATTTCCCATGAGGTGATGGGACCAGATGCCATGATCTTAGTTTTCTGAATGTTGAGCTTTAAGCCAACTTTTTCACTCTCCTCTTTCACTTTCATCAAGAGGCTTTTTAGTTCCTCTTCACTTTCTGCCATAAGGGTGGTGTCATCTGCATATCTGAGGTTATTGATATTTCTCCCGGCAGTCTTGATTCCAGCTTGTGCTTCTTCCAGCCCAGTGTTTCTCATGATGTACTCTGCATATAAGTTAAATAAGCAGGTTGACAATATACAGCCTTGACGTACTCCTTTTCCTATTTGGAACCAGTCTGTTGTTCCATGTCCAGTTCTAACTGTTGCTTCCTGACCTGCATACAGCTTTCTCAAGAGGCAGGTCAGGTGGTCTGGTATGCCCATCTCTTTCAGAATTTTCCACAGTTTATTGTGATCCACACAGTTAAAGGCTTTGGTGTAGTCAATAAAGCAGAAATAGATGTTTTTCTGGAACTCTCTTGCTTTTTTGATGATCCAGCAGATATTGGCAATTTGATCCTGGTTCCTCTGCCTTTTCTAAAACCAGCTTGAACATCTGGAAGTTCACGGTTCACGTATTGCTAAAGCTTGACTCAGAGAATTTTGAGCATTACGTTACTAGCGTGTGAGATGAGTGCAATTGTGCAGTAGTTTGAGCATTCTTTGGGATTGCCTTTCTTAGGGATTGGAATGAAAACTGACTTTTTCCAGTCCTGTGCCCACTGCTGAGTTTTCCAAATTTGCTGGCATATTGAATGCAGCACTTTGACAGCATCATCTTTCAGGATTTGAAATAGCTCAACTGGAATTCCATCACATCCACTAGCTTTGTTCGTAGTAATGCTTTCTAAGGCCCACTTGACTTCACATTCCAGGATGTCTGTCTCTAGGTGAGTGATCACACCATTGTGATTATCTGGGTCGTGAAGATCTTTTTTGTATAGTTCTTCTGTGTATTCTTGCCACCTTTTCTTAATATCTTCTGCTTCTGTTAGGTCCATACCATTTCTGTCCTTTATTGAACCCATCTTTGCGTGAAATGTTACCTTGGTATCTCTAATTTTCTTGAAGAGATCTCTAGTCTTTCCCATTCTGTTGTTTTCCTCTGTTTCTTTGCATTGATCACTGAGGAAGGCTTTCTTATCTCTCCTGGCTATTCTTTGGAACTCTGCATTAAAATTTGAATATCTTTCCTTTTCTCCTTTGCTTTTCACTTCTCTTCATTTCTCCGCTATTTGTAAGGCCAAGATATCAAATATAGTTCCCTGTGCTGTACAGAAGTTCCTTGCTTTTTATCTATTTTGTTTGTAATAGTGTGTATCTGTTAATCCCAAACTCCTAATTTATCCCTCCTCCACCCTTTCCCCTTTGGTAACTGAAAGTTTGTTTTCTATGTCTGTGAGTCTGTTTCTGTTTTGTAAATATATTCATTTGTATTGTTTTTAAGATTCCACATAGAAGTGATGTCATATGATTGTCTTTCTCTGTCTTATTCACTTAGTATAATAATCCCGAGTTTGCTCCATGTTACTGAGAGTGGCTTTGTATCGTTGAAAAGAGGGATTTTGAACACAGCTAGAGACATATGTGTTTAACTCTGCAGGTGTACCTTGCTCATTCTTGTAGCCTTTGTTCAAAAGGGACTCCAGCTAGTTGTGCTGAAGAGCAGTTCTTAAACATGGCAGTGCATTAGAATCACTTAGAAAATCTTTCTAAAGAATACTAATACCATCTCATTAGAACTGATTCAAATGAATTCTTTTTAATGGCTGAGTAATATTCCATGGTGTATATGTACCACAGCTTCCTCATCCATTCGTCTGCTGATGGGCATCTGGGTTGCTTCCATGTCCTGGCTATTATAAACAGTGCTGTGATGAACATTGGGGTGCACGTGTCTCTTTCAGATCTGGTTTCCTTGGTGTGTATGCCCAGAAGTGGGATTGCTGGGTCATATGGCAGTTCTATTTCCAGCTTTTTAAGAAATCTCCACACTGTTTTCCGTAGTGGCTGTACTAATTTGCATTCCCACCAACAGTGTAAGAGGGTTCCCTTTTCTCCACACCCTCTCCAGCATTTATTGCTTGTAGACTTTTGGATAGCAGCCATCCTGACTGGCGTATAATGGTACCTCGTTGTGGTTTTGATTTGCATTTCTCTGATAATGAGTGATGTTGAGCATCTTTTCATGTGTTTGTTAGCCATCTGTATGTCTTCCTTGGAGAAATGTCTGTTGAGTTCTTTGGCCCATTTTTTGATTGGGTAATTTATTTAATGAGATGGATAAAACTGGAGCCCATTATACAGAGCGAAGTAAGCCAGAAAGATAAAGACCATTACAGTATACTAACACATATATATGGACTTTAGAAAGATGGTAACTATAACCCTATATGCAAAACAGGAAAAGAGACTCAGATGTATAGAACAGACTTGTGGACTCTGGGAGAAGGCGAGGGTGGGATGTTTCAAGAGAACAGCATTGAAACATGTATATTATCTAGGGTGAAACAGATCACCAGTCCAGGTTGGGTGCATGAGACAAGTGCTCGGGCCTGGTGCACTGGGAAGACCCAGAGGGATTGGGTGGAGAGGGAGGTGGGAGGGGGGACCGGGATGGGGAATACATGTAAATCCATGGCTAATTCATTAAAATGTATGACAAAAACTACTGCAATGATGTAATTAGCCTCCAACTAATAAAAATAAATGGAAAAAAAAAAAAAGAATACTAATACCAGAGTCCTGTTCACAGAAATTGGGATTTAATTGATCCGGGATGGCCCTGTTGGTTGGTTTTTTTTGTTTGTTTTTCTGTGTTGATTCCAGTATACAGAGTTTGAAATCCATCTTTCTCAAATTTTAGTGTGCGTAAACATCACTTGAAGGGCTTGTGAAAACATTTTTCTAGTCATCACCCCAGGAGATTCTAATTTTGGGTTGGTGTCTGAGAAGTATTTCCAAGAAGCTCCCAGCTGAGGCTGAATAGCACTATTACAGACTTTAGAGTATGTGGTATTGGTTTCCATGTGTCCAGCACAAAATATGTACGTGTCAAAATATTGAATGAATGTGGCTATTTGCTTCTTGAAATAAAACGTTCGTGTGAATGACTTGGATACCTCATTAAAAATACAGATTCAAATTCTGTAGGTCTGTGGTGGAGCTGAAAGTCTGCACTTGTAACAAGATCACAGGAGATGGCAACAACATTTGAAAATAGCAGAGTATGACAAGATATATATCATCATGTGTCATTTTCTCATCTCAGTTTCACCAAGGTACCCTAGGCAGATGACCTTCACCTGCGCGTCTTTGGTCTACCCTGAATTGGGCACATTTCCTATTATACTCCATTTCTTTCCTTTTCTGTCCTATTCCAAAAGCATACTGGAGTTCAAATGAGTGAGACTGACATTTTTATAGAGATTGCATCAAATCTTCTCTAATTTTTAAAATACTTAATATTAAGTAAATATACATTTGTTCATAGTTTGTATAAAGTAAAAACAATAAGATATAATTAAGCCCATGTTTAATAGCATTTTTATTTAAAATAATTTTATTTACAGAAAAGTCACAAAGATAGTACAGAATTCTGTGTACTGCTTACCCAATTACCTCTAATTTTATCATTTTACATAACCCACAATACATTTGTCATTACTAAGAAATTAACATTGGTGCTTTGCTATCCACTGAAGGAGAGGCTTCCTTTGCTTCTCACTAGTTATTCTGCTGATGTCCATTTTCTATTCCAGGATCCAATCCAGTATACCATGTTGAGTTTAGCTATCATATCTCCATAGATATGGTCTGTTATGGTTTCTGATCTGTGATGATTTCCACATTCTTTGATTTTCATGGTCTTGCCAGTTTTGAGGAACACTTGTCAGATATTTTGTGAGATATCTCTCAGTTTGGTTTTGCTTGATGGTTTCTCATGATAAGACTAAGATTATGGGTTTTGGGAAAGAATAAATAGCGCAGAGGTAAAGTGCCCTTCTCATCACATCGTACTAGACAGTGTGATTTATTAATATGCACATAGTTTATTATTGGACACATTCTTTAATGGATGGACTCATATATTTTTTACCTTGCTATAATCCATTACTGTGTTATTTACTTTGTTGTTCAAATTATTCCAGTTTAGGCTTTATCAGATCAACTTCCATGTCCCTTTACAGGCCCCCATTGTATTGATTTTTGAACGCTACTTTCTGGCATTCCAGGATATTCCAGACTCATCTTGTATTTTCTCTACCCCCACATAGAATCAGCCAGTTTTCTCCAGGGAGCCTGGGTTCCTTTTATTGGATAATGGTATTTAGACACCAAGATTTGGTCAGTGAGTATGCTTATTGCTACTTAAGTGTCATTGATTCCAGGCCTTAGTGGGCACAGCTAGGAAATACATGTGTGTACTAAGCCATGTGTACACACATATTTATGTCTCTGTCTCTCTCATGTCTGTTATCTATATATATGTACACATACATGTATACACATATATATATGTACTAAGGATACTCATACTGAGTTCTCTGACTAATCCAGCACCACGTTCTTTCTAGCCTTCCACCCTTGCTTTTGGAACTTCTTTCTTTGACAATGAGAAACCTGGCTGTCATTATCTACCATTTAGTTACTTACTTGTTCAATCCTGGTATATACTTGTAGTCATGCATTTTTAATAGAATTGGATACATTTGTCAGAGTCTGCATTCCATCCTGGGAATCACCCAGTCTCCTGGTTGATATTTTTAAATGTGCATATATTAAAGTTGTTTGTGATGTACAGTTTTAGGGGTTTTGTCAATAAAATGCCATGATTTTATTTTTAAGCAGATCATTGGCAAACTTCATACCTAGCAACATACTTGCAACAGACCTGGCAGCTGATCTTGACACAGGTTCTAGTGTGTGTGAAAGTCGCTCAATTGTGTCTGACTCTGACTATACTGTCCATGGAATTCTCCAGGCCAGAATACTGGAGTGGGTAGCCAGTTCCCTTCTCCAGGGGATCTTCCCAACCCAGGGATCAAGCCCAGGTCTCCTGCATTACAGGCGGATTCTTTACCAGCTGAGCCACCAGGGAAGCCCTCACACAGGTTAAGAAACACTAAATAATCTTATAAAAGCCTCTTTCTCCACCAGCATTCACTGAACCTTCATTTATCATCACTGATTCTCAGAGATTGGTCATATTCTAGGTAACATCATTGACCGTTATCTCCAGGAGAGTCTTGAATGATTCTGAGGGGGAAGAAAAAAGCATGCCCACTGCTCTGCACTGCCCATCATGGGGTTGAAATGAAAGGAAAGGACAACAGGACAGAAGTCAGTACTTGAATCAGACTCATTGAGGCTGACCCACTAAAGCCTCCAGGGAGCAGTAATAACTCTAATGCACTGATTTACAAATTGTGGACCCCCAGACCAACAGGATTGGCATCACCTGGGAAATTGTCGGAAATGCAAATTCTCAGACTCCTCATACACTTACTGAATCAGAAACTCTGGAAACGGGGTCTGGCAGAATGTGTTAGAAGTCCTCTGGGTGATTGTGTTGCATACTAAAACTTAAGGACAGCTACTCTTAAGATTAACAAGCCATTTGCCAGTCAGAGCTTTCCAGGCACAATGAGGCTTCACTTTCTGCTAAGGCCCTGGGGACACAGTTTGGTCAGCCAGGGACAGGCTGCTAGTGAAGCCAGAGGGTTAAGGAACTGTTTTTCTTTTGGGTTTTTTGTTTGTTTTTAATTGTGATCCACCAGAGGATGGAAAATTTTTGGCTTGGATGTCTGGGGCAATAAATTCTTATCTCTTTGAGATAGAAAAGTAGTCTTAATAATTATACTAAAACTTTTATGCTTCAATTTTATTGTAGTTGCAAAATAAGTACCAAAATCACATCAAGACTTCACATATTTTTTTAAGTGATGCTGGGTTTTTTTAAAATTATTTTTTCCAATAGTCTGTTGTTTCTAGTTGTATAATATTATGTTTATTTATGCTTTAATACCATTTATACCTTAGGGAGAGAAAAATTACTGGCATCCAATGTGAAGTTGTAGTAACAAAAGGTTGGGAGATAGTTTCTGACCTAGGTAAACCTCTCATGAGTCCCTGTTCTTCACCTCCATCCCAGGTGTGTCTGTAACCCCAAGGCCTGCTCTCTTTTCATTATTCCTCTATTCTGGCCATGCTGGCCGCCTCGTTGAGTCCTTGGAACCACTTTAGGGCCTTTGGACTTACTACTGTTTCTGTTTGGAGTATCTACCTGCATGCTAGCTCCCTGACTTCCTTCATGGCATTCTCATAGAGAACTTCTCTTACTGCCCTATGTAAAATCTCACACACACCACATTTTAAGCACACAAACACTTTGTTTCCCCTTTATTTTTTCTCTCTGGCATTTTCTATCTAACTATATATATATTTTTTTTTTTTCCCCCTTCCTCCAGTAGAATATAAGCGCATCTGGCATAAAGTTTTATCTGTTTTTTATATTACCTAGAACAATACCTGACTAGTACATTTGTTGAATGAATAACTGTCTCCAAACGTGTGTTTGTGTGACTTACAGTAAGTAGGTGTACTTGGTAACATTTTTGCTTTAACCTGAACTGACTTTGTTTTGGGGGGCTCCAAAATCACTGCAGATGGTGATTGCAGCCATGAAATTAAAAGACGCTTACTCCTTGGAAGGAAAGTTATGACCAACCTAGACAGCATATTAAAAAGCAGAGACATTACTTTGTCAACAAAGGTCTGTCTAGTCAAGGCTATCGTTTTTCCAGTAGTCATGTATGGATGTGAGAGTTGGACTATAAAGAAAGCTGAGTGCAGAAGAATTGATGCTTTTGGACTGAAGACTCTTGAGAGTCCCTTGGACTGCAAGGAGATCCAACCAGTCCATCCTAAAGGAAATCAGTCCTAAATATTCATTGGAAGGACTGATGCTGAAGCTGAAGTTTCAATACTTTGGCCACCTGATGCTAAGACCTGACTCTTTTGAAAAGACCCTGATGCTGGGAAAGATTGAGGGCAGGAGGAGAAGGGGATGACAGAGGATGAGATGGACATGGGTTTGGGTGGACTCCAGGAGTTGGTGATGGACAGGGACACCTGGCATGCTGTGGTTCATGGGGTTGCAAAGAGTTGGACACGACTGAGCGACTGGACTGAACTGAACTGAAGAGCTAAGCGGCAGTTTGTCTTTTATTCTTCTAAACTGTCTCTGTTCTGTTTTTCTAAACTTACTCTGTTCTAATTAAGAGGGATGGGAAAGGATGATACCTAAGGAGATAATTATTGGTTCTTTTTCTGTTTCGTCTTTAGACAGTAGAGCTCATTGTCAGTTAACTTGGTTCCTTTCTGTCTCGGTACCTGCCAGAAGGGGATAGGACAGGATGGTGTGGGAAGGGACCTTATAGGTCACATTAAACTAGTGGTCCTCTGGGGAACATGAAAAAGTCCTGAAGATGGATGGTGGTGGTGTGTGCGTGCTCACTCATGTCCAATTCTCTGTGAACCCCATGGACTGCAGCCTGCCAGGCTCTTCTGCCCATGGGATTTCCCAGGCAACAATACAGGGGTCGGTTGCCATTTCCTCCTCCAGTGGATCTTCCTGACCCAGGGATCAAACCCCTGTCTCCTACACTGGAGGGCAAATTCTTTACCACTGAGCCAGCAGGGAAGCCCCGGATGGTGATGATGGTGGCAAAACAATGTGAGTGTACTTAATGCCATAGCACTGTACACTTAAAAGTGGTTAAAATAGTAAATTTTGTGTTATATGTTTTTTGCCATAGCTTAAAAAAAAAAAAAAAAAAAAAAACAGTAGTTCTCAAAGTGTGGTTTCAAAGCAGCAGTAGAAGCTTCACCTAAGAGCTTGTTAGAAATGCAGATTCAACCCCAAACTGTTTCTAAAACTGGAGATAGGTGTGCCTATGATTGGCATTTTACTGAGCCATTCGGGTGGTTCTGATGCATCCTGAAGTTTGAGAATCACAGCATTAAATATTTTTGTTTTAATCTTGAAAGCTATGAAGAACTTTAGAAGAGATTCATGGAATTTATTTGTGCCCTGATAACAATTTAAAACTACCTTGGTCAGAAATTCTGACCATCTTAGGGATAAAATTGAAGTGCTCTGGAAATGTTTTGATTAGTGTTTAAGGAAACAAACTTAATGTTTAGAGTACCTGCCATGTTTCAAGCATCTTGCCAAATGCTCTCACGTGTATTTTCCATTTAACCTTTAAATCAGCCTTGTTGAAGTAAATTCTACATTATCAACATTTAAAATGCAGAAAAAAACTAAAATCAATTATACTTTATCTACTTTTCTTACAGTGTACACGTGCTGTCACTAGGTGGCACTGGTAGTGTGGTCACTCAGACCCAGGCAAAGCCTTCTGGGACTACTGCCTAGAAAACTGAAATAAATGAGCCCTCTTGTGAAAGAAATCAGACTGCAGGCAACCACAAATCTTGATACAAATAGAGGGTCCAGCTTAAGGTATGTTAGTGAATCTGACAATTCACTCTGAAAATAGGACCTCTGAAAATTCACCCTTATATAAAAGCAATGAAAATATGACCATAGTCTTAAGAGTCAACCTTTTCAGAACTCTAGGTAATAACCAGAGGCTTGTGACAATCTGTGTAGTGTTTGTCCAAGAAAATGACTTAGTCATGGTAAGAACAGCAAGGCTCATGGAATGTTAATTGATTCCTGTCTCCTCTGGGCTTCACAGTAATACTTTGTAACTAATACCTTGAAATCATGTAGCTCTGAAAAATATAGCAGACACTGAAAAAGGCCGAATGGATTTGGAGCTCCACAAGCCCCTAAGGCCAGAGGACTGTTACTATTTGGTCGGTCTGTCTGCTCCATGGAAACCCTCACTTAGCGGGCTTGCCTTTTTTTTTTCTTTAAAACTTTACTCAGAGGTAATACAATGCAAACAGCTTCTTCTGTACGCACTCCCAGAGCATGCCCCCCAAATGCACACAGAGCCCTTCAGCAAAAGCTGGCAAACTTATTGGTGAAAGGCATTTAAGGAAGTCTGTGTCCAGTTATTAGTGGACAGCAAAGCTAACTCCCTCCTCCATCTTTTGCCCCCCCCCCCCATTAATTCCTGTCAAGCAGAACATTGAAGCAGAAGGTGATTCTTTGTTTTACACATTTAAAAGGATGAATTTTTAATGTGAAATTATGTATCAATAAAAGTTTTCTTTTAAAAATCTTTACACAAATATAAACGTGTGCCCATGAGAAGTCCACAATGATTTTTCTTTAAGATTGCTATGTTTAAAGATTTTCTTAAACAGGAGAAAGAAAAAGCAAGGTAATTATGGTTCTTACCAACTTTGGGAGGTCCTGTGCTGTAAACACATTTTACTGCTCTTCCCTCTCTTTCTCCCCTTACTGCTTCAAACTCTGAAGCTACAATGACTCTCTGTTAGGTATCTGGAACTTCAAAGGTATAGACTGTTTATCCACTAACAAATAGCTTTTTAAAACTGCTTGAATTCTGTGAAGTTTTAAGCACAAAGCTGTGAGGGCTCATTCTTGTCACATTAAAGCCAAATCTTGGGTATCCCTTTCTTTGTTACGCAGAGCATCATGGAGCGTCAGGATCTTGATCAGATTTATTACTGCTGCCTTTCCAGCTTTCTTTTCTGTTTCATTCTTCTGTAGTGCTCCCTTTCTTCCACATCCTAGGGCCCTAGGGCTCTTTTGTGATGATCCTTTGACTGAGGATCAGCCCTAGTCTCTTGTATGACTCCCCACCCCCATACTCAGAATTATCCCCTTTTATCCTCATCAGAACTGTTTCTGGCTGTCTCTGCTTTGAATTCTGATTAATTATTGGTTAAAAATGTTCCTGCTAACACTGAGGGTTATACTAACACTAATGATTCATAGCAGAATCATTACTGTTATAAGACACGTGAGAAGTTTTATACTTTTATAAAACTTAAAGCCAATAAAACATATTGTAAATTCCTAATTTCCTAGTCAGCAAAACATGCATATTTTAAGATAGCACTAAACACTTTAAATATAGTACATGTATCTTACATAGAGTAGGATATTCATTTTTTAAGTGAGTTAATTTTTATGGATGAAATATGTATTTTGCAGGCATTTTTCATTGTAAGATATCAGATTTCCTTTATCTGAAACTTTTTTTTCTCTTTACTAGGAAGATGTCTTAGGTCATGTGAAAGAGATGCTTTCTCATCTTTAAGGCTTACCAGAAACTCTGATTTGAAGAGAACAAATGGATTTTGCAGCAAACCCCAGGAAAGTCCAAAGCCTCCAACCCGTAAGTTTTTATTTGTCTTTCCAGTTATGGACTAGGCAGCTCTCAAAGATTAGAACAACCTGGAATCAAAAGAACCTAAAAGAGAGGTGGTCACAGGGCTCCTTATCATGTAGTTCAGGCCTCCCAAGTTGTACTTATATTAATTGTGCTTACATATGGCAGTGATTTCTTCATTTTTCCCATTTGTCATTTTTCATCTCTTACCTCAAGGATTTGACTAGAGCTTTCTGTAGATGATAGATGTACCAAAGTAAATATTGGTCAGCCTCAAAGATGAACCAGATCAAAAAATGAGATTTGGGTACAATATACTTAGGGCTACGCACTGGCTTGTACATTAACTTCAGCCATGTTTAGTCCTATCCCTAACTCCACGTTCTGTCACTGTCAGCACTGTGGAAAGAAGGAGCACAATATTTAAACTGTATGGCCCCAGGAACTACTTGCTCATTGCTTCTTCATGGGAATTGCTTCTTCTGGGCCCTACACTAGGGCCAGATAGGTACTGGTGGGTGGAAAATAACTGTTGTCAAAGAATATTTATTAAAAGGTTAAAAGTATTTATACCCCTTGACCTGGTATTTCACTTCTGGGGATCTATCCTAAGGAATAATCCCTTTATGTGGAAAAAGCTTTGAATGTAAAGCTGTTCCCATTTATTTATATATATGTATATATATCTATATATATTTTTATACACATATAAAGGAAAATGAGAAATTAGTCTAAATGTTAAATAATCTGGGAATGGTTATAGATTAGATCTACTTGATGAGTTGTGCAACTGTTGGAAATGGTGCTTATAATTACAACATACTGGCATGGAAAGTTTTTGTTATAATGTTAATGAACAAGGCAGGATACAAAAATTTACATTGTGTGTAAGCCCAAAAATGGTACATACAGAAATTACATATATGTGCCTATGTATGGTGATAAGATTTAGGAAACATACCAAAATAAACATAGTGCTCATACTATGAGAGGAGAATTAAGCGTGGTTTTTCTCTTTTTCTTTTTTCACGTCTGTACTTTCTGAATTGTCTTTAATGAGTATGTAGTACATAAAGTAAAAATAAACTATAGAGAAAGTACCAAGTGCTAAAAGATTACAGCGGTACTATTTCTGTACTTCTGAATGTCTTTTCTTGCCTTTGGTTCTTTAAGGATTTTTTTTCCCTGGTGACTTTTCTGTTCCTCTTGCTGTTGGCTTCTGATTAAGTGAAAGGTGCAGCATAAACAAAGGTGACGTAGTCAAGGAGATGGTCTGTCTGCAAGAGAGATGTCAGCAGTACCTGAAAGTTAGATGAGATTATCTCCAAGGTCCTTTGTAACTCTGACATTCTGTGATCCCCTTTTTCTGCTTCTCATCTTCAGTGACTTCCCCTTCCTTTGAAAGACTCTTTTATAGTCTGTGGTTCTGCGTGTTTGGGCTGCTCCATTTTCCTCTGCTGCCTCTTTGTCCTTTCTGGGTCGTGCACCAACACTCAGCCCCTGCTCTTCTGCGTCTGTTATCCTCACTGGCTCTTTCTTTGCACCAGTGGTTATCTCCACTCCAAACTCATTAAGGAAACTTACTCAGATGGCGTAAATTTGACCCAGAAGATCTAAAATGACATTAGTACTTTTCCCTCTCCTGACTGGTTGTTTTCAGTCACCTTATTTTGGTTAACAATACTGCTTTTGTTTTAATCATCCAAGTTTGAGGTTCTTCATGAATCCATCTTTATCTTAATCAATCTCCAAATTCTTTCAGATTGACTTTTTGTTTCTCTTCCCACTGTTACAACTCTAACTGAGACTATAACAACTCACCCTTGTATTGTAATAGCTTGTATTATAATCTCCTATTTGGTCTTGTCCACTCTGTCCTATCCTTTCTCTTTCCAGCCACTGTGCAGATTAAACTTTCTAAGTACAATAGTTCTTGAGTCAGGTCTAAAACCCTTAGCCTGCCATTCAGGTTCTTGTATAATCTGATTTTACCTCACAGACTTAAAATTCTACCAAAGTCAAACAGGCTCCCGTGCAGTTCCCTTCTTAATTCATCCTTCTCATCTTTATATCTTTGTTCATGGTGTTCTTTCAGCTTTCAATGGCTTGGGCTTATATTGGAAAATAACGCTTTTATTTTACCTCAATCCTTACAAAATTTTTGAATCTCATTTAAGAAATATATAAGCAACCTGAGAAATTCCATTCAAATAAAGTTCTAATTAACTTGAGATTTCTCAGTGATTCTGTTTGGTGAATAGCTAAAAAGCACAAATAGCATTTTTCTGTTGCTAAATTTGGGAGTGAGTCTCATATAAATATCTTCTCTTGTTTTTCTCATAGACACTTACAGCCACAGAGTGCCACTGCACAAGCCTACGGACTGGGAGAAGAAGATTCTAATATGGTCAGGTCGCTTCAAAAAGGAAGATGACATTCCAGAGACTGTCTCGTGAGTGCTGAAGTTAGGGTTGTAAGCAGCTTCTATTTTTCAGCAATCTATTTTAAAGGAAAATCAGTTCCTCTGAGTCTATTTAAAACCTTTCAGCCATATTTAAAAGTTTCCACTTTTCTAAACATTTACTTTTTGACAAGTACCTGGAATAAAAACAGTGCTAGAAAATCAGTGTGTTATCAATGCACTTATGTAGTGCCTAGTGAAGAGCTGTCAGTTACTCTGAAGTCAGCTGATTTGCTTTTCTCTCCTAGCTATAGAAAGTAACTAAATTAATTTCTCTTTCTTGTATTTTTTTTGTTAGCATATAGAAATGCAACAGATTTCTGTATGTTAATTTTGGTCCTACAGCTTTATCCAGTTCACTGATGAACTGTAGTAATTTTTCTGGTGGCATCCTTAGGATTTTCTGTGTATGGTTATCATGTCATCTGCAAACAATTTCTTCTTCCTTTCCAATTTGGATTCCTTTTATGTCTTTTTCTTCTTTGATTGCCATGGCTAGGACTTCCAAAACTGTGTTGAATAAAAGTGGCAAGAGTGGGCATTCTTGTCTTCTTCCTGATCTTAGAGGGAATGCTTTCAGCTTTTCACTGTTTAGTATAATGTTAGCTGTGGGCTTTTTAATATATGGCCTTTACTGTTTTGAGGTATGTTCTTTCTGTGCCCACTTTTTGGAGAGTTTTTACCATAACCAATATTAAATTTTATCAAAAGCTTTTTCTGCATCTGTTTTAGATCATCATGTGGTTTTTGTTCTTCAGTTCGCTAATGTGGTGTATCATACTGATTGATTTGTGGGTGGTGAAAAATCCTTGCATCCCTGGGATAAATCCCATTTGATCATGGTGTATGGGCCTTTTAAGTTATTGTTAGGTTTGGTTTTCTAGTATTTAGTTGAGGATTTTTGCATCTATGTTCATCAGTGATACTTGTCTGTTATTTTTTTGGTGTTGTTGGTATCTTTGTCTGGTTTTGGTATCAGGGTGATGGTAGCCCATAGAATGAGTTAGGAAGTATCCCTTTCTCTGCAATTTTTTGGAATAGTTCCAGCAGGAGAGGTGTTAACTCTTCTCTAAATGTTTGCTACAGCTCACCCATGGAGCTATCTGGTTCTAAACTTTTATTTGTTGGGAGTTTTTAAAATATTCAATTTCAATACTAGTTATTGGTCTGTTAATATTTTCTATTTCTTCCTGGTTCATTCTTGGGAGATTGTACCTTTCTAAGAATTTGTCCATTTCTTCAAGGTTCCCATTTTATTTGCATATGGTTTTTCATAATAGTCTCTTGTGATCCTTTGTATTTCTATGGTGTGGGCTGTAACTTCTCCCTTTTCATTTCTGATTTTATTGATTTAGGCCCTCTCACTTTTTTTTTTCCCTAATGAGTCTGGCTAAAGGTTTATCAGTTTTGTTTATCTTTTCAAAAAACCAGCTTTTAGTTTCATTGATCTTTGCTGTTGTTGTTTTTTTTAGTCTTTGTTTAATTTATTTCTGCTTTGATGTTTGTAATTTCCTTCTGCTAACTTTGGGTTTTGTTTGTTCTTTCTCTAGTTGCTTTAGGTGTAAGGTTAATTTTTTTATTTGAGATTTTCTTATTTCCTGAGGCAAGCTTATATTGCTTAAAAACTTCCCTCTTAGAACTGTTTTTGCTGCATCCCAGAGGTTTTGGATTGTTGTGTTTTTGTTTTCATTTGTCCCTAGGTTTTTTGATTTTCTGTTTGATTTCTTCACTAATCCATTGGTTGTTTAGTAGCATATTGCTTAGCCTCCGCATGTTTGTGTTTTTTGCAGTTTATTCTTATAGTTGATTTTTAGTCTCATAGTGGTTGGAAAAGATGCTTGATATGATTTCAGTTTTCTTAAATTTACTGAAACTGGCTCTGTGACCCAGCATATGACCTATCCTGGAGAATGTTCCATGTGCACTTGAAAAGAATGTTCTGCTGCTTTCATATGAAATACTCTAAATGTATCAAGTAAGTCCATTTAGTCTAATGTGTTATCAAGGTCTGTGTTTCCTTACTGATTTTATGTCTGGATGTAAATGGGGTATTAAAGTTCCATACTAGTATTGTCTTACTTGCAATTTCTCCTTTTATGTCAGTTAATTTTTACCTTACGTATTGAGGAGCTCCTATGTTGGGTGCAGATATATTTACAATTGTTATGTTTTCTTGGATTGATCACTTGATCATTATACTGTCTCTTTTTGTCTCTTGTAACAGTATTTTAAAGTCTATTTTGTCTGGTGCTATCAATATTGCTACTTTAGCTTTCTTTTGATTACCACATGTATGAAATACCTTTTTTCATCCTCTCACTTTCAGTCTGTATGTGTCTCTAGATCTGAAATGAGTCTCTTGTAGGCAGCATATATATGGTCTTGTTTTTCTTCCATTCAGTCTGTATTTTTTGGTTGGAGCATTGAGTTCATTTACATTTAAGGTAATCATGTATATGTATATCCTCACTGCCTTTTTGTTAATTATTTTGGATTTTTTATTTACATATATTTGACTTACAGTGTTTCACGTGTACAGCAGAGTTATTCAGTTATATATATATATATATATATATACATCTATTCTTTTCCATTATAAGTTATTACAAGGTATTGAATATAGTTCCCTATGCTCTACAATAGGTCTTTGTTGTTTGTTTTTTATGTGTAGTATGGATTTGTTTTGTAGCTTTTTTTCTTTCTTTTGTTCTATTCTCTTCTGATATGACTATCTTTAGTGTATGTTTGTATTCCTTTTTCTTTGTTGTGTGTATATTTATTATAGAGTTTTGGTTTGCAGTTACCATGAGGTTTTTATATAGCAGTCTGTGTATATACATGATTGTTTTAAGGAGCTCATCTCTTAGTTTCAAATGCATTTAAGAAAAACACCTGAGTTTGCACATTCCTCTCCTGATGACTACTGTTTTTTATATCATGTGTGTGTATGTGTGCATGCTTAGTAGCTCAGTCATGTCTGACTCTTTTAAACCTCATGGACTGTAACCCAACAGGCTTCTCTGTCCTTGGAATTCTCCAGGCAAGAATACTGGATTTTTGGGTTGCTATTTCCCTCTCCAGGAGATCTTTCTGACCCAGGAATCGAACCCATGTCTCTTGCATTTCCTGCATTAGCAGGTGGGTTCTTTACATTGTGCCACCTGGGAAGCCCATGTTTTATATCTGATTGTTTTGTGT
The DNA here is from genome assembly GCF_023699985.2 of Odocoileus virginianus. Taxonomy (NCBI): domain Eukaryota; kingdom Metazoa; phylum Chordata; class Mammalia; order Artiodactyla; family Cervidae; genus Odocoileus; species Odocoileus virginianus. Next base: position 9,470,842 of record NC_069677.1, read on the forward strand.
ATCCCTTCACTGCTTACTGTAGATACAGATGATCGTAACTACTTGTCTCTCTTAATCTCCCTACTATCTTTTTGTATGGATGATTTCCTACCTTTACTAACTTTGTATGTGAATGATTTCCTAACTTTACTTTACCTTTGCCAGTGAGCTCTTTCATTCCATAATTTTCTTTTTTGTAATTGTGGCCTTTTCTTTTTTGCCTAGAGAAGTTCGTTTAACATTTATTGTTAAGGCTGCTTTGATGGTGCTGAATTCTCTTAGATTTTGCTTGTCTGTAAAGTTTTTTATTTCTTCATCAAATCTGAATAAGAACCTTGCTGGGTAGACTATTCCTGGTTGTAGGTTTTTCTCTTTCATTCCTTTAAATATATCATGTCACTTCCATCTGACCTGCAGAGTCTACTGGAAATTCAGCTGATAGCCTTGTGGGAATGTCATTCTATGTAATTTGTTACTTTTCTCTTGCTGCTCTTAGTATTCTCTCTTTAATTTTTGTCATTTTATTTTTGATTACAGTATTCTTGGTGTGTTCCTCTTTGGGTTAACCCTGTATGAGATTCTGTGCTTCCTAGACTTGGATGACTTTCATTTCTCAGGTTAGGAAAGTTTTCAGCTATTATCTCTTCAATTATTTTGAAGCACTTTCTCACTCTTCTCCTTCTGGGACCCCTATAATGTGAATATTAGTGGGCTTGATGTTGTCCCAGAGGTCTCTTAAACTGTCCTTATTTCTTTTCATTTTTTTCTGCTCAGTGACAGTGGTTTTCACTATTCTGTCTTCCAGCTCAGTGATCTATTTTTCTGTATCATTTAGTCTACTGTTGATTCCTTCTACTGTAGTTCTCATTTCAGTTACTGTATTTTTCACATCTGGTTATTCTTTGTGTTTTCTCATTTAAAAACTTCTAACTCCTCGTGCTGTGTACCCATTCTTCTTCCAAGTTCTTTGATCATCTTTATGATCATTACTCTGAGGTCTTTCTCATGTAGGTAGGCTATCAGTTTACTTAGTTCATCTTCTAGGTTTTTATCTGTTCCTTCTTCTAGAACATATTCCTCTGCTGCCTCTTTTTATCTGAGTTGCTAACTGTATTTTTATGTATGTGATTGCAGATCCCTGGGGAGCCCTGGCACTAGTGCTGGCACACTGGTGGCCAGAGACAGGGTCCTGATGAATCTGAGCCTGTTGCCCACCTAGCGGCAGGTGAAGCAGATCCTGGGGTTAGTACCAGACTGCTGGTAGGCAGAGCTGATTCCTGAAATCAGGCTGCATGACCCAGGAGCCCCAGAGCTCAGTTAAGACATAGGAATCATTCCAAGTTGAGAACCACTGCTCCTGCCTTATGGTTTGCATCTTGGCCAAAAAGAGATTCTAAGAAATAGATGCAGTCTACCTGTGGGACATCATCCTCTTCAGAGACAGGGGCTTGGGACAAAGCTCATGGACATTCATTCTCTTCTAGTAAGGAATTGTTCTGGAGCCTTCTGGCTTCTAAATCAAGTCATGATTGAAGAAGTTCTGGGTTCATTCAGGGTATCTTTTTGTAGGAAGATAAGTAGGTTTTGCTTTCTGTTTACAACAACTTTAATAACAGAGCCCCTTCTTTCTGCTTGTCAAATTAAATAACACATTATATTCACTAGAATTATTTCAGCAGGAGAGCCTTGGTCCTTCTTAGCTCAAGTGACAGTTGTATTCTTCTGGAAGAGCATGCTGGAAATAAATATGACCTCAAATTCTTACCTGTACTATAATTTCTTCATGAATATCCCAACAGAAATCAGGCTGGTATGTACTCATGGCCCTAATAGGTGCTTTATGCACTTTACTAAGGAAAACCTGCCATAGTCTGACTTGCAGGTGGTCCCAAGACACCATCGAGCCCAAAGCACAATCTCACGAGTCACCCTAGTAGCCTCTTCTCTGGGCCTGAGCCGCCGTTTATGCTTGTGCCCGTAGTTCTGAACAGGCACTGCTTAACATACCCGTGCTTATTGCTCCCTGTAGAATGGAGGGCAACCTTGTGGCCTTATTTAAATGCATTTTACTTTTTATGTTCCCTCAAATGGAAAATACATCACTTTTCCTGAGGATTACAGCACTTCAGTTGGAATACCAGTTCACATAAAACATTTGTCAACATGGGTCGTTGTGGTTCGTGGGATCTCAGATGCTCTTAGGAGCAAATCCTCTTAGCAGTTGTTCCTGGTTCCTCCCACCCTGCAGGCCCAGCTTCAGTGCCTAGAGGACTCCATCCACATTGCTCCCTCACTGGATCCAAGCTCTTACATCAGTGTATATATGCTTTCATGGTTCTTCTCCTACCATCTGCAACAGCCTGAACCCTGTGCCTCCTTCCATGCATTTTTAAAGTATTTTCCTCCCCGCAGTTTCAAAAGTAATGTAAGGAGGGAAAAAAAGTTAGCACTCAAATTCATTCATCTAGATATAATCACTTTCTACATACTACTGAGTACGCCAGTTCTCTATCGTGAGCTCATTAGGACTCCACATACCCTGCCCTGATGCTTACCAAACACTCAGGTAGTAGAACTGGGACCCATTGCCTACCTGTAGAATCACCAAGATGAAGCAGCCTTCTGTTTAGACTCTTCCCTGTTAGGCCTTTTAGCTTTCACATAAGAATGGTGACCCAACCCAGAACTTTCTATCAAGGTACATAGGTCTGTATTCAGCAGACCAGTTATAGGAGGCACTTGACAAAGAGCACAACCACAAGTTCATTGTCACTCAGTTTTACCAAAACATTAAAGATAAATGTGTAAATGTTAAAGGAGCATTGCCTAAAGGATCTGTCTGCTGTACCAGATATCCTGAAATCTACTCCTGGTTCAAGGCAGAGAGCAAAAGTTGGGTATAAAGAGCACATTGTTTAACTCTCCCATGTTTGTTTTCTTTCTGAATTGTGCTTTGTGTTGAACCTTATGAAGCTCATTGCAGTGTGGTTCAGATGGTAAAAAAAAAAAATCCACCTGCAATGCAGGAGACCTGGGTTCGATCCCTGGGTTGGGAAGAGCCTCTGGAGGAGGGCATGGCAACCCACTTCATGGGGATTCTTGCCTGGAGAATCCCCATGGACAGAGGAGCCTGGTGGGCTACAGTCCATGGGGTCTCAGAGTCGGACATGACTGAGTGACGAAGCACAGCACATTGTCAGGATGTTATTGAGAATGTCATTGTATCATATACTATCTTCTTAAGAACCTCAGGGAGAAATAGATACTGATACATTTTAGCACTAGCTGCTAAAGTGAAACTACAGAGCCAAAACTGGGCCCACCATAGCAAGTGTAGATTAACATGTCTTGCTCTTTTTTGGCTTTTTTTCTTTATTTTGCCTTTCCAGGCTCCATTTTTCATCTTCATACTTTAAAAAAAAAAAATTCCTACTTTAAATTTGTGCAGTCTTACTGTGTTTTTTTTTTTTTAAAGTTCAGTTCAGTCGCTCAGTTGTGTCCAACTCTTTGCAACCCCATGAACCACAGCACGCCAGGCCTCCCTGTCCATCACCAACTCCCGGGGTCCACACAAACCCATCTTGTCCATCAAGATGCCATCCAACCATCTCATCCGCTGTTGTCCCCTTCTCCTCCCGCCCTCAATCTTTCCCAGCATCAGGGTCTTTTCAAAAGAGTCAGCTGTTTGCATCAGGTGGCCAAAGTATTGGAACTTCAGCTTCAGCATCAGTCCTTCTAATGAACACCCAGGACTGATTTCCTTTAGGATGGACTGGTTTGATCTCCTTGCAGTCCAAGGGACTCTTAAGAGTCTTCTCCAACACCACAGCTCAAAAGCATAAATTCTTCGGCGCTCAGCTTTCTTTATAGTCCAAGTCTCACTCCATATGTGACCACTGGAAAAACCATAGCCTGGACCAGACGGACCTTTGTTGGCAAAGTAATGGTCTGCTTTTTTAATATGCTGTCTAGGTTGGTCATAACTTTCCTTCCAAGGAGTAAGCATCTTTTAATTTCATGACTGCAGTCACCATCTGCAGTGATTTTGGAGCCCAAAAAAATAAAGTCAGCCACTGTTTCCACTGTTTCCCCATCTATCTGCCATGAAGTGATGGGACCAGATGCCATGGTCTTAGTTTTCTGAATGTTGAGCTTTAAGCCAACTTTTTCACTCTCCTCTTTCACTTTCATCAAGAGGCTCTTTTGTTCTTCACTTTCTGCCATACAGGTGATGTTATCTGCATATCTGAGGTTATTGATATTTCTCCCGGCAATCTTGATTCCAGCTTGTGCTTCCTTCAGCCCAGCGTTTCTCATGATGTACTCTGCATATAAGTTAAATAAGCAGGGTGACAATATACAGTCTTGACGTACTCCTTTTCCTCTTTGGAACCAGTCTGTTGTTCCATGTCCAGTTCTAACTGTTGCTTCCTGACCTGCATACAGGTTTCTCAAGAGGCAGGTCAGGTGGTCTGGTATGCCCATCTCTTTCAGAATTTTCCACAGTTTATTGTGATCCACACAGTTAAAGGCTTTGGCATAGTCAATAAAGCAGAAATAGATGTTTTTCTGGAACTCTCTTGCTTTTTCGATGATCCAGCAGGTGTTGGCATTTGATCTCTGGTTCCTCTGCCTTTTCTAAAACCAGCTTGAACATCTGGAAGTTCACGGTTCATGTATTGCTGAAGCCTGGCTTGGAGAATTTTAAGCATTACTTTACTAGCATGTGAGATGAGTGCAATTGTGCAGTAGTTTGAGCATTCTTTGGCATTGCCTTCCTTTGGGATTGGGATGAAAACTGACTCTTTCCAATCCTGTGGCCACTGCTGAGTTTTCCATATTTGCTGGCATAAAGTTCAGGTATGGTTAATTTACAGTGTGGTGGTTTAGGTTACAGCATAGTGATTCAGTTATACATAATACATACTTTTTCAGATTCTTTTCTATTATATTAGAAGAGATTGAATATAGTTCCCTGTGCTACATAGTAGATTCTAGTTTATCTAATTATATATGTGTGTATCTGTTAATTCCAAACTGAATTTATCCCTCCCCCTCCATTCTCTTTGGTAACCATAAGGTTATTTCCTATGTCTGTGAATTTATTTCTGTTTTGTAAATAAGTTCATTTCATATTTTATATTCCACATCTAAGTGATATCATATGACACGTGTCTTCCTCTGTCTGACTTCACTTAGTATGATAATCTCTAGGTCCATCCATGTTGCTCCAAATGGCAATTTTCATTATCTTTTTCAGCTGTGTAGTATTCCATTTTATGTGTGCACATGTATGTATATATGTGTGTGTGTAACTGTGTCATCTGTGTCTTGGCTATCGTAAATAATGCTACTGTGTACATTGGGGTGCATGTATCTTTTAGACCTTTTGTCTTTTCTGGATATATGCTTAGGAGTGAGATTGCCAGATCATATAGTACCTTTAATTTTGGTTTTTAAAGGACCCTCTGTGCTGTTCTCCATAGTGGCTGTATCAATTTTCCTTCCCACCAACAGTGCATGAGGGCTTCCTTTTTCTCTGCATCCTTACCAACATTTGTTACTTGTGGTCTTTTTGATGTCAGCCATGCTGACAGGCTTGAAGTGATACCTCATTGTGGTTTTCTTGATGATTCTTGGTGTTTTTTTATGTGCCTGATGGTTTCTTTTTAGAAGTGTCTACTTAAGTCTTCTGCCCATATTTGATTGGGTGGTTTGTTAGATATTGAGCTGTATGTGCTGTTTGTATATTTGGGAAATTAAGCCTTTGTTGATCACATCAGTTGTGAATATTTTCTCCCGTTCTGTAAGGTTGTTTTGTTATTTTTTTTCATTTTGGGTATGGTTTCCTTTACTGTGCAAAAGCTTGTAAATTTAATTCAGTCCAATTTATTTTTGCTTTTCTTTCTTTTGCCTTGGGAGATTGACCTCAGAAGATATTGGTAAGATTTATGTCAAAGACTGTTTTGCCTGTGTTCTCTTCTAGGGGTTTTATGGTATCATTTAGGTCCTTAAGCCATTTTGAGTTTATTTTTGTGTATGGTGTGAGGGCGTGTTTTGACCTCATTGATGTACATAAAGCTGTCCAGCTTTCCCAAACCACTTATAGACTTCTTTCCTCCATTGTATATTCTTGCCTCTTTTGTCCAAGATTAATTGATTATAGGTGTGTGGGTTTCTATGTTCTGTTCCATGGATTTGCATGTCTGTTTTTGTGCCAATACCATGCTGTTTTGATTACTGTAGCATAGTATTGTCTGAAGTCTGGGTGTGTTATGCTCCTAGCTTTGTTCTTTGTCTTCAGGATTGCTTTGGCAATTCTGGGTCTTTTGTGGCTCTATATAAATTTTAGGATTATTTGTTCTAGTTCTGTGAAAAATATCATGCATAGTTTGATAGGAATCACATTAAATCTGTAGACTGCTTTGGGTAGTATGACCATTTTAACAGTGTTAATTCTTCCAATCCAAGACTGCACTATGATGAATAGAAGTGGTGAGTCACAATTCCAGAAAAATAAACAACCCAATCAAAAAATGGGCCAAAGAACTAAACAGACATTTCTCCAAAGAAGACATACAGATGGCTAACAAACACATGAAAAGATGCTCAACATCACTCATTATCAGAGAAATGCAAATCAAAACAGTGAGGTACCTTACACGCCAGTCAGAATGGCTGCTATCCAAAAGTCTACAAGCAATAAATGCTGGAGAGGGTGTGGAGAAAAGGGAACCCTCTTACACTGTTGGTGAGAATGCAAACTAGTACAGCCACTATGGAGAACAGTGTGGAGATTCCTTAAAAAACTGGAAATAGAACTGCCATATGACCCAGTAATCCCACTCCTGGGCATACACACTGAGGAAACCAGATCTGAAAGAGACACATGTACCCCAATGTTCATCGCAGCACTGTTTATAATAGCCAGGACATGGAAGCAACCTAGATGCCCATCAGCAGACGAATGGATAAGAAAGCTGTGGTACATATACACAATGGAATATTACTCAGCCATTAAAAAGAATTTATTTGAATCAGTTCTAATGAGGTGGATGAAACTGGAGCCCATTATACAGAGTGAAGTAAGCCAGAAAGAAAAACACCAATACAGTATACTAACGCATATATATGGAATTTAGAAAGATGGTAACGATAACCCTATACGCAAGACAGAAAAAGAGACTCAGATGTATAGAACAGACTTTTGGACTCTATGGGAGAAGGCGAGGGTGGGATGATCTGAGAGAACAGCATTGAAACATGTATATTATCAAGTGTGAAACAGATCGCCAGTCCAGGTTGGATGCATGAGACAAGTGCTCGGGGCTGGTGCACTGGGATGACCCAGAGGGATGGGATGGGGAGGGAGGTGGGAGGGGGGTTCAGGATGGGGAACACATGTAAATCCATGGCTGATTCATGTCAATGTAAGGCAAAAACCACTACAGTATTGTAAAGTAAGTAGCCTCCAACTAATAAAAATAATTCAGGGGGAAAAAAAAAAGGTAAAAAAAAAAAAAGAAGTGGTGAGTCAAATGTCCTTGACTTGTTCTAGAATTTAGTGGGAAGGCTTTTAGCTGTTCACTGTTGAGTATTTGGTTGACTATGGGTTTGTCATAAATGCTTTTATTAAGCATTTTTATTATTTTTAAAAATTTCCTCTGTACCTACTTTGGTGAGAGTTTTTAGCATGAATGCTGAGTTTTATCAAATGCTTTTTCTATATCTGGTGAAATGATCACATGGTTTTTGTCTTTGTTAATGTGGTGTATCACATTGATTGATTTGCATATGTTGAACCATTCTTGCAACCCTGGATGAATCCAACTTGATTATGGTGTATGATCCTTTTTATGTGTTGTTGGATTCAGTTTCCTAATATTTTGTTGAGTATTTTTACACCTATCATTATCAAAGATATTGGCCTGTAGTTTTCTTTTTGTAGTGTCTTTGTATGATTTTGGTATGAGGGTGATGGTGGCTTCATGGAATGACTTTGGGAGTGTTCCCCCCTCTTTAATGTTTTGGAGGACTTTGAGAGAGATCATCGTAAGTTCTGTGTTTGGTAGAATTCTCCAGTGAAGCCATCTGGTCCTGGACTTTTGTTTGCAGAGAGGTTTTTTTTTATTATTATTATTACTACATAATCTATTTCAATTCCAGTGATCAGTCTGTTCAGATTAGTTAGTTATTTTTGCTTGATTCATTTCGGGGCGGTATGTTGTAGGTTGTCCAGTTTGTTGGCATATAATTGTTCAAAGTATACTCTTAATGTTTTGTGGGGTTTTTTTTTTTTTTTTTTTTGCATTTCTGTGGCATTGGTTATTATTTATCCTTTTATTTCTTATTTTGCTTATTTGGACCCTTTCTCTTGTTTAGCCTAGCCAGAAGTTTTTTTATTTTGTTTATCCTTTCAAAAAATGAGTTTTTGGTTTTAATGATCTTTTTCAATGTTTTTTTCTTAAACTCTATTTTATTCCCTTGCTGATCTTTATTTTCTTCTGCTATGGTTTTGTTTGTTCTTCTTTTTCTAGTTCTTTTAGGTGGTTGGTTAGGCTATTTGAGATTTTTCTTGGTTTTTGGTTTGTTTGTTTTTGTTTGTTTTCATAAGTGTTTTATTGTTGGCAGATAGCACCTTTAACAGTTAAATACATTTAAGTAATGTATAAGCTTCCCAGGTGGTGCTCGTGGTAAAGAATCCGCATGCCAATTCAGGAGATGCAAGAGACATGGGTTTGATCCCTGAATTGGAAGTATCCTTTGAAGGAGGGCATGCAACCTACTCCATATTCTTGCCTGGAGAATCCCACGGATAGAGGAGCCTGGCAGGCTGTAGTCCATAGGGTCACAAAGAGTTGGGCATGACTGAAGAGACTTAGCATAGCATAGCAGTATATAGGTGACTGCACAACTGCAGCACTGGTAACTAGATAGATAACCCTTTCAACTAGAAACCAACTAATAAGTAACTATCTAAATATTTAAAATACAGCTCTTATTTAGATCATCCTTTGTTTTGATCACCTTGGGTATATGGGGCTGCTGTTGGTCACACTGCAAATAGATTAAAGTCAGATCTTTTGACACCCATTCCTGGAGGTTTCTTTCATCCTCCAGCTCCAGAGCAAGCCCAAGTTTGTGACCTCCAGCATTATACTCTTCCCATCTACCAGAGCAGACAATGGAGGCTTCATACCAGGCCTGAGTCTGAGTGTAGCCTATTCCAGTTAAACTATAGTTGTTGACTTTTGCAGAAATTGAAGCAGTAGGATCCAACTGATATTTAGCTGCAATGCCGAAGCTAGTACAGCTGGTTCCTGATGTCCAAGAAAGGTTTATTGAAGTGTGAAGATCTTCACATACTTTTGGTTAAATTGATCCTCTAAATTCTTCCCCATCATTGGCATAGTGTGTAGCTGGAAGTCCTCAGTCCCACTATCTTCATCTCCACCCCTTTACCGTGATTTATATAAAAATATAAAGTGAATTGTGAAAATGCTCCATCCTCCCAAAAGTCCTACGAGATCTTTGGGTCTCACCTCCCTTTTTTATATTTATGGGCACCACTCCACTCCTGATTTGTGGGACACAGAGATTTATATCCTCTAGCAACTCATAAATTTTAACTTTCTCTCATGATCTCATTGTATTGCTAGGTTTGAGATGCTTGATGCTGCAAAGAACAAGGTCCGGGTGAAGATCAGCTATGTAATGATTGCCTTGACAGTGGCAGGATGCATATTGATGGTTATTGAGGGCAAGAAGGTAAGAGTGGACTTCCCCTCTATCTTTATATATTTTGCACAAAAGACCTAGAGGAAATCAGGGGTTAATTCTTGTATTTATTCTCTGTGATGAGGAAGTCACTTCCTATACAAGAAATGATAAGAAACGAAATAAAATATGGTAGAACCAAACCTGAGATTATCATGCCTGGAGATAAATAGCAAATCCTAACTTTGGCATGCTGAAAAACTAAATAGTTTTGGTTAAGTAAAAAAAGTTTTTAGATGTCACAGGTGTCATAAGGAATGTGAAACAAGATGTACGACACTGGCATATATACGGATATCTCCTTGTATGTCTGTAAAGCACTCACAGTACATGGACTTATTGATCCTCACTCTGCCTTAGTCTTGGTGAGTGTTCTTATCACTGTTCTCTACTTGGCCATCTGTCTAAGCTCCTAAGCAGTACACAAGCATTCAGGTTCACACAGGCATTAATAACTATCTTACTGTCTTCCAGGTACCTTGCTGTTTATCTCAGTTAAATCTTACAATAACACTGCAAGGTAGATACTAGGACCTCATTTATAAATGAGGAAACATAGCTTAGAAAGCTTAGTAACTTACCCAAGTTCACACACATCTCCCTAACAGCAGAGCCACAGTTTGTATCTAGACCTAATTGAGGTGACAGGAAAAGTACTCCCACTTACTGAGTGCTCATTTTATAACAGGTATTGTTAAACTTGGGCTTAGTGGTTAAGAATCCACCTGCCAATGAAGGAGACCCAGGTTCGATCCCTGGGTTGGGACGATCCCCTGGAGTTGGAAATGGCAACCTGCTCCAGTATTCTTGCCTGGAGAATCCCATGGACAGAGGAGCCTGGCAGATATATAGTCCATAGCGTTGCAGAGTCCAACACAGCTGAAGCAACTTAGCACAGCATAGCACGTTGTTCAACTTACTTAGTCACAATAATTCTGAGAACCTAAGAGGTCAGTTCTCTTATCCATGTTTTGTAAAAGAAGAACCAAAACTTATTTACTTTTCCCAGTGTCACATAACTAGTAAGTGACAAGACAAAAATGTAGAGTCAAGTTTTCCAATTACTATTTTGTGATTAAAATACAGATATTTTTCTATGCAGCAGTACTGGCCAAGCCATTATTTAAATCCCATGTTTAATTCTATATATCACAGCTCCCACATGGAAAGAAATGTCTTATATCTATTGTCAAGAATTTAAAGCGTTCTTCTGCAAACCCAGTGATAACTGACTTATGTGCAGTGAGTCCAGAGTAAAAGTGAACTTCTGACTCTCTTTAGAGTCTTGGAATAGAAAATACCAACCATTTAGGCTGATGTTATGACAGCATGAAGGGCAAGTGTGGAGGCCTGGGTGAAGTTCTCTTGACAACTGTGTTCCTACCCTACTTCAGTATTTTTCCTGTCTCCCTCTTTGACTTTTCATGCTTAGCTCTCAGATTGAACCTACAGAGCATATAAAATAGGATATAGGGGTTCTAAGAATTCTGAGAAATCTGCATTGCTTTTGTCTACTTGATGATGCTAGCTGAGTTTAAATACTCCACAAACAGATCACTCCCTGGGATCCCCCCAGCCTCATGAAAGGGTATGCACTGTATAAAGAGCTCCTCTCCTGTCCTATACCATAAATATTATTTTTCTTTTATGGAATTGTCCATTTCTGAAAAGTTGGTAAAAGCTACCGGAATGACTAACTTCTGAACTTACTGTGGTTTAGAAGAGAGGAATTAGCCATTGTGTTTTGTCTCTTCATCATCTAACCTTCTGCTTCTCCGCCCCCTCCATACTTAATGCTGAAGAAAAACACCCCTGTCTAGGGTGCTGGTTTCACTCATTTGGTATCAAAATTTGAAACTGGACTGTTTATTTAAGCTTCACAGAGATATAACAAGTCAGAGGGAGGGAAGTAAGGGAAGAGGATGGTTGCATCTCCTCCTCTGCTTTTCACTCAGAGGATGAAGTGGCAAGGTGGACACTGCTGGGAGTCATCAAGGGTACTACTTGGTGATAGTCAAATATGGGATCCCCAAAGCTGAATGTTTTTGGTAAAAGAGGAATAAGGAACTAGAAGGGTGTGAAAGTATATAAATGAATTGGGGATGGAGAAATGGTAGCAACAAAGAAAAGTGAGAGGAGGAAAACGGGGGTAGAAATGGAAACTAAAAGGTATTTAATACTAAAGAGAGGAAAAGAGAAAGACAAGGGAATATATTATAAGGGAGAAGAGAGGCTAGAAGATTTAAACAGAAAGGAAGAGAAGGCAGAGGTGTGGCATTTCTCTTGTGCTTGAATGGATAGACTGCCATACTAGGAGCATTAGAGGAGGCAGAAGACACATGGAGAGGGCTGCTGTACCTGGTGAAAACAGCAAACCATTCCACCATGCCTGTACTTGCCACGTCAGTTAATGACATCCTCCACAACCCGGCATAAATAATCACTTGTTCACATTCGTTTCACTTTAGGCTGCCAGAAGAAATGAGACTTTAACAAGCCTGAACCTAGAAAAGAAAGCTCGTCTGAGAGAAGAGGCTGCTGTGAAGGCCAAAACAGAGTAGCAGATATATTGGTGTTGGTTGGATTTTGAAGATCTAGAAATAATGCTGCAGCAATAGGCCTTACTAAAAAGAATGTGGTATATGAGCTTCCCTATTTCCACTCTAGAGCCACAAATAAATTTTCTTAAAGAAATCACTTGTCTGTATTTTACAACTTTCAGTTCAGTTCAGTTGCTCAGTCGTGTCCGACTCTTTGCAACCCCATGAACCACAGCACGCCAGGCCTCCCTGTCCATCACCAACTCCTGGAGTTTGCCCAAACTCATGTCCATTGAGTCGGAAATGCCATCTAACCATCTCATTCCCTGTTGTCCCCTTCTCCTCCTGCCTTCAATCTTTCCCAACATCAGGGTCTTTTCAAATGAGTCAGCTCTTCACATCAGGTGGCCAAAACACTGGAGTTTCACCTTCAACATCAGTCCTTCCAGTGAACACCCAGGACTGATTTCCTTTAGGATGGATTGGTTGGATCTCCTTGCAGTCCAAGGGATTCTCAAGAGTCTTCTCCAACACCACAGTTTGATCTAGGTTAAATGAAGCCTGTTTTTTCAAGAAAATGAAAGAATGAAAAATGAGATGACTTATTTGAACTTTATTATTAACTCTTCTTTATAGCCAGGTCCCATATCCTACTTTAATTCCCATTACCAAAGTGACATCTCCTCAGAAGCCAAATGGCTTGTGTGTCCTCATTTCTGGAGAGGTAAGGAGGGACAGCTGAGTACACTGCCCGGGTGCACGTCGAAGAGCTAATCTTCCTGAATGCCCTGGTGCTTCTCAAGAGCTCTGGGAAGCAACCAGACCACACTCTGCCTTTGTCAGGTATGCTGGTAAACAGAAGCTTTTAGGAGAGCAGTCTTTGAAAAAGTCCTGGCAAGGTGATGATGGCGTTCTGGCCACAAGTTTCTGAGGATTTTGAAATCCCAACACCATAAAGGTAGTTGAGACCAGCACAGATGCCTCTTCTGCTCTGTGGCTTAGAATTCCTAACTGGTCCTTTCCTTCTGCTTTTACACTGAATTTCTCCATTATGAAAAGCTATCAAATACATTTTATTAGTGTTGAAAAATAAGCATCTGTACCTCACATATATCTTGTTGAGTTTGACGGGGATGCCAAGTTGTCTCATATTTAGGTATGGATGCTGGTTTCTATTTAAGTGTTTCATTTATTCTCATATGCTTCATCAGTTTTAAGGGATGGCAAGTCCTTATAAACATTCAGAGGGTTATATCAGATTAAATAATATATGCAGCTGTTTGGGAACTTAGTTTAATAAAATACTCAGTAAAATCTAATGTACTACTCTACAGCTTCATAATCTATCTGATAACTATATCTGTCTGTATAGGGTACTTTGACCTTAGCTTTTAGATACCAAGCTCTGTGATTTTTATCACTTGCAAATTTATCATCAAAAAGCATTACTTTATATACATTTTAGCAGATTAGTCTTCCTTGATTAAAAATTTGGAATACTTGCATATTATCTAAATGTAGCTTTTAAATATGGGTAAATCTAATTTTTTAAGTGTTGTGTTCTTGAAGATTTATTGTTGTAAAATGTTTAAGTCAAAGCTCAAAAATCCTACCATGCAGCAAGAATTTATATCATCATTTTGTGTCAGCTATCCTATTTAGTAACTTATAATAATGACTGCCTCTTTTGGAGTTGAATATAAATTTTATGACCAGAATTTAAGACCTTCCCCCATCTAATCCCACTTCTCCCAATAGCCTCACATATTAACTTCTGAGCTGTCACACACCCTACTAGTAATTCTAGTATCTTATATTGCTTACAACTTCTCAAGCAAATCAGATTTCATGAGCACTATTATAAGCAACAAGGGAAAAACTGTCTTCTTTTGTATTCTATAGTACCCATTTTCAATTAAGTGATTGTCAGTACTATTTTTGCTTAATTTCTGAATTATTTTTTCATGTTTATCAATGTCTCTACAGGTAAAGGGGGCAGAAAATGTTTTCCAGTTTATATTTCCTATAAACCCTGTTTGAATGAGTTAATGTGAGGCTATGGCTAGGTACTTTTAGGTTTTAACAAAAATAATAGTATGGGGGATTAACTCCAAAATTTATTGAAATCAGGCAACAAGTGAAGGTTGTGATGGTGGTGTAATTCATTGTCATTAATCGAAGATTACTTGAGGCCCTTTTATATATAAAAACTGAGAATACAAAGATGAATAAAACATAGAGTCTACAGAGCTCATAATTTACTGGACACATGGCCTGTGAAACCATTACAGCACAGGCAGGCAGTGATAGTTTCACAAGGTGGTGATTTCTGAACTGAGTTCGCAGCATGGGCAGAAGTGGGTAGTTCAGACGTAATAAGCAAGAGGCTTTACTACTCAGACATTGAGCTTGCCCTGAGAATCAGGAGAGGGCAGTCTGACATGGTAGTTAGAGGTAAATGCCTCTCACAGTAAAATGCCTTTATTAATTTTGCTTTGGTTTATTTTTATTTTTTATCCTGGTAAAAAGACTCAGAACACAACCATTACTTGTTTTTCCCAAATTACAAACTTGATTCCACAGACCATTTCAAATCCCATCACGTAGGCTGTCACTTAAACTGTGGGAGTAGCATCTGACAAATCTCCAGTCCACCACCATCCCAGGCTTATTCTCTTCTGATCTCCCAAACCAAATACCTTGGAGTTATTCCAAACTCCCTTGCTCCCCTCATTTAATCAGTCATCCTGTTTTGTGAGCTTTACTTCTAAATTTTATCAAATACAATGATCCTCTAGAATAGTCATTGAAAGGAATAAAATGAGAATCTGTTCAAGGACAGACACAAGAGGTTCATCACAGACATCAAATTACAGTCAGAAACCCTGGAATCTAAACTTGCATTTCCAACTGTCTTAACTTTGTAAACGGAGGCTACAGGTCTCAAATTGTTATAATGCAAGACAATGTTAAAAAAAAATACAAAACCAAAATACATGCCAAAATTGAGAGAACACCATCTTTTAAAATACCTTTTTTAAAAAAAATAAAAATAAAATAAAATACCTCTTTTTGGCCAGTTTGACTCTACCACTTGATTTCTAAAGGGTTTAGTAAGTACTCGTCCACAATTTAACTGTTTTGTCATTTCCTAATGCTGCTGAAGCAATGATGTTTTCTGTAGGATGACAGTCTGCTGAGATTACCACATCTGTATGACCTTGTAATTTCTGTACAATCTCCTTAGTTTGAAGGTTCCAAATGTATACCAGGTTATCCTCTGAACCAGAGACAATCCATTTTCCACCAGTAACTGAAAAACTGGCAAATACACAGTATTTCTCATTCTTGTGACCAGTATATGTCTTCAGGCATCTGCCTCTGCTGTAATCCCATAGTTTAAGAGTATTGTCCAAAGTTGCAATGAGAATGTATTTACCATTTGGAGAAAATTTTACAAAAGAGACAGGAGGGTTATCATCATCAACAAGTGCTTTTAAACACTGACCTGATGCAGCATCCCAGATTCGACAGACACCATCATAGCTACCTGATACTATCAAGGACCCACTACAATTAAAATGAACAGCAGAAACTGGGTCAGAATGAGCTGACAAAGTCTTAAGGCACTTGCCTGTTCTCACCTCCCATATTTTCACGCTTTCATCAAAAGATCCTGAAATGATGAGGTTGGACGGTGGATTGAAATTACAGCAAAAAACGTAATTACTGTGCCCCTTAAGTGTTTTCAAACATTTTCCAGATCTCACATCCCAAATTTTTAGAGTTTTATCATCTGAGGCAGAAACAAGACGACTGGAATCTGATGACCAGGCAACATCTGATATTTCAAGATTGTGTCCTTTAAGTGTTTTCTCATATTTTCCATCATAGGCTCCCCAAATTATAATTACTTTATCAGCAGAAGAACTTGCTAGCCATTCTCCATTAGGACTAAACTTAACTGACGATACTGCTTCCGTGTGTCCCTCCAGAGTGAATTTCAGAGCGTAGTTTGGTTTTTCAGACACTGGCTCGCTCTGATTGGCAGATGAAGGGAGAGCCGGCTCTGCTTTCGTATTTCCTGACTGTTGTGTAGTCATGACTCTGAAACTCGAAGTCGGTAGGTTGGCTAGATGTCCGGTCTTGAACCAAGCAGTCCGTATTTTGGCTTTGTATACAGCAAAATGAAGATAAAAAACATCTGACTCAAAAACAAAAAAAAAAAGGTCTTTTAGTGACTAATCTCTGGATCGTTTTTAAACAACGATATCCGCTGGTTCAGCAGCACAGCTTGGACCACTTCACTTTTTCCTCGCTGCTTCTTCTGTAAACAAATACTTTAGATATACTATTAAAACAGTTCCGTGCGCTGTCGGCAAGTAAGGTATTAATGCTGGGTGTTTTGTGACTACATAACGCGCTTCAAAGCTGCAAGCGGTGGCGGGGGGGGGAGGCGGGGGGGAAATCTACAGAAAATATTTTTCACTGCTTCTCCCCCAGCTCTGAAATATCTGAGTACCCCAAGCTGCCTGACTTTAGACACTGTACTTTGAGCATGAATAGTTGCCGCTTTAAACAAGATTTCAGAAGCTAAGCAAAAACCTGCATACACACGATTTCTTAACGCCCACACCTGCCGCCGACGCTCCAAACAGCTGCGTAAGGAATGACGCGTGCGCATGACAGCCCGGAGCCGGGCGCATGCGCAGAGGATGCCCCTCCCACCGCTTCCGAGCCGAGGAGGCTTGTGGGAGAAGTCGGTTTACGCTTGCGCAAAAGCAGACGCTGGGGTTTCCTTCCGGCCTCTGCAGGAAGGGCTTCTTCCAGACCTCGCTGGATAGTGTGGGAAGCTGTATTTCAGAGACCATTCATCACTTTTTTGGAAACCGCGTGACGAGGAAGAACTGAATTTTGAGATGCCTGCAGGCATGGATTTGGATGTAAGCCGTTCGCACTGCGCGTTTCTTAGCCTTCCTGGGCCCACTCAGCGCTGGTGACTCCGTATGAGCTCCTGCTGCACAGGTGGCTTTCGTTCTCCTCTCCAGCTGTTATGTAGAGCCTGGTGGCGGGTTCGAAGGCCTGCAAGTAGGCGAGGGAAACCTAGCCAAGTTTATGCCCAGATTTAAGTGTGTCCCGTAAGTGTTTCGGGATGTTTTCACTTCAGTTCAGTGGCTCATTCGTGTCCGACTCTTTGCGACCCCATGAATCGCAGCATGCCAGGCCTCCCTGTCCATCACCAACTCCCGGAGTTTACTCAGTCGAGTCGGTGATACCATCCAGACATCTCATCCTCTGTCTTCCCCTTCTCCTGCCCTCAACCCCTCCCAGCATCAGGGTCTTTTTCCAATGAGTCAACTCCGCATGAGGTGGCCAAAGTATTGGAGTTTCAGCTTCAGCTCTTCCAATGAACACCCAGGACTGATCTTTAGACTGGTTGGATCTCCTTGCAGTCCAAGGGACTCTCAAGAGTCTTCTCCCAACACCACAAGGCCAGCGCCTAGGTAGCCTAACATGGTAGTGCCGGGGGAAATGAGCAAACGTTTTAGCCCTTCCTTATGGTTTAAATTTCCAAAGACAAGGAAAGTTCAGATCTGCTAGGTGCTTGGAACAGAAAAGGTGGAATAGGGTAAAAAATGTGTAAAGTGAAAGTGAAGTCGCTCGGTCCTGTCCGACTCTGCGACCCCGTGGACTGTAGCCTGCCAGGCTCCTCCATCCTTGGGATTTTCCAGGCAAGAATACTGGAGTGGATTGCCATTTCCTTCTCCATAGGATTTTCCCGAACCAGGGATTGAACCCAGGTCTCCCTCATTGTGGGCAGACGCTTTACTATCTGAGCCACCAGGGAAGTCCGAAAAAAAATAGTAGTGTTACTCGTAATTAGGCTTTAGCCAGCCCTCCCTAGTTTTAAGAACTGATTAGTGGCTGTGAAATATGTGAAGGGTACGTGCTTTTCAGATGTTGTTTAGTCGCTAAGTCGTGTCTGACTCTTGCGACCCAGTAAACTAGCCCTCAGTCTCTTCTGTCCATGGGATTTTCTAGGCAAGAATAGTGGGATCGGATCAAACCAGTGTCCTGCATTGGCAGGCGGATTCTTTACCATTGAGCCACCAGGGAAGCGCTTTCCAGGTGTAAATTAATCTTTAGTCAAGAATAGGTTTACCCAAAATGAAAGCCTGACTAGTTTCTCCAGTCCTTTTTAACTATCCCTTGGTATCTGCAGGTTAATTGGTTCAAGGGCCCCCCCTCCCCTCCCCCCACACATCACAGCAAAATCCAGTGGATGCTTATCTTTCCTATAAAATGGTGTGATGTTTTTATATAACCTACTTATATCCTTCCCTGTAAGTAATCTCTGTATTACTTACAATACTTAATACAATATAAATACTATGTAAACAGCTGCCAAGATGAAGCAAGTTTTGTGTTTTGAAACTTTATGGATATTAGGGGGGAAGATTTTTCATCTGTGGTTGGTTGAATCTGAGGCTGTGTAACCCACAAAGGGAGGGCCGATCCTAATTGTTCAATAGAGTGCCCAAGAGAGGCTGTTTGTGTTCTGTTTGAAAGGTTTTCCTGCTAGCCGGTTGAAGTCAAGAGGCAAATATGTCTCATGATGTTTTCTGTCAGTCAGGAATTAAAACATTTGGAAACAAAAGCGTCCCCTATCTATACTTATTGGGGATAATTGAAAGTCTTGTTTTTATAAGGCACAACAGCATAACTACACCTACAATAAACTAGTAAAAACCTCATTACTTAAACACCCTACTACTCTAGTTTGGAATTTAGACAGTTGTTGTCTTAGCTAGTGCAAATTAATGGTATAAACAATGAGGTGCTGAGAATGGGAAAAGCATCTTTAAAATGGTTTGGAGCATCCGTTTTTATACATTATTTTAAACTGATTAAACACCTCCTGCCTCTTCTTTCCTCCTATTTGATAGGGTTAGTGTGATTTTTACTGGGAAGCTTAGAAACACTAAATTCATTAAAAAATTTAAAAGCACTTCACAGAATAAAGCATAGGCTTTGCTTCAAAGAATATAAGTAAATCTGTATTTTTCCAACACAGAGTAAAGAAAGGAAATTGTTGTTTAGTTGCTAAGTCATGTCTGAGTCTTTGCAACTCTGTGGACTGCAGCATGCCAGGCTTCCCTCTCCTTCACCATCTCCTGGAATTTGCTCAGATTCATGTCCATTAAGTAATTAAACAAGGTGAACACATAGTATGAGAGCTAGGATGGGTGTTGGTACTGGAGTATATTTAGCCCACTAGAAATGTCACAAGCATGAGGTATAAGGGGGCACACAATTAGGAATGTGTTGACAGGAATATCCAGAAATAATTTTTCATCAGATTTTCTTAAAATTTCAGTGGAGAAATTTCCATTATTCATTTTTCACTATCTGGAATGTTGTATGAATAGTATCCAGAACTCATGTAAAGAAAAAGCTATGAATATAACTAGTTAAATCTTTATTCATTAGTCATGTTCTAACACTCACATATAGTCCTGATATTGTACTCATTATAAATTAGAACAAAGAGTATAATAGTTTACTTCCTTGGGAAGAGGGGAGCATCAGCAACTGTGGAGTGTGTAGGAACAGGGAATACTAATATGTGTAGGAACAGGGAATACTAATATGTGTAGGAACAGGGAATACTAATATGTGTAGGAACAGGGAATACTAATATAAGTGAATCCAAAATGACTGAAACCACAACTGGAGATTTGTATTTGGGACTCTTCAAGCAAAGTTCTTCCCTGGCAGCTCAGACAGCAAAAAATCAGCCTGCAATGCAGGAGACTCAGGTACGATCCCTGGGTTGGGAAGATACCCCTGGAGAAGGGAATGGCTACCCACTTGTGTCTTGCCTGGAGAATCCCATGAACAGAGTAGCCTGGTGGGCTACAGTCCATATTAGGGTCACAGAGTCAGACATGACTGAGCGACTAACACACAAGAAATGTTCTTTACTCGGTCCTGTTTTTAATTTCTCTTTTTGCTATGTTTAGTCTTCACCAGATAAAAGTGATTTTGTAAGTTTCTCTCCCATTAAAGTTTCTTTAAATTTCCTGTAAAAGTTTTAGAACTCAGTCTCATCTGTGGTTGAAAGGTTTATGCTTCTTGCCATCCAGTAAAGTTGGAGCTAGTCTAAGTAGAAATATTGCCACATACATTCGTTAATATACAGTATTTGTTTTTCTCTTTTTGACTTACTTCAGTATGTATAGTAGGTTCTGGGTTCATCCCCCTCACTAGAACTGACCTACATCTGTTCTTTTTTAATGACTGAGTAATATTCCATTGTATATATTTACCACATCTTCATTATCCATTTGTCAGTTGATGGACAACTAGGTTGCCATGCCCTGCCTATTGTAAACAATGTTGTACGGCAAAACCCAGAACAACATTGTAGAACTTTTTTAAATTAAAAAGACAGACACAAAGAAATACTGCCACAAATGGGTCATTTTTTTTATATTAAAAAAAATTGGGAGGATAGGTATATGTGCTAAACCTTAACATGGCCTGGGGGTGATTTCTATACTACAGAACGACTTAACTGACTTCCTTCATAGTAAGTCTAATTGCCAAATCCAGACCTCAAAACTCAAGCATAATTGAACTCTGAACATCCCCAGTTGCTTAAGACCACCAACAATTTAAATATATGAAAATCTCTTTGGGCTAAACATGCTGCTGCTGCTGCTAAGTCACTTCAGTCATGTCCGACTCTGTGCGACCCCATAGACGGCAGCCCACCAGGCTCCGCCGCCCCTGGGATTCTCCAGGCAAGAACACTGGAGTGGGATGCCATTTCCTTCTCCAATGCGTGAAAGTGAAGTCTCTCAGTCATGTCCAACTCTTTGAGACCCCATGGACTGTAGCCCACCAGGCTCCTCCGTCCATGGGATTTTCCAGGCAAGAGTACTGGAGTGAGGGGCTAAATATGGGATGGCCATATAACTTATCTAAACTTTTTTAAAGTGAAAGAGGGCACTAAAATAATTAACAGGTGTTGATTTAAAAACTAGGACTGCCGTCAGCAAACCAGAACATTCAGTGGACTTCCCAAGAGGGCTCTCATCAAAAGTTAATCGTGAAAGATTCTACACTCTGTATGCTAATTTGCACTCCAACCTGTCTAGATCCCTCTCCATTATTGTGGCCTTCTGGGTTTCTATTTACCCATAAATAATGCTGGGCCCAAGTGTGTTAAATAAGGCAGTGATCCATACTGACACCCTCTGGGCTCCTTTGGCCTCAAGTTAAGTGGGTATAGATAAAGGAATTTAGAGAGTAATTTTATTCTTTGGAAAATGATTCAAAATCACAGAAATGAACACATACTGATTTTAAAATTAGAATACTTTTTTCCAAAATGGCGAATGAAATGGGGCAAGTCATCTAAGCAAGCTTTAATAAATTTGTAAACCCAACTGGATGATCATGTAGTCTGCAGGAACTAAGACTGTTTTAAGACTGTTTTGTTTTCAGAAAATACCTGGTCAGTGAAACCTCTCAAAAAATGGTAGAGAAGCAATCACAGTGAATAAATACATCTTTCTGTTTCTACTGATTGGCCACTTAAATTGGAAGAATGCATAAAGAAAATATTCTCATGCAGCAATATAAGCAGTGTGTAAAGATGAAAAATTTAGTAGTCTAAGGCAAGCACGAGCTTCCACATTCGTTGGATATAATCGGCCAAAAATTTTTTTCTTCTTAAGAGTATGCCAAAAGAGATTGATGAGCTATTTCTGGTGTATATATAAACATGGGGTTGGTAATATTAGTTACCCTTTAAAATATACCCATTAACTTTCTGAGAAGGCATTTTCAAGCTTTGGGTTTTTTTCTTTATGTAACAAAACTTGTGTTAGGGCAGTTTGGTTTTGTAAACTTAAGGTCAAATTATGCCTCCAGAAAAGGAACTACATATAAAACACATGCTGAGACACTAGCTTTAAGAGTTGTTCATCCTAAACATGTATATTATCTAGGGTGAAACAGATCACCAGCCCAGGTTGGGTACATGAGACAAGTGCTCGGGCTTGGTGCACTGGGAAGACCCAGAGGGATCGGGTGGAGAGGGAGTTGGGAGGGGGGACTGGGATGGGGAATACATGTAAATCCATGGCTAATTCATTTCAATGTATGACAAACACTACTGTAATGATGTAAAGTAATTAGCCTCCAACTAATAAAAATAAATGGAAAAAAAAAAAAAAGAGTTGTTCATCCTGGTTTCAAACAGCAGCATAAAGGAATTCCTTTGAGCTTTCTTTTGTAACAAAGTGGAAGTCACTCAGTCTTGTCTGACTCCTTGCGACCCCATGGACTATACAGTCCATGGAACTCTCCATGCCAGAATACTGTAGTGGGTAGCCTTTCCCTTCTCCAGGGGGTTTTCCCAACCCAGGGATCAAACCCAGGTCTCCCACATTGCCGGCAGATTTTTTTACCAGCTGAGCCACAAGGGAAGCCCAAGAATACTGGAGTGGGTAGCCTATCCCTTCTCCAGCAGATCTTCCCAACCCAGGGATCAAACCAGGGTCTCCTGCATTGCTGGCAGATTCTTTACCAACTGAGCTATCAGGGAAGCCCAGTACCCTTTACTAATATCACATAGATGCACATTCCTTCAGTCATTTAACATTTATTGAATGTCTACTGTGTGCAAGGCACTCATCCATGGCCTGACCAACCACATTCAAGTACAAAGAATCATTAGAACCATTCCAAATCAAAGTGTAAAAACACTTTGAAAAAGGACATAGAGTGGTCAAAATGACGAGGTAAGCAGAACATAACATACATTAAAAGGTCATTTTTTAAACTTTGGACACTCCTTGGGTTGATAATCCTTTAGGAAGTCAGCTGTGTTAAATTCACATCCATGGATGGCACTGCTTTCTATGGCAACATTCTTCATTCCAAAGCCTTTTCCCTCTGTGTCAGTACTTTCTACATTTAAATTTGTTGACTGGAAACATGTTTCTCAGTTTAGCCATCATGCTACTAAACTCAATGAATCATGTTATTTTTAACTTGTCAAGTCAGAGAGAATTTTAGCACCACCGAAGAGGAGAGATGTTTGGATTGAGTCTCTACATTCCGGATTGTGTAGCCTAAAAGCAGTTCATACTTGATTTAGTCATTTCAAGGTGCTGATAAGAATAAGAATGGTCCAACAAAACAAGTAACTTGGCCCAGCTGTGGCTGCCGTGTCCTGTTCTGGGAATTCTTAGCACAGAACACTTGTGACTGCTGCTTTCTTCAAGAAACAAACTGCAGGGCTTTCCCCCACCTTTGGCAGTGACTAAGGATTGTGACCTCGAGGCAAAGTAAATTCTCATAAGTCTTGATTTTGTCACCATAATGACAAATTATCCACCTCAAAGAGGCAGTTAAAAGGATTAAATGAGAAAAAGTGCAAGTCCTTAACCAGGCACCTGTAAGACAATAGTGGTTCAAATAAAGACTAGTTCCCTTTATCTGACCTGTAAGAAAACAGACTAGGATTTCTTTGTCTACTCCTAGCTGAAAACAGAATGGAACTTCATCTACCCTTAATCCTTTCTCCTTACTCCAAACTTCCAGATGAATTTTATGTCCGGTAGCAATCTGATTTTTTAAAAATCAGCATATAGTGGTATTTGTTTTATCACACCTTCTTTATGATGCTCTGGTACCCACTGTTACTACCTTTTCCTGACAATAAAGCACATTACAGAATATTATCCAAATTAGAACAGACTTACTGGACTAGTAGTGCCACATCTGGTCTTCAATTACTTTAAAAATACACACACACACACACACACACACACACACACACACACACACATAAAACTTTAACTTCTGATGACAGAAAAAGGTAGCCACAAGTATTTCTCAACTGGGTAGATATATATATTTACTCTGCTTACCTCATAACAGAAGAAAAAAATGGTTTTAACAGAAGCTAACAGCTTCAGATGGCAAAAAACTCAGATGAGACTTCCACAATAGGTACACCTGTCTGAGCAAATTTTGGAATGTAGGAGGTAGAACATAGTAAACATGAAAAGCAAATAATACCTCTTCCTAAAAGTGGATCCCCTCTTTACTGAAAATCATCCTTAGACATCACAGTTTCCAATATATGCAGAAAGTCCCAAGCCCTTAAACAGCTATAATGACTTGCCTCTTGATATTAAAATGTTCACAAAATGAAAAATTCTTTAAGCTGAGGAAAACTTTCATAATGCAACCTCAAATTGGCGGGGGGGGGGGGGGTTAAATAACTGAAATATTTATTTATCACTGGAGAAGTAAATTCTTAGTTGCCCATGGGTGGCCATGTACAACAGACAGCTGACAAAGTCTGCTTAATAAAATATACAACATATTTTTTCTTATGCAAAGTCAGCAACAATCTGGGATAATTCAGATTTATTATGGGGTAACTGTCGAAAGTTTATATCTGTGACAATAATGGTGAAAAACAACCCAGAGTCCATTCAGCTTTATCTGGCAGACGGAAGGTACAATCCTAGGGCAACAGAATTTTCAAAAACAGTACAGTTGACAAAGTGTAAAAGGGTTCTAATTACTTAGTGACAACATAAAGTGTTCCATGGAGAACTGTGTCTCCTAAATCTCACATTCTTCATACCTATCATCTTTACCTTTCTAGGTGTCTTTCAGTCTAACACATATCTACCTGCTGATCCTTCAGATACAAAGTGTCTTTACATCCCAAATGTTATCAATGCTTCCCCGCACCCCCCAACTGAAGTTCTTATTTCAAAGAATACACTGAAAGTTTAGAGGAGGAAATAAAAAAGGAGAAAGGAAAATCAAGCCACTTTCCCCCAGAGCAGTATATAAAACTGCAGAAGTTTTCTCCTGTGTTGAAATTAGCATGCTTTTGTAATGAATAACATCTCAGTGAAAGTAAATTAACACAATCCGCCAGGTAGAGAACTAAAAATAGGACTTATAACAGCTATCTTCTAAAATGTCCTTCTGTTACTAAAAAGGCTGCTTTATCAGTTCCAACCGTTATGATGGGATTTAACTTTTAATCAATTCCAACTTTTATATTTAAAAAACTTACTGCAAGAAAAAATTAGCTATCCCATGGCTCATGAAATTCTAGGACAGGAGCAAGATTAATTCCTCTTGTTTAAGACAGACAATAGACCACATTAGTTAAATAGATTTTGTTTTACTTCATTCATTGAGACACCTGCAATTGCTAACAAAAATTCCCAGTGTATGCTTTGCTTGCTAATTTGGGGAAACTTCGTTTTGTATTTTTCCCATTCAAATTGATTTATCAAAACAAGCTGAAATTTTTAAAATTATCCAATAGAAGGGACATGATTTAAAACATCCTAGAGAAATGATGTTATCAGTAATTTACAATTTAAAAAAACTCAGCCACAAAAAATGTCAAAGCTAAAAACAAGAGTTTTACTATGACTCGGTGCTTTATACCCTTCTGAAAGAAGTTATATTTTAATATGATGTAAAGGCAACATTGAAAGTTTTTCTTTAAATTAACCACCTAATTTGTCCCTAAAATTACAAAGAATCGAAGTCTTTTACAGGTCAAGTGCAGTAAACTAAAATGTTCTTTCAGCACAAAGCAGCACTAGAAAAAGTAACAGTTAAAGACAGAGTTGACTAGTTTTGCAGTGGTTGCTCCATCAATAACAGACATCAGCAGACGGTATCCATTCCAGAGCACAGACACAACTACAGACTAGATGCGAAGAATGCGTCACACACTTGGCTGATAAATGCTCTTTGTCTTTGTATCTTTCTATTTTGAATGAAGTGGATTTCTTATTAAAGTTTAAATCAGATCACATCAGTTGGCGGTTTAAACAACATGATGAGGTATGAAAGCTCTGAATATCCCTAATGTTCAGCAGGATTTACCAGAGATATAACAGCTTTTCAGGGGAACTTTCAAATAGTTACACTTTGGGGTTATAATGAATTCTAGAAGAGGACAAGATTAAAGAGGTTTAAAAGGATATTCTCTGAAAAAGAAGTGAGCAACTTTTCCTTCAGAATTCATTTTGAACAGCACATCAACAAAAAATCTTCTCTGATAATGTGTCCCAACATTGAGTCAAGATGGCCAACTAGCACCAAGAAATCGTATTGAACTCAGTTGCAGTTCTCTTGGCAATTAAGCTTATTTTTCTCATTCCAGTCCGAGCACAAATGTGGATCACTGAAGACAGTACTGGAAGCGCCATTTGTAGGTAGAGGTTGTAGTCATTAAATGAGCCAGAAGGTAGAAACTTTCTATTTTATGGAAGGGACTTGACTGGGCAGTACTATTAGGAGATGAAATGATTAGGGAACAATGAGGTTATAAGAAAAAGATCACTGCCCTTATTTGGGTTAAACAGGTCTGTCCAGAAGATGGTCACTGAAAATAAGGATGCTACTTATGCGCAGCATGAATACACTAGAATCCAGCTGCAGCTAACTAAGGAAAAAAAATAATCCCTAAGTAACCTTTAGAAGCATATATTATTTGCCAGTCACAGAAGGGAACAGCACCTAAGGTGAACTCCAATTTAATGAGGACCTTGATCAGGACCACAAAGCCTGAAACATTTAATGCAGAAACAGCCCTAGTCACATTGGTTAAGTTTGGGAAAATCAGAGGTTTTTTTTTTTTTCTTTTCTGTTTTTAACTTTTTTATTGAATTACAGGATACAGTTTTGATCACTAAGGATTCTAAATCTTCATACCAGTATTAGAACTGTATCACTTCCAAATCCTAAGACACGTTAAGACCAAAGAGAAGCAATAGCCATACAAATTAATATGTGCCCCTCTCCTTTCTGCTCTAAGGGAATCTTCAAACCAGTTATCACATTTAAGAGTCAAAGTGTTAATTCTTCAGCATTCCTGACAACTAGAAGCACATTCACTGAAGGCTGAAGGTGAGGGAGCGGATGGTTTACTATCTGTGGAGAATAGCGTCAATAGAGGAAAGAAAACCATCCAATCTCAGTAAGGATTAATGCAAATTTGGCTAGAAAAAGCCACCAGTTAATCCAAGGGTTCACTGTGGAAGAACTCATGAAAAGTACTCTGAAGTACACAACAGGTCTAAACATCTCCCTTGTTGCAAGTAGTTGTGTGAAATTCAAAGTAAAGATTTAGTCTCATCTTTTAATGTCAGTATTTTTTCCCACATTAAAGGGAATGAGGAGTCCTCTTTTTCCCCCACAAAAAAAAAGGGAGCCACGTTAACATGTGTATATTCCCATGACTCTATAATATGTAAGTGCGGATCTCGAAAGCCTAGGGTTTTCCATAACAGAGTGGGCCGTTCTGGTTATTACCCTTTTATTAGAAGGGTATTCCACCACAGAGAGCCAAAGGTTTTCCAGATGTGTGTAAGAGAGCAGGTGCGCAAGGCAAGCAAATGAGCGCAAACAGTATTATGGAAAACATTTGAGAAGTTAGCTCCATGAGGACTGTGGGCTCCACAAGAGGACTTGACTGGGTAGCCTGGTCTGACACAGGGACATGAAAGCAGAGATTGCTTCAAAGCTGGAAACCTTCCATAGGTGCCTCACACTGCTGGAAGATGTACTGCTGCTGGCTGAGGTCAACCTGGGGTGCGATGCTGCTGTCCTCATCCTCGGTCCCAAAGTAATGCTCAATAAGATCAAAGGCCTTCTGGTAGATCTCTTGGTTTTCATGACTCTGTAAGAATTCAATTTTATCCAGGCCTAAAATGAAGAATTTTTAAAAATCTGTTATACACCTGTTAGAAATTTTAATAGAACTGTATTTTGCCATGTTTGTTTTTCTGATGTAAAGGAAGATTCTTTACTTACTTCTCATAAGCATTTTGCAACAACACAGAAAATATTCCTCCAGTTACAACTGAATAGAAGTATTGCAAACTGACATCTTAAACATGTGTACAAGCAACAGCGAGTTCCCAGAAGCAGCAATTTCTGTAACAGTCACATCATCCTATGCCTAAGGCCAGTAGCAGAAGTTTTCCTATTGGACTGTGTCTGTGGTCTAAGTTTACTCTTAGCTCTAGTTCTATCTACCCAGGCTCTGAGCTAACCAATATTATTTCAACAAAGGTGTAACATAAATAAATCAACCAGCCAGAATCAATTTATACTGCTTTAAGGAAGAAGTCCAACCAGAAAAACTAGCCAACACATACTCCCTTTACTAAGTTTAATACATCTGAGCTAGGCTTTCTTTTACCTACAGCTTATAAGCAATCCAATGGCTACAGCAATACTGGAAATAAATGTTAGCAGTGCTCAGGAAAAAAAAAAAAGTACATATACATATTAAAAACCACATATATATACACACACATCCAAAAATTAACAAGATTTATCTTCTATAGCAAAATATCTAGGTAAAGGAACATTTGTCTTTTTATACATTTCAAAATTTCTTACACTAAGCGAGAATATAGTTTTTATAATCAAGCCTTTTAAAAAGTGGTAAACTGTTAAAAGTCATTTTGGAAAACAATTCTGCATTATCTGATAAATCTGAAGATGACTGTGCCCTATGAACCCTAATTCCAATCTTAGGAATAAACAGACCTTAGAGTAGTGGCTTTCAATAGTGGCTATACATGAAAATCACTGAGGGAACATAAAAGTTATAAAGTACAATGGTAAACCAATGATTAAAAGTACAGTTAGAACTGAGATTGGAAGAATGAGGAAACCAAAAGGCAGATAGTGACTCTACTGTTTCTAATGAAACTCTAGAAATCTTTACAGTTAGGAGCACAGGAACTGGGAAATGCAATGCAAAATCAGAACTCTAAAGGAGTGGAATGGGATGTTGTCTATAGTAGATACGGGTGCTCTTGAGGTTCAGATGTACTAGTAAGAATACAGAAGTATCATAATGGTGGGCAGCATCAGGGAATAAAAGATCCTAACAGTCCAATGTAAAAAGGTCTAAACTTAGGATATTTGCTTCTCTTCACATCTACAATGCATCTGTTTTCCAATCCTGCATCCCAAATATTTATAGGAGAAATTTTTTGTATGAGTTTGCTAATGACAGGTGTGAACAGGCAAAAAGCACGGAGAAAAAAGAAAAAAATAATTTCAGGACATCTATTAATCTCGCTTACCATAAGCTTCTTCAATCAAAGCACAGTAAGGATTAATGCCACTGCCGTTCCTTTTGGCTTCTTGTTCTCCAAGCCTCAGGATATTTTCCAAGCCATTTAGGGCAACCTGTACAATCTTAGAGTCCATGACTGTGAGGAGATCACAGAGTGGCTTGATACAGCCCAGTTCTACGAGGTACCTAAATTGATAGAACAATTCACACAAAGCTTTTAATTTCATAAAACTTCAGTGAAATTGGTGGAAGGGAAATCCTCAAATTCATTGAAGAAATAAAAGTAGGCACTCATTCAACCATACAACCTACACCTTGTCCAAAAAAGCCCAAGAGACACTGATAGCAAATAAACACAAAAAGACACCCAGCATGTGTCACTGGGAGGCTGCAAATCAAAACCAATGACCCCACACCTGTTAAAATGGATAAAATCCAAAACACTGACAACACCGCATGCTGACAAGGATGTGCAGAAACAACATCCTTTTTATTTTGCTTGAGACGACATCTCATTTTTTGCTGGTAGGAACAGAAAATAAGATAACCACAGTGAAAAACACCTTGGCAGTTTTTTTTTTCTTTAAGAAAGCTTTTCATATGACCCAGCAATCACACTCCCCAGACATTTACCCAATTGCGATGAAAATTTATGTCCACACAAAAACCTGTACAAGTATATCTATAGGAGTTTTATTCGTAACTCAGGTGAATGAATAAACTATAGTGTATCCAGACAATGGAATACTGTTCTTTTAAAATCACAAAGTTGTGTCCAACTCTTTTGCAACTCCAAGGACTATAGCCCACCAGGCTCCTCTGGCCATGGGATTTCCCAGGCAAGAATACTGGAGTTGGTTGCCATTTCCTTCTCCAGGGGATCTTTCCCACCTAGGGATCAAACCCATGTCTCCTACATTGGCAGGTGGATTCTTTACCACTGAGCCACCAGGGATTCAGTGATAAAAATAAAATGAGCTATCAAGCTATGAAAAGATGTGAAGGGACCTTAAATGCATATTGCTAAATGAAAGAAACTAGTCTGGAAAGACTCCATACTGTATGATTCTAAATACATAACATTCTGAAAAGTATAAAACTTTTATAAAGGCAACAGAAAAGAATAGTGGTTGCCAGGGATTTGAGAGAGGGGGGTAAGGGTGTAGTGATGAACAGGTGAAGAAGAGGGGAATTTTAGAGCAGTGAATGATACAACAATGGTGGAAACATTCATCAAAATCTGTAACTATACAACACAAATAATAATCCTCAATATAGAATATGAATTTAAGCTAATAATGTATCAGTACTGGTTCTACTGTAACAAATGTAACCATACTAAAGTAAGATTCTACTAGAAGAAATTTACAAAGACTACAGGAACTTTTATTATCATCTCAATTTTTCTCTTCTTTTAAAAGCCTTAATTTTTTAAAGTTTTATATCATATTTAGCTTTATTATTTACTATGGAATGAATTTAACAGTATCGTGCATAATTTTATTTAAATATTTACTGATAATTTAGATGATATGTCCTTCGACAGGCTAGGTCACTCAAATACAGACTACATAGGCCTAAGGCCATTTCTGACCATTTCCCCTTCCTTTACAGCACAGTTTTTAGTCACTAAAACCTGTTAACCATTCCTTCAACATATCTATATAATTCTCAGTTTCTCTTAAAAAAAAAAAGCCTCCTTAGATTATATTAGTTGCTGCAAATTTGAAAATCATAGAAAAACATAAAGAAAAATAAAAAGTATCCAGAGATAACCACTATTATATCCCACTGTGCTACATATAAGCAGGATGACTTTGGACAAGTTATCTGATCTGTGTCTCAGTTTCCTCAAGTAGAGAAATCTGGCAACCACATTAAGTCTGTCATTAAAAGCCACCAAAATTTTAAAAGTAGTTAATTAAACAGATGCTTACATGTCTGCACTTAAAACTCCACTGGCCTATACAGGCAACATCAATTGGATATTTCAGAGACTTGTTCAGAATCTCCAAATTGTCCTCAAGCTTGATCCTGGTCTATGTCTGATGTGATCTCCTCTCCCCACTAGAAATCTTGGTTCAGTGACCTCTAATCCTTATATTTTCTTTTAAAACCTCATTACTTTTGTAATACTGTTTGGTTGTAAAATCTTTTATTATGAAAACCAGTGTACTGAAAACTTGATTCAGGATTAAAAACAAATTTTAAATTGTAAGAAGCTTCTAGAACTTGTATATAATTAAATGAATAAATATTGACTAAAACTATTTTTAAAACTACCAAAAAATGTGCTAATAAGTAAATTCAGAGTTTTGAAGATGTGAGTAGATTTTATCTGCACAAACATGGTATTAGTATTTCTTGTATTCCGGCACAGTTCATTAAATGAGCTCTGGGTTCCAAATTCTAGCCATTTAAATTATACCTCCTTATAAGATCAGAGGAATTTAAGGTGCTATTTTCTGCTGCAATCATTCATCTTTGGAGACTTAAAGACTACCATAGTGGTGTTTCACTATTGACACAAGTTTCTCCAAACAAAGTAACCTTCATCAAAACAGAGGACCAGGGGAGCTGGGCTGGTAGGAGATGGAAAATCATACCACTTTGAGAAAAGCATGGTTCAAGTCTGGAACTGGCTCCAATGAATGGTGTATTTCAAACACTTGGATAAAGCAATCAGTGATAAAGCAATCACTGATGCTACGTGGCTTTGTGTCAGGAAAGGCTTTCATTAAGAAAATTTCTGATGAGCAACAAACTCACCGTGTCTTAAACCATCTCTCTGCATGAGACAAGTGCTCGGGCCTGGTGCACTGGGAAGACCCAGAGGGATGGGGTGGAGAGGGAGGTGGGAGGGGGGACCGGGATGGGGAATACATGTAAATCCATGGCTAATTCATTTCAATGTATGACAAAAACCACTGCAATGTTGTAAAGTAATTAGCCTCCAACTAATAAAAATAAATGGAAAAAAAAAAACCATCTCTCTTAAGACAGGATTTTGCTTCTTCTGTGTCCTAATTTTTATCAACAGCGTCACTTTTTCCTTTAGTCTTTAGCTCTTTCCTTTCCTTTTCAATCTGTTACCAAATCCTATAGATCTCTTTCCAATATTTAGACCCGTACCTCACTGCTACAGCTATTACATATATATTTTACTCACACAGCATGTGGGATCTTTAGTTTCCACTAGGGATCAAACCTATATGCCCTGCAGTGGAAGCAGTGAAGTCTTGAGATTGATTTGCCTTTTCCAATAACATCTACTGTGCACATTTCTTCATGATATTCTCTCCTCTAAAACTGCCAAATCTCTACTCAAATGGCAAGTTTCATCTCTTTTATGAAACTTTAATTCCAGGCAACATTATTTATACTTCAGTTTTAAGAACTGTAGTATGTATTAGCATTTGATTATAGTTAACCTAAAATTCTGAGTACTTCCCAAGTTATTCGTAACTGGTTCTTGCATCTAAATCTTGTCTTCTCAACAAGAATAAGCAAAAGCCACATAGATGTCTTTTATCAGTAATAAAGTTATTTTATTTTCTATAATTTAGACTGTAATATTTTCATAATACTCTTTCGATATAACTCTTTAATTAAGAAAAAATGGCTAGGAGATTGATAATTAACTTCATTATTACAAATAGCTATGCTGAACTTTAAAAAGGGATAGGAGCCATTCCATTTCTAACAGAGCAAAACACCCTGAATAGTTCCTGATGGATACCATAGTATTTTTTAAATGTCTTTAAAATATACACATGTACAGTTTCATTATGTCAATTAAGAAAACATACTGATATAAAATATAGTGACAATAATTACAAATCTGAATCTGAACATAAAACTTGACTATCAACTGTTCTGTGTGCATGCGTGTTAAGTTGCTTCTTAACAACTCTGTGCAACCTCATGACTGTAGCCTACCAGGCTCCTCTGTCCATGGGATTCTCCAAGCAAGAACACTGGAGTGGGTTGCCAGGCCCTCCTTCAGGGGATCTTCCCAACCCAGCGTTGAACCCGCGTCTCTTACATCTCCTGCACTGGCAGCCAGGTTCTTTATCACGAGAGCCACCTGGGAAGCCCCATCAACTGTTCTAATAACTCCTATATTACTTCATATTACTGCCATCTGGTGGTGACATATTTAAAAATCATAGTACTCCAAACCAGAATTTTGAAGATTAAAAAACTCAATCTCATATAAATACGTTCTGAAGACCACCTGAAGTCCTCCTTGACTAACCTATCCATGATGAACTCTACTGAAATAGCTACTGCATGTGTTAATCTATTTAAATTGTATTATTTCAGGTATATACCTCTGATTTTCTGTAATTGATCAATTTCTGAAATCTTAGGACTACTTTACCTTCTCATGTTGAAATTCCAAACACAGCACTAAAAGTCAGCATTGGCTGAGCACCTACATTTAATCCACAAGGAAACAATATCAGAAGTATCTGTGTTTCCCCCATGTTACATATGTAGAAAAGGTGAATGGTGACACTCATTGGTGACCATCTTCTCATTTGAATTCCCCAAAGTACGTTAAGGCAGGATATATCCATAATCAAGCTTTGATTATATGATATTCTTTTGAGGAATTGATCCCTATCCATATTTATGCATTCTCTAGCCATTAAGGTTGTAAATTGCTGCTCTAGGAGCCATTTAAGTCTCAATCTAATACAAATCTCTCCCTTTACTAAATAATAGTACTTTAGGAGACTTGCCTCTACTGAATTTGGTACTTTCATACTTCTCTTTCAAGGCTGTGCATTTCTATTATTAAGACATCTAAACAAGAAATAGCAAGTTAGCTATTAAAGTTAGACTCTTAAGAATTCTACAAGTAACCTACTGGACTACCCACAATGTTTTTGATCAGACAGCTTTCAGAGGAGGCTCAAGTCACCCCATTAAGTATTTCAATGGCCTCAAACCTCAACTATGCCTTTCTTCTCATGTCCCAGAATTATCTTTAGTGATAAAGAATGGGCAAAATACTAAGAAATCAAATATATGCGAGTCTAATTATGAAAATAATAACAATCTTTCAAGAGGCCAGAGTTGAGCATTCTTAACTGGGAGACAGAATGATTTTCTTTACAAGGCACTACTTGGCTAGTACTTACTTGATCTGTTCAGCTGATCCTCCAGAAGTTGCATTTGTGATGGCCCAAGCAGCTTCTTTCCTTGTCCGAAACTCAGCAGTTTGTAATATACTAATAAGGGCTGGGAAAATGTTGGCATCTATCACAGTCTGAAATTAAAGAAAACAAAATTACAGGAGTTGTAAAAATGTTCATGATGCTACTTATAACTTTTCAGCTAGCTTTACTAACTTCCCCTGTTAAAGATCCACCAGGAGTTAACTCCTCATTATCCCAAACTTTTTGGCTACACTTAGTAACACTAAGATCGTTCCTAGAGTTTG
Source organism: Odocoileus virginianus (assembly GCF_023699985.2). Lineage (NCBI taxonomy): Eukaryota > Metazoa > Chordata > Mammalia > Artiodactyla > Cervidae > Odocoileus > Odocoileus virginianus. Next base: position 9,505,754 of record NC_069677.1, read on the forward strand.
TGGCCTTGTAATCGCCTAGTTTTCTATTCTACATGGGTTCTTTTATTGTTCTCTCTTATTCCATTCACAGTAACAAATTTTAAAGGTTCAATTCTCTGTTCCTCAGCCATTCTCCTTTCTTTCATAGCATCCACTCTCACATGTGTGTTCTACAGCTCCAGTCCCCATTTCTCACTGGAATTCCAGTCCAAGGTGGCTGAGAGCTTAGTTTACATCTGCTATCCACCTTAAACATATCATCTGCTCTATCAGGTCTTTTTTCAAACCTCTCTAGTTCACAAAGGCTGTTTTGTATTTATTCATTCTAAATTCAATCAGTCACCAAGTCTCCCTTACATTCTCAATTCAGAACATCCTAAGTCCATCTTTTCCTTTAGCACTGCCACTATTTCACTCCAAGCCACAACCTCCCACCCAGATTACCAGAATAGCCTTTAGTAGACTTTTATTCAGTACTTTGAGTACTTTTATTCAGTCCCTCTCATATACTAAAGCAGTCTTCCTCAAATTGCTTTCATGTTTCTCCTCAGTTCAAGAACCTAAAATGGGTTATCATTTCCTGTATCAAAAAACTACACAACTGATGGTAGCAGACAATAAACTACAGCTGAAAACATGCTATAAATTGCCATAGCTATAAATCCCAGTCCCTGACAGCCTTCTGGGGGGTGACTAACAATGTTTTCCTGGTCAAGAACTCTATTATACCACTGAAGGAAATCAGTAAAGTTTCGTGGAAAGATGCTTTATCTTGGTTCTGTCATTTACTGAAGGTATCTGTGAGCAAATCATTTTATTTCTCTGAGCCTCAGTTTCATCTTTAAAGAATGTTGGATTAGATGACCTCTACAATTCTACTCAGCTCAAAGTCTATAGTATATCTGTTCTACTTTGTTTTTTCAGCCTATCTCATGGTCTATCCTGAAACATCTGGCCCACTACTTGGTCTCTCAGTTGGGTCACTCTCCCACTAAAACAAGAACAAAAATCAAGGGCAGATAACCATTTATAGAAAACTAGGTCCCCAAAGATTCGTGAAAAACTGAAGCAATCTAACACGAATCTATTAAAAAATAAATATAATGTCTAAAAAGACTTAACCTCTATAATGCAATAAAAAAAGTAAGTAGCAGACTAAATAAGACGGCATTGGAAATCAGTGGTCTCCAAGGCAATAATGGAAAGAAAAAAAAAGTACACACACACACACACACACACTTTAAATGCTGACTGAAAAAACCCTTAAATAATAAACATATAGAATAAAGATGGGTGGTATGAGATTACCTGGATCTGTGCCCTATTTCCAGCTGTGATATTAGATATTGTCCAACACGCCTCCTTTTTGATAGACTCCTTTGGGCTACTCAGCAAATGCAACAAACTCTGCAGAGCTGAGCAATTCAAAATTACCTAAAGGAAAAGTTTGAAAAGGTTACTTACTGTATTGATCCAAACAGAAGTAAATCTCTAACTCACACACTTTATTTTAGGAAAATACAGGCAAAAAAAAAAAAAAATCTCTCCTTGAAATTTTAGACTTAATTTTACACATGTGAAAAAGTATTCACTGCTAAAAAGAATTCATTTCTAAGATTATCAAAGCAATTTCATTATATATACTCACAACTGCTAAACATAATATATAGCACAATGTGCCTTATTCACTTTACTATGCCTGTAGCATATTAAAATATCTTTCCAGTAAGTGGCCAGAAATTAGTTAAGTTGTCTCAGATTTTTAAGTCTTCTGATGACTCTCTACCTGGTAGTCAACAAATCAATATATACTTAGTTAAGAATACCAGGTGCTTTACAGGATACAAGCATTGAAAATACATGCCCCCAGCTATCAAACAGCTTACAAAGCTGAAGAAAGTAAGAAAAATGTAAGTGAACAAGAAAATCTACTCTACTAGAAACTAAAATCATAAAGTTATAAAGTTAAAATAATATATGACAGGCTCAAGAATCAATCATTAAAGAAGAGAAAAGTGAAAGTCACTCAGCCCTGTCCAACTCTTTGCGACGCCTTGGACTATACACTGCATGGAATTCTCTAGGATAGAATACTGAAGTAGGTAGGTAGCCTTTCCCTTCTCCAGGGGATCTTCCCAACCCAGAGATTGAACCCACATTTCCCACACTGTAGGTAGATTCTTTACCAGTTGAGCCACATGGGAAGCCTCTAAAGAAGAGAATAGCATATCTAGTCTAGAAACAAATGCAAGTATTTATAAAGAATTAAGTATATATACTTTTTTCTTCAAGAAAGGATTAACTGACTGGTAGTCTTATTTAATAGATGGTTCTAGTGAAGAACTAAAGAACCTCTTGATAAAGATCAAAGAGAAGAGTGAAAAAACAGGTTTCAAACTCAACATTAAAAAAACTAAGATTATGCATCTGGTCCTATTACTTCATGGTAAATAGATGGGGATAATGTGGAAACTGTCAGATTTCATTTTCTTGGGTTCCAAAATCAATGTGGATGGTGACTGCAGCCAAAAAATTAAAAGACACTTACTCCTTGGAAGAAGAGCTATGACAAACCTAGACAACATATTTAAAACCAGAGATATCACTTTGCTGACAAAGGTCCAGATAGTCAAAACCATAGTTTTTCCAGTAGTTATGAAGGAATGTGAGAGTTGGACCATAAAGAAGGCTAAGCGCCAAAGAACTGACACTTTGAAACTGTGGTGCTGGAGAAGACCTGAGAGTCCCTTGGACTGCAAAAAGATCAAACCAGTCAATCCTAAAGGAAATCAATCCTGAATATTCACTGGAAAGTCTGATGCTGAAGGTGAAGCTCCAATACTTTGGTCACGTGATGCCAAGAGCTGACTCACTGGAAAAGACTCTGATGCTAGGAAAGATTGAGGGCAAGAGGAGAAGAGGGTAAAAGAGGATGAGATGGTTGGATGGCAATACTGACTCAATAGACATGAGTTTGAGCAAACTCAGGGAGATAGTAAAGCACAGAAAGCCTGGTGTGCTGCAATTCATGGGGTTGCAAAGAGTTGGACAGGACTTAAGTGACAGACTGAACAACAAGGACAACTAGAATAAGGGGTAACTAGTTGAAAAAAAATTTTAAATCAATTCTTAACCCCAAACAGTTACTAAAATAAATTTGCAATCTATTTAAACAGTAAATATAAAAAAGAAACCATAAAGCAGAAGAAAATATTAATATAAATTAACCAGTTAACAGCTGGTTTGGAGGACAGTGAAGGACTTTCCAAGCATTAAAAACAGCAGAAGAAATTATTGGGGAAAAATTAAAATTTTACCAAATAGAAATTTTTGTATGTCAAGAAATTCATGAAAATTAAAATGCACAGCAATGTGTAAAAGCATTTGCAACAGAAAAGGTTGCTGTCTTTAGTATGTAAACTGATAAGAGAAACTACAATTTTAATAGCAAATTACCTCACAAAGAAATGAAAATTAAAATGAAGCCAATTTTGCCTATTAATTCAGAAAGTAACAAAACTTGTAGTTTAACAAGTACAGTCATTCCAAGTAACAGTATAAAAAAGTCACAAAGCAATTTGTTAAATGCTGAAGATGTGGTGTGGAAAATAAGCATGTCAGAAGTTAAAGAATTACTTGAGAAAGAGTAATAAGAAAAAAAAAAAAGACTTCATGGGACAGGGTGGGAGGAAACACTCTGAAACTCAGATAGGATTTTATAAGCAAAGAAGAGGGAGGACAAAGCATATGGAAAGATTAGAAAATAAAAAATGCTGATAAGCTATCACAAAGTACTGAATTAAGAAAACATCAGTGAAACTATTAAGGAAAGGTTCTGCACCCCCAAAATTATCAGGAGGCTAGAAAGAAGAATGAAACTAAAATACTGCAGTACAAATTCCTAAGTCTTTCAAGGTTCTTTATCCCATAGGCACTAAAGCTCAATGTTTCTAGAAGGAAAATAATGTGAACAGTTATTTTAGAGAAGATTAAGCAGTTAATAGGAAGAATACACCGAGAGGGGTAAATGCCTGGGAGAGCAGGAGGATAAATAAGGTAGGTACAGCAACAACCACTGTACGTGAGAAAACAGAGCCCGAACTAAGGTAATCAGGTGTGGACCTAGAAACAATAAAGGGACTTGCCTGGTGGCGCAGTGGGTAAGATTCCGCCTGGCAATAATGCAGGGGATATGAGTTTGATTCCTGGTTGGGAAGATTCCATATGCCACAAAGGCTGTGCACAACTACTGAGCCCAGGCTCTAGGGTCTGCATGCTGCAACCACTTAAGCCTGCATGTTCTAGGGCCCGTGAGCCGCAAGCTACTGAGCCTGTATGTCACAACTACTGAATCCTGAACACCTAGAGCCCGTGCTCCACAAAAGAGAAACCACTGCAATGAGAAGCCCTCACACCACAATGAAGAACAGCCCCTGTGTGCTGCAACTAGGGAAAGACCACACAAAGCAACAACGTCCAGCACAGCCAAAATTCAATAAAAACGCTAAGAATCCGTAAGACCTGCTGACTTGCTATCAAAAAAAAGTATGAGAGATAGAGATACCAAACATGACTGCCAAGTTTCAAGAGTGGGTTAATAAATCGTACCATTAATTGAAGTGGGGAAAAATCAAAACTTGGAACTCACTTCGTGGGGGAGAAGATAAAGTGAGACAGGTACTAGAGACATGTTATTGGAACTTGAGAGAGATCAGAACTATATATAGATTCAGAACTTCATTTATTAGGTAAGTATTTTCTGAGTCTCTATACATTGTGCCTGGGACAATTATAAAAGCACAAAAGTGGACAAGATTGACACAGTTTCACCTCTATAAGCTTACAATCTAGCAGATAGCTATCATACAATGGGAAGTGCTATGATGGATGAAACAAAGGAGGGAGCACCTAATTTAAGAGTTAGCTTCTCAGAGAAAATCAATAGCAAGACTTGAAAAATGACAAGACATTAGTGGCAGAGTATGAGTTTGTGGGAGGGACTGGTCAGAGCAGAGATGGGGGATGGAGACATATATTCCATGCTGAGGGAAGCAAGCTCTGTGTAAAATCTCAGAACTTGGGTATATCACAGCTATTACATAGGAATAAACAAGGCAAAAGCACAGAGCATGGCATGGGAAGGGGTAGACAAACTTTTTTTCAATAGCAAATACACCGATACGGTTTTAAGATTCAGAAAATAAAAAGGACTATATAAGTTTTAAGCTTCCTTTCCATTCCTATACCCCAGTTACCCAGAGACAACCAACGTTATTAACTTCATGTGTGTGCTTCCTCAGAAATTTTATGCAATTACAAACACACACATATTGTTTCTTTCTCCTCTCCTCTCCACCACTCTTACACAAATAGTAATGTATGCTACACAATAATCTGTGCCTTGTTTTCCTTTTTAAACAACAGAACCTGAAAAACATTCCGTATATTAAAACATGCTTAACAGGTTCTTCATTCTGTTGCACAGCATTTCATTATACAGGTGCCAGACTTTAAAGGATCTTAGAACACTATCCAACAACAATCGGGGGCTATAAAAACATTTTAAGAGAATGACATGATCAAATTTGCACGTAACAAGCATCCTTCTGGTAACATGGGAACAGTACAGTACAAAATGTGTGAACTAAGCACTGCAAGGAATAAGCAGAGATGACCATCATTAGTGACTGATAAGAAAGATAGAAGAAAGGTAGTAATCAAACTAACGTCCAGTTTTTTGGCTTGGGCAACCGCTGGGGTCATTCACCAAGACAGGAACGTAAATAAGCAAAGGGCCAGATATACCAGGAAAAACAACAGTTTCTCTGTGGACAGAATAATTTTAAAGTAAACATTAAGAGCTGGAAGACATCTGAGAACAAAGTTTCGTTAATTTTAGAGAAAAGAAAAATGAAGACACTAAATGTCTTGCTGAAAGTCAGAGCTGGTTAAGAAAGAGCTAAAGCTGAAACCTAATCCCCTACAGAGGATAATCCCATAGAGAGAAATGAACAGGTAAAGGAGCTTGCTAAAGAAAAATAAATGGTCAGTGAGGCAGGAGACCCAAAATACTTCAACAACACAGAAGCCTAGGAAGATAATTTTAAAGATGATGCCAAGGCATCTGAGGGATCAAGAATAAAAACAGCTAGAAGAATCCACCGTGAGTGATGTATCTTGATATAAAAGTTTAATGGAATAGAGGATAACATTAAGAACTAGGAGTGAAGATCCTCCTCACTCAGGAAACTTGCCATTTACAAAATGGAGGAAGCTACCAGGGAAGATGACATGAAGCTGACAGAAAGGATGCTACTGGAAACTTCTGATGCTCACAGGAATCCCTTCAAGTAGAAGTAGTGAGAAATAAATCTAACCAAAAGGATAAGTTGCAGTAGTGTGAGTGTGTTTGTGTGTGTCCAGCAGCTCAGTTGTATCAGATTCTCTGTGATCCCAAGGAACCCACCAGGCTCCTCAGGAACCCAAGCAGTAGATCAAGACAGAGATACAGAGAGTGAAGGTATTGAAAGTAGCTACCAAAGCTAACATTTAACAAACATCAATGAAACAATGTATCAATTCTCCCCAATAATATGGAGTTAAATACTATAATGGAAACATACTGGTGGTGAGGGGGTGGGGGTGTCAATGTGCTATTTTGGAAGAAAAAAAAGTTACCATTTATTCATACCTGTGTCTGAATATCATCTCCTGTGACAATGTTTCCAACAGCCCGCAAAGCAGGAGTAAACCACTTTATAATCATTATGCCTGCAACCATAAAAAGATGTATTATATCCAACAGTAACATCTGTAATTTCCTCTCCTTAGAGCCAAAACCCAAAAGATATGTGATAGTATCTTGGACCAGAAAGGTACAAGGAACCCTACCAGGATGAGGAAATGTTTTTGGTGTACCCAAGAAGGACTGTTTTTCCATTTAATATTTTTGGATAAAAGCTACAAATCTGTTCTAAAAACCTTTCCCAAGTATTTCATCACCTAGAGTCCAAGTTTTTCCTCTCATTCTTTAAAACAGGTTTCATTTACTCTTTACTTGGTTTCCATGGTTGCTGAGATAATAGAGAGCAACAGTAATATTTACATAGCACTTTTAAAGTTTTACAAATCATTTCATTTTCACAGAAATAAAAACATGTCAACAGCTGAACTACCTTGAAAATGAGTCAGGCTCCATACTTCAAATACTAAACTCCTTCTACTAAACTTCAGCTAACTTAGTGGTCTGAAAACCCCCTCTAAAATCTTCTACATATCTGAAGACAGATATTAAGTTTTGAGTTCATGCTAAATAAGTTAATATCCTTTAACTTTCCTTAAATATCTTATTTTCTCTCCCATTTAATGAGATTGATCACTCTTCTCAAAACTATGCCAGTTTCTTCACATTTAAGATCTGATGACCAAAAAGAAATGTTAAAATATATAGTAAAAGTCATTAAAGAGTACAAAAGACTACTTCCGAGATTCTGAATGCTGTACTTCTGGCTCCTCCAGCATCACATTGCTTTTCATTCACAAAAGCATTATGCTACTGATCTGTACCCAGTCTATGGCCAGCTATCATCACAGAGTTTTATATTCTATATATTATATTATCTAACCCATTCCATGTGTCATCTTTGGAACAATGTTTCCTTCCATCTACTTTATACTTACTCCAATAAATTTCACATGGCTTGTAATTACACTATTTCCCCATTACGTTATCACCCTAATTTTTTTCTTCAATAGTATTTTCTAAAAATTTGATTAATACAGTCTCTAATTAGTTATGCCATCAGTAAATCTTCCACTTCATAAATGAAAGGGATCCAAAGATATATAGCAAATGAAATTCAAAGTCTGACACCAGTCTATGAGCTTTAAAGAGCTTAGACTAACTGAGCCTAGACTACATGAGACAAAAGATAAGTTTGCTATCCAGTGGTTTGTCTCAGAATATTAAGTATGAGCTAGAACTAAATAGATCAGAGTTTTCCAAATGTTTTTGCTGAAGGGCTGCTCACAGAGGAAGCATAAGAGACTCTTTATAACCCTCAAAACAAAAAAACAAACAGATTTAATGTGAATATAAAAAGTAACAAAGGACAGTAGCCCAAAGCACAATGAATCAGTATAATACATTAATATTTGAGTATCAGCAACTAGAAAACTAGTATGATAGACAAAAGAACACACACACTTTCTTAAAGATATCTTACATCAACAGCTCCACAAGTCTCCTACATACTCCTGCATCAATGACTGCTTGAATTTTATCATTGGGTCCATCTGACAGATATGAGAGGGCCCAGCAGGCATCAGCCAGTACATCAGTGTCACTGACAAACAGCAACCAGGAAAGCACATTCAGACAAGGGGAAACCTGTAAAGGAAAGGTGACATGATTATGAAATTCAATAAAATAAAAGCAAGTGAGGAGTGGGGATCCAGAAAGCAACCAGGCACACACCTGGTGACTTCTGGGGTGATTAATACTTCTAGAGATGGAGTAATAAGTGGCCAAATGACATTTCCACCTTGCAGTTTACTTTGACAATACTCAGAGCCCAAGGAAAACATTTCAAAGAGCGAAGTTTAATATATACCAATTTTCAGGGTGGGATTCCTTGTCAAAACACTCTCTGTGAATCACAGATAAAGCAATTTTCCCAAGTGCTAAAGCTAGGAAATTCTACATTTTAGATACTTTGTTATGAACAAAAAATGCCACATTTTAAGGTTAGTTCAGAGCTTTCTACAGGCAGTGAGACTTATTCCAAATTCAAACAAAAATAAAGACCTAGTTTTCTAGAAACAAAATTCTAACATTTTAGTTTATAAAAAATCATTCTCTTTCTATTCACATTAACACTAGTTGCTACACTCTTTTAACTGTACTTTTTCTGCCAAGTTCCCACATAATCCTTACCTTTGCAAATTCTGGAGGTGGACTTTTCCCTCTACAGAGATTAGACAAAGCCCATACTGCATTCCGGGTCATAGTCAGGCGGTTCTGCTTTGAAAATAACCTATAAGCATAGTGATGCAACTGGTAAATGATATAATGGGCATCAATTCTCTGATAGCATATGATAAATACTTAACCACTTAATGCTATTGATAGACAGATGTCTTCAAATAGCTCTTCTCCAGAACAATAAAGTTTAATTCTAATACAAAGAGTTCAGATTTTTGGCACTCCTCTTTACACACCTGAATAAGAGAGTGCCCAAAGAAATGAGCTGAACAAGTTAGTAAGAAAATATTTATAATGAAAAGCAACACTAGGAAATCCAAAATGATTTCCAAAGATGCACTCATTTCTGAGGAACTTCCCATATTTTCAATACTCACAAAAAATAAAGAAACTTACTGCAGAAGAGGGGGAAGAATATTGCAGTCTAAGACATAGTCCCTGCACATGGTACTATCTCCAGCAATGTTGCCAAGAGCCCAGACTGCCTGTGAAAAAATCATTCATTAATGACAGGCTGCAGAGTCTAATGTTCTCATATTTCTTTCAAAAAAGATGCCAACATACTATAAAAACTCTTTACAAAATAATACAGTAGCTAATCAACATATTGTACATGGACATTAACTATTAACACTACTAAGCTCACTCATCAGGGAGTCAAATGAAACTGTTATGGGACTGATAGAAGATCAGTAATATTAAAAATATACATGCAAATATACTCATGGTAGTGAAGTCATTAAAAAGAGGTACCAGTTCTTATATATATTCTTTACCTTAGGGGGTCCTATCCTTAAGTAACATTCCATGCAGCCCTTGGAACATAGCAGAGATCCAAATGGTTTACTCAGCTTATTTAAAATGTATTTTAAGCTTGCTTACAAAAGAAAACAGTGAGCCAAGAAATTAAGAGCAATAAAAATGCAGAAAACTTGACTCAATTTTGGGAGGTGGATATAATAGCAATCGACTAATCTTTCATGGGTACACACATGTTAGAACTTACAAATTATACACTTTAACCATATGCAGTTTACTGTACATTTATTATACCTTAATAAAGTTGTAGAATAAAATTGTACTCATTTAATTTGTATTTATGAGTTTGACAAAGTTTGTGATAATTAAAAACGCATTTTCTCTAAGTGATTTTCTGCACAAAAGTGACACAGACTTGCTACTTCAATCAACACCAGAGCATCACCAAAAACAAACTGCTCACATGTCTACAATGGGCATGTGTAAGACTTGAGGAACTTCAGGGCTGGAGGGAAAAACAGTTTTATGTTTCTAGGAGAAATTCTGCCTATATTCACTATGAAACTTCCTATTTAGGTTAAGTTTAGATTTCTGGAACACTCCATGTGAGAACCATGAACTGTCATATCCAAGTAGTAAAACTAAGACTCTTAAATATAAGACTCAGGGAAAAACTGTATTCTTTAACCTGCTTTCATCTTTTACCTGTTCCTGGACATCTTCAAACTCTGAGCTGAGCAATTCTATGAAGATAGGCACAGCTCCTGCCTGAATCACAATCCGGGTCTGAAGAGAATTTCCTGAAGCAATATTTGTCAGTACCCAAGCTGATTCAAACTATAAAGATAAAAATAATTTCATTATCTTAGTAGAATTTAATAGGTTGTTTACTTACAACAAGGTTTTCTTTAAAAAAAAAAAAAAACCTGTCTTCTATGCATGAAGAAAGAATCTGAGATCATTATTTGAACATACTCTATCAGGTAAATACTATACTAATTTAATAGAAGACTTCCCAAAGAAATAACCTTCATCAGGAATATTGATCAGGTGTCTAAAATTTCAGATCAAGGTAGAGCTGACATGAGACCATAAGAACAATGAGGGAGTGTTTGGTACCGTACTGTATTTTTCAAAAGGGTTAAGAAAGAACATATGCATTAATTTACTTATTGTACAAGATGTCTCTTGAAGGAATCACAATAAACTGTAAATACTTGCTACTTACATGGAGAGGTATGGGTGAATGGGAAACAAATACAAGAAGGATAAACACTTTTTAGAGTAAAACCTTTATGTACCTTTTGGCCTTAAACCATGTTTATTATCTAATAAAAAACAAAATTGAATAGTTTCTATAAAATGGGAAAAGTGAAATGGGGAAAGAATATTAGTGTAAAAGGTATAAAATATAGGCAGAGTGAAAAAGGCAGAAGACAATTTAAATGATTAAGGAGACCAAAAGGAGTTAATAGGCATACAACTAACAGAAATGGCAGCTCTATATTCCAATAAATGAGCAGCCTTCAAACCAAGGCACAGAGGTGTGACTTTTTTAAAAAGAGCATTCCTAAAGGTTAATAAACTGGTAAACAGAAGGTATGAAGGAAATTATGGCCAACAAAAAATACAGCACATTATTAATTGTACACATCTCTATGGTACCTTGACTCTTTAGCCCAATAAAATGAAATCCAAGAATGAACTCCTATTTAGAGTTCTTAATTAAACTTTGGCTTTATTTCCTTCTCCTGTTCTGTCTCCTATTTAATATTCTTTAATGAAGCATATATGTGGGGGCAAAAAAATTCAGAGACATGCCACTTGAATGAGAATCTCAATAAAAAAATCATCAAAATAATGGAGCTGTGATTCTTAAGCTTTTGGGTCTACTGAAAGGTAGCTGTCGTATAGAAAAATAAATCAATCACTTGGGGTATGGGGAAATGAAAGAAATGGAAAAGCAATCTGCTTAGCACAGTCCAAAGATACATGAATGAATGACAGTAAATTCATAGAAGACGACACTTAAAGAAGGGGATATTCAAAGAAACCTGTAAGTGTGAAATACAGAAGTGAAATAAAGTGGTCTGATAGACAGTTACGACACTGATATTACAGCAGCAGGGAGGCCAGACTAGGAGCACCACAGTTAAAGGGATTTTTTTTTTTGCATGATAACTCTTTACTATAATCTCACATGCTAGTAAAGTAATGCTCAAAATTCTCTAAGCCAGGCTTCAGCAATACGTGATCCGTGATGTTCAAGCTGGTTTTAGAAAAGGCAGAGGAACAAGAGATCAAATTGCCAACATCTGCTGGATCATCGAAAAAGCAAGAGAGTTCCAGAAAAACATCTATTTCTGCTTCACTGACTTTGCCAAAGCCTTTGTGGATCCAAAGACTGTGTGGATCACAACAAACTGTGGAAAATTCTGAAAGAGACAGACATACCAGACCACCTGACCTGCCTCTTGAGAAACCTGTATGCAGGTCAGGAAGCAACAGTTAGAACTGGACATGGAACAACAGACTGGTTCCAAAGAGGAAAAGGAGTACGTGAAGGCTGTATATTGTCACCCTGCTTATTCAACTTATATGCAGAGTACATCATGAGAAACGCTGGGCTGGAAGAAGCACAAGCTGGAATCAAGATTGCCAGGAAAAATATCAATAACCTCATTGCAGATGACACCACCCTTATGGCAGAAAGTGAAGAACAAAAGAGCCTCTTGATGAAAGTGAAAGAGGAGAGTGAAAAAGTTGGCTTAAAGCTCAACATTCAGAAAACTAAGACCATGGCATCTGGTCCCATCACTTCATGGCAAACAGATGGGGAAACAAATGGTTGACTTTATTTTTTGGGGCTCCAAAATCACTGCAGATGGTGACTGCAGTCATGAAAATTAAAAGACACTTACTCCTTGGAAGGAAAGTTATGACCAATCTAGACAGCATGTTAAAAAGCAGAGACATTACTTTGTCAACAAAGATCCATCTAATCAACGACTATGGTTTTTCCAGTAGTCATGTATGGATGTGAGAGTTGGACTGTAAAGAAAGCCGAGTTCCGAAGAATTGATGCTTTTGAGCTGTGGTGTTGGAGAAGACTCTTGAGAGCCCCTTGGACTGCAAGGAGATCCAACCAGTCCATCCTAAAGGAGATCAGTCCTGGGTGTTCATTGGAAGGACTGATGTTGAAGCTGAAACTCCAATACTTCAGCCAACTGATGCGAAGAGCTGACTCATTTGAAAAGACCCTGATGCTGGGAAAGACTGAGGGCAGGAGAAGAAGGGGACGACAGAGGATGAGATGATAGGATGGCATCACCAACACAACAGACATGGGTTTGGGTGGACTCCAGGAGTTGGTGATGGACAGGGAGGCCTGGCATGCTGCAGTTCATGGGTCACAAAGAGTCGGACATGACTGAGCGACTGAACTGAACTGATAAGTTCAGAAGACTTTTAAACACTGAATATAACAAAATAACCTCATCTTAAATCACCTCTATAATTAAATTACTACCCAAACCAATGTTCAAGCCCTTTTCAATCTGTCTGAATTGAAACTTGACATTTATACAGGCCTTTATATTTTAAAAGCATTAGTCACATACTCTTAGGTGTTCCTTACAACCACCCAGACAGAGACGCCTAGCTTTTCTAGTTTATGAATGAGGAAACTATCAGCAAAATATCCAATGATCACTAATGCTTTGGGTAATGTAAGTCAAAACTATTAAAACAGATTATAGTCTCCTGATCTAGTAGGCTTATGAACCAAATCAGCTTCCTCTCTGAAACACACCTGTAATAATGACAAGAGCCTTTCAATGGCTTGTAGTTTTAGTATCCAGGGCAAGCAATTTCGATTAATGACATGCCAGATTATTTAGGAAAAGCTAAAAGGAACACAGTTCACTGACAAAGTAGTTTCTTTTGCTTACTAGGAAAATTAACTAGTTTAAGAGAAACATTTGAAGTGAGTACAAAAGCAAACTCTCCTACAAGAAGGAAGGCTCCAAGTTCAACAAAGAGTCATCAGCATCTGAGAACAAGTCAAAAATACGAAAATTTGGTGGAAAAGCAACCTGTAAAAAATGAGTAAAGTCAGCATAGACAGCAATCTATATCAAAGAGAGAAAAGGTTTGCAGTGAGATTTTGATGCAAAAGAAATGGTAACAACAACCTGAGTAGATAAACAATATATTAAAGAATTATAAAGGCTTCCCTGGTGGCTCAGTGGTAAAGAATCTGCCTGCAATGCAGGAGATGAGGGTTCAATCCCTGGCTTGAGAAAATCCCCTGAAGGAGGGCATGGCAACCCACTCCAATATTCTTGCTGGGAAATTCCATGGACAAAGGAGCCTGGCAGGCTACAGTCCATAGGGTCACAGAGAGTCAAGACATGACTGAAGCGACTGAACACAACACACACACAGAGTTATCAATGAGAAGAAATTAGAATACTGATTGCTCCCAGAATTCAAACTGCTGTTTGATGAGGTTTAGCACCAAAGGTCTCCCAGAGAAAGAATTCTAGATGCCATTGAAGTGAATAAAATGGAGAAGCAAAACAAAATAGAGTGATAACGACTGGTAAAATGGAGAAAAAGTAAATAACAGCCAGAACATGAATGGAAGGAAACTGGAAATTAGGACTTTTCAACAAAAGAACGTACCAGAGTTATGTTTATTACTAAGAAGTACATAACGATTATAAATTGAATCCAAAGAAGAGTCAAAGACTCTCCTAGTGAGAATGGAAATCAGAAAGTAATTTTACCATTACTGGATGGTAATGAATAAGTTACGAATAACCATAACAAGTTATGAATAACCATAACAAGATGGTAATGAATAGAAGGAGATGAATAACCATAACCAGAGAGCCACTGAAAACCAAATCATATTCATGAATTAATGAGGCATTAAAATAAACACACACACGGAGAAGATTTACTGTGCTGTTTATCTTGTAAAAACTTATCAAGCTCTGCTTGTGTAATTTTCTATACCAATGTGTATATGTGTGACATCTACGTATGTATGTGAGAGACAGAAACAGAGAGAGAGAGAAAGGAAGGGACAGGCTGAGAATTCCCCATGAGTTAAACTCCTATTAAAGTGTTATAAGAACCAACTTTCTTCTTGTGTTTACATGTATTTAGTATGTAAGTATGTTTTTTAAAAACTGGGTGAACTTTGAACTATGTTTCTCTTTCACTGGGTATTACAGTCATTATTTTTTGAGTGGGGTGAATGTTTCAGCCTCAGGTCCCAGACTAGATTCTAACACGAGAGTTGATTCCAAAAACAACTGCATAAAGTTATATAGAAATGGCCAGAAAAGGTAATCTAAGTAAGTAACCATGCAACTCAAAAAAACTCAGCAACATGATGAAATGAAAAAAATTCAAGAAATGGTACCATCAGAAGTAATACCCAAAATAACTATAATCTTTACTCCTCTTTGTTGTTCTAAACTACTATATTCTTAGTGTTCTAAGAATGGCATCATGTGAGGAAACAACCTGTCATGCAGCTGTGACTGCTTACAAATTGTAATTTCACTTATTTTTCACTGTCCAGAAATTTCTAAATAAGCCTACAACTGAAATCTGAAGGGCACACTAAAGATTTGGTATGTTCTCTCTTTCCCTTCTCAATCTCTACCTTTCGGTGCCCAGTTCCTTAAATAAGGAAAATGAGAATCCAAAACTGAAGTACTTCTGACCTCCTATCAAGTTTCCCACTCCAGGTTGAAGTACGCCTGGTTCCCTTTCTCCATTTGGATCAGGACTCTGTTGCTGGCCACTTTGCCGGTTCCACTCTGGTTCCTAGCAAATGCCAGGCTCACCTGGAGAGCAAGTGAAAAGAGAGGCTCACATCAGAAAAATAAACCCAGATATCAAACTCTGGAGAGAACAGTGCCTGAGTCATCTGAGCAACCTTTCAAGATAGGTAGAGGGCTCAATGAAGATGGGAAAAACATAGGAGGATGAAGGCTTACTGCAGTTTATCACATTAAGCTTTTAGTGTCAACAAGAAAGGTAGAAATGGGAAAACTAAACAAATTTAACTCAAATTTACAACTTTAAGAGGAATATCTATTTAATGACTGGAACTAGGAGGCAATTTACTTATATTCTAGCTTTTTTTGTAAGCTTCTATATAAGAAGGTTTGGGAATACATCTCAGCACTGCAAAGGACATTACAAAAATTTTGGACCTGGACTCAAAAATGCAAACAAAGTGGGTCCAGGGAATACACCATGAGGCAGACCAATCTCATGTCAAGGGCTCAAGTATTCTGAGGCCTACATGTTACCAAGCTTGAGAACGCTGTTAGTTAAATGGCGTAGTCTGCTTCCAAAGTCCTAGATTCCATTCATGATCATCTCATTTGAGGGCAAGTGAGTATCTAGGTAGCACTGCCAAAAGCAGGCATTTTTATCACCTTGGTTTGCAACACCCCATTGGTTTGGGATGAGGAAAGCCAGAAAGACAGTGAAGAGACCCTGCACTAGGATTCACAGTTCTTTGTATATGAAGGGATTACATTTGTCCAAGGATTTATTAGTGAGTTAAGTTATCATGACTATATAATATTACTCTCTTTCTGGAAGAGAAATGGTAAACATCTCATTCCAAAAGACACACTATTCAAATTTCTAATATGCAGGTAGGAGTATCAGTGACAACTCACATCCTAGTGCTCTCCAAGGAGACAGAGGAAGGAGTACCCTCCAAACCTCCCAGAGTATACCTAATTATTTGACCACGAAGCCTCTTGGAATATAGTTATTTCCTCCTGCTTTTGGGGTAGTCAAGATTACCCATTAGTCACACTGGAGAAAGAATACTATGTTAAATGTACACAGAAGAAAATCCGAGGATGATGACAGTTTTGTTTTCTCTCTCAGTCTTTGGATTGCTAAGGTGAAAATCATGAGGTGGTCACTTCCAGAGGAATCATTTCTTCATCTTTCAGCTTAATTAACAGTCTGTACAAGGGAAGACTCTGATAATTTTGATACAAGCAAATTTAGAGATTTCTGAAGGCTTTTGTCTTCAGATATGTTAAGATACAAACTCCAGGATTACAAAATCAAAATGATGTAGAATTTACAAGTGTTAGCTAGGAGATGAAATTGTCTGAGAGAATACATTGTGCTCTTTAGGGAGGACTGGAGAGGGTAGGAATGGGGAAAGATCCAATTCTCTGACATATTTCATCTTAGGACTAAATATACCATCTGCCTTTAATGAATGCATTAAGGAACTGGACCTCTTCAACCATCTACTAAAAACTAAGTTCAAGAGTAAATTTAGGATCTCCAAATTATTCTTGCTGTCAGGAATAGGACAGAAACATATTTTCACATGAACAAAATGGTAATTTTCCCTACCTCCCTCTTCCTATAAAGCTTTTCAAATGATAAACTGCAGTAAGGCTCTTCATTTGGTCCCTCTGGTTCTCTTGACAGGTTGCTTAGGGGCTCAGGCTCTAATCTCTGCAGTGTTGGTAGTCTGGATTTCCCTTTTTTCCTGAGAAAAGTCCTCTTTCTTTGCTCTCTAGGTGAACCTGATTATTTTCCAGGTGTATGGTGATCCTGGCCTCAGATGGGGACCAGAATTACAATCCAGAAGGCAGCTAGCAAAACAGAATCTTAATTCAAATGAACTTGGGAATTAGTAAGTGTCAAACTGGAGAAGAAAACTGATGGGACACTGAAGTACTCTACCTTTTCTGGATTTCTTGTTTTTCCTCTGGAAGGAACTCATCACCGCAACAAAGAGTAAAAGAAAGAGAAAGATGGGATGGGAAGAAAGGAGAGAAAATATCAAGACAAAGCATCAAGCTTATGAATTATCAATAGTGCTCTGGACAGTAAGGAACCTGGGGAGAGGAGCTATTACTTATTAAAAACAATACCCCAGTCCTTATTGTAGCCTTAGAGTAAGGCAAAGGTAATACACAGAGGGTGAAAGTTATCTTTATGATTAACTTGTTATTAGCAAGTATCTACTTGGAAAAATAAGCCATTTTGTAATCTGCATGGTACCTAACTGATCTTTATAGTTGCAGAATCTTTCTAAAAGGCTTGAGCCCCTCAGAAAAGATCCTACAAGTGAGAATTTAGGAATCACACAAATTGTTAAAGAATAACACAGAAATTGATTCAGCTGGTTACTACAAGGAAGTCTTAACTACTGAAAAATTACCAGTTTACTTAAGAGCTGACTTTATTCAGAAACAATATAGTATTTTTAAATTTCTAGATAACTCCCAAGATGCGAGTCAGTTCATGGTTCTTTTACTCTAAAAATTATCTAACACCAAAGTTGTAGAATTTTCTCTTGGAATTCCTATACAACAGTATTGACAGAGTAAATTAACACAGAAGAAAGCACAGATTCCCAACAAGGCTACGTCCTTGTCAACTCTTTTGGGATGGACAGGTAAGAGGATTAATTAGAACCAGGTTTGGGAATCAGTGAGTCTCTGATCTAGTCCATGTTACAAAGCCCCGAAAAAGCCAACAAGTATAATCTAAAAATCCTTCAAAACCAAATTTTACAGAGTCCACATTAGGTCCTTAATGGGTCGTCCTCTACTGCAAACAATTCCCTACCAGCTAAGTATGATCCATAGTCATCATAAAATATAATCTTTACATGAGTAAAAATGACAAGAATTTTAAACAGTAAAACCAAGGACCTGGATGTTTACAAAGATATGAAAGCAGCTTGCAATGGGTTATCTAGAACATCACTATCAAAAAATTAATCCTTCAACTAGATTAAAATAAGTAACAAATCTGTATACAAAATATAAGTTTGCAATGGAAATTAAAATATGAGGCAAGAAATGAAAATGGTCCGCACCTGCAGTGTACAATTCTCTTTTCGTTTGAGGAACTCCACAAACCTGGCCACTACTCCTGGTGTGCTGATGACTTCATCAATAGGAGGATTAGGTTCTGTCTCCCCATAAAATAAAAGAAGAAAAACAATCCTTTGATTTCAAGTCAAGGACTTTATAAAGCTCAAACTTACTTCATAATATCCCTCCCTCAATTTTAGCATCTCTTTCATGTTGGAAATCTAAAAAAGAAAAAAAAAATGTAAAATTGAGTTCTGTCACTTTGAAACTAGGGTAACTTAAAAGATTTCAAAATAAGGGAAGCCTTAACATGAAATGATGGGCAGAATTTCTAAAAATTAAAAATCACTGCCTCTGTTATTTTAGAAAACTTAGAAAGTAGGGGAAAAACATCAAAAGACAAACACTGTTAAGTCTTTTTTTTTTAAACAAAAATTGTCTTAAGAAACTGGATTAGGAGATTCTGTGCTTACAGGATCTAATTTTACAGCTGTAGTGATAAGTAGGGGCCAACAAAAATAAGAATGACTTGCCAGATTCATCTGATTTTCATTTATGACAATAGAGTATCTTATAAACAAAGTCAGTCAACAGAAATATGTTGGGTAAATAGGTAAGAAATGTCCTAAACAATCAGCATTGTAATTTCAGCAAGAGATCTGACGAAGTTTTTGATGACATTCATGCAGCTCTGCAAGAAAAATGGCAGCTGGATGACAGTACTACTAGGGACTCTTAGCAAAGTCAACAGACTCACTGCAAAGAGATGACTAATGGTTCAATGTTAATTTAGAGCAAGCTCTAATGACATATTCTCTGCCTGGTTCAACATTTTTATCAACCATTCATATAAACACAACAAATAAATTTGATGATTACAATAAAAATGAAGTCATTAATATGTTAGATTACAGAAAGGACATATAGAAAGAACAGTAAGCCAAGCTGGCAATAAAACAACAGGGATAAAGCAACATTCAGCTTTTAAAGAAATTTTAAAAATTCACATGGCTACACAGACAAAACCTAAAAACAGTCCCTAAAGGAAAGTATTAGGGAGTATAGACTGTTGAAAAAGCAAAGAAACATTACTATGCCATGGCCACCAAAATAAATGATGCTAGCCTGAAGTACATTATTGTAATATATAGTTTCAAGACAAAGAAGACAATTTCCCACCACACTTTAGAGTAATAAGAATGTAGTAAGTATCATATTCTAATTATCACATTTTAAGAATGGCTGGAAAACCAGAATACAGGCAGTGAAGTAGTACAGTGGTGAAAGGCCTTAGAAAACCACACGCCTTAGAAAACCACACTGTCTGAGAAAACCATCTCAGAATGCTAAAAAGAGTTAAGACATTTTTTGAAGGGGGCAGGGAGAGGGAGGTATTTTTAACAGGCTGCTGTGCACAAGACAATTATCTTTTGCTATGGTGGTACATTTTAATTCTAGTTATCCTCAAGAGATATATTAATTTATCACTAATGATTCCAAATAACCATAACCTACTATTGGGGGACGGGGAGGAAGGCCAATTATTTTAAGTATTTACTATCAATATTTCCATACGGCTTAAGATTTCCAGAGTTCTTACGTGCCCAGAAGACAAGAAGTATCCTATCTCATCCTACTCTAATTTAAAAAAAAAAAAAAAAGCAGTTATCCTGTCCACTAATAAATCCATACTTAAATCAGCAATAAATTGCTAACATTAAAATCAACAATCACTACTCTTCCAAGTGACTTTAAGTTTTTCTTAAAAAAGAGTGGAGTTTCTCATTTTAAATTAACATGAAATGTTGCTACTCTTATCACTTTTAAGATCTTTTATAAAATACCTCAGATATGAAAATAATGCCATCTTCTGGTACTGGTAAGATCACTCAAATAAAAGAAGAAATTAAAAAACTAGCCATGGCTCATAATATACATATATCTGTAAGCATCCTTTTATTCTGTTGATAGACATGTTCCAAATCAGGCCTATCTACATGAGAAAAATAGATTATGGCAAAGTAATATTTTGTACATAAATGAAAAATACTTAACATATTCAGAACTCACCTTTTGAAAGCAGTTTTCTGAACTTCTGTGTTGCTGAAAGCTGTTGCTCTGGGCTATTGGAAAATATCATTTCAATCATGTCAGAAGTAATAACACCACCCTGAAATCACAAACAGAAAGCAAATATAATAAAATTTTAACTTAAACGCAAAGGAAAACAAAGATAAATTGTGGCCAACTTAGTGAGTTACACAAAGGTAGTATAATCTTTGCATGTATAAATGCGTGAGATGATTAATAATGCGATGAAACCAAAAATCTTTGTCTATTATTAAAAAACTCACAACTGTAGAGAGAGTAACCTTAATAGTAAACACTAAGATAAGGCATTTATTATTCTTCCTCTCCTGCTCATCACATGGCTGGCTGTTCCTTGCATTCAGATTAAATGTTAAGTTCTAAAACAAGGCTTTTCCTGACCTCCAAATCTAAAGCAGCTACTCTATCTCTACCATATCATTCTACTTCAATCCTATGCCCAGCCCTTTCAACTATCATTCTTCTTAGTTACCTGTTAAATGCTTAGGTCCCCCCAGTATTCTATAAGCTTCATGAAAGCCAAACACCCTATCTTACCACTATCTCTGATGGCTGGCATACTGTGGATGCGCAACAAATATTTACTGAATGAATACAGAGTAGTCTTGTATAAATCACAGATTCTAGCCACTACCAAATTCAACAGCTGACTCTTAAAGTTTCTATTTTCTTGCTTTATAAAAACCTTTCGATTTCCCGCTAGTCTCTCTTGCTTTATTAGTGCTTTCCCAAAACCCATCCCCAGCATTATACTTTTCAGGATCACTTGTCACAATGAAATAAAGTTCTTATTATTTCATGAAAGGTAATAAATCCTGAAGAAAACTGCACTAAGTTATAAATGCTAGATGGCTGGTAAGCAATATCTAACACTTAAGAATAAAGGGTAAAAATAGTAGAGACCTAATAGATGTTGAAGAGATCAAGAAGAGATGGAAAGAATAAACGGAAGAACTGTATAAAAAAGATTTTAATGAATCAGATTACTACAGTGGTGTGGTTAGTCACCCAGAGCCAGATATTCTGAAGTGCAAAGTCAAGTGGGCCTTAAGAAGCACTGCTGTTAATAAAGTTAGTGGGATGCAATGAAATTCCAGCAGAATTATTCAAATCCCTAAAGGATGATGGCATCAAGGTTTTGCATTCATTATGTCAGCAAATCTGGAACACCCAGCTTCGCAGCCACAGGACTGGAAAAGGTCAATCCTCATTCCAGTTCCCAAGAAGGGTAGTACCAAAGAATGTGCTAACAATCAGATGAGTGCTAACCACTGCATTCATCTCCCATGCCAATAAGGTCAGGCTTAAAATCTTACATGCTAGGCATCAGCACTGTGCAAACCAAGAACTTTCAGATGTCCAAGCTGGGTTCAGAAAAGGAAGAGGAACTAGAGATCAAATTGCCAACATTTGCTGGATTATAGAGAAAGCAAGGGAATTTCAGAAAAACATCTATATGTTTCCTCGACTATGCTAAAGCCTTGGACTATGTAGATCATGACAAACTGTGAAAAGGTCTTAAGAGAGATGGGAATACCAGACCATTTTACCTGTCTCCTAAAAAACCTGTATGCGGGTCAAGAAGCAATAGTTAGAACCCTATATGGAAAAACTGACTGATTCAAGATTGAGAAAGGAGTACAATAGGACTGTCTGCTGTCACCCTATTTATTTAACCTATATGCTCATGAGAAATGCCAGGCTGGATGAGTTACAAGCTGGAATCAAGATGGGTGGGAGAAACATCGACAACCTCAGATATGAAATGACACCACACTAATGGCAGAAAGTGAAGAGGAACTAAAGAGCCTATTGTCGAGGGTGAAGGACGAGAGTGAAAGAGCCGGCTTAAGACCAAATATTAAAAAAACTAATATCATGGCATCTGGCCCATTACTACATGGCAAATAGAAGGGGAAAAGGTGGAAATAGTGACTGATTTCCTCTTCTTAGGCTCCAAAATCACTGTAGATGGTGACTGCAGCCATATCAGAAAATGATTACTTCTTGGCAGGAAAGTGATGACAAGCCTAGTCAGTGGGTTGAAAAGCAGAGACATTGCTCTGCTGACAAAGGTCCATATAGTCAAGGCTATGGTCTTCCCAGTGGTCACACACAACTGTGAGAGCTAGACCATAAAGAAGACAGAATGCCAAAGAATCAATGCCCTCAAACTGTGGTGCTGCAGAAGACTCCTTAAAGTCCCTTGGACAGCAGGGAGATCAAACCAGTCGATCTTAAGGGAGATCAATCCTGAATATTCACTGGAAGGACTGATGGTAAATCTGAAGCTCCAGTATTTTGGTCATCTGATGCGAACAGACGACTAATTGGAAAAGTCCCTGATGCTGTGAAAGATTGAGGGCCGAAGGAGAAGAGAGCGTCAGAGGATGAGATGGCTGGTCAGCATCACTGATGCAATGAACATGAACTCAGGCAAACTCCAGGAGAGGATAAGGGACAGGGAGACCTGGCGTGCTGCAGTCCATGGGGTCACAGAGTCAGACACAATTGGGTGACTGAATAATAACATTCTGAATAACCCATGGGAGAATGAAGCATTCTGCTCTTAAGAGTCAGGAAAGTAACTACTTTGAAACTTGTAAGTCTGATTCCTGAATAAACAAAAGTACCTATATGATCCTGTTAAGAATATGCTTTCACAAATATCTTTGCTTTCTTCCCTCTCTCATCCCTTTATCATGTAAGATATATTGACTTTACATTTACAGTATTTAAATACCGTTAACTTTACATCATAGCAAGTTAAAGGATATCAAAGAGGGAAATAACATCACTCAAGGACTTTTCCCCTTCTGAGGAAAAGGTTAGTAGATCTTCAGCTGCATGAAGGATAGCTTGTATCATGTTATGAGGATGTATGATCTTGTCATTGTCTTTATCTGAGACTCAGTTTAAAGAGTTGCATATGAATGCCACAATGACAAGGAGTAGGTTGGGATAGTCAATTTTATGTGTCAACTTGGTTAGGTTGTGGTACCCAGCTGTTTGGACAAACAACAGTCTAAATGTTGCTGTGAAGGTTATTTTTTAGATGTGAATAACATTTTAATCAATACACATTATCCTCCAAAATGTGTGTGGGCTTTATGCAATCAGTTGAAGGGCAAAGATTTCTTAAAAGAAGGAAATCAGTTTCAAACTTTTACCTAAATTTCCAGCCTAGTGGCTTACCCTACAAATTTCAGACTTATCAGCTCCAACAATTGGATGAGCCAATTACTGAAAAATCAAATATCAATGGATCAACCAATCTCTCTCTTCCTCTCTCCCAACCCCAAAATTTTTTCCATTAACTCTGTAGAACCCTAATACAGTTCACAAAATACATCATGATCATTTAACATCTACTTGGAAAAAAAAAAAAGACAGCTCAACTTCCTGAAGAGTCTGTTAAGAATTCACCACAAAATAATAGTGTTGGCAACACGTCTACATAGATTTCAAAGCAATTTAAACTGCTCTAATCCCAAAAGAAAGTTGGTCCAAAAAAATTGAAAGAGAAAAAAAATCTGTAAAATACTGTGCATAATACACTATTATTTGTCAAAAAGAGGGGGATTTTTCTCA
This sequence comes from Odocoileus virginianus, assembly GCF_023699985.2. Taxonomy (NCBI): domain Eukaryota; kingdom Metazoa; phylum Chordata; class Mammalia; order Artiodactyla; family Cervidae; genus Odocoileus; species Odocoileus virginianus. Next base: position 9,530,069 of record NC_069677.1, read on the forward strand.
AAAGGAGTTAAGAATTTAGTAACAGTGGCTGCCAGTGGGGATAGAAATTGGGTGAATAAGGTAGAAGAGAAAAATTTTTCTTTTTTTGAAAATCATGTATATATATGATTTTTTAAAACATTATATACAATTGATTAAAATAAACTGAAAACCTAGACAAGTGTTATATCCATATAAATAAAGCATAATTTTTATCTGTTTATGTAACCCTCAAGAAAGTTACAAAATGGGTTATAACAGAAAATTTCAATAGCTGTGATGTAGAACCAATGTTTTAAAACATATGAATATGTCCAATTTTGTAATTGGAATGAGTAACAAATTGGGAATTCCTTTAAAACATGCCTTGTTATCAACTTTTTTTTTTCTTTAACTTTTTAAAATTTATTTATTTAAATTGGAGGCTAATTACTTTACAATATTGTGGGAGTTTCTGCCATACACTCACATGAATCAACCATGGGTGTACACGTGTTCCCCATCCTGAACCCCCCTCCCACCTCCCTCAGGGTCATCCCAGTGTACCAGTACCCTGTCTCATGCATCGAACCTGGACTGGCAATCTATTCACATATGACAATACACATGTTTCAATGCTATTTGCTCAAATCATCCCACCCTCACCTTCTCCCACAGAGTCCAAAAGTCTGTTCTTTACATCTGTTGAGTCTTGCTGTCTCGCATACAGGGTCATTGTTACCATTTTTCTAAATTCCGTATGTGTGCATTATTATACTGTATTGGTGCTTTTCTTTCTGACTTAACTTCGCTCTGTATAACAGGTTCCAGTTTCATCCACCTCATTAGAACTGATTCAAATGCAAAAATTCAAGAATGCTTCCTAAATCTGCATGTCATCCTTGCACAGGGGCCAAGCTAATCTTCTCTTTATCATTTCAATTTAGTATATGTGCTGCGGAAACGAGAACTTTAACTTTTTATTTTGTACTGGGGTATGGCTGATTATAACAATATTGTGACAGTTTCAGGTGAACAGCAAAGCCCTTGTTATCAACTTTTAAGGAATAATTTTATAACTATCTTTTAAAGTTTCAACAGCTGACTTAATCTTCATAATTTAGTTAATTCTGTTAAACTGCATGCTGTTCAAAATATAATAAACATTTACTGAACCTTGAGTTTACAGATAGTTTTCTTTTAAAAATGAAACACCAAGTACTTTCTGTAGCCATCTAACCTATTTTTTTAATTCTTTTCTTGGCTCCACCTCATGGCTTTCAGGATCTCAGTTTCCCAACGATGGATTGAATATAGGCCACAGTCATGAAAGCCCAGAATCCTAATCACTAGGCCACCACCTCATGGCTTTCAGAATCTCAGTTTCTCAACCATGGATTGAATATAGGCCACAGTCATGAAAGCCCAGAATCCTAATCACTAGGCCACCAGGGAACTCCCCTACCTTTTTTTTTTTAAACTCCAAAAAAGATCTAAACCTCATATCTTCATCAGAAAAAAGTAAAAAGCATTTATTTCATTATCCTACTTACTGGTGCCATCTCCATGTTATTAATCTGAGCCTCATGGAAGCCTCCATCTGACATAACTTCTTCTTCTGTTTCTTCTTCTGCTGTAGCAACATTTCTTCTCTTGAATAACTGAAAAATAAAAGACTGTTACTAAACTAATTCTAACACAAGGTAGTTCAACATTCAAACACTAGGCACCCCACTTTTAAAACGCAATAAAGATGGCGCTTTCTGAAAATCATTTTTAAAATTCTAACATTTGTGCCTCCTTCAACCTTTCTGATGAGGAACTATTTCAGAATTCTCGTCTTATAATCTAATGCAATTAACTACTACAAAATATTACCACCAACACTTGATGAGGTAAAATTTAGCAATAGAGGCCTGACACTACATGACACATTAAAAAAAAAGTAAAGTTGAAAAAGAAGCAGGGCATGCTTGGTCATTTCACTCTTGAAGTAGCTGATAGGACAGACTTACCAATACATTAGGAAAAATAGGATAAAAATGCTAGGACAACTTAATACCTCCCTCCTAACCCTAATGGATGGTGGATAAAGGTTTCCTAACCTTCCCTATCTGTCCAGCAACCAATGATGACAAATGACGACTGCTTGAACACTACTTTTAAAGCATTTATTAATTTGTGGAGGCAAAGGGAGAATAGTTGTGATTAAAGGAAACCCACTACAGTGCCTTCCATTATACCAGGAAGTACACTTATTCATCAAGCCATGGTAGAGTAATAACTTATCCTCTCACCCTATATGATTAAAAAAAGCAGACAAAATCCCTAAAATAATAGTTATCAGACACCAGATTACAGGCAACAGAGGCAGTGATCCTTCAGAAGAAGAGAAACAAGATTAGTCCTATTGCCTCAGATTGCCTGGATGGAGTTTCTAGGATGCAGCACAGGTAGAGTGAACCTAACAGGGTCAAGCAGCCCCCTCAATTGAGGAGACACCATTCAGAACCAAGGAGGCCAAGACACCTAGAATCTAAAGGCAGGGTATTGAAGACAAGAAATCACCAAAAAGAAAGAACTCTAAAACCTGCAGAAGGTTCCCCTTAATTAGCTTTGTACTGACAAGCACAGGTGGTGCGAGGAAATAGTCAAAAGCTAGAAAAGAAATTGCCTTCAAGGAGCATGCAGAACAATTTTATAGGTCACACAGGTTAAGAAATCATTCATGTTTCAGCTGGCTGGAATAGAAAAGTGTAGGGTTCCCTGGTGGCTCACTTGCAATGCTGGAGATCTAAGTTCCATCCTTGGGTTGGGAAGACCTAATATATGGGGCACTGAGTAGAATACCCAGAAGGGTACTGACTCAGCAGTAAGGTAACTTAGTCCCAGATTATACATGCAAACTGGCTTCAAGTAACTTAGCTACATGCAATGACAAATTCAAAGAATTAGACATATTAAAAGAATACAAAAACTCCAACAACAGGAGGTAAAAATTACAATGCTCTGTATTCAATCAATAACTACAAGTACACACAAGAAGTAAAAGACTACCTATGAGGAAAAGAAAAGACGATCATCAATCAAGATTACCTAGAAATGAAAAAGATGACAGAACTGGACAAGGAATTAAAATAGTTATAAATATATTCCATGTGTTCAAAAATACAAAAAAGTATAAACACGATGAGAGATTTTTTAGAAATACATTTAAAAAAAAGGAAATCAAACACCTAGATATAAAAAATGTAACTTTATGAAAAGTATGTTGGATGTGATTAAGAGCAGATATTGTAGAAGAAAAGATTAGGGAATCTAAGGACATCACAAAATAAAAGAGATGGAAAAAAAGGCTGAGAAAATATGTACAAAATATAAGTAAGCTGTGTGACATCAAGTACTTACTGTACATGTAACTGGAGCCTCAAGGTGGGGGTAGGGAAATAAATTTGGAAAATCAGTGGCCAAAACTTTTCCAAATCTGTGAAAAATACAAACCCACAAATCCAAAATCTCTAAGAACTCCAGGAAGAAATATGAAGAAAACATGATAGGACATTGTATCAAACTGTTTACATTCAGGAATAAAAAAAAAAAAACCAAAGCAGCCAAAGGTAAAAAGACATTTTACATGCAGGGAAACAAAGGTAAGACCAACAGAAGACTTGCTGCTGGAAACAATGGAAGCCGCTGAGTATGGATCAAACCCATTTAAAGTTATCAAAAGAGATTCTGGTATAGCCACTACAGAAGTTCCTCAAAAAATGAAAAAAGAATGAAATTTTGCTATTTCCAACAAAGTAGATGAACCTAGAGAGGATTATGCTTAGTGAAATAAGTCAGAAAGAAAGACAACAGATATAAATGTTATCATTTATATCCAGAATCTAAAACATAAAAAAAAAATATCAAAGGAAAACAGACTCACAGATGGAAAAAAAAATTATCTATCCTTCCTATATATATCATATAACAGTGTTAGCTATGGTCATGAGGTACACTGTATCCCTAGCATTTATGTATCTTGTACCTGGAAGTCTGTGCCTTTGGACCACCTTCCTCCAATTCTCCCTGCCCTAATCATCCACATCTGGTACCTACAAGTCTGAACTCTTTTTCTAGGAGTTCAGGGTTTTTGTTTTTAGATTCCACATATAAGTACATGTCTTTCTCTGGCTTATCTCACTCCACACAATGCCTTCAAAGTCTATCCAAAGCTATTTTAAAACTTTAAAATAAGTTTTAAAGAAGACAGAAACTACCAAAACAATCATCATTTATATACCAAATACAGACTGCAGTTGCCTGAAATTGTCAACAAGTTATTCAATGGGAAAAGTCGGCTGTCTACAAGTTTTATCAACTTGCTTGCTTCACAAGATATTTCTTGTAACTAGAAACATCAAGCAAACCTTCATTCTTTATCATTATAGCTTTAACAAACTTTTTGGCAGCATTATGTTACCTACTCAGAGTGAGTTAGCAAGATTCTGCTTATTTCAAAATATTTTAATAGTAACTGTAAATTTCATCTTTTTATACATAAAAAATATAAAACTGGCTCAATCAGAATGACATCAAATAATAAATTTAAAATTTTGTTCTACTGGCATCAAATAAACAAAGGTCATTTATATAGAGCTGCCTAAATAACAGATACTAAGTACTAGTCTCCTAAAGGAAAGCTCTAACAGCTCTGCTGTTATCTTCTGTATACTTGGCAGCATCAATTCCTGTACTACCCTCAAATCTAACTGCACAGCTGGCCGAAGCCTGTGACTTTTCCCGATAGATGACTGAGCAACTGTGGAAAGAGAAACAGAACTTAAATGAATCTGTTTTTTAATGATGTTTACTATTTTACAAATTAGGCATGAAAACAAGTACTGCTGTGATAAGAAGCCGCCTAATTTGCTTTACCAGTTCTCCCTACATAAGATGGCACATATGAAACAACAAAATTAAAATTTTAAATAGAATAATATTCCAGAACCCTATCATAGAAACCTATTAAGGCCCTATTACAGTTCCAGATGTCATACAATGAAGATGACAGAACATCAACTACAAAGGTTTTTAGTCAGGTAAATGGGACCATACTTGCCACTGACAGAGCACCTACCTTCAGGCAATTGAATATGAAAAACTTATTTTGTTTATATAAATTTTACAATGAAGTCTAATAACATGAAGTTCCTATCACCAAGAAGAAAACAGTATAAAATAAATACTGTTATTGGCAGACTGCCATTACATCATCTTCAAATGGCTTTATGCTAAATATAACGCATAGTCTACTGGTTATATTCAGATCTATACTTGTTCTTGTATGCATACATACATGTAATTCATATTTACATGTGAATATAAATATGTAACAGTGCTGTTGTAATTTCTGCAATTTACCCCCATAATAGAAGCTAAATAATAGCTCATCCAAAGAAAAGGTTCCACTTCAAATAAGACACAGAGACGAATAAAGATGCAACAAGAAACCAAAAGAAACTCATCCTTTTATGAATAAGTGGTTGCTTTCACAAGATGGTAAAGCGGACTGTTAAAAACTTAATTTGCTATACTTGGACTTCAAATAATTGGATATTCTAGTGCAGTGTTATGCAAAAGAATAGTGTGTGTTGAATAACTCACTGTAACTAAAATATTTATAACAGATTACCTATTTCCCAGGTACAAAGGGTACCGACTCATTCACCTACCTTATATGGAGCTTTTTATAGTGTGGGGGTCAAATGGTCCTTCCAAACTGAAGTCTTAGCAAAAAAAAAAAAAAAAAAAGACCTAAGTCCTCTACCTTTAAATTTCCTGGCCAAACGTGATGGACCATTTGTCCTAAGGATTTTTAGAGAAAGGTAAAATGACAGTGAGTGTCAGATTCTCCTGTAGATGCTCTAAGGTTAAAAATGATCAAAATTCTTGTCCTAAGTGTCATTATGAATGATACAGAATTTAGGGGTAAAAAGACTTACTTCTTGAAATTTTGTTTAAAATACTAGGTAATAAAGAAATATAAAGATACAAAGACAGATACAAAACAAGTACAGCAAACTGTTGACAAGCAATGAACCCAAAGGATGGGTTTATGAGATTCATTATCTATTCTTTATTTCTATACATGTTGATAAATTTTCAAATTAAACTTTAGAAGGAAAAGCAAGGGACCAATTCTCAAATTGGTCACTTGAGAATTCATTAATACACACACAATCTTTTTTTTTCCTCCACACAAAGAATCTTAAAAGAAGCTGTAACTTTAGAAAAATAAAACAAACAGGCCAAAATATTAAATAGTAATTAAACAGCAATTGGGAACATGAGAACCTCATTCTTATATTCTACTTTACATCACCTCCACTCCCATACCCCTAAAATAAGCTGACTTTATAGTTGGGAAGGGGACATATGTATCTATATATTAAACATTATTAAAAGTAAGATACAGGAAGGTGAAGTCAGGATTGAAATAGAACATTAAGTTCTTTAAGAAAAATTAGTATGGGTAAAGGATTTACCTGCTCTTCTCTTTTCTGTTTACGTAACTGTAGTCCTTCTTCCTCCCTCCTCCTGCGCATCTCATCAGGATTCAGGGACTTATTTTTGTAACTTTTCAGGCGAAAGTTCTCTTTTCCTGGAGTAGTCATGATTTCTACAAAAATAAGAGAGGAAACAGAGGAGCTCAGCTTACTAGGAGAGCTCTGCTACTTTAATAGTTCACATTTTTGTACAATTCAGTGTCTTTTAGCATATTCACAATTATATACAATCAACACCACGGTCAATTTTTAAACATTTTCACCACCTCAAAAAGCTATTGCTTCTGGATATTTCATATGAATTGAATACGTGTGATCTTCTGTGCCTGGTTTCTTCCACTTAGCATAGTATTTTCAAAGCTCATCCAAGTTGCAGCATATATTAGTACTTTATTCCTTTTTGACTGAATAATACCCCATTGTATAGATACACTCCATTATATTTATCCACTCATCAAATGATGGACATCCGGGTTCTTTCCATTTTTTGGCTACTCTGAAAAGTGTTTCCATAAACACTTATGGACAAGTTTTTATGCAGATCTGTTGTCATTTCAAGAAGTACCAAACTATTTTTCCAAAGTGGCTGCACCATTTTACATTTACAAAAGCAGTGTACAAGGGTTGCCAGTTTCTCCACATCCTCACCAACACCTGCTATCACAGCTTTTTTTTAAACTGAAAGATAGCTGATTTACAATACTTTGTTAGTTTCAGGTGTATAGCAAAGAAGCACAACCTTTTTGATTCTAGCCATTCTAGTGGGATAGATGTCTTTAAACCTATTTGTTTGCCAATTATACATCCTCCATAAAAATTTCTATTCAGATTCTTTGCCCATTTTTAAATTGGGTTGTCATTTTTACCACTGAGCTGTAAGAATTCTTTATTCTACATAGAAGTCCCTGTCAGATATATGACTTGTTAATATCTTCTTCCATTTTATAGGTTGTCAAATTTTCATTTTGTTGATAGCATATTTTGTAATTTTTTAAATTTTATTTTTAGCCGCATCAGGTCTTAGTTGCAGCACACAGGCTTCTCTCTATTGGTGGCACAGACTTAGTTGCCCTGCAGCATGTGGGATACCTCAGTTCCCTGATAAGGGACTGAATCTGTGTCTCCTGCAATGGAAGGTGGATTCTTAACCACTGGACCACCAGGGAAGGTCCAATGTTATACTTTGAAGCACAAAAGTTTTTAATGTTCTTAGTGCCATACTCAGCAATTCTTAACCCTCAGTTTCATTCTAAGAGTTTTAGAGTCTTATCTCTCATATTTAGGTTTATCATCCATTTTGAGTTAAGTATGGTTTGACGTTTAAGGATCCAACTACATTATTTTGCACATGGCTACCAATTGTTCCAGCACTACTGAAAAAGGAAAAACCATTCTTTCTCTTTTGTATAGTCTTGATGCTCTTGTTGAAAATCAGTCAATTACAGATAAGTTTTATTTCTCACCTTTCAATTCTATTCCCTTGATCTGTATATGTATCCTTGTGCCAATTCCACAAAGCCTTGCTTACTAATTTTTTTTAAAGTCTTAACATCATGAAGTATGAATCGTCTTTTATTCACTTTTTTTTTTAAAGACTATTTTCACTCACCTGGATGGATACACTGTGAGTGTATTATTCCATGTGACTATTAGAATTCCATGTGACTTTTAGAATCAGTCTGTCAAGTTCTACAAGAAGTCAGGTGGCATTCCAATACGAACTGCATGGAATCTGTAAATCAATCTGGACAGTACTGCCACCTTAATGTTAATCTTCCAACCCATGAAGACAATTTTTTTTTTACTTAGATATTTAATGTCTTTCAACAAAGTCTTGTAGTTTTCAGAGTATATCACATTTGTTAAATTCACCAAGTATTTTTATGCTATTGTAGATGGAATTATTTTCTTAACTTACCTTTGAATTATTCATAACAAATCTATATAAATACAATCAATTTTTATATGTTGACTTTTGTATTCCACAACCTTGCAGAACTGAACTTGTTAATGTGAGTATTTTATTAGTGGATTCTTTAGGATTTTTTGCATACGAGACCATGTCATCTGCCAGAGATAGTTTCGCTACTTTCATTCCTTTTCTTCTTCTTGCATAACTGCCAAGATCAGAACTTCCAATACAATTTCATATAGAAGTGGAGAGTTGACAATCTTGTCTTACATCTCCAATCTTACGGGAATGTATCCAGTATTTCAACACCAAGTGTGATGTCACCTTCCAAATTTTCACAGATGTTCTTTTTATCATGTGGAGGAAGTTCTTTCTTAATACATATTCTCATGCTTTTTCTTTTGATCAGTAAAGGGTATTAGAATTTTGTCAAAAAAGTTTTTCTATCTATTGCAAAGACGGTAACTTTTGTTTTTTATTTACTGCTACATTATTACATAATTGGTTTGTGAACCTTGCATTTCTGGGATAAATGCCACTTGGTCATGCTGTATAAATCTCTTTATGTGTTGCTGACTTTAGTTTGCTAGTATTTTATTGAGAATTGTGTGTTCATATTCATAAGAGATATTGGTCTGTACTCCCCTTATGATGTCCTCAGCATCAGGGTAATATTAGCTTTATAAAATATGTTGGGAAGTATTCCTCCTTTCAGTTTTTTGCAAGAGTTGGTGAAGAATTAGTCAATTCTTTAAACGTTTGGTAGAATTCAGCAGGATAGGGCTTTTCTTTGCAGGAGGTTTTATGATTAATCCAATCTCTTCACTTGTTGCAGGTCTACTCAGATTATCTGTTTAAGTCAGTTTTAAAAATGTGCCCATTTTATTTAAGCTGCGTGTCCATTTTACCTAACCTATGAAACTTACTGGAGTAGGAAATGGCAACCCACTCCAGTATTCTTGCTGGAAAAGTCCATGGACACAGGAGCCTGATGGGGTACAGTCCACGGGGTTGCAAAGAGTAAGACACCAAGCATGCACGAATCCATGTAACACTGGTACACAGCTGTTCATAAAATTCCATCATCATCCTCTTATTTTTAGTTATGTTCCTTCTTTCATCTTTGACTCTAGTAACTTGAGTTTTCTTTCTCAACCTAGCAAAGGTTTCTCAATTTTGTTGGTTCTCTCAAAGAACCAGTTTTTGGTCTCCTTAATTTTCTCTGTTTTTCTATTTTCTAGTTCATTAATTTTTACCTTATTTTTACTACTTCCATCCTTTTATTTTGCTCTTCTTTTTCCAGTGATTTACTAAAGAAGGTTAGGTTATTGATTTGAGATTGTTCCTCTTTCTTAATTTAGGCATTTATTGCTAGAAATTTCCCTCTAAGCACTGCTTTAGTTGTATCCCCTAAGTTTTCTTAGGTGCTAACTTCACTTTCATTTATCTTAAAAGTATTTCCTGATTTCCATTTCTTCTCTGACCCACTGACTATTTAGGAGTACGTTCCTTAACTTCCACATATTTGTAAGTTCCCCAAATTCCTTTCTGCTTTCATTTCTAATTTCTTTTCACAGCAGTCAGAGAACATCCTTTGTACTATTTCAATCCTCTTAAATGTGTTAGGTTTGTCTTTTGGCATAGCACGTGGTGTGTCCTAAAATATGTCCCACACGCACTCAAGAAGAATATATATGTTCTGCTGTTGCTAGGTGGTGATGTGTTCTATACATATCTGCTGGGTCTAGATGGTTATAGTGTTGTTTCCTTTTTTATTTTTTTATTGAAGGATAATTGCTTTACAGAATTTTGTTGTTTTCTGTCAAACTTCAACATGAATCAGCCATGCTGCTGCTGCTGCTAAGTCGCGTCAGTCGTGTCCAACTCTGTGCGACCCCACAGACGGCAGCCCACCAGGCTTCGCCGTCACTGGGATTCTCCAGGCAAGAGAACCGAAGTGGGCTGCCATTGCCTCTTCAGAATCAGCCACAGGTGTACATATATCCCCTCCCTTTGGAACCGCCCTCCCATCTTTCTCCCCGTCCCACCCTTTTAGGTTGATTCAGAGTTCTTATTTGAGAGTTTCCTGAGCCATACAGCAAACTTCCGTTGACTTTCTATTGTACATATGGTAATGCAAGTCTCCATGTTACTTTTTCCATACATCTCACCCTCTCCACCCCTCTCATGTCCATATATAGTGTTGTTTCTTTTCTGACCTTATGCTAAGTGGTCCATCATTGAAATTACAGTAATTGAAGTCTCCCAACCATTATTGTTGAACTATTTCCTTTTCTTTTCTGTCAGTTTTTGCTTCTTTCATTTTGATGCTATTATTAGGTACATATAATAACTTTGACCTATCTAATGAATTGACCTTTTTATCACCATAAAGTGTCTCTCTCTTCTCTAGTAACATTGTTTTAAAATCTATTCTGTTATTAGTATAGCCACTCCAGCTTCTTCCTAGTTGCTAGTTATTCATCTTTTTCCATACTTATACCTTTGTTGTATCTGTATGTTTAAACTTAAAATATGTCTCAGGGATTTCCCTAGCAGTTCAGTGGTTAGGACTCCATACTTCCATTGTAGGGAGCATGGGTCCAATCTCCAGCCAGGGAACTAAGATCCCATGTGCCACGATGCAGCCAAAAAATAAAATAAGGTAAATAACATATGTCTCTTATAGAGAGTATATAGTTGGATCCAGTCTGAATTTCTGCATTTCTAATTAGACTGTTTAATCAATTCATATTTAGTCTTATTACCAATACAGTTGGAGTGGTGACTGCTTTTTCATTTCTTATTTTGTCTCATGTCTTTTGTTCCTTTATTACTCTATCACTGCTTTCTTTTGTAATAAGTAATTTTTAATGAAACACTTAAAAATTTCTATAGTGATTTTTCACTGTACTTTTTTTGTTTTTCCCCCCTAGTAGTTGCTCAAGGGCTTTCCATACACTTTCACTTCTCAGAATCAGCTTCAGACTTAACACTCCCTTAATTCCAAGGAGATATAGAAACATTATGTTATATAATTCTATCCCTTTTCCCATTTTATCATACTGTTGTTATATAATATTACAAACCCAACAACAGTTATTATTACTTTATGTTATAAACAACATAAAATAAATAACATCTATGTTATTTCCTTAGCTTAACATAGTTTTGTTCCCACTCACCTACTCTGAGCTGCTATTAGCAGATACATTTCAAATATATTACATTTCTACAGGCCCAAGAATACATTAGAGTAAGGCCCCACACATGAAGTTTCAAGCTGTGAACATGTATTCACATGTCCCATCATGTAAGTTAGTTCACGTTCTGGTATGCATTGTCACATGCATGCATCCATTTTAAGTGGTTGTGCTTTTGTGTATGTACTTCACTGTACTGTACAGTATGTTACTGTTGTTCAGTCGCTAAGTCATCTCCGACTCTATGCAACCTCATGAACTGCAGCATGCCAAGCTTCCTCTTCCTTCACTTCTTCCTGGAATTGCTCAAACTCACATCCAATGAATCAGTGATGCCATCCAAACATCTTGTCCTCTGTCATCCCCTTCTCCTCCTGCCCTCAATCTTTCCCAGCATCAGGGTCTTTAACAAAGAGCTGGCTCAGTGTCATGTCAGGATGGCCAAGTGGTCTAAGGGGGCCGACTCAAGATTCTATCTTCCAAAGAGCTGGCTCTTTGCATCAGGGGGCCAAAGTACTACAGCTTCAGCGTCAGTCTTTCCAATGAACATTAAGGGCTGATTTCCTTAAGGATTTACTAGTCTGCTCTCCCTGTTGTCCAAGAGATTCTCAAGAGTCTTCTCTAGAACCACAATTCAAAAACATCAATTCTTTGGCACTCATTCTTCTTAGTACCTTTATTTCAAGTCCAGAATGTCCAGAAGCAAATGCAAAAGCAGCAGTGGCACAAGCTGGTACTGCTAAGATACTAAGTGCCAAGCAATAATGATAGAAACAAAAGTGAAAATAACTGAGAGAGCAGAGTGAGAAGAGGAAGTAACTTAAGAACGGAAGAGATTCACAATGCAGAATACTGCAAGGGCATTTTCTTTATTGGAGAAAGCACTGTTAAGTTTTTGAGGCAAGGACCTGAATGTAGAACGGTACATGAAGGTTGCAGCAGCTGTTCAGAAAGCAATCCAGTGATACCGTGTCACCTATGACAAGAACAGAGCTACTACCCAGACATGACTGGATCATTTTTTTAAGAAGGTAGATTGAACTGAACCCAGCAAGGAACCAGAACCTATGCCATCAATGTCAGGTGTGAGTAAAATTGCAGCATGCCTTCCGTCTCCTACTGCTGACGATCCTTCAGCTCTACCATCTCCCACCTCCTCTCCTTACTCTAGTCAGCAACTCTTCTTGCCTGTTCCCTCACTGCCAGCCCCTGTATGCCAGCTGTTGTACTTTACTATTGAACTTTTCAAGGTACTGGACTGAAGATTAAAAATGTTCATTTTTTGTTTTTCATGTATTATGTTTATGAAAAGTATTATAAACTTATTACAGTATAGTACTGTTGATATAAAGATGGTTGTGTTAATTGGGTACCTAGACTAACTTTGTTGGACTTATGAACAAATTGGACTTATGAATGTGCTCTCAAAACAGAACTCATTTGTATGTAGGGGATTTACTGAACACACATTATTTTACACACCTGCTTTTTAAATCAGTTTTAGGAAAAAGGCAGGAAAGATGTGCTTTTACACTTTCAAAATTACATAATTACCTTTACTGGTGCTCTTGTGTTCATGCAGACTGAAATTACCACCTACAATCACTTGCTTTCAGCCTAAAGAACATCCCATAGCCATCTTGAAAGGCAAGTGTGTTAGTAGTAAAGTCTCTCAGAAGGTGTGTCTGGTAAGTATCATACATTCATTTTTAAAAGACAGCTTTGCTGGGTATAAAAAAAATTGGGGTTAATAGTATTTGTCTCTGAGTACATGGAATATATTACTCTACCAACTTCTGGACTTTGTTTCTGATGAGAAGTCAGCTTTTTTTTTTTTTTAATCAGGGTTCTTCTAAGTAAATAATTGGCTGTTTTCCTCTCCTTTTCTTATTTTCAACAGTCACACTGACAGGTCCATTTGAAGATTTTCTTATGTTGATCCTACTTGAAGTTCCTTGGGCTCTTTGGATGTATATGTAGGTCACTCTTTTTCATAAATTTGAGATATTTTCAACCATTATCTCCATGAATACTTTTCCACTTTTTTTTCTCCCCTTTTCTTCTGGTACTCTCTTTATATATACTGTGGTGCAGTTAATGATGCCCTATATTCCTCTGAGGCTCTTCAATTTTACCCATTTTTTTCCTCTCCTTTCCTTGGATTTCTATACATCTATTCCCAGTTCACAAATTCTTCCTTTCCACCAGTTCAAATCTTACTATTGAGCCCCCTAATTTTTCATTAGTCATAGTACTTTTCAACTCCAGAATTTCCACTTGGTTCTTCTTCAGAATTTCTGTCCCTTGATTGCTAGTATCTTACTTGACATGGGTTGTCATCATATTTGACTTCTTTGATGAAGGTTTCCTTTGATTCTTTGAATATATTTATAACGATTACTTCAAAATCTATTCCTATTAAATCCAACATCTTTGCTCACAGGCAGTTTCTATTGTCTGCTCTTCCCAGTGTATCAGTCATATTTTCCTGGGTTTTGTTTTTGTTTGCACGTATTTTACCTTTTTATTGGTTCACTTTCTTTCTTTCTATAGTTTCTTTTGGAGAAGGAAATGGCAACCCACTCCAGTGTTCTTGCCTGGAGAATCCCATGGATGGAGGGGCCTGGTCGGCTGCGGTCTATGGGACTGCAAAGAGTCGGACATGACTAAGCAACTAACACACACACAACCATCTTATAAAATACTATGTGGCAACTCTGTGTACACTCCTCCATCTATGAGGTTTTGTATTTTTATTTGCTTACTTGTTTAGTAATTTGCTGTTTTATTTTAAAGAAGTCCACTTTCCCACCACACACACCCAGACACTTGGAGTGTTAAGCCTCTGATGTTGATCCTCAGCGGGGAAATAGCCTAGACCAAAGTCATTGTGATCTAACAGTAATTGTCAGGACTCTAACCTCCATTAACTGCCAGCTGAGATCAGTCCTGAGTGTTTACTGGAAGGACTGATGTTGAAGCTGAAACTCCAATACTTTGGCCACCTGACACAAAGAGCTGACTCATTTGAAAAGACCCTGATGCTAGGAAAGATTGAGGGCAGGAAGAGAAGGGGATGACAGAGGATAAAATGGTTGGATGGCATCACTGACTCAATGGACATGGGTTTGGGTGGACTCTGGGAGTTGGTGATGGACAGGGAGGCCTGGCGTGCTGCAGTTCATGGGGTTGCAAAGAGTCAGACACGACTGAGCAACTGAACTGAATTGCCAGCTGATCACTCTACTGTTTTAAACAACAGCTTCAGGTACAAATTGTGCTACAGAGGAATCCAATCAGATTCAGGCTCCTTTGAAGGAGTAGTTTCAAGTCAGTGTTTGACATTCACTGTCCCCAGAAAGGCTCCTTCCAGCTGTCTCTTATCCCAGTTCTTGCTGGCAAACTCAATGGCCTGCAGTTTAGTTTGTATTTTCTTGAATCTACAAACCTCCCAACTGCCTTTGGGAGGCAGTTTTCACAAATTCCACTGTTTGTCAAAGTACTCTGAGGTTTGAACCTCTCCAACTCTACTGCAAATGAAGTCGGTTCCTTGAGGCAGAGATTAGGAGCTATGTTTTATGACCTGCTTCTCTCCTCTCAGTTCAGTTCAGTTCAGTCGCTCAGTCATATCCGACTCTTTGCAACCCCATGGACTGCAGCACACCAGGTCTCCCTGTCCATCACCAACTCCCGGAGTTTACTCAAACTCACGTCCATTAAGTTGGTGATGCCATTCAACTATCTCATCCTCTGTAGTCCCCTTCTCCTCCAACCTACCCCCAAGCAAAATCTCTGAATCGAGACTCTCAAGATGAGGGTGTGGACAACAGCACATTTTTCAGAGTGACACCCATTTAGTAACTGAGTATTCGGTGGGAGACAGGCAGCAAATGGAGATCATCTCTCCTGACACAGAGCTACCACCTTACAACCTAGGGAAAAGGTGTTCTATTCCCTATCAGCTCTGTTACCAAGGTAACCCTTTATTCCACAAGTGGGGGCTGGACAGAAGGTAGCCCCCTACTTCTGCAACACATTTGCCCAGAACTTAGCCTCAACAGCAGGCATCTGGGGATAGGATGAGAATCCTGGTGTCCTGCTTCTCCTAGGAAGAAAACATTCCTTCTGGCAGAAGTACCGCATTTACTGTATGCCCTAGAACTATTTCCAAATCTCTAAGAAGTTGCTTTTTAATAGTTTTCCTCTGTTGTATTAGTGAGCAGGTCTGCAGAGCTCTTATGCTATCAGACTTAAAAGTCAAAGAAAGTTATTTTTAGGATGATTTTGATGCAAGCCTGATTTGAAAATCACTGATTGATAGCGTGCTATGTCACATCACCTATTTAACTTGAATCTCTTTAAAAACAAAAATACCTACAGGGCAAAAATTATTATTCTCATCCTTTATAGGGAAGGATTCAGGAGGCTCACAGATAATTAAGGTCAAATAAGGTCATAAGGCAGAGAAGGCAATGGCACCCCACTCCAGTACTCTTGCCTGGAAAAACCCATGGACGGAGGAGACTGGTAGGCTGCAGTCCATCGGGTCGCTACAAGTCAGACACAACTGAGTGACTTCACTTTCACTTTTCACTTTCACACATTGGAGAAGGAAATGGCAACCCACTCCAGTGTTCTTGCCTTGAGAATCCCAGGGATGGGGGAGCCTGGTGGGCTGCCGTCTATGGGGTCGCACAGGGTCGGACACGACTGAAGTGACTTAGCAAGGAAGCAAGCAAGCAAGGTCATAAGGATGGGGCCTTAATCCAATAAGGTGGGTGTTCTTACCAGAGCAAGAGACACCAGAGACCTCTACCTACAACCACTGCCCTGTGCTGACAAGAAGTTATGTGAGAACAGACAGAAGGTGACCATCTGCAAGTCAGGAAGAGAGGCCTTACCAAAAGCCAACCCTGTTGGAACCTTGATCTTAGACGTGTAGCCTCCAGGACTGTGAGAAAATGAATTTCTGTTGTTTAAATCACCCAATCTGTGGTACTTTTTTATGGCAGCCCAAGCATACTAACACATATATCCACTGGTGTTTTGTCAGATTGGACTGAAAGACTGGTGCAAAGAAGATGAGAATTTGCAAATAATTCTGAAGGAATCATAATTAATGGCACTGAGAAAGGACATAGAGAACAGTTGGATTCTAAGGTAAGTAGCATTTTGGTTCTGAACTATCACAGGACAGCATAATATCAACAGTGCTGCAATGATATCCAAATTAACGAATCATAAGTTTCAGGTTAAAGATACAGTAGTACAGAAACAGGGCAAGACCCAGATAAAGTTTACAACCAAAATCAATTAGATTTAAATAACTAGAAGCTTAGATTCAACATGGAGCTGGACGGGCAAGCAATTAAGGAAAGGCAAAGTTGGGAATACAGCATACACACACAGAGAGACAATAAACAATAACATAAATGGAGCAGAAGGTACACTGAACAACTGGGGAAGGTGGATGAAAGGTAAACAGGTGGGCTTTGTACATTTCATCTGTAAGATTTAAATTATTTAAAAAAAATTTTATTTTTTAAATTATTTCAAAAAATTTTAAACTAGAAAAAACGCTAAAGAGGAAAGAAATGGTCACACAAAACTTAAATTATTCACCTGCTTTTTATTAAAGTGTCATAAGAAGAAAGTCCAGAGAAGAGGTCTGGCACTGAAGCCCTATTTTCAAATTTACTTCTAAGCACCAAGATGTAGGTAAGATACTAAAATTCTGTGAATCTTGGTTTCCTGATTAGCACTATGGAGACAATACTTTATAAGGAGAAGAGAAGTAACGTATGAAAGCATACTTCCACTGTCCGGCCCATATATAGATCACACCTGATATTTGTGTAATGAAAAAATGGCTATAAATAGCTCTAAAGTTTCAAAAAAAGATCTCATCTGACTAAACTGATCAGGGGTGGCTTCATAGAAAAGATGGTGTTTCAGGAAGGTTGTGAGGCATAGACAGGACTACAGGGGCTAAAAGAGAAAGGTCCACGAAACAGAAGAGAGTACAAAATAAAGGCACAGACCTTAGAAAGAACAACTGATGAGAACAGTAGTAAGTCATGTTTGGTTTGAGCAACTGTTCTTTAAAAGAAGTAAGTACACATAAGAAATGCAAAGGCCTCTTGGTTTTTTATTACTTCTTTGGTTAAATTTTGGTATCCAAGAACTCACAAATGACTCCAACATTCTAATAATTTCTACCATTCATATAGTGCACCCGTGTCTTTGAATTTCAAAGCATTAAAAAAAAAAAGAAAGAAATCCAAACACTATGGGAGGGTATAAAAAGAAAAATGAAAGTGTACCTCCCTCACTGTTTCTAAAGGTAGCCACTATCAAGTTTTCCATATATCTTTTCAAGAATTGGTTATACAAACACATACATATCCTTTCAGTTATTACTGTATACTGACAGAGCAATTCTATATGCAGTTTTGCACTCTGCTCCAACTTTCAACTTTCCAAACCAACACCTAGAGAGCTTTATCATTTTTAACAACATAGTAATTTTTATAGCATAATAACTAGACCAGACACATCACTGACAATTAAGCTTGACTTCAACTTTCTTTTGGGGCTTCCCTGGTAGCTCAGTTGGTAAAGAATCCACCTGCAATGCAGGAGACTCTGGTTAGATTTCTGGGTCAGGAAGATCAGCTGATGAAGGGATAGGCTACCCACTCCAGTATTCTTGGGCTTCCCTTGTGGCTCAGCTGGTCAAGAATCCGCCTGCAATGTGGGAGAGACCTGGGTTCAATCCCAGATTGGGAAGATTCCCTGGAGAAGGGAACAGCTACCCACTCCAGTATTCTGGCCTGGAGAATTCCAGACTGTATAGTCCATAGGGGTGCAAAAAGTAGGACACAACTGTGAGCAACTTTCACTTCACTTCAATTTTCTATTACAAACAATGCTGTAACCAATATTCTCTCAAGTATTTGTACTTATTTTGCAATTATATCCATAAATGAAATAAAAACAATGAATCTCAAGGTCAAAAATATGTTCATTTAAAATTTTAATACTGTCAAAGTTTCCTCTAAAATACTGCACCAATGTACCAGTGAGTGAGTGCAACAGTTCCCCACCATCATCATTAACCCAAGGCTGATTCAAAATTTTCCATATCTAACAGTATAATATGTGAAAAAAAAAAGTTTTTCACGAACACTATTTCCATAATATGCTCAGTTGTACGCTTTTTTCACTTTCACTCGCAAGTTTTCCAGAGGTATGGTGTAAGATGGCATCATCAGTCTGGTGCCTAATGGAATGTTTGCTGTATATGCTTATGTTTTAAAATGTAACTTTTATTTCTTTTTTTTTTTTTTTGGATATGGTGTATATTCATTATTGTTCACTTTATTTTTTTTTTTTCCCATTTATTTCCATTAGTTGGAGGCTAACCACTCCACAACATTGCAGTGGTTTTTGTCATACATTGAAATGAATTAGCCATGGATTTACATGTATTCCCCATCCCGGTCCCCCCTCCCACCTCCCTCTCCACCCCATCCCTCTGGGTCTTCCCAGTGCACCAGGCCTGAGCACTTGTCTCATGCATCCAACCTGGGCTGGTGATCTGTTTCACCCTAGATATACATGTTTCGCTGCTGTTCTCTTGAAACATCTCGCCCTCGCCTTCTCCCACAGAGTCCACAAGTCTGTTCTATACATCTGAGTCTCTTTTTCTTTTTTTGCATATAAGGTTATCGTTACCATCTTTCTAAATTCCATATATATGTGTTAGTATACTGTAATGGTCTTTATCTTTCTGGCTTACTTCGCTCTGTATAATGGGCTCCAGTTTCATCCATCTCATTAGAACTGATTCAAATGAATTCTTTTTAATGGCTGAGTAATATTCCATGGTGTATATGTACCACAGCTTCCTCATCCATTCGTCTGCTGATGGGCATCTAGGTTGCTTCCATGTCCTGGCTATTATAAACAGTGCTGCGATGAACATTGGGGTGCACGTGTCTCTTTCGGATCTGGTTTCCTCAGTGTGTATGCCTAGAAGTGGTATTGCTGGGTCATATGGCAGATCTATTTCCAGCTTTTTAAGGAATCTCCACACTGTTTTCCATAGTGGCTGTACTAATTTGCATTCCCACCAACAGTGTAAGAGGGTTCCCTTTTCTCCACACCCTCTCCAGCATTTATTGCTTGTAGACTTTTGGATAGCAGCCATCCTGACTGGCGTGTAATGGTACCTCATGTAATTTTTATTTCTAAAACAATAAATATTAACAGATACACAATAATATAAAAGCTTTTCAGGATCCACGGTATGTGTAAATTTGAGACCACAATATTGAGAACCTTTGGTTCAGATAATCTTCTCTGTCTTAAGAGGAGGAAAAAAATCTTGTGATATTCAGACAGCATTCAATTCATAGATTAAGGAACATATTTACAATACTATATCTCTTTGGTCAGAAATTATGTATTTCTACTTATCCCTTTTGTTACAACAATAAATGTAATGTTTCCTTCCATTATATTCTAACTGGTCATTGTTTGTTTATAGGAAAATTACTCATTACTATATGTTAATTTTTTAAAGCCAGCCACTGAATTAAATCAGCT
This sequence comes from Odocoileus virginianus, assembly GCF_023699985.2. Classification (NCBI taxonomy): domain Eukaryota; kingdom Metazoa; phylum Chordata; class Mammalia; order Artiodactyla; family Cervidae; genus Odocoileus; species Odocoileus virginianus. The sequence continues at coordinate 9,550,306 of NC_069677.1, forward strand.
ACTGAATTCTGTTTCTGATACTTTCAGCTGACATTCTTGACACTGGTTTTTTTTTTAAAGCTTATGTTTATTGGGGTATAATTTACATACAAACTGTGGAAAATTCTTAAAGAGATGGGAATACCAGACCACCTTACCTGCCTCCTGAGAAACCTGTATTCAGGTTAAGAAGCAACAGTTTGAATAGGACATGAAAAGGAGTGCATCAAGGCTGTATTTTTTATTTATTTAAGTTATATGCAGGGTACATCAAGCAAAATGCTGGGCTGGATGAAACAAGCTGAAATCAAGACTGCCGGGAGCAACATCAATAACCTCAGATATGCAGATGCTGCTGCTAAGTCACTTCAGTTGTGTCCGACTCTGTGTGACCCCATAGACGGCAGTCCACCAGGCTCCCCCGTCCCAGGGATTCTCCAGGCAAGAATACTGGAGTGGGTTGCCATTTCCTTCTCCAATGCATGAAAGTGAAAAGTAAAAGTGAAGTCGCTCAGTCGTGTCCGACTCCTAGCGACCCCATGGACTGCAGCCTACCAGGCTCCTCTGTCCATGGGGTATTCCAGGCAAGAGTACTGGAGTGGGTTGCCATTGCCTTCTCCTGATATGCAGATGATACTACCTCATGGCAGAAAGCGAAGAAGACTAAAGAGCCTCTTGATGAAGGTGAAAGAGGAGAGTGAAAAAGCGGGCTTAAAACTCAACATTCAAAAAACTAAGATCATGGCATCGGGTCCCCTCACTTCATGGCATGTAGATAGGGAAAACAATGGAAACAGTGAAAAACTTTTATTTTCTTGGGCTCCAAAATAACTGCAAATGGTGACTGCAGCCATGAAATTAAAACAAGCTTGCTCCTTGGAAGGAAAGCTATGACAAACCTGGACAGCATATTAAAAAGCAGAGACATTACTTTGCCCACAAAGGTCCATATAGTCAAAGCTATGGTTTTTCCAGTAGTCATGTATGGATATGAGAGTTGGACTGTAAAGGCTGAGCATAGAAGAAATGATGTTTTCAAATTGTGGTAGTGGAGAAGACTCTTGAGTCTCAACAGATGCTGAGTTTGAGCAAACTCCTGGAGACAGTGAAGGACAGGGAAGCCTGGCATGCTGCAGTCCATGGAGTCATAGAGTCAGCCACAACTGAGTGGCTAAACAACACCAACAAAATTTACATACAGTAACACTTGCCATTTAAGTAAACATCATGTCTATGAAGATGAAGAACATTTCTCGCACCTACAAAAACTTCAGTCAGGTCCCTTAGTAATAAATCCACTTGCCCCAATCCCAGGCAAACTGTCCCTATAATTTTCATTTTTCAGAATGTCAAATAAATGGAGTCATACAATATGTAGCATTTTGCATGTGGCCTCATTCACTCAGTATTAACTAATCTGAGCTGCCTTCATATTGTTGTGTCTATTAGTAACTGATTCATTTTACTGCTGAATTATATTCCATTGTATTCTGCAATTTGCTTATCTATTCACCAGTGACAGACATCTAGATTGCAGTCTGAGATGACGATGAATAAACTATTATAAACATTCATATATGGGTTTTGTTTAGATAAATTATTTTCATCATACTTGGTAAAAACCTAAGAGTGAGACTGCTGGGTAATACAGATCCACTGGAGAAGGAAATGGCAACCCACTCCAGCATTCTTGCCTGGAAAATCCCATGGACAGGAGCCTGGCAGGCTACAGTCCATGGGGTTCCAATAGCCAGACACGACTTAGCGACTAAACCACCACCATGGTAAGTATATGTTTAACTTGACAAGAAACTGTCACACTGCTTTCTACAGTGGCTATAATATCATGCATCTCTATCAGCAATTTATGACAGCTCCAGTTGTGTCACAGTAGAGATAGTTAAAAAAAAATCACATGTAAGTACCACCCATCCATATCTATTTCACTAAAAGTTAAAAACCTGAATGTGTGTTGAATAAGATCAAATGTCTTTTAGGCAGTTATTAAAATGGTCATTGTTTATCTCCTCTGACACATTAAATATGGTGAGATATTAATACATTTCTTAACAATGATTTTTGACTCTTGGAATAAACACATTTGGTCACTGTGTGTTGTTCTTTATAATTATTAGTTTTCTTAAAAATGTTTAAATCAGTATCCATACATGAGATTGACTATTTAATAAAATACCCTTCTCCCTCTTTGGGTGGATATTGTATTCACCACATGATTCCAGTTTTATGACATTCTGGAAGAGGCAAAACTATGGAGAATTAAAAGATCAGCGGTTGCCAGGTTTAAGGGATGAAGAGCAGAGTGCAAGAGGATTTTGGAGGCAGTGAATCTATTCTGTTGGATACTATAACAGCTGATATATGTCATTTTACATTTGTTAAAACCCACAGAGTGTACAACTCCAAAAATGAACCTAAAGGTAGCCTACTGGCTTTGGGTGATAATGATGCATCAATGTTCACTGGATTATAACAAATGTACCATTCTGGTGAAAATGTAAGTGGTGAGGGACACTGTGTGTATATGGGGTAGGCAGTAGATGGGAACTCAGTAGTTTTCATTCAATTCTGTTGGGAACCTAAAATTGCTCTAATAATCAACATTTTTTTAAAAATCAAGGATTTCTTCACAAATGAAATAAATGAGACAGAGTTCTCTCTGAGCAAGGTAATGAGGAGACTGTATCTGCTGCGTGGGAGGTTTTTTTAAAAACAGACACAACTGTCCTTTCAAATATTTGAAGTAATAGCTCTGACACATACCAGGTCTCTAGTGCTGGGTTTTTTCTTTCAAAAATTACCAAGTGTATTCTGATATGCATCTGCATGCAACTGAAAATCACGTTAGTGGCAGCAAAAGTTTTACTGGAAACTAATGCAAAATATTGTCACCCTGCTTATTTAACTTATATGTAGAGTACCTCATGAGAAAGGCTGGGCTGGAAGAAGCACAAGCTGGAATCAAGATTGCCAGGAGAACTATCAATAACCTCAGAGATGCAGATGACACCACCCTTATGGCAGAAAGTGAAGAGGAACTAAAAAGCCTCTTGATGAAAGTGAAAAAGAAAAGTGAAAAAGTTGGCTTAAAGCTCAACATTCAGAAAACTAAGATCATGCCATCCCATCACTTCATGGGAAATAGATGGGGAAACAGTGGAGACAGTGTCAGACTTTATTTTTGGGGGCTCCAAAATCACCACAGATGGTGATTGCAGCCATGAAATTAAAAGACACTTACTACTTGGAAGGAAAGTTATGAGCAACCTAGATAGCATGTTAAAAAGCAGAGACATTACTTTGCAAACAAAGGCCTGTCTAGTCAAGGCTATGGTTATTCCAGTGGACATGTATGGATGTGAGAGTTGGACTGTGAAGAAAGCTGAGAGCCGAAAAATTGATGCTTTTGAACTGTGGTGTTGGAGAAGACTCTTGAGAGTCCCTTGGGCTGCAAGGAGATCCAACCAGTCCATCCTAAAGGAGATCAGTCCTGGGTGTTCATTGGAAGGACTGATGTTGAAGATGAAATTCCAATACTTTGGCCACCTGATGTGAAGAGCTGACTCATTTGAAAAGACCCTGATGCTGGGAGCGATTGCGGGCAGGAGGAGAAGGTACGACAGAGGATGAGATGGCTGGATGGCATCACTGACTTGATGGACATGAGTTTGAGTAAGCTCTGGGAATTGGTGATGGACAGGGAGGCCTGGCATGCTGAGATTCATGGGGTCACAAAGAGTCGGACACGACTGAGCTACTGAACTGAAATGAACTGAACTGAACTGAATGCAAAGTAATTTTGTCTCCCTTGTGGCTCAGGGGGTAAAGAATTTGCCTGCAATGTAGGAGATCAGGGTTCAATCCCTGGGTCAGGAAGATCCACTGGAGAAGGGAATGGCAACCCACTCCAGTATTCCTGCTTGGAAAATCCCATGGACAGAGGAACCTGGCGGGCTACAGTCCATGGGGTCTCAAAGAGTCAGACACAACTTAGCAACCAACACTCTTTTCATTTCAACGCAAAATACAACTGAAATGTAGGTTGCAGCTGGATTGAAGAGAGCTCAGATAACAAAGAAATGAAAATCTATAGCGATTTATAATAAAATGAACATGTAAAAGAATGAGAAAATTATCTTTATACTAAGCAAACATCTTTAGGATATTATCACCTAAGTGATTAATTTAAAAATTTAAGTTATTGTCAATAACTTTGCACTGTCTCAGGAACCAGAAGCCTTTAAAATTAAAGCCATTATGCCCAATTTTCCTTGTTTTCTAAGAAAATAAAGCCCCAAAAGCAATAAAGTTAAAAACAAGATACAAAACTGGTGGTAAAATAGAAATGTACTCTTCCAAAATGAAATCTCCCAATTTCCCCTTCATGTCTATTTAGTTAATATAATTAAATTTTGCCTATTATTCCATCCAAAAGTGTTTGATTTTATCTATTCCTATCTATTCTGCCACCAGTCTGATCTAGGTGCGTATCATACAGCTAAATAACTTTATAGTTGTTCAGTTGCTATTCTTTACAGCTAGATAACTGCAACAGCTCTAAACCACCCTTCCTTAACCTCAGACTCTTTGCTTTTTAATTCATCCTTCATACAGCTCTCAGTTTAATCTTAACACTTTGTCACTGCGTAACTTTAATGTCTAAGGACCTAGAATGAGTTTTTAGCACTTCTTAGATCAAATCTTAACTTCTTTGTCCTACAAGTTCCTTTGGCCTTGATTCATTCAATACTTTTTCCACTCTTCATCACCAATCTATACCCAAAACACACTGAGTGTAGATACATTTTTATTATATTGGTATACACTATATTCAGTATGCTGAGTCAATCCAAGCAGTCAATAAATCCCAAACACATGCTAACCACTGTAAACATTTAACATTCACAATATTCTTTGTGCAACACTAAAAAATGTTAGTATATTTAATTCCATTGTATAAATAAAGCATAATTTTATAAGAAAACATGACATGTACTTAATATTAAAAAACCAAAACTATAAGAAAGTATGACTACAAAATAAGCAAGTTACAGACTTAACAAATTTAACCATAAATGAATTTTAAGTATAAAAAATTTTCAGTTCATTGGTGAATACTTTTTGAATATATTTTTTCATTAGAAAATGGAGAGGTGTGAATTTGCATTCCAGAGTATATGCTCTCCCATTTGTAAATATTTATTATTCATTTGTTGTCATTCAGCCTCTGCTCAAGTGGGTTTCCCTTGTGGCTCAGCTGGTAAAGAACCTGCCTGCAATGCTGGAGACCTGGGTCCAATCCCTGGGTTGGGAAGACCCCTTGAAGAAGGGAAAGGCTACCCACTCCAGTATTCTGGCCTGGAGAATTTCATGGAGTATACAGTCCATGGAGTCACAAAGAGTCGGACACAACTGAGTGATTTTCACTTCTAGAGTCAAGTAGTAACAGGTCCCTTAAAAATATTTTATTAAAAATTAGGAAAGAAAAATGAAATTTAAAATATCCTACCCATGTCTTCCCTGCAAAATCATTAGAGCATCTTATTTTAGTGACAACATTCTTATATTCAGTGGGGGTCAAATTTTGAAAAACCCTGCAATAAGCCTCTTCTGGGAGAAGTCAACACAACAAATACGATTCTTAGGTGCTCATCTTTGATTACATCTTACAGCTTCAACTCTATTAATCTAATAGAAATCCATCCTTTCTTTCATGTCTCAGCTTCAGACCTTCTTTAACTGAGACATTTACTATAACCTTTCTAAAGACATTTACTATAACCTTGAATACAAACCTCACCTTTCAGTATTTATGGGTTCCCATTGTGCAAGGCTCCACAAAGACATTCTCAATATCCAAACATTTAAAGGAAAATATTTACCAAAGATTTTGGGAATTGACACCCCAAGATTCAATAATTCCACTTTTGGAATGTACCCAAAGGAAATAAAATCAATATAATATATAAGAATGATGACAGCAGAATGAATGATACTTGAAAAACTGTAAACCTAAAAATTCCAAATTGAGGGCTTGGCTATGAGACATAATCATAATATATTGGGAAATAAGAAAAACAGAACATTAACACATGAAAAATCTGGGTGGTGGGAACAAATCCCCATCTATACCATTCTCTGTATTTTTAAAAATATTTCATAACATAATAATCTTAAATGAAAATTAATATTCTTTATCTTCCAAATTTTCTACAGTAGGCAATATACTAATTGCACAATAAGAAAAACTTTCAAAAAGTAAAGGTGGAAACATATAATTTACTACAATGAGGCTTCTTGGCCTAACTATTAAATTTCTTTACTTTTGGCTAGAATTTTATCAACTCAACATGTTGTTATTTCATCAAATTCTTTAGCATCTGAGACACCAGGGAAGCCCTCTGATTGAAGACTTCAGGTCTTTATGAACAGTGAAAACTGCCTCCCCTCTTATAAGTTGGATTTTTTTTAACAGAAATCTTTCCCCCAAAAAGGCATAAAGGACTCCTTCATGGGAGCGCGGGGTGGGTGGGGGGCATGGGGGCAAACTTGTGTTTATCCAATTCATATTCATTGCTGAATTTAATAGATCTATTACGTATACATTTAAAAGGGTTCTCATAAATTTAAATTAAGATTTAGCACTTTAGGATGTATGTGCTTTCCTCCCAAAACATATTAACATCTTAATGCTCAAAACTTAATGTTATTCAACACTAAAGTACTGATTATACAATACTCAAATACCATGGAGAGAATGAACAGACCAGAGATAAAGAGTTTAAGAAATAAAATGATGGATTTGGTAGATTAATCCATACCAAAATTATAACTTTTTTGAAAAAAAAGGATGAACTACAAAGATAGAACACAAAAAAAGAGCATCAAAGGTCACAGATGAGATGCCAAAAACTTTTTAGAAGCCTTAAAACAGATGATTGAATGGTATTTTACTAGTGGAGTGGAGAATTCTGAAGCCTAAGCACCTGTATTACTTTGCTAGGGTGTGAAATAAGTGCAACTGTGCAGTAGTTTGAATGTTCTTTGGCACTGCCTTTCTTTGGGATAAAAACTGATCTTTTGCAGTTCAAAATAGGCTTCAAAAGCACATGAACCAAGAACTTCCAGATGTTCAAGGTGGATTCAGAAAAGGCAGTGGAACCAGAGATCAAATTGCCAATGTCCACTGGATCATAGAAGAAACAAGAGAGTTCCAGAAAAACATCTACTTCTGCTTTACTGACTACGCCAAAGCCTTTGACTGTGTGGATCACAACAAGCTGTGGAAAATTCTTAGATATGGGAATACCAGACCACCTTACCTGCTGCCTGAGAAATCTGTATGCAGGTCAAGAAGCAACAGTTAGAATCAGACATGGAACAATGGACTGGTTCCAGATTGGGAAAGGAGTATGTCAAGCCTGTATATTGTCATCCTGCTTATTTAACTTAAATGCAGAGTATACCATGCGAAATGCCATGCTGGATGAAGCAAAAGCTGGAATCAAAGACTGCTGGGAGAAGTACCAATAACCTCAGATAAGAAGATGACATCACCCTAATAGCAGAAAGCAAAGAGAAACTAAAGAGCCTCTTGATGAAGGTGAAAGAGAGTGAAAAAGCTGGCTTAAAACTCAACATTCAAAAAACTAAGATCATGGCATCCAGTCGCATCACTTCATGGCAAATAGATGGGGAAACAATGGAAACAGTGACAGATTTTCTTGGACTCCAAAATCACTGCAGATGGTGACTGCAGCCATGAAACTAAAAGACGCTTGCTCCTTGGAAGAAGAGCTATGACCAACCTAGACAGCGTATTAAAAAGCAGAGACATTACTTTGCCAACAAAGGTCTGTCTAGTCAAAGCTATGGTTTTTCCAGTAGTAATGTATGGATGTGAGAGTTGGACCATAAAGAAAGCTGAACATGGAAGGATTGATGCTTTTGAACTGTGGTATTGGAGAAGACTCGAGAGTTCCTTGCACTGCAAGGAGATCAAACCAGTCAATCCTAAAGGAAATCAGTTCTGATTATTCATTGGAAAGACTGATGCTAAAGCTCCATTAACTTTGGCCACCTGAGGCAAAAAACTCACTCACTGGAAAAGACCCTGACGCTGGGCAAGACTGAAGGCAAGAGGAGAAGGGGACAACAGAGGATGAGATGGCTGGATGGCATCACCGACTTGATGGATGAGTTTGAGCAAGCTCTGGGAGTTGGGTGATGGACAGGGAAGCCTGGTGTGCTGCAGTCCATGGGGTCACAAAGGGTTGGACATGACTGAGCTACTGAACTGAACTGAAGCACCTGTAAGAAGCTGATTCATACAGCCCACAGCAGGAGGTTTCAGAGACAGGAGGGCACCACTCCCCACCCCCAGGCATTACTAAAGGTAGAGTGAGGTGCTGTGCTCAGTCACTACTCGTGTTCAACTCTTTGCGACCCCATGGACTGCAGCTAGTCAGACACCTGTGTCCATGAAATTTTCCAGGCATGAATACTGGAGTAGGATGCCATTTCCTAATCCAGGGGATCTTCCCGACCCAGGGACTGAACCTGTATCTCCTGCACTGGCAGGTGAATTCTTTATCACTCTGCCATCTGGAAAGCCTCATAGTGTCTATCAAAAAATAGAACGATATCATAACAATGAGCTCTAAGAAATTAAATATGAACAGGAATTTAAAATTCAACAGAAGGGTTGGAAGATAACATTTAAAAAAAAATCTCAAGAAACAGAACAAAAAGACTAAGTGATGGAAAATAGGAAGGAAAAAAATTTTTTAAATGACCAAAAAATTCTAATACCCAATTAAAATAAATTCCGAGAGACAAAAAATCAAATAAGCAAGAGATTATCAAAGAAACAATGCATCAAATTTAGAAAATTCATTCAATAAAAGATACTATGGACAAAACCAACAGAAAGATGACAGGCCAAGAGAAGGTATTTTTCAATCCTATAACCAATAAATCTCCACAAGGAACTCCTGCAAACCAAAAAGAAAGACAGGAAGGGGAGCTCCCTGGTGGCTTAATGGTTAGGATTCTAGGCTTTCCCTGCCCTGGCCTGGGTTTAATCCTTGTTTGAGGAACTAAGATTCTGCAAGCTGCATAGAAGTGTGCAGCCAAAAAAAAAAAAAGAAAGAAAGAAAACCCAAAAGAAAGATAGACAAAGGACAAAACAGACAAATCAACAAAAGGGAAAACCTGAATGGATACGAGATGCTCAAATTCATTAATTATCAGAGAATGTAAACTAAAACAAAAAGACATCATTTTAAACCTGACTTGCAAAAATAAAGAAGTTGGATAAAACCAAATACTGGCAAAGATATGGGCAAACAAGAACCCTCCTCACTGCTAGAAGGCACATAAGCTAGGCCTTCTATTCTATAACCCAAGAATCCCAGTCCTGGGCATATATCCCAGAGAACTTCTCACACTGGTCCATAAAGATGTACAAGGAAGAGTATATTTACCACAGTGTACAAGTGATGCCAGAAAGGCAACTCGGGTGTTAGTGACTAGGGAATGAGTAGTTAAAATGTGGTATGTGCGTATTATGAAATTCTACATTATACACAATTATACGTACACACAAAACAGAAAGGTCTCCAAAACAATGTTGAGTAAAAACAGTAAAAAGTCACACAAGGTCTATAACACAATACAATAACTAAATATACATACACACAACACACTACATATTTCATGATTCATATATAATCAAGGAATGTATCAGCCATAATGCAGTAGGTACCTACCAGAAAAGGTAATGCAAGCAGGGCTCAGAAATCAAAGAGAAAAATTTAAAGGACCTTGTATAGTCTGATGATAGTGTCCAAAAATGGGAAACATAGTTAAGCATAACTCTTTTTACCTAAAGCCCTAATAAAAAATTTCCCAAAACTAAAGGACACATATCCCCAGCTTGTAAGGACCCAGAGTGCCCTTAAAAAGGGAAAGAAAAAAAAAAAAAAACAAAAAAACCCCACATCTAGACACACTATGGAATTTCAGGGGTTTAGAATGAAACTCTAAAAGCTTCTGGAAATTGGGAAAAAGGCAGGGAAGATCACATAATAAATGAAGAATAAGAATGGCTATGGATTTCAATGGCAACATTAGAATGCAGAAAATAATGGAACTATGACTTCCAAACTTTTTAAGCCTAGATTTTTATACTCAAATGATCGATGACATGTATAGGTAAAATACTTTTTTTCAGCCATGAAAGATCTGAAAACCATAAAGTTTTTGCTTCCCAGGTACCCTTTCTCTGGAGGTGAAAAAAAAAAAAAAAACATGGAAAACTGGAGATCCAATATCAGAGAAGGGCACAGAAAATTTTAAGGTGACATAAAGAGAAGTTTCAGAGTGACGGCTGTGCAGTAAGCCTAGAAAGTAATCAGTACATACAAATTGCTTTAAAAGGGTAGAAGGTTCTAGGACAGCTGCCTCAAATGGAAAAGGGAAACTAGATATTACTACTGGAAAAACAAAAATTGGTTAAGAGAAGAAATGGTATCATAATATACTGCAGAGTCTGCTATAATTATTTACATAGTTGTAACTGAATGCTGACTTAATAAACATCTAAATAAATATATTTAAAGAATATGTGTAAATGTTGAAAGTCAATAGATAATGCCTAAAACTGCTGTATCAAGAAACAGCAATAGAAGCAAGTTATTTATAAGTATGAAAGAGTAAACAGCTAAAAGAAATAAATAAGTAGCCTCTAAAGTGAAAAGACTGGGACAGGGAACAGTTGTTTTACAGATACTATCCTAATTCAAAAATTGTATTTTTTATTGCTAGTAAAGCAATAGCCTTTCAGCTTTTAGTACAGTAGATCTCCACAATATTATTTCTTGGTGTTAAACAAACTATATCTAATTTGAGGAGAAGACTGAACCACAAACCAAAACAAAATCAAGCTTTAATGATGATGAGAACATAGTACAAATAGCCCTGAGATTGAATCCCAGCTCCACCACTTAACTCTGTGAAGTAGGACAAGTTACTTAACCATCCTATACATGTAACCACCTTCTCAATGTGGTTCTGCAAGGATAATTAGGTGAAAACACCTGATGTAGGTGACCCATCAACAGATGTTAGAGCAACTTTTGCTTGTCTTTCTGCTCCCTAGCTAAAAACCCCCATTTTGACCCCAAGCTCCCTTGCTGGTCACACAATACAAAGACTCATGGACAACTCAGCACATATCCCTTCTCACACTGAAAAATCAATCATGATGAGTAAGCAGACTTATCTTTGTATATGAAGTGCAGCATTATTCTTGCTATGTGAAGGAGATTATCCTCATTATCCACATTTTGGATTATTGCCTGCTTTCAAACACCGTTCCAATTAGTCTAATACACTAGATCAGAACTATTTTATCACTAAGGTCTGTTGTGTAGGAGCATTATCAACTTCAAAAACAAACAAACAAAAACTGTATGTTCCATCAGTCTTCATCCCTGCTCTGTCACTGCAAAGACTTAAAAATTTTCTAATGATGGTCCTATCTGGCTCCCAGCTGGCTTGGGGCCACCTCCTACTTACTGCAGCAAGAATAGAGTGAAAACAGCCCCAATCAGCTAATTGAATTGTTTACCATTTTCAATGTTTTCTTCCATTATTATGTCTAAATTCAGAATACCCTGCAAAATACAGAAACCTTAAAGAGAGTAACAGGGAATTATCTTTATCATTATGCCAGTCACCTTTACTTGCATGGCCAAAAGTCTTAACTGATTTTATACAGAGCATACATACTTCTATAAACAATCTGACAGACTTAAAAACAAATTCATAAATTATCAAGACTTTATCATTAATTCAACAAACACTATGCTAACATACTGTAGATAAAATATATAAACCCTACTCTCAAATGAGAGAGAAAAGGTAAAAATAAAATTGAGAGCAACAGAGAACAAGTAGTCCAGGAAACAACTCAGAGCAGCAATTCCAGACAATCTGGTATAGTTTATAACACAGTCAAGGCTAAGGAAAATTATGAAAACTACCAAAGGTGAACACAGCTCTGAGCCTCCTGATAGCCAAAGCATAAAGAGAAACAGGATGGCTTACAAATAGAAATGATCTAATAAAAGCAGTCATTTGTTTAAATTTTTTTTTTAAAGCAAAGAAAGATAACAGAAAGGCCTGTCACTGAGGGCTTAAAAGAACTTGTCTTTAAGGTTTATACTTTATAAGGATCAGTAAATAAACTATAAACAGTGTCTTTGATAGCAAGGAAGAGTTTTTTCATCTTCCTTTTCTCATGTTCCAATCCTAGATAAAAGTCAAAGTACAAAATTTTAACTCAGTTCTGTGACAGAATTTCTATAAGGATCTAAAGTACCATAATGCAAGTACACTAACTTCAGGTGAAGTGTTAAGTTCTATCATTTAGCTTAGTCTAGGATTTTATAAATGCATGTTTTGCTTCTCTACCAGACTGTAAACACTCAAGGCTTACGTTGCTTGGTTCCATTTGAACTTCCTTTGCTTTTCAGTACAGCTCCCGCTCAATTATAATGACAGATAAAATGTTATGCAGTCAATATTTATAGTCATTATTTGTTAGTCTTCTCTGCAACACTATAAATTCCATGAGGACAGGAACAGTGTCTTGATCACGTCCACATCCTCAGTCTCTGAGCATGTGAATGGGCCAAAAATGAATGGGCCAAAAAAAGAAAACACAACCAAGAAGTATGAAAGGAGAGGAGAAATAATTCCTAAAATGGCAGTGATTCTGGTTCTAACAAGAGCTGGAACACCTAGGTAAGTTACTTAACTTCTCTAACCCTCAAAGCTTTAATCTGCAGAAAAGGAAAAAAAAAAAATAACACACTTCAGAGTTACTGTAAGCATTAAACCTTTTACTCTACAAAAAGCATTTATTTAGCACAGTATCTGGAAAAAGGCCCATTAAACGTTACCCCTTTAACTTCTCTCAAGTTCTCCAACTAAAAATCCGGTGTTAAACACAATAGTGCCATCAAAGAATAAATTATTTCAGTAAAAGTGCAACAGAGTTCATCCTTCCTTTCCTTTGAAGTTGAAATTTCATCTCTTCAATCTTTAAAATGGAAGGGGAATAGTTTGTGAATTACTTTCAAAATATTACAAACTCAAGAACAAGTAAAGGAAAAAACGTCACTAATAAGCCTTGAAGTAACACGAAGGGGGAAAATCACTTACTCATCTACTACTAAGAAACAGGTTTTTAAGGAAGTGTTTATTAAAGGAAAAGAGGAGTGAAAAAGTTAGAAATGTTATTTAATAATATGCTTAGAAAAAATTACTTCCAAACTGTTTATTCAGAATTTAAACCTTAAAAATGAATTATCTTGACATCGTTTGCTTAAAAGCGGAATATTAAATACTCCCATTCAAACCGAAAACATTCCTTCATGACGGCTTCCCGGACTCCAGTCATCCTTCAGTTCTCTCCTCCCATTTTGAGCTTCCCTCGCATCACCACTGACACACGCTGTGTGCAGACTAAGTTCTGTCATTCCTATAATTACCACACCCTTGTCAGCCGCTTCAGGCCCATGTTGTTATGACATCTGTAAACTGCAGTCGGCCGTCTCCACTCGCCCGCCGCCCCCCCCCCCCACCCCGGTCCCCCAAACCTCCGGCTCTGGCTGAAACTTGTGTATTTCCGAGACCAGACCGTTCCCTACTGTCTCAGTTAGGGTTTTTACACACACCCCCAATCCCCTATTCTCACCTTCCTCAGTCACGGCACACTCTGCGCAGCCCACCCCCGCCCCCCGCCAGCCTGCGTGGGGGCGGCGCGCGGCGCTGGCTCCGCGCTGCCTCCTCGCCGCCCCGCAGCCTCTGCGCCCCGCAGTCCCCGGCGCCGCTTACAGCCCGGCTGCCGCGCCACCCCGCCCCGCCCCGCCCCGCCCCGCCTCGCCTCGCCTCGCCTCGCCTCCACCGGCGTTCCCGATGGCGAACACACCAGCGCTCCCCACCCCCACCGTCCCCTCCGCCCGCCGCGCGGCCGTTAGGACAACCGGGCCCGTGACGCACGGACGCGCCGCGAGTGTCCAGGCCCAGGAACCCGAGCTCGAGCACACTCGGCGGCCCGCCCTCGCCGCGGGGCCTCTCCCGGGTCCCGCCGAGGACTGCCGGATCAGCCGGCGGGAGGGGGAGGGGTCGGGGGCCGCCACAGCCCCGCACTCACCAGGTTCAAGGCAACCGATCCCGGTGCCACTTCTGGGGTGAGCCTCTGCCTCGCTCGCTCGCTTGCCGTGCGTCTTCTGCACACAACCTCGAAAGAGTCGGCTCGCCCCTTCGCGGTGCTCACCAGGCCTCGCTCGTCGCCTCCGCCGCCGCGCACCCAGCACAGCGAGACCCAGCTCAGCCGGCGTTCGCAGTGCGCCTGCGCGCGGGGGCCGGGCCGCGCGCCTGCGCGTGCTTCTCCACAGCCCTGCTGCAGAGGCTGCCGGGAGATGTAGTCTTTCAACTGTCTTTGGAAGCTCTGGCGGTTAGCGGGGAACCAGTGGAGAGTCCGGAGTCCGGGAGAAGGTCCGATTGAGAAGGTTGGCAGTTAATGACAAGGGTTGGAGAGTCATGCTGGAGTGACAATGAAACGGTGGTTCTTAAGTTGAATTGCAAAGTTATGTCTTGTCTTCGAAGCTTTTCCCGGGCGGCGGGTCGATCTTCGCTCACCTCTGTCTATATCTAGCCACTGACACGTTTGTTACCTAGAACACGTTTATTGAATAAATAATGGAATGAATGAAGGCTGAGGGATTTTGACAAGAGTTATAAGTCAGCGCCTCATGGCTAAGGCACTCACATGCAGCACGTTTGAGAAAACTTCTGGGTATATCCTTTTTGGTTCTCTCCCGTCCGCTTTGCCTGGTAATGCACTGAGCAGTATCAGAATTCATTAAGGAATTAAATGAAACATGAATGCTGGCTTTACCCTTAACAAATGCTCTCCAACGAAAATTTGGGGCAAATAATTGTTACTGTTAAATTTAACAGAATTCTCTTTGGGGGATTCTTTTTGACCAGTGGCTTCTAGAGAAAGACTGAAGGCTGCCAAGCAGAGGTCACAGAATATAAAGTCTCACATATAACATGGTTTATCAAATCAACCTAAAACACACACGGAGAAGCAGGGTGAAAGATATGGGGTAACTGTAACATTAGAGCAGGAGAGAGGACCAAACTATGCAGCGTTCATTTGTCCTGAATGTCTTTCTGCCACATCAGTATTTCCCACTAAAGGTGTGTTTTCTAGGATGTGTTGAGTTCGATCAACGGCCCTGGTGAAAGGGAGTGTGTTCTAAGGGAGAGACTTGGCCACGGGGTTGCAAAAGAGTCAGACTCGACTTAGCCACTAAAAATAACAAATGCCTCACCACAGCTGAGCTGAGGACATATCACTTTATTCCAATGAGGAGCTAATATTAATATTATTCAGAGCTGGACTTTAGGGTCTGTGAAAACTAGTTTCTTTCCAGTTTCTTTTCACCCTTTCTCCTAGTTAGAGTATACCATGAGGGTCCTGACCAAAAGTCTGGAGTATTTACTAGGGCATCTCTGCCTTTTTGGGGCTTCCCTGGTAGCTCAGTTGGTAAAGAATCCTGCAATTCAGGAGACCCCTGTTTGATTCCTGGGTCAGGAAGATCTGCTGGAGAAGGGATAGGCTACCCACTCCAGTATTCTTGGGCTTCCCCGGTGGCTCAGCTGGTAAAGAATCAGCCTGCAATGTGGGAGGCTTGAGTTCAATCCCTGGGTTGGGAAGATCCCCTGGAGAACAGAAAGTCTACCCACTCCAGTATTCTGGCCTGGAGAATTGCAGAGTCACAAAGAATCAAACGTGACTTTCACTTCACTCTTCCTTTTGATTCAGACTCTTCAATCCCATGAGACAGCCAAAAACTCTACATGGTTTTTCAGCCACCGCTTTCAGCATTAGCAATAACTTCAGGTGGAAAGATAATAGAAAACATCATGCTCACTTCTGATGGGTTCCCTTTCCTTTCTTCCAGATCTTGGACCCACAAGTTCTCACTGCTGTGGTAAGCTCCTCAGTGCCTTAATGTTTATTATATTTTGCCCAGCTGTAATCAGTGGTGGGAAGACTTGTTCAAGACAATAGTAGTCCATTGCTGAAGCAGAATTCCTATAAATATGCTACTTTTACAAAAATGTTATTGTACCATACATAGTGTTTTGTTAGCTAACGTCTCTCTGACTAAATCTTTTTGCATTTAAAAATTTTTAAAGTTTACATTATAGAACAATGGTTTTGCTATTACAAACAATGCTGTTATGAATGGTCTTATATGGATCTTCGTGGGTACAGGGAAACTGCTAGATCCTACGACACTGCATCTTACTAGATGTGCTAGGCAGAATTCTAAGATGGCCCCCATGGTCTTTGCCCTTTGTTTTTGCCCTGCCCTTTGAGTGTGGGCAGGACCTATGACTTACTTCTGGCCAGTAGAATATGGTAAAAATGATTACATTTCATTATATGTCTCTATCTTAGCTGACTAGAGTTAGACACACTGCTGCTGGCCTTTGAAGAAGCAAGCTTTCATGTTGAAAACTGCCTGTGAAGAGGGCCTGGTGGCAGGGAAGTGTAGATGGTTTCTAGAACCTGGGTGCAACCAGTCAGAAGCCTCAACCCTACAACCACAAGGAAATGAATTCTGCCAATAATCTGAGAGAGCTTAGAAGTGGAGTCTTTCCCAATCAAGCCTCCAGAGGAGAAGACAACCTAACACCTTGATTGCAACTTTGTGAGACCTTGAATAGAGGAACCAGTTCAACTGTGCCTATAACCCTAGCTCACAGAAACTGTTAGATAATAAATGTGTTTTAAGACACTGGGTTTCTGGTAATTGTTCCACAGCAATGGAAAACTAATATACTAGATATTGTCAGATTACTTCACAAGTGGTTATGCCTACTTCTACTCCACAAGCAGTGTGGAGTAAAATTCTCTTTTCTGAACATGACTAATTAAGAAAATAATTTGTGGAAAAAAATACAACTTTTCATAACAATATTTTTGTTTCCGTCTGGTTTGGCAACTTATTTTAACTTTTTTTAGAAACTCTTGCATATTCAACTTTTGTAAGCTATATTATAATATATTCTTAAGATACATAAATGAAGGAATTTTGTAAAGGAGAATATAAATACAATAGAACTATTTAAAAAGATATTCTATCTCATTAAAAAAACAATGATATGTTTCTGTCCCATGATAAAATGGGATATTTTTATTCTTTCTTGTTTCCTTTTTCATCAGTATTTCTCTGAACTGCCCAAAAATTTAAGATATGTATTCTTTTACATAATGGTAAAACTGAATATAGCCAAATACAAAATTACTTTTGACTTGCAGCTCTGTTCCTCTGCCTGCATAGTACTAATTCTTGCTATTGTTGGTACAAATGTGTGTTTGAGCAAAGAAGAGTTAGGATTTTAATTATTAGCGCAGCAGGTTTTTAAAATTGTAGGAATTTGTTTCCAATTCTCCCAAATGACCACCGATTTTTGTATCTGCAGACTTTCTTGGTAAATCAACTGTTTGTCAGTCAAGTCCTTTGCATCTGTAAATTCAGTTCAGTTCAGTTGCTCAGCCGTGCCCAACTCTGTGACCCCATGGACTGCAGCACACCAGGCTTCCCTGCTCATCACCAACTCCCGGAGCTTACTCAAACTCATGTCCATCGAGTCAGTGATGCCATCTAACCATCTCATCCTGTGTCATCCCCTTCTCCTCCTTCCTTCAATCTTTCCCAGCATCAGGGTCTTTTCCAATGAGTTGGTTCTTCGCATCAGGTGGACAAAGTACTGGCGTTTCAGCTTCAGCATCAGTCGTTCCAAGGAATATTCAGGACTGACTTCCTTTGGTATGGACTGGCTGGATCTCCTTGCAGTCCAAGGGACTCTCAAGAGTCTTCTTCAACACACCACAGTTCAAAAGCATCAATTCTTTGGTGCTCAGCTTTCTTTATGGTCCAACTCTCACATCCATACATGTAAATTAACCGTCTCCATATCTAAAAAGGCCATTGTTTGTAAAACACTCTGAAGCACATGTATGTCATCAAAAGTTAGATCTCTCTTCCCCAGGGAAAATGGTTTTAAACCACAGAAGTAATTTGAACTTGTGAAGTTGAAGTTAGATTCCAAATGAATTTACAGTTTTAGTGAAGAAATTCAGAAAATTCTGTTTAATTTGGTTATGTTTTCTTTTTTAAAAAATATTTATTTTTGGCTGAGCTAGGTCTTCAGGATTTTCTCCACTTGTGGCAGGGCACAGGCTACTCTCTAGTTGTAGTGCGCGGGCTTCTCACTGCGGTGGCTTCTCTTGTTGCAGAGTACGGGCTCTGTGACACAGGAGCTTGAGGAGTTGCCCTCACATGGGCTCTAGAGCACAGGCTCAGTAGTTATGGCACATGGGCTCAGTTGCTGCACAGCACGTGGGATCTTCCCAAATCAGGGATTGAATCAGTGTCTTCTGCATTGGTAGGCGGATTCTTTACCACTGAGCTACCTGGAAGCCCTGCTTTTTCCTAAGGACCTTTTTTTTCTTTTAAGTCTGAAACAGTCTTATTTCCAACAAATTGGTTTTTTATTTTTTGAAATTTTGTCACAACATGCATATAATATTGAATAATCCAGGTTCAGTTGGTTCATCCTTTTCTAGACTCCTCTGGGCCTCTTCAAGGATTATTAGACAGTTTTGGAGAACCGGCATGTTAATTTGTTTCACTCTAATTCTCTCCTTATCATATAAATTTACATATTTGGGGGGTAGTCAATACATATACATTTGATACATGTATTCAAAACACACATATTCTCAAGGTTCCATATTGGCACAGGTCTGTTTTGGAGCTTTCTATTCTGTCCAGTTGGTCTCTTTGTCTATCCCTACACCAATAACACATCTTAATTACTGTAGTAATATGATAAGTCATAGTACATTACAGGTCAAGTCACCTCCACTTTGTTTTTCTTCATTAAAATTGTCTTGGATCTTCTTGTACCTTTTTGTTTAATATGTTTTATAATTACTCCATCAGCTCCTATGAAGAAAACCTCTTAAGATTTTGATTGAAATTATATTGAATTGATGAGATTAAATTTTTGGAGTATAGACATCTCTATTACATTGAGGCTTCCTCTTAATGAGATATAGTATCTCTCCATTATTTAGGTCATCTTTGATTCCTTTCAATGATTTTTTGTCATTTTTTCGTGAAATGTTTATATATCTTTTGTAAATTTAATTCTAGTTGTATTATTTTTTCTGTTGCTATAATATTGGTTAAAATTGGTTACATTTACTGTTTCTCATGCATAGAAATGAAATTGATTACATAAATTCCTATTTAGAATTTTGCAGGATGCTTTTATTAATTCTAGTAATTTGTCTCCAGATTTTCTTGGACTTTCTATAGACAATCATATTTCCAGTGATTTAATGACACTTTTGTTTCTCCAATTTTAGTCTTTTGGTTTGTTCTCTACTGTGCTTGACAGGAGCTCTAATACACTGCTAAAGATAAATGGTGATAGGAAGCAGCATTGTCTCATCCTGATTTTGTAGGGAATCACTCTAATGTTTTACCATGAAATATGACGCTTGCTCTAGGTCTTTGGTAGATATCCTTTTATAAATTCTTTATCAGATGATTTCTCTCTACATATTGAAATGAACATAACCTTTAATATAGTTATATAGTGAGTTACATCAATAGATATTCTAAAGTTAATCTGTATTTGCATTTCTGAAATAAACCCAACTCAACCATAATTTATTTATACAGAACTGAATTACATTTATTAATATTTTTATTAGAATTTGTGAATCTATTTATGTAAGTGAGTATCTGTACTTTTCCTATCTTGTACTGTTGTCTATCTTTTGGTATCATGGTTAAACTAACTCTGATTCTTTTTTGCCTCTTCTCCAATTTGCCTTTTTTTGGATTTTTTAACTACTTTTTCTTTTTTGTCTACTATTTAGAAGTTAGGTACATTACTTCCTTCAGTGGCTGCCCTTAAATTTTAATCTACATAATAAACTTAATAATACTAATCTCTTGAACAACACAAGGACTTTAAATCCCTTTTAACTACTTAACTGTATTCATTACTCCACCATTTTACTTTTTTACATGGTTCTTTTTTCTCAGTGTTTTATTTCAGTCTTATTTAATCTCCAAGTTATTAATTGTTTATATACAATGATTATTTACCATTTACATACTTATCATTTTTTGTTTATCCTGCCTTCTTGCAGCCTAGATTTTTGTGTTTTCCACCTCCTCCCTGAATCATATCCTTTAAATATTAACTTCCTTAATGAAAGTTTATCTACTGTTGGTAAATTCCATTCTTGATGGTCTGAGAGTGTCTTTATTCAAAAATTAAGGCAAAATAAAAGTTTGGCTAATTATGGAGTTCTAGGTTAACAGTTCATTTTTCTCAGCCCTTTGAAAATATTACACTAATGCCTTCAGGCTTCAGGATTAGTTTTCTATTACTGCCATAACAAATTAGCACAACTTTAGGGACTTAAAAGAGCACAACTATACTGCTTCATAGTTCTATAGGTCAGAAGTCATGTGTAGGACTCACTGGGCTAAAATCAAAGTGTTAGCAGGCTTCACTCCTTTCTGGAAGCTTTTGAGTCCATTTCCTCGTTCACTCCAGGTATTGGCAGAATTCAGTTCCATGCAGTTAAAGGATTAAGATCTCAGTTTCCTTGCTGGTTGTCAGTTAAAGGCCACCCTTAGCCCCTAGAAGCTTCTCACTGGTCCTTGCATATAGTCCCCTACATCTCAGAACAAGCACAGGGCATCAAACTCTTCTCATGCTGCCATCCCTTAGGTGATTAGACTAGGCCCACCTGGATAATCCTGGTAACTCTTCCCATCTGAAGGGTAACTTTAATCACATCTGCAAAATGACTTTTGCCATGTAAGGTAATATATTCACAGATTCAGAAGGTTAAGGTATGGACATGTTTGCAAGGGCAGAGGGAGGACATTATACTGCCTACAACAAGAAATATGTTGTCAGTCTAATTGTCATTCCTTTGTAGGTGACTTGAATGACTGTTCTCTCTGCCTGCTTTTAAGTTCACCTCTTTGGTGGCCTACAGTTTCAATGTTTCTTGGTATGAATTTGTGTGTGTTTTTTTTCTTATCCTTGTGAACACTGCCTGTCCTCCATCATGTTTTGAAATCTCTGTTAAACATAAGCTAGATATTTCAGATCAGTCCTCTCACCCTTGGCTTTGTATCACAGCCTCATGCACAGACCTGTGAACACATCAGCCCTCATGTCCAAGCTCCATTCCTGAAAACAGTCACCCCATGACCATTCTTGATGTAGGCTGTGGAACAGTCCACCCTTGGAAGGAACCACCTGAGGAAGAGGCCCAATCAGGCCCTAGAAAGACTTGGAACTATTTAGCCAGGAAATTAGAATTTCCAGGTACCTAGTAGGTGGCTTAGAAGTGAGGTGTGCGGGTCCCAAATGGACACATTCGCTTGACCCCATGCATTCCTCACCTTGTGGAGATAGACATGGCCAGATGGAGGTCAGAGTGAAATCCTCTCAAACTGGAAGTCCATGGTGGGATGCCTCTTGCCCCAAATTCAAGGGCAGTACCATACGAGAAGATAAATATGCTTCTTTCAAGATGAAGAATGCTGGTTAAAGTAAGATGAGGAAGAAGAAGTATTCTAGATAAGAGGTTGAGGATAGGAGGGTCAGGAAAGTCTGGAAGTGTAGAGAAATATTGATCTCAGAATAGGAAAGAGACACCTGCTGAGATTAGCTGGCTACTACATGGCAGAAATCTGAAGTCAAGTATGAGCGCAGTCAGTAGATTCAGGCTTTTTAAGAACTCTGCACAAGATACTCTTGCAACTCTGCTCCCAGTGTGCTCTATCCTTAATTTACCTAACTTAAAAATTCTTCAGGTCTCAACTTGAGTTTCATTTTCTTTTAGAAGGACTTCCTCCCAACCCCAGATTCATGTATCCCTCTCCTCAAATTTTTCCAAAGAATTTGTAATTCCTCTTTGTTATACCAAGTCACACTTGTTAAGCTGTCCATAGCTGCCTTTCTGATTATTTAGGTTGGAGGCTTTAGGAAGACATTTGTCTTGTCCAGCATCA
This sequence comes from Odocoileus virginianus, assembly GCF_023699985.2. Taxonomy (NCBI): domain Eukaryota; kingdom Metazoa; phylum Chordata; class Mammalia; order Artiodactyla; family Cervidae; genus Odocoileus; species Odocoileus virginianus. The sequence goes on from NC_069677.1 coordinate 9,572,517, forward strand.
TATTCCCAGCACCCAGAAAGTGACATAAACACATTAGTGACCAAGATATATTGGATGAATTAATTTTGCCTCATGGTGCTTGAGTGGCATTGGTTGAAAAAGCTCAATCCAAAAAGGGGATCAGTAGAATATCAGCCTTCTGGTATCCTTCCACTCCAAATAATTTCATTTTACACATAATTTTCAGAGCCAGTTACTTTGACAAAGGTGTTTATTTTTATATCCAAAGCACTTTGTAAGACTTTCTGGAAAATCTGAAATCATCTTGCTGTCTTAATATGTTACACTATTATCATTTTACAAAATAAAAGGATTTGGATTATATACTGGAAAATGTCTTCACTACATATAAAGCATATTTGCTGTTACCTACGGTAAAGAAGATGAAAAGACAACTTGAAGGAGAGGGCATAGTCCTGAAAGTGTTTTAGTTGGTATCTATCCACCCCAACCGCAAGAGACAGAGACAAAGATGAAGGCACTAAGATGCTGGTTTGTAGCTGATCCTTCAGCTACATAAAGACAGTCCATAAAGACAACCTATTTGACATATTCAAACCATTCTTTGAGTCACCGATGGTTATTATTTGATTAGTTCCTCCAAAGCAAGGTCATTTTTGTTGTTCAAATAATGTAGAGGTTAATCAACAGAGCTGCCACTTGAGAATATCCTGTAAGACTGCTGTGGAGAGTGCATCATTTGTCCTGAGTAACCCTGTACATGATCCTGGATGCAAGTCCACAAATACTGGGGCACAGCCTGTGTGTTACTAAAAATGACAAAGGTTTCAGGGCTGGAAACATTGTCAACCACACTGTCATGGCTATCTATGGCTCCAGGATGCAATGGTGGGGGAACAATATTTAACTGATTACCCTGGCAGAAGGAGCCTGTGAGTACTTCAGCTTCAAACACACAGATTAGCTTATCTGTGGCAGATGTTTTCTTGATCCTATGTGCTATGTTTTTGAGGTTCTTGGTGAAGTATATTCCAGCTCCATATTTTTGGTCTGATAAGAGAAAAAATAAAGATTATTATGATCTGACAAACTGTATTGCCTATTTGGGTACTAATATGTATTCACTTGCTAGTCCTCCAAATACCAGTTCCTGATCTCAAGTCCCTGTGTCTGAAGCGAAGACACCCAAAGTTGTTCAGCGGTGACAAATTATCACTAATAGGGCTTCCCCGCTGGCTCAGTGGTAAAGAATCCTCCTGCCAATGCAGGAGACATGGGTTTGATCCCTGATCAGGGAAGATCCCTACATGCCACAGAGCAACTAAGCCTGTGTGTCACAACTATTGAGCCTATGCTCTGGAGCTGGGAGCTGCAAATACTGAAGCCCACACGCCCTAGAGCCCATGCTCCTAAGATAGCCACCGCGATGAGAAGCCTGCACACTGCAACTAGAGAGTAGCCCCTGCTCGCTACAACTAGAGAAAAGCCTGTGCAGCAACAAAGACCCAGGGCAGTTTTCCTGGTATCCCTGAAATCATGCCATGTAATCGTTCACCTGCCCTATTACTTCTGGCCCTTGAAACACACCCATAGTGAGGAACAGAAAAGTCTCTAGATCTGCAGCTTGAAGTCACTTTACTGCGTATGAGGAAGTGTCCTAGAGCTTGGGTATGATGCCAGGGCCTAAAACCCTGCCTTGTCGGTTAGAGATGATGGGTGAATATTAGAGAAAGAAAAGGTGTCAGGTTTACTGGGCCTCAGGCACAGTCAAAGTCTGACCCCATCACATCCCAACCCCACAGCTTGACTTCAGACCAAGCCCTGAGGCAGTTACTGAATGAACTGGTGCTGCAGCTGAAGCTCCAATACTTTAGCTATCGGGTACGAAGAGCCAACTCATTGGAAAAGACTCTGATGCTGGGAAAGATTGAAGGCAAAAGGAGAAAGGGGCAGCAGAGGATGAGATGGTTAGATAGCATCACTGACTCAGTGGACATGAGTTTGAGCAAACCCTGGAGATAGTGGAGGACAGGGAAGCCTGGCATGCTGCAGTCCATGGGGTTGCAAAGTCGGACATGACTGAATGACTGAACAACAACAAGGGTTTATCTAGCAGAGGACACTTCTTTCAGGCACCTGCAGTTAAGCATTCTCACCAGACACATTGGCACAAGTCACATTATGAGTAGTATCTCCCCACTGAATCTACCGTCTGATTTGCCTCAAAGTAGTGGCTGTTACGCTAAAGGCTGGGGAGACGAACAGAGCACAGAGGCCAGTAGGTAAAAGACTGGAATCTTGAAGCTTAAAGACTAGATGGAGACAGGATCTTTGGCTGGATTAAAAAGACACAAACTTGGCCAGAAACAAACAGGCCTCATGCTGCTTAGTTTTTAAAGGAGCTGTATGGCTGAAAAAAAACCCCTACAAGTCCGGCTATCAGAAGCCTGGGAGCATTCTAGACCCCTGGGGCAAGCCATGGACCCCTGGTGAGCAGTGCACCTAGAACTGACCAAAGGCAGCAATACAAAATGAAGATTTCCCCAGAGTGCAAACAAGGGTCTTACTTCACTCCCCGAATAGAGTTCTTACTATTCCAGTTCAGCAGCATGTGGTTAGTGGTACAGACCAGTGACTTGTGTGTTTTCCTTCTCCCCTTTCGAAATGCGGAGTTTTTATTGCAATTTTCCTGCTCGCTCTCACATCATTATACAATGAGTGTATTAGGACGATTGCTTTGCCTCTAAGCTTTAAGAGAAGATTGCCTGAACTTGAGACTGATGATGAGACAAGATGAGTGTCTAGGACTGTCTTCCTTGGGAAAATGGTGTGTGTCTTAGCTGTTTGGAGAAGAAATATATACAGATATTGGGTAGGCAATTAGCAGTACCTGTCACAGAACTGAAAAGAAGGCACTTGCTGGATTTGAAAAATAGGAGGATCTTGATGTTTTTAGAATAGTTTAAATTAAAATAGAAGGGGTAGTGGTGGAGTGCAGAAGAGCCAGTTACAATGGGTTTAGAAGCAAATGGGAGTTGTGAATTTTTAAGAATTTGCCAATGAAAGGATCATTCTGATTATCACTTTCCTGGTTATACTCAAAAACTTCTTGGTGAGGATTCATTTATCAGTTTGTATTTCCAGATGAAAAATTGTTCATATTCAATTTTTACCCTTATTGCTTATGGTATTGCTTATGTTTTCTCTGGGGCAGAGAAGATGATTCCCAGACCCTTTCTTTGCTTTCCAGAAATCACGACTTGGAGTAGGCTCTACAACAAGGATCATGCTACATATTTGGAAGGTAAAGATCAAGAGCTACATCTTTAATGGACCAGGCAAAATCAAGCTGCATTGCCAGGTATCCTCTGTGATGGCTACAAAAACTTCTTACCTTCATCTGGAGAGATTTAAAGTGGAAAATACAGAGGTAAAATATGCAATATTTTTTTATAACTGAGACATAGAAGCTACTATACATAGAACTCCCATAACTGAGAAGGAACTTAAAATATTCATTTCACCTGCCAGATGATGCCTAATTCATTTGCTAGCAGCTACAGGAAATGAAAAGGATGGAAGAGAAAAGACCAACTTTATTAAATTCAGGAAAATGCTCTTTTAATTAAGGTGGAAGATGGCTTGGTAGTGTTAATAATAATTTTTTGTCAAGATAAGAAAAAATCTCCAGGGTACTCTCTGTAGAGGCCACAAACACAGAATGGGGAAGAACAGTGAACTGTAGTTCTTTTTTTTCTTTTGAACTGTAGTTCTTACTGCAAACACTTTCATCAAAATAAAACCCACCAGCCACAAAATAAATAAAAGATAAATTTTAAATATTACCCTTTCCAAATGACTTTACCACTAAATCCCAGGTGTAGATGACATCCTCACTGAAGGAACAAATGCTATTAGTGGTGAGTCACCTGATGATGTCTGCTCGCCAACTCCCACATACAGTAACCCAACTATGAGGGGCTGACACCTACCGCAGGGCACGGAGTACACTTGGTGAAAGCCAACTCTGCATACCATTTTGCAGAACTGATGTGGGACTTGCTGAAACAACCTGTAGCTCACAGGTTTTCCAGGGGTTCTCCCTTCCATCATTTTCTTCCTTTCTTGGAAGGCAGCCATGAGAAGCACATTGTCTATCTTCTCTACCTACAGCCCAAGGAAATGAAAAACTGAAAAAGATGCTGGAGAAATGCTACTTAAATTGCCTGATACTCTAATTCAAAAAGAAAAGCACTTATGTGTTTATTACTTTGCATGTGATTTGCTTTTCATATAAAGTTGCAGAAGAGTCTCTGCTGACTCCAACTTTCTCCTATTTTGACTTTTATCTCTTCAAAATTCCCTGTCCCTTCTTTAATAAAAATTAACTGAGCCATTGCTATGTGCCAGGAACTAGTAATGAAATAGACAAGTGCAGACACAGTCTTTGCTCTCCTAAAGCTTATAGTTTTGAAAGTGAAGTCGCTCAGTCAGGTCTGACTCTTTGTGACCCCATGGACTATAGCCCACCGGGCTCCTCCGTTCAAGAGATTCTCCAGGCAAGAATACTGGAGTGGGTTGCCATTTACTTCTCCAGGGGATCTTCCCGACCCAGGTATCAAACCCGGGTCTCCCGCATTGCAGGCAGACGCTTTAACCTCTGAGCCGCTTATAGTTTAGTGAGAGATAAAAATAGGTAAACAATTACAATACAGTGTGATAAATGCTACTTTTATCATATATATTTTATGTGATATATATACACATATATATTTTATGTAATAAAACATTTTGTTTCAAGATAGGCAGATAGCTTTTCTCTGAGTCTTGACCTATGCTTCTATACATCCTAACATTACTTCTACCACTTGATTCCAACAATACCCCTCATCCCTACCCATCCCTGCCCTCCTTTCAGACGAACTCCTAGGATTGCAGAACAATGAGCAACTAGCTTAGTCATCAGTGGGTACGTTTTTCTTCTGGCTGTGGAACCAAATGATAGCAAGATGAGTCAAATTCTCCCCTTAATTAAGTATACCTTTATAACTCGCAAACCACAGTCTTCAAACTGTTTTTTTTGATCCTGAATTTCTGGAGCTGAAAGTGTTAGCCATTTCAGAAATGTATTTTCCTTCATTTGATTCTGGTTCTCTGGTTGCTGATCAGTGTGCTGCCCTAAAAATAAGTAACATAAAACTTTGTCTCAGTGATCTATGAGAGGAAAAAGTTTGTAAAGAGATTAAATGAGGGAATTTCCTGGTGGTTCAGTGGTTAGGACTCGGTGTATCCACTGCCAGGGCCTGGGTTCAATTTTTGGTTGAGAAACTAAGATCCCAAAAGCGGCACAGCCCAGTCAAATAAATAAATAAGCAGAAATTAAATGAAATAAATTATAAAAATTTGGAGGAGAAGATTAGCAGTTTAATTTGTATGCCTCATGTGTTTATGGCATGCAATGACAGCTATAATCCCATGAGAAATCATAGGATAAAACGGGGGGTGGGTAATAAATTTTTCCTCAGATTGATTTAGATTATGAAGTTGAGGGGATAAGAGAAAAAAGAGCATTAATATATATTTTCCCTATCAATGCTGTAATGATAATGTATAGTTGTTTTGCTAATAGGAAATGTTTGTATTTCTTGCCAGGAGGCCAATCAACAAAAAGAGACAAACATAAGAAAATATTAAGGAGTGATGGAAAACAATAAGACATTTATGTAACACTTCAAAGTTTTCAAAACAGTTTCATATCTCTACTTCATTTGAGTATTACAACACCACCACTGAAATAATTAACACAGTTTTACAAACAGGAAAATAGAAACTCAGATTAGTTAAGTGACTTGCTCAATAACACAAAGCTAGTAAGTACAGATCTAAGGTTATAAACCTGGCTTTCCCCAGTGCTTTCTGTAAGGGGCAAGGCAGAATATTTAGTTCATGTTATTCATATGCCACCCAGCCAAGGAGAACAAAATTTGGAGATTGAGTTTATGGTGTAATGTCTTTCCTACCTTCCTTCCTTTTCCCTCTTTTTCTTCCTTCTTTCCTTCCTTAATTTCTTTCCTTCATTCCAATTTTACATTTAAGGGACAACCTTTTATCTCCCAAAGGAGCTCCTTATTGGACTAAATATCTATACATGGGTGAACAAATGAAAACCTGCCAAAAGGCTTCTTTTCATTCAGTTTACTTTCTGTTTGACTTAAGACTGAATATACTAAAATGACCTAATCCCCAGCACATTATGTAATTGAGTAGGCTCAATTTAACCACAAAAAACAGGTGATAAATTCAGAGAAACTCATGGAGAGGGCCAAGTTGTAACTCTGGAAAGCAAGAAAGCAGGAGGGACATAACTCCATAGCAGAGAACTCCCATGCCAGGACATTTCAAAGAAAGAGTCTGTAAGTTAAATGTGGAGAGTTGTACAGCAGAAACCAATACAACACTGTAAAGCAATTATTCTTCAATGAAAAATGAAAAAAATTAGATCATAGCACTCATTGTACAACTCTGTATATATACTAAAATCCATTGAATTGTATACTTTGAATGAATGAACTTCATGGTATATAATTATGTATTAACAAAATTATTTAAAAATTGAGGTAACTTCCAAAATGAAATAAACTGACTGGCAAATGACAAAAAAAAATCTGGAGAGTAATGATTCACATTTATAAAGTACAATATTGTTGCTGTTGTTTAGCCACTAATTAGTGTCCGACTCTCTGCCACCCCATGGACTGCAGCACACCAGGCTTCCCAGTTCTTCACTATCTCCCCGAGTTTGCCCAAACTCATGTTCATTGAATCAGTGATGCCATCTAACCATCTCAAAGTTCAACAAACATTTACTGAGTTCCTATTACATGCCAGGCACTGGGCTGGGCACTGGAAACTCAAAGATCCACAAACTCCTGCTATCAGGAACACTCACCAGGAAAGATTAAAAGAGCACCATAAAAGAGGAGATGCCTAACTTCTATTATTTAAAACATACTGTTCATGTGGATAGCTGATGTTCCCTGTAGTAAGAACTCATTTCAAAATTGTCCATTTTATTAATGAAGATCTTAACCTGATTAGAAGGGGCTGAGGGCTTATGAACCTCTGAAACACTGCTGTGGAATAATATGCTTAGTCACCAACTACCAAAAAATGCCACCTTGCAGCACAGCAGGGGACTTACATGACTCAATTGCCAGTAGCTGGGAAAGTAGGCCGACTTTATGAATGAAGTTAATGTCACAAGCTTTATAGGAGATCAGTATTATTTTCAATCTTGTTCTCTTAAGAAGTATCAATGTCAGTTTAAAGACCCACATTCACTACATTTCAAAAGCTCAGTAGAAATCATAATATTGGGTCTCATTCTTGAATATTACTTTTGTCCATGTTTTTCGACACTGGGTTTTCTGTGGAATATGGATTCAACATTTATTGTGAACTCCCACTCACTTCGACTATATCTGCCTGAACTGTTTTTACAAACACATGGTGAAAATAAGGTATTCTTTGAAATTACACATCTGAATTTTTGTACTAAATTCATTCTCCACATTACAACCAAAGATCTTTCTAAAATACAAGTTTGACCTTGTCTTTGCTTAAAATCATTTAAGGTTCTCCATGTGTTTCAATAAAAAACTTTGAATATTTTCATGTGATTTATAAAGTCTTGCATAACCTAGGCCTAGCGATGGTCTGATTTCTTGAAAGTTCTTTCTTTGTTTACTAACTCCTACCTAGTCTTCACTTCTCCATTTGCAACACCTCCCCTGAGAAGTTTACCCCTTACGTCCCAAGTATGGGTTAGGAGCCTCACCTAGTTTCCATAGCACTTTCACCTTCCTGTTTCATAACTAACCTGCTTACATTAGTCAAATAAATGAAAAAATTAGCCTCAGTCTCCCAAGGCAGTATTTTTAATGGTATAATTTCCTAGTGAGCTCTAGGACTAAGTTAAAGGATCTCTCGAGACCCAAATTCTCACAGTTATCCTGATGGATTTTGCCCCATTGAATGAGTGATGCTTGACTGGATCTCACAGTACCAATGAACAATTTACTCTGGTGAGAAGGCACAAAGTAAGTAATTTTAGGGCTCTTAACTCTGCCAGCAATAAATAACTCCAATAAAACTCAAAGAAATGAATTAAATAAGTGGAATGTGTTTGTATCTGAATGTTCCATCTGCAGAATTAGGGATGTACTTTTTTTCCTAGAGCCTGGGCTTGGGATACCCTGGGCTTTGCATGTAGTTGCCTCTTAAGCAATCCATGTCATCATCAGTAAATCCAATTGTGTATGTGTGTGTGTGTGTGTGTGTGTGTGTTTTCATTTACTAATAATTAACCTTGCTGGTAGAGTCAAAAAATGGTTATAAAAGTTTATGGCCCAACACAGACCCAGCATAGTTTGCTCTCTCTACTCTTCCATTCTTTCTGTCACCCACTTACACATATGAATGCTCACACTCAAAAGCTTGAAGAGCTGATTTTTCTAATCTAATAGAAAGTTACTCACCTGACAAGCTCCAAAGGACTCGCTCCTTTGTTCTTGCCATTTTCTCTTGAGCTTCACATAGCATCTGTTCAATTTTCATAACTGCCTCAATGAGGTCAGCCTGAGCTCCTCTAATCTCTAAATGTGCCTTTCCCAGGCTGACAATCTCTAAGATAGAGATGTATAAGGTTTCCTGAAGCTGAAACAAATTATCGTGTTCCTTTTTTCCGAGGTAGAGGATGTGCTTGTCCTCAATGATGTGGCAGTCCTTGGGGCTCAGTATCCTCTGGATCCATGCTTGGGCCTCATCTATCTTTTCCCAGTAGGATCCCATCAAACTGATGACAGGAAATCTGTTTTCTTTCTTCTCTCTGGTCTCCTGGGGGACTGAAAACACTATCATAAGAAACCGCAGAAGGCAGGTGGGTTTTAAACCACCATAGCCAGTGTTTGCCCCAAGCATCCTTAGCAGTAGCAGCTTCAATTAAGTACCTATCTCTGAGAGCTGTGTTGGGTACAAAGAAAATCTAAAAGCATAGTTTATAGTCTCCTTGGGAACACAGAGTTTATCATGTCTTGCCCCTGCTGTGTTGCATTGGTCAATTTACAGATGAGTTCATCTTGTAATCTCATCCTGGATGTTAACCAACAATTAATTACTTCTTACTGGATAGGATTTTCCATAAACTCTTATTACCACCAGGTCTAAAATCAGACATCTCTGAACACCATAGAACTTAGAATGAAAATTGTTTTTTAAAAAATGACATGTATCAGGGACCTCTTGGACAATGTGAAACACCCCAACATTCGAATCATAGGAGTCCCAGAAGAAGAAGACAAAAAGAAAGGCCATGAGAAGATACTTGAGGAGATAATAGCTGAAAACTTCCCTAAAATCGGGAAGGAAATAGCCACCCAAGTCCAAGAAACCCAGAGAGTCCCAAACAGGATAAACCCAAGGCGAAACACCCCAAGACACATATTAATCAAATTAACAAAGATCAAACACAAAGAACAAATATTAAAAGCAGCAAGGGAGAAACAACAAATAACACACAAAGGGATTCCCATAAGGATAACAGCTGATCTATCAATAGAAACCCTTCAGGCCAGAAGGGAATGGCAGGACATACTTAAAGTAATGAAAGAGAATAACCTACAACCTAGATTACTCTACCCAGCAAGGATCTCATTCAGATATGAAGGAGAACTCAAAAGCTTTACAGACAAGCAAAAGCTGAGAGAATTCAGCACCACCAAACCAGCTCTTCAACAAATACTAAAGGATCTTCTCTAGACAGGAAACACAGAAAGGTGGTATAAACATGAACCCCAAACAACAAAATAAATGGCAACGGGACCATACCTATCAATAATTACCTTAAATGTAAATGGGTTGGATGCCCCAACCAAAAGACAAAGGCTGGCTGAATGGATATAAAAGCAAGACCTCTATATATGCTGTCTACAAGAGACCCACCTCAAAGCAAGGGACACATACAGACTAAAAGTGAAGGGCTGGAAAAAAATATTCCACGCAAACGGAGACCAAAAGAAAGCAGGAGTCGCAATACTCATATCAGATAAAATAGACTTTCAAATAAAGGCTGTGAAAAGAGACAAAGATGGACACTACATAATGATCAAAGGATCAATCCAAGAAGAAGATATAACAATTATAAATATATATGCACCCAACATAGGAGCACCGCAATATGTAAGGCAAACGCTAACGAGTATGAAAGAGGAAATTGATAGTAACACAATAATAGTAGGAGACTTTAATACCCCACTCACAACTATGGATAGATCAACTAAACAGAAAATGAACAAGGAAACACAAACTTTAACGGACACAATGGACCAGCTAGACCTCATTGACATCTATAGGACGTTTCACCCCAAAACAATCAACTTCACCTTTTTCTCAAGTGCACACGGAACCTTCTCCAGAATAGATCACATCCTGGGCCATAAATCTAGTCTTGGTAAATTCAAAAAGATTGAAATCATTCCAGTCATCTTTTCTGACCACAGTGCAGTAAGATTAGATCTCAATTACAGGAAAAAAATTATTAAAAATTCAAACATATGGAGGCTAAACAACACGCTTCTGAATAACCAACAAATCATAGAAGAAATCAAAAAAGAAATCAAAATATGCATAGAAATGAATGAAAATGAAAACACAACAACCCAAAACCTATGGGACACTGTAAAAGCAGTGCTAAGGTGAAGATTCATAGCATTACAGGCCTACCTCAAGAAACAAGAAAAAAGTCAAATAAATAACCTAACTCTACACCTAAAGCAACTAGAGGAGGAAGAAATGAAGAACCTCAGGGTTAGTAGAAGGAAAGAAATCTTAAAAATTAGGGCAGAAATAAATGCAAAAGAAACTAAAGAGATCATAGCAAAAATTAACAAATCTAAAAGCTGGTTTTTTGAAAAAATAAACAAAACTGACAAACCATTAGCAAGACTCATTAAGAAACAAAGGGAGAAGAACCAAATTAACAAAATTAGAAGTGAAAATGGAGAGATCACAACAGACAACACTGAAATACAAAGGATCGTAAGAGACTACTACCAGCAGCTCTATGCCAATAAAATGGACAACTTGGAAGAAATGGACAAGTTCTTAGAGAAGTATAACTTTCCAAAACTGAACCAGGAAGAAATAGAAGATCTTAACAAAACCATCACAAGCAAGGAAATCGAAACTGTAATCAGAAATCTTCCAGCAAACAAAAGCCCAGGACCAGATGGCTTCACAGCTGAATTCTACCAAAAATTTAGAGAAGAGCTAACACCTATCTTACTCAAACTCTTCCAGAAAATTGCAGAAGAAGGTAAACTTCCAAACTCATTCTATGAGGCCACCATCACCCTAATTCCAAAACCAGACAAAGATGCCACAAAAAAAGAAAACTACAGGCCAATATCACTGATGAACATAGATGCAAAAATCCTTAACAAAATTCTAGCAAACAGAATCCAACAACATATTAAAAAAATCATACATCATGACCAAGTGGGCTTTATCCCAGGAATGCAAGGATTCTTTAATATCCACAAATCAATCAATGTGATACACCACATTAACAAATTGAAAGATAAAAACCATATGATTATCTCAATAGATGCAGAAAAAGCCTTTGACAAAATTCAACATCCATTTATGATTAAAACTCTCCAGAAAGCAGGAATAGAAGGAACATACCTCAACATAATAAAAGCTATATATGACAAACCCACAGCAAGCATCACTCTCAATGGTGAAAAATTGAAAGCATTTCCCCTGAAATCAGGAACAAGACAAGGGTGCCCACTCTCACCACTACTATTCAACATAGTTTTGGAAGTTTTAGCCACAGCAATCAGAGCAGAAAAAGAAGTAAAAGGAATCCAGATAGGAAAAGAAGAAGTGAAACTCTCTCTGTTTGCAGATGACATGATCCTCTACATAGAAAACACTAAAGACTCTACCAGAAAATTACTAGAGCTAATCAATGAATACAGTAAAGTTGCAGGATATAAAATTAACACACAGAAATCTCTTGCATTCCTATACACTAACAATGAGAAAACAGAAAGAGAAATTAAGGAAACAATACCATTCACCACTGCAACAAAAAGAATAAAATACTTAGGAGTATATCTACCTAAAGAAACAAAAGACCTATACATAGAAAACTATAAAACACTGATGAAAGAAATCAAAGAGGACACAAACAGATGGAGAAATATACCGTGTTCATGGATTGGAAGAATCAATATTGTCAAAATGGCTATACTACCCAAAGCAATCTATAGATTCAATGCAATCCCTATCAAACTACCAATGGTATTTTTCACAGAACTAGAAGAAATAATTTCACAATTTGTATGGAAATACAAAAAACCTCGAATAGCCAAAGTAATCCTGAGAAAGAAGAATGGAACTGGAGGAATCAACCTGCCTGGCTTCAGACTATACTACAAAGCCACAGTCATCAAGACAGTATGGTACTGGCACAAAGACAGAAATATAGATCAATGGAACAGAATAGAAAGCCCAGAGATAAATCCACGAACCTATGGTCACCTTATCTTTGACAAAGAAGGCAAGGATATACAATGGAAAAAAGACAACCTCTTTAACAAGTGGTGCTGGGAAAACTGGTCAACCACCTGTAAAAGAATGAAACTAGAACACTTTCTAACACCATACACAAAAACAAACTCAAAATGGATTAAAGATCTAAATGTAAGAGCAGAAACTATAAAACTCCTAGAGGAGAACATAGGCAAAACACTCTCCGACATAAATCACAGCAGGATCCTCTATGACCCACATCCCAGAATTTTAGAAATAAAAGCAAAAATAAACAAATGGGACCTAATGGAACTTAAAAGCTTTTGCACAACAAAGGAAACTATAAGCAAGGTGAAAAGACAGCCCTCAGATTGGGAGAAAATAATAGCAAATGAAGCAACAGACAAAGGATTAATCTCAAAAATATACAAGCAACTCCTCCAGCTCAAGTCCAGAAAAATAAATGACCCAATCAAAAAATGGGCCAAAGAACTCAACAGACATTTCTCCAAGGAAGACATACAGATGGCTAACAAACACATGAAAAGATGCTCAACATCACTCATTATCAGAGAAATGCAAATCAAAACCACAATGAGGTACCATTATACGCCAGTCAGGATGGCTGCTATCCAAAAGTCTACAAGCAATAAATGCTGGAGAGGGTGTGGAGAAAAGGGAACCCTCTTACACTGTTGGTGGGAATGCAAATTAGTACAGCCACTATGGAAAACAGTGTGGAGATTTCTTAAAAAGCTGGAAATAGAACTGCCATATGACCCAGCAATCCCACTTCTGGGCATACACACCAAGGAAACCAGATCCGAAAGAGACACGTGCACCCCAATGTTCATCGCAGCACTGTTTATAATAGCCAGGACATGGAAGCAACCTAGATGCCCATCAGCAGATGAATGGATGAGGAAGCTGTGGTACATATACACCATGGAATATTACTCAGCCATTAAAAAGAATTCATTTGAATCAGTTCTAATGAGATGGATGAAACTGGAGCCCATTATACAGAGTGAAGTAAGCCAGAAAGATAAAGACCATTACAGTATACTAACACATATATATGAAATTTAGAAAGATGGTAACGATAACCCTATATGCAAAACAGAAAAAGAGACTCAGATGTATAGAACAGACTTGTGGACTCCGGGAGAAGGCGAGGGTGGGATGTTTCAAGAGAACAGCATTGAAACATGTATATTATCTAGGGTGAAACAGATCACCAGTCCAGGTTGGGTGCATGAGACAAGTGCTCGGGCCTGGTGCACTGGGAAGACCCAGAGGGATTGGGTGGAGAGGGAGGTGGGAGGGGGGACCGGGATGGGGAATACATGTAAATCCATGGCTAATTCATTTCAATGTATGACAAAAACCACTGCAATGATGTAAAGTAATTAGCGTCCAACTAATAAAAATAAATGAAAAAAAATTTTAAAAAAGAAAAAAAATGACATGTATTTCTGATTATAAAAATATACATGTTTACTATTGAAAAATTGGAAATTATCAGAGTATAATGAAAGAAAGAAATACCCCTAATTTCATAACCTGAGATTTTAGATCTTATCATTTTATGACAGGACATTTTGCAACTCCATCACCAGCATTTGGAACTTTATAGCTACTGCTACTGAACACAGTATATATTGCAGCAGAAAAGGAAATGGAACTTGTTTCCGACACACCCACTGTACCTCTCTCCACAATCTGCCTCCACAAAGAGAAAAGATTTATACAAAGAAGAATCTCTGATAGATTAGAGTGACTCTGAATCCAAAGGAGGAGGCCAATGTACTAGCTAAGAGGGAATTGCTAGATGAGGCAATATCTAGAATATATGAAGAATTCCCTCAAATTATTAAGAAAAACAAGCAAACCAGTAGCCAGTTTGGCAAAAGATTTCATAGAAAAGGAAATATAAATGGCCCATATATGTGTGAAAATATGCCCATCTTCTTTGATAATAAGGGAAATGAAAAATAACCAGATAGACAAAAATTCTATGTCTGACAATATCAAGAGTTTGGAAGAACACATAGAGCAACTGGAATTCCTATATATTCATGACAGATGTAAAACTGGGACAACCACTCCTATAATTATGTTATTTAAAGAAACTTTTGCACTTGTTTATCAGAAGATGTACACGAGGAGTTCACAAAAACTAGAAACTACCCAGATGTCCTTCAACAATGGAATATTTTAGCAATGAAAAGGAGTTTTTAGCTACCTGGATGAATCTTGGAAACATATTTTGAGGGGGAAAAAGTAAGTTGAATACTTACTATTTCCAGGCATTATTCTAAGTACTTTATACGTATTCTGTTTTCAATTCTCACAGTCCTATAAGATGGGTAGGTACTATTAGTAGTTTCCATATTACAAATGAGGAAATTGATTCAGAAATATTATTAAGTAACATGCCCATAGTTATAGGACTAAGTGGTGTCCAGGAAGCTTGTAGATGTGGGCAACCTGACTACAGTGCTCAAAATCTTGCTTCCCAGTGAGTGATCTCAGGATCTCATTAGTGGTCATTAGCATCTCTTCTGCTCATATAGTAACTGGGTGGTATCAGGAGCTATGAAAAAGTACCAGAACATACCTAGAAGTAGAAGAGGGAGAATGGCCTACCTCTGGTAACAATAAAAGCCAAAGTTTTATACAACTGTAAGAAATGACAAGAGATTCTGAAACTGATGACATACTTTTTTAGACAAAGGATTAATCTCAAAAATATACAAGCAACTCCTGCAGCTCAATTCCAGAAAAATAAATGACCCAATCAAAAAATGGGCCAAAGAACTAAACAGACATTTCTCCAAAGAAGACATACAGATGGCTAACAAACACATGAAAAGATGCTCAACATCACTCATTATCAGAGAAATGCAAATCAAAACCACAATGAGGTACCATTACATGCCAGTCAGAATGGCTGCTATCCAAAAGTCTACAAGCAATAAATGCTGGCGAGGGTATGGAGAAAAGGGAACCCTCTTACACTGTTGGTGGGAATGCAACATATATATATATATGCAACATAATTATATATATATAATTATGACTGATTCACATTGACATATAGCAGAAACCACCACAACACTGTAAAGCAATTATCCTCCAATAAAATAAAGTATAATAACAATAAAAAAGATTCTGTAAGAAAAAAGAAAAATTTTGCTATCTTCAAAGAGCAACTTAGAACTGTCTTGTCCATGAATTCATTCTTGCACCCTTCCAGCTACAGGGCATCCCTCCCTCTTCTAGGTCACCTGAGGAGTTTGTCCATTCTCTCATTCATTATTTATCCCCTGACCTTTGTTTAATGCTGCATAATTTATAGAACATTTTTACATATATAATCTCCAGTTATCCTCACCACACTGTCATTTTCATCATTATACAGATAGATAAATGGGCTCATAAGAGGTGCAGTCACAGGCCAGAGCTCTTAAAGTTCCCTTTTCTTCATTTCCAACACTACTGGACACTGAACATCCATAAGTTAACTCCTATATTAAAGGGATAAGCAAATTGTCTTGATCCAAATGGAAAATGTCCTAAATGTTTCTATTGCTGGTTGAATGTCTGGGGTTCTTAACATCTATAGAATGTTGTGGATTACAAGTTTATTTCAGGAGACTTCCCTGGCAGTCCAGTTATGAAGACTCTGTGCTTCCACTGCAGGGGGGTATAGGTTTGATCCCTGGTCAGGGAAATAAGATCCCACATGTTGCCCAGCACAACCAAAAAAAAAAAAAAAAAAAGTGTGTATATATATATATACATATATGTATATATATATGTAAATAAATCTACTTTTAAAAAAAAGACTATTTCAGAACTACATATCTAAATTGTCATGACACAATTCCATCTCAGTCTACTCAAACTCCTCCAAAGGAATGAAGTTATAAGACAAAGTTAATTCTTCCCCAACAACAACCAGCACTGGTTTAATCCAGTGATTCCCAAATCTGGTTCAGCAGCCAAACTGACCAGGAAGCATTGAAAAATATACATGCTTGGCCCAGACCCCGAGTTGCTGAATTAGAATCTGTAGAGTTGGGCCATACATATTTTTATTTGTTTTTTAAAGTTTCCATCATGATCCCACTGATTAGTCATGGTGACTAGCATTGGGTTAATCTACTTATTATTATCTGGTATTACTGAGATGTTATTTTCTATGATTACTAATGAGTAACCCCATTTAGACATCACTCCATTCAAAACAGAAAGACTAACTGGTTTAGTAAGCTCATGAAAAAAATATAGCCCAGCTTTTTGTGAATGAACTACCCACACTGTGGATTACCTACTGTGACTGTAACTTAGCCTCTCTCTGTTCATATCATGAAACTAGGATGAGCAAAAATAGAATCATGGCCAGGTATAGAGCACACAGGTATCCAGGCAGGAGCGCAATGAAACATAGGTAGCTTATGTATTCATCTTCTCCCCTCCATTAGTTCAGATGACCAAGAATAGAATGAGCCTATGGTGGGAGACTATATTTCTAGACCCATGAGTTTCTTACTTACCACCAGGGTAATTGTTGGGACCCTGCAGCTTGAACTTATTCTTTTCCATTTCAGCGCTGAAAGCCTGCAAGAAGCAAAACAGAGCGGAGAGTCCTAAATGGGGCTTTAGCTACTGTCATCAAAACCCCCCTCTTTACTTGCATTCACCATGCCTGGCCTCACCCACTCTGTTATCCCCTATTTCCACTGTCACAAATCTAAAGTGACCTTTCAGAAAGTCCTTGGGAACAGCCAATGCAGCGCTACAATCTATTAGAACATAGAGGGAAAACAAGTATAGGAAAAATGGAAAGGAAAAACTCTTAAAATCTGGCATAAAAAAGAATGTACATCCCAAATCTAAATATAATCATTCACAAATATTAATGCCTTGCTACCATGGGGTTGCAGAGTCAGACATGACTGAGCACACACACTCAACACGACAATCACAATTATATATTGGGCATTGAACTAAAGGTGTGGCTATATCACTGAAGAAGACAAATAGTGGCAGATGTTCTTGTAATCAATAAAACAAACTCATTTATAAAACTTATATGCACACCACCCTGTAGACTGAATGATCAATTCTTGTAAAGTGCTTAAAATTGTACCCAGGTTATTGTAAATACTCAATATGTTGAATTGTAAATATTCAATAAATATTGAAAATATTATAAATATTCAATATGTTAGCTATTGTTTTAATTATTATTATATGACAGTATGCACATAGACATTTATGTATATTGCCATGAAGATCCTTTGTCATAGTACCCATTTGAAAAAACTCATCTCTCCTAGGGTTTGGAACCACCATGCACAGGGTCTTCTTTGTTTAAAGTTGATGCAATTGGCAGTAATTCTTCATTGAAAAAGATGGTAGATAATGAGGTAAAGTCTAGAATCTTCATTTCATCTGAACTTTAATAATGAAGTTTCTTAACCTGTAGCAGTTTTTCTTCAAAAATTATATTTGCAATTGCTATTTCCAGAGCAAAAAAGCCCTCATATTTATTTAGTACCTGGAGTGGTCATAACAGGGAGGAGCTTCCCTGCCCTCCAAAATAAACAAGATAATATTATCTGCTGATAAATGGACTAATAATATCTGTCAAACACAAAATGGATAAAAATCAGCTGTTTTCCAAACTCACTTAAAGTCAGTATGCATTCCTGGGTTAGAAACCAATGAGGCAAGCCTTTTGAATTGAAAATGAAAGAAAACTGTAACTTAATCAGGACCAAGAATTTAGAAGGTGTGGATAACAAGCAGTTTGGAAATGCAGATCCAAATGGCAAGAACTTGGCAGTTCTCCCAGTTCTGTCCACAAAAGACCAACAACTCATGTGAAGAATGTGAGGAGTGTTCCTAGTAAGGAGTTTCTTATTCTGAGACGTAATATCTGGCACAAGGTAGATATGCAACACATATTTGTTAAATAACCAAATGAATGACTATCCATTGCCTTTTGTAGATACTCAGCACCACCCAGGAGCCTTATCATCATGAAATACTAATGAACACAGTATATAGGTCAGCTGGGGAGTTATTTGCTCATTATTATTCATGAATTGGAAATTCATTAGTATGTGAATATAAGTATCACTTTAATGTAAGTTCAGTATACGCTGGTCTTCCTGAGTCAGGTCAACTCTAGATGTCTGACAAATCCATTCTCTGGATTGTAGGGACCTTGCCAAAGTAATGCCCCCCGTGAAGAAGTGTGCAAACTACCCTCTGTTCTTTCTGAACATAAACTCCTTGTTGAAAGACTTATTTAGGAGGAAAAGATGTGCTTAGCAAAAGACTAGAGGAGTATACATATGTGTATGCACATGTCATACTTCCACATGGATATAATGTAGTCACTCAATCGTGTCCAACTCTTTGCGACCCCACAGACTATATAGCCCACCAGGCTCCTCTGTCCATGGGATTTCCCAGGCAAGAATACTAGAGTGGTTGCCATTCCCTTCTCCAGGTGATCTTCCCAACCCAGGGATTGAACAGGAGTCTCCTGCATTGCAGGCAGATTCTTTACCATGTGAGCCACTAGGGAAGCCCTAAAATGTAGTGTTAACACTGAACAAAAAGCCTGAAGGAATGGTCACTGTTCAGGGTACGATATAAATTACCTTTTAAGATAATCTCCTTTGAGTCACAATACTGAAAGCTGTATCATCTTTCAAGATATTTTCTTCCCTATATTTTTGTTTAGTGTTTCAGAACACAGACTTTAGGGTCAGACCAACAGATAGAGGTTGGACTCTTGGCTCAGCCACTGGACTAGTTATATACATATTAATCTCTGGTCCCACTTGCAAGATGGAGATGACAATAATGGCTAGCTTCTTCTTGGCACAGTACCTGGCTGATGCAACTCATGGCAACTACTTTTGTTATTATCCTCCAGGGGAGCTCTCAGACTATGGTTGATCTTTTCTGTATTGTTGAACTGTAATTTACATTTTTGCTTGTATGTTGACGAGAATGAGCACTTTCTTTTCTGGTGGTGATTTAGTTGTTAAGTCGTGTCCGACTCTTGCAACCCCATGGACTGTAGCCTGCCAGGCTCCTCTGCCAGAATCCCATGGGATTTTCCAGGCAAGAATACTGAAGTGGGTTGCCATTTCCTTCTTCAGGGAATCTTCCCAATCCAGGAATCAAACCCAGGTCTCCTGCATTGCAGGAGGATTCTTTACTGACTGAGCTACGAGGGAAGCCCCACTTTCTTTTCTACTTGTGGCTAATTCCTTTTATAGGGATATGGTGCTTTATGGACAGCCCAGGGATGTATTCTGAGCACCTATCTGGGCCTAGTAATAGTCTTCTGCAGTGGGTGGCAGGTGGAATTGGTGAACTTCATTTGAATGACACGATGTTTAATTTTGTCAAGAAGATAAGCTGCATCACTGGGTAATTCACCAATTTTGCATGTCAGCTGTGGATGAGACAGTGGTGTATGGAGCTGGCTTACATTGGCTCATGAGACTCCACAGTGACTGTCTCTTTCCAATTCCTCCTCCAGTGATGTAACATAGATAGCTTGAGGACAGCAATGGAAATCAGCAAACACTACAGTCCTCCCCCTGTCTAGCAAGGCAGCAGGAGGAATAAGAACATTTACACTTCTTTCAGGGAAGTGCGAGTTAGAACAAGTCTAAGCTTGTTTTCTTGTAGAGAGAGAGAAAATGGCAACTACCCACATGGAGAACAGGCTGGAAGGTGGGAAAGAGAAGGGGAGGACCAAAGGACCCCACAAAACTAGGAGGTTGCATACCTTTAAGGAGCAGAGGGATGAATAAATGCCAACAAAAGACAAGAGAAAAGCTAGGTAGTGGGGTAGACATGGCTTCTACAATGACATTCCTTACTAGGTCAGAGGTGAATGATTTATAAAAATTACATCTCACCAAGTTAGACCATCATCATGCTCCACAGCACTTAACAAACCCTGTATCTTACTTTGGAGATATTAAATAGATGTTGTTGAGTAAATGAATGTGAACGAACTGCAGGACATTTCTAAAACATTAACTTACCCTATATGTCTCCAATTCTTCAGGGAGAATCACAAACTTTACAGCTAATTGTTGCAAATTTTGTCTGGCAAATATTAAAACTTCATTAAACATAATCTCTGCTGTTTCACTCTTCTTCATTCCAATGATTCCAGTCCCAAAGGCAGGAAAGGAAATGGAAGTTATATTTAGTTCAAGGCATTTTTCCAAGCATTTCTTCATCGCAGCTTTCAATGTCTATAGGAAAACCACAAATTTAAGATTAGTCTTTTGAGTCAAAAATAAGACTTCACGTACCCACTTACCCCTTAATCCTGCCCATATTTTACAATGCCAACCTCCAGTATTCCTCAGGCCATGCCCACGCCTCCTCAGAGAACAGGAAAGGTACCACTCCACAGGGGACCCATTACAGCTATAAGGTTAGATGATGAGAAATGAAAGGGTTGAGAAACTGAAGTGACTGACTGGTACATTTTGTGCCATTCAAGACATTTGGGCACTGGGATTACCCTCAATTTATGCAGCCTTCTCCCCGGATTAGAGAGCCAATCTTCAATTTATCCCCACTTACCTGCCACTTCTGGATCAACATAAAGAGCTTTAATAAAGGAGGGAGAGGTTAAAGTAAGTGGTCAACATTTATTTAAAGTCATTAAGATCTGTCATGTAATTTATTTTTGGCAGATTTAAACTTCCATCAATATTTCAACATTCAAACAACACTATAGTAGGAAGGTTACTGGATAACCTTCTTACATTATACTAATATACTAATATGTTAGTTATACTAATGTAAGAAGATTATACTAATGTGCAAGGACCTTGGAAAACTGAGGGACTGGAAAAAGCAGAGAGTGACTAGAGGACCAATCTGGGATTTGAGGGCTCTCTAGACAAGAGAAGATCAGAAATGGTGATAAAATAAATACGGACAAAGACAGAAAAGGGGATTAAGTTTCCCTCTCTCTACATTTCAGTGGGTTCCCCCTAGTCCTTAATGTATATAATTTACACCGCTCAGTTGTAGAGTCAGCCAGAAAGCTAAGCTTTACCACAGGTGCTTCACCACAGGGAAGACCTCACAGGTAACAGATGTGACTGGAATGATACTAGAAGGGAGATCCCAGGTCCTCCTGGGATTTAACAGATGGCAGGAGATATGGAGAGGCTGAATCCCTGGCCCCTATGTAAGAAGAGGCCTGTAGCGCCACTGGGTGCGGAGGTGAACAAGTGTGCAGATAGGGAGTCCTGATGTTTCTATGTCCATCTGTGGTATGCCCGCTTAAAATTCAGACATGGACTAAGCGATAATTTAAATTAAACTTCTTAAGATAATTTGTGACCACAACATCTGTTTAATATTTCAGGTATTCACAGGAGTAGTAGAGAATGGGGAATATTCCACTTGACAATAACATATCATGAATGTCATGACATAATAGAAATTCAACAGACTATTATATAGACTTTGGAGACACAGAAAGATAAATTTATTTTGACCTTACCAGTTTTTGTTCAGAATATCTTGAAGTCCATGACACATGGTATATGTATTTGCAAGACAATTTAAATCCTCTTGTGACCAGTACCAACGGGGAATCTAGTGGTGTCTTAGTTATATTTTGGTATAATTCCTGCTCTATTTCATCTCCGGCTGCTTTTAGAATTGATTTTGACACAGCCCCAGCACTAAGACTATTACAGGAGTACACAGAATTAACAATTACATCTGTCTGAAAAGGGAAAAAAAATGAACAGGGTTCAGTGTTAAATTACTTTTTCTTTTCTTTTCTTTTTTTTACAATTTCTTAAGGTTTATTATATGCCAGCTTCTATGTGCCAGTTACATATACACGTATGTATTTATTTATATGCTCAGTCATTTCAGTCATGTCCAACTCTGTGACCGCGTGGACTGTAGCCCTCAGGCTCTTCTGTCCATGGAATTCTCCAGGCAAGAATACTGGAGTGGGTAGCCATTCCCATCTCCAGGAGATCTTCCCAACCCAGGGATCGAACTCAGGTCTCCTGTATTGCAGACAGATTCTTTTTTTATAAATGTATTGATTTATTTTCATTGGAGCCTAATTATTTTACAATATTGTGGTGGTTTTTGCCATATATAGACATGAATCAGCCACAGGTGTACATGTGTCCCCCATCCCAAACCCTCTCCCACTTCCCTCCCCATTTCATCCCTCTGGGTTGTCCCAGTGCACCGGCTTTGAGATGACTAATTTAAATATTTATTTTCCTGAAGAGCTTTGAAAAATACTTTTGAAGATCCTAAATCCACAAAACTATCAATAACAGATATAAAATTTCCAAAGAGTGATCACTTGATTACTGTAAGTCTGTTCGTGCTAATCAGAAATTATGTTAAACATGCAGATGATACAATTTTTATTGCAAACATCTGTCAGCCCCTTGCTGGCTTATACTCCCAATATTCCCAGATTCAGAACTTTCTGTATGATTTATTTTAAGCTTTATCAATAAGTGGTTTCATTCTATAATCCACTGTCTTCATTTTTCACTGTTTCTATGTGAATGTTCATGTTGTCTTACACAGAGTGGAAATAAAATTTATAAGGAAACTTTTACCCCCTATAGTTCATGCTTTTCAAGGTAAGTAGCACATGGTTAAAGAAAAACACAAATGAGATGAAAAAGTCTACAGTGGGAAGTAGGTCTCCCTCTTGGTGAGGATCCCCAGAGCCCCCTAATTCATCTTGATGGCTTTGGCTCCTTTTGGGGGTAACTTATGTTACTTGTGGTTATTAATGAATGTGTCACTTTGAAAGTGCAATCAGAATTTGCAAGTTGGAGGCACTAGCACCCTTTACAGATTTTTAAATTCTTAATGTTGGTAATAATTATATAATAAAATTTTAGTTAAGGGAATAAGCTATTCAACCAGGATGTTTCCACTTTTAAATTGGCATATTAATGATTTATCAAATAAATATTTCATCTCATGGGGTCCCCTCAGTCTTCTTTCCAATTGTCGTAAGCAAAAAATGGAATTTTTTCACTTGTGATTAATTCTGTTTGACTCTGGCCACAGGAGAGCCACGGATCCATGGGGGAAATAGAGAATATAGCCTTATATTCTCTTCCTCTGTTGCAGCCCCCGCTCTCTGCTGCCTCCTTTCACTTATTTGTCAGTAACTTGTTGAACACCAACATGGATGCCCAGAGACCAGCTCCAGGGTTACAGAGATGAACAAGTGACAGTCCCCACCGTCAAGGTGCTCTCTGCCTGGTAGAGAAGCTGCACTAATCCAGAAATACCTGGCTCACTGTTACCTTGACTCTCTCCCCTGCCTGTCAATGCCCTCACCTTTGTGCCCTACTGTTCCCAGCTAAATGCTAAGTTACAATTTATATCCTCCACAGCTGCTGGCACAGAGCCATAGACTCACATACAATTTACAGCTCCACCTAGTACTCCTGACTAGTCCAGCCTATCACTTTTGATCTGTCAATTTCTCTGTATCTCTCTGCTAAGTCATTCTAACCACCCAGGCCTCTTCTGCCAATTCATAACCATCATAACTTGAGATCAAATTCAAACTCATATCTTCTGAAATAATCCTTCTTGATATACTACACTCCAGTCCTGTGACAAAATATACATGCTCTGAAATATTATGAATTCGCTTTGAATTGAGACTTTTTATTATTACTGATAGGTTGCTTTAGAAATATTCAGATGGTTTGTCTCCCCAGCGAGACTTTTCAACTAGAGAATATTTCTATATGAAAAGAATATAGTAGATTTTTACCTCTTTAGAATCAAAGATTGTTCTATTTTCTCACTGTGCTTGAGAATAATGGTAATAATTATAAGTACTTATCACATGCCAAGTTCTATTCTAAGCAGTTTATGTGTTCTGATTCCAACTCTGAGATATAAGTGCTATTATTATCCTAATTTTACAGATGAAGAAACTGAGGACCAAAAGGTAAAGTAACTCAATTCAGGTCATCCAGTTAGTAAATGGCAAAGCTAATATTGAAATCCAGATGGTCTGGCTCTGAAATCCATACTCTTAAACTAAATAAGATACTTTCTAAACCATGTTTGAAATAGTATATGCTGAAAACATACTTGCTAGGTAATACACAGTTCAGGGATCCCCTTTGGCAGTGAAAGAGAATAAAACAAAGACTTACCTCCTGCCTTTCAATGAGGCCTTGGACAATCTGAAGAGTCATGTTATTCACAACCATAGTATTGAAAGGCTGGGTGGCTCCTTGACTTACTTCCAGCTCATTCCTTCCTAGGATGATTTCTGAAGCAAGTTTAAAGGCAGCAACAGTAGGGTCCTCATTGCTTACCAGATGAATTTCTTTCAAATTACTGATTATTGGCACACTTTGGAAATAAAACTTGATAGTTTGCACAATGATCTCTGTACACAGATCCAGAGGGAACTGGAAAATCCCAGAGCTCAGGGCTGGAATTGCTACTGTCTCAATGTTCATAGAATTTTTACTGTTGACAAAATGCAAAATATTCATAATGGCTCTTTGCAGTTTATCAATACATTCCTGGCTATCCATCAATGCCCACCGAGGTCCAACAGCATGGATAATGTATCGGCAGGGAAGCTTCCCTGCTCCTGTGGTAACTATCTCACCAGTTGGAATTCTGCCGTATTTGGAAACCAATGATCTGCTCTCCTCTTGGATTTCAAAGCCGCCAGCTTTCACAAGGGCCTGGGCCAGGCCCCCTCCATGCAGGAGTTCTTCATTGGCTGCATTCACCACAGCATCAACAGCATGTCTGGTGAGGTCGTCCTTCCAGACAGATAACTCTACCCTGGGAGTCAGCATTTTTCTGAAGACTCGTAGAGACTCATTGTTACCTTCCCGGGCCGGAGACACCAGGGTAAAGTTACAGCCAAATTTATTCTGGAGGACTTCACACAGCAGACTCTCATTATTTTTTAAAATTTTGAAGTTGTCATGACTAATAGAAATTTGCTGACTGTAGTTTCCTCTGAGAGTATCAATCTCTGGAAATGGAGAGAAGATAAAAAAATAAATGAGCAAGGGGTCCTTTGTAAAGGATATAATCCTACTTCACACCAGGAGACTGAGCTTCCTCTATGCAAAAAGAGAGATGAACTTTGAGGCCTCTTCCTGCTTCTCCCTTATTCCTTAGACCAAGGATATCCAAGAGTTTTCCATGGTATCACCATAAAATGCTTAGTTGTGTGCCTGCCATACAGTAAATACCCAATAAGTAGTAGCCACTATGATGTAATGATGGTGGTATGAAACTGCTTATCAAGGTTCATAGATTTTAAAAACCTACATAAAAATAGTGAGTTTGGAAAGACCCATGCTTAAGGCTCAAGTTTTAGACTTAATTATGAATCAAAAATATGTGGAGGCTTTATTTATAACTTGTTTGCCTTTGTCAACATCTTGGCTTGGGTTCTCCTAGAAGCTGATTTTGAGGTAGGGGCTGAGTATAAGTTTATTTGGGAGGTTATCCCAGAAAACACCAGAGGCATGGGATGGGGAGAATCAAGTGGGAAAGTGAGACAGGGAAAGGAAAGAAATGAATAAAGGGGATGTTACAAAGAAAATGAAGCTGAACTCCACAGAGGGGCAGTGTAGACCATGTGTCTTAGAATTGTATCACCAGAGGGGTGAAGGAGCTGGAATAGTTACCCTGTTTCTATCAGTCATTGGTTGAGGATGCTCCTGGGGGCATGGTCCAGGAGATGGGAGAAGCACTGACAATAGGATGGTAAATAATTCTTCATCATATTTTAGTTGTGTAGTATGATTTTGGTGGAATTAAAACTGATTGGCTAAAAAGTATTTTCTGCAGGTGGCTGCAAGATGATGTGCTAGCTGCTCATAACCTCCTTCAGTGACGCGGGGAGTATGATTAGCCAACAGCCTCCAGGTGTTAGCCCCTCAGCTTTCCAGCCCAGGTCACATTATTCTCAGGGTGGCTCCATCAATAGCTGGACAAGGCCACTGATGTCCAACTTCGCCCAAGAGCAATCTTAGGCTGGCAGAGCTTTGCCAGATTATCATTACAGTCTGATGGCTCCACCTGCCCAATCCAGTTTCTTCTCTTTTCCTTTCACAATAAGCCTTCAGCATTCCTAACTCCATCTCATTTTCTGCTTCCTGGAGAACCTGACCTGTGACACTGTAGTTCATGGGGTCTAAAGCATTATTATATGCCACCAAGAAAGGAAAAACGATGCCAACTAAACCTATCAGTGGATAGGGAGCAGCCTTATTTCAGAGACCTGAAAAAAATCTGTGTCCTAAAATAGATACAATGTAGTAATTTCACTGACTGGGAAAGATTGAAGGCAAAAGGGGAAGGGGGCAGCATAGGATGAGATGGTTAGATAGCATACCCATACAATGGGCATGAATTCGAGGAAACTCCGGGAGATAGTGGAATACAGAGGAGCCTAGTTTACTATAGTCCATGAGGTCCCAAAGAGTCAGATACAATTTAGCAACTGAACAACAGTAATTGATTAGTTTTTACTTCAACTCCCATTTCTAATCTGACCCACCTAGAAAGACCTCTAATGGCCTCAATTACCCCAAAGCAGCAGCACTTGAGTAGTCAGAGCCTATAGGCTTGTGCTGTGGTTGAAAATCTCAAGGGGGTCACCGTTGAGGATGAGGCAGGTTACACTTGCTGAGCAAGTGACAATCAGTGGGTCACCTCTCATGCCAGTTTTAGTTTTAGGGCTGTGGTCAGAAGAGACTCCCATCTTGTGGGCAAAGGACAGGATCTTAAAAGCCTTGCTGAGCAAGAAGACAATCAGTGGGTCACCTCTCATGCCAGTTTTAGTTCTAGGGCTGTGGTCAGAAGAGACTCCCATCTTGTGGGCAAAGGACAGGATCAACGGGAGCCCTAGAGACAGGCATCTGCTGGGTCCACACCACCTTCAAAGCAGTTCCTCTCTGAGGCATGTGCTGGGTCCCCACAAGGTCCTGCCGTCACGCACCTGAGCACTGGTGGGGAAGATAGTCTCCTTCTGTATTCCCCTTTCTCCACTGAGGAAAGATCTGAGCAAAGATTTTCTGAGGCAAGAGTGACAGTGAGGTAATCCTACCTGATTTCTCACTGTCAGCTGCTGCTCCAACACCCTGTGAAAAGCGAGAGTGGTTTCAAAAACATCGAGACGGAATAATTTACAGATTACTGATGACAAATACAGTTTCATAAACACAAAGCAACAGAAACCTTCCTAAGAGCACTGGGTTGGAGGGGGGAAGGGGAACACATTTGTTTGATCAATCTGCCTGGAATACTTGAAATACTAAGTGTTCCAGTCAACACTGACTCTACCCCTCTTCCCTAGAGGCCAATGTACTTTTAATTCTGGATGAGATGAAGGGTTGGCAATTACCACCTGAAAAGGCTCAAAGGTCACAGACCAAAAAGACCCCAAACTCTCAGAGAGGACTCCAATCTCCAAAGGCTTGTGGGGTTCCTCTAGACAGAACAGAAGACATGGGGACAAAAGCCTCATCAGCTTCACCTTCCCATCAACCTGAAAGGACCCACTTTCAATGGCTTATGTAATAACATGAGCCTGAATGTGGAATTTTCAGGATAAACCAATGAGGTGCCTTTTTCCTAGTCCCTTACTTTTATTTCTCCTCCCTCCACCTCCTTCCCTCATGCTGCTGCTGCTAAGTCGCTTCAGTCATGTCTGACTCTGTGCGACCCCATAGACGACAGCCCACCAGGCTCCTCTGTCCCTGGGATTCTCCAGGCAAGAGTACTGGAGTGGGCTTCCATTTCCTTCTCCACTCCTCATGTTACAAAAGTAGAATTGCTGAGCAGAGAAAATAAAAATGATACTGAGGCAACATTCTGAAAAAAATCACCCATCCTCATGTTGACTCTGTTGATTATATTAGCACATTCTTGATTCCGCATTTCTCACATGAGGCAAGGAGAAAACTTTTACTGGGATATTAAAACCAAACAAGAATGCCAGGTATAAACTGAAAATCCCACTATTTTTGCTATCATAGGAAGAACTATTCATGTGCTGATCAAAGTTTATTACTTCTACATTTATGCTTTTTACCTTGGAAAAGTCCATCTTTCAGGTCTCTGAGGTCTTTCAATGTTTGCTCTGTTTTGCGTTTCCCAAATATGGCAGTCCCCTTCTAGGAATGAATAGAAGGATGCATAAGCACTGATGAGTATCTTAGGGAATTTGGTGAGGGTACACAACAGGAAGACTAAAGATGATTTCTGATCTTGAGTTATTTTTCATTCCATTGGTGAAGGTGCAAACACTGTTTTTGCTTCTGTTGTTACTGTTTACCTTTTATCTTTTACTGAGAGCTTCCAATTGAAACCATAATGGCAGTTCAAAGAAGGCAAAGAGCTGTATGGGCTACAGCAGGGAAATCTGTATGGGGAAGGTGAGGCTAAGGCCAGGTCTTGAAGGATGAAGCAGGCGTTTACATTTTTAGAAGAGGAGGATGATGACATGTGAGCACAGAATTTAGAGAGTAATGAGGAAAAACAAGCCTATGCGAGAGTGGGATGATTTGAGAGAACACCATTGAAACATGTACATTACCATATGTAAAACAATGA
This sequence comes from Odocoileus virginianus, assembly GCF_023699985.2. NCBI lineage: Eukaryota > Metazoa > Chordata > Mammalia > Artiodactyla > Cervidae > Odocoileus > Odocoileus virginianus. Next base: position 9,601,767 of record NC_069677.1, read on the forward strand.
CCAGTGCAGGTTCAAGGCATGAAGCAGGGCACTCAAAGCCCATGCTCTAGGACAACCCAGGGGGATGGGGTGGGGAGGGAAGTGGGATGGGGGGTCCAGGATGGAGGGACACATGTGCACCCATGGCTGACTCATGTCGATGTATGGCAAAAACCACCACAATATTGTAAAGTAATTATCCTTCAGTTAAAATTAATTAATTAAAAAATGACTTAAGGACAATACATTGCAATTTGCACAATTTGTTGCATTCAGGAAAAAAGACAACAGCAAAATAAAAAATTTAAACCCTAAAAGATTGTTAATAAGACACGGGAAAGTCAAAAGAAAAAGAAAAAAGAAAAAAAAAAAAGAAAGAAAAAAGAAAACAAGCCTATGAATGAGTGAAGACCCCTGGACAGTGTCTGAAGAAAGAGGAAACTGTACTTGTGCCTGTGGGGATGTACATTACTGAATTTGTAATAAATATCCCTGATCTAATTATAAAGGGGATTATGTGGATAAAAATCAGAAACCCTGGAAAAACACATTTTAATGATTTTTCTAACAAAAGAATTAAAGACTATGGAGAATAAGAATAAAAATCCTTGAAGACACAGATGCTCACACCTGTTGCCACACAGTTGCCTGAGGGCCTCTGAAATCATTTCTAATGCTTTTGCAAAAGGAAAATTTTGAACAGCTATCTACAATATCAGAGCACGATTATTATTAAATGTCAGGAAAAGCAAGTCCAAGTACAATTCTAAAATGCAAGGAGAAGACACATTTTTGCCTCCAGAGGGCACTGCTGTTTTCACAAAAGAAGGAAAACTCAGCCGGCTTCGGCTGTGGGCTGCCAGGGGTTCTTTGCTTTCGATGCGCTGTGCTGTGTTTAGTCGTCAGTCACGTCCGACTCAGAGACCCCATGGACTGTAGACCGCTAGGTTCCTCTATCCATGGGATTGCCCAGACAAGAATACTGGAGTGAGGTGCCATTTCCTTCTCCAGGGAATCTTCCTGACCCAGAGATGGAATCCACGTCCTCTGCGTTGCAGGCGGGTTCTTTACCACTGAGCCACCAGGGAGTTTTAAAGGCATTGGGACAGACTGGTCAGTAGGGGGCGGCACTCTTTTAACCCCAAAGTAATTAGAAACAAGGAAAGGAGCATATGGCCCAAAACACTCAATCTCTTCTATTTTAACAACAACAACAGCGACAAAAGCCTTCCCAACTTTTCATCGCTGGTCCTACTATGTTCCTTTCTCTTCATGGGCGGCTGAAGGAGTTGACTCTGTCCATCTGCCTGCTCAGCCCACAGCAGTCTGGCTCCCGAACCCCAGTTCTCTGAAATTGCTCCTCAGTGTCTTCCAGGTGGCTAACCCTACTGGACTCTCTTCTGTTCTAATCGTTATTTGGCCCTTCTCTCTAGTTTCATTCATTTCATGATCTGATTCCTGATCCTCTGCTCCAATGCCATCTTCCCTTGGTTCTTGTTACCTCTCACTTTGCCTTTACAGACCTTTCCACTGGATTCAACCTTCATCAGCTGCCCCAGGACTTTATGAGAGGCATGTCTCAACTCTTTCTATATACTCTCCAAATGTGATCTCATCTACTCTCATGACTTCAACTCACCAGCTGCAAATATGACTCCCATACCTGTAATTCTAGGCTATGGCTCTCCTAAGACTAATTTTTCAAGTCTACCTGAACGTCCCATAGTTCCCTCAAACATAGCCTCTGAAAATCTGGATCCATAATCTCATCTCCACTCCCCGCATTAATACCTACCCTCACCCAATCCCTCCAAAATCCATGCTTTATCTCCTGGGTTCCACAGCTTGGTAAACAATACACCATTTATCTACTCAAGTCAGAAATCTAGAATCTTCTCTTCTGTTTCATATTCAGTTCATCACAGGGTCCTGTCCACCTAAATCACTTTCAGATATGGTCCTACCCTCCTTGCCCACAGATACCACTTCACTTCACGGCTTTCAGGGCTTCTTGACTGAGCTATGGCAATACATTCTCTTTAAAGATTTAAATGTACTTAATTTTATGCTTTATTGTTTGAATAGTTACCAGGTACATTTACTGGTTCAAATATAGAACGTATAAAAGGCTGCCTCCTACTCCCCTCACTAAATTCCCTTCCCAGAGGCAATCAATGCTATTAGCTTCACCAATATCCTTCCAGGGGCATTTTTATACAAAAGGTAGCTTTTTTTTTTTTAACTCTCATGAAGTAGACATTTATTGAGAAGCACTCTCTGCTCAAAATGTTCAACAAACTCCATTGCCTATGGTAAAGCTCAAGCTCTTCAGCCTGGCATCCAAGGGTCTCTTTGAAATTTCAGTTTCCCAGCCTCCCCTTTACATACCTAACGCTCCCACAGAACTTCAGTGATGTGAAATGGCATGAGTTGATGCTCTCCAAACTCTCCTTCACTTCTGGGCCTTTGCCCTCTTGGGGAAGAAGCTCTGGGACACCAGCTTTGGTCAGAGTGCTCCTCAGAGCCTGGACCCATCCTCAAATGGTAGCATCTAATATGCCCTGTTCTGCCTCTTGCCTTTTCCATTTAAGGTATCCTAGAGATCTTTCCATGTTAGCCTATATTCCATCATATAGATGCATTGTAAGCTATTCAACTACTAGTAACCCCTTTTATGGACACTCGCTGTGTGCTGTGCTTAGTCACTCAGTAGTGTCCAATTCTTTTCGACCTCATGAACTGTAGCCTACCAGGCTCTTCTGTCCATGGGGATTCTCCAGGCAAGAATACTGGAGTGGGTTGCCATGCCCTCCTCCAGGGGATCATCCCAACCCAGGCATCGAACCCAGGTCTCCCACATTGCAGGCAGATTCTTTACCATCTGAACCACCAGGGAAGCCCTTAAGAACACGTAAGGGGTTCCTAATCTTTTGCTATTATAAAAAAGCTATAAAGAACAACTTAGTACATAGGTCACTTCACGCAGGTGCTAATCAATCAACAGGACAAATTCCTAGAAGTAGACCTGCAAAATAAGATTGAATATACAGTCATAATTCTGATAGTACAGCCAAATTGCTCTGTATAAAGACACCTATTTCTAGTCTTACCAGACATGTGCAAAAACTTTATCTCTGGCCTCTCCACCTCCATTCACCCTTGCATGGAAATGTGTCCTCAACATCATTGCCAACACCACCTTTCTAAAATGCACATCTGACATATCACTCTCCTGTTTGCCCTACTTATCTATCTTCCATATCTCCCTATCAATCTTCAAGACTTTTCGACGTCTAGAACTGTGCAGTCCAGTGTGGGCCATTAGTCACATGCAGCTCTTGGAGCACTTGAAATGTGGCAACGTGGCTTAACACAACTAAAAGATGATATAAATGTGAGCTAACTCTAGATTGCAATGACTAACGATGACAAAAAAGAGTGTAAAATATCTCATTAATAAGTTTTTAACATTGATTACATGATGAAGTGGTTAATTTAGGATACAGGGAGCAAAAGAACATAAAATTATTGTCACCTGTGGGTACTTTAAAAATTCTAGCTACTGAAAATTTTTAAATTAATATGTAGCTCACATTATATTTGCTCCTCTGTCCTTGGAGCTCTTCAGGAAAGAATACTGGAGTACTGAGTGGGTAGCCATTTCCCCCCATTTCCAGGGGATCTTCCCAATCCAGGGATCGAACTCAGGTCTCCCGCATTGCAGGTGGATTCTTTACCATCTGAGCCACCAGGGAAGCCCAATATTTCTATTAGACACATTATATTCCACTGGACCCTTCCTCTGTCATCTCCATTATCCATCGCATCCTCTCCAAAGCCTCTGTGCTACCTCTGTGCTTCACATACAGTGGTCCCTGTGCCTTTGACCAGCCCCATCCCTCCCTCTGCTTCTCTTTTAAGGGTCTGCTTTACTTCAAACTTCCTCTTGAGGGCTTCGAGAGATTTTGCTTCTTGAGTCACAAGTCTGACTCCAGTTAGCAGCAGGTGAGGTCTGGCACCTCGGCACTCACCTGTGTACCACAGTACACAGGGCAGCGTGCAGTTCAGTGCATACCTTCTCAGTCAACCCCATGGACTGTAGCCCGCCAGGATCCTCTGTTCATGGAATTTTCCAGGCAAGAATACTGGAGTGGGTTGCCATTTGCTACTCCAGGGGATCTTCCCCACTCAGGGATGGAACCCCTGTCACTGGGTCTCCTGAATTGGCAGGCGGATTCTTTAACCCTGAGCCACCAGGGAAGCCCCCATGAAGTTCAGCACTGTTGGCTAAATGGAGAAAGGAGGGCGGGAAAGCCAGAAGAGCCAGTCTAAAGCACCGAGTGACAGAGAGGTGAACAGGTGTTCATAATTCAGGTGAACAAATTCAAATTTTTAGGAATGTAGGTAAGTTTAACCTGAACTTAGAATGTGAATTACATCTTCCCTGCAAATAACAGTAACAGTAAGAGTTAAAAGGAATCATAAACTCAGGAGAAACTTTCTCTGACTTGAGCATCTGCCCCGTCTCCACCCTCCCCAGGGGAAGCCCAGCACTGGGCGCCCATCCCTCGCGCGCCTCTCCCCGCCCCCGGAGCGAGCCCGCAGGAGAGGACCCCGGGAAGTCTCTGCGCCCACCGCCCCGGGAACAGAGAATGGGACCTACTCACCTGGCAGTCCGCGGCCAGGAGAGCGGCGAAGAGAGGAGGGGGTGCGGCTCTGCCAGGAACCGAGAAGGATCTCCGGGAAAGAGAAACTGAAACTTTGCGCCCCAGGGCGGCGGGGCGGAGGCACCCCTGCCCTGGCCCGGCCCAGCTGCGTCGTCGCAACTCGCGGCGCCATCCCTGAGCGGACAGCCATGGCTTCTAGCCTCTGCCCGCCGTCCCCGCTGCTCGTGCGGGTGTCCCATCCCGGCACCCGCCTCCAATGGAAGCTAGAAAAGTACTTCCAGAGCCGGGAATCGGGCGGCGGGGAGTGCACCGTCCGAGCCCTGGACCGCAGCGACCCCAACTCGAACACCTTCCGGGTGCAGTTCCTGCAAAGGGCGGGTGAGCTGAGGGTCGGGGCTGGGGGGCAGTCGCCGTCCCTGGAGGGGCCCCCCGGGCGTTCCATGCAGACCCAGTTCAAGCTTATCCAGGAGAGACGGTGGGAAAAAGTCTGGTACCGTCCGGTGGAAGCCAGGAAGTGGGGGCTCCTGCTGACAGACGCAACCCCAACGCAGTGCCCAGTCTCTGACCTGGCTGATACTCATCAGAGCCCCCTTGGTGCGTGGTGACAGAGCACCCATGCCGTCCCCAGACACCCCTGTCACTTGGGTATTTCACTTTGACGTTTTTCATCATCATTCCATTGATTTGTTTTTTAGAACTGCAAGAGTTATAGATACTAAGGAAAGGGGAGAAAAGAATAAAGAAGAAAACACCCAGAGAAAAACAATGCGAATATTTTGGTGTATTTCCTCCTGGCCTTTTCCTCTGAGTGTCAGCAAACATATATGTAGTTACAAACCGGAATCTACTCTTTAATTCCTGCTCTTCTCACTTGATTTATGATGAACATTATTCCATGACACTGAAATGGGAAGCTGGTGACAGTTTCAGGAACGTGACTTTTCACGAGTGGATGATACTCCATTATCATTAAGCTTTCCTTTCTACGGTAGAACTTAAGCTGCCTTCTGTAGCGTTTTGGGACTTCTCTGGTGACTCAGCTGGTAAAGAATCCGCCTGCAATGCAGGAGACCCCTGTTTGACTCCTGGGTCAGGAAGATCCCCTGGAGAAGGGAAAGGCTACCCACTCCAGTATTCTGGCTTAGAGAATTCCATGAACTGTGTGATCCATGAGATGGCAAAGAGTTGGACACGACTGAGTGACTTTCTTTTTTTTAGAGTTTTGAGTAGGTCCCTCACCCTCTGGTTAACCCACCATTCCAGGATGCAGGCAAGAGCCCTTACTGTGAGGGTGCCGGGGCAAGGTACAGACACATGAGTAAGAGGGTTATTTGAAATTGCTCTCATTTCTATGTGTATGTGTATATTTAATGTCTCCACTGAAGGTAAGGATGGAGTCTTGAAAAAAGGAAAGCACCAAATTGTGGTTGACAACCAACCTGTGACTATTTTCCTGGAACCCAATGAAAATGCAAAAGAGAAGAAGACCAAGATGTCTTCTTCAACACAGTCACAAAAAGGGGCAAGGCACGGTGAGAAGCCTCCAAATGTAAAGGACATTCATAATGCTGCAGATTCCTGTCTCCAGAAGGTGGGTATTGAAGGGAGCTATGTATGTTCCTGAAACTTCCTCTCCAGTCCAAGGACCATTTGCTGATGGTTTATTATGGGCCTGGCACTGTTGTAGACACTCGGAGACAGCTGGGCTTAGTGACTCAGTGGTACCCTACTGTTTGTGACCCTATGGATTGTAGTCTGCCAGGCTCCTCTGTCTGTGGGGATTCTCCAGGCAAGAATACTGGAGTGGCTGGCCATGCCCTCCTCCAGGGGATCTTCCCAACCCAGGGATCGAACCCAGGTGTCCTACACTGCAGATAGATTCTGTACCATCTGAGCCACCAGGGAAGCTCAGAGGTACACAGAGGTGAACACAACAGACAGGTCCCTGCTGGGGATGGAGAAGTACATAGACAATAAGCAAGTAAGCAAAATAACTAAAGTCATTTCAGAGAGTGATATGTGCTAAGAAGAAAATATAATGGGGTTTTGCCTTAGAGAGTGACAGGGCTGGGGCAAGGAAAGAGAAGGAGTTTGTGTTATTTCTGGCCAGAAGCCACTGAGGAGATGACATTTGGCTTGAGAATTGAATGATGAGAAGGGACCAACCATGCGGAGACATTTGACAAATCAGAGTCAACTGCCTGCTATGTGCCAGGCACTATCACAGGAGCCCAAGGTACAGCCAGGAACAAGCAGACCCTGCCCTCAGGGACCTTACATTCTAGGGAACCAGACAATAATAGTAATCATATAGATAGGGAATAAAATATCTGCCAGTAAGCAGAATTTGTTGTTGTTTAGTCATTCAGTCATGTTCGACTCTTTGCAACCCCATGGACTGTACCCTGCCAGGCTCCTCTGTCCATGGGATTTTCCCAGCAAGAATACTGGAGTGGGTTGCCATGCCCTCCTCCAGGGGATCTTCCCGACCCAGGGATTGAACCTGCATCTCCTGCATTGGCAGGCGGATTCTTTACCACTGAGCCTCCAGGGAAGCCCGTAAAGCAGGATAAATGATAGTAAAGGACTACTATTTTAAATAGGATATCGGGAAAAAAACCTCTCAAATGAGGTGACTTCTGAGTAGACACACGAATAAAGTAAGGGAGCTAGCTAAGTGAATTTCTAGGGGAAAAAGATTCTAGGCAGAGGGAAAATAACAGGTGTAAAGCTGACACAGCCACCCCCACTCCCAACATACCCAGACACACCTCCCGAGCCCAGAAGCTTCAAGGAGGGAGACGGGTGTGGCTAGAGGGCAGAGGGCAAGAGGGTGAGAGAGGGCCTTGAAAGAGGCAGCAGAAGTCTGGTCTCTGCGGGGTGAAGGTCAGGACTGAGGATTTCAAGTTAGATATCAGGAGAATCCTTAGGCAGTTTTGAGCAGGGGGGTAGAGTGAGCTGATTGACATTTCTAAAGGATCCCTCTGGCTGCAGTGTGGAGGACTGAATCTAGGAAAATGCAGAGGTGGAAGGTCAGAGTCCAATTAGGAGGGGCTGCAGTGAGCCAGGTGCCAGAAGACATTGGCTTGGACTCTGGGTGGTCCTGATGGAGGTGTGAGAAGTAGCTGGATTCAGGAAACATTTTGAAGGAAGATCTAGAGGAAAAGTGTTACATGCAGAGGGAACAGCTTATGCGAAGACTTTGAGGGAGAACAAAACATTAGAAATCTTGCTTTTATATTATGTTCAATTTGCCACTGTCCTTTTTTTTTTTTTTTTTTTTTGCCTAATCTGGGGTTTCTCTCATATTTGAGTTTCTAAAGGCCATGGTTTAGAGGGACTAGCAACATTACACGCAGTTAGGGGGTTAGTTTTTTTTTTTTTAAAGAAGGAGCATAGGAGAGAAAAAACAATAATAGGAAAAAACTTCATCCTCACATGTATGGCCCCCTCCCAGACTCACACCCTTTAGTCAGAAGCATAGCAATTTACCCAGAAAATGAAATGCCTAGCCTCCACCTGACTCACCAAGGTCAAACCAACAGTGGCAGCTCTAGAATCCAGACATTTTGTCCTTGGAATTTTTAAAAATGTTAATGCCCAGATGCTACATTTACATCACAATCTCTGAAGATGGGCCTGGGCCTCAGCTTTTTTTTCTCCCTGGGCGATTCCAGTGTGCAAACAGGACTGGCTATTTTATCAGGGCAGGGGTGCCTCTGGGCTGCAGTACATTGCCTGCTCTGCAGAAAGGAATTGAAAGAAGTTGTCATGGTTATGTCTCTCATCTCTAGACATTCTCCTGAGAGGAGAACATAGACCTGGATGTTTAATATATTTTATTTGTTCCCTTTTAAAATTTCAGATCTTTCTTACTGTCACGGCGGAACTGAACTGCCAACTGTTCTCTAAAGAGCAAAGGGACCGCATCGCTGTTCTCTACCCCAATGTCAAACTAGTGAAGGGCCATGATGGAACTGAGAAAGTCTGTGGTAACTTCAAAGATATTGAAAAAATACATGGGTTCTTAAGTGACCAGCTCCTGGAAAGGGAGCAGAAACATGAATCTTCCCCTTTGACATCAGAGAGGGAGCCACTCAGTCAGCAGGACAGGAACAGCTGTGTTTCTCCCTTCGAACCAGAAAGCAGGTCAGAAGAAAAAGGCAGCCGTTTTGAAGTTCCCTTGGCTTTCTTTGAATACTTCACACACTCCTGCCCTGATAAAATAGCCTCCATAGAGAAAAGATTTGGTACAAAAATAAAAAGTCAGACGAGTTCTCCGAATATGGTCTATTTAGACTTCACCTCCAGTCAATCAGGTAACCTCGAAGCAGCTCGCAAGGATTTTGTCGAAGAATTTCAGAAGCGTGTAGAGACTCTGACGCAGGAACGTGTTGTGCTAGCAGACAGTAAGCAGGCAACCAAAATCAAAGAGGTGTTAAATCACCAGTTTGCAAAGCTCCTCATAAAGGAGAAAGGAGGAGAATTAACTCTCCTTGGGACCTCAGATGACATTTCAGCTGCCAAACATTTTCTTGCCTCAAAAAACTTTAAAAGTCTTGTCAAGCCACCTGTGAAAATATTGACTCCTAAGGATATGATGAAGGGAATTGAGGTTGATACCGCTCACTATAAGCTTTTAGAAGCAGAATTATCCCAGGAGATATCAAAGATAGAAAAAAAGTATGACACTCAAAGTAACATTTTGGGGATAAATCAGAAAACCTGCATTCGATTTGAACCCAAAACCAAGGAATTAGATCTATCCATGCATGCTTATTCAAGTTTCATCGACACCTATCAACATGTCTCTTGTCAGATTATGAGAGAAGTTCTTTCACTGAAACTTTTGGGCAAGGAGAGAAAACACTTACATGGGACAAAGTTTTCTGATGATTTTAGAAAAAGGCATCCAGATATACACTTTGTGCTAAATCGAGAGTCAATGACTTTGATTGGGTTGCCGAATCATCTTACAAAGGCAAAACAGTATCTCTTAAACAGATGGGGGGTGTCTCCATCAGCTACAGAGAAATGGAATAAAACACTCATGGATACTGATAGTCATAATTCAAAAACAGCTTCACCAACATTGCAGCACCCCGCCAGTTCTGAGGTGTCAGAAGTGAATGAGGAACAGGACACATGTGCCATCTGTTTGAACACCATTAGTAACAAACAAGTGCTCTCAGAGTGCAAGCATGAATTCTGCAGCCATTGTATCAGAGAAGCCTTCTCATATAAGCCAGTCTGTCCTGTGTGCCAGACTTCCTATGGTGTCCAGAAAGGGAATCAGCCAGATGGAAGAATGAGCACCGAGGTTCTAAGAAACTCACTTCCAGGTTATGAATCCTGTGACACCATTATGATTACTTATACTATTGAAGGAGGCATACAAACAGTAAGTGTTTCTGAGTTCCATGTATTTCTTTTCAGTAAACTGAGATTATCAGAGCAACAAGGACTGTTCTATTACCAATTGGCAGTAGATTTCCCAGATAGTTATCTACATGGTCATATGAAAGGATTTTAAATGCTTATAAAGTTCACTTTGTAAGTAGTAAAAAGTACTTTGTTTACTTATAACAGATATCTTGTCTATTAAGGCAGAGAAGGGGTGGGTGGTGATTGTGCACTGGAAAGAAGATTGTATTCCCAGCATGAATTTGGGGAAAGAGAAGAAATATGAATTATTTGGGGAGTATGAGCAGATCTTCAGTGCTTTTGTTTTTTGTTTGCTCTATCTGCATATGAACATATCTACACATGTAGTAAAATTTAGACACGGATGTTTTCATGTGACATTTTCTTGCCTTCATACAGAAAGAGCACCCAAACCCAGGGAAGAGATTTTCTGGAATACAGCGAACTGCATACTTGCCTGATAACAGGGAAGGAAACGAGGTTTTGGATCTGCTTCGTAGGGCCTTTGACCAAAAACTGATTTTCACAGTAGGGGAGTCTCGAACATTAGGAATCCCAGATGTCGTTACATGGAATGATATCCACCACAAAACGTCCTGCACTGGGGGACCACAAAGGTGAGAACCTTTTGAAACAGAATGGCTGCTAAATAGAATTTAGAGATCATAAAACATGGCAATTTGAAGATGTGACTGTAAGGAGACAGTTTATATCAATGAGACTGGATGCAGTATTTGAACAGATGCTAATCAGGGATGATAATCTCAAAGACAGACTGGTTCCCATGACCTTCTGCCTTCCAACCACAAAGTATCATGCAGTTCATAAATTTTGCATCAAAGGGCAGTGGATCTTCAGAATGCAAGATAAATGGTATCTAAGGTGATTTAATTTGGTATAATTTTAATACCCTTCACATCTATTTAAAGGGTAGATCCTAGGAATGTCACTTTGCCTTCTTTTAAGATCACCCTTTCTTCTACCCTCCTCTCCCATAAGTCCAGTAAAGATCCTAAATTCACTTGACTAGTAGAACTCTAGAAAAGTCTTAGTTAATGGTGATGGAAGTTGTATCATGGGCGATCCAATTGCTCTTTATGAAATTCAGATAGAATACCTCAGACCCTTAGTATTCAAAAGGGAATATATCCTAAGACTTAATTTCCCAAATTTGAAAATCTTCCTATAGCAAAATGATTACCCTCCATAGAAATACAGTATATTATAACTTTATGAGAATCATTGCTTAACCATGAGCTGAAATTGAAGTCTTGTTAGAAGGCAGATCCTGGGCAGATAGCTAGACCTATTCACCAGCTAAATGATTCACCTCAGCACACTTAGAATTGATTGTCCGTCATCAGCCTTCAGGATGGTTTGTAAATATCTGCAATTCTGAATGTTAATGCCAAGGACCTACTGTACAAATTTTTTAAAAAACATCTGTGGTGAAGCTAAGGGCATCTTTTCTTCTGCAGGTATGGTTACCCTGATCCTAACTATCTGAAACGTGTCAAACAAGAGCTTAAAGATAAAGGAATTGAGTAAAAAGACTGTATTAAAAGGATGTCTCGAGCCAAGCTTCCAAAAGGCGCAGTTGAAGAAGTAGAGTAAATTCTAATCTAAATCCTTGTGTAAAAACACCTTAAAATTTTTTTCATCTCAAGAAGTATATGCAAGGTTTTCATTTCTGGAGTGTTATATTTTATGGACAAAAAAAGCCCCAGAGATCTTTGTAATTTCGCTGCAGAGGTATTGCACCTCATTCGCATGTCATCATTGTTGGGGTTACAGGGGTGGAGTGCTGTGAATTTGAAATCACCTTCTGTGTTGTTCAGTTGAAGTACTCAGTGCCAATTGATCCTCCTTTTATTGCTCTCTCTGCGTTAGTCCTTTAGTTTGGTTTGTTTGCCCTTTAAACTCTATCCTAAAAGTAAAATCCTAATCTGAATGGAGGCAGGGGAGGGGAGGAAGGCTTTGGTTGTGAAAAATTAGGAACCACATTCCTTTCCCTATCCCATGGCCAGAAAGGTGGCAAGGACAGAAATTGAGCAACCTTTGGTAATAAATGAAATCTCTCTCTTTAAGTTGCTCAGTCATGTCCACCTCTTTGCAACCCCATGGACTATAGCCCACCAGGCTCCTCTGTCATGGGATTTTCCAGGCAAGAATACTGGAGTGGGTTGCCATTTCCTTCTCCAAGGGATCTTCCTGACCCAGGGATCAAGCCTGGATCTCATGCACTGCAGACAGATTTACTCTCTGAGACACCAGGGTTTGGGACACTGAACCTGGTGTATAGTTGATGCTTAATAAATTTTTGCTGCCTGACTCAAGTTGCTAATAACCCAGCAGAGAAATATATATTCCCTAAATCTTTGGCAGAGCTCTTGGAAGCCATTGGCTTTGGAAGCCATTTCTGGAGTCTTCACCATTTATTGCGGAAAATGAGTTTGTTACTCCAGAACTCATGGCCTCTGAACTCTGACTGGCCAAACTTTGTCCTTGCTCCCTGCTGATCCTTCTAATCTGCCGAATTGTGTGCACTTTCCCTGCCATAGTAATGCTACACATCTCTGAACATTTTTTCTCTCTGGATATTATTGTACTTTTATGCATACCCCACTTCGAGTTTTAAATAGATAAATCACAAAAATGTCCGTAGTCTATCACTTTCTAGTAACTGTAGCCCCCACAGCACCTTCTCCTTCCTTTTGCTAAGTCCCACCATGTCACGCTTTCTCCCTTAAATTATTTCTTCCTTATAATGACTGCACAGAGAAAAGACTCGAGTTGTGCCTACTGTAAGGAATGTCAATATGTCAAAATTTACTTCTAAGTGGTTTTCCAACTCACGAGAAAGTTTTAATAGCAAACTATGTCGTTATCCATGTTCCAGTCTTTTTCCATAAATGATGAATGAGATGCTGTTTTCTTAAAAATACATGCATACAAATTTTTTTGTCAGACAGTAATAGTTGATATTGTGTATTTATTTTGTCCCCTTTATAAGAGCTTTGTATCTGAGCGATTGATACTATTAGTATCCCCATCTTATAACTGAGAAAGCTGATGCGCAGAGAGGGTAAGTACCTTGACAAAGGTCCCATAATAAGTATTGGTGCTGGAGTTTGAAGGACTTAGGGTGACTCCAAGGCTTTTGTCCCAGAGTTGTACTGTCTCCTACAGGGGTCTTCTCCTCCATGGAGCAGGCTGAGGAGTTCCCATTATTCTGAGCTTCTCTCAGAAACAGATTCCTGCACAGTACTCAGAGTAGATTTCCTCTGAGAAAGTCCTATTTGAAAAATTTAAAACCCCAGAATTTTTTTCTTTGTTCAGAGAGTTGAGGAAATTTAAGGTAAATGATACATATATTTTTTTCAAATCAGATTAGACATTTAGTTTTTGGTGATTCATTAAAATCTTAGAGTTATAATTAGTTGCTTTGTGTCTATGGATATTTTAGCTTCAAAAAAGATGAGTTTGGTTCCTGCTAAGGTCTGGATCCTTGATTGCAACGTGTGTGCAAGTTTCATAGTGTGAGTGGTTGTCGAGCCTTTGGATTACTGCTTTTGCTCTGTGGAAGGTATTATTATCAATATCTGCTATAAATAAAGTTATTTCCATTTTAGGAACATATTGTCTGTATTCTTTTCCATTTCCTTTTTCTTTTTCCTAAGGTTGAGATTTTGGGTGTTTCCTGAAATACATGCAGTGTGCAGCGTACCGCTTGGGCAGATGTCTTTGCTTGGTTTTATGTATGTGTGCTCAGTCGCTTCAGTCACGTTCAACTCTTTGTGACCTGTGGATTGTAGCCTGCCTGGCTCCTCTGTCCATGGGATTCTCCAGGCAATACTGGAGTGGGTTGCCATGGCTTCCGCCAGGGGATCTTCACGGGGACCCAGGAATTGAGCCCCTATCTCCTGTGTCTCCTGCACTGTAGGCAGTTTCTTTACCCACTGAGCCACCTGGGAAGCCCAGTTTTGTGTGTAGCTGTTGCTACATAGTATCACGACAGACTTAACTACTACTGACTTCACTGCTGCCATGTTCAGCTGTAAAAATCACATTTCTTATTATTTTTCCTCCTTAACACATAGATTACTACAAAAGTAAAAGTAGGCTGCAGGTTTCACGTCTTCTCTCCTAAGAAAGCATACATAGTAACCTATTAGAGTACACTTGTCCCTCCTTGCTCCAAAAGTTTTTGTTTCACCTTTCCAGCATTAGAACTGGATTACCCAGATGGCTCACTGCTGCTGCTGCTGCTGCTAAGTCGCTTCAGTTGTGTCTGACTCTGCGTGACCCCATAGACGGAAGCCCATCAGGCTGCCCCGTCCCTGGGATTCTCCAGGCAAGAACACTGGAGTGGGTTGCCATTTCTTCTCCAGTGCATGAAAATGAAAAGTGAAAGTGAAGTTACTCAGTCGTGTCTGACTCTTAGCGACCCCATGGACTGCAGCCTACCAGGCTCCTCCCTCCATGGGATTTTCCAGGCAAGAGTACTGGAGTGGGGTGCCATTGCCTTCTCTGAGATGGCTCACTAGGCATTGACAAATCAGGTCACCTTTGTCTCCAAATTAAAAAAAAAGAATTATGAATAATATTGAGATATTTGATGTTTCCCTAAAGATAGTTTCTGCACCCTATTTCAGTATGTGGGATTTTCCCCTAAGCAATCCAACACCAGCTGAGTGTCCTTCAATTCAACACAAATCTGACACTATCCATCTGGAGATAGCATCAGATTCCACAGGTAAGGACTCAGTCTCCCAAGACTGTCCTCCATTTCAGGTGCCAATTACAAGTCTAGATTGTTCCTGTGCTTCTGACTAAATGGCTACAAAATCAGAGGTTCCCACAACCCCCTCCTTAGGCTCAATTAATTTGCTAGAGCAGCTCACTGAAGTCAGGAATCCAGGTTACTCACTAGATTACCATCTACTATAAAATGATATAACTCAGAAACAGCCAGATGGAAGAAATTTTGTTGTTCAGTTGCTCAGTCATGTCCAATTCTTTGCGACCCCAAGGACTGCAGCCCTCCAGGGTCCTCTGTCCTTCACCATCTCCTAGAGTTTGTTCAAACTTATGTCCATTGTGTGGGTGATGGAAGAGATGCATAGGGGGAAAGGTCATGGAACTTCCATGCCCTCTCTAGGTGGACCACAAAACTGAGCAGAACACCGTAGGGTCCTCTTGGGTACAAAAGCCTTCCCATGTCCCCTATTTCTTGTTTGTAGGGACAACATTTCAGCCTCCCAGATCTTCCCTGTGTTCCTAAGGGAAGGTTCAAACAGTTGCTAATTAGAGTGAGAGAATGCAGAAACAAAGGAAAAGAGGTCAAGAAACAGTTGTGCAGTGACGGTCAGGGTCCTGGTTCCTCCTCAAGGGATACACATAAGAATCTGATGCATACCTCTATCCACAAAGTAATCAATAAACAATCTATAATAGGAATAGAAAAGAGTTTTATTTGAGCCAAACCGTGGAATATAGGCCAGAATACAACCCCTCAGATAACACTGAGACTTGCTCAGGAGAAGCATGGTTTTCAGGACATAAATTTAAAACGGTATCTCTCCTCTGTCTACCAGGAAGAACAAAGCTTAATCACTGGAAACAACTTTAGACCCATAGCAGCCTAGAGATAGCACTGGAAAAGTCCGCACAACAAATTCTACTAACTGGTCTTTGTCTACCACTAGTTTCCCCATGCATTTGCCTTCCCACGGACTCAATGTCCTTTTCCTTTGACTTATCACTCCTTACCACTCCTCTAAAAATTTATTGTTCCTCTGCTAAGATGCTGTATAAGCTCAAGTTCTAACCAAATCTTTGAAATTCTCATCTCTAGGTACTCCCATGTGTTACGTGTGTGATGCACATGTTAGTAAACTTCTGTTTGCTTTTCTCTTGTTAATCTGTAGTTCATCAGTCCTATTTACAGGGCTCTAGGCAGAGAACCTCAGATGGGTAGAGGAAGAGATTTTTCCTCCCCTAATAGAAGTATGTCAAATAAGTAAATTTTAAAGGTGTTAGCTAAAGCTCCTGTGCGTACTTGTATGTTTAGTCGCTCAGTCATGTCCGACTCTTTGTGACCCCATAGCTCCTCGGTCCATAGGATTCTCCAGGCAAGAATACTGGAGTGGGCTGCCATTCCCTTCTCCAGAGGATCTCCCTGACCTCAGGATCAAACTCAGGTCTCCTGCATTGCAGGTAGATTCTTTACCATCTGAGCCACCAGGGAAGTCCAAAGCTCCTACAGTATATATACAAATGTACATAATAGGCATATATCTGTGTGTGTGTATGTATACAATATAAATACATGGTATATAAATGTATCAAGACAAGCAAATTTAACATTGTACACCTTAAACTTACATGATGTTGTTGGTCAATTATATCTCAATTTAAATTTGTTTGTTTGTTTTAAAATATAAGAAGAAGGGGGACTTCCCTGGCAATCCAGTGGTTAAGAATCTGTGTTTTCAAGGCAAATTTGATTGGGTAGTCAATTTGGGTTTGATTGAGTAACAGACCCCCCGTGCTGCATGGCACAGCCAAAAATAAATAAATAAAATATAAGAAAAAACAAAACGTTTAAGGGGAAATGAACTTTTTTTCAAGTGAGATGAATTAGCCAGTGACAGCCAGCGCTCATACCTAAAGCAAACAGAAAATTGAAACACAATAGAGAAATCGTTTATTTTAAGGTAAAAGAGAGCTGCTAAGTCAAGAAGAACTGGAGAGGCTGAGACTCCAGAAAGGGAGAATTTTGAAGAGGGAGGGCTGAGTGTTGCAGCCACTTCACCCAGGTGTTAGTTGCTGATTCTGGGCATGGGCCCGAGGCTGATAATTCCATGTCTCACATCCAGGGAAGACCACTGCTATGAAACAGA
The DNA here is from genome assembly GCF_023699985.2 of Odocoileus virginianus. NCBI lineage: Eukaryota > Metazoa > Chordata > Mammalia > Artiodactyla > Cervidae > Odocoileus > Odocoileus virginianus. The sequence goes on from NC_069677.1 coordinate 9,618,742, forward strand.
CCAGCAGAGCTATGGGAGATCTGGGAGGTTCCTTTAGGGCATCTGTTAAATTCTGGGGATGCATGAGTCAAGAGTTCTAAAAACAGAAGCAGAAAGCCTCTGAAGCAGGACAGAGCCTTCCAAAATCTTGTGAGACAAGGATTAGAATTTTGGACTCACCAGGGAGATTTCTGCTGAAAATCCTGAAAAGACAAGAGCAAAACTGAGGTAGACTGAACCATACCAGAGCATAACGCAGTCTCAACTCAGCATAGGACATTGGATTCGGGTGACCAGCCACTGATTAGAAACAAAATGCTTCATAGAATTAATGTAATTTTGGTTTTATGTTGAAATATAAATGGGAAAGAATACCAAGGAGTATTCTAGATTCAAAGGGACTTATGAGAAGAATTTGTCCTAGCAGACATTGAAATCTATCAGCAACCAATTTGACACTCTTGGTATAAGAGAATATCAATAATGAGAATATTAAAATGACTCACACTTTCCCCAATACTCTCCAAAAAATTCCAGGTAGAATGAAAGTTAAATACTTAAAAGCCAAAACAAATGCACTCTCATGAATGTGAACAGACGAGCACTAGGGGAAATCATTTTTTGACTTTTGATGGAATAGAAATGAAAAAAAGATGGACAGGTTCATTACTCAGATAGTTATAGCTTTGATGGAATGAACATCAATAAAGCTAAGATCTTAAAAATCCAGAGAAATGGAGAAAATATTTGCACATAAAAGTTCAATAACTGAAAAGTATAAAGAGCACAAATAGATGGGCAAAAATACTAACTGCCCATCCAACAAATGATTAAAATTCAATCATACAAGAAGAAACATGATCTTAAATCATGATTTTAAAACTATGCAGCCAACTTTGTTGGTAAAATAGCTGTAAAATGCACCTACTGTGAAGTTTCATTTTGTACCTAAAAATAGAACAAGAAAAACTTCTGAAAAGTGATAAAACTCAAAGCCTGCAAGCCTTGAGGAAAGCAGATATCATGCATTAATGACAGCAATATAAAGGAAGCCAGTCTTTCTGAAGGGTAAAATGGCACTTTATTGAAAGAATCATAAATATGTTCCAGCCCCCCATCCCATTAAGTAATGGAATTTATCCTGAGGAAATAATGTTTAATAAAAAAACAAAAGTAGACATATACAATGTTTGTTTTATGATATTAAAATACCAAAAGAAGCTAAGATCCCAACAGTGCTGAAATATAGAAACTATTTGTGGTATATCAAAATAATATGTATACTCTAGTGATAAACTGAAGATATAAATATGGTGCAGGAAATAGGAGACATTTGGTTAAATCATGTGACATTAAAGGAATAATACCTAATTATGTATGTGCTGTGTGTTAAGTAACTTCAATCATGTCCAACTCTTGGTGAGCCTATGGACTGTAACCTGCCAGGCTCCTCTGTATTGGATACTGGGGTGGGTTGCCATCTCCTCCTCCAGGGGATCTTATCCACTCAAGTCTTGAACCCACATCTCCTTCATTGGCAGAGAGATTCTTTACCAGTGAGCCACCTGGGAGCCCAAATAAATGATTCTTGTCATTTTCCTTGTACGTTTTCTGGAATATGCATGGAAACAGGATCTCTTGGGCAGGATACAACACCAGCTAAGAAAGAAACAAAGGAAGCTCAATTGCTTTTCAGCTCAAAAGAAGGTTTGGTGTATTCAGTGGCTTTCAAATATGTTGGCAAGTTCTTATAAATACTCCTCCTATGAGGGAGTCGGGTCTATTTCTCCTTTTCCTGAATGTGAGATGGCTTTAGAGACTCGCTTTGACTCACTTCTAATGAATAGAATGCTGGAAAGGAGACACTGCATAACTTGAGGGCTAAGTCATAAAACATGGTACAACATTGGTCTCTCTCTTCTCTCTTTCTCTTTCCCTCCTTGTCCTTCTCTACATGCCTTAGGAGCTAAACTGCCACATTAGAAGCCCAGTGATCCTGAAGCTGCCAGGCTGGAGAGACCACGTAATGAGACCACATGTTCATGGTGATGCCAGAGAAGCCTGTTTTTTCAGTTGTCCCAGCCTAGGCACCAGAACTGTGTGAATAAAACAGCCTTTGAGATGACTCCAGCCTCACCGACAGTCTGACCACAATCATATGAGAGACCTTGATGAAGACTGTCTACCTGAGACCAGAATCTTGAGAGATGATAGTAACACATGATTGTCATTGTTTTATATCACTATATTTTGGGGAGGGTTATCAAACAGCAAAAGATAAATAGAATAACGTACTCAGCACTCACTGTGCCAAGAATTTTTAAAAGTTAGGTTCATTGCTGAATATAAAAATAGAATAATTTTTTAGTCACACTGCACAGCTTGTGGGATCTTAGTCCCCTGATCAGGGATTGAACCTGGGCACTCAGAAGTAAAAGTGCTGAGTCCTAACCTCTGGATCACCAGGTAATCCTCAAGAGAGTAACACAGATTGAAATTTATTTACATTCGTGCCTTGATTTCCCTGGTTATGTCAATTGGGGAAGATGAATATGGAAGATAGAGATTTTTTATTTATTTTAATTCAGGTGTATAACTGACTGACAGAAACAAAAAATTTACCAAACCTCTTCCACGGAACAAAGACTTCTAGAATGTAAGGCTTTTAACATACACACCTTCTTGTATGTTGACTAACTCACAAAACTGTACTTTCAGACCAATGATAATGTAATATCCAAATACCTTGAATTTGATACTGGAAGGAGGAAGGACACTGCTGATTTCTTCAGAAGGCTCTCTAGTTAGACTAAGAAAGACAATGGATTGAGCAGATGGCTCTTGTTCACAATTGCTGATCTGCCTTCATTCACTGGAATGAAAAGATGCTTCAAAATGTCATACCCAATCATGTATGTGTGTGTGTGTGTTAGTCACTCAGTTTTGTCTGACTCTTTGCGACCCCATGGACTGGTCAGGATCCTCTGTCCATGGAATTCTCCAGACAAGAATACTGGAGTGGGTTGCCATTCCCTTCGCCAGAGGAACCCCAGTCTTCTGCATTGCAGGCAGATTCTTTACCAAGCCACCAGGGAAGGAAATGGCAACCCAGTCCAGTATTCTTGTCTGGTGAATTCCATGGACAGAGGAGCCTGGCAGGCTATAGTCCATGGGGTCACAAAGAGTCAGACATGACTGGCACTACTAACGCTTACTTCTGTCTGATGGTCTACACCTGTAAATTGCAGTTCTCAATTACATGCTTTCCTTATTTAAAGCCAGAAGTAGCCATATTTACTCATAAAGTTAAGTGAATGAAAACTTTGTGGTTTATAAAGAAGACAAAGGATAGACTTTAAAGGGCTAAAATCCACTATTAGCCATTTCCATATAACTGATACAACCTTGGAGCAAGAGCTGGTAACGATTATTTCCAGTTCATTTTCTTCTTTTTCTCTTTCTCTTTCTTCTTCTTCTTTTTTTTTTTTTTGGCCACACTTTGTGGCTTGTCGGATCTTAGTTCCCTGACCATGGATCGACCCCAGGTCCAGTGGTGAAAGTACCAAGTGTCAACCACTGGACCGCCACGGTACACACTGGACCTGCCAGTGTATTTTCTAGGGAGCCCCAGAAGGAAGCCTTCAACTCACCTCTCATCACCCTCTCCCTACCTCCCCCATCAAACAAAGGATGGGATGCAGCTCAAGCAGTGCTTAGTGGGGAAATTATAACATCATAACATTAATGCTTATAATAAAAAAAAGAAGGGTCTCAAGTCAATGGTATAAATTTCTGTCTTAAGAAACTAGAAAAAGAGCCAGATTAACCTAAAACAAACCAAAGAAAGACAATAATAGAGATAAAAGAAGAAAGCAATGCAATCAAAAATATAGAAAGAGTAGAAGGAAAAAAAATCAATAAATCTGCAAGCCAGATCTTTGAAAATATCAATAAATTAATAGGCCTTTCTTTTTTACTATATAACAGCATAATTGAAGCATATAAAGTCAAACAGTATGTGATACTGGTTATATATTTATCTTTTTATCTTATATAACCCTGAAAATAAATTTTACTGGCAAGTACTATTAAATTTATTTTTTAAAGATGAGAAAACCAAGATTTGTAGATTTTTATTAATTTGTCCAAGGTCACATAGCTGGTAAAATACAGAATAAGTCTTTAACCCAAACCTGTCTGACCCAGGCCTCAATTATCATATTGCCCTAACTATCAGGATCTTGAAGAGGATACAAGGGTGTCTATCCAGACACCATTTTAGGAATAACTAACCTTTCTCTCAGTTGCTAGAAACATCTGCTGCTGACAGGTCGCAGCTGCATCCTTCACTGGAAGTTCATTTGAGCCTGCAGAGAACCGCCTCTGCCAAGACTGGGTGATGTTTTCAGTTGTAGACAACTGAATATAAAACTAAAAGAAGTTTTAACAACAAGGACATTTACTGACTCAGTAAGAAATCTGGAGGTAGGTAGTTCTAGGGCTGATTCTGTACCTCAGTTACGCCATCAAGGATCCAGCCTCTTTCTCTCCAATTTGCCATTCTCAGTATTTCTGAGGTGTTGGCCTTCATGGTTAAATGGCTGCAGTATCTCCCATCAACATATCCCATCTGACTGAGTGAGTGAGTTAGTGAAATTGCTCAGTTGTGTCCGACTCTTTGCAACCCCATGGACTGCCTACCATGGTAGGACAGCCTACCAGACTCCTTTGTCCATGGAATTTTCCAGGCAAGAGTACTGGAGTGGGTTGCTATTTCCTTCTCCAGGGGATCTTCCCGACCCAGGGATCAAACCTGGGTCTCCTGCATTGTTGGCAGACGCTTTACCATCTGAGCCACTAGGGAAGTCCCATTCCATCCGATTACATCCCAAAAAAGGAGGGAAAAGGGATTTCCCATTGTGTCTCTATATAAGGAGGGGGAAAAAAAGTATTTTCTAAAAGCAGAATTCCCTTTCTATCTCTTTGCCTAGAATGAATAAAATGGTCATCCCTAAACCAATTCTATGAGAAGAGAGTAAGATGAGTAAAGTTGACGTAGCCCAACCACGAGTCAAATGTGTGTCTGAAAGGGCATTTGCTTTACCTAAGCACTTTGCTCCTAACAAGGAAGGGGAGACTGCCTCTGAGAAAGCTGCCAACCTACTCAAAATGTCTGTAACACTTAGCAAGGACTAACTAAATTAAAGTGGTTATGCTGCTGCTAAGTCACTTCAGTTGTGTCCGACCCTATGCGACCCCATAGGCGGCAGCCCACCAGGCTCCCCCGTCCCTGGGATTCTCAAGGCAAAAACACTGGAGTGGGTTGCCATTTCCCTCTCCAATGTGTGAAAGTGAAAAGTGAAAAGTGATGTTACTCAGTCATATCCGACTCATAGCGACCCCATGAACTGCAGCCTACCAGGCTCCTCCATCCATGGGATTTTCCAGGCAAGAGTACTGGAGTGGGGTGCCATTGCCTTCTCCGAAAGTGGTTATAGTATAAGACAAAATGGACTTCAAGGCAATGAGAATTAATAAAGGAGAAAGTATAGCATACATTAATGACCAAAAGAAACACTTTACTTGGATGATATAAAAGTCTTGAACTGATGATATACCCTTAAATTAAGCAAAAGCAAAAGAAGATAAAGGAAAGATGGCAAAATTACAAGGGGAAATTAACATATCACCTACCACATGAGAGATCCCATTTCCCCACACCCTCACTACCACACTTTGCTATTTGAACCACATAAGTTAGAACTGTGGTGTTGGAGAAAACTCTTGAGAGTCCCTTGGACTGCAAAGAGATCCAACCAGTCCATCCTAAAGGAAATCAGTCCTGAATATTCATTGGAAGGACTGATGCTGAAGCTGAAGCTCCAATAATTTGGCCACCTGATGCGAAGAACTCACTCACCGGAAAAAGACTCTAATCCTGGGCAAGACTGAAGGTAGGAGAAAAAGGGGATGACAGAGGATGAGATGGTTGGATGGTATCACTGACTCAATGGACATGAGTTTGAGTAGGCTCTGGGAGTTGGTGATGGCCAGGTAAGCCTGGCGTGCTGCAGTCCATGGGGTCACAAAGAGTTGAACATGACTGAGCGACTAAACTTAAGTATATCCTCAGTGTATCCCTCACCAATCTGGCATGCATAGCTTAGCTTCACTGGTCTGGACATTCAAGTCAAGTGAAAGTCATTCGGCTGTGTCTGACTCTTCGAGACCCCATGGACTATACAGTCCAATTCTCCAGAATACTGGAGTGGGTAGCCTTTTCCTTCTCCAGGGTATCTTCCCAACCCAGGAATCGAAACCAGGTCTCCCATATTGCAGGAAGATTCTTTACCAGCTGAGCCACAGGGAAGCCCTTGATCTCCTTAAATGACTTTTATTTGGGGAAAATATACATTAGGAATTACTATACTGAGAGAGTGGGGGCATTGGAGACATCCCCTGTGTAAGTTTGAAGATGAAACTTCTACAAGGGACCAGAGAACAGGGAGTAAGTCTACCACCTGGTGTGTGTCCATCAGGTGACTCTCTTGAGGACTGAACTTGAAGAGGTAAAAGGCAGGGTAGCTTACCTCACTTCTCAGGTCACATCCTTTTTATGGAAGCAGTTTCGGGAGCAAAATGAGGCAAAGAGTTGGATATGAGGTGCTCACAACTCATTGATTCAGGACAGATGGGAACGCCACCCATTTCCCAGTGTATACTTCAGTGGGAGAAATGGGTGGCAGGGCAGGTGGGGAACTGTTGCTGGCTGGTAGAGAACTTGAAAGGAGGCTGATGTTAGGTTATAGAAGTTTGTAGAGAAGTTGAAAGTGGAAACTTAGATGAAGTGGAGAAAGGGAAGTTCAGCCCAAAATGCAGATATGGGTTGTTCTATTAAGATCATGTGTGACTCTCAGTTGGCAAGAGAAACAAAGAACAGCCATGTAAACGTGGCCACATCTCCGCTGGAGTCTGCTCTCGCCCAGGCCCTGACAGGATGCTTGCTTTCTTGGAAGGAAGTGAGTTTCAGGAAGCAAACACCCCATGGAGACAAAGAATTGAGAGAGAGTAAGCACACTGCTGGAGGGGGGAGGGTGTGGGTTCAACCAGCGGAAGTAGTCTAAACAACTGAGGAGAAAAGACAAAGTACTTCAGGGGCCAATGATGCTTGCAAGTTGTTACTCTTAGAATTATTTTTCTCTTTGGCTTTTAACACCTGACATCCTGATCCCTCTGATAGATTCTTTCCAGTGACGATACAGAAGGAACACTGAGCAGACCGTGTGTGACAAAATACACTGCTAATAATTAAAACAATTCTTGAAAAAAAAATCCAGAAATGGCTTGCCACAACTTCTACTACAGTTTCAGTTTCACTCTGATTTTACTTTTTGTAAAAAGATGGTGTAAGGAAAAGGATAAAGCTGTTTGCCCAGTTCTGGATTCCCAAACTGGTTAGAGGAGGGTGCTAATTTGAGCTGTGGTTTGGAATGAAAGGTGCCAATGCCCTGAAAGGAAACAGTCACCAGTGTGTTGCAGGAAGAGGGACCCATTCCAGGACCCGAAACTGGGCTCTTGTCTAACACTTGGAAATGAATTGTCCGAGGAAACACATGTGCTGACAAAGCAAGAGATTTTATTGGGAAAGGGTGCCTGGGCAGAGAGCAGTAGGGTAAGGGAACCCAGGAGAACTGCTCTGCCACGTGGCTCAAAGTCTCAGGGGTTTCATGGTGATGGGATTAGTCTTTCCGGGTTGTCTTTAACCAATCCTTCTGACTCAGAGTCCTTCCTGGTGGTGCACACCTTGTTCAGCCAAGATGGATGCCAGAGAGAAGGATTCTGGGAGGTGGTTGGACATGTGGTGTCTCCTTTTGACCTTTCCTGAACTCTTCTGGTTGGTGGTGGATTATTAGTTCTGTGTTCCTTACCAGAACCTCCCATGGTAAAACAGCTCATGCAAATAGATACTATGGTGACTGGCCAAGGTGGGCAGTTTCACTCAGCGTGCTTCTCCTAATGACTGTGTGCCTGAAAGCCCTGAGAGGCCCTTCTGCGTACTCCCCACTTCCTCCTACTGGGGTCCAGGATGGTTTGGACTGGATGACAAGCGCCACCTGCAGGAGGAAAGCTGAAAGTAGGAGAAAATATCTGAATACTGTTTAGCATTACTATGGATCAGAAATAAAAGCCCTGTAACGGTAAAGAATCAGCCTGCAACTCAGCAGACCTGGGTTTGATCCTTGGGTACGGAAGATCACCTGGAGAAGGAAATGGCAACCCACTTCAGTATTCTTGCCTGGAGAATTCCATGGAGAGAGGAGCCTGGCAGGTTGCAGTCCGTAGGATCGAAAAGAGTCAACATGACTGAGCGACTAACACAAACTCTTTGGTCCGTCTCTGGTTCTCTTCCTGAAATTTAGTTTCATTATGATATGATACATGAGGTCCAGCCCTGCAGGGAATAGAAGCTCAACTTTTGGCAGATTCTAAGAGGCCTCATCACCTTCTTCACAGATAAAACAAAATCCATCAGGAGAGAATTTCCAGACCTTCCTATCAGCAGTCATTCAGAATCATCTACTTCTGTACTCCGTGTTTCTCTAGTGGCTCACTGGTAAAGAATCCAGTTGCCAACACAGGAGATGCAGGTTCAATCCCTGGGTCAGGAAGATCCCCTGGAGAAGGAAATGGCAATCCACTCCAGTATTTTGCCTGGAAAATCCCATGGACAGAGGAGCCTGGTGGGCTACAGTCCATGGGGTCACAAAGAATCAGACACGACTTAGCCACTAACAACAATTTAACTTCTGTACTCTAGCTCCTCCTTCCTGGTGCAGTAGGAAAAGGGTCCCCTCTTTGGGCTAGTGCCTCTAGGATTCCCTCCCGCCTTCTCCCACAACCTATGTCCTAGACCTTCCTTTTACTTTTCTAACAATATTTAAACATTTCTAAGATTCTTCAATTCCATCTTAAATATATTTTAAAAGCCAAAAAACAAAAATAACAATTCCCTGATCCTATAACCCTGTAAGCTGCTGTCTAACTTCTTCCCTTTCACAGTCACACATCCAGAAAGAGCTGACAACGCTTACTGTCTCCAATCCCTTCCCTTCCCTTCGGTCCTCTGTCCACTGCCCTCTGTTCCCTCCTCACCAGAAGACAGTGCTTACCAGGTCCTCAGAGTCCAATAGACATTTCTCTCACCTGATGTACTGGTTGTATTTGAATGATGATCCCTCCTTTGTATTTGAAATACTCCTTCACTACGGGTCAAGGTCAAGGATACACACAATCCTAGCCTCTCTCTCACCTTAATGCTCCCATTGGATAGATGCCACTTTTATCTAGTCAGTTGCTCAGGCCATGCATGGAGGAACAGGGAGTCATGCTTGAGTGTCTTCTCTTGTTGCCCACATCCTTCGGCAAGCCCAGTATCAATTTGGAACCCCAGCCCTTCTCAGTCCTCCTTGGCCAGCACCCTGGTCTCAGCCACCCTCATTTCCCACCTGACACTACAGCAGCCACTTGGCTGGCCCCCTGCCTCTACTCTGGTTACCTCAGAGCAGCTCAAGGGATCCCATACAAGCATATCACGCGGAACTCCCCTCTTGCCCAATGCCCAGGGTTATCTGTAATCATCCTTAGGCTTCAGGTTACATGTTTCCTCCCCATAAACCCTCCCTGAGCCCCCCATACCTAGGCTAGGAGGCCTGATTTGTTCTGGGAACACCTGCATATTCCTTCCAACAACACTTACTCCACTGTGTTCTAAGTCCTTGTGTCCCCATGGTTTCATGAGCTCAGTGAGGGCACAGACTGTGTCTGCCTGTCCAACCCATTCAGAGTGCATGGCACCTATAAAAATTTCTATTAAAAACAGCTGTTAATGTACTGTTCCCCTCATTTCTAAATATAGAATATTAACAGGTCAAGGAACAAAATGCAAAAGTAGGGAAGCAAGGTAAAATTCTGACAATTGTTGAAAGAAGGCTGAAAATGGGCCCCAAACATTCTAAAGAATCACAGTTTGTAAAATGGCGGCCTGGGGCAAAAATGAAGCTTTTTTTTTTTTTTTTTTGTACAAGGTCTAGTGACTCAGAGCGGCTGACTTCATCTGTGGCTTAGGTGAGTAGCAAATGGTGCCTGAGCTTAGGGTCGCGGGTATAAAGATGGAGGGAAGCCCCAAGGCGATGCCAGCTTCTGCCATGGTTCACGGATGAAAAAGTGAAGGATGGGAGGCGGAGTGAGGGAAATGGTGGTTTCTAGTCCAACTTGGGCCAGCCGTTTACAGCCAAAGGCAGAAACTAACGGCAGGAGGAGTGTTCTGGGAAACGAAAGCGAAAGAGGCTTAACAGCTGGTAGTCGGGGAGGAACCGGTAGTCCGAGCTGGGCCGGCAGATGAGGATGGCTGCGGCCGGCTCCTTCCCGCTGCTGGTCGAAGGGTCCTGGGGCTCCCAGCCCCCGAAGAACTTGAGCACCAAGTTGCAGATGTACTTCCAGAGCCGGAAGAGATCAGGAGGCGGGGAGTGTGAAGTCTGCCAGGTGCCGGGAAGCTCGAACCGCTTCCTGGTGCTCTTCTACCCGGACGACGGTGAGAGGGGCCAGGGGTGCGGGGGAGAGGGCAAGCTGGGCTCTTCTTCCAGGGAAATCTGGGGCTCGAGGGCACGGCGGGAGAATCCGCCCGGCTCGGCAGCCAGTATAGTTAAGCCCATGGGGTGCGAGGCGCAGAATAGACGAGGTGGTCGAGGTGGTCTAGGGCGCCGCAGTTCCGCCTGCGCTGCGCTTCCAGGCGCTGCAGGAGGTGCGGCAGCCAGCGCAGGTGAGTGAAATAAACATCAGTCACGGTGTGACTGAAGGGCTTTCCTGGTGGCTCAGAGGTTAAAGCGTCTGCCTCCAATGTGGGAGACTCGGGTTCGACCCCTGGGTTGGGAAGATCCCCTTGAGAAGGAAATGGTAACCCACTCCAGTATTCTTGCCTGGAGAATCCCATGGACGGAGAATCCCATGGACGGAGAATCCCATGGACGGAGGAGCCTGGTGGGCTACAGCCCACTGGGTTGCAAAGAGTCGGACGCGACTTCACTCACTCACGGTATGACTGAAGGGGGCTGCCAGAGAGCTGGTGGACATTTTACAGGGCTACATCGTGCAGTGGCATCGTGTGTTAATGGCGGAGTTGCAATGCCATTGTCTTCTTCCTATGAAAGCGGCAGTTCTGAAACTCCAGAGCTTCATGGGAACACAAGTTGAAGTAAGTGATCCAAAACAAGAAGAAGTGCTGAACTGCCGATGTCTAACCACCCTTGGACTTCCCTGGTCCAAGTATTAAAGAATCCACCTGCCAGTGCAGGAGATGTGGTTTGATCCCTGGGTGGGAAAGATCCCCTGGAGGAGGAAATGGCAACCCACTCCAGTATTTTTGCCTGGGAAATCCCATGGACAGAGGAGCCTGGAGGGCCCCAATAGTGCATGGGGTCGCAGAGAGTCGGACACAATGGAGCAACTGAACACAATTTGAAGGAAAGAGAGTCTCCTGGGAGAGTCACATCTAAACTGACTCCTTAGAGTGAATTCAGTTCTTGAGAGGTGAGATGTAGGCGAGGGCTGTTCAGATGGGAGCTGGTGGCAGTGCTGGGGGCAGGAGAACAAAGGCTCTCGAGGGAAGTGCCCAGCTCCCCGGGGGTAGCTTTGGTTTGAGGAGTGCATCCTGTCTTTATCCCTGTGCACATGCGAGTTCTGGAGACCAACATGAAAAGAACATGTGGGGTTTGGGCAATTTTATAAGATTACAAAGAGGATGCTTGTAATTTTAAAAATCTTAGGCCTTCTCATTAAACCTTTTTACAAAGAAGTGGGGTGCAAATTAAGACTAATAGAAAGTTGGGTTGAGATGAGAGAGGGCCTTGCATGATATGCTAAGGAGTATGAACTTTCCCCCACACGTAGGCAATGGAGGGCCATACACTTTTCAGGAGATAAATTTGGATGCAAATAATACAGTGATTTCTGTTGGGAGAGACCTTGGACATTAGATCTGAAGAAGATCATGCCATGTCCAAGTGAGGACCAGTGAGGCCTTGAATAAGGAAAGTTAGCATGGGGATGAAAGATGCATTCTTTCTACTGTTCTGGATCTTGTAGCTGATTCTACAGGAATAATAGGTGTTCACTTGATGGAGAGAGAGAGCCCCTGTGCTTTCTGTTATTTATTTACATTTTGGAAAAAAATTTATTTGCATTGCTTCCATTTTTCTACTGTAGTATTAGGACTTGACATAAGCATTATTCTTCTACCTCCTGTTTACAGTTCACTCAGAATATTACTGCAAATATAGTATATAATTTTTAAAAACTTATGGGGAACTGCAGTTTTTGTTTTTCTTTCCTCTTTACAGAGGAGATCTCAAAATCATCCAACTTAAATAAAAATTTATATGGACATTTTCTGTATCTCTTATTTTTTAGATGGGGAAGGAAGGAGTGATATTCTAAGTTGATTGAGTTTTCAGGGGGAAATTCCCTCCCCATAGGTAATTGAATGGGGCTTCCCTAATAGCTCAGTTGGTAAAGAATCTACCTGTAGTGCAGGAGACTCCAGTTTGCTTCCTGGGTTGGGAAGATCTGTTGGAGAAGGGATAGGCTACCCACTCCAGTATTCTTGGGTTTCCCTTGTGGCTCAGCTGATAAAGAATCTGCCTACAATGTGGGAGACCTGGGTTCGACCTCTGGGTTGGGAAGATCACCCGGAGAAGGGAAAGGCTACCTACTCCAGTATTCTGGCCTGGAGAATTCCATGGACTGTACAGTTCAGGGTCGCAAAGGGTTGAACACAACTGACTTTCACTTTCAAGCTTAGAGGCTTAGGAAGCCCTGAGAACAATTGGAATGCTCTAGGGCAGGGAAGGAATGGCAACCCACTCCAGTATTCTTGCCTGGAAAATCCCATGGACAGAGGAGCCTGGTGGGCTACAGTCCACAGGGTTGCAAGAGTTGGACACGACTGAACGACTTAACTAATTAAGGGCAGGGATGTAAAAATGAAAGAATAAAACCCCAAAATAGAAATGAATTCACAGGTGAATCCCTGTGAAGTGTGACAGAAGAGATGTGGGCATGGATCAGGAGACGAGCTTGACTCAGAGCCCTTAAAATAATGTCAAAAAGTTTTCCAAGGATTAATTTCACCAAGAAATGCTCTAAAGGGTATCTGTGCAATGTAAGTCTCCCCCCCCCCCAGCGCCCCCCGCCCCAGCGCCCCCCCCCCCACCCAGTGGGCCCCCCCCCCCCGCCTGCCCTTTAGGGACACTTCTTTCTTCTTTAGAATTCCATTATCCTCAAGAGTTGTCCTCAAATTGGGGCCACAGACCCCCTCCATCCAAATTGCAACAGGTTAACAGGCACATTTCCAACTTTGTCCTAGAGACTCAGGTACCCTGAGGATGGAGTGGGTGAGAATCTGCATGTTTAACCCCAATTCACTGAAGTTTGGGAGTTTCCAGGTGGTGCAATGGTAAAGAACCCACCTGCCAATGCAGGAGACATAAGAGACATGGGTTCAATCCCTGGGTCAGGAAGATCCCCTGGAAGAGGAAATGGCTGCCCACTCCAGTGTTCCTGCCTGGAGAATCCCATGGACAGAGGGGCCTGGTGGGCTATGGTCCATGGGTCGCAAAGAGTTGGACATGACTGAAATAACTTAGCACAGCATTAAAATTTGAGAATCCCTGTTGTTTTTTGATGACTCTGAACAAAAAGAAATGATTGTAGGAAATACAAACCTCATAAAAATACAAACAGCAAAAATATAATTGTGTGAAGATAATATCACTCTGTTCTAGTTCTCAAAGCAGAAATGATTTCAGTTTCCCTGCCTGATTTCTTCCTTCCTACCTCCCAGCCCACTTCCTCCCTTCCTCCACCCCTAGACTTCTCGAATGTCCCTCTTGCAGTACCCCTTGCACAGACACTCAAACTTAGTTCAACTCAAATCTTTGTATGGTCAAAGTTCTTAGGGAGTGGAAAGTCCCTATTCAGTTTTGGTTTCCTACCAGAGGAATGGCTTTCTCAACAGCACATGGTCAGGAGTTAGAAAACATCGAATGACTTACCCCATCATTGCCCCAAGGGCAGAGTTCTTCTCTCTCGGCAACACCCTCTGCACTCCACAACAGGAAATGGCCCCAACAGATGCAGGCCCATAGTGTAACACAGCTTGGGCGTTATCATTTACTTAAGAAGAATGAGCCCCAAAGCACTTCTCTGTAGAAATTAGTGGATAGGAAGCAAACTCTCTGGAAGCTCTATTGTTTTATATAATTGGCTGAATTTCTGGAAAGTCAAGTGTAAATTACCTTGTGAGATTTAAAATTCTGTTTCAGATGTGCATATTTGTCATCTTTTTTTGGTCATAATTTGACTCCTTATTATTGTCAGCTTCTTTGAGGTAAGGGAACCCAACTTCTCCTTAAATATAATTACATATGGATGGTCTGAGATTGATGCACAAGATAGCCTGTCCACATGGTAAAGGTGATGATGGTTGTTGTTTAGTTGCTAAGTTGTGCTGACTCTTTGTGACCCCAGGGACTGTAGCTTTCTAGGTTCCTCTGTTCATGGGTTTCTCCAGGCAAGAATACTGGAGTGGGTTGCCATTTCCTTCACCAGGGGATCGAACCCATGTCTCCTGCATTGGCAGGTGGATTCGTTACCACTGAGCCACCAGGAAGTCCAAGGGTGGTTAGACGTCACCATTTTATCTCTTTTCCTCCCAGATTCACCTTCTCCTTATTTTGGATCACTTACTGACACTGCTACCATCTGTTCTCTTAAAATAATCATGCCCATACATATTACACACAATCTCAGAATAGGTTGACACATGTAGATGCCTGGAGAGGACTTTTCCAAACTATACGGAATGCAACACAGAGGTCCATGACTCTAGATAGTTTGGCTTACAAAACAGCCTGCTGTCTGGGCTCAGGGGTCTTATCCGGTCCTTAGTCCTCACTTCAGCTTAGGACAGCCCATTATGAGTCCATGCAAAAACACTCACCCTCCTCATAAAGAGTGAAATTAGAGTCTGGCATTCCATCTCATATTGTTTTTGAGGCCTGTTTCTGAGGTGGCATCCAGTGAAGGCATCACCTCCCTCATCCTCTTCATGGATGGTTGAAGTGGGAAAGCTACTCAAGACCTTCTTTAAAAATATATATATTTTTTTCTTGGCTGCCCTGGGTCTTCATTGCTGTACATGGGCTTTTTCTAGTTGCGGTGGCTTCTCTTATTGTGGAACACAGGCTCTAGGTGCTTCGGTTTTAGTAACTGAAGCATGTGGGCTCAGCAGTTGTGGCTCCAGGGCTCTGGAGCTCAGGCTTAATAGCTGTGGTACATGGGCTTAGCTGTCCCAAGGCATGCGAAATCTTCCCAAACCAGGGATCTAACCAGTGTTCTCTGCATTGGCAGACAGATTCTTGACCACTGGACCACCAGGGACATCCCTCAAACCCTTCTTAATGAAAGATTCTGCTTATATCTTTGGCCTCAGCAGGCAACCACATCAGAATACAACTTGGCAGCCCAACATCCATGACAGAGCCACACCTGTGACTGCAAGGCACTCCCAAAGGTTCTCCTTCACCCTGACCTCTTTGCGCCACCTGCCTATGTTGGCCATGCCTTCCCCTCTAAGCTCAGCCGCTCCCTGTTCTCCATGGTCTCAGATACCATGGTCTCTGATTTTCCTTTCTCTCTCTAGCTGCTCTTATGGGTATCACAAAATTCATTCACAGACACTGCTTCACTTGATGAGACTGAGACTCAAGAGGTTAAAATATTTTCTCAGTGACTCAGCTACTTCATGGCAGAGTTGGAATTTTAATTAAGGTCTTTAAACTTATGTCCACTGTTCTTTTTTTTTTTTGCACTACAGCTCAGATGCCAAATGTGCTAATTCTTTTTTGTATTTTGTAAGAATCTTTCCCATCCCTCTTTTGCTATTCCTTTTACTATCCTAGGTAAGGCTCTTATCACAGGTTAAATAATTGATTGAAATACCTTTTTAAGAGGGCTGCTCTCCATTCTGCTCATTGTCAGCTGAGCCACTTTTCTAAAACATGGTTTTCATAATGTCATATCTTAGTATCAGTAGTTCACAGTGAGAGATGCTTTAATTCTTTCCCTTCATTGTAGAACAAATATTGCTACCTTTCTGAGTGCCCACTGAGCAAAGGGTACTGTACTAAGTTCTTTATGATGTTTCTTCAGTCTAATCCATGTAACACATAAGATAGTCTTCATTAATTAATAGACAAGAAAACAGATTTTGTCAGTAAAGCTTATTCAGGAACATGCTCAGGGTTAAAAAAAATAATAAAAAGGAAATTTAAAGATAGAATTCAAATCTGTGTCTGCTTGCTAAACTTTTCCTCTTTCCATCATACATAGCCTCTCTTGAGAAGTTGACCAGGCCACTGACAGATGATGATGAAACCTATGGAAATCATAGAATAATTTTGTTAATAAAGATTGCTTAACAGCTTTTCTAAAAAATTTCAGTTCGGCAGCGAGTTCTGGAGCGAGAGAGCCATGAGTTAGAATGGCCAGGAAAAGGAACATTCAAGTTAACTGTCCAGTTTCCCACAGTCCCAGATGAAGTCCAGGAGGGGAAAATTCCCACAAAGGTAAGTATAGTGGTGATTACAAGGGAAGTCAGGTGTTCTCCCAAGGTATGTGGGGATGGGAACAATGATGAGGAAAACATAGTGGAATGAGAAGTATAACTTGCACTGGGGTGAGAAAAGCAATTTATAGATGTGGAGGGAGTGAGAGTGGTGATGGGGTAATGGGAGAGGAAGCACTTTTTCTTTGTTTTGAAAATTCAAGATTGAGGAGCTAACAATAATGATGGTTTGAGTTGTAAAATCTTGGGTTCGTTCATCCTAAGTACCTAATAACCTGGAACTTGCCATATTTGTTTTATTTTTACATGGTTTAGAGGGGTGAGTGATCTATACTCCATGTATTAAGTATTTCCTCAGTTGTAAAATGGGATAGTAATAGTGTTGACCTCTTTGGTTTATTGTATTGTTGTGAGGATTAAATGACACAGTAAAGCACTTGACCTAATGCTTGTTAATAGTAAACACTCAATAATTGTTAAATAGGGAAAAGAACATGAGCTGCATTATTTCTCTGATTTAGGTCTTACCACCAACATTTGGTGTTCCTTTGGAGTTTTGTGACTCATTTTTACCTGTGATTTGTGTGCTAAGTGGATATGCCATGAAATGTGAGGTATATTCAATAGCATCATTGCCTGAGTTTTTAGTTATCATTTCTGTAGACCCTACATCTTCAGGCTGGCCCTAGGGACATTTTCTTAATGTAAATAAATTATTAGTAATTTATTAATGCTACTTTATTGTTTGGATTTCAGGAATCCAAGATCAAAGAACAGGTTGAAGAATCAGGTAACTTCCATTTATCAGGCAGTTTTGTTTTTACTAAACACTTTGCATTACAGAGGTCACCCTTCTCTTGTTGACTTCATAAGGCAGGGTTTGCTCAGCTGAGAGATGCTTTGGGCTGCATCATCTCTATCCTCTCAGCCATCTGCTCAGTGGCTGCCTCTTGAGTTCTAAGGGTTCAGATCAGAAGGATGGGAACAACTCTCTCTGTGGGGACTGAGAGTACCTTGCAATTGATGGGAGAATAAAGAGGTACCTGTAGGTGGATGAAGTGACCTTTAGAGTCTACCTATGCCCAATCACCTGTTGAGAAGCAGGGACATGACATGACAGTGGGAGTTGTATGCAGCTAAGTCAGTTGGCACTGCTTTCTGAGCACTGGGTGCAGGATATGAGTGCAGCCCTCCAGATCAGCACTTATCACATCTGATGTAGGAAACAGCCAGCAATCCAGCAGCTATTGTGGACTCTGCTACTTGACTTGTGTCTGGGTGTTGGCCTGCGTGCCACCTGACGTTTGTTAAAGAAGACACAAGTTTTCCTGGCTAAGCATGCTGTTCTAAATGGGAGGAAGATGAACTGGGCTAAATGGCCAAGCGGGAAAGAGAAGGTGATCCATATATCCAAACCTTAGGGAAAAGGAATTCCCAAGAAAAGTTTAAATATTGTCCTCTAAAATTGAAATTTTCTTAAGAACATGTTTAGATTTTTGCAACTTTCCTTGAAAATGGCTATGGGATGAGAACTGCCTTAACTTGGCAAAATGCCTGGATAGGAATGTATAGGTTGTTTTTACCTAACATGAATGTACTATTAAACTGTAGAATATTGTATGCATGGTTGAGAAGCTCCTGCTTCTTATGAGACAGGAATTTTTTTGTCTCTTTAGAGGAAGTTCTGCTTTCTGTTCTTCAGATATGGCTCGCCCAACTCCCAGTATTTGTTCACTGTAACTCCCTAAACCTTTATCTGTTTCTTGAAAGATTCCTTGTATGCTGTACCTTCAAGCTGAATTTTGTACCAGAAAGTGGTTTTATATTTGTAGTACATTTATATCTGTACCATTTCTGGAATTAATGAAGTCTGTGTTTCTTATGTTTTCCTAGATTTCAGCCGTTATCAGTAAGCCTTCCGGGCAACATTAGGCTATTAGTAGTTAGGATTCTGAGGAGTCAAAGTTATACACAGATACTTGACTATGCAGGGGGTTGGGCTCCTAAAACCCATGTTATTCAAGGGTCAACTATATATGTAACTCTTTATGGTCACAGTGGAGAGGTACAAGCTGACTGGGGTGTTTGCTATTCCATAAGTTTGAGGTATACACATAATTCTCTGTGCCATTTTATCTTCCATGTGCATTCCTTAGTCATTCGCTGTAAGAATCCTTTTTTCTCTCCAGTGATTGGAAATTATTGTAATATGGTGCTGTGATAGAAATATATGTCAAGTGTTATGAAAAGCAAGGCAGGTTCCTCAGAGAAACAAGGCAGAAAAGAGTGTAATAAAACTGAACATAATCATAATCAGCATCATATCAAATACTACTTTTTATTTTTAACTAAGTTAAGCTGAAAGTCTTCTAAGATCCATTTTTCCCCAATTCTTAATCTTTCTTTATTTTAGTTTTATTGAGATATAATTGACATGTTACTTGTGTAACTTGTGTTACAAGTTACAAAGGAAGAAGGCAGTGTAATTAGCCTGTGATAAGTTTTTTACATTTATTTATTCTTTATTGAAGGATAATTGTTTTACAGTATTTGTTGGTTTCTGTCAAACATCAACATGAATCAGCCATAGGTATCCATATGTCCCCTCTTTCTTGAACCTCCCTTCCACCTCCCTCCCCACCCCACCTCTTTAGGTTGTTACAGAGCCCTGGTTTGAGTTCCCTGAGTCATATAGCAAATTCCCATTGGCTATTTATTTTACATATTAGCCTATGGTAATTTATTTTGCTAAGAACATGATAGATAAATCTAACATCTTGTACCCTTTTGTCTCCCTAAAATCAGATGCATCAAAAGAACTAGAGGAAGACCTCTCTCTCAGTAGAAGATCAGAAAAAGAGGAAGACACCCTGAAAGAATGTGAAGATATTTCCTCTTTGGTTGCATTTGAAAATCTCATGGCAGATGTGACTGATGTGATGTTACTCTTGTTAGTGGAGAATATAAGTGGCCTGACGAATGATGACTTTAAATTGGAATTTATACGAGACTTTAATATGGCTGTAGTTACCTTTCAGACGAATACCGGTAAGATCAAGTGATGCTCCATTTGTCAGCCTTCTTTGCATTACACTTTGGGGTTTGGAACACCTAGCTTATGGAACATCTCTGAAAGCTTCATTCTTTCTAATAGCATGTCAGGCTCCTCTGTCCATGGAATTCTTCAGGCAGGAGTGGGTTGCCATTTCATTCTCTAGGGGATTTTCCTGACCCAGGGATCAAACTTGGGTCTCTTGAATTGCAGGCAGATTCTTTATCATCTGAACCACCAGGGAAGCCTCTCTAGTAGCTAGTAAGTTAATATTGATTTCTTATTTTGAAAGAGAAGCAAATTAATCTTGAAACCAAATTCTGCTATGTTTAATAAACTTTATTGTATGAGTTGTGTGTATGTGTGCATGTGTGTGTGTGTGTGAGAAAGAGAAGCAGACAGAGAGAGGAGTGAGACAGAAGTAACACACCAAATAGAAATCTAAAGTCTCAGGTTATTAAAGAGATTCCAAGCAGAGGACTCATTGTTGCCTGTGTGTTATCTCACTGAGAGGAGTAAATATTGATCTGTGTTACTTAACTGGACTTATTGGAGAGTAATAGTAATAGCAGTAAACATTCATATAGTGCTACTGTAAGTCAGGTACTATGCTAACTCTGTTCCATGTATCAATTTATTTGTTCCTTTCAACAACCTTCTGAGGTCATTATTGTCCCTCATTTTACAGTGGGGGAGACAGAGATGCTAGTACCTGGAAGAGCTAGACTTGAACTGAGGCAGCCCACCTCTTTAGAGCCTGTTCTCTTATTCCCTTTACCATATATTTCCTTAGTACTTGCATGGTTATCATATATGCAGGGATGAGTAAATGCAGGTGCTGCAGAAAGTGCATGCTCTTTAAGGTCTGTGTGGGGAGTCTGTGGAAAGTTTCTGAAATTGGAAGAGTTATCTGCAGAAGACAAGGAAATTTTCCAATTCCAAGCCCTCACTATTCCATGGTCATGGCAGTGGAATGGTTGATCTTAACCAGCACAGGTTCAAATTTATGATTATTTCTTATAAAGGTAAAACTAAGTCGACTTGCTTTTGTTCACTGAACAAAAATCTTGCATACCTACTAGGTGTGAGGTACTAGTCTAGGAGCTGTGGGTACAAAGGTGAATAATTCTTGGTTCTGGCTCTTGAGGAACTCATATGGGGCAGGAAGAAACCCATTCATAAGTCAGTAATGAAGATGCAGGAGGAAAAGCTGCTTTTCTCAGCTGTGAACAGCAGGTTGTGGGGAATGGGAGGAAAGGGGACCCAACGTGGTGACTTGGTTTTCTTTGATGTCTGTACTCCGGAAGTAACAGGCTACCAGATCTCAGATATGCTGGGCTGTTTATACACCCTACTAGTCCCTGTACCCGAAACGTTTCCTCCCCTTGCGTGCTCAGTTGCTCAGTCATGTCCCACTCTTTGCAAACCCAGGGACTGTAGCCCGTCAGGCTCCTCTGTCCATGGGATTATCCTGGCAAGAATACTGGAGTGGGTCCAGGAGATCTTCCCAACCCAGGGATTGAACCCCAGTCTCCTGCACTGGCAAGCAGATTCTTTACCACTGAGCCACTTGAAAAGCCCCTTCCTCCCCTTATCTCCCTGATAAACTCTTCTTCATCCTTCAAAACTCAGATCAGTGACTACTTACTCTGGGAATCCTTGTCTGATTCCCAGTCTTAGTTTTCCCATCTCATTTGATCCCCAAATAGGCCATTTGTTTGCTTTCAAGACTTCTTCCCTCTTGGATGGTGAACTTTCAAGGACCTGTTACATTCATCCCTGTATCCCCAGATCCTAGCATGATGTCTTATACATCATGGACTCAACTATCAATATCTAATAATTTGAAAGAGGTAATTGGACTGAGTCCAGAAGGAGGAACAGGAGCAGGATGAAAACTTTGGAGAAGGGCATTTTAGGCGCAGGGAATTATATATGCAAAGGCAAGAGAGAATGGAGTTTTTGAAAGAATGACTGGGTTGTGTGACAATATGGAAAATAAAATAAATGGAGGTAATAAACAGGGGTGATGTTTAGAAATTAGTTTGGGGTCAGATAGCCAAGGGCATTGTAAGCCTCGCTAAGGAGCTTAAACTCATGCCTGCAAGTGATGGGGAGCCATTTCAGGACTTGAGGAAAGAGTGAAATAAGATTTGTGTTGTAGAGATGCATTCAGGTAGTGATGTCAAGGAGGGGTGGAGAGAGCTATGACTAAAGGCAGGGACATGACTCAGTGTCAGCAATCCCGGTAAGACATTCCTGTTTGCACTGTTTTTCAGAAGCTTCCAGAGAATCTATAGGCATATAGATTCTCCTGTGGGAATTAAAATCTTGCATTTAAAAATTGAGTGCTTAGCCTGCTTCCTTTTTCTCAATTAATCTTCAGACAGTTTCTTCTATACAATATAAAGATATAATTTTTTGATTGATTAATTATGGTTTGTAGATGCCTTGAAATTTGTTGGTGAATGTCCCAAGCACCATTCAGTGAAAAAACTTCAGCTTTCTGCAAGACTTCTGGAAGTGACAAGAACAATTCGAGTTGAAAACCTGCCACCTGGTGTTCATGACAGTGATTTAAAATGTTTATTTGAAAATCCTCATAATGGAGGGGGAAGAGTTGCCAGCATTGAATATTTCCCTGAGGAGAGTTCAGCACTGATTGAATTTTTTGACAGAAAAGGTAATATCTATTAATCTTAATTTTGTAAACCGTACCTGGCATAACTGAAAATATTGTAGTAGATCTTAACAGTTAAAAGTTTTATTAAAAAAAAAAAAGTTTTATTTTTTCTTGGAAATCCAAGTAGTAATCCTGTATATCCGGTATGTGATACTTGGTGAAACTAGTGATTTGAAATTTGGAGAAAAAATGTCAAGTTTTTGAAAGATATAAGGAAATTCTCTCATGAGTCTTTACTTACGATAGACTGAAAAATATATAAAAATTATAAAAATATATAATTCTTAGAGTCTTTGAGATATTGTTTTTAAAGAGGTGATCTGTGTTTTAGCTCTACGTTTGATAGAAATTCTCATTAATTTCAGCAAGTAAAGATATACTCAGAAACACACACAGTTTCTATAAAGTATCTTTACTTCCCTTTTCACCTGCCAGTGTCATCATTCAGAAGTTAACAGTGGTGGTTTCACATGCTCAGTGGATGCCTGTAGGATCATTCTTTGTGGCAACTCTGAAAACGTCATTCCGCTGAACCTTCGGGAAGCACTTCTGAGGGTTTCTTAGACATAGATTGCCAGTTCTCTAAGGCATGTGCAAAGTCAGCTAGGAGATTTTGCTGATGTTCAGAGGTCAGGCTGAGGAGGAGGAATTAGGGAGCCAGTCTTTTTAGGGGAAGAAAGGATGTTATGCTTGGGATTAACGGAGGGAGCATGAAACAGAATCATGTGGAATGCCACTTACTTAAACTGTTTCATGGGGGGTACTTGGAGGAAACTCCTTTTAGTGTTTGTGTGTTGGGAAATTGCAGTGAAGGTATGGTTTCACTGGGGCAAAGGGACAAAAGAAGAGCTTCTGTTGCATGTGCGTTAAATCTCTGTCTGGCCTTGGGCCCAAGGAGAAAGCTACATAAAGCTATTACTCTACAAGTTAACCTCATGTAAGCTGGGAGTTGACAGCTATGAAGCTTTCAAGCATCTTGAGGGCATCTTGGGTGTGTCCTCAGAATGTCTATGCTACATATGTATGTATAATACTGGAAACTATTTTATTCCGGTTTATTTTATGCTAGACCACATCTGAAGGGCACTCTCAAAGGTTACTCTTTGCCCTGACCTCTTTGCAACATCTGACTATATTGACCACACCTCCTGTTCAAAACTCACTCATTTCCCATTTTCTGTGCCTGAGATACACTGATTTTCCCTTTTTCTGGCTGTGCCTTCTTATGATTATGACTTATGTTTTCATAGCTCTACAGGGTGCTACCAAGTGCATGCATAGACACTGCTAATGGGCACTGCTATTAGATTACTGTGATCTGATGATACTGAGGCACAGGAAGGTCAAATAACTTGACCAAGGTTACACAGCTAGTAAGTAACAGAGCCAGGATTTGAACCTGAATCTGGCACCATAGATGGGGAAACAATGGAAACAGTAACAGACTTTATTTTTTTGGGTTCCAAATCACTACAGATGGTGATTGCAGCCATGAAATTAAAAGACATTTGTTCCTTGGAAGAAAAGCTATGACAAACCTAGACATCATAATAAAAAGCAGAGACATCACTTTGCCCACAAAGGTCCATCTAGTCAAAGTTATGGTTTTTTTAGTAGTCACATATGGATGTGAGAGTTGGGCCATAAAGAAGGCTGAGCACTGAAGAATTGATGCTTTTAAACTGTGGTGTTGGAGAAGACTCTTGAGAGTCTCTTGGACTGCAAGGAGATCAAACTAGTTAATCCTAATCAGTCCTAATTATTCATTGGAAGGACTGTTGCTGAAGCTTCAATACTTTAGCCACCTGATGGGAAGAACTGACTCATTGGCAAAGACCCTGATGCTGGGAAGGATTGAAGGCAGCAGGAGACGGGGATGACAGAGGATGAGATGGTTGGATGGCATCACCAACTTGATGGACATGAGTTTAAGCAAGCTCTGGGAGTTGGTGATGGACAGGGAAGCCTGGCCTGCTGCAGTCCATGGAGTTACAAAGAATCGGACACGACTGAGCGGCTAAACTGAACTGGCACCATAATCTGTGCTAACTTCTCTACTTTCCCTCAATCTCCTCTGCGTCTGGAACATTAATTTTTCTTGGAGGATATAAAATATCCTCCTTTGTAAAACCATTTACAAAGTTAATAATGAGGCAAACTGTAGACAAAACTGGATTAAAAATTATGTTATTATTTATCTGAAATTATTTTGTTCAGCTTCACAGAATTCAGTTCACAAAATCTTAAGGAAGACACTCTTTTAAAAAAATTTTTAAAAAAATTTTTTTAATTGAAGGATAATTGCTTTACAGTATTGTGTAGTCTACCAAACATCAACATGAATCAGCCATAGGTTTACTTATGTACCCTCCCATCTCCCTCCCCATCCACACCTCTAGGTTGTCACTGAGCCCTGGTTTGAGTTCCCTGAGTCATAGAGCAAATTCCAATTGGCTCTCTGTTTTACATGTGGTAATGTATGTTTCCATGTTACTCCCTCCATATATCCCACCCTGTCAGGAAGAACACTTTTACTGAATGCTTGTCATACATGAGATCTTTTGTGTGTTTTCTGTCACAGTATCTCACTGAATCCTCATAAGGATCTGTGCAGTTATATAGTTACTTTTTTTTTTAACAGAGGAGGAAAACAGAATGGCGATCTTAAGGCACATAAAGGTGACATCTTTGATGGTTCTTGGGTCAGACAGACCTGAATTCAAATGCCTGGCTTTGGTGCTTACTAGCTTTGTGATCTTGGGGAAGTTACTTTAATCCACCAAAGTCTCTGTTCTCCATCTATAATATAGGGCTCACATTACTACTTACCTCAGAGGAGTGTTGTGAGGATCAGATAATTGTATCTGCACAGTGCTTGGCATGGGGTTACTCACTGGTACTCAGAGCCTGTTCCAGGCCATGGTGGGAAGTTGAGGCCATGTGTCTGAGCCTGCAGAGGTCATGTTCTTTTCATTAGGTCTGGCTTCAGGCTTAGGAGCCAATTGTGCACAAGGTGAAGTTATTTTTGACATCTTTTCACAAGATACTGCTTTAATCCAAGTTGCTACTGGAGTTCATTCTAATTCCCTTCCTGCTTAGACCCCTTGTACCTGTCTAACAACTAAACACAGAGTGAGGAGGGGCATGGGGGAGAAGAGTACCTCTACACATACACACACACACACCAGTAAATGTCCCAGTAGATGTGACAGGAAGGGCATTAGAGCAGGGACAAGGGAGATGCAAGACTTATTGAATCAGAGTCTCTGGGGCTGGGTTGTCTGGGGACCATGAGGATGACCTTAGTTTGGAACCCCTGGAAGAGGGGCAAGAGCATGGGTTTTGGAGCTAAGACAGACACTGGCTTGAATCTTAGCTCAAATACTTACAGTCTGTGTGTGTGCTCAGTCATATACGACTCTGTGATCCCATGGACTGTAGCCCACCAGACTCCTCTATCCATGGGATTTTCCAGGCAAGAATACTGGAGCAGGTTGTCATTTCCTACTCCAGGGAATCTTCCTGAACCAGGGATCAAATCTGCATCTCTTTAGTCTCCTACATTGGCAGGCGGATTCTTCACCACTGCACCACCTGGAAGCCCTATTTTCAGTCTATGTCATCCTATTTGAGTTATCTAACATCTCCTAGCTTCAGTTTTATCATATGTAAATAAGGATGATAACAATAGTGTCTCTACCTCAAAAGGTTGTTGTGAGGGTTAGAAACCACTTACAATATTGTCTGACACACAGTAAACTATGATAATTATTATGCACCACCTCTTAGAAGTATTAATGGAATCTAAATCATATATAAAATCTAAATCTCTGCAACTGTACAGGAAGAAATAAATAACATGATTCCTGGATGAGCTTTGCTTTAAGAACAAAAACATTCTTCACACTGGAGCAAACACCCTCCTCATGCTTGTGACCAAACTCTTCTCTCTTTCTTAACCTGGTGGTGATAATATATATTAATGTTATCATAGAATTTACCTAACAGAATTTCAGCATAGAGTGTTCTTGACACAAGGAATAGCTGTGTAGTATTAATACATATTAATTTATATTTGAGCACTCTGGGAGTAGTGCTGCTTTTTAAAAGCATGTTGTAACATCAAAGTTCTTACAAACATTAGGGTTTTTTCCCTCCAGAATAGGAAAATTTGTTTGCTTGTTTTTGCTTCTGAAACATATTATACTGAGTTTATTTTATTTCTCTCCTTTAAGTGATGGACACCATCATGACCAAGAAACTTGACCTCAATAATATGCCACTCTCTGTGTTCCCATACTATCCTTCTTTGGGCACAGCCTTGTACGGGGAGGAGAAGCCTCTGATCAAGCTTCCGGCATCATTCAGAGAATCACTGGATCTTTCCTTATGGAAATTCTTGCAGACAAAGAATCATCTGACTGAGGAGATACATGATGAAATGAGACGTTGTCACTGTGAGTTGACGTGGTGCCAGCTCAACAGTGAAGTGACCATCAGACCTGCAGCCACCTTAGTCAATCAAGGAAGACTAAGAGTCAAGACTTGGCGGAAAGATGCTTCCACACTTTTCTCTGACATCAGGTCTAAATATACAGTGACCCCATTTAAAGTGGATCCAACAGTGTGGGACACCATTAAAGACAGTTTAGAAGATGATAGGATTTTGATTGAGTTTGATGCACTCACAAGCATTGTAACCCTAGTGGGGAAGTCAGAGGATGTACAAAACATTGAGCCACAGATCAAGGACTTAATAGAAAATACCATTCAAAAAATTAAAAGAGAAGAGCAAAGTATGAAACAAAAACTGGCCATTACTTCAAGCAAGTATTCACTTCTTTTGCACAGCGGCATACAAGAGCGGCTCTACACGGAGTGCCCAGAGGTGGAAATTTATTATGATGAAGCCTCTCAACACATGTGCTTTAAAGGACTCCCTGCAGAAGTGTATAAAGTAAAATGTGAAATCCAGGAAAAGGTATACACCATGGCTCAGAGAAGCATTCATGTTCACCCTGAGGTTTTCCAGTTTCTGCAACAGGTTGACTGTGCAGAATTCTCTAAGTCTCTCTTTGTAGCACAGAACATTCTTGCAGTTTACGAGCTAGAGGGCCCAACTGTCCTCTTAACTGGCTCTTCTTCTGAAGTCCTGTTGGAAGCTGAAAAGCAAATGGTCAGTGCCTTAATTTATAAGTGCATTGATGTTGAGGACAGGGAAGTCCTTAACAGCAAGAATTGGAAAGGGCTCACTGGAAATTTGTGTAAGAAACACAATTCCTCTTCAAAGACTGTAGTAATCCAGGAGGTGACTTCAGAAACTGCAGCCCAGGTCATCATCGCAGGCTGTGTAAGAGAAGTAAATAAAATCTATGACTCACTTTTTGACTTCGTGGAAAATCACACAAAAGTAGAGAGATGGACTGGAGTAAAGACTTCCTTAATTGTTCATTATTTAAAAGCAGAAAAGCAAATCTGGTCAGAGATAAGGAGGATGAATGTTCAGGTAAATTTTAATCCTGAGAACAAGCAAAAAGGCATTTTACTAATTGGCCCAAAGGCCAAAGTCCTGGAGGGGATGCAAATTGTCAGACAAGTCTTGGATTCGGTGTGTGTTAAAAGCATCTGTAATGATAAACCGGGAGCTGGTCAGTTCTTTCAGGATAAAGCACGGTATTATAAAACTGAGGTCAGAAGATTATTTGGTTGTTTTATTGAACTGAAGAAAGATGAAGAAAAGGAGGGAGGTGGCACTGGTGGGCAGAGGTGCTTATTTCAGACAGATTTAGCTCCTGGAGTCTCGCTAATTGTGCAGCAAGGCGACTTGACACAATTTCCTGTCCAGGTGGTGGTGAACGCGGCCAATGAGGAACTCAAGCTCAGGGGGGCCTTGGCTGCTGCTCTTCTAAGAGCAGCTGGCCCTGAGCTTCAAGAAGACTGTGACCAGATATTGAAGAGAATGGGCAAGATCTTACCTCCCTGGGCCGTCATCTCGAAAGCAGGAAAGCTCCCATACCAGCATGTGATCCATGCAGTCGGGCCTCAGTGGAAGAGTGATGAGGCCCTGAAATGTGTGTGGCAGCTAAAGACTGCTGTGAAAGAAAGTCTCAATTTGGCTGTTAAACACAAGTACCAATCCATAGCCATCCCTGCTATTAGTTCCAGAACCTCAAGCTTTCCTCTATCCCAGTGTGTGGAGACCATTGTTTTGGCGATCAAGGAATGGTTCCAGTTTAAGAAGGATGGATGCACCTTGAAAAAGATTTACCTTGTGGATATAGCTGAGAAGACTGTTGAGGCATTTGCTGAAAGTGCCAAAAGTGTATTTAAAGACACCCTGCCTGATGGTTTACCAGCAGCAGTCCAGCCCGACTTGAGAAAAGATCATGGAAATGGATCAAGTCTGTTGACCCCAGAAGGCCTGAGGATCCTATTGGTGAAAGAAGATGTGCAGAATGCTACAGTGAGTGCCCCTGTTTTCAGAATAACCCCCAGGGTGCTGGGAACTCCAGTTAGCCTACTGCCAAAGGGAGATTAGGATCAAGGGGAGAATCCCATGTCCTCCATCCTTGCCTTGAAATAGGTTTCCTTAGAAAATTGGGCTACTTCACCAAAGTGCTCACTACTTGAGACTGGTCAGTTATTTGTGGGAACTGATAATGTACTCAGATCACTAGTTTCCAGCAAATGCGAAAATCCACAGTAAACATTTACATGACTGTCTATACTTTTTCAGTGCTTTTACACCTGTCATACTTTGGCAAATCTAAGATTAATTTCCTGTCAAATTCTCTGATAACAGATACAGAAAAATTAGAGTGTAAGATGGGGACAGAAGATAGTAATCTGGAGTATACTGAGTCTGAGGGGGCACTCAACTCCCAACACCAGTAAGAAAATGTGGGGAGGAAGGTAGAAAGTGGATCTGGGGAAGGTCTGGGTATTATGTGGGGCTAGTTCTTGTAGATCTGTCAGGGAGTGATGTGTTTTTAAAAACTGTATTTAGCAACTTTTTCAACATAGGCTGTAACATCCAAACAGTGCTGGAAGGTCCCCTGCTATGCTTCCCCAAATGGGGGGTTGTCTGCCCCAAGCAGTCTTGGGGCAGAGATTCTTAGGGAAGGCCATTTGCATATCTTATTTGGAGAAGAATTTATTCACAACCTTTGTCCACTTTAAAATTATCTTTTTATTACTGAATTTTAAGAGTGCTTTGTATATTCTGGATTCAGGTCCTTTAACAGATATACAATTTGCAAATATCTTCTCCCATCTTGTGGGTCATCCTCTTTTTTTGTTCAAGTTGTTATTTTGTTTGAAATATTTTTCATTTTCGCTTAAAATATGGAAAGAGGTTGTAAAAATTTTGATTTTTACTTACAGTTAGCTTAAATTATAATTACAAGAATAATAACTAACACTGCCTATTTACTATGTGCCAGGCACTCTCCCAAGTGCTTGGCATTCATTTTCTCATTCAATGCTATCAGATTCCAGGATTATTATTCTCATTTCACAGATGAAGGAATGAGATTTAGAGGGGTTAAGTATTTTGCCCAAGTCTCACAGCAAGCAAATGATAGAGCTGGGTTTGGAATGTGCATTGCTGTATTTCAAAATACAGAAGTAATTTTGTTTCTCATCGAAAAAACCAAGCAAATAAACAGAAATCTCTTTCAGCCAGGGGTCAGTAATTGGAATGAGTTCCGATGCTCGTTCACCTTGGACACTGAGTTGTGAGACATTCCTTCCACACCTTCCACTCCCATAGGTGTGTGGCTTCTGCTGCCACAGACCTGCTTTGCATCACTTCTGGGTGACCCTCGTGGGGTAACTTTGACAACCACTTGGTCCCATTCCCTCTCCCGTCTTCTCTTGGTGTCTTAGTCAAGCCGGATTAATCTGCTCATATTAACTGTCCTGCTGGAAAAGATCCCATGGCTCTTCACTGATGCCTGGAAGCCCAGTTGACTTGGGACTCAAGGCCCTGCAGTCTACCCACTGTATAGTATTCCTAGCCTGGCTGGTACCGTTTTCCTGTGAATGCTCTCTAGCGGGTCAAACTAATCTGTTTGCTGCTCACAACCTACCCTGCTTCTGTCCATGCTGTTGCCCCTCCTGAATGAATTCCCCATCTCTCTCTGCCTGCAGCAACTATTCCCATTTCTCAGACACCATGTCACTCATGCTATCTTCACTAACCTTCCTCTGGACTCCTTTGGTGAGTCCCTACCATTTATGTGTTGCTCTTTGACAGCTACATTTTGTCCTAGAGTGTTATTTAAATAAGTATCTCTCTTTTGAGGTGGTATTTTAATCTCTGAAAATTTAATCATCTTAGTTGTCTCCCACTGTGCCAAGCCCAGGGGCTTAAATATGGTAATCCTGGATGAATGCTTTTTCTTAGAATTTGAAACAAATTGTTGGTTTTGTTTTTAAGACCCATGTTGTTGTCAACTCCATTTCCTCGGATCTTGAGCTCGATAGGGGGCCCCTTTCCAAGGCCCTCTTGGAAAAAGCAGGACAAAAGCTCCAGGAGGAATTGAAGACAGCTGGACAAGGGGTGGTTGTTGATGTGGGCACTGTTCTCCAAACCAGCGGCTGCAATCTGCGTTGCCACCATGTGCTTCACGTGGTGGCTCCGAACTGGAATAATAACAAACCGTCTTCACAGAAGGTGGGACCTGGTTTTAAACTCTCCAGAAAATTAGGTAGCTCTTTGAACCCTCAGTGTAAAGTAGATTGAACTCTGCCTGTTTCTGTTCTGAACTAACATCACATTCTCAGAGCCATTTCTTTGAGCTATAGCTGACTTCTCCCAAGGACCATTTAATAATATAAATTTATTGTAGTTCTCAACCATTGCTGGGACTCAGGGAAGAGCTGGCTGAAGATAGCACCCTATATGAGGAAGGCAAGGTGAGGGCATGAAGAATGGAAGAGAATGAAGGCTCAGAACAGTAACTGCTTTGCTTCTTTCCATCATTGCTGAATACGTTTGAATCTTTTTGGAGGGTCTCACACATTCTTCCTTCCTTTTCCTCGTTTACTCCTCTATTTCTCTTTCCCCCTTCTCACTGCCCTTAACCTGCCTTTTGTTGAAAGCAAAAAGGAGGAGGCAGAGATCCCATAGTTGCTAAATTCTTGTTCTTTTTATTTGAACTCTAACTTCTAGGCAAAAATGTATAAGAATGTGCTTTGTCCTTTTCAGATCATGGAAAACATAATCAGAGAATGTTTGGAGATCACTGAGAGTTTGTCCTTAAACTCAATTGCATTTCCAGCAATAGGAACAGGAAATCTGGGGTTTCCTAAAGATGTTTTTGCTGAATTAATCACCTCAGAAGTATTCACATTCAGTAGAAAGAATCAACCCAGAACTTTACAAGAGGTTTGCTTTCTGTTGCACCCAAGTGATCGTGAAAATATTCAGGTATGGTCTTGCTCATTGCAGGTTATTCTATCAACTGAGCCCTAACATTTTCAAGTGTCTTCTTGGTTTGATAGGTTGTTTCTTTCATGTATTTTCATACAAGAAAGTAAAAGAGTAGTGTGGACTAGTAGTATGGCAAATTTCAAGCAAATGTGTGCATATAGAAAAAATTTGACTTCTTACTAAGAAAAATTTGAAACATAATACAAGAATAGACAAAATACTTGGCTTCACTTGTAGCTCAGTTGGTAAAGAATCTGCCTGCAATGCAGGAGACATGGGTTTGACTCCTGGGTCAGGAAGATCCCCTGGAGAAGGAAGTGGCAGCCCACTCCAGTATTCTTGCCTGGAGAATCCTATGGACAGAGGAGCCCGGCAGGCTACAGTCTGTGAGGTTGCAAGAGTTGGACATGACTTAGTGATTAAATTACTACTACTAGACAAAGTAGTATAATGAAATCTCTTTATCCATATTCATCTTCATAATTAAAAACTTATGGCATTATGTTTCATCTCTATCTCCATTTATTTCCTTCCATATTATTTTTGAAGCAGATCCCATATATACATTTACCCATAATCAATTCAGTATTTGTTTTAAACATTAGAATTCTTTTTAAAAAGTAACCTAACTACAATACTATTTCACACCCAGAAGAAATTGGCAATCATCCCTTTATTTCATCAATTATCAAGTCAATGTTCATATTTCAAACTATTTCATAAATATTTTATTTTGTTTTTATAGCTTGTTTATTTGAATCAGAATTCAAATAAGGCCCCAGTATTTCAATGGAGTTGACATATCCCTTAAACCTCTTTAATCTATAGAATTTCCTTCCATATTAACATAGAAATTTAATACATAATATAAAAGTACTCTGTGGTCCTACAAATAGAAGAATGTCAAAATAATATACAACTGAAGCACTCAGCACATCCCCATAGGAGTAAGATGGTTGGGACCAGAAATAGGAGAACCATCTTTGGTCATAGAGAGTTTATCAACCAGCTCACATTTGCTGAACGTCAGCTGTGAGTAAGCTACTGGACTCAGCATTACAGGAGAACAAGAAGCATTTAATAAGAGGCCATTATTCTTGCCCTCCAACTCCTTAGAGTCCAGGAGAGTAGATATTAAATGTTTGAAAAGTTTCATAATAGTGTGAGAAATAACAGATTAAGGCTAGCAGTCTAAGAGATGTCCATATATCACTGGATCAACTGAATTTTTAGGTCATACTTAATCTTTTTTCTCTTGCTAGCTGCTACCTTTATATACTCTGGAATCAGGCAAATCTACATTCTAATCAGACAGCTAAACCCCCTGAGCAGTATATGTGGTCCATTTAGTTGGCCCACGTAACTACAATCATTTCTAGTCAATAAATACTTTTTGAATAGTCTCCCTATGACTTGCATTGTACAAAGTGATATGGATTACAGAATAAGTATGTCGCATGTACTCTCCCTCCTACAAATCATAATTACTTGGGGAGCTAAGATTTGTACACATAAAATGAACTAGAAAGATGAAATGCTGAGAGTTTTTGAATGAATGGCCGGGTTCATTGAAGGAAGTGAGTCCTATGACATGGATCTGAACCCTTGAAACTCACTGTTTCTGTGCAACCTCAGCCTTCATTATCTTTCCTAAAGATTCAAATTCTGCAAGTATTTGATAAAGGGGTTAGCCTAGACAGACACCATTATTGCCATTGGAAATAGTATTGCTTTTTCATACATGACTGTGACACTTTTTCTCTTAAGACTTGTAAGGAGAGTTAGCTTTGGTTTTATTTTCCCCCAAATAAGCAAAACTTATTGAAATATTTATAGGTGGAGACCATAACAGAGGTTGAAGCAGTAGCCTGTGGTCTGAATGGAGCCTCTAGATATGCTTTATTTGGGCAGTTTTTTTTGTTTTTGTTTTTGTTTTTTTTTAAAGAATTGAATCTGTTGCTGGCATTTGAGAATCAAATATGTCATATTAAGCTCCAGATGTCCACTGTGACCTAAAAATTCAAAATTTCTAGCACATTGGACGTGGATATCAGCCTAAACAATTTGCTGTGGCTGAATGGCAGCTACTCTCTAGTTCTCCAAAGTCAAACCAGTCCACCTTTACACCTGTCCACCTTTACTCCTGTAGCGTACCTGCCTGGTACTTGTAGTAGTCTTTAAGTCCGAGGCCTTGGCTCTATAGTCACTTCTGTCTGGTCCTCTTCCCATTATTGTATAAGCCTTTTAGTCAAGATGTTACTTGTTCATTTCCAACAGAATTTCTGTTGCTTGTAATAAGGGGGAAGAAAGCGATGATATTGGTGTGTCACTACCAGGCAAAGAAATGGAATTCCAGCCTCTAACTCCCAAGACATTACTCCCCTGGCTATTTCTCTCCTGGTACAAATAAGTTAAAAACTGAAGTGTCTGGGTCCTTGTGGTTGTCTTTCTCTTAACACTGTATTTTTAACAACAGCAAATATTTGGTTTTACTGATTATGAAAGTAATACATCTTCATTGTAGAAACTGAACAAAAAATGCATAAATTCTTTTAGTTGTATTTCATTCCAGTCTTCTTGTATATATATGGACTTTTAAATGTGGGACTATGTATTTTAATATCATCCTTTTTTCATTTAATAGTATAAAATAAGCATTTCCCTGTTCTATTAACTATTCTTTAAAAATACGATTTATAATGGCTGCCAAATACTCCAGCATGAAAGTAAAAGCGTTAGTCGTGTAGTTGTGTCTGACTCTTTGTGACCCCATGGACTGTAGCTCTCCAGGCTCCTCTGTCCATGGAATTTTCCAGGCAAGAATACTGGAATGGGTTGCCATGCCCTTCTCCAGGCGATCTTCCTAACCCAGGGATCAAACCTGTGTGTTTTGCATTGAGGGCAGATTCTTTACCATCTGTGCCACCAGGGAAGTGAATACTCCAGCATATGGGCATACTAAAATTTATTTAACCATTTTCCTGTTGGAGTTTTAAACTTTAATTTTTTCTCAGTTGCAAACAGCATTGTAATCAGTATCCTTATATTTATATCTTTGTTCACATCTTTGATAATTTTCATAGTGTATATTTCTAAAAATAGAGTTTATGAGTTTTTGTAACCTAAAAATCTATAATTAAAATAAGTAATATTTGAGAGAATTATTCTCTCATAAATATTTGTGCACGTAGGATCAAAATGTCTGAATCAGATTCATTTATCTACTGAGAATTGTGGTGGTTAAAACTGTATTTGTATTTCCAGGCATTCTCAGATGAATTTGCCAGAAGAGCTAATGAAAATTTCATCAGTGAAAAAATTTCCAAGGCTGAAAGTACACAAGGTTCAGTAAAGCTTTTAAATAGAGAAATCTTTATAATTGCTAAATAACTATTCCGTGAGAAGTAAAACAGGATGATTTTTATGAAAAAGTCAATTTTTTATAAATAAAATAGTAAATTATATCCCATATACCTGAGCATGCAAGACACTGGTCATGTTTATGTGATCTGGAGTGAAAGAGTAGGCTGGCCAAATTTGTACAATGGGTTTTTACGTGATGATGAGGCTACTAAGGATGATGTGATAAGTGTTTTCAGAAATAGATACATTTAAAGAAATAAAACCAACCAAATGCTTCTCCTCTGTCAAAGTTACTGTTGTATATTTGAGTTTATCCTGTTTGGAGTTTCTGAAGCTTCTTAAATCTGAACATATATGTCTTCCGTCAGACCTGGGAATTTTTCAGTCATTTCTTCAAATATATTTTTCTGCACTGGTCTCTCTCCTCTCCCTCCGGTGCTTCAATAACACAAATGGTAAGCCTTCTGATAATATTTCTGAAGATCTGTTCTTTTTTAAAATTTCCATCTTTTTTCTCTCTGTTCTTCAGATTTGATACCATTTGTTAATCCACTTTCAAATTCACTGATTCTTTTCTCTGTCTACTATACTATATATAGCCTATCCAGTGAACTTTTAATTTCAAACATTGTCTTTTAAGTTGTAAAATGTCCTTTTGATTCTTATTTTATAGTTTATATTTCTCTGTAGAGATCCCTATTTGCCCTTCATTCCAGATTATTTTCATGCATTCAAATGTGTTTACTTTGACCTCAGGGAGTTATAGTAGTTATAGTGGAGGCTTTGAAGACTGTCTGATTATGCCAACATCTGAGTCACTTGAAGATTAGCATCTATATTGAGCATCTTTATACTTGAGAATTGGTCACATTTTCCTGGTTCGTTGGGTGACAAGCAATTTTGGATTATAGAATGGGTATTTTATTTTTAAAAAGTATTTATTTATTTGGCTGCACTGGGTCTTAGTTGTGGCATGTGGGATCTAGCTTCCTGACTAGGGATTGAACCCCAGGCCCTCTGCATTGGGAACTTGGAGGCTTAGCCATTGGACCTCCAGGGAAGTCCAAAGAATGGGCATTTTAAACATTATGTTGTGCGACTAGGGTCCTGTTAAAATCCTCTGGAAAATAGTCATTGCTTTCTTTGTTTGAGCAGGCAGCCAGTCAGCTAGCTTCATTCTACAAGTTCTGCCTCATCTTATGTTTGGGCAGTGGTTAAGATCAACTCCATTCCTAAGGCCTTTGCTGTGCAGCTTGGGTCTACCCATGTGCAGTCATACACAGAACAGGGGATCACCCTCTCCAGCTCACTGCCCCAGCATTCCCCTTACATTCTGTCTTGCAGAAGGCTATTTTCTAGGTCTTCTGGCCAGAAGGACAAGGTTCTGTCAGAGTTGAAGCTGCGAGTTCTGTTGCCTCATAATTTTGCGTGATCAGGGATCCCCTTGGGCAAAGCAAAGGGGATAGGGAGAGGACCTAACAAACAAAAAGCCAAGAATTTCTCATATACCACATAGACACTTTTCAGACCACAAGTCCCCCTTTTTTTTTCTGATTCTTTTGGACAGGAATAAAACTCTCTCAGTTTTAGCTCCGTGTGGTGTCACTGTGGAGTTCCACATCCAGGGCACCTTGATATAGGGTCTAGATTTAGAAAGGAAAAGTACGGGAAAAAATGAGACTTCTCTGCTATTCTCTTGAGCTCACGGGGACCCATTTTCTCAGTTCTCTGGCCACAAGACAGAGATTCTATGAGAGTTTTGCTGCCTGTCTTCATTGTGTAGTTCTATAATGAGGGCCATGCTTGGCTCAAGGCTGGGAGAGAAAAGAGGAAAAATTACCGAACAAAATGCGAAGCAGTATAGGCTGCTTCTTCAACTTTTGACTCCCTTCCCCAATTTGCCTGCTGTTGTGAACGTCTCAGTTCTCCGAATGTGGCTTTTTGTATTTGTCCCATGTTTTTACTTGTAATCAGTGGAAAAGAAAGGCTCAAGTCGACTAATTCACCTTGGTCAGCAACTGAAGTCCACGTTTGATATATATTTTATAATCCTTTGCCAGAAACAGACCATCAGAGGCTCAGAGGCAGGGCCAAGTTAAATGCCAGAGATCACAGAGAGGGGCAGAGAGAGAGAAAGAGAAGGTTGAGCGGGGCACAGGTGAGGACCATGAAACCTAAGTCATTCTCGCTACTGCTGACTGGTTACTGACTCCATTTTTTTCCTTGTCAGATTTCTATGGGACTATTTCTAAACCTGATTTAGGAGTGTATGAAATGAAGATTGGGCCCATCATTTTCCAGGTAGCCTCTGGAGATATCAGCAAAGAAGAGGCAGATGTGATCGTAAATTCAACATCAAAGTCATTTAATCTCAAAGCAGGTACTTGACTTACAGAATTTTGACTAGTAACAGTAGAGCCCGTGAAGTAGGGTTTCTATAGCCAAACTGGTTTCTACAACTTTGTCTTATTAATACTAATTAATAATTTTTTAATTGTCTTGACTTGTTTTCTCATAATTGGTAACAGTTCTTTTATGAATTTTTCTTCTTTGTTATCAGAAATACCCTAGTTATAGGATTCCTTTGATGATGGGAAAGGCGTTTAGACTGTGAGGCAACCATTCTGATGTGTGTAAACATCTTGATTTTCTCATGTAGGGGTCTCCAAAGCAATTTTAGAAAGTGCTGGGAGAAATGTGGAAATAGAATGTTCTCGCCAAGGTAAGGCACAATGCTTTTTTTGATTCTAAGTTTTAAGTGGAAGACTGAATATGGGAGGCTGTGGAGGATGAGGAAAGTCTTGGGTTTGGGGAGACAACATATTGATCTGGAAATCATACTTTTTACTGAAGAATTCCTGTTGCAGTGAATTATAAATGAAAAGTAATCTCTCGGTTAATAAGAGAAGTGAGATTCACCAGAGCTAGTATTTCAGGAGTTTCTTATTCACAGAGAATACTTTATCTTCCAATTCAGACATTTTCCTTTTTAAACAATCAGAGAATGGGTTCAGCCTCTAATTTTATGTCTTTTTGTCTCATGTTTCCCAGCTCAACAGGGCCACAGTGATTATATAATTACTGAAGGTGGGTTTTTGAAGTGCAAGAATATCATTCACGTCATTGGTGGAAATGATGTCAAGAGATCGGTCACCTGTATTTTGAAAGAGTGTGAAAAACGCCATTACTCGTCTGTTTGCCTCCCGGCCATCGGGACAGGTTTGTGGCCTCTGGCTGTCAAGGCTGAACCCCAAGGCGATCACTTTCCCTTGGATTTGGTGCTGATGGTTAATGGACTTACTACTGAGTCAGCATCAGTCAGTTTCCTCAACTCAGGGCAGCCCCTGAGGGAAGGGGCAAAGCCTGAGGGTAGTTTAAGTAAGAGGGAAAAATGAAGAAAACTGAAGAGAGTATTGGCATAGTAGACATTTGCTTTCTAATATGGAAGGGGAGGGAGAGAAAAAGAAAGTCCGTTTCTCATTATCTTTATCAGCATTCTTCTCTTTTTCACCCCCTACACCTGTCCCATTATTTAGTCTTCAACTTCTCCTCTACCCCTCTTCACTGAAACACCAGTGCATGGACCTCTGATTCCCCCAGACAGCGTCGCCACCCCTGTTCTCTTGCCTCCTCAACAAGTGGCTGGTCATGGGGCATGTCAGCTTCTCAGTCAACAGAACCCGGTAGATTCCACTGAGTCAGAAAACCTAGGCCTTCCTCCTTTCATCCTGCCTGCCTCTTTGGAGTTTCTTGTTTCCCTCAAACTGTATGATTGTGTGAGTCTTCTTTCATAAGGATGGTGTTTTGGGCTTGTCATCTGTAAGTTGAGGCTTTCGAGCTGTTTCCCCAGGAATCTGAGTCCTGTGCATGAATCAGGCACTCCTGCTTGGTCTTCCTACGGGAGCTGCTCAGGCTTGAAGTGGCTGGAGCTGACTGGTCCCAGAGAGAGAAGGCACAGCGCTGGGTTAAACATTCCACTGCTCAGGAATCCAAGTTTGAGTGTCTCATACTGGCATTTTAGGCCCTCCAAAAGCTTAGCTTAATAAACCTAACCATCCTTGGTACTTTCTCGGCCTTCTTCTTATCCTCTATCCCATATTTTGATTTCTCTTATATTTTTCATTCCTCTTAATTTTCCCACATAGAATGTTATGTCTCTTGGGTTCTGTATATCTGAAAGTATGATTTATATACCCTTTATTCTTCCACTCTCTTTGTAGTATCATTCAGTCCTAGCAGATTAGCCAATGTATTATCTTTTTGTCTCTCTCCCTCTCTGTCATTTTTTATGGACACCCACTAATGACTCTCGAGTCTACCTCCATCTGCTTTTTCCTCTGAGCTCCAGTCTTGTGTTTCTGCCTTAACTTTAATTGTGCCAAGAAAGCAGGCAGCCTCAGGGTGGCACCGACCTTCCCAAGGGAGTCCCAGAGTGGAGTCAGAGCAGAAATAAGGAAATGAGGCAGTTTTTGTTTTGTATAAATACTTCTGGGTTACTGAAAACCTGCTGTTTTTTTCCACTAACCTGGTTGCATTGCTGATCTGCACAAATAAATGAAGGTTAGCAATTTCTTGCTCATCTTTTTTCCCTGTCGCTATCCCTAGCTGAGCAGGCCCTTAGACTAACAGATGGAGGAGTTTTCTTCCCTAGTGGTGTTTATGAGTTGAGACTGTAATCAAGACAGTTGCTGGCAGTAAAGGAAGCCCTCTCCCTGTTCCTCACAGGCACCTGCTTGAGGGGAGAGAATGGGCACTGTGTTACCTGAAGGCATCTCAAACTGAAAGCAAACTCTAAACTCCAGTTCATTGTCTTCTCCCCACACCTGCCCTTCCTCTTACAACCCCAAGCATGTTAAAAATATCACTTTCTATCTAGAATCTTTGATTCTATACTCTTTACCACTCCTGTGTGCATTAGCTTACTAATTAGTTTGAAGACTAAGAAAAAGGTTCAGTTCAGAAAGGGCACCTGACCTATTATGAGACACAGACATGTCAGCAAACAACCACAGTGCAGTGTGACCTGTGAAACACATATGAAGGATGTGGGTGGCAAAGGACAGGGAACAAAGGGGCAAGTGTAAAGCCAGTTGGTCACTTGGCCCTGCTGACTTTAATTCCTGAATATCTCCCCAACCCCGACACCCAGTTCTTCATTCTGGCCTCTTCTCTTTGTTCAGCTCTTGTCTTTTGCCTAAACCTTTACTTATAGACTCCTCTTTAGAACTGGGTTTCCCTGCTCCAGTGCTTCCTCTCATTCACTCTTCTATTCCTTGTTTAACTTTCTCAAAACCCGATCTGTTCCCCTGAACACATCACGTTCAACGTATCATACTCCTTGCATAGTTCTATCTGGCATAGCCTTTGCCTCAGTTTCCCATACTTTACCTGTTGAACACCTATTCATCTTCACATGTCACATCCTCTGTGTCCCAAGTGCTTAGACTGTTGAGAGTGGATGAATGTATCTAAACACTACCATTTAGATTCTTCCAAATATCATGGAATAACTACAGATTTGCAATGAGAGTTTCTCTCTTTTTCTGATCATGTAATCAAAAAATCCTGCACAAACCCTCTAGGTTTGTTTTATATGGGAATTGTCTACATTACTACAGTTGTCTCCATAGCCAGGTCAGAGAGGGTTGCTGTCTTTTCTGCAATAATAGTGGGCACAATGAACAGGGATCATCTAAGTGGGCCTTTTGTCTATCACACCAAGCTGCCCAGGGGGCTTTCATATTGCCTGCCTCCCTCCCTCAATATGACAGCTGATATTCATATGGAACTGCTTCCCTGACTTTTCATGAGTCTTTTCAAGGAACTTTCATACTCTCATTTAGGCAGTAGGCTTGGGAGATCAAGATATGAAGTGTGCTTACTATAGGAAAAGACCTTGCTCAGGTGGCAACCTTGAACCCTGCAACTCAGCTAAAATTGCACTGACTGTAGGAGGCAAAACCTCTTGGAGGCTCATGGATAATTTGTGTGCAAAGAATTATAGATTATAACAAATAGCTTATGGATTTAGGTGTCTTACAGAATTAGCTCATTTTAAGTCAGGTACCCAAAGACATCTGAGAGAATAAGAATATATCCATAAAGTCAAGAAATGACTCAACAAAAAGTAATCATTGTTCTCTTTAAGTAGCAATATATGTCAACATACATTATCATCTTTTACTTTTTCTGGGTCTTTTAAGGACACTAGAGAGCCAAGAGAGGTTAACTGTGCTTTGTAACACAGTGAGCTGGGATCAGCTGAATAGAGAAAATAAGAACATCAGACACCAAGTTATGTTTCATGGTTCATTGTTGGGCTGTTCCTGACACCCTGGAACAAAAAGTCCCCATTGCATCTAGGACTTCAGGAGTGTCTGCTGATGCTTTGTTAGTAAAGTCCATGATGATGGGAGTTAAAGCGTGGGAATTTATTCTGAGAATTGGAATCCCTAATTTATTCTTCACTCTTTTCCAGTTGGGCCTTTTTCCCCTAATTATTTTTATTATTTTCCTTTCCAGGTAGTGCCAGACAAGACCCAGATAAGGTTGCAGTAGCCATAATTGATGCCATTGAAGAATTTATTCAGAAAAGATTAGTCCAGTCTATGAAAAAAGTTAAAGTTGTTATCTTTCAGCCTCAAGTACTGGATGTATTTTATGCCAACATGAAAAAAAGAGAAGAAACTCAGGCTTCTTTCCAACAGTCTATGATATCTAAAATTGCATGTGAGTTGTTCATTTTTATGAAATACATGTTCCTAATATTGATTTCACATGAAAAACAGCTATCCTTCTTTGGTAGTTTTATGGAGATATAGTTGACATACATCTCTGTATAAGTTTAAGATATACAACATAATAGTTTGACTTATATTATTGTGAAATGATTACCATGATCAGTTTAGTTAGCATACATCATCTCACATAGATACAATAAAAAGAGAAAACAAAGAAGAAAATAAGAATTTTTTTTTCTTGTGACAAGAACTCTTAGAATTTACTTTCTTAACAGCTTTCATATACAGCATATAGTAGTGTTAACTACAGTCATTAAAGAAGGTTTTTAGACCCAATTCCAATGTATGTGTGGAAGCTTTCCTGTATTCACAAGCAGTTCTCAGATCCCAGCAGGTTGTCTGAGGATTCAACTTGGTTTTGACATCATCTACTCAGAGATGGAATCAGATTCCACAGGCAAAGGGCTCTCAATGTAACAAGATGGCCCTCCACTTTTGATGCCAGTCACAAGCCAAATACTATATGTATGAGAAAAATATTTGGCCATTCAAATGACCAAATATATTTTTTCCAGTAAATCACAATATCATAGTCATCATTCTGTATATTACATCCCTGGTACTTATTTAGCTTGTAATTGGAAGTTTGTCTCTTTTGACAAACTTGTACCTTTCTCCAGTCTCCTTCAACCCTTGGCCTCCAGCCTCCTAGTGACCACAAATCTGATCTCTTTTTCTATGAGTTTTTTTTCAAATTCCTCATTATCAGTTTGTCTCTCTGTCTGATTTTAAATTAGCTAAGCTTTAATGAACTATCACAAAGAGAATTTAAGAAAACAATCTCATTTATAATTGCATCAAAAAGAATAAAATCCCAGAAATAAATTTAACCAAGGAGGTGAAAATCCTGTACTGTGAAAACTATAAAATATTGATGAAAGAAACTGAAGAAGATACAAATAAATGGACATATAGTTTATGCTCATGGATTGGAAGGATTAATATTGTTAAAATATCCATACTGCTTAAAGCAGACTGCAAATTCAATGCAAATCAAAATTCCAATGGCACTTTTCATAGAAGGTAGAATAAACAATTTAAAAATCTGTATGGAACCACAAAAGACCCCAAATAGCCAAAGCAATCCTGAGGAAGAAGAACAAAACTAGACGCATTATACTTTTTTATTTCAAACTATATTACAAAGATACAATAATCAAAACAGTTTGGTACTGATAAAAATAGACACATAGATTAATAGAGAACAACAGTATAGAGAGCCCAGAAATAAACCCATGCACATATGTTTCATTAATTTACAACATGGGAGCCAAGAAAATACAATGGGGAAAGGATAGTCTCATCAATAAACAGTGTTGGGTGCTTGCTTCAGAAGCCTATAAACTGGACAGCCACATGCAAAAGAATGAAACTGGACCACTATCTTACACTGGACACAAAAATTAAATCAAAACAGATAAGACTTGAACATGAGATTTGAAACTATAAAACTCCTAGAAGAAAACATATAGGTAAGCTCCTTGACATTGGTCTTAGTAATGATTTTTTTTAGATT
This sequence comes from Odocoileus virginianus, assembly GCF_023699985.2. NCBI lineage: Eukaryota > Metazoa > Chordata > Mammalia > Artiodactyla > Cervidae > Odocoileus > Odocoileus virginianus. The sequence continues at coordinate 9,662,252 of NC_069677.1, forward strand.
TGACACTAAAAGTACAAATAGCAAAAGCAAAAATGAGTAAGTGTAACTACATCAAACTAAAAAGCTTCTGCACAGTGAAGGAATTCATCAACAAAATGAAAAGGCAACCCACTGAATGGGAGAAAATGTTTGCAAATTGTATATCTGGTAAGGTGTTACATCCAAAATATATAAAGAACTCATACAACTCAATAGAAAAAAAAAAGCAAACAACCTGATTTTAAGATAGACAGAGTGTCTAAATAGACATTTTTCAAAAAAAGATATACAAATGGCCAATAGGTATATGGAAAAGTGCTCAACATTATTAATCATCAGAGAAATATAAATCAAAATCATAATGAGTGATCATCTTACATGATGAACAGCTATTGGCAAAAAGACAAGGGATTTTCTTGATAGTTCAGTGAAATTTAAAAGTCTGCTCTTCCACTGCATGGGGCACAGGTTTCATCCCTGGCTGGGGAACTAAGATCCCACATACCATGTGGCATGGCAAAAAAGAAAAAAAGGATTAAAGATTCAAATATTAAGACCTGCCCATAAAACTTCTAGAAAAAAACATAGGGGAAAATAAATGATAAAAATAAAGCACAAGAAATAACAGTTGTTGGTGAGGATGTGGAGAAAAGGGAAAACTTGTGCTCTTTTGGTAGGAATGTAAATAGGTACAGCCACTGTGGAAAACAGTATGAAGTTTCCTCAAAAGATTAAAAATAGAAATACCATATGATCTAGCAATTCCATTTCAGGGTATTTATCTGAAGGAAATGAAATCACTTTCTTGAATCCATGTTCATTGCACCATTGTTTTCAATAGCCACAACATGGAACCATTGAAAGCTGAATTATAAAGAAGATGTTATGTATTTCATTAAATATATATGTAATGAAATATTACTCATCCTGTCCCCATTTGAAAGGAGGATATGTCCTGTCCCTATTTGAAAGCTAGGCTTTTCCCACCTTTAAAGTAGCTTTTAAAACACCAGTACTCTCAAGAGGGAGGGGAGATGTAGATATATGTACATATATATATAATGAGATATTATATATATAATGAAATAGCACTCACCGTAAACAAGAAGGAAATCCTGCCACTTGCAACAACATGGTTGGACCTTGAGGACATTATGATAAGTGAAATAAGACAAAGACAAATACTCAATGATAGCCTTTATATGTGGAATCTTTAAAAAAAAAATACTGAACTCATAGATATAGAAGACTGGTGATTGCCAGAGGTAGGGTAGGTGGTCATGGTGGGCAGAGGGGAATGAGAGGTGGGTGAAATGGGTAAAAATTGGTCAAAAGCGTAAAAACATCCAGTTATAAGATAAGCAAGTCCTGGGATTGTAATGTACAGCATGGTGACAAAGAAAGAAAGAGAGAGAGGGAGAGAGAAGGAAAGGAAGGAAGGAAGAGAGAAAGAAAGAGAAATAGCTAATCTTCTTTTCTTTTCTTTTTTAGCATTTTTGGGCTTCTTAAGTAAATCTCCCAAAAAACGGACTCTGGTTTTAGAAAAGAAAACAGAAATAGCAGTTTTTCAGGTGTGTGGTAGAAATGTAGAAAGTGTGGAAGCCGCTCTCTTGTGGATACAGGACCTCATTCAAAATGAACAGTGTCCCTACAGCAGTGAAGATGAATGTATCAAACACTTTGATATAAATGAATATAAAGAATTGAATGAGCTTCAGAAGAAGCTAAATATTTCCATTTCCTTGAACTGTGACAGACCTTTGATTGAGGTTTCTGGAATTACCAAAGATGTGATACAAGCTAGAAATGCAATTGAGGACATGATCAAGAGAGTTAGATTGTCCAAAGAACAGGAATCTTTGGCAGATCGTACCAGTGATTTTGTAGAATGGCAATATAAGGACTATAATAATAAATTTCATAGTTTTGACAAAATAACCAACATGCAATTGGAGGATGCAAAGAAACAAAAGAGAAAGACAATTGATGTCAAAATCAATAATCAGAGCTACACAGTGGACTTGAAGACATATATTGCTACAGATGCAAAAGGAAACAGCTTATCTGTTCAGCGCCATACAAAATCTGAAGGTGAATCAAACTTTCATGCTTGCTCTCCATTACTTTAGGCCTGTGTTGTGTATTGTATGTACATCAAAATGTTGTTCAAGTAGACAAAATCCAAGTAGCCCTTATGGAAGAAAATAGAAAACTTGGTCTCTGGGTTGAATGAGCTTACACTTTGGCCAGGAAAATACAGCGTGGCTGCACCCAACAGCTGATCATTATTATCTTCATGGTAGCAATAGTCAAATGTTGCATTTGTTCTTGTCTCTGCAGTTTACAAGCTTCCTGGAGTCAGTTTTGCTGGGGTGGGGGTGGTGGTAATGGCTGCTTCAGTCAGGAAAGGGAATGCCATGGGCTGTAAAGTAGCCTAAGGCTTTCTAGAACAAAAAGAAAACAGAGTGGGCACTCGGAGTCTGTGGCTAATGACTGAGTGGATGGGGAGCCTGTAGGGTCTCCCAGAAGTCACTTCCTCCTCTGCCTGAGGATAAGAATCCTTGACACAAACATCAGGAAGCAGCCTTCAAGGTTCTCGAGAAGGGAAAGCTTGTCTTGTGTAGACAGCTATTCCTGCCTTTGAACCACAAAAATCCCCCACTGAAAACTACTAAATGGTTTTCAGTACATTGGGAGATCAATGTGAACGAATTCCTCAGACTCTGAGCAACCCTGGGGAAATGACGCTTCTGTTTAGCAGACGCGGACGCCGAGCTGCCACCCCCAGCCTGCCACATAGCTAAACCTCCCACCTACCCAACTCTTAAGGATGCTGTGAGGAATAATGAAAGAATGGATTGGGAGGCTCTGGTAGTGGTGGTGAGTTCTGGCAAAAAGCCAAGCGTTTGTAAGCAAAACATTAATGACTATTTATTGAAAACATTGTAGGAAAATAATTTATATTGTACAATTATTATGACTTAATAGAGACTGAGCAGAATATGTGGCTGAGTTATACTACACCAAGAGTTCTCAAATCTGAGCATGATCAAACCTGTAAGATGCAGGTTCTACCCTCGGAGATTTTGATTCAGTAATCAGTAAGAGCTTTTTTTTTTTTTCTTTGTTGTTGTTATTTTTGGCTGCGCTGGGTCTTCATTGAGGTGAGGGGGCTGTTTGTTACAATTCGTGGGCTTAGTTGTTCTGCAGCGTGTGGGCTCTTAGTTCCCTGACCAGGGATTGAACCCTTATCCCCTGCTTTAGAAGAGGAAGTCTTATTCACTGGACCACCCAGGAAGTCTCTGTGAGGGTTTTTTTTTAAAACAAGCATTTTAGTTGGTTCTGATTTGGGTTATCTGTGGTTCACATTTTGGAAATGTTCTTCTAGAAAGATAAGAGGCTTCTTGTACACTTCAAATTAGGAGATTGTAAAACAAGAGCACAAATGATAGGTTTTTAAAGCATACCAGGAATATGGACTATGTAGATGAGGCTTCTCAGGTGCGAGGGAGTTTTCAAATGTCTGTTTTGCAGTTGAGCTGCCCCCATACTGGAGTGATATGAAGCAGCAGAAAGTCTGTGTGGTTGAGCTACAGCCTGATCATCCAGAATACAAAACTGTGGCAAGCAAGTTTCATGAGACCTGTGCTCAGTTCATCATAGAGAAGGTAAGCCTTCTGCTGACATGGAGATTCTTCATGGTAGAAAAAGGGCTGTCATGGTCCTAGATAAATACATTTTTATTCACAGCACATATTTTTACCCAAAATTAGCATAGTTTATGGTAATTAAGTTTTAAATTCTAGATCCTACTCCTGTCACTATGATTACTGAGTCATTGAGATTCTTGTGTTAGTTATTACAGTATCACATTAGATTGTAATATGATATTATAACACTAAAGATAAATATTTACTTTGTGTAGCAAGCTAATAAAAATGCCTAAATATGGCTCCTGAGTTGGAGTTGATAACTAACTAGCAAGACAAAGAGACACAGGGAGGCCCCTCAGATCAGGACTGTATGCTTCTGCACCACCACTCACAGATCAACAGTGCCCTCTTCCTTGATAATTCAGTGGTCCTTTCCTTTTTCATTTCCTTTATTTTGGCATCTTCTGCTTTTAAATAGTAGTTTAAAAAGTTTGCTTTTTGAAATTATTTTCTCCTTGGATTTTTAGGTCAATATTATTTTGATGCTTTCTTCTCCTTCTTTAACTAATTTTCCTTTCATTATCTCTGGTATCTGTTTCTCCTCTAAACCCCTAATCCTAGGTTACCCACAGATTTATATGCTGGTCTTCTGTCTCTGCTGGAGAAGGGAATGGCAACCCACTTCAGCAGTCTTGCCTGGGAAACTCCATGGACAGAGGAGCCTGGCGGGTACAGTCCTTGGGGTCGCAAGAGTCACAACACGACTGAGCAGCTAAACCACCACCAATATTCTGTCTCTGCACTTTACTAAGGATTGTTTTTACTCTTCTCACCTGCAGCTATTGTTTCAGTGTTGACAGTTCTCAGATCAGCATCACTAATCTAGATCTTTGACTCAAGCCCTGGAACATACTCCCAGTGGCCTAAACAATATCCCTGCCTGAATATCTGTCTGCTAACTCAATTTCCCTGAAGCTTAACTTATCTCATCATTTCCCCCTTCTTCCCACTTTCTGTCCTTGATTCCATCTCTTTCTGAGGAAAGCTAGAGATCTTTGAGTACCTTCCTTTCATCCATAATAACAAGTCTTTCAATAAGGACTGTATTTTCTGTCTGCAAATTTTCTCTTATTCTCTTTTTGCATTGCTACCACTCTGTTATTCATGTATTTAAGTGATGATAATAATAATTCAAAACAGATTTGAAGTCTCCTACAAAGCTGTACTTCAGATAACATAAATGAAGAAAATGGACAGAAAAAGAGGGTAGGGAAATTAGTTTCCTAATACTGTTAGTACTGTTAGTTTACACTAACAAGTTCCCAGTGCCGTTAGTTTACAAAAATACATAACATGTATTTTATGAGATCCTAGATAGTTACTAGAAGAGGCCCTCGAATTTGTCCTTGTGCTTCCTAGTAGACAATGCATAGAAGTAAACACTCAACTTTAAGTATTATAATGTCTATAAATCAAAGAGCAAAGCATTTGATTAGGAGACTTAATTCTTCACAATACTGAGACTGACTCCTGAGAGAGTTCTCCTGTGAGTAAGTACTAGAGAATATCTTCAAAGTCATCCTCACAATGAATTCAATATCAAATTTTATGCCAGTGTATTTTTTTTTTAGTCTCTCAATATAGGAAGGAGAGGAATAGGTGAGAGAGATTAAGAGGTACAAACTTCCAGTTGCACAGTAGTGGAGTCACAGGTATGAAATGTGCAGTGTGGAGAATATAGTCAGTAATTAGTCACATCCTTGTATGATGAGTGATTGTAGCTGCACTTATGATGATGATCATTTTGAAACACATCGAAGTATTGAATCACTATGTTATATAATAGGAACTAGCATGGTGTTATAGGTCAATTATACTGCAAAAATTAACAGACTCATCATAGAGAAAGAGATGATTTGTGGTTGCCAGAGGCAGGGGGTACCAGGAGAGGGAATGGGTTGAAAGGTAGGCAAAAGGTATAACTTGTGGTTATAAGATAAAGGAGTCCTGGGGATGTCATGTACAACATGATAAATATAACTAACACTGCTTTCACACACTATGTCATGTGTGATAGTTAGGAGAGTGGATCCTAGAGTTCTCATCACAAGGAAAAAAATTGTTTCTATTTCATTAATTTTATATCTTTATGAAATGATGGATGTTCACTGGACTTGTGGTGACTGTTTCATGATATATTTCAGTCAACTCTCTATGTTGTACACCTTAAACTTATACAGTACTATATGTATGAAAACTGCTGCTGCTGCTGCTAAGTCGCTTCAGTCGTGTCTGACTCTGTGCAACCCCACAGACGGCAGCCCACTGGGCTCCCCGTCCCTGGGATTCTTCAGGCAAGAACACTGGAGTGGGTTGCCATTTCCTTCTCCAATGCATGAAAGTGAAAAGTGAAAGTGAAGTCGCTCAGTTGTGTCCGACTCTTAGCGACCCCATGGAATGCAGCCTATCAGGCTCCTCTGTCCATGGGATTTTCCAGGCAAGAGTACTGGAGTGGGTTGCCATTGCCTTCTCCCATATGAAAACTATATCTCGATAAAACTGGAAGAAAAAATAAGCTTGCCAAATAGATAGATAGATCCCTCTATATAAACCTGTTGAGCAGAACAATTCTATGTGGTACCAAGAAAATGTAGTTCAAGTACACAGCTCAGTGATGATCTGGTTCTGGGAGAAGTTTCATTCAAAATACCAATTATAGTCCTCTGGGGGTCGGGCTCTGGCACACTGTGATGAGATGCCAATTCTAGATTGAGCAGGATCACCCAGTTGACCGGAAATGTTTGCAGTTGGCCCCGAAGGCTTACCATATGTTGACAGACCTTCACTAGAGAAATGACTTCACTCTTTTCTAGTGGAACCCTCTTTTCAAATGAAATCTTTTTTAAAAATATATTATTTATTATGACTGTGCTGGGTCTTCATTGCTGCATGCAGGTTTTCTCTTAATTGCAACGAGCGGGGGCAACTCTCTAGTTGCAGTGCGCAGGCTTCTTGTTGCCGTGTCTTCTCTCGTTGAGGAGCACATGCTGTAGGCACCCGGGCTTCAGTAGTTGTGGTGCACGGGCTCGTAGTTGCAGCTCATGGTCTCTGGAGTTCTGGCTCAGTACTGTGGCACATGGGCTTTGTTGGCCCATGTGTGTGGGATCTTCCTGGACCAGGGATCAAACCCATGTCCCCTGCATTGGCAGGCGGATTCTTAAATTATTGGACCACCAGGGAGACCCTCAAATAAAATCTTATGTGAAATCTCGGTCTATGACACCAGTAAAAGCAGAGCTTTAGATTGTACTTAAAAGCAACTCTGTGAAGTTATCTGTAGTACAAAAACACTAACATGAAAAATGGGTGGTCTGTCATCCTCCATGACTATCATGTCTTGTGACTAAGATTTCATCACACTCATGAACTTCCACCTAGATTCAACAATTTTGTAACATTTGCTTTCTTCCCCCTTGCTCTCTGTTTTTCCTGAAACAACTGAAATGTTGCAGATATCATGACACTTCTAAATATTTTAGCAGGTCCTGTAAGAATAAAGGCATCCTCCCAAATAGCACAAATATCATTATCCCATGTAAGAAAGTTAGCATTTTTATTTAATAATATTCAATAGAGAGTGAATATTCAAGTTTCCCCAGTTGGTCAAAACAGCTTTCTTATAATGTTCCCTCAACCCCTGCCTCCATCTGGATTCACACATTGCACTTGATCATTATATTAATATCTCCTTCATCTCTTCTGATCTAGAATAGTACTCCTGCATTTTTAAACATTATTTTTCATGATACTGAAACTTTAGAAGAGTTTAAGCTAGTTGTGTTGTAGAATATTCCACATTCTCACTCTATCTTGCCTAGATTCTTTAAAAATCCAAGCAGTTTTCTTATAGATTCTAATTTGTCTGATTCCTCATGGGATCATTTAAGTTATTCCTCTGTCCTCTTTATTTCTGGTAAACTTAAAGAGTTAGGTTGAAAGTCTTGGGTAAATTCGGATAAGTTTTTGCAGGAAAATTTTTTGCAGGTAATGTATCAGTCTTCTTTATATTTTTATTGAACTATGAGCATAATTTTAAATAATTATCTTTCAATTAAAAAATAAATTTTAAAAGAATGGTTTCAAAACTATATGGATAAAATTTTAAGGCTTTAAAAAATGAGTAAAATAGGGCTTCCTTGGTGGCTCAGTGGTAAAGAATCTACCTGCCAATGCAGGTGACATGAGTTTGATCCCCGATCTGGGAAGATCCCATATGCTATAGAGTGGCTAAGCCCTTGTGCCACAACTACTGAGCCTGCATGCCCTAGAGCCTGTGCTCCACGACAAGAGAAGCCACCACAATGAGAAGCCTCACCCCCAACCAGACAGTAGTCCCCATTCGCCGCAACTAGAGAAAAGCCGTTACAGTGACAAAGACCCGGGACCATAAATAAATAAAATTATTTCTTAAATGAGTAAAATGAGTAAAATTTAAAGTAAATAGAAATGGAAGTGGACAGTTTGAAGATTAAAAACTTAGTTGTAGGCAAAAGGAAAAATAAAATTTAAGATTATAAATTGGATCAACAAAATACATGATAATGCTGAGACCTGGAACTAGTGGCAAACTATCTTAAATAAGAAAACCAAAACTGAAAAAATAAAACAGATAAAGACACATAATAATAGTGTCAGACTTGAGAGTTCTTTGAACTAGAAGATTCTGACCACAGAGACCCTTCACCTTGTGCCTAGTTATAAGGGTCCTAGCCCCCTTTGCCCACCCCTCACTCTTTCCCAAGTCAACCTTATGAAACTGCCACTACCTGGTGATTAGGGGAATGTAGAAATTGATCTGAAATCCAAGGCTCAAGGAGTTTCCACCATGATCCTGGAGGCCAAAGAGTATGGTCAAAGTATGGCCACTCTGGTCTATAACCAGATCCCCTCCCATTCCACTCTTCCAACTGGACCAGAGATTAATTTTCATTAATTAATTTCCTTCTTGCCTAGACACTCTAGTTCTTCTCCTCCTATTAGAACATGGCTAGATAAACCAGTATCCCAGAACTGGAGAGGAGTGCAGCAAAGTGACAAAGTGAGATAGATGGCAACAGGAGCAGTTAGAAGCTGGAGAGGCTTTGGTCAGCCAAGTTCATATTATTGAGGACTTACGATCCTAAACATTGTCTGCCCTCATATGGTGCATAAAAGATGTTGGAAATTAAATTAATATTCTTACCTAGGCCTATTTCTCTGAAACTCTAGACCTAAAAAGATTTCTGAATGCAGAATGTGTCATCTGGCATTGAATTTGCTGTTTATTGTAATCTGTACTTAAGAAAAATAGTGGTCATGTTTCATCTCCTGTATCTTGCCAAGGACTCTTAGCACCGACAGGAAATTTTTCCTTATTGACTTGCAGATTGAGAGGATTCAGAATCCAGAGCTCTGGAAACACTATCAGACAAAGAAAAACAACATGGATGCCAAGAATGGCCAGATGACCAATGAGAAGCTGCTCTTCCATGGGACAGATGCTGACTCAGTGGCACTTGTCAACGGAAAAGGCTTTAACCGCAGTTACGCTGGAAAGAATGGTAAGGAAGCACGTAATCTGGCTGCTTCGAAGGAGGTGTCAGCCATGAGAGTTCCAGCTGGCTGGGGACAGCGTGGATGGCATTGTGTTCTCTCATGGTTGGGGGCTATGTGACAGCCAGAGTTTTAGGTTAGACTCAGTGTATTTCATCCCAAAGGGACTGACTGGCCCTCCAGGGTGGAGGAATGATTTTTAAAAATTAAAAACACACACAAAACTTTTTAAAAGAGGCTTTAGAGAGAACCAAACATTATTTTTAACATTATTTGACATATTGAATCAGTGTGTCAAATTATAGACTAATTGGAAATCCTTAAGGATGGTTTGTTTTTCTCGTCACAGCTACAGCATATGGAAAGGGAACCTATTTTGCTGTCAATGCCAGTTACTCCGCCAGTGATGTGTACTCCAGACCAGACATAAACGGGAAGAAGCATATGTATTATGTGCGAGTACTCACTGGATCCTACACACTTGGAAACAGATCATTAATTGTGCCTCCTCCAAAGGACCACCAAAATCCTATTGACTTATATGACACTGTCACAGATTGTGTGCAAAAGCCAACTTTATTTGTGGTATTTTATGACTACCAGGCTTACCCAGAGTACCTCATTACTTTTAGACAGTAACATTTTGGTAACCTTTGCAGAAGATATTATTTATCTATACATATCTGTAAAGCAAGTAGTCGTGTTTTTTTTCTTTTTCTCTCTTAACAGCTTTTTCTAAGATCAAAGGACCTTTGTCACTGAAATAAGACTTTCTCCAGCCTCTCTTTCATAACTGGAATAAACCTATATTGAGAGCAATAAATTTGAGAATTTAAATCTGATAACTGTTAGCACTGTGTCCTTAATCATGGACATCAAATCTGTAGGAGTACAGGTGTGTCATTTCCTTCCAGGAAGGAGAGACTAACATTAATCTTAAAGGCAGGGGACACGGTGACGCAGTTTCAGTTGCCACTGACAGACATGTCAGGACCCCATTACTGCTGTGGGGAGCACCATATTATACCCCATACATGGTGTCATGTCAGGACCCCAAACTACTGTGGGGAGCACAATTTTACTAAGTGGGTGGGGCTGCTGTCTTTCCTGGGTGCAGGAATGGTGTCTAATTTTTTTTATCCCTGGGCTGAGGTCTGTGCCTAATGTACAATGGATGCTCTACAAGTATTTTATAAACTAAGAATGAAGAAGTCCCAGTCAGACTCCTGACCACTTCAACACCCTTGACTTATTGTCACTTTGCTGCAAACTGAAGAGATTCCATCACAGGGAACTGTATTCTTCTCAAACCAGCTGTGACACATGGCACTGCTCTGGTCAGGGCTCTGGGACTGCAGTGTTGCTGTGCCCTGCACAGTCCAGGGGCTGGGGTCTAGCTTGGGGACTAGGTGAATCATGTCCCACGGAGTTGTGCAGTGTAGCAGCCCTGTTTCCAACTGGTCCTTTTTCATGATGAACCCAAATCTGCCTTCTTGTAACTTCTATTCGTGGTCTTAGTTCTGCCCAGCAGAAAAAAAGGGGGGTAATGCCTGCTGTGTCTTCAGTATGAAACCCTTATATTAAGATTAAATGAACCTAAGTGTATTAAATAGCTTACTTTCCTTGGCAGCCTAACTTTTGATGATTTTAAAGCCTTAGGCATAAATAAACCAAAGGAATTAAGCAGTCATATTACTAATTTGCTAACTCCCTATCTATTGGATAGTAATGAAAGTTTCTTTTATAACTTCCCTAAGTAAATTTCAGATTCAAACATTATTTATTTAGTGCCTATATTGTACCATGTAGTATAATACATGCTTTCACACAGTGTTTATTTTATTCCCCTGAACACTTTTGTAAGAATTATACCCTATTTTAAAGTTGAAGAAACTGATGCTTAGAGCATGAGAAGCTTCCTTGCCTGAGGTCCCCTGCATAATAGCCCTGAGAGCCAGCAACTGAATCTGGGTCTCTGTGTCATCAAGCCCTTTGATCTTCCTACTGTAGAACATGGCCTCGAGATTAAAGTTACTGACTCAGGAACATCTCAGACAATGTGTGTATTATCCTCATATTTCCATGGTCTTGTCCTTTCTGGCTTTGGTTTTCACTGTAGAGGCTCTTCATTTTGAAGTTCTGAAGCCCAAGAGGCCAGAGCTATTGCCCATGGGGAGCCAGGACAGATGGTGAACTTGGATGGTAGGGGTCACCAGGAGGATACAGGCACTCTTTCTTGGCCTCAGGGAGCAACACCTGCACTTCAAGTAGAGGAGGCTGAGGGGCCAGAGTGGCCACTTCATTAAACACAGACGTCTTGAAATTTTTCTTGCTGTTGCTGTTTTTTAAGTGGATTGGCAAAGACTCCTTATTGCTTAGGAGTGACTTCTTAGACACTGGCATCTGAACTTGGGCTTGACAGTGAATATAAGAAATAAAATGGAGAGATCTGCTCTCTTACTTGTTCTTCAGTGGTTTGGTTAACTTAGGCAAGGCTGAATATCAGGGTGTACTGCACCAAGTATGACAGAGATGCAGTCCATAAATGTTACAGTTACCCTCAATCTAAGGAATATATTATACAACAAAGGGAACATGGCCAATATTTTATAATAACTATATATGGAGTATAACCTTTGAAAACTGAACCACTATATTGTATATATGTAACATATAATACTGTATATCAACTATAATAAAATTTTTTTACAATAAATATCATTTCTTTCTTTTTGAATAAAATACTTGGAAGATGTTATTTGGTGATTAAACATCTTTATCCTTAAGGGCAAATACAGGAGAGCCTGATGATAAACACAGGTCACTGCTGATAAAAGACCACAATTAAACATGACAGCATCAAGAGATCCTCAGAGTATTAATAACATTTAACTGAAAGTTACAGGAAGGGCATAGTACAGCTTTAGCTCAGCAAATCTGAAGGGCAGATTTGCCCTTCAGTATTTAGCAGTAGCTAAATATAATACACATTATATAATAAATAGTATGATAAATAATATATATATTATATGTAAATATAATATATAATAGCTACTGCTATTTAGTAAGGAGAGCTAATATTTTAGTAAGGAGTTCAGTCAGTTCAGTTCAGTTCAGTCACTCGGTCATGTCTTTGACTCTTTGCGACCCCATGAATCGCAGCACGCCAGGCCTCCCTGTCCGTCACCAACTCCTGGAGTTTACTCAAACTCATGCCCATCAAGTCGGTGATGCCATCCAGCCATCTCATCCTCTGTCGTCCCCTTCTCCTCCTGCCCCCAATCCCTCCCAGCATCAAGGTCTTTTCCAATCAATCAACTCTTCGCATGAGGTGGCCAAAGTACTGGAGTTTCAGCTTCAGCATCAGTAGCCCCTGCTAAAACAAGCCCACTTTTGAGCCTGTGTTAGGTCTTGGTCTACTCCAGGGCCAGAGATTCTTAAACTTCTTTGCTATTTGAAGTACCTGAGGTGCTTGCTGAGACTGCAAATTCTGGCCCATTCCAAAGGAGTCAGATTCTATAGCTCTCTAGAATGGTACCCAGATATCTGCATTCTCAGTAAGCCCCTCAAATGATTCTGATATCCCTCATAATCAGAGCTGCTTAGGACTTTCATGGGTCTCAGGCACCTTTACTTTTGTGGGCCCCTTACTCCATGAAAAGTTGCTACTGCATTGGTATAACCATGAAAATATTGAAGTTGGATTCTTTTTTTTTTTTTTTTTAAAGAAACTAAAACATTTTTGTAGACCTTAAAAATTCAGGGGCCCTAGCCATTGTGCCTACCAGATAGGTCACCCTGCTAATACCTGGATACTGTAACTTTAGGTGTAACAACTTCAATCCCCCTAACCTCTGGATGGGGCTTCCCAGGTGGCACTAGTGGTAAAGAACCCACCTGCCAATGCAGGTGATGTAAGAGACGCGGTTTTGATCTCTGGGTTGGGAAGATCCCCTGGAGAAGGGCATGGCAACCCACTCCAGTATTCCTGCCTGGAGAATTGGTCAAAGTATTTATTTAATAATTGATTTCACTCATTTGGGCATGCTTATCTGAGAAATAACAGGATGAAATGGACCCCTACTTGGTGGCTGACAACCTCCCCCTTTCATTATCTTTTCTCCCTCTTATAATCCCCATTTGCAGATAGCCAGGATCTCTTACTGTGTCATAATCTCTATCTCTATAAAATTAAGATATTATCTCCCAACACCCATTTACATTCAGAATCCATTCACAGCAATGTCTTAACTCTCTACCCAGGTCTCTGCATGCCAAAGACTATTACCTTTAACAGAATTCAATACATTGACTCAGAACAGCTATCAAGCTTTTCCGACCCCAACCTACACTAAGAAGTACACTTTATGTCAGGCCTAGTACACATACAGATATAACTGAGAAGTTTTATGAAACATACTTACCCTAAAAAATAATGCTTCCTGGACAGTTTCACAAAATACATTTACTACTGAATTCACTGAAATTATGTACTCTGCTTCATTAAAAAAAATCCTGGTCTCACCCACCAAATTGATTTTATGACTTGCTAATGGGTCATCCATGGAGTCACAAAGAGTCAGACATGACTTAGTGACTAAACAACAATGGGTCACAATCTACAACTTGAAAAACAATGCTCAAAGAAGTAGCAAAGATAGTAAAATATTTGGGAGGGAGGGGATGAGGGAAATCTCCGTGAAGAAGGATATGTGGGAATTCTGGGTGAGGGCAGGGTGCATGAATGCTCAGTTGTGTTGATTCTCTGCGACTCCATGAACTGTAGCCTGCCAGGTTCCTGTCCATGGAGTTCTCCAGACAAGAATACTGGAATGGGTTGCCCTTTCCTACTCCAGGGGATCTTCCCAACCCAGGAGTTGAATTTGTCTCTTGCATCTCCTGCATCGGCAGGTGGATTGTCACTGAACCACGTGGGAAGCCCATGAAGGAAGGGGTGAGGGAGTTTTGAGTGAAGGAGGGTGTGGGGGAGCTCTCAGTGAAGGGAGGTATAAAAAGGATGTATCTGAAGACACGGACATGTCTGTTTCTGCAATAGGGACATATCTACTACAGATGGGGCTTCCCAAGAGGCTTAGTGGTGAAGAATCCACCTGCCAATGTGGGAGACCAAGGAGACAGGGGTTTGGTCCCTGGGTTGGGCAGATCCCCTGGAGAAGGGAAAGAGTCAGACATGACTGAGTGAATGAGCATGCATGTACAACTGCAGAAAACAGACATCTTATACTTACCTACAACATCCTCTACCCCAATTTTGATGGAGTATTGGTCAACAAGGTCTACTTTTTAAAGTATTAGTCACTCAGTCATGTCTGACTCTCTGCAACCCCATGTACTATAGCCCACCAGGCTTCTCTGTCCAAGGGATTCTCCAAGCAAGGATACTGGAGTGGGTTGCCATTCCCTTCTCCAGGGGATCTTCTCAACCCAGGGATCAATCCCATGTCTCCCCCAACTGCAGGCAAATTCTTTACTGTCTGAGCCACCAGGAAAGCCCCCTTTTTTAAGAAATCTACTCAAATATTTAAGGAGCACCTACCACATGCTGGGCACTGATCAAGGCTCTGCAAATACACAATAATCAGAACCAAACTCTCATGCAGTGACATTCTAGTTGTGGGAAGATAGACAACAATCAAATAATTAGGTAAACATACCTAATTGAGATAGTGGTGAGTGCATCCTCCAGATAGATCTGGAGAAATCAACCTGCCTGACTTCAGGTATACCACAAAGCTACAGTCATCAAGACAATATGGTACTGGCACAAAGACAGAAATATAGATCAAGGGAACAAAATAGAAAGCCCAGAGATAAATCTACGCACCTATGGATACCTTATCTTTGACAAAGGAGGCAAGAATATACAATAGAGAAAAGGCAATCTCTTTAACAAGTGGTGCTGGGAAAACTGGTCAACCACTTGTAAAAGAATGAAACTAGAACACTTTCTAACACCATACACAAAAATAAACTCAAAATGGATTGAAGATCTAAATGTAACACCAGAAACTATAAAACTCCTAGAGGAAAACATAGGCAAAACACTCCCTGACACAAATCACAGCAGGATCCTCTATGACCCACTTCCCAGAGTAATGGAAATAAAAGCAAAAATAAACAAATGGGACCTAATTAAACTTAAAAGCTTTTGCACAACAAAGGAAACTATAAGCAAAGTGAAAAGACAGCCTTCAGAATGGGAGAAAATAATAGCAAACGAAGCAACAGACAAAGAATTAACCTCAAAAATATACAAGCAGCTCCTGCAGCTCAATTCCAGAAAAATATATGACCCAATCAAAAAATGGGTCAAAGAGCTAAACAGACATTTCTCCAAAGAAGACATACAGATGGATAACAAATACATGAAAAGATGCTCAACATCACTTATTATCAGAGAAATGCAAATCAAAACCACAATGAGGTACCATCTCACACCAGTCAGAATGGCTGCTATCCAAAAGTCTACAAACAATAAATGCTGGAGAGGGTGTGGAGAAAAGGGAACTCTCTTACGCTGTCTGGGAATGCAAACTAGTACAGTCACTATGGAGAACAGTGTGGAGATTCCTTAAAAAATTGGAAATAGCACTGCCATATGACCCAGCAATCCCACTGCTGGGCATACACACAGAGGAAACCAGAATTGAAAGAGACACGTGTACCCCAATGTTCATTGTAGCACTGTTTATAATAGCCAGGACATGGAAGCAACCTAGATGTCCACTGGCAGATGAATGGATAAGAAAGCTGTGGTACATACACACGATGGAATATTACTCAGCCATTAAAAAGAATACATTAGAATCAGTTCTAATGAGATGGATGAAACTGAAGCCTATTACACAGAGTGAAGTAAGTCAGAAAGAAAAATACCAATACAGTATACTAACGCATATATATGGAATTGAGAAAGATGGTAATTGATGACTCTATGTCCAAGACAGCAAAAGAGACACAGATGTATAGAACAGTCTTTTGGACTCTGTGGGAGAAGGCGAGGGTGGGATACTTGAGAGAATAGCATTGAAACATGTATTTAAAAAAATGGGCCAAAGACCCTACAGAAGGGTCTTTTTTCAGACCATTCTTTTCTTGGGCATGTTCAACTCCCTTCCTCCTTTCTCCCAGAAAGCCAGCTCTCTCTTGGGATTTATTGATACCCTCAGTTTGAAAAGTGAGAAGGATGAGACCAATAGTCAATCTTCTTAAAAGGTGACTTTGTTTATCTTTTCTATGTGTTTTTCATGAATGGGTACTGAGATAAATCTGTTTTTTTAAATTCTTACTTGGGTAGTAATGATAATAATTATCCCCACATCTTGCAAATGTAATGAGAGTGGGATTAAGTTGACGAAACAAAGCTTTTCGTTAGTTTCAGGAGTCAGCAGCATTTGGTCATTTTTATTGCAGGGCTGTTGTCCTTAGATGTCCTGGCTCCTTCCACAAAGAAACCCCCACCTACTTTTCTCCTGATGGGTACTCTACTCTGGAGCACAGGGGTTAACCAGTGAGAATCCTACACACGTGAGAAGTGTGGTCACTTCAGGTCAAGGCGAGAATTCACCCTGCATTTGAATTAAGAGGTTGGCAACCTAGAACAATCACAAATTGTCCCACATCGCCTTACTACATAGAGTCAAAAATACCTATTGAAATGAGCAACTGCAGTCCCTCTCCCCCACAAAATAACAAAAGACAGAATTCACCCAGTGGATGCCTTTGATCCATTAAAAAGTTAGCAAACATTTTCTGTAAGGGGTTCCAGTGAATTTTTCCAGCTTTTTAAGTCACACTATCTTTGTCACTACTCAAATCTGCCACTGTCATCCTAAAGCCACCACAGACAATATGTAAATGAATGGTATGGCCATGTTTCAATACAACTTTATTTACAAAAACAAGCAACAGGCTGACCCCTGCTTGAGGCTGATGCAGAGACTACTTCCTTCTGAGAATGCCAGGAGCTTACATTTGAGACAGGCTGAGGTATGAGATGGGAGAGGCAAGGCAAAGGCACCGAGGAAAGAGGCACATAAACAACAAAGAGCCAGGTTGTCCAAAGAGCAATGTGTATGCCAGAAGGTGGCACGAGACTAAAATTTAATTAGGTGAGAACAGTACATTTTAAGCATGTGCAAATTGAACTTTTGCTGTTTCATCTTTTATTTAAAAACTACATTATTTTAAAGATATTCTTAAAACAGTATTTAAAAAATCATTTTCTATTAGAATCACACACTTTTTCCTTGAATCAGAAGTTGCGCCACTATCCTGGTTACCTGTGGATTCACCAAGCAGTCCAGCAAGTCATCTGTAGAAACGAATGTTTGGGAAAGGGCCCCAGTCCTATCTGAAGCAACCTGTTCCACAACTGCATTCTCACTCTCACTCATCATTCGTTGCCTCTTGGTATTAGGCAGTTTTCCAAAGGATTTTCCGTTTTTGCTGACAAACTCTTCACCATCATTTTCAAATATGCCTCCTCTTGCTGAAGATGGTTCTTGGGAACTTGGTATGACAGGAACCAGATCAAGGCCAAAAGGACTTGCTGCTTCTTGTTTTACTGTTTCTGAACTTAAGTTGTGGCTACCAATTTGTTCTACCTCCATGTGGTTGTGCACATTTAACTCCTCCTTTATTGTGTATTCTCTGTTTGTTCTCAGAGCTTGGGTTTCTACTACTTCAGATGTTCCATAATGATTAAAAAAAGCAGAAATGGCTCCATTTAAGTAGTGACAATTGACTTCATGGGATGTTTCCTCAAGCTAGGGAAAAAGAAAAACTCTTTAAAATGGTTATACATACTTACATAAATTGGAAAACAAACGTTCTTGTCAGAGTTGGTTTATCACACGATAGTAACTGGAAGAGACCTACCTCAGTCGGGTTTAACCAAGCTCTGGTATTGTGTGGATTCTCTGCAGTTTTCAGGGCACACACAAGCATTCGGGTGATTGCCTCTTCTACCCGGGCTTGGTGGTCCTCTTCCTAAGTCAAGGTTGAAAAAGAAGACACAGTTTTTCATTTGTCTCTGGGTCTCACTGCTTAAAACAGAGGAGAGTCTCTTAATTATGTGTTTTGTTCTTTCATCAACATAAGCTTTGTTACTGAAGGATGAATATGCTGTTGGCAGACCACGATTTTTATGTATTAACTATCTTCTGCCACCTAGAAAGAGTTGCAGAATATTTCGCCAACTAAATTTAAGTATGGGTCCTGTCTTAAGACATAGGCCTTAAGTATGAATCACCTGTGATATTTTCTCCAGCATTTTCCATTCTCTGGCATGTTTAAAGTTTCTTTTAAAAAGTATCACATAAAAATTTGACAAGCTAATTTTTTGAGGAATGGGAAAAAAATTTTAATAAACATTCTTGGTTGAATGGCATCACTGATGCAATGGACATAAAACTGGGCAGTCTCTGGGAGATGGTGAGGGACAGGGAAGCCTGGTGTGCTATAGTCCATGGGGTTTCAAGGAGTCGGACATGACTTGGTAACTGAACAACAACAACAAACATTCTTGGTCACAAGAGTCAGAAGGCTAAATATCTATCTTAAGGCTAAATATCTATCTATCTATTGTATCTTAAGATACAATAAATATAAACTATGGCAATCATGATAAACTACATTAAAATTAGTAACTTTTGTTCATCAAAAGACACCATAAAGGAAATAAAGAAGCCAGATGTCTGTAACATATATAACTGATTGCAAAATATATAAAGAATCTGCACACATCAGTAAGGCAAATGACCCATTTTTTTTTTAAATGGGCAAAAGCCACAAAGATAAACATTCAAAAAAAGAACAATTATATGAGTAATAAACACATGAAAATAAGCTTAGTCTCATTAGTAATCAGGGAAATGCAAATCAAGAAACCCATGAAACTGGCAAAAGAGGGTCTGGTAATTCCAAATGATGGAGAAATGTCAAACAATTGACAGAAATCTTATACATAGATGGTGGGAATGTGTACTGACAGACATTTGGAAAACATGCAGGCATTATTTTATAAACTTGAGTACTCTATACCCTACAGATGGCAATTCCACTTCTAGATATATACACATTCTCTGGAGAAACTCTTGCACACGTATACAAGAATATTCTATTTATAAAAGCAAAAAAACTAAAAACAACCCAATTATCCATCAACAAAAAAATGAATCAATAAACTGTGGTACATTAACACTAGAGGATATTATTATACCACAGTGAAAATGAATGACCAGCTACATGTGACAACAGAGATGAATATTAGATGAATATTAGAAACACAGATGACTATTAGAAGCATAATATTAAGTTTAAAACAAAGCAAATCCCCAAGATGAGATACCACTTCTCACTAGGATGGCTATAATAAAAAAGACAGATAACAAATCTTCATAAGGATGTGAAGAAATCAGAATCTTCATACTTTGTTGGGGGAATGTAAATGGTACACTGCATTGGAAAATAGCCTGGCAATTCCTCAGAAGATTAACTCTAGAGTTACCAAATAGTTAATTTTATGAGTCAACTTGGGTAGGCTATGGTGACCAATTGTCTAGTCAAACACTATTCTAGATGTCACTGTAAAGATATTTTGTAGATGTGATTAACATTTATAATCAGGTGACTTTAAGTAAAAGGAGATTATCCTCAATAATGTAGGTGGACCTCATCTGATCAGTTGAAAGCTTTAAGAACAAAAGTTAAGGTTTCTTGGAGAAGAAAAAATTCTGCCTCAAGATGGCAACAGAAATCCTAAGCCAGTTTCCAGCCTGCCAGCCTGTTACAGATTTACAGATTTTGGACTCTATACTGCAACTCTGAACTCATCTGAATTTCCAGCCTTCTGGCCTGCCCTGGCTGATGTCCATATGATCCAGCAATTCCACACCCAGGTATATACCAAAAGAAATGAAAACATACATCCACATAAAACCATGTACACAAATAGCTGTAGCATTATTCATAATAGCCAAAAGTAGACACAATCCAAAGATCCACCAACCGATTAGTGGATAAACAAAATGTGGTATGTCTAAACAATACTTTTTAGCTATAAAAAAAGAATGAAGTATTGATACACGCTACTCCATGGATGATTCTTAAAAATATTATGCTGAATGAAAGACACCAGCCATGGCTGCAATCAAAGCCTCTGGTTAAAGCATGCACAAATGCAATAAGGCCTCAGGTGGCAGAGACAGACTTGAACCATAATGTTAGCCATTCTAATTGTCAAGTGGAGCAGGCAACCAGGATTAAGCATAGCATAATGGAAGGAAAAAGCCTTTTGCAGAAATAAAATGATAAAACCTAGCACTGAAAGACTGCTCTGAGAAAATGTATAAGTCAGGACTGTGAATTGTGCAATTAATAACGAGGACCCTGAACCAAGAAGCAGATATTTCCAGCCCAGATGGTGTGGGATGGGACTAGCAACATGGGACATGTGTGGCAGACTCAGCCAGGCCCAACACAATTCTCCTAACACCAGTCAAGGGAGAAGACCTGGCTCACTAATGTCAGGGTGCATTGTGCCCCTAGAAGAAAAAGAACAGTGTCACAAAAGCCCTATTTCCCAACCTCACCATCCACCAACAGAGCACAGAATCCATAACCTATAGCATAGCAGACAAAGTAACACGGGAGTGTTGGTTAAAATTAGTCATTAAGTTAAAAAGACAGGCATTGTGTATCTTAAAGGCAAGGAGATGACATTTGTTAGAAAAAGAAAATACCAGCTCAATCCATGAGTTTATACTGACAGTGACAGGATCAATGGATTCCACATAATGCCACCAGTGTCTGGGAACAAATAGAACCTGAAAACCAAACAAAAAATGGTTAGCACAAAACCAAAACATTTTATGTCAGAATCAGATCTAAACTGAAGCTGCTAGGAAAAAAATTCAAATGAATTTATAGCAATATTGTAATAAGAAAGGGAAAAATAAGAAAAAGCTCCCATAATCCTTTTATTCCTTTTAAAAAAAAATTAACAAGTTTGCATGTTCTACAAAGGATATTGGCTTCCCTGGTGGCTCAGATGGGAAGATCCCCTGGGGAAGGGAATGGCAACCCACTCCTGTATTCTTGCCTGGAGAATTCCACGGACAGAAGAGCCTGGCAGGCTACAAGTCCATGGGGTCGCAAGGAGTTGGACATGACTGAGCGAATAACACTTTCACTTTTTCACAAAGGATATTACCAGCTTCTCCAGTCTCTACTCTCCTTTATGCTGGACCTTTTTTTGTCTGCATCCAAATCTTGGTAAAGGATTCTGAGATTTTAACTCTTTCTCCTTTCCATCACATAAGAATTGCATGAGTTCTGAGGGCATACATAAAAATATACGACATAGTTTCTGACTTCTCATGGTATAAAATCTAGCCAATGAAAAAATAGTATAGACAAAAGTGGCATTATATAAAGGTAAATCAGAGGAGTGGACACTGGTGCTAGAGAAGTTCAGAGGCGAGAGAGGCAGGCACAAACTAGGGAGGTCAGGGGCAACCTGGATGAAGGGAGTGTGATTTGAACCACGACTAGGAGAGAATGAGGACATGCCAGGAGGCGGAAGTGGGCAAGGGAGGTAGGACTGTCGAGGGATAGCAAGCAGGCCAGTTTTACCACTGCAGAAGGAATAATGGGGAATAAAGTAGGAGAATCAGGTTAGGGCCAGTGGAGGGCCCTGAATTCAGAATAAAGAATCTGGATTTTATATCCTGTAGGCGTTACAAGTTCCTGAGAAGTTCTGAGTAAGTGGACGGTTAAAATAGTGACATTATGGGAAAGTCTGGGAAGGACAGGAGCATCCTGCAATGGATTAAATGTTAAGATTTAAATAGGAAGGAATAGCAAATGAAAGCAATGGGCAGAACCAAGAGGGACTGCATTTGTCCAGACTCACTACAAGAGTCTGTGAAAGGCCAAGAAGAGTAGATGGAGATGATTTGAAACTTCTGGGTTTGGATTTACAAAATGGTAGCACTTGCTACAGACAAGGTGGAGCTGGGAAGAGAGCTCCTTTCAGGAGAATTAGGCACTAAAAATGCCACTACAGCCACTGGATTTAGTCATTAGGTGGTCTCGAATGTCCTATCACAGAGTTTACTTTCAGTACAGAGGTAAGAGAGGGAGCCAGTTTATGATGGATTCAGCAAAGAGCATGATGTAAAAAAGCTGATGCATGGGACAGAAATACTCACTGAATTTGGCTATTAAAGTAGAAAAAAAAAGAATTAGCAGCCACTTCACACCCACTAAAATGGCTATACTTGTAGCAATATAATAATAGTAATAATATCAATAGACTTTGCTGGTGGTTCAGATGGTAAAGCATCTGCCCACAATGCGAGAATAATAAAGGAAGATAACAAGTGTTAGAGAGCATGTAAAGCAATTAGAACTCACATAGATTGCTGGTGGGAACGTAAAATGGTGCAGCTGCTATGGAAAACAGTTTGGCAATTCCCCCAAAAGTTAAAACACAGAATTAACATATGACCCCGCAATTTCACTCCTACATGAATACCCAAGAGAACTGAAAATACATGCTCTTACAAAACCTTGTACACAAGGATTTATAGCAGTATTAGTCATAATAACCAAAAAAGTGGAAACAACCCAAATACCCATCAGGTGTTTAATGGATAAATAAAATGTATATTCACATAATGGAACAACAGTCAGTTTAGTTCAGTCGCTTAGTCATGTCCGACTCTTTGCAACCCCATGGACTGCGGCACACCAGGCCTCCCTGTCCATCACCGACTCCTGGAGCTTGCTCAAACTCATGTCCATTGAGTCGGTAATGTCATCCAACCATCTTATCCTTTGTTGTCCCCTTTTCCTCCTGCCTTCAATCTTTCCCAGCATCAGGGTTTTTTCAAATGAGTCAGTTCTTCACATCAGGTGGCCAAAGTATTGGAGTTTCAGCTTCAGCATCAGTCCTTCCAATGACTATTCAGGACTGAGTTCCAAAGGATTGACTGGTTGGATCTCCTTGCAGTCCAAGGGACTCTCAAGAGCCTTTTCCAACATCACAGTTCAAAAGCATTAATTCTTCATTGCTCAGCTTTTTTTATGATCCAACTCTCACATCCATACATGACCACTGGAAAAACCACAGCTCTGACTACATGGACCTTCATCGGAAAAGAAGTGTCTCTGCTTTTTAATATGCTGTCTAGGTTAGTCACAGCTCTTCCTCCAAGAGCGTCTTTTAATTTCATGGCTGCAGTCACCATCTGCAGTGACTTTGGAGCCAAACAAAATAAAGTCTGTCACTGTTTCCATTGTTTCCCCATTTATTTGCCATGAAGTGATGGGACCAGATGCCATGATCTTAGTTTTTTGAAAGTTGAGTTTTAAGCCAACTTTTTCACTCTCCTCTTTTACTTTCATCAAGAGGTTCTTCAGTGCCTCTTCACTTTCCGCCGTAAGGGTGGTGTCATCTGCATATCTGAGGTTATTGATATTTCTTGCGGCAATCTTGATTCCAGCTTGTGCTTCATCCTACCCGGCATTTTGCATGATGCACTCTGCATATAAGTTAAGTAAGCAGGGTGACAATATACAGCCTTGACGTATTCCTTTCCCAATTTGGAACCAGTCTGTTGTTCCACGTCCAGTTCTAACTGTTGCTTCTTGACCTGCATACAGATTGCTCAGGAGGCAGGTAAGGTGGTCTGGTATTCCCCTCTCTTGAAGAATTTTCCAGTTTGTTGTAATCTACACAGTCAAAGGCTTTGGTGTAATCAATAAAGCAGAGGTAGATGTTTTTCTGGATCTCTTGCTTTTTCGATGATCCAATGGATGTTGGTAATTTGATCTCTGGTTCCTCTGCTATTTCTAAATCCAGCTTGAAAATCTGGAAGGTCATGGTTTGTACTGTTGAAGCCTGGCTTGGAGAATTTTGAGCATTACTTTGCTAGCATCTGAGATGAGTGCAATTGTGCAACAGGTTGAACATTCTTTGTCTTTGCCTTTCTTTGGGTCTGGAATGAAAACTGACCTATTTTAGTCCTGTGGCCACTGCTGAGTTTTCCAAATTTGCTGGCATATTGAGTGCAGCACTTTCACAGCATCATATTTTAGGATTTGAAATAGCTCAACTGGAATTCCACCACCTCCACCAGCTTTGTTCGTAGTGATGCTTCCTAAGGCCCACTTGACTTCGCATTCCATGATGTCTGGCTCTAGGTGAATGATCACACTATCATGGGTCATGAAGATCTTTTTTGTATAGTTCTTCTGTGTATTCTTGTCACCTCTTCTTAATATCTTCTGCTTCTGTTAGGCCCATACCATTTCTGTCCTTTAATGTGCCCATTTTTGCATGAAATGTTCTCTTGGTATCTCTAATTTTCTTGAAGAGATCTCTAGTCTTTCCCATTCTATTGTTTTCCTCTATGTCTTTGCATTGATCACTGAGGAAGGCTTTCTTATCTCTCCTTGTTATTCTTTGGAACTCTGCATTCAACTGGGTATAGCTTTCCTTTCTCCTTTGCCTTTAGCTTCTCTTCTTTCCTCAGCTATTTGTAATGGAACATAGTCATCCATAAAAAAGAATGAAGAGCCAATAACATTTTACAGTGTGGATGAACCTTGAGGAGATTATGCTATGTGAAAGGAGCCAGACATAAAAGACCACAGATTGCACAACTGCACTTATATGAGATGTCCAGAATAGGCAAATCTATCAAGAAAGAAAACAGAGAAGTGGCTGTCAGGGTCTGGGGGGATAGGTGAATGAGGAGTGACTGCTGACAAGATGAGGAAACAGTCAAACTGCTTGAGCTGGAGCACTCTCGTGTAAAGGAGGCAGGAAGAGCCAGTGAGAAGGGGGGAAGGAGGGAACACAGGCAGGTAAGAGGGATAATCAAGGGAATGAAATCCCCTTAAGAGACTAAGAAAACCTGGTAAATGTAAATAAAATATCGGACTGTACATGCCAGCGTTGTAGAGGTGATTTTCCCCACTCGGTAGGAGCACTAAGCACCGAACCTTTGGAGATACTTCAGAGACAGTCAGTTATTAAAGCAGCATCCATTCCTGCTTAAAAGCAAATCATTCTCAACAAATACTGTATGACTTCAATCTACAAAATGATAAAACAAATCTGTATACAAAACAGAAACAGACTCACAGACATAGAAAACAAACTTATGGGTATCATGTTTGGTTATGGGGGAAGGGATAATTTAGGAGTAGGGGATTAACAGATACAAACTACTGCACACAGAATATATAGGCAACATGGATTTACTGTATAGTACAGAGAACTATAGTCAATATCTTGTAACAAATTATCATGAAATATAACCTGAAAAAATATATAACTGAATCACTATGCTATACATCTGAAACTAACACAATGTTATAAACCAACTATACCTCAATTTAAAAAAAACCCTTAAATCCCTAAATCATTCTTAACTCATTCTGCCTGTGCTGGCCCACTAACTGGATACGCTTGAACCTGTGTTTGTGTGCCTGGATTCTAACCTAGTTGAACAGATATTAGTTGTGAATAAATGTTTCAGAAGTGCTCAACCTAAATGAAAACGACTGAGCTCCTGGATCTTCCTCCACAGTCCATTCTCCTCTTCACCAGAAGGAGGAGCCATGCACCCTCCTCTCACTTCCCTTCCATGACCTGTGAAGCTGCGACTGTGTGACGCCTACAGCTGGAGAAGCTAGCTTCCAAAAGCAGAGCAGCAGGGAAGGGGCCACTGTCAGTCATCTGTACTGGTAGGGAGGCACGTGACATAGGACTTGAAAGAAGTTATAGCTGGGGTGTCCACTGACAGGTCACCAATGTTTTAAAGCTCCTATTACCTGTCCTGGGCTCAGCGTAACCATATGTCTTCGAGCTTTCCGGAACTGAGGAAAACGTTTTAAATCAGGATTGACAACATTGATTTTACTGAACACACTGGATTCTTCATATGGAATTCTAGTTGGATAAAGGAAAGGAGTATCTTCAGGAGGAAAGAGATGCCATCTTTTCCTAATGAAAAAAAAAAAGATACAAGTTAGTATTGTAGACTTGAGACAAAAGATGTAAGAAGGCAGCAGCTAAGTGACTGTTTTCACCCATTTTCATTCAATCCACGAAGGAATACAGGAGCCACCTCAAGGGTCACCTGGCCCATCTCTCACTCGGTGCTGGAAGCTCCTCTGCAGACACCTGGTGGAGGTAGGTTAGCAACTAGAGGGTATCTCAGGATGTCCCAAGTAGCCCCTTTGCAGGGACAAGATCTGCTTTGTAAGATAATTTTCAAATCCAAGTCAGTCTCCTCATAAGCTGTTTAGATTCCTACAGTTAGAGCTACCTAGAATAACCTTCCTCCACTCTCTCAAATCTCTGTATTCTTATCTTATCCAGGGTAACCTGTCAGGGTTCTGTCCATCAAGTTAAGTTTTCAGACTTCTCCCTGTGTGGACTGTAAATTTCTTAAGTTAAACATTTAAATTGATTCATTAAGGAAGAGAAATGCACAAAT
Organism: Odocoileus virginianus; assembly: GCF_023699985.2. NCBI lineage: Eukaryota > Metazoa > Chordata > Mammalia > Artiodactyla > Cervidae > Odocoileus > Odocoileus virginianus. Next base: position 9,689,013 of record NC_069677.1, read on the forward strand.
GATGTCACATAATAAAAAGTAGTGTAATATAGGAATTTGCTAAAAGAGAAAACTGTAAAATGTTTCAGTCACTTTAAAGTTTTTTGGAAAATGGAAGTGATAAATCTTAACTCACAAAACATTAGACACATCAATACTTGGAGCCAACAGAGGGAGGATATCTGAAGCAAAGAAGGGAGAAGTGTGAAAAGGGAAAAGACACAGATAGAAATCCACAGATGGGGAAGTAGAGAGAGAAAAGAACCAAGTTCTGAAACAAGTCCTAAAGCCCCCTAGTGACCCCTGGCAGTTACAGTAGGGCTGTCTTGTCCTTTCAAGATAGCTGACTGCTCTTCTTAAACTAGGAAGTATAAAGTCATATTTTGCCTTAGAGATGATAAAGCTGCTCCCTGGACTCATTTGGGAGAATATGTTTAGAATGTCAGAGCTGGAAAGACCTCATCAGTCTAATTTTATTTTCAAAGAGGTGGAAGAAGGAGCCAGCTAAGCAGACACCTGTCTAGATGAATTGGGAGTGGATGCCTGGAAGTTCTGGATCAGCTTTCTAAGAGCAATCCTGATCATGGCTGAGAGACACAGCACACAGAAACCACTGTGTATACTGCTCCCCTTATTTCACAAAGGAGGAGACTGAACCAGAGGTAAAGAGATTTGCCCTGGTCATGAGACAGGCTGATAGAATGGAGCAGGGAGTCCTGCTGCCTACCCAATAGTCACTGCTTTTCCTGTGCAACACACAAAGACACACAGACACACACGCACACATACATTTATCTCTCTCCCTCTGGCATGCCTATACACATATGCATTACCTTCCTTGTACCTGGAATACTAAGTTGCAACCATAGGTGTCCAGATGACAGGGTGTATGGGCCCCCAGGGAGCCGATCCACAATGTACTTTCCTGTCCATTTCTTCCAGGAAACCCAAAGTCAGACCATATCACATCCTGTTATGAAAATAAAGTTACAGTCCATCAAGAACCAACCAACTATGCTGTATAGTAGTGTTATACATTTTCACTTACACATCTGGTTTGGGGCAATGGGAACCACTCTCTTACAGAAAACACTACAGATGGAAGAGCTTAGGTTTCCAGAGCAGTCCAAGAAGTCTTTTTAACCAATAACATATCTGAATGACCTCACTAATAGCAGTAATTCAACAAATATTTACTGTCTGCCTACAACACGCCTGGCACTCCTAGAGCATGTGATCAATCAGTGAACAAAATAGACAAAAATGCCCACCCAAATGAAGCCTGCATTTTAGAGGCTAGAGACCAACAATAAACACTAGACAGAGATATGAGGATATCTGGGGAAAGTGACTCAGGCAGTAGGAAGAGTGAGGAGTAGGAAATAGAAGTTTTTTTTTTTAAATCTCTGAAGCTCAACTCATGAATCCAGAAAAGCATATTCCCTCTAAATAGTATAGATATTTCAAGGTGTAAGTAATACATTAACTTTTTGCACCTCAAAGAACACACGAAAGAAGGCTTCTCCTAGGTTGTTGTTGTTCACTTGGTCAGTTGTGTCTTACTCTTTGCAACCTCATGGCCTGCATCATGCCATGTTTCTCTGTCCTTCACTATCTCCCAGAGTTTGCTCAAATTCATGTCCATTGAGTTGATGATACCATCCAACAGTCTCATCCTCTGTCGCTCCCTTCTCTTCCTGCCTTCAATCTCTTCCAGCATTAGGGTCTTTTCCAATGAGTCAGCTCTTCGTATCAGGTGACCAAAATACTAGAGTTTCAGCTTCAGCATCAGTCCTTCCAATGAATAGTCAGGGTTAATTTCATTTAGAATTGACTGATCTGATTTCCTTGCAGTCCAAGGGACTCTCAAGAGTCTTCTCCAGTACGACAGTTCAAAAGCATCAATTCTTCGGCATTCAACCTTCTTTATGGTCCAACTCTCACATTTGTACACAACTACTGAAAAAGCCACAGCTTTGACTATACAGACTTTTGTCAGCAAAGTGATGTCTTTGCTTTCTAATATGCTGTCTAGGTTTGTCTCCTAGGTTAGTGGAGTTGTTTAAAACTATAGATGCCTTTACTATGGAACATTAGTTCATAAATAATCAGAGTGTCCAGGTGGGGGAGACACAGCATATATTTTGAAACACTATTGCTATGCTCCTTAAAGTCATGAACTCTGTAAAAAACTTTAAAACAGAGAGGCACTTTGACCTTGGCACTCCTTATGTCTAGTTCCCCTTCTTTCAACAAACTGCTCTGCTTGATTTTATTTAGGCTTAAAGAAAGAATGTTCCTATTTTTAAATAAAAGTTGGAAAACTACAAATGTAGTTTGACATAAACTCAAATCCGTGGAACTTAAAATATGTATAAGCTGAAAAGAAAAGAACACACTAATGAATCAGACAGAAAGGTTTTGCTTTATTTATTTTTTGAATCATGAATTTTTCCTATTGAATTTTAAAAAATAAAGCAAAATAAAAAATACTTTTAGGTGCAGAACGCTGTCCTAAATACTGACACTACTTTTACAGTATCTTCAATTTGCATTCTCTATTTTTAGAGGCAGAACACTAACATTACTCAAAGAGAAAGGATTCTGGAGGGACATTTTAATAGATAGTTTTAAGGAAGACTAGAAGAAGCATTTTCATTTTTGTTTTCAGTGATGAAGATAGCAGATTATGTGCGTATAACTGCTATCTGTTATTAAAGGTGGAGTTTTTGAAAAGTCAGCACTATTATACATGCATATGGTTCCATGCAGCAGCTCTGGAGTTGGCAAAAGTCATGTCCCCTCTGGACACAGCACATACGCTCCATGCAGGGAGCTTATCTGTTTTCCTAATGCCTATTGAAATACCTGGCTCAGGTTAAGTGCTTAAAATCTTGGTTGCTTGGGAGGGAAAGAATATGTTGGCTTATTATAGGTAAGTGGTTCAGGTCGAGAACATTTTTGAGCATCTGAACTTCCCTGGTGGCTCAGATGGTAAAGAATCCGCCTGCAATGCAGGAGACTGGGTTCAATCCCTGGGTTGGGAAGATCCCCTGGAGGAGGGCATGGCAACCCACCCCAGTATTCTTGCCTGGAGACTCCCATGGGCAGAGGAGCCTGGAGGGCTACAGTCCATGGGGTTGCAAAGAGTTCGACACGACTGGGCAACTAAGCACATCATAGCACAGTACAAATCTAGTATAATGCTGAATGTTCGGGATACAAAAAATTAATACAAAACAGGCCCTCCTTTTAAATCTAATAATGGAAGATAGTTCCATAAATGGAGCCGTCCATAGAGTGGAAGAAGTGCTTTGACAGAAGTGAGCAGAAAGCACACTGAGATCACAGGAAAAGGGCACCCGGTCAAAGCAGGGAGCTTAGGGAGGGTTCCGATAAACCTGGTCTTTGGTGAACAATTCATCACACCTCAGTTTGGAATTTAAAGGTAGCTGAAAGACATGCATTACAAAAACAGAAAACAGGGATCTGCCTCATCTAAGAAGAGGCTGGTTTAAGTTCCTCAATCTTCTTATAGATACACCTCTTTGGAAATTTAAGGAATACCAACACCCCTTTCCTCAGAGAAATGAGTGCACACACACACACACACACACACACACGCACTTTCACATGCACTTTCAGGGGTCAGTGGATTGAGCCCACGTGAGACACTTCTAGAGCACTGCTTCAGAAAAAAACCACAAAGGGAAAGTTCTACTAGGTGTGGGGGGGGGGCGGCGGTGACCATATGAAAAACTGACACAAGGCTTCCCGTACTTCTCAACTAACACAGTATCACTATAAAAGGAAAAATTATTTTAAAATGATTAGATCAGGGTGACCTAAACTACCTAAAGTTCAGCTGCAAATTGGCTGGGAAAACCACAGGGAGAAGGGTTTGGGGCAAAGTGGCAGAGAAAGAGTTAGTTGAAGTAAGTGTCAGAAAAAAGACAACATTGAGTGCACCTATTTTGACTTTCCCCACAGGCTCTTGAGAGTTGGGAATTTCTTGCCTTTTTCTTATGAACTGCTGCCTAGCCATATCTCTTTATCCTTGACTTTGTAGATTTTATGAGGACATGGAACCCTACTTTTATCCTTCTTAAAATGAATCTTAACTTTCTGCCTGCTGTTTTATGTTTAAATCAAGCTACATACATGACTCCTAAACTTTCATCTCCAGTCCTAAATTCTCTTCTATTTACTACTAAATTTATATATTCAAAGGCTAACAAGCTATCACTTTTGGGTTATTGAATCCATATGGTTGGACAGGCCCAAATCACAACATTTTATATGCATCATCTCATTTAATCCTAGGAAACTGAAAGTAGTTATATCCACTTTATGCATGTGGAAACTATGGGGCAGTTCTGTCCTTTTAACAATACTGTTAAAAATGCGGAGACATTTTTGATTGCCATAATAAACAGGACGGGGTGCCTCTGTATTCAGTGAATGGGCATGAGGGATGCAGCTCAACACAATATAAAAATGTTTTTATCTTGTACAATATTTATAACACTGGAAAAACTGATCTTAGTCTCAGTTATCTGAGACTAGAGTTCTAATTCTAATTTCACATAATCCTTTCAAAAACAAAAGGATTTGTGCATAGTATTAATACACACTGAATTTCAGAAACACAGTTACTAAGTAAGTTGAGGGAGGACTGTATTTTTGTGTTTCTGCAGCTTTATTCAGAGCAGTTCACCACTTTGAAAAATAAGTCACCAACAGCACTGAAACTCATATGACATTTGGGTTGGCAATATATACACCAATATCAGTTTGTGCTTGTACTGTCTCATCATGGTGACTGTGTGTGTAGAGATACAAATACACTTATTTAGCCTCATTTCATGATGTTAAATATGAAATATTGGAAATAGTCACTGGAATTTTATCTTAATTCTTAAAAACTGAACCTTTTCCTTGTAGGAAGGTACAAGTGTCTGATTAATTCATTATGTCTTCTAGTATAGCCATGCTTGAATTATTTACACATTAAATCACACACTTCTTAAATTCTCATATATTTTAATAGTTTAAAAAAATTATTTGTAGAGGTAATTATATTCCCTGAAAACTGCATTTCAGAATCGTAAAGGGGATGCAGATTTTGATATGAGGCCAGAATACTGGAGCGGGTTGCCATTCCCTTCTCCAGGGGATCTTCCCAACCGAGGATTGAACTCAGTTCTCCTGCATTGCAGGCGGATTCTTTACCAGCTGAGCCACCAGGGAAGCAGCGTGAAAGTCGCTCAGTCTATACAGTCCATGGAATTCTCCAGGCCAGAATACGGGAGTGGGCAGTCATTCCCTTCTCCAGGACATGAGACCATGCAACACCATTCTCTACTGCTCTCCCATCAGGGACCACACATCTCCCTGCCTTTGCTCCTATTGTTGCCTCTGCATGGCCAGTCTACTTACCACCCACGCCCCAATTCACATTTCTCTTTAGAGACCCACTGTAGATGGCACTTCTTTGGACACTTCCACACCATACCCCTCCCCGCTCCTACCACATGCAACCTGGTTATTCTCTCTTTTGGTCTCTCTCTCTCAAAGAACTTTGATTCTTTGCCTGTCTGACCTCTTCTCCTCAAAGCAGCAAAAGTAGTATTAATTTAAAAAGAAAAGAATGATCTTAAAATATTAAGTCTTGTCCCCTCCTTTGTTCTGCAGTTAGAATTAGATCCAAATGCCCTCTATCATGGGCCTGTATGACCAGTCCCTTCTCATCTCTCTGACACCTTAACCCGCTCCACCTCACTGGCCAGGCTTCATCTGATACTTGCTTTTCTTCTTTTTGGTGTAAACATTTAAGTTCTATTTTCCTAGAAAATTCCAATTACACAATACAGTATTATTAATTATGCTGTTGTTTAGTCTCTAAGTTGTGTCCCACTCTTTTAAGACCCCAAGGACTGTAGCCTTCCAGGCTCCTCTGTCCATGGGGGTTTCCCAGGCAAGAATACTGGAATTGGTCTGGCCATTCCATTCTCCAGGGGGTCTTCCTGACCTAGGGATCGAACCCAGGTCTCCTGTATTGTGGGAAGATTCTTTTTTTTTTTCCATTTATTTTTATTAGTTGGAGGCTAATTACTTTACATCATTGCAGTAGTTTTTGTCATACATTGAAATGAATTAGCCATGGATTTACATGTATTCCCCATCCCGGTCCCCCCTCCCACCTCCCTCTCCACCTGATCCCTCTGGGTCTTCCCAGTGCACCAGGCCCGAGCACTTGTCTCATGCACCCAACCTGGGCTGGTGATCTGTTTCACCCTAGATAATATACATGTTTCAATGCTGTTCTCTTGAAACATCCCACCCTCGCCTTCTCCCAGAGTCCACAAGTCTGTTCTATACATCTGAGTCTCTTTTTCTGTTTTGCATATAGGGTTATCGTTACCATCTTTCTAAATTCCATATATATGTGTTAGTATACTGTAATGGTCTTTATCTTTCTGGCTTACTTCGCTCTGTATAATGGGCTCCAGTTTCATCCATCTCATTAGAACTGATTCAAATGAATTCTTTTTAATGGCTGAGTAATATTCCATGGTGTATATGTACCACAGCTGCCTCATCCATTCGTCTGCTGATGGGCATCTAGGTTGCTTCCATGTCCTGGCTATTATAAACAGTGCTGCGATGAACACTGGCAGCACGTGTCTCTTTCAGATCTGGTTTCCTTGGTGTGTATGCCCAGAAGTGGGATTGCTGGGTCATATGGCAGTTCTATTTCCAGCTTTTTAAGAAATCTCCACACTGTTTTCCATAGTGGCTGTACTAATTTGCATTCCCACCAACAGTGTAAGAGGGTTCCCTTTTCTCCACACCCTCTCCAGCATTTATTGCTTGTAGACTTTTGGATAGCAGCCATCCTGACTGGTGTATAATGGTACCTCACTGTACCATACACAAAAATAAACTCAAAATGGATTAAAGATCTAAATGTAAGACCAGAAACTATAAAACTCCTAGAGGAGAACATAGGCAAAACACTCTCTGACATAAATCACAGCAGGATCCTCTATGACCCACATCCCAGAATTTTATAAATAAAAGCAAAAATAAACAAATGGGACCTAATGAAACTTAAAAGCTTTTGCACAACAAAGGAAACTATAAGCAAGGAAGATTCTTTTTATTGTCTGAAGCCCCTTAGATGAACACTATAAATTAGCCAGTACTTATGGCTCTTTTTTCCTTGAAAAAATTACCTTAGGTAACATAAACAGAAAAGAGGTAATTAACTCTACCCACAGATAGGCTTGGATAAATACCCAAATTTTTACATCCAATTTGCCTCATTAGAAAGCATCACTGACCATCAAGCCCCTTTGAACATTACTAAACCACTGGGCTCAATTTCAACATACTCACATTAACTATGTTACGAAGCCCAAGACAGGCTTGAACTAATCTTCCGTGTGTTGCATTTTGAGATTCTGTGTCCTGGTGACTTAACAAGGCTCCTGACTCTCCACAGTCAATCTGAATCACAACATAAAATGGAATCTACCTGGGAAATGTTCTTTGGGCAAATCTCTTTGCTACATATTGATTCTTAATAGCTTCAATTGTTGTAGTTGTTCAGTCACTAAGTTGTGTCTGGCTTTTTGTAAGCCCATTGACTCTAGCCTGTCATGCTCCTCTGTCCATGGGATTTCCCAGGCAAGAATACTGAAGTGGGTGCCATTTCCTTCTCCAAGAGATCTTCCCGGATCAGGGATCAAATCTGTGTCCCTTGCATTGGCAAGTGGATTCTTTACTACTGAGCCACCAGGAAAGTCCACAATAGCTTCAATTACAATGATACTTATAGATGCTTATAAAATGTAACATCTGCCATTCTTACCTAATGAGTCAAAGAAATTTTATGTTACTGTCACAAATTCCTTCCCTTCCTTGCAAAGTAGATAATAAAATGTTCCAAAAAATGCATTGCTTAGACGAGTCAATGATATGACACAGCTAAAAAAAATTTGACCAATTTTATGTGCCAAATGAGAGTCAGTTAAGTGTCAAAATCATAATTTTTGGCCACCTTTAAGGCTATAGGATATTTTCCAAAAATACAAACATTTTTCCAGTGTATTTATCAGTATATAAATATTATATATTTATCATGGAATAAGAATAAGTAGAGGCTATAAGTAAACACTTATAAAACTAGTTACAAGGCTGAAGAGAGCTAAGAATTTCTTATCAAGATTGACAAATGCTACAGTTGATTAACTAGAAAGCACAGAAAACTGGATGAGGGTGAATTTGGGGTTTAAGTTAAAACATTCTGTGAAGGGTCCTAAAGACCAAGGAAACAGCAAAACAAAAAATGGTAAGACTAGGAAGAAAACATACTTATGTAATCATTCAAATATTCACTATATATTCAGCACTATGTTAGCAGTCTGGAGGAGTAAAAAATTATATTGTTTCCAAAGAGTTTACAATGCTGTTAGGGGAACAAGATACAGGCATTCTATCTCATGCACTATTTAAATAACAATCCAAATAAAACATACAGGATGAAGGCAAGGGACAGATGGATGTAAGTACGAGTGGTTGAGAAGGCTTCTGAGCCAAGGGTGAATCTGAGCTGGGTGCTAGGAAGTTAAATACTAGTAGGCAGAAATTGAGAAGAGCATGAGCAAAGGCCAGAAGACAAGAGAGCACACTTGTGGTCTAGCACTGCAAGGAGATGCAGAGGACACAGGTTGTGTCAGTACCACTGGGAACAGTCTTAAACGCTATTTCCCTTACACGATTTAAAGTTGCTTCCCTTGTGGCTCAGCTGGTAAAGAGCAGCTTCTGCTACCATGTGGGAGACCTGGGTTCAATCCCTGGATTGAGAACCCCTGGAGAAGGGAAAGGCTACGCACTCCAGTATTCTGGCCTGGAGAATTCCAAAGACGGCATAGACCATGGGGGTCGCAAAGAGTCAGACATGACTGAGCAACTTTCACTTTCAAGTCATGAAATGGTTGTGAATATAATTTCAATATTTTCATAAGAAACTATTTTATAATTAATTAGAGGAGGAGTCAGAATTAGAAGAGTAGAGAGTAATTTCAGAAGGGATGATGTAGAGATTCTTAAAATGGTTCACAGACCTCTTGGGGACCCCGAGACCATTTCAGGTGATCTGTGAGGTATTTTCTTATTTCACTGTGTTGACAATTGCATTGAAGGCACAAAAACAATGGTGATAAAAGTGCTGTTGTCAAGCTGTGGAACCAAAGAGTGCTAGTAGCACTGCATTTTTTTAAAAAGTCTTATTGAAGTATAATTGATGTACAATAAACAGTGTATATTTAAAATGTATAATTTTATGAATTTTCACCTACACATACACCTGAAAAACAATCACTACAATCAGGATGACAAACATTTTGGTCATGTCCAAAAGTTTTCCTATAACCTTTTGTAACCTCTCTCTACCCTTCCTTCTTAGATCTATTTTCTATCACTATAAATTGTAAAGAACCTGCCTGCCAATGCATGCGACTAAGAGATATGGGTCCAATCCCTGGATCATGAAGATCCCTTGCAGAAGGGCATGGCAACCCACTCTAGTAATCTTGCTGGAGAATCCCATGATAGAGAAGCTTGGAGGGCTACAGTTTCATAGGGTCTGAGAGTCAGACATGACTGAAGCAACTTAGCACACACACAATTTTATATAAATGGAATCACAGTGCAAGTACCCCTTTTTTACTATCCAAAGGCAAACTAAACATAGTAGATTTCAGACATCAGAAAAAGGAAGAACTCAGAAAAGAGAGGATCATCACATTTGGATAAAATATCAATCCATTAAGAGTAAATAGTAATCCTATTTGTGTATGAACCTAAACTGTTACTAGTTACAAAATACGCAAAACAAAAACTGACCAGTCTAAATGAAAAAGAAACAAATATACAACTAGAGTTGAGAAATTTCAATATCTATCTCTATATAATGGGTAAAACAGGTATACAGGGAATCAGTAAAGATACAGGAGACATGAACAATCAACTTAATTGACATTCATAAAACAAAAACAGCAGAATATACATTACTGTCAAGTGCATGTGGGACATTTATCAAGATTGACTATATTCTGGGCTATAAAACAATAAATTTAAAAGGACTGAAATCATCAAAGTATGTTCTCTGAACACAATGGAATTAAATTAGAAATGAATAACAGAAAGACAGCTGGAAATCCCCAAGTATTTGCAAAATAAACATTACACTTCTAAGTAATCCATAAGTCAAAGAAAAACATCACAAGGGAAATGACAAAATATTCTGAACAGAATAAAAATGATCTTGGAAACTTGTATCTTGAAACACAAGAGCTAGAAAGCTTCCTAAAACTTAAGACTTTTCTGATAAGAATGGTGATGCTATTTACAAATGTCACTTTTTAAAATAATGAAGTATATAAAAATGCATCAACATCTGGAAGATCTATACAACACCACTATTGAAGATTCATTCCATGTAAGACAGACCAATGGATTTTACTATGAAGGGTTCATTGGTTCAGATTATTGTAACTAATGAACCTTTAAGAGGCTACTCTTTAGAGGTAAAAACAACTCAAATTTGGTGGAATATTTAAAAAAAAAAAAATCCACAATTATCTAGAAAGGTTGCCAAAATGCTCCTCTCTTTTTCAGCTGCATTTGTATATGAAACAAGATATTCTTCATACACTTCAAACAAACCAATAAATTGCAACAGACTGAATGAGGCATATAGTAAAAAATCAGCTTTCTTCTATTCAACTCTTGTGCTTAGTTGTGTCTGACTAGTTGGTTGCCATGCCAGGCATTAAAGAGACTTACAAGAATGTAAAACAATGCCACTATTCTCCTAACATTAATAAATTGGGGAATAGAATTATTATCATAAAAATGTCATTTATATTCACATACAATGAGTTTATTTTAAATAAACATTTAAAAATTTATCAGTTTTAATGTTTACCCACCATTTTAAGACAGATGGAAGAAAGCCTGAAACAAAAGTAGTCAGATTTAGTGACTAAATTATAGTGGTAAAAGTAAAACAACTTAGGTATCTTAAACATAAGACTTTGTGCTTAGAAAACTGAGATAAAAAAATGATATAATCTTAATGGACTTGGCTGTTGATAGCAGATTTGCCTGTTCTAATCCAGAGAATTAATTATCATAATGTGAGCTGACAGAAAACTCATTCAACTAAAAATATCAGATTGTATAAGAGCTCAAATAGAATTCTAGCACACTATCAAAAGGCTGTCTTTTATATCCACACTTAAGGAAAGGACACATGTCTGCACAGTGTTGCCATGCCTGGGCTGAGACAGAACAACTGATGGAGTCAGTTTAGAGAGTCACCCAAGGCAGAGTGAGACAAGATTCAGCACAGATAGAAGGTCTTTATCCTAGCTGTGGAGTAATGTATCCAAACCTTCTGCAGGCACACAGAGCAGCAGTTAAAGCCTGGGGGGCAGACTGCTAAGGTTATTCTTTTCTTAGTTGTACAAATTCAAAAAAAGGTTTACTTAACCACTTGGTGCCTCGTTTTTCTTAAAACAGGGATATTATTAAATCATAGGTTTATCGTGAGGACTACAAAGGTAAGCACTTTGCTGTTGCTGTTCAGTTGCTCAGTTGCGTCCGATTCTGCGATCCCCATGGACTACAGCATGCCAGGCTTCCCTGTCTTTCATCATCTCCTGGGGCCTGCTCAAAGTAATGTCCACTGAGTTGGTGATGTCATCCAACCATCTTGTGCTCTGGTGTCCCCTTCTCCTGCCTTCAATCTTTCCCAGCATCACGGTCTTTTCTAATGAGTTGGCTCTTTGCATCAGGTGGCCAAAGTATTGGAGTTTCAGCATCAGTCCTCCCACTGAATATTCAGGGTTGATTTCCTTTAGGATTGACTGGTTTGATCTCCTGGCAATCCAAAGGACTATCAAGAGTCTTCTTCAGCACCACAGTTCAGAAGCATCAGTTCTTCAGAGCTCAGCCTTTTTTACTGTCCAGCTCTCACATCCATACGTGACTACTGTAAAAACCATAGCTTTGACTATACAGATCTTTCTGGGAAAATAATGTCTCTGCTTTTTAATATGCTGTCTAGGTTGGTCATAGCTTTTCTTCCAAGGAGCAAACATCTTTTAATTTCATGGCTGCAGTCACCATCTGCAGTAATTTTGGAGCCCAAGAAATTAAGTCTGTCACTGTTTCCCCATCTATTTGCCATAAAGAGATGGGACCAGATGCCATGATCTTAGCTTTTTGAATGTTGTGTTTTAAGCCAGCTCTTTCGCTCATCAAGAGGCTCTTTAGTTCCTCTTTGCTTTCTGCCATATCTGAGGTTATTGATATTCCCCCTGGCAATCTTGATTCCAGCTTGTGCTTCATCCAGCCTGGCATTTCACATGATGTACTCTGCATAGACGTTAAATAAGCAGGGTGACAGTATAGAACCTTGATATTCTCCTTTCCCAATTTTGAACCAGTCTGTTGTTCCATGTCTGGTTCTAACTGTTGCTTCTTGACCTGCACACAGGTTTTGCAGGAGGCAGGTAAGGTGGTCTGGTATTCTCATCTCTTTAAAAATTTTCCAGAGTTTACTGTGATCCACATAGTCAAAGGCTTTAGCATAGTCAATGAAGCAGATGTTTTTCTGGAATTCCCTGGCTTTTTCTATGATCCAGCAGATGTTGGTAATTTGATTTCTGGTTCCTTTGCCTTTTCTAAATCCAGCTTGAACATCTGGAAGTTCTCGGTTCACATACTGTTGAAGCCTAGCTTGGAGAATTTTGAGGATTACTTTGCTAGGATTACTTTGCAATTGTGCAGTAGTTTGAACATTCTTTGTCATTGACCTTCTTTGGGAATGGAATGAAAACTGACCAAGTATTGATAAATATTATTATTATTATGTTTTACCTGAAATATGGAATAATAAAATACTAGTCTAGGACTTTCCCAGTGGCATAGTAGATAAGAACCACCTCCCAATGCAGGGGACATGGGTTTGATCACTGATCCGGGAAGATCCCACATGCTCTGAAGCTGCTAAGCCTGTGTGCCCCAACTACTGAACCAGCACTCTAGAGCCCTCAAGCCACAACTACTGAACCTGAGTGCTGTAACTACTGAAGCCCACACATCTACAGCCTATGCGCTACAACAAGAGAAGCCACCACAATGAAAAGTCCAAACACTGCATGAAGAGTAGCCCATGCTCACTACAATTAGAGAAAGCCCATGCAAAGCAACGAAGACCCAGCGCAGCCAAAAATAAATAATAAATTAAAAAAAAATACTAGTCTAATATGTAGGGTGGGTTAGGGTATGAGAAATATAATAAAATACTCTAAAAGTTAACTATGATTTCTAAAAGTTCTAGGATTAAAGTTCCATGGAGTAATCACAATTAAGGTTATTAAAGTATTACCTCAAAATTATCATTTAAAAATGAGTAAATAGTACATTGATATAGACTGGATTCAGAAAGCATCTACGGAATGTTTTTAAAACCAATGCATTTCTTTCATGGTTGTGAGAAAAAAAAGTATCCTCAGCTAACAATTATGAGCCAAGTGACACGTTTTCCTTTCTTTTGCAAAAAGGATAATTTATTATAAGAAAACATTTAAAATGTTAATAAAGGAAAGATACAAAGTACTATTGATTGCTGTATTATAATAACTGTGATAACCAGCATCCAAACCTCCACTCAAGGTGAAAGAGAAAAATGTAAGCTCAATGCAAAATGACTCGAGAGTCCAAAGACTATCAGCCTGTATGAGAGGAGAATCCAGAGGGTGTGTGGTGGTAACAGGCAAGAGCAGGGGGTGGGGGTGCGGAGGTATAAACAGCCTGCTGTGATGGCAAAATACATCCCGTAAGGGCAGGATGAAGGACTCTAGAACTTCGACCTGATGGTGGGCAAGGCAGAATCATTCAAATAGCCTCCTGGGATGACTCCCATTCCTGGCCCATGTGCCTAAGACAAACAGAGACTACAGCAGGGAGTTTGCCATACCCCACGAAATGAACTGGCAGTTTGAGGTAGAAAGCATTTTGAAAAGAGGATACTGCGATATGCAATCTGCTGTCGGTTATGTCAACACACGGCAAAGGACTTCCACATTCTTACTGCTGCAAGTGCCTGCACACTTCTGTAGGACTTCTACAGTCAATCTCTGGGAGCCCAGCACTTTCTGGCTCAGGCCATAAACCTGCATTAAACACTACCCCACCCTCCCTACCCCGGAGCAATGAGAGCAGGCAGCAGTAGCAAGGAGGGTTTCTAAGATCCTAGGAATGCTTGAATGCTTCGTCACTAACCAGCTTTGTACCTCCATCAGCCCGCCTGATGGAATAAGAACTTAGATGAAGGTGGAAATGAAGTTGTATACACAATCTGTGTTTCTGATATACTACAAATTGATTCAGGTGCTGTTTAAAAGGCAAAGGAGAGACTGTGCAAGAAGTTTGGCAACTAGGAAAACAGTAAGAAGGCTGTTCACATTGGTGGGCCAAACATTACACTTCCTTTGAGTGAATCTTTGGGCGTGAGTGGATAGAATACGCAAGACTCACAGTGACTTTTCAGAGAAAAAGACAGTGAGGAAAAGGGTACCTTGAAGATTCTAATCTGTGATCTTTGTGATCTTTTCTCAAGAACAAATTATAGCATGACTAAAAGAAATGTACGGACTTACCTGGAAAATATCTGTCTTGTCTTCAAATAAACTGACAAAATATTTATAGTCAGCATAAGCCCAGAATTTGGAATGATCATAGTCTCTAAATGCTCCAGAAATACTAGACTGGTGACAGTTCCAGGAAAGAAACTCTTCAAGTGTAGCTTCTACATAATTACATGTGGTTTCAAACTGAGGAGCTGCAACAGAAGAGAACCCAACTTTAAATGCATACACAACACAGTTTCCAAATATTGTTGCTTCTTCAAATGAAGATCATTTCAACCAAGAAATTACTATTAAAAATTAATTAGAAATTAATTATGTACTTGCTAAATAATTCAGTTCAGTTCAGTTGCTCAGTTGTGTCTGACTCTTTGCGACCCCATGAACCGCAGCACGCCAGGCCTCCCTGTCCATCACAAACTCCCGGAGTTTACTCAAACTCATGCCCATCCAGCCATCTCATCCTCTGTCGTCCCCTTCTCCTCCTGCCCCCAATCCCTCCCAGCATCAGGGTCTTTTCAAATGAGTCAACTCTTCGCATCAGGTGGCCAAAGTATTAGAGTTTCAGCTTCAGCATCAGTCCTTCCAATGAACACCCAGGACTGATCTCCTTTAGGATGGACTGGTTGGATCTCCTTGCAGTCCAGGGGACTCTCAAGAGTCTTCTCCAACACCACACTTCAAAAGCATCAATTTTTCAGCACTCAGCTTTCTTCACAGTCCAACTCTCACATCCATACATGACCACTGGAAAAACCATAGCCTTGACCAGATGGACCTTTGTTGACAAAGTAATGTCTCTGCTTTTTAATACGCTGTCTAGGTTGGTCATAACTTTCCTTCTGAGGAGTGTCTCTTAATTTCATGGCTGCAGTCACCATCTGCAGTGATTTTGGAGCCCCAAAAAATAAAGTCTGACACTGTTTCCACTGTCTCCCCATCTATTTCCCATGAGATGATGGGACCAGATGCCATGATCTTAGTTTTCTGAATGTTAAGCTTTAAGCCAACTTTTTCACTCCTTTTACTTTCATCAAGAGGCTTTTTAGTTCCTCTTCACTTTCTGCCATAAGGGTGGTGTCATCTGCATATCTGAGGTTATTGATATTTCTCCCGGCAATCTTGATTCCAGCTTGTGCTTCTTCCAGCCCAGCATTTCTCATGATGTACTCTGCATATAAGTTAAATAAGCAGGGTGACAATATACAGCCTTGACGTACTCCTTTTCCTATTTGGAACCAGTCTGTTGTTCCATGTCCAGTTCTAACTGTTGTTTCCTGACCTGCATACAGGTTTCTCAAGAGGCAGGTCAGACGGTCTGGTATTCCCATCTCCTTCAGAATTTTCCACAGTTTATTGTGATCCACACAGTCGAAGGCTTTGGTATATTCAATAAAGCAGAAATAGATGTTTTTCTGGAACTCTCTTGCTTTTTCGACGATCCAGCGGATATTGGCAATTTGATCTCTGGTTCCTCTGAACCATCTATAACACTTAGCAATATTCATGATTAAATTTAAAAGTAAAAAAACACAAATTTAATCTTAAGATTAAAGACTACTCTTTCTATAGTCTGATGCAGTGATCCAGAGGAATACTTTTATCAATTCTCCAAGACCTTTTCAGGGAGCTGTGAGGTCTAACCTATTTTCATAATAATACTACGACAGTGTTTGTCCTTCTCACGCTTATTCTCTCACAAGAGTACAGTGGAGTTTTCAAGGGGCTACATGACATGTGTTGATGTCACTGCTGTGATAGCTAGTAGAGTATATGTGTTTATATTCTTATATTTTTAAATGTCTGTAAACAAAGAAAAACAAAGAGAACTGCTCACCAACCAGTTCTACAAGGATTAAGCGGTTACCCACTGTAGTCACTGACTAACAGTGCACTCTCAGAGAAAACCAAGACCATAATAGGATGAAGCATGCTGTGGTTCAGATAGAAGAAATCAAGACCATAACAGGGTGCTCTGTGCTGTGGACGAGCAGGCCTCTTGGATAGTTAGATGTATATCTTGGGAAGAACTTCAATGACCAGATTCTTGCATCTTCCTAAAGAAAAGCACTAAAATCATTAACTTTAGATATTGGTTATTTGTGACTACCAAGATGTCTGCTTGACTCCACATGTTCCCTAGCCCAAATTCATACACACACACACACACACACACACACACACACACACACACACACATATACAGGCTTCTTCCCTACCCTTTGGAGCAGTTTTCTCAGAGCTCCTGAGAGACTCTCTCCTGTGCTGAAATTCTCATTGAAAGAAAGTGAAAGTGATTAAGTTGCCCAGTTGTGTCCAGTCCATGGAATTCTCCAGGCCGGAATACTGGAGTGGGTAGCCTTACCCTTCTCCAGAGATCTTCCTGACTCAGGAATCAAACTGGGGTCTCCTGCATTGGAGTTGGATTCTTTAACAACTGAGTTATTAAGGAATTAAGACCCCAAATAAAACTTAAACTTACAGCTATCATATTGAGCATTTTTCTTTAAGTAGACATATCTCGGTTTTAATGAGTAATAGTAATTTAAAGTCTGATTATTTATTCATTAACTCATTTATTCAGAATCATTTATTAAGTACCTAATTTGTCACTAGTATTGTGTTCAGGTTTCCTGATGCTGGGAAAGATTGAAGGCGAGAGAAGAAGGGGATGACAGAGGATGAGATGGTTGGATGGCATCACCAACTCAATGGACATGAGTTTGAGTAAACTCCAGGAGTTGCTGATGGACAGGGAGGCCTGGCGTGCTGCAAGTCCATGGGCCACAAAGAGTAGGACATAACTGAGCGACTGAACTGAACTGAATGGTAAGTATCACTAGATATAACCTACAACAACCAAAGCTCACTCACTGAGGTACTCAATCATTTTTTATTTATTTAATTTGGCTGCACTGGGCCTTAGTTGGGGCATGTGGGATCTAGTTCCCTGACAAGGGATGGAACCCGGGCCGTCTGCATTGGGAGCATAGAATTTTAGTTAGTGGAAAGTTCCCTCAATTATTTTTAAGTATAAAGGAATGCCGAGTCTAAAAAGTTTGAGAACTACTTCTGCAAATTAAAAAAAAAATGGCAACACTGTTTTTTGAAAATTTTTGACTTTATAATGTAGATTTATCATATAGAGCTCCTTAGAATCTGTCCATTAAGTGAAGAATGGCAATTTAAAGTCTGTTTATTTATTCATTAACTCATTTATTTCAGAATCATTTATTAAGTACCTAATTTGTAGCTATTATTATGTTCAGGTTTCCAGAAACATAAAAGTAATGGATAATACTCTTGAATTTAGAGTATATTTAGACAAAAAGAAAACTTTAACCAGAATAACAGGGAATGTGAGGCATCATATAATTAGATGCAAAATTCTGTGCCAGGGACAACCTAGTAAAAGGCAAAGACTGGAGATGAGGGTTGATCAGGAAAGCTTGAAGGAAAGTCTGCTGTCTGTCCAGAGTGGTTTGTTCTTACAGGTAGAACTGTTTTATACAAGAATTATTATTCCAAATAGTGATGAAATAATTTCTCATTGCAGTTAGCAGAATACTATAAATGTACATTGGAATGTTAATATTCAAGTAATCTGATGATGATCTATTTTGCAAAGCATGAAATCCTTTCAAGGGGGAATATAGATCTAACACATGTAATTCATCAGCACAGTGCCTGACACATGACAGATATTTAGTAAAAAGCTAGGCACTATTACTAGTACTGTGCTGTGCTTAGTCGCTCAGTCATTTCCAACTTTGCGACCCCATGGACTGTAGCCCGCCAGGTTACCCTGTCAATGGGATTTTTCAGGCAAGAATCCTGGAGTAGGTTGCCACAGGCACAATCACTAGTAGTTTCCTACTATTTATTAATATATTTACTTGTTTAGTTGCTAAGTCATGTCTGATTCTTCGTCATCCCATGACTTAGGGCACCTAAAAACTAGCTGAATTAGTACTAGGAAGAAAAGCGTATTCAAAGAGTTTTTATCTTTTCTTTCCATTTCCTCCCAAATGGTTCAGGATTATCTCAATCACGTTTCCTCATTTCTTTATCCTAAAACCTCAGAACTGCAGAGAAGTAATAGAGGGGAGGGTATGTGTCACCCCTAATTCACCTATTTCATCAATTTGTCACTTGACTTTGAGAAGCAGGAAAACTTCACTAGGGAACATTTATCTAAAAGATAAAAACCTGCATATTTAAGAACTGTTTAAATTTGACCATTTTTGAGGAATATTTAGAACAGTGGCTGATACACAGTAACCCATCAATATATATGAGCTCTTAATCATCAACATCATCATCAAGAATTTACCATAACAGCATTGGAAAACCCTTTTTTTAAACAAACAAGACAGCTACATGGTGCTGGAATCATTTCTAAATCATTTCATTAAGCCCCAATGTGAGCCTGAAGACCTTCCACTCCTGTGAGTTTTCACTTCACAGAATTCAATCCAACAAATCCAACTGAATACTAAAGCCATTACTTGAGCCACCTGCCTCTGGGGTAGACTGAGGAGGACTTTTCAGTTATGACCAGTTTTCATATGCACATTTGTATTGCAGCCTCATCATTTTGTCACAGCAAGTTCTGTACTTAAAAAAATGAAAACCTAAAAATGCAAAAATTACACTGCTACTGTCAGGGAAAGAACTGTTACAGGGAAAGACAGTAACAGAGAACTGTTAATGTCACGGAAAACTACAATGAATGGAATGAACAAAACTGATAGACTTTTTTAATTTACATAGTGATTTCAAATTAGAATCTTTTTACTCCTTCCTGGTATTAGCAGCACCAAAGGAACTGTTTTCATTCTGTTATCATGACAATTTCTTTCTGGGTAGTACAGTTGTTTTTCTTAGTTTATTCTGTGCAATGAAATTGTTCTTTTCTAATTTGATTGTTATTGTTCTTTAATATTTCAGGCAGCCGAACTTTCATCCTACTTACTGTCAAAATTTTAGGTAAGAAACAGATCAGCTGCTTTTAGGATTTGGAAATAGTGTGTAAGTTGAGTTAGGTTTTAATTCTTATAAAGGGAGTCCTAAAGTATTTTTGTGCATAGCACTGAAACAAGTATTTTTCCATTTTGTTAAGACTTCATCATCTCACAAGCAAGAAACACTTGAAATGTGGGTACCGAGTATGACTTTTGATCATAAGTCCACTCCCTATCTACAAATGTTTAGGTTTATTTGTACATCTGCTTGGCAAATTATTGCCAGCTGAGTTATAGTATTGTCACTGAGAATATATGTTGGCAAATAAATTCAATCCAAAATGGTTTAAAAGAACGATGTGATGTCACAATCTGCTTCCTGAAATAAACTGAGATACATTACAATCAAATATGCTAGCTGTCAACACTATTATTTCAAGCATTCTAGAAAAATTCTAACCAAGACCTAAAACAGAAATAAATATGCTCAATAAAAAGGTAAAAAATTATCATTGCTTGTAAGATCAAATACTTATCTTCCTAAAAAGCCCACAAGAATAAACTAAAAAACTATGTATACTATTAAGATAAAAAACTATGTACACTATTAAAGATAAAAAAAATAAAAATACAAAAAATAAATGGCATTTATTGTGTACCAATCACAATTAGAAAAACAGAATGGGCAAAAGTATTTCCTTCCTAACAGCTATAAAAATTTTATATTTTAAGAAATCTGTAGATTTGTAAGAAAGCTATTATTTACCCAAATCTTTTTACTGAGATTAAAAAAAAAAAAAAACTTGATAAGCAAAGATTTCATGTTGCTCCTGTGTAGGATGGTACAGTACTGTCACATGGTAGATTCTTTCAAATTATGTAATTCATAGTACTTCAAGAATTTTCATTCAAACCCTTTTGACTGGGGACTTCCCTGGTAAGTCAGTGATTAAGACTCCATGACCCCAATACAGGGGGCCTGGGCTCAATCCCTGGTCCAGGGAACTAGATCTCACGTGCTGCAACTAAATATCCTGCATGCCATAAGTAAGACCCCGTGCAGCTAAATAAATATTTTTAAAAAATCTTGTTGACTGAAGGAGAAAAAAACCACATGACCTAAAAGTTGTGAGTTATGTCTTATTCGGAGGAACTTACTGAGGAATACAGCCTAGGAGACAGCTGCTAAAATAGCTCTGAGGAACTGTTTCAAAGAGGTAAGGGAGGAGCTGGGATATATAGGAATTTTTGTGGGGGGAGGGGGAAAGGCAATTAAACATTCAAAAGATTACAGCTAATAACAAAAAAAATTTATTTGATATGCATCTTAACTATCCGGGACCAGGATCCAGTTTTTCTCCATTCTTAATGCCCCTCAGGGAGCACCATTATGGAGGGGGAGGTAGCTGCAGTGATTGATGGCTTGAAGGCAGGCAACATGTCTTGTTTAATGTGAGTACACACTACTAAAGGTGAAAAGATGATGCTGTGAAAGCGCTGTACTCAATATGCCAGCAAATTTGGAAAACTCAGCAGTGGCACAGGACTGGAAAAGGTCAGTTTTCAATCCAAACCCAAAGAAAGACAATGCCAAAGAATGCTCAATTCTTTGGCACAATTGCACTCATCTCACATGCTAGCAAAGTAATGCTCAAAATTCTCCAAGCCAGGCTTCAACAGTACATGGACCATGAACTTCCAGATGTTCAAGCTGGATTTACAAAAGGCAGAGGAACCAAACATCAAATTGCCAACATTCGTTAGATCATCAAAAAAGCAAGAGAGTTACAGAAAAACATCTACTTTTGCTTTATTGACCATGCCAAAGCCTTTGACTGTGTGGATTACAACAAACTGTGGAAAATTCTTCAAGAGAGGGGAATACCAGACCACCTGACCTGCCTCCTGAGAAATCTGTGTGCAAGTCAAGAAGCAACAGTTAGGACTGGACATGGAACAACAGACTGGTTCCAAACCGGGAAAGGAGTATGTCAAGGCTGTATACTATCACCTTGTTTATTTAACTTATATGCAGAGTACATCATGAGAAATGCTGGGCTGGATGAAGCATAAGCTGGAATCAAGATTATTAAGCCAAGAGAAATATCAATAACCTCAGATATGCAGATGACACCACCCTTATGGCAGAAAGCAAAGAACTAAAGAATCTCTTTATGAAAGTGAACGAGGAGAGTGAAAAAACTGGCTAAAACTCAACATTCAGAAAACTAAGATCATGGCATCTGGTCCCATCACTTCATGGGAAATAGACGGGAAAACAATGGAAACAGTGAGAGACTTTATTTGTTTGGGCTCCAAAATCACTGCAGATGGTGACTGCAGCCATGAAATAAAAAGATGCTTACTCCTTGGAAGAAAAGTTATGACCAACCTAGACAGAATATTAAAAATCAGAGACATTACTTTGCCAACAAAGGTCTGTCTAGTCAGAGCTATGGTTTTCCCAGTAGTCATGTGTGGATGTGAGAGCTGGGCTATAAAGAAAGCTGAACGCCAAAAAATTGATGCTTTTGAACTGTGGTGTTGGAGAAGACTCTTGAGAGTCCCTTGGACTGCAAAGAGATCCAACCAGTCCATCCTAAAGGAAATCAGCCCTGAATATTCACTGGAAGGACTGATGCTGAAGCTGAAACTCCAAAATTTTGGCCACCTGATGCGAAGAACTGACTCATTTGAAAAGACCCTGATGCTGGGAAAGATTGAAGGCGAGAGGAGAAGGGGATGACGGAGGACGAGATGGTTGGATGGCATCACCAACTCAATGGACATGAGTTTGAGTAAACTCCAGGAGCTGGTGATGGACAGGGAGGCCTGGCCTGCTGCAGTCCATGGGGTTGCAAAGAGCTGGACATGACTGAGCGAGTGAACTGAACTGAACACTGTTTAAGTTTCATTTAGAGGAATAAAGTTCAATTGTGCATGTGCACAAGTGTGTACTTACTCACATCCAACTCTTTGTGATCCCACAGACTGTTCCCGCCAGGCTTCTCTGTCTAAGGGAATTCTCTGGGCAAGAATACTGGAGTGGGTTGCCATTTCCTTCTCCAGGGGAATCTTCCTGACACAGGAACTGAATCTGTGTCTCCTGCACTGGCAGGTTAATTTTTTACCACTGCACCATCAGTATCTACTAAACTGCTGAGACAGAAGAGTGACTGGGGAAGATGAGTTGTTCTTTCAAATATTAAAATACACAACAGCTGTAAAAAATAGTTTTTAGCAAGTGTTTTACTGACCCCAAAACTGAAAGTTCAGTATGTGGTCCAAAAACAGATGCTGAAATATATAAGAATATGGTGATATAATAAAGGTAGTTTCAAAGTCAATAGGAAAAAAAGGGATTATTCAGTAAATGGTACTACAATAAAGATGCTAATACCAACTTAACTATTTGGAAAAAAGACAGTGAACACAACATACCAAAATAAATATGGAATGGATAAACAGTAAAATGTGAAAAAAAAATCAAGCTATTAAAAGAAAATATTAGAACATTTACTTATTGTCAGGATATAGAAGGAATTTCTAAATAAGAATAAAAATATCAATTAAATATTATTTGATCTTACTATAAAGATATGAAGCAAAATCAAAAGGCAAACAATAAACTGGGAAATTAGTACATCAGTAACAAACACAGTATTCTTTAAATATAAGCAATTTACTGCTGCTAAAGCACTTCAGTCGTGTCTGACTCTGTGCGACCCCACAGATAGCAGCCCACCAGGCTCCCCCATCCGTGGGATTCTCCAGGTAAGGACACTGGAGTGGGTTGCCATTTCCTTCTCCAATGTATGAAAGTGAAAAGTGAAAGTGAAGTCGCTCAGTCGTGTCTGACTCTTAGTGACCCCATGGATTGCAGCCTATCAGGCTCCTCCATCCATGGGATTTTCCAGGCAAGAGTACTGGAGTGGGTTGCCATTGCCTTCTCCGATTTTTTATTTATTAAAATAAATAAATAAATAATTTGTTTATTTAAAAAACACCCGAACTCTGAAACCCTAATAAGGATAACTGAAAGAAAAATTACCAGACAAAATACAAACTATTAATAAACATGAACATATGTTCAACAATACCAACAAAGAAATTTTAATTAAAGTTATGAGGCACTCATCTTTCACCTATCAACAAGGTATTTTTTTAAAAACATAAATTTCTATTAGGGCAAAGGAGTGGCCAAACAGGTACCCTTGTATGTTCTGAAAGGAGAGTAAATGTAAAGCACCCTTCTGCAAAGCACTTGGCCTCAGGTATCAAAGGTCTTTTATTCTTTCACTCTACAGATGTCTGACTATCCAGATATTAGGTGTTCAGCCAATGTGAACATGGCCCATGGGTGAGATATGGCCCTGGCTCTCATGAGGGGACCCTCTTGAGGCAAAGAGAGACTTTAAACTGTTAAATGCTTACACAACTAACCATGTGATCAGAGCTGTGCTAAGTGTTACTAAGAAATAAAAGGTGCTCTGAGATAACTTGGTAGTCATACCTGATTTGGGAGGTGAGGGAGGGAGAAGGTCGTCAGAAAGACTACCATGAGAAGATGACCTCTGAGCTGAGATCTGAAGCAAGCAGTGGAACCAACTAGGTAAAGCTGAGGTAAGGGGAAGTGGGAAAAGAGAGAACCACTAGACTGTATATGCAAAGGCCCTGAAGCAAGAAGAAACAAATCTCTGGAAACACAAAATCTTAAAAGTTTATCTGCCCCGAGCTCAGAAAGAGGAGGCAAACAGAGCTTTTCAAACCATTAACAAAAATGTTGGTCTTTAGCCTAAGGGTATTGGGAGGCTATCTAAGGGTTCTAAACAGATAAAGAAGATGAGATTTTTCTTTTTAAAAAAACTGTCTCTGGTTTCATTATGAGGCATGGCTGGGGAGAGCAGGTGAAGAGGGACCAGGCATGAGGCTACTGCAACCATGGAGGTGAGGGACAGCAGGGTAATCCCAACTGGAGGATGGTCATGGAGTGAGAAGCAGGTAGATGCTGGATACTTAGGATGTAAGTCACTGAGTCACAGACACCACTTAGAGAGGCCATCAGCATGACTCAGAGGTTTCTGGTGTAAGCAGCTCCATGGATAGTGCTGCTCCTGGTGATAATGCTCATACCCTTTGGCCCATTCTCCTAGGAAAATAATCAGAAATTTGGGCAAGATTTACTTTCAAACATGTTCACCATAGTCTTATTTATAAATTAAAACTTATAAGCAATCTAATCAAATTAGAATTTTAAAACTAAGTTAAAACTCGATACTGTTAAGAGTTTCCCTGGTGGCTCATGGTAAAGAATCCACCTGCCTCTGCGGGAGACAAAGAGACATGGGTTCAATCCCCGGGTCAGGAAGATCCCCTGGAGGAGGAAATGGCAACCCACCCCAGTATTCTTGCCTTGGAAGTCTCATGGACGGAAGAGCCTGGTGGGCTACACTCCCTGGTGTTGCAAGAGAGTCGAATACAACTTAGCAACTAAGCAACAACAATAACAATACTAGCATACAATGGAATATTAGGTAGCCATTTAAAAGTCACATTTAATGTCAAAAGAAGCTACTCAGAATATGTTAAGAAAAAAAAGCAGGTTGTTAAAATTTATACAACTTTATTTTTAAAATATAAAAAGGCCTGCATGGACATACATCACAATGTAATCAGTGGTTGCCTCTTGGTAACAGGAGTGTCTTTTTAATTTTCTTTGGGTCTTCCTATTTTCCCAGTGCTCTCTAAAATGAGGAAGGCATATTTTTTATTTTTAAATTATTTCTATTCTTAAATAATATTTGTTGAGCATTTACTATGTGCCAGACACTATTCTAAATGTTTAATGAATATGAACACATTTAACTTTGAAAAGATTTCTAAGATACAGAAAAGTTAAGTGACTTGCTCAAAGTCACAGAGTAAGCCAAAATTTGAACCCACACAAGCTGACTTGAATCAGCTCTCTTACAACACTACCCAAAAGTGCTTGTAGAAGTAGTGTATTTATACACAAAGAAATAACTTGAACAAATTATTAATCCACATGAGAAAATATCTGCATGTCATATAGCTGGTAAAGAGTTAGTATTAGAATACACGAAGGTCTCTTTTACCACTGAACAAAAAGACAAAACAAACAAAACCACATAAAAAAAAACCCACCTCAATTAGAAAACAAGCAAAGGACTTGAATAGCCATTTCTCCAAATCAGATATACAAATGGTCAATAAGACCAAAGGAAGATGCTCAACAATATTAGTCATTAGGGAAATGCATCAAGCTAAAATGAGATAAAACTTTACACACACTAGGATATACAAAATGAAAAATGAAATAAGTATTGGCAAGGATGGAGAGAAACTAGACCATTCACACACTGGGGCGGGAATGTAAAACGGTTCAGCTGTTTTGGAAAACAGTTTGGCAGTTCCTCAAAAGTTAAATATAGTTGCTGTATGACTCGGCAATTACACTTCTAGGTTTAACCCAAGAGAAGTAAAAATATATGTCACACAAAAACTTGTACATAAATGTTCATACTAGCATTATTTGTAACAGTCAAAAAGTGGAAATAACCCAAACATCCATCAATTGATGAACGGACCTACACTTTATTTATCCATGATGGAATATTCAGTTCAGTTCAGTTCAGTTGCCCAGTCATGTCCAACTCTTTGCGACCCTATGAACCGCAGCACACCAGGCCTCCCTGTCCATCACTAACTCCCGGAGTCTACACAAACCCATGTCCATCGAGTCGGTGATGGCATCCAGCCATCTTATCCTCTGTCATCCCCTTCTCCTCCTGCCCTCAATCTTTCCCAGCATCAGGGTCTTTTCCAATGAGTCAGCTCTTCACATCAGGTGGCCAAAGTGTTGGTGTTTCAGCTTCAGCATCAGTCCTTCCAATGAACACCCAGGACTGATCTTCTTTAGGAAGGACTGGTTGGATCTCCTTGCAGTCCAAGGGACTCTCAAGAGTCTTCTCCAACACCACACTTCAAAAGCATCAATTTTTTGGTTCTCAGCTTTCTTTATAGTCCAACTCTCATATCCATACATGACCACTGGAAAAACCAGAGCCTTGACCAGATGGACCTTTGTTGGCAAAGTAATCTCTCTGCTTTTTAATATGCTGTCTAGGTTGGTCATAACTTTCCTTCCAAGGAGTAAACGTATTTTAATTTCATGGCTGCAATCACCATCTGCAGTGATTCTGGAGCCCAGAAAAACAAAGTCAGCCACTGTCTCCACTGTTTCCCCATCTATTTGCCATGAAGTGATGGGACCAGATGCCATGATCTTAGTTTTCTGAATGTTGAGCTTTAGGCTAACTTTTTCACTCTCTTCTTTCAGTTTCATCAAGAGGCTCTTTAGTTCTTCACTTTCTGCCATAAGGGTGGTGTCATCTGCATATCTGAGGTTATTGATATTTCTCCCAGCAATCTTGATTCCAGCTTGTGGTTCCTCCAGCCCATTATTTAGCAATAAAGGAAAATACAAATACATGCTACAACATGGGTAAATTTTAAAAACATGCTACATGAAAAAAAGCTAGACACAAAAGGCCACAACCATATGATTCCATTTTTATATGTCCAGAATAGGCAAATCTATAAAAAGAGGAAAGTAGATTAGTGGTTGCCAGGGCTGGAGAAGGGTGTGAATGAGGAGTGACCACCAGTGGGAACCAGATTTCTCTGCAGTGTGATGAAAATGTTCTGGAATTAGATAGTGGTGGTGGTTGCACAAACTTATGAAGATGCTAAAAGCACTGAATTGTGTACTTTTAAGTGGTGGATTTTATATGAATTTTGTCCAAATTTTAAAAAAGAACAGATTATCTTTCTAAGAGACTTTCTGCTTCCCTTTTTCTTTTCTGCACGAGTACTAACTTTAAAATGTCAAATTACTGTTAGTTCTTCTGTAAAACAGAATAATAATAGTTCCACTCCAAGTGGGCTTGAAGAAGATTAAGAGAGTCAATATGTATAAAGCACTCAGAACAGTGTCTGACACAATAGTTGTCAATAGCTATTAGTAGTAGTATTTGGAGTCTAACCAGGAGGTGAAAAAAGGTACAATTTCTATTTTTCTTCAAACTACTGTTTAACAGAAACTGTTAATCAGTGAGTGGAAGATTTATATGACTAAAATCAACAAAACATGTGTACCCCAATGTTCATTGCAGCACTGTTTATAATAGCCAGGACATGGAAGCAACCTAGATGTCCATCAGCAGATGAATGGGTAAGAAAGCTGTGGTACATATATACAATGGAATATTACTCAGCCATTAAAAGAATACATTTGCATCAGTTCTAATGAGGTGGATGAAACTGGAGCCTATTATACAGAGTGAAGTAAGCCAGAAAGAAAAACACCAATACAGTATATTAATGCATATATATGGAATTTAGAAAGATGGTAACAATAACCCTGTATGTGAGACAGCAAAAGAGACACAGATGTATTGAACAGTCTTTTGGACTCTGTGGAAGAGGGCGAGGGCGGGATGATATGGGAGAATGGCACTGAAACATGTAAATTATCATATGTGAAACGAATCGACTGTCCAGGTTTGATGCACAATACAGGGTGCTTGGGGCTGGTGCACTGGGATGACCCAGAGGGATGGGATGGGGAGGGAGGTGGGAGGGGGGTTCAGGATGGGGAACACATGTACACCCATGGTGGATTCAAGTCAATGGATGGCAAACCAAGACAATACTGTAAAGTAAAATAAATAAACTAATTAATTAATTAGAAAAAAGAGAAAGAAAACAAGAGCACAAGCTGATTTTTACGTGGCTGCTGCTGATCTAGCACTTAATTTAAAAATACAATAAACCACAATGAGGAGCCAAACAAAGAGTTTATGTTAATACTGCTCTACCTGTCACTGAAGTACAAAGGGCTCCTAGGCACCAAAAACCCAGTAATTTTATGAGAAATACATGAGAGAAAGAAGCTGAGAGAAGCTGGAAGAGAAACTGAGCAATTTTTTAGTTCCTTTGGGGTTATTAATAGATATCCTTAATATCTTCACAGAGCCACTTAACAGCAATGCTCTTTATTTTTTTTAATTTTTTTTTCCATTTATTTTTATTAGTTGGAGGCTAATTACTTTACATCATTGCAGTAGTTTTTGTCATACATTGAAATGAATTAGCCATGGATTTACATGTATTCCCCATCCCGGTCCCCCCTCCCACCTCCCTCTCCACCCGATCCCTCTGGGTCTTCCCAGTGCACCAGGCCCGAGCACTTGTCTCATGCACCCAACCTGGGCTGGTGATCTGTTTCACCCTAGATAATATACATGTTTCGATGCTGTTCTCTTGAAACATCCCACCCTCGCCTTCTCCCAGAGTCCACAAGTCTGTTCTATACATCTGAGTCTCTTTTTCTGTTTTGCATATAGGGTTATCGTTACCATCTTTCTAAATTCCGTATATATGTGTTAGTATACTGTAATGGTCTTTATCTTTCTGGCTTACTTCGCTCTGTATAATGGGTTCCAGTTTCATCCATCTCATTAGAACTGATTCAAATGTATTCTTTTTAATGGCTGAGTAATATTCCATGGTGTATATGTACCACAGCTTCCTCATCCATTCGTCTGCTGATGGGCATCTAGGTTGCTTCCATGTCCTGGCTATTATAAACAGTGCTGCAATGAACATTGGGGTGCACGTGTCTCTTTCAGATCTGGTTTCCTCGGTGTGTATGCACAGCAATGCTTTTTAAAACACTACGAATTTCTAGACCACCAAATCTGTCCATATTTAAATAGAAGATAAACACATATTCTGAAGCCAGACCATGATCATGGACTTCTTTAGATTAGAAACATTTTTAATCTGAACTGTTTTTTTTTTCCTTTAAATTAACTATTTTTAGAGTAACGGTAATTGCTTTCTGACTGTAAGGCAAAAAAATCAGGTACAAGTCTTTAGGGGTAAAAAGGGAGCTGACAAAATCTAATTGCTTAAGAAGATGAAAAAAACAGCTTCACATATGTTTCACATTTATGCAACACAAAGGTCAGGAGGCTGATAAAGCAGAGAGATAAAATTACACCAGGACTAGGCACTATAAATAGTGACTGAAGTTACAAATAAAAGGATACATTCTATATGAGACAAAAATGGAGGGGACTGTTAGATTAGTATTGGTCTCTTTCAGCTAGGTAAGTAATACACATTAACAAATATTTATTAAGTGTCTACTATAATCAATGAACTATGATAATATGAACAAATACATTTTACATGGGGTTATAAATTACAGGTTATTTAGCCTAAAAAAAAATCTTAAATTATCCTTTGAAAACTTCTAGTAAAGTTTCCCCATCTGGAAATGGTCAAAAAGAGGATTAGAAATAAAAGATTCTCCAAAGATAAAGAAAGCATGGCTGAGACATGGAAATGTTATGAAGACACATTACGATGATGATTCTGGTAGTCCTACCTGTGTCTGAGCTTTTCGTTCCCATCCTAAATCGTATCTGCTTGCCATGAAGGACCTCAGAAAGATGTTTCGCAGTCCAGTGTTGTGCCGGCCAATCAAAAACCATGTTATAGAAGACTGCAGGTTGTTGTAAACACATTATGATTTCTTTTGCTTTCTCTGGTGTAAAAGGTTTGACATGTTTACCTAGGGAGAGAAATAAGAGAACTATATAGATAACTAAAAAGTTATTTAATATAATACAAAGCATAAACAGCTAATACTGTTTCTACTATGGCAAATCTTTTGGTGTAATTGCACTGCATTTATACTTTACTTCTTACTGTTTACATAAATATTTGGGCCCAAAGAGCCATAATTCTTCAATGATTTTTCTCAAATATTAAATTGTAGATGTTGGAAAATATTTACAATTTTCAATGTCAAAAAAAATTTTTAAAGGCTTTCCAAGTATGACATACATTTTAAAAGATGCAATTTTTTAAAAATATTATTTCCTCGAGAATTATGTAAGAAATACTGATGGGAATTACTCTTGTGCAACTAGAGTTGCTGGAGTCAGCAACAATTCTACTTGATATAACACAGATTTATGCCAAAAAAACTACTGAACTCACACAGCAGTTGATGGGGGGGGGGGGGCGGGCAGGGAGAGGGGATTATTTTATTGCAAGATTTAGAAAGATAAAAGATGTGCTAGGGTGGATATCAGTGGTAATCCTTGATTACAACTGCATCTATAATCCGTACAGGGGAATATGCACAAACTAACACTGATTTACTGAGGACGTCCATAAATTTCAATCACAGAATGTTAATCCCAGTAAAGTAAAGATTGATATGTGTTAAATAAAAGAACAAGTAAGTTTCTCTTTAAAGATATCTTAAGATGAAAGTCTGGTGGGGGGAAGTTTTATACTGAGATCCGTAAAACATGTATTTTTGATTCTCTAGTACAATCAGCGAAACCCTCTATTTCCAGTTACCTGAACTGTTAATACACTTACACTCTTAGGTCTCTATGTAAATGAAGCCCCAAGTTTATCTTTAAGTGACCTTTATGTACTGAAGAGCCCTGTTAAGGAAAATAGGCTGTAACCAGGAATTTTTTTAAAAAGGTCTGAACCCATGCCAACCTATAAATGTACAGCCTATAAAAGTACAGGGTTACCTACACTGAATTGTACCAAGTCTTCCTGGACTGGGAGTGCCTGGATTCCTTGTGTATGAAAATAGACAAGCCACAGTTTTAATCATATATTTTTAAAGTTTTGCTAGACCCTGAAAAGCTACAATACACTCATGATAGTACCTGTTGTTTGTGACATATAAATTAGAACTACCCTTTGGTAAACAACTGCAAAAATGAAGTAGAAGTCCCAAAGAACCACCTATTAAGTCAATAACTCATGTTAGAGAAATTTGCTTTTAATAAAATAGGTACTCATAAGCCATACACATATTCATATATATGAATATGAACATGTATATGACCAGCAGGCCTATCAGTGAAATAAAACAATCCACACATTTGCATAAAACATCTATTACCATAATAAAAAAAAACTGAAAATATAAACAATCTGATGTCTCAAAAGTAGAAAAATAATTTACTAGATATTTATCCCATGGTACAGTCCCCTGGTACATTCTGTTCATTAACAATAAAAACAAGGGCTCTATGGAAATATGTAGAGCTGTAGGGACTAGAGTTGACTCAGAGAGCTATTGCAACAGCCAAGCGAGAAGTGTGGTAATAAGGCCCTGAACAACAAGGGGTGGCACTGAGGAAGGTAGAGATGGTAGACGTGGAGAAATACTAGGAGAATAACATTAAAGACTACTATGACCACAGAGATGTGAGGTGGAAGGCAGATGCAGCTATGAGGAAGACAGGTTTCCAGACTTTCTGACTTGCCATGAAAGAAAAGTTAGCAGCAACATCTTCTGTTGGGAAGATGAGAGTTTGGTTTTGAACATCATCATCATCATCATTGTAACAATGGATGTGTGGGTGCTTAGTCATGTCTGACTCTTTTGTGACCCATGGACTGTAGTCCACCAGGTTCCTCTGTCCATGGGATTTCCCAGGCAAGAATACTGGAGTAGGTTGCTATTTCCTCCTCCAAGGGATCTTCTTGACCCAGGGATTGAACCCATGTCTCTTGCATCTCCTACATTGGCAGGTGGATTCTTTGCCACTGTGCCACCTCGATACCAGATATTTACTTGTGTAAGGCTTTACTATTTGCCACACATTTTTATAGACATTATAAGAAAAGTGCTCATTGGATCCTCTAAAAAGTCTGTAAAACACAGCTGCTGCTGCTGCTGCTGCTGCTGCTAAGTTGCTTCAGTCGTGTCCAACTCTGTGCGACCCCATAGACGGTTCTCCCGTCCCTGGGATTCTCCAGGCAAGAACAGCTAGGGAGGGTATTTTATTTCCATTATCCAAATGATAATGAAAGTTCAGATGTCAAAGATCAAAACACCAGTGGTGACAGGGCTACAGGTCAGGTTCTCCAATTACAAGTCTGGTGCTCTTTCTATCGCATAATCCTGCTTCCAAAGAATTAAAACCGTAGGACTTACACTAGCACTAAAAACTCATAGAGACAGTATAACCTAAAAAAAGTTGGTGAAGGGAAACTTCAGATGGATTCACAGGTAACAGTTACATGTATGCTGCTGGGGACAGAGGGATGTTCTCATCTGTGTGCACACGTGTGGGGGGAGTAGTTAATCCTGCAGTAGAGACTGCTAGTTGCCTACTTTATCCAGTACTTGTTCCCTCCTTCCTCACTAACAGAATTCTGGGCAATGGGAGTGGCCAAATAATTACATTTCCTAGACTCATTTGCAGATGGGAGTGACCAGAGATATATCTGGAGGTTGCTGAATCAGCCTTTTCCCCCTCATCCTCCTCTCCTACATGCTGCCTGGAAAACAGATATTGTGGTTACCATCTTGAGAGAGAAAACAGAGGCAGGGGAAACAGTGAACACCAGCTGACAGTATGCAAAGAATGTCCCTCTTTGTGCCCCTGAACCAAAGCCAGCAAAAATTCTACCTCCTGAATCCTTTCACATAAATAAACTAACTTGTAGTCAGGGCTCTGTTATTAGTTCATAACTGGTATAGCACCTTGCCTTCGGAGGCTGTGACTTTCAAGGACAACCGTATTCTCCCTAGAGTGCTCTGTAACACGCTGAATGAATCATGGCTGGTGTGACCCACTGTAACATTCTTTCAGCTTTAAGGTTGTAAAATCTCAAGCTTTGAACATCTTGCTTCCAGAACTTTAAACGACAGAGAAAAATAGAAGTATCAGCCCTTTGGGGATGAGGATTTATTTACTCTGCTTATCTTAAATCAGAGCCAATAGATCACATGGCTTTGAATGTTCTCAAAACAGTCCTCATATTTTTACAACTAAGTACATCCCCTTGGACAGCAAGGGGATCCAAGGAAATCAGTCCTGATCATTCACTGGAAGGACTGATGCTGAAGCTGAAACTCCAATACTTTGGCCCCCTGATGCGAAGAACTGACTCGTTAGAAAAGACCCTGATGCTGGAAAAGATTGAAGGTGGGAGGAAAAGCGGACGACAGAGGATGAGATGGTTGGATGGCATCACCGACTCGATGGGCATGAGTCTGAGTAAGCTCCAGGAGTTGGTGATGGACAGGGAAGCCTGGCGTGCTGCAGTCCAAGGGGTCACAAAGAGTCAGACACAACCAAGCAACTGAACTGAACTGAACATGGGCTTAGTAACGTTAGTAATACATGAGTAGTGTTTGGACAGAAGAGTTTCAAAGAAGTATATAAATGCTTTTTCCTCTAATATAACATTAACTTTTTTTAGAACGTATCTAATGATCTGATAAGAAAAAACTCCAAACATCTCAGAGGTTATTTTAAAGAGACCCTAAGAACTAAAATTTGCTGAGAAAGTACCAGGCCCAGTGACTGGAATATATTAAATGTTCAAACATTTGCTAAATGAATGAAAAGTGCCATACAGCATAAGGAGAATAGATCAGTAGACTGCTCACCATAACAGGAAATCAGCATATTTGCAGAATTTCAGGCCTATCAGTGACATTAAACAATCAGCTGGTTGTGAAATAAAACTAATTTGGTTTCTGATAGTTTAATCAACAATGAACTGGGCTGTTAAATTAACAAATTTAAGTGTTATAATTTCTTTAAAGAAGAATGCAATCTGCATTGTATTAGTTAAATAGCCTAGGGATGCACCCAGTCATGCCAGCGATGTCTGCAAAGAGCTATAAAAATTCTGAAGCAACCTCAACAGCCTTTAAAGGATAAGTGTATTTAGGTCTAAACTTGCAGCAAGCAGCAATTTCTAATTAGATGACTTAGAAACTGCTGAAAAAACAGATTAGTGATCTACGCGTCACACACTAGTCTTTTCTCCCTCCCTCCCTCTCTTTTCTTCCTCTAAATGTAGCACGTTATTTGGACAATTCATTATAGTTTTGGTAACAATTCTTTGGAGATAGTTAAACACCATCAAAAAGCAATTTACTTTGTTCTCAGTTAACTTTTTCTTTAATTAACACAGAGTACAACACCAGTTGAAACCTAATTTCCCTGAATATGCTAGCAATCTGGCTTCAGTCAATTAGTATCTGGCTTGGATTTGTATTTGAAATTTAAAATTTAAGACAAGAATACGGAAAATTTGCCAAGTTTCTAGAATACTATTCTAATACTGATAGAAAGTGGTGCTAGTGGTAAAGAACCCATCTGCTAATGCAGGTAGACGTAAGAGACATGGGTTTGATCCCTGGGTTAGGAAGAGCTTCTGGAGGAGGGCATGGCAACCCACGCTAGTATTCTTACCTAGACAGAGGAGCCTGGTGGGCTACAGTCCACAGGGTCGCAAAGAGTCACACACGACCAAAGCAACTTAGCACATACAACAAACAAAAAGATCCTGAAATCGAAATTAGGTCACCTCTCATGTCAGGTATAATTTTAATAACTATTAATTTTAAAGTTAATAGTTTCACATTTTAAAAATTTCAGAGGGTGATATAAGGGTAAGCCTCAATCTACAATACAGAGACTCACCATAGTGATATAGTATGAACAAAGAATTGGGTCCTATTATTGTGAGCTAATTTATTTCTATATATATACTATGTAAGTTCATAATGGCTTCATCAATCTGATGACTACTGTATATACACACAATTCATCTACCATTTGAAATGGTATATATCAGGGTAAAAAATAATGAACATTTAGACCAGGTCATAAAAACTCTAATGGAATTATGCAAGTACTTAGCCAGTTACAGAAAGACAAACATGGTATTATTCCACTTACATGAGGCATCTAACAGCCCAATTCAAACAGAAAGTAGAATGGCAATTACCCGGGCTGAGGAGAGACGAACAAGGGGAGTTATTTCCTGGGTACAAAGTTTCAGATTTGCAAAATGAAAGACTCTGGAGATCTGTTTCATATTAATGTGAATATACTTACTATGAACAGTACTCTTAAAAATGGTTCAGTTCAGTTCAGTTGCTCAGTCATGTCCGACTCTCAGCGACCCCATGGACTGCAGCACGCCAGGCCTCCCTGTACAACACCAACTCCTGGAGTTTACTCAAACTCATGTCCATTGAATCGGTGATGCCATTCAACCATCTCATCCTCTGTCATCCCCTTCTCTCGCCCTCAATCTTTCCCAGCATCAGGGTCTTTCCCAATGAGTCAGCTCTTCACATCAGGTGGCCAAAGTATTGGAGCTTCAGATTCAACATCAGTCCTTCCAATGAACACCCAGGACTGATCTCCTTTAGGAAGGACTGGTTGGATCTCCTTGCAGTCCAAGGGACTCTCAAGAGTATTCTCCAACACCACAGTTCAAAAGCATCAATTTTTTGGTGCTCAGCTTTCTTTATAGTTCAACTCTCACACCCATACATGACTACTGGAAAAAATACAGCCTTGACTAGATGCGCCTTTGTTGGCAAAGTAATGTCTCTGCTTTTTAATATTCTGTCTAGGTTGGTCATAACTTATCTTCAAAGGAGTAAGTGTCTTTTTATTTCATGGCTGCAGTCACCATGTGCAGTGACTTTGGAGCCCCCCAAAATAAAGTCTGTCACTGTTTCCCCATCTATTTGCCATGAAGTGATGGGACTGGATGCCATAATCTTAGTTCTCTGAATGTTGAGTTTTAGCCAGTTTTTCACTCTCCTCTTTTACTTTCATCAAGAGGTTCTTTAGTTCTTCTTCACTTTCTGCCATAAGGGTGGTGCCATCTGCATACCTGAGGTTATTGATATTTCCCCTGGCAAACCTGATTCCAGCTTATGCTTCATCCAGTCCAGCTTTTCTCATGACGTACTCTGCATATAAGTTAAATAAACAGGGTGATGGTATACAGCCTTGACATACTCCTTTCCCGATTCGGAACCAGTCTGTTCCATGTCCAGTTCTAACTGTTGCTTCCTGACCTGCATACAGATTTCTCAGGAGGCAGGTCAGGTGGTCTGGTATTCCCATCTCTTTCAGAATTTTCCACAGTTTATTGTGATCCACACAGTCAAAGGCTTTGGCATAGTCAATAAAGCAGAAACAGGATGTTTTTCTGGAACTCTCTTGCTTTTTTGATGATTCAGTGGATGTTGGCAATTTGATCTCTGGTTCCTCTGCCTTTTCTAAAACCAGCTTGAACATCTGGAAGTTCACAGTTTGTTCATGTACTGTTGAAGCCTGGCTTGGAGAATTTTGAGCATTACTTTACTAGTGTGTGAGATGAGTGCAACTTGTGTGGTAGTTTGAGCATTCTTTGGCATTGCCTTTCTTTGGGATTGGAATGAAAACTGACCTTTTCCGGTCCTGGGGCCACTGCTGAGTTTTCCAAATTTCTGGCATATTGAGTGCAGTACTTTCATAGCATCATCTTTTAGGACTGGAAAGAGCTCAACTGGAATTCCATCACCTCCACTAGCTTTGTTCATAGTGATGCTTCCTAAAGCCCACTTGACTTCACATTCCAGGATGTCTGGCTCTAGGTGAGTTATCACACCATCGTGATTATCTGTGTTGTGAAGATCTTTTTTGTATAGTTCTTCTGTGTATTCTTGCCACCTCTTCTTAATATCTTCTGCTTCTGTTAGGCCCATACCATTTCTGCCCTTTATTATCCCCATCTTTGCATGAAATGTTCCCTTGGTATCTCTAATTTTCTTGAAGAGATCTCTAGTGTTTCCCATTCTTTGTTTTCCTCTATCTCTTTGCACTGATCTCTGAAGAAGGCTTTTTTATGTCTCCTTGCTATTCTTTGGAACTCTGTATCTCATCGCTGGAACAGCTGAAAGGAGATACCCCATGTCCAAGGTCAGAGATGCCCCAGTAAGATGGTAGGCACTGAAGTGGCTGTGAGGAGATACCCCACACCCAAGGGCAAAGGAGAAGTCCCAGCAAGACAGCAGGAGGGGTGAATTCACATTTAGTATCAAACCCCATTCCCGCCAGAGATGCTCAGAGGGCTCAAACAAACCTTCTGCGCACCAGGACCCAGGGACCCCACAGAGACTGGGACAGAACTGCCTTTGTGCGTCTCCTGTGGAGGTACAGGTCAGCAGTGGTCTGCTGCAGGTACAGGGGCTCTGGGTGTGGGTATGGCATAAGTCTGCTTGGAGGAGGTCACCATTAACCCCACCATAGAGCTGCCAGAACTTACACAGGACTGGGAAATAGACTCTTGGAGGGCACAATAGAACTTTGTGCACCAGGACCCAGGAGAAAGGCACAGTGACCCCCCAGGAGACTGTCCCGGACTTGCCTGTGGGTGTCCAGGAGTCTCCGGTGAAGGCGTGGGTCAGTAGTGGCCTGCTGCAGGGTTGGGGGCACAGACTGTAGCAGTACATGCATGGGATCTTCTGAGGGAGGTCACCATTATCTTCATTACCTAAACCACAGTTTGGCCCCAAGTCAAATAGCAGGGAGGGAACACAGCTCCACCCATCAACAGAAAATTGGATTAAAGATTTACTAAGCATAGCCCCCATTCAGTAAGGATTTACTGAACAAGATCCAGTATCCCCCCCTCAGTCAGTCTATCCCATCAGGAAGCTTTCATAAGCCTCTTATCCTTCTACATCAGAGGGCAGACAGACTGAAAACCACAACTAGAGAAAACTAACCAATCTGATCACATGGACCACAGCCTTTCTTACTCAATGAAACTATGAGCCATGCCGTGTAGGGCCACCCAAGATGGGTCATGGTGGAGAGTTCTGACAAAATGTGGTCCACTGGAGAAGGGAATGGCAAACCACTTCAGTATTCTTGCCTTGAGAACCCCATGAACACCATGCAAAGGCAGAAAGATAGGACACTGAAAGATGAACTCCCCACGTTGGTAGGTGCCCAATATGCTACTGGAGATCAGTGGAGAAATAACTCCAGAAAGAATGAAGGGATGGAGCCAAAGCAAAAACAACAACCAGTTGTGGATGTGACTGGTGATGGAAGCAAGGTCCAATGCTGTAAAGAGCAATATTGCATAGGAACCTGGAATGTTAGGTCCATGAATCAAGGCAAATTGGAAGTGGTCAAACAGGAGATGGCAAGAGTGAACGTCGACATTTTAGGAATCAGTGAACTAAAATGGACTCGAATGGGTGAATTTAACTCAGATGACCATTATATCTACTACTGTGGGCAGGAATCTCTTAGAAGAAATGGAGTAGCCATCATAGTCAACAAAAGAGCCTGAAATGCAGTACTTGGATGCAGTCTCAAAAATGACAGAATGATCTCTGTTCGTTTCCAAGGCAAACCATTTAATATCACAGTAATCCAAGTCCATGCCCCAACGAGTAATGCTGAAGAAGCTGAAGTTGAATGGTTCTATGAAGACCTACAAGACCTTATAGAATTAACACCCAAAAAAGATGTCCGTTTCATTATAGGGGACTGGAATGCCAAAGTATGAGGTCAAGAAACACCTGGAGTAACAGGCAGATTTGGTCTTGGAGCACAGAATGAAGCAGGGCAAAGGTTAATAGAGTTCTGCCAAGAGAATGCACTGGTCAGAGCAAACACCCTCTTCCAACAACACAAGAGAAGACTCTACACATGGACATTACCAGATAGTCAACACCGAAATCAGATTGATTATATTCTTTGCAGCCAAAGATGGAGAAGCTCTATACAATCAGCAAAAACAAGACCTGGAGCTGACTATAGCTCAGATCAAGAACTCCTTATTGCCAAATTCAAACTTAAATTGAAGAAAATAGGGAAAACCACTAGATCATTGAGGTATGACCTAAATCAAATCCCTAACAAATAAAAATGGTTAGATGATAAATTTTATGTTATTTGTTTTTTGTCACAATTTTTAAAATACTAAACAGTTTTCCTTTCCTAATAATCATTATCAAATATGAAGTACTTTAGCCACATGTGAATTACACATGTGCTCTAGCAAGAGAAATTTTTACTTTTTAAGATCACACAGGTTCCTGTTTTTCTTCATGTTTCCCTGCCTCCTCCTGCCCTTTAGAAAAATTACAACAAGAATGACATGGAGAGTATGGTGCCTCTCACTGAAAAGGAATAAATCTAATTAAGTATGAGTGTTGGCTGCTAATGAAACTAAAGTCCATTCAGCTCTGGAATGAGCTATTTCCTCGGGCAGGACTGGAAGAACAGTTAGAAAGGAGGCATCCTTCACTTCACCAGGGCTTCTCTGATAGCTCAGACAGTAAAGAGGTTGCCTGCAATGCAGGAATTCCTGGGTCGAGAAGATCTCCTGGAGAAGGAAATGGCAACCCACTCCATTATTCTTGCCTGGAGAATCCCATGGACAAAGGAGCCTGGTGGGCTACAGTCCATGGGGTCACAAAGAGTCGGACATGACTGAGTGAGTAATACTTAATCTTTCACTTTATCAAGGCATAAACTTGGCTATAACTCAGACTATAAGATTGCTGTGCTGTGTGCTCAGTCAGGTCCAACTCTTTGCGAACCTGCATCTCCTGCACTGGCAGGGGGATTCTTTACCACTAGCATCACCTGGAAAGCCCCAACTATGAGATTAGGGGTAAGAGATGAAGAGATACAAACTACTATGTATAAAATATTAATAGATAAGCAACAAGGAAATACCATATAGTATACAGAATTACAGCCATCATTTTGTAATAATTTTTAATGTAGTATAATCTGTAAAAATATTGAATCATGTTATACACCTGAAACTAACATAGTATTATAAAGCAACTATACTTCAATTTAAAAAAATTAATCAGAAAAAATTTTAAACTGAGAGTCCAGTGGAAACAAATACAATCTCACTCTGAAAGATTCAGATTCAAAATACCACAATTTTTAATTTCACTAAATGCTTCAACCAGTGTATAATCTTAGAAGTAACATCTCACATTCAGCACTTGAGTTGACTGTTAACAATAAGTAGTTTCTCAACCATTAAAAAGAATTCATTTGAATCAGTTCTAATGAGATGGATGAAACTGGAGCCCATTATACAAAGTGAAGTAGCCAGAAAGATAAGACCAATAAAGTATACTAACACATATATATGGAATTTAGAAAGATGGTAATGATAACCCTATATGCAAAACAGAAAAAAAGACACAGATGTACAGAACAGACTTTTGGACTCTGTGGGAGAAGGCGAGGGTGGGATGTTTCAAGAGAATAGCATTGAAACATACATATTATGTAGGGTGAAACAGATCACCAGCCCAGGTTGGATGCATGAGACAAGTGCTCAGGCCTGGTGCACTGGGAAGACCCAGAGGGATCGGGTAGAGAGGGAGGTGGGAAGGGGGATCGGGATGGGGAATACATGTAAATCCATGGCTGATTCATGTCAATGTATGACAAAAACCACTACAATACTGTAAAGTAATTAGCCTCCAACTAATAAAAATAAATGGAAAAAAAAACAATACGTAGTTTCCTCTTTGTTTAAATCCATTTCTTAAACAGCAGTTTTAGGTTTAAAACAAAATTAGAAGGTACAGAAAGTTCCCATATATGCCCCTCCCTTTATCAGCAATACTCACCAGAATGGTACATTTTTCACCAAAGATGAACCTAAACTGGCACATCGTATCACCCAATGTCCACAGTGTATCTTAGGGTTTACTCTTGGTGTTGTGCAGTCTATGGATTTGAACAACAAAGTACAATGACATATATCCACTACTATAATATTATATGAAGTATTTTCACTGTCCCACAAATCCTCTGTGCTCTGCTTACTCATGTTTGTTTTAATAATTTCCAAGCTGTTACTTCAAACAAGAAATATCACATCCTTGTGGTATGTATATATACAATGGATTTTATACAGTCATGAAAAAAGAGAAATTTTACTATTTGCAACAACATGGATGGATCTAGTGGGTATTATTCCAAATCAGACAGAAAAAAGACAAATATCACATGATGTCACTTAATGTGGACTCTAAAAAAACAAACAAGCACACAAAACAAAAACAGGCTCACAGACACATTGCACAAACAGGGAGGAAGGTGTGGGTGGGTGAAAAAGGTAAAGGAGACATTAAGAGGTACACACCTCCAGTTATAAAATAAACAAGCTATGACGAAGACATAATACACAGCATAAAGAATGTGGTCAATAATACTGTAACAACTTTGTATGGGGCAGATGGTTACTAGACTTACTGTGATCATTTCATTATGTATGCAAATTATCAAATCACTATGTAATATACCTGAAAATAATATATTGTATGTCAACCACAATTAAAAAAAAAAATCACAATCTTGAAAGCAAACCATTACTTCCATATAGAGCTTAGTACAGTGCTTGACATAAACTAACACCAAACAAATGTTTTCTGAAATCAGAGCTCATTTTTAAGTGTATAAAACTTCATTAAAATTAATTTGTTTTCTCCACTTTTGTACAATGAACTATTGAGCAAACTCACTAGCAGTCTCAAAACAAAGGGATCAATCAGTTCCAGGATTGCAAGTTCACTTCTCCAGCTCCCTCTCCAGCACCCAAACACACTATTCGGCACTAAGGAACTCCTAATTGCCCTCGCCCCTACAGCAACTTGACAAGTTTCTTCGCTGTCAAATCCCCAATATCTCTCTCCACTCCCTCGCTCAGTGTGGTGCCTTACCCTGTTTTTCCGAGAAAACTGAAACCTATGATTTCCTTCTTCTTCACATCAATGTTCTGGTTCACCCTGCTCCTCTCTGGTCTCCAAGGACATAATCGTCCTCGTTTCACCTGTCTGCCCTACCACGTTCCACTCCAAGTTGAACCAGTCTGATTCCTCACTTTCTTTCCCACTCTCTGCCTGCTGTGTGCCTTGGGCTTTTCTCCACTCACTTCTACTCCCGGCCTCCTCACCAGAAACAACTTCTTTCACTCATTTCCATATTCACACTACAGTTGTCCCTCAGTATGCGAGGGGGATTGGTTCCAGGAACCCTGAGGATTCTAAAATTCTTAGGTGCTCAAGTCCTCTCAAAGTGGGCCTGTGGGACCCAAGGCTGCGTGCAGAGTGAGGACTGTATAACAAACCTTCAAATTATGCACAGAAGCACAGACCAATACATCGTATTCATTCTCCTCTCACCCCCAAAGCATGTAATGTGCCTCCTGTGGTGTGAATATGCGTTATCCTTCAAGTCTTTTTATCTGTGTTCTTCCCCCCAAATTATATTTATAGGCTATTTTAGGGCTGGAACTGTCTTCAGTCTCCCCAGATGGAAGAGTCTCCCATTTACAGTGACATTCAAATATTTTTTGATAATGGAGTGGTATTAAGTTTGCTCAAAAATTAACTTTTCTATGACCCCCCACAATACTTGTTACTATACTAAACATAGTGAACCTTTCATGTGCATTTATTTAATGTCTGTATTTTTCTCACCATTTATTCACACAAGCCTTATCTAATTGAAAGCAAAGTCTTCTCTTCCAGGAGGATTCTGCCCATTTACTTGTAATGGTAATAGGCAGTCACCTCAAACTGGTGTTTTCTGGGGAGGACAACAGTTTAAAAATAGGCTTGAAAGCTCCACAGACAGGATTCAGAGAATCAATCCTTTAATACAAATATCTGAAGTCACCTGCAAAAATGTGTACATGTGCTACATTTTTCAGGGGAGCAAATCCATACTTTAATCAGATTTATTTCCCTCCTTAGGCCCTCAAGAATAAGAATGACCAGTTTCCTCAAGTCGTTAAATATGGAATCACCACATAGCCCAACAATTCCACTCAGATATATGCCCAAAAGAAACGGAAAACATATGTTCACACAGAACCTTGTAAACAAATATTCATAGCAGCATTATTCATAGAAGCCCCAAAGTGTAAATAACACAATGCCCACTGATGAATGGATATGCAAAGTGTGGCATATCCATACTACAGAATAGTATTCAGCCACAGAAACTAATGAAGTACTGACTACAACACAGATGAACCTTGAAAACATTATGCTGTGTGAAAGAAGCCAGACACAAAAAGCCACGTATTGTATGACTCCAAGTTTATATGAAATGCCCAGAATAGGCAAATCCATAGAGCCAGAGTACATTAGTGACTGCCAGGGAATGGAAAGAGAGTGAATAGGGAGTGACTGCTAATGGGAACTAGGTTTTTTTTTGGTATGATGAAAACATTCTGGAATTACAGTAGTGATGGCTGCACAACTTTGTGAACATACTAAAAAACACTTTAAAAGGGTGAATTTGTGGTATTTGAATAAACAATAAAAACCTCCTCCTCCCCAGCAATATGCTTGACATCTTTCACATCATCCTTCTAAACCTAAACTCTAAGCATGCACACTAAAACTCAACAGTGCTCCCAACCACCTCCTTTTTCTTCAGGTTCCTAATTTACATGTAGTTACTCAGGCTAGAAAATTTCAGAGACATTTCCAATCTCTTTTCTCTCAGTTTGAACATCAGTCGGTCATCAATGCCAGCACTTTTTTTTTTCCAACAAAAAACTACATATTGTTGAAAATGTAATTCCTGTCAGACACTTACGCTAGATGATCTACAAGTATCTTTAATTTTCACAACACTTCTGCATTTTACAGAGGAGAATGCTGTGGCTAAGGAGATTTAAGTACCTTGTCCTTCAGTGTTTCTTCCTCCAATCTATCCTCCATCCTTCAGCTGCAGTGATCTTCCTTAAAGCAGTGATCCCCTACCTAAAGTTCCTTAAAGGCTTCTCTCACAAAGTCCAGAG
This sequence comes from Odocoileus virginianus, assembly GCF_023699985.2. Lineage (NCBI taxonomy): Eukaryota > Metazoa > Chordata > Mammalia > Artiodactyla > Cervidae > Odocoileus > Odocoileus virginianus. The sequence goes on from NC_069677.1 coordinate 9,733,435, forward strand.
TCCCTAATGTGGGATAAGGTGCCTTCAGGATCCCTGTCTCTTAACATTCCTTACACCAACTTCTTTGAATTCCTGGACTCTGAGTTGCTCTTTCTCCTTCTGCCTCTGGGCTTGCCTCGGGGTTCCCTTACTCATTCACTCGACAAATAGGTATTAAGAGCCCACTAGGAGTCTGACAGTGGAAACAGTGGCTGACTTTATTTTTTTTGGGCTCCAAAATCACTGCAGATGGTGACTGCAGCCATGAAATTAAAATACGCTTACTCCTTGGAAGGAAAGTTATGACTAACCTAGATAGCATATTAAAAAGTAGAGACATTACTTTGTCAACAAAAGTCCATCTAGTCAAGGCTCTGGTTTTTCCAGTGGTCATGTATGGATGTGAGAGTTGGACTGTGAAGAAAGCTGAGCACCGAAAAATTGATGCTTTTGAAGTGTGGTGTTGGAGAAGACTCTTGAGAGTCCCTTGGACTGCAAGGAGATCCAACCAGTCCATCTGAAAGGAGATCAGTCCTGGGTGTTAATTGGAAGGACTGATGCTGAAGCTGAAATTCCAATACTTTGGCCACCTGATGCAGAGTTGACTCATTTGAAAAGACCCTGATGCTGGGAGGGATTGGGGGCAGGAGGAGAAGTGAATCAACAGAGGATGAGATGGCTGGATGGCATCACCGACTCGACGGACATGAGTTTGAGTAATCTCCAGGAGTTGGTGATGGACAGGGAGGCCTGGTGGGCTGTGATTCGTGGGGTCACAAAGAGTCCAATAAGACTGAGCAACTGAACTGAACTGAGGAGCCTGACATTGTATTGCTACTTGGGCAACATTGTGAATAAAACAGATATATGTACTGCCCTCAAGGTGTTTAAGGTCTAAGGGAAGACACAATAACAAACAAGTAGTTACAGATTGTGCTAAATGCAGGAAGCAGGATGCTGTATTACAGAACACAAACACGGATAGGGATCAGGGGAAAACTACAATGACTGTTTTAGATGGGTTAATCTGGTAAACTTTCAGATGGCGACATACCTTAAAATATGAAGACTAAGAAGCCAGTTATGTGAAAAGCAGGTAAGACAGAAGGGGTGGTAAGTGACAAGAGGTGCTCCTAGAGACATCAGCAGAGCCCAGATCAAAGATTTCTGTAGGTCATGGTTAGGAGTTTGGATTTTAATCTAAGTTATTACTGCAATGGATTTCATTGAAGACTTTTAAGTAAGACAGTGTCACTTTTGCCACTGAATAGAGAAGGGTTGGAGGGGCACGAGAGAAGAAACGGGGACACATGGCCTGAAGATACAGCAGTGGTTTAGGTGAGAATTGTGGATGATTTGGACAATGGTGTGATGGTGAAGAAGGAAAAGAGCAGATTAGATGCAGAGCTGACCTGACATGCAAAGTCATCAGCTCAAAGTGATGAAGAGATGAAAAGAGGATATACAGAGTTGGAGAATCCTCACTGATAAAAGAAAATAAGGTTACTACAAGAACAGAGGATCACAAGGTCTCAGGTTCATGCTGAGTGAATACTCAAGAGGTAGACTATTTTCATTTTATAACATCAACTTGCCCAGGACTTCTCCCAGCAAAGTTCAGCAATATAGGTTCAAGTGCAGAGGGCAAAAGTTTGGGTTCATCCAGAGTATGGGTTTTGTCAGAGGAGTAAAAGGCAAGCAAGGACAAGAGAATAGTGTATTTTCAAGAGAAAGATCAGAATAATAAACTCTGACATGCACTCTAAACTAGATAAGGGGATACAGATAGACAGAAAATGTAACAATGGGCTGGAGGTACAGATGAAGCTCAGGAACTCTTTGGGGTGCATAAACAAGGGAGTTATAAAGGCAGGAGATTGTGGTCAGATAGTAAGAAATTGTAATTTGCTGATTCGGCTTGGAATGGTCAGCTCTTCCTCTAGACAAACATGACTATTTGATTACCAATCATATCCATCTTATGCTTTTCTGCTCCCTGTCTTCCCATGACTCACAGCTCCACCCCCAGCATAACCACCTAAGTTTGTCACTGTTTCATCAAATGATAAAGGCCCACCTCAATCTATTCCCTCCTTGAAGTATTTATCTTTTCCCCACTGGCATCTTTCCTGATGACAATCCTCACTCAGTATGCACTACTGAAGTATTCATTTTACCAAGCATTAGTCACTCTTTTGCCCTTCCAGACCCCTCTACTCAATTGGGGAAAGGCATTGTTACATACAGTCAAAGGTCTCTGGATCCGTGGCAGTACCCAGAACAGTGCCAGGCATGGAGCAATCATTCAAATCCTAATAGGGATCTTAGGCTCACCAACCTTCAAACCTTATTCGTTCTCTAAAGCAGGATTGCACTGAAATCATAATCCTGTTCACTGAAGTCCAAGATAACCCCATGTGTCTCAAGGGTGGTTCAATCCACTGTAACCTTCACAACACCCTCATGGGTGAAACACTTGTAGGATGGAGGGAAACTGGACCAGTCGACCTAAAAGCTGGGTGCCACAATTTGAACAAAGTCACGTTTATTAGAAAACAGTTTTCCTCATAGCTTACTGCTAGGCCTTAGAGACAAACGGTCATATGAGAGGTGTCAAGAAGACAGAGGATTACAACCTCTTGGTCTGACCTGCCTACTACCTACCTTCGTCCTCTCCACCTCCCGATGCAGAGTCCGCATTAGTGATCGTCCCGGGGCTTACTGCCATGGCAAGCACTGCACGGGCTCAGCCCAAACCAAAAGAGAAACGGAGCGGGAACCGGTCTGAGAGAGGCCGAAACTCTGGCGGCGAAGCCTCAGCACAGGAAGGAATCGCAGCGGTTGCTACCGAGCTCTTCCGGAAGCTGCCCGAGCTTGGACGTCACGTGATGGGGAATGGGCGGGGCCACGCAGGTTTGTTTTGATTCAGGGGGTGCTTGAAATGTATGCACGTGGTCTCGGTTGTGGCCCTTCTTACCTTCTCCAAACCGTTGTCTGCTTTTACTGAAGACGTTTCTTGGCTTCGCTTCTGCTTTTCCTCGTTTCTTAGTCTGGTCCTTCCTTTTCACCTTGGCGCTTTCCTCCTCCCAACGGTATTGGAGTTTTAGGGAATGGGTTGGTTTTTTTTTTTGTGGCGCTCAAGGCAGTGGAAGGTGGTGGCTCTGCCTTTTCTTTATTGTGCAGTCACTCTTAGCCTTGGATACCAGGAGAGTTCACGCTTCTCTTCCCCGTCTCTCCCCATCTCTCTTGTCCTTCTGGCAGCAACAAGACTCCACCTGGGTTTCGTGGCTGCCGGGAATGTGAGCCTCAGGCTACCGTGCTTTAATTGCGTTCCTTGTGACTGATTTCCGACCCTGAACAAGCCATGTCGCTTGACTTAGATTTTCAGGACACTAACCGTCAGCTGTCAGACGTCAGCTGTTTGGATTTGTATATCAAAATAAATGCAATTGTTGCCTGCTTGATCAAGAGATCGACAACTTCCCGTCTTCTCGTTTACTCTTCATTTAGTCAAAATCATAACTGGAGATGGATCTAGGTTATTTGGGGGCAAAAATCTTTCAGGTTTAATAAATATATCTTTATTGCCCTCCTAATAATGACAGGCTAAAGAGTAGAAAGATATCTATATCTTCTATATATGAACTAAATTGACTCGTTTAAAATTTCCTCGTTGGATATGTAAAGCACTGAAAAGTGTCTGATTAAATAAGACAGTACTTACTGTACATAAAAAACGATTTTCATGCGGCAATCTTTCCTACTGCGCGTCAGTCTTAATCTATCTTCCGCTCTAAATTCTGAAGTTATAAATCCTTCAGAATTGAGAATTAACCTAATATAGAAACAAGCATTAGCTTAAGTGACGGGAGATCTTCGAGTTGTTTACTGGGCACATGACGTAAACTTGGACACTTCCTCCAACAATCCAGGTTCCTCGCCCAACCTCCTCTGTACAGCCTGTCCGGGAGTTCCCTTTTCCCCAGGCTCAGCGGCGCTCCTCCCGATCGTTCCAGCGCCTCCCGGTCCGCGCTCTGGGACCCCGGCTCCACTCCCTCTCTCGCCCAGGTTGCCTCTCCAGCCCCAGAAGACAGAGCACCTCGCGTCCCGCACCCCAGCCCCCTCCTCTCCGGTCTCTCCTGCCCCTCCTCTCCGCCCGGGTCCGGCTAGCGCGGCGCAGGCGCAGCAACGCGGCCGGGAGGCCCAGGGCGACCGAAGCAACCTCTGCCTCCGCTTCGCCCGGCAGTATCCCCGCGGGGCTGGTCGGCGGCCATCCGGACCGCGCAGGGCACTGGCCCCGCGGGCCGCGCGTCGAGATGGGCTCGGGCTGGAGCAGCGAGGAGGAACGGCAGCCCCTGCTAGGGCCGGGACTCGGGCCTGCGCCGGGGGCTGCTTGGAGAAGCCGGGAGGCGGCGGCGGCACTGCCCGCGGCAGTCCCGAGTCCCGGGCGCGTGTACGGGCGCCGCTGGTTGGTGCTCCTGCTCTTTTCGCTGCTGGGTTTCGCGCAGGGCCTGGTCTGGAACACCTGGGGCCCCATCCAGAACTCGGCGCGCCAGGCCTACGGCTTCTCCAGCTGGGACATCGCGCTGCTAGTGCTGTGGGGCCCCATCGGCTTCCTGCCCTGCTTCGCGTTCATGTGGCTTCTGGACAAAAGAGGTGAGGGGGTCCCGGGAGCTCCGGCCGGCGATGTTACTCCTGGGGGAGCCGCCTCCCTCGACTTCGTCTTAGGGGTTATATGAGGTGATAGAGTGTTACTGGCATCCCATGCCTGACTAGGAACCCCCCATCCCCAAAGCGACAAATAAGGGAAGATTTCTTTGCAGATACTGGTTTTTTGTTTGTTTTTTTGTTTGTTTTGTAAATCAAGTCCTATTATGCAACAGCAGGGATTAAGCGACTTTTGGATGTTCAAATTTCTGCATGTGTGGATATAAGAGCATCCCATGCACATGCTGTGTGTGTTTTCTACATCTGACAAAAATGACTGATGCTTTGACTTCAAAGGGGTTTGGGGGTGTTGAGGGTGACAGGCAGAAAATAGAGTGATGATGTCCAGATACAAGGAAGTAATGAGTTGGCTTTCTGTAATAGATGACTCCAGCCCAGGAAGAGCTGTTGGGGAACTCAGGACCTGACGCTTTGGTTTCTGGAAAAGGGTGCACAGCAACTTTAAAGTGTGTGTATGTGACCAGCTGCAAGTGCCAACTGAGATTTTTAACTCTCAGATAAAGCTTACAGATGAAGACTCTCTTTTCATAGAGAATGCTCTAGACAGACGTCTCACTACCACTTGCCAGTGTGATTCTGTGAGAAAAATGGTCATAGGATTGAATGTTAAGACGTTGAACTATACCACAAAAGTATGGATAAATGACTCATGACCAATGTGATGTATGTGCTAAAAAGTAGAGGACAATTTTAGGCACAGGAGTGTAGTATCTAAAAGAAGACAAATAGTTTGGCATGCTTCTAATGTTCAGTTCTGGGCATTAATTTTTGAAAGGCCATTGGCAAAGTGGAGTCCTTTAAAAGTTGTGTGACAAGAATGTAAAGGGTATAAAAATCATAATATGTCAAATGAAGGGAATTGGGTGTGTCAAGCTTCAAAAAGAAACTTCAGGCAGGATATAAATGTGTGGAAATCAAGTAAATGAGGAATTAGACTTAATGTGCATAGTTCTAGAAGGAAGAACTAAACTGAATGAAGTTACAAGAAGCTGTAACTCAAAGGAATAAAGGAAAGAACCATCTTACAATGAAAGTATCCAGACCTGGAAAGTGTGGAACTTCCAGGCAGAGATATGTGCTAGTTGCTGAGAAAGTTTCTTGTACTGAATGGGGTTTTCTTTGTTTTGATTTTTTTGCTTTAAACTACATTAGACTTTATTTGGATTTTACTAGTTTTTCCACAAATGTCTCTTTTTTTTCCCCCCTGTTCTAAGATTCAGTCAAGGGTCCCAAATTACATTCAGTTGTTATTTCTTGTTAATCTCCTTCAGTCTGTGACAGTTCCTCTGTCATTCTTTACCAGGTTGGATAACTTAAGGGGAAATGCTATTTTATTGTTTCTTTTAACTTTTTAACAGGAGCATTTTTCAATATTATTCCATAAATTTAGCCAACTATATTTTTAAGGTAGAAAAATGCTAATTTTTGTCCTTTTTATTATAATTATATTCACTATATATATAGGATAATTACACATATATAATTCCCACCCAACTTAGTAGAAGACCAGTTATCTTTCTGAAATTGCTTTTGTACTCTCTCACTTTTCATTTTCCAGCAAGGAGATAAAAAGGGACTACCTAGTGAGATCATAGAAGAGCCAAGAGTGGGTGTGTGCCCTGGAAGCCAATGAAGAAAATTTCAAGAAGGAGATAGCACCCAAATGTGTGCTGAGCTCTCGGGACATAGCGCTCATGGAGCCTCCATTCTAATGAGGAGGTCCAGGCACCAAAGGACTTATAGTGTGTCAGATGGTGATCAATGTTTTAGAGAAAAATGGAAGTAAGGCAGGGGAGAAAGGGGGTGTGATTGGGTGATACTTTATCTAGACTGTCAGGGAAGGCCTTACTGATAATGTGTGTTTGAGCAGAGACCTGAGGGAGAAAGGAAACACACCTTGGCAATTCTGGACAAGACTCTTTGGGACAAAGACAAAGGTCATAAACTTGTTTGACATATCTGAGAAAGATACATAGTAGAGAAATAAATTGTAGAAGGACTGTTGGGCAGCTCAGAGGGCCTACTTTAAGTGACTGGGCTTTAATTTCAAATGAGGCTTGTGTGGCTGAGTTGAGCCTCAAGGCCACCGTAAGGATGCTGGTCATGAAGATGTGAGGAGGGCTCACTCTACTGGAAGGTTTGAGCAGGAGGGTAAAATGATGACTGTTAATATCTTGAGAACAAGAGTCACAGCAGGGAGACCAGTTGAAGGGGTAATGGACCAACTCAGATGCGGCTGGTGATGACTTCCAACTGGGGTGAAAGTAGTGAAGGACTTGAGAAGTGGTTGGATTCCAGATACATGTTGAAAGTAGACTTGCCAGTATTCTTTGATGGATAGGCAGAGGTGAAGTATGAGGAATTTGGAGGATTCTAAGATCTTTCTCAACTTTTTTTTAGCATAAGTAATTGGGAGAATCAAGCTGCAGTTTACTGAGATGTAGAAGATTGTGGGAGGAGCATTTTGGGGGTAGATCATGAATCTGGCCTGCAGGTCAAGAATTTGAAATGCCTATTTGAAATAGGATAGGCTGAGCTGAAGAACTGATGCTTTTGAACTGTGGTGTTGGAGAAGACTCTTGAGAGTCCCTTGGACTGCAAGGAGATCCAACCAGGCCATCCTAAAGGAGATCAGTCCTGAATATTCACTGGAAGGACTGATGTTGAAGCTGAAACTCCAGTACTTTGGCCACCTGATTCGAAGAGCTGACTCATTTGAAAAGAGCTAGGAAAGATTGAGGGCGGAAGGAGAAGGGGACTACAGAGGATAAGATGGTTGGATGGCATCACCGACTCAATGGACATGAGTTTGAGTAAGCTCCGGGAGTTGGTGATGGACAGGGAGGCCTGGCATGCTGCAGTTCGTGGGGTGGTAGAGTCGGACATGACTGAGTGACTGAACTGAACTGAGCTGAAACTGTCAGTTTATTGCCTGAGCAATAAATTTGTGTGTCGTCAACCTGTAATGGTATTTAGTCAGAGAAGGCAATGGCAACCCACTCCAGTACTCTTGCCTGGAAAATCCCATGGACGGAAGAGCCTGGTAGGCTGCAGTCCATGGGGTCGCTAAGAGTTGGACACAACTGAGAGACTTCACTTTTCACTTTCATGCATTGGAGAAGGAAATGGCACCCCACTGCAGTGTTCTTGCCTGGAGAATCCCAGGAATGGGGGAGCCTGGTGGGCTGCTGTCCATGGGGTCACACACAGTCAGACATGACTAAAGTGACTTAGCAGCAGCAACAACAGCAATGGTATTTAGTCTTGGAGCTGAGTGAGATCACCTGTGGAGAGGGATGTTGCTTCAGAAGAAGACAGCGCAGGGGCATTCCAACATTTAGAGCTTGGAGAGAGAAGGAAGAACCAGCTAGTGAGGACTGAGAGTAGAGCCTTAGATTTAGCAACATGGAGATCTTTGGTGTCTTTTAAAAGAATAGTCTCATTAGAGTGGTGGGGGTAAGTTCAAGAGTGTAGACTTTTATGTTAAACACACTGTAAAGGGCAGCAGAGAAATGAAGGAGTAGCCAGGGGAGAATGTGACTACTGAGAAGGTATTTTAAAGATAAGAGATATTAAAGCATTTTTCTGGAATGCAATGTCCTAATGGATTCAGAAGAAAGGGAGAAAATAACAATGTTAGAGGGAGGGGGAGGAACTGCCGTAGCCATGTCCTTGGGTAAACAAAATGGGATGCAGTCCTCAAGAGCACAAGTAGGTAGGTTGGCCTTAGAAAGAAGTATTGACAGCTAATTCTTCAATGGCAATGGAAAAAATGATAGAGCGTATAGATTACAGATGCAGATGGTGGGTGCTAGGAGCTTGTGGGAGTTATCATTGTTTATAGTTCTCAGAAAATAAGAAACAATATTGCCACCTGACAATGAAGCTAGGAGAACAATTCTTGGAAAATTGAAGAGATGTGATAAATTGTAATACTATTTCCTAGGAAAGGAGAGAATACACAGACTAGGAGATTGTAGTAGGATTGTTGGACAGCTCAGAGGGACTGCTTTAAGTGACTGGGCATTCATTTCAAGTGTGACCAGTTGTGCTCGCTTCGGCAGCACATATACTAAAAAAAAGTGTGACCAGTTAGCATGGTTGTGTGTCTCCCTCCAGCCTGTTCTGTTGGGCAAGCACAGGCATGGGCAGAGTTGGTGAAGAGAGAGATCACAAGAGGTGCAGTTTGCCAAATGTGTATGACTAACTACGTGCAGGCAGAGTAGAGGATTATGTAGAGAGTGATATAACAATGGACCACAGAATCTAAACTAGGTAAACGAGAAAAAGACACACATGAGATGGATGAGAAAAAGGAGTAGGCTCCAAAATTGTTATTCCCAATGGATGAAGAATTTAGAGTACTGGAAGGAATGAGTGGGAAGGAGAGAAGGTCATGGTTGAAGAATGGGATGCTTGAAATTGGGATTGTGTCGTGGATGCAGTTATGGTAGATATAAGGTCAGAGTTTAACCAAGAGAGTAGACAACCAAAGTAGGGTAGAGGACGTGATCGTCGAATAAGAAGTCAGGAGACTGAGAGGCCTGGATATTGGAAAGGTCATGTCTTGCATTGAAATCACCAGATTTATGAAAGATATAGTGTCCTCAGAAGTAATAATGAGCCAGAACAGGTTTAAGCCTTGAGGATGAATGATGTAGAGGCAGGTATGTGGTGGTCTGTAGGCAGTCACAGCTGGGAGTGGTGAGCATGACAGTCAGAACTGGGTCCATGGCTCTTCTGGCCATGATGGAGTAACAGGAACTGGGTTTATCCTTCCATCTTAAACTACTCAAAACAGAAAACAAAATCAAGGTATATGAAACAGTGGTTTTCAGACATTGGACAATAGGTAGAGCAGGACAGTGATCCTTACAATTGCTTCACCCAAAGATACGGAGTTCAAACAGAGCCCCACAGTTTCCCTAAGTTGAGGAGACAGTTGAGATGTTTAAGAGGCCACCGTAGCCAGAATTCTTGGGGAAGAATACCAGAGAGGAAAAGAGTTCACAGAGAGAGAGTTCTTGATTTGCAGGGAGTTCCTCTTGGGTCTTCAGCTGAGCACTGACTAGCAGTTTACACGTGAAGAAACTACTCAAGTCTGAGAAAAGGACTACCAGAAAGAAGCAGGCAGAACAATTCTCAAAGTTCATGCAAGTCTGGGAATAGTTCCCATTCCCAACAGCCAAAACGGGAATACCTCATAATACATAGGAGGTTGGATTGAATGATCAGAAGGGTGCTGCCTCAGCAGTAATGACTAACAAGCTCTAGACTAAAGGCTGCTCTGGTTCCACCTAATAAAACTTAAAAGTACTCCTTGAAAAGATCAAAAGTAACTATATCCCAGAACATTGTTCAAAAGGAGTTGAAAAAAATCTATTACCCAACAGGTTAAAATTCAGATTGTCTGACATCCAAATCAGAAGTTACCAAGCATGCAAAGAAACAGGAAAATAGAACATTTCAAAAGGAGAAAAAGCACTTAGAACAGACCAAGAAATGGCACAGATGATAAAATTAATAGACAGGGACATCAAAGCAGCTACTATGAATAGGTATATTACATGTGTTCAAGAAGATAGAAGAAAGCATGTTAAGGAGAGACACAGAAAACATAAAAAAGACCAACGTTAAACTCCTGGAGATGAGGATGTAATCTGGGTCTGAAACCAGAAAAAACATGCTAGATAGGCTTTAATAGCAGATTAAACATTGTAGAAGAAAAGATTAGCAAACTTAAAGATGGAGTGATAAATACTGTCTAAAGTGGAACACAGATGAAAAAAATGATTAGAAAAACCCCACAAGTATCAGTGAGCAGTAGTTTTAAGTGGCCTAATAAATGTATAATTAGAGTCCCAGATGAAGAGATTGGTTAAGGGAAGAGGGCATGGAGTAAGATGAAATGGGGTAGGAGGGAGAGATTGAACAAATAATGCCAGAAAAATTTCGAAATTTGTTGATATCCTTAAACCCAGAAATACAATAATCCTAGTAGAAGAAATAGCATAAACAAAACCACACAGAACAAATTGCAGCCTGAATAAAACTACAGCAAGGCACATCATCATCATACTGCTTCAACCAGAGAAAATCAAAACATCAAGAGAGAAGAGACTGGGAGTTTTATTTAGAGAGGAGAGAGTAACAATGATCTGGAAGTGGCTGGGGAAGCAGTGTCCTCAGGGAAGAGGTTTCAGAGGAGTAAAAAGATGAAGACAGTGTTTATGAAAGAGCTTGATAATGGGGGGGGGGGGGTGATTCCACTGATCTGCAGATTCTGAGAGCTCCAGAAGGCACAGTGGAAAGATTTTGGGAGTTCAGACCCTGGCAGAGATGAGGTCAGATTTTAGGATGTGTGAAGCCATATTGGGATAAGGATGACCTGTGAATCTTGGGTCTTTTGTGACTAGTGTAAACAGGAAAAACAGGCACAATGTAATTAGTCCTCATAGTCTCGGAGGCAGATCCAGGTGGCGAGGCTCTGGCTGTGGAGGATAGGGACAAGTGGTCTATACTAGGAGCAATTAGAGCTTATCTTCATTCCAGCTGATGGAGCCTGAGGCGGACAGTTTTTCCAGATAAAACTTATTTCCATGCATCCACTGCGGATGTGTTTGTGTGTGTGTGTGTGTGTGTGGTGGAGTGGGGTTGGGTGTTTTGTGGGTTTTTTTTGGCACTCAATTTTGTATCATGATATTTAGACACCAATTGTGGAGGCTGTCTTCCTGTACCCAGTAGGTTCCCAGCAAAGGTGCTATCATCCATTGGAAAGGGGCTTACTGTAAAGTCTGGATGCCATATTTGAGTAGAATTTATTTTTATTATCATATTTAGTTTTCCAAAATTATTCCTGTACCTTTCATCAGATGGTTTTTGCATTCACATCCTAGTACTGTAATCCCTTGGGATTTATTTATGTGATGGTCCTAGATGTCTCCTAAGCATATTTTTCCTGGGGAATTCAGACTTCTTGCCAAAGTCAGTTGCTGTCTTTTTCAGTACATGAAACTACAGAGTCCTGCCTTGTCAAAATTCAAATGAGATCAAAAAAGCAAGAAAGCATTCTATTCAAAACTGAGCATCAATTGAGGTGGATTGGATAATATTTGGCAACAATTAAAAATAAGAAAGCCACAAGTTGTGCCTGTAAGATTGCTTTATAGTAATCAGATTTTCACAAGTTCTTTATTCTTGAAAGTTTATATCAGCTGTTTTGTGCTAGCTTTGAGCAGTAGTAATAGGAAACCTAGTTATTTGGACCCTAGGGCTATAAACAATGCCCCACTGCCCACTTGGTGGCTATTTACCTTAATTACAAACCAACTAGGAAGAAATAAACATAATGTAGAATGTGAGCCTTATAGACCCAAATTGATAAAATTTTATCCACTATCTCAGGGCACCCAGTATGACCTTACAAGAGCAACAGTTTGCAAGTTTAGGATATTTATGACTATGAATGTACTTTTTATTAATTATACTTTATTTCCTGTGGCTGTAATGTGGTTTTAAAATCTGCATTGTTAGTAGAAGCAGTAAATGAGCAGTATGTATGCATTACTTGTTCCTGAGCACAATTTTCTATGTTATTCCTTCTGCCAAATTATATTAATCATATTCAGATCATATAAAGCTAACTCAGTTCATGTCACAAATTATCCTCTATGTAGCATGTGTGTGCCTGATCTGAATCTCAAGTTTATTTTCCTTGCTGTGTTTAATCTGCATAATTATAGTTTTGTTGACTTTCAATTTCCTTCAAGCAGAGAAGCCCTTTGGAAACCAAACATTTAACCATCTCCCTTCTGCCAAGAAAAGAAAACTGGGGGAAAAAAAAGAGAAAATTTGCATAAAACAGTTTAAGTCTGTTCACTGTGAAATGGTTTCAAGGGTGTTGGGTCTGGGAAAAATTGGAAGAAATGTTGCTATTTTTGCCACATACTCCATATGAGCCACCTCTGTGATGTGGCTGCCACAAAACAGTAAGACAGCATTAATTTAGTGATAAGAAAAGTGCAGCATTCCAACAATAGGAAGACAGAATCTTGTTATATTATTCAGCCACAGCCAGACTGTTGTATCTGGTTTTGGTTACTTTGTTTTTACATTTTATATTTTCTTTTGCTCTGTTATCCACATAACTGACCCTTGGCACATATTTTCAAAATAGTTGATCATATTTGGGATACAAAGGGAAGAGCTGTCTGATCCACATTATCTTCTAAAACCCGAAACCATGCTTTCTCCTTTTTTTAAACAACATCATTCTATAAGTTGAAAGCCATTTGATAAATCAACAACATTAAATACTATTATATTAATACTATTGTATTAATAGTCAAAGGGTTCTAATGGGCTATCTCTTAAGACCTTATAACAAATTTGTCCTGATTGTAAGATAAAATAAGTAATTGGCCACTTGTCATTTTTTGAGAAAATTTAAAGCAATAATCTATCATGTAAAAAAAAAAAACAACTATGGGGGCAGTTTAGAATTTTTTAAATTAACAGCTTGGCTTTGAAAATTGGAAATTTTATATTTGAGATGTAAAACTAAAACATCTTTTAAAATTATTCTCTATATATTTTAGTCTTATATCTGAACAAAGCATTATTAGCCATTCATTTAAAAAAACTGGAGCTCATAGAAGTTTTTACTCAATCCTTGATGTGATCATTCAGGTTTTCTCTTAAAGTTAAAATCATTTCATTTTCAGCATGTAGAGTTCTCCCTTCCCATGTTGGGAGTTACAGAGAAAGGCCATATTAGAATTTAATACCAGTATGATTAAGTAAAAAAAAAAAAACCTTTGTTCTTAACATTGACTTACTTGAAGAGAAAATAGAGAATAATCCAGATGTTTTTGTTTTCTTTCAGGTCTTCGGATAACTGTGCTTCTGACGTCCTTTCTTATGGTTTTGGGAACTGGTCTAAGGTGCATCCCTGTATCAGACTTAATGCTTAAAAGAAGGTAAATCATGTAAATAACTTAAAATTTTTTTTCCACATTTTTCTGTTATCAGTGTATTATATATGTTTGGTTATAAGCTTTTAGTAAACAGTTGCATTTTTAAAATCAGTAGAGGGTCATATTTATAGTAGCATTTTTTCCGCTGACATGGTAAATAATTGAGTGTACATTTATTAGTTGTCATATGGAAGATACTGTACTAATTTTTGTGTAAATACATAGAGAATAAGTTAATCTTCATGCTATCCAGGAGCTATAATAACCATGGGAAAATAATACTAGAACAAAAGGAAGAATAATGTATTAATAGGTAATGCCACAAGAGACAGAGAAGTTTTGGCTGAGGATCTCAGAAACGAGGTTTCATAAAGAAGGTGATGATTAAAGTAGGCATTGAAGGACAAATAGGATTTTGATACCTATAGTTAGGGGAAAGATATTCCGGGGTAGAGGAACAACAAGAACGAAGGCACAGAGGCAGGTTAAGCACAAGTTTCTTCTGGGATGGGTAGGTAGCTTCTTTTCTGTATAGCAGCATTTCTGCACCTGGGGTATATGGATTTATTCTCAAGGGATACAGAGTATATGAAGATTTTAGAACTTTGTTTTCCTTTTGGTTATAGTATTAGAAGATTTTTTAACCAATAATAATCTGTAATTTAAAAAAATATTTTTATTGACCAGGATGTCAGTTTCCTAGTGTTTATCAAACTGGAATCCTTGGATTTGACCTTAAGAGCCATTGATAAAATTTTTCCCATTAACAAAGAGCTGTAAATGACTGACGTTTGGGAGATACTGGTATACAGAAGAAAGCATAAGAAAGCAGTATGTAGAGATGAGTTTAGAAAAGGGTATCCTGATTATGCATGATATTGATGCCATCCCTTAGAACCACAATTCCTCACTGGACAGTTGGGAGCCACTTAGGTTCCTAATCTGAGCAGCAATAGGATCAGACCTATATTAGGTAAACTATTGATTTGAAGACTGTAGGATTGAACTGTAGGATTGATTACAGAGGGTTAAGAGTACCAGCAGGAGACAAGGAAGGATGCAGTGTGAGAGCCCAAGCTGGAGTCATCCTTTTGTTTCATTTGTTTATTCACTTATTAGTTCATTTATTCAACTAAATTCACTGAACTCCTCCTGTGTGCCAAGCTCTTTTCTGCACATGGGGAATACAGCAGAAAACACAGTAGGAAAATCTCTGACTTGTGCAGTTTACATTCCAGTTGGGAAGACGGCAATAAACTAGATAAGTAAGTTAAATGTATAGTATGTGCTGTGGAAAAAAAATAGGAAAGAAGGATTTGAAATAGGAAAGAAGTGAAAGGATGGTGAAATTTCAGGGGAAAATGGGCAAAAAACCTGTTACTGGGAAGATACCTTTTGAGGGTAAAGCCTGGAGGAATGAATGGATGGATGATGTGTTATGTAAGGGGCAAGCATTCCAGGCAGAGAGAACAGCAAGTATACAGGATGGCAAGAGAAGAGCAAACCTGGCAGGAAGACTGGCAGGGCTGGAGCCAAACCAGAGACTTTATGGGAAGAGGGTTGGGAAATGAGACCAGTCATGGGTGGTGATGGGAGTGTGAGACCAGGTCCTTCAAGACCTCGTAAGGACTTCAACTTTTTTCAAGCTAGAAAATCATTGGAAGCTCTGAGCCGAAGAGAACCATGATCACAGGCTGCTTTATTGAGAATGCAGGAGTGAGAAGACCAGGGAGGGAATCAGTGCAATAAACCACATGAGAGATGATGCTGACTTGAGCCATAGTGGTGGCAGTGGTGGTGGTGAGGAGTGGTCAAATCTGATTATGTTTTGAAGGACTTGCTAATGGACTGAATAAAGGGAATAACAGAAAGTGAGGAGTCCAGAATGACTGTCTTACCCTGAGAAGTTGTGGGAATGGAAAGGATAGCATAGGTGTCAGAGAGAACATGTGAGAAAGACATCAGAGATGATATGACTGAGGTTGCACTTTGGAGACTCTGACATTGTTGATTCCGTTAACAGACACACAGGACCCAGGAGGAGAAGGAGTAGATTTTAGGTACAAGATGTTGACTTTTATTTGGAACAGAATTTTTCCTTTTCAAAATAAATGCTGTTCATTTTCAGATTTTCAAAATATGTTATCTTTCCAGAAAATTGAGAGTATAAGTGTTTCGTATTTTTAAAGGCAGATATCATTTGGGTTCCTGTGGAATGCTGGTCTTCATGTCCTATCCTTCTGAGTGAGATTTTAACAGATGAGTTTCATTGTGTTTGAAATGTTCTTAATTTTTCAAATATATAGTTTTTGTTTTTAAAGCATCTACAGTTTTTAAGTACAAATTTCAGTATAAGCTGAAATTCAATAGTGCATTCTTTACAAATGCTTCCTAGTATTTCTGGTACCTTTTCTTCTGTTTTGGGCCATCTATTCTACTGCTTCTCTCTAGTTTTATATCCCTTCATATCCTTTCCAAATATAAAATTATAGGACTAACAAAGAGTTGACTCTGTGGTAGAGAAAATGGTATGAAAAATAAGTAGAGCTCATAAAGAAATGTAAACAAAGAAAGGAAAGAGAAGAAAGAAAGAATTCTGAGAGATTGAACCTTTCATAAAAAGAAA
This sequence comes from Odocoileus virginianus, assembly GCF_023699985.2. Lineage (NCBI taxonomy): Eukaryota > Metazoa > Chordata > Mammalia > Artiodactyla > Cervidae > Odocoileus > Odocoileus virginianus. The sequence continues at coordinate 9,749,743 of NC_069677.1, forward strand.
GTATAAATTGAATTTTCCATCCTTTGTGTGTTCACCTATCATATAAGGAATATGGGAATATTATCCCCTTGAAATGAGACTTCATTTATGTCCATGCAATATTTCTTTTTTTTTTTTTTCTTCCATTTATTTTTATTTGTTGGAGGCTAATTACTTTACAACATTGCAGTGGTTTTTGTCATACATTGAAATGAATTAGCCATGGATTTACATGTATTCCCCATCCCGGTCCCCCCTCCCACCTCCCTCTCCACCCCATCCCTCTGGGTCTTCCCAGTGCACCAGGCCCTGAGCACTTGTCTCATGCATCCAACCTGGGCTGGTGATCTGTTTCACCCTAGATATACATGTTTCGATGCTGTTCTCTTGAAACATCCCACCCTCGCCTTCTCCCACAGAGTCCACAAGTCTGTTCTATACATCTGAGTCTCTTTTTCTTTTTTTGCATATAAGGTTATCGTTACCATCTTTCTAAATTCCATATATATGTGTTAGTATACTGTAATGGTCTTTATCTTTCTGGCTTACTTCGCTCTGTATAATGGGTTCCAGTTTCACCCATCTCATTAGAACTGATTCAAATGAATTCTTTTTAATGGCTGAGTAATATTCCATGGTGTATATGTACCACAGCTTCCTCATCCATTCGTCTGCTGATGGGCATCTAGGTTGCTTCCATGTCCTGGCTATTATAAACAGTGCTGCGATGAACATTGGGGTGCACGTGTCTCTTTCGGATCTGGTTTCCTCAGTGTGTATGCCTAGAAGTGGTATTGCTGGGTCATATGGCAGATCTATTTCCAGCTTTTTAAGGAATCTCCACACTGTTTTCCATAGTGGCTGTACTAATTTGCATTCCCACCAACAGTGTAAGAGGGTTCCCTTTTCTCCACACCCTCTCCAGCATTTATTGCTTGTAGACTTTTGGATAGCAGCCATCCTGACTGGTGTATAATGGTACCTCATTGTGGTTTTGATTTGCATTTCTCTGATAATCATGCAATATTTCTTTAGAGCAATATTATTAACAACTGTTACAATGTTAATTATTAACAGCTGTTACAATGAAAATGCTACAGTTAGAATGCCTATTTTTGACTAGAAGCCTCATTAGATTACCACTTTTAAGCTTAAGACTCCCATTTGACACTGAACCAGAAGGGATAAAGACCTTCTGTGCATTTAGCCAGCACTGAAACAAGTATTTAGCGATCTGTTTCTGTACCCCTGTTTCACTAGAAGCTTTTTGAACTTCTGAGCCAGCCTTCTGAATAGTGACCCTGTACCTTTTACTTCCTGTAGCTTAGCTTTTATGAGTCTTAAGACATGAGAGAAGCAGCTTTCTGATTAGCCCTTTCTTCAATTACAACTATTAATACCACCTTCCTAATGGTGTTTTATCTCTTCATAGTATCAGTATTTCTTTTATCTACATAGTACCAATGAAAATTGAAGAAAAATTATTTTGCCACTTTTCTCTTATTAACACCACAAATAAATAAGGAACTTAGAATAATGAACTATAAAGCATTTCTTCTATGATTGGGAAGCAAATTATAAAAAAAAAAACTAAATGGCATTACTCTATAGTGTTAAATGAAATATGGCATGCATAGTAAACAATTTACAGACTTCTAGAAGGTGAACTTATAGTAGGTTATATCTGCTTTTAATCACAGGTGTATCCAGTAATTTCCATGATATATTATCTTTCAAATCAATGTAATTTTTATTAATATTAATAATAGATTACTAGCATATGATAAATAGTTAAATAGTATGGTTCTAGTAAACGTAGATTTTCTAGAAATATACTCCATTGTAAAATGCTTTGTAGCTGACAATCTTAAATTTAAAGTGATTATTGCAGAAAAAAATGAGTTGTTTAGTAAATGGTTTTATGATAACTGCTTAGCTATCTGAAAAAGAATGAGGAAGAGCCCTATATCTGTCCTTACCACTTAAGTAAATTCCAGTTGGATCAACCATTTAAGTATAAAATATGAACCTTAGAAATATTAGAATATGAGACTAATTTTAAATAATCTTAGAATGGCAAAGGCCTTCCAACTAAGACACAAATCTCAGAAGCCATAGAAAAGTATAATACTTTTGACTATGTAAAAGTTTAGTATATCTGCATGATTAAATATACTATAAAAATACACACACGTATATATATACTATAAAACAAAGTCAAAAGAAAAGTTGAAAACTGAAATGTTTGCAACAATAAGACAAAGGGATAATTTCCTTAGTTGAAAAGAACTCTGTCAAACCAATAAGAAAAATAGCAAGGCAATAAGAAAATGAGTGGTAGATATGAGGAAGTAATTACAGAAATTAAAATACAAATCTTAAGAAAAGATATTCAACAACTTCATCATAGTTAAAGAAAAATGAAAAAGCAATTATGTATCTGTTATTGGCAAAGATGAAAAAGTATGATAATGTGCTGTGTTGCCTGAGGTATAGGGGAAAAACAGGTGTTACAAGTAATTTGGAGAATTCTATTTAGAGGGCATTTTTACAGTATTTATTAAATTAAAAATGTACATGTCCTTTAACCCAGTAGTTGTCCTTCTAGAAAATTAGCCCACATATAAAGTTATATCATTTTGGAAGGACAGTCATGTTTGTATGGTTTTGCTTGTAATAGCAAAAGGCTGATTACAACCCAAATGTCTTCAGCAGAGGGGTAGTGATGATGAAGTATACAGTGAAATAGTATGTAGCTGTGAAAAGGGAGTAAAAGTTCTGTTAAGTGCTGATTTGGAAATATCTCCAAGATATATTGTTGAGTTTTAGAAAAGACTAAGTTTATAGTATTATGTTTAATATATTCCTACTTAGAAAAAAAGTGGGAGGGATATATTTGGCAAGGACTGTTGCTGAAAGAAACCATTACCGTTGGTTGATTTTGAGGAGGAAGCCTGGAAACCTAGAAGTCTGGGGTGGAAAGGAGATTTACTTTTTATTTTTATACTCTTAACTCTGCTTGAGAATATCTTTACCATGTGCTAATATCACATTTTGGAGTGAAAACACTAATTAAGAGAATCTAAAATGATCATATCAGATCTTCAATAATGAGAGTAAGAGAAAGAAAGATAAGAGACTGCTTTTCTGAGTGTGAAAACAATGAAAGAAATCACAAGGGAAAGATGTGTAGATTTGACTACATAAACCCTGAACCCTCATGCTTCTAAGATAAATCATAAAATTAAAATACAAAGTAGCAAAAATATGTGTTGTAAATATATCTAACCTAAAATAATATTAAAATTATAAGCACTTATGAAAGAAAATGGACATAATAGACGTACTTAACAAATGTTGATTCCTAAATTTCATTATTTAAATCAAACCTTGGGAGTCAACTTTTATTGACAGACTATTTATTTGTAAAGGATAGGCTAAGCTGTGTAAAAAGATTAAAAATACACAAGTTCAATAAATAAGTTTATTTTTCTCCCAAGAAACAGTCTGAAAGATAATGGGCTGCCCCAGACCAGGTAGGCAGCTCTGTTCCAGGAACTCAAGTTCCTTTTCTGTTGTTCTAACATCCCCTGTGGTAATATTCCTGTCCAGGTGGTCAAAGCTGACTCATTATCGTGCTTTCATTCCAGTCCACAGGAAGGAAAAATAGGACATCCAGGGCAAGTGACTACATCTTTAAGTGTTGACCAAGAAGCTGTATGTATTAATTCTAATCACACCCCACTGGTACAGACTTAGTCATATGGCCACACCTATCTGCAAGAGGAGCTGGACGTGTAGCTCAGCAGCAATGCCCCCAGTTACAGCGCAAGGATGCTAAAGAAAAAAATAGATATATATAGCTATCACAGGACTGGAAAAGGTCAGTTTTCATTCCAGTCCGTAAGAAAGGCAATGCCAAAGAATGCTCAAACTACCGCACAATTGTACTCATCTCACACACTAGTTGGAGAAGGAAATGGCAACCCACTCCAGTACTCTTGCCTGGGAAATCCTGTGGACAGAGGAGCCTGGTAGGCTGCAGTCCATGGGGTCGCCAAGAGTCGGACATGACTGAGCGACTTCACTTTCACTTACCTACTCCAGTGTTCTTGCCTGGAGAATCCCAGGGACGGGGAAGCCTGGTGGGCTGCTATGGGGTTGCACAGAGTCGGACACGACTGAAGTGACTTAGCAGCAGCAGCAGCAGCACACGCTAGTAAAGTAATGCTCAAGATTCTCCAAGCCAGGCTTCAATAATACGTGAACCATGAACTTCCAGATGTTCAAGCTGGTTTTAGAAAAGGCAGAGGAACCAGAGATCAAATTGCCAACATTCGTTGGATCGTCGAAAAAGCAAGAAAGTTCCAGAAAAACATCTATTTCTGTTTTATTGACTATGCCAGAGCCTTTGACTGTGTGGATCACAATAAACTATGGAAAATTCTTAAAGAGATGGGAATACCAGACCACCTGACCTACCTCTTGAGAAATCTGTATGCAGGTCAGGAAGCAACAGTTAGACCTGGACATAGAACAACAGACTGGTTCAAAATAGGAAAAGGAGTGCATCAAGACTGTATACTGTCACCCTGCTTATTTAACTTAAATGCAGAGTACATCATGAGAAATGCTGGGCTGGATGAAGCACAAGCTGGAATCAAGATTGCTGGGAGAAATATCAATAACCTCAGATATGCAGATGACACCATCCTTATGTAGCTCAGCAGCAATGCCCTTATGGCAGAAAGTGAAGAAGAACTAAAGAGCCTCTTGATGAAAGTGAAAGAGGAGAGTGAAAAAGTTGACTTAAAGCTCAGCATTCAGAAGACAAAAATCATGGCATCCAGTCCCATCACTTCATGGCAAATAGATGGAGAAACTGGAAACAGTGGCAGACTTTATTTTGGGGGGCTCCAAAATCACTGCAGATGGTGACTGTAGCCATGAAATTAAAAGATGCTTGCTCCTTGGAAGAAAAATTATGACCAACCTAGACAGCATATTAAAAAGCAGAGACATTACTTTGCCAACAAAGGTCCATCTAGTTAAGGCTGTGGTTTTCCCAGTAGTCATGTATGAATGTGAGAGTTGGACAATAAAGAAAGCTGAGCACTGAAGAATTGATGCTTTTGAAGTGTGGTGTTGAAGAAGACTCTTGAGAGTCCCTTGGACTGCAAGGACCTCCAACCAATCAATCCTAAAGGAAATCAATCCTGAATAGTCATTGGAAGGACTGATGTTGAAGCTGAAACTTCAATACTTTGGCCACCTGATGTGAAGAACTGACTCATTTGAAAACACCCTGATGCTGGGAAAGATTGAAGGCACGAGGAGAAGGGAACGACAGAGGATGAGATGGTTCAATGGCATCACGGACTGAATAGACATGAGTTTGAGTAAACTCTAGGAGTTGGTGATGAACAGGGAGGTCTGACGTGCTGCAGTCCATAGGGTCACAAAGAGTCAGACATGACTAAGTGACTGAACTGAACTGATCACAGTGTAAACAGAGATAGTGGTACAGAGCACTCAATTAAGTAGTGCTCTTCTGGGTAGGAAATCTTAGCTAGAAACAAGTACATCCTGTTGAAGATTATGGAAGCCTCATTTTCCCCATGGAATGTTATATTTGGTCTCTTTTTGTAGAAGTGGGAGGATTTGTCCTATGTCCCACATAACAAAATTGGTTTGTAAATTAACTTAAGAAATAATAGCAACAACAAATGCATGGATACTATAACGAAAGAAAGTGGGAATGGATGTAAAAAGACAGTTAATAGTCTCTGCTATCTAATGTTTCCGAGTATACACGTGCCCCCTCTGCCTGTGCAGAAAACATGTTCGTCCTTCCTCAAAGGAGAAAGTCCACAGTTCTGTCCAGTCGCTGCATCTAGCTTGAAATCTGGCATCTCTGGCTTCTATCAGGTCTTCATGGTTCTCTGGGAGTAACTGCTTTGATTATTCTTTGTGAGTTTTGATTTTGACCTTGGGAAGGCTCTTCGTGGGTCCACTGTTCATAGTGAATACACCTGCAGTTGCAACATATGCCCTTCTTAGGGGCTGTGTCTTTTGTGTTTGCTGGTGCTGATTTGGGGACCTCAGGATTGCTTTAGGAATCAAGCAATCTTTAAGTTTTGTAGAACCATTTTGTGGTGTCTTTGGTGACACACTTCCCTCAAACACTTAGTAGGTTTCTTCTCTACTTACATCCAGTAGGTTCATGTAAATGTAGCCGTACCCAAAGATGTTTACTTAAGGCTATGGTTCTTACTCCTGCTGAATCTCCTTTCCTTTACTCCTTTTGTGCTCAGCTTATCCCTTTCCCCTCAATTTCATGGTGGCCTCGTGGATACCATCTGAAAAAAGTTAGGCCTGGGTTGGAAAATAACACCTTTAATTTGATCTTTGCTGCTAGACAGGCTCTAAAAGACATTATTTCCTGCCATTTAAAGATACAGAAGCAACCTGAGGCTTCAAATTCCTAGATTCTCATTAAATTTGGATAGCAGGCCTTGTGCAAAGAGAAACTCTCTTAGCAGAGCTCTTGTCCCTTCTGTCTGTGCTGGCAAACCAGCCAACACTTGTTTGCCTCCGCCTCTCTTGTAGTGCCATCCTAAAATCAGCAAGAGGTGGAAACAGAGTAGTCTGATTTTTTCCCACCCATTTCTAGGTCATCACAGGCAGTGGTTTTGCTGTATCTCACAAGCCACCTGCCTTTTCAGCCTGCAGCCTAACCACTAAGCCAGTGCCAAATGCCTTTTCAAATGCAAAATCCTATTCTGCAGCTAATTTCTCAATCAAGGAACAGTTAAGCTGTTATATGAGGTATCTCAAAATATAGTAACTCAAACAAGATAGTATTTCTTTCTAATGTGATAGTCCAGAGTTGGCAGGGAGGCCTAGGCATAGGCAGCTCTGTCCTACAAAGGGACCTAAGTTCCTTTAACTTGTTGCTCCCATAGGAAGATGACCTTGGCAGGACAGTCCAGAGCAATGCATCAGCACTGTAGTCACATTGCATCCCATAATCCCATATGAAGAGGGAGAGGGGGACCAGGGAGAGCATTTTGTTCTCATAGGACTGACCTTGAAATCCTCCTACTCTCATCACATTGGCCCAAACTTGGTAAGAAGGCCCCACCTCGCTGCAAGCAGGGCTTGGAAATGCAAACTGTAACTTACCCTAGCACAAACTTGGGGTGTTATGTACCTAAAAGGAAATTAGAAATAGTTTATTGTCTCTACCACAGGCAAACTGGCTATTTAGGAGAAAAAGATCATATTAGATCCTCATTTCATACCATGCACCAAAATAAATTCAGATGAACTAAATGGTTAAATATTTAATTGGAAAACAACATATAGGAATATTTATCTGATCTCTACATAGAAATTTTTTTCTAAAGTATGAAAAACAGAGGAAAATTATAAAGAGCAAAATCAATAGATGTGGCCACTTATAAAGAAGTTTATACTTATTAAGTGTAAATGCTCAAGTCTCTTATATAAAATGATATAGAACAGTCTGCCTTCCATATCTGGCATGAGGAACTTGTGGATAGACAGGGCCAACTGTATTACTGTTTTGTTGGATTGCCCAACTTTGTTTTGCTGGAATGTGCTAGGAGCTCTTTTATGTTTGACAAATAAAGCATATGTTTATCTACCATAAAAAAATTAAATGTACAGATTGTTAAGCTTAAAACAGAGTTGACCAAAAGGAAAAATATTTGTCAAAATAAGGGCAAGAACAGGTAAATATACATAAATATATTAAGCACTCATTCAAAATAAGAAATATTATAGTATACCAATGGAAAAAAAGACCAGTAGTCAAGAAAGAAAGACAGATTAAAACAAGGAGTTGCCTTTTGGCCTTACCAAGTGCGGTAGGCAGGATAATGCCCCCATCCACCAAAGATGTCCACCTTCTAATATCCAGAACCTGTGAATGTATTCTGTTACATGGCAAAGAAGAGCTCCGATTCTAGATGGGATTAAGTTTGCTAATCATCTGACCCTGAAACAGGAAGAGTATCCTGGGTTATCCAGGTGTGCCCAATGTAATCATAAAAGCCCTTAAATAAGAGATAGAAGAGGAAGTCAGAGAGATGCAATGTGAAAAGAACTCAAATCCCTGTTGCTGGCTTTGAAGATAGAGGAAGGGGGCCAGGAACCAAGGAAAGCAGGCAGCTGCTAGAAGCTGATAGAGGCAAGGAAGCAGATTCTTCTCCAGAGTCTCCAGAAGGGAACATAGCCATGCCACACTTTACTTTAGCTCAGTGAGACCCATGTTGGACTTCTGATTTACAGAACTGTAAGGTAATAAATGAGTCTTATGTTAAAGCCACTAAGTTTATGGCAATTTGTTAAAACATCAATAGAAGACTAACACACCAAATTTGTGTGTGTGTGTATTTGTTATTTTTCTATTAAAATTGAAAAAATATATTTTTATTTTTATGTGCATATTTTTAAAATAAGGGCACTCAGTGCTGGTGGGACAGACACTGCAGACCACTGTTGATGGGAATGTAAATTACTTCAGACCCTTCTGAAATACAACTTTGGAGTATATTTCATAAGGGGCTTCCCTGTTGGCTCAGTGGTAAAGAATCCATCTGCCAATGTAGGAGACAGTTTCAATCCCTGGGTCAGGAAGATCCCCTGGAGAAGGGAATGGCAACCCACTCCAGAATTTTTGCCTGGAGAATTCCATGGACAGAGGAGCCTGGTGAGCTACATCCAAGGGATTGCGAAAGAGTTGGACACAACTTAGCGACTAGGCAACAAGAAAATATTCATACCCTCCAACCTGTTGACCCTAAGGAAACAATTTGGAAATCGCAAATATTTTCATACAGAGATTATCACAACTGCATTATTAATATTAGTAAATAAGTAACAAACATTAGGAAAATATCAAGTGTTTTCGTACGTCTGTGTGATACACTATCAATGGAGCCATTAATAATTATGATTGTAAAGAATGAAATGAAAAAATGCTTATGTAGAGTATAAAGTTAAAATAATTTAGTGCATAAAACTGTATAATCAGTATAATATCTATGATTACCCGTGCCTAAGTTTTAATTGAGAGATGCATTAAAAAAAGGGGAAAAAAAGACTGAAAAATCAACAGATTAGTAGTGATTATGTGAGTTACTGAATTATTGAACTTATGGATTTTTTTCTTCTCTATACACTTATTTTCTACTACAAGTATATATACTTTTAAACTAAGAAAATAAAATAAAAGTTATGAGACAAGGAAAATGTTATGAGACCAAGTAGGGGGAAGCAGTAGGTCTCTCTCAGACCAGGGCTAAGTCTGTTTTTCCCCTGTGCCTTGCTGAGAGATTATCATATTTGGCCTTAATAATAATCCTGTGAATTAAAGTACCTTTCGGGAAATTGAAACAGAAAGAGAGTAAGTGGTTCACAAAAGATTATACAGTTAATAAATTTAGCTAAGGCTAGAAGCTGTCTTTTGATATCTAACCCAATATTCTTTTTTACTGTGTATTTTTATGAACTTTCTATAACTGTATGTGATGTTATTATTATAAGCTTCTTTAGGGCCAAGACTATAGTACTTATTTTTATATTACCTTTAATGTCTATCTGAAGATGCCTTGATCATAGTAGATATGCAGTAGATATTTTTAATTGAATCATAACTGGCCAAAATTACTAAAGGGTACAAAAGTGAAATAGATTTTCGTAAAAGAAACTGAGGCTATGGTAAAAATCTTTAGAAAGCTAATTCTTTTTCACAATGTCACTCTTTCTCCATTTTTATTTCTTTCTCCCTTTTTATTACTTTCTTACACTAAATAAAGGAAAGCTATTTCTAGCACTTTGGACCATTGTCAATATCCAGGAAATTCTTTAATACAAGAGTTTATTCTCATGAAGGATGATTAAGGATTGGAAGTTGAGAGAAAGCTTGTGAACCACTGGCATGTTAAGTGTTAGAGATGAGTATTTTTATGGATTCTAAATCATTAAAAATGCATTGAATTTAAGTTAAGAGTACTGGATTTACAGTAAGGAAATAGCTGCTCAGTTTCTAAAATGTTGACTCTTTAATGTTATCCCCAGTGCTCGTCACGATTCTCTGCACATAATAAAAATATGCTAGCTACTGCATGCCTTTAGATCTGAGAACCTTGGGTTATTTCAGTAATCAATGATTTTTATTATCACTGTTAGTTACAGAGAACCTTCAGAATGAGGCCATGTGGAAAAGTAGAAAGATTCGTGGACTGATGAAATCAGGTTTAATTTTTATTTCTGGCTTAACCATTAGCTAGTATGACTTTGGACTCCCCCCCACTAATACTTTGTGGAGAAAGAGTGTTATAAATAAGTTATAAAATAAGTGTGATTTAAAATGTATTATTAGCTTTTTTGGAACTCATTTTTTTTAAACTAAAATGAAGAGAGTAGGTTATCTTGCTGCGGTTTGAAGTCTCTTCCAACTATAAAAATTCTAATTCTGAAACATCATATTATTCTAAGTAGAAAATAATTTAAGAATCCTAGGTATTTGTTCCAGAATGTCAGAAAGCAAAAGATTGGGATGCAAAATATTATTACATACAAGCTCAAACGTCAAGTTCATGAGAAAACATGAACTTACAGGTCTTCAGTTTGAACTTTAGCTGTTGGCATTTGTTTGAAAAGCTATAGTATATTGAATCATATGAAAAGGCATACAGCTGTGCATAAATGCTGCACCACGTGCCCCCGAGCCCCAGCCTCTCCACAACAGGAGCAGTGGTTGATGTGCACAGGACCAAGGCAGACAGCCCAGCCATGGCAGGGGTCCCCAGGCTCAGCAGTACTGACGCTAGTGGACTGCTCCCACTTCCTCGCTTTTACCACCTGATTCTACCAGTGCTGGAGAAACTCCCAAAGCTCTGATCTAATCGTCTCAGCCCACTAGGGAAATTCCCCTGTTTTCCACCTGGCCTGTGGGGAAGGCACAAACTAGGCCTCAGAAGTAGGCAGAAGCTAGGTAAGGAGAAAAAAATTGACAAAGAAAAAAGACCCGAGAAAGAAGGGAAGCAAAGGAAGTTTGGTGGGCTAGGGGGAGAGAAAGAGAGGGAGTAAATTAAGGACCAGTGAGAGGAGACCGGGATGAAGGAAAGCCTTGCACATCTGCAGCTTGAGCTGCAGGGTTCAGGACACCTGCAGCCTCCTAACCAATATATGACTGCCCATCTTCATCAGGCGCAAAGTTTCAGGCGAGGAAGCCAGGGTCAGACCCCTTGAATTAACCAGTCAGCTTCCTTCAGAAGCTCCCTCATGCTCCAGAGCTTATCGCCCGGGAGAACTACGTCCTGCTAACTTCTGCCTGCCCTCCTGTGGTGCACGGTGCTCAAGACAGTGCTGAAGCCTTGACCTTGCTCTTACCACTCTCAGTGTCTTTTTCTAAAAGTTTCGTTTCCCAAATTTGGGGGAAAAATTGTTTTTTGTTTTGCTGACTATAAGCTTTTTAAAACCTAAAAGTGGAACTGATGTGATGTATGTGGTGGAACCTTGTGAGGTTTGAACCGTGTGATCCCAGTTCCCTGTTTTGGATCCTAGAGAGCATCCCCACTCTCTTCTCGCTCTGGGACATTTAGAAACCACAGCCCTGACTCACAAGGAACTTAGTTGATAACTGCAAAATAAAACTAAAGCATGTACTGATGATCCAGAAAAATTAACATTAAGTTATGAGACCTACTTTACTTAATGGAAGATTGTGGATAACACCTCTTTTGTTTTTCTGTGTTTTTTTTTAACACCCAACTCAGATCAATAGTTACAAGTTTCTGAAAGCCATCTTCTTTCAAGAGTGCTTCGAAAGCATTACGACAATCACAAGTTGGCATTTCTCTCTCAGCACATGAAGGCAGAGAGACTTTTCTGTTCAGACTGTTCATTTAAGCTGCGTGTTTTTCCTTTTCACACTGTTAAGCTTATGTACCTTGTTCAGCTTATGTACCTAGTTCTTGCTCTGGCATCTGTTTTTAACAACTGGAATGAGGAGTCTAAATGTAAATTTCCATTTTCTTACACGTCTGACTTCCATCCTCAACAGTCTGCTGAAACTGCCTCTGCTCAGATCATGGAAGACCTCCTTGTTACCGAGGAGCTTACATTTCAGTTAAACCCTCTTTCTGTTTGATTTGAAACTATTGGCACCTCACTTTCCACGTTTTTAAACCCTTTTCTTCTTAGTTACTATGACACCAGCCTTTCTTGGTTTTATTTTTTTTCTACCTCTGTAATTGCTCCTTCTCAGTTGTCTTTCTAGACTCCTCTTCCTCTGTTTAAAAGTTATGGTCCTCCAAAGTTTCTTCCTCAACCCCATCATATATGTCTCATCTCAGACCTCTTTCCTTAGCCTGTGACCTGTAGTCAAGCACTTAACTGGACATTTTTACAGAATTATGAATATCACCCCCCACATCTAGTCATTCACATAACCATACCTATTGTACCACCTCAACAGCCCTCCAAACCATCTCTTTTCTGTACCCACTGTTGTTGCCAGTGCCAGCAAGTCCTTGTCCTAGACTCCATGCCTGAGGGGATTCCACTGTGGCTTTCCCTCAGCTTTGCCATTCCCTATGGGGTGAGGCGTCTATAGAGCCAAAGAGGTATGTCTGCCCTGCCCATCACCTCTTCCTAGCTACACAAGACCCCAGCAGTCCCTGCACTGCCTCTTTCCCAGGTCTGTTCTTCCAAGGATGAACTGCATCCCTGGGGTGTGCTCCCTGGGCCCGAAGGGTAGCTAAGGGGCAGCTGTTTGGAAGGGGATGGATGGAGCTTGGATGGGATTGGACCTTCAGGTCCATGTGCGAACATGTGAAGCCCCTGTGTTATAGACCAGTCAGAGGTCAGAGGGCAAGGAAGGTGGACCACCATTGATAGTCTTATCACAGGCCTCACAAGCTTAGACTAGTTATTGCCTTATTCGTCTTTATATTCCTAATATAGTGCTGGTAAGTGACTCTTCGGCTACTCTACTTAAAGAGTTTTAGCTTTTTAATTTTAAATTCCCATGCACCTATTGCTATCACAGTCCCTACCCAATACACAGTGAATACTCAGTACATGTTGGTTGAATGAATTAAACAACACACAGCTTGTATTGAAGAATTTATAATTATTTCCTCTTCTTAATTGTCATTTCTAAAGAATTTATGGTAATATTTTGTATGGTTTTATTGTGTCTTAGGGCCAACACTTTTTCAGGAAAAAACATACCTCTAATTTTGTATTACTATTAAATGGAAAAACTAGACTTTATATATGTGTGTGTATGTATATATAGGTAACTTAATTTTATTTCTAAATATACTTTTACAAACAAATTAATTTCTTAAAACAGGGTAAGTTAATGGTAGGTGACAGAAACCTATGTCAGGCAAACATGAAAATCTTTACATTACAGATTGGTGTTATGCCATGGTCACCAGATGACAGTGCTTATAACCAATTAGTAAGTGACAAGTCCTGAGGGACTATAGGATACAAGTTTCAGGAAGGAAGATAACTAAGTTCTGGAAGATTTAAATATGCTGGGAAGAGCAGGGACTGGATTTCCCTGCCAGATTTCCCATGAATTCAGAGGATAACCCCCGATCCTGTAGGTTCCAGTTCTCCTACTGAACTCATTTATGAGGAGTGCATATATGTATGATGACTTTTAATGCAAAAAAAGTGCACATAATTATTTAAATTAGAATAATTTTTAAACACCAAATAAGCATGTTTTTCACTGTGATTTTTCACTTTGATAATCCATGTTGTAGATGCACAAAGACCCCAGCAATCCCAAGTTTGGTGACCTTTTAGACTTAGAAGCCATCCAAATTGTCCTTAGTACCGTATGTGCTCTCGATATGACTTTAGCAGGTGTACATGTGTTAGAAATATCCTGATCTGTGCATTGAGTAAACTGGACTACGATGATCCTCATATTATCTCAAGCTCACACGTTCTATGACATGTACATTTGCTGCTTGGAAAATAATCTTTTCATGATTCCACTGAGAGGTAGCAAAAGTTGAGCCATGTCAATTATTTGAGTTTTACACCTTAATTTTCAGGATTCATTCTGTTCTATCAAGTGGTTTTTAAAAAATATTTATTTATTTGTCTGCACTGGGTCTTAGTTCTGGCACACGAGATCTTGAGTTGCAGCCTGTGAACTCCTAGTTGTGGCTTGTGGGATCTAGTTCCCCGACCAGGAACTGAGCCTGGTTCCCCTGAGTCAGGGTCACCAGGCAAGTGTTCTTTTTTTTGATAGATTGTTCTTTCCATGTTCTCCTTCCACTCTTAACATAATCTTTAGGCATAATAAGACTTGCTCATTCCAGTCCTTCTTCTAGATGGGATGAGTCTTTCAGGAACACCTCATTAAAGGTGTTAAATATCACAGCAGCTACCATTATAAGCCGTCATGGATTGTTTGATTGTCGTACCGTCACAGTCATGATTAAGGGAGTCATGATTAAAACCACTTAATGACAGTGTTTCAAGAATATTTCTATGATGAAATTGCTGTGTGGCAGCTGGGGATCCTCTGGCATTTGGAGGAGGTATTTGGTTTATAAACAGTTTAATTGTGTTTTTGTCATTTAGAAAATAGTTCCCCTTACATGAGCATGTTTTAAAATGTCTTTGGTTCCCTAAATTTAGTAATATTAATGATTCTGGAAGCTACTTTGTCTTTAAGTAATTTTTCCAACATGTACAAAGGTTTGAGCAGACGTAATTCACATATTCTACTTCCCACTCACTTATGCTTCTACATTAAGAGCCCTACCTCTACCCACATGCCTGTTTATTTTCCCTTCTACATGCAAAAAACTTTTATCAAGGTGGTACTTGTTAAAAGGAAGATCTAACACCCACACAGTGATTAAAAAGCAAAAGGAACCAAAAAAAAAATAGTGTATATATATCATGTATACTGTTCCTTTCATTTCCTTTACCTCCAAAGCAGAAGAGGTTGACTCACTTCCCTTTTTTTGTCTGTGCTTTTTTGTTTTTTGTTTTTTTTTTTTTAATAAAAGCTGAAAATTTTAAAATATTTCTGTCATTTCATAAAACATCTTTTGTTGACATTCTACAAATGATACCATCCAATAATGTTCCAGTACTTTCTTCTTGTGAAGATAGTTTATATACCTTTTTGACTTCTGTAATATTTGTTATTTCAGGGAGATTTTTCAGAGGAACCTGATGACCTTCTGCCTGAGATATTAGGTATTCTTGATTTATTTGTTTTTCACCCTCTTCAATATAAGCAATCAGAATTGAAGTATCATTTGCAGAGATACCAAATTTTTTCAAGACCTCTGAAATATTGTTATTTGGGGAAAGACTGAAAATAACTTGAGTAGATAGAGTTCTTGTCTTCATTTTCGCCAGTTTGTAGAGGTGAACTGCTTTGTTTGCAGCCACAATTACCTGAAATGTATCAACAATCACTGTAGGATTTATTAATAAGCCATCAATGGCACCTTCCATAGCCTTTTTTCTCAAGCCCGCAGCATTGTTTACATCTTTAAATAACAGAAGGGTCACCCTGTATTCAGGAAATAGGTCCAGCTGATGTGTTAACTGCATTTCATAGATAAGCAGGATGCTACGTCGTGTCCCCGTCCGTCTCGTTTCTGTACTTTTTGAACTTCTGACTTCTTTTCTCCTTCAAGGCTACTTTTGAATGTGAATGTTTATGTTGGGAGTGGAAAAAGAAATGTGGGAAAAGGGTTTTCAGGTTCCGTGTTCATCAGCGAACAGGACAGAGCACTGAACAGAATATGGAAACTACTCTTCACTGAGCCTTGCAATTAAAGTCTGAGACTGAAAAGGACCTAGGGATCTGTAATTATAGTACCTTCACCTAACAAATACTCACGGCATGCAGACTGAAATTAAACTAATCTCTTCATTTTATGGGAGAAGGAATGGAATCCCACAAAGACATATTACCCAGGAGCATTAAAGTAGTTAGGTGCAGACCAAATCTTCTGATTCCTTGACCAGTTCCTCTTCCATTAGAAGATTCTATAATGTTTATTTTTCCTTTTTTGTATTTCTGTTATCCTGCAGAGAGTACGTGTGAAATATTGAGCTCATTTGTGTTATTTGTAGGGCTGAAGGCACTTACTAGGTGTCTATAAATGGCAGTCTCCTAGGATATGGAATTGGGAGTCAGACCTGGGTCTGAATCTCAGCTTTGCCTGTTAGCCCTTGGGCAAGTTATTTTATATTTCCGCAAAGCTTTCACATTTCAATAAATGGAGATAATAATATCTTGCATATAATGTTGTGATAATAAATAAAACAAGGTTATTGAAAGTATTTACTTTGGTACATGGCACAAATCACAGGCTTCAGTAAATATTTGTGAAATGAATAAGGGGTGACCATTGGTGTATCCGGAGAAGGCAATGGCAACCCACTCCAGTACTCTTGCCTGGAAAATCCCATGGATGGAGGAGCCGGGTAGGCTGCGGTCCGTGGGGTCACTAAGAGTCGGACACGACTGAGCGACTTCACTTTCACTTTTCACTTTCATGCATTGGAGAAGGAAATGGCAACCCACTCCAGTGTTCTTGCCTGGAGAATCCCAGGGGCGGGGGACCCTGGTGGGCTGTTGTCCATGGGGTTGCACAGAGTCGGACACAATTGAAGTGACTTAGCAGCAGCAGCCGCAGCAGTTATTGGGGTATTTGGGGCTCCCTAGGTGGCGCTAGTGGTAAAGAACCTGCTTGCTAATGCAGAAGACTTAAAAGATACAGGTTCGATTTCTGGGTCAGAAAGATCCCCTGGAGGAGGAAATGGCAACCCACTCCAGTATTCTTGCCTAGGGTCACCATACTTTACCTTTCAGGTGTCTCTTATTCTTTATAGATACGTATTCTTATTGCTGTAGTAAACACTGTTGGCTAACTTCTTTTTGTCTAGAAGATGCCTATTTTAGCTACCTCACAACCTTTTAATTTGTTTGATTCCAGACTAATCCATGGAGGACAGCTGTTAAATGGATTGGCAGGTCCAACTGTAATGAACGCAGCTCCATTCCTCTCCACAACATGGTTCTCTGCAGACGAGCGGGCCACTGCCACAGCTATCGCGTCGATGCTCAGTTACCTCGGGGGAGCTTGTGCGTTTTTAGTTGGACCACTTGTCGTTCCAGCTCCCAATGGGACAGCACCTCTTCTTGCTTCAGAGAATAGCAGGGCCCACATTAAAGATCTCATAGAGACTGTATTATACGCAGGTATTTCAAAGTTTATTTTCTTCCTGTTATATTTTGTCTTTTATCCCTGTCATTTTCACTCTACTTTTTGTATACCAGATAATTTCTTATAAAATAGAGGACTAATCCATACATATTCGTATATGTGCTTACCTTTTATATAATATGGAGATGCCTATTTAAAACTTACCCTTTCTAGGAAGTGTAGTAAGTTTAAAATGTATTATTGCTACATGAAAGGTTATTTCTTAACTTTACTCTTCCCATCCATTTACAGTTAAGCACTGTATAACACCTTGTCTAGAGTCTTTTCTAGATATCAGTGTAAAAAAACTGAGCATAACAGTTCATGATACATGTTTGTTAAGCCTCTATCAGTAGGTGTTAAGTTCATTTTCTCCCTGTAGTTTCCTGTTATTGGCCATGTTCTCTAACTTCATAAATGTAGTTCAGCCATGATTTTCCTTTTCATTTCCTACTCTGTATGTTTAGTCTATTAATAAGGGATGTTGACCTTTTCAAAACATTTTCTAGGTCCTTTCTCTTTATTTTAGACTCAAGCCCTAGCCCACTCTTAAATCTTAAGTATATTGCCTCTCCCCATACGCCTGTTCACTATTTTCTTCTACATTCAGAAAACTTTTTATAAGTGTTTCAGTATGTACCAAACACCATGGTAAGCACTGGGGATTGACAAGATCAGTGATGAGGTCATTACAATACAAATAAGGATATACAGAGCTTGGGAAGCCTAACTGACCTGGCTTTGGGGAGAAGTTGAGGAGTCAGGGAAGACTTCACTAGGAATGTGATAATTAAAACTAAGAATTTCACAGGTGTTCACTGAATGTTAAAGTGAGTTAAGCTGTCCCTCATAGAAGGGCAGAGAAGGTATACGAGAGCTCGGTATGTCCAGGGAACTGCATGTAATTTTGTGTGACAAGAGTAGTGTAAGTATGTGTTTCGGTGTAGGTAGCAAGTGACAGAAAATGAGACTGAAAAGGTAAAGGACCAGATTATGATGAACTTCGTATTAGTTCATGTATTTACTTATTAACTTAACAAACATATTTTGAGCTCCTATCATCTATAAGTGTTCTAGGCACTGAGGTAAACATAGTTCCTGCCCAGACAGGACTTTCAGTGTCCCAAAGCATGCAGACAAACAAGCAGTTGTAAAACAAGGTGCTAAGGGATAAAACAAAAGACCTACAATTGCTTCGATTGCTCAGAGGAGAAGCACCTAACCAGATTTTGGAGGTCAAATAGAGCTTCCTGAAGGCAGATAATATAATTTGGAACCTATGGAATGAGAGAGAGTTAGCCAATATAATGGGTAGAAGGAAGAACAGACTAGAGAGAGAGTACCATGGAGGAGAAACCTCCAGTAAGAGGGGAGAGCCTGCTCCAGTCAAGCAGCTGAAGGCCCGGAGTGGCTTAGGTCTGGTTAGAGTGGTGAAAGATGGAGCTGGAGAGGTCAGTCAGGCCATGCAAGCCTTCTAAGCAGAGGTAAAGGGTGTGAAGTTCACCAGGTTGTAGGCAAAGGCCACACTCCAGGGACTTCTACACTAGAGAGCTACATGATGGAATTTATATCTCAAAAATCTGATTTTGAGGAGGTAAAAGTGAAATTAGAGGTGGTGGTGGTAAATAAAGCTCCCTGTAGACAATTCACTCTTTTTACAGAAAGAAGCTGAAATGTAAGAATAATAAAACCGAAAGTAGGTAAAACAAATTTTAAAGTTTATTTTGGTTATATCATTTCTTTTTACTGAAAGCTTAGGCAGTTGTTGTGTCTTTTAAATGACTGGATTTTAGGCACTATTGGGCATGTATTAATGCTCTACATCCTCTGGCTAATGATTCCCAGGCTGTCAAGCAGAAATCCCTATTCAAAGCTTCCAGCTATTGCTTCAGTGCTTTCATATTTTCCCATTTGTTTCCCTGAGGTAATGTCCCATGACCCTTCTTTCCATTAAAAAAGAGTTTGCTTAGAATCATGACCTTAAAAGATTAATGATTCTTAAACTAAAATTATTGCAAACAAAGACATTATAAGTAAGCTGTAGACCAATACACATAGGCACATAAGTCCTGGACAAAATACTAGCAAACCAAATCCAGTAACATAATAAGGATTATATACCACCACCAAATGGGTTTTATCCCTGGAATACAAGTTGGTTTTACACTCAAAATCCAATTAATATAATGTTAATAGAATAAAGGAGAAAAACTATGTGATCATCTTAATAGATGGGGGAAAAAAAAAGCATTTGACAAATCCAGCACCCTTTTAAGATAAAAACATCCCCAAATTAGAAATAGACAGGAACTCCCTCAACCTAATAATATTAGGGCATCTATGAAAAACCCATAGACAAGATCATATTTAATGGTCAAAGACTAAATGCATCCCCCCTAGAACAGGATCATTGAGTAAGAAAAAGAAGTAAAAGTCGTCTAGATGAGAAAGGAGGAAGTAAAACTATCTCTGTTGAAAATGGCATTATCTTGAATATATAAAAATCCTCTGTAAATTACTAAAAAAGACTAATAGATCTAAAAAACAAATTCAGCAAAAATGAACAAGCTCATCCTAAAAAAAAAATTTTAGGATTCAAGACTAATATATAAAAATCAACTATATTTCTATACCCTTGTAATGAACAGTCCAAATATGTAATTAGGGAAACAGTGCATTTGCAATAACCTCAAAAAGAATAAAATATTCAGGAATAAATTCAAGAAAATAAGCATAAAACTAGCACTCTGAATACCACAAGGCACTGTTGGAAACAATTAAAGAAGACCTAAAGAAATGGAAAGACATGTGTTGGAAGTTTTAATATTGAAGATGGTAATACTCCCCACATGTATCTACAAATTAAATACAATCTCAATTAATATTTAGCTGCCTTTGTTACAGAAATTGACAAACATCCTAAAATTTGTATGGAAATGCAAGGGACTCAGAATAGTCAAAACAGCCTTGAAAAGGAATAACATTGGAGAACTCACAATTCCTAGTTTCAAAACTTAACTGCAAAGCTGCACTGATCAAGACAACATGGTATAATGACAGACATATAAATCAACAGAACAGAAGTGAGATTCCAAAAAATAAACCATTGCATTTATAGTGAAATGACTTTTCAACTTTTTTTGTTATAGTCAATTGACTTTTGACAACAGTGTCAAGCCAATTCAAAGGGGAAAGAATAGTCTTTTCAACAAGTGATATTGGAATAACTGGATAGCCACATGCAAAATACTCAATTTGAATCCCTTCCTTTCCCCATGTGTAAAAATTAACTCAAAATAGATCATAAGCCTAAATGAAAGAACTAAAATGCTTTTGAACTGTGGTGTTGGAGAAGACTCTTGAGAGTCCCTTGGACTGCAAGGAGATCCAACCAGTCCTAAAGGAGATCGGTCCTGGGTGTTCATTGGAAGGACTGATGTTGAAGCTGAAACTCTACTACTTTGACCACCTGATACGAAGAGCTAACTCATTTGAAAGGACCCTGATGCTGGGAAAGATTGAGGGCAGGAGGAGCAGGGGACGACAGAGGATGAGATGGTTGGATGGCATCACCGACTTGATGGACATGGGTTTGGGTGGACTCTGGGCGTTGGTGATGGACAGGGAGGCCTGGCATGCTGCGGTTCTTGGGGTCACAAAGAGTTGGACACAACTGAGCAACTGAACTGAACTGAACTGAGAAGAAACATAGGAATAAGTGTTCATGTCTTGGGTTAGGTGAATCCTTTTTAAAAATGACACCGAGAGTACAAATGGCAAAAGAGGAAAATAGAAAAATTGGAATTCATTAAAATTGAAATCTTGTGCTTCAAAAGATACCATCAACAAAGTGACAAGACAACCCACAGAGTGGGAGAAAATAATTGTAAATCATATATCTGATAAGGAACTTGTATCCAGAACATATTTTAAAAAACTGTTAGAATCCAGCAACAAAACATCAGTTCGATTAACAAATGGGCAAAAGACTTGAAATAGACATTTTTCCATAGAAGATATACAAATGGCCAACAAGCACATGAAAAGATACTCATTGTCATTAGTCATTAGGAAAATGCAAATCAAAACTGTAACAAGATAAACTTTACAACCTAGTAGGGTGACTATAATCAGTAAAATGGAAAATACAATAACAAATGTTGATGAGAAAGTGGAGAAATTGGAACCCTCATACATTGCTGGTAGGAATATAAAAGGGTACAACCACTTTGGAAATAGTTTGGCAGTTTCTCAAAATGTTAAACATAAATTACAATATGACCCACGAGTTCTGTTTCCATGTATATGCCTAAAGAGATGACAGCATACATCCATTCAGAGATTTGTACACAAATATTCATAGTAACTATATTCATTGTAGTCAAAAAGTAGAAACAATCCAAATATCAGTTAACTAAGTGGATTTTAAAATGTGATATATCCATTCAATGGAATATTATTTGGCAAAAAAGATAAAGTACTGCTCTAGCGTGGGTGAATCTTGAAAATAATAAGCTAAGTAAAAGAGGCCAATCACAAAAGACTGCATATTATGAGATTCCATTTGTAAGAAATGTCCATAGTACTCAAATCCATAGAGATTGAAAGAAGATTAATGATTCTATAGGGCTGGGAAATTATTCAGTATCACAGTAATCCAAGTCTATGCCCTGACCAGTAATGCTGAAGAAGCTGAAGTTGAATGGTTCTATGAAGACTTAAAGACCTTCTAGAACTAGCACCCCAAAAAAGATGTCCTCTTCTTTATAGGGGACTGGAATGCAAAAGTAGGAAGTCAAGAGATACCTGGAGTAAAATGTGGCTTTGGAGTACAAAACGAAGCAGGGCAAAGGCTAAGAGTTTTGCCAAAAGAACTCATTGGTCATATCAAACACCCTTTTCCAGCAATACAAGAGAAGACTCTACACATGGACATCACCAGATGGTCAATACCGAAATCAGATTGACTATGTTCTTTGCAGCCGAGGATGAAGAAGCTCTATACAGTCAGAAAAAACAAGACTGGGAGCTGACTGTGGCTCAGATCATGAACTCTTTATTGTGAAATTCAGACTTAAATTGAAGAAAATAGGGAAAATCACTAGACCATTCAGGTATGACCTAAATCAAATCCCTTACGATTACACAGTGGAAGTGAGAAATAGATTCAAGGGATTAGATCTGATAGACAGAGTGCTTGAAGAACTATGGACCATGGTTCGTGACATTGTACAGGAGGCAGGGATCAAGACCATCCCCAAGAAAAAGAAATGCAAAAAGGCAAAATGGTTGTCTGAGGAGGACTTACAAATAGCTGAGAAAAGAAGAGAAGCAAAATGCAAAGGAGAAAAGGAAAGATATACCCAATTGAATGCAGAGTTCTAAAGAATAGCAAGAAGAGATAAGAAAGCCTTCCTCAGTGATCAGTGCAAAAAAAGAGGAAAACAATAGAATGAGAAAGACTAGAGATCTCTTCAAGAAAATTAGAGATACCAAGGGAATATTTCATGCAAAGATGGGCACAAAAAAGGACAGGAATGGTACAGACCTAACAGAAGCAGAAGAAGAGGTGTCAGGAATACACAGAAGAACTATACAAAAAAGATCTTCATGACCCAGATAACCATGATGGTATGATCACTCACCTAGAGCCAGATATCCTGAAATGCGAAGTCAAGTGGACCTTAGGAAGTATCACTATAAACAAAGCTAGTGGAGGTGATGGAATTCCAGTTGAGCTCTTTCAAATCCTAAAGGATGATGCTGGGAAAATACTGCACTCATAATGCCAGTAAATTTGGAAAACTCAGCAGTGGCCACAGGACTGGAAATGATCAGTTTTCATTCCAATCCCAAAGAAAGGCAATGCCAAAGAATGTTCAAACTACCACACAGTTGCACTCATCTCACACACTAGCAAAGTAATGCTCAAAATTCTCCAAGCCAGCCATCAATAGTACATAAAGTGTGAACTTCCAGATGTTCAAGCTGGATTTAGAAAAAGTAGAGGAACCAGATGTCAAATCACCAACATCCACTGGATCATCGAAAAAGTAAGAGAGTTCCAGAAAAACGTCTTATTTCTGCTTTATTGGCCACGCCAAAGCCTTTGACTGTGTGGATCACAACAAACTGGAAAATTCTGAAAGAGACGGGAATACCAGACCACCATACCTGCCTCTTGAGAAATGTGTATGCAGGTCAAGAAGCAACAATTAAAACTGGACATGGAACAGCAGACTGGTTCCAAATCAGAAAAGGAGTATGTCAAGGCTGTATATTGTCACCCTGCTTATTTAACTTATATGGAGAGTACATCATGCATAATGCTGGGCTAGATGATGCAGAAGCTGGAATCAAGATTGCTGGAAGAAATATCAATAACATCAGATAACACAGATGACACCACCTTTATGGCAGAAAATAAAGAAGAACTAAAGAACTTCTTGATGAAAGTGAAAAAGGAGAGTTAAAAAATTGGTTTAAAACTCAACATTCCAAAAACTAAGATCATAGCATCTGGTCCCATCCCTTCATGGTAAACAGTTGGGGAAACAATGGAAACAGTGACAGACTTTATTTTGGGGGGCTCCAAAATCACTGCAGATGGACTCTACAGCAGTATTATTAATGGGCTTCCCTGACAGCCATGAAATTAAAAGACGCTTGCTCCTTGTCAGAAAAGCTATGACCAACCTAGACAGCATATTAAAAAGCAGAAACATTACTTTACCAACAAAAGTCCATCTAGTCAAAGGTATGGTTTTTACAGTAGTCATGTATGGATGTGAGAGTTGGACTATAAAGAAAGCTGAGTACCATAGAATTGATGCTTTCAAACTGTGGTGCTGGAGAAGACTCTTGAGAGTCCCTTGGATTACAAAGAGATCCAACCCGTCCATCCTAAAGGAAATCAGTCCTGAATATTCATTGGAAGGACTGATGATGAAGCTGAAACTCCAATACTTTGGCCACCTGATGTGAAGAGCTGACTCATTGGAAAAGACCCTGATGCTGGGAAAGATTGAGGGCAGGAGGAGAAGGGGACAACAGAGGATGAGATGGTTGGATGGCATCACCAGCTCGATGGACATGAGTTTTAGGAAGCTCTGGGAGTTGGTGATGGACAGGGAAGACTGGCCTGCTGCAGTATTTGGGGTCGCAAAGAGTCAGACACGACTGAACGACTGAACTGACTGACAGAGTTTCTTTGGAGGATGATGGAAAAGTTGTAAACCTGTGGTGATGATTGTAAAACTCATTGAATTATGCACTTTAAATTTGTGAATTATATATCTTGTGAATTATATCTCAGTGAAGCTGTTTACAAAAATGCCAGTAGAAAGATGGACAAAGAATACAAATAAGGCTATCACAGAAGAAATGCAAATGGCCAATAAGCATATGGAAGATGCTTATTCATTTTTACTCATAATAAAAGGACTGTAAATTAAAACAATACAATAAATTTGTTCTTAAGATTGACAAAAAATAAAGACATTGTTTGTGGTTAGTGTCTTATAGAAATATTGTACCTTTTTGCTAAGAATATAGCCCTAGAGTTAGAATTATCCTACTGAAAGAACATCTAGAAATCACTTAATCTATTCCCTTTATTGGCCCAGAAAGAGTAAGGAATTCATTCAGTTTATAAGCTAACTAATGGGATATACTAATGGTCTATACTCCAAGGTTTCCTGACTTTTCTATTAGAGTCATGCTTTTCTACTAAATTGAGCACAGTTAAAAGCTGGGACTTCCATGTACCAGAATTCTGGAGGGAAAGATCAGGACTCCTAGGAACTTTTCCTTCTATAATAGTGCCCAAACTAAGATTGATCAGATGTTCATTTTACTTTTCTTTGTTTCCTGTGTGTGTGTGTGCTAAGTCATGTCTGACTCTTTGTGACCCTGTGAACTGTAGCCTACCAGGCTCCATTATCTATGGGATTCTCCAGGCAAGAATACTGAAGTGGGTTGCCATGCCGTTCTCTAGGGGATCTTCCCAACCCAGAGATCAAACTTGCATCTCTTGTGGCTCCTGCGTTGCAAGCAGATTCTTTACCACTGAGCCACCAGGGAAGCCCTTTGATTGTTTAATAGCCTACATTAGCTAGTCTTGTGTTTGTTAAATTTTGCTGTCTCTTGCTTTCTTTTTTTGTTTTTTTTTGGATGCTTCCCTGTCTTGTTCAGATTTCACATAAAGCCTATATATCAAGTCTGTTCTACACAAAGCATTAGAATATCCTACCATTGATCAAACAAACCTTTTCCTGTCCTAATCTTACCAATTTTCTAGCCTAGTCTTTATTTTTGAGGACCATGCTTATAAAACAATCATCGTAGGCCTGTTTAAAGATCTCTGTTATAGATAATACTGTTGGCTTTTAATGGGTTTTCTCCATAGAGTAACATTTGTTTACTGCTTCAATCCTCTTTTTATATAGTGTACCATACCATAAGTCTGCCATACTTATTTCCTTGTATGACTTCTTACCTGCTGAAAGTTATATCTTTGCATGTCAATCTTTCTCACAAGACTGGGCTGTTGTCTAGGCAGGTACTATATTTTGCATATCTGTATATAACTATTTGCTTATCTGTGTTTATCTGTATATACATTTATAGATATATCTGTATATATCTATATATGTATATTGTCACCCAGCTTATTTAACTTGTATGCAGAGGATATCATGCAAAATGCTGGGCTGGATGAAGCTCAAGCTGGAATCAAGATTGTTGGGAAAGATATTAATAACCTCAGATATGCAGATGACATCACCCTTATGGCAGAAAATGAACTAAAGAGTGTCTTGATGAAGGTGAAAGAGAGTCAAAAACTGGCTTAAAACTCAACATTCAGAAAACGAAGATCATGACACCTGGGCCCATCACTTCATGGCAAATTGATGGGGAGACAATGGAAACAGTGACAGACTTTATTTTCTTGGGCTCCAAAAAATCACTGCAGATGGTGACTGCAGCCATGAAATTAAAAGACACTTGCTCCTTTGAAGAAGAGCTATGGTTAACCTAGACAGTATATTAAAAAGCAGAGATATTACTTTGTCGACAAATGTCCACATAGTCAAAGCTATGGTTTTTCCAGTAGTCACGTACAGATGTGAGAGTTGGACCATAAAGAAGACTGAGTGCTGAAGAACTGTGGTGTTGGAAAAGACTCTTGAAAGTCCCTTGGACTGCAAGGATATCAAACCAGTCAATCTTAAAAGAAATCAACCCTGAATATTCATTGGAAAGACTGATGCTGAAGCAGAAACTCCAATACTTTGGCCATCTGATAGGAAGAGTCGACCCATTGGAAAAGACCCTGATGCTGGGAAAGATTGAAGGCAGGAGGAGAAGGGGACAACAGAGGATGAGATGGTTGAATGGCATCACAGACTCAGTGGACATGAGTTTGAGCAAATTCCAGGAGATGGTGAAGGACAGGGAATCCTTGCATGCTACGGTCCGTGGGATTGCAAAGAATTGGACACGACTGAGTGACTGAGCAACAACAACAATATATCTAAAGCTGCATCAGCTAATAAATATTTGTTAAAGAAATACTTGAAATGAACTTTTTATGTTGTCTGATTAACATTTTACTTTTTTTGTTTTGTTTTTCAGAATTCGGAGGTGTCTGCTTACTATTTTCTGCAACTCTAGCTTATTTCCCACCTCGGCCACCTCTTCCTCCCAGTGTTGCTGCAGCTAGCCAGCGGCTGAGTTATCGACGGAGCTTTTGTAGGTTATTAAGGTAAATATACTTAAAGTCACTGAGTGGTTTTGGTTAGCACCTTTAGGATAATTTCACATTTATCTCAGATAATTTAAGACAGTAGTTTTTCAACAACCTATTTATCAGGCTGTAAATAATTGATAAAATACTGATTAAATATTTTAGAGGGATTTCCTATCAGAAATCTATCTTTAAAGATTGCTTCAAGGAAAAACCTTTATAACTTTAGCTTTCTCTGTATTAACCCTTATACTGTTATTTGCCTAATATTTTAAAAATCAAATCTTTTATTTAAATAATTTTCTTTTATAAAGAAACATCACATAGTGGTGTGAAATCATGGGTCTTGTGTGATTATTATATTTTTCCTAATACACAAATTATTTTATTCATTATATATTTCTTAATACATATTAAAATAAACAAGTGCTAGTTAATACACAGTAAATAAAATAAATAATATTTGTTTCATATCACTTAAAATCATCTTGAACCTCCAGTGGGATCATACTTTGAGAACTTTAATTGTTTATTGGTACAACTTAAAAGTAATTAGATTATATTCTTGAAGACTTCAAATACTTGAAGGCCCAGTAGTGAATTTGATTCCTTGAATATGCAAACCATCACCGGTGATTGTGATTTGTAATTGGGCCACTAGATTTTATCTTCTGAATTTTTTCTGTAGTTAGTTGTGATGAGTTTTTATTGATTCATCAACAACTCTCCGTGGTTAGTTCTTTCTTTTCTAGTCTTCCTATCTCCCACAGATGGTAAGTTGCTTGTGGTCAAGAACTATCTTTGTATCCTCTATATTAATGTCCAATAGGAATATAATGGGAGCCACATACATAAATTTAAATCTGTTAGTAGACTTATTTTAAAAAGTAGAAACAGGTAAAATTAATTTTAATAGTATTAATAATATTTATTAATATTTTATTTAACTCAGTACATTTAAAGTATTATTTCAACACATAGTATTCCAAGATTATTAATGAGATGCTTTATATCCTTTTATTCATAGAAAATCTTTGAAATCCAGTGTGTATTTTATATTTATAGCACATCTCAATTTAAATGCTAAATTTACATTAGAAATACTCAGTCTGCATTTAGATTTCATTAAGTTTACTATTAAAGTTTTCATTGAACAGTATCTCCCATATTGCACTGTTTGTCTAAAGTTAAAGATAACTACTTGCAATTTTTCAAATTTTGAATCAACACATTTTTTATATTATTTGAAAGGTCTTATATTCTATAGGCAGTTGTTTGGGCCTTAATTGAAGATCTTTTACTTCTGTAGAATACTTTTTTCTCTTCATAATTTTAAACAAAACTTCCATAGATAAAATAATTTCCTTTACCATCTCTCCATCTAAAAATGTTTTTGTGCAGAAACCCAAACCATTTCATAGTTGACCAAAGTATAGGCTCATATTTGGTAAAAATCAATTAAAAATGTTGAATTCAGATTTCAGACAACTAATTTTCTTAATTCGTTTTTGACTTTAGGAAGAAGCTTCTTATAAAATTCACTGTGTATTTGTTGAACATATCCCTTAATATTATCCACTTAATTATCCTAAAATTTTTTTTATACAACAGACATCACTTTTACTCTGCTGCAATAAGTTACATTTACCATTGTGAAATTTGCAACGTATTTTCAGTCTCACATATATTTTCTTTCTGCATAAAATATTCATAAACAAATTACAGTGTTAGTGTGTAAAAAAAGTTAGAACTGAGTTAGTTAGTTCATTGACACCAATAAGATCATTAACAGTTTATAATACTAGAAACAACATATGCTACCATGTACACACTACGATAGTGTCTTACTCAGTATAGTAGTTAAGGTGAAATGTACTTCTGCCAAAAAGTAAAGCTGTGTTTAATGGAAAATTTCTCTTCACTGTGTTTTTAAATTGAATTTAAATTAATTAAAAGAAATGAAATTAAATATTAGTTCCTCAGTTGCACTAGTCACATTTCATATGCTCAATAGCCACATTGCACAAGTGACTACCATGTTAGGTAGCATAGCTATGTAACATTGTTTCTCAGACTTTGATTTATAGTCAACTAATTTAGTAGGCCGACCACCTTTTCTTGTTAAACAGAATAGAAAGGAATAAAATTTAAAAAAGAAAAGAAAGAGATAAAATATAACAGAAACTATTATTATATCACACATAAAAATAATACATATTTTGGAGTGATACTTTTGTTTCAGTACATAGATACTGAATCTCTATGTACTGTAAGTCACTAAGTAAATATTTCTTACTCTGGAATATAGTAAAAAGTTTTGAAAACCACATCTACAGCATCTAGTAAATTGCCTTCCACATAATAGGCAAAGTAATAATATTAGTTCAGTTGACTTGTGATCAGTGGCACACATTTGTAAGTTGAGAGTTAAAATGATAGGTTTGTTTTTTTCTAATGCTATTTAACCAAGTTTTTCTCCATGCAAAGCTAGAGGTTAGAGAGCAATAGGTAAGCTAGAGAGGTAGGTTAAGGTCAGATTATGCCATCCTAATAGTTTCAAACTATTCTGTGGGAAGTGAGGAGTCATAGCAGGGGTTTAAGGTAAGGAGTTATCGAAAAGACTGTTCTGAGAAGGAAAAAACAGCTTAAAATGATGATCACTTTGACCACAACAAACCACTTTGTGTTTGTTTCTAATTACCCTAGAGTCAAGATCGTTATTCTCTGTTTAAACTACAGAGTGTAAGATCTTTCTTCTCGATTAAAACCCCTTTACACCAGTGCCTCAGAGAAGGCAGTGGCAACCCACTCCAGTGTTCTTGCCTGGAGAGTCCCAGGGACAGAGGAGCCGCTTGGGCTGCCGTCCGTGGGGTCTCACAGAGTCGGACACGACTGGCGGGACGCAGCAGCAGCAGCACACCGGCGCCTAACATTCCTTTTTCTCTTCCCGTGTTCGTTTGTTTGCTCTGCAGGATTGCCTACTTCTGCTTTGGGCTCTCCGGGGGACTTCTTTGGACATGCCATGGTCCATTTCCCTAACCTACCTACAATTCAAATCCCTGGTCCTTCAAAGAACTTCTGATATCATTGCTTCCTAGGTTAATCAGAATAACTGCTTCTCTAGATTCTAATTCCATTGTCTAGGCAGAAAAAAAAAAATCATTGGTTATGCTTCAAAGTTTCCATTATTTACTTACTGTCCACATGATTCCCATCACTTCAGATGTATATGACCTGTGTAACCTAATGTAAACATTTCTCTCCCTTTATATATCAGTTTAATCTTTGATGATGGTGGTTGTTTTTGGCTTTTAGACTTAAAAGTAGAGAGTTAAGTTGAACATGTTCCTTGCTTCAGGATACATGAACACCTTTATTCATTCATTCATTCATTCATTCTTTTCTTTATATTTCTCCCTCCCATTCCCTTTTCCCTACCTAGGCCACCTTTCAAATGCATTTTATGTGTATCTCTTTGTGCTTTTGTAACATTTGCATTGTTTTGTATGCTTCTATTTTTATTTAAACAGTGACATATTTTGTATCTCATTCTGTTTGACTTTTTTCACTAAACACTATGTGGTTTTTATAAAATGCTTTTTATTTTGGAAATAGGAAGGTAGAGCAGTATAACCTCCATATCCACATAACCAAATATCAACAATTACCACTTAGTGGCCAATATTGTTTCATTTGTACACTTCCCTCTTCCTGTATCATGAAGCAAATCCCAAATGATAAATCATTTCATCCATATATATTTTAACATGTTTATGTTAAAAAGATAGGAACTCTTTTAAATGTTCCATAAATACGTTACCATTGTTACACTGAAAACATTTTAGCAGTAGTTTGCTACTATCAAATTGGTGTTTCAGTTGTCTCATAAAGTCATAAATGCTTTTTGTTTGTTTAAGTCAGGATCTAGATTGGATCCATGCATTGCAATTGGCTCAAATTCCTTATAATATCTAGGTTTCCTTCCATCTCCCTCCCATTTCTTTGTAATTGTTTGTTGAGGAGCCAGATCTCTGTCTCCAGGGTCTGGAATATGTTGATCATCTCTGTGTAGAGTAGTTTGCCTCTCTGCCCTCTGTATTTCCTATAAATTGTTAGCTCAAACTGCATTCTAATTCAGGTTTTGGTTTTGATTTTACTGAACTACCTCATGCTGTCTTCTTCCATCAGAAGGCACGTGATATCTGGATAACTCTGATTTTGTGGTAGTAGTGCTCTGTTTTCAAGATACATCTCTCTGCTATGTGTATACCTAGTTCTCTGTACTCTGTGGTATGAAACCATCACATTTTTTATACCCATTCCCATTGTGTACTCTGCCTCCAGCTCATTGTCACCACAAATACCACTGCAGTGACATCCTAATATGCATCACTGTAGACCTAAGACTTCTTTGGAAAACAGACCTCACACAGCATTGCTTTATCATCAGATGTTTTAAGCTGAATTTGCCAAGTATTGTCAAATTGCTCTAAAAAAATGTCTACACTTGTCTATACTTCCATCAGCAATACCCATTTTCTATATGCTTGCCAAACTTGGCATTATCCATCTTTCTAATTTTCACTAGTCTAGTGGGTAAAAGTAAATATATCTTTTGTTTAATATGTATTTTCTGGTTATTAGTAAGTTTGAGACTCTCATGTAGTTGTTTGCCATTTAGGTTTCATCTACTATAAATTCCTCTTCATAGATTCTACCCATGTCTCAGTGGTAGTTTCTTTTTCTTAATGATTTACATATTCTAGATATAAATTCCCTGTTGATTTTTAGAAGTTCAAATATCTTTTCCCATTATGTCATCTGTTTACTAATTTTCTCAGTGAATGTCTTATTTATAACTTCCTGTTCTTTTTCTTTCACACTTATGTGTTCAGTCCACCTAGACTCCATGTTGGTGTACGGTATTAAATACCGGGAGGTTTTTCCTCTCTGTAAAATGAACTAGTACCAGTCACTGAACAGTCCTCAGCCATTTGATTTTTGTAGTGCCCCCTTTATTGTAGGTTGAGTTTCTGTGTCTTGGGTCTCTTTTTTCCTTCATTGTTCTCTTTGTTCTTGAGCAAATACCATGCTATATTTATTACTCTGGATGTGCAGTTTGTCTTAATATCTGGTAGGACAAGGACTTCCTTTTTCACATTTTTCAAGGATGAGTTAGCTTTCCAAGGACTTTTATTTTCCCACATGAACTTTATTCTTAGATTTCTTTTAAACATTCACCTGGAATTTTAATTGTGATTGCATTGAATTATAGATGAATTGGTGTTAACTTGACAGCATGGACTCTGTTTCCATTTATTTAAATCATCTTCTGTGCCCTCCTGTGTTCCCTCTTCCACCCATAGAGATCTTGGGTCTTCCTGGTTTATTCCTAAATATTTTATAGTTTAAAATTTTTTTTAAAGCTGTTGTGAATGATATCTAACTCTTATTATATTTTAAAATTAAACTTTATTTTGAGATAATTATAGATTCACATGCAGTTTTAAGAAATAATACAAAGAAATAACATGGGCCCTTTGCCCAGTTTCCCCCAGTGGTAACATCTTACAAAACTATAGTGCAATATCACAAACCAGAAAATTAATAACTGATATTGTAAAGATATAGTACATTTCCATCATCACAAGGATCCCGCCTATTGCCCTTTTATAGCCACACCTACTTCCCTCCCACTCTATAACCCCTGACAGCCAGCTAATCTGTTTCCCATTACCATAATGTCACTTCAGGAATATTATATAAATTGAGTCATATGGTACATAAAATTTTGGAGTTAGCTATTTTTTTATCCACCGTAATTCTCTGGAGATTCATCCTGGTTGTTTTGTGTATTGGTAGTTACTCCTTTTTATTGCTCAGTTGTATTCTGTGGTTTGGATGTAGATAGTTTGTTTAAATGTTCATTAATCTTTTTTTCCCTCCACCTGTTCATCAGAAGAAACAGTAATTTATCTTTGCAAATAAGAGCTTTTAAAAAAAAAAGTGAAGGTGCCTACTCATTCTATGAAATATTGTTGGTAATTCAGCTATATAATAAACAGTGACATTTTTAAATAATGTGAACAAAAAACATTATTCTGATAAATATAAAATAAAAAAATTAAGGAACTTCAAATTTATTAAACTGACAAATATTTTCTGATTCTGGTGTTCCAATTTCCAAATGACTTAGTTTTTCATGAGTAAGAGTTTAAATTCTAGATTTTGAACTTGTAATAATATTTTCTTTTTCTTCTCTTTTACAGCAATTTGAGATTTTTGATGATTGCTTTAGCATATGCCATACCACTTGGTGTATTTGCTGGCTGGTCTGGAGTTCTGGACTTAATTTTAACACCAGTGCATGTCAGCCAAGTAAGTGTTTTATTTCTTATATCTTGTAGGTACTTTTAGTTCACTGAAATTCTGAGTATTGTCTACCTGTCCTTACATTTAGCTTCAATGACTAGGTAAAGCATTATTCTATATCACTGCTGCAAAAGGAAGATCTTTATGAAATAGTTATAAACAATATTGATTTTCTTCCTGGATTTTGTTAACCACCATGAATTTCACATATGATTAATGATGCTAATAAAAGAAAAATAAAGAATGAAAAAATCTTAGGATCCTTGATTCTTGGTTTATAAAGCTGATGATCCCATCATTAAATATAAGGCTATTCATACATCTAATTCCTCACTTTCTCTTCAGTCTCTCATTTGCTTAAAAATAACCATTTCATCTATATGCTTGATAACATCCTTTCCTTCTCCTTGCTTCCTAATAGCATGGTAGAAAGGGGTAGAGAGACTAGGAAGGTCAAATGGAAGAAATCTAGCACGCTGATCCATGGTATGAATAAACAACAACTTTTCCAATCTTCTTTTGATGAACATTTGGAATATTTATATCTAGGCTGTCATAAACAGTGCTATATGGGTATTTTCATATTTGGGGGCACTTCTATATGCATTTCTACTGGATATCTATCTAGGAATGGAATTGCTAGTTACAGGGTGTGCCTGCTTTGATAGATGATGCCAAACTCCTCCAAAGTAGTTGTTTTAGTTTGTAGTCCTACCAACGGTACATGAAGTTTCTCCTTGCTGCACATCATTACCAGCACTTGGCAATGTTAATCTTTTTAAATTTAGATGTGCTGATGACTGTGCTGTTGTATGCCCTTGTATTGACTTCCATGACAGATTTTTAAGTGACATCCTTTTTTTATGACACACCTGTTCAAGTTTCTTGCCCACTACCTGGCTGCCTTTTTCTTACTGATTTGTAAAGAGGAGAGCTGTGTGAAAGTGGTCTCCCCAGGAAGGCTTGGCTGAGGAATGGACTGCACATGTTAAAGGCAAAGCTACCAGAGACTTAGAGATTGCTGTGGGGTGGAAAGCAGGACAAATATAGTAGAGGGCAAGCATGCAGGACCCTTGGGGTTCTGGCCCAGCCAGAGTGGTAACAACTTGTTAGTATCTTAGGCTTCTGTCAAGACACCAGAAAGAACAAACTTTGGAATCAAGGACCATACCCTCAATAGAGTAAAGCCTATTCTTCTTGGACCAACCACAAACAAAACCTAAAACCAAGCCTTGACAAAAATGTGCAGAGGACATGATGTGGAGATTGAAGCCTGCCAGGTGAAAAGAACTTGAGAAGCAACTTGGTTTCTAATATTCTTCATTAAGTACAAAATTGAGCTTACACAAGTTCAAGGTGATCAGCCATTAATTTAATGGCATACTGACTCAAAAATCAACTTTCTTAGAAAAGATAATCTAGAATCTCTATATTGTATCATCCACAACATATACTAGACAGTTTTTAAAAATTTAGACATACAAAGAAATAGGAAAATATGGTTCTTATTTAAAAACAAAAACAAAAGATGTAGTCCATAAAAACCAATTTGGAGATAGTCGAGGCAGAAATGGTATTGCAAAAGAGAGAGTGAGAGAAATCTTTTCTTGCTTGAAATTCATAAATCTATTGCCATATATTATTGTGCAGAACTCTCTTATCCAGTACAGTAGCCTCTAGTTACATGTGGCTATTTAATTTGAATAGTTTAAACTAGTTGAAATAAAATTAAGTGAAAAATTAACTTCTTCAATAGCACCAACCCATATATTATCGTGCAGAACTCTTATCCAGTACAGTAGCTGCTAGTCACATGTGGCTATTTAATGTGAATTGTTAAACCAGCTTAAACTAGTTGAAATAAAATTAAAATGAAAAATTAACTTCTTCAATAGCACCAACCTCTTTTCAAGTGCTCGTGGCCACTTGCAACTTATGGGTACCATATTGGACAGTGTTGACATAGAATATTTCCATCATCATAGAAAGTTCTGTTGAGCAGTGATGTTCTGGAAACTTTATTGTTATTCCTGTCACATTTAAACTTAGAATTGAATTTTGTGCTTGTTATAAGGTATGGATTAAATTTCTTTTTTCCCAGATAGTTCTTCATTAACCTAACACCAATTTTTGAAAAGATCGTTCTTTCCCCATTACTCTCCAGTGTCATCTTTGTCATAATGAAATGCCTTTATGTGCATGGATGTTTCTAAATTATTTTTTCCTCTAGTCTATTTGTCTGTCTCTTTGCCACTACCAAATTGTCTTAAGTATTTTAGTTTTATAATAAGTTTTAGTGTCTAGTAGAATAAATACTGTTTGACATTTTGATTAGAATTTTATGAATCTCTGGGTCAGCTGGAGAATTAGCTTTTTTGTAATAGTGAGTCTTCAAAATCATGATCATTATATCTCTCTTCATTTACTTACCTAATGTCTCTCTAAATCTCTTTTCTGCAAAAACACCTTCTATATATTTGTTAGATTTATTACCAGGTATTTGATGTTTTCTGAAGCTATTATAATTGGTAACTTTAAAAATCTTACTTTTTGTTGGCTGGCATGTAGAAGTATAGTTGGTTTTTGAAAGTGATTGAAGTACAGCTCATTTTATATCCAGCAACCTTATTAAATTCACTTATTTATTTATCCATAGATATTTTCACCTCTCTACATACATCTCATATCAGTTGTTACTAATGACAATTAGAGAAAAATACATTTAGTAAAATTCAACACTGAGGTAATCATATGGTTTTTCTCTGTTAAACTGGAGATATGGTGAATTGCATTTGTTGATTATAAAATGTTAAACTACTGTGCATTTCTGTACTAAATCCATTTTGTCAGTGAGTTACTATACTTTATATATCACTGAATTCAGTTTGCTTGCATTTTGTTTAGGATTTTTTGCATTTATGTTCCTGAATGAGGTTAGTCTGTAGTTTTTTTTTTATCCTGTCCTGGCATTTCAATTTTAGTGTCAAGATTTTGGTAGTCTCAGAAAAGAACTTCTGAAATGTTTCCTCTTTATCTATTATTGAAAGATTTTATGTAAGTTTGATGGTGTGGGGCTTTTATTTTTCCGTAAATATTTGGTAGATTTCGCTGATAAAGCCATCTAGTTTTCTTGTGATACTGTTTTTCCTTTATTTCAGTCTGATAATCTTTGTGTTTTAATTGGAATATTTAGTCCATTTGCAGTTAATGCAATTATTGATAGATTTGAGTCTAGATCTACCACGTTATTGTTGGTTTTAGTTTTTTTCCAATCTAGTCTATCCTTTTTCTCTTCTTTCTCCTGGATTAAGTATTTTTTACTACTCTGTTTTCTCCTTTTATTAGCTTGGTAGTTTTAGTCTCTTTTACTATTTAGTTATCCTAGAGGATACAGAATGTACATTTCACTTATTAACATCTATTATATTAGAACTTTTACCTCTTCCAGGACTGTCCAAGGTCCTCAGGACCCTTTCATTCCATTTAAGCCTCTACTGTGTGTGTGCTTAGTTGCTGAGTCGTGTTGCTCAGTCTTTGCTAACCCATGGTCCATGGGATTATCCTGGCAAGAATACTGGAATGGGTTGCCATTGCCTCCTCCAGAGGATCTTCCAGACCCAGGGATCAAACCCACGTCCTCTGCGGCTCCTGCTTTACAGGCAGATTCTTTACCACTGAGCCACCTGGGAGGCCCACAATGGGGTGTTACTCAGCCATAAAAGCGAATTAATTCTGCCGTTTGCAACAACATGGATATACCTGTAGAATATTATGCTTGGTGAAGTAAATCAGATATATCACTTATATGCAGAATCAAAAAAATATTACAAATGAATGTATATGCATAATAGAAACAGACTCATATAGAAACAAACTTGTGGTTACCAAAAGTAAGAAGAAAATGGGGAGAAACAAGTTAGGGGTATGGGACTAAGAAATACAAACTACTATGTATAAAATAGGTAATCAACAGGACATATTTTATAGCCCAGGGAATTAGAGCCATTATTTTGCAATAACTTTTAGTGGAATATAATCTGTAAAAATACTGAATCACCATGCTCTACACCTGAAACTCATATAATACTGTAAATCAACTATGTTTCAATTTAAAAAATAAGAATAAGTAAAAAGCAATTCAAAATGAAACACATTTGTTCTGCTCAAGGTTTGTAGGACTTCTTCAATCTATGGCTTGATGTCTCATCAGTTTCAGAAAATTCTTATGTCCCTTCAAAGCTTATATTTCATTTTCTCTATTTCTCTTTCCTTCAGTAATTCTAACCATATGTGTTCTACTTTCACACTTCTTTCCTAGGTCTTTTACTCTCTGTTCTGAATTTTCTATTCTTTGCCTTTCTCTGTTCAAACTGAATATTTTACCTAGCTTTTCTTCCAATTTATAATTTCAGTTTTCAGCTCTAATATGCTATTAAACTCACCTATGAGTTAACTTCAACTTTTATATTCTTAAGTTATAAAATTTTTATTTGATGCTTTTTCATAGTTTCCAAATTTCTATAGAAATGCTTGATCTTGTATTGTTTTTGAAGCTATTAAAAATAGTTATTTGAAGTCTATATTTCCTAATCCCTTTATCTAGATTTCTTGGGGGTCTCTTTATATTTGTGATATTCATTCATGTTTTCTTATGTGTTCAGTTATTTTTGACTGAGTGCTCAACATAGTATATGAAAAGTTGTAGCAATAACTGAAGTTTGAAATGGTGTTCTTTTCCTCTAGAAAGTACTTACGTTTTTTCTTAGGAGTCTAAGGATCACTTAATCCAGTTTGAAGAATTGAGATCATTTAAAACTGGTTTTAGTCCCTCAGAATATGG
Source organism: Odocoileus virginianus (assembly GCF_023699985.2). Taxonomy (NCBI): domain Eukaryota; kingdom Metazoa; phylum Chordata; class Mammalia; order Artiodactyla; family Cervidae; genus Odocoileus; species Odocoileus virginianus. The sequence continues at coordinate 9,787,985 of NC_069677.1, forward strand.
TTCCATATCTTTCTTTCTCTTTTTTTTTTTAAGTTCCATTTCTAACTTATACCACTCTTAGGCATGGTAGTGGTTTAGTTGCTAAGTTGTATCTGACTCTTGTGACCGCATGAATTGTAGCCCGCCAGGCTCCTTCCATCCATGGGATTTCCCAGGCAGGAATTTTGGAGTAGGTTGCCATTTCCTTCTCCAGGGGATCTTCCTGACCCAGGAATTGAACCCCAGTCTCCTGCATTGCAGGCAGACTCTTTACCGACTAAGCCACCAGGGAAGCCTGCTGTTAGGTATAGTCCTTGACTAAAGCCTGGGGTTTTCTACAAGGCCAAGCACCTAAGAGCAAGCCTCAAACTCGTATTTTTTTTTTCTTCCTAGATTCATGAGGCTGTCAGTAGCTTTTCAGCCCCTTAGCTACGTTTTCTGAAATCAGTAGATACACCCCTAAGGAAAAAGTGCCCCCGAATACCCAGGCTTCCTTCTCATCTTATATCATGGTTCCAGAATTATGAATTACTTTCTTGACTGTCTGCTGCCTTCAGACAGATTTCCCACTCCAGATTTTCTGCTTTGCAACCAGAAAATTAACTCAAATTAGCTAATGTACCTTTACTATAGGGAGAAAACCTTTTAGTTTCCTCTTTTTCTGGATGGCAGGTATCCCAAGCATACTCAGCTTCAGGAAAGAAAAGTGTAGCACCAGTTCAGATGATGCTGAGTTTATAGATCTTATGATTCATGTTACAAAGCCTGAGAAGCCCTTCCAAGTGTCTCTCTCTGTACAAACTCTTAAGAGATAACAGAGACTGAATCATACCAGGTATTAAATAAAATGAAATTTAAAGTCAAGTAAAAGCAGATCTTCTGGGTTGGTGAACACATAGAAGTGTCACAACCCCAACTTAATTAAATTCAAGCAAAGAAAAAAATTAATTAATTATTGGGGAAAATGTTATTAGCTAAAGCAAATATCATGAATAGAGAAAGCAGAAAATGACCTGGAAGGACCAGGGTTAGTACAGTCAGATACACAGTGGTTCTTCACCTGATGCAGGACCCCAGGACCTAGAGGATAGATGAGAATGTTTATGGGGACCTCATAGTATAATAGGCCTCAGTCCATAGTGTTAATGAATGCTAAATGCAAGAAAAGGGGCAGTTCTGAAGAACAGAGAACTCTCTTGCCCCACATGCCAGTAGTATGAAAGAAAACATGTAGAGATGATTTAAGTCTCTGGTGTTATTTTTCTCCAGAGAACATTTATCTTTGCTTCTGGCACCAGACACTGGTAGAGCAAGAAGATTTGTGTGAAGTTATTGTAATCCTAAGAGTAGGCTAAGAATCCCGAAATTCTGAGACTGAAGAAGACATGTTTCTCATTCACATAGCTATCTAGGACAGTTTGCCTAATAATCTAGGACAGTTGTTCACAGTTTGGATTGCCCTCTTGCTTACACTGATTTAGACACCTAGGTTGCTTCCACTTTGAAGCTCTTCTGTCTCTTAAGGCCTTGTCATTATATGCATGGGTGAAGCTGGCTGACCATCCAGATTCCAGCTGGCAGAGAGGGAAAGAAAGCATTGGAGGAGGCATACAGTTGTCTTCTAGGTTCTAGCCTAGAGATGGCACACCTCAGTTTTTTCCACTTCCTTTAATGAGAACTTAGTCATGTGGTCCCATGTAGCCCATGGGCTAGAACATGCAAACTAGCTAAATGCCGTGGCAGGATAAGATATGATATATTTTGGTGGACAGCTGACCGGTTCTATCACATCTGTAATGAAAGATATGACTAGAAAAATAATAAGAGATGGAATTTAGTTTGGGCAGCTCCCAAGTGCCAGGGCAAGTTTGGACTTTGTCCTATAACCATAAAGAAAGCCAGTAACTGTTTCTGAGCAGGGAAGTAGAATGATTGAAATAATTATTCTGGAAATAGCAGACAAAAAGATTGCTAGTACAGGAGTCCAGAAGTACAAAATAAGAAAATAAGCAATTGGGATGCCCATGATGGGGAAGGAGAAAAAGAAGACAGATGCACCAGTATTGTTCAGAACACATGGAATGTCAAGTATTGACAACTAACAGATATTGGGCGCTTTGCATTGATTAACTTCTTTAATTCTCAGAAAAACCCTCATTATCCCCATCCTACTGATGAGAAAACTGAGACATGGGGTGTGCATTGAGACAGAACCCAAGTCATAGTAAGAGTTAAAGCTACATGAGTGATTAGGAAACGTAGGCAGCATTTGTAGATTCCTCTGAGTAAGTTTGTCCATGAAGGTAGGGAAGAGATGAGATGTTAGATGATGGAGAAACATCATCAGGTAACAACCACAGCTCTAACTAACCTTTTTTGAGCATTTCCTGTATGTTGACTGCTGATCTAAGGTTTGTGTGCAAGTTATCTCACGTCCATGTTATAGGTAAGAAGACCTAATTTGCCCAGAGTCACAAAGCTAGTAAATGACAGGGCTGGAAATGTTTTCTTCAGGAGTAGAATGAGCTGTCCATTTGAAATCCAGCTCAAATTCTTAGTCTCTTCAGGTACTCAACCTGTTTTCTCTCTCTCTGTCTCTCCCACCCGCAGCCCTCTTTTCCCCCCACTCATCTATGTTCTCTTAATACATTTTGACTTCTACCAGACATTTTAGCACTTAATTATTGCCTAGTAGTTTCCTGGTATTTATTTAGATAAGTTTGTATTAACTAGTCACACATGAATCCTTTCATTTGATTCATTTTCTTAAATAGTATTTCCTAGATTTGATGCCATTTAGCTATTAACATACTGATTAAAGATGATTTTTTTCCATGGCTTCTAAACTGCAATATGATAATCTTGTATTAAATGTGTCTACCACTTTCTTAACAGGTGGATGCTGGCTGGATTGGATTTTGGTCCATAGTTGGAGGCTGTGTTGTTGGAATAGCTATGGCAAGGTGAGAATATTTTATGGTAAACATGTTAGTGAGCAGAATAAAAAAAAAAAAAGCCCAAAGGGAAATTCAGCTACCCTAGATAAACATTAACATTTAAGGAAAAGTAAAACAGGCAAAAGTCAAAAAAAGGACACTTGTTCAGGCTATAAAAAAATCCACACACAGTAGGTAGAATTTGCTGCTACAAGAAACCTTCTCATGAGTCTACTGTAAAGTGTTCTTGGAGACTAGAGGTGTATTTCCAGTGTATTAAGCTTCCTCTCTCCATATTTTTAAAGAACAGCATCTACAAATGGGAATCAAGGAAAGATGATACAATAATAAAGGCAGATTGGTAGTTACCAGAAGTAGAAAAGAATTGAAGGGAATCATTCATAAGAGCATATCTAAGAACAGCATCGAAACATGTATATCTAGGGTGAAACAGATCACCAGCCCAGGTTGGATGCATGAGACAAGGGCTCGGGCCTGGTGCACTGGGAAGACCCAGAGGGATAGGGTGGAGAGGGAGGTGGGAGTGGGGACCGGGATGGGGAATACATGTAAATCCATGGCTAATTCATTTCAATATATGACAAAAACCACTGCAATGTTGTAAAGTAATTAGCCTCCAACTAATAAAAATAAATGAAAAAAAAAAAAAAGAGCATATCTAGAATTTTCCATGAAAGTCAGTTTCCTGATTAGCAAGTATTTATTTCTGATCCCATTTTGATGAAAAATGCCCATAAAGACTTTGAGTTTCATCAAACTCTCTTTAATCTTAACCCAGTATGACAATACATTTTTAGAATGAGTCAGAATAAGGGGGAAATCTCATTTATTCTAAAAAAAAGAAAAGAATGAAAATGTCACTCATGTAGGTGACTACCTATAAAACTACTCTTGGTGTTTCCAGTGAGATGATATTCATTCGCTTTCCAAATCATTTTACCCTGTTTAATCAAAAACAAAATTGGGTAATCAACTTTACCAGGAAGGGAAGAATATAACTACATATTTGGGGAGATCAAGTAAGATATGTGAAGCACCTGTCTGTCTAAATACTTAAACATAATTGACACAAGATAATATTATATCTAGACCTTACAGTTTGCATAGTGTTTCTGGGCTAATAAAAGAATAAATTGACACTGTTATTTCTAAATCACTTTCTCTGAGGTTTTTATAAGTTAGGAAATATAATAAAATCAAAAAGCTAAAGAAGAATATGAGCACAGCTATTTGTATGAAATCACTGCACTGATACTATCACTTTTGATAAGAATCCTATCTAATTTTTGTAATTAAATCTCCAGACCAATGATAGTCATCATTTACCAAATCCTTTTCTGAGCATCACATAGGTCAAAGAGGGACACATTGTGTATCAGAAATGACATCTTATATTTGCCTTTCTCTGTATTTTTTCTACAAACCCTTAATTTTAACTTTATGGAAATAGAACTAGAGGGAAAAATTAGAATGAGGACATTTCTGTTTTTAAATTGTTGAAATGGAAGTTTTAAAAAAGTACAGCCCTTACTCTGGAATCCAAAGTCAATTGTAATATCTCCTAAGCCTAAAATCAATTTTTAAATTATATTCAAAATAGCCTTTTTGGGGTCCCTAGAATGGAATCTCCTTGTAGACATGAGTGCTTTAGGTGGTGGTTTTTTCATGTGTGTGATTATGTTACTAAAGGTTGGGCTTCCCTGGTGGTTCAGATGGTAAAGAGTACGCCTGCAATGCAGAAGACCCAGGTTTCATCCCTGCATAGGGAAGATCCCCCTGGAGAAGGGAATGGCAACCCACTCCAGTATTCTTGCCTGGAGAATTCCATGGACAGAGGAGCCTGGCAGGCTACAGTTCATGGCATTGCAAGGAGTCAGACACAACTGAGCGACTAACACTTTCATTTTCACACACTACTAAAGGTTACTATTAAATGTACTATTTTGGTCTTAACAGTACACTTTGATGGTATTAGCCCATTTGAAAGGACTAGGTCTCCAAAATTGGTGGACCAGAGTGGTCAGTTTAGTCTTATGTGATCAGGCCCTGGAAAACTTACTAACTGTTCAACTTCACTCAACTGGTTGTATCAGAAAACTGTTTTATTCTTTCATACCAGCCATCTGCCTATCTCACCAGTAAGTTCATGCCACATCACTTAATATAAACCAAAAAAATAATGAGCATAGAATTAACACAAAGCTTTTGGATTTTCTTGAGGAGCCTTTTCATCAAGCTGTGGAACATTTTTCAGAGTACATAAGAATTTTCTTTTTGTCAACTTTCATAGTAGAGAACTAACTAGTCACTGGGCAAAGGTGCATCCATTTTTCCCACCAAAAGATGGCATCAGGTCTCATAGGAAGTCATTTTAGTCTAGATAACACTACAAACAAGACTAACCACATCATGTCAAATAAGTGCAAAATGAAAGTATTGCAAGTCATATCATTCCAATAGAAATTAACATTTATTTTACAAAAGCAAAGAGAAAACATGGTAAATGTTACATTTGTGATGGGATCAGTTTTTCTACAATAGGAACAATTCTGAAGGACAGAGTAAGTTGTGTACAGGCAGAGCCAGGCAATTTTGCTTATACAATCAGTGGTTCATCAGCAGATGAGGAAAAACAGTTGGCAAATGGACAGGTTTTTGGTCATGACTAAATAGTAAGTATCTCTACCAGGAGTTTCATGTTAATTCAAGACAAAGCAGGATTTTTAAGAACTTAAAATGCTATGAAACATTATGAACAAATTTTGTAGAATAAATTCACTGTTCTAGAGGTATCTTCTTGCTCTTACAAACCTTACAGTCTGATAGGGAAGAAAAACAATAAATGCAAAAGCAAAAGATATTTCAATAAATGCTATGGAGAAAATAAAGAGTGTGAGGATGGAGTGGGGAGGGCCATGAGCATGGAGAGCCTTCCTGAACTGAGACCTGAATGACCTAAGGAGTAAGCAGGAGTAAGTCATGTGACAGTCTGGAGATGCCAGCATTCCAGGACAGGGGCAGAAGCTGCAGCTGCCATGGGAAGCAACCTTAGTATGTAGGAGAAGCAGGAGCAGGGCTGTGCACGTGAAGAGTAGAAAGGCAAAGGGAAAGTGGAGGCAGAAACCAGATCACATAGGAAGGGCCCCAAGGCTCTGATATAAGGGTTTGTATTTGGCTCTAAGTGACTGAATTTTGGGAGAGCTGTCTTTGTAAGTTTTTATCAACATTGGCCCATTTTCTAAGACTAGGACATTATGTGCTCATTATAGGATATTTGGAAATTATAGAAAAATATTTAAAGAAAGTAAAAGTGGCAATTAAAAACTCAGAATCTATCCTATAACTTATATTAATAGATACATAACAGAGATCACATTTTATGTGTTTTATAAAAGAAAAATCACAGAGCAACATTTATCACATACATATACTCATGCACACAAATACATAAAATGTATCAGTTTTTAAAAACATAAAAACTTGATTTTAAAAGAATGCATTGAAATATTTCAAGATATTGTTGTTTAATGACAGTGTGTCATTGATGTAAAGAGTATTTTAAAAATCCAGCTAGGATTAATACATTGTTTCTTTTCAGGTTTGCAGATTTTATCAGGGGTATGCTGAAACTAATTCTGCTCCTCCTCTTTTCTGGGGCTACACTCTCATCCACGTGGTTCACCCTGACCTGTTTGAACAGCATCACACACCTGCCTTTAACCACAGGTAAACACAGACTGTTTTGAATTTTGAATGAATATTTTCAGTTTATAAAAGCATATATACACAGTAGGGCTTTTTCCACAAGTAATTGTTAAATATACAGAAAAGGTCTTCCTTGTCCAGCCGTCAGACCATAATCCCATCTAAGAAGGAACTGAAAATATTCCCATTGGTATTTTACATATGGAAATGTATAATATTTTGCCTAAGCTTACATAGCTTGGAAGATCATATCAGAGCATAATACAAAGATTTTTATCTTCTGTATAGCCATTGCTGCTGCTGCTGCTAAGTCGCTTCAGTCGTGTCCGACTCTGTGTGACCCCATAGACAGCAGCCCACCAGGCTCCCCCGTCCCTGGGATTCTCCAGGCGAGAACACTGGAGTGGGTTGCCATTTCCTTCTCCAATGCATGAAAGTGAAAAGTGAAAGTGAAGTCGCTCAGTCGTGTCCAACTCCTAGCGACCCCATGGACTGCACCCTACCAGGCTCCTTTGTCCATGGGATTTTCCAGGCAAGAGTACTGGAGTGGGGCTATACATCATTGATAAACAGGACGGAAAATGAACAAAGACAAAAAGCTATGTTTCAAGTACATACCAGTAAAATTCTTTGAATGAGCACCTATAGGTTTATTTTTTATTTAGGCTTTTAAAAACTTTTTATTCAATCTATATAAACTAAAAACAGAAAAAAAAAAGTTCACTATTTCTCCCACCCCGACCTCTTGCAGCCACCAGTCTCTTCTCTGTTTCCTTGGTTTTTTTTGTTTTTGTTTTTTTGTTTGTTTTTAATTCCACATGTAAGAGATCATACAGTATTTGTCTTTCTCTATCTGACTTACTTCACTTAGCATAATATCCTCACCATCAAAACATGTCACAATTGGCAAGATTTTGTTCTTTTTATGCCTGAGTAATATTCTATTGCATATGTATTCCACAATTTACCCATTGCTAGGATTAGGTTGCTTCCATATCTTGGCTACTGTAAATAGTGCTGCAATGAACATGGGGGTATGGCTATCCTTTTGAGCTAATGATTTCAGTTCCTCAGATAAGAAATGAGATTGCTGGATCAAATGGTAGTTCTAATTTTAGTTTTTTGAGGAACCTAAGTACTGTTTTCCATAGTGGCTGCACTAATTTGCATCCCTACCAACAGTACACAAGGGTTCGCTTTTCTCCATATCCTTGCCAACACTTTGTTATTTCTTATCTTATTGGCGATAGCCATTCTGACAGGTGTGGAATGATATCTCATTGTGATTTTGATTCATGTTTCTCTGATGATTAATGATACTGAGTTTCTTGTACGTGTCTGTTGGCCATCTGTATGTCTTCTTTGGAAAAATGAGTATTCAGATCTTCTGCCCATTTTTATTGCATTGTTTGCTTTTTAGTACTGAAATGTATGAATTCTTCGTATATTCTAGATATTAGCCCCTTATCAGATAAATGGTTTGCAATTATTTTCTTCCATTCAGTAGGTTGCCTTTTCATTTGTTGATAGCTTCCTTTGCTGTGAAGAAGCTTCTTAATTTGATGTAGTCTCAGTTGTTAATTTTCACTTTTGTTCTTTTGGTGTCAGAATAAAAAAATTACTGCCAAGACCTGTGTCAAGGGGCTTACTGTCTCTCATATATTTTAGGAGTTTTATGGTTTCAGGTCTTATGGATTCAAGTTATCATTTCAAGGTTTTATGGATTCAAGTCTCTGATTTTGTGTTAATTTTTGTGTATGGTGTAAGATAGTGATCCAATTTCATTCTTTTGCATGTGGTTGTACCATTTTCCCAATATAATTTTTTGAAGAGACTGTTCTTCCCCATTGTATATTCCTGGCTTTTTTGTTGTAAATTAATTGACTGTAAGTGTACAGGTTTTATTCTGGGCTCTCTGTTCTGTTCCATCCATCTGTGTCTGTATTTTTATGCTAGTACCATACTATTTTAATTACTCTAGCTTTGTTGTATAGTTTGAAATCAGGGCATGTGATGCCTCCAGCTTTGTTCCTTTTTTTCAAGATTGCTTTAGCTATCCAGGGTCTTCTGGTTCCTCACAAATTTTAGGATTGTTTGTTCTATTTCTGTAAAAAATGCCATTGGAAGTTTGATAGCTATTGCATTGAATCTGTACATTGCTTGGGTTAGTATGGACGTTTTAACAATAGTTATTCTTCCAATCTATGAGCACAGAATATCTGTCCACTTATTTGTGTCTTCTTCAGTTTCTTTAATTAATGTCATATAGTTTTCAGTATACAGACCTTTCACCTCCTTAGTTAAACTTATTCCTAGATATTTTATTCTTTTGTTATAATTGTAAATGGAATTTTTTCCCCTCATTTCTCTTTCAGATAGTTTATTACTAGTATAGAGAAATGAAGGGTTTTGTGTTGATCTTGTAGCCTACAATTTTACTAAATTTATTAGTTCTAACAGTTTTTGATGGCATCTTCAGGATTTTCTATGTATAATATCATGTCATTTGCAAATAGTGTCAGTTTTGCTTCTTCCTTCCCTGTTTAGATGCCTTTTTTTCCCTTGCCCAATTGCTGTGACTAGGACTTCCAAATACTATGTTGAATAAAAGTGGGGAGAGCAGGCATCCTTGTCTTGTTCCTGATCTTAGAGGAAAAACTTTCAGCCTTTAATCATTGAGTATAATGTTAACTGTGATCTTGTCATATATAGCCTTTGTTATGTTGAGATACATTCCCTTTATACCTTCTTTGTTAAGAATTTGTATCGTAAGTGGATGCTGAATTTTGTCAAGTGCTTTTTCTCTCTATATCGAGATAACCACATGGTTTTTCACTCTTCATTTTGTTAACATGGTGGTTAACATTAACTGATTTGCAGTTGTTGAACCAGTCTTGGATTCCTTGAATAAATCCCACTTGATCATGGTTTATGATCCTTTTAATTTATTGTTAAATTTGGTTTACTAATACTTTGTTGAGGGTTTTTTCATCTATATTCAGCAGGGATATTGGTCTGTAATTTTCTTTTTTTGTGGCATCCTTGTTTGGTTTTGGTATCAGGGCAATGTTGGCCTTTTAAAATGTATTTAGAAATTTCCCCCTCTTCTATTTTTTGGAAGAGTTTAAAAAGGAATTGTTTTAGTTCTCCTTTGAAAATTTCATAGAATTCATTAGTGAAGAATTTTGGTCATGGGCTTTTGTTTGTTGAGAGGTTTTTGATTATTGATCCAGTCTTTCTTGCTAGCAGTTTATCTGTTCAGATTTTCTATTTCATCAAGATTCAGGCTTTGTAGGTTGTATATTTCTAGGAATTTACCCATTTCTTCTAGGTTGTCTATTTTGTTGGCATATAATTGTATTATAGTAGTCTCTTATCCTTTGTGTTTCTGATATCAGTTATAATATCTCTTTCATTTCTGATTTTATTTATTTGAGTCCTCTCTCTTTTTTTCTTGGTGTGGTTAGCCAAGGAATACAATATTGGCAATTTACATATTATTAGCTCATCCAGTTGACCTGAAACATTTATAACTGCAGTTGTTTCTGACTGTTATTAGTATCATTTGGGAATCTATATTAATCTTTCCGTGGCTGCTGTTAATAAGTTACCACAAATGTTGTTGTTGTTCAGTCACTAAGTCACGTCTGATTCTTTGCAACCCCATGAACAGCAGCCTGCCAGGCTTCTCTGTCCATCACTAACTCCCTGAGTTTCCTCAAATTCATATCCATTGATTCAGTGATGCCATCCAACCATCTCATCCTCTGTCAGTCCTTCTCCTCTTGCCCTCAGTTTCCCCCAGCATCAGGGTCTTTTCCAGTGAGTCAACTCTTCACATCAGGTGGCCAAAGTATTGGAACTTCAGCTTTAGCATCAGTCCTTCCAATGAATATTCAGGGTTGATTTCCTTTAGGATTGACTGGTTTGATCTCCTTGCAGTCCGAGGGACTCTCAAGAGTCTTCTCCAGCACCATAGTTCAAAAGTGTCAATTCTTTGGCCTTCAGTCTTCTTTATGGTCCAACTGTCACACCCATACATGACTACTGGAAAACCATACTGCAAATGTAGTGACTTAACAACACAAATTTATTATCTTACATTTCTGTAAGTTAGAAGTGAGCTTGAATCTCCCTAGGCTAAAGTCAAAATGTGGGCAGACTCTACGAAAGAATTTGTTTCCTTGCCTTCTCTAACTTTTAGAGGCTGTCCACATTCCTTGGCTTGTGGCTCCCTTCCTCTGTCTGTAAAGCTAACAATAGCAGGTCAAGTCCTCATACTGCATCATCTATTTCTTCCTTACAAATCCTTCCTTCATCATTTGTTCCTTCCTTCCCTCTGAACATCATATTCTGCCTGCTTCTTCCACTTTTAAGGATCCTTGTGATTACATTGGGTTTACCCGGATAATCCAAGATAATCTTCCAGTTTTAAAGTCAGCTGATTAGAATCCTTAATTCCATCTGCAGCCTGAATCCTTTTTTGCCATGTATAACATACTCCCAGATTCCAGGATCTCACACAAGAATATCTTTTAGGGGAAGGAGGGAACATTATTCTGCCTGCCACAGGATCTTTTTAGAATTACTTTGACAGATTATTTTATAAGCCACGAGGGCTCTGTTGTTGCTTCTTTGCTTTAACAAAAGATTGTTTAAAATGCATATTTTTTATTCCATTTGCAAGTAATATTCAGCCACTTTTTAGATTATATGTTTAATTATGGGATTATTTGTTATAAAGGTAGACTGTAGGCTTATTTATTATAACAAGCACTCATATGGATAGGAATATAGGGGAGTCTGAGAGTGGCTCTATGGGGACCTGTTACCCAGTGGCATGGACGTTCCATGAGACTCCATGCATAAGAGGATGATTCCTTTTGGCTGCATGTAATTAATGTATATTATATATCCCAAGTTGGATTTACATGCGTTGTAATAAAAAAATTAGAAGTTTGCACATCAGAGGCATCAAATCTTTCAAAGACAACCATTTGTTTAGGAGTGAGTATAGTGACAAGAGAGCAGTGGGATAAGATATACTGACCATTACCAAACTGTACCAACCCAGCTGTGGCTATTTAAAAATGAAATAAAAACCCATTTCTTTTAATATGTGGATATTATTTTTTTTAATGGCTACTAAATTATTAAGACGTATATATTTATTTATTTATTTATTAAATTGTTTGAGCCTAACCATGTAATTAACAGAATTGTTAGCTATTTTCTTTGACTTTGAGGCAACACTAAAAAATTAATGAGATACAAATGGTGCTGAGAAGGAAGACTGGAAACCTCTGCTCTGTACATCCTGCCAGTATTCCCTCTTCTCAATGTTTATTGCTTTGCCTATAAATCCCAGTTGTCCAGAGTAATCTTTTTTGGATACTTCACACTTTTAATATACTAACATTCCTTCATTAGGGTTTTGAGCAATTTTGGCAAGTATTCTGAGCCAGAAATTTTTTTTTATTCTGGTGTAGTTTCAAATTTAGCAGTTATTCAACATTCTGGTGGAACAGTTTTAGTTTACAATTCTTCTTGTTCATGACATTACACTCAAAAGTTTTTTGTGATACTGTATGTCAAGTATGCATGTTAGATTTCACAAGAACACAGTCATGAGTACATGATGAACAGACTTTTTTCCTTGAATTAAGTGTAGAATATTCATTATAAGATAGTATGTTCATTGCATATCCTGTATTTTCTATTTAATCTGATAAAATTAACAGTTTAATCTCTGAATGACAGCATTATAAATTTAGTTTTCACCTCCTTTTTTGTCTGGACTTGTAACAATGAGATTGTTTTACTTTTATAATCAGAAAGCATATATATTTATATATTTGAAAACTATGCATCTTTTTAAATCTTTAAAGGAAATTGATGTAATTGATCCCAGTCAATACTTATTTTCCCATTCTGTCCTTAAAAATTATGTTGGACAGAAAGGAAAGCAGAATTCTGAAATAAACCAAGGCTAGAATTGAGAAATTGAATTTGAGGTAGATGTCCAAACCACTGAATTCATAAATTCTCCTGTTTTCAAATGTCCGTTTATTAATGTCACTTAGAAGCTCCCAAATGATGCATTTTTAACTTACAAATATACTGGATTAAGACTAGATTTGTTCACATACGTTCTCTGAATTTTCAGAGTATTGTTTTCTCTTTTCCAATACTTAGCAGTTAGTATGTCTTATCTTCGTATCAGCCTGGAAATATGGAGCATGGACTTTTGCCTTATAAATTCTGACCCCAGCTCCACCCTAGTACCTAGCACAAGCCCTGAGTAATGAATGAATGGGTGAATGAATGAATGAATGAAGTATATTTTATCTCCATTTTGAATCTCAATACGTATGACTTACTGCCAATAATAGGAAGCTTGGCCACTCTTTATTATTCAGCACTAGCTATAGGAAGGTCAAAGGGCACATTTTAATAGAACAATGGAGAATTTGAATAAATCTGTCACAGATTCTCTTTCTTACTGCCTTTGTAGAAGTCTGACCTAATTCCTTTTAAGTAAAAAGTTTTGATGAAAGGGAACTTATTACAAAATCTAATTATAGACACATCTAGACCTTTAGGCTGATATTTCAAGTCCGTGATGGCAGTTTCATGTTTCTTTTTTTTTTAACCAGAGTCATTCTTTTTTTAATCAGGGAAATGAGTCTTTTTCCAGTTTCTAGCAAAATTAGTATTTCTACTATTACTTTTTATAAATCAGAAGAATCTACATGAAAGTATTTGAAAATATACACATTAATTATAACAACATAATAAACTAAAAGCTGTAATTTTGTTCAACCCATGTGTTATAAGTGCTACTACTGCTAGAACCTTCTAATGGAATTTTCTTGTAGTTCACTGATCTTGATGTTACTGTTACCATCTCTTCAGAAGAAAAACTGGATTATTCCATTCTATCTCAAGGTGTACTATTTTCATACATGTACAAACATCCTCTTGAAGGTTCTCAGTGGTATGCTTCTAATATTTCTGTAGGGAAACTCAATATTTAATATCATATTATGTCTTCATTAATTGAATTAGCTGTAATAGGGAAATAAATAAGCTCATGATTAGACGAGTTTTGAAATCTTGAATCTTAACGCTATAAACAAAACTATGAAAATACATTATTCACCTTATCTGAGAAATAGCTGTCTAGCCTTGCTAGCCACAATTCACATGTCATTTTTCACTGAACAGATGAGTACTTTGAAAATGACATTTTGAAAAATGTTAGCACTTTGGTATTGAGTTTGTTGAAACAATGTACTTTAACTGTTTAACAGAAGATGCTTTGGGAGAAGTTCTTTAATGCAAGTTACTAGAATGCCGAGGTGGTGATAATGGGTAGGGGAGCATAAGGGGGAGATGATTAGCTAGACAGAAACCCCTTGAGGGTGATAGCCCACTAAAAGCTGACTTCAAATGGTAATTGAAGAAAGGAAATATATTTGTTTGTATTGAAAATCATATGAAATGTATAGACTAGAGAGTAATCCTCTTAATGTATTTTCATGCATTTTACCTTTGTTAAGATAATTATGTCCCATTTTAATAGCATGCAAAGAGATAAAAACAAACTTGCCCCAAAATGAGGGGAAATGAGAAAACTCAGACAAGGGTGATGAGCATAATTAAAGAAATGCACATTATTAAGTAAATTAGAGATTTTAAGCTTTAAAGAAAGAAGGCTAAGTAGTGAATTATTATTTTCAGTTTTATGAACTAAAAGTGAATTACTCATGTTGGTGACTGATTAAGGGGCAAAAATAGAACAGGGATTAAAAGATGAGAATGGATTTATGAAAGGCTCAGCGAAATGCTTCTTACTGAAGAAGGTCTTGTAATGTTCATCCATGGAGATTTTCAAGGAAAACAAGTCTTCAGGTAGAACCTGTGTTTCTTGAAGGTGGAGGGTTTGACCAGATGGTAAGTGTTCCATGATTTAATAGTACATTGCCTTCTGCAGAACCACACATCATTCTTTGGGAGCTTAAAAGTTGCTGATAAACCTCAATTTAGGATGTCTCATTTCCCAACCAGTCTACTCTGGGCCCACTGTTTCAGAGGATTATTAGTTATTATTATTATTATTATTATTAATAGAGGATTTTATTATTAGTGCGCTTCATTTCTGCAAGATAATAACTATGCTTTCCAGCTATAAGGGACTGTAAACATAACAGTCAGTCTTTATAGGACTGAATTCTGCCAACAAAGGGTCTAAACGAGAGACACACACAAATTAATAACATGCAGAAAGAAAACCATCACCATGAATGAATACTGCAGCAAAATATGCCCCCTCCTCTTTTGAAACCCTTTCATGTATTGCATGTTTAAATTAGTGATAGGTCATTAAGGCCACAGCAGTCATTTTAGGAAGAAAATGTGAGGCTAAGTTGAAAGGCACAGTTCAGTGATATAGAAATGTGTATTAGTATGTGTGTATATATAAACATACATATGTATTCTATATATTCAATATGCTCAAAATGTATGAGGAACAGTAGCTAGCAAACTTTTGAATGTTTACCATTTGTCTTTACATATATATCTTTATTTCTAAAAGGAGTATTTTCACTTGCAATGTCAAGTTTTAGTTTTTATAAGTATTTTTAATAAAGATCTAATCTATAATAACTCCTAGTTAAGTTTCCTAACTTTTATCATGAAATAAAAATTCATTCCATATGCACAATATTAAAAATTTATCCAATAAAGTGTATTAATGTTAATAAACCTATTCTTTAGGGAAATTTCTTGATTCTAATCCTTAAAAAATATGATAAAAATATTGTTATTTTATAATCCTTATTTCATATTTATAATGCTTCTTAATAAAACTGTAAAAAAATTCTGTTATTATCCTTTACAAAGCACCTTTAAGATTTTGTTTTTAATATCCTAGTTAAGCTTTCTACCTACATGTATCTGAATTTGTTATTGATCTGCTTAAATGAACCTTAGTCATCATCTGATATAACTTATTCAATAAATGAGCTCTTCCATTACAACCCAGATATATGTTCATATGACCACAACTTTAATGAAAACCTCCCTTTTAAAAAATTTTTAATTGAAGGATAATTACAGTATTGTGTTGGTTTCTGCCATTATTCAACATGAATCAGCCATAGGTATACATATGTCCCCTCCTTCTAGAACCTCCCTCCCACCTCCACCCCATCGCACCCCTCTAGGTTGTCACAGAGCACCAGTCTGAGCTCCCTGAGTCACACAATAAATTCCCACTGGCTATCTGTTTTACATATGATAGTGTATATGTTTCCATGCCACTCTCTCCATTCATCTCACCCTCTCCTTCCCCCCACTGTGTCAACAAGTCTGTTCTCTATGTCTGTGTCTCCACTGCTGCCCTGCAAATAGGTTCGTCAGTACCATCTTTCTAGATTCCATATATGTGTGTTAATATATGATATTTATTTTTCTCTTTCTGATTTATTTGACTCTATCAGTTCATTTCAGTCACTCAGTCGTGTCTGACTCTTTTGTGACCCCATGAACCGCAGCACACCAGGCCTCCTTGTCCATCACCAACTCCTGGAGTTCACCCAAACCCATGTCCATCTAGTCGGTGATGCCATCCAACCATCTCATCCTCTGTCGTCCCCTTCTCCTCCTGCCCTCAATCTTTCCCAGCATCAGGGTCTTTTCCAATGAGTCAGCTCTTTGCATCAGATGGCCAAAGTATTGGAGTTTCAGCTTCAACATCAGTCCTTCCAGTGAACACCCAGGACTGATCTCCTTTAGGATGGACTGGATCTCCTTGCAGTCCAAGGCACTCTCAAGAGTCTTCTCCAACACCACAGTTCAAAAGCATCAATTCTTTGGCATTCAGCTTTCTTTATAGTCCAACTCTCACATCCATACATAACCACTGGAAAAACCATAGCCTTGACTAGACGGACCTTTGTTGGCAAAATAATGTCTCTGCTTTTTAATATTCTGTCTAGGTTGGTCATAACTTTCCTTCCAAGGAGTAAGCATCTTTTAATTTCATGGCTACAATCACCATCTGCAGTGATTTTGGAGCGCAGAAAAATAAAAGTCAGCCACTGTTTCCACTGTTTCCCCATCTATTTGCCATGAAGTGATGGGATCAGATGCCATGATCTTAGTTTTCTGAATGTTGACCTTTAAGCCAACTTTTTCACTCTTCTCTTTCACTTTCATCAAGAGGCTCTTTAGTTCTTCTTCATTTCTGCTATAAGGGTGGTGTCATCTGCATATCTGATGTTATTGATATTTCTCCCAGCAATCTTGATTCTAGCTTGTGCTTCCTCCAGCCCAGCATTTCTCATGATGTACTCTGCATATAAGTTAAATAAGTAGGGTGACAATATACAGTCTTGACGTACTCCTTTTCCTATTTGGAACCAGTCTGTTGTTCCATGTCCAGTTCTAACTGTTGCTTCCTGACCTGCATACAGGTTTCTCAAGAGGCAAGTCAGGTGGTCTGGTATTCCCATCTCCTTCAGAATTTTCCACAGTTTATTGTGATCCACACAGTCAAAGGCTTTGGCATAGTCAATAAAGCAGAAATATACATTTTTCTGGAACTCTCTTGCTTTTTTGATGATCCAGTGGGTGTTGGCAATTTGATCTTTGGTTCCTCTGCCTTTTCTAAAACTGGCTTGAATATCTGGAAGTTCACGGTTCATGTATTGCTAAAGCCTGACTTGGAGAATTTTAAGCATTACTTTACTAGCGTGTGATATGAGTGCAATTGCATGGTAGTTTGAGCATTCTTTGGCATTGCCTTTCTTTGGGATTGGAATGAAAACTGACCTTTTCCAATCCTGGGGCCACTGCTGAGTTTTCCAAATTTGCTGGCATATTGAGTGCAGCACTTTCATAGCATCATCTTTCAGGATTTGAAAGAGCTCAACTGGTATTCCATCACCTCCACTAGCTTTGTTTGTAGTGATGCTTCCTAAGGCCCACTTGACTTCACATTCCAGGATGTCTGGCTCCAAGGTGAGTGATCACACCGTCATGATTATCTGGGTCATGAATATCTTCTTTGTACAGTTCTTCTGTGTATTCTTGCCACCTCTTTTAATATATTCTGCTTCTGTTAGGTCTATACCATTTCTGTCCTTTATTGTGCCCATCTTTGCATGAAATATTCCCTTGGTATCTCTAATTTTCTTGAAAAGATCTCTAGTCTTTCCCATTCTATTGTTTTCCTCTATTTCTTTGCATTGATTACTGAGGAAGGCTTTCTTATCTCTCCTTGCTATTCTTTGGAACTCTGCATTCAGATGGGTATATCTTTCCTTTTCTCCTTTACTTTTCGCTTCCCTTCTTATCACAGCTATTTGTAAGGCCTCCTCAAACAACCATTGCTTTTTTGCATTTCTTCTTCTTGGGGATAGTCTTGATTCCTGTCTTCCTGTACACTGTCACAAATCTCCATCCATAGTTCATCAGGCACTCTGTCTATCAGATCTAGTCCCTTGAATCTATTTGTCACTTCTGCTGTATAATTGTAAGGGATTTGATTTAGGTCATACCTGAATGGTCTAGTGGTTTTTCTCCACTTTCAATTTAAGTCTGAATTTGGCAATGAGGAGTTCATGATCCGAGCCACAGTCAGCTCCCAGTCTTGTTTTTGCTGATTGTATAGAGCTTCTCCATCTTTGGCTGCAAAGAATGTAATCAGTCTCATTTTGGTGTTGACCATTTTGTGATGTCCATGTGTAGAGTCTTCTCTTGTGTTGTTGGAAGAGGGTGTTTTTTATGACCAGTGCATTCTCTTGGCAGAACTCTATTAACCTTTGCCCTGCTTCATTCTGTACTCCAAGGTCAAATTTGCCTGTTACTCCAGGTGTTTCTTGACTTCCTACTTTTGCATTCCAGTCCCCTGTAATGAAAAGGACATCTTTTTTGGGTGTTAATTCTAGAAGGTCTTATAGGTCTTCATAGAACTGTTCAACTTCAGCTTCTTCAGCGTTACTGGTCAGGGCATAGACTTGGATTACCGTGATACTGAATGGTTTGCCTTGGAAACGAACAGAGATCATTCTGTCGTTTTTGAGATTGCATCCAAGTACTGCATTTCGGACTCTTTTGTTGACTATGATGGCTACTCCATTTCTTCCAAGGGATTCCTGCCCACAGTAGTAGATATAATGGTCATCTGAGTTAAATTCACCCATTCCAGTCCATTTTAGTTCACTGATTCCTAGAATGTCGATATTCACTCTTGTCATCTCCTGTTTGACCACTTCCAATTTGCCTTGATTCATGGACCTAACATTCCAGGTACCTATGCAATATTGCTCTTTATAGCATCAGACTTTACTTCCACCATCAGTCACATGCAGAACTGTGTGCTGTTTTTGCTTTGACTCCATCCCTTCATTCTTTCTGGAGTTATTTCTCCACTGATCTCCAGTAACATGTTGGGCACCTACCGACCTGGGGGGTTCATCCTCAGTGTCCTATCTTTTTGCCTTTTCATACGGTTCGTGGGGTTCTCAAGGCAAGAATACCGAAGTGGCTTGCCATTCCCTTCTCCAATGGACCACATTCTGTCAGACCTCTCCACCATGACCCAGCTGTCTTTGGTGGCCCCACACGGCATGGCTTAGTTTCATTGAGTTAGACAAGGCTGTGGTCCGTGTGATCAGATTGGATAGTTGTCTGTGATTGTAGTTTCAGTCTGTCTGCCCTCTGATCCCCTCTCTCAGTGCCTACCATCTCACTTGGGTTTCTCTTACCCTGGACATGGGGTCTCTCTTCACAGCTGCTCCAGCAAAGCGCAGCCGCTGCTCCTTACCTCTGATGCAGGGTAGCTCCTCTCGGCCACCGCCCCTGCCCTCAGTGCAGGGTAGCTCCTCTCGGCTGCGCTCCTGCGCCGTATATTTACTCTGTATAATAGACTCTATGTCCATCTACCTCATTAGAACTGACTCAAATGCATTCCTTTTTATGGCTGAGTAATATTCCAATATATATATATATGTACCACAGCTTCTTCATCCATTCATCTGTCAGTGGTCGTCCACGTTGCTTCTGTGTTCTAGCTATTGTAAATAGTGCTGCAGTGAACATTGGGGTCCATGTGTCTTTTTCATTTATGATTTTCTCAGGGTATATGCCCAGTAGTGGGATTGTTGGGTCAGATTATAGTTTTATTCCTAGTTTTTTAAGGAATCTCCATGCTGTCCTCCGTAGTGGCTGTATCAATTTATATTCCCACCAACCTTTTGCAAAAAGCTTCCCTTTTCTCCACACTATCTCCAGCTTTTATTGTTTGCAGATTTTTTTGATGATGGCCATTCTGACCAGTGTGAAGTAATATCTCATTGTAGTTTTGATTTGCAGTTCTCTAATAATGAGGTATGTTGAGCATCTTTTCATGTGTTTATTATCTACTGGTATGTGTTCTTTGGAGAAATGTCTCTTTAGGTCTTCTGCCCACTTTTTGATTGGATTGTTTTTCTGGTATTGAGTTGCATTAGCTGCTTGAAAACCTCCCTTGTTAGTTAGCTCTGGATCCTAGGAAATTTTCTTCCTATCAATCTGTAACTCATTTGGAGCAACACATCTCCCACAGAGCAACTTGGCCACATTCCACTTCCATTAGCAGCTCTCAGAACACTTGAAGATACCAGTCATGTCTCCATTAGCCATTAATCTAAACATTCCCCAGTTCTCATAACCTTTCCTCATAAATGGATTCCATGCCACTAGCCAGCTTAGTCATTGCCTTCTAAACCTACTATAGCTTGTCAGGACCCTCCTTAAACAGTATTACTAGAACTTAGCACTTTCCCTGCCGCTTTTGTTGTTGTTTAGTCTTTTTAGTCATGTCCAACTCTTTTGTGACCCTATAGACTGGAGCCCACCAGGCTCCTCTGTCCACGGCTGCACTTGGCACCTAATGGTAGGAGGCTGTGGTCTCTCCGTGCCTTTTTTGCTTCTTTTAGAGACAGTGAAGTAGAATTATCTTAATGATGTGTGTATAAATGGCTGCTGAGCCCATTGGTGTCTGTCATATTCCTTTAGATTAGGAATGATTTGAGGTTAGTGTCCTATTTACTGTTCCAGCATAGCTGCTTGCATATACAAGGCACTTGATAAATGATTTTGCAGAAAAGCTTAAGCTAAGTTTTCCCTTTTTTATACCTAAGCAATAATTCTTGAGCCTATTTTACATTTATCATGATTAAAGTTCTTTGTTTTTGTCTGTAACCTTTTGGTGCTATTTTTGATTCTGTTATCTGTCTTCTGTGCAGTTACTTCCAGCTTTTTGTGTGGAATACAGATTTGAGAAGCATTCCTTTTGTGTCAGTACCATTGGATAAAAGAAATAAAAGAAGAACTGCTTTTTTCAGTCTGATACAGTGGCTTGGTGGGAAGTACACTTGATTCTGTAGATTTAATTATACTATTGTTATTAACCCTGCTAACCTAACATTGGGCCTCTCTGGTGGCTCATTCTGTAAAGAATCATTTTGACTCTCAGAACTTCAGTTACTTTGTCTTATTTTACCTGCCTCAAAGAGTTAATAGGATGGTCAAATATGACAGTATATTTAAAAGCAGTTTTAAAAGGTGTTTCAAAATTTATATAAATCCAAGATTTGAAGTTGTTATTGTTTTTGACGACATCTTGAGAATCTTATTAAATCTTAGGAATAGTTCTCTGAAACTTTATGATTTGTTTTATAACTGCTAATCACCTAAGGTTTGACTGTCTTGACTAATAAAAATGTATTCACACATAGTTTTACTTCCCAAAAGTCTAATAATTTAGTTTGTCATTGGAAATGGGTGGAGAGAAGAGTTCTTTCAGGTTTATGATCTTCGTGTTCTTGAAAAACATCCATTTAAGTGTATTTGGTGGTACACAGGTCTTTGTTTTTGGCAATGTAAATACAGCCTATGAAATTTTATTAGCTTTTTGGAGAAAAATTATGTATCAGCATTGTGTTTTGTTCTACTAAATTACCTTGACTTTTTAATTGAAAGGCAGTTTATTTTAATTTTAGTATCAGTACAATA
Source organism: Odocoileus virginianus (assembly GCF_023699985.2). NCBI lineage: Eukaryota > Metazoa > Chordata > Mammalia > Artiodactyla > Cervidae > Odocoileus > Odocoileus virginianus. Next base: position 9,809,692 of record NC_069677.1, read on the forward strand.
GAAAGTCATGAAAATATTTAATGATCATGTAGTTTGAACCCTCTGATGAGCAGCAAATTATCTTGTCTGCCTGACTTTTAATAGATGACTTTCACCCACCGGATCTGCTAAACTAGTGTGTAAAGATACTGTATCAGACTCTAAACTGAGAATTCAAATGGAAGTCAAATTCAGACTCATAATAATCAGCTTTTACTTTGTACATGTTCCAGAATACTGGGGAGAATATTAAATCAATCCTAACACAGATAGTTTTCCCTCATTCTGATTATGAAGATCTTAATTTAACCCTTTCCTGTGTAAATTATTTTTATTCTTTAATTTCTACGATAACAAGTGATTTCAGCAAATCCAGTTAGCATAAAGCAATCTTGTGGTCATCATTTTTATAGTAATTCAAGAAGCAAACACTGAGAATGAGAGAATTGAATGAACATACTTTTTTTTAAAATTTCTGGCCTCTGAAGTTATATCAGCAGTCTTAGCCCACTTATCCTACATATAACAAGAATTTTAATAAATGAGATGGAATATTTATGTCGAGGATCCTGGACCAAGGCTGGATTATATGGCTTCTGGATGTAGACATCAGGTGTGTGAGTCAGCTCTCACACTGATAACCATTTCTGAGTCAGGGAGCTAACAAAACTGCATAAAGTGGAGTTGGATCAGCTGCCAGTTAATTAGTTTACAATGAATTTCTCTTTTTATTTTATTAAATAGGTAAAATAGACACATAGTAAAAACTAAGTTCAAAAAAGCAAAAAAGGGTATACAGTGAAAACTGTCTACCATCCTGTGGCGCCCAATTTCCCACTCTAGAGGCAGCCCTGAATGTCAGTTTCTTAGGTATTTCCCAGAAAATTCTATACATTTATAAACAAGTGTGTGTGTGTGTGTGTGTGTGTGTGTGTGTGTGTGTACCTTACACTTTTCTGTACTTTTTTCATTTATATATTTTTGCTGTCATTACCATCAGCAAATACAGTTGTTTCGTTTTTAATGGTTGCATAGGATACCTTTGTTTGGATGTTTGATAAATTTTTAAATGACCAACTCACAATTGGTGGACATCAAGCTAGTTTTTAATCTTTTCATACTACAAACAACATTGCAGTGAGTGTTCTGTATATACATGTACTGCATAGCTATAGGATAAATTTCTAGAAGTGGAATTTCTGAATCAAAGAGTAAGTGCATTATTTGATAGATGTTCCCAGATTACCCAGTAGGAGATGACCTGTTTACAGTTTCATTCACAGTGGTTTTCAGACAGGATTCCCTGCTTCACCAGCTTCTACTTTTCTGAGACATCTCAGGCCTCTTTTTTTTTTCCCACACCGTGCTTGATAAAAATCAGTAAAATCAAATCTCTTTTCAAGACTCCATACTGACAGTCCCCTTTCAATGTGCCCTCATTCTTACCTTATCATTCTTTCTTTTCCAACATGCAGTTATTTTAGTATGTGCAGGTTATGTTTTTCAGTTATCACACTTTAATTTTCCTGATTACAAATTACATGTGAGGGTATATTTCCTTCAGAAATATAAATGTCAAAGGGATTATTTTTAAACATATTTTCTAAAAACAGCTAATTCCATTAGTGGTTTGTGAACTCTTTCTTAGAAGTAGCACTTGGTTCTTAAGCATTGGCTTTTTCTTATCACTTATTTCAGTGTTTTATCATTGTATTTATTTATTTTTTATTGAAGTATAGTTTATTTACAGTGTTGTGTTAATTTCTGCTGTACAGCAAAGTGATTCAGTTATAAATATATATACATTCTTTTTTTAATCTTCTTTTCCATTATGGTTTATCATAGGATATTGAATATAGTTCTCTGTGCTGTATTCACTGTTTTATCATCTTTACCATCTAGGCTTATCTGTTTTGGGGTCAGTAGTGGTCTCTGCTCTGATTACCATGACTTACCATAAATTAGTATAAAGTGTTTTTTAGATACAATACACCTCTATAAAGCTACCAGTGATATTCCATATCTAGACTTCCTAATGTACACTAATGAGTGATGTGTAAGGAGAATGTGTTGTTGATTTGTGTGATCTATGTCCAGCAAACATACAATAAGTGTGAGGTGTTGGGTTTTAAGAAACTCTTGAAAATTGCATTAAAATTGCATTTTAAATATGTTTATTGTATCTATTGGTGATGGACAGGGAGGCCTGGCGTGCTGCGATTCATGGGGTTGCAAAGAGTCGGACACAACTGAGCGACTAAACTGAACTGGACTGATTGTATCTATTAGATGCTTCCCATTTAATCCTGTATCCAATGTGGTCATCACTTTAGCCAGCAGTGTGTCCTTTATTCACCATCATCCTTTTGTCCTCTATTTCCATGTGTCTTCTAATCAAAGAAAGTCAAAGTAATCACCAACTATTTGTGATAGTAGAATGTGCAAAATATCTTATAGTTCTGAAAGGCCACAGTATAACTGGAGGAAGAAGTGTGGGTTGAGATTAATTAGAGAAATGCTGTTAGGAAACAGCGGATGCAGTTGTTTTTTTTTTTTCTTAACTTCTCCAACAGTATTAGGGATTATTAATGATTGCAATTGGGTTTGGTAAATTCTGGTAATTTGATATTAGTTCTATGAATAACACATAACAGATTTAGAGTAATTCCCTCACTTTCTTCTGTTCCTCAATAGAAATTTTTTTCTTAACAAATATTTTTATTAAAAATATTTTCCTGGTAACTTTAAGGTTAAAATAATTGCTACTCACTATCATCAGTGGACATGATATACTTATTAGTTCAATGGGAGATGTTTTAGGTTTCTAAATAGGATATCTTTCTTTCCTCACTGATTCTGTGGTTTAGTCACTAAGTCATTTCTGACTCCTGTGACACTGTGGACTGTAGCCCACCAGTCTCCTCTGTCCATAGGATTTTCCAGGCAAAAATACTGGAAGGGGTTGCCGTTCCCTTCTCCAGGGGATCTTCCCAACCCAGGGATTGAACCCATGTCTACTGCACTGCAGGCAGATTCTTCACTGACCAGCTACCAAGAAAGCCCGTTGTTTCTGTGCTGCTAAGTCGCTTCAGTCGTGTCTGACTCTGTGTGACCCCATAGACAGCAGTCCACCAGGCTCCCCCATGCCTGGGATTCTCCAGGCAAGAACACTGGAGTGGGTTGCCATTTCCTTCTCCAGTGCATGAAAGTGAAAAGTGAAAGTGAAGTCATGTCCGACTCATAGCGACCCCATGGACTGCAGCCTACCAGGCTCCTCCATCCATGGGATTTTCCAGGCAAGAGTACTGGAGTGGGGTGCCATTGCCTTCTCCACATTGATTCTGTATTCACCTTCAAATTAACATTATTGAAGATTTGTATGCAGACAGTTGCATTAATATAATTATTTGGAGTGGGGCACATTTCTGTAACCAGTCCTCTAAGAATAAGAGCAGTCGCCTTTTTCAAAATTTTCACTATAGATTGAGTTCATAGGCTATTTATAGGCTAATCTGGGATCCCAGCCACTATTAATTATACATTTCTAGGTGAAATTTTTTTTCGATGTTCCAAAAAAGTCATGTATTTTTAAAAAAACTCTTGACCTGAAACTCCTTCTAAAATTGAGGACTATTTCTTTTTTTTTTTCCATTTATTTTTATTAGTTGGAGGCTAATTACTTTACATCATTGCAGTGGTTTTTGTCATACATTGAAATGAATTAGCCATGGATTTACATGTATTCCCCATCCCGGTCCCCCCTCCCACCTCCCTCTCCACCCGATCCCTCTGGGTCTTCTCAGTGCACCAGGCCCAAGCACTTGTCTCATGCACCCAACCTGGGCTGGTGATCTGTTTCACCCTAGATAATATGCATGTTTCGATGCTGGACTATTTCTATTTTAAGTGTTTCTCCAGGAATTACATAGTAGATAACTTTTATTTTGTGTTTGAAGGCTGTTATTAAACAGTCTTGAAATATCTAATTTTCAGGAGTAATTAATGTAGCTTACATCTTTTCTTAGATTTTAAGTTTTTTTGAAAATTACAGAATGAGTCTAGATTTTGTGTTAAGTTGCTATATTTTATCTGTTCCTCAATATGCCAGGAGTGTAACTCAGAGGGAAGAACCCTTTAAATTGTAATAGTTAAAATTGTTTTTGTGCTTTGAAGTAATCCACCAAAAAGATAAAGGAAATAAACTAGTAATCATCCAACCATAAAACCTTTTCCTATATACCCCCCAAAACCTGAGCAAAGAGCTGACAGATGTATGAAGCTTTGTCCAACTTCATCAGCTGCCTCTGAGAAGAGGTAAAATTCCAGAGTTAATATTCAGGAAAGAGACACCAGAAAATCCATCTGATATGACTCACTGCCACTCCTGTGAAACTGAAATGTTTGTGTTTTTATTTTAGTGACATTGTATGCCTCCTGTATTCTCCTGGGAGTGTTCCTGAATAGCAGTATACCTATATTTTTTGAGCTTTTTGTGGAAACTGTCTACCCAGTTCCAGAAGGAATTACTTGTGGAGTTGTCACTTTTTTAAGTAATATGTTCATGGGAGTACTTTTGTTTTTTCTCACATTTTATCACACAGGTAAGAAATTTGACTTTTCATTGACTATCTAAATGTGTCCATTAGTAGAGAGGTTTGTGGTGCTGATGTATAGAGAATTATGTGACTAGTTCTAAGGCAAATCACGTTATTTGAGCTTCACGTGCCAATGAAAGAAAATATCTTCAGTTGCTTTTCTTGAAATGCATCCTAGCTTAATGTAATGTACCCGAACCCCTCGCACACACCTGGAGTTTCTGATTTAATTAACTTGGACAGGGGCCCAGCATTTCTACCTAACCCTCCAGGTAATTCTAACATGCTGTTTCTCATTGAGAACCACTGCTATCTTGCTTTAAAAAAATACTTTGACTCTACTGTCTTAATATAAGGTCAAAATTAAGGTCAGGGATATATATGTAGTTTAAAGCTTTATGGATAATGAGAAGCCACTCAAAGAGCAGATCCAGTGTATAGGACAGCTTGTCCAATGAACATTTTATGATTATAGAGATGCTTTTTGTCTGCTGTCAACACAGTAGTCACTAACCCCACGAAGCTAATGCAGCTACCAACCTGGTTTTTTCATTTTATTTCATTTTGATTAATTTAAATTTATATTGAATTGCTACATGTGGCTGCCGAATTTGTCAGTGCAGGTATAGTGTGCAAAGAAAGTTATAGTTAGAATCCAGGGGTATGCCTTTGAAGAAGAGGGAGGTCCTCACAAAAGAAAGGATTAGGGTCCTCAGCCCACGTGGAGGAGTTCACCTTGGACCAAATGGAGAGAAGCCAGTGTGCATGCCTTAAAAGCAGACATCTCTGCCAGGCACATTGCTCGGGGAGAGTTCCTTCTTGATGTCGCCAACTTTCCTGCTTAGAAGCCAGTTCATCTATGATGAGCTTGTAGGAAGACAGTGGAGAAGGGGCCTAAGGAGAGAATGAACTAGCTTTTGAGGGGGTGGGAGGAACTGCTGCAGGGACAGCTGCAAAGCTCACTGGGCATTGTTGAAGGCAGACCCCACGGTGCTGGGGTCGGCAGCTTGTAGTGACTCTGCTTTGAAGTTGCTTGGCTTCCTCTGATACTGTCTTTTCTGCAGTCCAGATTTTGTCTCACTGGTTTAGAAAATCGGGGCCCAATTATCTAGGCTTCTTTTTGGCATGTTAAAAATATTTATACTTATTTTATACTTCTATACTTCTTATTTTTTATTTTGTACCTGTGAGTTATAAATCTTTTATTAATTTTTACTAGGTTTCTGTCCCATTTTATTTCATCTTAAACAAATGAATATTACCACCTTTTTTTTTCTGGTTGCTATTTTCTTAACTACTTATCAGATACCAGTAAATATGGCTAATTTGTACATGTAAGAATCTAATTTATAGGACTCAAATATAAGAAATGCTCTGAAATGTGACACTTCAAGAAACCTAATTGTTTTCAGGAATCCTCACAGTCTTGTAATTGAAAAAATAGCAACAATAACATCCTTGACTCAAAAATAAGTTTTTGAAGCTTTAAAAGCTGATGAAACAGAATCTCCCTGAGCTTTGGACAGCTTTTGGCAGAGCACTTTCACCTCACAGCAAAGAGCATCCAAATGCTATATTAATTTCTTAATAAAATTAACAATAAACTAGATCATTTCTGTCATCAGTAATTCAGGAAAAGAAGTTTTCATCTTTGCTAAACCTGATATCCGTTTAGTTTGCCCTATGACAGTAATATTTTCGAAAGAGAGTGATCTTAATAAAGTCAGACCACTCTTCACTGTCCTGGAAACGTGTGTTTCCATTAGAAGAAATGCCATCACCAGGTGTCAGGGTAAAGTCTTTGCCTCCAGTTAGTTTTCTAAATGGAATCATCTAACGGTTATTACGTTGTCAGCTTTAACCCACTTCAGTAGTGTCACAGTTGACAGAGATGGCTGCTGCCCTTAGAAATGGTTTTCCAGCTCACAGACACAGGTGGGCTGAGTGGTCCTTGCAGCCTGGCTGAGTATGCATGGTTTCAACTATGGAATGGGAATTGCTGTGTCTTCCCAGCATTTAAAAACATCAACAGTAGATGCCAGATCATGTTACCCTTAATAGACCTCTTGCATGTGGCCTATAGAATATAACAGTCATATATTCATTGGTGAGTTTAAGGCAGGAACCACTCCTGCGCTGACTGTGGAGGAGGCCAGTGCATCCCTACCACTGCGCTCAGCCAGCACAGAATCTCTGCCACTCTCCTGGTTCCTGCATGTGGCAACTTCCGATTTGTTCAATGGAGACAGGCATCTGTATGTCAGTCAGTGCTCACTCCTCCTTTTGTAGGTTCTTGGTGACCAGATACAAGCAGACATTTGTGTTTCTTTGGCACGGGCAGTGTTAGAAATAGCACCATTTCTGTTAATTCCTATCTCATGATATGATCAAGGGTTTATTTAGCTGGGGGAAGAAAGCTTCCCTCTTTTGGGTTGGTTTCTGATCACATGTTCTTACACATATCTGTATAGATAGATGTTAAAGGTTTCTGCCTAAATTCCGTGACTACTGTGAAAAATAAAACTTTAAATAAAAGTTAATCAAACAGGATGATTTTTCAGGACAAAAAAAATTTCAGTATGTTTTGACATTTTAGAGTTAATGAGAAAATCAGTGTGAAAGAGCTTTGACCAGGGCATGACTGGCACTCACTAAATTTTTTTTTTCCTTCTGGATAATTTATTTTTCTTTCTGGTGATGATAGGAATTTAAATATCTAGGCTTCTATTTTTTAAAAAATGTTTTTTATATGCTTATTTTTCAGTGTGTGTAAGGAATACACACAAACCCATACCCCACAACTTTCTAAGGCTAAAAAGTTATTAGAAATATGAAAATTCTGTTGAGATTCTTTCCCTGATGATTAGTTGATCTCCGACCCAGAAGTCCCATATATAACATGCCTTATAGCCTCAGTGTGATGATACAGAAATGACAAATCTGAAAAAAAATTATGTAAAATTATTTCCTAAACTTTTGTATATGATAAATTCCCTTCCATTAGAACCAGTGTTTGAATGTCATAATTTAATCATTTTAAATTTGAAAAACTCACCCAGAAGTTAGTCATATGTCAGAATTCATCTATTAGATACATGATTGGAGGGTCTGATTTTTAATCATCATAAAGATCGGTGGTTTTTTTAGATCAGTTCTCAAGGCAGTACTGAACTTCCTGACCAGAGTTTTTGTTTCCCCATCATGTGCTATCTGGTAGATGACTACTCAGATGTGGCTTTTCAGAGCCATACAGACTAACCCAAAATGACCACATTAGAGTGCTTTGCCTGGCAAGACAGGCTCTGGTATTGATTCGCCTGCAGATTATGGCCATTGCCATCATGGCTGATGAATGTCACACAGGCTTCTATACCAATGCCACTTGACTTACGTGGAGCCCTAGGTCAGAGTTTCCCTTGTACTGTGTTGATTCTGCTTTGGGAACCTGGGACCCTGTCAAAGATTTCTTAGAGTTTGTCTGACTTGGGTTTTTCAGGGTCACTTTCAAAAAAAGTTACTTGCTCCTTAATATAATTGTATTTGCAAAACAGTTGCTTTCTATAATATTTGCTTTGCAAATCTCAATGACTTATTTCAGATAGCACAGTGATGTTTTATCCTAATGACTTCACATACAAAATCCATTTGAGAATGCTGTTATATTCTTTATATGCTCTAAAATGTATTCTAATGTTCTATTTTTATAGTTTGTAGCTTGTTCTGTAGTTTGTATTGTCTGGGTTTTGTTGTTGTTCTAGAAGCTCTGCAACAAGTTTTGGATAAAAGCATTAAAGGTTTTTAACTGAGTCTTTCATTTTGAAGTAGCCGACCATCAATTTGAGGCTGCGTTGTGCTGAGGAGAGAGTATTGTCTGGTGGTTACCAGGAGAACAGGTTCAACAGGTGTATACTAGTGAGAAGTAATTTTATATCTAAGAATAAAAATAACACAATGGGACGGTCAAAGCTATTGGGTAATTAATGTGGAGTGGAGTATTACACTGTGAAATCATGGTGTCAGCTGGTTCTCTTGAGATATAGTGGAGACAGTTTGTTAAATCACCATAATTTAGGCTAAATCAACAAAGTAAGTAGAAGGCTGGTTTTGGAAAGTGTGTTATTCCCAGTTATTTGGAATCAGATAAATAAGTTGAAGGTGGTAGAAACTGAAAGTGTGGCATCACTGCAGGGAAAGATGAGGTGAAAAGTAGAATGGTTCATCCTAATTAGTTCGGTCCCAGCAGAGCCTCAGCATTTGGTGCAGAGCCCTGAAACACAGCACATGTCTCACTGTGTAAATTTGTAAATTGACAGTGCTCAGGCTGCAGCAGAGGAGATGGTCGAGAACCAGCAGAAATGTAGAAGCAAACCACGAGCCTGGAGTAGGGATCTGTATGCTCTCTAGTGAAAGGCAAAGGGAAGGAATGTTGGGAAACCGTGCTCACTTTAAAAGATACAAAGACAGTTTCGATGGATAAGGACTCTGTTGGTTTAATCATGTCATATGACCCTGGACTTCAGAGAACCACAGTTCACGTCACTCCTGCCAGGTCAAGTCAAACTTTTAAGCAAAGCCATTTCCTGCACATCAGAGCCACTTTAGCTGTGGTGTATGTGAATAGTTCTCAGTGGAAAATGCAGAATTTTTCCTCCCTGACCTTCTTCTCTCTAAACAATAATTTCTCAGAACACTGGTAGTTGGGTCAGCCAGATGAACTCACTGTAGAGTGGACTTGGCTTTTCAGTGAGAGGTGTGCACAGCAGTGAACATCAACCGACAAACCATGACACTGAAGAGTAGTTTCGAGTTATTTTTAGGAATTTCATGTTAAACCTCGGTAGAAGAAATCGTTTTACAATGCTGATGAAATAAAGGTCTGCTTTGGCAATATTTGACCAATTTCTAGGTTTAAGGAGAGCTAAGACAAGTTGATCGTTGTTACTTCTGTGTTACTCTAGCTCCCATGAAATACAGTCTCTAAGGTTTAGAAAATGTCCTTGATGTAGATTTCTTGTCAAGTGCTGTACTTCCTGAGCTACTGCTTTAAGCAAATTTTAAATTTGACCTTAAAGTCAGAAACGCTCACTTTTCATATAAACGCTATGCTGTTGTCTCTATTTTGCTGCTTTTTTTCTCTTATTTTTTCACTGCTGCTTTTTGCCTGTTAAAATTATCGTCAGAAATCCAGAGGCTATCTGGTTAATACAAAAGCAGAAAATGCTGGGTGTGCCATTTCAGGGAATATTAGAATAAAGACAAGATCCCAAAGATCACAGCCTTTCTGAGTATTTAGATTATAGTCAATCCAAGTAAAGAACAGAAACCAGCTTTGTGTAAAAAAATACCATTGAAATACACATCTTTGTTGCGTGCTGTAGAATAGCATGTCTGACTTTTAAAATGTAGAAATGGAGAGGTTAGGGAGGCTCCTTTTGTGAACAGTGTTACAGCACCTTTTCTTACCGGTTGGTTTTCTGATTTCCATTCCTGAGCATAAATTGCTCTTTTGGCCATATGAATTATGGATTAATGTAAAGCAGCAGCATAGAAATCTTTTGGATGATTTTTGAAGATTAAGGCAGTATTAGCATTCTGTAGAAACAGAGAGGGAAAATATAAAATGTATAGTAGTGCCCAAAGGACAAAATGTACTAGGAAACATATTTCCCTTCATTTTTGACTTTTCTAAAAAATTGAAATTGCTGAATGGATATTAAACTGGAGAAGTTAACCATCCCACCCACCCTCCACCACCACCACCACCAGATTCTTTGGGCCAAGAAACTGCTCACTTCTACACCAAAACCTCAGAACTGACTGACAGAAGGGTTGGGATAGAAGGAAGCTGAACAGATACATGGCTCCAGGGCCCCTGGAGCCAGAGGGAGCAGCCAGAGACAGCACAGTGGACTGGGCATCACGTGTGTTTTGGTAACAAGACACCCAAGATTGGCCTGTCGGAGAGTTCTGAATTCATGAATGAGCATTTTTGAAGAAGCACATTCACAATTCCATTAAATCAAAAACATCATTATTTGAATTGCCTGTTTAGATGATTCCTGTCAGTTTTCTGGTAATTGGCATCATACATAACCATTCTGTTGGTAGGAAAAAAAGACTAGAAAGAAGCCAAAGTATCCTCAGTAGTATCTCGCAGGGTCGAATTAGGATTCATTTTATAATGTTTTACTTAATATATATATATATCAAATATGTTTTACTGTGATTACTAATATGATTTTTTGCTGAGAGTTAGGTATGTTGTTCCCCCAAAATATAAAAGTTTTATCTTAAGGTTCAGGTGATTTTGTTTGTCTGTCTAATCCATCAGATATTTCAAAACAAGGATAAGAGTGATGGTGATAGAGGGCACGTTATACATAATTAACAAACTAACATTTAAAGATTATTGGTTTTTTTTTCTTGAAGTAAGATTTTGTTTTGTTTGTCTTGCCACTGAAGCCAAGGTGGAATAAACATGAAAAGTCATAAACCATACTGATTAAAAATATCCACAGGAAAGCCCTGTAACATATTACGTGCATCACTTAGACTCCAAATTTGTCTCTGTTTATTGAAAGCTGGTTTTCAGGCATCCCAGGGCACATTTATTATAAGTGCTTATTTTAAGTGCTTTTGAATGCAAAGCAAGCAGTTTGCAGCCAGCATACAAGTGGCATTCTACTGGTGACACATGAACGCTTACAAGTGCATGTTTTTGTCTTACAGAATTGTCTTGGTTCAACTGGTGCCTTCCCGGGTCGTGTTTGCTCAGTCTCCTTCTCATTCTGTGCTTCAGGGAATCCTATGACAGACTGTATCTTGATGTGGTTGTCTCAGTTTAATAGCACAGACTTGAAGGAGTTTAAAAGGAGACTTGAAATCAACACTGCCTACTGCACATTTGCTTGGAATTGCACAGGAGAAAAAAAAAAAACAAAAGGAGAAGAGAGAAACTTCATTCAGAGGTTTTTTTAGGTTACAGGCGATCACATTAATTTAATTACTACTAGGTAATAATAATGTGGAACTTGAGTGATAATAGTGGATTTAAAACTTTATCAGTGACATACCTGTGCCAGAGTCGGTTTAGAAGTGTGAAGTCTTACCCAGAAAGCACTACCTAGGTAATTTTCTCTGTGTTTTGTGCCAGTGCTAAGCTACTGATTGGTTCATTGTAATTATGAAAAGGAATAAAGGGTGCCTATCACATGAAGATAGCTCCTTCCCTAAGCCACATATCAGAATAGGAAGAAATGCCACTAACTTCTAAAGAAGTTTAAACCCTATATCAGATTTTAATTATAAAATAGCCAAGAGGTGTATCAATGATAGAAATTAGCCACATGTACACTACATTTTTTTCTAATAAAGCAATTTCTTATATGACTCCTGATTTGTAATTAGATTGGAAAGCTTCGGCCACCTTAATTATGGTGGTCAAGTGCTTTCTAGCGACTTCAGAGCGCATACTTTGTGTCTCGATCTTAACTTATCCTTGTTTCTGTGAAATACAGTTTCATCTACTAGGCTCTTAAATGTTTATATTAAAGGTGACTAAATGTTTAATATAGTTGCATTAAATGCTGTATGAAAAAATGTAATTACGTTCCGATTTAGCACTTTGTGAAAAGTGAAATGACAAATCCCACATTACATCCTGTGTCTTTGGGCAGATATATGTGTGGTGGCATGGGATGGGAAATCCAGCACCAGCTGTTATTGACCAGGGTTGCATTTTATTAAATAACCCTTATGTGAAAATAACAATTTATAGCCTTGAAACTTTCAAATCTGTGGAGTGATTTCTGAATTCCTTCCTTGTGTCTCCATTCAGGGTATAAAATATTCAGTTCTATATGGAGTCAGTATATTGGAGAGGGCAGTATTTTGCCAGTTCCTGCCTTCTTTCTGTAAATGACAGCTTTTTCAAAATTAACACCTATTGGATAGTTCTTAGACATGTATTTCACTATGACATAAAGTAATATGCTCTGGTGGGGTTATGGTATTACCACTCTTCAGATTTACATAATTCTCCTCTTGCAAGAAAATCAAATGCTCTCTCAAAAAGTCCAAAATAATATTTTACTTTCATTGTTTTCAGCTTCCTCCAATTCCTTCCCCTTTTTCCTCACTTAAAATCATATCTTCATTGTCAACTATATATGTATATATATATATATATATATATATATGTTTATTAATTTTTAGGATGTGAGTACAGTTTTTGTCAGCTAAGTATCTATTTTATTTGTCTTCTCCTGGACAGGCAGAGTGTAAGCCAGCTCCTTCCATTAGCCGGGGTGCTGAAGTAAGGTTCAGGGGACCTGGTCAGCATTTGATTGACTCATCTGCACACATGTGCACACACCATCACACATGTCCCATATACTTCCTCCATTCCCCCTTGATAAGTTGAAGGCTATGCATTAACTCACCTCCATCCTAGAGGAAGAAACTTTTGCCGCCGGCCTTCTAATATCCTAAAGTGTTCAACCTGAGAAGTAAGAAAATCCTCAAATTTAACATCTGTCTTCAGTCACCTTTAGACCATCCCCCTTTATAACCTCCCTGCTAATAACTCAGCAGCCAGAACTGAAGGAACTAAGGAACTTGCTAAAGAGGAGAAGAAAACCCATGAAAGCTAGGCTTAGTTCCCTTTAACTCGGTCATTCTTCTTAAAAATAAAAGGAAAGGAAAGCAGAATTCTTCAGTATAACTGAAAGCCAGTCAAGACCCAGTCCATGACCCAGGTGCTAAAATAACCACCACCCCCTCCTGTTTAGAATGAGGCTAGAAAGGCAGTGGAAGAATTATGATGCATTTGGCTTTAGTGAAAACTGTTGTGTTTGAGGGCATTCCTATATAAAATTTAGCTATAAGACTTCTCATGCAGAGCATTTTAATTATGGTTAATTCTATTTTTAACACAAAGTGAAAAATAACATTAGAAAGTGTTGCCTAAATGACTGATTAGTTCAAAGACATCCCAAATGGGTGGTGATTTTAAATTCTCTTGTTGTATCAGGCACCAACCACTGTTTTTAGCATATGTGAAATGAGATGAGATGTGTCTGTCTCATTTACTTCTGCTTAACCCCTCCAGCAGATAATTGTTCTAATCACAAACTGCAGCAGTTTTTTTTAAGTGATCAAAATTCACATACCAAACCTGATAGAAAGAGCACCAAAAGGCTCTAGGGGTAGGGGGAGGATTACACATTATTTTCTAACCTGTGTATTTCCAAAAAATTTTTTTTTACTTTTTGTATTTCTCATATGCATCAAAAGACAAGCTGTTATCTCTGTACTTTATAAACAAACATTAAAGAGTCCTAATTAATTTTATAATTTAAAAAAACTTAACCCTCTACTAATCCAAGCGCTCATTTTGTAATTTATAGAAACAGTCCCAGAGAGATAAAGGGCCTTGCCAAAGGTCACAATTCTAGTTAATGACAAAAGTAAAACTAACTATAACCCTCATCTTCTGACTCCCAAAGTAGTGTTATTCTCTGCCTCACAGAATTGGAGCTTAATTTGTATATTCTTTGGGATGTTCATGAATACACTTTCATGTTCAGAAACAATGGGGCTTAAGAGTAAAATGCCCTTAAAATGAGGTGATTGCTTGACTCTTAGTAAAATCTGTCTTTTTTTCTTTCTTGCTATCCTGTTGATGTTCTAACATCTCTAAAGTCTTAGCTTGCAGTGAGTGACAGGATCTGAAAAGTTTCTGATGAATAATTCAGTCCTCATAAACAAAGTCAATAGCAGTATTAATTGGTAAGCACATGTTACAATATAGTGTAAGTTCCCTGTAGCTTATCGGAGAATACTTCACAGTTTATGGGAAGAAGCATTTTTTAAATATGGTGCATAGTGGAGATATAGAGAAATTAGATACACAAATGAATTTCACTGGAGGACAGAGCTAATAAGCTAACAAGAGGGAGTCAAGCACCATTTTGTATATTTAAGCATATATAGCCTCAGGGCCATGTTTTAACACAGATTATACATTCATGTTTAATTATTGAGAATGCTTACAGCTTGTCTTTATGAAGCCTTTCTAAGGAATTCAAGCTAAGGGATTTTAAATTGACGAGATTGAATTCCCATCTCATCTTTTAATTCTTTTTTTTTTTTTACTATTTTTATTAAAATCTAGGCATTCATCTTGCTGTTTGCTTAAGTACAAGCTTCATTTTAAACAAGATCAAATGCAAATTCATAGTAGATTTGCTTTAAATTAATGTTAAAAATCACATTAATTTCACATTTGTCCCTGGAAAAGTAAATACAGGAAATACTGTCACGATACACATGCAAAAGCTATGATATGAAGAAAGTGTCCTATAAAAAAAGAAACATATAGAAAACTATGAGGATATTTCATCAGATCTATTTCTAAATGTAGGAAAAATAGAATTCTACTTTGTAGGATTATAATCATACAGAAAAGAATATATAAAAGCTTATTTCCATATTATGAACAGTTTGCTAGTCTGTTGGGAAATATAAACAATACTGAGGTGGGAGAGTGTTGGACCATATCATAACAAAACTTAACAGGGAGAGTTCTAGGTGCATTTTTAATAGCATCCATTGTGCTTGATAGTGGTGAGTTTCTGCTCAGTTAGCAGACATCTTGGCCACTCTGAATACTCATGTCCTTCCAGGTCACCTTCCGGTTCAGCTGGAACCTCAGACTTAGGGGATGGCCTCCAGGGACTAATACCAAAACCCTTAAGAGATCCTTGAGAGTGTCACCTCTGGCTGGGGATGGGAATGATGGAGGCTGTGGGCAGAGTACAGGGAATGTTGTTCAGTCGCCAAGTTGTATCTGACTCTTTGCGACCCCATGGACTGTAGCATGCCAGGCTCCTCTGTCCTCCGCTATTTCCCAGAGTTTGCTGAAATTCATGTTCATTGAGTCAGTGATACTATCTAACCAGCTCATCCTCTGCCATGGCCCTAAATCTCTCCCCTAAACCACGCTTCTTTTATAAACAGTTTTAGTTTGCTTTTGGTCAGGACTGAAACATCAACCCCTTGTTTCACCTAAAAGTTTCCTGAGGCTCCTCTTTACTTGTCCTCACTGCCCTGTACCTGTTTTCTGAACTCTTGCCCGAATCTGCTCTCATCTCCATCATGGTCTCTGCTTTCTTGAGCTGACTTCCTAGCACAGGCTTCTTTACCCTGAACCCTTTCCCTAAGACCTGGAGCTAAAAACTCAGTCTCTTTCGTGGCTAGTAGTAAAGCCAGATACCCAGGCTGCCCTCTCCTGAACAGGATGATAGCATGAGCAAAACACAAGCAAATCCAGAAAAACCTAATAGTTCTTCTCACAGCCAAATCTTATAAATTAGAATATTCCCCTGCAATGGGAAGGGAATTACAAAGATCTCTCACAAGTTTCCCTAGTTATTATTTGCTGTACTTTTAGAATGTGGACTATTTTGCCTCATGTGCGTAGTCTTTCTCTTGTGCCTTTGAACCTGGTACACTTCAGACAGTAGCTTGCCATCTCAACCAACACTCAGAAAGAGAGCATAAAACCACAATACCCTAGCTGTTCCATTCATGAAACAAGGGAGAATTAATTTTTTTAAAAACAGCTAAAAAATGAGACAAAACATGGAATTCATTTCAGCAAACTTGAAGAAATGATAAAAACACATCAATCCATTTTAGCTATCAGTTCAGTTCAGTCTCTCAGTTGTGTCCAACTCTGCAACCCCATGGACTGCAGCACACCAGGCTTTGCTGTCCATCACCAACTCCCAGACCTTGCTCAAATTCATGTCCATCGAGTCAGTGATGCCATCCAACCATCTCATCCTCTATCATCCCCTTCTCCTCCCGCCTTCCAATCTTTCCCGGCATCAGGGTCTTTTCAAATGAGTCAGTTCTTTGCATCAGGTGGCCAAAGTATTGGAGTTTCAGCTTCAGTATCAGTCCTTCCAATGAATATTCAGGACTGATTTCCTTTAGAATTGACTGATTGGATCTTCTTGCAGTCCAAGGGACACTCAAAAGTCTTTGCCAACACCACAGTTCAAAAGCATCAATTCTTTGGGGCTCAGCTTTCTTTATAGTCCAACTCTCACATCCATACGTGACTACTAGAAAAACCATAGCTTTGACTAGACGGACATTTGTTGGCAAAGTAATGTCTCTGCTTTTTAGTATGCTGTCTAGGTTGGTCATAGCTTTTCTTCCAAGGAGCAAGCGTCTTAATTTCATGGCTGCAGTCACCATCTGTAGCAATTTTGGAGCCCCCCCCCAAAAAAAAGTCTGTCTCTGTTTCCACTGTTTCCCCATCTATTTGCCATGAAGTGATGGGACCAGATGCTATGATCTTAGTTTTCTGAATGTTGAGTTTTAAGCCAACTTTTTCACTCTCCTCTTTCACTTTCATCAAGAGACTCTTTAGTTCTTCTTTGCTTTCTGCCATAAGGGTGGTGTCATCTGCATATCTGAGGTTATTGATATTTCTTCCAGCAATCTTAATTCCAGCTTGTGCTTCATCCAGCCCAGCATTTTGCATGATGTACTCTGCATATAAGTTAAATAAGCAGGATGGCAATATACAGCCTTGACATACTCCTTTCCCAGTTTGGAACCAGTCTGTTGTTCCATGTCCAGTTCTAACTGTTGCTTCCTGACCTACATACAGATTTCTCAGGAGGCAGGTACAGTGGTCTGATATTCCCATCTCTAGGAATTTTCCACAGTTTATTGTGATGCACATAGTCAAAGGCTTTGGTGTAGTCAATAAAGCAGAAGTAGATGTTTTTCTGGAACTATCTTGCTTTTTGAATGGTCAAACGGATGTTGGCAATTTGATCTCTGGTTCCTCTGCCTTTTCTAAAACCAGCTTGAATATCTGGAAGTTCACAGTTCATGTACTGTTGAAGCCTGGCTTGGAGAATTTTGAGCATTACTTTCCTAGTGTGTGAGATGAGTGCAATTGTGCAATAGTTTGAGCATTCTCTGGCATTGCCTTTCTTTGGGATTGGAATGAAAACTGACCTTTTCCAGTCCTGGGGCCACTGCTGAGTTTTCCAAATTTGCTGGCATATTGAGTGCAGCACTTTCATAGCATCATCTTTCAGGATTTGAAATAGCTCAACTGGTATTCCGTCATCTCCACTAGTTTTTTTTGTAGTGATGCTTCCTAAGGCCCACTCGACTTCGCATTCCAGGATGTCTGGCTCTAGATGAATGGTCACATTATCATGGTTATGTGGGTCATGAAGATCTTTTTTGTATAGTTCTTCTGTGTATTCTTGCCACCTGTTCTTAATATCTTCTGCTTCTGTTAGGTCCATACCATTTCTGTCCTTTATTGTGCCCATCTTTGCATGAAATGTTCCTTTGGAATCTCTAATTTTCTTGAAGAGATCAACTAGTCTTTCCCATTCTGTTGTTTTCCTCTATTTCTTTGCGTTGATTACTGAGGAAGGCTTGCTTATCTCTCCTTGCTATTCTTTAGAACTCTGCATTCAAATGGGTATATCTTTCCTTTTCTCCTTTGCTTTTCGCTTCTCTTCTTTTCTCAGCTGTTTGTAAGGCCTCCTCAGACAACCATTTTGCCTTTTTGCATTTCTTTTTCTTGGGAATGATCTTGATCCCTGCTTCCTATAAAATGTCACGAACCTCCGTCCATAGTTCTTCAGGCACTCTGTCTATCAGTTCTAATCCCTTGAATCTATTTGTCACTTCCTCTGTATAATTGTAAGGGACTTAGTTTAAGTCATACCTGAATGGTCTATTGGTTTCCCCTACTTTCTTCAATTTAAGTCTGAATTTGGCAATAAGAAGTTCATGATCTGAGCCACAGTCAGCTCCCGGTCTTGTTTTTGCTGACTGTATAGAGCTTCTCCATCTTTGGCTGCAAAGAAAATAATCAGTCTGATTTCGGTATTGACCATATGGTGATGTCCATGTGTAGAGTCTTCTCTTGTGTTGTTGGAAGAGTATGTTTGCTATGACCAGTGCATTCTCTTGGCAAAACTCTGTTAGTCTTTGACCTGCTTTGTTTTGTACTCTAAGGCCAAATTTGCCTGTTACTCCAGGTATCTCTTGACTTCCTACTTTTGCATTCCAGTCCCCTATAAAGAAGAGGACATCTTTTTTGGGTATTAGTTCTAGGGGGTCTTGTAGGTCTTCATAGAACTGTTCAACTTCAGCTTCTTCAGCATTACTGGTTGGGGCATAGACTTAGATTACTGTGACATTGAATGATTTGCTTTGGAGACGAACAGAGTTCATTTTAGCTCTAAACATGCTATATTTGGTGCATTGTGAGGCTCCAGTAGGAATACCAGATCAGGCCTACAGTACAGTGCTCTTGAGGCTCCCCACAGGTGGTGCTAGAGGTAAAGAATATGCCTGTCAATGCAGGAGATGCAAGAGACACAGTTCAATCCCTCGGTTGGGAAGATTCCCTGGTGGAGGAAATGGCAACCCACTCCAGTATTCTTGCCTGGAAAATTCCACAGACAAAGGAGCCCAGCGGGCTTCAGCCCATGGGGTTGCAAAGAATCGGACACAACTGAGCACACACACACACCAGCTCTTTCAGTTTGTGAGCAAGGCTTCTGTAGTCTTGATCAAAACAGCAAGAATGACTTGGAGACACTTGATTTACCTTAATAGTTTCAAAACTATCATTTAATTTAGACTTCCTCTAGTTCAGATTGACTTCCTTCCCATTTACCTGGAAGAACTGTAGAATCAGAGAGATAATGTAATCCAACCACTCCATTTTACAAATAAGTAAATAAAGAATCTCTTAGGTTACATGACACAGCTCGGTTTTAGCAGATCACTTGACTCCTAGACCAGCATTCCTTCCATAAGTGATCAATGTGTAAACCAGAAATAATTTAAGTAAAATTTCTTTCTTTTTCAATTTTTGAAAATTAACACACATGAGTGTATACCCATTGTAAAATACCCAGTACAGAAATATAAAGTGAAGTCTACCTCCAAACATGTGCTGGCTAATCCATTCTCCTTTTCAGAAGTAGTCCCTCTGAGTCCTTTTAGAAAATTTTCTATGTATTTTCATACATAAGCATAAAAACTTAGGATTTAAAATCAAGTCATCTCGGGAACTATTTCTTAAGACCATGTTGGCATTAACACTTTGGGAAGGAGCTTCTGAGCTCCTTATTTTTTTATAAGACAAATCTGTGTCAATAGCAGTGGTTAACAGAGACATTTCATGGTTATGTGCCATTAAGCTCTATCATATTCTCAAGGTTAAAGGTGAATTTCAATGTGCAGTATTGGTTTTCTTGTTGGAAATACAGTCAGTTTTTAATGCCACCAACTCAGGTCCATGCCTCATGAGAGAAGAAAATGAATGACCCACCCCCAGAATACAAACAGATTTTCTTGACAGTTTGCTTGGCCCCCACCTCAGCAGAAACATGCCATGCTGTGAAAAGCAGGAAGTTGTGAGGACAACCTATACAATCCCATTAAAAATAATCATAATAGCTAATGAACATTCTGGTAATGCTGTTTTCCTTCTCACCTCCCTTAGCTCTTGTAACTTTCAAGCAACCAGTAAAACCGATGAGTGTAGCAGGATGAGATCTGAGCTCTGTTCGGTCACTTTCTTTCCTGCCCTCTTTCCCATCCAGCTTTTCCGTCTCTGATTGTATCTTCCTACTTATTTCTGACTATGCATGGAAGCAAGCCACATTATCTGAGTTGTCACTATTATTGAAGAGAGCTGGCCCAGTTCTTCATGAACTAGAGAGACTAGAGAGGACAGAAAAAGAGACCTGGCCTGGAAGCCCCAGGACCCAGCTTGCTGCCAGGCCTGGTATCTTCAGCTGTTTGACCCTGACCAAGTCCCTTCATTTCTCATTTACCCACAACTCTGAAATGAGAGTGAACGGAGGTGTTCTCTGAGGTCTCTTCCAGTTCAGGAATTCAGTTCCCTTCTATTGAAGTATCAGGAAGTGACGGACATACACCCACCTGTGTGCACAGTAGTCCTCCTTCTATGAGTCCCTATATGTGAACACACAGACCACACATTCAGCAACAAGAGGAAATGGCTTATTCATTGTCTCTGCTAGAAGATAAGCTATAGGTGCTGTTTATTTCCCCAAAGGACTTTATATATGAAATCCAAGGACTGTTAAATTTATCAAATGCGATAAGAGAAAATCTGTCAGCTGCTGCTGAGATAGCATCCTAGGAGCCAGGTCAGAGTACTGCATTTGCTCACCAGAATCAGGCCAGACCAGAAACCCGTCCTTTGGTTTGGTTTGATTCATTGTGAGTCAGCAGTGAGTTTGCACCTGTAGAAATCAAACTGTCAGATCAGATGGTTAAAGCTGATCCTTGAACTGATATTTCTAGAGTTGCAGCACTGAAGAATTGTAAGTTGCTCCGCAACAACGTCATCTCTAACAGCCAAGTTCTGCCAGGAGAGCTGGGCAGATCTCTTATAGGGTGAGAGCAGAGGTTCAGCAGGTCAGGTCTAATCTGCATCCAGGTTAGGAAACCAGGCTTCACTGAGATCGTAACAAGGGTACAAGAGCTTTCAGGGAGATGAACCAGAAGTCCAGGGGGTCTGGAGGCCTGGGTCTCAGTCTCTCTCCAGGGCAGCTGCTGAGCACCTTGGAGCTTTGGAAAAATCACCTGTTCTCTCTGGACCCCGGCTTCCTCACTTCTAAAATAGAAGGGTCAAGTAGGTGGTCCTATTTGCTGAAGAGTTTTATAGCTTCTGACATGCACCTGTTTGGTCACACACAGACCAAACAGAAAGTAGAAAACAAAAAACAACAGGTGTGCAATACCTTTCCACTGGTCCTTTCAGTTACACATTATCTTTTCAGACAAACAAGGAGCTTCTATTAAGGAAAGTCCCATTAGTCATATGTTATAGGTGCCAGGCACTTACAGAAACTCTCAGGCCATAGACATATCCACTCTTCCTTCATTCACCCTTTTATTCATTCTGTATACAGAGTAATTATATGTGTGCCTGTGAAGGAGAATCAGAAAAACAAGGGATGTTTCTACCTTTCAGGACACTTTAGACAGATTAAAAAAATAAAATAATCTCCTGAACTAGCAATTAAAAGAAACCAACAAGAGTTTCCCAAATAATTATGAGTATCTGGAACCCAAATTTTTTTCTCATACTATCATTAACCATGACTGGTTTCAGGGGAAAGTATTCTGTTCCATTGGAATTTCCATCATAGACAGAACCTGGATCTATCTGGGAGCACTGAATCAACTTTTGCATGAGGAATCCCAAACCTACCCATCATTCCATGTCTGGCAAGTGGGTTACTATTCCTTTAGAAGGTTGAGAGGATTGTTGGCACCTCTACCTTCCTCTGAAAACAAGGCTTAACAAATACAAACACACCAAGATACAGTTCTCGTAAGACCTTGGGCGTTTCCTTTCTAAAAGGAATTTAAGTTTCAACAGAGAAATTGAGAGGATTGTTGGCACCTCTACCTTCCTCTGAAAACAAGGCTTAACAAATACAAACACACCAAGATACAGTTCCCATAAGACCTTGGGCGTTTCCTTTCTAAAAGGAATTTAAGTTTCAACAGAGAACAAAGACTCAACACCCAAAACAAAGAGTTTCTAATGATAGAAGTTGGGACATTAGCCCATGAGAGACAGAAGGGCTGCTTTGGGGGCAGGAGGCTCTGTAGGGGCCCTTCAGATGCGTCCACCTGTGAGCACAGGTAAATGTAAGCCACGCTGGCAACCCACTCCAGTATTCTTGCCTGGAAAATCCCATGGACAGAGGAGCCTGGTAGGCTACAGTCTATGAGGTCACACAGAGTCAGACACGACTGAATGACATCACAGTGCAGTCCTGGCCTTCTAAGCCTTTTCAGAAACCCAAAGATGCTCCAAAGGGCAAGTTTCAGTTCTGCAGATAGGTTTATTTACTGCCAATATCTCCATCTCCAAACTTACTTCCCTCTTCACCAGAAATAAATCTTTTGGAAGCTTATGAAAATTAAGTATTAGGAAAATTCTGCCCTCATCCACAAGATTGCATCTACAAGTCCCAAACAAAATCACTTCCTTGACCTTCACATATACAAGGTCAAGGAAGGTCTGTGACTTGGAGAAGGGGTCTGGAAGAGTCAGGGCAGGTGTCTGGTCCCACTGGATTCCAACTAAAATGGAGGGTGTGCGTTGGGGTGGTCTCTTTCTTCTCAGTCCTTCCCTGAACTCACTAGTTCACGCTGCACTGCTCTTCCAGATCAATAAGTTATTGCTGAGAAATCATTTCATTACATGACGTAAATGTCTCCAGTGGAGCCATCCCCCTCCATAACCCCACTGTCCTTTCAGTCTGTGCCCCAGAATCCTTGTTCCACGTCCCAGAGAAATTCAGTTACCCTTGTCCTTTCCAGGGAAAAAAGCATTGATTGATATCTTAGCCCTGACATTTCACCCTCTTTTATCTCAGAATGCAGAAACCCCTTC
Organism: Odocoileus virginianus; assembly: GCF_023699985.2. NCBI lineage: Eukaryota > Metazoa > Chordata > Mammalia > Artiodactyla > Cervidae > Odocoileus > Odocoileus virginianus. The sequence goes on from NC_069677.1 coordinate 9,832,771, forward strand.
ACGTTTGTTGTGTTTTTTACTCAAGGTTAATAAAGATCCCCAGGCACATGCAGTTCCATGCTGCATTCTGAAGCCTGTAATTGTCCTTCCTTATAATTGGGGGAAAGGTTACTCTAATGAACCAGCTACTGATTCCCTTACCTATTCACTCTTTTATCAGTATACCTTTACCAGTAAATTCTTTGTTATCTAGGTCCTGAAATTTATTTCATTTTTTAAAGATTTAATTTTTTTTCTAAAATGGCTTCTTTTATCTTATATCAGACGGTGGTCTTTGCTTCTGCATACTTTATAATACAATTTGAACATAATAGAACATTCTAAAATAAAGCCAGGCAGGGATTTCATCCTAACCACTGTTAAATGCTGGGAGAGGCACATCATCTTTTTTAAAAAGATAGAAGGAGGGCTGGGATAGGGGAAGCTGGATCTCATAATTCAGCCAGTATATTCGAGGCTCCTGCTGCATGCTGAATGCTGGTCTAGGCTCTGAGGATACAGAAACAAGTAGGAAAGTATCCTGGTCCTCACAGAGATTCATATTCTGAGGAGTTCATTCATAACAACAGTAATTCAAAGCTAGCAATACCCCCTAAAGGCTGCTGGAAGCTTTGTAGCTTATTTCTATGACTGTCTATGGGATCTTAACTCTGTTTGGAAAGATATGTTTTAAATCCTGTTTTCTTGGGCCATTAGAAACACATGCTTGTCCCTAATCAATGTATACAGTTATGTGTAACTGTCATAGAGTAAAAAAGTGCCTCTAGACAGCTTTTGAAGGGATAGGCAAAGAAATCTGTTTTGATGGCTTGAAAAGAAATGGAAGAGTTTTAGGGAAAACTACCAAGCTCCAAAAGCATTCAGATCTGCTAGTGTTCAGACATGGGATTAGGCAGAGGGAAAAGCCTTCTAGCAAGAGGGAACCAGGGCCATGTAGGCATGGAGACCCCACTGAAGGAGTTAGTGAGATGGAAGCCAGGCTGCAGGCATTTGTTAATATGCCTGCTGAGTGAAGGTGGAGGAGGAGGTGTGGAGGCGGGGAGTTGTGGTGGAAGCAGATGCTGAAATATAGAACCCTGAAACTGGCTTGTTCTCAGAGTCATCTGACCCAACCTCCTGCTTCCAAGGACATCCCGCCTGTACCGTGTCTGACCAGCTGCTCTTTCAGCTCTCCAAGGATGGATATTCCACAACCTACCCTGTCGTCTGTTCCAGAACCACATCTCCCTGGCACTTAGAAGTTTTTGCTTTTAAAGAATGGAGGCAGGAGAGAGGTGGTCCAAAGATGGGGAGACAGAGCAAATCAGGGCAGAGGACATGGCAGGGGAGCTGGAGGTGGGAACCGTCTTCTCACATCACCCTCCTTCACACTCCAGGGCGGTGGGAACAGTGGAAGGGGGAGCCCGCCATCTGGAACCACCCTCACAGAAGCCCTGGTTGGCAGAGTGAAGGTTCCTATTCCTCTCCAAGAAAGCGATAGGAATCTAGACATTCGCTGCCTCTCATGTCTTCAGTACCCTTTTGCATTCTATGCGCTCTGTCCAAGTCATTACTTTTCAAACCATTTCTTGGATGCAGAGAAATCTTGGGTAGTCCAAGTGGCCTTAGATCCAAGTAAAGGACGTGAGGTCCAAGTGGACATAGATCCAAGTAAAGGACATCAGCAAGCCCTACTCCATTCAGACTTTTCCATCTGCCTCCACCCTCTCAGTCACACTCCTGGAAGCAAACCAGAAAGTTCATCCAACAAAAATCACTATCTGAAAGCCTGAGCGCTTTTTTATTCTCCCTCCGTTTTAAAGACACAGTGTGTCTGGTCTGATCTTTCTCCATTTGTAGTCCTCTGGCTTTCGTGGCTCTGCAACACAGGCCTGTCAGAGCCGGAAGGCAAGCAGAGGCAGGATGGCTGCAGACGCAGAGCAGAGGCAGCTGCTGGCGTGGGAGCAATGGTCCATGGCCGTCACAGCCCGCACTGGGGTCCTGGTGTGCTGTAGAGGCTTCACCTTCCCCTGTTCCTCGGCTTCCTGGAGGCGGCCCCCTTCCCTTGGGCCTCCCCTTGGCCTTGAGTCTCATTGCAGTCCCTGCCCTCCCTGTCCTCTCCTCCCAGCCCAGGCTGCACGGAAGCCCTTGACTCCCTTTCATTCTGTGGAAGAGCAGAGTCTCTGCCTGTTGGAATCTGGTCCACCCTGAGGATGGTTTTTGGCTGAAATGGCTGCAGTTGAGCAAAGAAGTTCTGACTGTCAGCGTGAATGAGTTCTCCAGCAGGCTTTGGCAGGTTCCCTGCCTCTGGGGTTCTAAGTAAGAGAAGGGGCCGGGACCGTCCCAAAGGACTAAGGATAGACCAGATGATCTCTTGCGATTCCTCCCAGAATCTGACTTTTAAATAGCAACACTAAGATCCAGTTAACACACAGGTTCCCTGCCAGCAGGTGCCTCTCCTCATGTGACACCGCATGCACCTGGGAAGATGTTCTCCTAGCATGAGACACAGTGCAAAAATTCTGTGCGACCCCAGAGACGGCAGCCCACCAGGCTCCTCCATCCCTGGGACTCTCCAGGCAAGAACACTGGAGTGGGTTGCCATTTCCTTCTCCAATGCATGAAAGCGAAAAGTGAAAGTGAAGTCGCTCAGTCGTGTCCGACTCTTTGCGACCCCATGGTCTGTAGCCTACCAGGCTCCTCCGTGCATGAGATTTTCCAGGCAAGAGTACTGGAGTGGGTTGCCATTTCCTTCTCCAGCAAAAATAGGTGCAGGGAGGAGGCTTAAAATCTGCCCACCCTGAACCTTCATGCCTGGGGATGTGTGTAACTGCTGACCTGGCTCTTCGACCTGGTGGGTCTATGCAACTGTCCAAATGTGAGGATGTGTGATAAATTCCCCTCCAACACTCATCACAACTTCTGAGTGTTCTGTGCTTTTTAAAATAATTCTTACCATGTAAATATGTTACATTTTAATAAAAAGATTTTTTTTGCATTTTACTTTTGTAATATTTGGGGTTTTATAGATTTTTATTTTATTGCCAAGTATACTTTTGTAAGGGAATGTTGAAGTTTTGAGTATTTTTATTCTTTTCAAACTATAGTTAATGTCAACTGTAAGCACTGATAAATATTATTCATATGTGATTTTCCTTCCTCTCCATCGGGTCTTTTTAAGGAACTGTGTTTTGGCATAGCGTTTTATTTAAAGCTCTGCTTCATTTTACACATTGTGAATACTGAAGACTCTGAAAAATAAAGATGCATTTAAAATCTCTGTGCTGTTACATTTTAGAAATGGTAATGTGCATTGCTTTGCCAAAGTGGTAATTAAATGTTTAATGGTTTAGAACTCCTAGTTCAGAATGGGGGTTCTAGTCATTACTCACAGTACGGAGCCTCTGAGTCAGCCCCCACTTCTTGGGAGAATGCACACAAGAATGGTGATTTCCTGCTCAGTTTGGAAATATGGTTATGTTGACGTTGTAGTTACTGTGCTGTGGTTTTGAAATAAATGTGTGTTGAAAGCACTTGTGATAACATGGTCCGCATTTTGTTTTTAATCAAACTCCAAATGGCAGTAGAAGTGGAGCCAAAGCTCCCTAAGTGTTTGGGCAGCGAGATGTGGTGGCAAAAAAAAAAACACAAAAACACAAAAACATGAGTTTGGGAGCAGGACAGGCTGGGCCAAATCCTTCACTGACGATCCCTGAGACTTTGGGAATTCCTTCAGCACTTTTGGAGCTCCTGTGTTCTCATCCATCAAAAAAAGAGAGAGAGAGAGCCAAAGTAAAAGAGGGGGTTACTTATACATTTTGTGATAGTGGGATAAAGTGATGAACCTAAGGGACCTGGCACATTTGGATTGCCTGATACGTGTCATTTGCTTTCTTCCTTTCCTTCCTTCTTATATCCCTCTCAGAGTCTTCATTAAAAAAAAAAAAAATCAGTATTTGAAATTAAAAATGTATTGACCTTCTGAGTAAGATGATAGTTATGAAATCCTTACATGTTTAATACTGTCTCTAATTTGTTATAGGAGTTAATTCCCAAAAATGTTCATCACAACTGGATTGAAACAGTATTTAGGAAGTGTGGCAATGTTTGCATAAGCACACTGCATTAAAAGGCTATTGGCGATCTAAAGGGATTTGCCTTTGCAGCATTTAAAACAAACGAACAAGCAGCAAAAGCTATGAAGATAGGTTCGGAGTCACCACAAAAACATGGAAGCACTTTAATAGTTTCAAAGCAAGCACATCCCAGGTTAGGTGGTGAGGAGACTGTTCTTGGAAAGACTTGGAATCATACATATCCTTTAGCCTTTTGAAGGAAAGGTTTTCTTAGCCTTCCTGGAGTAATTATCAAATATTAATAGTCCTGTTCTCTTCTTGAAGGTTCCAAAGTCTTCATTTTTTGAAATATGGAGAAGTATCATGCTTTCTTTACATCTTGCTATAAATGATTTTAGCATAGAACAGATCATAACTATATTTTTGTTTTATATCCTTAACATATCATGGACATTTTCCCATGACAAGGGAAGCTTTTATAATTTATTTAATTTTATTGTTGGACATTAAGGCTGTTTCTGGGGGTGTTGTTACATATTTATCCTCCTTATACTCTGAATATTTTCTTAGGAAAGATACCTAGAAGGAGAATTGCTTGGTTCAGTTATGAAGACTTTTAACTCCTGACAGGTATTCCCATGGGCTTCCCAGGTGGTGCTAGTGATAAAGAACCTGCCTGCCAATGCAGGAGAAATAAGAGATTCATATTTGATTCCTGGGTCAGGAAAATATCCTGAAAGAGGTCTTGGCAACTCACTCCAGTATTTTTGTCTGGAGAATCCCATGGATAGAGGAGCCTGGTGGGCTGAAGTCTTTGGGGTCACAAGAGTTGGACACGACTCAGTAACTAAACAACAATGGAAAAAACTGTTTCTTCTCTACACTCACTTGTGACACCAAATGTGTGGGTTTCTCCACACCAAGCAATTCTCTAATTCTCAGCAGTCACCAACAGTTGAACTCAACTCTGACACTAACTGCTTGGAATGGGGTAAACCCCACAAGTTAAGGGCTCAATCTCACAGGAGTTTCCCTCTCTTCCCTCCTCTTTAAGACTCCAGTTACAAGTCCAAGTTGTCACCTCTGCTTCTTACCCTTGAAAGGATGTAAATCACAGGTTCCCCAACCAAAAAATGGGCAGAAGATCTAAACAGACATCTCTCCAAAGAAGGCATACAACAGACACTTGAAGAGACATTCAACATCCCTAATTATTAGGGAAATGCATATCAAAATTACAATGAGGTATCAAGCCACAACAGTCAGAATGGCATCATCAAAAAGTCTACAAATGATAAATACTGAAGAGAATGTGTAGAACAGGAAACTCTCCTACACTGTTGGTGGAAATGTAAATCGATGCAGCCAATATAGAAAACGGTAAGGAGGTTCCTTTAAAAAAAAAACTAACTAAAAATAGTTATGATATGATTCAGCAATCCTACTCCTAGGCATATCTGGAAAAGATTAAAATTCCTATTTGAAAAGATATATGCACCCTGCTGTTCATAGCAGCACTATTTGCAATAACCAAGACATGGAAGCATCCTAAATGTTCATCAGTAGATGATTTGTTTAAGATGTGGTGTGTGTATATGTATTCACATACATAATGGAATATTACTGAGCCATAAAAGAGAATGAAATATTGCCATTTGCAGCAACCAGACCTACAGATTATCATCCTAAGTGAAGTCAGACAAAGGTAAGTGTTATATGATATCACTTATATGTGAAATCTAAAAAATAATATGAATGAATTTATTTACAAAACAGAAACAGACTCACAGCCATAGGAAAAAAACTTTGGTTATCAAAGGGGAAAGGGAGGCAGGGATAAATTAGGAGTTTGGGATTAACAAATACATACCACTATCTCTAAAATAGCTAAATAATTAGGAAATAATTAGCACAAGGAACTATATTTGATATCTTGTAATAACCTATGATGGAAAATAATCTGAAAAAGATTATGTTTATAAATATAAAAATGTTATATATGTGTGTGTGTGTGTGTGTAACGGAATCACTGTGCTATACACCTAAAACTAACACAATATTGTAAATCAACTATAGTTCAATTAAAAAAGAAAATCATGGGTTTCCATAACCCTCCTCAAGTTTGATAATTTGCTAGAACAGCTCACAGAACTCAGGAAAACAGTTTCTGTACCAGATTGCTACATTGTTATAAAAGAATGCAACTCAGGAACAGCCACTAGGAGAGATGAGTGGGCCAGGGCATGGAGAAGGGGCACAGAGCTTCCATGACCTCTCGAAGCATACTGTCCTCTCAGCACCTCTTGAGTGTTCACCAGCACAGAAGTGTGTCTTCTCAAAACCTTTGGTTAGAGGTTTTGTTTTGTGTTTTTATGGAGGCTTCATTACAGGCACAATTGAGTACATCATTAGCCCTTAGTGATTAACTTAACCTTCCCAGGAGGTTGGGGCCAATGGGCCAGTCCTCTAATCAGCTGGTTGGTTCACCTGGCAACCCCCTCCCCCCATTCAGAGGCTATTCAGGAGCCCCCAGCCCATAGCCATCCATACCATACAAAAGACATGTCCTTCAGAGATTCCAAGGGTTTTGGGGGGGTGTGTATCAGGAAGCAGGGGCAGAGACTAAATTCTGTTTCTTCCTGTGTCACAAGCCCCATTAAGGTCCACCAGCAAATGAGTTAATTTCAGGGATTCTGCTCAGGTGGAAAAAATAACAAGGAGAGGCGACAGGGGGCCGATCTTCTTTTCTGTTCTTTCTTCACTTCTCATAAACCACACACCTTGGCATGGGCCCTGATTCAACCCGTTAGTTGTTTCTTCCATTAAAACACTGGACCTGATGATCTTTAAAGGCCTGATCAATTCTGAATTCCAGCAAGTAAGAGGCAACAAGAAAGCAGTGCGGGAAGGTATTGGGCTGCACCCCGCAGGCCTGCAAACCCAGTGCTTGTCCAGCTTCAAGACTGAAGAAAAGGCCCAGAGGCAGCAACAGAGTCATCAGTGGTTTAATGGGTGGGGGAGCTTACATGTCTGAAGCAAGGTCCTGGAGCAAGACCCCACTGTGTTTGTGGCAGACAGCAGGCAGGACTTGGCGGTGGGCGGGCAGATTACTAGTTAAAGGGGAATTGAAGTCAAGTTGGCCCATGGTTACCTGGGAAACCAGCTGGGGAGCACGCCCCGTACTGCCCCTTTGATAAGCTGTCAGGTGTGGGTTCTGATCTAAAGACTAGAACAATCATTACCTGGGGCCAGGAGGCAAGAATGTAGGAAGGTCAGTCATGTGAGTGGGGAGTGAGTGAAGCAGGCGCTGGTCGAGCAGGGGATGAGAGCGAGCAAGAGAACAGCCATCTTGGGTAGCCTGATCATACAGAAGGGGTGGTGGAAAGGGGGGAAGTTCTCAAGTATAAATAAATGGAGATGGAAAGGCCCTATATGGGAGACTTTTGTTTTTTCCAGAAGTGGTATCTTACAGAACTGTTTCATGTGTAATTTACTGGGCTAGTATCATTTGTTCCCCAAAGAAAACTAGGGTATATTTTGAGATTTTGTCAACAAAGCAAATTTTGAGAAGCTCAGAATCATATTTTGCATATTTCTATATTTGCCACCATATCAGTAAACTAATGATGTTGTGGCCATCAAGCCAGCGGCCACTGCAGCTGCCCCCAGTTGTGTACTTTGAGGGGATTCAAGATGGAGAAAATTGAGATACTGGCCCTAGATAGTTAAGGGGCATATCAAAGGAATGATTTCAATAAGCCCAGAATCTTGCATCTTCTCATACACAGAAAAACTCTAAATTCATTAACTTTAGACGTCTGATTTTCTTTAATTAATGGTAATCTTTTGACTAGGGCTTCTCCAGTGACTCAGCAGTAAAGAATCCGCAGTAAAGAACCCAGGTTCTATCCCTGGGTTGAGAAGTTCCCCTGGAGGAGGAAATTGCAACCCACTCCAATGTTCTTGCCTGGGAAATCCCATGGACAGAGGAGCCTAGCAGGCTACAGTCCATGGGGTCATAAGAGTAGGACCCAACTTAGTGACTAAACAACAACAATCTTGACTATCTGGGTTTTGTTGCAAAACTCCTGTATATCCTGGCTCCTCCCTTACATCTTCGGAGCTGTCCTTTGAAGCTATCTGAGAGACTGTCTTCCAGGCTTATGTCTCCAGAAGTTTCACCAAATAAAACATAATTCTCAACCTTTTACAGTGTGCATTTTTCAGTTGACACATATTTACTTTGACATCCCAGTGACTCAGATTGCAAAGACAAACCTAACTCCCATGCTTAGCTCAGTAACAATGATAACAATTTTGGGTGCTTGCTAAGTGCCTGATCCTGTTGTAAGCACTTTCCAGGCTTCAGCCCTCATAGCAAACCCAGGGTAGGTTCTATTATTAGCTCCATTTTGCATAAGAAGAACAAATTGCCCAAGGTCAAATAGGTGATGAGCCAGCCTTGTATTTGAGCTCAGTTTGTGGCTACAGAGCTCTGGGTTCCAAACAGGAGGCAGTAGGTCCTGGGTAAGGCTGTGTCTCATACACACACACACACACACACACACATACACATACACACACGAGTAAAGGAGCTTTCCTAAGAGCAGTGTATTTGTGTGGCCAGCCTTTGTACAAGGCCCTGTTCTAGAGTCAATTTACTCTTCACAACAGACCTGCAAGGTTAAGCATCACTATTCCTACCTCATATATCACAGTAAATGCTGGGTCTAGAATTCAAAAGTCCAGGGTCATCATGGTTAGGCTGGAACCTGGGACCTACACTAGAGTGCTTGGCCCTGGTCACACACCTCCTCAGGCAATGGAATACAAAGAAATTATAAGGGATTAAACATAACTGCACAGAGCACAGGTGGGACAAATTATGGACAACAAGATACACAAAAGGCCACAAACCAACTGCCATTTCTGAGGTCCCAAGAGCAAAAGCAGGGTATGCTGTCCATGATCCCTGCTCATGGCATCACCAAGAGGGTGGGCAGACCACCTAAGCTATGTCTCCTGCCCATCCCATGGACCCACCTGTTGTTAACCCCTTTAAGGACCCAAGCTGTTCCTGTCCCAGAGTGCACAAGGGCACCTGTTACTTGTTTTCACTGCCTTGTGCTGCAGCACAAACCCCAATAAAGCCTTGCATGGAGTTCTCATCTGGCCTCAATTTCTAGTAACTAAAGAAAGAGTGCAGGGGCCCATGTTAGTGTCAATCCCTCTGTGTCAGGGGCCTTCAGACCAGGGCACATGAGCACAAGAATTTCACAGAGTGATGGATTTAAGGAAACCAAGTACTCCCTTTCCTCAAACCATCAGAGAGAGCACCTGCCAACTCAAGGTCAGGGCTGAAACCAGTGAGAGGCAGTAAAGGTGGCAGGACCTGACTTCTCCCACGTGATGCATGCATGTCAGGGCTGCAGCCTTACCTAACTGTATCTCAGAATGTTTGAGATTGCAGTGAAGCACGGGGCTTTGGAAGCTCCTCCTCTCTGTCTCTTCCCCACTCTCAGCTGGAGGAAGAGCTTTGAGAGAGTCCTTTGTCACCCAGCCCTCCCTGTGGGCAAAATCCAGAGCATTTTAACGAGGGGGAGGAAGGCGTTTCCCTGTGTACTTCAGATAGCTAAATACCTGCTGCCTCTTTAACACCCTTCCCTCCACCTGCCCTGTCAACCATATCCCATCCCTAGGCAATCACTGATCTGCCTTCTGCCATTTCAGATGTTTCATTTTCTAGAATTGTATGTACATGGAACAATACAGTAGATATTCTTTCTTTTTCTCTGGTTCCTTCTACTCATTCATTCATTTGCTTCAGACATCAATATTTTGCTCCTTCTGATTGCTGTATGTATCTATTGTATGAATATGGCACAATTTGTTTATCCCTTCACCTGGTAATGGATATTTAGACTGTATCTGGGTTTTGGCCCCTACAAATACAAGTGCTATGAATATTTGTGTCTTTGTATGGAAGTATACTTTCCTGTCTCTTCGGTCAATACTTAGGAGTGGAATGACTGGATTATACAGTAAATATATGTTTATTTAAGAAGCTGCCAAACTATTTTCTGAAGTGGTTGTCCCATTTTACATTCTGCCAGCGTATAGGAGAGTTTCCCTTATTCCACATCTTCGTCACACTTGGTATGATCAGTCTTTCTCAATTTTAGCCATTTTAATAGTTGTTATGGTACCTCACTGTGGTTTTAATTCACATTTTTTTCTAATGGCAAATGGCATGTTTCCACATGTTTATTTGGAATTCATAATTTTTTTCTGGTGAAAGGTCTTTCAAGACTTTTGCACATTTATTCTTGGGTTCTTTGTTTTCTTGTTACCGCACCTTGATAGTTCTTTATATGTTCTGGATTTACCAGTGTTTTCTCCTCACCAGTGCATTATCTCCTTTTTTTCCCTTTGGCCACACCACATGGCTTATGGGATCTTAGTTCCCTGGCCAGAGTTTGCACCCAAGCCTTAGGCAGTGAAAGCATGGAGTCCTACACTACATCACCAGGGAATTCTCAGCCCAGTGGATTATCTTTTAACTCTTTTAACAGGGTCTTTCAAAGAGAAGTTCTTTCTTTTAATGAAGTATGATTTAGCAGTTTTCTTTTATGGACTGTGCTTTGAGTGTCACATAAAATCCTTGCCTACCCCAAGCTCATGAAGATTTTCTCCTATTCTTTCTTCTAAACATTTTATTGCTTTTTATTAAATTTTGTCAAAAACAATACCAAATACCATAAATCCATACTCATCTCTTACATTGATGCATTACTTGATTACAAGCAAACGATGAATATCATCGCTTCCTTGTTATCATTGCCAACTTCTCTATTGTTCTAAATTCCTACCATAGATTTCAATGTCCACATTTTTCCAGGAGTATGTTGTGGATTCTTCTGTAAATAACACACTTGACAATAATTATTGATCCATGCTTTGTAAGCCCTAACACACTCACTCTGCCTCTCTGCTGTTAATCTTCCTCATTCTAGTGATAAATTCTAAACTGCTGCCCTCTAAAATTTAACTTTAACTTTACATTTAATAATTGTCAAAATTCAAGTATCTCTATGTTTGATGTTAATAATAATCATGATATCTTGATCCCAAATAATTTTTAACTTATACATTTTAAAAATTAACCTTTCTTTTCACAGATATGTTTTGGTTGCAAAGAAGTATGATAGTGCAAACAATAAAGGACTTTCAAGCTTAAAAAATATCACATTAGGGTGAAATTCTGTGGGAATATATAATATTCTGTGGGAATATACCCATTCAAAGGGAAAAAGGAACAATGAAAAATTTCCAGTCATTAAAGTAGAGCTTTTCCTGTATTTTTTAAAAAATACTTTGTTTTTTAGATGCTATTGTTAAGTCACTTTAGTCATGTCTGACTTTCTGTGACCCCATGGACTGTAGACCGCCAGGCTCCTCTGTCCATGGGATCTCTAGGCAAGAATACTGGAGTGGGTTGCCATGCCCTCCTCCAGGGGGTCTTTCCCACCTAGGGATCGAGCACACATCTCTTATGTCTCAGACATAAAGACATTCAGAGAATGGTTCCTTGTTGGCAGGAGGGTTCTTTACCACAAGCACCACCTGGGAAGCCCTTAGATGCTATTAGTTACATTTAAAAGAATGGTTTTATTTTTAAATGGCAGTATTTGCAATATGCCAGAAATTACATCCTTTGCAGCTCTTTAAGCTGTGATGAAAAATTTTAGATGTCAATGTAAAAATCATAAGGGTGTAACTAAAGTTTTCAAAATTCTTTCAGAAAGTATGTGTGTTGTTGTTGTTTTTTTTTAAAGGCAACGCTACCACTAAAACTTATAGCCACTGTGCCACCTCTCACAAAAGAACTAGTAGTGGACGCCAGTACTGGCTGAGTTCTGGGCATGCTCCTGGGAGAGGGAGACGCCATGCTCAGAAAGTGGATTTACCTTGGCACATTGACTGTTCCTGGAGGGGCCCGGGCAGCAACCAAACATCTCAAACTCCTCTTTTCTCTGAAAGGAAATTTAAAGGTGAAGATCACAGGCCAAGTCAGTCTTATACCCTGTAGGTGGAGAATCTCCTCAGCACGGTACTTGGGAGGAGGCGGGAGGCAGAAGAGAACAACAGCTGGAGAGTGGAGTGTGCCCCTCCAGTTGTGAGACTCCCACCCCCTCAACTAGCTTAGCCACTTTCTCTGGAATGCTGTCTGCTCCTTTCTTCTATTGAGGTTAGCCTTAACTATAAGGCAGTGTCAACCAGTCACACTGAAGCTGGATTCTGCTCATCCAGTTAAGACAATGGAGGCCCAGGAAACCCTGGATATTAAGCAGACATGGTTTGATGACAAAAAAGGAACAGGAGTGGTGGGGGCCCTCAAAGGGGTCTGACCAGGTACCTGGGGGACAGGACCACAGTGAGGGGCAGAGAGAAGGGAGCACCTCGGAGATGAAGGGGCACTGAAATCACCTTGATTGATCTTCTTTCCCCCTCAAATAAGCCCAAGCACTAAAACTGACGAACTTCCTCTAAAAGAGAAAGACAGATAAAATTAGAATGTATGAAGTGAGGTACCTTAAGTTGGACAATCTATCAAATTTTAAATGTGTACACTCATTGAATAATTCTATTTTTAGGAATTCATTTTGCCATTATAGTTGTACCTATACAACGATAGTCTTTGCAACACTCTCTATAACAAAAGACTGAAAATACCCTAAAGTCTATCATTAGGGGTTAGGTTAAATAAATGTGGTGTAATTGTTAGGGAAAAAAGACAGCCAGGAAGCAGTCTGCAAGAAGATGGGCAAATGGACAGGTTTGTGGTGAGCAGTGTGTGCTGGCAGCCTCGTATGTCATCCAGAGCACACACTGTGGCAAATGCTGAGATCAATATTGTATTGGCTCAAAACTGAGGCCACAGCCAGATATCACCATCTCAAAACAAAACATCTGGGATTTTAGGAATTAATCTAAAATCTCATCACAAAGAATGTAATTATTCTTATAATTTTGCTATTAAGATTATGTTGATTAAGTTAAATGATTAATATTGCATATTTAAATTTTAAACTTGACATCACAGTGCAGGAAGAATATTAATAATTGCTCGGTGTGGTCAACTGCAGTTTTGTGGTGGTAAATAGATGCTCACTTCACTGAGAACAGTAGAGAAACCAGGAATGGTTTTGGATATTATATTTTCCTGGACTTTTTTTTTTCTCCATTCCTTTTATGTTCTGTATTATGTCTAGATTAAAGGTGATTTGCTATGGATATTATACACACTTTGGTAATATTTTCTGCCTACAAAATGTTGAAGTCGAAAAACTGACATTCTTTTCTAAAAATCCATTTTGATAAGATGTGAACTCCCAAATAGACTTTATTCTTGAAAGGCTCATAGCCAAAATGGAATTAAATACCAACATTTAAACATAATGGTTAAAGATTATTTTGTTTAACATAATGAACGATAGATACCAAGCCAGTTGGCAAATATTAGAATTATGATTTAATCAAACCTCTATTATTCTGCCCTGTATTATTTTAAATTAATGGGCTTCCCAGGTGGTACAGTGGTGAAGAATTCGCCTGTCAATGCAGGAGATGCAAGAGACACAGGTTTCAATCCCTGGCTTGGGACGATTCCCTGGAAGAGGAAATTGCAACCCAGTCCAGCATTCTTACCTGGAAAATTCCATGGACAGAGGAGACTGGCGGGCTACAGTCCAGGGGGTCGCAAAGAATTGGACAGGACTGAATGAGAACACAGCTCACAAAGACTATAATGTTCTTCCTAAAGTTATCTAGCTACCATTGTCTCTCAATATTCTTTTAAACTCTCAGTCTTGTTCCCTATTCATTTGCTAATTTTAAAGGGCTTAATTGTGTTTGAACATAAAATTAGCAGCTTTCACAATCATTATTATTGGGGCATTTTACTCTTACAGTAATAAATATGCATATATAGTTCAACGGACTAATTGAATTTCAACACATGAAGTATAGAGATTTCACTTCAAGATTCATCTAGACATTTATAGTGAGTGTGATCTATTAACAATAAATCTAAATGGTGTGCCCTGTGCATGTCACCAGAGTTGACAAGCTGAATTGATATAATAGTAACCTATTAACCACAGCTGTAGCTCAGGCACAAGCTCGGGTGCTTTAACAGATGAAAAAGTACACATTTATGTTATTGAATGCAAGTCCGTGTGCCTGCTGCACAGCGAGGCCAAACAATATCAGAACGTTGGAATTTGGAGCAGAGAAAGGTTTACTGCAAGGCTCCCAAAGGAGATGGGTGGCTCATGCCTTAAAACCCCCAAACTCCCTCAAAGCTTTCAGCAAAGCCCTTTTCTAGGAAAGGTGGCGGAGGGGCGTGGTTAGTTGTAGCAAACATCTTGATGTCAGATCCTTTGTTCTGCAGGTCAGCCACCGTCAGGTAATGATGTTCCTATAAATCTCCACCAAGCAAACGTTACTCTCTGTTCTGACAAGAAAGGACAAGGTCCCAAGACTCAACTTTCACCCTCCAAGGTCCAGTTCTGGTTAAGAGGAGGGGGTCCTTGTGCCTGCCGGTTACCCCGCCGGGGAGCACTTGTCCAGCACCCAGTCTGGGTCCTCCCACCAGTGCCCAGGCCCTGCTGAAGAGGCAGATCTCAGCTGGCTGATAATGGGCATGTGCTCCACCCATGTTACAAAACTTCCAAAAACTGAGGCTGAAGGTCAATTTACAGATTTTTGGCTGAATATCAAGTTCCCTTGGACAGCAAGGAGATCAAACCAGTCAATCCTAAAGGAAATCAACACTGAATATTCATTGGAAGGACTGATGCTGAAGCTGAAGCTCCAACACTTTGGCTACCTGATGTGAAAAGCAGACTCATTGGAAAAGACCCTGACGCCAGGAAAGCCTAAGGGCAGAAGGGGTGACAGAAGATGAGATGGTTAAATAGCATTGCTGACTCAGTGGACATGAGTTTGAGCAAACTCCAGGAGATAGTGAAGGACAGGGAAGCCTGGCGTTCTGCAGTTCATGGGGTCACAAAGAGTCTGACATGACTCAGTGACTAAACAACAAAAAACAAGGTCAAAGGCAAGCTTTGGTGATGTACAAACACACATTATATACATGTGTATCCATCGTCTACCTTCATCTGCCTCAGGGAAGGGGAACTTGGAGCCCAGGAATCAAGAATGGCAGACTCTGAGGAAGATACTTCCCCAGGTTCCTGCATGAGGACAGTGGGTTCAGGGTAGCTGGTTTCTCCTGAATGTGACCCAGCGCCAAGTAGCACAGCACACTCTGAGACAAGTTAGAGATCCCAGAGACAGGGCCCACGCAACACGGGAACACATGGCTAGCATCAGAAAGGAAAAAGTACCATGTGCAAGAATTTTTCCCAAAGCTCTAGGAATCACAGAAGTTGGTAGGGACCCTTGGCCCAACACTGACATTACACAGACCAGAAAACTGAAACCAAAGAGGGAAGAGATTTGCTGAGATCACACAGGTGGTGAGAGGTAAAGCTGGAGACAAGAGTCCTTGACAGTCTGTCCAACATCCATTCTCCCACACAATGAATAAGCAGAATAGGTACTAGAGGAATAGAGCCTGTCCATTGCCAGATGTCAAAGCAAGTTTGGTCAGTATCCTCTCTCTCCAGGTGACATGTGCTAAGTTAAACTAGAATTTAACTTTGAATATAGAGGCTTAAATTGTGCTGTCTGACTTTGTAACCAGGACTTGGAATCTAGCCTCTAGTGGGGGAAGCCCAGGTACTTGCCCAGGTGTATCGCCTCCTGTCAAGAACACCTGCCTGACCATGTGGGAAGATAATCTCTTTGCATTGTTAATGGGCTCCTAACCTTGGCTGCTTAAGGCAAGGACTGGGCTATGAGACAAGAACTCTGTACTCGGGGTCCCAATAACTGTCCACCACATGGCCAGTGTCTGCCACCAGAGAGAGGAGGCCAGTTTTTGTTCTAAATCTCATCCATCCTAATAGGAAGAAGGTGCCCAGCTCTATTTCTTCCTCCTGGAGAAATGAATCAACCCCTCTCTTAGGCTCCTACCTTAACCCCACCTTCCCTGATACTTTATTCTTCTAACTTCTGATTCCTTCTGAAATTGAGTGCTCAGGTTTGACCCACATCCTCTCTACTAGATGATTGCTGTTCCTTCATCTGCTTTCTGTCTTCGTATATTATGATTTGGGATTACAGATATATCCTAGTTTTATTGAAAATAGTGACAGAGCTTTTGTTTTCTGTTCTCTTTGATTTTGGAGTGATGTTGAGATACCACCATTTATTTACATTCCCCAAGTCTCTGCTTTGTTTTTCAACATAACTATTAATTGTATTTTTTGGTTTCCTGAATTCTCTAAATTTTCCACAGTGAAAGTGTATTACTTTAATAAGAAGAAAATGCACGCGCGCGCGCGCACACACACACACACACACACACTCACACACAGAGTTATTTGAGACAAGAGGGCCCAAGAAGGCTTGGAGCACCCAACCTGGCATCTTCCTCCCTCTTGCTGGAGGTTCTTGCTGGGCCAGCTGGCCCAGTGAAGCCCCTTTTTCTTTCACACTTTAGCTCCCTGACACCATGCTGCCATCCATGTGGCCTCAAGCACCTGCCAGAGAGCATCACACCCTCATCAGGGAGCACATTTCTGGTTTCCTCAGTTCTGGGCCAGGCTGTGAAGTAGCTTCTGCCATCCATGCAAGTTAATTTCATGCAGTGTGGATCCTTTCCAGAGTTATGAATTGAATGGTCATGCCTCCAAAAACACAACAGGTTTTACAAACAATTCACGGTCTGTGTATGTGTGTGTGCATGCGTTGTGGTGTGTATTTTGCCATGACACACATGGGTTTACCTCCCACTGTTGCCATTCCAGTCACAGTGGCTGGGCGTGCACAGGAATTCCCCATGACTACTTCCTCCAGACCTGAACAGTACCGGGCATATATGAGTGACCCCTGTGAAGCAGGTACCCTAGGCCCTGGAACACTCTTGAATTTCCCTGTCCCTATGAAGTCCAAGGGAACCCAAAACCTCAAGGCCTAGCACAGACCCCTACAAGCTCTGCATTCACAGGGTGAGCAGGAACCCAGTCAGGAATACCCAAATTGAGGGATTTGGGGATCCCCAGAAATCCTCATATGTTCCCTGAGCTCTGACTGGGCTTCACCTTGACCTGAGGCCACTGCTGTTGTCCTTGTCCTGGTGAGCACAAAGGTCTCCAAGACACATGGGCCAGGAATGCTCTTTTCTTGCTCCTCTCCTTCCCAAGATTCCCTGCCTCCTCTATCCCCAGGATCTCACACTTTACAGCCTAACCTGCAAGTAGATTTTGCTGGGAATCCTGTAAGAATTGATCCAGTCAATTAAGTCAGGAAATTACTCTCTAAATTTAACATGTCCATCAGTCTCATCCAAAATGGAAGCATTGATTTGCTGGGCTGAGACTTTGAGGCTATTTTGATTTAATCCAGCAAAAACTACAGCAGGCTTCCCCCACCTCACAGGCTTAGTCATTTCTCAGTCAACTTTGATTTATTAAACTCAGCAATGTAAATACCTCATAAAATACCCCTCATCAATACTCCCCTGCTGGAATCACATATTTCCACTGTGAAGCCTGATAGTGCTGCTAAGGGAACAGGCAGAAATCTCCTGTTGTACTGCCTTTAGTTTTCTTTGTGTCCCTACTTGTGAATTTATCTGTAACCTTTTTTCCAACAAGGGTTTAGGGCAACATGTGTGTGGAGATTTATTCACAAATGGCAAGTTATCCTCTGTTAAAGTCAAACTCTACTTGGGTCATCTGCCCCACTGTGAGAAGACCATCTGTCACCCCAGTACCTTGCCCTAATTGATCAGACCATGCCAGGAAGAGCCCACAAACATATGCACGAAGACAACGTTACATTTGGAGATTGGGTATCATCTTTAATTAATCATGCCACAGCCCAACATCCTTTTTGTTGCTGCAGCAGATTGTGATTGTGTGTGTACGTGTGTATGTGTTCCTGAACAAATGAGGGGCCAGCACAGACTCCCAAGCAGGTCTCAGCCAACAGCTACATCGAGCAGCAACTGGAAGGCCGTCTCCAGAGCAGCACGGGGGCTGGACTCCCACCTCCCTTGCTCCTGGGCTACCATTCGTGCACTCTGAAGGAAAGGCTGAGGGATGAGCCAGCCCAGATTAAAGGACTTCTCAGCAAAGATCAGCCTCCAGCCCCCAGTCCTCACTGCCTCTGACCGGAGGGATGTCCCTGGGCCATGTTCAGACTGCTAGGAGAAGGTGGACAACCTGGGCCAGCCTTGGTCCCCATGTCACACTGGGGCAGCACCATGATGGCCCAGCCCTGGGCAGAGAATACAGAACTATTAGGGCCATTAGATTAGTTTCTTTCCAAGATAATCGGGATGTGGCCCAGGCCCTTCCTGGGGCCAGCCAGAGAGGGGCAGACTCAGCCCATGATAGCCACACAGGCCATCATTTCCAACCCACACCTAAGAGCCTGCCTTTCTGAGGTCTCACTCTCCAATTCCCTCACATGCCTAGCAGGTCCACAGCCCAGACATGGCAGGGGAGATCAGCATGACGGTGGGTTGCAAGCAGACCACGAGAGACCTGGGCTGAGCCAGAACTGCAGCCACATGCCAGCCTGAAGCCAGTCCTCTCCCCCATGGTCACTGCCAGGCAGAGCTCTCTGAAGCCAGATGGGACCCCCGCAAGGCAAGGCAGCAAGTTCCTGGCCTACTGCAGAGGGAGAAAACCAAACTGGCTCCACCGTCCCATCTCCACCTGCTCTGTGCCTTTGGAAGGCAAGGAGCCCAAGTCCCCAGGACAGTGGTATCAGCTGTTGGGGAAGCACCGTTGTCCAGGTGAGGCCTCAGGCCGGAAGCTGTGTTTGTTCAGTGGGCTTGGGTAGTAGGTGGTCGTGTACACGTTGGTCTGCTGCAACGGGTAGAAGTTGGCTCTGTCATCAGGGATCAGGTTATTCTTGTTCAGGGTCTGTGGGAGAAGGAAGGAACCAGAGAGGAAAGGGTGAAAAGGAGAGATGGGGCAAGGGAACAGGCCAGGGCAAGGAAGTCAGGAGCCCATCAGTGAGAGAACATTCTGGCTGTTGACACAGTGTTCTGTTTACAATACCACTGCCCCCTCTGAGAGCCCATCCCAGTGATGCCCAGCTTAGGGCCAGGGCCCCTGCACCCATCACCCAGCCTCTGCTTCTACAGGAGGACTCCCACCTTGAATTCCATGGGTGTGTACTTCTCATTCTTGGGGGTGCCCCCAGCCTTGTAGTGCAGGTGGTTGGGGGTGGCAGGATGGACGAGCGTAGACTCCTGGGACTGGTGCTGGCAATGCTGGCAGGACAGGTACACTGCCAAGGTCAGCAGCCCAGAGCCCAGGAAGCAGGAGATACCTGTGGCCACCAGGTGGATAAGGCTGAACCCTGGGAGAACAAGAGGCCAGAAGGAAGGAAAGGGCCACTGTGAAGACCCTCCACCAACTGCCTCCCAAGAGGAGGCTGTCAGACATCAAGGGCTTTGAGGCCAGAGCTATCAGAAACAAGAAGGCTGAGTGGCCTGTCTCCAGGGACCTGTCTCACAGGACCACCTGTGGCTTGGGTCACAGGAGGCAGCCAGTGGCGTGGAGTTGCATGACATCTCTTGAATACAGACTAGACGACCACTTCTTAGTTGGGGGACTAGGGCGAAACTGCCTGGACACCCCTACATATGGTCTACAGCAGTGCAGGACCTCAACAAGGTCTGCATGTCCAGAGCAAAAAGTAGACTCCAGATTTTGGAGTAGGTGTCCCTCCTCCTTGTAGGGGTGGTGGTGGGTAGAAATGCAGCATTGTGAGCTGGGGCAGGTTCCTTTTACCTCCACAGCTGGTGGTCTCATCCACACTGGAGGCAGGCAGGATCACTGCACGAAGACAAGCAGAGTGGGTGTCAGAGGCAGGGAGGGGAGGAGACCGGTCCCTCTTAGGGCTCGGTGTGTCTCTCCTGAAGGACCCCTGGGTCAGCAGTAACCTGTGGGGCTGGGACCGGTGAATTTCATTCCCCTTTGTCTCCACCCGAACCCCACCTCTAAGAAGGGTTGGCCCATCCACTAGATGAGGAGGGACAAAGGCCCGAAGTATGTGAACGTCCCACTCTGGTGTTTCATTCTGCACCCCCAGAATAGTTCAGAAGGGGAAGGAAGCTGAAGACTCAGAGCAGAGAGGGTGGGTGTGAAGGGGCTGGCTAGAAGACCCACCGGGAATCTCGCTGTAAGGGCAGGGGCGGCTCTGGCTGCTGTTTCCAGCACAAGCGCTGGGCCCAGGGACCAGCTCCTCACAGTGTCTGTCACGGCTCTGTACTCCGTCCTCAGTGCACGCACTCCACTCAGACCACGGTGACCAGCCTTCTGTGGGTTGTGGGTTGGGATGAAGTTAACCCCTCAGATCTCATAGTGGGTATGCGCAGGCTCCACAGTTGCTCCCCAGATCCTGCCAGACGCACTCAGTACCTGGGCAGGCCTGCGTGGAACACAGCGCCTCCTCCGTGTGCAGCCCGAGACAAATGTCCTCGCCGGGGGAAGGCGCGGGGCTGGTGCAGGAACGGGTACGTTGGTAGTGGCCGCCACCACAGGAGGCTGAGCATGGGGACCAAGCGGTCCAGCAAGACCAGGCACCCCGCACTGCAAGGCATGGGGTGTGTGAAGAGGGGTTGCGGGTGCAGGCAGGGCCCAAGACAGGCTTCACCATTCCAGGCTAGGTCACTCTGTCCCGGCCACCCCACCCCTACAGCCCACTGTGAGGGAGTGCCCCCTCCCCTCAGGGGAGGTAGGGGACATGCAGGCTGCAGAGAAGACCCCAAAACCAACTCCATGTCAAATCAAGCACCTTCGCTGGCTAACGCATTAGGGAAGAGAAAACAGCAGTACAGAGGGTGAGAAAATGCCTGGTCCCTGGGAGTCGCTGCTGTGTCCATTTACAGGACCAAAGAAATTGCTCTGGGGCCCCGTGTGCAGAGTGGGCGGGGAGGAGTGGTCTCCACGCTCGAGCTGAGGCCTGGGTAGGCCTGGGAGTCTCCCAGAGCAGGGTTCCCTGGGTTACGGGGTCCCTGGGCAACGGGGTCCCTGGGCAAGATTCCTTGGTGGAGGGTTACCTGGACAAGCGTGCGGGTTGCAGTCCTGATACTCGGCGGCGTCACCCACGCAGGGCAGGCCCCCGTTGCGGGGCTCGGGGTTCGTGCATGTTCTCTTGCGGACGCGGAAACCCAGCTCACAATCCCGGGAGCAGGAGGACCATGGGCCCCAAGCAGCCCAGCCCCCGCTCACCGTGAGCGGGGAGGCGCCCCCGCTGCGCAGGAGATCCTCCACCAGGGCTGGGGAATAGAGGGGGCTGGTTTAGCCACAATGTTAAGTCGTTTCAGTCGTGTCCGACTCTTTTTCGACCTCATGGACTGTAGCCCATCAGGCTGTCCATGGGATTCTCCAGGCAAGAATACTGGAGTAGGCTACCATGCCTGCCTCCAGGGAATCTTCCCGACCCAGGGATCGAACCAGCATCTCTTACGTGTCCTGCATTGGCAGGCGGGTTCCTTACCATTAGCGCCATCTAAACCTTCTCCCAAACAGCAACCCTTCCCCGCCCCCGCGTCCCCCAGCTCTCACTCCACCTTTCCCCGCCCCCATCGCCCTGGAGCTGTACCGTCAGTGTCGCAGGCTCCAGAGCCGTCCGCCGGGCAGGTTCGGGTTTCCATCCTCCTCCGGCCAAACTGCAGCCCGTGGGGGTCCGGCAGCGGCGCGCGGCAAGTGAAGCGGAAGCGCTGCTCCTGCCGCGCCCCGCCCTGGGTCACGTTCACCGGCAGCCACGGCGTCCACGGCGTGTTGCGCCGCACTTCGGGGCAGGCCTCGGGGTTGCACGTCTTGAACTCCTTCGGGGTGAGATCCGGTGCTGTCTCACAGCCGTGCAGACCCGGGCCTGCCCCTGCGCCCCGACCCCGCCCCGTCTGCCCTACCCTGGGCTGCGGGTGCAAGCATCCCGCGCCCGCCCCCGCCTCGGCCGGACCCTCACCACGCCGCAGCCGGGGCAGGAGTTGCCGTTCTCACAGGTCCGACGGCGCGACTGCACGCCGCCCCCACAGTTGCTGCTGCACTTGCTCCAGGAGCCCCAGGATGCCCAGAAGATGGGCACCGGGCAAGGCGTGTTTTCGTTACAGAACCTGAGGGGCAGAACAGGAGTCGTTACTCCTCCTTTTCCTATGAGAGGTCACTGGGATTGTGAGACTTGGGAAAATTGGGAAAAAGAGGGTCCACTGGATCACCCGGAGAATCCAGACCACCTTCTGGGGGGCCCAGGAAGTCGGGGACCTCGGGGCTGGCTTGTGGCGGAAACCTCCAGCCACACCCTAGCTCACCGCTCCTCCCGGCTCTTGCCCACGCAGATGCGGCCCCCGTGGCGCGGCGCAGGGTTGCTGCAGCTTCGCTGGCGGACCTGGAATCCGATCCCACAGGAGGTGCTGCACAGGGCCCAAGACGACCAGGGTGTCCACGCCCCGTTCCTGGTGGGGCCGGAGGGGACAGAGACTGAGACATGACCCTCTGAGTCCTAGCTTCTCTGATCTAATAACATCTGCATAGATGGATTTTGTATTGTTGTCAGGAAGTGCCATTCAAGGGAAATACAATAGCTCCTAACCAAACCATCTCAGGAATGATGTACTCCTGCATTCAATTGTTCACTCCTGGAACATAGATTGAAAGCCTTCTTCTATACATCAGGCTGTACTCATGGTTAGAGCACAGAGATAGGACATGGCCTCTACTTGCAGGGACAAAGGACATCTCCTCTAGAGAAGAAGTCCTTTCCCATCTGTAACCTTTGTTTCAGCCTTGTTGGCTGGCAGACCTTACAAATTTTGGTTCTACAACTAACGGGCTTTTTAAGGCTGGGCAATTTATTGAAATCTTCTGTGTTTCCTCATACTCTTATCTTTAAAGTAAGGGTACTGATTGTATCCTATTCCATGAGGGTGTTGCAATGGTTAAGTTAATAAATGGATATAAAATTATTTTAAGAGTGTCTGGAATTATGGATTATTTATTTTAATTACTTTTGGGAGTCCCCAGGTAGTAGGCAGTGTATAGTAGGTATTAGGTAGCTCTCACTCTCTCTCTCTCTCTACATATATATATATATATATGTAGAGAGAGAGAGAGAGTCTCATTTAACCCTCCCAACAACCTTCAGGGAGGGCACTGTAACCCCCATATAGAGAAGCTCAGAGTGATTAGGTGGACATCCCATGATGTCCTTCCAGTTGGGGACTGCAAGGCTTATTGTGGCTATAGATTGTCTAGGAGTGACTCCCATGCCTATCCAGACTTCCTCTTTGTATGAAAAGCACCACCAGGCAGACACTTCTCTCCCACTGGTGTGGAAACTCTCCCAGCGCTCATTTCCTGCCTCAGACGTCAGCCACCAGTCCAGTCTCCTTACACAGCCCTGAAGTATTTTCTGTCCCTTAGTGCAAATACCTGGCTGGGATGATGCCGCATTTCCTCTATTCCCCTTACTCCATTCCAAGGCCACCGCATCCTCACATACCTGGAGCAGTTGGCAATGTGAATGGCTGGCCCCAGGCAGTCGAGGCCCCCACAGCGGGGTCGAGGGGAGTCACAGGCTCGGGACCGACACAAGCAAGAGCCTGAGTTGTCCCCATCCAAGTGCTCACATGGTTGCCATGGTGACCATGGGCCGAAGCCCCCATCCCGAGTCACATTTCGCACCTGTGGACACACATCAGGAGCAGGATCCTGTCACCCAAGGCAGGGGCAGGGAAGACACAAGGTCCTAGGGCTGTGGGGACACTGATGGAGAGTTGGCCTGAATTTGGGGGAAGAGGTCCCTGGTAGGGGCTACAAAAGGGTGCTCACAGGACATGCTGTGATGTTCTGGGTCCAGAGGCTCATGTTGGAGCTGTCCTCGAGAGTGCTGCAACGTTGCTGCTTTCCATCCCAGCCGCAGTACGGGTCCCGTGCCCCCAGGCAGGCCCTGCCAGACAGAGGTCCGGAGCCTCAAGCCCACTGGACTCCCACCCTCATCTGCATCCCAAGAATATGCCTGGACACTCTTCTCTGGACACCCCTCTCATTCAGGTGTCTTCCACAATAGTAACTAAGTTCCTTGACTACTTACTGTGTGCCAGGAATCATTTTAGGCACTTTACAAGTGTGAATTAACTCAACACAACAACTCAACGAGGAAGGTACTGTTATTATCCCCATGTTAAATGGAGGAAAACCAGAGCTAACCCTGGACTCACACTCTTACCCTCAAGAGCCCACACACTTAACCAAGAAACTACTGAGTCTGAGTACTTGCCTGAGTCAGGGGTTCCACACTGCACATCTAGGGACACAGGCGAAGATGTGGTGAGCAGAAACCCAAAGAGGCAGTACCTCCCTGCCAGACGCTATGATTATAGTGATGGAAAGGACCTTACAGATGATCTGAATCAGTGGTTCTCAACCTTGGCTGCACATCAGAATCACTAAAGGAGCTTTTTGAAAAGTACTGATACTTGGGTACATCCCAGATAAAGAATCTCTGGGTGGGGGTAGGGGGTTTAAAAGCTTGTGGATGATTCTAGTGGAAGCCAGGTTGGGAATCGTGGGCATCCATAATACAACCTTTCTGTTAAACAAAGGAAGAAACAATCACAGAGAAGAGAAGAGGTATTTCCTTAAGGTCACACAAATTTTACATGACCGAGCTGGGGTTAGAATCTAGGCACCCCCTACCATCACCACCACCACCACACTCTTCCCCTTACGCTTCCACCTCCCAGCTGGAGGCTGTATCTGACTTCACACACCGAGTAAACAGGGGCCCATGCTTTAAAGCACAGATGCAGGGTACATAATCCAGGGTCACCTGGACATCCACATGCTTGCGCTAATCAGTGGCAGGGCCCAGAGTCCAGTGCATTAACATCATAAGAATAAGCTCAAACTGGGATGGGCCAGGGGTCACATCCCAGGTCCCCCTTCCCAGGCAGGCCGATCTGGTCGATCTGCAGTGAGCCAGGAGAGGAACGGTTCACACACCGATGCACGCCTCAAAGCCCCCACTTCTCATATCCTAGGCTCCTGTCTTTCCTTTCTCCTTTTGACTTAGTCATTGTATCCTCTATAGTTTTTAACAACAAAAAATTGTATCTCTACCAATAAGACTTCAAGGAGCGGGGAAAAGAGTATGGGAATTAGGGAATCAGGATGTGCTATCCATTGCTAAGTATACACAATCTCAGCTTCTGAAGCCTGAAAGAAGTTCCCTCCAACACCCAGAGAGCCCACCGCCAATCTCAGGGGATACCCTGGGTCCCTTCTGCCTTTCTTGCCCCAACTTCCACTCCCCCTGACAAGGCCTGGCTGCTCCACAGCAGTGGGCCTGCTGCAGACAATCTAGGAGTACAGTGAGAGTGGGGCAGAAATCGGAGGTTAGAAAGCAGAAGAGGCTTGGGGTGAAGGAGGTGCTGCATGACAAAGAGGGTGGGGGAGCCCAAGCCACGACCTGAGTCTGCAGAGGGATTTTCCATTGGCCAAAGGGGCCAAGGCTGCCTAGCACTGAAGGGATACACAGAGGAGTCAAGGCGCTGCCCCTTTTCATGTCTCTAGGATAGAATCTTCCTTTTTTCTTGAAGCTTCAGGGAAAATCACCTGTCAGGGGATTTCTTTATTTTCAGTGAGTTCAGTAAGCCATATCAGGCTCCAGAGAGAAAAGAAGTTATATGAAGACCTTATAAAGAAGAGGGTGGGGCTCCCCTCCTTGCCAGAGGAGATCAAAGATAGTGCTGTCTCTTGCTCCAGCAACTTATGACCTCATATAAGTGAGACAATGCCTGGGGTTTCAGACAGCCTCGCTGATTGCCAGTAAGCACACCGTGGCCCACCTGGAAATTCAGAATGCTCATCTGTTGCTATGTTGCTATGTTTCCACTTTGTTCTCTCAAGGACAATTTGTGTAAATTATACAATATACAGGTGCTCATGTTTTCATTCAGGATCAATGGTTTGGTCTGTGGGTTGTTTCACCAGCAAATGAGTCAAACTAGACATCATGGGACTAAATACAATACATGTGCAAAAGTAGTCCCAGCAACTGGTGCTTTTGAGGTTCTGCTTACCTGCTGACATTTGGGCCAAATTTGCTGTGAGCAGATTCAGTCAATCAGAAGTCAGTAAAGCCCATTCTTGAATGTATTTGCCTCAGCTCTCAGAAATGGGTATCAAACTCAAGAAGCACTCTTATGGTACTTCACAAGCAGCACAGATTAAATAATAAAAAGAGAACTAGCCATGACTAGTGATTAATAATAATACATGTGATTCTATCCATCAAAAACAACTGTATTCCAGAAGAGAGAATGGATAAGAGTATAAAATTTGAATTGATTTATACAAGGTAAAAACAGAAGATTCTGGAGGAATGCAGTTTGCCTCTTGCTACTACTTTCATCTAGGGCCTAACCAACTCTAGAACAGTGTTCTCAGTCTTGAGTACAAATTAAAATCTCCTGGGGATTTTTTTTAAAAGCTTAAGCAAACAAAACAAAAACCCTATTTCTGGGCCTTAGGGACTGGAGTAAGCCCAGGCACTGGAATCTTTGAAATACTCCTCAGGTGATTATAATGAATAACAGCCTTTAGAATTGCTGTTCCAGGGCCACTTTTGTCAGAGTCCCCAAGTCAAGAGATGAAGTATCCTGTATTTCTAATCCATGACAGGATAAAGAACAAAGAAAAACACAGAGTAGATGCTGGCCCCAGCCCCTCAGTCAGGAGCCCTCACCCTCAGCCTCTCCTGCACCCAGTCCTCCCAGAGAAGAAAGAGGAGACCAGATCCTCCACGGACACACCTGCCCTGCTCTGGCCCAGGTTGCCTGAGGGGACCTGCAAGGCTCCCCCGGCACCAGTGCCTGAGCTCTTTGCTTGTCCACATTTGCTGCTTTTGACCAAAGGCCATTTCAAAGCTTCCAGAGCAGAGAATGTCCTTAAGAAAATTAAAACTCCAAGCAGAGGAGAGTTAAAGTGTGTCTCTGATGGCAGGAATGGGTGGCAGTTTAGAGTTTCTTTCATAAAGTTAGCCATCAGACCAATAATATATCACCATGTCTTTTTTACTGCAGTGTCTCAAGCAGTCATTACAAAAGGGAACAGGTTCATTCCATGGGCTCAGAAGCAGGACAAAGATGGATGGTGGAATTTACAAGGAGGCTGATTCCAGCACCGTGTAGCCATAGTTTCACAATAGGAGCTGTCCACAGTGGAGCTTGGGAGCAAGTGGTCATTACTTAAGATAGCAGTGGAGGGAGCCCAGACCCTCTGCCAGGGAGGGTTAGCATAAGCTGGCAAGACAGGCCCCTCACTCCAGGGTGGCATGAAGGAGGAAGGGGGCGGTTCTTCAGGCATAAAACACTGCTTTGTAGAGCTAGTCAGCATTCATTCCCTCTGCTCCTTCTCCTGTGAGCCTTGGTCTCTCTGTGGTCAACTCAGTGTCCTGGTCATGCCCCATGGGGCTGAAGTTTGACTGAGTGAAAGGAGGGGTCTAGAGACAAGCCCCTGGATTCTGGGCAGAGGAGGGGGCCTGAAAGGGCCTCTGCTTACCTATCCTCAGCTTCTTGCCAGCTTTGGAAGAAACGAGGAAAAAGGCAAGAAATGTCTATAGTGAAACACAGTAAAACCCTGTGACAAACTGCCTCACTACAGCACACATTCTGATATAGTGTGATGGGCAGGTGGCTTCCAGACTCCCAGAGTTCACAGCCTGCTGGCGGCATGGGCTTACTCTGTTCATTCTGTTAACTTCGCATTAATGAGACCTCACATTTTAGATCCACCTACACTGTTACAATAGGGTTTCTACTGTACACATCAAGGCCTCTTATCCCAAACTCAAGAAACCAAAACTATTAGATTCTGAACTGACCTCTATCTTTCTGTTCCACCCGGCCATGCTCCGTGACCTCCCTGTCCCCTGTCTGCAGCACCACGTGTGTGGGGAGACAACTGGCATCATCCTTCCTTTCATTCCACTGCAGACCCCATTACATCATATCTGGCCCAGAGCCACAGCAGCTCACACTGGCCAACCATCTGCCCTGCGACAATGCTACTCGCCACTGTCTGCTTGATCTTTGTAAAACACCTATTCACACTGCCCATCACTCTACTCCCCTGCTCAAAGACCACTTCAGTGCCCCTAGTCACAGAATTCAAGTCAAAATCCTCCCTTGGCATTCTTAGCTGGCCTCAATTCACTTTCCAGTCCCACTCTTCTCCTGCACCAACCTCCTCTCAAGGCCAAACAATCAATCAAATTCAGGATCGGTCATGTGTGGAAGGCCACTTTGTGCCTGGGGCTGGGTGTGGCCCCCCTAGTGGAGTATAGAAAATACTGGGACACTGGGTTTACCTTCAAGGATTTACATCCCCTTAAAGAACAGGGTACATGTGAAAAGTTTAATAATGACACAAGAGTTAAAGAAGAAGACAAGATATGAGGGAAACACCACGATTCATTGCCAAGCAGTGCTGTCTGTATTCAATGTCACAGATCCTGAGACTCCAGAGAGCCCAGGAGGCTGATGGCCCCTAAATGCATTTGCAGAGATAAAAAAAGGAACTAGGACACTAGTTACCAATGATAATTCACTTGCTGGACTAGGCACTTCGTGAGCATTATTCCCAATCCTTACAGTTTGTTTGCTAAAATTAAATTGCATGTGTGTTAAGTCACTTCAGTCGTGTCTGACTCTTTGCAACCTTATGGACATAAGGTGGGTCCTTGACCTGCAGGAATAGTTATCCTGGAGGAGATGTGTTTGGTGCTTAAACTCCGGACAATATACTCTTACATACTTTATCCAGCTGATTCTCCAGTACCTCCTGGAGCTGTTATTTTATACATGTTAGAAGCGGGAAAACTGTATGTCTGAAGATTATCTGTTCAGCTGTTATGGCCTAAAATGTATCTCCCCAAATTCATGCATTCAAGTCCTATCCCCTGATATCTCAGTGTGTGTTAGTTGCTTCAGTCATGTCTAAATCTTCACGACCCAATGGATTGTATCTCGTCAGACTCCTCTTTACATGGGAGTCTCCAGGCAAGAATACTGGAGTGGAAAATTAAATTGCTTCATCACAATTTCCCCCTATTTTCTTACTGAGAAAGCCAAAGTTCAAAAGGTTCAGTAACTTGCTCAAGATCATATAGCTGGTATAGCTGATGATGGAACCCCAGGTGTATCCAATTCCACCACTCATGCCCCTTGCATTATACCCCAGTCTCTGCCCACACATCAGTCAGATTAATATCAAGGCTCCCCTCCCCAACCAGAGCCCTGAGAGAAAGGAGAGTGTTCCAGGCCTGTTTCATCTGGCCTCCCTCTTCTCACACCGACAGCCCACAAAGAGCTCTGAGCGTGGGAGGGCTTAGCATGTTTGGTGCTTTGCTGATGGAGCCCTGCATTAGGGCTGAGGGAAGTTTGGGTGTTTGCCACTGCCTTCCACTCCCAGCCCACCCCCAGCCCCACCCCCTGTCAACCCATGACCTTCCAGCCTCCTCCCCAGCCCTCCAGGCCCATCCTCAGATCCTAGCATCCTCCACCGGGACTGGAAAACAACCACTGGCAGCAGGCATGCCATTTGTCTCCCAAATCTTGAGAACAGATGGGCACAGCCAGGAGGTCCCTGTGTTGCAAAGGCCGCAGGAGCCCATGGGGCCTTGGCTATACCAGCTGCAGGCAATTTTTTATTATCTCCATAATGGGGGGCGGGGTGCAGCTCAGGGTAGCCTCCAGTGGTTAGGAGTCTGAGATACATCTGTGTTTGGCTTTAGGACAGGTTTTGTTTCCCCCTTAAATGCCAGTGTCATTGTTGTCAAATTTGTGGATCCACTAGAAGCTAAGGTTTGCAGAACTGATGGCGGAAGCAGCTGGAATGTCCAGTCTGCAGGTGGCTCCTCACCTCCAGCCCATCCACACCAGATCTCTCTGCCTCTTCTAAGTGGGGAAGTTACAGGAGCAAACTTGAGGAGCATAGCCTCCCATCTGCCCTCGCATCTGGGTAATAAGCGCTGTGGTTTCAAAGATAAAGGCCCCTCTCTGAACTGAAGGGACTGAGAGTAAATCGGCTGGAGATGGCTGCCAGGCCCTCACTGTGGGCTTGACAACAGGGCCACCTTGTGCTCAACAAGCCACCACCTTGTGTTCAACACATCCTTCCCCTCGGGAGAGTGATACGTGGTTTGGGCAGATTATCCCAACCATCCTTCACAAAAACCCTGCAGAGATTTGAGGAGGAAACCACGGCTCAGAGAAGTTAAGTGACTTGTCCAAAGGCACACGATCCGTGACTGCGCCAGGATGCCACCCCAGGGCGACCTTGACTCCGAAGCTCCATCTGTTGGATCTCCAGTTCCCAGTTCCCAGAGACCGGCGTTGGGAATCCCGCCCGCCAGCCTGCCCGCTGCGGCGCGGCGCCCACTCACCCCTGGCTGCGGTAGGCGTCGCACCTCTCCAGTGGGACTCGCAGCACGCCGTCCCTCAGCCCCACAAAGAGCGCGCGGGCGCTGTGCGCGATGCGCAGGCTGCGCAGTGGCTCCCGGCGCCCGGGGGGCAGCACGTGCAGCTCCTCCAGGTAGCAACCACGGAGGCTGCGGCTCGTCGTGGACAGCGCCTTCAGGATGGTGCCCGACTCTGGAGGGGCCAGATCAGGGTGGCCTTGAACCTCAGGGTGGCCTCGGAACCTCGCAGCCCAGTTGCGCCCCCCTCCAGCCCCTCCCACCCGGAGCGCAGGCGGGGCGGGGCGGCCTCACCCGTGCCGATGTAGAGCACGTGGTAGAGCGTGTCCTTGGCCTGCACAAGGTCCACCACGAGGTGTGAGAAGCGCACGCTGTCTTGGGTGACGCAAGGCTCGGGTGTCACCGGCTGCACGGCCTCGCTCATCAGGAACAGGCGCTGTGCGTCCTGCAGGCTGCGCTCCGTCAGGTTCTCGTTGGGGCCCACCTCTGGCAGGGTGCCGCACTGCGGCGGGGAGCTGGGTCACGCGTGCCCAGCCGCTGGGCTGCCATGATCCCGGGTCCCCTCCTTCTTCCTCACTGCCCCGTCTCTTATTCTCCAATCCCTGCTCCCCACCCCTAACATCCCCGCTAAGGGCCCTGCACCCTCTTCCAGGAAGACACCTCATCTTTGGGAACTAAGGGACAGTTAAGCTGGGAAAATGGGGGAGGAGGGACCTACCAGGGGTGGAGCCGGCAGGGAGATGAAAAGGGGGCTTGATTATCCAAAAGCTGATCTTACGAGTGTGGATAACAAGTGTTCTGTTATATCATGCTGTAGCTGTCAGTGCCCCTCCCCCACGTGGGGCCAAGCCCTGCCTTCCCTCTCCCATGTCCTTCTCATTTCAAGGTTCCCACGCCTTCTAAACCAAAGCTGGAAGGCAGCTGTCATTTACTGAGCATGTCAGGTGCGTATCATTCTACGGACCCCAGTCAGGTGCATGTCAACCCTCCAGCACATCTATGAGGTTGGTGGTATTATCCCGATGTGCCCGATCAGGGTAAAGGACTCAAGGAGGTTGAGTGACTTGCCCAAGGTCACACAGAGAAGGGGCTAGATCTGGGTCAGGACTGTATGACGGGAAAGCCTGAGGTCTTTCCCCGCTCTGTTCTGTCCCCTGGGCAGGAAGTTGGATGGATGTGAAAGTCAACCATCTGTATTTTTCTTTGTTCTGTGGCTCTTCCTGCTTCTCCGTCACACACTGGGGATGCTCATACCACCATGTCTAGGCTCTGACCAGTCTTGGTACTCAGAGACCTTCTGGGCATCACATGCTGGGTAGACTGAGAGCAAACTCCTGGCCAGACAGCTTGTGAGTGTGCCCCCCAGCCCTGGTCCCCTATACTGAGGAGGGCTGAGGTCCGACCTCCCTCCCTCTTAGGAGGTGACGGGTCACATTTAGAGATGGCTCAGAGCAAGCCCCCTTGCTCTGCATCCCATCCACTCTTCCTTTCTTGCTCCACAGTCTTAAGGTTACCACCTTCTTAGGGAACCCCTGCAGACCCCACAGATGGGCATAGACCAGCAGGAACACATTTGGCGGTTACACTAAGTAGTTGGGCATCAGCTTGTGGCTGATAGTCTGGGGGAGGGTGGTATGTGATGGGAGGGAAAGGGGAGGAGAAGCTGTACCTGGAAATTGGGGATGGGGTTGGCGATGGGGAGCCAGGCAGCCCTGGGGTTCTCCTGGTAGCGAAACGGACCACTGAAAGCCTGAGAGATGGCAGTGAGATTGAAGGCGCAGACAGCAGATGCAGCGATGCTGTTTCTGAAAGGCAAGAGATGGCGGGATGCTGCCTTCTCTGGAGGCCTCAGCACCCTC
The DNA here is from genome assembly GCF_023699985.2 of Odocoileus virginianus. Classification (NCBI taxonomy): domain Eukaryota; kingdom Metazoa; phylum Chordata; class Mammalia; order Artiodactyla; family Cervidae; genus Odocoileus; species Odocoileus virginianus. The sequence goes on from NC_069677.1 coordinate 9,865,319, forward strand.
CCCTAAATCCAACCTCCAGCTGTCAAGTCAGTGTGGCACAGCTCCAAGGTTTACTAAGCACCTATGATGAGTCTGGGGCCTTCTGTATCACGGGGATCTCACAGAAGGAGGAGACATGGTCCTTACACTCTGGAAACCCTCCAGGAAAGAAGGACCCATGGATGAGAAAAACTGGTGGATCCTTCTGTGCTTCTCATCCCCTTCCTTTATTCAGTGGGAGGGCAAATAAAGTCAATGGTTTTCGAACATTTTAGTTCATGGTCCACCGTTAAGAAATACATTTTATATGACAACTCAGTATGACACACACATACTGCAGACATACACATTTGCAATGCATTGTCATGAAACAATGTATCACTAAATACATTATACTGTGATTTTTTTTTCCATTCAATTCTGTTCTATTATTTTATTTAAAAAAATAAAAACAACAACCTGGTTACCAAACCAATGTTCTATGCTGCAGCTCAACACCTGCAGCCAGACGACCTCTCAGGTCCCTTTCAGTCATGGAAACAAATGTTTCTCTGAGTCTGATGTGGACAGTTTGGAGAGAGACTACCAGTACACCAAATGTTACCAGGTTGTTCTCTGCACTTAGTCCCTCTCCCCAAATGTGCCTTTCACTCCCCCTCTGCCTGGTCGCAGTCCCCACTCTCTTCCAGGACACCACACTGTCTCTGCAGCATGTCCAGTTTCCTCTAATCCATCCTGCACGCGGCAACTAGAGTGACTTGCCAAATGCACATCCGAGCTAGCCTTTGTCCTGCTTCAAACCCTCCAATAACTTCTCCTTACCCTTAGGATAAAGATCAAAATCCTTAAAGGCCCTCCTGTCTATAATCCTCCTATGCCTGCCCTTCAGCCAACTCTTGTGTCTTTCTCCTCCTCACCCACCAGGTTCCTGCTACACAGGTCTCCTCTCAGTTCCTCAAGCAATTTTTCCCACCTCCAAAGTTTGTGCATATTGTTCCCTCAGGCTGGAATGCTCCTGTCCCTTAGTTAATTCCCAGTCATCCTATAGATATCACTTCCTACAGGAAGCCTTCCCTGATCATCACCTCTCCATAGTGATCATAGCTTCTCTGCACACTGCCCTTTCCCTCTGTAGATTTTATTGCAGTTAAAACTGGGCATTTAATAATGACCCTTGAGAACGTAAGCTCTTTTTGGGCAGAGTCAGGTCTGCTCTTGCTCACTGGCGTGTCTCCCACTCTCACCTCCATTTGATAAGAACCGGGGACATGAAGAAGGTGCACAATACATAAACAATTTGCAGTTTATACTAACATTGCTATTTTCCCTTGATGCCTTTCCAGTGACTCCTGCCCTTTATTCACAGCTGCCTACCTTCTACTGCTGACGGTGGACTGGTCACTAAGTCCCAGCTGTCAGCTCCCAGCTCACAGCACATGGCTGTGTCGCATGTCTGTCCCCTAGCTTGGATGGCTTCTCTGCTCCAGCTTCCCTGCTTTCCCCTCCTCCTATCCATCCCCTAGACCATCCATTCTGTGGCTACTCTGGCTCTCATCCAGTGCTGCTAGCTGGGCCCTAGGTAAGCAAACACCACTCTCTGCTTCCTATGTTTCTGATGTCCTTACTGAGAACTCCCCTCAGCATGCTGGACAGCAAATTCATTTCTTGGTCTTTGCTGCCCATTCAGCATTCTCTGTACAAAAGTCACCTGAATGGATCAGCCTGTACACAGAAGGAGGCAGTGGAGGACAGACTCATGATCTCAGTGGGGGGTTACCCTTCTAATTCCCAGCCTGTGTTTGCCAGGGCAGTCAGATTGTGACAAGACTCTGCTGGTTAGGTTTAGTGGGATCCTGGAATCCTGAAGTTGGAAGGGTGGAGTCTCTGAGCGTCTCCTGTGGGCATCTGGAGGACCCTCCCAGGGCTGTCACCCCCTCATTAAAGGCAGCCTGCTGCACTTTCATCCCCAGCAAGGTCTTTCATGGAGTCACAATCCAGCTCCTTTTATTTTCCTCACATCTGGCCTAGGCCTGACTGTCACAGCAACCCAGAACAAGTGCTCACCTCTCTAGAGGCAGCAAGCCACAAAATCCTCAAAGGACCCAGGGCAGAAGGCACGGCCATCCCCATTTTACAGAAAGAGAAATGAGGACAGGGACTTGCCCGAGGCCACCGGGCTGTGAAGGCAGGTCAGAGCTGGTCCCTGACATCCAGGGGAGGATAGGGGGGAAGGCAGGGACTCACACGTTGGTAGTGAAGACCCCGTAGATGAGGTCCTGCTCGGGCAGGTGGAAGGCACTCTGCAGCTCGTTGTAGTAGAAGGGGACCTCGCCCGGGCGGGAGCAGTTGAGCCGGGCCTTCATGAATGTGGTCCAAGTGTCCTCCAGCAGGAAGCGGCCCCCCACATCGTTCTTGCACACGCGGGCCACACGAGAGTATACGGTGCGTCCACAGTCGTGCTCCACCGCGTTCTCCCGCAGGAAGAAGTACGCAAATAGCCCGATATCATAGGCTGCAACAAAGTTTGGCTCTGGGGACAGAAGAGGAACAAGAGGTGGGTCAGGCCACGAGGGAGGAAGAAGACAGAGTTGGGAGCACCAGGCCGCTTCCATTTCCTTAGATGGGCATCCTACACCCCCCCGCCAGCTTGGTGACCTGGGGGCACTAACCCTGTTCCCACCCCCAACACAAAGTGCAGTTACAATGATAGTTAACATGTATGACTGAGTACTCACTTGTGCACCAGACACTGCTATAAGTACTTTATATGGATTAGCCCACTGGATCCTCTTAACAAGCTATGAGGTACATACTATGATTGTCCCCATATTACAGATGAGATCATTGTGGCCTCAAGTATTTGCTCAAGAGAAGTCAAGTATTTGCTCAAGGTCACATAGCTCATTAGTGGAGAATCAGGGATTCAACTCCAAAGGGCAAGAAACTCCTAATACCATCCCCCAATCTCTTCTTTCCTGTAACCTTTCCTCCTTATCAATTCCTAACTCTCTCCCTTCATAGTCTGCCCCCCATCTGCTCTGGGTCCTCAGGACATCAGTGATTTCATCCAGAGTCCATCTCTGACTTGCTGTGGTCCTTGGGCAAGGGTCTGCCCCACTCTGGTTGGGCAGGAAGGAAATTGATGGGGGTCAGGGTGGGCTGGCTGGGTTAGAACCAGGGGAGCCCTAGGGCTGGGTCTCTTTACCATTAAGCCACTTGGAGTTATACTGGGCGGTGCGAAGTGGTGGCCGGCTGCCCAGGCTGCGATAGATAGCGGGGTCCCGACCTGAGAAGTCAATGACCGTGGCAGCATAGAGCTCCCCCTGGGAGGAGATGACAGCCGTGGAGTTGTGGCGTGGGTCATAGGGGCAGCGGGCCACACCGTTGATCTTCTCCACTGTCCGGCTGAGGTTCCCCACCTGGGGACAATGGGGAGATGGGGCTATTTTCCTGAGGCCCTGGGGCTGTCTGTTCTTTCCCCAGAGTTTTGCTTTCTCCTGGGTCCCTGGTGTCTCTGGACCCCTCCTTCCCTCCACCTCCTTCTCATCGCCCCCCCTCTGAGGGAGCAGTCATCATGGAGGGCAGAGGCTGTTCCCAGAGTTAGGACCCCCCAAGGTGAGGTTGAATTTTGATGAACAATGAATAATTTTTAGCATAAGTATATCCCAAATCTTGCATGGGACATACTTACACTAAAATAATGTCTGTTTTTAATTTGAAAGGCGAATCTAATTGGGCATCCTTTTTGTTTTGGTTTGCGTGAACTGGCAGCTCTGTCCTGAGGCCATGTGCCTGAGTGAGAGAACCTCTGTCTGCCGACCCCATGCAGCCCCCACCTGTCTGCTGGAGCACACTGGAGAAAAGGCATTGGTCCCACACATGAACACTTTGCGGCCAGTGACAATCAGCACTCGCACGTAGTTCTGACATTCCTCCTGAAGCAAGAAAGGAGAAGCAATAGGACAGGCTCTCCACCTGTGGAGCTAGGTGTCTCTCCCTCACTCCATTGTGCCACAGATATTCGAGAGCATTGCTCTGCCCCAGATGCACCCCAGTCCAAAGTTGAGGTAGCATCTATGACTGTCGCCCTCCCCCACCCCTCCCTCCCAGGCTAGCTCTCTGCCTCCCCGCCCACTCAGACACTCAGGCTGCCTTCTTGACTTCACCAGGAGCCCCTGGCTCCTCCAGGCTGGGCCTCCCACATAGCGGCCCTCTGTCCTCAGCACCGTGGGCCTCCCACCAGCTCCAAGTCAGACCCTTGCCTACCAAGGCCACATACCTCGGTCTTCCCTTTGCTTTGGCAGGAGCGGCGCGTGTCCTCGTTGGAGGCCCACTCTGTGGCCTGTGGGAGGAGCACACAGACGTCACACGGCTGTGTCACTCACAGCCAGGGCAGGCAGTGGCCCAGCTGGAGAAGACAGAGCGCCAGCCATGGCCTGCAGGGTAAGGTTCCTCTCACAGCATCCTTGCGGGCCCAGCTGGGCTGCCAGACCTCCTTACCCAGAGACATCCTCTCGGCCCAACACCCTCCACACCTGCTCGGGTTGAGGAGGCCTGGAGTAACAACCCCTTCATCCCCCATCGTCCCCATGCGGCTCTGGGCTGGGGCCTCCCCTGCCCTTCTCCTCCAGGTCAGCTGGGGAGATGTGAGTGGCCAAGGAGGACCCTCAGTCCCACCCCAGGCCCTGAGTAGGAGGCAGGAAACATGCCTCAGTTATGTACCAGACGTTCCTTAAATGAATGGGAGGCAGAGAGGGTGGAAAGGCTAGACCTGCCAACTGCAACCCTGCCTCTATGACTTGCTGCTGGGATGTGGGAGACAGAGACTGGAACCCCCATTCCTGGTTCAAAAGCTATGTGTGCTTTTTTCCTCTTTATCCCACTGTCTCAAGGACCCAGGACTTTCCCTTTTTTACTTGCTACCCTCCATCCACCTCTGTGCAGGCAGCTTCCTTGTTTCCCTGTAGCATCACTCATGCTCTATTGTGGAACGATGTTTGGGGGATACAGCTTCACTTCGGGGACCCAGAGGACATTTCGTGTTCTCAAGTGCCCTTGGCATGACAACAGAGCTGTCCCCACCCAGGAAGCCTCCTTCCCCTGCATCTACTCTGCCTGTACATCCTGAGACCCCTCCCAGCCACTGAAGAGCAACTGGGGAAGAAAGACACCCTTCACATCCAGGCAATGTCAGCCCCAGAGTGTGGTCCATTACGTATTTCTGGGTCACATGTATAAACATGAACTGCCTACCTGTCCTGGGAGAGGGAGCCCTGAGCAAGCAGCTCCTCCATCCAAACAAGCAAAAAGAAAAAAAAAAAAACACAAAACCCACCTGCTTTTAATTTCTAATAGAAGCCTTCTAGGCTTGCGGTCACTGTCTACTGAATTCCTAGGGCCTAGGATGTGGGACTGTGAAGAAAGAAGAGCGCTGAAAAATTGATGCTTTTGAACTGTGGTGTTGGAGAAGACTCTTGAGAGTCCCTTGGACTGCAAGGAGATCCAACTAGCCCATTCTAAAGGAGATCAGTCCTGGGTGTTCATTGGAAGGACTGATGCTAAAGCTGAAACTCCAATACTTTGGCCACCTCACACGAAGAGTTGACTCATTGGAAAAGACCCTGATGCTGGGAGGGATTGGGGGCAGGAGGAGAAGGGGACGACAGAGGATGAGATGGTTGGATGGTATCACCGACTCGATGGACATGAATTTGAGTAAACTCCACTCTGGGAGTTTGTGATGGACAGGGAGGCCTGGTGTGCTGCGATTCATGGGGTTGCAAGGAGCCGGACACGACCGAGCAACTGAACTGAACTGAACTGAGGATGTGGGAGGGGAAGGGGTGGCAGGAGCTAGAGTGGCAGAGCTGTTCTCTGCTGTCCAAAGTTGCAGCCCCAGTGCCCCTGGGCAGAGGGAGAGCTGACTTCGGCAGACCCCAGATTTGGGAGCTGGGTGGCAAGTTTGGTTGTGATCCCATCAGACCGATGACCAGACTGGGCTCATCCTGCCATGCCATGCCTGGAGCTCAGGCCCCTGTTCCCAGACTTTCCTTGGAGAAAGGCAAATCTCCCTGGCATCTGGACACAGAGTCGTGGGCTTCATCTGGACAGGAACAAGGGAGCCATTGTCATACTCAGCACCTATCAGCTCCCAAACTGAGCCTGATGTGAAAGGAAAAAGGGACATAAGCAAACTCAGGGCCTCTAGGGGCAGAAAAGTGCAAAGACCCACATACACTGCAGATGTCCAGGCCTAAAACTCTGGACAGTGGGACTGTGCTGCAGGGGGACAGTGTGGACAAAGGGGCTCCACTGGGGCCTTGGGGTCCCTGAGCACAGGGGCACTTTAAAGGGGTCAACTTTATTTCTAAGGGTATGGAAATCCCACTGTGAGGGTTGGGGGCTCATGGGGGATAGGTGTGTACGATCAAAAGGTGTTAGACAAAGCCACATGGAGCTAAGCACTGGGACAGGCACTTGATACACTCTCTCTTCATTTTACAGGTGAGGAAAATGAAGCTCAGAGAGACTGAACAGTTTTCCCAAGGTCACAAAGCTGGTAAGCAACAAACGCAAGATGCAAACCCAGACAACGGACACTGGAACTAAGCTCTCTCTGTTACATCTTGCAGCCTCTCACTGTGAGTAGGTTTCTCAAACCAAAAGTTAGAACATATGGCCTGAAAAGAATATGTATATTTATAATGATTACAGCACAGAACCGGCTTGAGTCATTTTATTTATTTTTATTTTATTTCAAAAATTATTTTTATCAAAGTAATGATGCACAGAGTTGAAAAAGTTAAATAGTATGAAAAAATAATTTAAAAGACTCCAGCAACAACTCCTCTCACACACCAATCCCATTTCCCAAGGACAATTATTTTAGACTCTTTTATTTTTCTATATAAAGGAATATGAGTGTCGAAGAATTGCTGCTTTTCAACTGTGGTGCTAGAGAAGACTCCTGAGAGCCCCTTGGACTGCAAGGAGATCCAACCAGTCCATCCTAAAGGAAATCAGTCCTGAATATTCATTGGAAGCATTGATGTTGAAGTTGAAACTCCAATACTTTGGCCACCTGATGCAAAGAGCTGACTCATCTGAAAAGACCCTGATGCTGGGAAAGATTGAAGGCAGGAGGAGAAGGGGATGACAGAGGATGAGGTGGTTGGATGGCATTACCAACTCAATGGATATGAGTTTGAGTAAACTCCACTCCGGGATTTGGTGAGGCCTGGCGTGCTGCAGTCCATGGGATCGCAAGGAGTCAGACACGACTGAGAGACTGAACTGAACTGAACTGATTTTTCTATACATGTTTTTAAAAATCCAATTTCTCAAAAATATGTGTCAATCTCAGACTTCATCTTCTGACCTCCTGTTATGGAGGTGAAAATTTTTTTCTACTCACCCATCTCCATTCTCCCCCATCCCTCTCTTCTTCCTGTCCTCCCATTATAATTATGTAATATAAATTATTTAATATTTTAATATATTATTTAACTCTTTAAATCAACACTGTTATTTATATCATTGTGAAAATTATTCACTGCTACCAACTAGAACCCCAGATTTGACTGAATGTAAGACACCATTGATTGTAATATGAATCACTAAGAAAGAAAACATGCTGGCAAATTCCTTTACTTAAATTTTTAATGTAAGCTTATTGGAAGTGTTTCTACTTAGATATATATTTAATCATATATTAGTTTTATGCATACAAAAAGAAAACTGTAAGCAAAATTTATTAAGTATTTTTAAACCTTCTTTGAATTCAGAATGTTCATCTCTTCTGAGTCACTTTTCTATTCTGTCATCAGTGCTCATTTTTTGTTGTTTTGTTTGCTTGTTTTAGACCATCGTTTTGTGAACTGCCCAGGAAGCCAGTGATGCAGCAATTCTTCAAGAATATTTCTCTTTGGTTTCCAGAATTTTCTTTCAAGTTATTGCCCCCACTTGACAGGTTGGATGCTGGTGCTTTCTTGATCTTATCAGCAGGTGTCCACAGAAGGTTTCTGACAAACCAAGACTCACAGTCCCTCCTCATGTGATCCTTAAATGGTTTGAGAACTGAAATGTCAGTGGCTTGCTGTTGCTGGTTGAGCATACCAGGAGTAATGAACAAGTTCAGGCCTGTACAGTTAGAGACAACTCCATCAAGACTGCAGTCTGCCAATGGTGACTATAAAATGCCTTTGATAGAAAGCCGTGGCCTGATTTCAGACTCAGTAAAATGTGAAAACATATGCCTCTGAGAATCAGTGAAATATGCCTATTCTGACAAGGTTTCCATTCTTGACCAACTTTTTGTTTCTCCTGGGCTGAGTAGGTGTCTTGAGTTTCTTCATTGGCTTGTTTTGTAATGTACCTATTACTGAATTTTCCCAAATGTCCAACATTCTCTCTCAATATTATTTGCTAACTGTACACACAAATGGTTCAGATAACCTATTAGTTCCCATTGTCTTTCTCCTGCCCCAGCCTCCTGCCTCCTGCCCCAGGATGGACTGGTCCTCCTGTTTGGCTGTTAACCTGGGACTTACCTCCTCTCCTCTCCTGTTTGCTGAATCCCATGTTTCCCTCTTTCTTGAATTATTGGCTTATTTTGGTAGAACACATCTTCAGTATCTTCCTATGAAAAGGAACATGGTAGATCAATTTTTTAAAATTCTTGCATGTCTGATTCATTCTATCTTCATACTTGATTGATTGTTTTGGTACAGAATTCTAAGGTGAAAATAATTTTCACTCAGAATTTTAAAGACATTTATTTCTCCATTGTCTTCTAGATTCCAGTGTTGCTATTGAGCAATCTGGTGTAATTCTTAGTCCCCATCTTTTGTGGTGACCTTTTTCTCTTTTGCTTTAGAAAAGAATGCTAGAAACTTTTAGAATCATCTTTTTGATAACAGTATACTGAAATTCACACTGATGTGCCTTAGTGCAGGTCTCTTTTAGGAACTCAGTCAACCCTTTCAATGTGAAGACTCATCCTCTGTTTTGGCAAATTTTCTTATGTTATTTCATCCTTAATGTCTTCCTTATCTTTTCCTCTGTTCTCTTTTTAGTAATGCTTATTAATCCAATCCACTGTTCGCCCTTGTGCACTGATCCTCTAGTTTTCTGTTATTTATTTCTCTCCTGCTTTTCATTTCTTGTATTTTGTTGTTGTTCTAATTTCTGAAAGATTTTTCTTCAACTTTATCTTCTAATCCTTCAATTTTTATTTGTCCAATCACTCCTTAAATTTTCATTTTTTGTTTAATGTTTTATAAACAAAATAATTTTATATCTCAGAAAACTGTAATTAGTTTTTAAAATTAATTTCAAAAGTGTTTTCTTGTATTTCTTGCATTGTCCCTGTTTCTTACAGCTTCCTTCATTCTGTTTGCTTGTTTGTTTTTATCTTTCTCCTTGACTTTAGAGGCCTTCCTCAAATGTCTGGTGACTTTTGGCTATTTATATTTAAAAATAAATCACTAACCATTTCCCACTGAAAGGAATAAAGTTTTCCTGGAGAAACAGCTAATTCCAGATCTAGGATAGGAAATGTACAAGGTGAGCCTAGAATATCACTTCATACTAATATGAAAGCAATAAAAAACTGCTAGGGTCATAGTGTCATAGGAGTCAACTTGAAGAGGCTCCTTACTGGCAAAGGATGGGATAGTCATGAGAGACAACTGCAATAGGTTGAAACATCCACAATGTTTAAAGCCATGAGTCTGTAGTAAAAACAGTAATAAAATAATAAAATTCACTAATCATCATTGACAGATACTACAAAGCCTGTTCCTTATTTGAAAACTGGTGAATAAAGACAGAGTGTCAAACATTTATCTTGTCTTTCTGTACGGCTGTATCATCAGGTAATCAGCAGTAGATAGGAAGTTTTTCCTTGTAAGGTAGCCTAGCTAATGCATTGTAACCTAAAGAATTAATATATCTAGGTAACAAGCATCAGTGACTGCGAACATTAAAAAAAAATACAGAGAAATTCAGATACTATGCACCTCCTAAAAAAATACACACTAACATCTCTGAAGTGATCTTGCCAGAATCTAAATTGGATAAAGTCTTCATATCTAAGAATCATCTTACAGATGGTACAGGGAACAGAGGAACATGTTAAGTTATACCACTTGGACTACAATCAGCAAAATCCAGACTGTGGGAAACTCTATAGGACAAATGACTAGGTTTCTTCAATAAATAAACTGCACAAAAATAGAAAAAGGAGAAATATTATTCTAGTCCCATACCCCATTGGTGAGATTTCACCTTTCTTGGAGTCTCCAGATTTGAAGACTCACTAGTTGGGTCTTTAAAGAAAGAGTCTTAGTTTTCCTTTCTTGAAGTGAAGTGAAGTGAAGGTTGCTCAGTCATGTCCGACTCTTTGTGACCCTAATGGACTAAACAGTCCATGGAATTCTCTAGGCCAGAATACTGGAGTGGGTAGCCTTTTCCTTCTCCAGGGTTCCTTTATTGGGGAGGGGTAAAATGGAGGAAGGGATTACTATGTGGGATGGGACAGGAGATGTAGGTTCTAGCTTCTCAATTTAGATAATTTCAACCATGTCCCCCTTTTAGACTTATACCTCATCCTCACATTCCACAATACCCAACAGCCCAATTTCTGAGGCATTCTGGGGAGTCATCCTACTTCTCTGCTACATCTCCCTTTATAAACTGTTCTCCTCCACTACATCAGTTATGATTTGCTCCATCCACTTTCCACCTCCCCAGAGTGCATTTAATCTTTTCTCTACTGACATCTCTTTTGTTCTTGCTGTCATTGCAGATCTGTATCTTTTAAAATTTCTCATTGTCCTTTTAGTGGAATTTTGTGAAGGAGTGGAAATAAGATGTGTATAATCGATCGACCACACAGAATACTTTAAACTAGGAATTCCAGGATAGCAATCTCTAGTAAAGAGAAACTGCATGATTTTCTGCTATGGGAGAAAGCAGTCAAGAGAGCCAGGAACTGGATAATCTCCTTATAGATTCAGCAACTCCCCTGGACACCAGAGAGAATGGCTGAACATGAAAACGTCTGAGCGTTAAGTCCACCACTCAGCAGAGTTTAGACTTCAAACAACTCTGGAGCTGCCAGCCTAGTTTAGACAATGTGCAGATAACTAGAAAAGAGTTCAGAAGCAGCCTCACCATCTGCCCAGGCACAAACAAAGCCCCATATGCGTCCTGATGCTTATGTACATCACAGTCCTCATTTCTGCACTTGCAGGACATGTGGCAGCCCAAGACCATAAATCCATAGCAATTAGGCCTCCAGCCACGTCATCCCCCGGAACTGCTCTGGCACAGGTGGCTCATGGTCTCCTGATTGACAAATCCAAGTAAGCTTACCATTCAGCAGCCCCCTGACACTGTCGACTACTGACCACCTTTTCTTTCCCACAGCCAGCTTGTTAAGTTACACTGAAAGATAACAATCACTGGTGAGCTGATTTGGTTTCCCCTCCCCTTCTGCAAGCACAGGAGTGCACAAACACATAAGCACATGCACACACATACACACTGCACACACATACCCTCCCGTCTCTGCTGCCACCTGCATCTCTCCAATCTTGCTGCTTGGAGAATTGGGAAGGAAGCTGAGTTTTTCTATTTTTTTGAGGAACAGTAGTTTACACAAATTGTTTAATAGGGGCTGGGTACTTAGAAGTCCTTTTAATGGACACTAGTTTGCATAAACAGTTTGCATTTAGATTTTTCTTTAAGGGATGTTAATTATTTAAACTATCAATAAAACACTGCCGTTTAAGTTTGGTTAAATCATATCCTGGGGCCACGTGGGAGGAGCAGTTGGCTGTAAAGGAGAGTTACAACCTTGAGCATACCCCAGGCAGTAAAGACAGTCAAGGAAGCTGCACTGGGGAGCGGGGAGGCCTTGGCCCTGCCTCATGCTGTCAGGAAAGTGGTGTAGCTCATTTTTGGCCCTTAGTTGTGAGCCACTTATGATAGCAGATGCTGAATATAAAAAGGGACCCAAAGCCCCAGATAGGGCAATGGAGGAGCACTCAATGAAGTCCAGCTTTTATGGTCAAAAGGGAGGGCTTTCTCATCAGAGAAAAGGAGACCAGAGTCTGTGGTCTACCTCCAGCCTGGTCGAGGTGATGCTGGACGGCCCCCTCCAACTTCTCTGTTATTCCCTCCTCTTTGTGGCCAGGTGGGTCCCCCTATGGTGGAGAGGTGAGGATGTGAACATGAAATGTGTTTATTTATCTCCTAGGTCCTATTTACAAAGAATCCGACCTGAACTCCTGGATTCAGGCCCCTAAGATACACCCTGGGAAGGTGGTAAAACCAGTTCCTGGTGCACTTGTGGCTGGTGTGCAGGACCCTTCAGAAAAGCCCCTGAGGCCCAGTCCCTGCCTCAAGCATGAGTAATGGGGCTGGCAGAAGATACCTTCCAAGGTGAGACCAGATTCACTCAGAGCTGAATGAACCAAACATCAGGCCTCAGCATCAAGCTAGACAGTCCTAACATCTGGTAAGGTAGGGGACCCAGGACCTGCCGGTCAGCTGTCAATGACACCTGGGGAAGCCAAACCAGTTGGGCAACATCTATGAAAAGGGCCTTCTTAACATCCTAGAGCAGTGCTTCCTAAAGCTGCACATAGGAATCATCTGGGAGCCTTTAAAAATCCCAGTGCCCAGCCGTACCCTAGAACAGAATCTCTGAGGGTAGGATCCAGGCATCAGTGCTTTTTGAAAGCTTCCACCAGTTAGTCTAGTGGGCACCCAAGAGAAAACCAGTGTCTAGAGTTAGGCTAGCTCCAGTCAACTCCTGGTTTATGCCACTCAGCTCTGCAACCAGAAGCCTAGATGACACCACTGTGGTCCAAGCCTCTGCTAAGCCCCCCAGGGTTGTCTCCTTCCCAACTCCAGGGGTCACCTTCACACAGAAGACAATATGCCCAGTCCTCTCTGGAGCTGTGTGATGCTGTGACTCTGTAGGTGTCTGCCACCCGAAGATCAATTCCTGTCTTCTCTCTATCCCCACTCTGCTGCCTTAATTCAATTCTCCCCATCAATCACCTTACTGCAGTTTCTCCTAACTAGCTCCTCCAGGAATCCATTCTCTGCACGGACCAGGTGATTGGAACACTAAACATAATCATATCACTTTTCTGCTTAAACCTTTATACCTTCAAAATAAAATATGAATCCTTCTGAAGACCCTCTGTGGTGCAGCCTCTCTCATCCTGGGCCTCATCTCCCATCATTATCGCACACCCACCCTGTGATCCTCCCATACTGCCCCACTCCGTGCTTCATGCTACTTCACATCTCTGTGTCTCCTCCTTAGCTACCTGGCCAACCTCCATCCTTCTAGCTCCAGCCCAAAGGCAGCTTTCTGGGAAGACTTTTCAGACCCTGCTGAGCTGAGGGTTCCTTGTGCCTCTGGGCCACCACTGCACCCAGCATGCACCCCTTCCTACGTGCCTCCCACAGCACTGTCATTATTTCTGTGCATCTATTTCCCTTTCCTCAGTTGGCTCCCAGAAGACCTTCATTCACAGACCATGGGAACTTAATAAAAAATCAACTCCCTGGGCTCTGGGAAGGACCCCTGGATCTGCTTCCTCCCACCCACTTTGGACCATCTCTGCACTGGCTTCCCCTAGACCCTGGCCTGTGGGGCTTGGCATCTTGGCTTCATTTTCCATGAAAGCCACTTGGACCCTAGGCTCTGGCTGGGCTCCTTTGACCGACCACGCTGGCAGGCTGTGGGATGCTGCCTCTAGGCATTCACTCTACCTTGCTCCAGCCCAGGCCCCAGGAACATATCCCATCCAGTAAAGGGAATCATGTATAATTTATATGCTTGCTTCTTGGGGCAAAGACTGAGCTTGATTCACCTTTGGATCTCAAATACTAGGACTGCACCCAGTTTTTAGTAGTTATTCAGTAAATGTTTATTAATGTTTATTATAAATGGATAAATGGCATTTCTTTTCCATTTTCTCTAGTTCTTCTTGGGCTCTCCCTCCTGATGGTCACTTTTTTTTTTTTTGCTCCCTTATGCTTCCTCTGTGGCTACCAGCTGCAGTGGCCCTGGGGGTCTAGAACAGTTTCTAGAAGAAACTAGACCAGAATATCATACTAGCTCACCAAGGAGTTCTCCCCTTCTCCAACTTCCCTTTGTAGTGAAACCCTATACTAAATAGCCTCATATACTAACAACCATTCTCTAACTAGATTTTGTGTATCACTCCTCATCTTTTTTTCTGGCTGTACTGTGAGCCCTAGAGGACAGGGATCAGTGTGTCTATAGCCCCTCTGCCTCCAGCTCACTTGTGATACACAGTAAGCACTCAATGAACGCCCCATCACTGCAGACCAGCAAGCCTCCCCTGGACACGGGAACTGAGGCTCTCAGATGAAGAGATGGCCTTCCTTTCTCTAGAATGTTCAGCCTCTGCAGAGATGATTTGGCATCTGTTTCTCAATCTGGGATAAATGTTCTGGATCAAGGAGTCCCATTAAAATGCCTCCCAAAGCACTTAGGGAATTATGCTTGGGGAGTCCTTCTTGGCAGCAGATAATAAATCAATCACAGCTCAGTGAAAATGCTAAGCTAGAATGGGATTACTCAGGCCAAGCTAAGAGGGACACCCTTCCCCTCAAGACCCAAACGCAGAGATCTTCCTGTAGATTTAGGCTCTGCATTTATAATGACCAGCCGTTCCAGTTTGTCCAGTACTGAACTGCTTCTAGTGGAAGTCCTGCATCCTGGAGCCCCTCAGTCCAGGCAAATAGGAGCCCCCAGCTCCTGTTCTCACAATGCAGGAGCCCCGTGTGTGCCCCTATGTTTACGTGGCCGCGACCCCCACTCCCAAATACCTTCCCAGCTGTCATCCCGACAGCTAGGGTGAGTCCACAGTGGCTGACAAGAGCACAGGGTTCCTGTTTTCAACCCTAGGGGCTGAATTCTGAATCTCGCTCCTTGTGCTGCCCTGGCCCCAGCCCCCAAACACCAGGAAAATTTCAGGGAAGGGAGGCAAATGTACCTGAAGGAGGGAGACATTGGCAAGGCTGAGTCTGAAGAGGTAGTTCCTGTGAAAACAGAAACAGAGGCCATAAGTCAGGCTGGCTCTATAGGCATGTCCCCAAGGAAGCGGCTTTCTGGCTCCTGCCTCCGGGTGCCAGGACTGGGTGTCAGGACTAGGTGCCAACTGCAGAGGGCCGATGGTGGGCCAGCCCCAGGGAGAGCTTTACCTTCATTAGCTCATTTCATCTGCACAGCCATCCCGGGAGCAGAGAGAAAACACCATGTTACGGATGAGCAAACAGCTGGGGTAAATGGACCAAGTCAGAGAGACAGTATGAGGAAGAGGTGGGATAGAAACCTAGACTCATGCGCCCCTGGAGACCCACAGGCACTGTGGGTGGACCTGGAGGGTGGCAGGACCCCCAGGTCAGAGAACCACATGGAAGTGAATACGGGCTCACAGAGTAGAGCCTGCAGCAGAGACAGAGACCCTGCTGCAGAGACAGGGAGAATTCCACTTGCTGGGGGCCTCCTGAGGGCCTCAGTGTCTGCATCTGTAAAATGGAGAAGCTAACGCCTGTCTTCCTTATTTCATAAGACCCATGGAGACAGGAATGATGTGATGCATGTTAAAAGGCTTTATTAATGTGAAACAGATATAAAGTTTTGATTTTCCCTAAGAATTTTCTTTCCTTCTTTTATCTTCTTTTGGCTGTTCTTCTTTTGGTTCCTGAAGTTTTTGGAATAACTGCTTTAGAAAGTTCTGGCCTACCTAAGCTGTGCTGAGAAATGAGAGGAAAGGTTGTGGAGTGGGCCAGAAACAGAGGGAAGGGCCCCTGCTGAATGGATCCAGGGGCCTGAAGGAGATACCTCTGGCTCCAAGCCTAGGACCCACTCGGCTGCTTTGCTATCCTGGAGGGCCTGGCCAGGGGACCTTGGCTTCAGGCCTCCGATATCCCTCCGCAGGCCTCTCCCCTGCACCCCCCACCCTCCCACCCCCCCGCCCAGGCTGGGGACAGATGGACTCCTGCTTATGGCTCTGCCCCCGTAGTCTGTTCAGGTAACACAGGCATCTGCTCACAGCTTTAAAAAATTAAGGGAAACACTGCATCACTTTATTCATTTTTATCCCATCAAAAATCATTTATCACAACTGGAAGTTTGTTCTTCTGGGAGATGAGAACAGAGAGAAATCTCTATAGCCTGACCCACCCTAAACCCTTTACGGAACAAGGCTGGGTATAAATGAATAAAAAATTTCTCTACCCTGAATTCCAGAGACCCAGGGTGTCTTACAGAGAAGTGGGAAATTGTCAGGCAGAAGAGAAGGAGGAAGGAAAGATGATCCTAGAAAAAGGGTTCTCTGCAGGCATAACCAGGCCAAGGTAAGGGGGACGGAGTGGACCAGGGAGGACAGTGTGAGCACAGGCAGGCAGCTTCACCCTCCCAGCTTTCTGGTCCATGCAGTGGGGATCATCACAGAACCTACTGCCTGGGGTTATTTATTGTGAAGATTAAATGATTTATTACATGTTTCACATATCTTACGGGCTTCCCTGGTGGCTCAGATGGTAAAGAATCTGCCTGCAATGCAGGAGACCTGGGTTTGATGCCTGGGTCGGGAAGATACTCCGGAGAAGGGCATGGCAACCCACTCCAGTATTCATGCCTGGAGAATCCCATGGACAGAAAAGCCTGGTGGGCTACAGTCCATGGGGTTGCAAAGAGTCAGACACAACCAAGCAACTAACACTTTCACTTAGATATTTTACCACATATTTGATACATAAAATAGGGCCTGAGACATGCCAGGTACGGAATGAATGGCAGTTTTCAAAATGTTTCCACAAGGTTCAGAGCAAAGGCATCAGGATTTATTTATTTATTTGTTTATTTAAGCTCTAGTTGATTTATAATATTATAGTAGTTTCAGGGGTACGACTTATTGATTCAGTATTTTTATAGATTATACACCATTTAAAATATTGGCTTTATTTCCCTGCACTGTGCAATATATCCTTGTAGCCTATTTATTCTATACATGGTAGTTTCTCTTAATCTCCTACTCCTGTCTCACTACCACCACCCCTGCCTTTTTCCCTCTCCTCACTGGTAGCCACTAGTTTGTTCTCTATATCTGTGAGTCTGTTTCTGTTTTCCTATATTCATTCACTTGTTTTATTTTTAGATTGCAAATATAAATGATAACATTCAGTGTTTGTCCTTCTCTGTTTCACTTATTTCAAAGGCATCAGGATTTTAAAAGCTACATATGTAAAACTGGTGAACCCTGAATCAGGTGGGAAAATGGCATTAATGCCAGCTTCCTGACTGCAGCGTTGTACTATGGTTAGGCAAACTGTTACCACTGGGGAAAACTGGGTGAAGGGTATAAGGATGGGATCTCTCTGTATTATTTCTTAGAACTGCAAGTAAATCTACCATTGCATGCATGCTAAGTTGCTTTAGTCGTATCTGATTCTTTGAGACCCTATGAACTGTAGCCCTCCAGGCTCTGCTGTTCCTGGGATTCTCCAGGCAAGCATACTGGAGTGGATTGCCATTCCCTCCTCCAGGGGATCTTCTTGACTCAGGGATCAAACCCACATCTACTGAGGCTTCTGCATTGCAGGTGGATTCTTTACCGCTGAGCCACCTAGGAAGCCCAAATCTACCATTATCCTCAAATAAAAAGTAAAACAATGACTCTCTTTGCTAGGGAAATAAGGTCCATACTCTTAGATACTTGTACGTGTAGAGATTACCTCAGAGAGGACACACAAACTCACACACAGCATGCCTCCAGTGAGGGGTCCTACCTAGTGTATTGTGGGGGGGGGGGGGGGTGGCTCTGTTTTTCCTTTTTGTACCTTCTGAATGTTATATCGTAACATATCTGATACAAAATAATAATTTTAAAACAAAACAATAAAATGCATTCAACCCTAGTTTCTTCTTTTTTATTAATACATTTCTTATTGAAGGATAATTGCTTTACAAACCATAGCTTCTTAATAGCCCTGTCGTGTCGGCAGCCCAGAGACTGTAACCCAGACTTTACAGATGAGGAAACTGAGGCTCACGGGTCAAGGTCACCCAGGACAAGAACACAGCTCTTATGGTCCAGAGCTCTGTCCTCCTTTTCACATGGCAAATGGAGGGGTGGGGCCACTCAGGAGAGCCCCAGAGCCAAGGCTGGTCAGCTACAGAGTGCAACCTTGAGGTGTCCAACCCCTTGGCTGTCCTCCCCTGCCCCAGACCTGCTCAATCAGAACTCCCAAAACAGAGAACTTCTGAGAAACACCAGTGCAGCTAGAGGTGGTAACGTAGGTTGGCAGAAAGCCTCGAACCCCGAGGTTAGGGGGCCTGGATTCTAACCCCAGACTCTGTTGTTATCTTGCTATGTGATCTCGGGAAGGTCACCTTCCCCTCTTGGGCCTCTGCTTCCTCTTATTTAAACTGAGGGCAACTGGATTAGGTCTGTGATTCTCAAACCTCAGTGTGCACCAGGCTAGCTGGAGGGCGTGCTTACATGCAGGCTGCCGGGCCCCACCTCCAGTTTCTGACTCATCAGGTAGGGTCCGAGAGTTTGCATTCTAACAAGTTCCCCAGTGGTGCTGCTGCTCGTCCTATTGGAACAGACCGTCTCTAAGCTCCCTTCCCAACCAGAGTTGGTGGTCTATATTTTGTGAGATTTCTCTCCTCCTAGTCCACTCTGCAAAGTTTCCATAAGTCCTTAAGTATTATCCCTAAATACTGGAACTGGGCCTTGGGGCTAACTGATATGGCAACCGGGAGGTCCTTCATAAAAGCACATGGCCGGCGTCCCATGTCGCATGTCCCAGGTGCAGGCAGCCAGCCGGCCAGCAGGGGGCACCTTCTCTGCGTGGCACTCCCAGGGAGGACCCCAAGGAGGTTCTGGCATGATGACTGGGATGCCGGCTATGAGGTTGACAGCAGGCATTCTGGCCCTCAATAACTGCCAGACCCTGGGGAATGCGGCTTGCTGAGATGTGGCCATTACTTCTTGTCACTCCCTCAATGCTTCCTTTGCTGGGGGACAGGCATTCAGGCACAGAGAGAGTGTCTGGTAAAGAGGAACAGGGACCCAGGATGAGGGGTTGCCCACAGAGGGTCATCCCAAATAATATTGCCTCTGCTCAATGTGCTTAGAATCCATCCCCCAGTCCTGGCCCCAACACTCCTGTACCTCATTACCTGGCTCCCACGATGAGCTGGTTTCTGGAAGGATCCAGAGCGAGCTGGGAGAAATCTTGGGCTCCAGGGTAGGTGAAGTTAGAGACCCATGGCTTCAGATCTGGGGGAGGGAGAGGCAGTTGTTCAGTTACTGTTGGACTAGGGGCTCCCAGCTGCGCCAGCGTTGGACCCAAGAACGGAAGGGCTGCAGTGAAGTGGGGGCACCCTGGGCTCTACCTGCCCACCTCTGTGAGCAGACAGCTAGGGAACAGGGAGTAGGGGTGTTGTCACTGCTCCTGCTTTGCTCCCTAGCTCAAAAACGGGCTCCACCCATCCCCTAGCTGCACAAAGAAAACCTGTAACCATCCTTGACTCCTCAAGACCCTCACCAGCCACACCAAACACGCTGACAAATCCTATCCTCTGAAATCTAGCCATCTTGCCCCCTGCACCCTACCCCCCAGACAAGCTACCGTCATCTCTTGTCAACAGCATCCTAACCAGCACACCTGCCACTCCTGCCCCTCCAGCCCATTTCCCACAAGGCAGCCAAGCCATCTTTATAATATGCAACTCTAGTTGTGTCACTCCCCAGCTTAGAACCCTGTAATAGTGCCCAGTTTCCTCCGGGCAAAGACATAACTCCTGTGACGGCCTTTGGTTTCTGGCCCCACTGTCCTCCCAATGAATGAATGCCTGGCGCATTAGTTATCTAGTGATCCACTGAAAGAATGATGCTTCAGCTTATACATTCCCTCTCAATTATACATTCCCTCTCAAACCATCCACCCCAGCCACACTCAACCAGGGCACATGTCCAGATCTGTCCCACAAGAGCTTGAGAACCTTTTCAGTTCTATTATCCCTCAGTGCAACAGCTCCTATTTGTCCCCATCCTCACCCCACCTCCTCCAAGAAGCTTTCTCTGACTCCTCCACACAAGGTGATAGGCTCCCATATACCTCTACTTGACTGCCATCAAAGCCCCTATCTCACTGGGTGTCTAATCTGGTAGTTTGCCCTGGGGGACAAGGAAGATCTTGCTTCTGGGATCTCTAGCCTCTGCCTAGTACCCAGAAGTATTTGACTAAATGTATGAATGTCAACTGTCTTTTGTACAAGAAGACTCAGGTTTTCAGACAAGACTCCACAGAGGTGGAAGAAAGGGAGGATGGGTGGACAGTGCCCATCTCTGTCTCCAAGGAGGATCATCCCAGCCAAGGCCAAAGTCTCTAATGAGGACTGGGTGGGCAGAGCAGACCTTGCAGCCCTCTGAATGGATGGGGCAGTGGTCATGGGAGGGTACATCCGGGGAACAGTGCCCAGATAACTTTCCCTCCAAATGGAAGCTCACTTCCCCCATCTGGGCTCACAGCCCCTCCACAGCTTTCTTTCAGCCTCTTCCTCATGGATGTGAGGGAACTGGCTGGTGAAGAGAGAATGCTGTGGGCAGAGGAACTTTCACATTGGTAGGGTAAAGATGATGGGGAAATGTGAGGAGGCCCTGAGCTTTCTTCCTCACAGTATATTAGTAACTGGCTCCCAGAAGGCCCAGGGGAGAGTGCAGGGTGGGTGTGTGTGTGTGTGTGTGTGTGCGTGCAATCCAAGGGAAATAAATCATAGCTCATTATCCCTCCAACTACAGAGTAAAAGCAGCCCTTCATTTCTGCATGACAGGCAAACACTTAATCGCTCCCTGGAGAACTAAAGGTTTTGCAAGTTGGATGTTTTTCAGAAAACTGTGATATGCACCATTAAAAAAAAAAAAGGAGAAGAAATTCTGCAACAAAATGAAGCAGACCCTTTGTGTCTGCCTCTGCCCTCAGCATGGGGCTCTAGACTGGCATGAGCCATCATGAAGTTGCAGTGGCATCTGGGTGATCTCAGTATAGAGAGTGGATCTGGAGTCAATTAGGCTGGGTTTTTAGTTGATCTCAGGGCCACTCTCAAAAATCCGGACAGGATATCATAGTATCTTAGAGACTAAGCCAAGGGTCCTCCTCCTCCAGGAAGCCTTCCTTGATTATAACCTCTCCACCCTGATCTTATTCTGTTCTATTTTCTCTCTACACTTCCAGTTCCATTCACATTGTATGTTTTTGTTGCTCTGAATGTGCTCATCTGTTTTCCGGGTGGTGTGTGTGTATGTGAAGGGTTTGCCTGTCCCCAGCATACTGGGTGCTCTCCAATAAGAGCAACAAGTCACACTTTAATCTCCTTCTTCCCTTCTGACAGGGATGTTCCAGATGCTGAACAGAGGAAGAGATGGCATAACTGGTCTGCAGCAAACCAGGAGAAACTCCACGTGGAGATGGCTCAGCTCAACCTTCATTACAGGCTTTTCTTAAGGTGAGGGGAGAGGAGGAGGAAGCAGGGCAGGAGCCAGGATGACAGTGGGAGGTGGGGTGGAGGAGGGGTGGTCCCTTTCAGTTTCTGACCCTCTTCCTTACCCTGAAGTGACTGACAAGGGCAAGAGGGAAGGGGCGAGGCAGGAGATGCAGCGGGCTCAGCGTGGTGATCCTGGGGGAGCCGTCTTGGGAAGGGAGCCAGCTTCCTCTTATTAAACAGGCAAAGAGGACCAGAGGGAAAGCTGTCGTTAAAACACCAAGCACGTTCTGACCACCGTGTGCAGTGAAGGCTTTGGATGGTGACTTTAAGAGAAAAATGACATTCTCCATGACGCGCCTGTGATTTTAATTATAGTCAATTCAATTACCCACTTTGTGGATTAACCACTGTTAGTGTTAACCCCATACTGGCTTCTCCCTGCCACCTAGAAAGGCCAAGCTGCAGTGAAAAGAATAACATGCAGGCCAGAGAGAAACACAGGTGGGGCCCCTGAAAAGAAACCAACAGGAGAAAATTCAACCTTACAAAACAGAAACACGGCTGTCAGATTCTGCAAGTGGCAGCTCCTCAGCGGGTATTTAGGGGTTATTCACAGATCAGCCAGGTGTCAGGGCAGAGGGAAACTCAGAGCTACAGGGTTAGAAGCTTACTGACCAGTCAGAAGTAAAGTGTAACATCTGAGGGGGTCCCGGAAGCTGGGGCTTGGTGCTGGGCTGTATTATGGCAACTGGAATACGGCATCACTCGGAAGAGTCACCTAATAAGAATGGAGTCCCTAGTGTGTGCCCTGCAGAAATAAAGGATTGTGGGGGGGGGGGGTGGACAAGAGGACCAGCCCTGGCCCAGGACTAACTGCACTGGGGGACCAGAGGGAGTGACATTTAAGGAACAAGAAACAGGAGTACTCAAAAGAAACTCTCGGTTACCTTCTGAGGCCCCACAAAGTTCAGCACTGTGCCTAGAGTTAGGTATTGGGTCTAGGGTTGAAGAAAAATGTGGTGAATAGACAGGAAAACTCAAAGTAGTAAGAGGGAAGGGTTGAATTTCAGGGAGACCAGAAGGCCTGTGGAGGGAAAACAAAGATGATTCCACTCTCCGGGGCTGTCAGTCTAGGATGACAGACCACCTCCCCTCGCCTGGGACTCAGGGAATTCCCGTCACCCCATGTCAACTGTCTGTGTCACTCTAACCTCATTCCTTCCTTCTGAAAGGAGGTGGTGTGGGAAGTCAGTTTCATTCAAGCACTTTACAGCTGAAGATCAGAACTGGTGTCAAGGAAGCCAAGTTCTTAAGGAACATGTCTTTACATCTCTCCACCCTCCTCCCGTCATACCCAGTTTGTACCAATACAGACCAGCCTGGCTGGGCAACAGGGACTCCCCTGCTCTCCTTCCACTATCTCTGTTCCCAGATCCAGCCATGCCCCAGCAAAGCCCCTGAGAAGAAAGGGTTCATTAGGAGCGGCCACAGGGGGTCCTCATATGACGAGGCCACCGTCAGAATCCTGCTCCTTGGTCCTTCCCTTCAGCAACAGCCACCAGCACGCCAGGAGCCATCAGAAGTCTAAGGGTATGCGTGCGTTTTGTAGGTTTAAGGACATTGCTAATTTACTTTAATCCACTTAAGCCTTCAAAGCCTCGGATCCCAGCTCCAACAAGACAGCACAGAGAAGATGGCTGGAAACCCTCCTCCCTGAGTGGGAGCCAGCCCACAGCTGGGAATCCCACACATCTGAAAGGCCCCCAGCCTCCCCACCTTGCTGCCCCAGCTCCTATCCATACCGCCTCCAGATCCCAGGCCTGCCTCGGTCTCATGGATTCATTTCTCCACTCTAGTTTCTATCTTGCCCCTCTAAGCTGGCTGTATGGAATCTCAAGGATGGGTTGCCAGGGCACCCGAGGTTGGAGCAACTGCCGTCTGCCCCGGGAAGTGGGAAGAGCCCCGGACAGGAGGGAGGAGGCCAACACTGAGACCCAGCTCTGACAAATCCCTCTAACCGTCTACACCTCAGCCTGCCCTTTTGTAAACAGAGATGAGTCCTTGCCCTGCTGCGCTGCCAGGGTTATTGTGAAGAGGAAAAATCACAGATAGTTTATCAAGCTTAAGAACCTGGGGACCCCTGAAACTGCATCTGCAGATCCTCATGTGAGCTGCCACATAGGTGATGGATCCTAACACCCCTAGTGACCCCCAAACTGGCTAACAGGTCAAGGGAGAACTTGAAAGATGCTCTGGTATTTGTGTTTTATTTTTAGATTATCATCAAATGTATATCCTCATTTTAGAAACTCTTATTGAGAACTTATGGACCCCCCAGAATATGTCCAGTGATTCACAAACCCCAGCTTGGGAAAGACTCTAACAGGACACTCTCACGCCCTTCCTTGACAGAAGGAGTGCTGAGTCATCAAGGCCCCTTTCCCTGGGGACTCCCGCGGCCTCAAAGACAGGCACCCCTATAGCCATCTTAGAGCAGAAGGAAGCTTTCCAGAGATCTCCAGGCATTCCCTCATGCGTGAGTCACCCTCATTCTTCCTCAGGGAAGCCAAGAAGCAGAGCTCATGCTGACAGAAGAGATACAGCTGAGATGACCCACCAACCCCTGGCCACCCCACCCTGGGCAGCCACAACCTCATTCTCCAGCAATGGAATTCCAGGGAAGGACCTCAGGGAAGCACGGAGAAAGAGCTGAAGGAATTGTCTGGAGACAGAATCAGATCTTCCAGCCCACTGCTACCCATTCCTCTTACATCTACCCTCAGAGGAAGAGTCTTCATACCCTACAGGAAATGACTTCCGACATCCAGAGAGACCCTGCAGAGGGTCCGCCTAAGTCCTTCAGGACACAGTTATTGCAAAAAAGGACCCAGGGGGAAGTGGCTCTCACCTGCAAAGGCCACGATGGGGTGTTCCCTCAGGGAGCACAGCTGCTGCTCACCGCTGGCTTCACTGGCGACATCCTGGGAGCTGGCGAGGTGCACCACCAGTAGTGTGACAGCCAGGGGTCCTGGGAACACCATGCTGGGCCCCTCGGTGGTACCGGCTCCCGGAGGCAGGCTGGGGGAAGACCTGCAATGCAAACGCTCACTCTCACCACGCGCTCCCTCGGCAATGCCCACCTCTCAGTGGTCCCACAGGATTTGTTTGTTTAAATAAAATTTATATTTTATTTATGATACCTAAGAGTTTGCTCTGCTCCAGTAATGTAAAGTTATAGATCATATCTTGAAAGCTAATTTCCCTCTTAATGGTATTCTGGACAAAACTGACAAATTATAGAGCTTTTTCTATTATGATCCCAAATGGTTTAAAATTTATTTTAATGATAAAGGTGGTATCTTAGGGATTTTAATAAATGGAGTTAGGACAAGTGGGTAGCCATTTGTAAAAAGATAAATTTAGATCCATAACTCACACCAACTAGGGAAAATTCCACTGGATGAAAGATTTAAATGTTAAGGATAAAAGCAGAAAAATACTAGAAGAAAATGTGGTCAGAATTCTTTATAACCTTGGAGTGGAGAACCATGACTCAAAATCCAGAAGCTATTAAACAAAAGATTGACAAATTTAACTACATAAAAATCACCAACTTCTGCAAGCTCCTCCCTACCCCTCCCCCTAAAAAACCAAACATCCAGCAAAATCAAAAGGCAAATGGCAAACAGGGGGAAAGATTAGCAGTTTGCAGCAGGCACAAGGGGCTAATATTCCTAATATATAAAGAATTCCTGAGAATCAAGGGGAAAAAACAACAATCCAGTAGAAAAATGGCAAAGAATATAAATTCAAACAGGGCTTAAAAATATGAGTGACACTATTCTCATTCATAATAAGAGCAACTCAAATTAAAAGTTGAACTGAGGTAAGGCTGCTCACCTATCAGCTCTGCACAAATCCAAGTGAGATGACAGCTCTTGGGAGGCAGTGGGAAAGGGGTGCTCATATGCTGCTGGCGTGCATGCCTGCCAAGCTGCTTCAGTTGTCTCCAATTCTTTGCGACCCTATGAACTGTAGCCCACCAGGCTCCTCTGTCCATGGGGACTCTCCAGGCAAGAATACTGGAGTGGGCTGCTGTGCCCTCCTCCAGGGGATCTTTACGACCCAGGGATAGAATCCATGTCTCTTGTGTCTCCTGCATTGGCAGGCGGGCTCTTTACTGCTAGCACCACTTGGGAAGCCCCTTACAATGCTGGATGGTGTACAGAATGATACAACCCCATGGAAGGGGACCTGGCAACATCTGGCAAAACAACAGAGGCATGACCCCCTTTGACCTAATTCCCTGGGGTAAACCAGTGCTAACTCGAAGTGTGGTCCACAAGCTGTGACCACTCTGAGGTAAGATAAATGAAGAATTTGGATAGTGTTTTTTTAAAACCTTTATAGTAATTGACAGGGTAGTTTTTATGTCCATTGGATCTGATAACAAAATATTGGACTTGTATTTTGCCTAGCTTTTTTTTTTTTTCCAATTCACTTCTCAAGAAATTCGCTTTGATTGAACTTTACCTAAGTATCCACCTGCAGCAGATTGCATATTGAAAAGTAAAACCTGCTCCTTCACCACAGTTAAGAAACAAGAATAGGTGACTGGGACCCCTGCAAAGTGACTTATACACGAGATTATTCCTTGTGGCATTTTTTTTAAATAACAAAAGACGGTAACAACCAAATATCCAACAAATGGAGACTGCTTAAATAAGCCATGGTGTGTCTTAGTAATGGAATATGATACAGCTACAGAAAAGAATGGGGGTTGGTCTTCAGATTTTGTTATGGAGGAGTCTCCAGGTATATTAAGTGTAAAAAACAAGGTCCACAACAACGTAATATAGCATGCTACACTTTGTGTAAAAAAGAGGGTAGAAATAAGAATATATATTTATATTTGCTTATATTGGCATTACAATACAGTGGAAAAAATAAACCCAAACTAATTTAAAAAAAAAGGTCACTTAAAAGTAGCAAAATGGTGATCCCGGTGTATCAATATATAATTTTTTATAATATTTTTACTTTTGAATATTAAATGTGCTTAATAATATCTATTCAATTAAAAAAAAGATGGCTTAAAACTCAACATTCAAAAACAAAGATCATGGCATCTGGTCCCATTACTTCATAGCAGATAGATGGGGAAACAGTGACAGACTTTAGTTTTAGTTTCTTGGGCTCCAAAATCACTGCAGATGGTGACTGCAACCATGAAATTAAAAGACGCTTGCTTCTTGGAAGAAAAGCTATGACCAACCTAGACAGCATATTAAAAAGCAAAGATATTACTTTGCCAACAAAGGTACATCTAGTCAAAGCTATATGGTTTTTCCAGTAGTCATGTGTAGATGTGAGAATTGGACCATGAAGAAAGCTGAGCACCAAAGAATTGATGCTTTTGAACTGTGGTGTTGGAGAAGACTCTTGAGAGTCCCTTGGACTGCGAGAGATCCAACTGGTCTATCCCAAAGGAAATCAGTCCTGAATATTCATTGGAAGGACTGATGCTGAAGCTGGAGCTCAAAACTTTGGCTACCTGATGTGAAGAGCTGACTCATTGGAAAAGACCCTGACGCTGGGAAAGACTGAAGGCAGGAGGGGAAGGGGATGACAGAGGATGAGATGGTTGGATGGCATCACTGACTCTATGGACATGAGTCTGAGTAAACTCTGTGAGTTCGTGATGGACAGGGAGGCCTGGCGTGCTGCAGTTCAGAGGGTTGCAAAGAGTCGGACACTACTGAGCGACTGAACTGAACTGAACTGATTCAATAAAAATTTTGAAACTTAGTGTTGGTTCCTCAAAGCTTCTAATGCACAGAATTGCCCAACAGTTCCTCTGGAGCCTGACTCAGACGCTCTGCATCACTCCCCACCTCTCTCCTTCCCCCGTCCATCGGGTGTGTCATCAAGCCCTGTTGACTCCGCATCCTTTACATGTCCCTAACACACCAAGTGGCCTCCTTGGTGTCACTTTCACTATCTGTGAATTGAAAGGTTGAACTAGATCATGGATTCCTCGCTGGGATAGCAGCAAATCGGAATCACTTCCACTGGAGGTGGAGTCCTGAGACCAGTAGGTGAGTGGTCCCCAAGGTGATTCTGACAAGTCTCCCCAAGGCTGAGAGGCCCCTGGGGTTCCTTGATGCTCAAGATCCTTTTTACTCCTAATCTCTCCTCTCTTTTCCCTCCCCACTGCCTCTACTTACTCCAGGTTTTGAAAACTACAGCAGGATGTCTCTTCCTGTTTCCTCACCTGTGTGTAAAATAAGATAAAACCTATCATTGCATTGCTGCAAGGCTTCCAGGAAGTATCCCTGTGACCACACAGTCCGTGCACCTTTACCCTGCCCCATCCCGCACCTCACAGGTCATTAGTCCCCAGAGCACCTCTTCAATCTCAATCTCAGGCTCAACTGGCTGCTCCTTCCCAGGAGAGCCTGGCCATCTCTCTGAGCAGAAATCCTCTGGGAGGGAGATTTGGCCCAAACTTACTCCCTGGAGCTATTTTACATACAGCTGTTCACAGAACTTATTCCTCGTGCTAAACTGGGTCCTTCCTGCTGCGAAGGGCTTGGCACTGCTCTCCTGTCCTCGGTGCCGGCATCTCCTTTCCTTGACACTGATTCCTGGCCTCAGGAGACTGAGGGATCAAAAGGCAGGGCCAACTCTCTAGAGCCAGTCAACCTGAGTTCAAACTCCAGCCTTCTCCTTACCAGCTGTGCAACTCTGGGAAAGAATACTTAACCTCTCCCTGCGTTAGTTTCCTCAAACTGGGAGTGAGAATAACAACATCAACTACCTCAGAATTTGTAAAACTTAAGGGAGTTGCAGGTGGCTGCACCTGCGGGTTCTGCATCTAACCAACATGGATTGAAAATATTCTGGAAAAAAATTCCAAAAAGTTCCAAAAAGCAAAACTTGAATTTGATGTGCCCCCAGCAACTATTTACATATCATTTGCATTGTATTTACAACTATTTACATATCATTTACATAGTATTAGTAATCTAGAGATGATTTAAAGTGTATGGGAGGATGTGCATAGGTTATAAGCAAATACTGTACACCATTTTCTATAAGGCAGTTGAGCATCTGAGGGTTTTGGTATGGGGAGAATGGTTGGGAACCAGTCCCCCATGGATGCTGGAGTGTACTACCTCTTAAAGGCATAGAACAATGCCTGGCAGGCAGTGAGCATTAATTAGAGCTATCCCGGTGCCCTGAGGGAAGAAGAGCAGGGAGGCCTGGGAAATTCCCTCACATCCTTGGGCTGGAGGCCTTCTGTTTACTCTTTCTCCTTCTCCTTGCTATGGGCCTGGACTGCATCAGGGGCTTCCTTTCCTCTGGTCAATAGGGGGCACAGGCAGAAGATGGGGAGGGGGAGGCAGGGAGGGGGTCAGGAAGCAAGAGAGTGGGCTGCTGCATCCCTCCACGGAAGGTCAGAGCTCCTTTCCTGCAGCTTCTCTGCCTCCAGATTTCAACATCACTCCCTCCTTCCTCCCTTCAGGCCTAGGGGTGTACCACATTCCTGGTTATCAGCCCCAGGGTACTGCACAGTGAGCTTTCCCATACGGTTTCCCAAGCCCTTCCCACCCCTCTGTAAACAGTTCCTTTATTAAACTGCCCTCGCATTTCCCAATTTGTGTGTGCCATCTGTTTCCTGTGGGGACCCTGGCTGATATTAACACCTAATTGGCGATGTTCAATACATATGCAAATATCATCCTTTTAGACTTTAGCTGGGGCTTTTCTTCTATCAGCCCCTCAGGACATCCAAGGCAGTATGACAACTGCTCTCCCCCCATTATTCCCAACCTTCCCCTTGTCCTATGGTTCTTTCCCAGACTTCTGTGTCACTCTGAGTCCCCAAGCCTGGCCCTCTGTGTGGCCAGATTCTGGGTTCCTCCAGCCTGAATTAGGCATACATCTTGGGACTTCCCAAGTAGTGTTAGTGGT
This sequence comes from Odocoileus virginianus, assembly GCF_023699985.2. Lineage (NCBI taxonomy): Eukaryota > Metazoa > Chordata > Mammalia > Artiodactyla > Cervidae > Odocoileus > Odocoileus virginianus. The sequence goes on from NC_069677.1 coordinate 9,894,828, forward strand.
AAAGAACCTTTGCCAATGCAGAAGACATAAGAGACTCGGGTTCCATCCCTGGGGCTGGGAAGATCCCCTGGAGTAGGAAACAGCAACCCATTCCAGTATTCTTGCCTGGAGAATCCCAAGGACAGAGGAGCCTGGCAGGCTACAATCGATAGGGTCGCAAACAGTCAGACATGGCTGAGGTGACTTAGCACACACACATGCATGTGCCTGGGCCCCTTCCTCTCCTCTGGACCCCAGGCCTAAAAGTACCTAATTTCTGCAGCAGAAGTTCCGCTCATATTATGGTTTTCATGTGAATATGTCCTCCAAGTCCCTCCTGAATCAATAATTGCTTGTTGAAATCACTGTGCCCACCTGGGCCCCAGCACAGCACACCTGCTGTCTGAGGAGAAGGGAAGCGTACACAGCCCAGGACTGAGGGTGGGAGGGGCAGGGACTGAGGACAGGACCTGGATTCCAGATCTCCTCTGCTCAGGTGAGGGAGGAGGAAAAAGGGAGAGAGAGCCGTAACAGCTTTCAGACAAGGGAGCAGCGTCACCCAGAGACAGGCAGCCTGAACACTCATTAGGGAGCAGACAGGAAGAGTCTTTGTTGAGGTGAGTGTTTCAACCCCGAGGATGCACGGTGGTGGAGATGCTGACTTCAGGAATTCCACAAGGGCCGTGCCCAGCCTAGTTGTCCATCACCTTCAGGGACATCCTCTGCCCTTGGCAAGAAAGCCAGGAGACCTTAAGAGGGGTTCAGAAGAGGGACAGAAGGAGCCCAGAGGCGGGAAATGGTGCTGTAGCAGCAGATGCACACAGCCAGGGCTCCATGAACCAAGGCCTGAGGACATCAGCAGGGCAGGGGTTGCCATAGTGAAAAAGGCTGCCACAGTGAGACAGGAGAAGGTGGTCAACCTCTGGGTCACAGAGGGTTACAGGGTCTGACTTCCTGAGCTCTTTCTAGATACTTGGGGTGGGGGCTGACTTCCCAACTCCCAAGAAGTCCCCATCTTTGGAAATGATCTCTCCATCCACATATCAAAGGGATAGGCCCCCAGCAGGCTTACACGTACCCTATCCCCACCCCACCACAGCTGCCTGCACCAAGGGAAGTCCTGTGGTCACAGCAGACCAATCAGATGCTCCCCCCAGCCATTTGGGTATACACGCCCTACCCCAAGCCCAGAGTCAGGTTGGTCATTGTAGAGGAACCTGGAACACTAATGGCCCCATGGAATGCCACCTTCCACCTGTCCTGTGGGCTGAGAGGAGCAGAGATGATCTGAAGTCAGAGACCAGTCTGACTTCTGACCAGAAGTCTGAAGACAGGAGAGAGCAGAGATTCCCTGGGATGCTGCCAGCCTTTCAGTTCCCAGTTGAGGTATGTGTTCTACTTCCATGAGCCACCCCCTCCCAGATCCTTGTAATCAAACTCCCTGTTTTTGCCTGGAGTCATGTCAGATAAGGTAGTATTGTCTCCTCAGTGTCCATTCTCACCCTCCTTCTTCCTAAAGGAGCCTGTGCATCAGCAGGGGGGGCGGGTCAGTGTGCCCTGCTCAGGTCCTGTCTTGGTCTTCCAGACTGCGTGGCCAATGAAACACTGTGGAAAGTTGCATGGGGCCTGCGGGGAAGTGGCTGAGAAGGCTCCCTTCCTGCCTGGCCTGCAGGTATGGGCAGCCTTGCAGCTTTAGGTGACCTCTAGACCCATGGTAAGGATCGTGGTGCAGAAAGACATGGAATCTGGGCTGCTGATGACAGAATGAGTCCTGCTCTGCCTACATTCAGGCTTCTTTTCCATGTCTGATCATCACACTTTGGGGTCTGTCCCTGGTCTGTGAAATGGGGAGAGTAATCCCTCGCTCATAGAGTTGCTGCAAACATTTAATGAGTTATTTTGTCTAACAGGCTTAGATAGCACCTGCCACAAAGTAGGAGCTGTATGTGTGCTCAGCTGTGTCTGACTCTTTGTGACCCCATGGGCTGCCCACTAGGCTCCTCTGTCCATGGGATTCTCTAGGCAAGAATACTGGAGTGGGTTGCCATCTCCTCCTCTAGGGAGGTGCTGTATAAAAGTTGGCTATTGTTATTATTATTTTTGAATAATTCACTCCTAACTTATTTAAGCCCTTGTTTTTCAGCTCTCAGGTATCATTAACCAAGAACCATTCCTATTCCACACAGTTGGATTTCTCATGCCTACAACCCATATGCCTAAGACAATCAGGAATTTCTATTTCTAATATGTCTGACATTAAAATAATCATAGGATTTCTCCACTGGCAGTGTGTAGTGGAGGCCATGCCACCTTCCTGAGGCTTGCAGAGTTCCATAGAAAGCCCAGAGCTTGGGAGGCTGCCAGGCCTGGGTGCAAACCTTAGTTTTGTCACCTGTAAAATAAAGCTAATGTGTCCTTGCTTTGGATAGAATGCTTGTCATCACGCTCCCAGAACTAAGTCTGGCACAGAGCAGGCCTTTTATGAAATCCATTTGTATAAATGTTTCATGCACATAAAACATTCACCTAGCCACCTAAGTGTCTTCCCAGGTTCTCCCTGCATTTGTTTATACATACTTCACTGAGCATTTGCTGAATGCCTACTATGTGCAGTTTCCTATATAGATAAAGGAAGTGGGAGAGGTGGAACACCCACAGGACAAAGGCTCGGTCCCTGCTTTCATGGAGCTTATAGTTCACTAGGGGAGAGGAGACAGTCTCCTGAGGAACAAGCCGTCACTCGGCAGAGACAGTGGCCTGGTCCTGGGGTCTGGATGCTCAGAGGGCACAAAAAGCCCGTGCTTTGCCCTGTCTCCAAGCGCTTGTCACCGGCACGGGGTGGGATGCTCTAGAAGAGGGGAGAGCAACCCCAGCAGACTCTTGCTATTTGGGGGACCCTCGGTGACGAGGAGAGCGTGTTCCCAAAGCCGTGGCCAGACATTCTACTGTTTTCTTTCCCGCTGCTGCCCCAGGTCCCTGTGGTCCTCAATATGGGGTCACTGTGATGGTGCTTGGAGGCATGTGAATGCATGTGTGTGTGTGTGTGTGTGTGTGTGTGTGTGTGTGAGAGAGAGAGACAGAGAAAGAGAACACACACCCACGTGGGCGGCCCCTTGAGGACTCATCGCCTTCATGGGACTTCTCCAGAGCTCATTTTCCCAGCTCAAATAGTGGGAGGAGGATTAGCTGCAACCGTGGGAGGGGATGAAATTGCTGACTGAGAATGAAGAGAGAGAAAAAAGGGCAGAGGGCCAGGCCCAGGGTCCAGGAAGGACCGCAGTCCTATAGGGACCTTTGATCCTCTTTGGGGAGAAGGATGAGGGAGACAGGGGTGGAGAGTGTGTGTGTGAGCTGACCCCCCACAGAACCCACAATGACCTCCCAGCACATTCCCTGCACAACCATGCCCTTCCTGCTTGCAAGGCCCACTGTCCAGACCTGCCTCTGGGAGGAGAAGCTGGATCATCGAGTCATCCGTCATTCCATTCAGTAGAAGGATAAACAAGGGGGGTGTCCCAGCTCCCCTGCTGCTTATGGTCCCACAAAAGAGAAGGAAGTATGAAGAGGAGATGAACAGGAAGCAGAGTCCCTTTCCCTGGGAAAGGGAAGTGAGAGGATGCCAGTGGGATGGAGGTCTAGACCCTCCTGTAAAAGGTGGAACTCAAATAGGGCCTTGAGGAAAGAAGAGGAGCTCTCCCAGCCATTGGGAAGAAGAGCATTCCAGAACATTGAACCGGTAAGGGCACAGGCAGAGACGCGGCCGTGGTCCATCCTTGCATCATCTAGTGAGGCTGGAGGAGTGGGCAGCAAGAGATGAGTCTGGAAAGGAAGACCGGGGCCAAATGAGGGAGACTTCAGCAAGAACCTGTAGCATCAGGAGGTTTTCTTCTGCTGAAAAGGATGTGTCGATAGTTTGGAGCAGTGGAAGGATGTGGTTGAATCTATGCTTTGGAAAGGTAGGTGGCAGGGGCAGTGGGAGGGATAGGTTAGAGCAGGCCACCTGTCTGAGAACTGGAATTGGCTACCTCTTCCTCTGGGAGAGCCCAGCCCATGCTCAGAGTGTAGCTGGGTCTCAGCCTCACTAGCACCTGCCCAACTGCAGGGGCACAGCCCTGGAGAGAAGCCAGGAGAGGCTGGAGGAGTGCGTGGGAGGGGTGTGGGTCAGAGAGCTGAGCCAAGGCAGCAGTGGTGTGTGTGTTAGGTCGCTTCAGTCATGTCCACCTCTTTGTGACCCCATGGACTATACTCTGCCAGGCTCCTCTGTCCATGGGACTCTCCAGGCAAGAATACCTCAGTGAGTTGTCATTTCCTCCAAGGCAGCAGTGGAGACCACTCAAATTAATGCTGCAAGTTAGTTGTACCCAGAGCGGCCAGGGTGTCTTTTGATTGCAAAAAAAGTATAATCAGAGGAAGAGACCCTGAAAGATGATGGCTTGAATAAACATGGCTGCTGCCTGTTGAGAATGTGCCAGGCACTGTGCTAAACTCCTCTCTCATGGCAGTTTGGCAAGAAAGCTGCGCGATGCCCATGGATTACTATGCTCAGCTGGTGAGAGGAAATGGACATGAGCAAAACTGAGGCATACACAACACCAGTTGATAACAGAGTGATCTGAACCCAGGACTGTCTGCTGCAGCCCACCTCGGGGCCACTCCACACACCAGCCTCCCTGGTGGAGAACTGGCCCCAGCTCTCCTCATATCTGCTGGCCCTGGCTCTGTGTGCTCTCTAAGCAAGCTTCAGAGTTTCATTTGGTTTCCTGAGTTGGCTTCCAGACCAAGGAGAGCGCTTTCTGGCTGTAAATTATTGAGCTGACTTCCTGCCACAAGTCAGTCTCCGGTGAGTCTGGCTGTGGGGGCCAGTTTTTCCAGTCCTGAGTGACTCTGGAGAAAGCCATTCCAGAGGTTGCACGGTCAGGGCAGAGCCCCACCCCTAGGGCTCTGATAGCCTGGCAGCCCTGGGTCCAGTCACCTTGACTGGACGGCCAGGGGCCAGGGTGGACGGGATAAACTGAGAGACTCCCTTCTGTCCCCACCACTGCTCAGCCCTTGAGCCCTCGGGGACCCTTGGGGAAGGGGGCTCGGCTCGTTCTCCTTCCCTGGGTTCCTCCCTCCTTGCCTCCATTCAAAGTTTCCACTTGGCTGCTTGCCTGGGAAAGGAGAAAAAGAGAAGAAAAAGAAAAGAAGAGGAAATAGGGGGAACCAAGAGCAGGAAAGAACACCATCTGCCTGTGGTTTGGTGGGGAGGGGAAAGCATGGGGGCTGCCCCCCTCCCACCCAGGATCACAAATGCCATCTTCCCACCCACCTATCACTCACCACTTGGGGGGCAAAGCTTAGCCAAGCTCAGCACAATGATAAAATTGAGATGCAGATTCCTTCCCAATGCTCTGAATAGAGCAGATTGGATACGGATTTCCCCCTTTTCTTCCCATTTAGACCATCTGGGCGGCTGGGGCCCCAGAGAAGATTGGGATCAGGTGGGGGAGGGGCAGAGGTTTCCTAGCACTTTTCAGCTCTGAAACCTCAGGGTAAGGGTAACGGATGCCACCCCACCTTATCCCCTTCCCCGGGCAAGTTTGTTCTCTTTGTATTCTGCCCTCCGGGCTGGGCGGGGCTAGCTGGAGTCACCTCTCCTCTGTCCAAGCAAACTCCAAGTGGTGAATTTGTCATCAGGGTCTGCCATCCTTCCTGCAGGCCCACCCACACCCCCTAACTGCAAATAAACCTATGGGGAGGATGGAAGGGAAAATGCGAACACAGACAGTTGATAGGAAGGGCTATTAAAGATTGCTTTTAGCCTGAGCCAAGTGAAGCTTGGGGAAGAGTATCCAGCTTAAGGTTGGGCAGGGACCTGGTGGGAAAACCAAGACTAGATAATAACAACAGCAGCAACAACAAAGACCATGTTATTTTGTATCAGGATGTGTGCTATGCTCTTTGTATTATGCCATTTAATCCACGCAATAACCCTACAAAGCAGGTATTATTATCATGCCCATTTGCCCATTTCATAGATGGGCAAACTGAGGCACAGACCTGCTAAGTAACTAGTATAAGGCCAAATTGGTAGAAGCCAGACCCAAATCCAGGCAGTGAGGCTCCAGAGCCTGCTCCTTGCACAGTCTCAGTGCACCACCCAGGAAAATGGCATTATTTGACAGATCCTTAGGCATTGAGCTCAGGCTGCTCCAGTAAGCATTTGCAGATGGGGAAACTTATAAAACACAGCCCACAGCCATTCTGTATTTATAATCACAAAATCTAGACTTGTTTCTCTGAACAGAGTATATCAACACAATGTTAGAACTGGAAATAAGAATAGAAAGGGAATATTTACATCGCTTGGCAGAAGAAGCAAGTGTGAACCTCATGAGGAGATGGCATGTGGCTGGACCAAACACAGGAGGAGAGAACCTGGCGCTCAGGGAGACACCATGAATTAGATCCAGGACCCTGCCTCATGATTGCAGTGCAGCTTAAATGAAACAAGGTGAGTAGCATGCTTGGTTCATACCTTGTCGGAAAAGTAATATGAACAGTGGCAGTGGTGGTGGTCACCCTAAGGTGGTAAGATCATGAGTAGGGATTTTTTCCTGTCTTTCAGACATTCTGTAATATTTAATTGTTTTCACATGGAGAAGAAAATAAAGGCGACTTGCCTACTTTAATTGCTGGAATTAAATGCTAAGGATGTTGCCAAACACAAATCAAGCTTATCTATTCATTAGAGCAGCCTCCTTTTTCTTCTCCCCATGGGCAAGCTCTTTCCATGGAAATATTTTGCTATCAGATATTCAGTTGCTGTATAAAATGAAAACTGCATTTGAAAACATGCTTACAGCTCAAAAACAGCCCACGAATCCAGCTAAAGGCCTGGGTTTCCTTGGGGTTTCAATGACAGAGCCACTGCTCAACATAAATCTTTGTGGGGAGGGTCCATTTCGACTCACAAACTAGGGCATGGTTCTGAGCATCTGGAGAGGCAGTTCTATAACCTAGAGAACACCAACAGAGAGGCATGGTGCTGCTGATGGTTGCACAACAGCGTGAATGTTCCTAATGCCGCGGACTACAAAATGGTTAAATGGGGTTGATAAGAATGTACAATAGTGCAGCTGCTATGGAAAACAGTGTGGTGGTGCCTCAAAAAAATACAAATAGAATTACCATGTGATCCAGTAATTTCACTTCTGGGTGCAGGCATACCTCATTGTATTGAGCTTTGCTTTATTGTGCTTCAAAGATTTTTCTTTTCTTTTTTTTTTTTTTTACAAATTGAAGGTTTGTGGTAAGCCTTCCTTGAATAACTCTATCAGTGTCATTTTCCAACAGCATTTGTTCACTTCATGTCTCTCTGTCATATTTTGGTAATTCTTGCACTATTTCAAGCTTTTTCATTATTATTATATTTGTTACGATGATCTGTGATCATTGATCTTTGATGTTACTATTATTTTGGCATTTTTTAGTAATAAAGTATTTTAACTTGAGGCATGTACAGTTTTCTAGACATAATGCTATTGCACACTTACTAGACTACAGTATAGTGTGAATATAAACCTAATACGCACTGGAAAACCAAAACATTCCTATGACTTGCTATATAGTGATCTTTGCTTTATTGCTGTAATCTGGAACTGAACCCATAACATCTCCTGTATGTGCGTGTGTGCTAAGTCACTTTAGTCATGTCTGACTCTTTATGACCCTACGGACTGCAGTCTGCTAAGCTCCTCTGTCCACGGAACTCTCCAGGCAAGAAAACTGGAGTGGGTTGCCATGCCCTCCTCCAGGTGATCTTCCCAACCCAGGGATGGAACCCAGGTCTCCTGCATTGGCAGGCAGGTTCTTTACCACTAGCACTACCTGGGAAGCCCATGCCTGTATATATCCCCCCAAAATGAAAGCAGGGACTCAGAAAGATATTTGTATACCCATATACATCACAGCGTTATTCAAAATAGCCCAAAGGGGAAGCAACCCAAGTGTCAATCAAATGATGAATGAATTTTTTAAAAATGTGGTATATAATGGAATATTATTCAGCCTTTTCAGAGAAGGCAATGGCACCCTACTCCAGTACTCTTGCCTGGAAAATCCCATGGACGGAGGAGCCTGGTGGGCTTCAGTCTACGGGTTCGCACAGAGCCGGACACGACTGAAGTGACTTAGCAGCAGCAGCACTCAGCCTTTTATAAGGAAGGAATTTGTACACATACACAACATGACGAACCTTGAAGACATATGCTGAATGAAATAAGCCAGACACAAAAGGACAAATGTTGTATGATTCCAGTCATATGAACAGTAGTCAAACTTACAGAGACGGAGAGTAGAATGGTGGTTACCAGGGGCTGGAGAGAGGGGAGAATGCGAGTTGCTATTTACTGGGTACAGGGTTTCAGAATGCAAGATGAAGAGTTCTGTAGATGGGTGGAGGTGATGGTTGTGTTACCAAAAGGTATGTGTGGGCGGTCTGGCTGCTTACTACTCATTAAGCCAGCAAACAGGCTAGGTTGGTGGAAAGGAAATTTTGCTTTATTTCAGATGCTGGCAACTGGGGCAGAGGGAGGGTGGTGGATGTCTGTCCAAAGGACGATTCCCCCGCTGACAAGCAGGGGATAAGAGCTTTTACTGACAAAAGTGTGTGTGTGTGTCAGGGGTGGGGGGGTGGGAGTGGTGTTAACATGCAGAAACAGCGCAGCCATCTCTAACAGTCATCTTCTAATGGGTAGTGGTCTGACCAGCATCATCTTGATTGTTTCAGATGAAGTTCCAGGGTCCATTTGTTCCCATTGTTTTGCGGTCAATTCTCACAACTGTGGCAGCTCATGGCCTGAGTACAGTCTGCCATCATGTAGTTAACTTCTCCGCTGGTGTTTTGGTGTCTGTAACTCAGAGGATATGGCTCAGAGTATTATCTATAGCCCTTGAGAAAGAGCTAAAGATTCTTGACTATGCTTAATGACTGCATTATTATTAGTCTCCTTTGACTGTTCTCCTTTGTTTTCACATTTCTCACTTCTCTGATTAAACTTATTCTTTGATTAAAGTTTTCCAGAGGCAAAAGGCAGGCAGAGGACATGGTGTGTGGGCAAGGACTATATGGTCCTGCTCCATTTCAACTGCACAACAATGTGAATGTTTGTAATACCAATTAACTGTACACAAGAATGGTTAAGATGGTAAATTTTACGTTGTGTGTATGCTACCAAATTTTTTTGAAAACAGCTTCTAAAATCCACAGGATTGAAGAGGACCAGGAGACCCCAGGGGGTGTGCTGCTGACCCCCCAGAGGAAAAGGTCTCCCGCTCTCCCCGCAGTCTGGTGCCCACTGCCAGACCCTCACTCCCCGCAAGGCATTCTTGCCCCTGATCAGTGAGTGAAGTGAGCCCCCTACTGTCCATGCACACCCTGGTACCTGGCCGGGGCATCAAACAGCCCAGGCTGAGGTGTGGGCCACAGGAGTTAGACGGAGACCAGGATGAGCTGAAACCACTAGGGGGCAATTTCCGGTGAATGAGGCTCTCTTTTGAGACAGGTTAGGTGTGAGGACAGACGTCTGGTGGATTATGTGCTGCCACTGTCTTCATTTCCTGTTGCTGCTATAAGCAATGACCTGGTGGCTTCAAAGAACACACATTCATTCTCTCCAGTCTGCAGGTTAGCAGTCTGACATGGGTCCCCCTGGGCTGAAATCAAGGTGTGGGCAGAGCTACATTCCTTCCTGGAGGCTCTCAGGGAGGATCCGCTTCCTTGCTTTTTCCAGCTTTTAGAGGCACCCCATTTCCATCTTCAGAGCCAGGAGCCCTGCCCCTCTCTAGCCCTTCTTTGACAGTCCATCTTCAGTTTCAGTTCAATCGCTCAGTCGTGTACAACTCTGCAACCACATGGACTGTAGCACGCCAGGCCTCCCTGTCCATCACCAACTCCCGGAGTTTACTAAAACTCATGTCCATTGAGTTGGTGATCCCATCCAACCATCTCATCCTCTGTTGTCCCCTTCTCCTCCTGTCTTCAATCTTTCCCAGCATCAGGGTCTTTTCTAGTGAGTCAGTTCTTCGCATCAGGTGGCCAAAGTATTGGAGTTTCAGCCTCAACATCAGTTCTTCCAATGAATATTCAGGACTGATTTCCTTTAGGATGGACTAGTTGGATCTCCTTGCACTCCAAGGGACTCTCGAGAGTCTTCTCCAACACCACAGTTCAAAAGCATCAATTCTCTGGTGCTCAGCCTTCTTTATAGTCCAACTCTCACATCCATACATGACTACTGGAAAAACCATAGTCTTGACTAGATGGACCTTTATTGGCAAAGTAATGTCTCTGCTTTTTAATATGCTGTCTAGATTGGTCATAACTTTTCTCCCAAGGAGTAAGTGGCTTTTAATTTCATGGCTGCAGTCACCATCTGCAGTGATTTCGGAGCCCCCAAATATAAAGTTTCTCACTGCTTCCCTGTCTACTTGCCAGGAAGTGATGGGACCAGATGCCATGATGTTAGTTTTCTGAATGTCAAGCTTTAAGCCAACGTTTTCACCTTCCTCTTATACTTCCATCAGGTGGCTCTTTAGGTCATCTTTGCTTTCTGCCATAAGGGTGGTGTTATTTGCATATCTGAGGTTATTGATATTTCTCCCGGCAATCTTGATTCCAGCTTGTGCTTCCTCCAGCCCAGTGTTTCTCATGATGTACTCTGCATATAAGTTAAATAAGCAGGATGACAATATACAACCTTGACGTACTCCTCTCCCGATTTGGAACCAGTCTGTTGTTCCATTTCCAGTTCTAACTGTTGCTTCTTGACCTGCATACAGATTTCTCAGGAGGCAGGTCAGGTGGTCTGGTATTCCCATCTCTTGAAGAATTTCCCACAGTTTGTTGTGATCCACACAGTCAAAGGCTTTGGCATAGTCAATAAAGCAGAAATAGATGTTTTTCTGTAACCCTCTTGCTTTTTTGATAATCCAACGGATGTTGGCAATTTGATTTCTGGTTCCTCTTCCTTTCCTAAATCCAGCTTGAACATCTGGAAGTTCATGGTTCACATACTGTTGAAGCCTGGCTTGGAGAATTTTGAGCATTACTTTGCTAGTGTGTGAGATGAGTGCAATTGTGCAGCAGTTTGAGCATTCTTTGGCATTTCCTTTCTTTGGGATTGGAATGAAAACTGACCTTTTCCAGTCCCATGGCCACTGCTGAGTTTTCCAAATTTGCTGGCATATTGAGTGCAGCACTTTCACAGCATCATCTTTTAGGATTTGAGACAGCTCAACTGGAATTCCATTTGTTTGTAATGATGCTTCCTAAGACCCACTTGACTTCACATTTCAGGATGTCTGGCTCTAGGTGAGTGATCATACCATCGTGGTTCTCTGAGTCATGAAGATCTTCTTTGTATAGTTCTCCTGTGTATTCTTGCCACCTTTTTAATATCTTCTGCTTCTGTTAGGTCTATACCATTTATGTCCTTTATTGAGCCCAACTTTGCATGAAATGTTCCCTTGGTATCTCTAATTTTCTTGAAAAGATCTCTAGTCTTTCCAATTCTATTGTTTTCCTTTCTTTCTTTGCACTGATCACTGAGGAAGGCTTTCTTACTCTCCTAGTTATTTGGAACTCTGCATTCAAATGGGTATATCTTTCCTTTTCTCCTTTGCTTTTCACTTCTCTTCTTTTCTCAGCTATTTGTAAGGCCTCCTCAGACAGCCATTTTGCTTTTTAGCATTTCTTTTTCTTGTGGATGATCTTGATCCCTGTCTCCTGTACAATGTCATGAAACTCCATCCATAGTTCATCAGGCACTCTGTCTATCAGATCTAATCCCTTGAATCTACTTCTCACTTCCACTGTATGTAAGGGATTTGATTTAGGTCATACCTGCATGGTCTAGTGGTTTTCCCTTTCTTCAATTTAAGTCTGAATTTAGCAATAAGGAGTTCATGATCTGAGCCACAATCAGCTCCCGGTCTTGTTTTTGCCAACTGTATAGAGCTTCTCCATCTTTGGCTGCAAAGAATATAATCAATTTGATTTCAGTATTGACCATCTGGTGATGTCCATGTGTAGAGTCGTCTCTTGTGTTGTTGGAAGAGGGTGTTTGATATGACCAGTGCGTTCTCTTGGCAAAAGTCTGTTAGCCTTTGCCCTGCTTCATTCTGTACTCCAAGGCCAAATTTGCCTGTTACTCCAGGTGTTTCTTGACTTCCTACTTTTGCATTCCAGTCCCCTACAATGAAAAGGATATCTTCTTTGGGTGTTAATTCTAGAAGGTCTTATAGATATTCATAGAACTGTTCAACTTCAGCTTCTTCAGCATTACTGGTTGGGGCATAGACTTGGATTATCATGATATTGAATGATTTGCCTTGGAAATGAACAGAGATCATTCTGTCATTTTTGAGATTGCATCTAAGTACTGCATTTTGGACTCTTTTGTTGACTATGAGGGCTGCTCCATTTCTTCTAAGGGTGCTTGCCCAGAATAGTAAAATAAAATGGTCATCTGAGTTAAATTCACCCATTTCAGTCCATTTTAGTTCACTGATTCCTAAAATGTCAATGTTCACTCTTGCCATCTCCTGTTTGACCACTTCCAATTTGCCTTGATTCATGGACCTAACATTCCAGGTTCCTATGCAATATTGCTCTTTACAGCATTGGACTCTGCTTCTATCACCAGTCACATCCACAACTGGATGTTGTTTTTGCTTTGGCTCCATCTCTTCATTCTTTCTAGATTTGTATCTCTACTGATCTCCAGTAGCATATTGGGCAGCTACCAACCTGGGGAGTTCATCTTTCAGTGTCCTATCTTTTTGCCTTTTCATACTGTTCATGGGGTTCTCAAGGCAAGAATACTGAAGCGGTTTGCCATTCTCTTCTCCAGTGGACCACGTTTTGTCAGAACTCTCTATCATGACCCGTCTGTCTTGGGTGGCCCTACATGGCATGGCTCATAGTTTCATTGAGTTAGACAAGGCTGTGGTCCATGTGATCAGATTGGTTAGTTTTCTGTGATTGTGGTTTACATTCTGTCTGCCCTCTGATGGAGAAGGATAAGAGGCTTACTGAAGCTTCCTGATGGGAGAGACTGACTGATAGAGAAACTGGGTCTTGTTCTGATGGGCAGGGCCATACCCAGTAAATCTTTAATCCAATTTCGTGTTGATGGGTGGAGCTGTGTTACCTTCCTGCTATTTATCTGGGGTCAAACTATGGTGGGGGTCTTCCCTGATAGCTCAGAGGTTAAAGCATCTGCCTGCAATGAGGGAGACCTGGGTTCGATCCCTAGGTCAGGAAGATCCCCTAGAGAAGGAAATGGCAACCCACTCCAGTATTCTTGCCTGGAGAATCCCATGGACAGAGGACCCTGGTGGGCTACAGTCCACGGGGTTGCAAAGAGTTGGACATAACTGAGCAACTTCACTTTCACTTCTTTCTAAACTATGGTGGAGGTAATGAAGATAATGGCGACCTCCTTCAAAAGACCCTGGCTTCAACTCTGCAGTAGGCCACCACCAACCCACACCTCCAGTGGAGACTCCTGGACACTCCTGGGCAAGTCTAGGTCAGTCTCTTGTGGGATCACTGCTCCTTTCTCCTGGGTCCTGGTGCACACAAGGTTCTCTTTGTGCCCTCCAAGAGTCTATTTCCCAGTCTTATGTAAGTTCTGGCAGCTCTATGGTGGGGTTAATGGCAACCTCCTCCAAGAGGGCTTATGCCGTACCCTAGTCTGCTACACCCAGAGCCCCTGTCCCTGAGGCAGTCCACTGCTGACCCATACCTTCACAAGAGATGCTCAAACACAGTTCTGCCTCAGTCCCTGTGGGGTCCCTGGGTCCTGGTGTGCACAAGGTTTGTTTGGCCCTCTATCTGTGGCTTTTATCCCACAACCCACACAGGCTCCTGACTGGCTTCCAGTCTGTGACCCTGCATGTGTAGAAGGACAGGCAGCTCTGAGCCCTCATTCACCCTTGAGACCCCATACACCTGCCCAGTTTTCTCTTCTCTCCACACCAGGTCTTACCTGGGAAGGCTCTTCTGCTTTTAAGGACCTTTGTGATGATAATGGGCCCACCTGGACAGTCCAGGATGTTCTCCACCTCAAGGTCCTTCACTGAATCACGTCTGCAAAGCTCATTTGCTGCATAAGATGACACTTCCACTTACACTGCCTACCACACCCACGCTATGTACTCCCACCCAGTCACTCAACATGCCACAAACACTGCTGGCATGAGATTCCCCTATGCCTGAATTTCTAAAGAAGGAAGAGCGGCAGCAGGTAAAAGATCACCACCAAGTCACAGCCACAGTCTTGGGGAGGAAGAAGGAGGCTACTGAGGAGGGGACAGTCAGGGAGCTCAGAGGCGGAGCCGGTGGGGAGCGAGGAGCAGAGATGGGAGATGACTCGTGAAAAGGAAGGGGAGCAGTGTGTTTCGGGAGGCGGGGGTTGGGAGAAGGCAGTCACAGATGCAAAGGGGAGACTGCGGGAAAGATATTACAGGTGAACTGCACTTCAGACAAATAAATTAATGAGCACTGGCACAAAAGTTTTACCAAAGAGGGATGATTATTCACTGCCCCAAAGGATTTTCCAAAGCGTTCTTCAAGTAATGAGTTCCACTGTGTTCTTAAAATAGGATTTACACCCAATTTTTCAGTCACACATAAAGGAATGCTTGTAAATCTATGGAAATGAAGTGAGACCAGTAACATCTGCTGCCTTCTGTGCTGGTGGTGTCAGAGGGAGTGGGAAGGAGCCGCGGGTTGGTGAGGTGGGGGTTGGTGCCTGGGGAAGGAACCGACTTCCGGTGGGGGGCGGGGCTCAGCCTCCCGCCTCCATGTAGTCCTCAGGCAGGCTTCCTGCGTTTCAGTTCAGTCGCTCAGTCCTGTCCCAATATTTGTGACCCCATGAACTGCAGCACGCCAGGCCTCCCTGTCCATCACCAACTCCTGGAGTTTACTCAAACTCATGTCCATTGAGTTGGTGATGCCATCCAACCATCTCACCCTCTGTCGTCCACTTCTCCCGCCTCCAGTCTTTCCCAGCATCAGGGTCTTTCCCAATGAGTCAGTTTTTTGCATCATGTGGCCAAAGTATTGGAGTTTCAGCTTTAGCATCAGTCTTTCCAATGAATATTCAGGACTCATTTCCTTTAGGATGGATTGGTTGGCTCTCCAACCAGGAGATCCAACCAGTCCTGCATTTCACATGTGCACAACCCAAGGGCGGAGAGGGGAGGGGATGGAAGCAACAGGTCGAGTTCTCAGACTCCAACGCCCAGTTCCTCCTGCCTCTCCTCAGATTTTCCATGACAGCAGACCTGTGAGTCTGTGGCAGCAGCAGAAGTTGCCTTGCTCCTACTTGCACACAGCCTGCTTACCCATTCTTGGGACAATACCGAAACTTCCAGTCAGGGACAGTGCCTTTCATCCTAAAGTTATAAGTTATAATAATAGAGAGAAGACTCCAAATGGCCTGAAAGGGGTGAAACTGACATGATGCCAATGGCTGATTTCCCATCTCTTTGGGGAATTAGTGAACACAGCAGCACCAGTAGGAACAAGGGCTTTGGCCGTTTCCCTCCCTCCCTTGGCCACAGAGCCTGCAGGAAACACCTTGGGCTGCAGAGCCTGATAATATAGACGACAAGTGCTGTGAAAACCTTGGCCTCCATACCCACTTCTCTGTCATTACCCCGTCTAGGTTCTTTGTAACCTTTCCCTTGGACTGAACTCTCATTTCTGTTCTTTTCCCCAGATCTGTAGTTCTCCAAGTTTCTCCCGTCAATCCCCTCTTCTTTCACTCTGATAGATCTGGGTGGTCCCTGCTTCTTCCTCTCCAGGGTTTCCACTCCCCCCTCCAGCTCCATCAGCTCCCCAGGTCGCCAGACCACAAGGCCACCCTTGTGTCTCAGTGATACCCAGACATTTCTTCCACAACCTGCCCCAAATGAAGCTGTCACCCTTGTCCATTAACCTACTCTTCCCACATTCCCCATTTGTATCAGTGGGATCCCTCCCACCAGGTATGTGACTCACATCTCAGCATTCCCAGATTCCCTCTTCCTCAACTCCCACATCCAACCCATTGTCAAGTCTTGGCACTCATACTTCAACAGTGGATCCCAAACCCAGGGCTGGCGAGCCACACACGAGACAAGAGCACAGGAAGTGGGCAGGGGAGGTGGAGGACGCACCCCCATCTGGACAGGACAGCTGTGACTCAGCTCGCCTCTTCTCCAGACTGTTGCCGTCCCAGGATGGGGGCCCACATCTCCCCGTTTCTAAAGAAAGTCTATACTTCTGTATTTATGTGAAGTTCCTTTGTTTTTAGGCAATTATAATTTGCATTTTTGGAAATCCCTATGTACACCAAACAAAACACGTCTGTCTGTGACCTTGAGGCTCCTCCCCCTGCAGAGTCTCCCCAACTCTTCCTTCTCTCTGCCCCCAGGACCCATATACCAGTACATCCTTGCTCCCTCCTGGTCAGGATAACCACCTTCTCGGGGTCTCCCTGGGCCATTTTCTCCATCTTTCCTCTGCTGATCTCAGGCCCCACTGAACCAATGTTGGGCTTTTCAGCTTTAGAGTCAGGCCCTCCAGTGGTGAGGAGAATGTGCTATGTGCTTAATCACTCAGCGTGTCTGACTCTTTGCAACACCATGGACTGTAGCTCACCAGGCTCCTCTGTCCATGGGGATTATCCAGGCAAGAACACTGGAGTGGGTTGCCATGCCCTCCTCTAGGGGATCTTCCCAACCCAGGGATCAAACCCATGTCTCCTGCATTGCAGGTGGATTCTTTACCATTTGAGCCATTCTTTCCATTGAGGCAAATGGCTTGGGTGAAAGAAACAGAGAAGAGAAGGCTGATGCCACTCAGGGTGACAGAGCCATTAATTAACAAAGTTAAACATCTGGTGTTTAATTAACACCTTCCCTCCTCTTTCATCCTCCCTCTCATCTTTTCCCAGAGGGGCTCCCTGATGGGTGAAACTGAAGCAGAAACCAGGCGGGCAGAGGTGGGAAAGTGGGAAATGGAATGGGAGGTCCCGGCTGGAGGCAGGGCAGGTGAGGGGACTACAGGGGAGGGGAGGGGGGGTGACGGTCCTCTTATGCTGAAGGGGAAGAGGATGGGCTGGGAAAAAGCAGGTTTGTGTTTCAGTAGGAGGCACTCAGATTCATCCAGAAGTTTCTTAAGCAGAAGCTTGGTGCCAAGGATGGCATGAGGAAGTCCATGGTGCTCCTACAGCCACGCTGCTGGTTGCCTCCTTGATAGTCACTTCCCCATCGTCCTCAGCAACAAACCCCATGATACAAAGTGGCATCATTCCCAGTCCCAGGTGAGATGGTTCCCAAGCTCTCCTGCAGTTAGGGGTGGCCTGTGTGCATAGTTCTGACCAATGTGAACTAAGCTGGCACAGATTCTGGAAAGTGTTGCTATCTTTACAAGAGAAGAGAGACTCAGTTGGCACCAGCCCCTTCCTCCCTGCCATGTAGAAAAATGTGATGTCCTGAGCTACAGTGGCCATTTCCATACCCTGAGAGGACAGGTTCCATGCCCTCCCAGGGAGGAGGATACAGACTCTCCTGACGCTATCATGTCACTGAGGGAAGACCAGCTGCTGCTGCCACCTCCAAACCTCTTGTTAAGTGATTAAATGAGTCCTTATGTCTAAAGCTATTTTAAGTGGTGTTTTCTGTTTCTTGAAGTTGAAAACATTCCTAAGTGGCACACTCCCTCCTGTAAAATCTCTTCTTTCCAGGGAGATAACGAACTGACCACTTGTTTAATTAGGGTTAAGTCAAGAGCAGACACTGTTGCTCAGAGCATTTGCCAACCTAGGCTGCCTCGGATGCGGGATGAAGGATGGGACTGCTGACAGCAGTGTGGGCCGTGTCTGCACTGGACTACGAGCTCTGAGGGGAGTCCTCTCATCACTGCCTCCCCAGGGCCAAGCACAGAGCCTGCCATGTAGTGCGAGCTCAGCTGAATGTATTTGTGAATGAATACATCAATGGATGGATGTGCCAGTGACACAGGTGTCCCCATGACAACCAGCTGGCAGGAAGAGATTGTCGAACAGCTAACTTGAATCTAATGGATTCAAGACCCACCCTTCTCTGAAGGCCTTGCTGGAATCCCTCTCCCCTCCAGAAGCTCCCCCATACCCCGTTCCTACTACGCCTGCCTACCCTCTTATTTGGCAATCCATCAAATGTCCCCGTGGGTAACATACCTGGCTCCCAGATCAGACTGAAAGCCTCTTGGGCAGATGTCAAGATCTTTTTCCCCCCAATAAACTGCCTTCAAATATTCTCTGGTCAATATAAAAGTCTGAAAATATTCCATGTAAGTGAAAAATTCACCAAAGTCAATTTAGAGTGCTCCCTACCAGAAATGATACCATTAACATGTTAATTTTAAATGTTCTAACATACCCCTTTTAATTAATTCTTATGATTTCTCCAGCTATTCATTTAGTTAAAACCAAAAACACATGACCCAAAGTGAACCAAAAGTCCTTGTTGGTAGATGTTGAAAATTACTCATATTTACTTTGATACTTACATTATCTCTAACACCTAAATGGAAATATTATAATATTAAAATAAATTTGTTGAAAAGCCTTTTGTTTTGGCAAAATCCTTTTAAAACCCCCATAAGCTACCAGTGTCTTGAGCGCAGAAGATAGTTGATATTTTCATTTGAGGTTGATAATTTGGAGAAGTGCTAAGAGGCTGATGATTTAAGAAGTTGCCCAGAAAAGAGTTCCCCCTAAAAGGGATAGTCCCCTGATACCTACAATACACATGAAATTTTACTATTAGACTGATTACTTTGACTAGCTAAGTCACCTTAAAGTAAAACACTTAACCACCTGAGCAACAGTTTATATAATGGGAATAATAAAAACAAAACCTTCTATAGTGCCCTTGTGAGAATCCGATCAACATGAAAATTCATTTTAAGAATGCTTATTTAAATAAGCATTTAAATGTAATTAGTCAAGGAAGAATTACCCCAGCAATTAATCACTTTTGAGTGCAAGCTTGTAGACCTTAGAACAGAGAAGAATCTTAGATTCCCCGCTTCCCAATCATCTCACAAATGACCTCTATAAGGTCTTCAGAAATATCTGAGGAACTTCTTGAGTTTAATTAATGTGGTGCTTTGTAGGAGAGAAAGAAGAGGAGGAAAATGTGGGGGTGGAAGCGCTCTATAGCAGGTGCTGTTGGTGCCCTGCCAGACCCTCATTTCTAGGCCGGTGTACCCATCTCCCAGCGACCTTCCCCAGAGGCCAGCTGACAGCCTAAGGCAGTCTCCTCAAGGAGACAAACCTGGAAGACTAGCAGGCCATCACTGACTGGTGCAGGGGTGTGAAAGCCCAGCCCCTTCTCAGTGTAACAACTTCTGTGGGGCAGCTCTCACTCCAGGGCTCCCACTGGGGTCAGGCAGGTTTCACCGATAGCGCATCGTCCCCTGGGTTTGTCCTCTGCTCTGTCCTGCTTCCCTCATGCCTTCTCAGATCCTGCATAAGTGCACTCTTAGCCAACCACCTACACGAGAATCTCACTCAGGCTCTGTTTCCAGAGAACCCGCTTGAAGACAATCCCTTAGGAGGCATTGCAGAGCAGGACTGGTGAGGAGATAGAGGAAGAAGTGATCAGGCTGGTGGTGGTGTGTGTGCTCAGGCGTGTCCGACTCTTTGCAGTCCCATAGACTGTAGCCCGCCAGGCTCCTCTGTCCATGGAATTTTCCAGGCAAAAAAAAAGAATACTGAAGCAGGTTGCCATTTCCTCCTCCAGGGGGTCTCCCCAATGCAGGGATCAAACCCAGGACTCTTGCATATCCTGCGTTGGCAGGCAAGTTCTTTGCCACTAGCGCCACCTGAGAATGGGCCCAAATGGCACTCTTGTCTGGCCTAGGGCTCCGCCCCCTCACCTCTATGCCAAGCACAGCATGGGCCAGGCCAGCCTGCAACCTCTCCAGGGCTGGAGCCTTGAGCAGAGCTGCTGTCTGCACCTTCATCCCTCCCTGCCCCCCTCCCCTGTGCTCTCCCAATCTCCAAGGCCCCACACATTTTTCTAGAAAGTTGTAAATCCAAAAACCAACTGGCTTCCACATCACCAGATTATCAGGATGGGCCCCAGGCAAGTTCAGGCTCACAGACTCACACAGGATTAGCACACAAAGGGCCTTGGGAGGCAGTGTAACTCCCCGTCACACTTTAATCTGGATTATGTGTCTGCATCCATGCTCTCCCCTCTCATTATAATTGTGATAATTACGGTCTGATCTGTTTGGCTGTAAACCGTTTACACAGCTAGACAGAGTCAGAAAAGCACAGTTGCTAATCCCCCTTCCGGGGTCCTTTTCTCAGAGCTGGTCTCCCCAGAAGCAATGAACCTGAGTCAGAAGGGATGATGGTTCTGGGGGTGACTTGCAGTGGGTAGGCTCGAGGTTGAACGGGTGCTATGCCTCTAAGCTTGGAGGGTGGGAGGGCAGCTGTTTGCATTCCAAGCTCTCCACAACACCCTTCTCAACACAACTGGAAATATCAAGTTTGGTAAGAGAAAGTGAAAGTCGCTCAGTCATGGCCGACTCTTTGTGACCCCCATGGTCTATACAGTCCACGGAATTCTCCAGGCCAGAATATTGGAGTGGGTAGCCTTTCCCTTCTCCAGGGGATCTTCCCAACCCAGGGATCGAACCCAGGTCTCCCACATTGCAGGCAGATTCTCTACCAGAGAGGGCAGAGGGAAATCTGGGTCTTCCTGAGGTTCATAATGCCTTGTGAGGACATGCGGGGTCATCCTGTCCATTCCCCCAGGCTCCAGCTGGGACAGCTCCTCCCCACGCCAGGGCAACTGGATTTGGGGATGATAGGGGTCACTTCACATCAACCACACCTCCTAGTGACCACATAAGTGTCTGCCACTCATCAGTGTCAGGACATTCCTGCATCTTTTCTGGACCATGAACCAACACTTATCAAGGGCACTAATAAATGCCAACAGCCTCAAGAATTGGGGGAGGATACACGCTCTCTCAGGCCTTCCCCTGTGGCTCTGCAGTGAAGGATCTGTCTGCAGTGCAGGAGCTGCTGAAGACGTGGGTTCAATCCCTGGGTTGGGAAGATCCCATGGAAGAGGGCATGGCAATTCACTCCAGTATTCTTGCCTGGAGAATTCCATGGACAGAGGAGCCTGGCAGTCTATGGTTCATAGGTTCACAGACTTGGACATGACTAAACAACTTAGAATGCATGTACCCACACACACTCTCTCTATCTCTTTGGGGAGAGAGAATTCTGTGTTCTTCTGCTGACTTAATGCTTACCTCTGAACACATTTTCCTCACCAATGACCCCAACTTGCCAAATCCCAGATACCAGGTCTTCTGGAGATAATACATGATTCCTACTCTTTAATAATTATATCTAAGCTTTACTGTTTTCTTTATTCTATGATAGGCAGCATGATCCTTACCATAAACTATAAAATAAGCTTTATTGTCTTTTGACAGCTAAGGAAACTGAGAGAGGTTGGGTTGCTTGCCCAGAGTCACCCAGCAAGTGACCCAGCCCAGATCTGGCCTCATGTCCATTCAAGGCTAAAACCCATGCTCTTAGCCAGCTGGTTCCCCACCTCCTTACAGGGCTGCTGGAGAGCTGATTCCTCCAGGAAGGAAGGGGGCTTGGTGGTCTCTGCAGCTGTGGGGGTGCAGAGCAGGGAAGCTTCCTGGGCCTTCTCCTCATCTTTGCCCCAAGTCTGTCTCCAGCTCAGCTCCTCTCTCTCTGCCTGGAGCATCTTCTCTACTTCCCATCCCATACTGGGTTCTGGATCCATCTTTTTCAGTTCTTCTGCTGCTATCAGGGCCATTGATCATTATTTTCTGTTCCAACTTCTGCAGTGAAAGCTCCCAGTTGCACTCACATCCTGCTCCACCCCTCAGACCTCACAAGCCCTGGGTCCTCCCAGCGCGCCCCTCTCCCCCTTGAAGCCCACCTGTATTTATACGCAGGGGTAAGGGAAGCCCTCTGCGCCTCTCTGAGTTGCTCACTGCAGCGGGACTTGGTGCCACCAGCACCCTCTTCTCCTTCACATTAGCATCGCTTTCCAGTCACTGCTCATCAGCTGGGCCAACAGTGGGGGTGGCAGAGAGCAGTGAGGCAGATAATCCAAGGTAGCAGGGAATGTAAAAAATCATCTCTATTTGGCTGTGGAAGGTATTTTTGGACTTACAGTTGAATGTGGGTGTGTGTGATGTGCTGAGAATTCACAACACTTCAAACCAAATCCTGAAGCGAAACCAGCAGGACCTGATGGCTGCTTTTAGGAATTAGAAAATCATCTACCCGTTCTACTTCCTGCTGGGCCGGGGAGCTCAGTGACATTCAAGATCAGCTAAAGCAGAGCTTCGAACTGAAAGACAGGTCCACACCATTCCCTGACCTACAGCCCCGACTGCAAACTTCAAGCTGGATGCCGACAGGGGCCGAGCAGCCACGTGAGCGAGGCCAGCTGGGGTAACACAGGAGAGCGTGCACCGCGAAGCGAGGCCTGAAGCCCCTCGGAAGGGCACAGCCACTCCGCGGGGCAGCTGTAACTCAGCTCCAGCTGATGACAGGAGCCAAGCAAAACACATCTGTGAAAGAATCTGTCCCACTGACAACCAGTTTGCAACTCCATCCCCGGGGTTCTCACACTTCAGCCTGCACCAGAATCTCCTGGAGGGCTTGTTAGAGTAGATTGCTGTGCCCCATCCCCAGGGTTCCTGATTCGGTAGCTCTGAAGGGGAGTGCAGGAATTTGTATCTGTAACAAGTTCCCAGGCGATGCTGAGTCCAGGACCACAATTTGAGAATGACTGTTCTAGCCTAGTGGCTATATGACAAGGGAATTTTATGGTTCCTTACCTTTGGGTACAGGGGCTAAGTCACTTCAGTTATGTTTGACTCTTTGTGACCCCATGGACTGTAGCCCCCTAAGGCTCCTCCATCCATGGGATCCTCCAGGCAAGAATACTGAAGTGGGTTTCCATGCCCTCCTCCAGGGGATCTTCCCAAACCAGGGATCAAACCCACGTCTCTTACATCTCCTGCTTTGGCAGGCAGGTTCTTTACCCTCTTTACCTTTAAAATGTAATATACTTCCTGTGTGAACTCACGAGGTAATCAGGTCTTTAAGAAGTTGAAAGTCGGGTGTACACTGAAGAAGGATGCACACACCTTTATGAAGTGTCAACTGTGCCTCAGAAGCGTTCTTGAACAGTATCTGCTTTAATCATGGGAGCATTTCCGCGAGGGAGGTGTTACTGCCCCCACTTCACTGCTGAGGAGCTAAGGCCCAGAGTTGTTCATGACTTGCCCAAGTCACACAGCTAGTAGTGACAGTCCTGGGACTGGAATCCACATCACCTAACTCCAGTGTCTGTGCTTTTGCCGAGCCATCAAATTCCACAGAGAAACAGACCCCCTCTTTAGAACACACCTTCTTTCTGGGGGCAGAGCAGAATAGCCTCCTCTTGAGGGATCCTCTAAGTCTGTTCATTGGGACCACTCTCACAGGAAGGGCCAGATCAGGAGCCAGAGGACACGGCAGACATACTTTGTCACCTTCCAAAAGGAAGGATCAACCAAGACCTGGTCCCTGGGCACTGCCCTGTGTCTGTGATTCCCAGAAAACAGGACAGGGCAACTCTGGGGCAGAAATGGCCCTCTGAACGCTTTGTGTGAGGAAGCCACAGCACCTTAGTCCTTGGCAATACAGCAGAGCAGGATGGGGGAATTGTTTGGTTAATGTCTGTAAACTCCTAAGGTCAAGAGCTGTGTCTGTTTTACTCAGCCCTGTATCCCTAGCTCCTAACATAACACCTGAAGTGTAGTTGACACTGAATTATTTGTTGAATGAGAATGACTGAACGATGGAACAAAGGGTAGGGAATCTTTGCTCTTAGCCAAAGGGACTTTGGATAATGTGCCCACTCATGACTGAAAGTCTAGACATTCATAAAGCAGCCAGCCTTGAGAAAGAAGATGTGGCAGGTGATAATTCTGCTCAAGGTAATGGATCGGAAATGTTTTTCGAATCCAGTGTGGGCTGAGAAGCAAAGATATTAACACGTCTGCCAAGAGCTGACAAGAATAATGTCAATGTTCACCTCTGGATCCCCAGCCCCTGTGCCTGTTAAATGAATGAGTGAGAGCCTCCCATCCTGAATGCCCAGTGGGGGAAGTTCACGCACTGCTGGGAGGGGGCAGTGTGCCTCTGCAGACGAGCTTCCCTCAGGCTTTTAGGCAAGCAAGAGGATGGGGTGAGAAGCACATGGACTTGAGTGGAAAGGCCTGGCTCCCACTAAACTGATCAACAACACCCTCAGCGGGAGCAGTGCCCAACACTGCTCTTAATCACGGGGACTACTGCCTCGCTTCTCTTTAAATGAGGGATAATAGTAACAGTGATAACAACAACAATAGCACCAATAACAACTACTGTATCAATTTGTGATAAAGACAAAATGCTTGTGAAAGTGGTGGCACAGTGAGCATAGGAAGTGTTTAAGTCTGTAGACTGAATGAATCTATTGATGGACGGGCAGCGGCTGGGTCACTTCCCAGTCTGGATAGGCTTGAGAAGAGCCTCTCACCTGTCTAGGCAGAAAGTTCTTCCACTGTCTAATCTGCCTCCCTCCTACTGCAACTTCAACCCTCTTATTCTACTCTCCCTGGTGATGGGCTAGGAGGGCAGCTGCTGCAGACTCTTCTACAACACTGGCTCTCCAGAACTTCCAGGAAACCAGCAGTAACAGATTGGCTGGAGTCATGCTTTAATATTGTGTGTGCATTGACTTAATGTATGATTTTAATGTATGATTCTAAACTACATGGTAATATATGGAGTTGCTGCTCCATCTGCAACATGCCAGCCCTTTTCCTTTTCATCCAGCACATGCCTGGTCTCTCCCATCACTCCTGATCAATCCCTTTATTGTCTGTGCAAAACTCAGCCTGGACCAGTCATCCCCAGAACTTGAATCAAAGAAAAGTTGTTCTTGGACTATACACTATTTGGCATTATCTTGTGCTATGGTTTGACTTTATTCAGCTCTTCGTTTAATCCACTGGCTCCAGATAATCCTACTGATGCTTTTGGGGGAACAGGTCCAGTCCTGGGGAACAAGGAGGCAGTGAGAGTGATTGTGAAGCTGGGTGGATGCAGTTGAAATGACTCAGCAGAAAGGAGCATGTCAGGGTGCATGCATAGCCCCTTCCCTTGATGGGCTCTTGAAGGTTTTTGCAACCAGGACCCCATCAGATCGCCTGTGAAGTCTGCCGGCAGGTTGCCATCCTTCCATTCAACAGATGAGAAGTTGGAGGACCTGAAAGTGTCCCCAGATCCAAATGTCTGGATGGGGAAGATGAGCCAGATCTGCCTTCCCTTCTGCATCCAGCTCCAAGTCAAGTCTTGATGGTTCACACTACCTAAGGCTTCGAGCAACTTGGGGCTGGGAGTCTGAAATTGAGAGAGTCCCTACCGACCTAGGACAGGTAATTCAGAGTGTCTAGTCTACATACCTTGTTTCAGAAATCTGGGAGCTAGAAGTGACTGAATCCCAAAGTGCCCTGAGAAACCACTCTTAATACCCTCTTTGGGGAGTGAGCAGCATTGAGACTAAAGCAGGAATGAGAAGGGATGACTGCTCATCTCAGTCTAGGTCTCTGACTCCCTGACTTCTCTGTGTGTTCGGGTTACATTTTATCCTTCTCTCCCTTCCCACCCCCAGCTTCTCAGTCAGGTTGCCAAGCAGGCCTGGGCCTCTAGACTCCTGAGAGGAGCCGGCCAATGAGCTGCCAAGTTCAGGGTACAAGGGTTGGTCCAGTCCAGCTTTGGAGATGAAGCCAGCTGAGGGCTGGACCCCAGACCTCTGAGGACAGGACCCCAGACCTCTGTGCTGCAAGTGGGTCTCCTCCCTTACTCCCAAGATGAGTAGGGCAGAGAAGGCTGGCTATAGAAGGTTCTGGAGTCTCCCCCTTTCCCCTTGGAGAGAGGAAGAAGAAAAAGAAGGGGGAGGGGTTGAGGGGAAAGGAGGGAGGGATGAATAAGGACAGGGACTAGAAGCGAACAAAGAAAACGCAGTGGTTCATCTGTTGTCATGAATGGAGGGATCCTTCCTCCTTTTGGTTTGTTACTGCTCTTACAGTGCTGTTTGGACAACAAATAAAACAGTGAAGGGATAAGAGGCTGGAGTCTGTGCAGGACTTGTGTAATACTACAGACATGGTGGGCTGCAGATTCCCAGGGCAGGCAGACAGCTTGGAGTCCAGCACAGGGCGGGGAGGTGAGGAGGCAGGGAGGATCCTGGGGTGCCTCAAATCCCTCCAGGGTTTCCTCCTGGAGGGCTGAGGGTTTTGTCACCAGGCGTAGTTCCTCTTAATCTGGGTCCTGCCAGCTCAGATTCCTGGACTTCCAGAACATAATTGTGTCACAACTCATCAGGATAAGGTCACAGGCCATCTGGGAGATGACTGCCATTCTCCGAGCATGTTACATCAGCACCCAGATCCACCTGGCAGCAAATAGTTGACTGAGGGCAGAAAGGGCTCAGGCACAGCATCCCCCACCTGCTTCCCACACACACTATGCTGCAGTCCAGGAAGGAGGAGGCTCACAGGTGGGTGAGTGATGGGGCGGGTTCTGCGGCTTTGGAGATGCTGGAGATGCATCCAGCCCCAGCAAGTCTTTCTGGGAAGTGCTCCCATTCCCCTCTTGCCAGCTGAGACCGCTTTTCCTGCACAGGCAGGTCTGTGCAGGGTCTGAAGAAAGACCAGGCAGGGGCTGCATCCCTGCCACTGCCCCAGATATGCAAGTGTGCATATGCACTGACCTATGCATACGCACAGGCCTGAGGTTCAGACTCATTTCATGAGGTTTCTCCTGCAGGTGCATAATGTAGGTCCTCCCTGCTCCCTCAGCCCTTAGCAGCTACGAACTAGGTGACTGGTCCTTCTAGTGTGAGGGTGGGGGGCAGGACACGTGCTCAAGGACCTTCCAGGTGGACAGGCCTTGGGGCCTGGTGGGGGGCAGAAGAGAGCTTTAGCCTTGGGCCAGGGGATGAGAGGAGAGGAGGGGGGTCTTTAAGAGAAGTACAGTGAGCGCTTTCTGACCCGGTATCAAAGCAGCCCTTCTTAGAGACAGAAAGATGGTCAAGCTCTGACAAAGCCCTTCCAGTGCTTAATGAATGTCTCTCTTGAAACCTGGTCATCAGTGCCAAAGTCTCTTAAGCTCCACATTCATAGAGCTCAGTTATAATAAGAATGACAGCTCACAGGCTTATTATTTGCAGGCATTTTTCTATGAGGACTTTATTACTCACCCTGCAGGTCTTTTCCCGCCCCCACCCACCTCTATTTCCATAATGGAGCTGCCTGGGCATAGACCGGCCATGGTCAGGGCCAGTTGGAGGAGCATCTGAAACACAGGAAACCTGGGGAGGTGCCTGAAGTGTCCTCTGATAGAAAGGAGAAGGAAGCAATATCGTTTTGCTTCTAGAAGCTTTAGTCAAGTGCTTGCAGATGTGGTCTGCAGGCAGCTGTGGGGAGGACTGGATGGGAGGGACGGAGAGTGGTGCAGGCTGAGGGTGGGGGAGGGGTGGAGGGAGGCACAGCTGGGCCCCTGTGTGCCAGGAAAGCAAACTCTGCCCGCTGATGGTGAAGGAATGTAGTGAATGCTCCCCATCCAGCTGTGCCTCTCCTGGCTCAGGCCTCAGCCTGGGCAGGGGAAGTGCTGAGAAAACTGATGACTACCCGCAGAGGTGGGGGCCAAGGCAGGGACCTGCTGGCCTCCTAACCTAGGCCACCCTCCCTGCCTTTGTGTGAGTGCTCACACTAAATGCAGAGCCCTTCATTCACATCCCAGCCTGGGCACTCCTTAACCTCTCCATCAGTCGGTTTCCTCATCTGTGAGACCACACAGGGCAGTGTAAAGATGAAATGTTTGCAAAAGCACCCAGCACCGGCTGGCACTTACAAAGCACTCAACAAATATCAGCCATTATTTTATCATCATCATTAGAGCTGTGATTATGCAGACCCTCCACAGCGCTCACTCCAGAAACTCACAATAGCCTCCGAAATCCGCTCCCTATCTTTCATCTCTCCTCTCCAATCCGTCCCACACAGAGCTGCCAGAACAATAGTCAACAAGGATGATTTGGTCCCATTATTCTGCTGCTAAGCCTCCACTAGCTCCCCAATGCCTACATGATCAAATCCAAATGTTCTTTCCATCTGGTACAAACTATTCATCCTGCCTCCTCCCTGGCCATTCCCTCTCCACCCCAAACCTCACTACCCCTCAGGCACTTGCCTACCCCCGTCCCTTTGCTTCTACTATACCCTTCACACAAAATGTCCTCCCCTACAATGGAAACCTCCCATCCTTCAAGGCTCATGCAAATACCCACTCTACAGTGAAGCCTTCTCTGACCCTGGCACAGCTAACAGCTTCTTCTGCTGGTGGACAAGGCATATGGTTTATCCATCCTGTGTTTGGCTGTGTGTGTGAGGGCATGCATTCGTGTGTGCTTAGTCGTGTCTGAGTCTTTGGGATCCTACTGACAATAAACTGCAAGGCTCCTCTGTCCATGGGATTCTCCAGGCAAAAATACTGGAGTGGGTTGCCATACCCTCCTCCAAGGGATCTTCCCAACCCAGGGATTGAATGTGAGTCTCCTGCATCTCCAGCACGGCAGGCAGATTCTTTACTCACTGATCCACCAGGGAAGCCCTGTATGTAAGGGCAGTGCTCCTCAAAGTGTGGTTTCTGGACCAGCAGCATCTGCATGCCCTGAGAACTTGTCAGAAATGTAAATTCTCATGTCCCACCCCAAATCTACTGGATTAGAAAGTCTGGGGAGGACTCTGAGGAACCCAGACTCTGAGCAACTCTCAGTTGGGGAACCATGGGTATAGGGTACCCATATCCTTCAGGTGGTTCCTGGTACATACAGAGAAGTGATGGGTTAGATCAGATCACCTGGGTAGCTTTGAAAATATACTGCTGCCTGCAGAGTTCCTTATCTGATTGGTCTAGAGTGGGGCCTATGTATTCACATTATTCTCCGAGGTTTTATAGGTATTTTTGAGCATATAAAGCAGTTGAAAGATTGTAGAGTGAACAACTGTATACCCACCACCTAGATTCCATCATCAACATTTTGCTGTATTTGCTTTTCACATATTATTCATCATCCTTCTACCCACACATTCATCTATTTTATTTTTTGATACATTTCAAAGTTGGAGACATCACACGCATCACCCAAAGACATGTTAGAGCTTTAAAAGTCCTTCAGGTGTTTCCACTGTGCAGCCAGGGATGCTCTGACCTCAGTTGGGAACATGTGCCAGCCTCCTAGCCTCAGTTTCTGCTGTGAAATGAGGATGATGATTATGTTTGCTCTGCCTCCCCATTGTCGCAAGGAAAGAAAGAGATCACACCTGATAAAGCCCTTTGTAAAGGGCTTTGTAATTAGCAGGAAACAATTGCTCATTTCATGGGTTCTCAGATAAAATACAGGATGTCCAGTGAAATGTGAATTGCAGATAAATGGCAAATAATTTTTTAGTACAAGTATATCCCAAATATTACATGAGATATACTTATGCTAACATATATTTCATTGTTTATCTGAATTTTAAATTCTATTGGGCACTCTGTATTTTTATTTAAGTCTGACAACAGAAGCTAAACCCTGTCCTGTGGAGGCCAGCAAGGTTGGGACACCCCACTCACAGCAGAGTCAGGGCAAGGCGACGGCACTTACTGCTCTGCCCCACCAGCCTCCCTGGTACCTTGGAGCATGTGACCACAGATGGGTGGGGCCAGGAAGGGGTCTGCATGCTTTCATCTGCCCAGGTTTGATTGTGATGGCCAGAGCCTTGCATATAGCAAGCCAGTGTTTTAGTCAGGATTCCCTGGACAAACAGAACTATAGGAATTATATAGCTGTCTAGCCATGTAAATCTGCAGGGTAGGCTGGCAGGCTAAATGTCCAGGAAAGAGCAAATGTTGCAGTTCAAGTCTGAAGGCCATCACCTGGCAGAATCCCCTCCTGCTCAAGGGGAGGTCAGTCTTTGTTCAATTCAGGCCTTCAACTGATTGGATGAGGCCCACCCACAGGGTAGAGGGTAATCTGCTTTCTTCAAAGTCCACCAATTTAAATGTGAATCTCATCCCGAAACAGCCTCACAGAAACATCCAGAATAATGTCTGACCAAACATTTGGGCACTGTGGCCCAATCAAGTTGACACAAAATTACCCATCATAGTCAGCAAGTCTCAAACATTAGGGCACAAAAGTATCACTTGGGGGAACGCATTAAAATGCAGATCCCTAGGTTTCACCCAGAGATTCTGATACATGGGGTCTGGCACAGCACCCAGGAGCCAGCATTTTAACCATCATTCCAGATGGTTCCAATCCAAAATCTCCATGGGCTCACTTTGGGAAGCACTGCAGTTGGACTCAATAAATATTTGCTGAGTACAGGAATGCTGAAGACGACAGTGTGGGTGGGAAAGGGTCCAAGCTAGGGTTGGGCCACCCCTGCAAGACTGTGTCCTGGGAGCTCTGGTGTGGGTGTAGTGATGGAAATGGGGAGCCTGCCAGCCAGTCCTGCCCCTGAAGTGGATCCACACTAACGTCTGCAGACACAGGAGATGGAGGACTAGACCTGTGCCTACAGCAGCCCTGGCGCTAACCCAAAGGGTGAACCCCTGAGCCTCTCCTGACCCCACTTGGATCCTGAACTGCCCCCCTCTCTCCCATGTGAGTGGAATTGGTGGACGTGCACAGCCTCTCACGAGCTGATGAGATCATGGCTCAGGAATCTGTGTGCAGTCGGTTGCTCCTGAAAAGAACCACTCACTCAGCTGGGGAAGCAAGCAGTTGAACGTTCACAGGCCCGTGGGGGAGGCAGAGCGCGGGCACCCACAGCACCCCAGACGCCAGGCAGTTAGCACTCTTCCTTTCCTGCAGAAAGAGGAAAATCGATCCAGGACAGCAGAAGCTTATATGACATAGCTTATTTGTTAATGGACTCTCGCGGACCAGGGGTCAAAGTTATATCTTTGAAAACCCTAAGAGCTAAACAGTACCAGCCTGGGAGTGGAGGGAGTCAGGCCGAAAGAGAAACTCAGTGTTGCTTAGGCTTCCCTGCCAGTCCCGGCATCGCCCCATAACACAGAGTTAGCAGGATGGAGGCCTCTGCCAGGTGGCCTAGAGCAGAGCTCTGCAGGATAGAGAGGAAAGCGGGGCTTCTCGCCGGAGGACTGATTCACCCTAGGTGCTGTACACGTGCCTCATGCAGAGAACGTAGTTGCTTCATAAACGCATGCTCAGCTCAAAGGGGTGCAGGACAGGGAAGGAAGCTGACAGCTGCTCCTTCTTCCAGACCCCTTGGCCTCCAGTACTGTGTCTTGCAGCTCAGGGCTGCTCTGTTTCAGTCACTTCAGTGTGACCACAAGGCCACCACGCTCCCTTCACTCCAGTCATCCTGGCCAGGTCCTGTCAACCTTCCTCAGCCAGCCCTGAAATTGATCACACAGTGGCTGTACAGGGGTTCAAAGGGAGATATGGGGTATAAAGCACATCTTGAAATGAAAGGCGAAAGGACTGAGACTCTGCAGCCTGGGGAAAAAACCAAGAATATCAGTGGGATGGGGGTGGGGGATGCTGGTGTCAAAAATCCTCAAGACTCTGAAGGGCAGTCTCCTAGAGGGGATGACCAGGGATGCTTGGAGATGCCCATCACTCTACCGATAAAGTGAGGCAGAGAGCATGAGACAAATCAGAACTGAAGCTGAGGGGCAGGACGGCCCACTCCATCTCTGAGAGCACTCAGGCTGCCTCCAGAGAAAAACAGAAGCCGGCCCATAGCCCAGCGCCCCCTGAACACCTCTTATGGCTTGTCATCCACAAGCATTTCCACACTCTCCCTGAGTCTATTCCTATATTTAGCTTACGCCACCTCCAGGGGTTATGAGTTCCATATAAGTTTACTACCTGCTGTGTAAATAGCACTTACTTTCATTTGTGCTAAAGCTGCCTTTTGCCAGCTTCAAGGGTTGCCTGCCACCACGATCAGATTTCAGAGACTTTGGATATGAAGTCCATATGCACTTCAGCCACAGCCTTAACAGGCAGAGGGGATTCACAATTGAGATGGCCCCACCTAATGCTTCCTTCCTGCTGGAGTCTGGGTAGACTGTCAGCCTCACCTCAGACAGACGATCCGGTACAGAAGGAATGAGACATCCAGAAGGAATGAGGGTGCCTCCTTCCCTGTCCTGCACCCCTTTGAGCTGAACATGCATTTATGAAGCAACTCCGTTCTCTGCATGAGGCATGTGTACAGCACCTAGGGTGAATCAGTCCTCCAGCGAGAAGCCCTGCTTTCCTCTCTATCCTGCAGAGCTCTACTCTAGAAACATCCTGTTTGGGCCAGGTCAGAACCAAATGGCAGGCTGTTTCCAACACCTTCAACTGTAACCCTGGCCATTTGGCTGGTCTTTCTGTCCAAACCAGCACACCAGACCAAACTCCAGGCCGGCAACTTGTAGACATGACTTTACTTTTCTCCCCCAAATGTGTGGCCTTACACACGACAGGGTGGTGGGGGGTGGGTGGGGGGAAGTGAAGTTGGGCTTCCCAGGTGGTTCAATCCGGTAAAGAATTCACCTGCAGTGCAGGAGAATTGGGTTCAATCTCTGGGTTGGGAAGATCCCCTGAAGAAGGGCATGGCAACCCACTCCAGCATCCTTGGAGAATCCAATGGACAGAGGAACCTGTCAGGGTACAGTTCATAGGGTTGCCTTTGGTTCAGGGTACAGTTCAATGTCCGACAAAGAGTTGGACATGATTGAGCGGCTGAGCATGCAAAGTAAAGTTGACTCTCTGTTTGGCCCTACCCACCAGCTGACCTGACATTTCATCACCGGGAAGCTTTTGATGTCACCTACATTTTCCAGTGGATTCTGCTATCAGCTATCCCACTCCAACCCCCATGCAAAAATGTATTGTCCCAGGATGAGTCACCGAGTTGTAGACTCCTGGAGCTCCGGAAGGTCTCCCTGTGCAGGGTGTGGGATGCTGGCAGGGCATGCCCACCCTCCCTGAAAACCTCAAGGCCAGAAGAAGATCATGCCTTCAGGCTAACAAGGCAGAGAACTGGCTCACCTTATTACAATTTTTTAAAAATATTAATTTGGCTGCACCAGGTTTTAGTTGTGGCATGTGGGATCTAGTTCCCTCCCCTGTATCAGGAGCTCAGAGTCTTAGCCCCTGGACCACCAGGAAAGCCCCTAAAATTTTTTAATTGTTAATTATACATAACATTAATTTAGCATTTTAACCATTTTTTTAAGTATACAGTGGCATTAGCTACATTCACACTGCTACTACCACTACCAACCATCTCCAGAACTTTCATCTTCCCCACCTGAAACTCTGTACTCTTTCAACACTAGCTCCTCATTTCCCCTCCCCCAGCCCCTGGTGACCACGGTTCTACTTTCTGTCTCTACGAATCTGGCTACTCTGGGTAGCTCGTGTTAAGTGGAATCACTCATTATTTGTCCTTT
Source organism: Odocoileus virginianus (assembly GCF_023699985.2). Taxonomy (NCBI): domain Eukaryota; kingdom Metazoa; phylum Chordata; class Mammalia; order Artiodactyla; family Cervidae; genus Odocoileus; species Odocoileus virginianus. The sequence continues at coordinate 9,928,469 of NC_069677.1, forward strand.
TGTGACTGGCTTATTTCATTTAGAATAATGTTCACAAGGTTCGTCTGTGCTGTAGCATGTGTCTTCAAGTAATTTTTTAGGGCATGTCATCATGCAGCATTTTGTGGGCCTGGTGAGTCAGGAATGGACAGTTTCAGGAGTGGCCCCATAAACATGGGCATGTGCACATACTTGGTTCCTGCAAGTCCAGGAGTGTAAATGTCCTCGTGCCCGCACTCTCCCCTCCACACAACCTCCACAAATCGAGGGCTGCTCTCCCGTGGGTTAGGAATAGATCTCAGACTTCCTTGTGCAGTAGAGAGACATGTGAAGAATTGGTTCCACTGCAGAGACTTTCGTTGGGCAGGGTGTAGTGACGATGCTGGGCAGGTGATGGGGCACCTCGTGGGACAGCTGCCTGTGCAATAAGCGGAGGGCCTGACACCAGTCCGAGACCCTGTGCAGCCAGCCCGCCCTGGACCACTTGTGAAAACCAGCAGGGGCGGGCTATGTGAGGAAATCAGGTCACTGTGTCCCCCAGGGCACACCTGGCCTGTGAGTCAGCTCTAACCGCCTACTCCCTTCCCCTCCTTCTCCACTCAACTGTTCCCTGGATAGCGCACACCAAAGGCAAGACAGAGTACTGGGGTCTGCGAGCAGGAGAGGCCAAGCAAGGACTTCTGGGGAATGAGGACAAGAGCTCTGAGTCTGTCAAACAGGCAGAGCGTGGCATCAGCGACTAGTTTTTGGAGCAGGGACAGAGAGCATTTCTGGAGCAAGGAAGTCTCCTCCTCCAAGGTGGTACCTGAGCTCAACAGAACCCTGGCAGGAGATTCAGAAGAGGCAGGAAAGTGAGGTGTGATGGTGGAAGTCAGCCAGGACCCAGTGTGACGTGGAAGGACAGAGAGGTCTGAGTCAGGACTCTGGGTACGGTTCCAAGTGCTTTGCACTTAGCTGTATGACTATGGCAAGTCACCAGGTCCTGCAGGCTGCTGTTCCTCATGTCACGAGCAGGGCTGGGGTGATGGGCGAGGAGGTTGAGACTGTACTATGGAGGGCCTTAAATGCATTTAATTCAGGGAGAAGCTGGGAGCCATGAGTTCCACAGAAAGACTCATCATACTCCTTTTAGCCACAGGCTTGTTGACCAGGGGCGGGGTGTGGGTTCCTGACCCATGTTCCTCCTGTGAGGTTGGTCTGGTTAGCCTGACACCTCCAATCTCCTCATTTCCCACTTCAGGAATTCCCTCCAGTGAGTACATAACCCCTGGAAGAGGGTTTCCTCTGGCTCCTGGAAGTGCTTACAGCCCCCTCCCGGCACCCGTTCACAAAATCAGGAACTGTGAACTCTAAATAATTTATAAACATGTTAAATAAGACTAGGTCTAGCCTTGATCCCTGGGGAGCTCACTGTTAATACTTCCCTCATTTAACATCAGCCTGAGCCAGACATCATTAGGAAGGGAAATCTCCCTCTCTCTCTTTTAAAAATCATGTAGCTTAAATGGTTTGGGATTATTTGCGGCTTTGAATCATTCCTGCCACTGCTCCTTCCCATTACGGGGATAATTAAGAATTGACTATGGTTGGCAAAAAGCATTTGACAGCCAACTTTTTATTTGGTTTTTCAAGTGCCCCAGCCCTCCCTGCTCAACCCCCAGTCTTCCCTTTCTTGTCCCTGCAGCCTCACAGCCCAGGTCCCCCGGGGCTCCCCCCATGCAGGTCTGCTGCCTGTAAACACACTCGGGGCCCCATGGAAACCACACACTAAACGGAGGGAAAGCAGGGACACCATTCACTTTCCTCTTATTCCACTGCCCCATTTCCTCCAGGCACCTTGCCTGCTGTCCCTTGGGCCTGGGGCCAGAGTGTATTTGTTCGGCTGCCCTGGTCACCCGGGAATGGGGTGGGCTCAGATCCCAGACCTGTCCCCCAGCTGGTCATTCTTTCTTCCGAGAGTCACTCTCTCTGACCGGCTCAGGCAGGATTAGAGGCTGCAGGAGGAAGAGCGTGCCTCCAATGGCAGAAGGAGGGGTCCCCGACACCGGGCGACTTCCAAGGCTAGCCAGTGGGATGAGGGGCCCCCTATCTCTATCACCCCAATCACAGAAGCTCCTTCATCTGCTGATCAGGGAAGGCCAGGGGCATCCCATCAGCCTAATTCTTTGAAGGCAGCCCTAGGACTAGGGTGATCTTCCTTTTCCTGCCCCCAACCAGAACTGTGTCTGAGTAAAAACTCCTAGAAATTCCTTTTGCAGTCTAATTTAAACCTCTTCTGCTGCGGGTTCCACGAATCATGGTTTGTTCTGGGTTCAGGAAGCTAAGGCTGTATATCTTTTGTGTAATAAATCATCATGGAAACAAATGTAAAAAAGACACACAGGAAGTCAAGCTACCTTTTGGGGGAGATTGAGATTAGAATACAAAGAAGCTTCTAAAGCAACTGCCAAATTCTTTTTCTCGACCTGGGTGGTGATATAAAGTGCCATTTGTAAAATATGTATTTTGTGGTTTTCTATATTTGTTTTATAATGTCTCAGTTAAAATCAGAAGTAAAAAATACATCATAGGAGTGTCACAAACGACCAGTCAGCTGTGTCATTGTTCAGGGTCCCCTCGCCTGAGCTCTTTGCGTTGAACAGCTCCACCTCCTTCAACATTTCCTCCAAGGTTCAGGACGCATGAACCAGATGGGTAGTCAAGTCCTCTGACATTTGTCTAAAGGAAACTTACCGGGCCACTTAAAAGAGCAGGGGGATGGGACTGCCTTGAGCTTCAAAGAACAGGCTGCATGACTGTTTTGTGCTGGCTTACTAATAAAGTCTGTCTGTAGAGAGAATTTGGCCTGACACCGCCTTCCATGGTAACCTGTAATGAAGCGGGAGGAGACCCATAGCCCTTACCTACCCCTGATGGTTGCAGGTACTGATGTTTACCAAAAAGAACCTAAGAATTTGGCAGGATCTGTTTGGCCAGGGTCAGATCATCTCAGCCTGGCATGAAGTAACTGCTCAATAAATGTTAGCTTCTATTATTCCCTCCATTACTAGTGCTGTGAAGAGGAAAGGTGTGGCAGGGAACATGGTATATAAAGGGAACAAAGGGAGGAGAAGAGAGGCACGGGCGGGTCACCTTCTGGTTTGGCCTTTAGTAAGATATTCATTCATCAGCCTTATTTCTGGTCCTGCTTGAAGAGGAGTATATATACACAGCTGGCAAAGCTGAAAGAAACCATCCTTACCAGTCTACAGTGGTTTGCTACAGAGGGGGTTTGTCAATAATTCTTCAACTATCTCCCCCAGCTCTTCTCATTGGTGGCCTCCCCCAAGGGGGCCCATAGTTCTTTTACATAGGGCCATCCCCAGCTTTTGGAAACTGCAGAGATGAGTCCAATGTCTCAGAGTGGACCCTCCCCTTGGGTCTGCTTGCCCGACCACCCCATGTCCATAGCTAATGAGAAGCCTGCCAAGGTGCTTAGATTGCCCCGACAATCCCATTTGCCCCCCAGATGGACTCATTATCAGGAGAGTGCCTGGGGTTGTTATCTTTTTTCATCACTTGTTAGTTGGGGACCACTAATCTGTCCATGTCTGTTTATGTCCATCTGTAGCCCTCTGTTTGGACCTGTGTCTTTATCACTTTGCTCTTTTCCTCTACAACACTCTTGGGCTCCCCTGATCCAACCAAAAGCCATGGTAGAATTCTGGATACACCATAAATTTTTTTTTTAGAGAATAATGACAAGGAAGCTACAGAGGAAAAAAAAGAAAGGTGGATTTTATTCTAGATTTGTTTAATATAGGAGATTCCCCAGAGACAAGACTGAAAATGTGAAGGCCCAGAAGTACATAAGAGAAAAATAAAATGTCCCCCTATATTGGGGGACAAAGACTTCTTTGAAATATATGATTTCAAATATATTTCTATACTCTGAAACTTTTTCAGAATGAATAATGTGTTTAGTTTGGGGTATTTTGTATGTTCCTAAATCATTTCTAAAAATTATGCAGTAAGATTTTATGTTAAACAAGTGACATCAATCTTTTCATTGGCATATAATGATGTACCTTGTTTGACATTCCTTTCTAAATGACCTACAGAAAAATCAATGGTTCCTAGGAATCCAAGTACATTTCCACTTATAAGTATGGAGGAAAGTAAAATAAATTACTTCAGTCAAGGATAGGGGAAAGTTTTGTCCTCAGCAACCCAAGTTTTTAAAGTATTGGGTCCAGGATTCAGAGGCAGATCTGTGGAGGTGTGAGAGGGTCACAGTATTTAATAAAACTACTAAAACACACACAAAACATGACCCAGCAGGCAGCAGGCATCTTTGGGGTTTGGGTTTAGAGGAAGCTGAGGACCCCCAAGCAAATCCCTCCCCCCGTGATGGCCACACCATTATATGGCTCCAATCTGTTCCCTAAGTCTCCTCCTGCATGTGAAAGAACTAGACCATATTTAGGAAAACATGGTGCAAACCAAGAGATAAATTAACATGTGAAAGAAGAGAGAAACTTGTCTCAGTCTAGGCAAATCTTCAGTTTTTAGGACTCTGGAAAGACCATAAAAATGAAGTGTTAGAAGAATCAAAAATGACTCAAGGTGATGGCTCAGAGAATGAAGCTGATTAGATAAAGTTCTTTGCAGTGAATTGTGTTCAATGAGATTTAAAGATTTCCCTCTCCTTTCTTTTCACAATTCCTTTTCTGAAAATAAGTGCTTTTCTGTTTCTCGCCAACACCAAGTCCAGAAAACATAATACTGCCCTTTGTCTTACTCCAAGTGTATTGTAGAGGGAGTCTTCTGTTCAAGGCTCTGACTACCTCTTAAAAACCGTCAGAAGAAAAGAGACACTAGACTTCTGAAAGAGCAGGCGCTTTTATAAGGGGAAACTCAGAATTATTCACAGAATACACTGTAACATATAATTTGATATACTCAACAAGTTAATCTTATTTTTTAAAAAAATCAATCACATACAACTACTTTGATATTTTGAAACAAAGGGACATCAGGCCTTGTGACAATCACCAAAAACTTTTATACATTCATTTTCTTTCTAATATTTGAAAAACCAATCTCTTTCCAACCCCCTCCCCCCCACCCCTGTGGCTCTAAATTTCTGAAAGTGTTTCAGTCCAAGGTAAGACACTCCTGGTGCTCCCCAGAAGGCAGGAGAGACAGGATGCGGCACTGGGAGGTGAGGAGGCTCCAAACACATGTGTGTGGGTGGGAAGGGGGCCCTGTACGTCTTTGGGTGCTGGCCCTCCCCCTCAGCCCTGCACTGCAAATAGTGGGTACAAGGGAAACGAGGCGCGCGCGTGCGCGCGCGTACACACACACACACACACACACACACACACACACACACGAAGGGACAGCCACTATACCAAGAAAAAAACTCAGCTGAGGTTAACCCCATAACCCTGCCTTTACTCCACCCTCTCAAAAGAGATTTCAAATTCTTTCCCAAACTTTGCAGCACTTTCCATGAGAATGGGGATATTCCTGCATAAAACATGAGTTTGGGAGGGCAGGGAGCAAGCAGGCTTGGGAGAGCCTTGGGGAGCTTGGGGGAGTGAGCAAGGAGAACAGAGCCATGGGGGAAGGGAAAGGAGGCTGTTTTCTCAGGCTGCATTTCTTGCAGGCTCCTTGGAGACGAGAGAAAGGCCGGGAAAGGTCTCAGCTGGGGTCGGGCCACTCACAGAATCAGTGGAAGGCGGGATGCTGAGCCTGACCTGATGGAGAGGAGGACTTTCAGGAAACTGATGCAACCTTCTGCACCAAGGACGGACAGTGGGTTTTTTATTTGGGGGGGTGGGGTGGGGGCGATGGGGTAAGGAAGGAAAGCGAGAGGAGGGAGGCAGGAAGAGAGAAAGCCCTTATTAAGCACTGAGGACCATGGCACTGTTCCTTTCTAGACGGCTGGTCTGTGGAGGTCAATGGCAAAAGTTCTGTTCTTTTGGTGTCATCACACAATCCAGTCCAGCGCTGGGCCTTTGCCATGCTGTTTTGTGAATGACTGCAGGTGGCCAGACAGGATTCTTAGTCTGTTATCAGCACCCCAGTGTGGAGGATTTAGGGGTCTGCAAGGGGTCTTCTCATTGGGAAACAGGTTATTAGTATTGCTTGAATTAACCCAGCGATGGGCTAAATGCCAGCAGCGGGAGCGAGATGTTAGGGCATTCTGCTAACAGAAGAGGGGAAGAGGCCTCTTCTGTTAAAGTCGCTGGGCAGTGCCCTCCCCAGAGGATCCCAAAGGGCAGACCCATTCATGCTGCTGCGGAGCACGTGGGGAACATCAGGGTGGGCAGCCTGCAGGCCGCAGTCCTCAGTCTCTGGTGGGCGCTGCAGGTGCCTTGTACCGGTCGCTAGATGGCTGGCCCACCTCTGTGGGCTCCTTCCTAATGGGCCTGGGATGGAAGCTTCCTTGAGTCTCTTTCTGGAAAAAGCCAGGGTATATACAGTGGGTTTGGTTTTGTTTGGCATTGTTTTTGTAAGTTTGAGAATTGAATGATGCCCTCAGGATAACTTGCTATGCTCCAGAATGTAGCTACTGCATTTCTGCAAGTCACTAGTTACGGCAAGGTGGGTGATGAGACCAGCCATAAAGTGGCAGTCAGAAGGGGACCCCTGAGATGTTCCAGAGCTGTGGTCCTCAAATCAACTGCATCAGCATCACCCAGAGGACATGGTAAACACAGGTTGCCAGCCCCCAACCCCAGAGTTTCTGACTCTGCAGTCTGCGGGGAGGCCCGAGGGCCTGCATTTTCAATAAGATCTCAGATGATGTGGCTGCTGGTCCAAGGACCACACTGCGAGTTGCCCTGTTCTGGAGCACCCCGTCATTTCATCTATGAGGAACAGGCCTCGGGGCTTTAATGGTAGAGCCAGGTACAGCTGTCCTTCACATTGGTACAGGATCCCTATGGATACCAAAATCCAAGGATGCTCGAGTCTCTTATATATCAATACAGTGGTGGAGTACAGTAGCCCCCAACTCCTGCACCCTTTGCAGGTTCTATGTTTGTGAATACAGAAGGCCCACTGTACTACCAGCCTCCTTCCCAGAGCCCCTCCCCCACCAGAAGAGGGCTGTGTGGACGTGAATCCAAGAGGAGAGGAAACACACCAGAGGTTAAGGTCACACACACCCTCTCTCCATCCTGCATCTATCCAGGTAGGATCTACAGAAACACCGGCCACCTGGGGCCCACTGGAGGGTCCAGATTGGCACTGGGGAGGAAATGATCGGTCCCAGGATAGGCAGAGGGCAGAGGAGGGGGAGAAGGCGAGAGCAAACAGACTGTGGAAAGCAATTAACCCAGAGCAGAGAATCTGGGGCACTGGGGAGGAGCCTCCTGCCAGCCCTGGGGGGGCAGAGATTAACAAGACCCTCCAGGACTTGGCAGTTTGGGAGCTGCCCCGATGCTTCCAGCTTCGACTTGACCCCACATCTCAGTTATCTCCTGAAAGCCTTGGGGTGGGGCCTGGAAAGCTCTGCTGGGAGAAGAGCCAGAAAACCAATTAGTCTGGACCTTGACTGGGCGCCCCCAGCTGTGTGGGGGCCACCACATTTCCATCAGCCTCCCCTAGACTGGGACTGTTCAGAGAGGGCGTCATCTAGCACCAGGCTCATAAGAACTCAATACAAGCTGGACAAAGAACCGAATGCAGCCCTCCAGCTCCTGCAGAAGTAGGCTCTGCCTTCAGTGTGCTCCCCAATGGGAGGGACATCTGCTTACATGTTCAGGATGAGTCTCCCAGGCTGGGAACAGCCTGGTACTAGTTGGCAGGGGTCCCCTTCTCCAAATGCCCCCACCACCTCTCTCTCCTTGCTCCATTAGGAAAAAAAACATTTCTGATCAGCACATATTCTGACAAACTTCCTCCCCCTGCTCGGGGGCCTGGGCTGGAACCCCAGACCTATTAGAAGTTCTCTTGCCCACCCACCCAATTCCCAGGCTCAGAGCCCACTGTTACCCTGCAGACAAAAGGGCTGCTGGGGGGCCAGAGAGGGCTGTGAGTTAGTTAGCATCATCGCCTGATGCTGCGCAGGTTCAGGTAGTGGGGAGAAAGGCCCCAGTGCAGAGCGGCACTATGGCTTTCTTCCTGTAAGCTGACCTTGAACCAGCCCAACAGGGTTCCCAATGGGCTTCCTGGTCTGTGCCTGGTCTCATGTACACAGGTTTGTGCCCTCTGTGAGAACACACGAGAGCTTCTGGCCTGCTGAATGACCCCCATGTCCCCATTCCATGCTGGGTGAGTCTCATGTCAATCCTGAAAGTTATATAAACCCAGGTCTGGCCCTGCCCATGGCCTCTGTGTTTGTATGTGACCAGCCAGCCCGAATAAAACAGACATATAGTAGGTGGGAACCCAGCTCTGTCTGGGGCCATGAAACTGCAAACCTCGGAGCATTATCACAACACTCAAAGTTCAAAAGCTGCAAATCACAGAGCTGTTTATTGCCCCAAAGCTGCCCATATAATGAGATTTCTCTCCCCTTCTCTAATGCCCTTCCAGCTTTTCCGAGAAAACTGGCTCCTTGAGGGAGATGGAGCCAGGGAAAATGGGGAAGGTCAAAGGTTCCCAAAGAGTTGCCAGGGAACCAGATCTGTGTCGTTGGGTGAGAACACGGAGACTCAGGGCCTATGGTGAGCACAGATCCTGGAGGCACTGCAGCCACTTCCTCAGCCCTGCTCTTTAGAGGCCATTTGTTTGGGGATTGTAAATTTACCTGCTAGAATCAAGCATCATTAGGAGATAAAATTTGCTGCAAATGGACTACACAAGGCGTTTTAAAGCCCAGCAGACTGATGAGGTGAAAATTTGCTGGTTTGTGCCACCTGAAGCACCTCTCTGCTCTATCCCACAAATCAGGATTTGACCATAATTCTGTGCAACACGAGGCTTCTTGTAAGTCCCTCCTCTGTGCTGGCAGGGCAGGGAAGTCTGCCTTCTAGCTCGAAGACAAATTCCAGCAGAGTAGATAGGAGCCCTGGGGGTGGGGCCTGGCCCTGCCTAATCAAGGAGAAAGGAAGGGCACTCCATAGCCAACTTCTCCACCTGCCCCCCAAACTCACTGTCAGACAAAGGGATGCAAGGGTTTTTCTCTCTCTCCCCACACTGGCTCCTGTCTACAACATTTCAGGTTCTGAAACATCTCCTCCTCTGTGAAGCCCTCCTGGAATGATGAAGAGCAGAGACACCACAACCCCACAGAGACTCCAATAAACAAGAAACTCAAGAGGCTGCTTCTCCTCCTGTTGGCTCTTCCTCAGATGCATTTTGCCTAAAAGGACGAGACTTAATCCAAGCAAGGCATGGAGTCCTCTGATGGGTTTATTTCTTTACTGGCGCGTAACAGGATGTCTGTCTCACTCTACACGCTCCTCAAAGCCGGGCTCACCTCATTCCAGGAAGCTGCAAGCAAGTGCATGTGCATCACACATACCCTGAGTGCTGAACCCATCCTGGTCTTGGGGACAAATGTCAGGAGGAAAAAACAGTGTCCTGCAGCAGGGTTTTCCTTCCCAGATCTCACCCCCCATGAAAAGTGAAGTGAAAGTGAAGTCGCTCAGTCGTGTCCAACTCTGCGACCCCATAGACTATAGCCTATCAGGGTCCTCTGTCCATGGCAAGAATACTGGAGTGGGTTGCCATTTCCTTCTCCAGGGGATCTTCCCAACCCAGGGATCGAACCCAGGTCTCCTGCACTGCAGGCAGACGTTTTACCATCTGAGCCACCAGGGAAGCCCACGGATGGAGTCCTAGCTGGCATCCCTGAACCTCACCCCCACATGTGAACCAGAAGACCTGGACGGTGGTACAGACCAGAGAGAACTAGATGCGATCCTTAGCCTAAATTGGATGGGAACATGAGAGAAAGCACAAAGCCCAGAGTTCAGTTCCAGGCCGGGGATGGGTATGCTTCAGTTGGCCACACTGAGACCCAGTCCTGTGAGGCCAAAGGAGAGATGGTAGAAGCAGCGGCATTAATGGGAACCAACATTCTCAACTGAGGTAACTGTGCCCCCATCTAAAGACATTTTTGACTGTCACAAAAGAAGGTGCTACTGGTAGGTAGAGGTCAGAGATCCTGGTAAATATCCTACAAGGTACAGGACAGGCCCCCATCACCAAGAATTATCCAGTCCCAAATGTCAGTGTTACTATCCCTGTTGAGAAACCTGCCCTAAACCCTGCTGCTCACTACCACAGCCCCCCAACCATGCCATGGTTTTGGAATTGTAAGATCAGAATTCTCAAATAAGTCAAAATCATGGTCCTCTATTCCTGTCTGGATGGCATCAGTGATGCAATGGACATGAACTTGGGCAAACTTCAGGAGATGGTGAAGGACAGGAAGGCCTAGCATGCTGCAGTCCATGGGGTCGCAGAGTCGGATTGGGCAACTGAACAAAAACATTCCTGCCTTGTGCTTTAGGCAGTCCCCAAAGGATCAGGATATATTGAAAAAGTGGGGTGCACAGTTATCCCCTATACAAACTTCTGGAAGGTTGAAGATATTCCCCAAAGGATCTGAGAAGTCATCACATTCAAACGTACTCACTGTATGAAACTTATGGAGATACAAGCAAAGACTGTACAATCACAAGGGAGCAGAAATCAGGATGGTTGACATGCTTGGAGTGCTACATAGATGGGCATTGCTGTGAGTCAAAGGGAGAGTTAGGACCCTGGCAGGAATCTAGGAAGCACTGCTTCACTGGGTGATCGGCAGCCTCATGGCCCTCCTCATTCCCAAAGGAGCCCCAGCTGAAAACATAACCACCTCCATGGAGGATGACGGTTTAGATGAGGATGCAGAGGACAAGGCTATGAGAAGGTCCCTGCAACCCAAGGGCTGCATCTCCCCAGCCTCACTGTGTTTCACTGTGCACTCCCAGGGGAGGACCTGCCACTGTTCCAATGCCCTCTCCTGGCAGAGCTGGCAGCAACCTGGCCCTCAGGAGCCCACAAGCCCATGGGTCCAAGTGGAAGGACCAGAGTGGCCCCAGGATGGTGATGCCAGAGAGGGAGAAGGGGACAAGCCACACGGGGCAAGAAAAGGCAGTCTCACTCTGTACTCCCAGCCCTTCAGCCAGCAGCACTTTGGCAGCAAGAAGGCAGACTGGCCCCAAAGCTGGAAACACCTGTGAGGAGCGTGCATGTCAGCTCCATCCCCCCACACGCTCTATGGCACATCTTCCTACACCAGTATGGGGAGGCTGGGAGGGAAGTTTCTCCTTCCAGGGTGCCCTTACTCCTGAGAAAAACACCTGCAGTCCAGATTTCCTAATGCCCCATGTCCTCCTCCAGGCTGACCCTGCTCCCCAGAACTTCTACCCCATCAATTGGCATGGGGTAGGGCAAATTAAGATCTAGTCTCTAAGAATACAGTTGAAGATATGGTCCACTGTGGCTCATGTGGGCATAGCCAGTGAACTCACAAAGGGACATCTGTCCAAGTACTCACCACAAGCAGCTCCACCACAGGCTCCCAGAACTCCAGACGGGGAAACCAGAAGGCGGCGGCAGGAGAAGCAATGCTGGGAAGCCCGCACAGGAAGCCCAGCAGTCATGCAGAGCCCGGGGAGCCCCGGGAACAGGGCTACCAGCTCCCACTCCCACTCCCACGTCTCAGAAAGGGGTTTGGGGCTTCCTTGGGTTGATGAGTCCCCGCTAGTGTTTCTCAGTCCAGGGAACCAGACTGCTGCTACTGTGTTCAGAGAAGGCACTTCCCTGTAAAATCAGCCTGGGCTGCTGCGTTCAGGTTAGCGAGAAAATATCTGCGTCCTGCCTGGCGGCTGTGGCAGCTCCCTCCAGCTACAGGGAAAGCAGGACAGCCGATCGTCCCTCACGCTGCCAAGCCTCACTCCCAAGCGCCAGACAAAAGCGCTGGGAACAGCTCGAAGCCCCAGCCGTGACACACCGATCACCAGCACCCAGGCAGTCTGCCGTCCAAACCCCGGTGCCACCCCACCAAAGGCTGGCTCCCTCTCTGAGTCTCCTCAAGGCGCCTGAGGATGCTTTAGGATGCTATATCCTTATGGAGCAGACCGCTCATTCCAGCAATACTCCAACTTTGGCTGGACCAGACTGCAGTGGTGCAATGCTAAAGCCTAGCTTAGGGAGACAGAGACACCTTCCAGAGTTTGTGTGTGTGCGCACCTGTGTGTGGGGGTGAGCAAGAGGGAGACTGGAAGAGGATTGTATGGGTGTGAAAGTGTGAGAGACTGTGTGTGCATGCATGAATGTGAGCAAGAGAGGAGCATGAGAGGTCTGAAGTGTGTGTGTGTGTGTGTGTGTGTGTGTGTGTGCATGCGCGTGCTGAAGCCACGTGTGAGAGCCAAGTGCATCTTCCCGAGGTTTCTGGCCCCCTCTCTCCTCGGGTTCTGAGATGGAGAGGTAGGGGGGATGGGTGGTGAGAGACTCGGATTCCAGAACAGGCAGGAGACACTATCCCCTCCTCCCCCCTGAGGGTGATAATGCCACCCCTCATTCCTGCCGCCTCCACAGCTGCTGCTGTCAGCAGTCAGCTTCCTCTGCTGAACACTCTCGGGTAACAACTTTGGAAGAAGCAGTGTTTCTCAAGAGTCGGCAGCACGATTCCTCCTTTTTGCAGTCCAGATCCTTTCCTGTCCCCATTTTGGTCACTGTCTTCCTTCCCCGTTGTTCCGAGGCACATTCTCCAGAAGGTGGACAGGAAACAGCCCCCCACCCTGCCTGCCCCTTGTAAGCCACATCTCTCTTTGCTACCCTCCTGGAAGCCCTAGCTGGGGGAGGATAAGGGGGAAGACAGGATCCAGGGTGAAGGATCTGATAGAGGGAAGAGTGCTTTGGAGAAGGATCACTGTCAGGCTCTGCCACCCCAGGCCAAAAGGTTGTCAGTTTGGCCTCATAAGGTGACCACTTAGGCAGCTTGGTGGCAGGTAACTGTCCAGGCTCAGGGGTTAGGCAGAACCAAGACTTTAACACCTATTAGCTGAGTGATTCTGAGCAAACTGCCACGCCTCTGAGATTCAGTGTCCTTATATGAAACCTGGGAACATCAATGTCTACTTCATAGAATGGTTCTGGAGATCTAATGAGGAATGAGCAGAGGAGACGGAACACAAACAAGGCGATCCAGGCTGGAGAAGAGGACCTTGGCAGGGGCTGCAGGAGTCATAGGAGAGAATAGAATCCCTCCCCCCAGAGGAATGTGAGTCTGGAGTTTTCTGAAATGGAACCCAGGGATCACTGCAGAGCGGCTGCATCAGCACCAACAATCAGAAGCCAAAATGGACAAGCTGAGACCTAAAGAGAAGAGAGCCAGGTTTCTCCAGAGGCCAAGAGGGAAGTAAAGGAATGGCCACCATTCCTCCACCAGAAAACCCTCCGTAACCACAAATCAACTCCCATGGAGATGATGTGGGGGGGGGGGGGCACCTCCCAAAGATCTGGGCCTGCCATCAGCCCTGCGGCAGAAGAGGCTTAATCACAGGTTGACCAGCGAGCTCTCACTTCCTACCTGAAACAGGCTTGCCTGAACTGCACAGTTTACATCCTGAAGCCCCCTCTGGTAGAGGAAAGCTATGAGGGCAAGGCGCCCAAGTTTAAGAGGTAGGCCTGGCTCTGTTGGACAGCAAGGGGGAAGGAGAGCACTGATGGGGTAGAGAGGAGGTGCTGGTCATGAATACTCAGGCCAGAACCTCAAAAGGAGCAGCCTAGTATCGTGGAGGCTTGGGTTCTAATCCCCATTCTGCCAACAACTGGCTGGGCTGCTGGCCTTCTCTGGCCCTCTGTATCTTCCTTTTGACATGAGAATATATTGGTGGGCTTCAAACTTCCTTTTCAGCAACAGAATCCATTTTTCCAATGAAATCTTATCTAGGACTTCTAGATAAGATAGGACTTATCTAGACTATCTTATCTAGACTTATCTTATCTAGGACTATCTAGATCAGATAGAAACAGAAGTACACTGGTGGGCAAGGAGCTGGACCCTGGATGCTTGACCTCTCTCAGCAGCTTTCCAGATAGTTAGGAGGAACCCCAATGCTCCCTAGAGCACAGAATGAAACTACAGTACTAGCAGTCTGAGGCCTTTTACCCCTCTAATGTCAAGGCTTTTTATCCTCAGGGGAAGTTAAATAGACACCAGCCTGGATGGGCACTAGCTGGAGGGTGGAGCAGGAGAGGGTCCCAAGGGACGAAGCAAGCCACCCCTTCCCCCAGAGCACCTGTTGGGCCTGCGAACTCCACAGCAGAGGCTGCTGAAGGCGGGGGCTGTGGATACAGATGGCAGAAGTGAGGCCAGCTGGGGCCCGGGCTCCAGGGTGACAAATGTACCACACAGCAAGGCCAGATGGATGCCCCTGCCTTTGGCACCGTGGCTCCTCGAGGAAACACTGGGCTGCTTTTCATACCACAGACCATGGCAGGCTCCCTCTCTCCCCTGCTCAGCCAAATCATAAATCTAGTCTGCCAGGGGCGCTGGCTGCCCTGACCTCGCCTGGTGCGTCCTCTGTCTTGGCCTCGCCTGATGCCAAGATGGAGATCCAGGCACGAGCAGCAGAAGGAAGCTGTATGTAGAGTTGGGCCCACGTGGATTGAGGGTCCTGGCTTGGCTTGGTTTTCCAGAATGTTCTCCATCCAGATTTTTCTCCTTTTCTCTCTGAATCCTTTCCTCCTGTCCAGGATTCTGCCAGGGGCTTTACCCACGACCTCCCCACCCCCCAACCCGCAACCCCACACCAGTTATTCAGCCCTTCAGGAGTTTTAAGTCTGACAGAAATCAGGAAGTTCCATGAGAACTTGAAGCCCAAGACTGCCTTCTCCCTGCCGACACCCACCCACCCCCTAACCTGAGAAGGAAGCAGGAGGGGCACTCCACCTGCACCAGCCCTCTTGCCCTGTAATCACCCACAGGAAGGCTCCTCAGCTCCAGATGCAGACACAGCTGGCCACAGGCAGCTGCCCCCTCCCCTTCATGGAGGGAGGATTTTATTTCTTCCTTGTTCTGTCTTTGGTCATTTCTTTCTCACTCCCACTCCGTCTCCTCTATCCACATCCGCAGGAAAGGGAAGGCTCAGAAAAGGAGCTTCCCCCGTCTCCCCACTCCCAGAGCCTTCCCTGCCTCTTCTTGATGCTTTTCTCATGAACTCAGCACATTACTCTCTGTGGCACTTTATGGTTTGTAACCTTGTTTACCCCACGACCACGGGGAGGGTGTCCTCAGCTCCCTTTTGCAGGGGTGGAAGCTGAGGCCCAAAAGGTCTGACTTGTGGAGACCAGAACTCCAGGCTCTGTTTCTCACTTTATCATGGCTCTCTTCTTGCTTCTCTTCTGCTCCCTCAATTTTCTCTCTTCTCTGACTCTCCTCTCCTCTCTTCTCCCCTTTCTTTCTGGCATCTCTCCCTCTGCTCCCATCAAAAGATCTCCTCCAGATCTACTGAGGTCTGAGTAGAAGGGGACCTCAAGACCACCTTACCTCTGTCACCTGGTTTATGAGGTTGAAGAGGCCACATTACTTGGCTGGGTCCCCAGGCCTTTCCCTTGTCTCCACTGGGGCACATGAGAGGTTGTGGGAGGCCACGAGGGGTAATGGATTTCTTAAGTCATTCTGATTTTATTACTTGGAGCATTTCTAGGGCAGAACCCAGACAAATGCTCACTGGTGTGCTCCCTCCCTCCCTCCCTCTGCCGCAAAGATGCTGCATCTCTGCATAATGCCTGCGCCCTATTTCACTTAGAAGGAAAGGTCAAGGTCGTGCGTCTCTGCAGCAAAGTCTCTGAGAAGTTCACCTGCTCCCTGTAGCCTTCATTCCCAGGCCCAAAGGCCCTGCCCCTCCCCCACACTACACAGAGTAGGTTTCTCTCCTTGTTGGGTCTCACTGTGTGTCACCCCCAGGCTCTATGGATCACTCCGTCTTGCCCTCACGCTCCCCTTTAGGGCATCCCCCACTTAGATGCAACCCTAGGCAGTCAGCACACTGTCTGGGAGCTGCTGGGCTGCACCACCGTGTCGGGCACAGTGAGAAGCTTGGCTGTGCCCAGCTGTCAGAGGTGAGGCTGTCAAGAAGGCTCCTCACAGGCACCTCCCTGGGGCCCTCCACCCACAGATGATACACCCCTGCCCCCACAGTGGCCTGATCTCTCCCACTCCCAGGGCCCAAACCCCACAAAGCCATGTGCCAGGGTGGCTCTGCAAACGCCTCTGGAGTGCTCTGACCTGAGAGGCCTATTTCACCCCAGAGTCACTCAGAGCAGCCAGCAGAGGCTGGGCGGGGCTGAGCGGTGGGAAGGACAGGCCAGGGCGAGCAGAAAGACTTTGGAATCAAAAAGCCTGGGCTGTGTCCTGCACCATCATTCCTCGACCTCACCATGAGCGAGTCATTCCTCTGAGCCTTCACTTCTCATCTGTGAAATGGGAGACAGAAAAGTTCCAGGCTTATGGATTTCACCAGGTGTGAGAGGACTACACAAGAGCACACAGGTGAATGTGCTCTGGAGATGGATGGAAGGCGGGGGTACAGCTCCCCAGGTCTGCAGAGCCGCCAGTATTCCACTCTCTGCAGGCCTCCTAGCCTACCCTGCAAGGTGACTCATTTTGTTTTAGGATAGTGCCGCCCACATTCCTCTCTATGAAGCTTTGTTCTTGACCCCTGGCCTCATTGAGTCCCCAGGTAGGAGCCTGTGTGTCTCTGCTTCCTCTTCCCAGGGGCTCCAATAGGTGAAAACACACTCCAGCTCTCATCTGCTCAACTCATTACAAGAAGTGGAGAGATTTACTCCCGAGGCCTTCATTATCACTTAATTGTGTTCCCACTAAAAACTCATTAATTAGCCATTCTAAAGCTGTCAGCACATTTAAATAGACTCATAGACCTACAGACATTTAGAGTTGGAAGAGAACTTTGGCTAATCCAACCTGTTTAACCCCCTCATGTTAGAAATAAGGCAAGTGAGACCCAGAGAGGTTAACTGACTCAACCAAGGTCACCCAGCAGGCTAGTTACAAACCTGAGGTTAGAAACCCAGGTCACTGAGTTCCAACCCAGAGACCCTCCTTCCCACTACAGCACTTTCTGAAAAGAAAGCAATGTCACCTTTCTCCTTCTATTATCTATCCTTTTCCCAAAGGAGCGATTCTAGATTGGGGTATGACCCCAATTGGAAGAAAATATAAATATGGAATTGTAAGTAGATTAAAAAAAATAGTGATATATGTACCCGAGGCATATGGGTATCATGTGATCAGCTGTCACCTGAGCACTGTGCCTCTTGGAGCTGAGCACAGCAGTGACTGCCCCACCCCCTTCCTGGGGAGGAACAGACACATGAACGGGACCCAGAGAGCTAGAGGCTGGCCCTGTGGAGACCAGCAGCATCAGGTTAATGCAGACTTTCAGCCCCTACCTGGACATCCCAGCTCTGGATCACTGGAGTGGGGCCCAAGAACCTGCATTTTGAATATAACAGGCTACAAGAAATTCTAAAAAAAAAAAAACAGACACAATCGTGGAGACTGAGAGGAAATAAGTGAGGTAGGCAGACTGCTAATGAAAGAACAGGGGAGCAGCCCTCCAGGAGCAGCTGATGGGGCCAGCGCAGGAGCTGGGCTGAGGCAGCGTGAGGGAAGGCCAGGCACTGGGCCGGCTCAGGCAGGGGGAGCAGGTGAGCGAGCACCCACCCCGGAGCCAAGGTTCTCAGGCACAGTGGTCATGAGGCAAGTGTCTACCAAGACAAGAGTTTCAACCTGAGGCCCAGGTTGAGGCCGAGGCTCAGGAAGAGCCAATGGCTCCGCAGCGCTCCATGCGCATCGGGCACTGTCCCAAGTCCTCATGGATATTAACAAATCCAATCCTAGTTAAACTCTATGAAGCGGGGACACTGTTGTCACCCCACACCACGATGAGGAAACAGGCTAGGAAACGGGTCACAGGGCCAGAGCAGGGACCGGGACCTTCTCTGACTCCCCCAGGCTGCCTCCTGCCTCAGGAAAAGATCAGAAGCTCGCTGTCCAGCCTGAGGTGCACAGCACTTCTCGAGGGGGGTTGATGGCATGTCTTGAGGGATGCACCTTCTCTGTGCACGGCATCCCCGCCCTCTGCCACCAAAGGACAAGAGAGTTCCCAAGTCACCTTGACAACAAGACACCCGTGTGTGCAGCAGTGGGTTAGGAGCACAAGAAGCACCACCTGGGTGGGAGTTGAGGTTGGAGTGGGAAGATGCCCTGAATCCCAGAGGCTGGCTCTGCAAGGGGCTGTGCTGGGAGAGAGCTGGCGGGACCACAGGAGGCAGTGCCTGGGAGGAGCAGGGTGGATTCTTGTATCCAAGACCCCTTCAAAGCTTAGGCTATCGGGCTTCTGCAGGGGGAGGCGGGGCTGGGCAAGAGTGATGCTGAAGCAAAAAGAAAAGGAGTGAGAAGCCATAAACTCAGATACTCTGCAACACAGGAGACTCCAGTTCGATTCCTGGGTCAGGAAGTTCCCCTGGAGAAGGGATAGGCTACCTACTCCAGTATTCTTGGGCATCCCTTGTGACTCAGCTGGTAAAGAATCCTCCTGCAACACGGGAGACCTGGGTTTGATCCCTGGGTTGGGAAGATCCCCTGGAGAAGGGAAAGGCTACCCACTCCAGTATTCTGGCCTGGAGAAGTCCATGGGGTTGCAAACAGTCAGACACGACTGAGCGACTTTCACTTTCAGATACCCGAGGCGTGAAAGGGAAAGCCCAGGTGAGTGTGAGTGTGGGACTCGTCTCAGCTGCCTGCAGCTGCCCTCAGCATCTCCGTATTCTCTTGCACAATGGTAATGACTGCCCTCAGCTCTCAGAAAATTGGAGCGTGAGTTTCTCTGCAGAGGGCTGGGTAGCAGTAGGAATATCTTGGAGAAAAAAAGAAACAAGTCTGAGAAGCAAGCCACAGACTTTGGAGAAGAAACAAGAAACTATCTGCCCTCCACCCCATCACCATTTATTTAAAACCTTGGTTGCTGATGGCAGAAAACTGACCATGGGCTGCAGCAGTCCTGGATGCACTGGGAGAGCCCTCTGCCCCCTTTTGTAGGGACCCTCCCCCCACCTCCTCATCAGATGCTCCTTCAGAGCAGGGTGAGGAAACTTCAGACCTTTCTCTCAGTATTCAACACATCACTGCAGCCAGCTCTTCTTGATTCCCACCTTTCTCCACAAATCCCAGGGACCAAAAAGCCAGAATGCATTTGTAATGTACTAAGGAATGACTGGTCCCATCACCTCATGGGAAACAGATGGGGAGACAGTGGAAACAGTGTCATACTTTATTTTTTTGGGCTCCAAAATCACTGCAGATGGTGATTGCAGCCATGAAATTAAAAGACGCTTACTCCTTGGAAGGAAAGTTATGACCGACCTAGACAGCATATTAAAAAGCAGAGACATTACTTTGTCTAACAAAGGTCCGTCTGGTCAAGGCTATGGTTTTTCCAGTGGTCATGTATGGATGTGAGAGTTGGACTGTGAAGAAAGCTGAGCACCAAAAAATTGATGCTTTTGAACTGTGGTGCTGGAGAAGACTCTTGAGAGTCCCTTGGACTGCAAGGAGATCCAACCAGTCCATCCTGAAGGAGATGAGTCCTGGGTGTTCATTGGAAGGACTGATGCTGAAGCTGAAACTCCAATACTTTGGCCACCTCATGTGAAGAGTTGACTCGTTGGAAAAGACCCTGATGCTGGGAGGGATTGGGGGCAGGAGGAGAAGGGGACAACAGAGGATGAGATGGCTGGATGGCATCACCGACTCGATGGGCATGAGTTTGAGTAAACTCCGAGAGTTTGTGATGGACAGGGAGGCCTGGTGTGCTGTGATTCATGGGGTCGCAAAGAGTCAGACACGACTGAGCGACTGAACTGAACTGAAGGAATGAGTTCACACAACATAAGCTAAGTTCCCACCCACTCTCCACCTTAAGAGCCCAGGCCTGACACGCCCACATTCAGCATCACAGTGAAAGGTACTTAAGAGGCAGGAGTGAGCAAGTGAACACAGATAATCCAGAGAGCAGAACACTAAGAGGCAATAACATTCCTCAGGTATTTACTGGGTAACACA
Organism: Odocoileus virginianus; assembly: GCF_023699985.2. Lineage (NCBI taxonomy): Eukaryota > Metazoa > Chordata > Mammalia > Artiodactyla > Cervidae > Odocoileus > Odocoileus virginianus. The sequence goes on from NC_069677.1 coordinate 9,948,534, forward strand.
CTCCTTGGAAAAGTCTGAAATCTACTGGATGAGGTAAATGCTAGATGCTGTGCATCATACAAGAACAATGTAAAACATAATCCTTGCCCTCCAGGAAATGAGATCTATTGTACATACAGTGTTGTTTTCAAAAACAGTGTCAAAATAAGTGTTCTACACAATAATTTCTATTGATGTTTGGAAGTGAAGGAGAGATCAGCTCAGTAACAGAAGGCAGAGGAGAGGGAACAAGCTGTGCATCCCAGCCAAGTGTCATTATAGAGGCCCTGATGGGAGAAATTCAAGTGCAGGAAAGGCATGAAAATGGGTTAGGTCCACAGGGCAATGGGGAGTGAGAAGGAAGCACAATTTGACAGCATTATTCTTGGGGCTCAGTGCTGAGTCCAGGCAGACAGGCATCATGGATGAAGACAGAGGTAGAGCTAACCTTTTAACTGTGTTCTGTGAGCTCAGTGCTTTGTATACTGAAGTCCACATTTTTGATATGCATTTTTTAAAAAAATATTTCTGAGGGGCATGCATTCTCTCAGAAGCAGACCTACTTCAGAGCTCCCAAATTCCTATATGTGGATAACCATCGTGAGACAGGATAAGGTAAATGCTAGATGCTGTGCATCATACAAGATGGACAGGGAGGCCTGGTGTGCTGCGATTCATGGGGTCGCAAAGAGTCGGACACGACTGAGCGACTGAACTGAACTGAAGGAATGAGTTCAGACAACATAAGCTAAGAACAGGCAAAGAACAGACAAGTTTCACACTCCCTTTTTAGCTGCAAAACTGGCAAGACCAGGTGGACAGAGGCAAATTCCTGCTCCTCTTCGACTGGAGGGAGCAACCCAGTTTGAAGAATAAGCACCAGTTATCTAGGTGAGAAGCTCAAGCTGTAAATCCTGAAGAGCTTTTACCTGATGGCAAATCACACAACTTGGGGTGGCAGCGGGAGGAAGAGGCAGTCCCATTCTGAGACCTGACCCCAGGTTCCAGTCGTGTTGTTATTTACAGTTCTTAGTGACCATCAGAGCACCTGTTTGGATGTCCTATAAGAGAGGCTCCTTTTAAAGCACTTATTTTGAAAGAAAGTGCTTTGGCTGCCATTTCAAAATTAAATTCATTAAGAAGTAATTATAAAATTAAGCTTCATGTAAACCTACTGACCTTTGACTTTCTATCTGTAAAATGATGATCCAGCCCTACTTATTTCCTGAGATAAGGGTGAGGTGGCGTGTTGTAAACTGGAAAGCACTACTAAACATGACTTGTGTTCAGAGTGTGTGGTAAGTCTTTGCTAGGCCAACAAATCTGAAGAGTAGAGAACAACAAGCACATATAATTGCCAACAGGAAGGAGAAAGTGCTGCAGATGCACGCAGACTACTGAGTTTTGGTCAATTTAACACTTTTTTTGAGTGTCCAGTAAGTGTAAGGCACTGTGAAAAGTACGGGAGACACAAAGGTAAACGAAAGCAGTCACAGCCACCTGGAAACTCCCAGGAAGAAATAAGCTTCCACATCAAAATCACAACCAAACTTCTGAGAGACCAAACCAGAGTAACGGAGTATGCATACTAAAACAGACTTCACACAGAACCCACCCACTATTTCATATATTTGATACTTATCCCCTGGTGTGCTTTTAGTTACCAGTAACCCCAAACCCCGGAGAAGGCAATGGCACCCCACTCCAGTACTCTTGCCTGGAAAATCCCATGGACAGAGGAGCCTGGTAAGCTGCAGTCCATGGGGTTGCGAAGAGTCAGACATGACTGAGCGACTTCACTTTCACTTTTCACTTTTATGCATTGGAGAAGGAAATGGCAACCCACTCCAGTATTCTTGCCTGGAGAATCCCAGGGATGGGGTTGCACAGAGTCGGACATGACTGAAGTGACTTAGCAGCAGTAGCAGCAACCCCAAACCCAAATCAATTCAAAGGGGCTTAAACACAAGAAAATATAATAATTCATGAAAGGAGGTTTTTGTTGTTTAGTTGCTAAGTTGTGTCCAACTCCGACTCTTTGTGACCCCATTGACTATAGCACTCCAGGTCCTCCACTATCTCCCAGAATTTGCTCAAATTCATGTCCATTCATTCATGTCCATTGGTGAGCTATCTAACCATCTCATCATCTGCTGCCCCCTTCTCCTTTTGCCTTCAATCTTTCCTGGCATCAGGGTCTTTTCCAGTGAGTCAACTCTTCTTTTCATGTGGTCAAAGTATTGGAGCTTCTGCTTCAACATCAGTCCTTCCAATGAGACTTCAGGACTGATTTCCTTTAGGATTGACTAGTTTGATTTCCTTGCTGTCCAAGGTACTCTCAAGAGTCTTCTCTAGCACCACAGCTCAAAAGCATCAATTCTTCAGTGTCCAAGCTTCTTTATGGTCCAACTCCCACATCCATATATGACTACTGGAAAAGCCACAGTTTTGACCATATGGACCTTGGTCGGCAAAGTGATGTCTCTGTTTTTAATACACTGTCAAGGTTTGTCATCGGAGAAGGCAATGGCACCCCACTCCAGTACTCTTTCCTGGAAAATCCCATGGACGGAGGAGCCTGGTGGGCTGCCATCTATGGGGCCGCACAGAGTCAGACACGACTGAAGTGACTTAGCAGCAGCAGCAGGTTTATCATAGCTTTTCTTCCAAGGAGCAAGCGTCAAAAACACCATCCAGCTCATGGTCCTTTCCATCTCTCCACTCCACTAGCCTCTGTAATTCCACATCTTTCTCTGCCATCCCCAGTAGGCTTTTTCCTAAAGAAAGATCTGGAAGTTAAAATTCAGCTGCCGAGCAATCAGCTATGTGTCTTCTCCCACAGAATGACTTCCTGTAGGGCTCCATTGCTAGTGAGGAAAAACTTTCCCAGAAATCAGCTGAGAACCTCTCTTCAAATTCCATTTGTCAAAATTTTGCCATTTCCATTTGTGAGTCAACCACAGACAATGGAAGAGAGTGTCCCCTTAAACCAATCAGGCTAGCCTCCTTGGGCTGAGGTCAATCCCAAATTTCACTGCTGCTACTCCAGTGAAATTTGGGTTAACTACAGAATGCTCAACTTGGTTATAAGGACCTTAGCTATCTATTTTCCAAGCCTCTATAATGAATGCAAATTAAAAGTGAAATTTGCTTTAGGCAGGTACATTTTGTCTAGCAAAACAGGACATCAGTCAGCAAGAAGCACAGCTGGAAAAACTATAAAGCAGGCACAAAAACTCAAAACCTCAGGAGGCCATTTGGTATAAGCAAATCGTCCCATAAGCCCCACTGAATTATAGCCTAGTACATTAATTAAGGTTCCTAACATACCCCTGGGACATCAAGAAAAGGTTACATTTATGCTCGTGTGACTCTGTTTGAAAAGGCAGAGATGCGTGTAATACATTTTACAGAGAATCACAAACGCAGTGGTTGACAGTTTTTAAGTGTTGTTGCTTAAAGGGACAAACCGTACACTAGTCAGAAAACTCTGAAATTTGGAATGACCCACCCCAGCTTCTCTGAGGAACCAGGATTAAATGTGCAGATTGCAAATGTGACATATCACATGTAGTGAGATGTCACGGCTGGTCTCCCCCCAGGCTTCCGCACGCTGATGGAAATTGATTGCCCCTCATCTCCAGACTTGGTGGTGGCTTGCCAATGCCAAACAAAGACTCCAGTAGGTGTTTGTATCAGGATGTTGCTCTCCTCAAACAAATATTTGGATTCACAGCCCCACCTAGACCTATCAAATCAGAATCTCATGGGTGTGCCCCAAATTCTTTCCTTAAACTTCCCCTAGAAATTCTGATCATTAGAATTTCTAGGGGAACTTTAAGGAGCTTCTCTGATAGCTCAGTTGGTAAAGAATTCGTTTGCAATGCAGGATACCCAGGTTCAATTCCTGGGTCGGAAAGTTCCCCTGGAGAAGGGATAGGCTACCTACTCCAGTATTCTTGGGCTTCCCTTGTGGCTCAGCTGGTAAAGAATCCACCTGCAATGCTGGAGGCCTGGGTTTGATCCCTGGGTTGAGAGGATCCCCTGGAGAAGGGAAAGGCTACCCACTCCAGTATTCTGGCCTGGAGAAGCCCATGAACTATATATAGTTCGTGGGGTTGCAAAGAGTCAGACACGACTGAGTGAATTTCACCTTCACCTTCACTTTCTGTAAGAAAAGCCCTCCAAATGGGAGATCCAGACCTCACGGACCTTTCAGAGGGCATGTCTTATACTCCTTCTCACCTTCAGGGAGAGCAGCATGCAACACCAGAAACAGTGGAAGCTCTGGGCACTCACCGCTTCTGGGGACAAGCACCATTGTGCCCCCAACCTCTCCAACAATGAGGAACAGGTCACACATCACACAGCAAGAACCACAGCCAACCTGCCCCTCAGACCCAGCTGCTCCCCACTCAATCTCTTCCTTGCCAGAATCTTCTAGCTCCCGAGACCCCAACCCAACAGCACAGGGTCTGGGGAAGAGGGGAATAACAGCTTGACAGACACAGTCCCGCCCCAAGCAGGAAGGACTCCCTCTGTCAACTATTAAATGACATCACTGCTAGTTTCTGGGCTTCCCCGGCGGCTCAGTGGTAAGAATTTGCCTGCAGTGAAGGAGATGCAGGAGACACAGGAGACGCAGGTACGATCACTGGGTCAGGAAGATCCCCTGGAGGAGGAAATGGCAACCTACTCCAGTATTCTTGCCTGGAAAATCTCATGGACAGAGGAGCCTGGCGGGCTATAGTCCATGGGGTTGCAAAGATTTGGATATGACTGAGCACGCATGTGCAACGACGACACCCGTTTCTACCTCACAGGCTCTTTTTGTAACTGACTCCCCACTCCATCCTGTCTCTCTTCGGATGTTCTTTATCATATGTCTAGCCCCAGTCTGTTCCAGTGCAACTGGCTGAGGGTGGAGGAGGGGAGGTAGAATAGAGACTCAGGACTCTGTGGTCACTGGAATTGACTCTCTTCATTTTTTCCAAACAAGGGAGAAAGCAATGTCCTGACTTGGAACACTCAGCCAGCAAGACGATGAGCTGAACCACTTCCAAAAGGCTCTTACCATCCTGGCTCCACCCAGAGCCACTGTATGACCTCAGACATGGCCTTCAACCCCTCTGAGCCTCATCTCCCCTTCTGGGATGGAAGAGGCTTGTTTTGGCTCAGCTTCCCCATTTCTTGTGAGGTGTTGAACATATAACAAATGTGAATGTCCTCAATTGGAACCCACTGCTCACTCATGAAGGACCACTGTCCATTAGGCTCGGAGCATCTCCAGCTGGGAAAAATGACCCATTCATCTTTGTGTCCTGTGTGTCTGGTGCTGGCAAATGTCTCCTGAAGAATGGCAGGGAGTGAGTGCTACAGGCACTGAATGAGGAGGGGGAAATGGGGCTGGCTGGAAAAATGAAGAAAATCTGGGATAGAAGAAATCCCCCTTTCCTATCACCCTGCAGTCTCCAGAAACTAACAATGCCCCTCAAATAGCTGCCCCTCCACCCCTGATTAGATAGGTCACTTTTAAATGTTACTGTGTCAAAGTTAAAGTGTTTGTAGCTCAGTCATGTCAGACTCTTTGCAACCCCATGAACTATAGCCCGCCAGGCTCCTCTGTCCATGGGATTTTCCAGGCAAGAATACTTGAGTGGGTAGCCATTTCCTTCTCTAGGGGATCTTCCCAACCCAGGGATAGAACCTGGGTCTCCAGCATTACCTAGTGGATTCTTTACCATCTGAGCCACAAGGGAAGCACCAAATGTTACTTTAGCTCCCAGTAGAAAAGGATGTTATTAAAGCTTTTCCATGCCAATTTAAATAAAATACTGAACACATCCAACCTTTAAATGAACTGAAAATCCCTTTTTGCTAGCCACCCTCTAAGTTGCTAGCTTGCCCTGGCTGGTGCCACACAGAATGCTGAGACTGGGAATTCTGAAAGCGTGGAGTAGGGCCTTGGAAGGCAAGGCCATCCTCTAAAATCTCGTTGCTTTGGTTTCCTGGAGGAACAGGCACTCAGGAGGATGGGAGAGCCAGGATAGCAACTGGATATTTTTAAGTGAAGTGAGGACTTGTTCCTCCATGCTGAGCAGCTCCAGTCCTGCGAACCCACAGAACAATAATTACCCCCCACCCTACCCGTCGGCTCTGTTCCACATACACCCCTACCACCACCCCCATTCTCAGACAGAAACACAGCCTCTCAGAAGATGAAAAGGGCAGCTGCCTCTCCCCACACACAAGCCCTCCCACTCCAGGCCCAGCTGCATGTTCAGTTATTCCTCCCGTTGCATCCCCGGCCTAAACTATAATAGAATAATTGGGATAAGACATAAAGGAGAACTCCCCACCCAGAAAGGCATGAGGAAGTAGAGAGCGGTAATTGTAGACATGAAAGAACTCCTACAATGTTACCCTTGCCCTCCGAGCACGGGGGTAAGTTGGCAAGCCTGAATACACTCTGGGGCACATCCACAATACACACACACACACACACACACACACACACACACAGAGGTCTGGTTCTTGCTCCTTCCTTCCTGCCCACTCAATGTTAGGGCTGGAGCAGGGCTTTGCTCCCAGGACCAGAGGGTAGACAGGTGCTCTCTGGATGGCCCCACATCCAGGGGCATCTGACCCTGTCCTTACTCTCCAGGGACATCTGCCTTCTCCACCTCCAACCTCACTCCAGATCTCCGTGACATCTGCTAGGCACTTCTCAATTTAAAACCTTGCTTCTCCCCCTCATAATAAGATACCAAGTCAAGTACAATCCAATTTCACAAACAGCTAGTCTGTGCTAGGCAGTGGACTAGACTAACAAAAGCTACAGAAAATGTACAGGCTACTGTTGAAGTATGGTTTTCAAAATGCTGTCATATAAATATAATTTAATTCAGAGTTCCAAAGAGAATTTGAAGAATAGGGGTTTATACAATCAGTAAGAAAGGAATGCAGAAATGAGTTTGTGAAGTGGAAACAATACTGGTTAATGTCCTGCAGGGCAAGAAGCAAAAACTTTTGAAGATATCTTCTCTACTAGACAGAAATCATTTGTGCCTCTACTGGTTACAGATCTCTGTTATCAATCTACATGTTAACATCTAACATCATACAATCTGGCTCTTAATAATAAGTTGAAAGTAAAGCAAAAGTATATCCCCCAGAAGAGTTAAATAACTTTTGGGGGAACCAGATAGCCTGCAGTAGAAGTCACCAGGAAATGGAGTTGGTCTTTTTTTTTTTTTTTTGCCTTGTTTCCAAACTTTGGGTCCTTTTTCTTATCACCATGATCCTTGCCCTCAAGGGGCTTCCAACACTTGGTGAGGCAAGACTGCCACACACAGATGAGTGAAACAGTCCCAGAAGAATACACTGTTCATTTCCTTAGGCTTGACAATAGCACTGTGTCTATATACAATGTAAATACATCTTAATCAGTTGAGATGCACACTGAAGTATCCATAGATAACACTTGCACCATGTCTGGGATTTATTTTAAAATACACTGGGATAAATAAAAGTTGAGGGGGAGAATAGATGAAACAAGATGGGCGAAATATTGATGACTGTTGAAGCAAAGTAAGGGATATATGGGAATTTGTGTATTCTCTCTGCTTTGGGATATATTCAAATTTGAATTATTCAAATTCAAATAGTTAAAACAACATCCTACCACATGTTGTTTAGCTTCTCCCACATTACAAGATCTGCTCTGTTCACTGTTTTTCCTCTGTGCCCTAGCTTAGAATATAAACTCCATGGGGGCAGGACCTGCCAGTTCTTTCCCTTCCTGAGGGCTCAACGAGCATTCAGCCCCTGTAGGCACACAGTAGGTATCTGCTAAAGGGCTGTGTGAGGCCCTCCACTGCTTGGGGCCCAGGAGGAGGGGCCCGGGCACCAGGCAGGCTTGTCCTGGCCCTGATGGATGGGTGGGATCAGAATGGGAGGGACATGGCTGGGGGAGTGCAGAGCACGAGAGCAGGGGGCAGACTGCTCAGGAGCAAGCAAGAAGGACAGGGTGTGAGAAATGTGGGGGTTCCTGGGGCACCGAGCACTGGGGATTGGCCACTGGACTGAGTCACCAGCAGCTCCCAAAGAAAGCCACCGGGAAAAGTGACAGCAACCAGAAGGTAAGAGACTAAAGTGAGACCTGGGCAGGGAGGTGATATGGAGGCCATAGGCAGAGACCACACACTTGAAAACCCGGCAGATGAGACAAAGAGCAGAGAGCAGCCAACTTGGTTGCAGTTTTTGGAGAAGGGTCTGTTTTAGAGGCCAGGGGAGAGGCATGGCCATCTGAGCAGCAGGTAGGATGTAGACCCATAGGGCGGGATCTCCCTGGGCCCTGGGTTCAGGAGCTGTGGGGGTGAGGGGGGCAACTGGGACCTCCAGCTGGAGTGGGGACTACGGCTACCCAGGACTTCAGGTGGGGGTCGGGGGATGGGGGTGAGGCAGGCACAGTCTGCGCACCCCCACAGGTGCACCTTTGATGTGGCTCAGGCCTCAGGGCAGAGGACCCCAGAGCTCCCCGGTGCTACCCTCTACATCAATGTCACCCAGTTTTCAGGGAGGCTGCAGGAAATGTGGGCCGGTGGCGGGGCCATTGGTCCGTGGACAGAGCGGCTGGCAGGAAATCAAGGCTCAGCACTGGAGCCCCATATGAAAGGCAGTTTTTACCCAGATGCCTCTCAACGCGCCCACACTGTTCTCCACTCTCCAGGAGAGGCTCCCACTTCTGCTACTTTCTTTCCTATTTCCTTGCTTCCCCTAGGGGAAGAACACACAGCGGGGGTGTCTGTAAGAAGAGGGACTGTGGGTAGAGGGAAGGGTCTGTGTTAGCTCTGCAGATTCCAATTATCCAAGCATCCCCTGCAGGATGAGGGTCCTGTGGGGAGGTCAGAGACCCCAAAATGTGTTCCTTCAACCCTGACACATCACGCCCCACTCCACCCTGTATCTAGAGATTTACCACCTCTGTTCACATTTATATTCATCTGTGTGAGAGAGAGACAGAGATAAGAGATGTAGCCCCATGGCTGCTCCACGAAGGACCTACCCATGTCCCCTGCTCTGTTTCCAGCCACTAAGACTCACCAGTGACCTTGAAATCCTGCTAAGGTCGGGATTCCCTGGGGTATAAGATACCCCCACTGGGAGTGTAAAATCAAGGATCCCTTTCTGAGAAGATGCAACATCCACACTGTGAAAAAGTGATCAAAGGAGGGGAAAACCAAGATGTTTTCTGGTTTTAGCTTCCTCAAAACAACTGGACACACAGACTGTGTGAGGCCCAGGTGTCTGGCACTGGGCTGGGCAAAGGACACAGACTAACTGGGCCCTCTCTCTGCCCTGAGAGTGGAGCTCCCAGCATCATCAGGGGACTGATATATTGAAGCTCAAGGCAGGAAGTGCCCTGGGCTCTGTCCCTGATGTCCATGAGCATCATCTGGGCAGCCCTAAAATTCGCTGATGCATGGGTCCCACATGGACAGATGGAATCCCCCTTTAATGGTGGGGTCTGGATTTCAGGAGTTTCAAAAGTCCCCCCAGGTGATTCTAATATGCTGCCAAGGAGGAGAATTACTAAACCAAAATCACCAATCTCCAGTCCCTGGGATCTAATGCCTGATGATCTGAGTTGGAGCTGCTACAGTAATAATAGAAGTAAAGTGCACAATAAATGTAATATGCTTGAATTATCCTGAAACCATCCCCCACCCCTCCTCAGTTCAAGGAAAAATTCTCTTCCATGAAGCCAATCCCAGTGCCAAAAAGGTTGGGAACCACTGTGTTAAACCACACGTCCCCTTTTGAAATGGCATGACGAAGGAAAATAGGGGTCAGGGCCCCGGGGAATGCTACCAGTCTAACCCACCAAAGCATGGCCCAGAGGGTATTCAGGCAATAACAGCCACCCATGTAGCCACCTTAGCCAGGACTACAGCGAATGGCTTGGGTTCCCTTCCCTGTAACCTTGACCTCAAGGCCGGAGAAGACCAGGAGACTCTGCTGGCCTGGAGCTCTGAAGCACCTTGTCCCTCTCTTTCTGAAACTCCTTCTGAGTTCTATTCTTGCCTTTAAAAAACCACCCCAGTGTGCCAGAGGAATGAGAAGGGATAGCACCCTCCCCACCCATAGATGTCTAGGGAAGGGAAAGGCCACAGCTATTGAAGGTGGGCACTCTGGGTGGGTGTCTTCAAGCCCAACCCCAGATAGCTCTGGAGAGGAGAGGCAGAGCTTACCCAGGAGGAATAAGGGAAGTGGACAGCATGGCTAGCTCTGCCTGACATAGGACAGGGAGCCCTCAGCAAGGCCAGAATTCCAGGGCTCCTGTTTAGAGCGAGGCAGCCAGAGTCTCCCTGGACACCCATTCTGATGGCAGGTGTCGTGCAGTGTGCTGGGACAGGGCTCGGAGTTCAGAATTGGAGACAAGGGTTTGAAATTGCCTCTTAGTAGATGTGTGGCCCTGGGAAAGTTCTTTCTGGAGGATTTCTTCATCTCTAAAATGGGTATAACAGTACCAAATTCAGCATTTTTATTGGTGTAAGAATTAAGTGTGATAATGTACAAAAAGGATGTAGAACAGTATCTGGCATGGAATTCAGTAAAAGGAAGTTGCCATTGGTGGGAGAAGAAAATAAGGATGAGAATGTAAACACTTCACCAGGTTTTGAAGTTTAGAACCCATAAGAATTTTAGCATAGTCCCATCAGAGGTAGCCCAGCAGGAGAAATGCTGGTTTATCTGATGTCTCGAAGGATGGACACTTGACTTTCCATGGACCAGTCTGCAGGCTAAAGCCCAGCCTCCCTCCCATTGACTTCCACACCTTCAGGAAGGGTGCCAGGTTGTGTCAGACCTATGAAACAGGTCTCTTTAACACAGATAAAATAATCTGATAACCTGTAGTGAGTAAAGTTTGATGTCTATCAGAGCTTCTGAGATGCGAGCCTCTCCAAATCCCCTCATCACCCCAAACCTCTAAGACATATATGGGGTGTGATTTGAGCTGAACGTCTAGGCTGAGCAGTCATGGGACTCTCATTGAGGTTAGGGGATTCCCTCAAAGATGGGTGCAGGGACATTGTTCTCATGGACAACCTATCCTAGGAGTCCACCCTCAAGTGAACAGGCCCAAGGGCCATTGTTGAATGCACAGAGTAAGTGCAGGGGGCAGGGGGGAGGTTAGCAAGCCTCTCAAATGAGCTGCTGAACCCCTTCCTCCTACAAGCCCTGACCTGTCAGGGCTGCAAGGGAACAGAGGGAGCCGGAGAGACAGAGTGTGACCTGGGGCCACTTACTTAACCACCAGAGCCTGTTTCCCCAGCCATAACATGAGGGAACAAGTCACGGGCTGGTCCCCTGGGGATCAGGGAACATGTGTTTAGAGAGCAGAGCTCCAGGCACACTGAGCATCCAAGTTGTGGCCGCCCCAGTCCAGCCTCTTTGTCACACATGAGCAAGCTCAGGGTTGTGCGGGTCCAATGCAGGGAACAGTGGGACCTCTGGGTAATCACTCACTGTCGATTTACCCAGATGCCCTGTGCACACAGGAAGACAGGAGATGAAGTCTGGAGTTTCGGCCAAGAACAGTGGGAATCTGAATTCAGACTGGGATGGGAGCGCAGGCCTCCACAGAGCAGCTGACTTTGCCTTAGGACTCTGTGAAATAACCCCTCCCCACCACTAACACACACATGCACACACAGCCTGTGACAAAGTTCCATCCTGGAGGCTCAGAAAGTGCCCAGCATACGGGCTCCTGACAGACGTGCAGGGAGTGGTCACTAGAAGGCTCAGAAGGACATCGAGGCTGCTGCCCTAGAGGGGTCACAGGAGAGGGCCAGCCTGGGAACCAGTCCAGGGCTGCAGAGGGAGGGAGGGAGACAGAGAGAAAGTAGGTGGAGGAGGAGAGGGAGACCACAGCTATGGAAGGGCGGGATGGCTTCCCATAAGAGCATCTCCATCACCCTGAAGGATGAAGAATGACCCAGAGAGACCCAAAGCCTGGGTCTCCAAGCAGTCACAGCACTTATGGACAATGTTCCGGCAGAAAAACACTCATACCCCAAGGCTTGAAACCTTCATTTCCAACCTCCCCTCCACCACCAGATGTATTTCCCTGGTTCTGTCTGGCCCTCCTGATCTACAGGAACCTTTAGGCAGGTACCAAACTACTGGGAGAAGCCCATCATCAGTTGGAAAGAGTACTTGCTTTGGGTTTCCTGTGACTTGGCTACCTCACCTGTATACAGTTGTGCAATATTAGGTAAATTTCTTAATTTCTCTGAAGACTTTTCCTTGTGTGTAAATTGGAGGCTGATCTCTCCCTTATAGTCCTCTAGGACCACTTAAATGAGAGGCTGGCAGATAGAAGGGCCTCACCCATGGTATTTGTATTTGACAATACAAAGCAGATCCCCCTAAAATTAATCCCTGGCAGCTGGAGGCATTTATCCACCCCTAGGGCTACCTATGCTTTCTACTTTGAGCCCCTACATGAGGCCACAGCACCAGTAGAAGGCTTAATTCACAGCCAGGCAGGTTTTCCCAGGCAGGAGTCTAGGGCAGGACAGAGCAGGGGACAGTCACAGGCATCCCACCCTCATTCCTATCCCACCCAAGTCCCAGACCTGGGCAGAGACTCCCTGGTCCTGCCCTCTCAAGAAGAGGAGTTTCTAAAATGGAAACCACTACAGACATTCAGCCCAGTAGGACGATCTCAGAGCAGTCCTCTCTCCCAGCAGGACCGGGCTATGAAATGTAAGCAAAGCCATGGTTTAATGAGGAGGGTCAACCATCTTGCCAAGAGGAGCACATCACTGCCACTCACCCTGCATTCGGAGACATGGTTCTTAGAGGCCCGGGGTGCAGCAGACCTACCCCCACCCTCTTCCTCCTGCCTCCACCCTAGCCCGGAAGATCTCTGGCTAAGTCATGCCAGAGTTGCTTTCCATCAGCTGTTTTAGCTTCTCCTGCAGTTCACACTTTCCCTGTATCTAATGTAAATCCTTCCTCTACAGATTGATGGTGGGAGTAAATCCTTCCTTCTACAGACTGATTGATGTGAGTTAGGACCTCATAGAAGGTGCCCTGAGAAGTGTCCTTAGAGAAGGGTAGAGCCCTGAGCCCCACCCAACACCCCAATCATGAAGAGGAGAAGCTGTGAGGATCCTGCAGGATAGAGCTGGGGATGGGGTCGTCATGATGGATGAAGGGAATGGGGGAACAGAAAAGCATGTGGGTCCGACAGAGGAGAGCACAAGCCAGGAGACAGTAGCTTGCCGGGGCTGGAAACCTGGGCATTGGCTTCCTAGTTACCTAATAACTCCCTGTCTCAGTCACCCCATCTGTAAACAGGGGTGTGCTGTGTTGGTCACTCAGTCATGTCTGACTCTTTGTGACCGCATGGACTGTAGCCCACTAGGTTCCTCTGTCCATGGAATTCTCCAGGAAAGAATACTGGAGTGGGTTGGCATTCCCTTCTCCAGGAGGTCTTCCCAACCAGGGATCAAAGCCAGGTCTCCTGCACTGCAGGCAGATTCTTCATTGTCTGAGCCACCAGGAAGCCCCAAATAGAGGTAGTAAAGTCAGACCTACTCCTAGGGCTCTCCTGAGCTAAGATACATACCAGCGTGTTTTAAGTGACCTGGCACAACATAAGCTCTCAGGAAACTCTAGGAAATCCTCACAACCCTCCATCCTCTTCTGCAAATTGCTCAGTCCTGGGGCTTCTTCCTCCCCCATCTTCTCAGGCTCACTCACTCTTCTCCATTCTAACAGCCTAACTGCATCATGGCCCCCAATCCCATGTGCAGGGCCCGGGTTGTGACCCCGACTTCTCCCCACCCTCCGCATCAGACTCGTACAAGGACTGGTTTGTTGGGTACCCCCAGGCCCCAGGCACTTTTCCAGGTGACCTACTTTACTGAAAGGGATACGTTGAATTTGGCCCCCATGACTGCATGGCTTCCCAGGTGGTGCCAGTGGTAGAGCCCACCTGCCAATGCAGGAGATATGAGACACATGTTCGCTCCCTGGGTCAGAAAGATCCCCTGGAGAAGGGAAGGGCAACCCATTCCAGTATTCTTATCTGGAGAATCCCATGGACAGAGGATCCTGGCAGGCTACAGTCCACAGGGCCGCAAAGAATCAGAGAAGACTGAAGTGACTTAGCATGCAAACACGCCATGACTGCACTCTGAAGTAGGTTTGATAACCGCTTTACAGATGAGGAAATTGAGCTGCAGAGAGGAGAAATATTTTGCCCAGCCACCCCATGAGGGAATGGGGGAGCTGGCACCTCGCAGCCCTCCCATGCCCCAGCCCCTTGGTCCCACACCTCGCCTTTGCCCAAGTACCTCCCCTCATAGAGTCACAGAGCATCAGAAAGGAGAGGAGAGACTTTAGGAAAGAAAGAAATGTGGGGAAAAGGAACTGGGAAGGGAAGGAATGCTACAAGGGAACTTAGGTGGCATCCAGAATGGGGAGCTCCTCTGACGGGCCCTGCACTTCTGTCTTTGGCGCCTGTCTTCTCCGTCTGGGAGTGAGATTCTGTGGAAAGGTGCCGCGGGCACAGGAGGCCCGAGCCGGAGGCTGGTGAAAAAAGTTCCAGCTGCTCCGAATGAGTTCAGGCTACTGGGCCCAGCCACATATCCCCGGGAACATGCAAATGAAGCCCAGAGCAGCTGTGGATCTTGTGGGAATCCTGACAGGATCCTGGCAGGCATGAGACAGGCTCACTTCCAGAAAGGGGTCTGAGCCGGCTTTTGCAAAACCATAGACAGGAAAAGTCAAGGTGCCGCCGGAGAAAATTCCTGAAGAGACAATACAGGCAGGGTGGTGGGCACTTGGAGAGAGCAGCTGAGACTGCAGGCAGACAGCACGTGTTCAGTAAGGAAGTCCCGTCGGGCAGAGCTCGGCTCCTTCACTGACAGGGCCACCAGGCTGGTAAGTGAGGGAAACAAGGTTTACCCCTATAGCTGATCTTGAAAACACGTGACATGCTCTTGGTGAAACTGTTGCAAGCAAGCAAAAGGTGGCGGAACTAGTGGGATGTGTAGCCAGTTGCACAATCATAGGTACTCAAGGGCACTCACCACATGGTTCAAGGCCACTAGGAGGGAGGGGTCCAGGTGAGTGCTGGAGAGCTTTGACCTGTCCCACACCAACCCACATCTTATAATTCCTGGGATCAAAATACAGGGAGCTTTTGAAGCTGAGAGCAACACCAGATACACTCAGTGTCAGACTCTAAAATATGTTAATCAGCTAGAGAGATGGGCTGAACTCAGACAATAGAAATTAGGAGAAAATGTAGAGTCCCAAACCTAAAACTAAAAAAGTCACAGCACTGCCATGGGCTGACCTGTGCCTAGCACACCCCCTCCCAAAAAACCTCATATGTTTAAGCTTTAACCCCCCAGTACCTCATGTGATCTTATTTGAAAATAATGACCGTTGCATATGTAATAAAGATGAGGTCATACTGGAGTAGAGTGGGCTCCTAAATCAGTATGACTGGTCAGCTTAGAAAAGGGGGGAAATTTCAAGACAGGCACACAGGGAGAAGGTATATGAAGATGAGTGTAGAGATTAGAAACATGTTTATAAAAACCAAAGAATACCAAAGACTCCCAGGAAACCAGAAGCTAGGAGAGAGGCATGAACAGAGTCTGCCCTCAGAAGGGGTCAACACTGCTGACGGCTGGATCTCAGACTTCCAGCCTCTAGGACTAGGAAACAACTCACTTCCATTGCTTAAGCTACCCAGTTTTGGTATTGCTATGGAAGCCCCAACCAATGAATGCAAGCAGAAAGACAAAAATGTGGAGATGGGGCTGAGTTGCAGATTATGGTAAAGAAACCTGGAGGTACTGACTGGTTGTAAACTTAGCAAATGTCAGCAGGGCTATGCAACTTCTAAAAACATCCAAGGCAGACCTGACACCACATTAATGGACGGGGTGGTAGGGTGGTATCTGGATGGGGTGTGCTGGCTGGGCCTCACCCACAGGACCAGACTCAGTTCTGGTGGCCTCAGTTTATGGCAAGTCAGAGGATGTTCTGAGTCCTGTGCCCAGAGATGAAAAGACAAGTCAGAGGAGGACTAATGGGAATGGGGGAGAGGTAGAAGGGAAGTGGTCTCCAGTGTTGGAAAGGTTATGCCATTGAAGTAACTGGTTTTTCCTGGAACAGCCACATGGGGAAGAGACGGAGCCCATGGGGAGAGACAAAACTTTCAGAGAAACAGACGAACTTTCTATCAGACTTGTTGGCCAAAAATCAAACAGGTCATCCTGGGGGAGATGAGCTCTGCCTCTGACGAACTGAAAACTCTTCCAGCTGGTCACTGGAAAGGGACTGGGAGAGATGACCCCAGAAACCTCCAGCTCCAAGAAGGGCCCACACATGTTCGCTGCCTGGCTGACACCAGCAACTCAGTCTTCTTACCTACCTAAAGTCAGGGACTACTGTGAGATATTTGGGCCCCAAGACCTTTCATTGGTGGTTTTAGCAGATAACGGTGCATGCTGAGGGCAGAGAGTCTAGACTCATAGACCTCAGAAGGTCAGGGTTGGCAAGACCCAGGTCCACTGGAAGGAGGCACCCACACATGCTCACAAGGATAGCGGTCTTGGATAGGAGTGGGAAGGAAAGTGGCCTTGGCTCTCCATTGTCCAGGAGGAAGGGAACTGGTGGTCCAAGAGTGAACTGACCCCTCACTGAGGGACAGCCATGCTGGTGGGCACTGTGAGGGGATACAAAGGAGCCCACATGCAGGCTTTTCTTTGAGGGGCTCGAGGTGAGCACCAGGAAGACAGGCTTCTGTAGAAAAGGCAACTCTGATGCTGATGCTGATAAGACTCTTCCAAGGATGACCTGGCACTAATGGCAAGGATGAACTTGCCACGTCCTTTCATTCTTTTTTAAACTTTTTGTTGTTGCTCAGTTGCGTCCAACTCTTTGCGACCCCATGAACTATAGCATGCCGGGCTTCCCTGTCCTTCACCATCTCCCAGAGTTTGCTCAAACTCACGTCCATTGAATCGGTGATGCCATTCAACCATCTCATCTTCTGTCATCCCCTTCTCCTCTTGCCCTCAAACTTGCCCAGCATCAGGGTTCTCCCTCATTCTACAGCACAAAAAGGAGGCTCAGGGAGGGAAGCCTACAACACAAAACCAGTCAAACTGGGTTTGAACCATAGTCTGTCTCATCCCCACACCCATGCTCCTTCCAAGGTTCTACACTTGCTTCCCCAGCTGAGTTCTGTGGGTTAGTTCCACAAACATCCAGCAATAGAAAGAACAGCCCAGGGTGGTCGAAAGCAGTGTCCCAAACTCCAGCACAAACCACAATGACCTGTGCTAAAGCACAGGCTTCCGTGCCCTGCCAGGGAGTTGTTGGATTAGTAGGTCAGCTCCAGAACTGTTGCACTTCTAACAGGTTCCAGGTGAAACTGATGCTGCTGGCAGGGACTTTGCTTTGAGAACCACTACTCTGCAGTATTCAGGAATGAAGGCGGGTATGCTCCAGCCTCAAAGCCACAGAGGGAAAGAGGTATGCTGCCAGTTCAATCATGTGTCTCTGGGCCAAGAGTTCCCCAACAGCGTCCCGGGCAGCAGGACTGCCAGCTGGTGCCGATTCACTGGAACCCATCTGGTTGGGAAGATGCAGACTGTGAAGAATCCAGCTTCCTGGACTTTCCACTCTGGAGCCTTCTGGTTCTTCCAGGCAGATTAACTGTGTTCTGTTCTACAAGAAGTCCTGTTTCTTCTGCATTCAGCCACCATGACACCCAGGATTTTCTCCCTCCCTTCACTAAGCCTTTCATGGCTGGGTTTCCCAACCCCTCCTGACACAGAATGTCCCCCAATTGATCATGCTTGAGTTGGTCAGGGTCCTCTCTAAAATCTACATGCAGACGTGAGGACATAATGACCAGGAAGAAACCAATTTGGACCTTGCCTGTCTGTTCATGCCATTCAAGATAGTATTGTTTTGAGCAACCCCATCACCCTGTCGGCTGCTATGAAGCCTGTGTCCAATTAAACCCCTAAGATGTTTTTCTCAGGCTGTGCAGCCAAATCAAGTCTCCCCCCACCCCCACCCCCATCATGAACTTCAGTAATTAATTTCTGCAATCTAAATGCAACTTTCCATCTGCCCCTGTTAAATTTCCTCCTGTTGGTTTAAACCCAGCATTCCAGGCTGTTGAGATCATTTTGAATATTTATTCTGTCTTTTATAGGAGCTGCCCATCACAGACTTGTCATCAACAAATCTGAAAAGCTCGCTTACTCCAGTTTCACTCAAGTCATGGATTAAAAACGTGAAGCTTCATTTTTCAAAACCTCACCTGCCACAAACCATCATCCCTTTTGGAATCCCTAATCATACGATCATACTTCCCCATTTCAAATTTCTTACAGACTAGGGAGGGTCTGTGGGCATGGCATCTCTTTTCTTGGCCATCATTAATGCCAGGCTGATGTGGCATCTGTCGTCTACACACTGTCACGTCACCAGCTAGTTCTTGGTCATGGTCAGAATCAAATCAGGACAGTTTTGGCTGCTATTTCTCTACCTTCTGGGCAATGACAATGTTATTGTCATTGAGGCAAGAATGTAAAAATGTATCCAATCCTCCACTTTAAGCTGTATTTGACATCCAACAGAAGTCAGGCTTCTCTCCTGCCATCATTACTATAGCATGCCTGCCTTCTTGACAGCTTTATAAGCCATACTGTGAAATAGCATCCAGATTCTTCTGACTGGGTGGGGAAGCTATAATAGGGATATGTTATAACTTGGACCTGCTCAGCTGTAAGACATGCTAGGATCTTGGGAACTGGTTGGTGAGGACACAAGAAATGTTTTCTGGTGTGGGTACCTAGAGAGAGGAGTGAGAACAGAATCAAGGAAGTCAAAAGGAAAAGGGAGACATGACAAGTAGCATCACCACTCTTCTGCAATTTGTATGTGAGCACTGCCCTTCTTATTCTGGAGAAAGTCACAATGTATGTACACAAGATGCTGATGGAGCATTTGTGAACAACTTGTGGTCACCATAAGCCAAGAATGGAAAACAGTGCATGCAGTGGTTAAGAGCATAGGCTCTGAAGTCAGACAGTCTAGGTTTAAATCCTAGTTCTACTACTTACTAGCTGTGTGACCTTGGGCAAAGTGTTTTCTCTCTCAAGGTCTTTGTTTCCTCAATGGGAAGTGGAGGCAGAAATAATATGTGCATGAAAGGCACGTGAGGATTAATAGAGATAAAGCTTATATAAAGTTTAGCAGACTGTCTGGTACATAATAACAGCTCAGTAAATAATAGCCATTATTATGGAACAATAGCTTGAAGGCAGTGCTGGGTGCTGTCAGTTCCGGGGATGGAGGTGTGAAGAAGAAAAGGCTAAGAAGGTTTAGAAGAAACTAAAGACTCTGTGAGTTAGGGCAGGGATCCCCAAACTCTGAGATCTAATGCCTGATAATCTAGGGTGGAGCTGATCTAATCATAATAGAAATAAAGTGCACAATAAATGTAATGCGTTTGAATCATCTTGAAATAACCTGCCCTCCCCCCGGTCCATGGAAAAATTGTCTCCCACAAAACCAATCTCTGGTGTCAAAGTGGTTGGGGAGCACTAGGTTAGAGGCAGGAGAGCCTTGAAGCTCACCTGAACAAGTGAGACGGCAATTTGTGGAACTGACCTGGAGGTGGAGCCAGGCACAAGGCTGGGTCAAGGGTTCTGGCCTTCAGCTCAGATCGGAGCAGTCACCCTGACGCCTCAGAAAGGTTCATAAAAATAGCTTGTTTTTCTAGCTCTGAATATGAAACATTTTTATTGCTCTAGGAAGTCAGTCAAAAGTTGTCTAAATGGGCCATGCTAAAAAGAAGCATAAATATTCTACTTCTAGAAATCTGCTCTGAGGAAATAATCATCAATAGGCACAAAGATTTATAGACAAGGATGTTCACTGCAGCATTATTTATAACAGTAAAAAATGGTTTACAACCTAGATGTCTAACCCACACGGGATTTGTTAAATAAATTATGGCACATCCATAAGATGGAATACCCAGCAGCCATTAAAAAGCCCATTTGAGAAGAATACTTAAGACAGGGAAATCATCACAATATGTGATTAAATGAAAAGGGCTTGCTACAAAGCAACACAGACAGTACAATCACAATTTTGTTACACACATATCTAGAAGGAAATGCCCCAAGATGATGAATGAATATGCATTACTTTTACAAAAGCTTTTTAAGAAAAAAGTCACAAAGAAGTTATACTAGAAGGGAGCTCCCACAATAAGCTTATAATAGAAAGCCATTAAATTCAGAACAGGAACACAAACAGTAGCTATGATCCAAATGCCAGGAGCTCTAGCTGGTACCTGACTGTTGTGAAGGACTGAGGGCAAAGAGAATTGGCATGCCTTTGGCGTGAGGCCAGAGAAAGCCTAGGAAAGATTTAGGTCAGTGGCTCTCAACCACGGTTTAGGAGCTTTAAAAAAAAAGAAAAAATCAATGCCCAGCCTCCAACCTTGAGGATTCTGACTTAATTAGGGGGTTGGTAATGTATATTTTTTCAAAAGCATTCCCAGGTGATTCTAACAGGAATTAGTGTTGAGTGGGACCAAGCTACTGTATACAAAGGTCACTTGAGCCTGCTCTCCCGACTGAGCCCAGCATGTGAAGACTCACTCTGGAAGCTAGAGAGATGCTAGAAGGGAGCAGATGGCCCCAAGGCACCTGGTCTATGCAGGAAAATGACCCTTGGCTTTCGGGGACATTCACAGAAGTGTTCCTTTGAGCTAGCCTGTTTGGGAGCTTTCACCACAAGCACACTGCCCTTCACTCAGACTCTTGATGGGGCCCAGGTTTCTAGCTGACTCCATAAACTCAAGTGGCTCTACAAAAGGAAGAGGGAAGAAAACTAGATCCTGGGAAATCTACAGGGATTTGACTCTGCAGAAGTCGGAGCTAGTGGTATTTTCCTCTTCTCTCCTACTTTTGAGCAGAAATACACCCTGGCCAACAGAGCAATGTATTAACCTTAAATGCAGACTGTTTTGGGTGGAGGAGCCTCTTTGCAGAGGTTGGGGGTGGGGGGTGTGTGTGAGGAGGGCTCCTCGTTTTCCCCAGGCACCTTGAGGGAAGAGGCTGCTAGAAACAAAAGTTTGTATTAAATGATAAGATCTCCCCAGCTTCTTACTGCAGGTATAGAGTTACTCAAGGCACCTGGGTCAGGTCGGGTGAGAAGAAGAGTCCTGGGACAGGTGCTTTGCACACTGGATCCACCCATCCCTGAATAATTAAGAGCCACCTGCAGCTCTTTTGTACTCCTGTACTCTTTTAGAGCTCCTGGGTAGGGGGCTTCAGGACAATGACAAGGGCAGTATGGAGGGTGTTTTGGCTCAGGTGGACCAGTGGGGATGGATCTAAATTGCTACCCCACTAACCATTTCCCTGAAGTTGCCTCCCTAGAGGCAGCCTCATGTCAATTCTGGCAGAGAAACAGCCAAGGGTAACTCTTTACTGGATGATCAAATTGTTAACATAGCTTTGCAATGCATTGTATCTGTGTTTATATGTGAATGTATAGGAGTATATTCAGTTCAGTTCAGTTGCTCAGTCGTGTCCGATTCTTTGCGACCCCATGAACTGCAGTACGCCAGGCCTCCCTGTCCATCACCAATTCCCAGAGTCCACTCAAACCCATGTCCATTGTGTCAGTGATGCCATCGAACCATCTCATCCTCTGTCGTCCCCTTCTTCTCCTGCCCTCAATCTTTCCCAGCCTCAGGGTCTTTTCAAATGAGTCAGCTCTCCGCATCAGGTGGCCAAAGTATTGGAGTTTCAGCTTCAACATCAGTCCCTCATATACCTACTATATAGATTTGCCTTCCAAATGATGTTTGATTAAAAAGGACAGCGCACTTTCTGAAGATCCAGGCAGTCAGGTGGGTTACCTGGATGTAACTAAAAACTAGCCTGAGACTAAACATTCCCCACAAATAGCCCACACACAAAAAAAGGAAATGAACCACTCCTGGAAAATCAAGAAGTGACTGTAATTTCCCTTCAAGATGGGGAAGCCTCCCTCACTTCCAACCCTCTCTCATTTCTAAGCATTCTCCTTTGGGAATTTAAACCTATCTCCTCTAATTTGATCCTCAGGGGATGGCAGAACAGATGGTCACCAGCCATCCTCTTATCACAGTCTTTCCTATCACAGAAGAGGCCAGAGACATTCTTCTTTCACATGCAAAGATATTCTGATAAAATCGACAAGGCTTCAAATTCAAAAGAGTTCCAGGTGCAAGTCTGATTAAGTCATCCTTATTAAACAGATCAATGAGGGCAGTGTCATGGTGGGACTTGGCACACAGCATGCCTTTAAAGCTCAGGGAAAGCACCAAAGAATCCTTGTTCTCCTGTTCCACGTCAGAACGGAGGAGGATGCGAAGCCCAACTGTTGGGAAGTGTGCTCAAGGTCAAACTCTCCTGTCCCTAGTCACCATCCCTCTCAGGTCACCTGTCCTGCTTTACCCACTGTGTCCAGTTGCAAATTGGAAAGGAAGCGTTTTTTTTTTCTTTTCCCACTCTGGAGGTACCAAGTGTAGTCATGGCTTGTGGGTGAGACCCGGACTAATGTCAGGATTCAAGAGTGCATTCTGCAAGGTTTGGTTTTCATCTCTCATGCTCACTAAAGAAAAGCACTAGAGCAAAGGGAAGAAAACGGACATGGCAAAGCCACAGAATGTTTGGCACCCTATTCACTTTCAGAACTCTGCTCCCAGCTGGTACTTGCTAGCATTCAAACCTGTTATTGGGAATTTTTTTTTTTTTTTTTTTTCCAGAAAAAAAAATGTCCTGGAGGAGATTCCTCCATCTGAGGCAGAGAATGGCACACAAAGATCCCTTTCCCAACAAAGATTACCCAACAAAGAGCCATCTCCTCAGCTAAAGCAAATGTCATCAAACCAGAAGTCAGAGAGAGGGAGGTTCATAAAAAGTGTAGCAGTATGCCAGTGAAATCCAGGTGTTGCTTACACAAGCTCTAAAAAAAGGGCTCAGTTCAGTCAATCCAATGAAACTCTGTTAGTCAAAACACTTGCTTTGGCCTCTAGTCATACATTTAAGACACGTTAGTTAAACTTTGTCATAAATTTAATACCAACTTAGTGATGTCTAAAACTCAAATGCAAAGATCTGAATGTGAAGAAAACTCATTCGTTAGCGGTAACTATTTCCAACACAACACAAACACACACAGTCACTGGATGATGAAGACAGGCTAGTGATCAACGTGACTGGATAAGGCAAAAGGATGATCCCAAGACGGGTTCAAACTCTGATGTATAAATAACCAATATGTCCTCTCAGTAGTTCTCATCCTCAGATCTTCAGGTACCTGGCTTTGCCTTTGTACACACCACAAGCACAAGGTAGGTGTTGACAGAGGTGTTCATTCCCCTTGTTGAGTGAGGAATCTGAAGCATGCAGACGGGACCTGGTGCTGAGTGAAGAGCTAAGGTGGTGGAATCCCAGCCCTCTCAGCATCCTCCTCAAACCCCAGACCCCAAGTCCTTTGGACAACTCCATATTAGCTCTCAGGTTACTTAAATACACAGGAAAACACCCACAGTAAATTCTATCACAGCAATCAGGCAATGCCAGTAATTAGGTTCTCCTAGTCATGCTGATTCACCTCCATTCCAGAGATCAGAGACATTATCTACTGTTGTATCCACAGCGTCTAGTATCTGGCACATAACAGGTGCTTGATAAATAGTGACCATGTGACTTCACTGTCACTGTTGGTCTCATTTACCTTGTATCTACACAATAACAAAGTCAACACTTGAGGACCATGGGGGAACATCTAGCTGCTGGGGGTGTGGGTGGTGGGGCATTGGAGCTCAGCCCTGGGTCCTTTAAGGCTATTTAACAAGGGAGTATGCACTTCTAATCAGGGATCTTGTCCTTTGCCTTCTGTGTCCATCCTACCACTTCAATCCTCAGTGAAAGTAGTGAATTAGATTTCAAGGAACTCATCATCTCACAGTAGAATCCTAGAGGTCCCTGAGAGTGAGGGTGAACTGGGGGCCCAGCAGGTGACAGGTAGGACTAGCCTGTGGGACGTTCCAATAAATTTCCAAAGTATGGGGAAATAGGATAACATGTACACACAGAGGTGAGATCACTTAGAATCGTAATTTCTAGATCTGTAGTCCTCTAGCACTATGGGTGATGGAATGGCAGGCTTCTTCTCTCTCTAACATTTTATGCCCCTTCCTCTTCAGGTTGGAAATCTAGATTTGGGGCAGCGGGGTTTTGCAAGCTACTTCTTAATCTGCCTCTCCCTGTTTTCCTAGCTGTGAGGTCCAGTTCTCAGGCTCAAGCTCCCCTCTTCCCCTTCTTCAAGGTCATCAATTCTGGTTCAGAAAAGGCGAGAGGCCACTTTTGAATGTCAAGAGGAACTAGGGCGGCGGGACGGGGCGAGGGTGGGAGAGAGGCTGCGGTAAAAGAAGAGAAGAAATGGAAGAGAACAGGCTTGAAGATGAGGGAAAGTGGAGGTGGAGAGGACAAAGAGGCGGGCCAGGAGAGAGAAGCCGCTGCCAAAGTGGTGGGGATGGGAGGGAAAGTAGGGATGCCTGAGAAAGGTGCAAGGAGATTGGATTGGCCAGAGAAGGTAGGATCGTGGTGGGGTCTAGACATAGGCAAGCTCCCACCCTCCCAATCCCAGTTCCGTGGGCTCAGTCATGGGCCCGGGGAAGAGCGCATCCCGAGGGTCGGCAGTTCTTCCCCGCTCCGGCTGATCCCGTATCCCCACGGCGGAAAGCCTAGAGGGGGTCGCAGGAGTGGGGGCAGAGTCGGGTCATCACCTCTCCTCATCCAAACTCGGGGCCCACTGCAGCCCGGCACGGCGCGGCTGGGCAGACGGAATAACCCGAGCACTGGGCACCGACAGAGGGCTAGGAGGCAACAAGGGCGCTTCAGGTGGCTCCTCCTGGTTGTTTAAAGTTTGAGGCAGGCGAAGAAGCCGGCTCTGTCCTCCCTCAGCCGCCGGCCGCGGCTCCGCTCGTCCGGGCGTCCTCAGCTTCGCCGTCATCCTCGGCCGGTCCTACGCCCACTTCCCTCTCGGCTCCCGCCCGGCTCGGGTCCCCATCCCCTCTCCTGTCTGCATCTTTCCCTGTGCCCGAGCGCCCCCCGCTCCCTCCCTCCTCGCTGGATCTCCCGCACGACGTGAGCTGAAAGTGAATGGGCAGCGCAACCACAAAGACAAATTACCATGAGAAAAATAAATCAGGAAATCGCCGTTCGCGTCTCGCGTTCCCGCCGCCGCACCCCTTTCTGAAAGCCTAGGCGGGGGGCTCCGGGACGGCTGCGTCTGGGGCCTGGCGGGACAGAGTTTGGGCTCCGCAAGGCCCTGTCACGGGCAGGGAGTCTGGGAAGAATCCAATGGGGACCCCCACAGGCGGCGGCAGAGGGGGGACGTCCCCGAGCGCGAGATTTCACACTCCGGGCAGGCCACGCGCTCCCACGCTTCTAGCTGTCCGCACTCTGCCTCCACCGGGTTTACTCGTCCGCCCTCTCGGAGCTTCCATCTCGGCGCCTCAGCCCCGTTCTCTCCCAGCCTTTCTTTCGTCCGTCCCCTCCTTCAGGCCCAGCCCCGGATCCCGATCCCTGTGTGCAGTCTAGACGCACAGATCGCGGCCGGACCAGTGCCCCGGAGCCGGAGCCGGCGGACCGCGGGAGCGCCGCAGCACGGTGGGCGTCCCCGCCGAGGTGGCAGCGGGCAGCGCGGAAGCCCGGGGGCTCCCTCCCCTCTGGCCCGCAGTCTCCGCAACCTGGTTCCAACTTGCCAGCGCCGCTGGGCCCCTACCCTTCTACCCACCCGAGTTGCTGAAGTTTGCAACTTGCAGCCCCAGCCCGCGTAGGCGAAGCGTTTGGGACTCCAGGGACTCACCTCCGGGTTGCTGGCGCAGGTGCCGGGTTCCAAGCGGCTCCCGGTTCCCGGAGGCGGGGAGCGGCAGAGGGGAACGGCGAGCACTCGCGGCCCGTCTGGGAATGGGGCGGCCGCGCAGGAATGGCCCTCGACCCTCACTCGGCGCTCCAGTGCAGCTGCGACCCGGGTCCGCGCCGGCCACGCTCGGGTCCGCCTGCAGCGGTCCGATGCGCCGCCGACCCGCCCGGCTCCGCCGAGCTGAGCTCGGGCGGTAGCCCCCGCGCTCCAACTAGCTCCCGACCCGGCGCGCGGCTGAGAGCCGAGAGGAGGAGACCGAGGAGGCCGAAGGAGGGAGGGAGAGGCGATGGGGGAGGAGTTGGGAGCGAGGGGAGAGAGGGAGGGGAGCGCTAGCGAAAAGGAGGAGGGGGCTGGAGAGGACCTGCCGCGGCGGGCGCGCCACCCGCCAGCCCCGTGGCGCGCGAGGAGCGCGAGGGGGCGCCCTGCACCTCCGCGTCCCTGGGATCGGCCTGGCTCCCGCCCTGAGTCTGCCAAGTGTGCTTACCCGGAGGATAGATAGAAGTCCCGCTCCGTGGTCGGCGTTCGAGCGGCGAGACACAGGTCCCTGGAGCATTTGATCCCTTTTGCCACATCCTGCCTTACCGTCCTCGGTAAGCCCCGTCTCGAACCCGGCTTTGTGCCGGGGCGTCAGCGCGCCGGAACTGTGCCCACCCAACCGCTGGAACCTCAAGAAATTCTCCGTTCCCCTCGGTTCCCCAATTCCGCAGCCTTATCAGCTGGAGACGATCTTTCTGCCTGTGGTCTAGAAAGGGGAAAGGATCTCGTACACAACAGGGGAAATCTGATATTAAAAATGCAGTCGAAGGGCATGAGACGAGGCTGCTGCGCTGGACTGGAAAACTAGAATTGGCTTAGAAGGGTTAACTTTACAAGCTGCACGACCTGGAGAGAACCTCTGTAAGCCTCAGTTTCTTCAGCTGTAACACTAGGCTTGATGAAACCTACCCCTCCTGAGCAGGTTAAGTAGAGGCTATAATGAGTCCCATAACATCAGGAACATTGGGAGGGCATCCAAGAAATTAACGAGCGGAAGGCGGTAAGGGGCTCTCAGCTGAGGAGGGAAGGTTGAGTGCGACCACACCGAACAAGGCTGAACTGTTTACAAGTGTAAGTATCTTAGTGTTTCTGATGGCTAGAAAACCGGAGGGAAAGACTGGGAGCAAGCTTCAGATCCTGTCTGCCCGACTGCAAGAGGGATGGGAAGAGAGCCCTCTGCTGAACAAAGAAAGGTATTTGAAAAAAAAAATTTTTTTAAGGTGACCTAAGAAAAGAAAACGCAAGAATGAAGGATAAAGACAAAGACCCTGAAAAATTAAACCAGGGAAAGTGTGATTTTAAGGGTTAGCCAGAGAGAACTGTGAAATCAAAATGGATAAGCTGGAAGAAGGAAAACATTAAATGACTTTCTAGAGTATGCCAGAAATTGAAGAATTAGAGTGAATCATTTAACTTAACAAAATTCTGGATAAAGGAAATCCCAGGTACAGCAGAGGAATGGAAACAGTAACCAGAGAGGCATTCTCTCTCTCTCTCTCTCTCTCTCTCTCTCTCTCTCTCACACACACACACACACACACACACACACACACACACCCCTCTGAACCAAAGAGAGAAGCAGTTTGGCCAGGATGATGGGAAAGAAAAAAAAGAAAGAATCCTGGAAGGGAGTTTATGAGATGCTACAAAAGGGAGCACTGCACAATCTCAGAAATAATGCCTTTCTAGGGCAACAGGAATGCTGAAATTCATAATGTGCTGAATGGAGAAGAACTTGCAAAGGTAAGACATTGGACAAGAGGAGAGAGATGCAGATGAGGGAACAAGGAAGGCAGTGGGCACGTCATGCATACTAGTCTCACACCCCATCCATTTAATTGGGGCAGAAATCAAGTCAGAAGAGGTTAACGCAGGGCATCAAATCCAAACCCATCATTTTACAGACTGGGCAATGAGAACTAGAGGGGAAGCATTTGTCCCAAAGTTGCAGGCTGGGGTGGGGGCAGGTCTCTTGATCCTCTTTCCACTACTGTGAGTGTTGTCCCTCCCACACACCCCATTTCCATTTCCTACAGAACTGTGGGGACTGCTTTGTTATTGCAAAAATATAAATGTGTGTGAAATATAGACACTTTTTCATTAATATAAAAGTATGAAAATATTCTCTATATAGCAGGGAAAAGATATGAGTAGGAGAGTTTCCCATTTGTCTGGTTGGGAGAGTAGACAAAGTGCCTTCTGAGCCATGGTCGGCAGCAGCTCTCTCCTGCAAGGCAGTAAAAATCTTGTCCATCCTTCACCATATTCTCTCACCATCCCTCTCTTTTCCACTATGTTTTGATTGTTTTTTCCTTCTTCCCTTTCCACTATCGCTTCATGCTTCTTCCTGGCTCCCCCTCTCCACATTATGAATGAGTGTGAGAGAGGGCTCAGTGCAGGAAGAGAAGAGAGGAGACCCCAGTGTGGGGACATAGCCTGGGAACCCTTCATTTTCAAGGGAAGCAGGAACCAAGAAAGGGAAATACGCAAGGAGACACAGACAAAGGAGCAGAGATGCTTGGGATGTTGGGCTAATTAAGCCTAATTGGATTCTACAGTTTTCTATGGATGAACAGTGATTACTTAAGAGCTCTCAATACAAGAGAGCTTCAGAAGTCCACACTTTAGGAAGGGACAGTTATTTTACTAGCCTGGCTTATCACCTGCTTCAGGCATCCGCAGTGCTTGGCAAACCCAGTCAGGTTAGAATCTCTGAATCATTTACTAGGAACAAAACCTGGGTTGTTGACCCCACCACCACAGTGTCACCGCCACCGTCTGTCACTTTGCTTAAACCTGTGCAATAATCTGCACAATAATTACTTCTATTAGGAGCAGTTAAGCAGAATGTAAATAAAATAATTAATATAGAATTATCCAAAACAAACATGCTAAAGAGCAGTGAACATAGAGAATGAGAAGGAGTTCTTAGAATTCATGCTTGACCTAGAAATTCCAAACTTACCTTTAACTAAGGTACCAGGAGGTTAAGAAGTCCAAATTCTCATGTTCAAGGGTGACAAAGCTGGGAGCCCACCTGAAGGCATTTTTTAGAGCTAGCTACTTCTGAAAAACAAAGAGTGCGGCCTCTCCCAGGAGCGTGTGTAGGTGTGTGTGTATATATACCCACCTGTTCATAGCCCAGACACAAACACAAATCTGGCCTTCTGGCAAAAGGCAACCAGCCATAGCCACATGTATAACAATAGGAGAGAGAGAATTGAAAAAAATAAGGCACCAATCACTTATAATGTCCGAGTAGTTTTCTGGCCCCAGAATCACCTGCTCGTTGTGCTTGGGGATGGAAAAGAAAGAAGGAAATTCCCACCCAACCCAGAAGTCATTGTCAGTTTATAAACCAAAAGCACACTTAGGTCAGAGTAACTGAAGTGTCACTGAATGACAGCTTTGCCATTGTCCTGAGCTGATGGGAGAGAAGAGACCGTGCTTCCTTCCTTCCTTCCTCCCCAGACATTTTAACTGCCACTCTCAATGCTCAGTGGAGAGGTCATAGGAAGAGGAGAAAACCAGAGCCATGATCACAGCAAATGCAGGACCAGAGCACTGGGGGCATGTGAAGGGCCAGCCAGCAGCTCTAGTTGGTGGGGCTAAGGAGGTCTTCCCAGCATAGGGCCCTGCTATCTGGGAGTGGAGACAGGACAGGAATTTGCCAGACAGAGAAGTGGGAGGAGGCAGATCATTCCAGGCAGAGGAAATAGCATGTATGAAAGCGCATAGAGATAAAATTAGATTTCTGTTTTGAAAGAATTACTTGGCCCTGGTTAACAAATTCAGAGAGAACCTAAGCAGTAAGTGTGAACAGGTGCGTTGTTGGTGGAAAGAACACTGCACCCGTAAGATTCCCAGTGCTGAAACCAGTGGCTGGCCACTGCTGAGCCAGGGGTCCTTGCACAGGCCTCTTAACCTCTCTGACCTGAGCTCCTCATGGCTAAAGTGAGAGGGATTGATCAACTGTTTCCTAAGGTCCTCCTGGTACAACATTCTGTGATTCTAACTCTCCCTGCAGATACTTCTTCAAGTTATGTCCTTT
This sequence comes from Odocoileus virginianus, assembly GCF_023699985.2. Classification (NCBI taxonomy): domain Eukaryota; kingdom Metazoa; phylum Chordata; class Mammalia; order Artiodactyla; family Cervidae; genus Odocoileus; species Odocoileus virginianus. The sequence goes on from NC_069677.1 coordinate 9,978,658, forward strand.
ACATGTTGATGCTATGAGTCTTTTCCATGTGTTCAGCACTTCACAGCTTACAAAAGTCTTTTTCATGTGATATCCTTTGGCCTTCACGCCCTGCAAAGGAGACAGCCACACTGCTTCTTCGGGATGGTCTTGTCCAGCCCTTGTCCAGCCATCTCTCTGCTGATGACATCTAAATTTCCATCGGCAGCTCTGACCTTTCTCCTAAAACCTGATGCAGAGAAGCAACTGCCTGCTGCCCTCCTCCAGGTGAACATCTTAAAGGCATCTCAGACTTAACATGTCCAACACTTAACTTCTGATTATCTTTCCCCAAACCAGCTTCTCCTGAGACCCCTCCAACCTGGTAAATTAAAACTCCAGTCTCTGAATTCCTCAAGCCCCAAATCCTGAGGTCATCTCACACTCCACCTATAACCCATCAATAAGTCCCATTAAAATATTTTCAGAATCTGACTTCTGCTCACTGCCTCCTTTACTAGTGCCCTAATTCAAACTGCTGTCTTTTCTCACCTGGGTGTCTGCCCTGCCTGTTTCCAGCTTTGTGCCTACAGTCTGTTCTCCACACAGGAGTCATCCTCAGTCAGTTCTTGCCCCTCCTCTGCTCAAAACCTTCCATGGCTCTCCAGCTCCCTAGGGAAAAGCCACATCCTCACCAAGCCATGAGGCCCTTTCTGACGTCATCACCTATCACTCTCCTGTCCTTCACTTCTGCTCAGCCTCCCCAGCCTCTCCACTGTTTCTGGAGTCCCCTCTAGGCCTTTGCACTTACTGTTCTCTCCTCCTGGAAAGCTCTTCTGTCAGATGTCCACATGGTCATTCCCTTTCTTTCTTCAGAGTCTGTTCAAGTATCAGTTCATTAGAGATCCATTACCATCCTTTCAAAAATGACAAACCCATGTCACCCTGAATCATTGTCTGACATTGTCCATATTTATTGTCTGTCTGCCCTGACCGGAATATAAATTCCAGGAAAGTGGAGACCTTGCCTATTTTTGTTCATTGCTACACTCTTAGCCCACAGAATGGAACTTGGTAAAAACAAGTGTACAATATCTAAGACTGAAACATTATTATTATCCCCATTTTACAGATAAGGAAACTGAGGTGTAGTGTGATAGCTTTTTTGTTTTCAGAGATGAGATTTGAACTTAGACTTTTCCATATCATAATGTTCTATCCAATTGATGATCAGTTAACATCTGTATTTGCACTTAAAAACTTGTTAATAGAACATACATACTAGAGTAAAACATATACCAGTTGTTTTCTACTGAGTTCACCACATGTGCCCCTTGACCCACACAGCAGCTCTCCAAGTCAGAGCAGAGTGAAGAGTGAGCTCTGAAAACTTCAGCCTCTGAACGGTCACCGACCCTTCATGTACATTCATTCTGGTGTTATTTTTGTTTCTTGTATTACAGTTCTAATTTTTCTTCTCATTTCCTGAGAACATAAATCCCCTTCCAGGGCTTCACACATTGTCTCAGGAAAAGTGAAGATAAGTGTGTGCATGCATGCACGCACGCACGTACACACACACACACACGTACACACACACACACTCATATACTCATGAACACATACACCACTTTCACATCTCCTAAGTCAGGGATGTGTGAGAGAAGGCAGGCTGACTTTGTAGTTTGCCCTTGGATTGACACCCAGGGGTGATCACATATCATTCCTCAGGCAGTCAAGAGCACCTCTTCACCTTCCTCTTTCCTGATGTTTTGACAAACATTGTCATACTGGGGCTGAGGATGAGTCAGGAGGAAGTGAGGTGTGGGAGGGGTGTGAAGATCAGAAGGAAGGACAGGGGCATGGCTGGTCCCCCTGATGACACCAGGTTTCCTGGTAGATGTTCTAGATCAAGGGCCAGGTCAAGTGCTCAACTCCAGACAAGGGTGTAAGGGTCACTTTCTGGACATTTGGACCCAGGAAAGAACACAAGGCATGGCCGCCCTTCTTGAAGACATTCGAAATAAGGGATCTGTGTCTGTCATTCTCTCTGAGAACCGTGGTAAAGCCACAGTGATCCTGAATGGGTCAGAAAGAATGGGTGTAGCCAAGAATACCTACACTGTCTACTGTCCCTAGAAGGGAATCTGAATCTTAAGAAGAGGATCCTGGGTTGTAACCAAGAAGAGATCCAAGCCTGGCACTTAGAGGACCCACGCAGGGCCAGACCTCTGGACAGAACTCAGGAGACATTGGAAAGAGACCCTGCTGCCTGATTTGGGATAGAAAACTGCTAACATGGTTGAGAGGTCCAGAAAGACTCCTTTACTCTGACCAAGATGTCTCTCCTCTAGTGTTCCAGGGCCTCTGAAATCCATGGTAGGGAAACAATCAGTTCAGTTCAATCACTCAGTCATGTCTGACTCTTTGTGACCCCATGGCCTGCAGCACACCGGGCCTCCCTGTCCATCACCAGCTCCTCGAGTTTACTCAAACTCATGTCCATTGAGTTAGTGATGCCATCCAACCACCTCATCCTCTGTCGTCTCCTTCTCCTCCTGTCTTCAATCTTTCCCAGCATTAGGGTCTTTTCGAATGAGTCAGCTCTTCGCATTAGGTGGCCAAAGTATTGGAGTTTCAGCTTCAAATCAGCCCTTCCAAGGGAAACAATAGGTTGGCATAATGCCTTAGGCTCACCCATAAATTAACAGCCCCTTAGCAGGAATGGAGGAAACATGGTAAGTCCCTCCAGATTACCTACTGAGCACACCACTGTGCGGGAACCATAAAACACATCCAGAATCCTGGCCCATGGAGGGCAGTCATTCAATACTTTATTACTAATTGAATATATGGAGAGATGCAGTAGGAAATGATACGGAACTGTGAGCAGGGCCAGATTAGGGAGGTCTTAAATGCCATGGAAGGGGGTTGGATTTAACCCTACAGGCCAGGCAAAGAGAATCATCTGGCGTTTGGAGCAGGAGGCTGATGTGAGATGGGAGGCAGTGGGTGGACTTGAGTGAAAGATGCCAGTAAGAGAATGTTACAACAGCCTCCGAGACCTTGATGAGGGCAGACATGACAAAAATAATGACAAGCCCTAGGTCAGAATCTAAGGAATTGGAATACAGAATAGGGGACTGAGATGGAGAGAAGTAGGATTATGGGTGCCCGGAAAAGATGGGTGTGTGAGCCAAGTAAATAATAAGGGAGAAAAACTTTGCCCCTATCAGTACAGCTTAGCGCTGGCTCTGCCCCAAGTCTGGGAAGGGAAGAGGGTTGGGATGTGTCCTGACACATCCTGGTGATGCTGCAGGCAGTTCAGATCTCAGATGTTAGCTAAGAAGCACCGATTTCCAGGAGGAGGCAGTTGGCGCCTTCATTTCAATTAAATACAAATTTTCCCCACCTCTGTTATTTGCTCAGTTCTGCACTGAGGCTGGAGAGAACACAGACGATGAGTAATGCTTAAGGGATGATCATCACTGTAGGGATGTGAGGTGCGAGCAAGAAGTAAATATCAGGTAAATGCCAGATTGGCTGCTCCAGGCAATAAACATCAGGGAAATTCTGGAGAGAAACAGACAGAGCAAGCCTGCTAGAGCTGGGTCCAGAAAGACTTCTTACAGGAAGTGGGAACTTCCCTGGACCACACAGAAGATGTAGGTGTGGACAGGGGAGAAAAAGAGGCACACAATGGAGTTCTTTGTGAAGTAAAAAAGTAGATACAAGGGAGAAATAACTGTAACCTACTTACATTATTTTGAAGCTTTTGACAAAATTCTTTAAGAAAGTTCTCTTTTAAAAGGTTAAGTCACCATGGGGCTAAAGGAGGGAATGATGTCTCTAATCAAGATTAACAAATGGTTTAGATACAGGCATCTCTAGATGGTGCACAGTTAACCCCCTCCTCAAGAATCTTTGTGATGAGTAGATAAACATAATGTGGTATAGACGCACACTGGAATATTATTTAGCCTTAAAAAAGGAAGGATTATGACTTTCTCTGGATATTTGTCTAGGAGTGGGATTGCTGGGTCATATGGTAGCTCCATTTTTAGTTTTTAAAGGAATCTTGAGGTCAACTAATCCCAATAATTTTTTTTTAAGGGAACGAAATTTTGACACATGTTACAACATGTATGGACCTTGAGGGCATTATGTTAAGTGAGATAAACCCAGGACAAAAAGGCAAATATTGTATGATCCCACTTGTACAAGGCCTAGGATAGTCAAATTAATAGAGACAGAGAGTAGAATGGTGGTTGCCAGGGACTAAGCTGATGCCGAAATGGGGAGTTAGCATTTAATGCATATAGAGTTTCAGCTGGGGATGATGAAAAAGTTATGGAAGTGGGCGGGGGTGATGGCTGCACAACAATGTAAATGTTCTTAATACCACTGAACTGTACACTTAAAAAACCCATGAATATGGAAAATTTATGTAATGTCTATTTCACCACAATAAAAAAAAGAAAAAAATGTGTAAAATGGCCCAGTTTATATATTAAAAAATAAGTACTTAAAAAAATAGTTAACATGCTAAATGTTATATCACATGTATGTCACCACCACCACAACAACAAAAGCGTCTACTCCAAGACTGATCCGATTTAACGTCTTTAGCAATGTTCTGAAGAAAGTGCCTTGACAAGCCTCCACATTGTAGATGAGTAAATGTATTCTGCTTACAATCGAAATAAACTGACAGGCTTTGACAGTAGGAGGCACCAGAGCAGTGGTCCTCAATCCTGGATGGACAAGAGGTTTGCCTGGGGGAGCGTTTAAAGCTATCTGTATCTAGACTCCAACCTCCAAAGGGTCAGATTGAGCTGCCCTGGGGTGTGGTCTAGGGGAACTGGTGCTTTTCCAAGCTCCAACCTGGTGGTTCCAATCTACAGCCAGGGTTGACTGCAGAGAATAGTAAGGCTGAAAAACTCAGTCTTCCTGAGCTTGAGGCTAGGGTCTGCCATCTGGCAGATGTGTGACGATCAAGTGATTTAATCTCTGTTAATATTCCTGTCTGCAAAACTGGGTAATAATAGTCTCAATCTTAGAGGGTTGCAGAGAGGATTAAGAAAGATATTGCATGTTTAGCACAGTTCCTGGGGCCTTTTAAGAGCTCACCAAATGTTAATTATCATTGTTATCAACTGAGTTTGCATAAATGGGCAGAAAAGGAACAGATGGATTTAACAGTGGCATGTGCATATATGTTTAAAAATAAACAAATCCAAACTTTGTTACTAATGTCTCTCTCAAAAATCAGGAAAGGGCTTGTATCTTTGGAGGCATTTTTGTCTTCCAGGGCATGAGTTTGAAGTACTGCTTTGCTCCAAAGACCAAGGAAACTCTGATCAAGCATCAGCTAGGGGTGCAGAGAGACTGAAAATAGCTGAGCCCACGCCCTTGCATTTCTCTAAACTCTGTACAGCTTCCCCTCGATTGTGACAAGTTCTAGTCCCTGAACCTCTAAAGGGATGTTCTGACTGACAAGGAAGAAGGAACTAAGAAACATCAAGGACTGTGGAGGGAAGACAGGCCATGAAGGTTAGGATTCTCCAGCCTGGATAAGGACACAATGGGAAGCAGTGACCTCAATAACCAGGAGAAAGTGAACAAGAACTCATTTAACCTAAACATTTGCTGGAGGGGGAGATGAGGCAAGGAACACTTAGAACAAATAAAAGGAACAGGTAATAAACTATGAAACACATTATGCCAAGATGTAGTACATGAGGGAAATATAAATGAATCCACAGAGAGTCTAGACAAATTAATGTCAGAGATATAAATGGATGCCCAGGGGAGCTGACATATGCCCACCTTGAAGGCTGGCCTCAGAGAAGGCAGTGGGCATGCCCTTTCCAACAATGGACTGAGAGCTCTGGGTCTGACCAGCATGTGCATTCCAATTTTCTTAGCACCTCTAGGGAGGGATTTGGCAGAGGGTCAGGAATGAATATTGAGTGTGCTGTGTTCGAGGACAGTAAATACAACTGGCTTGGCTGGAGAAAACAGGCCATGTTAGGAAGTGAGAGGGCTTGGCTGGGTTAGATTGTCAAAGGTACCCAGAACCAGGGCTGAGGGGCTAAAATTAGTCCAAGAATCACAGAATGTTTTAGCTTTTCTAATCCAGGCCCTTCTTTTAAAAAATGAACAACTATAGCTCAAGGAGATGAATTAACTCACGCAATATCCTTTAAGGAACGAAGTAATAGCAGAGCAGAGATGGGAATCGTGAGGTTTTCCACTAACCATGCCAGAGACTGGGTCTGGAAAGGACTTTGGAGAAAGATCATTCGTATATCAATAGCCTCAAGCAAGCGTCTTAACTCCATGGAGCCACTGTGAAATAACTTGGCATAAACCCTACCAGGTCACATTAGCCCGGTGGTAGAAGCAGAGACTTGGCAGAAGTCACAAGCTGTATTTCTCGAGCTCCACATCTGTTAGTTCTGCAGGAATTTAGCTTTCCCCAAATTCTTCCCTGTTAATCCTTACAAGCCACAGTGTGGATCTCAGTCGAGTCCTGACCCAAATCCCGTCAGCTGTCCTTGCATTATCCGTCCTCCTTGCTTCAGTTGTTTGGGTTAGCATCCCCAGTCTCTCCTGATTTCCCATTTGAGTGTCCTTCTGGCATCCAACAATGTCTTCAAGTCACATGTTCTGATGTTTGTGTAGAAGGCATTGTCTCCCACGGTGCAGAAACCGTGGGCCTCGGTTTTCCTCCCACTGTTCTTTTCTATTGTTTCTTGAACGTGAAACCAAAGCAACTTTTGGTGTTTGTTTCCTCTGTACTGCAGCTGTCGTGCCTTGGAATGGGGGTCTGGGTCAGAGGACAGTCTAAGTGGTATGATTGATGTTGCCCTCTGAATTGGCCCTCTTGGGCTTCCCTGGTGGTTCAGTGATTAAGAATTCACCTTGCAATGCAAGGAACACCAGTTTAATCCCTGGTCAGGGAAGATCCCATCTGCCTTGAGGCAACCAAGCCCCTGTGCCACAATTACTGAGCCCCTGCTCTAAAGTCTGCGAGCCACAACTACCGAAGCCCAAGGGCCTAGAGCCTGCGCTCCACGACAAGAGAAGCCACTGCAATGAGAAGTCCATGCATCACAACTAGAGAGTAGCCCTTGCTTGCCACAAATAGAGAAAGCTCGCATTCAGTGATGAAGCCCTGAACATCAAAATAAATACATATTTTTTAAAAAGAATTGGCCCTTTTCTCTAAAACTAGTTCATTGCCCTTAGACTGGTCATCATTGTATCCTTGGCATCTAGCACAGTATTGGATACATTGCAGATGTTTAGTAAGTATTTGTTGAATGATCAGTGGGCAAATTTCTCTCTTCCAGTAGATTCTCTCTTCAAACTTAGAAAATTATTTTTTTCCCCAGAAGCCTCAAACCAGTCCTTGCATTCTTGTCCGTCTCATCCCCCCTGCAACGTCCAGATGGGCTTTCCTGAACCATAGGGTAGACATGGCTCTGGCTCCAGTTTGGACCCTAGAGATCTAGGATGTGGGCAATGAGATAATGTAGATAAATGTGTCCAGCATAGAGGCTGGGATATCATAGGTTACTCAACACCATTTTGCCTTTTCTTTCTTTTGCCTAACTAGGATCACTGACTCAGAAGGAGGAAAAACATCAAAGGCTTCACACGAAGAAATTGATTCAAAATGAAAGCAATTTGGAGTCAGGAAAATTATGGTGTATCCACATCTGGCATAATGTGGGCAGTTCTGCTCACTGAACCTTAAAAGGGCTGCAAGGATTTTATTTATTACAGTTTTACTTTAGACCTCATCTGTTTTCAAAGTGGATTGGAGGCAGGTAAAAAAAAGTTAGAAAACAAACATATAAGAAAAAAAGAGAAAAGAAAAAAATATCAATCAGCTGGCCGAGCACATGTCATTAAAAATTAGAGTGAAAAGTGAAGGTGGGTGGAGGCTGTGATTGTCTGTGGGAGCAGAGCGCCAGGTCCCAGGGACAGCGTCCGGTGACAGGTGGGGGGGTGGGGGTGGGGTTGGGTGGTTGGGGGTGAGAGGAGGGCAGAAATGGTTGTCAGTGAATGAATGTGTCACAGGTGAGGGGAAACAAAGAGGTATATTTGTGAGAGTTTCTGGGTGAGGGGAGACGTGCTTGGTGTTTATCATTTATCATTCTAAGTAGAAACCTGGTTAGAAGAGATATGTTGGTAGATTTGAACTTGGAAATGAAAAATCATAGTGCTTTGAAGGAGGCAATTTGTACAGATGTGATAGAATGATATTTGAACTGTTAACTACTGTGTTCTTTTCTCCTCTCTTTCCTCCTTCTCCATCTCATTCTGGTCTCAAGGCAAAGGGAGAGAAAGCCTCCTATATTTTCTAAACCTTGGAAATGACACAAGAGAGCACATGTAGATCCTAAGAATGGGACACATTAGCTGAGACAGAGTGCCAGACTGAGCCTCTGCACTGGAAGGGGTGTATCCATAGGCTGAGGGGACATGCATCAGAGGGATGTGGTCCGGACTGTCAACAAAGTGAATCTGATGGGGAGGTGACCACAACTCAGGGAACCCCTGCACCAGGCCCGTGCAGTCTCCATTCAAAGGAGAACTAAATATTACCCCAGCCAGCCTAACTATGAGGCCCATAGAAGCTGCAGACACTGGCTTCTACCTCACAACCCCATTGCCGGGTGTGGGGATCATCTGCAGGGTCCCATGTTCCTCTATGAACTCAATACCATCCCCAAGCAGAAAGGGAAGATCATCTTGAATTGACTAAGTATTCTAAAGAGGTGGCTAAGAAGCACTGAATCTTATTAAATCTACTCAAAGTGACTAGAATACATCCATTGCATCAAGCAGAATAGCAGCTTGGGGTCAAAAATGAGTTGTAAGAAAACATCATTACATGTTTGCACAACCTAGTCTCTGCTTGTGAAATTTGTACCTGCTATTTTGATTTTTTTGTCACTGTTGCTATAGTAATACCTCAATTAACCACAGAGCATCCTTCCAGGAGCTTTAAGCTTCAGGAACAACCCTCACATGGAGATGAAAGCTATTTCTAATGACAAATAGTCCCTGGACATGGAAAGACAATGACAACTGTAAAAAGTAGAAAAGATCTAAAGAGCTCTCACTGAAACTGGTTGATTTGTATGCTAGACACCCCAATATTTTCCTCTCTCTTCCATCACTTCTGAATTGTATGAACTTGGACAAGTCATTTAACCTCTTTAAGACCAAGAACTGTGGAGAGAGAGTCATGAGTGTGCTTGGAAACCATGATGAGCTGTGCACATACAACATGTGATTCCCATGTTAGATGACTACTTCTAGTCATGCTGGGGAGTTTTCATCTCTCATTCTCTAAGACAGTGTTTGATTTGTGCTAATTGTTCATTCTACATGTGTTGAACTGAACTGAACAGGTTGACGACAGCTGGAAAGGTCAAAATGCTCCTTGGAAAAATGAAGACTGTGAGAAGAGGGATGAGGAGAGAAATAATAAGAAAAAGGTCAGGATGCAGAGCAGGACGAACAGAGCAGGAAATGTGGGGGAAAGCCAGGCGAAAAGACACCAGGGCCAGATCCACTGACTCTGTGACCTTGGATAAATTAATCTATCATTCTGTATCTCGTCTGCCAAATGTGGATAATGATATCACCTACTGCATAGGGTCTATGCAAGTATTAAATGAGTTAGCATAAGTGATGCAGCTGGTTCATGGGAGGAGCTCCACATTAATTATTTCTGTTATTAGACACATCATACAGAATATGAAAAATGGGTATGCGTACTAATAATTTGGGCTTCCCTGGTGGTCCAGACGGTAAAGAATCTGCCTGCAGTGTGGGAAACCTGGGTTCGTTCCCTGGGTTCAGAAGATCCCCTGGAGAAGGGAACTGCTACCCACTCCAATATTCTGGCCTGGAAAATTCCATGGACTGTATGGGGTCCATGGGGTGGTAATGAGTCAGACACGACTGAGCGACTTTCACTAATAAAGAAATGGAAATAAAAACAAGATACCATTATCACCTGTTGGCAAAGATTATTTTTAAAAAATTATTTGTAACCATGAATTCTTCACATTCGATGAAGATATAAAAGAAATTGGAGGGGATGATGACTGGACAGGAAAGGATTAAGAGAATTTCCTTGGAGAGAACTGTGCTGAAAATCACACACACACACACATACACCATGAAGAGTAGGATGCCAGTGGCCATTCCTCAGCTCAAGCCTGGTGAAGGGGCATTCAACAGGACCACTCAGAAAATGAAATATGGGGCCCTACAGTTGGAGGAAGGGAGCACGGCAGACTGATACCAGCTCCCATGAACCTAGAGGGCAAGGGGTTGTGTTGGCTGCTTGAGAGGCTGAGAGCAAAGGAGGAGAGCTGCAAAGAGACCCAGCAGAGATGTCTTAAAGAGTATATGAAAGTACCCACAAGAGAGTTCATTTTAAATATTTGCTGTGCTATGAGAATGCTTTCTGCCATAAGTGTAGTGTCATCTGCATATCTGAGGTTATTGATATTTTTCCCAGCAGTCTTGATTCCAGCTTCTGCTTTATCCAGCCCAGCATTTCTCATGATGTACTCTGCATATAAATTAAATAAGCAAGGTGACAATATACAGCCTTGGCATATTCCTTTCTCAATTTGGAACCAGTTTGTTGTTCCATGTCCATTTCTAACTGTTGCTTCTTGACCTGCATACAGATTTCTCAGGAGGCAGGTCAGGTGGTCTGGTATTCCCATCTCTTGAAGAATTTTCCACAGTTTATCTTGTTCCACGCAGTCAAAGTCTTTGGCATAGTCAATAGAATATAAGTAGATGTTTTTCTGGAACTTTCTTGCTTTTTTGATGGTCCAACAGATGTTGGCAATTTGATCTCTGGTTTATCTACCTTTTCTAAGTCCAGCTTGAACATCTGGAAGTTCATGGTTCACGAACTGTTGAAGCCTGGTTTGGAGAATTTTGAGCATTACTTTGCTAGTGTGTGAGACGAATGCAATTGTGCAATAGACTGAACATTCTTTGTCATTGCCTTTCTTTGGGATTGGAATGAAAACTGACCTTTTCCAGTCCAGTGGCCACTGCTGAGTTTTCCAGATTTCTTGCATATTGAGTGCAGCACTTTCACAGCATCATCTTTTAGGATTTGAAATAGCTCAACTGGAATTCCATCACCTCCACTAGGTTTGTTTGTAGAGATGCTTCCTAAGGCCCACTTGACTTTGCATTCCAGGATGTTGGGTTCTAGGTGAGTGACCACACCATCGTGGTTATCTGGGTTATAAAAATCTTTTTTTTATCATTCTTGCCACCTCTTCTTCGTATCTTCTGCTTCTGTTAGGCCCACACCATTTCTGTCCTTTATTGAGCCCATCTTTGCATGAAATATTCCCTTAGTATCTCTAATTTTCTTGAGAAGATCTCTAGTCTTTCCCATTTTACTGTTTTCTTCTATTTCTTTGCACTGATCACTGAGGAAGGCTTTCTTATCTCTCCTTGCTATTCTTAGGAACTCTGCATTCGAATGGGTATATCTTTCCTTTTCTCCTGTCCCTTTCGCTTCTCTTCTTTTCACAGCTATTTGTAGGGCCTCCTCAGACAACCATTTTGCCTTTTTGCATTTCTTTTTCTTGTGGATGGTCTTGATCCCTGCCTCCTGTACACCCTGCCTCCTGTACGGTGTCACAAACATCCATCCATAGTTTTTCAGGCACTCTTTCTATCAGATCTAATCCCTTGAATCTGTCACTTCCACTGTATAATCATAGGAATTGATTTATGCCATACCTGAATGGTCCAGTGATTTTCCCTACTTTCTTCAATTTAAGTCTGAATTTGACAATAAGGAGTTCATGATCTGAGCCACAGTCAGCTCCTGGTCTTGTTTTTGCCAACTGTATAGAGCTTCTCCATCTTTGGCTGCAAAGAATATAATCAACTGGTTTCAGTATTGACCATCTGGTGATGTCCATGTGTAGAGTCGTCTCTTGTGTTGTTGGAAGAGGGTGTTGGCTATGACCAGTGCATTCTCTTGGCAAAAGTCTGTTAGCCTTTGCCCTGCTTCATTCTGTACTCCAAGGCCAAATTTGCCTGTTACTCTAGGTGTTTCTTGACTTCCTACTTTTGCATTCCTGTCCCCTATAATGAAAAGGACATCTTTTTTGGGTGTTAGTTCTAAAAGGTCTTGTAGGTCTTCATAGAACCATTCAACTTCATTTTCTTCAATGTTACTGGTTGTGGCATAGACTTGGATTACTGTGACATTGAATGGTTTGCCTTGGAAACGAACAGAGATCATTCTGTCATTTTTGAGATTGCAGCCAAGTACTACATTTTGGACTCTTTTGTTGACTATAATGGCTACTCCATTTCTTCTAAGAAAGTGAGAAGAACTAAAGAGTCTCTTGATTAAAGTGAAAGAAGAGAGTGAAAAAGTTGGCTTAAAACTCAACATTTGGAGGGGGGATCAGGATGGGGAATACATGTAAATCCATGGCTGATTCATGTCAATGTATGACAAAAACCACTACAATATTGTAAAGTGATTAGCCTCCGACTAATAAAAATAAATGAAAAAAATAAAATAAAATAAAAAAACAAAAACAACAACAACAAAAAACTCGACATTCAGAAAACTAAGATCATGGCATCTGGTCCTATCACTTCATGGCAAATAGATAGGGAAACAATGGAAACAGTGAGACTTTATTTTTTGGGGCTCCAAAATCACTGCAGATGGTGACTGCAGCCATGAAATTAAAAGACACTTGTTCCTTGGAAAAAAGTTATAACCAATCTAGACAGCATATTAAAAAGCAAAGACATTATTTTGCCAACAAAGATCTGTCTAGTCAAAGCTATGGTTTTTTCCAGTAGTCATGTATGGATGTGAGAGTTGGACTATAAAAGAAAGCTGAGCACTGAAGAATTGATGCTTTTGAACTGTGGTATTGGAGAAGACTCTTGAGAGTCCCTTGGACAGCAAGGAGATCCAACCAGTCCATCCTAAAGGAAATCAGTCCTGAATATTCATTGGAAGGACTGATGCTGAAGCTGAAACTCCAATACTTTGGCCATCTGATGTGAAGAACTGACTCATTCGAAGAGACCCTGATGCTGGGAAGGATTGAAGGCAGGAGAAGAAGGGGACAACAGAGGATGAGATGGTTGGATGGCATCACCAACTCAATGGACATGAGTCTGAGTAAGCTCTGAGAGTTAGTGATGGACAGGGAAGCCTGGCGTGCTTCAGTCCTTGGGGTTGCAAAGAGTCGGACTCGACTGAGCGACTGAACTGAACTGAGACGGTAAAGCGATCTTAGGACAGTCCATTTAAGGAAAAACTTTCTTTTCCTCTTTCCCATTCGTTCTTCTCCTGCTGCAACCACAAAGGGATGAGAAGCAGCAGGTAGTGAGAAAATAGGCTGACCACTCTCATTGCCAAAGGCAGGCAGCTTGCTTGAACTGATCCTGATTGGGCGGATGGGGGGAAGTCTTATCTTTGAATTAATATTAAAGTGCTAATAGAAGTAAGATTCTATTACTGAATTTAAGTCTGTGTTTGCATCTTAAAATGATCAGAGGCTGTTTTATTATTTAAAAGTGAGTGAAATTTGTATATTCCAACACAGGGAGTAGATTTCCTTCACTAAGCAAGTTTAATGAGACATGGGAAACAGAAAAAAAAAATTGTTTCATCATTACATCTGATGAATCCTGTTTACTGATTGTGCCTTGTTTTCCAGTAATGCTCAGCTAGTGCTGTGGTTGACTGCATTTGGCTACTCAGTTTCCAGCTCCCTCCAGGAGCAGCACCCTGATTTCTCTGTGGGGACTGACTCCTTTCCCATGCTACATTTTTAACAGACATGTTAATCAAGGTGCCTACTTCCTCTGGCTGAGAATGGAATGTATCCAAGCTAAGCCAATTGGACTTTCCAGATTCTTGGACCTTGAGGACAGAACTGGCATGCTGAAGTTAATTTATCCCAGCAACTGTGATTAGTTCCTCTATTCCGATCTCTGGAACTCCCCTTGATTCTATGAGCTTCCCCACGTCTGTCAAATAAATTCCTTTCCACATAAATTAGCCATTGCCAGTTTCTGTTGCTTGCAGTGGAAAAAAATCCTAAGTGTCAAATTGGAGGGAAACCACATGTGCCAGAACAGAGCTGGTGATGTGACAAGAGTCATCCTATGAAGGGTTCCCAAGTTCCTCTAATGAAAGTGTCACAGAGCATGTCTCAGCTGTGGTGGAATGTGGACAGTTATAAAAGGTGGCAGGCAGGTGGGTAGGTAGGTAGGTAGATAGCCAGGCATATAAGTAGATATTGATAAACTTTTCATTCATAATTTTGGGTATCATATAGTCATCCTGTCTTTGGCCTATTGCTAACTGAAACAGCTAATGGATTTGAATGAGCCAGTGTGGTTGATGGAGTCATGTGTTTTCTGAGAGGCTGCTTTAGCATTTCAAAATGAGATACAGAATTAGAAGGCTATACCAAATTAATGAAAAGTAATCACTTTGCCATGAAGCTGTAGACCAATTTTGTGGCTTTTTCAAGGAACTCTTCTGAATTCTGTCTCTCTTGAGCAGTTTTATAGTGTTTCTGAAACCAGTTTATTGTGTAAGTCTGAATGATCTCTCTCCCAGTAGTTGTCAGTGAATCAGATGCCCTGGGGTTAAAAGGTTAAAGCCAAGAAACGTGTGTTGACCCCCCTAGTAGACATTGTTGGTGCCCTGACCAATAGCCATCCCTTTATCTCTGCTTCGGTTTAGGTATCAGGCAGTCATGTATTATAGGGACAGGTCACCCAGCCCCAGCCCCAGAGACAGCTTCGTCATTCAGAATGATTCTATTTATTTGCTAGTGTCTGACTCTGAAAAGGACACGTGACTGAATTTCTGTCCAGTGAGATGTTTGTATCCATTTGCTGAGTAGACTATTCCAAGAGAAATTTCTTAGTCTTACACAGAGGCACAAGAAAGAGATTGCCCCTTTCTGCCTCTGAAGGGCAATGAATAACGTTGCGATGCCTGGAGAGAGTGCAGCTATCTTGTGACCACCAGGAAAGATAACTAGTATACTTCAGGATTGCAGAAAGGAAAGATGGAATTTGGATCATTGATAATGTTAAGCCAAGTAACTGACCAACTCTGAAACTACCTTACCTCTAGCCTTCTTGTTAAACCTCTTTTGTTTCAATCATTTTGAGTTGTTTTCTCTTTTTCAAAAGCCTTTTATTTGGGGAATTTGCCATATCTTTTTTTAAATGTCACAGACTGGATCTTTCGAATATATGGCAAAGATTGCTCGCAAAGATATTTTTCCTAACTGGTACCATTAAAGAACAGAATTCAACCATGTAAATTTTTTCTAATTTGTTTTATTCAATGATTCATGAAGCAGGCAGCATCCCGTCTAGCAAATAGAAAAAAAGTTCCAAAGAGCTACAGAAAAGGAAAAGTTTTTAATGTAAGAGAGGAGGTGGGACAAGGAAGTCATAAAAACAGGATTATTTCAGGCAAAAAATTCTAATTGAATTTATGCAAATAACTGTTGCCATGAAAAAAATACTTCAAAGTTTCCGAATTTTGGAGAGATCACTTAGGAATAGTAAATGTTTTATCATTGTTCATAAAGATATAGCTTATCAAACTGCTGCTAAGCTTAAAGAGAAAAAGGTTTCCTTAAATCTGGAAAAATAAAACTTAAAAAAATCAGCAATGTTTCAAGCAAAAATTATGATCATTAAACATTATGACCATCCTCCTCAGTTTATTCAATCCCATGGTATTAATTATTGTTCCGCTTGAATCCATTTTTCCCATTAGTTCTGGAAATTTCTACCCAGCTCTGTTTTGTGATTTTAAATTTATCAGAAACCTGTACTTGTCAAAAGTCCTTTCCTTGAATTTCCATGAAGTACTTTCGAAGGAATGCTTTTGAGAAGACATCAGAGTAAAACAATAAATATCTGCAAATGACAAAAGACTTTTTAAAATGCTCATTGCTAAAGATCTAATGAAAGCTTATTATAATGGAATTAATGAAATTTGGCTGTTTCTATAACACACATTTTAAGATGGTAACTGGAATTATGATGATAACATCATACCAGGTCATATCAGACTTTTGGAATTTTACATAATGTCGGGAACATTCATAACATATATCTACACACATACAGCATAAAGAAGGCTTAGTATTACATCTTATTTGACAATGCTTCCAATGTAATTTAACAGATTAAAAAAGCTCAATTCAAATTGTCAAATAAGTTTAGCATCTCCTCTCTTATAAGGAGAGAAACAAATCTTTTGAGTTGTTTTGGGGCTCTCTGGGGTCTTCCCAGGTGGCCCTAGTGGTAAAGACTCTGCCTTCCAATGCAGGAGATGTAAGAGACTAGGGTTCAGTCCCTGGGTTGGGAAGATTCCCTGGTGGAGGGCATGGCAACCCACACCAGTATTGGTGCCTAGAGAATCCCGTGAACAGAGGGGCCTAGCAGGCTACAGTCCAGAGAATCATAAAGAGTCAAACTTAGCACTCATGCACACTATGGGGCCCTCCAGGAAATCCCTAAGTTAGTTGAGGTCAAAAAAGATTTTACTTAGAATTTGACTTGGGGAAGTTAGTCAAAAATATTGAAAGCTTTAAAATGCTTGGTCAAATAAGATCACAGGTCACTGTGAGACAGTAGTTATTCATTTAATCATAGAGACAAAGACTCCAAAGGCAAATGCAGACAAATAGTTGTTGTTGTTTTAAAAAGAACAACTTTACTTTTTTAATTTAGAAGACTCAGCTTTCTTTTCAAAGACCTGATGATAAAGACACAGGAAATTATTTTGACAAGACACAAAATCTTGTTTCCTAGGTAGACTACTTAGAAGATAAAGAAAAAACTTTTACAATCACTTTTTTAAGAGCATCCCAATAGTTTAAGAAAAGTTTGGTTTTTTACAAGAAAGAAAATCAAATTTTAACTTTGTACCAGCTTACTTTTGATTTTAAGATTATTTAGTTAAACTCATTTTAATCTTACCCAGATTGACCAGATTAAAAAATTTCTTTCCAAAGATTTCTTTCTCCACAAACCTTCTATAACTTTGAACAATTGAGAAATCTTACACTAGCATTCTGTGGATTGGAAAACTTGTAAATACTTTTTATGATTTCTAAAATGCATGTTTTCTCACAGTAAAGTTTTCAGTGTAGCACAAAACATGTTTACTAATGGATCCAAATATGTCTTAGTTTCTCTGTAAAAGGAAGCAAAAAATGAATAAACTTGAGTTCAGTAATAAATGTTTGAGTATTTCATCTTATCTGGAAATTATCTAGATATTTAATTGCCATCTACTGTTTAATTTACCAAAATCTTAAGGTCTCACGTTACCCAAATGATTAGGGAAACTCTTTAAAAATCACCTAAAACTTTTTATACTATTCACACCTGTTTAATTTAGTTGTTTTGAACAATTATGTTTCAACTACTCACCAAAAAGTTCATTAGACATTAGACAATGTCAGTCATCATCCCAAGTCATTTTTCTAGCTGACAAATTTTGTAGGAGGTAACATGAACTCACTTGATCTTTGATAAGCCCAAGTAGAATAAAAGTATTATATTTAATAACTCTAAAGGTTGCCTGTTGTTGTTGTTGTTTTTTAATTAAACTAAGAGGTGTCTGGTGTGCTGAAGTCCATGGAGCTGCAAAGAGTCATGACTTAGTGACTGAACAACCCAACAAACTTAAACTTTAATATTTCCCAGATCACATAAACCTGAAATAGTTTCTGTTATATTTCTGAAAATTTAACTTATGTAAGTTCTTAATTCTTTTAAGCCCTTAAATAGAGCTCTTTTACAAATTAATTTTGGCAATACCATTTAAAGGTAGAAAATACCATACATCTACAACACATACATATAGACACATATGAACATATAGTCAGATACAAGCAGAAACCTTATAGTTCTTATTTTATTAGTTACAAAATAAGTTGGATCTAAGTTGTTTTCCTGGCAGTGGAATAAGTTAAGGCTACCAGCTCAGATGGCTAAAGCTAAGTTTCAAATGACGCCCCCGTTTTTAAAAATAAGAGTTGCCTCCTGAAATATCTATATCTTAGAGGTACAGGAAAGAGTGCAAATTACAAGCCTTTAAAGATAAATAGGAGAGGTCGGGGACTGATGACAAAGAACAGGTGAACTTTGAATTGCTTCTAGAGCTGCATTTTTATTTTGTAAATATTTGTAAGGTAACAACTATTGCTTTTAATTCTTCCAGGAATTGTAACTTTAATGACATCATAAGAAGATCCATTCATAAATCTTTTTACAAGGGCTTTAAAAGGTTTTTTTCCCTATAGGTACATAGTTTCATTTTACCTTAGTGGAAGAAGACTTTAAAAAAAATCTTACCAGACTCTGACTTCAGAGTAGAATCTTACCAGCTTCTGACTACAGAGCTACTTAAAAATCTTTTAGATATTTTTTCAGTTTTCACCCAGGATAAACAGTAAATATTTCTGGTAGTATTAATTAACCCTTTGGACTACCGAGGCGTCCCCAAAGAGGGTTAAGAAGAGATTTTGTTTTTCTCTTTATCAGTTATTTTCTTTAGCAGGTTGCTAGTGTAGCTCCCATGGACCGTGGAGCCTGGTGGGCTATATAGTCCACGGGGTCGCAAAGAGTTGGACATGACTGAGTGACTTCACTTTCACTTTCTTTGTGGCTCAGATGGTAAAGAATCTGCCTGCAATGCAGGAGACCTGGGTTGGATCCCTGGGTCAGGAAGATCCCCCTGGAGGAGGAAAAGGCTACCCACTCCAGTATTCTGGCCTGGAGAATTTCATGGACTGTATAGTCCGTGGGGTGGCAAAGAGTCGGACATGACTAAGCGACCTTCACTGATTTGGTGACAAGGGCTTAGCCCAAAGGCCTCCATTTTGGACCTGTTTCTTTTCTTTTCTTTTCTTTTTTTAAACAGTACTTATATTATAGCTTACTTGAGAACTACAGAACTCCCTAGGTAAGTAAAGCTATCTTATTACTACTGCTGCTGATGCTAAGTCGCTTCAGTCGTGTCCGACTCTGTGCAGCCCCAAAGACGGCAGCCCACCAGGCTCCCCTGTCCCTGGGATTCTCCAGGCAAGAACACTGGATCTTATTACTAGATAATTATAAAATGCTCCCTGAGGTTATTGTCTGATAATATTTTTACTGACTTTCTACCCTTCCTGTCACCCTCTCCCCACCCATGTTACTTCCCTGGCCTGACCTATGGACCAGGGGGATGTTATGAGTATGAAGTATTATTAAAAAACAAATGTCATGGGCAAGCTGTTCTAACATGGAGACACTGTAGAGGATTTCTTCAGCCTTGTGACAATATTAAAGATATGGCTTTCATATTGCTTGTGCCTAAGAGTTTGTTGAAAGTCAAACATTAAAAAGTACTTGAGGAAATTGAGATCAGTGGTATATTTGGAGAAAAGTATCACCTGATGAAGAGGAGGATGATAATAGTGATGTTTTGAATAAACTGGCGTCTAAACATTTCTGCACTATCTCTTGGCAATGGTGAAAGATAATCTTCCTTCACATCCAATCACAAAGGTCCTACATGTGAGGAAGGCATTGTGTGTCCCAGTCTAACTGATGATGGTAGAGATGCAGAAATAACTGATACAGTTACCATGCTGCAGAAGGGTTAAAAGGCACAATGGCCACAGTGAAGAAGAAAAAGCTATTTTAGAGGCCTGAGCAATCGCTGGGGAGAAGGCAGCTCTGACCTTTGATTTGCTAATTAATTTTGCAGAAAAACAACTTGCAGTATGTTGCCCCCAAGAGCAGGCTGGATACAACCTGCACCTAGGTTTATGAGAGAGAAACAAATAGATACAAAGCAAGCTGACTTTGTGGCCTTTCCAGGAGAGCACTCTGCAGGGCATTTCCTGGGGTCAGTGATCATTCATCTCTATGGGCCATCCTGTCTGCCACAATTACCTCCTTGCAGAGTGACGGCTGTGGTTTGGGAGGCTGACCAGAGACCACGTGGAATGGAGGGATGCCCAGGCTTTGAAGGCACTCAGCTCCACGGCCAACGCCCCCCCCCCCCCCCCCCACCTCCAGTCTCCACATCTCCCTAGTTGTGTGGCCTTGGGCAAATTCCATATCTTTTTTCAACCTTAATTTTTTCACTTAAAAAGTACAGATAACAGGCTCATCCACCTTAAAGTTTATTGGAAAGATTAACAGAGATAATGCAACTGTGCTTATTGTTTTGTGGATCCTACTCCTTAATCTGGGGATCCCTCCAGCTCCACCTAGAAAGTTTCCAGGGTAGTCATCCTATGGGTCTGAGACACACACCAACCAAACTGGGCCAATTGGAGTCCTATCCCCAGAAGTTTAGGAACTGAATCAACCAAAGAGCAGGGCTATCTTCTTTCTGAAACTGAGGACCTATAAACTCGAAGATGAAAGCCCTGTTCTGCACAGCAGAAAAGGATGGTCACCAGTGAGAGAGAACAAGAAAGCAGGAGCCCAAAGATAAGCAGAGAGAAGAAGGAAATTTCCCTGGGCCCCCCGACCCCCCAGGGCTCCAGCTTAGTCCCAGTAATTGCCTAGTACTCAGACTCCAATTAGAGACCACATAAATTCCTCTGATCACCTCCATTTTTTTTGCTGAGCTTAGCAAGAGTCATTTTCTGATACTTATGACCAATAGAGTTCTTCATAATATAGCATATTACACAGCAAGAGGTTCTCACTCATTCAACAAATATGTCTTGAGTGCCTGCTCTGGGCTAGGCATGTCCTACACAGTCTGGTGGGGAATACAGGCATTCACAAATAATCACCCCTAAAATATATAATTCCTGGTTCCATTTCCTTGTGTTGTTAGAAAAAGGCTAAAGCATGTTCTGCACAGACAATTAAGAAGATGGAGAAGCATCTTAATGGAGTTAAAAGTCAATCCTGGCTCTTGGATAGTTAAACGTCAGTCATGTGGAGAATGTACTAATCCCAAAAGTGGATTCCCTTCTGCCACATGAGTCAAGCCTTGATGTGTATCCATGGGCCTCACGTTTCCCATCATCACCTTTATTGCTCTCTTTAAATCCTGGGGTTTCAATTTCCCTTCCCATCAGAAAGATTCTGCTTTAACAACCCCAGACCTTTCCCCCTGTTATTCTGTAGCCCCAGGCTGGTGCATCCACATCATAGGAGAGGTGTCTCTGCCAAGCAGAGGGCTTCGAGACCCCAGAGAGCTGTGTTGTCATGATTTATGGCTCCCTGTCCTCTGCCTGTTGAGGAAAATCACTTTATCAAGATGAAAAGTCAGGGGTGGGGGTGGAGCAGGGCTTCCTGTTTGGCTCCACGCACTCTCCTGTGTATTCCAGAGGCGCTTACATTTACAAGTCATCAGGACTACATGTGAACGATATGGAGAAAAATCACCAAATATTGAAAAGCAGTGTGTGATTTGCCTTTCATTTATTCAGTTATGCTTTCAGGATTTTAATGTGAGGCAGGGAGGGGGAGCAATTCTGCATGTGGAAACAAGGAACAAAGGCAGCCTGCCTGCAGACGTTTTAAGGAGATACTTTTCTGCCTCTTAATCTGCCATTTAACGCTATTGAACGCACTTGGGGTTCATTAGCATTGTCTTAATTGTCATCAATATCATGATCATCACATTTCAGAACCGGAAGTTTCTGAGCATCCTTCTAGTTGAGTCTGCTGTTTCACAGATAAGGAAACAGGTTCAGAAAGGAGGAATGATGTGCTCAAGATCAAACTATGAAACTGGGGCAAGAGCTAAAAACCAGATCCTCTGATTTCTTTTCCACAATTATCACACCTTTGTGTTGGGTGAATCACTGAATATTGGCCTTAGCATGGTAGGTGGAGTTTCAGACAGACATGAATAAATACACAAGGCAGAATTATCTTGCTATTTGTTTCTGTCTAAGTAGCAATGTAATCATATTGTAAAAACTTGGAAAGTAGGGAAAATTATTCCCATCATCATAACGCAGTCTATGCTAGCATTTTGTTTTTTTCTAGTTTTTTCTTTTATGTTTAGTTTTCTCTGCATGTGATCAAAGTGTATCCACACACTTGTATCCGGTGTCTCATTTAACATTACAGTACAAGCATTTTCCAAGTTACTGCTTTGTCATCTTAGCCATAATTTTAATGGTTATTTAACAGTCTAGCAGATAGTTGTACCACAATTAACTTACCCATACCTATACACTGGACATTTAGGTTTCTCCAGCTTTCCATTAATATAAATAATGCTGCAATGAACATCTTAAGCATATAGCTTCCCCCTATATTTATATTTATGTTATTTCTCTAGGACGGATTCCAAAAGTAGAATAAGTATGCCAATGATTATTAACACTTTTATGGTTTCTGATATGTATTGCCAAATTGCCTGCTAAAAGCATCTTAACCAATTTACATAAGCAATTTTGAATGAATCAAAACAGTGATCAAAGAAAAATTTAGGAAACCACTTCCTGTATACAGGAACCACTTCCTGTATACATCATACACACATGCTGGGTAAATGCATTCTAGGTTGATGGTGTGGGATAATCCTAATCTCACAGGGTTGAAACAAGAGGAAGAAAGTAAAGTCCCTCATGTTTGTTGTGCCATGTTTATCTCCAGACTTCTGGGCTATAGTTTTTGTGGCTGCACAGTGGAATCACCTAAAACAGTTATAAAACTGGATGTCCTGGGCCAGTCCTCAGAGATTCTAGTTGAATTGACCTGGGGTGTGATTCGGCTTGGAGAATGAATTAGGTGACTCTAACAGGAGAGAGAACTTCCTTCCTTGGACCCAGAGACAGGCACGGAGGCTGAAGAGGTCAACAGAGGCAATGATCCTGAGTGATGTCTCCAGACCTACTTCCTTCTCTGCTTCCTGTGCCCCCAGGGGGACCTCAACCCACGGGTGCCGATAAGTCTCTCACTGCTCCTCCCATCCTGCAGCCGGATGTGCCTGGCTGCATTCAGCTCCCACAAGCCCTGACTTTGGAGGCCCAGGAATTCCAGTGAGAAGGAAACTCAGAAAAGCACAATGTTAGGGATAAATGTAGAGTCTTCGTCAGCCAGCTTGAAGTAACTTAAATGGATGGGAATCCTGAATGTCTAACTTTAAGGGATTGGTAAATACATCATAGTATAGAGTGGAGTATCATACAGCCCTTCAAGAGTATATTCATGCTAAATGCCAAGATCTTCAAAATACTAAAGGAAAAAAGCCAGGTACAGAAGAGATGTACAATATGTTCTGATTTGGAGATAAAAAGAACCCATTGCTTGCATATTCACTTGCATGTGCCCACAGGTGTCTAAGATACATAAGAAATGAATAGGAGTAGTAGTCTTAGGAGGATGAGATTGGGGCCTTGGGGTAGAAAGAATGAAGGCAACTTGAACTATTTACTTTAGTCCCTTTTCTACTGCTTATATTGTGTGCCTCAAGAATGTATTGCTTTTAATTTTATTTTTTAAAATATTATGTTTTCGAATGGCAAAGTGGCAAGAAAGAGAAACAATAATAGTAAGAATAATTATCTCGTACATTCCTCACAGCCCATGACACTTTTAAAAGTGCTACCACTATCCATTTTGGGATGAGTTGACTCAATGTTATTCCCGTTTTATAGACAAGGAAACTGAAGCTCAACAAAGTAAACAGATAGTCGAAGCATCAGGGCATGTCAAGAAGTGGACTGATGTCCAGGACTCTGGACTGCCAGGCTCTGACCCCAGCAACCTTTTTCCACTTCCATACTTCAGAGTTAAATTCCAGAGGAGCAGGATTCTGAAGTCCCAGAGCCCACTAATTTTCACTGGTCATGGCTTCCCCTGCTCCCACCCTGTACGTAGTGGAGCACAGAGTAGGGACCTCAGTGCCCTAGAACCCAGCTCCCTGAGGAGACAGGAGATCAAGAAGAGCTGGGGAGCTCACATGCCAGGAGACCAATGACAGAGATGAGGCCAAAGAGGCGAGCAGGGCCCTCTCCTGGAGGTCTTGCTGTTACAGTTCTTCTGCCTGTCTGGGTATGGGTTGAGCAGAGGAGACAGGCAGTCTAAGGGTGAACTTGCTGGAAGTGTTTGTGGGGAAATAAGGAAATACAATCATTGAGAACTGAAAATGCAACATGCACCATGGAGCTTACAGGTAGCACTTTAGGGAGCCACAAGCCGGCTACCAGTCCAATCCCATCCAAGCACCAGCTGAGTCTGGGCCTTGATTCCTTTAGGCCAAGGGTGGAGCCCTTCAGAGCAAGAGGGGGAGAGAGAGAGAGAGGGAGGGAGCTAGAGGATAGCTTATAAGTTCCATCAGAGTTCCATAAACCACCACACCTAAGAGAGAATCTTATAAGGTCAATTGTGTACCTGGTCACCTCTCCCTACTCCATCTGGAGTGCTTGGGGCGGTGGGAGATGCATTTCCTCCCCTCTGTGTCCTCTGTAGTAACTTGCCAGCTGGTTGTATACAAACTCTTCTATGACTATGTATCAAAGTAAGACAGAACGGACACAACAAAGATGGTAATGGTCAATATTTATTCCATTTTATTAATCAGTTTATTAATTTTATACATCATATAAATTAGATGGACCTTATATAATGTCATTATATTGTATCAATTTAATACATTTACATAAATTATAGAAGAATTTATAGAAATTCTATAAATTACAGAAGAAGCTAACTATTATTGACTCCATTGTACAGACAGAGACTCTGAGCCCAACAGAGTTAAGGGAGCTTGTCTGAAGCCACACTGACAGTGAGGGGAGCCGGTTCCCCTGGGCAGGATGACTCAGAGTCCTCCATCTCCTCCACGGCCTACAGCACTTTCCAAGGGCAGCACAATTCTCCAGCAGAATGTATTGAATCTTAGTTAGGCAGTAGGAGATTTCCTGCTGCAGGATGGGGTCCTTAGAGTGATGGTTTCAGGGGTAGCTTTGATAGGGAAGGATGCAGGATCATCATATGAAGAATGAATCTGTGAGATGTGTTCATCTGATGAAAAATCAATCCAGCCACACTTATGATTTGTATGCTTTTTGGTATGTAGGTTATGCTTCAATAAAACTTAAATTAAAACGAATGAGCCAGCAAACAGTCCCTGGAACTCCTGGTACTGCATTATACAAAAGAACGACTAGTTAATTCTTCTCCTCCCCCGTGGGGCGGGAGATGGCATATGTTGGTTTCTCAGCTCCTCAGCATCCTCCACACTGCCACCGAGCTGTCATCCTGAAAAAAGGCTGGGGCAAATCATCCTCTGTCTACTGTTCCTCATTAGCTTCTCATTCCCTCCAGAATAAACTCCAGACTCCTTGGCAAAACTAGCCATGTTCTGTGCCTAACCGACTTTCCAACCTAATCTTTCATAGGAGACATGACATAAGACCCTGAGCTCTACCATCTCCTGGCTATGTGACCTGGACAAGTGACTGAACCCCATCTGTAAAACAGAAGTGATAGTGGGCTTCCCTGACGGTCCAGTGTTTGAGAGTTGGCCTGCCAGTGCAGGGGGCACGGGTTTAATCCCTGGTCAGGGAAGTTCCACATGCCACAGAGCAACTAAGCCAGTGTGCCGCAACTACTGAAGCCTGCTTGCCTAGAGCCTGTGCTCTGCAACAAGAGAAACCACCACGATGAGAAGCCCAAGCATTGCAACGAAGACTGGCCCACACTCACTAAACTAGAGAAAGTCTTAAAAACAAACAAATAAACCAGAAAACAGGAGTGATGGTGATGTACTAAGATTATAGTGAAGACAGCAGAGATTATGTCTTTGGAATGCATAAAACTGTTGTGGGCCCAGTTACTACTCAGTAACTGTTTGATATCACTTCTCATTTTTCACTTGACTACCCAGACACAATAGGTTTCTTCCCCACTATTCTCTGATTTCTTCTTCCTCTCTCACCTTTACATTTTCTTCACTCATCCTAATTTTCCTCTTTTAAGAGGAGCTCAACTCTTACTCCTCCAGAGAGGCTCTTTTTGCTCCCCCCACCTCCATTCTGTTTCCAATGGGGGACTTCTCAATCCTCTCTCACACTCGCATGATGCCTTGTTTGTGCTTCCACTGGAGCACTTATTCTGTGGTACCTGTCATTAGTGCTTTTGTAGGGGACCTTCTCCCTTGCTCTAGTGTAAACATCTTGCTCATCTCTAGGAATCTCCCAGTGACTGGCAGTCTGCACACTGGAGTAGACAACATCTGAGATGGTGAGCCAATCTCCCAGCCCTTTCTCTGAGGCATGCCCACAATCACTTTGTGCAGTGTGACTCCTTGTCCCTGCTGTCCCCTCCAGACACTATTGATAGCACTAAGGATAAGTTGCTGGCCCAAGCTGGGCTGATCAGAATGATTGGTCCTGGGAGTAGGAAGCAGAGGGGACCTTTATGTTGGTCTGCTCCACATTGTCCCGCCTCTGTTATGACTTGAATTATATGGGCTTCCCTGGTAGCTCAGCTGGTAAAGAATCTGCCAGCAACGCAGGAGTTCCTGGTTCGATTCTTGGGTCGGGAAGATCCCCTGCAGAAGGGATAGACTACACATTCCAGCATTGTTGGGCTTCCCTGGTGGCTCAGTAGGTAAAGAAACTGCCTGCAATGCAGGAGGCCTAGGTTCGATCCCTGGGTTGGGAAGATCCCGCACCCCAGTATTCTTGCCTGGAGAATTCCATGGACAGAGGAGCCTGGGAGGCTACAGTCCATGGGGGTTGCAAGAGTCAGACATGACTTAAATGACTAAACCACCATCATGTGTGTCCCTACTCCCCCACCTACAAATAATGTTGTGAAGTCCTAATCCCCAAGACCCATGAATGTGGCCTTATTTGAAAATAGAGTATGCAGATGATTAAGATGAGGTCATTGGTATGGGCCCTAATCTAAAAACACTGGTGTCCTTATAAGAAGAGGAAATCAAGACACAGAGATAGATACATACAAAGAAAAGATATGAAGACACAAGATAACCTACATCCACAAATCAAAGAATGTTTAAGATTACCAAAAGTGAAGAGGGAAGCCTGGAACAGATTCTCCATCCCAGCCCATGAAGGAACCACCCTGCCCACATCTTGACTTCAGATTCTACACTCCAGAGCTGACACAATTAATTACCATCTTAAGTTACCCAGTCTACAGGACTTTGTTACAGCAGCCCTAGAAAACTAACACATACTCCTTTGGTTGAACTCCTCCTGCCTCAAGTATATGGTTCAAGAAGAGTGTACCTCCTCTAGTCCTCCCTTGCTGTGGTTGTTGTCATCATCATCACCATCATTATTGTCTTTTGCTGACATGTGGTCTTACGATGTGGTAGGCATTATTCTAAGCACTCTGAATTGAATCTTAGTAGCAATCTATGAGATGCATCCTATTGTTATCCCTATTTTACAGACAAAGAAACTGAAGCACAGAGAGGTTAATTACCAAGAATCACACAGTTAATAAGTAACAGAGCCAGAATTTAAACCCAGGCAGTGTTACTCCAAAGTCTATGCTTTCTCCTCTAACTTTATCTAGTGCTCCTCTCACCCAACCCATGAATGGAGTCATGCCCCAGGCTGGATCAATTCAAGTCCACTCTAAGAATTTTTCTTAAATTTGAATTTGTGGAAAAGAGCCAATCTTCTCAGGTGGCAAGATTAAACAGGTGTCACTAGTGTCCTTTAACATACTGATACTAGGTAAAGTAGGTCTACCTTAAGAAAAGGACACTCATAGGCAGAGTTGGGAAATGGAGAGAGAAATAACATCCAGTCTCTGTAACCTCCTATCCAGGAGGCCTCGCACAAGCCTGCCCTTCCCAAAGCTTGTTTATCAAAGCCTATAAATGACATTTTTGCCGAGGTTAGTTATGTTGGATGTCCATCATTTGCAATCAGAAGATTTCTCACTAGCATACCTGCAAACTGGAAACTGGGACTGAAAGACTCCCTTCCCCTGGGGAGTGGTCTCTTGAGTGGTGTCAATAAGAAACCTTGGTTCCTGTGAGGCAGGCATCTTCTGCAAGTGACTGCGTACCAGAGAAAGCTGGAGTCTGCAGGGGAGATGGAGGGGCAGATGCTAAAAAAAGGCAGAGATGGCATTGTCAGAAAACACCGTGGAGTCCTAAGAGTTTTCTAGGTCTGAGGATTGACTGCATTCCTGCCCAC
Source organism: Odocoileus virginianus (assembly GCF_023699985.2). Lineage (NCBI taxonomy): Eukaryota > Metazoa > Chordata > Mammalia > Artiodactyla > Cervidae > Odocoileus > Odocoileus virginianus. The sequence goes on from NC_069677.1 coordinate 10,006,875, forward strand.
GAGTTCTGTGAGATCCCACCCGTAGCTATGTCATCAAATCTCATTTTCAGTTTAAACTGGCGCATGATGGTTTCACTAGGTTTTATGCAAAGAATCATAAATAATTCACATGCAGTTGGGACTTGATACTGTTGACTATAATAGAAAATTTCTAAGTGAAGTGATGGTAGGATAAGGACTGTTCCTTAGGAATATTGCCCTGGAGGTTGTATGTAGGAAAGATTACTTGGGGGAACATGGATGGGAAGCAGCGGGGATAATAAAGAGGATGTTCCCATAGAGGCCAGTCTGAGAGGTGTGTAGAGCCTGAATGACTGGAGAGAGATGTGGGGAATGCCGAGGCAAGGGATGTGGTTGAACTTAGCAACTGAGAACACGGGGCAGTAAAGGAGACGGACCTGTCAAGGAGGGCTGGGGATTTGAGACTGGTTTCAAGAAGGGAGGAGGATACCACAGATGGAAGGAGGGCAGGCAGGAGAGAAGCTGAGTGGCTCTCACACATCAGCGCTGAGCCAAAGTACCAGTGACAGAGCTAATTAGAGTAACTAAACAGAAAGAAGCGTGTCCTAGTGTTCAGGAGAGGAGCTGGCTATAGTGCGGAGACTGCAAGGCGGCTGAAGGAGAGCACAGAGGAAGAAAAGGCAGTGGGCGCCTGCCAGGAAGTGAGAGAAGGAAAACTAGGGAGAGAGCACTCAAGAGGTGTAGGGCAGACACACAGCATGGGTAAAGCTGCGGAAACCGATGGTTTCCAGAAAGAAGGACAAGATCACAGGAAACCTGTAAGGGAGCCAGGAGTGGATAATGAGGGGGAAAAGGCAGGTGGCAAGGCTTGCAGGAGAGGACAGGCTAGAAGCAATTTAGTGCCCCTGTGGTCTGCAGCTGCATTTGCCTTCTCAGGGGGTGGTGAGACTGATTTTGCAGCTAGGAAGATGTTTGGACAGCCTGCTTGAGTAAGGAAGTGAAAGCTCCCCGAAGTAACCTGGGTAGGCTGGTGACAGAAGAAACCTGAGTCTGAACTACTCTGCTTGATAAAAGGGGAGGGTGAGAGCTGGGGCTGTGGGTCAGGGGTCAAGGAAGATGTAAATAAGTAGTACCAGTCGAGGCTCTTGATTGTAAACAACAGAAACTGGATAATTTATGTAGAAAAAGAAACCATTGGAAGGCTTTTTGGTGGCTCACAGAATCCAGAAGTGTAATAGCTATTGATGCTCCATAACAAATTATCCAAAAGTTAGAGGCTAAAAACCATGCACATTTATTATCTCCTAGTTTCTGTGGTCAGGCATTTGGGAGCAGTTCAGCTGGAAGGTTCAGGCTTGTTCGTCAAGACATCAGGTGGGGCTTCCAGCATCTGAAGTTTGACTGGGGCTGGGGAGCTGCTTTCAAGATGGCTTGCTTGTTTGGATGTTGGCAGGAAAGCTCAGTACTTCATTAGTTATTGATAGGAGGCTCTTATCCCCTGTACTGATGTATGAGTTTTTTCCATGAGACTGTCTGAATGTCCTTATGGCATTGGAGCTGGCCTCCCCCAGAGTGAGGGATCCAAGCAAGAGTGTAAGGAGGAAGCGTAAGGAGGAAGCTGCAGTGCCTTTCATGACCCAGTCTTGCCATTCATACACTGTCACTTCCACCATATTCTGTTCATAAGAAGAGAGTCACTAAGTCTAGCCCATCCTCAGGGGCAGGGGGAAGTGAGCCCCAGCTCTTGGAGAGAGGAGTATCAAAATTTTGTGGATGTATTTTTAAACAATAACCATTATAGGAGAGTTAGAGGATTAGACTTGAAAAACAGGCTGGAAGCCAGATACTCAGCCAAGGTCACACCAAGGAACAACTGGTTAAGGGTGTGTGACCTGCTGCCCAAGCATGGGTTCTCCTCTTGTAAACATGCCCTGCATTTATGTAGCATTTGCTCCAGAGACATAGTCACTCTGGCCTAAGCAGCTGACTGGCTGATTTGGATCACCTGCCTATATCCTGCCTGCAACACAGCCTTTGGGGCTCTTCTACTATGAGACAGGATCTTGACTCCCACCAAGACCTACATAATTGCAGATCTTCCAAACACACATACCCCAGAAGACAAGGCCCTTCACAGAAGGACTCCTGTCTGATTCTCTAATGGATATCCAATAATTCAATTCTGATACCAACTCTCGGCTTTAACATGAACCCCATAGTTTAAGGACTCAGTCCCAAAAGATTGCCCCCACTTTGGATGTCAGCTAGAAATGGAGTCCTTGTGGAGTCCAGACACTTCTGTCTGGCTGACTACGTATTTGGGGGTTCCCCCAACCACCCTCAGGCTTGATAAATCACTAGAATGACTTACAGGATGCAGGAAACACTGTACTTATGTTTACTAGCTTATTATAAAGGATTCCACTCTGTTACAGCCTAATGGGCAAAGTACTTGCGAGGGCACAAAGCTCCCATGCTCTTCTCCACATGCATCATCTTCCCAGCACATCAGAGTGTTCGCCAACTTGGAAATCTTATTGTTCAAGGGTTTTTATATCTGTCTTCAGCTCACTACCTCTCCCTGGAGGTTTGGGTTAGGGCTGTAATTTCCCACTCTGTAATCAGGTGTTTGGTCCTTCTACTGATGAAAGTGAAAGTGTTAGTTGCTCAGTCTTGTCCAACTCTTTGTGACCCCATGGACTGTGGCATGCCAGTCTCCTCTGGAGTGGGTTGCCATTCCCTTCTCCAGGGGATCTTCCCGACCCAGGGATTGAACCCAGGTCTCCTGCACTGCAGGCAGGTTTTTTACCATCTGAGCTACCAGAGAAGCCCTTTTCTACTAATGTGCGTGTGTGCTAAGTTGTTTAAGTTGTGTCTGACTCTTTGCGACCGCATGGACTGTAACCCGCCAGGCTCCTCTGTCCGTGGGATTTTCCAGGTAATAATACTGGAGTGGGTTGCCATGCCCTTCTCTGGGGGATCTCCCTGACCCAGAGATTGAACCCGTGTCTCTTGTGTCTCCTGTATTGACAGGCGAGTTCTTTACCACTAGTGACACCTGGGAAGCCCTTTTACTGATGGGTTCTGTTCTATTCAGAAGCTTTCTAGGGGCCCCATCCTGAGTCACTCATTAGCATAAACTCTTGTGGGGTCCACAAAGGCTCTTATGGATGACAAAAGGCACTTCTGTCACCACTCAGGGAATTCCAAGGATTTCAGGAGCTCTGTGTCAGAAACCCAAGACAGGTGATGCACATTGTGGATGTGCATTTAGGGGTCTGAGAAGCCTTAGCCAGCAAGGAGTTTCTTGGGATGGAGTGTGCAGTGGGCTTTTATTATATATTCCATTAGGTCATTTGCCATTTGTGGTATTGCCTAGTAGTTGCATGATAATGTAACTCTCCTTTGTAATCAATAAATCCTTCAATAAAACTCTACTGTATCCTTGTGCTTGTGCTGCCTTGGAGAATCAAAGGCAAGGGTGGCTACATCATGTTTGTGTCAGCAGTGGGTGGAGAGAAACCAAAGTGAAGTTTACATGCTTCAGTGAAAGCCAGATACCAGAGCTCTCATCCTGGAAACGCATCTGGGATGGTTCTAGGGATCTTCAGAGGTGTATGGTGGAGGAAGGTGTTGGGTTTCTCATCACATGTGGGCACGGTGTTGGGTCGTAAGTATGACTATCAACAGAAGAGTGAACCCACCTGGTAGAGGATGTGAGGCCATCCTGGCTTTTGACACTTGGCTTCAGATATAAGCTTAGTCTTTAGTAAGGTGAACACTGTTGTTAAGGGAGAAAACGGATCATCTAAGGTCAACTCTGGATTTAGTTTTAGCAAGTCAATTTTTTTTTAATGAGCTCAAGCCTGGGGCCCTGTAGTTGAAGCCAGTTAGAGAACTAAGTCCTGAGGGAAAAAAAGAAGGTGCAAAACATACAGAGACATCAGGGACATGATCTAGGAGACCTGACCAGTACAAAGAAGTACAAAGCGCAACATCAGGCTGCTGTGGCCTCACACTGGGGTTCAGGCCAGGGGGACATGGCTGGGTAGAGTGCTAGGAGCTTAGAGGGAACCCAGTCACACAGGGAAGACAGCTGTTCTAAGTGAAGACCCAGGGGTCAGCCTGGGGGGACCTCAGGTGTAAACATCCTGCTAGCTGGAGTCAGGACAGGCAGGTGGAAGGGGTGGGTCGGGGGTGGGGGGTGAGACAGTGAGGACAAACAGGAAGTACTCTCACTAACTTGAGGACTGGTCTTTTAACATGATACTTTTGTTTTTAACGAAATGTCAGAGGGAGGCCCTGCAATGAGCCTATGTTCAATCAATATCCAATAATGAGTTACTAACTCTTATTCAATAGCGAAGCACACTCTTTTCAGGCCTGCCACAGAAACAAGGGGCAGACCCCTAAGCTGTTCCTTCAATACCCCTGTTCAGAAGGACATACTCTAACTCAAATCTCTGAGGTTCTTTTTTGGTCTTCTCCACATCCTTGATGACACTCGTTATCTGAGGGTTTGCTTGTATGTATTAGCCATTCTAATGGGTGCGAGTTGGTAGCTCATTGTGGTTTTAGTTTTCATTTTCCCTATTGATTGGTAATGTTGAGCATCTTTTCATATACTTGTTGGCCATTTGTATATCTTCTTTGGAGAACTATTGAAGCTCTTTGCCCATTCTTAAATCAGGTTGGTTTTTGTTGTTACCATTGAGGTGAAGGAGTTCTTTATACATTCTGGATATTTACCCCTGTCAAAAAAAATCCAGACAGCTTTACTTGATATGAATATTTTATTGAGCGAGAAATAAACTGTTAAAGAACAGAGAGACCTCAGAAGCTTGTTTTCACCAGTTGCAGCTCAGTTTATGAAGCATGAATGAGGAATACATTGTTTTTAGTTGTGACTGGTTCTTAGAAATCCATGTTTCTTTTCATTGCATAAGCTTGCTTATTTGTAGCTAATTGGCTAGGAAGCCATAAGATCACACTGATGTGAAGAAAGCTTAAGCTTTATTTAAGGTCAGAGTCAGTTTTTTGGGAAAATCAGGACACTTACATGTGACTATGAGCATTAGGTTTCTAGTTATATTCAAACTGTGGCCTCTGTTTTGGTTTACTTTAGTGCATTTTATTGGATATATGATTTGCAAATATTTTCTCCCATTCTGTGGGTTGCCTTTTCACTCTGTTAATTGTGATCTTTGGTGCATGGAAGTTTTTAATTTTTTTTTTTTGGAAGTTTTTAATTTTGATGTAGTCCAATTTACCTATTTTTACTTTTGTTGTTTGTGCTTTTGGTTTCATATCCAAGAAATCATTGCTAAATCCAAAGTCATGAAGTTTTCCACCTATATTTTCTTCTAAATTTTATAGTTTTGGCTCTTATATTCAGGTCTGTGACCCATTTGAGTTAATTCTTATATATGATTCAAGGTAAGGGTCCAACTTCAATTTTTTGTGTGTAGATATCCAGTTTTCTCAACACCATTTGAAAAGATTATCCTCCACTTTAAACCATTTTAAAGTCTACAATTCAATGCTATTAAGTGCATTCATATTGTAGGGCAACCACTATCCATCTCCAAAACCTTTTCATCAGTCTACTGAAGTTCTGGGCTTCCCTGGTGGCTCAGTGGTAAAGAAATCTGCCTGCCCATGCTGGAGACATGGGTTTGATCCCTGGGTCAGGAAGATACTCTGGAGAAGGAAAAAGCAACCCACTCCAATATTTTTGCCTGGGGAATTTCATGGACAGAGGAGCCTGATGAGCTACAGTCCACGAGGTTGCAAAGAGTCGGACTTAACTTAGTGATTGAGCACAGCTCTGAAGTTCAGTAACTATTCAACACTAAGTCTTAGGCCCCTTCTCCTCTCATCTCCTGGAAGCTACTGTTCTACTTTCTGTCTGTATGAATTCATCACAGTCCATGTTCTTAAGGACCTCACTCCACATGGGAAATTGTGGGAGCACAGAGAAGGGACACTTAGGCCCAGGCTGCTGGGCATGTTGGTGGGAGAATGATGAGTGTCAGAAGAAGTTCTTGGAGGAGGGGTTACCCAAGCTGGGTGGGTATCAGCCAAGATGGGGTTGGGGGGGGGCGGGTGCAGGTGGAGTGACATCCCTCGATGAGCAGAGGCAAAGGCTTGTGAGCAGCATGGGGTGTTCTGCTAGGACTAGCTTCTCACCCAGGTGTAGGGATTACTAATGATCTCCTAGCTATCTCATCTTTAGACTTTCCACCTCCTTCCACCATCCCTATGCAGTGCAGACTTATTTTTCCCTCCATCTCATTTCTTCTCTCTTTTTTTTTTTTAACCTGTGAACTTCTTATTCAAACATAACTTAAGGATAGCATAACCTATGAAAGTGTGTGATAAAGTTTTACAAAGTGAACTTACCCAGGTACCCTGTACTCAGATGGAGTAACAGAACCCCAGAACCACAAGAGACCCCTTCCAGTGACTACCCACATCCTTCCCTCAAAGGTAACCACAATTCTAACTTATAACAAAACAGAACTTTTGCCTTTCTTGTAGCTCATATAAGTGAAATTATACAAAAGAATATACTCTTTTGTGTCTGGCTTATTTGACTCAGCATTCCTTCTATTTTGTTCTGGCCAATTCTCATCCATGCTTAAATGCCAGAAAATGGTCTTTGTGCTAGTCTTCATCTCAGCCCAGATGATGGAGAGGAACTGGCTACACAAATATCAGGTGGCGGCACAATTCACAATAAACCTCAGGACGAGAAGTTTCTCTGGCTGGCCCCATGGGGCTGCTGCTAGAGAATGGATGGTTTCCATTGAGGGCTGTAATGGAGGAGGGACAGCACTTGCCCTGTGCTATTCTCCTAATATTTCAAGGAGAGTGAAGCTTAGAATTGTTAAACATTCCCAGAAGGGACATAAATCTCATTTTAGCTTGTTTCAATTGCAGGATGAAATGGCTTGTTTTCTTGGCAATTTTTATTTTTCCCTCTCAGTCCCCTGCCCTCTGGTTCTCTGGCTCATAGGCGCATGGCTTCCTTCCTTCCTTCCTCTCCTGGACTCTTTCCCTTTTGGCAGTCACATCTCTGCAGAGTTCAGCCCTCCTCTGGACCCAGGAGCTTTTAGCTAGTCTTGGACTCAGGAGGTACAAGGGATTCTGAAGATTAGCTGATTCATTCTACCCTTTGTTTTTTGAACTTTTAAAAAATCAAGACATGATTTACATATAGTAAAGTATACAAGGGCTTCCCTGGTAACTCAGCTAGTAAAGAATCTGCCTGTAATGCAGGAGACACCAGTTAGATTCCCGGGTCAGGAAGTTTCTCTGGAGAAGGGCTGGGCTACCCACTCCAATATTCTTGGGCTTCCCTGGTGTCTTAGACGGTAAAGAATCTGCCTGCAATGTGGGAGACCTGGGTGCAATCCCTAGGTTGGGAAGACCCCCTGGAAGAGGGCATGGCAACACACTCTGGTGTTCTTGCCTGGAGAATCCCCATGGACAGAGGAGCCTGGTGGGCTACAGTCCACAGGGTTGAAAAGAGTCAGACATGACTAAGCAACTAAGCAGAGCACAAAGTATACAAATCTTAGCATATAGCTTAACAAACAAATTAGTCTTTACCTATGTAGACTGCCACATAACAGTCATTTAATCAAAATATAGAACATTCCTAGCACCCAGAGGTTTGCTCATACTTTTTCCCAGTTGATCTCTCCTTCTCCCCTCCCTCCCCGCACCGTGGGAACCCTTAGTTTTCTTCTATCACCAGAGATTGTGCTTGCTTGTTCTTGAATTTCAGATAAGTGGAATCATACAGTATGTGCTTTTTCATGCCTGGCTACTTTTGCTCAACATCAGGGTTTGGAGATTCATCTATGTTGCTGTGGATATCTGTACTTTGTTCTTTTGTTGTTGCTGCTGTTGCCGAATAGAGTATCATTTACTTATCTACTTTTCTTTTCAAGGACATTGGGATAGTTTTCAGTTTGCCCCTATATTAGTTTGTTAGGGTTACCGTAACAAAGTACCACAGAGTGGTTTAGATAACAGAAATTTAGTTTCTCACAATTCTGGAGTTCTGGAGGCTACAAGTCCGAGGTCAAAGCATCAGCAGGGTTTGTTTCTCCTGAGGACCTCTCCCCTTGGCTTGTAGCTGGCTACTGTGTGTTTTCACACAGTCTTTCCTTTCCTTTGTCTTTTTATAAGGACACCAGTCATATTGGATTAGGGCTAACCCCAACGACTTCATTCAACTTAACTACTTCTTAAGGCCTTATCTCCAAATACAGTCACATTCTAAGGTACTGGGAGTAGGACTTCAATATATGAACTTGGCGGGGGGGCGGGGGAGGGCAGTGGTGGAGAAAGAATAAAATTCAGTCTCCAACAAACTACTATGAATAAAGCTGCTATGAACATTTTGGTACGTGTTTTGTACATGCACCATTGTCCAAAGTGGTCAAACCAATTTACACTCCCATCATCATTTGGGGGTACAGTTGCTCTGCATCTTCACCAGGTGCTTCATTTTACAGATGAGAAACAGACCCAAAGAGAGGAGCTGAAGGGCCCACTTTCCATATGTAGATCATGAGCTTGAAGATGCACAGCATGCAGAGGAAGCCCTGTCTCAACCTGCTTTGGGAATTTCTGAAATTCTCCAACATGTTATTTCATTCAATCATTCAGTTACTCATTAAAAAGAATTCCAAAAACCACCCGAGGCTCAGGTCCTACGCTAGGCTCTGAAGTTAAGTGGTTAACAAGAGAGATGTGAAACTTATATTCCACTTATAGCAACAGAAAATTAACATACCAGCTAAAGAAGTAATTGCAGAATGTGGTAAGTGCTAGCAAAGAAACGATGGAAGCTGAGTTAGAGAATAAGGGGGTTGGGGTGGAGAGGGTAAAATCTCCTTTAAATGGGTTGCTCCAAGGGCCTTTCTCTTACAGAGAGGTGAGCCCTGAAGGGATGAGAAGGTGTCAGTTGGACCAGGGGCCAGGGAAAGTGTTAAGGCCGGGAGAATAGGAAAAGTACTAGTCTTGAAGTAGGAACAGCTCTGATGGCCGGGAATGTGCAGGAAATAATGGTTTGTGTAACTGGAACCAAGTAGACAACATAGAGGAGAGACAGCAGATGAAGTCTAGAGGTCAGGCCCAGACCATTCATGGCTCCCAGCTCATGCGGAAGTGTTTGGATTTCATTTTATGGGCAATGGGAAACCATTGGAGGGTTTCAAGGAAATGGCAAACAAAATCCAACTGACCTTAACAACTGTATTGTAGGGGGTATAGGGAGGAAGGAGCAGGCAAACGGAAGGCGCAGTCTTACCCTTGCATGGGGTGAGACATGTCAGTGACTTGGACTTGGGAGGTGGCAGAAGAGACATATTGGGTTGGCCAGGAGATTTGTTTGGATTTTTTCTGTAACATCTTATAGAAAACCTGAACAGACTTTTTGGCCAATCCAATATTTTGGCAGTAGAACTGACATGATGTGGTGATGGGTTGAATGGGCCTGTTGAGAAGTGAGGATGGATCAAGGATGACTTCTAGGCATTGAGCTTGGGACCTCCAGACAGTATGAAAAGCTCTCTCAGCTATAACCTATCCATCCTAGATTGTACAGCCTTGTCCATCTCAAGCCTCAGAATATAGTAGGTGTTTAATAAACATTCTTGAATGAATAACTGATTCCATGCATGAGTGTTTTAGCACATGAATGGATTCAATAAAGATTTTTTTATTGAGATAAAATTCACAAAACATAAAAATAACCATTTAAAAGTGTACAATTCAGTGGCATTTAGTACATTCACAGGGTTGTGCAACCATCACTTATGTCTTGCCTAAAAACATCTTCATCACCCCCAAAGGAGGTTCCTGCACCCAGTGAACAGTCATTCACCAATCCCTCCTCCTCTCAGCCCCAGGAAACCACTAATCTACTTTCTGGGCCTCTGAATTTGCCTGTTTCTGGATGGTTCATAAAAATGTAATCATACAGTATGCATACTTTTGTGTCTAGTGTATTTCTTAGCATAATAGTTTTGAGCTTCATCCACATTGTAGCATGTATCAGTAGCTCTACTTATAATGATGGAACAATATCCTGCTGTATGAATATATCCCATTTTGTTTATCCATTTATCTCTCAATGGACACCTGGGTTGTTTCCACCTCTTGGTTATTGTGAATAACGCTGCTGTGAACATCTGTGTAACAGTAGTTGTTTGGATGCCTGTTTTCAAGTCTTTGGGGTATATGTCCAGGAATGTGGTTATTTGGTTATATGGTAATCCGTCTTCAACTTTCTGAGGAAATGTCAAACTGTTTTCCAACAGGTCAATAGAAGTTTCTTGAATGAAAAAAAGGAACAGTAGGTGGGAGGCAGGGATGAGGGCTTTTCCGCCCTCCACAAGCTGCACTGGACTGTGCCATTTGCAGGCTGTGTGATCTGGGTCAAATTGCTTAAGTTCTCTGGGCCACCTCTTCATCCTCAAAGTGGGGAAAATAAATCTTTTCTCTGTGAGCCAAAGGACATGTTTTTTCTAAAGTTCTTGGCACAGAGTAAGCCCCCAAGTTAACTGCCTTTCCTTACTCTGACCTTGACCATATTGCACTAGGCTCTTGATTCTACCTGGCCAGGGGGCCAAGTTCAGCCGTGCTGCAAACTACAACTCCCAGCACGCACTTCTCCCGGGCCGGCTCTCCCAGCGTGGTGCGCATGCTTTGGCAGACGTGGCACCGGGAACTCGGAGGCGGGGAGCAGTTGGGAAGTGGTGGCGGTGGTGGCACCCAGCGAAGCTGCGGTCGCGGGAGCCCGAGTGGGGACCGGAGCCGGCTGGGGGCAGCGGCAGCAGGGATGGCGCGGGTCGTGCCGGTGTGGCTGCTCCTGCTGCTGGCGGTCTGGGTGAGGCTGTGGCTCTGGGGTTCGGGCAGGGACGGCACGTGCGCCCAGCGTGCAGGTCCAAGCTCCCTGCTCCCGGAGCTCCCAGGACTTGCGGGGAGATGATGCCTCCGGGCGCCTGGGTGGGGGCATGCGTGCTGGACGGGCGGGGACCCGGTGGCTGTGCGGGAGGCGGCGGGGCGGTCGCCGTGCCCTCCCTGCGGAGTGCTTCGGCGCTCAAAGGTCGAAAAGAGCCCGGGGTACGGGAGCCCGGGGGCGCTGGGCGATCGTTGGCTGGGGGCTTGCGCGGTGGACACGACTTTACGGGGGTGCAGGTCAGGGGGCGGCCACGGGCTAGGGCGGAAAGCCGGCGGCTTGCGGGGGCGCTGCGCCCCAGACTCGGGGCCCTGCACCTGTGTGAGTTTGGGGTAGGAAGGGGATGCTTGGCACCTGCACTGCCGGAAACCTTGTTTTAGGGCCACCTAGTTCTTGGTTTTGGCCCTGGGCAGCCGGGAAATTGCCGGCCACCATGTGGCCTGCCCTCCCGAGCAGCCCCCGCCAGCCTGACTTGGCTGGGCCGGGTGGGGTCGCCGGGGCGGGGAGTTCTGCTCCTTTACCCAACTGAGGCTGGCTGGAACCTCAGCCACTTTCTGGCTTGTGATGCGGCCTATCGTTTAATGTAGGTGACTTAGTCTCCTCATCCGTGAAATGGGGACGCTTTAGATACCACCCCACCCCTCACCCCCCGCAAGGTTGCCAGGATGATCGGAGGACAAATTGGAGGAGGAAGCTCTGTAAATTTCGAAACCCTACAAAAGGGGAGGAGGGACGGGCCAGGGTTATGGGAGTGTGGGATCTCCGGAGCAGTTTGCTACACTAGGGCTTGGGGGTGGAGAGTGTTCCTCAGGGCATTGCTGAGAGAGGTCGGAATGGGTGTGTCCACAGCACCCAGGGACCGGGGTTTGGCCTTGGTGTTTCTGTAGTTTCTGGTCTCCCTTATTCTAGGACAGTTTTGGCTCCTTCTTTTCCTGAAGTTCCTGAAAAGAGACTCCTGCTGCTGGCACTCTTTCCAAGCTGGATTTTCCAGGGTTTTTTTTTTGGGGGGGGGGGGGTGGCAAGGATGCTGGACAACGGGTGAGGAGAAAAAATGAAGTGTGGATTGAGTTGTTTTAAACACTTCCATCTCTTAATACTCTGCCCTTGTGGGATCACCAGTGAGGAGTGGCCCAGTGGCTTCTCTTGTCTGAATGTGAGTAGAAAAGGAAGCTCCCTGCCCCTCTAGATCTGTTTCTCCCTCTTAGAAATGGGGCTGGAGTGGGGCAGTGTCACTTCTCCAGGCTTGTTTAGGTTTGTTTGATACTCTAAATTCTGTTCCCTCAGCCAGTTGGCCAGGCAGGGCTGCTGGACTGTGCAGAGGGGGCCATCTCCAGTGCCACCCCGGAAAGGTGTTTGAACTCAGTCTGTTTTAGGTCTACTTTCTTCTTCCCCTTCCTTTTCCCTCCTGTGAAAATGAAAGACTTGGGACTCTGGCCAGAAAGAAGTTTCATTCAGCAAACATTCATTTATTGGCTGGCTCTGGGCTGGATTTGAGATGGAGGGCAAAACACACATTGTTTCTGCCCTCTGGTGTTGCCCTGAGTTGGGACAGGGAAGTCAGTCCTGTGGGCAAATAAAGACAGAAGAATGAGTACCCATATTCAAAGTTCTGGGCGCACTACTGAAGGAGAGCTGTACATTAATTTAGAGGGAAGGTCAGCCATGACTTTCCTGAGGGGTGAGTTGAGCTGTCAGGAGCGAGTGTGGGAGTCGTCTAGGCAGTTGAGATCTGCTGATGCCCTCCACTGGGAGGTGTGGAGAGTGGGTAGGTTTGCTGAGAGCGCTAGAACCTGGGAGTCATCAGCAAGGAATTGGCATTTTCTCCTTTCCCTAGGCCCAAGATTGACTTAGCAGGTGTGAGACTGAGGTGTAGAGCCAGTGACAAGTGGTGAGTGGACACCAGGGTGCCTTGCTATGCTAAGTTGCTTCAGTTGTGTCCGAGTCTTTGCGACCCTATGGACTGTAGCCTGCCAGGCTCCTCTGTCCATGGGATTCTCCAGGCAAGATGACTGGAGTGGGTTGCTGTGCCTTCCTCCAGGGGATCTTCCCAACCCAGGGATTGAACCCATGTCTCCTGCTGCTCCTGCATTGTAGGCAGATTCTTTACCACTGAGCCACTGAGGAAGCCTGGACACCAGGATGGGCCTCTGTAAATATAAACTGTGTCCATGTGATAAGGGTTCCCCAGCTCCTGGGAGTTGATTGGGTTTCTTTGTTCATTCAATATTTACTGAGAGCTGATATGTGCAGGGCACTGGGCTATGACCCAAGAGACGCAAAGAAGTGTGAAGGGGTCTACAGAGATTCATGGACAGGGGTGTACACACATCATATTTTTTACAGTAGCAAAAATATGGAAGTGGCTTACATGCTTAACAATAGCAACATGTTTAAATTACTTGTAGCCCTATCCATACCATGGAGAGTGATGTTTATAAAGGATATATGTATTTGTTAGAATGCTGGATTTATTTTCAAAATATTTTATAATGCTTATGAGGACTATCTAAGTACTGAAAAGTACTTGTGTATGATAATTAGGGGAAAAGCGGGATACAAAACGGAATCCCAGGGTGGCCGAAGATAGCTACAGAAGTGAGGGATTAGCCGAACATCCAAATGTCAACAGTGATTGCTCTGGAAGGTGGAGTTGTGGGTGACTTTTGTTTACTTCTTTGTTTATGCTTTTTTTTATATTTCCCAAGTTTTCTATATGAGTGTGCATCAGCTTTTAATCAGAAATTAGTAAAGGAACTTCAAAAAAAAACGTTTCTTTGGAGACTCCCAGTGTTCCAACACTATGACGTGGAAAGAGCTGCAGTCAACACTTGGACAAGTTGGTCCCACCCCTTCCAGGCTGGGTATCTCTGCCTGGGGCCTGCAGCTGGGGGTGCCAGGCTGTCCTGTCCCCCACCCCTGCGGCTGCCTGGCCCTTCATGCTGTCCCACTTAGCTCCTCCCTGCAGTCAGCCCTTCCTCAGGCCATCCGTGCTGACTGTCCTATAGTCTCCATCCAGAACTTGGGAGGACACGACCTCACCCTGCTCAAGGGTTTCAGTGTCAGGCTGAGGCCCGGAGCTGCGCTGTGATATTTGCACAGGTTCATAGACAAATGGGAAAAATAACAATGGTAAATTTTTTCTTTTTTTTCTTTGTTTTCATGATTCCAAGTATTTCCAGTTTAAAAACTTAATTTCTCTGCCATGGTGTCCATATTGAGAGGGTGCTCGGGGAGTGGCTTAGAGTGTTCTTTTGGGAAAAAAGAAGAAAGCAGTGATACTGTGTTGTGATTTTTTTTTTTAAAGCCTTCAATTGATAAAAATCTAAACTCAAATTTGTATGTTATATGCATAATATATTTTAAACATATTTAAAATATATTTTAAAAAATTATTTAAATTATATTTTAAAATATATCCTGCTACTCTGTGAGCTTCAGAAGTCTGAGAACTATTGACCTAACTCAAAATTCTCTTAGAACTATTGACCTAACTCAGAATTCCCTGATTTTATAAGAGAAAAATGAGGCTTTGAGAGAGAAGGGACTCACCACGTGAGGCCACCTAGTTTGTAAAGATAAGGCGGGTGTGAGAACCAGGCTCCTGAATTACAGATGGGCATTCTTCCCACTCCATTTATGTCATCCAACTCCCACCTGCTTCCTTCCACCCACGCCGCTACCCAGGCCTCTGCCCCTGAGGGTGGCGTGAAGCTCAGAACCTCAGAACCTGGTGGGACAGCGGGCGGAGCTGCAGGGAACAGGAGATGTTTGCCTGCTCTCTCCTGCAGAGCTTTTAATGTATACGTACTTAGGTTCTACACCATTATATATTTAATAGGCTCTTGTGGGCTGGCCAATTATAATGCTGCTTGGAACCTGGAGTGCACTTTTCCCACAGAAATAAGCACTTTACAGAGGAAGTGTTAAAAAAGAACTGGCACATGAGTTGGGGGAATGGTCAGGTGCCTTAGGAGCGGCAAACAGGGTCCTGTGGATTCTGTCCAGGGTCAGCCTCTGGGGCACCCAGTGACCAGAGAAGGGCCCCAGCTTATGCCTCACAAGGAGGGCAGACCTTGACCTCTGTGACAGTGGGGAATCCTTTGTGTGCTGGCACCTCACCCAGACTTGACATGCAGTCACCCCTGGTCCATGTTTGCTGGAAGGAATCAGTGTTGCAGGCAGGGAATCCAAGACAGAAATGTAGGCAATGAGGAACAATGGACCAGGGTGGATGGATGGAAGGATTTGAGTCTGGGGCTGGGGAAATAAGACTAAAAAAGTGAATCCAGTCAAAAAAACCTTAGATGCCTGGCAGAGCTTTCAGAACTGAAATCTGTAGGCAATGGAGAGACATGATGAAAGTTGCCCTTTTTAATAACAAGAACAGTGAGGCCACAGTGAAGGGTTGGGTTGGAGTGGGAGAGACTAGACTAATTTTCCCAAAACAACACTTTCTTCCTCTTACTTTCTTCTCTGTTATCTACAAGGTGAAGTTCAGGGTGATGTTACGGAAAGAACATGGGCTTTTCGCCATACTCTGGAGCTGTGTGACCTTGGGCCCTGCCTGTTTTCTTGTTTGTCAGCAGTGGTAATAATACCCATTGTGCAGAGTTGAAAGGATCAGAAATAATACAGGGAGCACCGAGCACAGTGCATGGCACATGGGCACGCCCAATAAATAGGAACAGGCAGGCAACTCAGGTAGTTGGAGAAGTGGTGCCTGGTAGCCAGTGAAGGGCCAGAGGGGCTGTGAGTGGAGGCTGTGAGCTGTGGGTAGGGGGCTGTGAGCTGTGGGTAGGGGGCTGTACCATGGGATTCTTGGATTCTTGCCATCATGGGTCCCTGGAGCCGAGGTCCTGATGGCTCCTTGCCCCTCTGCACTGGGCCCTTCAGAGCCTCTGGATGGGTGGGGGGTGTGGGTGTGTGTGCCTAGAAGGGCTAAGAGTTTAAGCACTCTGCTTTTCCCCTTTTTTCTGAAAATGGATCCTCTCTTGAGACTGGAGATACCAACCACACTGCCTCCCTGGAGGGTTTGTCCCAGCTTTGTGGTTTTGTTCTGTGAGGCTCTTGTGTTTCCCTTGGTGGTTGTAGTAGGTTTTGGAGGCTGACAGTGGACCAGAGAGTGACCCGCAGGATGTAGGAGAGCCTAAGTTCTCCTGCATTACCGGATGTCGATGGTTTTCTTGCCCTCCTTTCGTTCCCCCCACACCTGGCATCGTGGTGGGAGAGGGAAGGAGCACTGTGCCTCGCCCATCCTGCAGCACTAACCTGAGTCTCTGGCTTCCCATTCGACCTGTCGATGAGAATTATAAAACACCTGGTACATTGTAGAGGGCTTGCAAAGTATTTCGGTGTATTTCAGGTCTGTGTAATTCTGCGTCCCACACGAGCTGGGTGAGATAAGCTGGTTGAGTCCTATTACTTCAAGAGAGGGATGGGTAAGTTGACAGAGTGGCGAGAGAGAGACCAGTGATGGGCATGGCCTGGAAGGGGAGGGCATAGACAGGTGAATGGGTCACCTGACTGAGCAGCCTCCTTCGCAGGTGCTATTTTCTGAAATAGCAGCACCAGCCATTTACCCGGGGTATCCATGATCCTTGCTCTTTAGCTTCCTAATGGCCTGAATACGGGAGGCGGGGCCGCAGCCAGGCTCTCACTGACCAACCTCCTCACCCTTCTCATCACCCTCCCTGCTGGGCTCTAGGTAACTGTCCCCTCTGACCACCTACGTCCATCAGGGCCTCATTCCATTCACCAGTTTACAATCACTTCTAAATAATTAGCTTTGCAGTTATGTGGTGAGGGGTGGAGATGTGGAGTTGGAATAGCCTCTTTGCATCTTTTTATTCCCTGAGGTCATACTGAGCCCCCAGCTTGGATGTGTGCTCTGTGCGCACATGGCCTGGTGATGAGCCTGTGCCCGGCTTCAGGGTCTCCTGCTCCTCACTGCTGGCCGGTGCAGGAGTAGAGCATCCATCACTGCAAAGAATCCCACCATTCCTCCAGCCCTTTGGCATGAGCAGATGTCTTTAATTCGTGAGCAGATCCTTTAATCCTTGTCTTGGAAGGTATTAATGGAGATCGAGGTCGAGGGCTTACTCTGGGGCTTAAACATAAGGGTGATATAGCTTCTGAGCCAAGTCGTGGGCTTGGCTGGAAAGCTCTGCTCTAGGGCCAAGTAGGGCAGGCTCCTGAGGAACAAGCAGGTTTGCTCTCACCAAGGAGTCTGACCTGGCTGGGTCCTGGGCAGGGTGTTGTACATGCTCCTTATTTCAAAGGAACATGGACCACAATGTGCATGTTGCATATATCATGTTCATTCATTCCACAGATCTTTCTTTTTTTAACAGATACCTCATGAGACTCTGTTATGAGCCAGACATACTGTGCCAAGGCATTGGGGACAAACTGATAAAAAGGATGGATACCATCCTTTCCTCCCATTGCCTGGTGAGAGGCCACTAATTTATTATTTAATTCAAGTAGGAAGTGCTGGAAGGAGGGAGATAAAGTGGTGAGAGCATGTGTAACAAGGATCGCTACCCTATTGCAGGGTGTCAAAAAAGGCCTCTCTGAAGATTTATGGACCCTTTCCAAAAACATGTTTTTAAATGTATAAAACAATGCATAGGATTATAGAAGAAACCAGTGATATTGAAATAGTTATCAAAATATTTTAACAAATTGTGACAAAGTAGTATGTATTTTTTTTAATGCATCATGTAGGAAGATCTAGTGACAGATTTGATAATTTCTGTAAATTGTAAGTAGTGATGAGCATAGATATCTGCAATAACCCTCTTGTGCTGAGAAGATATGATTTCTATTGGTGACAAAGTCACGGACATTGTCAGTGGACATTGTCAGTGCTGCTGTAATTGGTTACCTACATTCAATAAAGGGAGGACTAAATTTCAGTGAAATTAGTGAAAATAAAGATGCAGTTTATTTATTTCAGTGAAATTAGTGAAAATAAAGATCCCATCCAAATTCACAGACCCTGGTGTAAGAAAAATTATCCCCAAACTTAGAAATTAAATATGATTTTATGACTTTCTAATATCACACTGGAGCATTGTCTAGGTAGCCCACATCAGGGGCATCCGGTGCTTTAGGGATTGTCACTATGTTTTTTATTCCTTAGGACCCATACTCTGTAAACTTAGAAAGGATGCAGATGATTTCTGTTCGGTAGGGAAGAGAGATTCTTCAGGATATTAACTGGCTTGTTATCTCATTTAGCAATCATATCATACCTTTTTTCATCGACCACGTGTAAGTTTCTTATAACATCTTTTAAAAAAAATTTGGCTGCGCCGCACAACTTACAGGATCTTAGTGCCCCCAATAGTGGAAGTGTGGAGTCCTAACCACTGGACCACCAGGGAATTCCCTGTAACTTCTTTAACAAAATACGTTTATTAACCTTTTTTTTTCTTTCTTATATCCTCTTTTGACCTAGCTTTGTCATTTTAGTGGGCCCCTTATTTAATTAATAACACTTTGAAATATGCTCAATCTTTGCGTGAAAATTGGGTTTTTAAACTTGAAAATTATACTGGCTCCCTGTTGAAGAGCCGTGGAGTGAGCAGAATGTGAGGTTGTGGCACTCAGAAGGGAGGTCTGGGTGGGGCTGTAGGGGTGCGGCTCAGGTGGGGTACCCCAGGGGACGGTGTAGGGCAGGTAGAGAAGATGGACTGAGTGAGCCCGGAGGAACTGCTGCATTTACAGGATGGTGGCAGTGGATTTACAAAGAAGACAGTAAGGTTTGTGGGAGAGGTGGAAGGGAGAAGTGTGTTCTGCCAGGGCTGAGCGAAAGGAGAAGTGGAGGTACCTGTAGGGTCGTCTGCATTGCCGAATCTCCGCCAGGAACCTCTTTGGTGGCGGGGGGCAGATCTGAGGATGTTAAGGACTGCTTAGAAGGGGAGGAGGGAGGTGGAAAATTCTGGCTGTGAAGGAGTGGGGAGTGGTATGGGGTCCAGAGAGGAGGTTTTTGAAAGATGGGTTAGTGATCTTCCAACCCAGCTGTGACTCGGACCATCTTAAAGAGGTATGTGTAAAAATGGATTCTTGGGCTCTTCAGATCGAAGAGATGATTTTCTTCAAGGGTGAGGCCCAGGAAGCTGTCTTTCCAGAAAGCTTTTACTTACTGCTGTCGTGCAGCTACAAACCAGAGACATTTACAAGCTAGCATTAATTTTACGTGGTGGACAGTATGTTGCCAGCCAAGGTTGCCTCTTTGGGCCGAGTGGCATGACACAACTTCTGCCCATGATAAAAGCCACATACACCAGTGACATTGTGAGACTCACTTGGCTGGAGCATGTGCCGTTTTTGCTTTTTTCTGTGGGCATTGAGGGAATTGTGCACAACAGGTAGCAGAGAAGGGATGGCTCCTGCTGTCCTTGAAGCTCTTTCCAGTTGGTTGCGCTTAGTAGCTAGATTGGAAGGGGAAGCTGACTTGCTGGCCTCTTGGGTCTTGTTTGGGTGCAGCTCTGGGGAGGGAAGAGAGCTTGAGGGACACCAGTGGGAAGTGTGTGCATTGACAGGCAAAGACAAGAGCTTGTGATCTGTGCCTACAAGACCTCTGAGTCCCGGTTCTGCTGTTTTAGGCGTCACCTAAGTTGAGTGCCTTTACTTCTTTGAACCTCAGTTTTCACATCTCTAAAGTAGGGATGGTACACCTCCCACAAAGATTGTTTACAGCAGGTTTTCAAACATTTTTAATGCAATTCCTGCAAGATCAGTTTTGCATTTTACATTTATAACCAAGTACATATATCTATATATGAACATAACAGATGCAGATTTTTCACTGAATACACAGTCCTGCTACCAATGTACACACTGGTATTTCCTTCTTACTGTTATTTAAAGAAATGCTGGTGGTAACCCACTGAAGCGATTTTATAACTCTGCTCTTGGGTTAAGGCCTGAGGGATAGAAAATACTGATTTCAACTCTCAGCTTTAGGGGATTGAATGAGATACTGTATGTCAAAGCACAGATGTATCTCATGGGTCATGAGCCCTTGAATTGTTATTTTCTTTTCAATTAATGGAGCTTTGAGACAGGGTTGGGTTTCCAGAGTGGCAATTCACCTGCTCTTCCTCGGGCCCTGCTGCCTGCTTCTCTGCTTCCTCCCCCAGCTCTTCCTCGTTAGCAGGCCTGGCACACCAGGCTGGCAGCAGCCCAGAGCCCTCTTGGCTCTTAGAGAGGTTTTCCACAACATTAAAAGCTTTAGGGACTTAAGTCCTGGTTAAATGCACTGCAGTTGCAATTTCAGGATAAAAAAACCTGTTTTTATAAGCTCTTGGATCAGTCGTCCTGCCCCCGAATTGTCCCTTGTTGACAGCCACATTTGTGCCGCGGAAAATGGGTGGGAAAACTGTGGAGCCCACATCAAAGGTGTGGTTTTTAAAGGAAGCAAAATATAAGACATACCCTGGCTTTTCATTCATGGGAACAAGTGGTGAGATGTTCGTGGCTCTTGGTCTTTCCACTTCACCTTGGGTCCGAGTCAGAGCTCTTTTACCTATTTGCCGGGTGATGTTGAGCAAATTTCTAACTCTTCGTCTTGACTTCCTTATTTATAGACTAGGTATAATGAAAGTACCTACTTAATTCACTTGCCAAGAGAATGAGCTGGACAGTCATGTGAGCAGTTTTGCTGGCTCCTGGGCATACATGAGCACTCTAAACTCACAGCTCTTGCGATGATCATGGCTTCATCCCCAGGCCCTCGGTGTTGGGACCAAAGAGTCCTCTCAGGATTAGAGTCCTCTCTCGGGTTGGGCTCCATCCTAGCTGAGTGCTTTCCAGTTTCCCTCTCTTTCTTTAGCACATTTAGCTCCTCAGCTGCAGCTAGTCAGGGGTCCACATTCCAAGGGCCAGGCTCTGTCTTTCTGCCACACAAACACACACACACGCACACGCACGTGCCATCCAGGCAGTGTTCATTTTTATTGCAAAGGCTGCTGGGCGGTGGACTTTTGAACACTGGGAAATATCAGTGGTGAAATCTTCAAACTTGGTTTGAAGTCAGGCCTTAGCTCCTTGTGAAGAGGATATTTAGCCATGGTGATTGGTTGACAGATGCTTACAATTTGTCCATTTAAGGAGCATAAATTACCTATATTTAAAAATGAACATTTCTCTCTCTCGCTCTATTTTTCTCTCTCGTCAGAGCCATTCTAGGCATGCGTTGCATGCAGAGTTCTCTGCGGATTCTGTGTAATAGTTCTTATTAAAAAGCTCCACACTGTCAGGTGAGCAGAGGAGCCTACAGCAGTCAGTCCACTCAAAGAGAAGAGGGGAAGATAAGCACCGCTCTCGCTTGGGAAAGTGCCAGTGAACACTGGATGGATGGTCGAGGGTATCAGGAAGCCTGTGAAAGACGGGGGGCAGTATTTGGTTGTATTCTGGACATCTGGGAATCTCTTTTTTTTTTTCTGTCTTATTTTAGGTGTTTTTTCCCTAACTCTAATTTTGAGATAGACTTAGAGACTAGCTGCAAGAAGAGTATAAAGGATTTCCATCTTCCTTTCACCCAATTCCACAAATATTAACATTTTATCACATTTATCATACTCTCCCTATATAAAGTTTACAGACACAATTCTCCTTTGTCCCATAAATACTTTATTGTTTCCTAAGAGGCAAGGACATTCCCTTATATAACCAGAGTACAATAGTCAAAATCAGGAATGTAGCGCTTGGCTCAGGACTTGATCCAGAATCCCATGTTGAATTTGAATTAATTGTCATGTCTCTTTAATCTCCTTTAATCTGGGCCACTTTCTCAGTCTTTGTCTTTTGGGACCTTGGCATTTTTGAAGAATGTCCCTCAGTTTGTTTTGGATGATATTTCCCTTCCTTCGGTGCCTTCTATCAGGAAACATATGTTCATTTGACCCATTCTTGGTGGTGTTAACATTGGTCCCTTAGTTGAGGTTTCTGCAAGATTTCTCAACGATAAAGTTACATTTTCTTGTAGTGGAGAAATACTTGGAGATTGTTAATTGTTTCCATGATGGTAGCCAAATGATGGTAATTTTAAAAAAGTATTTGTATCGGGCATGCCTATTATGGTTAGAAAATTACACAAAGGAGAAGAATAAAATCTATTCAAGGACAAAGGCTTACTTTGGTGAATTTCTTTTTCTTCCGGTCATTTTCTTAGCATAATTGGCTGTATAGTTGTAATCATACCATCTACATTTTAAATTCTGTTTTAAAAAACTTAACATTAAAACAAATATCTTTTCACTGTACAATCTTTGAAAACATCACTTAAATGCCTGTTTCATCCTGTCAAGTGGTTTACTCTAAGAAAAGTTTCCCCCAATATTGGATATTTAAGTTGTTTACAATTTCTGACTCTTGAGTAGGAATGAATGAGTCATATATGTGTCAGAATCTCTGTGAATTTCCTTGGGACACATTCCCAAAAGTGGAATTACCACGTGGAGGAGCAGAAATGCTTTTAAGGTACTTGATTAATTGTGCCAAATAGCTTTTCAAAAGAATTGTACTGGCTTAAGTCTTTGCCAACACTATATGACAGTCGGGTGTCATATTTTAAGAGATTCACTAATGGTGTTTCTCAACTTTTTTTTAAAACCATGATCCAAAAATCAAGGTTTGTGTTGAGATTAATTTCCTGTATTTTGAATTATGAAAGCATAGATATTTATTTCCCAAAGTAAATTATAGTGTAATATTATAGGCACGTTACTCCCTTCAGGCTCTGCCACCCCACTCCTAGCCTTGGGATAGCTCTGGGAACTGGGAGCATGGGTGTGTCTGGGGCAGACCATTCAGGATATTGAGGGGCTTAGGGGCACATGAGGAATTGGGGAATTTCACCTACAGAATCCTAAGAGGGAATGTGTTTGCTGTCTTCAGAGTGTGGTAGGCTGGCAGAATGGCTTGGGAGGGGGAGGGATTTGTACTTTCTAATGACTGGAGCCATCCAAGATGAAATGGTAGGACATGGACTTCTGTGCATTAACATATTTAGTTTCTGCAACCTTCCAGACTCCAGTGTGCTGAGCAGCCTCAGGAGATTTTGAGTACTTGGCTCTGGAGGCTGGAGACGGCATGGAGGAATGTTTGAAGGAGTCTTCTCTCTGGAAACCAACCAACCCAGCTTAACTCTGAGGGATGTCCTGGCCTGTTGGTCTCCTTACTATTAATAGTAAAGGGCTGAGGTTGTGGGGAACCTGAAGAGTTATTAGTTTTTCTTTCATTTGTGGGTAGCCATCACCAGCTGACCAAGATATTTGGGATGGGAATAGGCACAGTGAAACTCGAGTAATTAGGAGGAACACAATAAATCAAACCCTTGGTAGTCTGTCTCTTTCCTTGTAGCAGTTGATCTAAAGTATAATGCATGATTTGATGCTTTAGATGCTTTGAAATATCCCAACTGGAGTAATTGTTAATGTTTCTTTCTAGTTAAAGCTTTTGTTTTAGTAGGCACTTCAAATCTATTTGCATGTGTGCCAGAAAACCCAGAATGATAGTGCCTCAAAGAAATTCTTTATTCCACTCACATAGAAGTCTGGAAAGGGGTGTTCCATGGCCAGTACATTCCTCTGTGGTATTAGAGTCCCAGGTGCTTTCTATTTTGATAACTCTACATCTTTAGCAAATCCTTCCACCTCATTGTCTCAAGGTGGCTGCTTGAGTTCCAGCCATCTTTCTAGATTCTAGGGAGCAGAAAGGAGGAAGGGACTAAGAAAATTTGTAGACTCTCTATTAGGGACACTTCCTAAAAGTTGCTGCATAACACTTCGGTTTACATTCCAGGGACTGGAATTTAGCCACAGGGCCACACTTGATGCAGGGAAGACTGAAAGGTTTGACTTTTAATGTGGGTGGCCACATGCCCAAGGCAACTCAGCAGTTTCTTCATGAGGTGTAATTACCTCACTGTACTTCTCTGGTAGTGGTCACTAGACGAGGTTTGCAGAATATCATAATTGTAAAGGACTTTGGAAATCACTTTCAACCCCTTCATTTTACAGAGAAAGACAGAGAGAAGGAGGCATGGCTTATCCAAAGTCACACAGCCAGTAAATATCAAAACCAGTACAAAACTTGGGTGTCTGACTCTTTCTACCAAACCTCTAGCTCTCAAATACTCAGCCAGCTGGGGTTCTCTGACCTGGGGTTCAGGTCATCTGTTTTTAACCTTATTCCTGGATCCCTTTACCACCAGCTTCCTAAGAGTCTAGACTTAGATTCTGACATTTCAAAACTATTTTGAGTAAGATGTGGGCTACACTAAATTAAACCAGTTTTTTCACAGCTCCAAACATAAGAAGGCTATCTTTTTTTCAGGTGACAGAGCAAAAAGAAGGTCAAGTCCCACCTCCACCTTTTTTGCTAAATGTTAAACTTCTGTCCTCAACTCTTCTTCCTTTAGCAAGTCACTTTTACATAATTGAATACCTCTGGCTTCATGATCTGCATTGAATAGTGAATCTATAACAACAGACAGCATCCTGGGCTATAGAGAATGTGAGGGTGCTGGCACATACCCCAGAGATCCGGAGCTTTTTAAAGCTGAGAGTGTAATGTGGCAAGGACTGATCTCCTGTTATTTTCCAGAGTTGCGTGACTCTCTGTCTAGCCTGGTGGTGATGGTGGGTGAGGTTAAGTGAAGAGAAAGGAAGTTGTGAATGCGGTGTGTTAGAATGAGAGGAGGCAGAAGGGAGCCCAGACCCTGCACACACCTCTGATGAACCGCAGATCTGGGCTGACAGCCCCAGGGTCTTGAGAAGGGTGGCCAATAGCAGGTGTTCTGGGCTTGCAGGAAGTAGACAGTTGGTGTAAATCCCTGCTGGGAACCTCCTTGACCATTCTGAAAGATTTTGGCTTATCCTGGCTGATTTGATTTCCCCCAACTGTGGGAAGGAGGTGCTTCTGGGAAGGGTCCACTTGGGGTGCTGTGAGTCTAGGGAGCTTGTGGGATAGAGGTAAGCCACTACCTCTGGCCAGGACCTGGGAGGCCCAAACTCTGTGATTTGATCTACTGTGTGACCTTGGTAAGTAAGTTAACCTCTCTGAGCTTCAGTTTCTTCATCTGTAGGACTAGGCTAGTGCCCACTTGTCCCAGAGGGGCAGATGGGCACAAAACCGGGAAGCACCATCCTCCGTGTGCTGTGTGGCCTGTGGGTCTGGTTCACTGTGCAGACGGGTGGTTATTCTAGGTGCGGACGCAAGATTTGTGTACGTGCACATTTCTTCCTGCTTGGACATGCTGTCCTGCCTGATTGCAGGCAGGGCCCTGGAGAGGAAAAGGTGGTGCTGGGTCTCCTGTTGTCCTTGCTCTGTCTGTGATTTGTCGCACTAATAGCACTAATACAGATAATTATGATGCTTATGTGCTGTGTGCCAAGCATAACGTTAGGTTCTCCATGTAGTTTAAACCCCTTGTTTGATCCTCAGCCAACACTTCAAGGCAGGTGTCAGTATTATCTTCTCGTTATAGGTAGGGAGATGACACTAATAACCCCTCATGTCATCCTGCTGTAAATGACGGTGCCTGGATTTGAGCCCAGGTTTGTCTGACTCCAGACGCAGTGCTCTTCCCATGTGTCTGTGGGGTGGTGAGACCGCAGCAGGAGGAGAGTGAGCTTCTCGGCTGGAGGCCCCTGTGTCCAGCAGGCCCTGAAACAGGCATACGCCTGTTTGGCAGGTGAGGGGAGAAGCCAGCGTCCTTGACCCCAATGCCTCCAGCTGCAGTAGAGGGTGGGGGTGAGGGCCTCTGTGTCGGGCACCCTGAGTGGCTGCTGGGCTCTGTAGGGTGCCTTATACTCTGATGAGGGGAGGGGCTCGAGTGGAGGGGGCTGCTTCTCTGATGCTGGGGCCTGGTGTTCTCAGAGGGGTGTTGTGCTGTGACAGGGCTTGGGGGGTTTAGGGACCAGTACTCTGATGGGGGGCACTGGCTCTGTGATGCAAGCGGGACCTGGTTTTGGGGCCCGTGTTTCCCAGCAGTAGAAGAAGAGAATGTCCTTCCCAGGTGTGTTCTGCCCTGCACCCAGGGGAAGATTTATGGGTCTCAGCCCAGTCGGTGGGGTAGTTCA
Source organism: Odocoileus virginianus (assembly GCF_023699985.2). Lineage (NCBI taxonomy): Eukaryota > Metazoa > Chordata > Mammalia > Artiodactyla > Cervidae > Odocoileus > Odocoileus virginianus. The sequence goes on from NC_069677.1 coordinate 10,032,909, forward strand.
TCCCTGATGGAAATACTGTGAAGGCTGGGGCTGGCGAGCAGAAAGAAAGCAATTATTGGGGGAAAGTCAGAAGGAGTTTGCACAGGCAACAGAAGGGGATTTTTTTCTCTTCTTCCTCCAAAGTGAAAGACTTAGGACGTAAAGAGCCTGCCTGCCTGCCAAACCCAGGAACAGCTCCATGGCTGGCTCGGAAGGTGGCTGGCTTCCTTCTCACACATTGCCCTGTCCCCCACCCCCCTCCGAGGGCTTGACAAAACAGTTTGTGCATCATTAACATTATTATTGTTGCTGTAGTTATTGTTATCAAGGTTTGTGGGTTGTGACTTATGGAGTCTGCAGGAAGGCTCTTGGCAAGGCTATCCAGGGCTCACAGGAGCTGCATATTTAGGGAGGGAAGGAGTATGCATGCTGGAAAGGTTAAGGTAGACTGAAGCGGAAGAGAAAGGAGAATGCTAAGTGGCTGGAGGAGAGTCCCCTTCGGTTTAGAGGAGGGAGGAAAGGGCCATGCTCCCTCCTGTCCCTGTGGTTGCTTGCTAAGGTGAGGGTCTGTCTGAGGCCATATAAGGGGCCTCTTACCCTCTTCTCAGAGATATTAAAGCAAGCATCTTAGCTCTTTGCACACCAAGTCCCCTGATTTCCCCTGGATCTACCTATCCCAACTGTTTTCCTCTGTTCCCTATATTTCAGATCCTCTCCTGGCAAATCCTGCCTGTCCTGTGCCCACAAACGTCCACGCGGCTCCCCACCTTCAGTGGAGACAGCCCGCCCTCCTCCCCACCCTGCAGCCGCCTGTGCCCCTCCTGCATGGGTGCGTCTGCAGCCTGCATCCCCCTGCACTTGGCCTGGCCTTTGCCTGTGTGTCTCCTCCCTGGTCTGCGTTGATGTGGCACTTCCTGCCTTCTTCCTGACCTTTCTCCTGGTCCTCCTCCTCTTCCTCCTCCTTACCTCTCCCTCTGGACCCTGACCTCTGAGACTTCACTGAGTCTCACTCTCCAGTCTGGAGGATACCTCGGTGGGGTGTCTTGTCCACATATCTGTGCCTAAGCTTATTATCACCTTCCTCAACAGAGACAAAAGCTTCCTCTACTTTTCCATTCTTGCAATTTTGGTTCTTGTTCCATTTCTGAGCACAGAATCTTTGGGTCATTTTAGCTTCTGCTCTTCCTCCCTTGCTTGCAGATGAATAGTCACTGAGTTCTGTTGTTTTTCTCTCGAGCCTCTTGGATTGAACCATTTCTCTTTACTTGGGCGGCCACCCGGGGAGTCCCTTCACCTCCAGCCTGTCCAGTTTGAGATCACAGCCAGATGGGCCTTTCGAGCCAGGCTTTCAAGTTCCTCCCACCCCACCCACCCTACCACTCTCCAGCCCAGACCCTCCCTGACTGCCCTGGGTCTGTCTGGCTTCTGTGGTCCCTCTGGGTCTCCCAGGAGCTGTCACAGACTCACCTCGGGCTTCTGTGGTCCCTCTGGGTCTCCCAGGAGCTGTCACAGACTCACCTCGTAACGTGCTCCCAGCAGAGGACCTCTGCAAAGATCAAGAGTATGGCAGTCGTGTGTGTGTCATGTTTATTGTGTTGGACAAACACTTCCTAAGGGCTTTCAAGGGGCAGGTGCTCCTAGTTTAGGGAGTGGAGTAGGGATGGGGCAAGATGAGGAGGAGATGGACCCTCCATAAAGAGTTCTTAACCAGGCTGGCCACAGACAGTGCTGCGTTTAAGCCCCAGCCTCAGTGTATTTCTGGTAGACCTGAAGCTCTCTGCTGCGTGAGGGTGAACTCTGGGGCAGAGGTTTGGTGGTTTGTGTTCTCTGAGAGTAGCTGGTTAGAATGTAACCGTTAGATGACCTGAGGGATTCACTGGGCTTTCTAGGAAGGAAGCTGTGGATAAGCTTTGAGACTTGGTGCTCTTGTGGTTTTTGCTGTCGCTTGGCTCAGCTGAACGCTGCTGTGCTGCCTGGGCAGGTGGGCACAGGGCCCACCCTCTCTTCCCCTTTCCTGACCCCCTAGTCCAGAAATTCAGGTGCCTCTCAGGAGGACTGATCTGCGGGTCAGAGTCCTGAGGCACTGGGCAAGGGCAGTTGTTTCTATTGACTACCCAGGTTATTTGAGGATTAAAAACAGCAGCATCAACATGTTTTTCTAACAAATTCTTTTCTTTTTTTCCTTTAACCATGTGCATTTTGTTGTGGACCTTTCTGGAATAACATGTAATAATAAGGTGGACTGGACTTATTGGTGCACTCTCAAGGTTGCTGTATGAAGGCAGGGGGTCCTCAGGCTCTGTGCACATCCTGCCAGGGCAGAATAAAGGAAAAATCATTCCTGGACAACTCCTTCTGATGGTTTTACTCTGTGGAGAAGGTTAAGTTGCATCCAATGGCAGATTATATTTAGAAACACTGTAATATGGCCACATTTCTGTCTTCTACTCTGCGGAGATGGAAATTTATATTATATATTACAGTAACTGATACTGTTAGAGTGCTGTATGATTTATAAGGCATATTCGATAAGTTACCCCCTTTCATCCTCACAGCTGTCCCACGAGGGGAGGTATCATTATCTCCACATCAGATGTGAAGCACTAAGTCTGTGGAAGGTTGAGTGATGTTGCCTGGGCATCTTAGCTACTGAGTGAAGCTCAGACTCAGTGCAAGACTTCTGACTACAAAGAGGCAGTGGCCTAAGAGGACCTGGGGTCATATAGAGAAACGGGGGTTCAGATGCTGGTCCTGCTTCTTATTAGCTATGCAACTTTGGTCAAACTAACTGATCTATAAGATCACACATATTGGATAATCTGTAGTTGCCTCTTCATACCACATTCCTCCATAACCCTCGTGGGGGGATTAGGTTAGCAACATTATGGAAAAGGGAAGGGAAGCTGCTAAGGGGTAGGGGTTGAGAGGAGATGGGTGATTTCAAGGTTCAGTTTGTCTGTACTTCTTCCCACCTCTGCCTGGTGTCTCCTGGCAGAGCATTTCTTATTCCGTCTCTCCAGGTGTTAACTGTGGTATTCTTTGCTGGCTATGCAAGGGGCTGTTGGCCAGCTATGTGGGCTGGGTGAGGGGCTCTGCTGGGTCACAGCTTTGTTCAGACGTTTAACAGCTCCCCTTCCTGCTCCTGCTTTCAGCCCACCTCTCATGCCTGCAGCAATGCCTGGTATTTCCAGGGCCCAAGGTGTTCAGGGTTTTCTGTGGGAGAATTGGCTTGTTTCTTGTTGGCTGGTCTCCTGAGACCATTGGCTCAGTGGGGAAAGTGAGAAACCCCTCACCCACCCATTCATTCCCATCCTGAATGGGATCACGTTAAGAGGTGATCATACTTCTCTGTGGATTTGGGGCTTTGGTGCTTCTAGGCGGGATGGAGTTTTCACATTGCTCCACAGTGTAACATTTGAGGGCAGGGTAGGGTACAGACCTTGACCTCCCAGAGAAGTCTTGATTGAAAGGGTGGCAGGAACGTCCATGCAGCATGCTTATGCACCCATGCAGTCCATATGGCCTCATAAAAAAAGTGCATGAAGAGGAAGGGTGAGCTGGTGACTGGGAGTGGGCTGAAAGAGTCCCTGTGGGAGGGGGGTACTATTTGGAGAGTATGTGCATGAGTGCTAAGTTGTTTCAGTTGTGTCCCACTCTTTGTGACCTTATGGACTGTGGTGCTCCAGGCTCCTCTGCCCATAGGATTCTCCAGGCAAGAATACTGGAGTGGGTTGCCAAGTCCTCCTCCAGGGGATCTTCCCAACCCAGGGATGGAACCCAGGTCTCCTGCATTGGCAGGTGTCTTCTTTACCACTAGCGCTGCCTGGGATTTGGAGAGGGGGTGAGGCAAAAGGCAGGTCTCGGGTTGAGAGGAGGGGCGTACCTTATCCCTCCCCAGCCAGTCGTGTCTAGGGGCAGCACATCTGGGGGTGCTTCTTGTCCTCGGGCCCACTGGGACTCGGGACTCATGGTCCTTGGCTCCTTGATCCCCAGGTGGTCCTGCCGATGTGGCTGTCTTCTGCAAAGTTCTCCTCACTCATCGACAGAATCTCTGACCCCAAGGACTTGAAAAAACTTCTCAGGACGCGGAATAATGTACTGGTGCTTTACTCCAAATCTGGTGAGTACCTTTCCTGGCCTTGGGGCCGTGGTCAGGGATGCAGTGGGATGGAAAGGAAGGAGCCGGGGCAGAGGTGGGAGGCAGAGACCCCAGAACTAAAAACTGCCCACTGAGGGTCCTGACAAAGGGGCATTAGTGCTGCTGCTTTGGATCCCTAAGAGGTTGTTTTAGTTCCCTTTTACCAGGGTTCCTTAGGAAAAGCCCTCTGGAGTTCCTCAGTGCCTCAGGAGGGAGAGGACATGTGAGTGAAGGAGGCCAGAGGACAGTGACCACCAGGGATGTACTCTCTGGCTGCTGGACAGCAGGCCAGCACCGCCAGGGCCATGCTTCACCGGAGCTGTGGATTAATTGACTGACTGGGCCAGCCTGTCTCCAGCTGAATTGGCCCAGGCTTGGGGGCACACACCCAGGCTGGCAATCCTGGCCTTGCCTGGCCCCAGTCTGTCTCGCTCTAGGGTCAGAGCAAGAGACTGAGTTTGGAGTGGGCTCCATGCTCAGTGTGGTGTGGGAATAGCGGTTGCTTCTTCTGACCTTGAGGCTGGAGAGGGCATCACAGACGGAGAGGTTTGCTCAGCTCTTGGCTGCGACTTCGACCATCTGACTTGATGCGGTTCCAGCAGAGTTAAGTGTTCTTGCTGCCCTCAAGGATGCCAAGTTTCTTGTGCCCCAGAGAAGCAGTAGCCAGTAGGCATGGCCAGTTCCAGCACAGCTCTCCCAGCAGCTCATCCTCAACACCCAGCCTGGGGCGGGGGCAGGAAGGTGGTGCTGATGGATCTTCTGGACGCATGTCCCTCCTGAGGCCTGCGTCCTCCACACACCCAGCACATGCTGGTCCTTGCCCTTCTGAGGGCCTGGCACACACTCCCAGGGGTTGTTTTTCTGTTGGGAATGGGGGAAACTGAGGTGGGAGACAGTAAGAGTCACTCCTGAGGCCTGGGCTCCAAGACCCTGAACAAGTGTGTCTCAACATCCTTGGGTGCCCCTGGAGCTGGGGGATCATCAGCCCCACCCAGGAACACGTGGGTGTTCACTTTTTTCACTGACTTCCCCGGGCACACTGCTTCACATAAGCTCACCTACTTAGGAGGGCTCTGCAAGGAACTTCTGAGACACACTCTGATTTGCTGCCTTTCCGTGAGGGAGGCAGTGCAGGTTGTCAGGTGATGTCCAGTTTATGAACGAGGAAATTGGAGCTGCCTGGCCTGAGGTCCACCAGGCGGTGGACGCTAGGGCGGGTCCCTCTGTCCCCTTTGCCTGGCCTCCTCTGCTGGAGGCAGGAAGAATGTGCAAAATCTGCAGTGACGGGAGGCTCAGCCACCAGGAAAGGATGCAGAAAGTAGCTAGTGGGAAGGTGAGGTGTCTAGCCCAGGGCTTGAGGGGCTGGGAGCGCTCTTGTTTTCTCTTCTGCCCTGGCCCAACCTCTGTCCCTGCCTCTTGGCAGTGGGGCTCTCAGCAGCCCCGTGCACCTGGCTCCTCCCTGGTTTGGATCTCTGGCCCTGGACCCCGGTGGTGACTTTACCTTCCTGCCTCCTGCCCAGGCCTGTCCTGACGCTGGGGACCTCCCATGGCTTTAGGAGCAATGTGGTAACCGGCTTCTCTCCCCTCCTCATCCCAACCAGTGCCTCCCTTTCCATGGCTGAAAGGCAGGCTCAGGGAGGGGGCTTCATGTGCTCTACTCAAGTTTCCCTCCCCTGCCTCCTGATCCCAGTCTGAAGGGTGAGGGCGACCTTTCCAACCTCGGCCTCCCCCCCTTGGCCTGGGGGTTCCAGGGAGGGCCTCTGCGGGTGGCTCTGTGCAGGGCTCTTGAAGGATGTTTTCTGTTCACTGCATAAAAGGCTCAGCAGGCTTTGTGTTCACAAACAGCTTCCATTATCCACACTAGAAAAGGAGATCTGAGGAGGCAAATAATTCAGATATCATTTCTGCTTGGCTTTAGAACATATCATGCAGTTTCTGGCGGGTGAGGGCGGCAGCCTGCTGTCCCCACAGTGTCTGCATGGGGGCCCTTTCCAGGGAGCTAGCTGACAGGGACAATGCGGGAACGCGACAGCCCGGCCACAGCCGCCATTCAGTGGAGCACCAAGGGCTGGGGGCGTGGCGATCCTGGCCACAGGGGCTCCATGTCTAAGAGCCTGCCCTCCTACTGTACTTTCCAGGGGCTCTGCCCCAACACCTCTTCCTTTCTCATGTTCACGCCGCCTGGCCCTGAGGCATAGTCCATGGTCCTGCAGCTGACACCCCCTCCCCGGGATACTGCCTGGCTGGGGAAGCAGGCTGTGAGTGACTTGGGTACATTTAGCGTCGGTCCATCAGACCAGAGTCACAGGTAAGCCTCATTTAATCACTCAGCTGTGTGGAGCCCCTCGGTGAGTGTGTGACACGCAGGTGAAGCGAGGGTCTGGTCCCAGCCCTTGTCAGTTCCCAGGTTGGGCACCAGGACAGGCAAGCGTGGAACCCGCAGACTCATCGCCTGCTTGGTTATAGAATTGTAATTGTTCAGTTATAGAATTTTCAAAATGTGCCCCAGAAAGGTCATGAGTCAGAGATTCTACAGGGAGTTGAGGATCTAACAGAGAGACTTGGCAGAGTGAGGTATGAGGCGTGGCTTGAAGGAGGGGTGACGGGTTCTGTGTCTGAGGGTGGTGGGAGCAGGGCTTTCTGAGAAGAGCTGGCTGGTCCTCAGTTAGAACCATTGCCCACAGGGATGCATTGTTGCTGGTGCTCAGAACCTCGCCTCTAGGACTGGCCTCTGTCCTTCCTTACCCGAGGCAAGATGGCAGGGGTGGGGCAGTGTTGCTTGGGCACAGATGTTTATTTATTTATTTATTTTACAGAAGCTGCAGCTGAAAGTCACCTCAAGTTATTGTCTACTGTAGCCCAGGCAGTGAAAGGACAAGGCACCATCTGCTGGGTGGACTGTGGGTATGATCCTGGGGACGTGGGATATGGTGGCTGGAGGGCGAGGGGTGGGCTCTGGTGGGTGGAGTGGGAAGTGTTCCTGATTGACATTCTGGGAGAGGAGGTATGATGGAGAGATAACTGCTGAAGAACACCCCCCTCCCCCCGCAACCCCCCAGTGATGCTGCAGACCACTATGGGCTGGAGAAGGGTAGGTGTGGCTCCCCCTCCTGTCTTTACCCACCCCTCTTCTTCCCTTTTACATAGTACTTTTACTTGTTACTCTGTTGTCCTGCACTTGATTTTTGTCTTCTCAGAGGGTGCAGAAGGAGCCTCGATGCCCGAAGAGGCAAGATTATTTTCAGGGCCACTTGGTGGGCTTGTTTATGGGGGGAGTCTGCATTGAGAACCATGTGCTTTACCCACAGCCCAGGCCCTTCACGGTGGTCTCCAGGGCCCACAGTGCACAACTGGGGAATCAGCTGGCAGACCTGTCTGTTGCCCTGGCTTCCAAGGTGGCTCTGTCACACGGGTCAGCCCTGGACAGGTGGCTGAGTCCTTCCAGCTCTTTTCCTCTGGCCTGTGTCCCCACCCCAACATGTCCTGATGACAAGGCTGGGAGCTGCTTCTCCTCCTGCTGCCTCTGCCGCCTCCCAGAGACTATGTCAGTGTCATGATGGCAGAATCACACGCCAGCCCACAGGAGGCTCCTTCTGAGTGCGGCAAAAGGGGGCGCTTTAAACTCCTCAGATCCTTCTGAGCTTGGGAGTTTTAAGTCCGTGGTGTTCTCGGCTTCCCTTCCTTCTCTTCATTAGGAATAATTGCCACATCTCTCCACATTCAGCACTTTTGCTGCTGGGATTTATATACACACACCTCTTGTCACATAATTAGTTCCCAATTGGGCATAGATTGGCAAAAACAGAGCAAAGACACATAGACAGTGAAACATACGGAAAAGGTCAGGAAGAGTAGGTTTGTTCTTTGCACGTTTGTTGAGCACTGTCTGCCTGCAAGGCACTGCACCGCACTGGGTGGACACCAGCATTTATATGTCCTTCTGATAGAGGGTAGGAGGTGTTCCCAGGGCCACTGGGTCCTCACCTGGACTTGGGGTTTATTGGGAACGTGAGTTTGGGAAGAGCAGGGGAGAGGAGCATAGGTAGCACTACAGTTTTGTTAGTATGGGGACGAGGTGGGGCTCTCCTGGGAAAGTGGCAGTTCTTTTCTTCCACAGCCCATAAGGGTCTTTGTACCCTTTAATATCTCTGTCCTTGCCTGAGTGACAAACCCTTTACTACTCTGTGGTAAAGCAGGACTGTCACCTCCAGACCCACGTGAGCTGTTAGGGGCTCCACTCCAGTGCAGTCTTCTCCCTCTTCAACCTAAGTTCTCAGTGGCTGTTTGGCAAATAAACCTCTGGGACACAACTGTTTTATAAGTTGGTAGCCTCAAGCGGGTCCTGCCTGTCACTGGAGAGAATTGAGGGAGAGGCATATTTTGACAGCGCACTGAATGAAGCCAGAAGTCTTTGTCAAGCAGTGTTTGCTGCACTGTGTGTGCGTGCGTGCGTGTGTGCGCTCACGTGCGTGCGCGTGCGTGTGTGTGTGCACGCACGCCTGTCTGGTCTTCGTCAAGCAGTGTTTGCTGCACTGTGTGTGCGCTTGCGTGTGCGTGCATGTGTGTGTGTGCGTGTGTGTGTGCACGCATGCGCCTGTCTGGTCTTCGTCAAGCAGTGTTTGCTGCACTGTGTGTGCGTGCGTGTGCGTGCATGTGTGTGTGTGTGTGTGTGTGCACGCATGCGCCTGTCTGGTCTTCGTCAAGCAGTGTTTGCTGCAAGCAGTGTTTGCTGCACTGTGTGTGTGCGTGTGTGCGTGTGCGTGCATGTGTGTGTGTGCGTGTGTGTGTGCACGCGTGCCTGTCTGGTCTTCGTCAAGCAGTGTTTGCTGCACTGTGTGTGTGCGTTGCGTGTGCGTGTGTGTGCATGTGTGTGTGTGCGTGTGTGTGTGCACGCGCGCCTGTCTGGTCTTCGTCAAGCAGTGTTTGCTGCACAGTGTGTGTGTGTGTGTGTGTGCGCGCACGCACACCTGTCTGGCCTACACCTCCCGATTGATTCAAACACCAGTTTAATGGAGCAGACAGCTCACTAAACAGTTGATGAGATTTCAGTTGTTGGTTACTTCTAGTTCAGAGTGGGTCTGGAAGTGTTCTAGTCTCCCATGTGTGTCTCTGTCTCCTGTATTTTACCAGGACTGCTCTGTGTGACTGGCAAAGTGATAGAGCCCGTTAGAGGGGATAGGGTGCTCTGGAATATCCATACCAAGCCAATGGAGCCTCATCACAGGGAGTTCTTCCCAGGCATGTAGGTGGCGGAAGTGGGCAGAAGAGCTTGGTTTAGCTGCCCCGTCCACCTGGGTTCATTCACTTGAACACTTACTCTGTGCTTTGAGGCACAGACCTGGCTAATAGTGTCCCTGAGGATTGCAGTATGCAAGGAGGCAGCAGACATCTAGCCAGGTGATTACAGTCACTTCATTCACTCTGCCTAGAAAGGTTGAAGAAAACTTCACAGAGGAGGTTGAGTTCAGACTTGGGGCAAGCCTTCAGAGGACCAGGTCTTTCAAGTGCCCTGGCCTTCCCTGCAGGCAGCTCCCTGTGGTGTGGCCCCTCGGTTGTCTGGCCGATGGGTCTGGAGGTGACAGTCCTGCTTTGCTCCCTGGACAGGCAGGACTGTATGGGGCTGGGCTTAGTGTGTAAAGACAGACTAAGAAGAAGAGAACTGGGGGCTCATTTGGAGACATAATGTCTGGAATCAATAAAAAGTGCCGCTGGGAGAGAGAATCCTTTGACTTGATGCTCTAAGATGAAGATCTAGGGGGCAACTTATGACTTTAAAGAGGTAACCTGAAGACAAAGGGTTGACTCTTCACATAATTGCTGTTCAACTCATGCCTCTAAGAGGAGGCATAAGCTGAAATATTAAATAGCTTTTAAAAGTTTAGATAAGTAGGTGGATTATGGAGCTATAATGGATGATGTTGGAAGCCAGAATATCAGGTAGGATACAACTAAATCTTCCCCAGAACAACCACAGGGATACTGGGAGCTCTGGTCCTTGCGGGCCACCCTGGGTGGTAGGGCACAGATCACCATTACACAGGGAGATCCCCATGGATGTGAGCTGGACAACACCTTCTGCTCAGCCGCTCCTGCTCAGAGATTTCTGAACGTGCCCCATAAATCATTAGGGGAACCCAGTGTGTTCTCTCTAGGCCCTGTGATGACAGCACTCAACTGTGTTCATGAGTCTGAATGAGATGCCCCTGGGGTGGGCAGATGGAAGGGCAAAAATGCTCCGGCAGGTGCTCTCCACTGCTCTGCAGGGGTGTGAGCAGGGGACCACAGGTCCGGCTGCCCTTGCCTGGGCCCTGCTGTGTGTGGTTCCCCAGCTCTGCGTCCCGCCCTGCCAGTGAAGGGATGGAGGCAGAATGGGGATGCTGGGACTTGGGGTGGGATGACAGCCCCTCTGCTTTCCTCCCTTAGAAGGCAGGTGAGGGGCCAGGGGGCATCCGGGGGAGAGAAGACAGTGCTCCAGCATGGGAAGTCTGTAGAGTGTGTGCAGTGATGACACAGCCCTTGGCTGAAGGGTCAGCTCAGCTGCTTACTAGCCTGGTGACCCTGGCCAGGTCACTTACCCTGAATCTGTTTACTCATCTGTAAAATGGGACAATAATATATACTCTGCTTTCTTTCTGGGTCCATGGTGAGGATCAGGTAAATGAAAGTTCTTTGTAGAATAGAATTTAAATCTGAGATCCCATTCTGCTCTTTTATTTTTCACCTGGGCCAGTTAGGGCATGCCAAGAAACTGGAGGGAGGAAGATGATGTATTTGTCTTCAGGAGTTTTTCCTTGGGTGAGGACCCCTTGGTCATTGTGAGGATGCCCCTGAAGAGAGATGAGTCAGCCGCAGCGCACAGGCTGTTCTGTTTGGACCCTTACGAACTATGGGGTGCTGTGAAATTTGTAGGGCTGCAGGTTGGGAGGCCTGGCTTTGAGTCTAGGCTCTGACAGCAAATAGCTGTGTGACCTTTGGCAAGTCACTGCCCGTCTCTGGGCTTCAGTCTACTCTTGTGTAAAACATGGAGTTGAGTCTTCCAAGTTGCTCTCATCCCTGCATAGCCTGGTTGAGAACATTCTGGAAGCTACCAGGCTCTTATGTGTGTACACATATGTGCCGGTATGTATGCACATGAAGGCCTGTGTATTCATGTAAGTGTGTGGGAGGGTGTGTCTTCTGGTCTTCGTGTCTCTCCCCACCCTCGGTGTCTGCCTCTGACATCCCTCCTGTCCTTCCCTCTCAGCCTCTCTCCTTCTTTGTTCCCTCTCCTTTGATGGTTTCTCTTGCCTCTTCCTTTCTCTGGTCCCTGCCCATTCTTTTGGTCTTTTTCCTTCTCTCTTCTCTATGTGGATATTTCTTCTCTTTTCCTCGCTTTTCTGGCTCTTTCCTCCCTACCCCTGCCTGCACACCGACAGCCACACACACCCTTCTCTGCCGGTTTTCTCAGGCCCGTAACTTGTTGCTCTGAGGTGTCTGTAGGCTTCCTGGCCTCCGTCCAGGGGCCTGTCAGCTCTCCCTTCCCCTCGCTCCACCTCCTGGCTCAGATCTCGGCAGCCACACTCGGGTTGGCTGGTGGTACTTGTTCAGCTCTTAAGTGGGTTGTGTGTGAGGGAGTTGGTATTCCCTGTGTGCTCTGCAGCCTGGCATCGGGCTCGGCCTTGGCCCTGAGTGCTGCTGTCTGGGCGGCGAAGCTGGAGCCAACTGGCAGGACCTGTGCCCGGCGTGCTGATTCCAGGGGCTGATTCTCACTGGGCCGAGGCAGCCTTATGGGGTGCTTGCCGCTTTCTTCTCCCTAGGGTTAAGGTCATTATGTTATGGCATTTTCCTTCTTCCCCGCTCTCATTCTCCCATCTGCTGTCTTTCCCCAGGAGCAGCACTGGCTTCCTAGATCCGAGATTGGGGGCCTGCCAGGGCAGGCATAACATATTTTGAAGCCCATGTTTTCTTCCAGAAATTCTTTGCTCCTTTACATGTAAGCATGCTGAATTACCATGGGATATAAAGTGGGCTTTCAGAAGAGGTTGTCGTGCTTTTGTTGCAGCTTCAGACACCTCGTGGCATGCTGCCATGCTGTCATGAGTGTGTCGTGTGCCCTCCAGAACTGCTGGGCTGGGGAAGCAGGTGGAGGATGGGATGACACACTCCTCTTTCTTGTATCCTCTTTTATGAGCTCTGCTGGGTGATTCATACTCAGTCAGGTGCCTTCTTGAGGTCGTACCCCGGAGGACAGGCAGACTTGGGAGGATCCTGCTGTGGGAGTCCCGTTGTCAGCAGGGCCAATGAGCAGCCCCCCAGGTCCTGGCAAGCTGGAGGCCCAGCTCTTCCAGGGCTGTTCTCTGTCTCCCTGCTTTGTTCTCCAACCCCTTCCTTCCGTGTTGTCCTCCACAGTCACTCTGAAGCTGTTTCTTGCTCACTCGCTCATCTCTCTGTTTCTTCATGTCTCTGAAGGGGGGAACATGTCCCACTTTTCCTCTCCTCCCCACCCTCAGGGTCACAGGTCCATCTGCTAGAATCCTGCCATGTTAGACCCAGCAGATAGGGCCCCTTCTTTGGTAGGGAAACAGACCCCAGGAAGGCTGAGTGGGCCAAGGGCACACAGTGTCCAAGATAGGCTGGGGGCCTTGCCTCTGGTCCTTATAGTCTGCTTTCTGCCTGCTGCTGGAGGCTGCCCAGGGTTTGAGTGGATGTAAGATTGTTGCCTGGCCAAGCGAGGATCTGGTCGTGAGTTAGGAGAGAGATGATGGAGGTTCAGATCTTTTTTGAATTTCCACCATCTGTCCTGGCTTCTGGCTCCTGGTTCGTCCGTCAGGATGCAGGCAGCCTGCCTTGGTGTTTTAGTAATACTTGACCCCGTAGGGGGATGGAAAGCTCTGCCCAGCTTGTGTGACAACTCTGCATTTTGCAGCTGGGGAACCAAGGTCCTGCTGGAGGTCACAGGCTGGCTAGGGGCAGAGGCAGACCTAGACGGCCAGTCACTGCAGCCAGCGGCCACTGCGGGAGGGTTTCCTACTTATGCTGCGACTTCTATAAGTCGAGTAACTGCTTTCCGAGCCTCCAGCACCTTACTTCTCTCTCTTCCTGCTCTCACCCTCTCACCTTTTATCTCTGGTGGGTCTCTTGAATGATCCTCATTGCATGTGCAGATCTAGTAAGCACACAGCACTGTGTACCCACAGCCACTCTCTGCACTGCTGGCCAGCGACCCACAACAAAGTCGAACAAAAACACTGGGGTATGTGTCTGTCTGGGCTGGGGATGGGGAGGGAAGTGTGAAAAGGCCTCAGTGACCTTCCTCCACATTCTCTGTAGAGCAGAGTCCAGGGAGGTGGGGGAGGAGGGGATGTGGCAGGTCGGGGGGTGAGTAACCAGTAACCAGGCAGAGGATGGTGAGGCGCCAGCAGAGAAGGCTGGTTCATGCAGGACAGTCTGGGGAATGACAGGTGAAGACCTCTGCATGGACAGACACTTTCTGTGGTTGTCCCCTCCCTCTCATCCCAGCAAAGCAGCTTATTCCCTGCTGTCTGCCTTTGTCTCCTTCCTGGCTAGAGCATTAGTCATTGGCTAGGGAAGGGCAGGAGCACAATTAACTGCGAAATCTATCAATCCAGATCCTTTTAAGTCCCTGAGCTTGGGTAATTTCTCCCCTTCTTGAACTCTTATGACTTTTATTGTACTGCACAGTTCGTGCATATGCGTATGCACACACGCACACATACACACTCTGAGAGGCAGAATCGTAGGAGGGAGGGGAGCTGATCTGAGAGCGCACTGTCAGGAATTGTCACCTGGCAGGATTCCTGGAGCTCAGTAGGCAGAGCCCAGAGAGCCAGCCATGAACGCCTCATCCCAGCACGACAGCCAGCATCACTCACTCACTCACTCAGGCTATTTATAGAGTGCCTGCTATGTGCCGGCAGCCTTTGTAACCCTGGGGAACCAGCCATGAACAAAACAAAGCCATCGGCTTGGTGGAGCAAACCTTTCTGATGGGAGTGACAGTCAGTGGACGTATTGGGGGAAGGGCAGAGAGCCGGTGGGGAAGGGCGGGCGGCAGTGCCAGATGAGAGGGGCTGAGGCCCTGGGGTCTGAGAACAGAGGTGCTCAGAGAGGTTGGGAAGCCGGCTCCCCACCCGCCACCCTGAGTGCGTGTGGTGTGCGTGTGCACGTGCATGTGTGTGCAGGGGGGTGGGGGAGCAGAGGAGAGGAGAGGGTTGCAGAGTCGGCCTGAGGGATCCTGTGGCCGAGGTGGAGCTACCGTTGCTGGAAGGTCATGGGGTCATAGGCTGGCTGCGGGCGGGGCTGGACATGCCTGTGAGGAACCTCCATGCTGCCCCCACCCCAGCTCCACCCAGCCCAGCCAGCTGCTTTGGGACGTTGCTCCTAAGCCTGGCCTGGGTTCCCCGGGACAGCGAGGCTTTCTCTCACGGAGTAGGTTTTTTCTGCACAGCCGGCCGGGGCTGGGGTTGCAAAGACTAGGCCCCATCTCTCTCTCTGCTTCGTAAAATCACAGGAAGAGGCTGCCAGCCAGGCTCTACAGAGGAGAGCGCTGATGTGAGGCTGCCTTGCAGTCTGGGTGCACCTGCTGGAGGCCAGCATAAGGCAGGGGGGCTGCGGGAACCTGGACCTGGTTTCTGCCGCAGCTGCTATTTGTTGTCATGTTTGAGTGGACAGTAGGTGGTCCCAGAAATCGTTGGCATGAAGCAGAGCAAAGCCGGACAGGGAAAGTGCCAAGGGAATGGTTGTAAACATCCCAGTTGAGCCCTCCCGTCTTCCTTGGGGCAGGGAAAGGACACCTCGGACACAGTTGTCAAACAGACCCCGCTGCCTGTCCATGTGGCTTCACCACAGAGCACCTGTAGGACAGGGCAGGCTAGATGGTAATCAGCACCATCAGTGGGTGCATGGCTGCGTGGCTGCACCTTACAGGGCCCCCTGATACACGCTCTTGGCCTTTCTGGGCCCCCTCTGCACCTCAGCTTATCTGTCCTCTCTGGACTCCCTATCTTAAAAGGTCCTCACCTCCCTGGGGAAGCAGCCTTGGCTGCATCATTAGCCTTCCTTCCTGATCTCATTGTGCATTTCTTGAGTTCTCTGTGTGCTGGGGCAGGGTTGTGGCTGGAAGCTGCAGGGGCTACAGTGTTGGCCACTACAAGTAGGATTGCATAGGGAGGGATGGTGTGGAGGTTTGAGGGGGTGGTCCCTGAGAGTGCCTGACACACTCTCTCCAACCCAGGCACCTTGCCGGTGAAACATTCTTGAATTGCAAATTGAATATTTACACTTGAAATGAGGTGCCATAGTGTAGCCTGTCCATTGTGAGTGTGGCTTTTAGAATTGAGCTGAATGGTGTAATTAGTCCATCTGCTCCAGGGCTGGTGCACAGCTGTGTGAAGCTGATGGCTGTCCAAGGTGAACAGGTGGGAGCTGACAGGACTTCCCTCAGGTGGTGGTCATACCTGGCAGAACAGTTTTTCATGTGGTATAGTCAGCTGGGATTGGTGCAGAGTAGGGGTGCTAAGAGACCCTCACTGAGTCCACTGAGATGTGGGGAGAGGGTCCTGGCATGAGGAGCAGGGCTGAAGGAGTGGGGTAGCTGGTTGCCTCTGGTTGGAAGTTGGGAAGACTTGGCTGAGTGTGGTGAGGTCATAGGGAGGCTGCGAAAGCAGGTGAAGTCTCTGAGGTAGCTGGTGCAGGGCACAGGGGAAACCAAGCCTCATGGGGGTGGGAGAGGGGTCAGAGAGATGAGGGAGAGCCAGGCAGGGTGGCAGCAGGCATCAGATCACCTGGGAGCCTCCTTAAAACACGGTTGCATGAGGACCCGCTGGGAGTTTTGATAGAGTAGGTCTGGGAGGGAGCTGAGAATTTGCACTTCTGACAGGTTCTTGGGCTGTGCTGATGCTGCTGGTCCAGGGACCACATTTTGAGATCAGAGGTCTAACAGAACAGGAAGCAAGATTAGAGGAGTCATACATAAGCACTTGGGGGATAGTGAATGGCTCCCGGCCGACACTTCTCGTTAGAAGAGCTGCAGGAGTGTGATACTGCAGACGCTAGCACCTCACTGAACCTTTCGCCTTTCTCTCTCTGGCTTTTATCAATGCCTGATCAGATTTCGTAACTCCTTCAACATCATAGAATGTTTCTCTCCTACCCTGGTTTGGTGGTGGCACATGCCGCACATCAGAGGTTTAAAAACAAAAAACTCGCTGGGGCCACAGGTGGAGCTTCTGAGTCATGGCCTGGGGGAGGGTCAGGGAATCAGTATGTTTGAAAACTTCCCCCAGGTGATTCTAATGAGCAGCCAGGATTGGGAACCACTACCCTGAGCTTGTTTTTCTTACAATGTGCCACCTGCCCACTAAGCTTTTAGAGAACTTACTTTGTCTGGATCCACCACATGGCCCCTTATAGGCAGTGATATGTCCTCCCCATCTGCTTGCCTCTGTCTTTCCAGATCAGTCCAGATCCTGCTGGTTTCCCTCCTTCCTCCAGTTCTCTGAGAATTCATTTGTAGTGAGGGCCTCAGTTGCTATTGAGAATCCCAAGTTATCTCCTTTACTCTTAGGTCACCAGCAGATTTTCCTCTGTCCAAACCTTCATGGGGACTTTAGGTAACAAGTGTCTTTTCCCCAATGTTTGTGTCTTTCAGTGATGCAGAAAGTAGAAAATTGTGCAAGAAGATGAAAATTGACCTGAGTGCAAAGGACAAAAAGGTTGAATTATTCCATTACCAGTAAGTACACATAGACTTTTCCAATTTCCAAATAAATGCTGAAAGCTTTCATTGGTATTCTCTGCAAACCACAGTTTTTAGTGAGATTAATTTTATTTCAGAATGATTTTTTTTGTGTTTACAATTATTTCCTTAAAAAAAAAAACTTGAGCTGTGTTCAACAGCTGAAGCTTACTAAGATTTTGCAGGAAACCAAAAGGTTAAGCGTCTTCATGTGAGTGTATGCCAAGTTGTTTCAGTCGTATCTGACTTTTTGTGATGCTATGGACCATAACCCACCAAGCTCCTCTGTCCATGGGATTCTCCAGGCAAGAATACTGGAGTGGGTTGCCATGCCCTTCTCCAGGGGATCTTTCCTACCCAGGCATCGAACCCAAGTCTCTTATGTCTCCTGCATTGGCAGGCGGCTTCTTTACCACTAGCGCCACCTGGGAAGCCCATGTCTTCATAACCAATCCTAAAGTTAACACCTTTTTCTCCTGTTTTCACAGGGATGGTGCGTTTCATACTGAATATAACCGAGCTGTGACATTTAAGGTAAATTTCCCTGCCTTGTTCTCGGCAGAGGAGGAAGGGCAGAGTGCACAAATGCCCTTCCGAATGATCTGAGGGAGTCTCATCTCTAGAGCATAGGTCAGCAGAATGCCTGGAGAAGTTTGTAGCTGTGAAACCAGTGGGGATGACCTGCCACTTTGTAGACAGTTTGTGACTGTCAGTGAGAGAGACATCTGACATCACTCTGTCCAGTGAGACGTCTGACATCATGCCCTCCTCTGTAGAGGCCAGAGTCTCCCTTCACTGTAGTCCGGAGCCCTCCTTCACCTCTACAATCATGTCACTGGGGCTGCCCACAGGCCTGAGGGGGCCAGCGGTGCCCAGGTTAGCACAGTGTGCGGGACCTGGGCAGGGCAGCAGCTTGGTCCGGATGAGATGCCCACATCGCTGAGATGTTCTCAGCTATAAATCCGATTCAAAAAGAGATAGAAAAGCATCAGTGAAAATAAGGATGGAGATCCTCTGACCTGCAGGTGCTGTCCTGTATCACCTGGCAGCTCTCCTGGCCCCAAGTCTTTCCACTGCCCTTGGATTCTCCTCCTTCACGTTCCTTTCCTCAGATCAGTCTTCGGCCTCTGGTCCAGGCTGCAGTCCCTGCCCTGGCTAGGGCCATGTATTCCTTCTGTCGCAGCATATGTTGAATCCACCCTCTCTGATTCTCCTGCTTAGACTGCATTAGACCCTGGGCTCCTCTCTTTGTCTCTCTCTCTTTCCATCTGTTTCCTTTGATTCTTTTCTGTCTGTCCATCTGTTTGTGTGGCTGTCCATGCCCTTCTCCCTCTGCCTGTCTCTCCCTACCTCCCTGGTCATTTCTTGTTTATCCACTAACTCTTGTTTTTAAGTTGCCACAGCTTTTACCTAATACAGACTCAGCCTGATTACTCATCATCTCAACACCCACTTAGACACTTAGAGAAAATTCTACCAACTAGAGTTGCTTAACCCCTCTTATTCTGTGTTAAGATGTCAGCTGAAGTGGTAACACGTGCTCCTCAGATGTGGGAGCTGGGTGGTATGGGGGTGTTGCTGGTAGAGGCGGCGGGGCTTTTTGTTTTGTGTCTGGAGGTTGTGTTCAGTGTATATTTAGCTGGCCCTCTGAGGAGTCTGTCCTGGGCTTGTGGAGCAGGGAATAGCAGCTTCTCAGAACTGCAGTGGCAGGAGAGACACCCAGGTAGGTGGTCTGGACCTGCCTGGGTTGGGGAGGCTGAGTCCTGGCTTCTGTCCACCTTCTCACAAAGACCAGTTGTGTGGGATCTGCTCACTCCCATCCTGCCTGTGATCTTTGCATCAAGGAGCTGGAGAAGCGGCTGAGGTGGGGAGAGGGCATTCTTGGTCCCAGGGTCCCCGAAGACCATGGGGCCATCAAGGACTGGGGAGGAGTCCCTGGGGATCTCTAGTGTAGGGGGGTGCGATGGTGGAGCTCCCATGACTGCCCGACAGCTCCTGCTTCTCAGGGGGAGCAGCCGTGAACGAAGCTCTCCTTGGTCTCAGGTCACTTTTCCCTTCAGGGTTTCTCCTGAGCTTCTGTCTCTGCAAAGATGAAGAAGTCCCCTGGCAGGGTGGGTGCATAGTCTGGCTGTTGTTGCTGTCCCCTTGTACGGTTCAGAAGGAGCCTTGACACTGAGGCAGGGGTGGGGGTGCTAGCCCTTTAACTCAGCTGGTCCTGGCATAGACCAGGACTTCCACCCCCCACCCCCCCAGGGCAGTAGTTTCTACCTACTTTGAGTTCCTGTCCTACTGAGAATCTCCTGGAAGCTGTGGACCTTATCCCTAGACACTGTGTGCATACATACATTGGAGGGAGTGTTTTCCCATGAGTCTTGGGCTGCACAGATTGTTGAGGTCCACTGTGTACCCTAAGTTGATAGCATCTGCACCAAGCTTTCTGTAACAGCAGGTGGGTGGGCTCTCATAAGCATCTTAATCACATGGCTTGTGGGCGTGCCCTGTGGCTGTGGGTGAGTGTGGCTTTCAGGGTAGCCCTGCTGGCCTCACTTTGGCTGCTCTTGTCACAGTGAAGCTTTGACAAGGTGCTGAGAGAAGGCTGATCCGCCTCTGCCTGGTAGGAACAGCCATCTTCTCTTGCCAGCAGGCGTTTCATAGCTCTGTTTGGACAGACAGGGACCACGATCTGAATGAAATTCTGCGAAGTCCTGGCTGTCTCCCACTCTCCCATAGAGCTCTTTCCAAAAAGGAATTTCTAAGAAATAGCAAGCCTCCCAGGTCCTCCCTGTGTGACTGGTGGGGGGCTGGATGCACAGCCTCACTCAGGGTTTTTCCATCCTCACCACAGACCTCCCTCCCTCCCCAGCACACACGTGGCACACCCAGCTCATCATCTGCTCACAGGAGCATGCTCAAAGCGGGCAGATGTAATGGAATCTTGCATCCAGTTGCAGAACACTGACGGCTCGTCTGATGACAAGGAGGCCACCTCTCCAGGGTTGGAGGGATAGAGGCTCGGCTGGTTTCTGGTACCCGGTCCTGGCTCTCACAGGCTTTGAGCGGCATTTCTGAGATGACTGTTTGAAAGCGAAGGGAATGCGGCTTCTGTTGTGTGGCTGGTGGGTAGGGGAGCAGACAGACGTGTCTCCCCCACCCCCCCACATTCCTGCTCCATGTGTGTCCTGCCTGAGGGGAGCAGAGAGCTGAGTCAGTTGTCCCCAAGACAAAGGCTAGTTAAGCCCTTTATCCTGAAGGTAGGACTGTCCGTCTAGAAAAGTGTCTCTAAGGAGAGAAGTCCAGCAACCAGGAGGCTACAGTTATGAGCACCCTGCCCTGGGGGGCTTCCCACCTGCGTCCCAGAGAGTATGATCAGGATTTAATGCACTCCCAAACCAGTTTAGATCATGAAATACGAAGCAGTTTACAAGCAGACATGATTAACTGGCTTATGCCATGGACAGTTTTAATGGCTGTGTGAATGTATAAGTATCTTACATAGCACAGGACTGGGGACCTTTATTCAAACTGATCGGGGAGACTTTTTGGAAGAGATGAGATTTATCAGAAGCGTGTGCCTCTGTTTTGAATAAGCCAGCTAGTTGTCTCTAAGTTCCTCTCTCTTGTCCCTGAAGAAGCATTGTAGGTGTCGGTGGGCCAGCGTTAGGTGTCATGTGGGGTGCATTTGTAGGGCGCTTAGCAGTGCTGTCAGTGGGTGATGGCATGGCACACCCCAGTCGTTTGCCCATAGGCTGTGTGCATCCAGTTTCAGGCACTTTAGTCTCCAGGTAGGGGATGGGGCAGGTTCCTGATCCCCTTACCGCTTCTTTTCCTGGCTAAAATGAGTTTTCCCTTCTCTCTCCTTTTCCTCAGTCCATACTGGCCTTTCTTAAGGATCCCAAAGGGCCCCCACTGTGGGAGGAAGATCCTGGAGCCAAAGATGTTGTCCACATTGACAATGAAAAGGTAATTTTTCCATATCAATTCTGATGGGCTTTGGAAGCTTCCCCCCAACCAGGGTCCCCCAGGAGAGATGACTGAGAAACTGAGAAATAGGAATATTATGGAACGTCCAAGGGAGCCCTTGGCCAGGCCTTAACATTTGGTTTCCCTTCCGAGCTCCGAGATGGAAACAACAGGAGATTAGCTGCCTGGGACTTCTTCTGTTCTCCACTGTCTTATATAATGTATTTTAACATGTGTACATTTTCCTTATAGGGACATTTAAATGTTTCCTTCTCATTATGTAATGTGGTTGTTGCCTTTGTGTTTTTGGTATTATTTCTAAGGTGGATTTTGTGTTTGCTTTTTTTCTTGTTGTTTAAAAATTTCTGAGAGGTTTGGGTTGGATTTTCAGAGAGTTGAGTCAGGTCTCCACAATTCTGAGTCACTGTGTTAATTTTGAACAAGTTCAGTTTCTGGGTTTGGCTGGGGTAGGGGGTAGAAGGGTGGTTCTGAAGTATAGTTTGCATGCAACCCTGAACCTCTTCCTTTCAAAGCCTGCCCGACATGACCTAAAGGTGCCTCTTTGTCCATGGGTGCCTGTGTTTTTATCATGTACACACATGACCTAAAGGTGCCTCTTTGTCCATGGGTGCCTGTGTTTTTATCATGTGCACACATGACCTAGAGGTGCCTCTTTGTCCATGACTGCCTGTGTTTTTATCATGTGCACACATGACCTAGAGGTGCCTCCTTGTCCATCGTACCTATGCTTTTATCCTGTGCACACATGACTTAAAGGTGCCTCTTTGTCCGCGGGTACCTATGTTTTTATCATGTGCGCATGTGTACCTTACTTGGTTGACTGTGCCTTCCCATTGGGATGGGCAAGAACTTCTTTGTCACATTTCAAATGGCCTGTGCAACAAGCAGTGCTTTTTTGTAGATGGAGGGAGAACATTCGTTTTATCTTGAGAAGATAAAACGTACCTTTTATCTTCCTCTGACTCCCTTCCCTTTTCATTTAAAATCATTGACTCTTGATGCTTGTTATTAGCTCAGAAGAAAATGATGCCATTTATACTTTCTGGAGGAGGGATCATGTGTGATCATCATGAGATAACCAAGTGGGCCTTTCAGATGAAGGGTGTTTGGCATTAGGGCGCTGGGCATCAACATTTTTGGGATAGAAAGTGCTGGTGTCATCAGCTGGAAGAGGGAGGAGGAGAGGAGGAGGGGCCAGTGTCTGGAGGTGGTGGCACCTGTGCCCATAGCCATGAAAAGACAGACAGCCTAAACCGATGGTTTCTCCCGGGTGGATTTTATGATAATATGTGTTTTTAAAGCCTCTCAGACAGGCAATTGCCTGCTGCCTCCTTCCCCCAAAATGTTCATGTCCTGAAACTCCTAAAATTGCTCTTCTGTAACTAGAAATATTAAGCAGAGATATCTTTTCCACGCCTGTAGGCAGTCCTTTTGTTATACTGTGTACTATTTTCTCTCATGTAGAAATATTAACTGCTTTTGTGCTAATAAAATCCACACATAAAATAACCGAAGTTCCAAATTCAAGTTTGAATTGCCGATTTCTGTTTGTAAACTTAAGAGTTCCACACTTATTTGAAGGTAATTAAGCATCTTTGATGGTCAAGGCTATGGTTTTTCCAGTGGTCATGTATGGATGTGAGAGTTGGACTGTGAAGAAAGCTGAGCACCGAAGAATTGATGCTTTTGAACTGTGGTGTTGGAGAAGACTCTTGAGAGTCCCTTGGACTGCAAGGAGATCCACCCAGTCCATCCTAAAGGAGATCAGTCCTGGGTGTTCATTGGAAGGACTGATGTTGAAGCTGAAACTCCAGTACTTTGGCCACCTGATGCGAAGAGTTGACTCATTGGAAAAGACCCTAATGCTGGGAGGGATTGGGGGTGGGAGGAGAAGGGGACGACAGAAGATGAGATGGCTGGGTGGCATCACCGACTCGATGGGCATGAGTTTGAGTAAACTCCGGGAGTTGGTGATGGACAGGGAGGCCTGGTGTGCTGCGATTCATGGGGTCGCAAAGAGTCAGACACGACTGAGCGACTGAACTGAAACATCTTTGAATGTAATATGATATTTGTTACTGTTCAGGGTATGAAACCAAATTGCTACAGGCTCAGGAAAACCTTTTCTTCTCAGATCTTTTTAACAATTTTAGCTCTGGGGATTGCAGAAGATCATTTTCAAAGCATCCTCCACTCCTAGTCAGGGTCAAAGATCTTAGTTACTGATTATCTTCAAATGGGTGCCCCTACCCTCTAGATATGTAAATAAGAGTGAACATTTTCAGAACTGATTATGTAATGTTTTAAATTCTCAAAATATTTTAATCTTTTTTCTCTTACTGAAAAATTATAACTAATATATGTTCATTGTTGAAAATTTAGAAAATACAGCTTAAGCATAAAAGAAAAAAAAAAATCACCCCATCCCTGCCCATTGAGAGGTACTCACTGCCAGTATTTTCTGTAGCCTTCAGGCTTTCAGTGTAATGCACACATAAACATTGTTGCTCACACAAGTGTCATTACATTTTATATGCTGTTTTGTCACTTGCTTTGCCCCCTTACTTAATGTGACATGCGCATCTTATTGTGATATTAAATATTTCTCTCCATCGTTTTTAATGATGCAATAGTATTCTATTGTGCAGGATGTACCATCATCTATTTACCTAATGCCTTGTTGCTGCCAGGAAGCCTGCATTTTGAAATTTCCTCTTATTTTCTTTATTATTTGAGAGAGAAAAACCTCTAATTTTCTTCCATGGAAACTGGTTAGAGGAGCTTATTTTAATCAAAATGTGCTCTGTCATGGTGCTACTCTGCAGTCCTTGATAGATTTGCTTTTTCCCGAACATCATTGACTCTGGTTGGAAGAAAAGTCTCCTGCCCTGCTTTGCACTGAAGTCTCTCCATTAGCATTGTTGTGACCATTTGTCTTTTTACATTTATTATGTTCATTTAACAAATGATTATATATTGCCTGATAACGAGCCAGGCGCCGTTCTAAGGGTTTTACAAATACAAATGATCCACTTAAGCTTGTAGCCTCCTGGGGATGGGTGCGTCTCATCCTTATGCTCCTGTGTGCACTGTGGTCTTCTGGGCCCTGGATGGTTGGTGGCATGACAGGGCTGGGCTGGGGAAGGTTCATGGGGGTGGGTGAGCCTGGGTTGTGTGATGAGCAGATCCCCGCCTGGCCAAGTTGGGCCTCCATGAAAACAAGCACCCACCATAGCAGAGCCATAGATCACAGAACAAGAGACAGCCTCGTGGGGCCCAGTCAGCTCCTTGCAGTGTCTTCATTGTTCGGTGGGAGCTGAAAGTAAGGCTGGTAACCTGGTCCCGACTACCTCGTTCTGCCAGGTGGCCTTGGGAAAGCCAGTTGTCCCCTCAGGCCCTCAGTTTCCCCGTCTGTAACATGTGAGGTAGCTAGAATAGATGGTCTCTGAGGGCCTTTCAGCCCTGACTTGCTAGGCCTCTGTACTGCCCTCCATCCCCCAAGGCAGACTGTGGGATTTCAAAAGTGCTCGCCGCACTCCACCACCAAGGGTCCCCAGGGTTGTCGCCCCTGTTCTGTGCTGTCTGTAACCTGCGATGTTCTGTGTGCCTCAGGACTTCCGTCGGCTCCTGAAGAAGGAAGAGAAGCCGATCCTGATGATGTTTTATGCTCCATGTGAGTACCTTTCTTGTCTGCACTCAAGTCGGATGGTCAGACCCTGGGCAGGGCCCCTGTGGATGTGAGGGGGACGGAAAACTAGCCCCGGGCTTCCCTTTGGAACGCCTAGGCCTGCCTGGTCGCAGTGCTCACCCCATCTCTCTGCCTGCACCTTTTTTCTTTGTCTGTGCCTTTCGTCTGGCTCTGCCCCTACATCCACACCAGTTTTTCTCTCACTGGCATTGGTATCCTTCTGTCCCCTTCCCCCGGCATCTGCTCCAGGTACCTCCGCCTTCCCTGCCCTCTGCCTCCTGTGGCCTGAAGCCCTTGGCTGGCAGCCATGCACCCGGTGGAGCCGTGCCTCGGCCCTGGCGTGCACTTTGTGGTTACCGCTGCCGACTATCCAGAGCCTGGCCGGCCTCTGGGCAGCCACACATCCAGCTGGGAGGGCTGAGGGATCAGGACCAGGGAGGAAGGGGCCCACTATTGGGTTTCAGTCTCTATATGAGGCTAGACGTCGTGAGAACAGCAGAAGGATCACTGAGATGGTGACCAGAAGACTTGGGTTCTAATTCCAACTGTGTCATCACTGCACTAGGTGACCTTGATCAAGTCCTCACCACTCTGTGCCTCAGTTTCCATTTCCGAAAGGACAGAAAGGGGCTGGATCTGAGCTGTGGCTTTCAAACTTTTTGACTGTATTTGTAGTATTAAGCATATTTTACACTGCAGCCCTGTACTCTGTAAGTATATAAACTATATATGTAAGCTGCAAAGTTTCACTAAACCAGACTTACCCTTCCTTACTGCTTGCTATCCACTCTACCAAATGTGGAAGACCTGATATTTTCTTTTTTATTGTTTTTTATTGGTTTTTCCTACTGCTTCATAACCCTCTAATAAAGGGTCAGCAAATCATGGCCTGTGGGCTGGCTGCCTTTTCTGTAGATTAATTTTTGTTGGAGCTCAGCCACATCTCTTCATGTGGCTCTTCACAGCATGTTGTCTATGGCTGCCTTCAAGCTGCAGCTGTGGAATGGAGCAGTTGTCCTCCAAGCCACAGATACTCCCCCATCTGGGCCACCTCTGAAGTCTGACTTGTCGCTACCCGTGGATTGAAAAGCAAAGACCTAAAGGCCTGAGCAAGAGAGGTGTGTGTGATGGGAGGTGGGTGTGTCCAGACATGTCTGTGGCTTAATTGGGTAACACAGGGTTCTATTTAATTTTTTTTTTAACTTCAACAGGAAGTGAGATATATATATATATGTGTGTGTGTGTGTATATATATATAGTGTGTGTGTATATATATTTGAAAATTATTTTAATTGGAGGATAATTACAATACTGTGGTGGTTTTTGCCATACATCAGTATGAATCGGCCATATGTATACTTGTGTCCCCTCCATCCTGAACCCCCTCCCACCTCCCTCCCTACCCTATCTCCTGTTTACTCTTAAAAGCCTTCTTCCAATCCCCCTCCAGAGGAGTTCTCCCACCAAAAGGCCCCTCCTGTCTCAGCCCTGGTGAGCACACCTCCCCGGGCTGAATGCCTTTCTGTAAGGTTCTGTGGCTCTGCCTGATTTGGGCCCATGGTTGACCCCTATGACAACAGCCTCTCCCTCTAGTCTTTGTTGATTGCTAGGCGACCCCTACCCAGCCCCCAACCTCACCCCAGGACTGTGCTTGCCAGTGGAAAGTGGCCCTGGAGTCCCACTTCCTGTTAGATCTGGCTCTGCCCAGGTGGCCTGCACTTTAATCCCTGGTCATTTTCTCTATTAGCATTCACTGGTTGGTGTCACCCCTTTTTGTTTCTCCTTGTGTGCATGCGTGCCAAGTCGCTTCACTCATAGCTAATCCTTTGTGACTGTATGGACTGTAGCCCGCCAGGCATCTCTGTCCATGGGATTCTCCAGGCAAGAATACTGGAGTGGGTTGCCGTTACCTACTCCAGGGAATCTTCTCGACCCAGGAATCAAACCCAGGTCTCTTAGGTCTCCTGCATTGACAGGCAGGTTCTTTACCACTAGCGCCACCTGGGAAGCCCTTTGTTTCTCCGTGAAAGTAAAAGTCACTCAGTCTTGTCTGACTCTTTGCGACCCCATGATCTGACCATGGAATTCTCCAGGCTAGAATACTGGATGGAGTGGGTAGCCTTTCCCTTCTCCAGGGGATCTTCCCAATCCAGAGATCGAACCCAGGCCTCCTGCATTTTGGGCGGATTCTTTACCAGCTGAGCCACAAGGGAAACCCAAGAATACTGGAGTGGGTAGCCTATCCCTTCTCCAGTGGATCTTCCCCTTCCCAGGAATTGAACCGGGGTCTTCTGCATTGCAGGCAGATTCTTTACCAGCTGAGCTATGAGGCCTGCCCAATTGTAAATTGTTTCAGAAATTATCCTGCTCGCACAATTCCTGAGGATGGGCCTCCTTTGGTTTATCTTAGAATGCTTCCTGTCTCAGCACATTGGCTAAATGAGACTAAAACAGTGATACCAGTATACAGTCCATGTCATGAGGTGGGTTCACGGTACAACCTGGCAGGCTTTAGTGTAATGATCTAGGTAGTCACAGAGAGAGGTCCCCTGGCAATGTGCACCTAAGTGCGTGCGCCATCCTCCCACCCCACAGCACCTCCCCAGGCTGTCTGGCGGGGTGACCATCCTCATCACAGGAGGCAGAGCTATGAGCAGATTATCTTCCTAGAGTAGAAAGCTAGGACAGAAGAAGCTAGGTTCCTTGTAGGTGTTACGGAATGACTAGTATTGAGGAAGGGAGGAAGCTCGAAGCTGTTTACACTTGTTAGGGTCAGATTGGATGGCTTTCTGTGTCCCAGGTACCCGCAGATTGTGTGGGTACTGTTGTGCTCTTATTATACTGATCCTGTCAAGCCTTCATGGCCTTATAATTCAGCTTATTCCTGGGAGTCACCAAATCCTTCACTGGGAAGTCCTTTAGGACTCTGTTCCTTTGATCACGACTAGGGTGAATGAACCCAGAGCCAGTGGGAACTTTTAATTGTGACAAGAAATCTGGGTCCCCAGGACCTACTGAAATTATTCAGTAAATGTTTGTTGTCTGAACTGATGGGAAAATGAATGGGCTGGTGCTCTAAGCTTTGGGGTTTGAGAGTGGTCATTAGTCTTCTCTCTTCCCCTGCCTCCCAGTTAAATCAGCTGAAAAGTAAACTCAAATAGGGACCACAATATCTGCTCTATTTCTGGTAAAGTTCAAGTGGCAGCTGACCTGGCCCAGAGCTTCCTGTTACTGTTCCATTACCTCTCCCCTACCCATAACCTCTTCAACTGATACTGCTGATTTCCACCCTGGGGACAGCTGGCCAACTTACCATTCCTTTAGGGGTCACGGAGGATAATGTGATTTGAGGTCATAGACAGGCAGAGCTGGGGGGGAGAGGCCACAGCTCTGAGGACAGGCAGTAAGTTCCGGACTGCAGAATGTGCCCTAATGGGTGTCTGACTCCTCCATCTCATCAAGTCACTGGCTAAAGAGAGGGTGAAGGGCTCAAGTGTGCCCCCATCATCCTCCCTCTTGGGGAGTCGAGTGACATCCCTGTTCCAGGTGGAAGTGTCTCCCCACCATGAACTGAGAGGTGGGCTCTTGGGCCCTGTGTTGGCAGAGCCTCCCCTCCTGGTCCTGCCCACCCCTGCCCCCACCCCCACCCCCACCAGGTGCTGGCTCTGCCCTCAGCCTGAGGGCAGGTGCTGCCTCTTCCTTACAGATGGGGAAGCTGAGCTCAGACTGCTTTCACGCTAGCCCTGGGTCACCCAGCAGCAGTCCAGGGGAGATGCAGACCTGGGTCTCACCCTCACTGGAGCCAAGCTCCCTCCTCTGCTGTGTGACCTCCCATCCCTAGCACGTGCATCTGCCTGGTGGAGCTTGGACATCCCAGGGAGCTGGCACTGCCTCCTTGGTTTCTGTTCTCCCCACTGAGTCCCCACAGTGGGAACAAAGCCCCCTGACAGGTGTCACATGCCTCCCTTGCCAGTGCTGATGGGGACCATGCTGTGGTGGCAGCTGCTGGGGAGAGGGGCCGCTTGTCCTTTGCAGGCAGACTAGGGGCCACGCTGCAGGCTGACCTCGTTGCAGCTACCATGTCCCCCTGAGTCTGAGCCTGAACTAATGGCATAAACTTGAGCCCAGGCTTATTAATATGTTGGCATGTATGTGTGTCTGTCTGTCTGCTGGGCAGGAACGTCCCAGAGGGGCTGTGGGCATTTGAGAGTTTCACGTCAGGATATCCTGCATTGCATCTTGTCTGGTAGATGCAGTGCTGGGGAGATTTGAGTGGTCCCTGGGGAGTTCTGAGCTGTTCACGGCCTCCAGTGTTTGCATCTGGCCCAGTGGGAGAGTGCTCCTCTCTGAGCCGCGTTGCTCTGCCCATGGCCTGTTGAGGCCTTAGCTAAATGTAGATCCGAGCTTGTCAGCTTGGTACTGCGTGGCCCTGTCCCCATTGTGCTGTCGAGCTGACGTCGAGACTGAGGTGTTCCAGGCAGCTTTGGAGTCTGTGGCCTTCAGAAGCATCTCAGAGCCTGTTCTGCAGCAGAGCAGCTGTCAGGAAGAGTAACGCCTTGTGTGTTAGAGTTCCTCCTGTCTGAGGAAACTGGGGCTCGTGTTCTGTGGGGTGAGTGCCTGTGTGCGGCTTGTTCTCGTTGAAGGGAAGGGGCGGGTTTAAATCAGAGGCTCTCTGAGGTAGTACTGGGTGTTGGGGGCTTCACCACCCAGGAGAGGAGTGTGGCCGTAGTGGACCAGAGAGGGTAGAGCCAGAGACATCACAGAGAATGAACGCCAGTGTCAGTGCTGGAAGGGGCCTGAGGGCGTCTGGTCCACGCCCCCTCATTTGCCGGGAGGAGCAGTAGAGAGAGGAGGTGACCTGTCAGGGTCGTCGGGCAGGTCGACGGAAGATGAGAATGGAGTGTCGGATCCTGGCCAGCGCTCGACTGCCTCCTGTCATGGCGTGATTATCTTTGTTAATGAAGGAAAAGAGGCAAGAAATCCCCAAAGCCACTGTATGTGTGGTTGCACATTTTCCCTCCTAATAGCATTTGCTCCAGGTTCATCTGCAGCCCCCAGCTAGACAGCGAGGGGAGGCTTTCAGCTATGCTTGAAGCGGGTGCTCCCCTGGCTCTCTGGATTCCTGCTGAACTCTTCACCCGCTCTCAGTTACTCAGTGCTTTGTTCTCCCCCAGCTGCGTCAGCTTTGACAGTCCCACACCTGTTGAGGGGATGCTGGGCTGGGTCCTGTTTCATGCTGTGGAGTTGGTCAGCTCTTGGGGACTGGGGCCTTTGCCTCTGAGCCTGTGTGTTCTCAGAGCCTGGGCGGTCCTGGCTTCTGGGAGTGGGATGAATGCTTGTTGGTAGAGGCGGGCCTGAAGGGAGAGAGGACTGAACATGGGGCCCATTGTAACCATTTCATTTCTCTCCTGCTGGTGACCAGGGTGCAGCGTGTGCAAGAGGATAATGCCACACTTCCAGAAGGCTGCGACCCAGCTGCGGGGCAAGTTCGTAAGTGAGGAGCCAGGGGCCAGGTGGGGCTGGCTGCTGGCTCTCGATTTCTCCCTCTCATTTGGGGAGACAGCAGGGGGGAAGGGAGAGGGCAAGTTTTAAAATCGTGAGAAAGACTTACTATTGCTGCCCCTGGCATGTGGTTCAGAGGCCTGTCCTCAGTGGATGTTGAGGACTCCCCAGATTGCTGGGACCAGGAGAGTGTGGGGCCTGTCAAGGCCAGTGATGAAATAGCCAGGACAGTAGCAGGAAGCCCTGTGGTGTGCAGAGGCCAGGGGCTGACTGTAGACCATCAGGGTCTACAGTGCTGGGGGCTGGGCTCCAAGGCAGGCTGAGGCTCCGGATGCTGGGCAGCCTCGTGGCAAAGAAAGAGGGCACAGTGACCCCAATAGTGGGCCCAGAGCACTTGCAGGCCCACGAGGCAGCTTCCTGCCCAGGCGTGTAGGGCTCTGTGGTTCCGGAGGGACCAGGAGGGACATTGTCTGTGGGGCAGGAGGGATGTCGGGACCACAGTGGAGCAAGGTGGTGGGGAGCTGGAGACCCAAACATACCAGTTCTCTGAAGGAGAGTGTGCAGGGGGAATGGACAGGAGACAAGGTCGTCTCAGGGTCACCCACCTTTGGGAGACAGGAAGGGGAAGACGAGCCACAAAGGAAATGGGTCTTCAGAGAAGTAGGAGCAAGCAGGATGGTCAGTGAGGAAGGAGGGCAGGCCAGGGCGGTCAGACCTCGCCCAGGGCTGAGTCTCAGTCACTGACAGGCCTGCTCGTGTATTTCTTCTGCCACCTTGCCAGGCTTATCTCTTCTGTGCCATAGGTCTGTCCATTTTCCCACTTACCCCAAGCCACAGAGGTTTTGAGGTTTTTGTTTGGTTGGTTTTGGGTGTTTTGCTTGTTTTTTTTTTTCTTTTTGGTGGCAACAGAAAAATAACTGCTGGCTCCTCTGGGAGCATGGAAAAGTCTACATGCCTTTCCTGAAAGATCGTCGGGAGCTGCCATCTCAGTGGGGCAGGCCAGAGTCCTGCTACAGTTCTGAGATCTTAAAACTCATCCTGATCTTTATGGATCAAATTGGTGATTAGTTCAGAGTCAATTAAAAAAGTTTAAATGGCAGCCTTTGCTAGCCAGCCCCAGGATTGGGTTGCAAAGAGCCACGTGCTTTCTCTTCTGACCTCATTTCTGGGGTGACACCAGGGTCCTGCTTGTTCCTCACTAATGAATTTTTAGCAAGCTGCTTGGAAACATTTGGCCCTGCGGCACACAGACATCACTCTGGGGAAGTTTCACTGCACATTTTGGGGCCTCAATAGATACCATATTTTAAGATGATTTTGCCTGAAGGAAAGACTTAATTACCCACAAGTTCTCATCCACATAGGCTTCCCTTATGGCTCAAATGATAAAGAATCTGCCTGCACCGGAGACCTGGGTTCAATCCCTGGTCAGGAAGATTCCCTGGAGAAGGGCATGGCAACCCACTCCAGTATTCTTGCCTGGAGACTTTCATGGACGGAGGAGCCTGGTGGGCTACAGTCCATGAGGTCACAAAGAGTCAGACACAACTAAGCGACTTTCACTTTCTCACCCACATACCCTTAGACAAACCTCTCAGCTCACCCTCCAAACTCTGATCCAGCCCCAGTCAGATCACAGATTAGCTGGCCAGTCCCATCAAAGCAGGTAAGGTCTTGTTGCCAATCTCTAGCACCTTCTGGAAGATTCTAGCTAATGCTGCATCTACCTGCCAAAAGCATTTTTCCAGGCCCCTCCCGTGGTCCCCCAGAGCCTGTCCCTGCCTTGCATGGTCCTGTCTGCTCATCTTTGCTTATCTTCTGAATCACTTTATCCACAGTTGATACTAATTTTGAGGAGGTTTTCTAACTGAGAGATGAGTTTCTTGAGCATTTCTTAAGTACAGAGTATGGGCCAAGCTCAGAGTAGGGGCCCAACACGTCCTAGTGAATGAAAGAATGGGCGTGTGGCTTACCACTCCTGAGTATATTTTGTTTTAAGCTGTATATTTACATTAAAAGTGATGTTCTCCTTTTTAAAGGAAGTCAGAGCATCAGTTCCTAGGGACAGAGGCAAAGTAGGAAGGATGTTTGTGAAACAAGGGCCTTCTTTTCTGGCCCTGGGTTCACACTAGGTTTACTAGGCTCTACAACATTTGCCCTGAAGACTACTTGTTAAGGGTACCTGCTTCCAAAAAAGGAAAGAAAGAAAGAAAGAACAAAAAAGCAGTGCTTGCTGCTCCTGTTCGGGCCCAGGTCAGAGGGTCTGGCCAACCGAGCTCAGCTTCGGCCAAGTGTTAGATGCCTCTGTGTTATGTGAACTCATCCGTTTCTTCGCTTCTATATTTTCTTACTCGGGGCTTGTTTTGTTCTTCTTTCCCCTTGGTTTCTTAGGAAAGTATCTTTTGAAAAGTTTTCGCCTTTCCTAGCTCCATTAGGGAAAGAGTCCTTGCCCCTATGAAGATCACCTATTTCAGAAGGTCCTTCGAGGTCAGGGCTCATGGTTGCAGCCATAGCCTCCCAAGAACAGGGCAGCCAGAGGGGTGGATTCCTTTTTGTCCTCGAACCTGGGGCAGAGATGGACTGCTTGTTCCCTGAAATCAAAAGCTTACCCCCTCCACACTGCTGAAATCCACTGGTTAGCACCTCCTATCTTCTCTTTGTCTCTGTCATCTTTGAGCCCGCTTTGGCTAGCCCTGTCTATGGCAGGGGTTAGAAACCTTCATCCTCGACAGATTTCTTGGGAGGCATCCAATCTGATGGTGTCATTAAGATGGAAGCCAGGCTGGGTCAGGAATGCACAGCCTTTGCCATTTTCCAAACTCAGATCCTCCTCCTCTTTTTTGCTGTCACTGAGTCATTGCATTTGTCCCATCTAGTCCCGCCAATTGACACCCTTAGCAGCCAGCACAGCTGCCAGAACGAGCCCATGCCTGCCCACCTCCTCTTCCCAGCCTTGCCAGTTATCAATGTACACGCCACGTCTTTTGTTAACCTTGGCCATGATGGGCCATCTGGGTGTAAATGGTGAAATGGATTGGTCTTGGCAACAGGTTTGTGCAGAGCAGACTTTGCTGATGGCTATTAATAACTGGCTGGGAGATCTTGGGCAAGTAGCCTTGGAGGCTTCATTTCCCCATTCTTTAAAATGGGGATGATGACACCAGCCCTGTCTGCCTCAGTGGGCTGTTGGAAGAGTGAATGGGCTGGTGCATGGGGACAGCTCTGTAACCTGCAAACACTTCACAGATACAGGCGATGGGCACCCCCCACCCCACTGCTCTGTGCTTGCTGTTCCTTCCACTCCCTGCATGGAGTGCACCCAGGGTTCTGTTTTCCACTCTCTTTTCTTTCTTATTAACACACTGGAATGAGGGTCTGACACTGTGCTCTCCTTGTCTCCTATGGACTGTCCCTCAGTGGTTTTTATCTGTGTCAATAACTCAATAAGAGGTACCTCCGTGGAGACTGCGTCTCTAAGCTTGGGTACCATGTGTCAGACTGCTTGCTTGACATCTTGGTCTGAATTTCTCTCCCTGGGTCCCAGATGCGGGGTGTCTAAAATATTTACTAAAATTCAGTGTCCTTACATCTGGCAGATCGCCAGCTTTCCTCCACGCCTCCTCCTGAGCACCACAGGCTCCTCTGCCAGGCTGTCACCATCCATCTCCCCCTCGATACATCCTCCATCCGAGACGAGACCTGCCCACCAGCCTGGGATAGACCCCGCTCAACCCACCCAGTGTGGCTGCTGTGACTGCTCACTTATCTCCCTGACCCCACAGCTTTCCCCTTACAACCCCCAATAGCTCTTTGGCACTTCCTGGTTTCTCAGACACTAAAGGCTGGTCCACAGCTACCTCAGCGAACCCACCCAACCTTCTCTCACTGCCCTCTCTTGTGTCCTGCAATTAAACCAACATGGTCCCCAGTTCTTGAGCTACATTTTGATTTGTCTTACCTCTGTTTTCTCTTTCTGGAATGTCTGTGGAAATCTTACCCTCCTTGACTACTTGCTCACATGCTCCTGTTTCGTGGAGTTTCTATGATTCTTCTGTGATTGTCCCCACAACCATGGGATGTGGGCTGGACAGGAGGAAGGCCATGTTGTGCCAGCTGACCGACCCCCAGCACACACAGTTCAGTGTCAGGCAGCCCTAGCTTCTCTGTAGGCTGAGGTCAGTTTTGCCTTATTTGGAATCACAAACTCCAAAAAGTGCTTGTCAGTCGTTGTTCAAAAAATAATTACCTCGTTAACTAGTAAATGCCCCCAAAGTAGTCAAAACTGCTGCAAAAACCCAGAGAATTAAGACTTCATCACAAACAAAAGTGGTTGACAAAGGCCACCTTCTGGGTGGGATTTGCTTCGCCTTAAGAGATGGATGTGTCTTCTGTGGTGGCCAAGAGAGGGGGTGTGGACAACCTGAACACATGGTTAGAAGACTCAGGAGTCGGGGCCTAGAAAGCACAGTATGGGCTCTGGGAATGTGAGCAGATCTGTAGAGCTTCTTAGTGGTATTCATATTAGTGATGACAGCTAACAGATTCTGAGTGTTGTAGATACTTTGCTCACACCATCTCATTTAGTCTTCACAGAAGCCAGAAGATGGAGCTGCAGGTGAGGAAACTGAGGTGTAGAGGCAACTGTGACTTGTTCAAGGAGAACATCTACTGAGAGGGGATTTAGGATTTAGACCCAGCATCCTGCCCCCCAGGCCCAGGTTCCTAGGCACTGTGGTATATTTCTATCTTCAAGGTGCCCAAGATGGCAAAGAGTCTAGCTGCCTCCCTGTGCAGAGATCTCAGACTGTGTCATTCCTGGGACAATAAAAAATCTAGACTCTAGCAAATGTACATTAAGGGTTTTATAGGAAAGAAGAATTAAAAAATGAGATAGGGACCATATGATCTTTGAGTCTGAAGTTAGACATTGGCCTCCATTCAGTGGAATGGAAGGGTTTTATGCATGGAAGTGATGTAATGAAAGAGGAGGATGTGGAAGATTAATCTTGTGGTGAATGTGTACTGACAATGAGGAAATCAATTAGACATAGAAAAAGAACTTTAAAGTAGACAGTTATTACTGGAACTGGCTGCTGAATCAGTCTGGGGAAATGAGTAGAAGGGCTTTTAGAGGGTTCCAGAGCTTCTAGTAAATTCTGTCTCAGGTTTATTTTCCCTGTATTCCTTGTAGCACCCTAAAATGGAATGGGAGGAAAAAAATCAGATTAGCAAGCTTTTATGGTGTGTCTGCTTTACGCCAGAAACTGTTCTGGGCATTTAAAATGGTCAGTATGTTTAGATGCCTTGTGGGATGGAGCTGCCAGAGGCCCGGGTGGTTCCCATCACCCAGAATTTGGTAGGAAATAATGAATTTGAGCAAGCAGTTTTATGCTAAGTTGCCCAGTTGTATGCTGCTCTTCATTACTCCATGTGATCCGCCAGCCTCCTCTGTTTGTGGGATTCTCCAGGCAAGAATAGTGGAGTGGGTAGCCAC
The DNA here is from genome assembly GCF_023699985.2 of Odocoileus virginianus. Classification (NCBI taxonomy): domain Eukaryota; kingdom Metazoa; phylum Chordata; class Mammalia; order Artiodactyla; family Cervidae; genus Odocoileus; species Odocoileus virginianus. The sequence continues at coordinate 10,068,427 of NC_069677.1, forward strand.
TTCCTTCTCCAGGGGTCTTCCTGATCCAGGGATTGAACCCAGGTCTCCGGTGTTGGAGGCGATTCTTTACTATCTGAGCCACCAGGGAAGCCCTCTGACTTGGGTCATCTCCTTCAGTTCTCTTAAGAACCCTGTGATCTTCTCCTGAACCACATCTTCCAAACAAGGAACCTCAGGGAGGGTGACTTGCCCAAGGTCATGCTCCTGCCAAGTGGAAGCAGTTTTCTGAGTCAAGTTCACTGTCCACTGAGACTGCTCTTTCCCGTATTCTCTTCATATGCCTCCTTATGTATTGTTCAGCAAAATTCCACTTCCTGCTTTCTCCTCTCTGCTTCTCTAACCACTCCTGGCTTTTTTGAACTTCTTCCCTCTGGGAGTCTTCCTGCATCTGGTCGTGCTGTGTTCTCTTGTGGTGACAGAGCCAAAGTCCTCTTTCTGGGCACCTGATCCTGCCCTACAGGAAAAAGTTGCTGCTTTGGGAAGGGAGTTCCTGGGGACTCATTCTGGATTGCTCTTAGCATACAGCCTTGTTGTCAGTAACACAGCTACTGAAGTTCCTTTTCCATTCAGGGGTGTTGGCATATGTGGACCCCAGGAACCAGAGTATGTTCAGACTTCAGAGATGATGGTCAGGTCAGGCCATAGGTGATGGTCCCCACAGGTCACCTAACAGCATCTGGAGGGAGCAGAGTCAGGCAGGTGGGTCGTCCTGAGAACTACACACCCTCTTTGGCCACATGAGCTGTGTAATCTGATATGTGGTGCATGAAGCCGGGGTGGACAGACTGAGGTGTCCAGGAAGGTGTCTGAGGACCCCGTGGAGTAACTGAGTGGAGAAGAGTACACCCTTAGTTGGCATGGGCAGAGAAAAGGCATAGTATGAACTTGGGAGGCAGTAGTCCTACTCTCGGACCTGATTGACCTTGGTAACGAGGCCAGGTTTCTTCTTCAGTCCTCAGAACTGTGTTTGCTCTGGGATGATCCTCCCTACAGGGCAGGCAGGAGGGAAAGCCTGTCTGGGGGGCAGCCCTTAGCCCAGATGCCTGTCTTTTCCAGAGAGCTTGGGCATTGTTCCTAGGTGGCTTGGTGTGCCTTGCTCCCCTCTGCACCGGACGCATCAGTCTCTGAGGCTCAGTCCCCATCATCAGTTTCTGGTGGGACAGCTGAATGGGCAGTGTGTGGATGAAGTGAAGGGCACCTGCGGGCAGAGAGTGGACGGGTCTGTTCTCCCTTTGCTCCCAGGTGCTGGCCGGGATGAATGTCTACCCCTCGGAATTTGAAAACATCAAGGAGGAGTACAGTGTGCGTGGCTACCCCACCATCTGCTATTTCGAGTAAGTCCCCTGCCTCCCTGTGGACGCTGCTCCCCTCCACGATGGCGTCTGCCCCCTGGCTGAGCCCAAGGTTTCTCCCCACATTTCACAGGAAAGGACGGTTTCTGTTCCAGTATGACAGCTACGGGTCCACAGCTGAGGACATTGTGGAGTGGCTGAAGAAGTAAGTTGGCGTTTGCCTTGGTGGGGGTACCCAGAGGGAGGGGCATCTGCCGGGCCCCAGTACTTCCCTGGTCACAGGGCTCTGCCTGGCGGTTGGTAAGAGAATGAGGAAGGAAAGGACCATTTCTTTCTGCCCACACAGCTGATTGTGAGCGGCGTCTAGATGAGGGATCTGTGAGTGCAGGATGTGAAAGTTGGGAGAATTTCATGTGACTCGCTGTGATGACTGCATTTCAGATAGGTTTCCCCCCCTCCCTTACTGTCTACCTGATGAATAGAAGCGTTTCTCACCCAGGATGGCAGGTTTGAGAGAGGTTCTGCTGCAGGTCTCTCTGAAAATAGAGTTGTCAGTCGAATGCTTATTTCAAACACAACACTTTGTATGAGGTGCTATGAAGCTAAGAAGTGTCCTAATGCTTTAGATTTGCACACTGCTTTGTGGTTCACTGTGCCTCCCTGCAGAGCTGCTTCATAGCACCCAATGATCCTGTTTGTAATGTGATTAGATCTTTACAACCCAAACCACCCCTGCCATTGCTAGTTGTGTGACTTTTGTGTGATACTTGGACCCTGACCAGCATGTTGGATGGGGAGTCTCTCTCCCCCACCCCTTCTTCATGGCCAGAATTCTTCTGACCACCCTGCCCCGCCCCAAGCACTCACCTGCTCTGGGCTCTGCCAGTCATCGCCCACTTGTAGCTATTTATATAGTCCTTGGAATAATAGCAGCATTTTGGGGACTACACTTTGTGCCTGACTTTGTTCTAGGCACTTTATGTGGATTCTTATGGAATCCTCAGAACAGATATTATTATCCTTATTTCATGATTTCATGAATGAGGTAACTAAGCAGAGTGGTGGAGTGGCTTGTCCAAGCTCTTGCAGCTGACAGCCAGCAGGGCCAGGCTTGGCCCTGGGCAGCAGCTCCCCTGAGTTCTGGCTGGAACCCCTCCCCTTTTTACCAAGGTGCCAACATGGTGGATATTTATTGACATTATTACTGCATGGGTACAAGGTTAAAGAATTAGTTATTCAAAGACATGGAGGTTGAAAATGTGTATTTTCAGAATGGGAAAGGAGGATAAATTTTGTTCAAAAAAAAGAAAACAAAACCCCAGAATCCACAGGAAACAAATTGTTCGATTCTAAAGGCTGAAACTCTCAATCTTCTGCTCCTTGGGTTCCCAGGGGCCCAGGAGCTAAAACACCACAGCCAAGCCATGTTTGCATGTTGTCATTTATTTCTTGGAAGCATTTTCACATCTCTGTCTCCATCTCTTACCTCAATTCCAGCCCCTGCCCGGGAAGGCAGCTCTCCATTATTCTATACTCATTGTCTTAACCTGGGCCTTCACACCCCTGTTTTCCTTTTCATTTGATAATAAGCATGTCCTCTCCTCCAGCCAGACATGTCTTGCTCTGCTTTGGGAGAAGGTTTCAACAAATGACAATCTCATTTGTCACCAGAGCATAAAATCTGTCTGCTTCCCTCCCCCTTCTCTTCTGGTTTCAAAATGCACTCATATCTTCTTGGAAGGATAAGGCTTATTATTTATTTTTTTAGAAAGTGTTCAGAACTGCTTGCTCTCCTAGACCAGGTGAACATGTCAGTGGAGGCTCTGAGACAGGTGATTTTTCTCCCCTTGGGAACCCACTGATCTGTCCCCACCCCACACACAGCCCCAGCCTGGTTCTTCCACCTTGTCCTGGGCTGGCGCCTCCCCACTTCCCACCGCTCCTCTCCTTGCCCCCCATGGGAAGGAGACCTTGTTAGCAGCTTTTGGTTCACCCTGGGTGTGCAGTCTCCACGCTGAGGTTGATGGGGTAACTCTGGGGAAGGGAAGGCAGCCTCTGGGTACCCCTGGGCAGCAGCTCCTCCCGAGGCAGGACCACAGCCCACTCTCGCAGCATGGTAGGGGCAGAGAGGCGCTTCCTGAAGGACCCCTCGTGGACTGCCTCATCTCATGCCCCAACAAGATCTAGCAGTGCCATTGTGCTTCCAGGTAGCTAAATTTTTTTTTCAAAATCTTTTCTGATTTTAAGGTTATTCAGTGAGGCATGTTATTACTGGAAAACTCAAATATTTAGTTAAAGGGAAAAGTGGCCCTCTTAACCCCATTACCCAAGAATAGTATGTTGTGGCATTTGGCAATTCCTTACAGATTCCCGGCAACAGATAGCCAGCTCTGTGTGTGTTTTTCCCTGGTACCTGGTGTTTTAAGTCTTTAAAACTTAAAGACTTTTAAGGTTTCCCCCACGTCCTGGTTCGTGGGTCGCGGTGATCCCACCTTTCCTGCTGCCCTGCACTTCTTCCCTGGGCCTCTCCGTTGGCTGCAGCCAAATGTAGAGGATGAAGAGGGTGGTCCAGCCATGCTAGTTCTCCAGATGACTCTCAGAAGCCCAGGAGAGAAGGGCCAAATCCTGCCCTGTGACACGTGACTCTGGCGAGTGGGCAGGGCAGGGCATCCCTGTGTCGGAGTGCCCTGGGGCTCTGGGGTGGTTGCAGTGATCCTGATGGTTATGCCCTCTTGTGCTCCCAGCAGCTGCATTTCTCATTCCGCTCTCTGCAGATTTCATGCTGCTGAATTGGGCTTGGCAGGTAGAGTGTTCACAAGTGGCAGTCAGTGTTGACTTGGCTACCCAGTTCTGCCTGGGTATTTTTATACTAAGCAGAAGTGGGTTGGAAACAAACACAAAGTGTTCTTGACTTGTCATGCTTCAAGTTGCCTCTTCTCATCTCTGGCACGTGCACCTTCCTCAGGCAAGGACCTGCTTTGTGTGCATTTCGCAGTCCTGGAGAGCCCGGGAATAGGCTCACAGGATGGTAAGGGAATGTGAATGTCAGTGAACCTACCCCCAGCAGTTCCCTTTCAGTGTTGCTTTACCTCTAGGACAGGTGGAGTTATTGATCGTGCTTGAACACTTTAAAGAACAGGGCCTCCGTGTTACCAAGTCCAAGCTCGCTCTGCTTACCTCACAACAAGCCAATGATTCCAAAAGATGAGATGTTGAGGTGAGGAAGAAGCTTGAATCTGGGAGCCAGCTGACCAAGAAAATAGCAGACTAGCACTTCAAAATAACCATCTTGTCAGGGTCTGGTTGCCAGGTTCTTCCATGGATCAGAGATGGAGGGGAGGTGAGGAAATAAAGTAAAAAGACTATTCAATCCTTGCAAATGTCCCCTAGAGTGGCAAGCCTCAGGCAGGGAGGGGAATGTGTTAGTTTCACTTCCTTACAGTCCTTCACAGGAGGCAGGCCATTATGTATGTTTATAATAACAAAAAAGGGTTACAGTCACTGGAGCAGATCCTGTGTAAATTTAAATTTAACCCTTTGTGGTTACATCGACTCACTTTGAGGGCCCACTCATGTTTGAGTGATTCTTATGATTTAGATTATGAGTGGTGTCTAGGAACACCTGGGTAGTACTATATACATTTACAAAGTATCTCAAGGCCATTGTCTGTCTAGATGTACCTGCAGGGCAGATGAAGAAGGGCCTGCTTTTACGTAGATAGATATTTTAAGTCGGACTGGTTGCCTCAGCCCCTAGAGCTGAAAGGTGGAGGAAACGAATCAGAGCCAGGTATTCTGACTCCTAGTCTGGCTCTTTCTCTCTTATCTGCTGTAGATAGGAGGTTCTTCATTCTATTGAGCTGAAGTTTCTTTCTCTGGAGCTTCCATCTGGTGTTGATTCTCTTTTATGGGGCTGTAGAAAGTCAATCTTGCTTTCTCTTCCCACTACAGTGTGAAATGTTTGAAGAAAACTCTTCTGTTCCCCTTGTCTCTTCTTCTCTTGGTTAGACACCTCCAGTTCCTTCAACCATTCTTCTCTCATTCCTGCATTGATTCAAAGAGTGTTCATTGGGTAACTGCCTTGTGGGAGGTGCAGAAAGTAGAGAGATGATCTAGAGGGAGCCCCCGTCTTTAAGGGGAGACACAGTAAAGGGCACAGTTCAGTCACTGTGCCCTCCTACCGCTGTGCCTAGGTCTGCAGGCCCGTCCAGAAAGCAGACTTCCTACTGTCCCCTGGGTGGATGAGGGGCAGCCACCTCGCTGCTGGGGATCCCAAGGTCTCCCATTTCCAGCCCTGGGCCCCAGCCCCGCTTCAAGGGGAACCTCTGCTCCTCTGGAGCCTTTGCATATTGGGGTAGTTCTTGGGTCCCCATGCCCTCTGAGCACCCAGCACCTCTGGTTTCTGCCCTCTAAGAAAGGGAGAGATTTTTGCTAAGTCAGTTTTCTAGCTTCTAAATTTACACTGACCTCTTTTTTTTTTTTCTTTACTTTTGCTCCTATGAGTTCATTACCTTTTTCATTTTTAGCTCTTGTGATGTTGTTTTAGTGGCTTTGGAGTGTGTCCTCCTCTATGTTTGACTAGAAATTTTTCAGTCACCTTCATTTACTTGTACTGCCACTAAGGCATGGCTTCTCCATTCTATGTGTATACTCTTGCTGGATTTTTAAAAATTATTTTAATTTTAGAATAGATTCCATTCACGTAATTGAAATAATTTTTTAAAAGATACTTAAAAAATTACGCATTGAAGTCTTCCTTTTACCTGTTTCCTCTATCCTATTCTTCCTCCTACCCCCTAGAGGTAGCAACTTTAATTAGTTTCCTTATGCAGACGCATGCAAATATGAATAAGTATTTTTTATCTCTCTCTATTTTATGCAAAAGCTAGCATATTATAGCCTGTTGTGTCTGACCCTGCTGTCTACATCAGAGTGTAGGGAGCTTCCTTGTCCCCCTGCACCATGCTCAGCCCTCTGGGGTCCTGATTGACTGCGGTTTACCTAAGCAGTTCGTATACCAGTGGGCACTGGGTTCTTCCAGTCTTCGCTATAACAAATCATCTCTAACGAATACCTTGGAATGTGTATAATTCTGATCATGTCCAGGTATATTGAAAAGATAAATTCCCTGAAGTGGAATTGGTGATGCTTTCAGGAATTGGTATCTTGAGTCTGTGTATGGGAGCCTAGGTTTCTTGGTGTTGGGAATGCTGAATGACTGGTGGTGACTCATTCTAAAGCTTGATTTTGCCATCAGCTGTCTGACATTGGATGTACATGGGCTCAGAGTGGTTTGACCCTCTCGCTGCTACTTTCCATTGCTGAGACCACCAGTGGGGCCTAGTCAAGAGCACCAGAGAGGGTTTCTGAAGATGCTGTCAGACCCAGGCTCTGCTGTGGGGTGGGGGTGGCAGGCCCCACCACCTCAGCCACAGGGGAGGACAGCAGCTCTCATTGTTTGGGACACATTGCTCTCATGACTTGTCAGTCCTGGCCGCTGGAACTTTGCACTTTTTCTTTTTTACTGTAGGCTCTCAAAGGCAGGGAGCTATGGTTGTCTTTTCGCATTTGTCATCCTAAAGGGTGTTTTTTCAAAGTAACGATTGAGGTGGCTCTGGCAAAGGTGTTCATAAAGCATCAGGGAGTTTGTGTCACTGGCCGACTTACCCTTGGCTTTGAAGCAAGAGAGGGCAGCTGTGAGTCTCCCCCACTGTAACAGCTGGTGATGTAAATGTCAGCACACAATTGTCCCAGGTGGGGCAGGCTCCAGGGAGGTGGGCCACCAGCCTGAGGTTTTATAGCTCATGGTGGCCACAGGGGTTTGACCTGACCTCTGAGCCTGGCCCTTTCTGCTCGAGCGTTCTACCCCTAGAGAACTGAGAACCTTGTTCCTGGTCTTGAGGAAGGGTTCCTACTATAGTGTGTGTTCTCATAGTTAGGGAGCCCCCAGCCTTGTTCCCCTGGGCCCCACTCTTTCTCATCATGACCCTCCTCCCACGCTGGTTAGTGAACACCTCTCAGTCCCCTCTCTACCCCCAGTCCTTCCCTGATATTTGGTCTTTCTCAAGACACCTGGCCTCTCTCTCTCCTCCTCACCCACCACCCCTCCCCTCTTATTCCCTCCTCTTCTCACCCCTCACCCTGTGGGCACCACTCAGCACATCAGTTAGCTTTGTCAGAGGTCACTCTTTGCTGCCAGAGCTTATTCTTGCCAGTTGGCTAAACTTTTAGATGCTGACAAATCCCCCCACCCCACCCTGATCCCAGGGAGGAAGTGAGGTTTCCTGAACTGCCTGGAGAGCCACAGCTGGAAGCCACTGTTTGCCGGAGGATATCAGCTGAGCACCTCTGGGCTCTTGAGGGGATGATGGAGGTGGGCAGGGCCGAGGAGTCCCCCCGACCTCCGCTCCCCCCGAGAGGTTGCGGGGAGCCCCTGAAGCAGGCTGTGAGAGCCAGTGGGGGTGAGGGCTGCACCGGCCCCTGCGTGTGCTCTGAGCTCTGCCTGTTTTTGGTCTTCCAGTCCGCAGCCGCCACAGCCCCAGGTCCCCGAGACTCCCTGGGCAGATGAGGGCGGCTCCGTTTATCACCTGAGCGATGAAGACTTTGACCAGTTTGTGAAGGAACACTCCTCTGTGCTCGTCATGTTCCACGCCCCATGTGAGTGGAACCTTGCTCCTCCCCGCCACAGCCTCCCTCCCTTGGCTCAGAGTGGACACCTCTCTGAGCCTTTAGCTGTTTACCTAGAGAAGCAGTCATCCCTCAGCTTGCGGGTGGGGACACTGAGGCCCTGAGAGAGCCTGTATCTTGTCCAGTAGTTGAAAGGGCACACGGAAGCCAGGGCTGGAGCCTCAGACCCCACAGCACCTAGAACCCCTTCTTTCTGCTTCACCTGGTATCCATCGTGGATCAAGGGAAGAAAAACATGAATCCTGTAAAACGTGTTTGCAATATTGACCGAAAGCCCTGTAGCTCAGGATTTTTCTAGATCAGTGTCCTCCCCATTCCCATGAAGGATGGAAATGGATTGTAATTCCTTTCTAAGAGGGAGAAGGCTGCTTCTGGAAAGGTGAGCAAGGGATGACACCCCCTGGCCACGGATTTCCTGGGAGCAGCTTCTGGGAAAAGCGGGCCCATCCTAATGGGTGATGAAGCTGGGTCCCCAGCACCCTGGGACAGGGTACATGTGTGGGGTGCTCTTCTCTTATAGCTTCTTGCTGGCTCTTTGGCCCAGTGATGATGGGTAAGGGATTGTGGAAGAGGAGAAGAAGCAAAAATAACTTCTTCACAAATCAGTGTCATAATTGCCAGTCCACAGAGGCAACTTTAGTGAAAGATTACTTTATTAATTGTCTTAGTCATAGAGATCTTTCTGCTGTTGATTGTGATTTGCTCTGTGGTGACAAAGTGGCTGCCCACAGGGCCATCTCCTTCTGTCTCACCCACAGTGCTGCAAAGCAAATACGATTAACTCCGCTTTACAGACCAGTAGACAGTGGTGTGGAGAAATGGCACTGCTCTTTGAGTCCTATACCACTGAGTCCTGGCCTTCTCACACTCTGCTTCCCTGCAGTATCACAGGGGTTGGGTTAATTAGCAATTGTTCATAAGTAGACCACTCCTGGGGATTTTCCCACGTCAGTCTTGTAAGTGCCAAATTCCGAAGAGAATCCAAAGGAAAATTATTGGCCTTTCTCCTGAAAAATGACCCCCAAAAAAGCCTTAAAAAAAAATACCTGAATTTCAAAGGGCCTCTGATTAAGGGCAGTGACAGAGAGGGCCATAGGAGCATGTCACCGCAGCCCTGCCAGGGCTCAGTCCCTGTGGCTGGAGGAACCCTGATGAATGAGCATCCGCCAGGCAGCACCGCAGCCTTCTCCCTGCGGAGATGCACTCTCCTGGCCAGTCTTAGATTTGCTAATGAAAGCAAGTCTTACGGGAAGTCAGGCTGCACCCAGAGCTGCACTCACCTTGCCCAAGTTCCTGCCCCAGGCTTACTGTTTTCATTTCCTTCCTGGGAGCTTCACCCCGTGTGTTGGTGCCTCTAGTCTATGCCAGAGAGAGCCCTCTGGCTCCTGGAAGATTACAGAGTGGTTTGAACAGTGCTTTATGCATCACAGCATGAAGAGTATGTATCCCCTTTGATGAATCCTAGCAACATGTACCTCATAGATTGGAATTGTTTAATAATTGTTTATTAGTTGCTGTTTAGTCCGTAAATCATGTCTGACTCTTTGCAACCTCCTAGATTGCAGCCCACCAGTTTCCCTCTATCCATGGAATTTTTCAGGCAAGAATACTGGAGTGGGTTGCCATTTCCTCCTCGATGGGATCTTCCCAACCCAGGGATTGAACCCACATTTCCTGCATTGGCAGGCAGATCCTTTACTGCTGAGCCACTAGGGAAACCCAATTGTTTATTAAGCCCTTTTTTTTCTATAGAACCCTGGTTGCAAACTGGGAAGATTTTTGTCTGTATTCTTTCTTGTACTCTTAGGTTGTAAGGAATTCATTGTCGTAGCAAATGCTGGCAGGATCTGGGCCCCGGAGCCTGGCTGTGAGCTCTTCCCTGCCCTCTCCCCTTGCAGTGCACCCACCTGGCTCCCTGAACCAGAGTGATCATCACTTCCCCATCTAAGTCATCTATGGGCATAGAGTAAGGGCTTAATGAATGAGAAAACGAACAAATGAGGTTGTTGAGAGCTAAATTAGAAAACGAGAACCAGAAACCAGATGGCAGCCTTTTGTTTCCCCATTAGTCATTGTGAATGAGTATTATGAATACCAGCCCTGTTGAGGCTGTTCCAGCTTCAGACTTAACAAATGAATAGAGCTGAGATTTCTCTTGTTCAGTTCAGTTCAGTCGCTCAGTTGTGTCGCTCAGTTGTGTCCGACTCTTTGCGACCCCATGGACTGCAGCACCCCAGGTCTCCCTGTCCATCACTAATTCCCGGAGTTTATTCAAACCCATGTCAATTGAGTCAGTGATGCCATCCAACCATCTCATCCTCTGTCGTCCTCTTCTTCTTCCGCCTCCAATCTTTCCCAGCATTGGGTCTTTTCAAATGAGTCAGCTCTTCACATCAGGTGGCCAAAGAATTGGAGTTTCGATTGTTAGGTGTCTGCAGAACATGAATCCTCCATTCTCTAACAAGGTGTTTGCCTGCCCCCTGTGCACACACGTGTGTGTGTGTGTGTATGTATGTGCTTGCGTGTGTGTGTGTGTGTTTCTGCTGGACTATCAGAGTGACAGGGCCAGGGCAAAAGCCCGAGGTGAAGCTCCCTGAGGAACTGCCCGTTTAAATTCCCATCTGATGGGTGTGGCTCCACATTAAATAATCTCTCTACACAGTCCTCCTCCTCTATCTAGGTGCCTGGGCTTTAGAAGGGATGGAATGCACATGGTTCCGAGACGAATCTGAGCCCAGGACAGACAGCAGGTCCCTTAGCTGCCTAGCTGTGTATCTTATACTGGAGTGCTCCCGAGAACTCACCCTGATCAGGAGACCCCTTCTGTGATGTGTGAGGGACCTAGAGAAAAGGACAAATGTCAGGAGGCCAGAGATTGCACTGCTGGCTCAGGGTTCCTAAGCAAATATTAAACAAAATGTGAGTTCTGGAAATCACAGTGTTACAGGTGCCACTTCCGGACCATATAGGGAGTGGTTAAGAAACAGACCATTTTGGAGACCTAGGAACACTAGTTGGGATCTATCAACATAGAAGACCATGGATTCTACTCAGGATTGTCATATAAGCTTGGTTTGTTTCTTGGTATAGGATTGCCAGGTTGATGGATTAGTGTGTCTTTCTTTTATCAAAGGTGAGTTGCTATTTTCCCAAGTGCAGTTGGGTGGCAGGGTGGGGCCACCCTGAGGGGAACACCTCCCTTGGTGCTCTGTGACTGTGAGTCTGGCCTGGTTCTGTCTAGAGGGTGATACTTGTTTTTTAATCAGCAGTTTTGTTGAAACTATTAAAAGAAAAAAAACAAGGCAAACTTTCAAATCTACAAGGGTTGGAATTAGAGAAAGGAAAGCTAGTTAAAATACTGAGCAACTGCATGAAGATTTTAAAAGATCCCTACAGACTGAAATAGTGGAAGTCAGATTATAAAGTTGAATTTATCTTTATGATTTTCTGCTTTAAATTAAAAAGGGAGTGTGAATATGTTTTATAAAGGGATAATATAGGAAGGTACAGAGAAGAAGATTAACCTTGTTCTTGGTACAGATTCCCAAGAAGAGCCATGGTCCCTCTTTGCTGTGTTATTTCTATACAGAGGAAGTGCTCAATGTTAATTTCTGTCAGAGTCCCACTTGCCTGGAACCTTCATCAAGTGCCTGTAGAACTGCTCTCCTGGGTTCTTGGCAGGAGAGGCACCTGGTATTATCAAACACCTCCGTGGACCCCCTGCTTCTTTACCCTCTTTTCCAGCTTTCCTGCCATCCCATGGCAGTTCCCATCTCAGCCTTTTCCCCCGTCTCCCTCCCAGCTGGAGTCCTGGAGAAATCCCACACAGATTCTTCTGCAGCTTGTACTCCCGATGCCTGAGTTGTCACTGAACAAATAAACTCAGCCTGGCCCCAGTCACACCAAGGGAACAGGGGGTGCTGAGAGTCACAAGCAGGTGTGCCCCCAGAGCCCACTGTCCAGGTCCTGGGCCACCTGCAAGGAACAGTGTGTTGCAAGCAGTGGGCTCCTAGAGGGGTCGTGCACTGTGCGGGGCACAGACAGAGCCCAGCCCCCTCTGCTGTCCATGTGGCCCTTGACATGGGGCTCTGAGTGGTTGTGGGGAGGTCACAGCCCCAGGCCCGGTCCCCTGATCTGCAGAGCAGTAAATAGTATCTGAAGAGGGCGAGGTAGCAGGACCCCAGCAACCAGCGCTCTGTGGTGCCTTTTGTTTCTTTCTGCAGCATTCTGAATGAGAAAAGTCACTGCATGTTGTCACTCATCTCTCTTCACCATTTGTTTTGCTGCTGTAATGTCTACCAGCTCCTCCCTCTCCGTGTGCCTGCAGCCCTGCGTTAGGCCAGGGAAGGACGTGCTCCTATAATGACCCCCACCCCCCGGAGTGACTGTCACTCACCTGGGGAGATAGAGGGAACGAAGTGGGGCTCCAAGGAGGGCACCCTGAGGAGCAGCCTGTCTCTCCCATGGGGGTCCTGGGGCCTGAAGAGAAGCTGCTGGGGAATCAGAGCATCCTTGCCGCCCCTTCCCCAGGGCTATGGCGGCTCACCCACAGCTCTGCCCCATTTCTTGGCACCAGGCCGCCCAGGATGAGAGGTTTTCTTTGCCATAACTCCCGGTAGCAGGTGTGTGCCAGAGATTCTGGGCCCGGCCTGCCTTCAGGAACTGGGCTGCCTGTCTGGATTCAGCATCAGACCCCTGTCAGGCTCCAGAATTTCTGCTTCTTACTTCATTTATGTCTACTCCAAGTAATATGTGATCCCTGGGACAGTACAGAGAAATATAAACAATTAAGGAAAAAAGCTATGTATAATCCCATTGTTCAGAAGCAGCCTCTTTCTTCTTTTTGTCATTATTTTTTCTAGTTGCTTTTTCTTTTTTATTTTTCCCTTGTTTTCAACTTTTCAAAAAATTAACATAAAGTTAAATTGACTTTTTTTCCTAATATATGCAGATTTGTGTAACCATCTTGCTGTAAAACTCCCTTGTGCAATCACTCTTATTTTTTAATGGCACAAATAATTTAAGAACAATGTTAACATTCTTGTTATTGGGGGCACAGAGTTCAAGGGATACATAGAATATAGTGTAAGCAGTGACAGTCCCCTCCCCACCGGACCCCCTTCTCAGGGTTGACCAGTGCTAACCGTTGATTGTCCTTTTTCCTCCTGTGCTTCTCTGTGAACAACAGGGATCGTTTCTTACCCATTTTCCTGTGATTTGCATTTTTTTCACTAATCAATATATAGGTCTTGAATATATTTTTGTGTAAATGTAAGATGTTAGCATATAAATCTCCCGCAATCTTTTTAAACTAAGAAATAGTATTTTATAATTTATATATGCTATGGATTTTAGACCATCCCATCATAGACATCTATCTCCAGTATTTGTCCAAGCAATGCAGTAAATCTTTAGAAACATATGTATAGGGAACATGTCTAAATGTTGAGATGTGTTAGACTCCCAGAAGGGAGGGTGTTGGGCCCTGTGGTGCGTATGCTTGAGCCTTGATAGATGCCACCCAGGCATTTTCCTTTCTCTCTCTCATCTTCCTTTCTCTCCAGGGAGGGGTCACCACACCCGGTGAGCAGTGCATGACAGAGCCTGCATCCTCGCCAGCCCTGAATACTATCAACCATTTATGTTCCTATTAGATGGGGCAATGGGGCAGCTTGTCCACAGCTCTCTAGCCTACAGGGAAGTGAGCATCCCCTCATGTGGTAACCAGTCTTTTGTATTTCTTCTGTGAACCAACTGTTCATTCCCTTTGCCCGTTGTTCTGTGGGTTGTTTTTTTCTTCTTGACCTTGAGCTCCATACTTAGGGTTATTAATTTTTATCTATTTTCTGTGTTCCAGATATTCCCTGTTGGTCTGTTGCTTGCTTTTGGTCTATGCTGCCTTTTCATTGTACAACAGCATTACATTTTTATAGTCATATACAAGCTAGAATGTTTATTGAGCACTTGGTGTGGATCAAGCATTGTCCTAAGCACTTTTCATATATGAACTCATTTAATCTTCACAACAAGTCCTGTGAAGTGGGTATCATGATTATCCCCATTTTACAGCTTAGGAAAGGGAGGCACCAAGAGGTTGAGAAGCTTCCAGAAGTCACATAGCCAAAAAGGTAGGGCCAGGGAAAAACCCAGGTCCTAGGGGCCACAGTCTACAAGGACCAAGCTCTCTGAGAACCTGCCTTTTCCCTCTTGACCTCTGGGATATCCATCCCCAGGATATAAAAATAGTGTCCCAGGACTTCTGGGTGGTGCTAATGGTAAAGAATCCAGTTGCCAGTGCAGGAGACAAAAGACGCAGGTTCCATCCCTGGGTTGGGAAGATCCCCCGGAGGAGGGCATGGCAACCCACTCCAGTATTCCCTGGAGAATCCCATGGACAGAGGAGCCTGGCGGGCTACAGTCTGTAGTGTCGCAAAGAGTCAGACAAGACTGAAGCAACCTAGCATGCATCTATTTTGTGATTGCATTTTGCTTTTTAATTCCCCTGAATTTTTCACTTGTTGTGCCAGGTGGGAGGAAGGGGTTTCATTTTAAGTTCTTTTTTCCATGCTTTTTCATTTACATTTTTCTTAACATAAGAACATATAATGTTATTAAAAATGCTTATGTGTTCATGCTTTTGTGGTCACATAATGTTCCATTATATAATGGCACCATAAATTACCTAACCAGCCCCATAATGTTGGAGGTTTGAGTTGTTTACTATATTTCCCCTTATAAATCATGCTGCAGAGGGCAATTTTCATGTATAAATATTTGTCCACGTGTCAGATTATTTCCTTAGGATAGAAGCCTGGAAGAAAAAATTCTACAGCTTGTTATCTACATTTTATACTAATGTAAAGGAAAGGTGGGGGGGGGGGAATCCCATGCTTTCTCTTAAAACGAGAAAGATGAGCCATTCATCAGGATGTGTCTGCCCCAGAATGTCTGAGTGTGTACAGTCAGCTTTGGTGCAGGTACAGCTAGAAGCCTCAAAAGAGCCCTGAGGTCTCTAGGGGGCGCCTGTCAGAAAGTTAAATGTTAAAGCATTAGTGTTTCTGCTAGCATCTTTAGGAGCCCCACCTCCCTGACTTGTCCAAGCCAAGGTCCAGGCAAGGCAGCAGGAATGTGGGTAGGAAAACCCAGGTTCCTCTCGAGTGCCAAGTACTAGGGAGCTTTCCAAAATAATCTGGTCCCCTGGAAGATTCTGGTTACAAGAGCCAGGAAAGTCTCCATTGCTGGTCTGTAATAAAATCCTAGGTGTAACTGAAGTTAATGGAATCCAGAGGAATGTGAAGGCCTGAGGTTGACGGGAGGCCAGCATTCCCACAGCCAGAAAAGAGTGTGGTCGAGGAACTGCTGGGCAGCCTCTTTGCCAGGTCATGAAAATCGGTGTAAGTGTACTTACACAGCTGATAAAAACCCAACAAGGAAGTTTGGCAGTAAAACTTAATGGCCTATCAAATCACAATCAGGACAGTAAAATGCAGCGGGCCGGAGTTCTCACTGTGCTGTCCAGCCCTCCCGCAGCCCACACGGCCATCCTGGAGGGTGGGGTCCAGGCAGTCACCGCTCACACCCTCAGCTCCCCAGGGCAGGCGGCTGCCAGCGAGGGAGACCTTTGCTCAGCCAGACAGCTCTCCTCCCGGGGGCCTGGCTGGTTTCCTCAACCCAAACTGTTTATAGAAGTTTATTGCTTAGCCTTTGTATCTTGTTCAGGGAGCAGAGGGAATAGCGGCTAGTAGTGAAAACAAGTAACGCTATCAGGAGAACTCTTGGAAATGTATGGGAAACTTCAGTATAACATCAAGAGATATTGGAGATTTCCAAGATGTTTTCCAGACCTAGTAAGGAGCATGGGAAGTGTATAAATGGGGATGGGGGGGGGGGGGTGGTGGGGAGAGGCTGTGCACATTGTAAATGATATGGCTGCTGGTTTTACTAAATAGAGGTTTAGTCAACCTAGTAACTGGTGTGGCTTTTGCCCCAAAAGAAAGCGGATGCTCTCCTGACCATCCTCTCCTCGACCAGGCATGAATGATTCAGTTCAACCTTGTATGCACTGCTCTAAACCTGAACAACACATCCATTCATTCACAAAGTGTGTGTGGGATGCTGTGCTCAGTACCAGGGATGTGGTGGGGAGTGAGACTAAGTGAGATCAGTCTGTACAGAGATTCACCCCAGTTGGGGGATTAGAGGGTTCAAGTAAGCAGATTACTTCAGCTATTTGGAGAATAGTCGAGAAAATAAACAGGCTGTTGGAAGTGAATGTGATGGGTTGAGGCTCCCTGGGGTTAGGTGGTCAGGGAATTTCTCTGTAGAAGTGAAATTTGAGCTAAAGCCTGCGTGATGTGAAGCGGTCAGCCATACGAAGACCTGGGGGAAGATCGTGTTCCAGGCAGTAGCTCCTTAAGAGCTGTGAGGGTAGAAATGAGCTTGCTGAGATAGGAAAGCAGAAAGAGGTCACAGGTTGCAGTGTAGAGGACAGAGGGATACTCCCTGAGTTGAGGTTGAAGGAAGGAAGGTCCGATTATGTGGAGCTTGTGGCTGTGGGAGGGAGTTTGGATTTCAATCAACTTGTGATGGAAGCCATTGGAAAGGTTTGACCAAGGGAATTTGATAAGATTTATGATTTGAAAAGATGCCCTGGTCACCCCCTAAATATCAGGAGATAGCAGTCTAACAGTCATAGGGCATTACAAAATGAACTACCATAGGAGTATATGAATAAGACATCTTTTATGAGTAGAAGAGAAATAGGTGGTCTGGTGGAGCTGAAGTGAACTGGAGACTCAGTCTGGGCCAGAGCTGAGGGGGATGCTCTGTCTGGAGATGCCTGGTCCATCAGGGCTGAGGCTGTGATGGACTGAACTGGGGGCTGTGGACAGAACTTTGGGGAAAAGACTGGCTTGTGTGGTTGCAGTGTGCTCCAGCCAGAAGCCTTCTAATTAGGATTAGCCTTCTAATCCCGTCTTGTTTATCCGAGGCCCCGGGAACACCCCCCCCGCCCCACCCCTGCTGCAGTTTATCACTTCATCTCCCAGAGCGTCGTTTCTGATGATCTCTGTCCCGTGTCTCGTCTCGTGAGGCTGCTGAGACAGTGTGTGGAAGGCCAGTGCAGAGAGAGTGAGCCCTTTTATTAGTTGGTAGAGTCCTACAGACGGAGCTGGAGGTTCAGGAGAGCCGTGTGTGCAGACCACATCTGTCACCTCCGCGTGTCCTCCAGCCACCCCTCCCGTGTCTAGGGCAGGCCTCACGGGTCGATTACAGCTCCTCTTCCCTGTGAGCTAGTTTTCCATCTCAGGAGTCCATCTCCAGCCCGCCGCTGGCAGGCGATGTGAAGTCCCTTTGCTTCCCCAGGGAGCAGTAGCATCAAAGGACTGAGTCTGTCAAAAGTATGAAGGTGAACTTGCTCATCTTGAGGGGTCCTGCCTCATTGACTGGTACATTTTGGAAAGAAAGAATGGTTTTCTATGAGTGACTTTGTCTTTTTTGTCTTCTCTGCCCTCACTGTCACACAGTCCCACTGCCCACCTTGAACATGGCCCTGCTGGCACTTGCCTGACATCACATTCTTATCCTGGTGCAGGAGAGGGTGGTCAGGGGAGCATCCCCTTCCTGCCCCTCCTGCCTGCCGTGGAGGCCACTTGGAGTCAGAAGCCCGGGTCTCCTGAGGCTTGCCCAGGCCTCTTTCCTGCTGCTTTGCTGGGTTGAGTGGCTCTGCTCAGGCCATTCACTACTTACTACAAGGCAGAGAGAACTCTTGGGTGTCAGACACCACAGCAGGGAAAGAGCCTCTGAGCTTTTTCTCTTCATACAAGGTGAGCCCCCTCCACCCCAGGGGAAGTCAGCCTGGGAGCTGTGCGGGGGTGGTCACCGTGGGGCAGGGTGTAGAGAGTTCTCAGCCTGAAGGCAGGCCTGCGGATTTCTCTAAGAGTTGTAGACCCTCCTGACTGTAAACCCTAAAGAGCAATTTATTCCTTTATTTTAGTCAGATAAAAAAAATTTTTTTAAGTCAATGTATTTCATGTGAAGTCAATAGAATCCTCCTTAGAATATCTGATTTACTCCAGACATGGGGATCCACGTGGAAGGGAACCTCCGTCTGACACCTGTGTAGACCGCTACTTGTTCCTCTGCCCCCACCACTGCCTTGGAGTCAGCCCTTCCCTGTCTTAGCCGCTTATAAGACCAGGGGTCTGTGAACCAGTCAGGACATTCAGAGCCCTCTGAAGTTATTCATAAATATAGACTATCTATGCATCAATACGGGAGAGGTGAGAGAGAAACTTTCATTAAATTCTCAAGAATGTCAGTGACCCAAAAAAGCCCAGAGTCCACCCAGGCCAGAGGAGGATGCTCTCTGTTTGGCTGTTGTGGGTGGCGGCTGCCTGCAGGGAGAGGCTGGTGGGGACGTCCCAAGCTGGACTGGGGCTGCATGCTGTAAACAAATGATGCTGTGCTCTGCATGCTTCAGGAACATCGTCTTGTGGTCTTTCTTGAGGCTCTACATAGAATCTGTGTAGAAGATCGTTTCTGTGGGGAAGTCACATTTTCAATTCTAAACAGTTTAACAAAAAAACGAAAGATACTTTTGTAGCTCAGTTGTTTATAAAAGTGCAAATGGGTTCTGATCATGTCAGATGTTCAGCTCTGGAAAATAATGTTCTTATATTTTAATATTGTGATGACTTTGATACCTATATGGTTCACTTGGTGTCCCAACGGGCTCTAGTCAGACCATTAACCCACAGGTATTCCTCTTCCTTGGGCCTGTTTGAGAAGGACCAACATGTTAGCGTGGCTGAGAATTGTGGCCACTCCCCGGGCTGGATTACATCAGTGAATTTCGTCCATCTAGTCATCTCATGGCTTCCCCAGAGCACTCTCTCCAGAGGAGGGCTTGACAACACTGGCCTGCATTTTCTGTTATGTGTGTGTGTGTGTGTGTGTGTGTGTGTGTATTTGTATTTGGGGGGTTGCAGTTAGGGTAGACACTGTGGAGCCCCTGTCCCTGGGAGGAACAAAGTGAGCATAGACTGAGGAAGTTGGAACAGACAGAAACTGAACGTGTGTCTCAATGCCATGTGGAGCTGAGCTCTGCAGGAATGACCTTGCAGGAGAGAGGAACTTTTGTCTTAGCTAAAGTGCTCAGATGGAGGCAGGGAGGCTGTTTGCATGGCCCAGTGGCTTCTGGGGAGGAGGGGGTGTGTGTGGGAGGTTCCTCTGGGGAGGAGGGGTGTGTGTGGGAGGTTCCTCTGGGGAGGAGGGGTGTGTGTGAGAGGGCTCCTCTGGGAGGAGGGGTGTGTGTGAGAGGGTTCCTCTGGGAGGAGGGGTGTGTGTGAGAGGGTTCCTCTGGGAGGAGGGGTGTGTGTGAGAGGGTTCCTCTGGGAGGAGAGGTGTGTGTGAGAGGGTTCCTCTGGGGAGGAGGGGTGTGTGTGAGAGGGCTCCTCTGGGGAGGAGGGGTGTGTGTGAGAGGGTTCCTCTGGGGAGGAGGGGTGTGTGTGAGAGGGCTCCTCTGGGGAGGAGGGGTGTGTGTGAGAGGGCTCCTCTGGGAGGAGGGGTGTGTGTGAGAGGGCTCCTCTGGGAGGAGGGGTGTGTGTGAGAGGGTTCCTCTGGGAGGAGGGGTGTGTGTGAGAGGGTTCCTCTGGGAGGAGGGGTGTGTGTGAGAGGGTTCCTCTGGGAGGAGAGGTGTGTGTGAGAGGGTTCCTCTGGGGAGGAGGGGTGTGTGTGAGAGGGCTCCTCTGGGGAGGAGGGGTGTGTGTGAGAGGGTTCCTCTGGGGAGGAGGGGTGTGTGTGAGAGGGCTCCTCTGGGGAGGAGGGGTGTGTGTGAGAGGGCTCCTCTGGGAGGAGGGGTGTGTGTGAGAGGGCTCCTCTGGGAGGAGGGGTGTGTGTGAGAGGGTTCCTCTGGGAGGAGGGGTGTGTGTGAGAGGGCTCCTCTGGGGAGGAGGGGTGTGTGTGAGAGGGCTCCTCTGGGAGGAGGGGGTGTGTGTGAGAGGGTTCCTCTGGGGAGGAGGGGTGTGTGTGAGAGGGCTCCTCTGGGGAGGAGGGGTGTGTGTGAGAGGGCTCCTCTGGGGAGGAGGGGTGTGTATGAGAGGGCTCCTCTGGGGAGGAGGGGTGTGTGTGAGAGGGCTCCTCTGGGGAGGAGGGGTGTGTATGAGAGGTTCCTCTGGGGAGGAGGGGTGTGTGTGAGAGGGCTCCTCTGGGGAGGAGGGGTGTGTGTGAGAGGGCTCCTCTGGGGAGGAGGGGTGTGTGTGAGAGGTTCCTCTGGGGAGGAGGGGTGTGTGTGAGAGGGCTCCTCTGGGGAGGAGGGGTGTGTGTGAGAGGGCTCCTCTGGGAGGAGGGGTGTGTGTGAGAGGGCTCCTCTGGGGAGGAGGGGTGTGTGTGAGAGGTTCCTCTGGGGAGGAGGGGTGTGTATGAGAGGTTCCTCTGGGGAGGAGGGGTGTGTGTGAGAGGGCTCCTCTGATGATACCGGTATCGGTCGTCCTTCCTTTCTTTTTTTGTCCCAATTCTTTTTTTTTTTTTCAGTTAAAGTGTAGTTGATTTACAGTATATTAGTTTCAGGTATGCAACATAGTGATTCAGTATTTTTATAGATCATACTCTATTTAAAGCTTTTGCAAAACAGTAGCCATACTTCCATGTGCTCTATCCTTGTTGCTTATTTTATACATAGTAGTTTGTATCTTTTCATCCCATACTCTTATCTTGCCCCTTTTCCCTTTCCTCTCCCTACTGGTAACCTCTAGTTTGTGCTCTCTGTGAGTTTGTTTCTGTTGTTATAAACATTTGCTTCTTTTATTGTTTAGATTCCACAGAGTATTTGTCTCTCTCTGTCTGACTTCACTAAGCATAGTACCCTCTATGTCTATACACATTGTTACAAATGGCAGAATTTTATTATTTTTATGGTGGGATAATATACCATTGTATACATGTACCACATCTTCTTTATCCATTTATCTGTTCATGGACAGTTGCCTCCATATCCTGGCAGTTGTAAATAATGCTGCTATGGGAATTGGGGTGCATGTATCCTTTCAAATTAATGGGTTTTTTTTTTCTTTTCTTTCAAAATATATACCCAGGAGTGGAATTTCTGGGCCATTTGACAGTTCTATTTTTAGTTTTCTGAGGAACCTCCATACTGTTTTCCATAGTGAATACACCAGTTTATATTCTCACCAGTGGTGTACCAAGGTTCCCTTTTCTCTACTTCTTTGCCAACATTCGTTGTTTGTGGACTTTTTTGATGAGAGCCATTCTGAAAGCTGTGAGGGGATAGCTCTTTGTGGTTTTGATTTGCATTTCTCTAATGATTAGCAATGTCTTTGGGAAAATGTCTGTCCAAGTCTTTTGCCCAGGTTTGTTTTTGATTTTGAGTTATATGAGCTGTTTATGTTTTGTATATTAACCTCTTATCAGTCATATCATTTATAAATATTTTCTTCCATTCAGTAGGTTGTCTTTTCATTTTGTCAGTGGGTTACTTTGCTACACAAAGCTTTTATGTTTAATTAGGTTCCATTTGATTATTTTTGCTTTTCTTTCTTTTGCCTTGAGACAAATCCAAACAAATTTTGCTACAATTTGTCAGTGTTCCACTTGTGTTCTAGAAGTTTTATATTTAGGTCTTGACTCTGTTTTGAGTTTTTTTTCATATATGGTGAGATAAAATGTTTTAACTTTATTCTTTAACATTTAGCTATTCAGTTTTCCCTGCACATCTTGTTGAAGAGACTATCATTTTTTCTTTGTATAAATATACCTCCTTTATCATAGATAAGATTAATTGATCCTCAGTTCAGTTCAGTCGCTCAGTTGTGTCCAGCTCTTTGCAACCCCATGAATCGCAGCACGCCAGACCTTCCTGTCCGTCACAAACTCCCGGAGTTCACTCAAACTCATGTCCATTGAGTCGGTGATGCCATCCAGCCGTCTCATCCTCTGTCATCCCCTTCTCCTCCTGCCCCCAATCCCTCCCAGCATCAGGGTCTTTTCCAATGAGTCAACTCTTCGCATGAGGTGGCCAAAGTATTGAAGTTTCAGCTTCAGCATCAGTCCTTCCAATGAACACCCAGGACTGATCTCCTTTAGGATGGACTGGTTGGATCTCCTTGCAGTCCAAGGGACTCTCAAGAGTCTTCTCCAACAGCACAGTTCAAAAGTATCAATTAAAAAAAAAAAGCATCAGTTTTTCGGCGCTCAGCTTTCTTCACAGTCCAACTCTCATATCCATACATGACCACTGGAAAAACCATAGCCTTGACTAGACGGACCTTTGTTGGCAAAGTATGTCTCTGCTTTTTAATATGCTATCTAGGTTGGTCATATCTTTCCTTCCAAGGAGTAAGCATCTTTTAATTTCATGGCTGCAACCACCATCTGCAGTGATTTTGGAGCCCAGAAAAATAAAGTATGACACTGTTTCCACTGTTTCCCCATCTATTTGCCATGAAGTGATGGGACCAGATGCCATGATCTTAGTTTTCTGAATGTTGAGCTTTAAGCCAACTTTTTCACTCTCCTCTTTCACTTTCATCAAGAGGCTTTTTAGCACCTCTTCACTTTCTGCCTTAAGAGTGGTGTCATCTGCATATCTGAGGTTATTGATATTTCTCCCGGCAATCTTGACTCCAGCTTGTACTTCTTCCAGCCCAGCATTTCTCATGATGTACTCTGCATATAAGTTAAATAAGCAGGGTGACAATATACAGCCTTGACATACTCCTTTTCCTATTTGGAGCCAGTCTGTTGTTCCATGTCCAGTTCTAACTGTTGCTTCCTGACCTGCATATAAGTTTCTCGAGAGGCAGGTCAGGTGGTGTGGTATTCCTATCTCACATTGATCCTAAGTGGGTTTATTTCTGGGGTCTCTATTCTGTTCCATTGATCTCAGTTCTTGTTTCACTACCATAGTGTTTTGATTACTGCAGTTTTGTAGTGTTGTCCGAAGTCAGGGAATGTGATATATCCAGCTGATTTGTTCTTTTTTCTCAAGATTACTTTGGCAATTCAGGGTCTCTTGTGGTTCCATACAAATTTTAGGATTATTTATTCTAACTCTGTGAAAAATGTCATAGGCATTTTGATAAGGATTGTATTAAAACTGTAGATTGCTTTGGGTAGTATGGACATTTTAATAATTAATTAATTCTTCTAATCCACAAACACAGGTCATCTTTCCATCTATGTGTATCATCATCAATTTTTCATCATTGTTTTATAGTTTTAGAATATAGGTCTTTCATCTCCTTAAGTTTATTCCTAGATATTTTATATTCTTTTCAATACCGTTTTTAAACAGGATTGTTTTCTTGCTTTCTCTTTCTGATAGTTTGTTATTAGTATAAAGACAAAAACATATTTCTGTGTATTAAGTTTATATCCTACAACTTTACTGAACTCACTTATTAGTTCTAATAGTTTTTTGGTAGAGACATTAGGGTTTTCTATATGTAGTTTCATGTCATATGTAAATAGTGATGATTTTATTTCCTTTGCAGTTTGAATGCCTTTTATTTCTTTTACTTGTCTGATTGCTATGGCTAGGACCGTGTTGAATAAAAGTGGTGAGAGTAGACATCTTTGTCTTGTTCCTGATTTTAGATGAAAGGCTTTCAGCATTTCACCACTGAGTGTGATGTTAGCTGTGAGTTTGTCATGAATGATGTTTATTTTGTTGAGTTGTGTTCCCTCTGTGCCAGCTTTGATGAGCATTTTTATCAAGAATGTACATTGAATTTTGTCAAATGCTTTTTCCGCATCTATTGACATGATCATTTTGTTAATATGTTGTATCACATTGATTCATTTGCAGATATTAAACCATCCTTTCATCCCTGTAATAAATCCCGCTTGATCATACTATATGATTCTTTATATATATTGTTGAATTTGGTTTGCTAATATTTTGTAGAGAGCATATTACATCTATATTCATCATAAAATTAGTTTGTAGTTTGTTTGTAGTGCTTTTACCTGGTATCAGTGTCAGGGTAATGGTGGCTTTGTAGAATGAATTTGGGAGTGTTCCATTCTCTTCCATTTTGAGGAGCTAGTTTGAGAAGACTAGATATTAGCTCTTCTTTATATGTTTGGTAGAATTACCCTGTGGAGCTATCTGGTTCTGGACTTTTGTTTGCTGAAAGTTTTTTTTTTTTATTATGAATTCAACTTCACTAGTGGTGACCAATGTGCTCAGATTGCCTATTTCTTCCTGATTCAGTCTCCAAAGATTATGTTTCTAGAAATTTGTTCATTTTTTTCTAGGTTGTCCGATTTGGTGTATAACCATAGTAGATTTTTTTCATATCTCTGATAATTGGTTTTTATTTCTCCTCTTTCATTTATTTGAGTCCTCGTTTTTCCTTAGTGAGCCTGGCTAAGGTTTATTAATTTTGTTTATCTTTTAAAAAAAGCCAAGTCTTGGTTTCATTGATCTTTTATATTGTTTTCTTGGTCTTTGTCTTATTTATTTCCTCTCTGATTTTGTTATTTCCTTCATTAAACTGACCTTTGAGTTTGCTTGTTCTTCTTTTTCTAATTCCTTTAGATGACAGATTAGGTTCTTTATTTGAGATTTTTCTTGTTTCTTGAAGTTCCCCTTTATTGTTATAAACATACGTTTTTGAACTGCTTTTCTGCATCCCATAGATTTTGGAAAGTTGTGTTTCCATGTCTCGGTATTTTCCAATAGCCTCTTTGATTCTTTATTGGCCTATTGATTTTTTAGTAATAGCATGTTGATTGGTCTCTGTATCTTCCTTTCTTGTCTTTCTCTTTCCCAATAATCAGTAGTAGAATCATGGTGCTCTAAGCTCCCAAGCAGTAGCACACACCACAAGAAGGCCAGGTCACATCCCTGCATCCTCTTAGCCTTGTCTGTGTGTACCCACCCCAGCCAGGTTTCCCTTGAGAGTGGTCTCCAGCCTGAACCAGTCTGGTCCTACTGGCCTCATAGCCCCTTTTGCTAAAATGCTAGAAAATACTTTTTCTGCTAAAATGAAAGCAATTTAAAAGTGTCCTCTTATCACCTACAGAAAGTAGGTGATACTTCCTTTTTAATGTATCAAATGTTATTATCTGTAACATTATTGCATTCAAGTGGTTGTAAGGAGAAGAGGGCAAAGCAAAGCAGTCTATCCCAAGAAAATGCCATTTGTTTGGAAAGAACAAGTGCTTGTCATATCATAACACCTCCCTTGTGGGGACAGTCAGAACTTGATTTTTTTCCCCATACTCTTGCTTTTGTGAATTCTTATTCTTAGTTCAAGGCCCGGTTCACTTCTGTCTGCATGGTGCTAGGAAGCACATGCTACTGGTGGCCATGGGCTCCAGCTAGATTGCTTGGGTTTTCAACCCAGCTCTGTGACCTGTGGCTGTATATGTAACCTTGGGCAGTCATCCACCCTCTCAGTGCCTCAATTTTCTCATCTGTAAAATGGAGATAACATAGTTCAGACCTTGTAGGGCTGTCATGCAGATACAGTCACCTAGATCAGTGCCTGGCACACGGGACCTATATACATATCACCAGCATTATTGATGTAGTTGATTCATTTTTGCCTCTTGTGCCCCTCCCACCTCCAGTGAATCAGGCAAAAGCTTTCTTTTCTCCGAGCTGGTACTGTTATTCTTTTCTCCTGGGTACCCCTGGTATCTAGTACTAGGACCCAGCTGTCTTCTGGAGGCAGGGGACATCCTTGGAGCCTCCATGCCATGGGGATGGTTTCTCTTGATTTCTTCCCACAGGGTGTGGACACTGTAAGAAAATGAAGCCAGAGTTTGAGAATGCAGCAGAAGTCCTCCACGGAGAAGGAGAGGTAAGCTTTCTTTCCTTACCTCCCCCATTGCTTTCTACTAAATTGGTATCATTCAGTAATAGGAACCATTAGGACAACTTTCCCCTGCAACTCTGTAGCAACTCCTCAGCTCCATGGAGTCCTGCAGGATTTCTCTGTCCCGGAGTAGATGTGTCTTAGTCAAGCAGGTGGGGCTCCTACCAGGGGTGGAGCAGTACTCAGAAACTATGGGGTCTGGTTCAGAGGAATGTACCTGGAGGTACCCATCCAGGTGACCTCTGCCAAGGTCATGGGCTCTGGGATGAAGCCCCACAGTTCTTTTTCTGTGGGACCTTGCCTGTTGAGAACAGCCGCAGTCTGCTCCACCTGGTTGATGGGGGCGATAAAAAGGCTTCATCTCAGGCCACAGATGAGACTGGTGCCAGTGTCCAGTTGTTCCTGGGATGTATGGAGTCCCGCCCCATGAGGTTCTGACAGGCCCAGGGTGGGCGGGGGCTGGCGTCCGGGCTCCTCTTCTGCCGGCACCGTGTCTGAGGCTGTCATGCATGGTTGGCCTCTCCCCCGTCCCAGAGCTCTGGTGTCCTTGCAGCTGTCGATGCCACCGTCAACAAGGCCCTGGCAGAACGATTCCACATCTCCGAGTTTCCTACACTCAAATATTTTAAGAATGGAGAGAAGTATGCAGTGCCTGCGCTCAGAACAAAGAAGAGCTTCATTGAGTGGATGCGAAAGTGAGTCGCATGGTCTCGATAGCACATGCTGGTCCCTGGCTGTCGGCCACTGGACAGGGGCTTGAGGAGATGAAGTAAACTTAGGAGCCTCTGACCTTGGCTCGGGGTCCGGGGGGCAAGACAGATAGGGCTTCCCAATCCTTAAGGCACCTTGGGTGTGCTGACCCCGTGTCCTCATCCAGCAGGTCACAGTAATCTTTCTAGGTGTGGTGGCATCAGCTGCCGGAAGCCATGTGTTTCTTTATTAGGACACCCTTCCCCAGTGTGCTAGCCCCAGGTTTCATCATATACCCTTTATTCCTTTCCTTTGGAACCTGCAGTTGTTAACCTCTTCCCCTCCTATGAGAGGACTAACTGGGCCACCACACAAGTGCTTTCTCCTGTCCTCACCCCTCCCCCGAGACACGCACCCATACATAACTTGAATATTTGAGAATACTGCCCCATTTCTGCACTGAGGGAAAGGTAAAGTCAAAGAAGACACTCTCCAGCCTTTGCAGAGGCCCCTGGTATGTGCCATAATCATGCCCATGTGAGAACCAAGACTTGAGAGTCACACAGTGCCGCGAGAACTGTGCAAAATAGCAGCATCCAGGGGCAGTTACTTTGTCAGAACACTGGTCCTCAAGCTTGGATGTATGTAAACATTACCTGGTGTTGAGGTGCTTATTGAAGTGCAGATTCTAAACCTTTGATTCGGAAAGTATGAATGAAACAGTCAGTGACAGGGTTTTGAGAAACACCAGCTTATGGAATGGGAGCAAAGTTACCACTCGGTTCAGGAGAGGCTCCTGGCAAGAGGTGAGTGGACTGGTCAGGTCCTGGTCTCAGCCCCTCCAGTCTCCTGCTAATCACTAGGGGTGGATGCTCAGAGTAGCCAGGCCTTGTCTTAGAACCAGAAGGAGCAGTGGTTCATCTCCAAGAGGAACGAGACACTCTCTCTGCCGGTCCTCTGCTGCAGGAGGCAGATTGTTCTTCACATCTACCTCTCTGGCCTCGCTCTGCTGCCAGGGCTGGTTCCCTGGAAGGACTGAGCAGGGTGGCGGCTCAGATAAGGTCCCTGGTGCTTGCACTGTGGTTAGAGAGCTAGGGCAACCAGAGGATTGATCATTGCCAATCCTTGGACCAGAGGACTGGACACAGATAACGAGCATGGAAGGTCTCTGTCCTTCCTGTCCTAGTCACCACCTGAAAAGCACTAGGGTAAGAGCATGGGCTTTGGAGTCTGAGAACCCTGCACTCAGGTCATGACCCTGGGCCATTTACTTGACCCTGCTAAGCCCCAGTTTCCCATCTGTAAAGTGGAGACAATACTTTTCCCATAGACTTGTTCAGAGAATTAAATTGGATTATTGTGCATGGTGTGTGGAAATACTCAGAGGAAGCTGGTTTGTTACTGATGCCAGTTCTCAGGTGGTGCTGTGACTGATGGTGCCACCACCTAAGTGCTAGAACCTCCCAGCCTTGGCAGCATGCTTGTATAACTGTTGCCCTGTTTTATACTCAGATCCTACTGAGGCCTATCCCTATTTCCTTGGTTCAGAGTGGTGAAGTGCCTTTCCTCAGGACAAATTGTGGTTCTTTCAGAGCTCAAAAGGAATCCACCAGCCAGAGCATAATTTAACAACAGATGCTTTGAGGTGATGAGGGGCTGAGGCCACCAGCAGGAGGACAAGCAGATGGCGTTGGGTGAGGCTGATGGTGCCTCCAGGCTTGTGCACGAGTGACCCAATCGGGTGACTAAGATGTGCCCACCAGCAGACCAGCCCAGGGAGGCAGGATCCCGGGACAGAGCAGAGCAGAGGGTTGGTGGGTGGTGTCAGTTGAGGAACCCAGGGTGTATGAGGGGATCTGGAAGGCAAAGAACAGGCCAAGACAGGAAGACTGGGAGGGGCCAGTCACAAGAGCTGGGGTGCCATTAACCAAACGAAGAAGGTGGGGAAGAAAACTGTTTTGGTAGGTGTGGAAGAAGGGGAAGAGTTCTAAATCTTTTTGGGATTGGGGTGACAATTGGGCCTCCAGGTGGAAATACCGGGAGAACATCTGGAAATGGGCTTGGATGAGAGGTCAAAGCTTGAGTCATCCTCAGCCTAGGGGGTTATGGAAGCCATGCAGATGGATGAAACCTTTTGAGAATTGCAGGAGCATGGAGATGGAATCAGAAGAAGAGAAGGGGCTTTGGGGAAGGTGGTGGTGGGGCTCTCCTGGTGCCTGGAAGGAGGGCTTCTGAAAGATGAACCTGAACTTGAGGCAGCTGGCACTGTACTCTGCTGACCTCACTGGGTACGAGGCCTGAGGTCTGGCGGGCAGGAGCCGTGTGGCACCAGGAGAAGCAGGAAGTGCAGGCAGGGAGTGGATGTGGCAGCATGGGTTCTGGACCACTCCCCAGAGCCACTTACCAGAGAAGGGAGAGAGAAGCACGATTGTAGGAAGGGGGTGAAGGGCAGCAAGGGTTTTAAAAGGCCCTGGAGATCTATACTTCTGTGAGGCAGAGTGGAGGGAACCAGTGGACAGAAGCAGACTGAAAAACTGTGAACCTTTATTTATCTAATGCCTGTCCTTTATGTGCGCTTACAGGCCCTTAGCAACTGGTAGTTGCTTGACCGACTAGGTGTTTTATATACTTTGTCTCTGTTCTTCTTAAGGATCCCAGGGAGTAGGTATCATTGTACTCATTTAACAGAAAGGAAAATGGAAGCTCAGAAGAGTTTGGTAACTTAACCTAAGGTCATGTAGGTGATTGGTAACCTGGATTTGAATGCAGACCCACCTCACTCTTTGGCCCATGCTCTCTCCACCAGAACAAAGGCTCAGGAGCAGAAGATCATGGAGTGCTTAGGGTACCAGAAGAGGCAGGAGGGAGGGAAAGAGGGAGCCCGGGTGCTGGGGTTTTCCCCAGGGCGAGGAGACGACTGGAGAGGCTCCTTATCCCCAAAACAGGCTCAGGTCCTTCACACCTTCACAGAATGGCTTCTTAAGAGGCTCCTTGGAGGGAATATTTGCAGACAGTTTACATTTCTTCCTGTTTAAATTGAGGATTTAAATTCAGTTTTGGAAAGGATGCAAAGTGATTTTCTCTTATGTGCTCCCCTGAGTGTTTGGGGGTTGTGGGGGTTGTGGAAGCACTTCTCTCAATGACTGTCTCCCCTCCACTCCGATTCCTTTAGCCCTGAGTCTCCCCCACCCCCAGACCCTGCCTGGGAAGAGCAGCAGACCAGCGTATTGCATCTGGCTGGGGACAACTTCCGGGAGACCCTGAAGCGGAAGAAGCACGCCTTGGTCATGTTCTACGCCCCATGTAAGTCGCTGGGGCGCTCACTGAGGGGTGAAGGATGGGGTGAGAAGATCCCCTAGGGACCTGGGCAGCCACAAGCCAGCTCTGGGCCATTTTCGCTGTGAGCAGGGCTCTAGTTTCATTCCTGGCTGAGGTCCTTCAGAATTCAGGGCCGGCTGGGTTGGGCTCTGTTCTCACAACAGCCCTAAAGCCCTCTGCTTCTGCCTGTGCCTGGGGCCTGCCTTGTATTAATGATTACTCAGCCACCTCACGTCCCTGGACTCTCCCACCTCTGGCTCCCTCCATCCCTCCAGCCATTGACTTCACCTTTGAACCCTGGCACTTCATAGCTGGGAATTCAGCCCGCCTCATTAGGCCTCTGTGTTCCTGTCTTTCTGAGCACTGCCAGCCCAGCCTCCTCTCCCTGACCTTCTGAAGGTCATGGCTCTGAAGTCATGGGGTTGAAGCTGTGGTGGAAGTTCAGTCACATTCGCTCAGAGCTCCCCACCGGGATCCCCATTTTAATCAAAGCTTAAGTTGAGGGAATGATGTGTCTGCTGATGTAGGTGTTTGTGATCTTAAGTTTTGTGTGTTCCCATTTTAAAGTTGTTCACTGATTCGTAAAGGAAAGACTCTTGAATTTCTTGCTCTGCCCTTTCTCCCCCAGGTTACAGCTTAGTGTAATGGAATGGGGATAACAAAGCTCTATGGAGCGCACTCCGTAGAGAAGCAGGTGGCTCAGTCTAGTCCTAGCCTTCCATCCCTTCTTCTCCAGTGAGGAAAGTCTGCTCAGCTCTCACTGTCCTGGGCAGAGGCCTCCTGGCATAGCCTCCAACCCCGCCCTCTTGTGGCTGACGCTTCCTCTGGTTGTGCCTTTTCCTCTGCAAGTGGGCCTTGCACTCTTTCAGTTCCTTACAGAGCTTCCTTCTGTCGTCCTCTGTCCTGAGAGAAAGTCCAGAAGACTGTGTGGATCTTGAGAAGCTGTCTTCCTTCCAGGCAGAGTTGGGGGTGCAGCACTGAGACCAGGAGATGCCTGACTTGCCTGAGGCTTGGCAGCAAGTTAATGATGATGGAGCCCTTCCCGAGGCCTGGGCTGATTACCCTCTCTTAGTCACAATCCTGATTCAGAGGGTAGTTACTTCCCAGCACCTGGTGAGAACCTGGCTGGAGAAAGTCTTTGACCAGCCATGGGTTGGACTTGAGAGAGTCCAGACTGAATACTTTCCCCAAATTCTCTCCCTTTGCCCCAAGACCTCAGTGGGGACACCTACCCTGCTGGGGTGCTAATGACCTCCTTAAAGTAACAGCTTTGTGCTTCATGTTTGGGACCCAGGATACCCGGGAAAGAGGCCTGGTCCCTGCCCACCTCAAAAGTTTCACAGTCCATCCCAAAGAGAAATAACTAAATGTGGTCCTTGCAGGGTCTGTTGCTGAGCGACTCAGCTGCTGGCAGAGGGCTTGGTGTCTGGAGTCTTCCCATCTCCCTTGCTGCCAAGTCTTGCCCTGAGCTCTGCTCCAAGCTCTGAGACGTGTGTTCATCACTGGACAGGGGCTGGGGGGAGGGAACTACCTAATGGAAAAAAATCTTTAACATGTTTTCAGCAATAAAATCAGTTCACTTCTGTTCAGTCACTCAGTTGTGTCCAACCCTTTGCGACCAAATGGACTGTATAGCATGCCAGGCTTCCCTGTCCATCACCAGCTCCGGGAGCTTGCTGAAACTCATGTCCACCGAGTTGGTGATGCCATCCAACCATCTTATCCTCTCTCGTCCCCTTCTTCTTCTGCCTTCAATCTTTCCCAGCATCACGGTCTTTTCCAAGGAGTCAGTTCTTCACATCAGATGGCCAAAGTATTGGAGTTTCAGCCTCAGCATCAGTCCTTCCAATGTATATCCAGAACTGATCTCCTTTAGGATGGACTGGTTGGATCTCTTTGCAGTCCAAGGGACTCCCAGGAGTCTTCTCCAACAGCACAGTTAAAAAGAATCAATTTTTTGGGTTTCAGCTTTCTTTATAGTCCAACTCTCACATCCATACATGACACCTGGAAAAACCATAACTTGGACTAGATGGACCTTTGTTGGCAAAGTAATGTCCCTTCTTTTTAATATGCTGTCTAGGTTGGTCATAGCTTTTCTTCCAAGGAGCAAGCATCTTTTAATTTCATGGCTGCAGTCACCATCTACAGTGATTTTGGAGCCCCCCAAAATAAAGTCTGCCATTGTTTCCATTATTTCCCCATCTATTTGCCATGAAGTGATGGGACCAGATGCCATAATCTTCATTTTTTTAATGTTGAGTTTTAAGCCAGCTTTTTTACTCTCCTCTTTCACTTTCATCAAAAGGCTCTTTAGTTCTTCTTTGCTTTCTGCCATAAGGGTAGTGTCATCTGCATATCTGAGGTTATTGATAATTCTCCCGGCAGTCTTGATTCCAGCTTGTGCTTCTTCCAGCCTGGCATTTCTCATGATGCATATAAGTTAAATAAGCAGGGTGACAATATACAACCTTGATGTACTTTTTTCCTGATTTGGAACCAGTCTGTGGTTCCATGTCCAGTTCTAACTGTTGCTCTTGACCTGCATACAGATTTCTCAGGAGGCAGGTCAGGTGGTCTGGTATTCCCATCCCTTGAAGAATCTTCCACAGTTTGTTGTGATCTACACAGTCAAAGATTTTGGGATAATCAATAAAGCAGATGTTTTTCTGGAACTCTCTTGCTTTTTTGATGATCCAGCAGATGTTTACAATTTGATCTCTGGTTCCTCTGCCTTTTCTAAATCCAGCTTGATCATCTGGAAGTTTACAGTTCACGTACTGTTGAAGCCTGGCTTGGAGAATTTTGAGCTTTACTTTGCTAGTGTGTGAGATGAGTGCAATTGTGCAGTAGTTTGAACATTCTTTGTCTTTGCCTTTCTTTGGGATTGGAATGAAAGCTGACCTTTTCCAGTCCTGTGGCCACTTCTGAGTTTTCCAGATTTGCTGGCATATTGAGTACAGCACTTTAACAACATCATCTTTTAGGATTTGAAATAGCTCAGCTGGAATTTCATCACCTCCACTAGTTTTTGTAATGATGCTTCCTAAGGCCCACTTTCCAGGATGTCTGGCTCTGGTTGAGTGATCACACCATCGTGGTTCTCTGGGTCATGAAGATCTTTTTTGTATATTTCTTCTGTGTATTCTTACCACCTCCTTAATATCTTCTGCTTCTGTTAGGTCTATACCATTTCTGTCCTTTATTGTGCCCATCTTTGCATGAAATGTTCCCTTGGTATCTCTAATTTTCTTGAAGAGATCTCTAGTCTTTCCCATTCTATTGTTTTCCTCTGTTTCTTTGCACTGATCACTGAGGAAGGCTTTCTTATCTCTCCTTGCTGTTCTTTGGAACTTTGCTTTCAAATGGGTATATCTTTCCTTTTCTCCTTTGCCTTTAGCTTCTCTTCTTTTCTCAGCTGTCTGTAAGGCCTCCTCAGACAACCATTTTGCCTTTTTGCATTTCTTGTTCTTGACAATAAAATAGCAATAAAATAATATATTCTTCTTTATCCTATAGGTAGTATATAGTGAAGTGAAGTAAAGGGGTTAGTCACTCAGTCATGTCTGACTCTTTGCTACCCCATGGACTGTAACATATACTTAATTTGTATATAAAGAATCTAAATACTGCAGAAAGGTCACATACCTGATAAAGGTAGGTGTAAAGTAAAAAGCAAACACCCATTTGCCCTGTCCCCCCATGTCCCACCTCCCCCCACATCCTCCCTCCCTAGTTTCTACACAGCTCTTTCTCCTGCTGTTTCATTGTTCTCTCCTGTTCCAGAGCCCCTCTGTTTGCTCTGAATGGTCTGGTCATGGTGACTGCCCCTCTTAGGCCAGCTTGGCTGAGTTGGAGTTTTCTCTCCTGTCCTTGGTCTTTGTTCCTCTCTCCCCACTCTGGGAGGCTGCTTTAGTTTCCTGTGACACAGAGGTGGCGCCTTTTTAAAGAGCCCACATTAAAAAATCATGCCTCTTCTGGCCCACCTGACATGTCTGGGAAACATCTTCATGCCCTTTCTAAAACAACCTCCCCTCTAGTTATTCATCTGCCATGCTCTTTCTTTTGGCTAATGAGAAAATGAGATGTAGCAGAAGGCCATTAATCTGAGACCTGGATGCTTTAAATTGATGATAGCAGGAATTTGCACTAAACTGACAGTGACCTTTATGCTTTCAGTAAGCAGAGAACTTAAAAAGGAGAAATTAGTAGTGATACCAAGTTTAGGGGAAGGGAGTAGCTTATTTCCAGCCAACCTGATGTCTTAGCAAGCATTCACATGCCACTCACAGGGGACCTCTAGGTACTGCAGGGCACACTTTGACGAACTCTCGACCAGTATATTGTGCTCTTTAAATGTTTTGAAAGCTCTATACCATCATTCCTTTGTAGTATTGATATTTCCATGTATTTGAGCCATTCTTCCCTCTATTGGGTCAAATTAGTACCGTGTTCCTATAATTGCCATTGGCATCTGCCATGAGTTAGGCTGTGCTCGGTACTTTGTCTCAGTCCTGGTGTAACTGTAACCAGCCCAGCTCTCTTCTCTACTCCTGTGATGGACGTTGGGAAAATCCTCCCATCACCACCATCCATTCTGCTCTGGGGCCAGCTGGCCACTCCACTAGCCAGGCCATATGGGTGGTCCCACCATATGGTTCACAGGAACCAGCTCAGGTGCTAAATTCAGATTAAAGTTGTAGCTCTGCCTTAATTTGGTTTCATAAAACCTTTTGAAATGCCAGTTATCATTACCTTATTTTAAAAAGAGAGAGAGCAGATGAGCCAGGCTTTCTCCTTTCTCTGTCTGGGCTTCCCCAAGGCCGTGGGAGGGCCGGAAGGCTTGGTTCGTCTGTTGGTCAAGAAGTTAGCTGGAGCCAGGGCTCCCCAGGGGGCATCTGGCCTCTCCCACCTGTGTTTTGACCAGAATTAATTACCACAGTCCGGGAATTCCTTCCCTCAAAGCAGTTCTGTTCTCTTGGCAGTTGGGTTCAGTGTGTGGAGAGCAGTAGGGAGAGGTAGGTTTTGGATTTTGAAGGACCAAAGCTGAGGGGAAGGCCGGGAAAGTGGATTTGGGCCAGAGCAGCCTGCAGTTTCTTGGGCTTCCTTCCTGGAGGATGGTGTCCCGGACTTGCCGAGACAGGAGAAAGTGGCCGCACGCAGGTGGGCCCCATACTGGGGACCTGTCACCGGAACCGGAGGGGCTCGGGGCAGCCCACATGCCACTGTCCCATCCGGGGCCTCTGGAGCTCTGGTCCTCGTCCCTGGGTCGGGAACCCAGGCCCTGAGAAGCGGCAGTGATTCCGGCGGCTTGTCCTCCTCTTAGCCTGACCTCGACGCTCCCATTCCTGGATCCAGAGTTCAGGCGGACTCTAAGGCAGGAGTGGAAGGACAGCATGACAACCAGGGGTCCTCGGTCTGGGGGTGGGGGCTGGGGGCAGTGTGGGAATCGACAGCAATGCATGAGCTGCCCGAGTCAGGCAGAGTGCTTGCTCCCACCCTCCACTTTCCCACATGTACCTTTTCAGTCGTGAAGTGGCAGGCTCCACCATTGTCACTGGGGCGCAAGAAGGAGCTTCAGAACAGGCTCCGAGAAGCCAGAGCACATGTCCTTTTCTTCTAAGCCCGAAAAGCTCCCTCTGCACCCTGGATCAGGCTCTTCTGAACCCTGAGGGCAGCCCTCCATGCAAGGAGCTTGCAGAGCAAGACCACAGTGTCTGTGTCCCCCACCCCCAGCCTTGAGGGTGGGTGTGGGGTGGGAGGGTATGGAGTGGGAGGTCCCAGGCAAGAGTGAACCTCACACTGGCACAGGCCTCCTGCAGAGCCCTCGGGCCAACAGCAGACACACAGTGGAGAGTTTGAGTGGTGGGGTTGATACCTGAACCCTGACAGTGGGTGTGCAGTGGGTGGGAATCAGATGGGCCCTGAAGTCTGTTGGGAGGAGAGAAACTCCTGGAAAGGCCTCTCTGGAGGTTCCAGGCAGGGCTCCTGGCCCCTGGCCCTGCTCCATGTGCAATGCTGTCTCCTTCCCTCTCACACAGGGTGCCCGCACTGTAAGAAGGCCATTCCACACTTTACTGCCACTGCTGATGCCTTCAAAGATGACCGAAAGGTAAGGACACCCTTCCTCTTCATCTCTTGTCCCGCCTCCAGCTTCCCACTACCACCAGTGCCCACACCTTCCTCCCTTCTGTTCAGGTTGCCCTCCCCAAGCAGCTTCTGCTGAGACATAGGGATTTCTGGCAACCAGGACATCCTTTTTAGAAGGCAGGATAGAGCTGGCTGCATTTATGCTGCAAAATTGACTGAAAGGGATACACTGAACCGTTACAGCCCTTCCTTGAAGGAGGGAGTGGTAAAGGGGTCATTTGTTCATTCTTTTTTAATGCTCACATCTTTTTACGGTAGGATTTGTAGTCATGCACTACTTGTGTAATTAAAAGTACAAATAAAAATATCCCACAAAAGTCAACTGGAGGCGGCCAAGGTGGAGGAGAGCAAGGCCATGGGAACGGAGCCTCATCCCGCCTAAGTGAAAGGCTCCTGCAGTTGCTGACTGATGAAGCAGAAAATTAACAAGCTAGAGCTGCAGATCGGCTTAGAGCACCGGGAGGGGGCCCCAGGCAGCTCCAGCAGACCAGACAGACTCCGAGGCTGAGGGGGTGCACGGCAGCGAGAAGACCCCAGAACTCAGGCTGGTGCATCTGGGCTGCTGCTAAACTGCGTGAGCTGTAAGACTCTCCAGGTCTCAACATTTCTTTCATCTAAAGTCGCAGCACTGGTTTAGATGGTCTCAAAGACCCTTCCCAGCCTGGGACTCCATCATAGGAACCTGTCCCCTGAAATGCCCCCCAAACATGCTAACACACACCCAAACCCAAAGTCAGATACATCTCTGCCTTATTTTTCCATGTGGAATTGTCAGCCGCAGCCGGGGCAGGTGGGATACAGATGCTGAGATCGCCTTGCACTGGCCCCACGGTGGCAGTGGTGGGGTGGTGAGAGCCGTATAGGAACAGTGAGTCAGAGGAAGCCAGGCACATGTGGGAGGACTCAGGCTCCAGACACCTTCCCTGAGTCAGGAAGTCCCATGGTCACCTGCGAGCCCTGCCTGTGCCCTTGAGACACCCTTCGCCATCAAGAGGGAATATAAGGACCACAAACACTTATGTCCTCTCCCTGCCACTTGGCTTGCATTGAGAGGGGCACGGCAGGGAGGTGCCTCCTGTCTTCTGTCTCCCTCACCCCTCCACCCACTTGTGCCACCCTCGACCTGAGCAGGGTGGCTGCTCCCAGTCTGGCCGCTCCAGCACAGCCCGGGCTGCTCGTTCCTGCAGGGCTGGGCGTGCGTTGGTGTGGGGAGGCCTTTACTCCCCAGGACCAGAGCTTGACTGGCAGTCTCTCCACACAGCTCCCATCATTCTTTGCCCAGAACACTAGGTGCCCTGGGCACACAGGAGGGTGACCCGTGTGGGGGCTTCCCGCCCCCCTGGCTGCTCAGGTCTCTAGGGCCTGTGAGGGGATCACACCAGTCCTCATGAGACCAGGCTGGCTGTGCCCCCCATTGGCAGCTGAGGGCTATTCCTTCTCTTCTCCGTCCCCTCTGCTGATGCACAGAGGTCTCGTTTCCATGGTGACCCCCTCCTTCTCTAAGATACCAATATGCCTTTGCTTAATTATCTTAACTTGGGCCAGTAATGTTGCTGACCTTTTTCTAGAATTATTTCCCTGTTGTTCCTTATCTCTCCTTCCAAGCCAGGCATCACCCTCACTCATTTTCAGGAACACACTTCTCTGTCCCAGGCAGCTTGCAGGCCAGCATTCCTGGAGATGGCTCTCAGTAGCAGCAGGAAGCATCCTGTTTTCAGCCGGGGCACCGGTGCCATGATGGCTGGGTGTCATCCTAGAACTATCAGATCAGAGCCTCGGGGGATGGCTCCAGGAATTTGTGCTGACCATAGGCTGGTGTTTAGGGACCACTGGCCTGACTAGCCCTCTCCCCCTCCTGAGGGATGAAGGCCCAGAAAGGAGGAGCTGTGTCTCTTGCCTAGGGACACCCAATGTGTCACTGACAGCCAGAAGTGGGTCTTCTGACTCCCAATTATTCCTGACACCCCATGCTGGCACCTGTGAGCCAGAATTGCATTTTTTTTTCCCACCCAGAAGCTTGTCCCTGTTCCTTCCCCAATCAATATGCAGTTGGTTGTTCACTTCCATTTTCATAGCCAAAGTCAATATTAGCTCCTGCAGAGATTTATTTTACTGAATCAATAAAGCCACATGAAGCAGCTCATATTTTAGCTGGGGAGCCTCCCCCTCCCAGGAGGTTACTGGGGACTTTAGCAGTTGACATGCTGCGGGCAGAAAGGGCTGCACACTGTTAGTGTTGGAACAGGAGGCGTTCTGGAGGTGGCCGTGAGGACCAGGATCTCAAGTGGAAGGCTGACCCCTGGCCTGGCAAAGTCGGGCCTCTCTCACTGCTCAGCAGAGTGTCCCAGCCCGGGGTTGGGGGCGCGGTCAGCAGTACAGCACAGCTCCTGGCCAGGTGCAAGGTCATCCCAGGAGCAGGCCCTGGGGCAGCGGGGGCCCCTCTCTGATTGGCTGGCGAAGCCAGGGTAGCTCTGGCTGTGTGATGTGTGTTGTGTATCGTCCCTCGAGTTCATAGAAGGGAGATCTCCCTGAGGGCAGGGACCTCATTTGCCCTTGAATCCCCCCCAGTCTTGACACCTGAAATCTCTGCAGGTGTTCACTGGATAAAGAAACTGGGTAACATGTCTGATGGTTCCTAAGTGCTCTTCCTCTTCTGCTGACGTTACTTCTAAAGCATTTTGTGATGTTGTCCTCACAGTAGTCTAGTCACCTCAGTATTATTACTCTCTCATTTTACAGATGAGGAGATTGAGTCTCAGAGAGGTTAAATGACTCGCCCAAAGCTACCAGATGGAAAGGGGCAGCATCAGAACCGAATGTATAGGCATGGTCAGAGGTCTCCCAGAAGTGGACTTGGGGCCTGGACTCCCGTGCAGGGGATTTCTGGGGAGGTGGTCTTGGGGAGCAGTTGAGGGGATGGAGGAAGGGAAGCCAGAGCAGATGTGTTAATGAGCAAATCACTGCATGGCTAACTAGGCTCAGTCCCTGGAGACCTCAGCAGGGACAAAGTCTTCCCCCTTGGAGGTCGAGGAAGCCAGGCGAGGTGTCCTCAAGCCTCTCCATCACTGGCCTCACTTATAGCTCCCTTCAGCCGAGAGTTGCAGGTGCCATTGGCAAGTGCTGGACAGACAGGACGTTGCAGGACACTGACAGCCACCTGCCGTGGAGCAAATCTAGAAGTTAGTGTACGTTCAGTGCTGCGGGTGAGTTGGTGCAAATCTCGAGTGGGTGTGAGGGAGGCAGCACTTAGGTGACACTGGGGTAGATGTGGAGAGGTTTATTTGCTGCCTTCTTTCCAGAGAGTCTAAGCCACTTCCTGAAGGGCCCGTGCCAGTCTCCCCTTCTGCTATAGAGACTGAGAGCTGAGGAGCCTTTGCAGCTGGAAGAAGCACTTCGTATATGTAACTGGCAGCTATATTAGGGGATTCGGAATAAGTACCCATTTTTTATTTAGTCTATTTATAAAACCATACACTACATTTCCCACAGCTCCAGGGAATGTATACAAATTAAATTTATAATTTAAAGCGGATGCAGGGAGAGCAGCAGCCTGGAGCAAAGCTCATTAAACATTTTCACAGCCTAGCCGGGGAGCAACAGCCCCTAGACGAGGGCTGCCCCGGTGCACCGCCCCCACGGGGCGGGCCGCTCAGCACCTGCCCTGAGAAATGGAGCCCCGAAGACGGCCAGAGGAGCCTCTGCCTCATGTTCCTAAATAAATTAGGAAGGGCTTTAGAGGATGAGCTGGAATTCTCAGAAGCCTGCTGGTACGTGTGGACACAGACAGACAGCAAGCTGACCCTGCCTGAAGGAGACAGCTACCCCTACTTTCCTGGCCACATATTGCCGGTGGGAATGCAGGGCAAGTACCCTCAGATTTGGCTTTTAAAGAAAAGCTGAAAAGCCAAACTTCCTATTAAAATCTTTGGGCTCTTTTTCTAGGTTGGCAACTAAGTCAGATTCTCTCTCTCTTTTTTTTAATTTCCTGTGGGCCAAACAGAAGAGGACTGAGAGTCAAATACCGATCGTGTGCAGAGTTTGCAGACTCTGCTCTAAGAGGTCTCATCGTATAGAGTGCTATGTAGCCAAGGAGGTAGAAGGGGGCTTGCAGGTGGGTAAGTGGGGGACAAGTGACTAGTAACCAGAATGCAAGGCTCACTCTTCACTGCCTGTCAGCCCTG
Source organism: Odocoileus virginianus (assembly GCF_023699985.2). Classification (NCBI taxonomy): domain Eukaryota; kingdom Metazoa; phylum Chordata; class Mammalia; order Artiodactyla; family Cervidae; genus Odocoileus; species Odocoileus virginianus. The sequence goes on from NC_069677.1 coordinate 10,108,588, forward strand.
CTTACCTGGGCACAGGTAAATAAGCATGACTGTTGGTGCCCTGCAGGGCTCTCCTGCCTGGAAAGGGGGCCTCCATCCAAGTGTGAATAACCAGCAGCCAGAGAACCCTGTGAGTCACGGCTGTCCAGCAGTTTTAAACCTCCAGTGCAGTCGTAGTTCTGTGTGGGCTCCTAAGTGGGTTCTGGCCCTCAAGGTGCCACGCCGATTCCTCTCCCGGGTCCTGGCCTGGGCTGGTCCTAGCTGGGTGCTCTTCCCTCAGGCCTTCATGCCACTGGCTGCCTTATCACTGATGGCTCAGATGAAATGTTAGCTCCTTGGAAAGGCCTCCTTGGCCATCCTGGTGAAAGCAGCCCCTCTGGCCGTGGTCTATCCAAGCACCCTCTTAGTTCCTTCAGGGCATCCTTTGGACTCCACGGTGATCTCGCTTGTTATGTGTCTGTACTGCCTTCCTGTAGTAAGAATGTCAGTCGCTCGATGGCTGACTTTGTCGAGGTCACCACTGTCCTCGTAGCATCCAGAGCAGGCTTGGCTTCGTCAATGCCACCACTCTTCTGTAACGCTTGTGGATTGCGCTTGCCGTTAATCAACCCTCTCCTCTCCCTCCCTGCTCTGTGACCCTCGGCAGGAGAAAAGTTCCCCATGTCTGCTTTACACTATCTTGTCGGGAAAGAGCAATAAATAAGGAAAGACTGCCCAGGATGTGGAATTTGTTAGATGGGCAAGAAGAGGGCAGCGGCCAATTTAGGAATCTCTTTCTGGCCAAAACCTGTTTGCTTTAGTCATGTTGAACTCTGTCCCGGGTTCTGGAATGTGTTCCCCAGGATGGAATCTACTTCTCCCTCTCTATCAGTTCTCCGCCCAGGGTGCAAACTTTGCAGAGTGCTTCTGAACCCCTTTGCAGGCCATCCTGGCACCCTGGAGCACCTCCACACACCTCCTGTCATACCTTGGATTTGCCTCTTTACCCAGCTCCCTGACCAGATTCTGAGCTCCTGTTGGGGACAGAGCCAGTGTCCCGGGCTAGTAGGAGTGCCTCTAATAGCAGCTAACGTGTACTGACCTCTGACCATGTGCCCTTCACCTCCCCCGACTTATCTCACTCAGTCCTCAGGATGTCCTGATAGCCCGGGTGTTGGTACTATCTCCATTTTACAGATGAGGATGTTGAGGCATGAAGATGCTAAGTGACTTCCCGTAAGTGTTAATATGCAGCCAAGCCAAGACTTACACGTGGAAAACTTGACTTCAAAGCTCTTATTCTTGACCTTGATACTACACTGCCTCCCCAAAAAGATGTTCAGGAAATATTAGTTGATGAATGAATAAGTCCCACAGTGCCTCACAGAAAGTATCACAAACTTGTAGTGTTTACAGATGCTTTCAAGTCATAATTTCCTTTACATTGTACTCTTGATTGTAAAGGGTAGTCTGAGGGCATTCCTCATCTGCCTGCCTGGGGAATTAAAAGCAAGTGCTGTTGGCCTCAGTGGAGCATGGGACTGGGGGTGCTTTGGTTCAGCGTGTCCCTGCTGTTGGGGAGGAGCTCAGAAACCACAGGATCCGGGCCTCGGGTGCAGCCTGCACACAGAGGATCCAGGCCTCAGCTCTCAGACTGGAGACCCCATGCTGAGCATCCCCTTCTTGCGCCCTGCAGATTGCCTGTGTCGCTATTGACTGCGTCAAAGAGAAGAACAAGGACTTGTGTCAGCAGGAGGCAGTCAAGGGCTACCCCACTTTCCACTACTACAACTACGGGAAGTTTGTGGAGAAGTATGACACCAATCCGACGGTGAGTCGTGGGGTGGCACTGCCTGGAGCTCTGTCTGCTGAGGGGCAGGGAAACAGCCACTGAGGGCGCTTCCCAGGTAGCACAGTCAGCTGCGACGCTCAGAGCCAAGAAGGCGAGGCTCCGGCCCGGCTGGAAGGGAATCCCAAGAGATTTTCATACGAGTCCTGGCCGAAGAGCAGGGTGGGGGCAGAGGAGAATTCAGGGTTCCAGGGTGTGGGAGAATTTCCTCACCCACTTTTCAGGGCTTCTCCATAGTCAAGCCGATGCTTCCCACATGGGCCCGGCCACCCCCTCAGCCGCCTCTCTGTGTCCAGAAGTGTGAGCATGCGGAGGGTCAGGAATCGGCATAAAGGGAGGGCGCACATCCTCATGGAGTTAGAGGTCCTAATCTTCTCTTCTTCCCTACAGGAGCTGGGATTTACCAATTTTATCCGAACGCTCCGGGAGGGAGACCATGAGAGACTAGGAAAGAAGAAGGAAGAGTTGTAATTTCTGCCTCAGAGAAAGCTTTTCCATTACACTGTGAACGATACCTGTTTTGTTGTTCTTTCTGAATTTCCACGTGTTCTGAAGACGAAGTTTTTTATAGCCGCGTATGGCCGTTTTGTACAATTTTGAAATAAAATTAAACCGATTGTTTGGTGGTGTGGGTTGTTTACGTGGAGCCCAAAGGTGGATGCTGTATCCTCCCTCCTTCTGTGTCCTCTCCTGGGGGGTGGAGAGCCCCACTCCTCGGTCATGTCTGTCCAGGAGAGACTCTGGGGCAGGCGGGTGAGGAGGGAGGCGCAGGGATACTGGCCCTAGTCAGCCACTGGAGAGCGGAACAGGGGAATCAGATCACAAGATAGCCTGTTGGACAATGACTGATTAGGGGGCAGGGGGGGTGGTGAGGAGGGTGGAATGCATTAGGATGGTCAGGAAAATGGGATTCTGAAGCTTATGGGAACCAAGCATTAGCTTTTTCTGGATCATTGTGGTTTTAGTTTGGGTGTGTTTTCCTGGAAAATATTTGCATATTTCTCTTTCTCTGGCTATTTTTGTCTTCCTGTCTCCATCCCCTCCCAGCTTTCCCATTAAAGAAGACGTAAGTCTGCACTCCAGGGGATGGTGCAATGGTCGAGCCCAGGCTGAAAGGGCATCTAGAGTGGACTGGGGAGTCGGGGAGGGGGCGGTGGTGACCTTTGTGCAGCCGCTTGCTCCTCACCCTGGCTGGAAGGGATGGTGTGTGGGATGTGGGGGGCATATACTCAGTGTGAGTATGCTGGTCTGTAAACCAGCTCGCCTCACCCCATGACAGTAACCTCCAAGCTTTGCAAGCATGCTTCTCCTGGACGGGCACCATCCAGGCCTCACTCTGACACTCATATCTCTTTCCTGACTATCTTTCACACTAGGCCTGCTCTCTGTATCCCTGCATGAGTAGCACCAGCCCTGAGCTCAGCACTTCTGCCAGAGCCATGGTTCTTCTCCACAGGAAGTAGAGCAGCCTCGCTCTGATCTCTGGACTTCAGTGTTCTGCAGCGGTCCTCACCTTGCAGTCCTTGGGGTAGTTCAAGGTGGCGTGTCCAGAGCTGCAGCACTGGGCAGCACACTTTGGTGGCCTTACGGGGGAGTTGGCCTGTGGGCACAGCCCTGTTTCCTGGACCAGACCCACCCTTGCAGCCCCTGCCTTCCTGCTGATGGGTTCCCAAGTAAGGGGTGGGAGCTGCAGAGTTCCCCGTGGCAGCACACAGTGCTGTTAAGTGAGCTCAAAGGCTTTGAAAACCCTTGTTCTGGGGCAGTGTCCCAGCTTCCTAGTCCACCCACTGCCTGGCCAGCCTTTTCTTTTCTTTAAGCACCCACTTTTTAAAGTGGTCCTTGGTCTCCCTCCAGGTGAACGGGTATGAAAGAAGCACGATCTCCCCTGGTGCCATACACTATCAGACAAAGAGCCATTTAATCCTGATGCTGAATGTCTTATACCCTCTCCTGCAAAGGGGCTTGTGAGAGTGTGTGTGCATATGGGCATGCGTAACAGTTGTTTGGAATATTTATGGGAGAAACATATTTGTGTCTTCAAAAATGTTTTTAACTGCATCTTTAATGCCTGAGAAAAGCCACTCCCTTGCTGAGGGCCACTGGTGCTCGCATTCAAAGCACAGGGCTTTCTTTCCATCTTATTCCACAGGCGGAGTTGGCTTCTGTGTGAGAACTTGAAAGCATTAGGAAATGGCATTCTTTTCCCTCTTTATTTGCAGGATTTGTTAGTTATAGAGCCCTTGTCAGAGTGTCTAGTGTTTGCTATGACTTCGGGCATGACCGGAGCAAGTTCAGCCCAGCTCTGGGAAGCTGCCTCTGCAGACAGAGCTCCCTTCCTCCACTCTCCCACTCCCCCACCTCTCCCCCCACGCCCCAGTTCTTGAGCTTTGTGCAGATTGGTTAGAGCATGGCCCCTGATTAGTCCCATTCCCAGTGGTTGGTTCATTCCCATGCTTGGTTCACTGGGGGTTCACTGGTCTTCAGTTACAGTGTGTGTGCGTGCTCAATAGCTTCAGTTGTGTCCAACTCTTTGCCACCCCATGGATGATAGCCTGCCAGGCCCCTGTGTCCATGGGGTTCCCACCCCTCCCTAACCCTCACTCGAGGACCTGCCATTATCCCCTCAGTTCCCCTAGATCTTACCTTTGCTTGCTGATTTTTCTGCAAAAAGCAAGGGTATGAGTTAGGAAAAAATGGATTCCCAGTCTGCATTCTGGTGGCTTTGGCATAACCTTCACCTCAGTTTCTCTCCTTTGGGTCATTGCTTCCAGTTCCATTCCCTCCTGGTCTGCCTTACCCTGTGGCCCCCTCTGCCTCTCTCCTATAGGTGATTGCCTCTCAGCACTAACTGAGGCTCCCAGAGCTGGCCCCCCATCCCTTCCCATCTTCCCCATGTGGTTCCCTCCCTTCCTAGAGATGTTTGGCTTCCAGAAACTCTCCTATGCCAGGCACAGGAAGGTGGTGCTCTGGGTTCAGGGAGCGATTTGCTCCTCCAATGTAAAAGGATGTGTAATCTCATCTAGAAAACACCAAGAGTTGAAGCCTGGGGCTCACGTGGCTTGCCCAAATCACACAAAAAGGAGGAAGGGCCAGTCCTGTTCCCAGGAGGCTCCCAGGTATGGTGACTGGGCATTGCTGGTCACAACTGAGCTCCCTGTAGGTATCCTTTTGCTGTTTACTCAAAGCAGTCAATCCTAAAGGAAGTCAACCTTGAATATCCATTGGAAGGACTGATGCAGAAGCTGTCGCTCCAATACTTTGACCACCTGATGCAAAGAGCTGACCCATTGGAAAAGACCCTGATGCTGGGAAAGCCTGAAGGCAGGAGAAGGGAACAACAAAGGATGATGTTTAGATGGCCTCACTGACTCAATGGACATGAGCTTCAGCAAACTCCAGGAGATGGTGAAGGACAGGGAAGCCTGGCGTGCTGCAGTCCATGGAGTCACAAAGAGTTAGACATGACTTAGCAACTGAACAACAATTATTTTATTATTTTAAGGCTGGAAAAATGGAACTAATATCCTTGAGCTAAATGTGAAAACCAAATTACTGTTATGTTCCTACCAAATATATGCCTGCCCCCAAATACTTTGTTTTAGGCCTAGGATATCCAACATAGTGGCCATTAGCCACATATGGCTATTTAGTATTGGAAATGCGGTTACTGCAACTGGGAAGTGTGTATGTGTGTGTGTGTGAATGCCTTTTTTGTTATGAAATAGATATAAAATTTACCATATTCAAGTGTATACAGCTCAGTGGCACTAAGTGTATTCACATTGTTGTGCCACCATCATTAATATCCGACTCCAGAACATTTTCATCACACCAAACTGAAACTCCATTAAACAAGAACTTCCCATATCCCCCTCCTCCCTGCCCCTAGTAACCGCCATTCTACTTTCTGTCTCTATAAATTTCCCTCTTTTAGGTACCTCATATAAGCTAGAGCATATGTTTGTCCTTTTGTGTCTGGTTTATTTCACTAAGCATGATGTTTTCAAGGTTCATCATGTTATAGCATATGTCAGAATTTCCTTCCTTTTAAGGCAGGCTAATATTTCGTCATATGAATACACCAAATTTCATCTATCCTCTCACCTGTCAATGGACATTTGTGCTATCTGTGCCTTTTGGCTATTTCCAATAATGTTCTTGTGAACAAAATTGTGCAAATCATCTGTTTGAGTCCCAGTTGTTTTGAAAGTGGAATTGCTGGATCATGGTACTTCTATGTCTAGTGTTTTGAGGAATCACAGTACTATTTTCAATAGTGGCTGCACCATTTTAAATTTCTACCAGCAATGCACATAGGTTCTGATTTCTCCACATCCTTGCTGAAAGTTATTTTCTGGGGTTGTGTGTGTGTGTGTGTGTGTGTGTGTGTGTGTGTTGATAATAGCCATCAAAAATTGAGGTCAAGAGGAGGAGGCAACAGAAGATGAGATGGTTGAATAGCATCACTGACTCAATGGATGTAAGTCTGAGCAAACTCCAGGAGATAGTGAAGGACAGGGAAGCCTGGCATGCTGCAGTTCATGGGGGTCACAAAAAGTCAGACACGACTTAGTAACTGAACAACAACTATGGAAGTAAAGTGGTATCTCATTGTGGTTTTGATTTGTATTTCCTTAATGATTAGTGATGCTTAGTGATGCTGAGCATATTTCATGTGCTTTTTGGCCATTTGTGTATCTTCTTTGGAGAAGTGTCTATTAAGTCCTTTGCCCATTTTTGAAATGGATTGTTTGTGGGGTTTTGTTATTGTTGTTTCCATGTAGAAGTTCTTTATGCATTATGGATATTAATCCTGTATCAGATATGTGATATGCAAATATTCCCTTTCATTCAGTGGATTGTCTTTCTTTTCGCTTCCTTAATAGTGTCTTTGGATGCACACAAGTTTTTTGTTTTGGCAAAGTCGGATTTATTTTTTCTTTTGTGGTCTGTGCTTTTGGGGGTGATTCTAGTAAATCATTGCTAAGTTTAAAGCTTTTCTCCTATGTTTTCTTCTAATAGTTTTATGTCTTACCTTTGTGACTGATCCAGTTTGACTCAAGTGTAAGGTAAGAGGCCAGGTTCATTGTTTTGCATATGAACATCCAGTTTCCCCAACACCATTTATGAAAAAAACTATTTTTTCCTCGTTGAACAGTCTTGGAACCCTAGTCAAAAACCATTTGACCATATATATGAGAATGTAACTTCTGAGCTTTCTATTCTATCCTGTTGGTCTGTATGCCTGTCTTTATGCTACAACCACACTGTTTTGATTGCTATAGATTTGTAGTAAGTTTTAAGGTCAGGAAGTGTGAGTCCTCCAGGTTTGTTCTTCTTTGTCAAGATTGTTTTGACTATTAAGGTCCCTTGAAATTCCTTATGTCTATGCCATTTATCATACGTGTAGATTTGCATCACCAGGACTGCAATCAAAACACAGAACTGTTCCACCAAAGTTCTCTCTTATATCACTTTATGTTCACACATTTTCTCCCTTTCCTCACCACTAAAACCTGGCACACGCTAACTTGTTTTCCCTGTCTGTATTTTTGCCACTTGGGAATGTTATGAAAATGGGATCATACAATCATATAATCTCTCGAGATTAGCTTTTCTCCTTCTGAGTAATGCTCTTGAGGGCTATCCAAGTTGTTACATGTACCAATGTTTTCTTCCTGTTTGTTGCTGAGCAGTATACCATGGTATGGATGTACCACAGTTTGTTTAACCTTTTACCTATTAAGGAACATTTTGGTTGCTTCCAATTTTGGACCATTACAATAGAGCTACTTTATGTATAGATGTACATTTTTATTTCTCTGGGGTAATTACTCAGAAGTATGATTGCAGGGCCATATGTGTGTTTGCTTTTAAGGAAACTGCCATACTTTTCCAAAGTAACTGTATCATTTACTTTGTCACCAGTAATTTTGAGACATCCAATTTCTCCACATCCTCACCAACCTGTGGTATTATTATTGTTGTTGTTGTTGCTGTTAGTTTTAGCGGTTCTAACTAGTGTGCAGTAGTATCTCATCTCAAATAAAGGTCTTACTGTACCTTTATTTCCCTAAAGATGTGATGCTGGATATTCTTTCATGTATCTCTTTGTCATCTCTGTATCATATTCAGTGAAATCTCTATCCGTGTCTTTTGCCCATTTTCTAATGGATTGTTTTCTTTTAACTGTTGAGTTTTGAGAGGGTTTTTTTTTTTTTGTATATTCTAGATACTAGTCCTTGTAAATATCTTCCCCTAGTTTATATCTTATATTTTTCCCCATCTTCTTAATAGGGTCTTAAATTTAAAGTTTTAAATTTTGATGAAGACCAATATAACAACTTTTTTTTCTTTCAGGGATCATGTTTTTGGTGTCATATTTAAGAACTCATCATCAAGCTCTAGTTCCCCAAGATTTTCTTGTTTTTCCTTAAGGAAAAGTAAACAAAGTAAACAAACCTTAAGGAAAACCTTAAGGTTTTACATTTAAATATGTGATCTATTTTGAGTTAATTTTTATATGAGATGTAAGATTCAGGACTTCCCTGGTGGTCCAGTGGCTAAAACTCCATGCTCCCAATAGAGGGGGTTCAGATTCAATTCCTGATTGGGGAACTAGATGTCACATACCGCAACTAAGAACCCACATGTTGCAATGAAGATCAAAGATCCTGCATGCCGCAACTAAGACCTGGTGCAGCCAAATAAATAGATTAAATAAATATTTTTCAAAAAATATGTGAGACTCAAGTCAGGATTCATTTTTTGACCTACAAATGTCCAATTGTTCCAGCACCATTTGCTGAAGACTACCTTTCCTCCACTGCATTGCTTTTACATTTTTGTAAAAAATACGTTGGCTATATTTAACAGAGTTCTATTTCTGGGTTCTGTTTCATTGATCTATGTCTATCAACACCATACAGTCTTATTTACTGGTATCTATATAGTAAGCCTTGAAATCAAGTAGACCGATTTCTCTCAATACCTTTCTTTTTCAAAATTGTTTTACCTTTTCATATAAATATTAGAATAATCTTATCTATATGTGAATTTTTCTGGGATTTTTAATATTTCAAATTACTAAAAAATATATATATATGTGCAAACAAACACAGATAAGGCTAAAGAGACAAAAGGTAAATAACTGGTGAATCTAGGTAAAAGGCATAATGTAACTTACAATTTTAAAAGTTTGAAATTACATCAAACATGTCTCGTAATTTAGTGACCCAGATTAACAAATAGGGCCTGTGTCTAACTCTCTCTAGGTAGCCCCATTTCCTTTATGGCTGAAACCAATTTCTCTTGTGTCCCCAACAGAGGGGTATAGAAGTGGGCTAAGAGTCTGGCTGATGTTCTTGCCAGAGAGCGTCACCTCGTGAGATTACAGACTAAGCTCAGGGATCCACGGCACCAGCAGGAATGAGGTGGTGCCCAGGCAGGACTGGAAAAGAAAGGAAGGTGCTTGAGCCAAAGCCTCAGGAGCAGACAGCAACAGAATACCTCAGAGCAGGACCCAGTGCCCCTCAGCAGCCACCGTGCCAGGGGCAGCCTAGACCAGCAGGGGGCGCCAGGACCCACAGGACCTGGTGTGGCTCTGGGTCCCTCTCCCTGGTTGTCAGTTTTCACCTTGTCCACCCCTAGTGAAGAAGCGGGCCTCTGAAAGACTGAATATTTATCTAAGGAGTCATCCTAGAGCTACCTAAGGAAAAGTTTCAGTTTATTGGATCAGACTGAGATCACCAGTTCTACTAAATCAATCAATAGGAAAATACACAATTTCCCTCTGTAAATAGGCAGTGTAAATATACATCTTCTACATTCCTGACAAAATGTGATACCTGGTCCTGAACGTAAGAGTCCAGGTGAGACCTGGCCAGCACAACGGTGAGAGGACCATGAATCCCTTATTCCAGATCTTATAGGATATATCTTGATTAATCTAATCTAAGATTGCAGACTCACTGTCAGCAAAAACATTCAAAACTTTTTCACAGTGCTCACAGAAAAGACCTTGATAGTTAATTTTTATTGAATATTTTTCTTTATTTTCAAGATACTACATGTATTATAAAAAACTTTGAAAAATGAAGAAAAGCATGCAAAAGAAAATTTAAATCATTCATAGCCCTGCTCATCAATTACTACTGATCACTTTGATTACATCTTCCATTTTTTAAAATCACACACAAATGAAATCTCTTAGTATTTTATAACTGAAAATATTCAGAAGATGTTTAAACATTTTCCTGTATCATTAGATATTCTTTCTCCTCATTATTTTTAAAGACCATATAGCAGAGTTTCTCAACACTATTTTTGGGCATTATTGACATTTTGGAACATATAATTCTTTATTGTGGGGAAATTTTCTATGCATTGTAGAATTTTTAGCAATGTCTTTGATATCTACCCACTAAATGCCAGGAACATCTCCCCTTCCCCACAGGTTGTGACAACCAAAAATATCTCCAGGCTTTGCCAAATGTCCCCTAGGGGCAAAATTACCCCTAGTGGAGAATCACTGCTTTATAATACTTTATCCTATGTAAATACTATCCTTTATTTATATAGTCATACCATTAAATATATCAGTGTATGTTATACACAGCTATTCTCTATCATAAATAATGCTGGGATGGACATCTCTCATTTTGTTATTTTATATATTTTACACATTTTCAAAAGTGACTTTTTGGGTCTAAGAATATACTTGTTTTAAAGGTCTGTTTTTTTAAAGGCCAGTGATAAACGTTAATTTTCTCTTAGTAGCATACCTCTTTATACTCTTACCAAGAGTTTTTGAGGTAATCTGTTTTCCCAACCCTTGCTAGCTCTGGGATTTATATATTTTTTAAAGACCTATGCACATTTTATTTTTTATATACAGTTGACCCTTTGATAACACTAATTTGAACTTCACAGGCCCACTTATACTTGGATTTTTTTCAATAATAAATACTATAGTGCTACATGGTTGATCCACATGGTTCCTGAACCCATGGGTACAGAATCACAGATATGGAGGATTGGACGGTGTGGAAGGCCAACTGTAAGTTACAATCTTATAATGCTATTTTCGACTACCCAAAGGGTTGGTGCCTTTACCAAGTTGTTTAAAGGTCAAGTGTAATTGTAAAGCATAGTCGTTCTAGTTACATTTTATCTTGAAAGTTCTTTGTTTTAGTCTGTGAGGACATTTTATATTCTGTTTCAGTCTCTGACAAGTTTTCTGTCTTTAACTTCATGTCACTTACAACTTTGATGAGAATTAAAACACTATATACAAGCAATAAATGCTGGAGAGGGTATGGAGAAAAGGGAACCCTCTTACACTCTTGGTGGGAATGCAAACTAGTACAGCCACTATGGAGAACAGTGTGGAGAGTCCTTAAAAAACTGGAAATAGAACTGCCATATGACCCAGCAATTCCACTGCTGGGCATACACACTGAGGAAACCAGAATTGAAAGAGACACATGTACCCCAACGTTCATTGCAGCACTGTTTATAATAGCCAGGACATGGAAGCAACCTAGATGTCCATCAGCAGATGAATGGATAAGAAAGCTATGGTACATATACACAATGGAATATTACTCAGCCATTAAAAAGAATACATTTGAATCAGTTCTAATGAGGTGGATGAAACTGGAGCCTTTTATACAGAGTGAAGTAAGCCAGAAAGAAAAAAACCAATACTGTATACTAATGCATATATATGGAATTTAGAAAGATGGTAACGATAACCCTATATGCGAGACAGTGAAAGAAACACAGATGTATTGAACAGTCTTTTGGACTCTGTGGGAGAGGGCGAGGGTGGGATGATATGGGAGAATGGCATTTTTTTTTTCCATTTATTTTTATTAGTTGGAGGCTAATTACTTTACATCATTACAGTAGTTTTTGTTATACATTGAAATGAATTAGCCATGGATTTACATGTATTCCCCATCCCAGTCCCCCCTCCCACCTCCCTCTCCACCCGATCCCTCTGGGTCTTCCCAGTGCACCAGGCCCAAGCACTTGTCTCATGTACCCAACCTGGGCTGGTTATCTGTTTCACCCTAGATAATATACATGTTTCAATGCTGTTCTCTTGAAACATCCCACCCTCGCCTCCTCCCAGAGTCCACAAGTCTGTTCTATACATCTGAGTCTCTTTTTCTGTTTTGCATATAGGGTTACCATCTTTCTAAAGTCCATATATATGTGTTAGTATACTGTAATGGTCTTTATCTTTCTGGCTTACTTCACTCTGTATAATGGGCTCCAGTTTCATCCATCTCATTAGAACTGATTCAAATGAATTCTTTTTAATGGCTGAGTAATATTCCATGGTGTATATGTACCACAGCTTCCTCATCCATTCATCTGCTGATGGGCATCTGGGTTGCTTCCATGTCCTGGCTATTATAAACAGTGCTGCGATGAACATTGGGGTGCACGTGTCTCTTTCAGCTCTGGTTTCCTTGGTGTGTATGCCCAGAAGTGGGATTGCTGGGTCATATGGCAGTTCTATTTCCAGCTTTTTAAGAAATCTCCACACTGTTCTCCATAGAGGCTGTACTAGTTTGCATTCCCACCAACAGTGTAAGAGGGTTCCCTTTTCTCCACACCCTCTCCAGCATTTACTGCTTGTAGACTTTTGGATAGCAGCCATCCTGACTGGCGTATAATGGTACCTCATTGTGGTTTTGATTTGCATTTCTCTGATAATGAGTGGTGTTGAGCATCTTTTCATATGTTTGTTAGCCATCTGTATGTCTTCCTTGGAGAAATGTCTGTTGAGTTCTTTGGCCCATTTTTTGATTGGGTCATTTATTTTTCTGGAGTTGAGTTGGAGGAGTTGCTTGTATATTTTTGAGATTAATCCTTTGTCTGTTGCTTCGTTTGCTATTATTTGGGAGAATGGCATTGAAACATGTAAATTGTCATATGTGAAACGAATCGCCAGTCCAGGTAAATGCATGATACAGGGGTGCTCGGGGCTGGTGCACTGGGATGACCCAGAGGAATGGGATGGGGAGGGAGGTGGGAAGAGGGTTCAAGATGGGGAACACATGTACGCCCATGGCAGATTCAAGTCAATGTATGGCAAAACCAATACAATATTGTAAAGTAAAATAAATAATTAATTTAAAAAAAACACTATAAAAGATAGTGAGTGTATCCTAAACTCCTGCATCAGGCCAACAGAAATTTTCCATCAATCCAATAGTTCAGCTTCTTTAGATACAGTCATCCAGCAATTTCCTCACTTGTCCCAGCAACCAGCTTATATTTTCCAACCTTTCCTAAAAGATACATTGGAAGATACTATCAGATGTTTTGTTGAGGTCTGGGTATATTATGTCTACCACATTCCTCTGATGAAACAATCTAATAATCCTTTACCTGTGCATAGTCCCTTACATATGGGAAGTGTTTTTAGGACCATTTCATGCAACATTCACACAACTACATGATATTGCAATGAGGAGGCTGAGGCTCAGGAAGTTTAGGTAAGGTATAAAGGCTGACAGGGGTGGTAAGTAGCACAGCTCAGTTGGAACACAGGGTTCCTTACTTTCTGCCATGACCAACAAAATTTTTAGTGGTGATCCTTGCTTCTAGCAATTATTGCTTTCTTTCCAAGTCCCATTAGTCAGTATCATATAAGCTCCCCAGCATAATATCTGCTCAGTAAGTCTTCCCTTTCCTGTATCATCATTTAGCAATATCCCCCATTCTTTCAGGACCCTAGGGGCAAATGTGTCTGGGCCAAAAAAATCAGAAATTATTTAGAGAAAGTAACTGTTTTCCCTCAAACTCTTGACCAATGTTGGTTTCTTTTACAATTTTAAGAATTTTATACTTCTCTGTAAAACTAAATCAACTAATACCTAAATACATATTAAATATATTATAGATAAAATATGTATTTAATTGTGAACTTAGTGTATCTGTGTCTACATCTATATGTCTCCTTCTAGATGTTCAAGCTGGTTTTAGAAAAGGCAGAGGAACCAGAGATCAAATTGCCAACATCTGCTGGATCATTGAAAAAGCAAGAGAGTTCCAGAAAAACATCTATTTCTGCTTTATTGACTATGCCAAAGCCTTTGACAGTGTGGATCACAATAAACTGTGGAAAATTCTGAAGGAGATGGGAATACCAGACCACCTGACCTGCCTCTTGAAAATCCTATATGAAGGTCAGGAAGCAACAGTTAGAACTGGACATGTAATAACAGACTGGTTACAAATAGCAAAAGGAGTATGTCAAGGCTGTATATTGTCACCCTGCTAATTTAACTTATATGCAGAGTACATCATGAGACATGCTGGCCTGGAGAAAGCACAATCTTGATTGTGCTGGAATCAAGATTGCCAGGAGAAATATCAATAACCTTAGATATGCAGATTACACCACCTTTATGGCAGAAAGTGAAGAACTAAAGAGCCCCTTGATGAAAGTAAAAGAAGAGAGTGAAAAAGTTGGCTTAAAGCTCAACATTCAGAAAACTAAGATCATGGCATCTGGTCCCATCACTTCACGGCAAATAGATGGGGAAACAGTGAAAACAGTGGCTGAGTTAATTTTATTGGGCTCCAAAATCACTGCAGATGGTGATTGCAGCCATGAAATTAAAAGATGCTTGCTCCTTGGAAGAAAAGTTATGACCAACCTAGACAGCATATTAAAAAGCAGAGACATTACTTTGCTAACAAAGGTCCGTCTGGTCAAGGCTATGGTTTTTCCAGTGGTCATGTATGGATATGAGAGTTGGACTGTGAAGAAAGCTGAGCACTGAAAAATTGATGCTTTTGAACTGTGGTGTTGGAGAAGACTCTTGAGAGTCCCTTGGACTGCAAAGAGATCCAACCAGTCCATCCTAAAGGAGATCAGTCCTGGGTGTTCATTGGAAGGACTGATGTCGAAGCTGAAACTCCAGTACTTTGGCCACCTGATGCGAAGAACTGACTCATTTGAGAGGACCCTGATGCTGGGAAAGATTGAGGGCAGGAGGAGAAGGGGACGATAGAGGATGAGATGGTTGAATGGCATCACCGACTCAATGGACATGGGTTTGGGTGGACTCTGGGAGTTGGTGATAGACAGGGAGGCCTGGCGTGCTGCGGTTCATGGAGTCTCAAAGAGTTGGACACAACTGAGCGACTGAACTGAACTGATATATATATATGTTTTTGTTTGTATATATATATATATATATATATATATACATATATATACATATATTACACATACTTAGAAAAAGAATAGAGAGAGAAGAGAAACTGTTTCACTTCATTGACTTCTGGTTTCACGCCCCCCAAATAACAACTGTTAACTGTAATATGTATCTTGCCAAGCATTTTCTTAGGGGATTTTTTTGGGGGGGTTCATAAACAGACATATAACATGCTTCTTATGTGTGTATATGTATATGTGTATGTGTATATAGATATATGTGTGTGCGTGTATTCATTCACTGAGTTGTGTCTAACTCTTTGCAACCCCGTGGACTATAGCCCACCAGGCTCCTTTGTCCATGGGGTTCTCCAGGGAAGAATACTGGAGTGGGTTGTTGTGCCCTTCTCCAGGGGCTTTTCCTGGATCAGAAATCAAACCTGTGTCTCCTGCATTGGCAGGCAGATTCTTTACTGCTGAACCACCAGGGAAGTCCCTATATGGTTGTATAGATTTAGAAAATTCTTTTCTTCTCCAAGATCATAATTTTTACTTTTGCTTTTCTGGTATCTAAAAATACATCTCAAATTCAAATTTATTTTAACATAAAGAATGAAGTAGGAATCCAGCTTTTTGTTTTTCAGAGTGACTAGCCACTTGCCCCAACATCATTTTGATTAATTTGCCTTTTCTCCACTGAAATGCCACTTTTACATATGGTAAATTTCAAAATGTGTTCAGATGCCTTACTTTTCTGCCAGGTTCCACTAATCCATTTATTCCTATTTTATTTTATTTTTAAATTCCATTTTAATTGCTTCCTTTTTGAATAAAATTTTCCTAGCTGCTTAGACTATTTTTTTTCAGTTAAACTTTCTGTCTTTGACCTCAGTTCCTTCTAACCCAAAGTCATCCTAACCTTTTCAGTACAGTGATTACCTCCTTTAATGGAATAAACAGGAATAAGAAGTTGTGGAGTTTCACTTTCTTTTCTCATCCATCAACATTATGAAGTTGTCTCCAAGTAATGAGCCCAGATCAGATCTCCCTCCTTGAACCTCTTACTCTGGATTTAACTGAAGTCGCCCTTTCTGTCGTTGTAGCTTTTTGCTGCAAGCCTCAGTAGCTAGACTTCCAGGAACTCTTCTCAGGATCACTTTCGTGCATCCTCCTTGCTCCCTGTGCTTTGTGACCTGAGTCCTCCTACCAGTGAAACGCGCCCCCTCCCTCCCCCCCTCCCCAGCTGGATTCTTTTCTGTAGACCTTCCTTTTCTTATCACCGAATCACTTTCAACAGTAAAGTCTTGGTCCTTACCTTCTTCTTCTTTTTTAATTTAAATTTAATTTTGAACACCAAAAACATTTTGTATTGGTGTATAGCCGGTGAAGAAAGCTGAGCACCGAAGAATTGATGCTTTTAACTGTGGTGTTGGAGAAGACTCTTGAGAGTCCCTTGGACTGCAAAAATATCCAACTAGTCCATCCTAAAGTAGATCAGTCCTGGGTGTGCATTAGAAGGACCGATGTTGAAGCTGAAACTCCAATACTTTGGCCACCTCATGCGAAGAGTTGACTCATTGGAGAAGACCCTAATGCTGGGAAGGGTTGGGGGCAGGAGGAGAAGGGGACAACAGAGAATGAGATGGCTGGATGGCATCACCGAGTCAGACAGGACTGAGAGACTGAATTGAACTGAACTGATAGCTAATTAACTTTGTTGTGATAGTTTCAGGTCCCTATCGTCTTACTCTAAGTATTTAGCTTAGAAGGAGGGCATCTTTTCTATGACAGTCACCTTCACATCCTGAGCTGAGTGTTGTGCCCCATGGACCCCAGATACCCTCCTACCTCAAACACTAAGTAGGTCATGATGAGGAAAAGGAAGAAAGAAATGACATGAGCATGTTGTCATTGGAAACGGGTAACCCCCGGGGCTAAGTTCTCTACAATCACCAGATTTTCTGCTACTTCACTTCTTGGGAAAAGGATAGATCACCATTCATGCCATCTTATCCCAAGTTCTATGATTCTCAGTCCTGAACACTTGATTAACCACTTGGGGGAGCTTGGAAAGCTACCAGAGCCAGGGCCCCACCCCAAAGCAACTGAACCGGAGTCTCTGGGGATGGAGTCCTGTCATTGATATGTTGCAGAAGAGCTTCAGATTGTTCTAAAGTACAGCTGGAGTTCAGAAATGAGCTGAGTATCACAAACTTCAGCAGTGTGTTTTTTTTTTTTTATATGTATGGAAACAAGGCTGGGAAAATGGAAAAATCAAGGGAAAGATACTTTTCAAACAACATTATTCTCCAAAATGTTGGTCATTTTTTCATTTTGATTAAGTAATCAAGTTGCTTGTCATCTATTGCTACTTTTAACTCTCCTGAGAATTGTTTCTATAAAACATTCTCTAGGGAGCTATGTATGTAAATCCATCTACATTATCACTGCAATACAGGATCCGTGTAGCTAATATAACAGTGGCTCTAATATTCAAAGGCAGCAAAGTAAGTGACAGTAATAATACCACCACTCTATTTTTCCAGACCATAGAATAAGCAGCACACGTTTCAAAGGCTGCCACATCACTTGAGTGTTCAGCGTGGCATCTAGACTGGGAGTCTGCCAAGTAAATGTCTCCTCTAACAGGATGTTAAAACCTCAGCAGACTCAGACTTTAATTCCTGTCATCATCTGATGCTTTCAAACCTTCTGCTTTCTGTGGCGTGGAAGCAAATTGGTCTGGGTTTCAAAATTCTTCTGTCAAGACATAAACTAACACGTGAAGGCATAGAGGGTCTTATCTGAATGCAAGCAGACACTGGGTTTTCAGAAGACTTAGATGTGTTGAAAAAAACAGAGGAGTCTGAGGAAGGTGAATTGCTGATAGCAATAGCTCAGAGAATGACCTGGCTAAAGCAAGCTCCGCGTCAGCTGGGGTGATGCAGGAGGTGGCCGTAACTTTTTGCTATATGTGTATATTCAACCCATCCTTTTGTTTTCAGCATCACTTTCAGATATTCTTGTGGTCCCCAATTTTTTTTTTGTCCATGCCCCTGTAGGTTGCGAGATCTTAGTTCTCTGACCAGGGATCAAACCTGGACTACAGCAGGGAAAGCCCTGAATTCTAATCACTGCACTGCCAGGGAATTCCCAATCCAAATCTTAAACCTTCCCAGAATTATGTAATGTGAATCTGCTTCTGGGCTTTTCTACCGCCAGGTGGGCTTATAGTCTGCTAAGTCAGTGACCACCCACCAGTATGACAGTCTAAGGACTGATACCCAACCCCATTCTCCCTTAAAGAGTTATGTCTGCCAGCCTCCCTCATAGAGAGCACTGCCAACCACAGATCTGTGATTCATGAGCACGGGTGCCCATACAATTTAGGGGTCCTCTTTAAGGAAAAGAATACAAAAATTGGGATAAGGGCAGATATTTATTTAGAATGTAAAGGAAAAATCTCAAGTTAAATAATTAAAAAGCTTAAGTACACCACAAATAATACAAAAATCTAGAATAATAATAATTTACAGTTGTTCGGTCGCTAAGTCATGTCCCACTCTTTGTGACCCTATGGACTGCAGCATGCCAGGCTTTCCTGTCCTTCACTATCTCCCAGAGTTTGCTCACATTCATGTTGATTGACTTGGTGATATTTAACCATCTCATCCTCTGCCACCCTCTTCTTCTTTTGCCTTCAGTCTTTCCCAGCATCAGAGTCTTTAACAAGGAGTTGGCTTTTTGCATCAAGTGGCCAAAGTATTGGAGCTTCAGCTTCAGCATCAGTCCTTCCAACGAATATTCAGTGATGATTTCCTTTAGGATTGACTGATTTGATCTCCTTGTTTTTCAAAGGACTCTCAAAAGTCTACTGTAGCACCACAGTTCAAAAGCATCGATTCTTTGACGCTCAGCCTTCTTTATGGTCCCACTCTCACTTCTGTACATGACCACAGGAAAAACCATAGCTTCAACCATATGGACCTTGGTCGGCAAAGTGAAAATAACAATACTATATTTTTTATTTATTTTTATTTCTTTAGGTGTCTTCTAAAATTTCATCTTCTTTGGAGGGCCCTCCTTCTCTCAGCACCCCATACAGGGAAGGCAGCACCCTTATATTGGTCTCCATCCCCTCACTCTGCTTTCTTTTCCATAGCACCTGTCCCTCAGGATGTCATATCTATTCTTATTTGTCTGCTTGTTGTCTTTTTTCTTTCCTCACTAGAATGTAAGCTCTGTGAAGATAAAAACATTTTTTGTCCCCTTCTCTATATTGTCCAACAACCAGGACATGCTAAGTGCTCAATGACTGTTTGTTGAGGAAATGTTGAAAAATTTCACACAAAGTTCAGTATTTTATAAAATATATATAAAGTATGATCCAGCTTTTGTAATAATATGCATAAGAATAAAGAAATAAATAGATCAAAATGTTAAAAGTGATCATCACTGAGTGATTTTCATTTTCTTCATCTTTCTTTTCTATATATTTCAATTTCTCTTCAATGCTGTTATACATTTTAGATAAATTAGAGGTGAAATGCTTGTGGATGAAATATGAAGAAAAGCAAGATAGAAAATGTATCTAATAAGATCTTGATTTAATGTTCTTGTTTCAAAAACTACTTATTTTTGGCTGTGCTGGGTCTTTGTTGCTGCGGGGACTTTTCATTGCCTCACTCAGTCTCCTTATTGCAGTGGCTCCCCTTGCTGCAAAGCACAGGCTCAAGGCCACTGAGCTTCAGGTGCTGCTGCACGTGGGCTCAATAGTTGTGGCTCTTGGGCTCTAGAGCGCAGGCTCAATAGTTGTGGCCAACAAGGCTGAGTTGCCCTGCAGTTTGTGGGATCTTCCTGGACCAGGGATCGAACTCCTGCATTGGTGGGCGAATTCTTTACTACTGAGGCACCAGTTCAGTTCAGTCACTCAGTCCTGTCTGAATCTTTGCAACCCCATGGACTGCAGTACACCAGGCTTCCTTGTCCATCACCAACTCCCAGAGCTTGCTCAAACTTATGTCTATTGAGTCGGTGATGCCATCCAACCATCTCATTTTCTGTTGGCCCCTTCTCCTCCTGCTTTCAATCTTTCCCAGCATCAGGGTTTTTCTCAATGAGTCAGTTCTTCACATCAGATGGCCGAAGTATTGGAATTTCAGCTTCAGCACCAGTCCTTCAGGACTGATTAAGGGACTCTCAAGAGTCTTTTCCAACACCACAGTTCACAAGCATCAATTCTTCGGTTCTCAGCTTTCTTTGTGGCCCAGTTCTCACATCCATACATGACTACTGGAAAAAGCCACCAGAGATGCCTCTAATGTCCTTTTTTTTTTTTTTTTAATGAGAAGAAGACAAAGGGAATGTAGTGATGAATTAATAGTATTTACCTGTTGGAGTAACTGGTGGTTTTTGATTCTTCTTACTTTTTGTGTTTTTCCAGTTTCTATCATGGGAGTGAATTACTTTGATAATCAATGAAAATTAATATAACAAATATTAATATGAAAAATAAGATAACTTAGAGATGCAGCTAGATATTTGGTGGTGTTCAGAGAAAGGTCAGGGCAAGACAAAAGGAAGGGCACCCAAAAGGAGGGAATAAAGTAGGAATAGGGAACTGGATGAGATTAAGATAAAAGAGTATCAGGGAGAGAAAGAAGGAACCCACCACAGCAGGGGATGAATATAATAATGGAGGAGGAGAAGTGGAACCGAGAAATGCCCTCATTTTGATTCAAATAAATGCCTCCCTTCAGGGTGTCCTAAATTTCTAAAAAAACCTAAAGTTAAATGGTAAGTGGATAACATTTTGTAAACTTTTGATGGGCTCTTTTAAAAAGCAATGAAGAAAAAAATGTATTCTGAAATTGCCCCAAATGCCTTCTTAACTTCAGTTTTTCAAGATAGACCTCTGAATTAGGATATTTATGACTTGACTTAATTGTGTATTCATTCTGGGTGCGATGATTGACTATAACTGCAGGTAACTGGGCAAATCCTTGTGGTCTCCAAGGATTACCTGTTTAATGGAATAATAATGATAACTAAGATGTGGTGAATCCACCTTCTCACTAAGAAATAGAATGCCAAAGAGAAGTAGTCGGTATTCATTGAAAGCAGCATGTGAATAATCAGATAAAAGGAAAGTACTTAGTGAAGGCACAAAAACACTCAGTGAAAATCCTTTAACATTTATTTTTGTAGCACAATAAAATAAAAATGTGGGTTAGTTTTAAAATTCATAGCTTATCTAAAGGAACTCCTTGGGACTTATTGGCTACATATAAAATTACTTTAAAGAACAAGATAGAGACTATATTATAAAATGGAAAGAATTCAAACTCCTTCTTACTAGAATACATATTGATATGTAAAAGTTCTTTTAATTGAAGATAATTAAAATAATAAGCTATCTTTAAAATAATTACATGCTAAAAGATGTCTACAAAATGATGGGAACTTGGTTATAAAATTTTAACATGAGCAGTATCAAGACATAATTATGCCATATCTAAATGAATATATATTTTTTCATTAATTTATCTATTCACCCTACATGCTCTCCTGCTTAGGGGGGGAGAAATCTCACTAATATATAGACCCTGATTCATCAGGTACAGAAGAAATTTACTGGAGTTAGAGCTCTATAACAAAGTTATAAATGTAAATTTACCATTGAAATAAAACTTGAAAGTAGTCAGCCCCCTGAAATATATATTCATATTCATATATCTATTGATATAAATAGCTACACATTTAATTTATGATAGGCTTAACTGTGTTCCTTACATTAATAATTAACTCCAAAGGAAATGAAACTAGAAGGTCCCATCTATGAGGGATGTTTAACTTAAAGAGTAATAAAATGAAATGCAACTTAACAAGGAGCTTTTTAAAAAAATTAACAAAGTATTTTAAAGCTGATAGTAGCCAAGCATCATCATCAATCATCACCAATAGCATTTCAAAGTGATTCAAACCTCTTGGAAAGTAATCTGGCAGTATAATATTAAGAGACACAAAAAACTATAACTTTCAATTTAGCAATTCCAGTTCTAGGAATGTATCCTAAGAAAATAATCCCAAGCATGGGTGCAGCTATAAACAAGAAAACATTAATCTAGGCATCGCTCATAATAGGGGAAAAAAGGAAGTAGATGTCCCAGAAAAAATGCCAAACATCTAATAAAATAATAGTTACGTGGATTATATAGTACATTCGTTTGATATATTCTGCAGCTGGTAAAAATGACAGTTATGAAAACTAGGGAGAAACATGGAAGAAATCTTATGGTTAAATTTTAACAATAGAATGCAAATGTATGTATAGTGTATGATTGTAATTTTTCAGAGATATGCTTTTTAAAAAGTACCAGAATAAAATACATTAAAATGATAGTGATGGGGCTGTTAGGGTGAGGAGAATATGGCTATTTTTATTTTCTCTTCTTTCTACATTTTTGTGACATGATTATATTACTTTAAAAATAAATGTTATTAAACTTTTTGTATTGGAGATTTGATTTGCTAGTTTGAAGTGTTTTTTGCAATGTTTTCCAGCATCTTCTCCAATCCCATAACATCTCTGAAGCCTTGATAAAACTTAATAGCGTAACCTTAAAGTAAAATTCGGGGGGAAATTTTAGGTGAAAATGCACATGAGAAAGTGTAATGTTATAAAAAGCTGGACACAAAATGCTTCCTCTAATATGATTCTGGTTTGTTTAAAAATATTTTTATTAAAAATAAGGCAAGAACTTCTTATACATTACATCAAAAGCACAAGAGCACAAGCAACCAAAGAAAAAAAAGATAAATTGGACTTCACTGAAATTAAAAACTTTTGTTTTTTAAAAAATACCACTGAGAAAGTGAAAAAGCAAGCACAAAATGAAGAAAATATTTGCAAATCAGATATGTGATAAAAGATTTGTATCCAATATACAAGGAACTCATAACTCAACAATAAGAAGGAATAACCCAATTTTAAAAACAGACAAAGGATTTAAATAGATTTCTGCAAATAAGATATGAAAAGATTCTCAACCTTACTGGTTATTCAGAAATGCAAATCAAAACCACAGTGAGCCACATTCAGTTGGCTAAAATCAAAAGACAGACAACAATTAGCCCTGCTAAGGATGTGATGAACTTCCCTGGTGGCACAGATGGTAAAGTGTCTGTCTACAACGCAGGAGACCCAAGTTCAATCCCTGGAGAAGGAAATGGCAACCCACTCCAGTACCCTTGCCTGGAAAATCCCATGGACGGAGGAGCCAGGTAGGCTGCAGTTCGTGGGGTGGCGAAGAGTCAGACACTGACTGAGCGACTTCACTTTCACTTTCACTTTCAAGGATGTGATGCAATTAGACCTCTTATTCATTCTGGTGAGAGTGTAAAATGGTACACTCAATTTGAAAGATAGTTTAGAATTTCCTCAAAAATTAAGCATAGAGTCACCTTAGAAGCTGGCCTCTTCCCTTGTAGCTCAGTCAGTAAAGAATCTACCTGCAGTGCAGGAGACCAGGGTTTGATCCCTGGGTTGGGAAGATCCCCTGGAGAAGGAAATGGCAACCCACTCCAGTATCCTTGCCTGGAAAATCTCATAGACAGAGGAGCCTGGTGGGTTGCAGTCCACGGGATCGCAGAGTCGGGCACAACTGAGCGACTCACACTTACTTACTTACTTACCTTATAAGCCAAAAATTCCATTCCTGGGAGAAATGAAAATGTGTGTCCACACAGAATACCTATATGTGGATGTTCAAAGCAGCACTATATTTAATAGCAAAAAGTACAAACAATCTAATAATTGTCCATCAGCACATGTCTAGATGACAAAATGCAGTAGATGCATATCATGAAATATGACTCAAGGAAATGAGGTTCTGATACATTCTACAGCATGGATGAACCTTGGAAACATCATGACAAGTGAAAGAAGCCAGTCACAAAGGGCCGTATATTGTATGAGTCTATTTATATGAAACGTCCAGAATAGGAAAATCTGTAGGGACAGAAAGTAGATTAGTGGTTGCCCATAACCAGGAGGTAGGAGGGTGGGGGAATTGATGTGGAGCATTTTTTTAAGGTTGGCTTTATTTATTTATAATTTATTTTATAATTTTTGGTTGTGCTGGGTCTCTGTTGCTATATGTGGACTTTTTGTGGTTGTGGCATCAGGGCTCATTTACAACCCACAGGCTCAGATGTCCTGGTATGGGGAATCTTCCCGGACCAGGGATTGTACCTGTTTCCCCAGCATTGGCAGGTGGATTCTTAATCACTGGACTACCAGGGAAGTCCTGTGGAGCATTTTTTGGAGAGACAAAAATAATCTAAAATTAGATAGCAGTAATGATTGTGCTTTTGAACTGTGGTGTTGGAGAAGACTCTTGAGATTCCCTTGGACTGCAAAGAGATCCAACCAGTCCATCCTAAAGGAGATCAGTCCTGGATGTTCATTGGAAGGACTGATGCTGAAGCTGAAACTCCAGTACTTTGGCCACCTCATGTGAATGAGATGGATGAAACTGGAGCCCATTATACAGAGTGAAGTAAGCCAGAAAGATAAAGACCATTACAGTATACTAACACATATATATGGAATTTAGAAAGATGGTAACAATAACCCTATATGCAAAACAGAAAAAGAGACTCAGATGTATAGAACAGACTTGTGGACTCTGGGAGAAGGCGAGGGTGGGATGTTTCAAGAGAACAGCATTGAAACATGTATATTATCTAGGGTGAAACAGATCACCAGCCCAGGTTGGGTGCATGAGACAAGTGCTCGGGCCTGGTGCACTGGGAAGACCCAGAGGGATCGGGTGGAGAGGGAGGTGGGAGGGGGGACTGGGATGGGGAATACATGTAAATCCATGGCTAATTCATTTCAATGTATGACAAAAACTACTGTAATGATGTAAAGTAATTAGCCTCCAACTAATAAAAATAAATGGAAAAAAAAAAAGTTGACTCATTGGAAAAGACACTGATGCTCGGAGGGATTGGGAGGAGAAGGGGACGACAGAGGATGAGATGGCTGGATGGCATCACTGACTCGATGGGCATGAGTTTGAGTAAACTCCAGGAGTTGGTGATGGACAGGGAGGCCTGGCGTGCTGCGATTCATGGGGTTGCAAAGAATTGGACACCACTGAGCGACTGAACTGAACTGAACTGAACTGAATGATTATACAACTCTGTGCAGGTACTAAAACCACTGAATCCGTAGGCTTTAAAATGGGTGAGTTATGTGGTATGTGCGTTATATTTCAACAAAGCAGTTGAAAAAAAAGAATGACACCTCTATTTTGACTTAAAGGTGTTTTAAAAAATGGTTGAAGGAAATATGGCAATAAATCAGTAGCCATTACTTCTTGATACTAGGATGACAGGTGATTTTTACTTTCTTCCTATTTTTTGGTGTTAGCCAGTATTCATAATAAGCATTGCCTAATAAAGTGTATCAGTAATTAGTGTTATGTACTATCAGAGGGCCAGTGAGGCATTTCTGAGCAAAGCTTAAGTAAGCGCTGGAGCAGACAGACCTGGGTCACAGTCCTTGCTCCGGGCTACTGATAACAAGTTGTACAGCCTTGGGCAAGTCACCTGGACCTCTCAGTGCCTTAGTTTCTTCTTCTGCACAAAGGACATCATGAAGAAGACATACAAACACATGAAAAGATGCTCAACATCACTCATTATTAGATAAATGCAAATCAAAACTACAATGAGATATCACCTCACACCAGTCAGAATGGCCATCATCAAAAAGTCTACAAAGAATAAATGCTGGAGAGGGTGTGGAGAAAAGGGAACACTCTTGCTTTGCTAGTGGGAATGTAAGCTGATACAGCCACTATGGAAGACAGTATGGAGATTCCTTTAAAAACTAGGAATAAAACCACCATATGACCCAGCAATCCCACTCCTAGGCATATACCGTAAGGAAACCAAAATTGAAAAAGACACATGTACCCCAATGTTCATTGCAACACTATTTACAATAGTTAGAACATGAAAGCAACCTAGATGTCCATCGAAAGATGAATGGACAAAGAAGCTGTGGTACATGTATACAATGGAATACTACTCAGCCATAAAAAAGAACACATTTGAGTCAGTTCTAATGAGATGGACGAACCTAGAGCCTATTATACAGAGTGAAATAAGTCAGAAAGAGAAAGATAAATATTATCTGTGAAATCTAAAGATATGGTACTAATGAATTTATTTTCAGGGCAACAGTGGAAAAACAGACATAGAGAATAGACCAATGGACATAGGGGGAGGGGAGGAAGGAGAGGATGAGATGTACGGAGAGAGTACCGTGGAAGTTTATAACACCACATGTAAAATAGATAGCCAACGGGAATTTGCTGTATCACTCAGGGAACTCAAACAGAGGCTCTGTGACAATCTAGAAGGGTAGGATGGGGAGGGAGATGGGAGGGAGGTTCAGGAGGCAGGGGACATGGGTGTACCTATGGCTCATCCTTGCTGATGTATGACAGAAAACCACAAAATTCTGTAGGGCAATTATTCTTCAATTTAAAAAAAAAAGGACATCATGATATTTCTTCATACTAGTCTGTGTTAAGCATTCACATAGAGAGTTTGTGTAAGTGCAGAGCAGAGTGCACTCAATCAATAAATGCAAGCTGGGAATAAGAGTCATAATTACAGTGATATTAGTTCCAGCAGTGGTAATACTAAGGGATTCATGAAGCCAAAATGGTTAACCCTCAATGGCAAGGCTCTCTGACTCTAGGTTGGTCAGTTGTTCTAAGTGAGGAGGGCTGTGAGGCCACTTCCCTGACTCACAGGGCTTTTGCAGATAATGTTGAAATAAGCGTTCTTTTGGTTTCCTGGCCGCTTTGAATTCCTGATATACTGATTACTTTTTTCTCTGAGGTTTATGGAGGCTGAAGGGAGGCCAGGCAATAGTATTTTTTTTTCCAGTCTTGCTGTTATATAAAATTAATTTTCTCCTTTTCTTCCTTCTTTTTAAAATTCATATCAAAATAAATGGTTGAATTTTGAATTTGTTTCAACTAAATGAGATTACCTTGTTGGGTTCAAAACTACGCTTCAAGAGATGCAGAGTAATGGACTTTACTGGAATATAAGGTTTATTTACTATTATCAAGTCAGGCCCATAGGAGCACCAATAATTCTACCATTTTTCTGAGCCTCTGCATGACTAGGGGGAAATTAGGCTGGACTTTTGCTCTTTTTATACTGAGACTTGCTGTCGAGATCAACCTGAAAAATCAGGATTAATTGTTTTAATGATTAGCATTGGTGTCTATAAATAAGTGGTCGCATATTGCATATGGTCACAAGCATCTGAAGGTAGTGATTTCTGATTTCTTCAATGATTTTCCTGATACCACTTGTCTGGCAGAAGCAGCAAGGGCATTCCTCATTCTGTTTGCTCTTCTTGGATGCTGGGGGAGTGGGGGTGCTGCTTTTCCCAGGCTTCCTTGCAGTTATGCTGTGGGTCTATCCACGATTGGCTTCTATCCAGTAAAATGCAGGGGGCGCAATGGAAGCCACCTTCAGTGTGGGTCCTGAAACGTCCTCCAAAATTCCTCTAGCTCTCTCTTCCCTTGGATGCCATGTGTTCTAGATGAAGAAATTAAGATCTCTGGGTCCCCCTTCGGAGAGAAGCTGTTAACGGACAGTCTGAGACCCCAGACCATGTTATAAGTAATGAATAAAACTTCACTGTATTGAGCTTATTCTGTCTTGTCTAAAACCAACCTACATTTTGACACAGAAATCCCCAAACTATCCCATAAGATGGTCAGTGTCATATCACATTAACCAAATGCTTTGGTTTAAATACTCTGCTTTATTAATATAACTAGGATCAGGTGTTCATGCAACATGTATCCTTACATGTCACGTGTAGCATCACTTGGATATTTACCTTTACCTTCTTTTCACACCAAAATGAAAGAGGAATTCCTGTTTACTCATGCCAGGGCTGTGACATCCTTCCTCAAATCTCACTTTTCTCCCCATGGCTTCCCTCTAACCTGTGTGCCTTGGTTCTTCACTTGGAGTCAAGTGTGACATTCAAAAGAGATAAATGCATGAAAAACAGTATAAACTATGAGATATCTTCCACTGAATGTGTTATGATAGTCTTACCCCCTTTTTGGAAAAAAAAAAGTGTGATAACCAAATTACTAAATGCATTAGGGTAAACAAATGCATTAATGAGAGATTGTGGTTGCTGCTCAGTCACTAAGTCATGTCTGACTCTTTGCAACCCCATGGACCCCATGGACTGCAGCATGCCAGGCTTCCCTGTTCTTCACTATCTCCCGGAGTTTATTCAAACTCATGTCCATTGTGTCAGTGATGCTATCCAACCATCTCATCCTCCGTTGACTCCTTTTCCTCCTGCCCTCAATCTTTCCCAGCATCAAGGTCTTTTCCAATGAGTCAGCTCTTCACCACCTGAGCACAAAGTATTGAAGGATATAGTAATGAGAGATTACTATTTCTTTGACTAAGAATCCAGAAGTGCTTAGCATCTTACAAGCTATCACATTTATAATATGAAATCTTTTTTTCTCTAATATTTTAAGTAACTTAAGGTCCAGGTTGCTTTGTGTGTGTGGTTTTTTTTTGTTGTTGTTGTGTTTAGGGTTTTTTTAAGTTATCTCAAGTGCTGAGAGCTGGATCAATTTTACTCAATTCATAGCAAATTATTACCAGTTCACATAAGGCCTCTTTCTAGTTTTATATCATTTTATTTTTACCCATTCATCTCTATTCACCCCCAGATAATCATCCACAAATGCATCTGATATTTCTTTAAATATGAATGTATCCTTATGAAATATGTGTTGTGGTGTGTGTGTGTGTGTGTGTGTGTGTGTGTGTGTGTGTAAAATATTTGTTTCTTCTCCATGAGTATTAAATGACATTGCACAAAGTCTGATGTAAAAGTCTGGGCTAGTTTCTAGAATGTCAAATAGGCCACTTTCTCCACAGACTCTCAGATAATGTGCTGATAATTAGACTGTACAACTTTATTACATTTATATGGTTTTCAATGCCCTTTGAAATGTGATTAGTTCTTTTAAGGTTCATGGACCCATATGACACTTAGCTTATAAATAATTAAATCCAATTAATACTCCAGACTGAACCAAACCTAATTTATTTCAAGTTCTGGTTCTTAGCAGAGGAGGCCTTGGTTCACTACTTTTGAAATAATTCCATTTTCCCTTCAATTCATATGAGTAATAAAATACAGATGACATGAAAGGGGAAGTGATGCATATAGAGTGTATATTAAAATATGGTATTTTATTAATTTGAAGAAACTCCAAATTCCAGAAAAGTAGAGAGAATAATAAACTATAAACCTTTAAATTTCTTTTTTGAAAAATAATGTATTCAATATATATAAAAAGGCATTAAAAGAATATGAAGAGCATCACTGTGTCTGTTTCTTGGTTCAATCTTACAAACAGTTGAAGGCGCACATTCCTGACCACATTCCCCTCTGTTTTTCTTCTGCCAAAACACCATCATCCTGAATTTCATATCTATCATTCTCAGGTAAGTCGTTTATGCTTTTATTAGTTATATATGCATCCAAAACAGTTGTATCATTTTGCAGATTTTAAACTTTATATAATCAGCATCATACTCTAAGTATCCTTTTGTAACTTACTTTTTAAGTTTTTGGAGTTTTTTTTTCTTGTTAATATGTGCAGTTGTAATTCATTCAAATACCAGTGCCATCTGTTTTATTACATGACTAAAGTTTATTTTTTCTCTGACAAACAATGCTGATGTGAACATTCTTTAACATGTCCTCTTATGTATACATAAGAACATTTCTTGAGAGTTGATGCTTGGGAGTGAAGGGATTACAGCATCCAGTGCCCCCTCCCTTAGGGCTGCTTGGACTTCTTGCTCACCCTGTTTCTGGTACAGCTCTCTCTTCTGTCTCTTGCGGCCACATGGACAAGTATCCTGATGAAGGCAGGCATTGTGTTGGTGGTTGAGCACAGGGAAGGTGACACTCTCTCTGGTTCCCCTTGGCTGCCACAGTTCCGCTGACTGCCATCTCTAACTCTGGCACCCAGGCTCTCGATGCAGCCTCTGGAAGACCAGTTGACAGCCCTTTTGCACAAGACCCCTGAATCACAGCCAGTCAGCAGCATCTTGGCACTGCACTGACCTCTTTCTACTCATTGTCTCACTCCCTCTGGGTGCACCCTAACTCCACTGGGATACCTCTGGCCCTCGAAGCCTTCTTGATGGCTGCAGGATGTGGCATTTATCACTTTGCTCTGGGAAGAAGGAATCCTGTGATTGTAAGAATGCCTTTCTCCAGAGTCTTCCAGGACCAGAATGCTACATCCTGCAGCCATCAGGAAGGTTTCAAGGGCCAGAGTTGTCCCAGCCGCAGTAAGTAATAAGTCACCAGCAATAACACGTATTGACATCACACACCCCTTGGTATATGGTAGACTGAGACAAACACAACATGACTTCTAGGATATTCTTGCCCCAAATGCATTAGCTCAATCTGATCAAGAAAACACCAGTCAAACTCAAAATTGAGGGACATATTACAAAATAACTTACCAGTACTTTTCAAGTATATCAAAGTCATGAAAATCAAGAAAAGATAGAGAAAATGTCACAGATGGAGGAGACTAAGTAGATATGGTTACTAAATGCAATATATCACAACAAACGGTGGAAAGTTCTTAAAGAGATGGGAATACCAGACCACCTTACCTGCTTCTTGAGAAATCTGTATGCAGGTCAGGAAGAAACAGAACTGGACATGGAACAACAGGCTAGTTCCAAATAGGGAAAGGAGTATGTCAAGGCTGTATATTGTCACCCTGCTTATTTAACTTATATGCAGAGTACCTCATGAGAAATGCTGGGCTGGAGGAAGCACAACCTGGAATCAAGATTGCTGGAAGAAATATCAATAACCTTAGATATGCAGATGACACCACACTTATGGCAGAAAGCAAAGAAGAACCAAAGAGCCACTTGATGAAAGTGAAAGAAGAGAGTGAAAAAGTTGGATTAAAACTCAACATTCAGAAAACTAAGATTATGGCATCTGGTCCCATCACTTCATGGCAAATAGATGGGGAAACTGTGGAAACAGTGACAAACTTTATTTTATTGGGCTCCAAAATCGCTGCAGATGGTGACTGCAGCCATGAAATTAAAAGATGCTTGCTTCTTAGAAGAAAAGTTATGACCAACCTAGACAGCATATTAAAAACCAGAGACTTTACTTTGCCAACAAAGGTCCATCTAGTCAAGGCTATGGTTTTTCCAGTGGTCATGTATGGATGTGAGAGTTGGACTATAAAGAAAGCTGAGCGCTGAAGAATTGATGCTTTTGAACTGGGTGTTGGAGAAGACTCTTGAGAGTCCCTTGGACTGCAAGGAGATCCAACCAGTCCATCCTAAAGGAGATCAGTCCTGAATATTCACTGGAAGGACTGATGCTGAAGCTGAAACTCCAATACTTTGGCCATCTGATATGAAGAACTAACTCATTTGAAAAGACCCTGGTGCTGGGAAAGATTGAAGGCAGAATAAGAAGGGGACGACAGAGGATGAGATGGTTGGATGGCATCACCAACTCGATGAACATGAGCTTTAGTAAACTCCGGGAGTTGGTGATGGACAGGGAGGCCTGGCATACTGCAGCCCATGGGTTCGCAAAGAGTTGGACATGACTGAATGACTGAACTGAACTGAACTTAACTGAAATGCGATATGAGCTACTAGATTGAATCCCAAGACAGAAAGACATTCCTGGGAAAACTAGCAAAGTTGTCCATAAGTCTATACATTTTTAGGTATTGCACTAATGTTCAATTTTAGGTTTTGATAATTACACTGTAGTGATGTAAATTGTTAGCAGTAGGAAAGCTGAGTGAAGATTATGCTGGAACTCTGTCTATTTTTACAACTTTTCTGCAATCTGTGATTATTTCAAAGTAAAAGTTAAAAAGAAATCTAGGCCTCATGCCTTTGGAGGAGTCAATTTTTGATCATTGACACAATTTAAAACATTTGTTATTAGTCTACTTAGGATTTATAATCTTTCTCTAGACAAATTTTTTTGAAAAAAAGTTCCCTTTCAAGTGTGTTTTCAGGATTATTGGCATGATAGTCATTCATATATTTCTCAATGTGTTTTGAAATCTATGTTGGATTTATAGTTAGGTCACCCTTTTCCAAGTGACTCAGATGGTAGAGTCCACCTGCAATGCAGAATACCTGGGTTTGATACTTGGGTCAGGAAGATCCCTTGGAAGAGAAAATGGTAACCCACTCCAGTATTCTAGTCTGGAGAATCCCATGGACAGAGGAGCCTGGTGGGCTACAGTCCTTGGGGTCACAAAGGATCAGACACAACTGAATGACTAAGCATGCACGCACTCATCCTTTTCATTAATTCATTGATTATACAATATTCATTTATGATTTTTCTTGTTCTGTTTACTTCTTTGATCAAGACTGCATGAGGTTTATCTTTTTATTAGCCTTTCAAAGAATCTCTTGGTTTTGATGGTCATTTTATTTTATGTTTTCTATTTTTAGTAATTTCTGATTTTATTTTAATTTTCTTTCTTCCCTTTTTTTTGAGTTCATTCTATTACCCTTTTTCTACATTCTTAAACACTTTGCTTATTAATTTACCACCTCTCTTTTTTCCCAATGTAAACCATTATATAGTACAGTATTTCTTCTAGTTCTGTTTGACTATATCACTCAAGTTTTTGTAAGGTTGCCTTTTATTTTTAAATATATGAAATTATTATTTTATTACTATTAATACTAATTTTATGTTATTAAAACATGGGAATTCTTGTAATCTAAATAATATCACTGTCAAAAATAATATCACTGTTATGAGATTCACAGTATAATTTTAATAAATATTGTCCATATACTCTTCAGTCTTCCCTCCAAAACAGTTACTGGTTGACTGAAAATAATGTTTCAAAATAGAATATATTTAACTGACTGATCTAAGATTTCAGATCAGTTCACCCTCCCCATATCTTCCCAACAGTTCTGTATACTTATGAGAGCTGAAGCACACCTTTAGGTTGATTTGTAATTCAGCTCATCATCTTCAGACAAATTACAACCAATAAAAGTTTTCAAATTAGCATCTCCTCTCTGGCACTTGCAGGTATCAATGACATTTGTGTGTGGAGAGAGGTTATGGAGATTTGCGACGGTGCTGAAGAGCATAGGTCCAGAATCAGTGCTTATTATTGCTGGTGTTAAAGTATGACAAGTAATATCCTGGTGAATTTATATATTCCCACTATTTGAAACACTGTGCTAAGCTGGAATCTGAAGACAGGGTCAGGAAAGTCACTCTTTAACATGGGACCTAATGAGGTTTCATATACAAGGGAAGGGAGTTTTTGTAACATATCCTGTTTTGTGGTTTGGAATGCTCTTTTCTATGAGCCCAAAAACGGTAGAAGAAATAGCCCAAACTCATACAGACTAAAAAGTGAATCTGAGCAGTAGTTTTTCATCATTGCCATGTTAGTTAAGGTTGTGCAGACACATGTAACCAATGGGAGAGACAGATAGATATCTATATCTATAGTTTAACTATGTGTCATCACTCAGTCGTGTCTGACTCTTTGTGACTCCATGGACTGTAGCCTACAAGGCTCCTCTGTCCACGGGATTTTAGTTTAACTATAGCTGTATATATATATAGTTATATCTGCAGGGTGGGCTGGTAAGCTGGAGACCCAGGAAAGAGCCAATGCTGTAGTTCAAGTGTGAAGGTAATCTGCTGGAAGAATTCCTTTTTTGCTCAGAGGAGACCAGTCTTTATTCTATTTGAGCCTTCCACTAACTGGATAAGGCTTACCCACATCATGGAGGACAAGCTGCTTTTCTTAAAGTCCACAGATTTAAACGTAAATTTTATGCAAAACACCATCACAAAATAATGTTTGATCAACCATCAAACACTGTGGTCCAGCCAAGCTGACACACAACAGTAACCATCACCCTGCCCAAAGAGTCCAGGGCTGTCATGAGCGGCTAATAGTGTTTCGGTCCCTGGGAGATAAGGTGCTCAAAAGGAAAAATGCCCTGATTTTGATTCCCAACAGAATTTCTTCTTAGCTCTTTGATCTTTGGGCAGTTTAGTTAACCTACTGGAGCTTCAGATTCTTTCTATAACTAAATAATAGCGTTGTGAGAATTAAATGATGTAATGCTATGTAACAACTAACAGTCCCTTTGTAGTTGCTCAAAGATTGTTCATTTCTCTCTGTTTCCTGAGGAAGGAGCATTCTCCATCTGCTTCCTTAGCCTGAGCCAATGTGAAATGACCAACACGCTGGGCTCTGATACCCTGATCACAAAGCCACATTCTGATTACTAAGTCCGTTTTCCAAATATGTAGACAGAAGAATTCTTGTTGGAAAGGATTGTCCCATTGTTCATGAATACAATGGCACTCTTATTCAAAAATCATTACCTGAGTCAGAAGTTGCTGGTAAGAAAGAAATCTACTCTAAGAAGCTCATAAAAAGTGGGTTTGATATCAAGACTGAGAGGAATGTCGTAGAGACTTAACTGCAAGATATAACCTATCCTCACTAGGAATCATAATATGAGTTACCTGCCCCATCTCTCTCTGAGATAGAGCCATGTTCACTTCTTTTGGGCTTCCTTTGCTGTATTCTAAACATCTGCTCTCCTGTAGACTGGGGCCATGTGTGGCACTTATAGGCTCTCTGACCCACCCTCTAAATAACCTTTCAGATAGTTGCATGCACGTAGCATCTGAACAGCCCACTCTTTATGTTTCTTAGGTCAAATTCAGAGAGTCTGATTGATTGCTGGCCAACTCGTTTTGTCACATGGTCCAATCGGCTGTGGCTAAGTCTCTGGCACAGTTGCCTGGCTGGTCAGCCAATGCACCTCAAGGAACTGTGCCTCCTTCTGCTCCTGCCTCCCCAGCTTAGCTTGCCTTTACCTCTCAGCTGTCCTCCAGACTTACGCAGGCTGTTTTCTCCCCAAGTGAGATATGCCAATGCTCCTATAGGCCTTTCTGTCCCAGGCTGCCATCTGTCTGGCCATTGGAAAAGCTTATCCATTTCATTATGTGGCTCTCAATAGACAGAATCCCTGGCATTGACTGGACATCTCTTGTCCTGCTTTTATACCCTTGTCTCCAGTCTCAGGGCCTTCCCTGGACTTTGCCCTCTTCACAGACCTGCAGATTTTGTCTGTATGCACATTCCCCTCACGTGATCTTAGATTTCCTCCCTCGGTATGCATGTGGCCCAGTAGTTTACTTCATGCCAGGATTAGCCAACACATACATAACACTGGCTTTCTGAACTTGCCGAGTTGAGAGGCACACCCTGACATGGCTGGATCCCTAAGACATGTGGAGTGTCCTAAGATGACAAGCCTAATGCAGTTGGTCTGTCTTCCTGGCTGCAGAGCTACCAGCTGCAAGTGGCAGCAAAGGATCACAGTGAAAAGAGCCAGCACGGGAGTTAGCAAGCCTGGATTTGAATCCTGGCTCTTACATCTACTTACCGTGGGACCTTGGTCAAGTTTCGGAGACTTAGTTCTATAAGATAATAATTATTATAATATTTAAGGCATAGGTTGCTAGAAAAACTATTTGAGATGGGTGCAAAGTAATTAGCCCCAAATAAAGGAATGGGAATACTTATTTTTAATCATATTTATCAGTGTTAATAGAACATTTCCTAGTCCCCAGGAAATGGTTAAAGAGGAGGCATTGTTACAGCCCACAGGCAACTCCTCATTCCTGAAATAGGCTTTTCTCTCCACTCCATCACTCCTACAAGGTCACTGCCATATGGGGCTGGTGAAGAAATGATGGATGTATTTATAACAGTTAGGGAAACCATATTTTGGATTTCAAGAACTTCCTGCACCTAACCCCCTCTTCTGTAATAAAGGTTTAAAATCCTTTCCTTGTAGCTTACCTTACTTTTTTTCTTAAACCTCAGCAGCAATGTCACATTGAGGTCTCTCTTTGAGCAAACACCACTGTACTAA
This sequence comes from Odocoileus virginianus, assembly GCF_023699985.2. NCBI lineage: Eukaryota > Metazoa > Chordata > Mammalia > Artiodactyla > Cervidae > Odocoileus > Odocoileus virginianus. Next base: position 10,144,692 of record NC_069677.1, read on the forward strand.
ACCATATTTCTTACTGAATTTTTGTTGGAGTGAAAATTACTTCTAAGCCATTTTTTCCTTTAGCCAAGAAGTATGCAGTAATTAAAGCACTATATGTAAACAGGAACAAGAAGTAATTTATAGCTTATGTGTGATTGTTTCATTCTTTCATGAACTTACATATTTATGTATTTGAATAAAACCTATGAATACTAACTGGCTCTTTATTCCAACAAACGAGACTGATGGGGAGTGAATTGAAGAAGGAAAATGTGGAGCACGTAATTGAAGAATAAGATGGAATGATGGACTTGAGATGCACGTCTGAATCATTTTGTAACTCTAAATACAACACTTTGTGCTCTGATTCTCCACCTGGAAGATTATGGTAATATAACTATCTGGAAAGTTTGGCATAAGAGTCTATTTTTTAAAAAGTGAGAACATCAAAAGGATTCTGGGGCTTTTGGATCCAAACTGGCAAACATTCAATACAAGGGTCTGGGAAATTAGAATCCTTGTTTAGCTTGAAATATTTTATCCTTGGTCAACAGAGTTTGCAATATTTGAAGATGCGTCTTTAAATCTAGGGTATCAACAGAGTAATAGTATTCATACATTGTTTAGCCAAAGAAACAGATGAATGGGTAACTCTCCGAAGACAAAACACATTTGACCAAGAAACACATAAAATGATTAACATCTTCACTAATAAAATTGTATAAGAATTGCAAGCTAAACAATAATGTAACTTTTTTTCACTTTCAAATTGGAAAAAAGTTAAACACTCTGCTGATACAAGTCCAGCTTTGGGGAGGACTGGGGAAATGCACACAATATTGGTGATAGTATAAGAGAGTACAGGAATTTTGAGAGCGATCTGATAGTAATTTTCAATCCGTGTGCCCTTTGGCCAGGAAATTCTACTTCAAGGAACCTGTCCTACCTAAATATTCATATATGACAGTCTTTACAACATCAGTGGTTGTAATGGACTGAAAAGGGAACATAAACATACATTAGTAGAAAGTGATTCAATCACTTACAGTAATCCATATTACCATATGCCACTGTGGAAAAGAATGAAGTAAATCCACAGATACTGACTGGGGTAGGAAGAGGGACTGTACATGAAATACTGTCATAAAAACAAGTTGTAGAGCACTTGTTTGGTGGCTCAGAGGTAAAGAATCTACCTGCCAATGCAAGAGACACAGGTTTGACCCCTGATCTGGGAAGATCCCACATGCCACAGGGCAGCTATGCCCAAGTGGCACAACTGCTGAGCCTGTGCTCTAGAGCATAGGAGCCACAACTACTGAGCCCAAAGCAGTGAGTGGTAATCCCACTCTCTAGAAATAAATGGTACAGATATTTTTCTGTATTACCTTGCAGTCTTTTAAAAATAAATCCTTAAAAATTAAAATTATAGATGTGGTACGCTTACTCCTTAGAAGGAAAGTTATGACCAACCTAGACAGCATATTAAAAAGCAGAGACATTACTTTGCTAACAAAGGTCCATCTGGTCAAGGCTATGGTTTTTCCAGTGGTCATGTATGGATGTGAGAGTTGGACTGTGAAGAAAGCTGAGCGCCGAAAAATTGATGCTTTTGAAGTGTGGTGTTGGAGAAGACTCTTGAGAGTCCCTTGGACTGCAAGAAGATCCACCCAGTCCATCCTAAAGGAGATCAGTCCTGGGTATTCCTTGGAAGGACTGATGCTGAAGCTGAAACTCCAGTACTTTGGCCACCTGATGAGAAGAGTTGACTCACTGGAAAAGACCCTAATGCTGGGAGGGATTGGGGGCAGGAGGAGAAGGGGACGACAGAGAATGAGATGGCTGGATGGCATCACCGACTCAATGGGCATGAGTTTGAGTAAACTCCGGGAGTTGGTGACGGACAGGGGGGCCTGGCGTGCTGCAGTTCATGGGGTCGCAAAGAGTCAGACACGACTGAGCGACTGAACTGAACTGAACTGAATCATACACTGATTTCTATTTATGTACTGATTTTAAAAATTGTTTTAAAATTTATTTAACTGCTCTGGGTCTTAGGTGCAGCACACCTAAAGATCTTCGATCTTTATTGTAGCATGCAGGATCTAGTTCCCTGACCAAGGGTCCAGCCTGGGCTCCCTGGATTGAGACACAAAGTCTTAGCCACTGGACCACCAAGGAAATCCCTTATGTACTGATTTTTAACTTAATATTTCATTATGAGTGCTTCTCTATATTATTTGGCATAACTTTAATAGTTATAGAATATGCCACATTATGGATATACCAATAGTTATTTAATAATGAACATTTGATAATTTCTATTTTTTGCTATTGTAAAGAATATGTATGCATGCATATAAAATGTGTTTCATTATATCTCTTGATTGCTTCTTCAGGATAAATTTCTAAAAGGAGGAGGAGTGCAATCTTGGCTCGACACATATTGCCAAGTTGGTTCCTGGAAATACTAAATTCATTTGTACTTTTACCAGAAGGAGATCAAAATGAATGAGCTTCCCAGGTAGCTCAGTGGTAAAGAATCTGTCTGCTAATGCAGGAGATGCATGGCACGTGGGTTCGACTCCTCGGTTGGGAAGATCCCCTGGAGGAGGGTGGCAACCCACTCCAGTACTCTTACTGGGAAATTACCATGGACAGAGGACCCTGGCGGCCTAGAGTCCATGAGGTCACAAAGAGTCAAACTCGACTGAGCACCTGTGATGAAACTTCAACCATCCCACTGTGGCCAGTAGCTTAGATTCTACTTTAAATAGAAAATAAAAAGAAGCCAAAATAATAAGAAGGAATCTATTTAACAGGCAATTTTTTTCCTTTTTAAAATTTGTATTTACTTGATTGTTATTATAGTTGGAAAAATTAGAATATACTTTTTACTTCCGTTTGTAGTTTAAAAAAGAACATTTCCCTCCATAAAAATTATAATTTTTAATATTATATCAATATTTGTTTCATAGTTAAATTGCACCATTGTCTGAAAAATGTCTTTTCTGGTTTGTTTAAAACAAAATCCAACCCAAGACCAGACATTGAACCTGAATATTACGTCTCTTAAGATTCTTTTAATCTACAGTTCCCTTATTTCTCTTTCTTTTTCCCTCTTGTTTTCTTCCTTTCTCGCTCTCTCTTTTCTTTTTTTTGAGGAGATTTGGTCAGCTGTCTGTAGAATGTTTTATTTTTCCATATTTGTCTTATTTCCCTGCAGTGTTGTTCACTTTGATCCTCTATTCCCTGTGTTTTCTGTAAATGAGGAGTTGGATCTAAAGACATGAGATTTAAGCTAAACATTTTTGGAAAGAATACATCACAAGTGTTGTATATTTCTTATTGCATCATATTAACAGTCTGACCAATAACATCTTGTGGTCAGTCATTAGGAATGTTAAGGTTGACCCCTGATAACAGTAGCAGCAACCTTCTCCCTCCATTTCCCCTTTGCAACTGCACAGTAATCTGTATGGTGCCCTTGAGCACCGGAGGAGTACTATTCTATTAAATAGAGCTTTCTCTCATCAACCGGGACCACTTGTTTATTCTGAAATGCAATGACTAGGAAGGTAAGATATTTCATTTTTTCCCTTTAATTACCCCTTAAATACTTGTTTGCCACTTAACAATAGTTCTTTGGTGAATGATCTTTTTAGTGCCTTGCCTATTTGCAATGAAAATGTTCCTAATTCTCTTGGCATATACTTTCCTCAGTTTGTTGTCTGGTTCTTAATTTCACTTGCTTTCAGGTACACATTTTATATTTTTATTTAATTTGGTCTCTTAATCTTTTTTCTCTGTGGTTTCTTCATTGTTTTCATGCTTAGAAATCCTTTTCTATCCCAAAGCCAGATCACCTTTATCTTCCTATAGCTGCTTTAATAGTTGACTTTTTTAAAAAGCTATAAAATATGCTTATTTTTTAAAGCACCATTAAAAACAAAATTTTAGGATGCATTTATTTTACTATTCGTCTGCTTAAAATCATTCAGTGCCTGAAGGATAAAAGTCAAACCTGGCAACTTGGCATATCAGCTCTTTGGAATCTGGCCTTTCCTTTGGCTTTATTTCCCATCTACATTCTAACAACAGGCCACTTGCAGTTCCTTGAATTGTTAATGCTGTCCCATGTGTCTATGCCTTTACAAATATGGAGTCCCTTCTCCATGACCCACCACAGCTTGCCTGATTAATTTCTCTTCTTCCTCTTTATCACCTCTTTCTGTAAAATGTTTTCTGTGTTTCCCTGCAGCTTAGTCACCCCTTTGTGATCCTCCAGAGCCTCTTGGTCATATATTTATTGACATTTATCTTATTGGATTATCATTGTCTTTATACATATTTCTCTCCCCATCCTAACTGTGAGGGCCTTAAAGGGGAGGACTCTATTGTATTTATCATTGTGACTGCCAGCACACAGAGGGCACACAATTTGTTGAATGTGTGAAAGGTTAATGAAAATACAGTTTTGGACAATAAACCAGATAACAGTTTGCAAAATTGTTGGAAACCACCTTTGCAGTGGTGAAAATGTCATTTCAGAATTTCCAAGATATAAGATGCTTCCCCCCGCTCCGTTTCTAAGAAATAGAGCTATCAAAGACTTCACTAACCTAAAAGAAAAATAACTTCATATAAATATGACATGTATGTGCGTTAAGGATGGCTTTTGATGTGCAGTGTTAGTGGCAAAGAAATGATGTCATAGTGGCAAAGCTACTACACAACTGCAATGCAGGGCAATCCTTGCCCTCTGGCTTCCCTAGCCCTTCTGTCCTGCAGTTCTTTATTCCTAGGTCTGCAGTGCTGCCATGTAAGACTCCGACACACTACCTCCAAATGCAAATCTTCACTTCCTTCCCCACCAGGTCTACCCGGAGCCTTGAGGTATGAGGGACTCCCTTAGATGGCTGGCTGCATAGAGGGTCAGCACTGTTTTTCTGTCCCTCATGAACAGTTTAAAAAAAAAAGAACCCAGGCCTTCCATAGAACTGGCTCATAAAGCAATAGAGCAGTCTCAAACTAGGGCATGTAAAATGTTTAAAAATATGTGATGATGACAGTACTAGAGATAATCTTGATTTCTATACTATGAAAAAGTAATGGAATCCAACAGTGCTATCCAATAGAAATAGAATGCAAGACATAATTTTAAATATTTAGTAGCCATATTTAAGGAAAAGAAAAGTGAAGTTAACTATGATAATGTATTTTAACTCACATATTAGCATACTATGATTTCAGTGCATATAAATTTTAAAGCTCTACATTGCTTCAATTTTAAAATAGAAACTTAAATTAACTAAAGTTAAGTAAAATGAAAATGGTTAAAATTGGTACATTTAGTATTGATACAGTACTATTGATACTATCTAATCCATTCTCCATATTCAAATATTATTGGTTGTTCAAATAATGTTCTTCATGGCTATTTCTTCCCACAGTCCAGAATCTAATTTAGAATCATATATTGCATTTAGTTGTCATGTTTCTTTAGTTTCTTTGAAACTGGAAAATAGTCTCAGCCTTTCAAGACATTGAGATTTTTTGAAGTGCATGGGCCAGTTGCTACGAAGAATGTCCTTTAATTTGGTTTTGATGTTTCCATATGATTATTTTCACGTGTTGCACTTTTGGTAAGCATCCCGCAGAAAATCTGTGTGTCAGCTGTAGACACAGGGACTCCCTGCCAGAATCTGCCTCAAGGGAGGACTTGTTGAATTTTATGGACTAAATGTTTGTTTCCCTTTGTTGAAGACCTACCCCACATGTGATGGTATTAGGAGATGATGCATTTAGGTTTAGTTAAAGTCATGAGAGTGGTGCTCCTATGGTGGGATTATTATCCTTATAAGAAAAGAAATAGACACCAGAGCTTACTCTCTTACTATATGAGGATATAGTAAGACAAGAGGACTTCTCATGTACCTGCAGGGAGAGTGATCAGAAGATAGGCTCTAGCCAATAGATGCTCTATTGTCAGCCTCCGTTTCAGAGAGCAATCTTGTGTGATGTCATGTCCATCTCGAGAAGTCCACATATGGTGACTTGTGAGGCAAGGATATCAAAGCCTGGCCATCTGATCTGACACAGGACACTATAATAGGTGGTACTTGTTCCAGAACTCCTGCTAAACTGACTGAGCACTCCTTTGTTAGATTTGCATCACAGTTCAACTTATTCCTCTGCCAATACTGTTTCCTTCTCTTCCCTTCACAGGTGTTGGTCCCTAATAAACATTTCATACCCCAAACTCTACTTAGTGCCTACTTTCAAAGAACCCAACCCATGATGATAACAGAAATGGGATAATGAAAAAAAAAAGGCAATAATAAAGAGTGTTTGAAATGGAATCATTTACCACCTGGCTGGGGATATTAATAGATGGAAAATTGGGCAGTACCACTTGTTAAAGTCTTTAGCAGTGGTAAGTTGAGAGGTATATAGGTGGAAGGGAATATATATGAGCAGGTACAATGTATGAGACATTCAAGATATATGGAGAAAAGAAAAACTATGAGGGTAGTGCATTGGATGACTCTTGCTGATTGCCATTGAGGTTCTACATAGAAATATAATATACAGCTAAAGTTGAATAACAGGCAATTGAAAACCAGGTATGAAAGTTAGAGGACCACTTTGACTACATACATAAAAAGAGAAAAATCTCATCTCTAACAGGACTGCAGAGAAAGCCCAGGAGAAAGCCAAGTGTTTAAGAAGTTAAAAGCCAATAAAGGCAGGACTGCTTTGCCAAGGTCAGATTCCTGGTCAGGAAACACTGGTTGGGAAATAGCACACAGGGTCATACGTGTAGAGGACCTCAAAGTTTTTGCAGCCCTATCCCACTCCTGTCTCTTCTGAACCTTTTGAGCCTGCGTAAGTGGCTGTGCTCCAACCCTCCACACTATGAGTTGCTAACTGACCCTCAAAGGCAGCATGTGCTCTTGGGCCTATCCTATTGGTCACCAGGCCTATGAAGAGGCTTCAGTGAAGGTGTAGCCCAGCTGAGGACATGGTGAACCTAGGAAGGAAGGAAAGGAGCTATACACCAAGGGAGTTGCAAGATCCAGCCAACAGTTATCAGAAGGAGCGGGGCAGTCCATGTGTGACTGGGTTCTAAGGCTGCTTAATCTAAGGGGTCAGAGTATAAAATTGGATAGAGGAGAGTTAGACTTGGGAGTACCTTCCTGAGATTCAGGATTTAACACACAGCAAGAGCCCAGGATGCCAGGAGGTGAGCATTCAGCCCTTGAATGGCTCCTTCAAGTGTGGTTCACACGGGGCAGTTGAAACACCAGAATGGAAGGAGAGGATGGAATGGAAAGCGGAAGTGAGCACACTGGAATGGTTACACTATGTGTGACTGCAAGAGTTGCCAGATGATATGTTCTTGGAAAGGCCCAGAGGAATGAGCTGTGGGGCACTGTTCAGAGGCTCAGCAGATCTCTGTCTGTCAGCCAGGGTTGATGGCAGCAGAAGTCATAATAGAATTTGGTTCCCTGATACTACAAGACCCTGAGCAAACAGAGGCCAAGTGTTGATGTTTAATAGCCAAATGCCAGGGTGAGACCGTGATGACTATAATGGTCTGCAAAGCTAGAGTGGCAGGCTGCTGGCCTGACTGCAAAGAATTATGCTGCTGCTGCTGCTAAGTCACTTCAGTCGTTTCCTACTCTGTGCGACCCCATAAACGGCAGCCCACCAGGCTCCTCTGTCCCTGGGATGTTCCAGGCAAGAGTACTGGAGTGGGGTGCCATTGCCTTCTCCAGCAAAGAATTATAAAAAATGGTTAATAGAATGTGGCCTTCACTGGGGCAAAATAGATGGGCAGCTGACTAAATACTACTCAGCTTTCACCAACAGAAAACTGGGAGGTTGATTGGCATCTCTTATTATGACTCTTAATGACTCATCAAGGGACCTCCTATTTCTTGTCTCCATAACCCTGGGCTCTGAGAGGTTTGAGTTCTTGGTCTCCACATGTTTGGCAGGTGATTACAAGAGTCCTAGGGGATTATGAACTATGGCTGCTCCCTGAGTGCTTCGAATTCCTGTGTTCAGGGACCAGGCAAGAAGAGGGTCACTGTCTTGTCAGGGATCACAGAGTGTCAGGAGGAGGTTGGGCTCCTTTTTACACAACTGAGGCAGGGACGAACATGTGTGGAATGGAGGCTTCCCACCTGGGAGCCTCAGAGTACTGCACTGCCCATTGTAAAACCATGGCTGGAGCAGGGCACGATGACCAGGAGATGAGAATCGGGGTCATGCCACTGTTAAGGCACTGAGGCCAGCAGAGTTGGAAATTGAAGATAAGGACAATTAGAAGGAAAAGTGGAGAGGGGGTGGTGATGTGATGTATCAGTTGTAGTTTGTCTCCCTTCCTTCCTTCCTCTAAGTTTGCCCTCTGAAAGAGATCCATCATATCCTGGAGAAGTGGGTTGGTTGACAACAAGGTGTTGACTGTGATAGATGCAGAGCTAAGATGCCTAGATCTCCCCTCTCCCCACCCCACCAGTGAAGAAAATGCTTCCCATCTTTAGTGAGTGAAGACCCTTCAGCGTCCGCATCAGCTACAAGAGCACGGCCTCATCTGGGGTAACACCCTTCCCAGGGCAGCCTGCTTCTGGTTCCTGAACAAGGTGGGACTATAAAAGTGGTCATTTTGGCCCACATAGGATGCTCTGATAAGCAACACTCACTCCAGAGCTAACCATTGGATCGGAAGAGGATTTCTTAGGTCTGAATTGTAGTGTAAACTCTTAATCCCATCTCCACTCTGTTTTCCTTCATAGGTGTTAATTGCTAATACACATCTTACACTTCAAACTGGCTCCAAAGAACTCACTTTCTGACAGTGTCCTTTTCAGTGCATCACATTAGGAAGCAAGCATATAAAGTCACTTGGTGATTTGGTGGCATCTGCCAGGTTTCTCCATCATAAAATTCTTGGTTTTCCCATTGTTTAGTGGGCAATTTGGGGAGATGTTTTAAGATATATAAATATCTTGTTCCTCATTATGCTTCTGTCTACTTAGATTGGGATTGGCATCCATTAATAATTTTCTAAGTCTATCATTCTTTCTGTATTTGTTACTTGGCATTTACTGTAAGGAAAAGCTTTCCTTCCTCATTTATCTATATCTATCATCTATGATTTAAATTTATATCAGGGTGGACTCACGGACTTCCCTGGTAGCTTAGCTGGTAAAGAATCTGCCTGCAATGCAGGAGACCCTGTTTTGACTCTTGGGTCAGGAAGATCCCCTGGAGGAGGGATAGGCTACCCACAGCAGTATTCTTGAGGTTCCCTGGTGGCTCAGTTGGTAAAGAATCCACCTGCAGTGTTGGAGACCTGCGTTCAACCCCTGGGTTGGGATGATCCCCTGGAGGAGGGTATGGCAACCCACTACGATATTCTTGCCTGGAGAATCCCCATGGAGAGAGGAGGCTGGCGAGCTACAGTGCATCAGGTCACAAAGAGTCAGACATGACTAAGCACATAGACTCACAGATTATTTGTTTCACTGATATTTATTCTATTCAAGGGGAATTATATAAAAAATGACAACTATTGCTTAGTTTGAGACTATGATATTGTCCCACTTCGGATCAGAGGAAATCCTTCAAGCTGGCTCCTATATCTTGGATAAGTCTCTGTGATTCTTTGACACTTCTTTGTTTTCCAGCACAATATGATCCAGGTGCCTATTGTTCTTTCTGTGCCGTAGGCCAGCGATCAACCTTTTCCCCAAAGACTTCTGGTCCCTTTTAGTGGAAATGGCATTTTGTTCTCTTATTTTTAGGTAACTCCATTATTTTTAAGTAACGTTAGATAACTCTTTATTTTTAACTCCCTTTCTTGACTTGAGTGACCTGCCTTCCATCCTTCTCAGTGTATTGATTTCTTTGTTCAAGCCTAGGAAAGACAAAAATAATTTCAGATTGCTAGTTAGACTTCAATATTTATATGCTGCTTTTTTCTTTGGAGGTAAATTTACATGCAATGAGATGCAAAAATCTTAAGTGTACCATTTAGTGAGTTCTGAATAATTCATAGGCCTGTGAAAACCAAATTCCTATCAAGATAACAGAATCTTATCACCACCCTAAAAATGTTCCTCATATAGCTTTCTAGTCAACCCAACCACTAGAGGCAAGCATTTTTCTGATTTTCTTTTCACTATATATTACTTTTATTTGTTTAGACCCTCATTTAAATGGAAAGAATGTACTTTTTAGTATTTGGTTTCTTTTGCTCCACTAATATTTAAAAATTTATTTTTATGACCCAGAGTATGGTATAGCTTAGTGAATAGTGCATGTGTACTCAAAAAGAATGTACATCCTGCTGTTGTTTGCCATTATTTCACCTTCATACTTCGAAAGAAATTTTACTGGATATAAAGTTCTAGATGGACAGAGGTTTTTCTTTCAAAATTTATTACATTAAATTTTGGCTTACATTACAGTCATCAAGACAGTGTGGTAGTGGCACAAAAACAGAAATATAGACAAATGTAACAAGTTAGAAAGACCACAGGTTAAACCCAAGCACCTATAGACATCTTACCTTTGATGAAGGAGGCAAGAATATATGAGAAAAAGTAGTCTGTTCAGTAAGCGGTGCTGGGAAAATTGGACAGTTATGTGTAAAAGAATGAAATTAGTACACATCCTAACATCATACACAAAGATAAACTCAAAATGGATTAAAGACCTAAATGTAAGACCAGAAACTCTAAAACTCTTAAAGGGAAATATAGGCAGAACACTCTAGACATAAATCACAGCAAGATCCTCTATAACCCACCTCCTAGAATAATGGAAATAAAAACAAAGAGAATCTAATTAAACTTAAAGGTTTTTTTTCACAGCAAAGGAAACCATAAACAAGATGAAAAGACAGCCCTCAGAATGGGAGAAAATAATTGCAAATGAAGCAACTGATAAAGGATTAATCTCCAAAATTACAAGCAACTCAGGCAACTCAATATCAGAAAAACAAACAACCCAATCAAAAAATGGGCAGAAGACCTAAACAGACATTTCTCCAAGAAGACATACAGATGGCTAATAAACATTAAAAAGTGCTCAACATCACTTATTATGAATAGAGAAATGCAAATCAAAACTACAATGAGATAGCACCTCACACCAGTCAGTATGTCCATCATCAAAAAATCTACAAACAAATCCTGGAGAGGATGTAGAAAAAAGGGAACCCTCTTGCACTGTTGGTGGGAGTATAAATACAGCCACTATGGAGAACAGTATGGAGATTTCTCTAAAAGCTGAGAATGAAACTACCATACCACCCAGCATTCCTACTACTGGGCATATACCCCGAGAAAACCACAATTCTAAAAGACACATGCACCCCAGTGTTCACTGCAGCACTATTTACGATAGCCAGGATATGGAAGCAACCTAGATGTCCATCAACAGATGAACAGATAAAGAAGACAGACAGACACACACACACATATATATAATATATATACAATGGGATATTACTCAGCCATAAAAAGGAACAAATCTGAGTCAGTTCTAGTGAGGTGGGTGAACCTAGAGCCTGTCGTACAGAGTGAAGTAAGTCAGAAAGAGAAAAACAAATATTGTATATTAACACATATGTATGGAATCTAGAAAAATGGTACTGATGAACCTATATGTAGGGCAGCAATAGAGATACAGGCAATAGAGGACAGACTTGTGGACACAGTTGAGCAAGGAGAGAATGGGGTGAATTGAGAGCGTAGCATTGAAACATATACATTACCATATGCAAAATAGATAGACAGTAGGAATTTGGTTTATAACATAGGAAGCTCAACCTGGGGCTCTGTGACAAACTACAGGGGTGGGATGACGGGGTAGGTGGGAGGGAGATTAAAGAGGGAGGGGACATATGTATACCTATGGCTGATTCATGTTGATGTATGGTAGATACCAACACAACATTGTAAAACAATTACCCTCCAATTAAAAATAAGTAAATTAAAAAAAATTGTGGCTTACAGTCTCTCTGATTCATAGTAGTAATTCTAATCTTTTTCCCTGTATACAATGTGGCTTTTTCTGTGGTTGTTTCTAATATTTTCTTTTAATTATTTATTTTTCAGCAGTTTTGTGTAATGTGATTTGATGAGGATTCTTTGTGCTTATCCTCTTTAGGGTTGGTTTGATTTCTTGATACTGTGGATTTCTATTTTTCATTAAATTTAGAAAAGTTTGGCTGTTATTTCTTCAAATATTTTAAAATCACCTCTCCTCTCTTTCTGGGTCTCTGATTATACATGCTAGGTAACTTGGTATTGTCCTGTAGGTCACTAAGTCTCTTTTCATTTTCTTTTCAACTTTTATTCTCTTTGTGCTCTGGTATAGATAATTCTTTTTGTACTATTTTCTCATTCACAGATCTTTTTTTCTGTATAACTAAGCTGTTTTTAAGGCCATCCAGTGAAGTTTTCATTTTGGATACTGTATTTTTCTGCCCCAAAAGTTCTATTTGGTTATTTTCATAGTTTTCATTTCTTGTGTTTTCCTTTAAATTCCTGGCTACATTTTTAACAGCTGTTTTAAGTCCTCTGATAAATTCATTATTATTGTCATTTCTGGGTCCATTGACTAATTTTTCTCCTGTTTATGACTCACATTTTCCTGCTTCTTCATATAGTTCAGTTCAGTTCAGTCGTGTCCGACTCTTTGAGACCCCATGGACTGCAGCACATCAGACTTCCCTATGCATCACCAACTCCTGGAGTTTACCCAAACTGATGTCCATTGAGTCAGTGATGCCATTCAACCATCTCATCCTCTGTTGTCCCCTTTTCCTCCTGTCTTCAATCTTTCCCAGCACCAGGGCCTTTTCAAATGAGTCAGTTCTTCGCATCAGGTGGCCAAAGTATTGGAGTTTCAGCTTCAACATCAGTCCTTCAAATGAACACTCAGAACTGATCTCCTTTAGGATGGACTGGTTGGATCTCTTTGCAGTCCAAGGGACTCTCAACAGTCTTCTCCAACACCATAGGTCAAAAGCATCAATTCTTCGGTGCTCAGCTTTCTTTATAGTCCAGCTCTCACATCCATACATTACCATTGAAAAAACCATAACTTTGACTAGATGGACCTTTATTGGCAAAGTAATGTCCCTGCTTTTTAATATGCTGTCTAGGTTGCTCATAGCTTTTCTTCCAAGGAGCAAGCATCTTTTAATTTCATGGCTGCAATCACCATCTGCAGTGATTTTGGAGTCCAATAAAATAAAGTCTGTCACTGTTTCCGCTGTTTCCCCATGTATTTGCCATGAAGTGATGGGACTGGATGCCATGATCTTAGTTTTCTGAATGTTGAGCTTTAAGCCAACTTTTTCACTCTCTTCTTTCACTTTCATCAAGAGGCTCTTTAGTTCTTCTTCACTTTCTGCCATAAGGGTGGTGTCACCTTCATATCTGAGGTTATTGATATTTCTCCCAGCAATCTTGATTCCAGCTTGTGCTTCATCCAGCCTGGCGTTTCTCATGATGTACTCTGCATGTAAGTTAAATAAGTAGGGTGACAATATACAGCCTTGACATATTCCTTTTCCTATTTGGAACCAGTCTGTTGTTCCATGTCCAGTTCTAACTGCATACAGATTTATCTAGAGGCTGGTCAGGTGGTCTGGTATTCCCATCTCCTTCAGAATTTTCCACAGTTTATTGTGAGCCACACTGTCAAAGGCTTTGGCATAGTCAATAAAGCAGAAATAGATGTTTTTCTGGAACTCTCTTACTTTTCTGATGATCCAGCAGATGTTGGCAATTTGATCTCTGGTTCCTCTGCCTTTTCTAAAACCAGCTTGAACATGTGGAAGTTCACAGTTCATGTATTGCTGAAATCTGGCTTGGAGAATTTTGAGCATTACTTTGCTAGCACTTGAGATGAGTGCAATTGTGCGGTAGTTTGGGATTCTTTGGCATTGCCTTTCTTTGGGATTGGAATGAAAACAGACCTTTGGATACTGGATATTATGGGTGCTACATTGTTTAGTGTCTGGATTTTGCTGTCCTTAAAGATTATTAAGTTTCATTCAATGAAGCACTTAATTTACTTGCAGGTAAGTTTTCTGTTTTGTTTGAGTGAGTCTAGAATAGCTTTTACTCCTGGGCTAATTTAGCCTTATCTCTAAACTGTGGCCTTTCTGAGGTTTTCTTACCAAATGCCCTATTTGTTTAATAAGGTTTTTCCATTCTAGTTGGTCAGAACTTCAATGTTTCCAAATTTTATTTAAGATCTAGTAGTTGTTCAGCTTGTAGTTCCCACAGTGGTTATTATTTAACCAGTCTCCTGGAGTCTCATTAAAGCTATGCCAAAGATTCAAGGAGACTCATGTATATTTCTGAAACTCTTAATCTGGTTCTCTGCCCTGCAAATTTCAGTTGCCTCCATCTCTCATAATTCAAATTTCACTCTCCTCAGTTAGAGAGAGTACTGTATTCTGCTTAGCTTTCTTCAATCCTGTGCTTTGGAAAATACCACCAGAAAGAAAATCTGGGGACATATTTGGGCTCATCTTATTTGCTTTCCTTCTTTCTAGGATCACAGTTCTACTGTGCCTACTGTCCAATGTCTGAAGACACTTGTCTCATAGATTTGGTTCAGTTTTCTATTGTTTGTGGTAGGAAAGTTAGTTTAGTTTGGTACCAGTCACTTATTTATGGCTGGATCACCATAACACTTTAAAAATATAAAATTTCTATTGAATAATAAGATGCATACTAAAAATTGCATATCTTAAGTGTACAATTTGACAAATTTTCTTTTTTTTTTTTTGCTTTCTCTGTAGCATGCAGGATCTTAGTTTCTTGATCAGGGATTGAACCTGTACCCCCTGCAGTAGAAGCAGGGAGAGTTCCCACTAGATTGCCATGGAATTCCCAACCTCATGAATTTTCACTAATCAAACACACTAGTGTAATTAACATCCAGAGCAAACATTTCTAGAACCCCAGAAGCCCTCTAGGGGCCCTTTCCAAATCTTAATGCCACCTAAGGGTAACCAACAGTCTAACTTCTATTACCAAATATTATTTTTGTCTCTATTTGAATATTATATAAGTAGAATCAAGTAGTATACAGTTTCTGTGTCTGGCTTATATCAGTCAGTTTTACAGTTGTGAGATTCATCCATGTTTTGTATGTAGTTGTTGATTGTTCATTCTCTTTCCTGTATACTGTTCTACTATGTGAATATTCTAAAGTTTATTTATTCTATGAGAATTCTTATATATGTGGTATATTTTTATATATGTTTATGGTAAACATATGAATACAATTCTGTTGCATATATATCTAGGAGTGGAACTGCTTGGTTAACCCACTCCAACAACCAGCAAATTTATATAATTAGTTCAGACATTGCTTATGGACTTCAGACTTACATCTCCAAATTTATTTGACATCTCCATATACAAGCATGTCCAACTTAATAAGTCCAAGACCATTTACTCCTCCTTCTAGTTTCCCTGAGTCAGTAAATGGGTTCTTATTTCATCTAGTAAGTTATGGAGTCATCCTTAATGCTCCTCTTTTCTTTATCATCCTAGGCAAACCAATTCATTATTACATCCTTTGGATTCCACTGCTAATTTATAAATAAATATTTCAAATTATCCAAATCTTTGTGTCTCTAGTGTCATTACCCTAGTTCAAGCCACCGTCATCTCTGGCCTTGACTAATGTAACTGCCTCCAAACTGGACTTCCAATAAGCCCTTCTCTCCTCTTTCAAACTATTACCCACAAACAGCCTAAGTGAGAGTTTATTAATAAATATGTAAATCTGACCCTACTTAACACTCTATTAGCTGCCCAATGACCTTAAGATACATTCCAAAATACAGTCTAAAACTTATAATGTGGCCAGGAAGAGCCTGCATAGTCTGGCCTCTGATTCATTTCAACTCGTTTGCTCCTACACCTCAAACCCATTTACTTCCTTTCAGTGACATGTTCCTAGAACACATGAAATTCTTTCATGCCCCAACAATCTCAAACATAATATTCCCTATGCCTGCAACATTCTTAAAGGCTCTTTCATGTGCCTGGAGCTTCAAAGGCACTTCTTCAAAGAGCTCTGCCCCCATAGTCCTGATTAATCTGTCGTTGCACTCCCTAATTTTCCTTCATAGAACTGATCACAATTTATAATTACGTAATGTTACGCTTTAACATCTCTTGCTCCTATCACACATTAGACCCACTGAATGTTACATTCACTCCTATAACCCAATGCCTAACACTGTGCTTGGCACATAGTATGTAGTCAGTAAGTACTTGTTTAATAATGCATGACCGATGCAAAAGCTGGGATGGACTGCAGGAACAGCATCTGGCATTTCTTTGTCAAGGTTGGATGCCTTCCCCGGAGTGGTAATAATGGGACAGGTCCTTTTCTTGTTCACTCAGAGCGGGGCTTTCATGCTCCTTCGATAAGTGCTTCCTGCAGGGCCGCATAAGAAACAAACAACCTGCAGGCACAGGCGGCAGACGGGAGATCAGCCTTATGTGCGAGGGACAGTATAATCAGTCAATACAGGACTTGCCACTCTCTTGGCGTAGAAGCATGAAAAGCTGTCAATCTCCCCTGGAGCGGGCGGGTAAGTGTGTTCTTCCCTCGGAACCTGATTGGCCTGAGCAAGATGGAACGGGGGCGGGGCTTGATCCCGCTGGGTGCCAGCCACGTTGCACGCGGGGCTGCCCCGCGGAGAGGCCACTCCCCGGCCCCAGAGTGCACTGCGAGGCGCGTCACTCGGAGCGGCGGGTCTCGGCTCGACAGGTACGACCCGGCCCCCCACAGTTCTCCTTCGTCCCTTCTTGGGGTCGCTCGAACCCCTGATCTGCCGCTCCCCTCTCTCTCCCGGTCTCCTGCTACGGTCCTGACCCTCGCCGTTGGGACTACAGACCTACCTACCTCGGGCGGGAACTAAGTTCGTGGCGTGGGAGCGGGAGTCGTCGGAGTCGTGGAGCTTTGGAGGGGTGGGATTGCTGGGACTTCGTTCCCTTCAACTTGAGGGATGACTGGGGCCGCGCGAACGGCGGTTGCCCTTCGGCTGACCTGCCGGGATATCTGGCAGCTTGGGCGGGGGCACCGAGGAGGGAGGGACAGTCGCTCTGAGCTGCCAGCGGTTAAGCGGTATTCCCTGGCGCCCAGGTGTCAGAAACACGGTGGTCCTCCTGGGCTGTTTAGGTGGCCCAGAGAGCTTGACATGGCACTTCCTATTTTCTTTTAGTCAGGGTTACTTTGCTTTTTTGTGAGGTAATCCAACCTCAATGCTAATTCAAGCGTTGAACCCAGAGATTTGCCCGCGTTGGCTCACAGAAACCTAAGGTCCTGTTAATGGTACTTAGGAAACGATGTGGCATAAGGGAGACCTAAGCAATTGGCTCGACAGGTAGATGAAGGTTCCGGAATAGGAGGCCGAGCCCCAGCTGCCTTTAATCTCTCTGCCAGTGAAAAAACAGCTTTGGCCCGCCTCCCCCGCTCCCCCGCCCCCGGTTAGTTTCCTGGATCATCCACCTGGGGCAGTGGGAAAGCTTGAGAATCAGTTCCTTCTTTGCTTTGCTTCAGCCAAGGCAAAGCCTAGGGGTGAAGTGTCAGCCACCAGGAGGGAGATGATGGGATCCCAGCTAACAGGTGGAACAGCCACTTCTTAAAACTCTCTGAGTCACTTTGCAGGTTACTGGCATTTGTTCAGGTGCTAAGATAATGGTTTCCCTGGTGGCTCAGATGGTAAAGAATCTGCCTGCAACTTGGGAGACCTGGGTTTGATCCCTGGGTCAGGAAGATCCCCTGGAGAAGGGAATGGCAACCCACTCCAGTATTCTTGCCTGGAGAATCCCATAGGCAGAGGAGCCTGGCGGGCTACAGTCCATGGAGTTGCAAAGAGTCAGACAGGCCTGAGCGACCAAGCACATAACACAACCCTAACTTAAGGGGCATCTGGGCATTTCCTGTATTGAGAACCATAATTAGTTTAGTGCTTGTGTGTGTGTGTGTGTGTGTGTGTGTGTATAAAGTGATTATAAAGTGTTAGTCGTGCCTGACTCTTTGTGATCCCGCGGATTGTAGCCCACCAGACTCTTCTGTCCATAGGATTCTCCAGGCAAGAATACTGGAGTGGGTTGCCATTTCCTCCTTCAGGGGATCTTCCCCACCCAAGGATCGAGCTTTGGTCTCCTGCATTGTAGGCAGATTCTTTACCATCTGAGCCACCAGGAAAGCCCGTGTGTACATAACTGACTCTTAAAAATCTTTAGTGTATTTTATGCTGGTGTATTAATGGAGCCTGGAGTTCAGTTCAGCTGCTTAGTCATGTCCAACTCTTTTTGACTTCATGGACTGCAGCACACCAGGCCTCCCTGCCCATCACCAACTCCCAGAGCTTGCTCAAACTCATGTCCATTGAGTCAGTGATGCCATCCAACCATCTCATCCTCTGTTGTCCCCTTCTCCTCCTGCCTGCAATCTTTCCCAGCATCAGGCTCTTTTCTAATGAGTCTAGGTCTTAACAGACGGGTACTTTTGACCTTCCTGTCCATGTAGTTGAGTTGCTGCTGCTAAGTTGCTTCAGTCATATCCAACCCTGTGTGACCCCATAGACAGCAGCCCACCAGGCTCCCCCATCCCTGGTAATATCCAGGCAAGAACACTGGAGAGGGTTGCCATTTCCTTCTCCAATGTAGTTGAGTAAGAAGCTTAAATATGTTGAGAGGCAACATTTCAGAGTGTGGTTAGAATTATGCTTGAGTTTAATTCTGTCACTTGCTTGTTTCAGGATTGGATAGATTACTTTTCTGGGCATGAATTTCCTCAGAGATAAAATGGAACGGATAATAACTACCTCACAGGTTATTGGAAGGCTTAAGTGAGGTAATGTGTATAAAATGGTAAATAGAGGACAGGCAATAATAATAATAATAAACACTTAATATTGCACTTTCAGTCTGCACGGTGATGTTCAGGTTCCTTACATGTTCTTATGTGGTAGATACTATTAGTATCTTTAAACAGTCCTATGAGATGGGTGCTATTGGTAGTCAAAATTGACAGATGAGGATATTGAGCATAAAAAGACAAAGTCTGCCCAAGTTTACACAGTTACTAAATGGTAGAGCCAGTTTTTGAACCCAGGCAATTTGGTTCCAGAGTACACCCTGTTAACTATAATACTATACTATATAGTATATATGCTGTTTTTAAAAATTACTGTTATTTCAGAATTCCTAATTCCTGTATCACTGGCTTATTGCCCCTTGTTGATTATAGGAGGAACACAGTTATGTAGAGATATACAAGAGACTTAGGTTTAAGCAATGCCATATATTAGCAGTGTGACACTGAGTAAGGTTTCCTCATCTGTAAAATGGAGGTTATACCTCCTTCAATCTTCGTGAACTGTGAGGTGTTACACAAATTACTGATGCAATTGAGTATGTGTTGAAGGCCTTCTTCCTAGATGTGTGTATGATCTACTCTGGAGCCTGAGTTCTTATGCATACTATGCAGTATAAGTACCTATAATGAAAATACCAAAGTCTGTTGATAAGGTGGGAGGCACAGGTAAAGTTGCAGAATAAACTCTGCTTGTTCTTGGTACCCTTTACACCTCTTTTCAGGCTCTATCTCCCAGGTGCCTTCCTGCTAACCTATGGCTGCATGAAGTCTTTCTCTTTTCACTCAATCTTGCCCCAGCCCAGTGCATCACAATTAGTATAGCTTTCTCCAAAACTGCACCCCAGTTCCCAGATCTCAGCTAGTACTTTTTAAAAAAATTAATTAATTTATTTTAATTGGAGGCGAATTACTTTACAACATTGTAGTGGTTTTTGCCAAACATCGACAAGAATCAGCCACGGGTGCACATGTGTTCCCCATCCAGAACCCCCCCTCCCACCTCCGTCCCCATCCCATCCCCCAGAGTCATCCCAGTGCACCAGCCCTGAGCACCCTGTCTCATGCATTGAACCTGGACTGGTGATCTGCTTCACATATGATAATATACACGTCTTAATGCTACCCTGTCAAATCATCCCACCTTTTCCTACAGAGTCCAAAAGACTGTTCTTTACATCTGTGTCTGTTTTGCTGTCTCGCCTATAGGGTCATTTTTACCATCTTTCTAAATTCCATATATATGCAATAGTATACTGTATTGGTGATTTTCTTTTTGACTTACTTCACTCTATGATAGGCTCCAGTTTCATCTACCTCATTAGAATGGATTCAAATATATTCTTTTTAATGGCTGAGTAATATTCCATTGTGTATACCACAGCTTTCTTATCTATTTGTCTGCCGATGGACATCTAGGTTGCTTCCATGTCCTAGCTGTTGTAAACTGTGCTGTGATGGACACTGGGGTACATGTGTCTCTTTCAGTTTTGGTTTCCTTGGTGTGTATGCCCAGCAGTGGGATTGCTGGGTCGTATGGCAGTTCTATTTCCAGTTTTTTAAGGAATCTCCACACTGTTCTCCATAGCGGCTGTATAAGTTTGCATTCCCACCAACAGTGTAAGAGGGTTCCTTTTTCTCCGCAACCTCTCCAGCCTTTATTGTTTGTAGACTTTTTGATAGCAGCCATTCTGACTGGTGTGAGATGGTACCTCACTGTGGTTTTGATTTGCATTTCTCTGATAATGAGTGATGTTGAGCATCTTTTCATGTATTTATTAGCCATCTGTATGTCTTGTTTGAAGAAATGTCTATTTAGTTCTTTGGCCCATTTTTTGATTGGGTTGTTTATTTTTCTGGAATTGAGCTGCAGGAGCTGCTTGTATATTTTTAAGATTAATTCTTTGTCAGTTGCTTCGTTTGCTATTATTTTCTCCCATTCTGAAGGCTATCTTTTCACCTTGCTTATAGTTTCCTTCATTGTGCAAAAGCTTTTAAGTTTAATTAGGTCCCATTTGTTTATTTTTGCTTTTATTTCCAATATTCTGGGAGGTTGGTCATAGAGGACCCTGCTATGATTTATGTCAGAGAATGTTTTGCCTATGTTTTCCTCTTCAGTTCAGTTCAGTCACTCAGTCATGTGACTCTTTGAGACCCCATGAACTGCAGCACGCCATGCCTGCCTGTCCATCACCAACTCCTGGAGTTGTGGCTAAAACTTCCAAAACTATGTTGAATAGTAGTGGTGAGAGTGGGCACCCTTGTCTTGTTCCTGACTTTAGGGGAAATGCTTTCAATTTTTCACCATTGAGGATAATGTTTGCTGTGGGTTTATCATATATGGCTTTTATTATGTTGAGGTATGTTCCTTCTATTCCTGCTTTCTGGAGGGTTTTTATCATAAATGGATGTTGAATTTTGTCAAAGGCTTTCTCTGCTTCTATTGAGATAATCATATGGTTTTTATCTTTCAATTTGTTAATATGGTTATTACATTGATTGATTTGCAGATATTAAAGAATCCTTGCATCCCTGGGATAAAGCCAACTTGATCATGATGTATGATCTTTTTAATATGTTGTTGGAGTCTGTTGCTAGAATTTTGTTAGGGATTTTTGCATCTATGTTCATCAGTGATATTGGCCTATAGTTTTCTTTTTTTGTGGCATCTTTGTCTGGTTTTGGTATTAGGGTGATGGTGGCCTCATAGAATGAGTTTGGAAGTTTACCTTCTTCTGCAATTTTCTGGAAGAGTTTGAGTAGGATAGGTGTTAGCTCTTCTTTAAATTTTTGTTAGAATTCAGCTGTGAAGCCGTCTGGTCCTGGGCTTTTGTTTGGTGGAAGATTTCTGATTACAGTTTTGATTTCTGTGCTTGTGATGGGCCTGTTAAGATTTTCTATTTCCTCCTGGTTCAGTTTTGGAAAGTTATACTTTTCGAAGAATTTGTCCATTCCAAGTTGTCCATTTTATTGATATATGGTTACTGATAGTAGTCTCTTATGATCCTTTGTATTTCTGTGTTGTCTGTTGTGATTTCTCTATTTTCATTTCTAATTTTGTTGATTTCTCCTCCCTTTTTTTCTTGATGAATCTGGCTAATGGTTTGTCTATTTTATTGATCTTCTCAAAGAACCAGCTTTTAGCTTTGTTGATTTTTGCTGTGGTCTCTTTTGTTTCTTTTTCATTTATTTCTGCCCTAATTTTTATGATTTCTTTCCTTTTACTAACCCAGGGGTTCTTCATTTCTTCCTTTTCTAGCTGCTTTAGGTGTTCAGCTCAGCTCAGTCATGTCCGACTCTTTGCGACCCTGTGAACCGCAGCACATCAGGCCTCCCTGTCTATCACCAACTCCTGGAGTTTACCCAAACTCATGTCCATTGAGTTGGTGATGCCATCCAACCTTTTCATCCTCTGTCGTACCCTTCTTCTTCTGCCCCCAACCCCTCCCAGCACCAGAGCCTTTTCAAATGAGTCAGCTCTTCGCATCAGGTGGCCAAAGTATTGGAGTTTCAGCTTCAACATCAGTCCTTCCAATGAACACCCAGGACTGATCTCCTTTAGGATGGACTGGTTGGATCTCCTTGCAGTCCAGGGGACTCTCAAGAGTCTTCTCCAACACCATAGTTCAAAAGCATCAATTCTTTGACCCTTATCTTTCTTTATAGTCCAGCTCTCACATCCATACATGACTACTGGATAGAGTCAGGTTATTTATTTGACTTTTCCCTTGTTTCTTGAGGTAAGCTTGTATTGCTCTGAACCTTCCCCTTAGCACTGCTTTTACTGAGCCCCATAGGTTTTGGGTTGTTGTGTTTTCATTTTCATTCATTTCTATGCATATTTTGATTTTTTCTGTGATTTGTTGGTTATTCAGAAGTGTGTTGTTTAGTCTCCATATGTTGTATTTTTAATAGTTTTTTTTTTTCCTGTAGTTGACATCTAATCTTACCACACTGTGATCAGAAAAGATGCTTGGAATGATTTCATTTTTTTTGAATTTACCAAGGCTAGATTTATGGCCCAGGATGTGATCTATCCTGGAGAAGGTTCTGTGTGCACTTGAGAAAAAGGTGAAACTCATTGATTTGAGGTGAAATATCCTATAGATATCAATTAGGTCTAACTGGTCCACTGTATCATTTAAAGTTTGTGTTTAGTTGATCTATCCATAGGTGTGAGTGTGGTATTAAAGTCTCCCACTATTATTGTGTTACTGTTAATTTCCCTTTTCATACTTGTTAACATTTGCCTTACATATTGTGGTGCTCATATGTTGGGTGCATATGTATTTATAATTGTTATATCTTCTTCTTGGATTGACCCTTTGATCATTATGCAGTGTCCTTTGTCTCTTTTCACAGCCTTTATTTCAAAGTCTATTTTATCTGATACGAGTATTGCTACTGCTACTTGCTTTTGGTCTCCATTTGTGTGAAATATCTTTTTCCAGCCCTTCACTTTCAGTCTGTATGTGTCCCTTGTTTTGAGGTGGGTCTCTTGTAAACAGCATATATAGGGGTCTTGTTTTTGTATCCATTCAGCCCATCTTTGTCTTTTGGTTGGGACATTCAACCTATTTACATTTAAGGTAATTATTGATAAGTATGATCCTGTTGCCATTTACTTTGTTGTTTTGGGTTCAAGTTTATAAACTTATAAACTTTTTCTGTGTTTCCTGTCTAGAGAAGATCCTTTAGTATTTGTTGAATAGCTGGTTTGGTGGTGCTGAATTCTGTCAGCTTTTGGATGTCTGTAAAACTTTTGATTTCTCCTTCATATTTGATTGAGATCCTTGCTGGGTACAGTAATCTGGGTTGTATGTTTTTTTCTTTCATCACTTTAAGTATATCCTGCCATTCCCTTCTGGCCTGAAGAGTTTCTATTGAAAGATAAGCTGTTATCCTTGTGGGAATCACCTTGTGTGTTATTTGTTGTTTTTCCCTTGCTGCTTTTAATATTTGTTCTTTGTGTTTGATCTTCATTAATTTGATTAATATGTGTCTTGGGGTGTTTCACCTTGGGTTTATCCTGTTTGGGACTCTCTGGGTTTCTTGGACTGTGGTGGCTATTTCCTTCTCCATTTTAGGGAAGTTTTCAGCTATTATCTCCTCAAGTATTTTCTCATGGCCTTTCTTTTTGTTTTCTTCTTTTGGGACTCCTATAATTCAAATGTTGGGGCATTTAACATTGTCCCAGAGGTCTCTGAGGTTGTCCTCATTTTTTAAAATTCTTTTTTCTTTTTCCTCTCTGCTTCATTTATTTACACCATTCTATCTTCCACCTCACTTATCCTATCTTCTGCCTCAGTTATTTTACTGTTGGTTCCCTCCAGAGTGTTTTTGATCTCAGTTATTGCATTATTCATTATTGATTGACTCTTTTTTATTTCTTCTAGGTCCTTGTTAAATATTTCTTGCATCGTCTCAATCCTTGTCTCCAGACTAATTATCTGTAACTCCATTTTGTTTTCATGATTTTGGATCATTTTTACTATCATTCTGAATTGTTTTTCAGGTAGACTCCCTATCTCCTCTTTTGTTTGGTTTGGTGGGCATTTATCATGTTCCTTTACCTGCTGAATATTTCTCTGCCTTTTCATCTTGTTTAGATTGTTGTGTTTGGGATGGCCTTTTTGTATGCTGGAAGTTTGTGGTTCCTCTTTATTGTGGAGGTTCCTCCCTGTGGATGGGGTTGGACGAGTGGTTTGTCAAGGTTTCCTGATTAGGGAAGCTTGGATCGGTGTTCTGGTGGGTGGAGCTGGATTTCTTCTCTCTGGAGTGCAATGAAGTGTCCAGTAGTGAGTTTTGAGGCATCTATGGGTTTGGTGTGACTTTGGGCAGCCTGTATATTAATGCTCAGGGCTATGTTCCTGCATTGCTGGAGAATTAGTGTGGTATGTCTTGCTCTGAAACTTGTTGGCTCTTGGGTGGAGCTTGGTTTCAGTGTAGGTATGGAGGCTTTTGGATGAGCTGTTGTCGATTAATGTTCCCTGGAGTCACGAGTTTTCTGGTGTCCTCAGGTTTTGGATTTAAGCCTTCTGCCTCTGGTTTTTCAGTCTTATTCTTACAGTAGCCTCAAGACTTCTCCATCCATACAGCACCAATGGTAAAACATCTAGGTTAATGGAGAAAAGATTCTCCACAGTGAGGGACACCCAGAGAGGTTCGCAGAATTACATGGAGAAGAGAAGAGGGAAAATCAAAAGAGAGCAATCTAGCCAGTAATCAGTTCCCTATGTGCTCTCCACAGCCTGGAACACCCAGAGAGGTTCACAGATTTATGTAGAGAAGAGAAGAGGGAGGAAGGAGATAGAGGTGACCAGGAGGAGAAGAGGGGGAGTCAAAAGGAGAGAGACAGATCTTCAGCTAGTACTTTTAATAAAACAGTATGTACCAAAGTAGAGTTTCCCAAACTTTAGTAACTTAAGATAGGTAAGATAATTCAAATGATAAGCAGATAAACATAAAACAAATTCTGCAAAAATTTTCCCACACATGTTTGATGAGGCAAAAGTTCTTTATATATTTTAATTTAAATTAGAAGGAAAACCTAACACCTCAAAACTGATTTCATAGATGCTATTGCTAAGCATAGGGCAAAAAATAAATCAATTGAAAGACCTGTATTAGGTAAAAAACAGTACAGGTGGGATGCAGATATGGTAATATGACTTCTGAAAATGCTACTTGGATGATGGAAGTTTGGGAAATAACAGACTAAAAGTATGAGTGATCAACCTATTACGAAATTTTTTTTCCCCTTAAAAGTGGCATTTATGAAAGCATCTTGCTGGAAAGTAGATATAAAATGTACTTACGTGTTGGGTTTTGTTTATTAATTTTGAGAGATTGCCTTTCTGGAACTTTGGACCCACAGTCA
Organism: Odocoileus virginianus; assembly: GCF_023699985.2. Classification (NCBI taxonomy): domain Eukaryota; kingdom Metazoa; phylum Chordata; class Mammalia; order Artiodactyla; family Cervidae; genus Odocoileus; species Odocoileus virginianus. Next base: position 10,170,496 of record NC_069677.1, read on the forward strand.
TTACCCCACAACATTCTGAAGAAGAGAGGCCAGCGTCTTGTCTTGGGTCTAAAAGGCTGCTAACCACTGCAGTAGGAGTTTGGTATTGTGAAAATTTTTCCTCTAGCAGTTGCTATTGGGCAAAGAATATATAAGCCAGCACTCAGATTTCTTGTGAGTTTTCTGATGCTGTGTAAAGGCATGTTACTTTTTTTTTTTCCTGTTAAAGGTAAGGGAGAATGGACCAGTGTCCTAAAAATCTATCTATAACCACAATAAAACTACTGCTCTTGAATCTTCCCATGCAGGTGTCTTAACCACTCCCTTTTCTCAGTTCCCACCAGCTTTTCCATGTTTTCTCCAGCCACCACCCTGCCTAGACTTTAAGGGTATCCTAACCCGAGCTTGGCCTTAATGTCAACAGATTCCTTTTTCTACTGCCACAGTCCAGATTAAGATTGGAGTGTGTGTGTGTTTAAGGAACTGTATTAATGTTCATCGCAGCACTGTTTATAATAGCCAGGACATGGAAGCAACCCAGATGCCCATCAGCAGACGAATGGATGAGGAAGCTGTGGTACATATACACCATGGAATATTACTCAGCCATTAAAAAGAATTCATTTGAATCACTTCTAATGAGATGGATGAAACTGGAGCCCATTATACAGAGCGAAGTAAGCCAGAAAGATAAAGACCATTACAGTATACTAACACATATATATGGACTTTAGAAAGATGGTAACGATAACCCTATATGCAAAACAGAAAAAGAGACTCAGATGTATGGAACAGACTTGTGGACTCTGGGAGAAGGCAAGGGTGGGATGTTTGAATTCAAGGTAAAAAGAAGAAAGGGGGGGGTGTATTTATTGAGTTAATAAAGGAAAGATTGCTAATCCAAAGAGTTGGACATGACTGGACTGAACTGAAGGTGACTAAAGTCTACAAATTAGTCAAGGCTTGTATTGTCCACTGGGCAGTTATCCCAATTTCTTTTGTTAGTTCAGTGGTTTGAATGCTAGGTTAAATGACTCTGAAAGGAAGAGGTTTAATTTTTTTCTCCTCAGAGAAATCTTATCAGTAGATCTATTGAAGTAGTTCTCTGAAAACCTTTCAAGAATTTAGAAAGGGAATATCACTACTGTTTTGTTTTTGGTTACAAGCCTAAAGCTGTATATTAGGAATATCTGAAAGGCAAGTTTGTGTAACTAGTTTTCCAGTTAGTAAAGCAGTTGGCAATATAGCTTTTGTTATGTTTGCTCTTTCCATCTGAATTTCTTTAATTCTGGACCAATGCTTCTCAGTGGTAGGAACTATCTATTCCTAATGTCTAACATAGCCCCTGGCATAAATAATAAATGTTTCTTAAATGAATGGAACTTAACTAGGTTAGTATTCTTTTAGGAAGTATGAATCATACATTTCTGTCTTTTAAGTCATATAAAAAGAAAAGAGTAGCTTTGAAGGTTATGTGAAAGTTGGCACTGTATAGTAAAGCTTATTCCTAATATTTCTGTTGCGATCCTAGAAAGATCGAACATAAAGAATGCAGTTTCTTTTAAACAGTACTAAGAATATGGATGTTTGGAAAATGTAAGTCACAATCCTGCCCTCATGTTAAGTCCTTGAGTGGTCATTGTGTTTCAGTATACTTCTGGAAAGATGAAATTTTCTGTTTAAATCATGAATTGTAAGGGTATAAAGTAAGCCATTTTCCTAATTTCTTACACTTAGGATAAATGTTACAATTATGGTTTAATAAATGTAATAATTTTAAAAAGAGATTTATAGTATAGGCATTATCCCTTGATCCCAGCTTTCTTTTGCTACTGCCTTCAGAAGGAAAAAGGAGCTGGTTGAATAAGAAGAAAAAAAATGATTTGGATATGTCATGTTGGAACTTTTGTTTGAAGATTCCATTGTGGTAAAGACTAATTTAATTCCTGCTGGGTTTTTTTTTCCTTTCAAATAAATGTAGAAGAAAAATATTAAAGGGTAGTGACATATTAATACCTAGCTTTTCTTCTCATTCCCTCATGAATAGAGGTAAAGGGGGAAGTAAATTTAATGCATTAGCTTTATTATTTGGGTTAAGCTTTGTTATCAGTTATGATCATGATTGGGCACTCAGATTTCGATTTGACACAGTGACAAAAATTAGGGGCCACTGGTTTCCAAACTTGGTACCAATTGGTTTTCTTTGTTATTGTTTGATATATTACTAACTCAGTTTTTCATTTTTGGAGTGAGATAATATTGAACTAACTAAGCTGATCAGGTAAGGATTAATTTAGTCTCTGAGATATATTATCTTGAAAAAAACCTATGACATTGTTACCAAATTTTTCAGTTTTACTGCTGCTAGTGAAGGAGACATATTTAGTGGCATTATGCTCTATGGCCTGGCAGGAAAGAGTTATCACTTAATTTTAGACTGTTAATATGTTGTAATTCAGTTTTTTTTCAAAGTATGGTCCTTAGATAAGCATAGTAATTACTTGGGGAATTTGCTTAAAATGGAAAATGCTCAAGCTCCACCCCAAAGTCAATGGATCAGAATTTGTTGAGGGGAGGACCCAGAAATCTGCATTTCTAATAAAAATTCCAGTGGTTTTGATACAGGCTAAAATTTGAGAACCACTGTGTGTGTATTTTATCAAAGTTTGACTGTTTACCTGATTTCTTTCAGACCTGCATAAACCTATGGTCTTTTATTTATTTTTGTAAAGCATGATTAGAATATAATAAAACAGGTCATTATGGTTTAGTCAGTTCAGTCACTCAGTCGTGTCCAACTCTTTGCCACCCCACAGACTGCAGCATGCCAGGCCTCCCTGTCCATCACCAACTCCCAGAGTTTACTCAGACTCACGTCCATTGAGTTGGTGATGCCATCCAACCACCTCATCCTCTGTCGTCCCCTTCTCCGCCCGCCTTCAATCTTTCCCAGCATCAGGGTCTTTTCAAATGAGTCAGCTCTTCGCATCAGATGGCCAAAGTATTGGAGTTTCAGCTTCAACATCAGTCCTTCCAATGAACACCCAGGACTGATTTCCTTTAGGATGAGCTGGTTGGATCTCCTTGCAGTTCAAGGGACTCTCAAGAGTCTTCTCCAACACTACAGTTCAAAAGCATCAATTCTTCAGTGCTCAGCTTTCTTTATAGTCCACTCTCACATCCATACATCACTCTCACATCCATACATTATAATTTGCTCTCTGACAAAAAGATTGAGAACAGTATAATTAGTATTCCTTTAGCTTTAAGACTTATTTTAAATAAAACATTTATCTGATTATAAAAATAATATGTGCCCATTGTGGACTATTGTGGAGACTTAGGAAATTGTAAAATAACTGTCACCCATAATACTGTTTCTTGGAAATAAGCATTCTGATTTTGTCATGTTTCCTTCCAGTATCTGTTCCGCCATTTATCCCTCCCTTCTTCCTTCTCTGTGTCTTTATGGAAAACAGCATATACAGTTTTGATCCTGCTTTTTTAATACCTAATATATAAACATTTTACCATATCATTAAACTGTTCTTAACAAACATAACTTTTAGTTGCATTATATTCCATCATGGGGTGTACCAATAATTTGTTTAACTGTCCCCCACTGTTGAATGTTTAGGTTGTTTTCAGCTCTTTTTATGAGAAAAATGTCTGTTTAAATTTTTTTTCTAAATCTGATTATTTTCTTTAGGATAAGGAGATAAATGTATATATTTATTTATTGTGGTCAAAGGGCATATGTTTTTTTAAACTCTTGTTGAGCATCACCAGATTGTTTTGAGAGTGCTATTTATTCCAATATTTATTTCCATGTATACCTACAGAAATGCTAGAAGGAAGCAAGTGGTTTTTTTTTTTTTCTTTTATTTTTTTTATTTATTTTTTTTTCTTTTTTCCATTTATTTTTATTAGTTGGAGGCTAATTACTTTACATCATTACAGTAGTTTTTGTCATACATTGAAATGAATTAGCCATGGATTTACATGTATTCCCCATCCCAGTCCCCCCTCCCACCTCCCTCTCCACCTGATCCCTCTGGGTCTTCCCAGTGCACCAGACCCGAGCACTTGTCTCATGCACCCAACCTGGGCTGGTGATCTGTTTCACCCTAGATAATATACATGTTTCGATGCTGTTCTCTTGAAACATCCCACCCTCGCCTTCTCCCAGAGTCCACAAGTCTGTTCTATACATCTGAGTCTCTTCTTCTGTTTTGCATATAGGGTTATCGTTACCATCGTTCTAAAGTCCATATATATGTGTTAGTATACTGTAATGGTCTTTATCTTTCTGGCTTACTTCGCTCTCTATAATGGGCTCCAGTTTCATCCATCTCAAAAATAAACTCAAAATGGATTAAAGATCTAAATGTAAGACCAGAAACTATAAAACTCCTAGAGGAGAACATAGGCAAAACACTCTCCGACATAAATCACAGCAGGATCCTCTATGACCCACATCCCAGAATTTTAGAAATAAAAGCAAAAGTAAACAAATGGGACCTAATGAAACTTAAAAGCTTTTGCACAACAAAGGAAACTATAAGCAAGGTGAAAAGACAGCCCTCAGATTGGGAGAAAATAATAGCAAACGAAGCAACAGACAAAGGATTAATCTCAAAAATATACAAGCAACTCCTGCAGCTCAACTCCAGAAAAACAAATGACCCAATCAAAAAATGGGCCAAAGAACTCAACAAACATTTCTCCAAGGAAGACATACAGCTGGCTAACAAACACATGAAAAGATGCTCAACATCACTCATTATCAGAGAAATGCAAATCAAAACCACAATGAGGTACCATTATACTCCAGTCAGGATGGCTGCTATCCAAAAGTCTACAAGCAATAAATGCTGGAGAGGGTGTGGAGAAAAGGGAACCCTCTTACACTGTTGGTGGGAATGCAAATTAGTACAGCCACTATGGAAAACAGTGTGGAGATTTCTTAAAAAGCTGGAAATAGAACTGCCATATGACCCAGCAATCCCACTTCTGGGCATACACACCAAGGAAACCAGATCTGAAAGAGACACGTGCACCCCAATGTTCATCGCAGCACTGTTTATAATAGCCAGGACATGGAAGCAACCCAGATACCCATCAGCAGACAAATGGATGAGGAAGCTGTGGTACATATACACCATGGAATATTACTCAGCCATTAAAAAGAATTCATTTGAATCAGTTCTAATGAGATGCAAGTGGTTTTTTTAACAGCTAATTTGTGAAGGAAAGTATGATGTGTCATTGCTTTAATTAGTATGTCTTTGATTATTAGTGAGTTGCACATTTTTTGCACTGTTTATCAGCCTTGGATTTAATTTCTTACCTAACTCAAATTGTTCATTTTGTTTCAGGTCTTCTCTGCTGGTGGAAATGTCTATGATTTTATCTGCCTCAGTCATTCGTGTCAGAGATGGACTGCCACTTTCTGCTTCTACTGACTATGAACAAGGCACAGGCATGCAGGAGTGCAGAAAGTATTTTAAAGTGCTCTCAAGAAAACTGGCTCAGCTTCCTGATAGATGTACACTGAAAACTGGACGTTATAATATTAAGTAAGACTTCAGCTTGCTCCCTTAGAATCATTTGCTTAGTGGTTGTCATTTTAATGAAATTTTAGTTGTTGAAATAGAAATTAATGTTTGATTAGTTTAGGAAAACTTTTCAAGTCAAAAGTGATGTGATTCTGAACTTACACTAAATAATATTTATTATGTCATTACCCTTTTTGTAGTTTCTCTGTGTTTATGTCTGGCTTTAGAAAATTTTATATTTTTACAGATTGCAAATATTCTGTCTAGTAAACTGATCATTAGGTATTTATTGGTGTTCTAACATATCCAGGAAAACTTTCATGGGAAATATAAAAAATCATACTTGATAGCTGCCCTCAAAGAACTTACAAGGTTTATATCCTAGTGAGAGGAGATAGTGCTTATCATTATTATTTATTGACACAATGCCCAATAAATAATGAGCAGTGGAATAGTGACTTTTTGGTGGTCAAGGGCCTCTCTGAGAGGGTGACATTTGAACAGAGATCTAGAAGACATGAAAAAAGACAGTCTTACGAATGCTGTGGTTGAAGATCAAAGTGTGGTAGATGCATTAACCTGGCCTGGAGTAGTGAATGGTGATTTAGGGATAGTTATGGGAAATGTGAGATAATTAGTGTGGGGCCATATCCTAGATCTCCCTGAAAGTTCAGGTCGAGGGATGTCACTTTGATTATGATGTAATAAGTTTAGGAAACTGTTATTGCAGGTTTGAGGAAAATGGCTTTATAAAAAACAACACTGAGACAGTGAAATATAGGGTGAAATGGAAAAAAACAAAAACAAAAACAAAAAAAGAAATATAGGATGAAATGGAAAGTCTGAGCAGAGGAGAGAAGTCAACTTGTAATTAGGGCCTGAACTAGTAACATAAAAGTGCAAATGAAAAAGAAAATGCCAGCCAGAAAGATACTTCAGAAGAAGAATGGTTGAGCCTGATAAGATAGAATATCAGAGATGAAGAGAAGAAAGGGATGAAGTTGACCTGGAATTGGAATAGGACAGAATGAGATCTTTGGAAAGGGTTGCTTATGTGGTGAGGAAGAAGAGAGAGACAGTGAAGCTCCATTTTGATCATTTTAATTCAGGTTATGATAAGATGTTCAGTTGAAGTGGTAGAGATATTTTTGAGTTATTTACATAGAAACTGAAACTGTGAAGGTAGACATGCCTACTGAGTTTCAGAGAGGCCCAGAAGAGAACCTTAAAGAAGGTCCTTATTTACTTGGATTACCTAGGATCATGAGCACTGTCTTTACTTGGTCTTTCTGAGAGTTTTAGCTAGAAAATGTGGTGGTGGTCATGGTGGCTAAAATACATCTAAAATGATATCTTAGTCTACTTCTATATTTTAAAGAAAAAGCCTGAAACCTTAAAATATTTCATAGGCTCTTTTAGTGTCCTGGGTTTATCATCCTGAGTTCCAGTTGTTGTATAGTGCCAAGATAGATTGGTTTGAGTATGTATTAATTCTAGCAGATATCCTGGACTCTAAAAAAACCAAAAGCTTGTTTGCAAATGCTTTTTGTTCCTCTGCCTTATTGGTTTAAAAGGAGAGTAGAATGTGGTGACATTTTAGCACTCTTCTAGTGCTCAATGCTGTTTAATTGTTGTGAATTCTAGATTTTGTATTATTTGCATGCATGTTACTCCACAAAGGATGTGAGGCAATTAAAAAAAATTCAAGAGTACAGTTAAGAGAATCATATGAAAGAAAAAATAAAGATAGACTAATAAACTAAAGTAACATATCCTTTTAGAGATGCAAACTACATAGTCCATTCATTTTTTTAGAAAAAGATGGCAAACATTGTTCTGAACTTCCTTGGGGCCAAAACAACGGGGGATATGGGTCTTTTATGGGATTCACAGTATCCATTGGATAAAAACATTGTTTCTCATGTTGCTGAAACCTGATGTACATAGAGACAGAATTTGGATTGTATTCTTCCAGCAGCCATACCATGAGCTTTTTATGATTTTTCTTATAATATTCCTTAGTGTAAGCAAATAGTTTGATGCAAAAAGCAATTTATTAGGGACATTAGGAGTCAGGTGAATCAGCAGAAGTCTAATCAGCCTGATCTAAGAATATAATTTAGAAATGTCTAAAGGACTAAATAGATTACATGGCCCCCAGAACCACATATAGAAAAATCTCTTTGTGTATTTTTATAGCCAAGTTTTAAGAAAGGTTTGAATAACAGAGAATTTTTAGTTCTAGTTCCTGACAACCTGGATTTCATATATTTTCTTTTACTGATTAGAAGTCTTATTAGTTGATTTCTAGTTCACTGAGGTTTTTAATGCTTTATGACAACAAATTTAGCCTGAAATACATAAAATTGGAAATTTATGTGTTACCTGACATATTTAAAATTCTCACATGACACCTCTTTTTCTAACCACCATGAGTTTGCCAGATAAAACCCAAAGATCTGTAGTAGTAGTTGCAGCACAACATGAAACTGGCAACACTCTGTACTTTCTTTTCTTTTTTTTTTTATTTTATTTTTTCCATTTATTTTTATTAGTTGGAGGCTTATTACTTTACAACATTGCAGTGGTTTTTTTAATACATTGAAATGAATTAGCCATGGATTTACATGTATTACCCATCCCGGTCCCCCCTCCCACCTCCCTCTCCACCCCATCCCTCTGGGTCTTCCCAGTGCACCAGGCCCGAGCACTTGTCTCATGCATCCAACCTGGGCTGGTGATCTGTTTCACCCTAGATATACATGTTTCGATGCTGTTCTCTTGAAACATCCCACCCTTGCCTTCTCCCACAGAGTCCACAAGTCTGTTCTATACATCTGAGTCTCTTTTTCCTTTTTTGCATATAGGGTTATCGTTACCATCTTTCTAAATTCCATATATATGTGTTAGTATACTGTAATGGTCTTTATCTTTCTGGCTTACTTCGCTCTGTATAATGGGCTCCAGTTTCATCCATCTCATCAGAACTGATTCAAATGAATTCTTTTTAATGACTGAGTAATATTCCATGGTGTATATGTACCACAGCTTCCTCATCCATTCGTCTGCTGATGGGCATCTAGGTTGTTTCCATGTCCTGGCTATTATAAACAGTGCTGCGTTGAACATTGGGGTGCACGTGTCTCTTTCAGATCTGGTTTCCTCAGTGTGTATGCCCAGAAGTGGTATTGCTGGGTCATATGGCAGTTCTATTTTCAGCTTTTTAAGGAATCTCCACACTGTTTTCCATAGTGGCTGTACTAATTTGCATTCCCACCAACAGTGTAAGAGGGTTCCCTTTTCTCCACACCCTCTCCAGCATTTATTGCTTGTAGACTTTTGGATAGCAGCCATCCTGACTGGCGTGTAATGGTATCTCATTGTGGTTTTGATTTGCATTTCTCTGATAATGAGTGATGTTGAGCATCTTTTCATGTGTTTTTTAGCCATCTGTATGTCTTCCTTGGAGAAATGTCTGTTTAGTTCTTTGGCCCATTTTTTGATTGGGTCATTTATTTTTCTGGAATTGAGCTGCAGGAGTTGCTTGTATATTTTTGAGATTAATCCTTTGTCTGTTGCTTCATTTGCTATTATTTTCTCCCAATCTGAGGGCTGTCTTTTCACCTTGCTTATAGTTTCCTTTGTTGTGCAAAAGCTTTTAAGTTTCATTAGGTCCCATTTGTTTATTTTTGCTTTTGTTTCTAAAATTCTGGGATGTGGGTCATAGAGGATCCTGCTGTGATTTATGTCGGAGAGTGTTTTGCCTATGTTCTCCTCTAGGAGTTTTATAGTTTCTGGTCTTACATTTAGATCTTTAATCCATTTTGAGTTTATTTTTGTGTATGGTGTTAGAAAGTGTTCTAGTTTCATTCTTTTACAGGTGGTTGACCAGTTTTCCCAGCACCACTTGTTAAAGAGGTTGTCTTTTTTCCATTGTATATCCTTGCCTCCTTTGTCGAAGATAAGGTGACCATAGGTTCGTGGATTTATCTCTGGGCTTTCTATTCTGTTCCATTGATCTATATTTCTGTCTTTGTGCCAGTACCATACTGTCTTGATGACTGTGGCTTTGTAGTATAGTCTGAAGTCAGGCAGGTTGATTCCTCCAGTTCCATTCTTCTTTCTCAAGGTTACTTTGGCTACTTGAGGTTTTTTGTATTTCCATACAAATTGTGAAATTATTTGTTCTAGTTCTGTGAAAAATACCGTTGGTAGTTTGATAGGGATTGCATTGAATCTATAGATTGCTTTGGGTAGTATAGCCATTTTGACAATATTGATTCTTCCAATCCATGAACACGGTATATTTCTCCATCTGTTTGTGTCCTCTTTGATTTCTTTCATCAGTGTTTTATAGTTTTCTATGTATAGGTCTTTTGTTTCTTTAGGTAGATATACTCCTAAGTATTTTATTCTTTTTGTTGCAGTGGTGAATGGTATTGTTTCCTTAATTTCTCTTTCTGTTTTCTCATTGTTAGTGTATAGGAATGCAAGAGATTTCTGTGTGTTCATTTTATATCCTGCAACTTTACTGTATTCGTTGATTAGTAATTTTCTGGTAGAGTCTTTAGGGTTTTCTATGTAGAGGATCATGTCATCTGCAAACAGAGAGAGTTTCACTTCTTTTCCTATCTGAATTCCTTTTACTTCTTTTTCTGCCCTGATTGCTGTGGCCAACACTTCCAAAACTATGTTGAATAGTAGTGGTGAGAGTGGGCACCCTTGTCTTGTTCCTGATTTCAGGGGAAATGCTTTCAATTTTTCACCATTGAGGGTGATGCTTGCTGTGGTTTTGTCATATATAGCTTTTATTATGTTGAGGTATGTTCCCTCTATTCCTGCTTTTTGGAGAGTTTTAATCATAAATGGATGTTGAATTTTGTCAAAGGCTTTTTCTGCATCTATTGAGATAATCATATGGTTTTTATCTTTCAATTTGTTAATGTGGTGTATTACATTGATTGATTTGTGGATATTAAAGAATCCTTGCATTCCTGGGATAAAGCCCACTTGGTCATGGTGTATGATTTTTTTAATATGTTGTTGGATTCTGTTTGCTAGAATTTCGTTAAGGATTTTTGCATCTATGTTCATCAGTGATATTGGCCTGTAGTTTTCTTTTTTTGTGGCATCTTTGTCTGGTTTTGGAATTAGGGTGATGGTGGCCTCATAGAATGAGTTTGGAAGTTTACCTTCTTCTGCAATTTTCTGGAAGAGTTTGAGTAAGATAGGTGTTAGCTCTTCTCTAAATTTTTGGTAGAATTCAGCTGTGAAGCCATCTGGTCCTGGGCTTTTGTTTGCTGGAAGATTTTCTGATTACAGTTTCGATTTCCTTGCTTGTGATGGGTTTGTTAAGATCTTCTATTTCTTCCTGGTTCAGTTTTGGAAAGTTATACTTCTCTAAGAATTTGTCCATTTCTTCCAAGTTGTCCATTTTATTGGCATAGAGCTGCTGGTAGTAGTCTCTTATGATCCTTTGTATTTCAGTGTTGTCTGTTGTGATCTCTCCATTTTCGTTTCTAATTTTGTTAATTTGGTTCTTCTCCCTTTGTTTCTTAATGAGTCTTGCTAATGGTTTGTCAATTTTGTTTATTTTTTCAAAAAACCAGCTTTTAGCTTTGTTGATTTTTGCTATGGTCTCTCTAGTTTCTTTTGCATTTATTTCTGCCCTAATTTTTAAGATTTCTTTCCTTCTACTAACCCTGGGGTTCTTCATTTCTTCCTTCTCTATTTGCTTTAGGTGTAGAGTTAGGTTATTTATTTGACTTTTTTCTTGTTTCTTGAGGTAGGCCTGTAATGCTGTGAATCTTCCCCTTAGCACTGCTTTTACAGTGTCCCATAGGTTTTGGGTTGTTGTGTTTTCATTTTCATTCATTTCTATGCATATTTTGATTTCTTTTTTGATTTCTTCTATGATTTGTTGGTTATTCAGAAGCGTGTTGTTTAGCCTCCATATGTTTGAATTTTTAATAATTTTTTTCCTGTAATTGAGATCTAATCTTACTGCACTGTGGTCAGAAAAGATGACTGGAATGATTTCAGTTTTCTTGAATTTGTCAAGACTAGATTTATGGCCCAGGGTGTGATCTATTCTGGAGAAGGTTCCATGTGCACTTGAGAAAAAGGTGAAGTTGATTGTTTTGGGGTGAAACGTCCTATAGATGTCAGTAAGGTCTAGCTGGTCCATTGTGTCCTTTAAAGTTTGTGTTTCCTTGTTCATTTTCTGTTTAGTTGATCTATCCATAGTTGTGAGTGGGGTATTAAAGTCTCCTACTATTATTGTGTTACTATTAATTTCCTCTTTCATAGTCGTTAGTGTTTGCCTTACATATTGTGGTGCTCCTATGTTGGGTGCATATATATTTATAATTGTTATCTCTTCTTCTTGGATTGATCCTTTGATCATTATGTAGTGTCCATCTTTGTCTCTTTTCACAGCCTTTATTTGAAAGTCTATTTTATCTGATATGAGTATTGCGACTCCTGCTTTGTTTTGGTCTCCGTTTGCGTGGAATATTTTTTTCCAGCCCTTCACTTTTAGTCTGCATGTGTCCCTTGTTTTGAGGTGGGTCTCTTGTAGACAGCATATATAGGGGTCTTGCTTTTGTATCCATTCAGCCAGCCTTTGTCTTTTGGTTGGGGCATCCAACCCATTTACAGTTAAGGTAATTATTGATAGGTATGGTCCTGTTGCCATTTATTTTGTTGTTTGGGGTTCACGTTTATACCACCTTTCTGTGTTTCCTGTCTAGAGAAGATCCTTTAGTATTTGTTGAAGAGCTGGTTTGGTGGTGCTGAATTCTCTCAGCTTTTGCTTGTCTGTAAAGCTTTTGAGTTCTCCTTCATATCTGAATGAGATCCTTGCTGGGTAGAGTAATCTAGGTTGTAGGTTATTCTCTTTCATTACTTTAAGTATGTCCTGCCATTCCCTTCTGGCCTGAAGGGTTTCTATTGATAGATCAGCTGTTATCCTTATGGGAATCCCTTTGTGTGTTATTTGTTGTTTCTCCCTTGCTGCTTTTAATAATTTGTTCTTTGTGTTTGATCTGTGTTAATTTGATTAATTTGTGTCTTGGGGTGTTTCGCCTTGGGTTTATCCTGTTTGGGATTCTATGGGTTTCTTGGACTTGGGTGGCTACTTCCTTCCCCATTTTAGGGAAGTTTTCAGCTATTATCTCCTCGAGTAACTTCTCATGGCCTTTCTTTTTGTCTTCTTCTTCTGGGACTCCTATGATTCGAATGTTGGGGCGTTTCACATTGTCCCAGAGGTCCCTGAGGTTGTCCTCATTTCTTTTGATTCTTTTTTCTTCTCTGCTTCATTTATTTCCACCATTTTATCTTCTAACTCACTTATCCTATCTTCTGTCTCTGTTATTCTACTCATGGTTCCCTCCAGAGTGTTTTTGATCTCATTTATTTCATTATTAATTTTTAATTGACTTTTTAAAATTTCTTCTAGGTCCTTGTTAAACCTTTCTTGCATCTTCTCAATCTTTGTCTCCAGGCTATTTATTTGTAACTCCATTTTGTTTTCAAGATTTTGGATCATTTTTATTATCATTATTCTAAGTTCTTTCTCAGGTAGATTCCCTATTTCCTCCTCTTTTGTTTGACTTGGTGGGCTTTTTTCATGTTCCTTTACCTGTTGGGTATTTCTCTGCCTTTTCATCTTGTTTAGATTGCTGTGTCTGGAGTGGGCTTTCTGTATTCTTGTGGTCTGAGGTTCCTTTTTATTGTGGAGGTTTCACCCAGTGGGTGGGGTTGGACGATTGGTTTGTCAAGGTTTCCTGGTTAGGGAAGCTTATGTCAGCGTTCTGGTGCGTGGAATTGGATTTCTTCTCTCTGGAGTGCAATGGAATGTCCAGAAATGAGTTTTGCGATGGGTCTTTGTGTTAGGTGTGACTTTGGAGAGCCTGTATGTTGACACTCAGGTCTATGTTCCTGCATTGCTAAAGAATTTGCGTGGTATGTCTTGTACTAGAGCTTACTGGCTCTTGGGTGGTGGTTGGTTTTAGTGTAGGTATGGAAGGTTTTGGATGGTCTCTTATTCCTTAATGTTCCGTGTAGTCAGGAGTTTTCTGGTTTTCTCAGGTTTTGGGCTTAAGTCTCCTGCCTCTGGATTTCAGTTTTATTCTTCCAATAGTCTCAAGACTTCTCCAACTATACAGCACTGATAATAAAACTTCTAGGTTAATGGTGAAAAGATTCTCCACCATGAGAGACAACCAGAGAGATTCACAGAGTTACATGAAGAATAGGAGAGGGAGGAAGGAGATAGAGGTGAGCAGGAGGAGAAAAGGGGGACTCAAGAGGAGAGAGACAGATCTACGCAGTTATCTGTTCCCAAAGTGTTCTCTGTAGCCCAGACACCCACAAAGATTCACAGAATTGGATTGGGAAGAGAAGGGGAATGGAGGAAATAGAGGTATTCTGAGGTAGAAAACAGAGAGTCAAAAGTGGGAGAGTAATCACCACACTCCTGAATAGAAATGGGAACTGAATATTGGATTCTTAAATGTCCAAAATTTATATCACATACTGAAAAACAAAGATTAAAAATCTAGTGTAGAGGTTAGACTCTTTGAAATACAATATTTAAAAACAAACACAAAAACACAAAAAAAATTTAGAAATGTATACGAAGTTTGGTTTAAAAATAGGGTTTCTCTCTTTTTTTTTGGGCAAGGTTATAGTGAAATGAAAATGAAAATTAAGGAATAATAGAGGAGTATTAGAGGACTTTAAAAGGAAATAGAAGAGAAAAACAAGAAAAATAAAAAAAGAAAAAAAAATTTTTTTTCCTAATTAAAAAAAATCGTAAAAATATATGAAAATGAAAGTTGAGGAGTAATGGGGGAGTAATAGGGAATTTTAAAAGAAAATAAAAGAGAAAAAATTTTAAAAAAAGGAAAGAAAAAATTTTTTTTTTAATTAAAAAAAAAAATATATATATCTAGGAATTTCTCTGGAGTTGTTGCGGTCAGTGTAGGTTCAGTTCAATTTCAGATAGCTCCTCTTTCCAACTTACACTTGTAGATATCTGTAGGCCCCTTCCGGTGTAGTCGGTGTTACCTTCAGGGATTTTAATCTGTTGCACTGGACCTTTCTCAAGAGGTTCCCTTTGTTTATTTTGGCTTCTCTTCCGTGTCTAATTTCCGCCCTGACACAGGCGGGCGGAGGTGATCTCTTATTTAGGTTCGCTAGTTCAGTTTAGTCCTGCTACGGGGAGGGCGGGGCGCTGCAGACAGATACTGCTTTGTGTGGCTAGCACTCACCGGCCACACTGTGTTTGCCCCGCTCACGGGTGTCAGTGCTTTCCCCGTCTACACTGCTCAGGCTCCCGGCTGCTCTATGTGGAGCGGGCCCTGCGTTGAGTGCGGTTCCAGTTTTCGGGTACTCCACAAAAGCGCGGATTCGGTTGCGCCTGCGTTTTGTGCCTTTCCTGGCCTGAGCGGTTCAGGCAGCCAGGGGCTTGGGCGTACTCTGCCTGGGTGCAGCGCGCCTTTTCCCTCCGCGTCGAGCGGCCCAGGCAGCCAGAGGCTTGGGCGCAATCTCCCCGGGTACGGCGTGCTTTTCCCCTCCGCGGCCCCAGCGCGCGCCGCCAGTCAGGTCTCAGGAAGTCTTTAGATAGGAACCGGGGGCCTGTTTGCAGTGTGGGAGGGGGTGGCTTCTCAGGGGCTGAGTTTGCCCTTTTCCCCTTCCCTCTGCCTCCTACCTCCAGCGGCGATGAGCCGGCTCTTCTCTGGACTTTCTCAGTCCCTTAGTTTTGCGAACCGCAGGCAGTGTGTTCCAGCCAGTTAATTTTGTCCCACCGTTTAAAAAAAGCTCCCTCTGATTGCTCTCAGGGTAATCTCCTTACCCTAAGCAATGCCGCCCGCTCCTCTCCGTTCCGCCCCTGCTTGTTGCTGGCGGGTGCGGGCGTCTGGGGTACTTTTCTGCTGGGAGTTGCTTTTAGGCACGTAATCTGTGGGCCTTATTTAATTTTTCCTCCCAGTTAGATTGCCGAAAACTTCCCCGAGTCCCGCCAGTGCGAGGGTTTCCTGGTGATTGGAAACTTCCTCTATTAAGACTCCCTTCCTGGGACGGATCTCCCTCCGTAGCTCTTTTGTCTCCCTTTTTATCTTTTATATTTTGTCCTACCTCCCTTTGAAGACAATGGGCTGCTTTTCTGGGCGCCTGATGTCCTCTACTAGCGATCAGAAGTTGTTTTGTGAAATTTGCTCAGCGTTCAAATGTTCTTTCGATGAATTTGTAGGGGAGAAAGTGGTCTCCCCGTCCTATTTCTCCGCCATCTTGGCTCCTCCCCCCCACTCTGTACTTTCTTAGCCATATTTCTAAATACTTCTCTTTCTTTCAAAGCTCCACCTATAGCCTGTGTCTTTTGAGTCACCTGCCTCATTACTAGTGTTTGATTTCTCTAGTAACCTCACTACCTTCACAGATTGCCTGTAGAACTTGTTGACTGGCCTTTTCACCATTTTTTTTTCTTATTAATATTTTTTAGAATTTCTATATCCACTCTAAAACTACGTTGTAACTCATTGAGATAATTGACCTGCCCTGGCTTGTGTTATTTTAGATTCCTCACCTCTAAGCATTGTGGTTTTCAGATTTTTACAGAAATTGAAGTGCTCTTTGCAGAATACCCCTGAGAAGCCAAACCAAGTGTCAAATTATGTGCTAAATCAGATGGTACTCACCTTAGATTCTAGTTGAATAGGTAGAGGAAGTTCAAAGTTTTAAGAAAAAAATAGGTGAATAACATTTAAAACTGAGAAAATTCTTTTAATTTTCTCCCCCTATGTATTGGATAAAAGATAAATTTCAATAGATTGTAGTATCTGAATAATGCAGCTCAGCTAATGGTTCTGTGGAGCCTGGCTTGGGGTGGCACAGTGCCATGCACGTATCATAGTAGCTGCTACATGAGGGGCGGTTGTTTGGCATGGCAGCAGTCAGAGTGCAATGGGGTTAAGTCTTCATTTTCTCTTAATTCTTCAACTTGACTAATTGATTGGGGTGGGGGTGGGGGGTGTATAATCCAGTTTTGTGATTTCTTTTCGCATTGCATAGTGATAGTATAATTCTCTGTATAAAATTTTAAGGAATTCATCTGTTTTATTAATTGAAGGATACTTTCCTTAAATTATAGTGTTTAATAGATAAACTTATATTACTACTTAGGGAACAACAGTGACTCACACAATAATTATTAACCATATGGAAATTAAGTTGTATTTTATGAAATCTTAAAACTTGAAATTGGGTTTAGGTGTTTAAAAAGTATAGTTGTACATTTTGAAATCTCTTTAAACGTTGAGACACTGATCTCATGAAAAGACAAACCCTTTGGAAGGTCAGTCATACTTTGAAGTGAGTTTAGTGCAAGTGAAATTCCTTAGTTCTTTCATAGCAAATTCATTTGAAGTCTGCTATTGGCTGTGAACTTCATAGGTTCTCTCCTTACCTGTGGAGTCACTTTCTTCATATTTGTCCCCAAACTGCTGCTACCAACCAGGAATGCTGTCTTAGACTTATCTATCTTTTTGTTTTTATTTCTGGCATTCCTTTCATACTTTGGTTGTATTTTCTGATTACAGGAGTAACAACTTCATCAATGACCCAGTTATTAAGTACCTGCAGTTGCCAGGCACAATTAGTTACAGTAGATCCTCTACATGTGAATGAGTTCCATTCTGAAAGCATGTTTGTGAGTCCAATAAAGTTAGCCTAGGTACTCAGCTAACACAATCAGCTGTATACCACTGCTTTTATGCTTGCTTCTGGACATCCTCAACTTGAAGTAAAGATACTATACTATTGTACTCTAAAATACACAAAAACCCAGCCACTTGTAGAGGATGCATGCATATTACATTGTATGCAGACATGTGAACTAACTTACATGATTAGACATGTAAGCACGTTTGCATCTTTGAAAGTTTGCAACTTGAAGGTTTGTATGTAAGGGATTTACTGTGCTTTTCATTAAATTTGGCAGCTGCTCTGTGAATGACTTTTAAATAGAACTTTTCCCCGTTGTCAAGGGCAAAAACACAACTCACACTTGCTTACGCAAAAAATGGTATTCTGCAGGATAGGCCAGATTCCTAGTTGGATGGAGCCAGGGACTTAGATGTTACCAGGAATTGTTCTCTCATTTCTCCAGTCTTTTCTTTTGCAGATAGATGTTCTGCACATATTGGAAAACACTGTACGGTAGCTTCAGGCTTACTTCATTACAGCTGGGTGACCCCGCCGCCTCCATGTTTCAAGAAAAGAACCTCAATTGGCCTTGTTGTGTCGTGGCGCATTTCTGGACTAACTTTGTCCTTGGAGGTACTCTTAGTTGGCTGATCTGGTACATACCCATCTGGTTGGTGGGGAACTTTATCAAAGCCATATGGAATAGGTAGTGGGGCTGGAGGTAGTTCCCCAAAGGAAAGGGGTGAAGGGATGCTGGGCAGATAGCTGTATAGTACTACCACTCCTATTGTACAGATGAGGGGACTGAGACTTAGGGGTGTAAAGAAACTTGTTCAAAGACACAGAGCTAATAAATTGTATACCTCACGTACAGTCTTTAGGGTTGCTCAGAGGGTAAAGTGTCTGCCTGCAATGAGGGAGACTCAGATTTGATACCTGGATCAGGAAGGTCCCCTGGAGAAGGAAATGGCAACCCACTCCAGTATTCTTGCCTGGAAAATCCCAAGGATGGAGAAGCATGGTAGGCTACAGTCCATGGGGTCACAAAGAGTTGGACACGACTGAGTGACTTCACTTTCTTTTTCTTTTCTTTATTCACATTAATCTCTGGTAAAAGAGGGAGTTACCTCCCTTTACCCTTAACCTCTTTCTTGACAAAGTGCCTTCCTAATTCTTTTCATTTTATGGACAGAGAAATTAACTAGGGAAGAGTATTAAGTGAAACTATCCCCCCTCCCTTTTTTGGTTGAAAAACAGTGAGGAATAGAGCATATATAAAGTCTAAAATTGATGAGAAAACATCAATTTTAGGTGTTTGGTGGGGGCGGGGGATGTAGCAGGGGAATGCAAGCCACCCAGTAGTTACCAGGCTACTTGGGAGAAGAAGATAACCTGTGTTTAGTCTCATTACTAGCATCATATTACTTTTCTACTGTTTATTATGGTAAGATCCACAGCTTTTCAGCTCCATGTATGTTAAATAGGCTCTTATGAACTGATCTAGAAATCTAGTTACTCTTACAGTGCAGTTTCTGTAGGTGTAGTAAACGTCTGAAATACAGCTAACAGGCAAATAAGAGGCTGTCAGTGGTTGGTTATCTAAAAGAAGTTAGGATCTTTATTCCCTGGAATGTGAAGGTGTAAAGGTGTTAGGGTTAGTGGGAACAGGTAAATCAGGAGATAGATTAACTCTGCAGAAAAAGAAAATGAAGGCTGTCAAAGGCAACGTTTGTATTCAAGGTTCTGATGGTGTAATCATCTTCAGTCACTTAAAATCATCTGATTCTCCTTTTGTTTTTGTTTAGTTGCTAAGTCATGTCCATCTCTTCTGTGACCCCATAGACTTGCAAGATGACCCCCTGGGTCAGCAAGATCCAAGAAGGGAATGGCAATCTACTCCAGTATTTTTGCATGGAGAATTCCATTGATAGAGTAGCTTGGCAATTTACAGTCCATAGGATTGCAAAGAGTCATACACAACTGAATGTCTAACGCTTTCACTTATTTTCTCCAAGGCATCTTCCTGACCCAGGGATTGAACCGTGTCTCCTGCATTGTCAGGCGGATTCTTTACCACTGAGCCACCAGGAAGGCCCAGTTCTTCTTTAGCTTACTGTTATAAGTTGCTATCACCTGACATATTACATATTAATACATATTTTCTTATATAATGAGGTTTAAGTTAGTAATGAAAATGGGTCTTTTATTTATGGGACAGTGTATTTATGATTTAGCTCTTCACCATTGGAGGATAATTAAAGGTTGGTTACGTAAGAGAGGAGTAAGAAAATATGAAATTCCTGGTAGAATGTGGAGCATGGCAGATGCTCATTATTACTTAGTTCTCTTTCTGGTTCTTGTCATCGTACTGTCACTGTACTGTCCCTCTGGTAGAAAGTCTTGTTTTCACTTTGTTTCTTATCATATATATTTGGTGATAACAAATTCATAAGGTATACTCAATTTCATAACATCAAACCATTTTTTATGTTTAAAACTTTAAAATCATTATTTTAGGAAATGGAATGCAGTGTGGAAGGTTTTTTTTCTTAGGAGTTTTAAATGTAGATTAGAGGTTTCATGTCCCACTGGAGAACTTTTCTTCACCTAGGAAAGCTATTTACTTGGTAAACATGGCTACAAAGGATGAGCAGATTTTCTGTGTGCAATGGTACAATTGCAGAATGAAAACTATCAGTTCAGTTCAGTTCGGTCACTCAGTCGTGTATGACTCTTTGTGACCCCATGGCCAGCATCGCACCAGGCTTCCCTGTCCATCATCAACTCCTGGAGCTTTCTCAAACTCATATCCATCAAGTTGGTGATGCCATCCAGCCAACTCATCCTCTGTCGTCCCCTTCTCCTCCTACCTTCAATCTTTCCCAGTGTCAGGGTCTTTTCAGATGAGTCAGTTCTTTGTATCAGATAGCTAAATTATTGGAGTTTCAGTCTCAGCATCAGTCCTTCAAATGAATATTCAGAACTGATTTCCTTTAGGATGGACTGGTTGGATCTCCTTGCAGTCCAAGGGACTCTCAAGAGTCTTCAACATCACAGTTCAAAAGCATCAATTCTTCAACACTCAGCTTTCTTTATGGTCCAACTCCATATGTGACTACTCAAAAAACCATAGCTTTGACTAGACAAACCTTTGACAAAGGCAAAGTAATGTCTCTGCTTTTTAATATGCTGTCTAGGTTGCTCACAGCTTTTCTTCCAAGGAGCCAGTGTCGTTTAATTTCATGGCTGCAGTCACCATCTGCAGTGGTTTTGGACCCAAGAAACTAAAATATGTCACTGTTTTCACTGTTTCCCCATCTATTTGCCATGAAGTAATTGGACCACATGCCATGATCATAGTTTTTTACATGTTGAATTTTAAGCCATCTCTCCTCTTTTCACTCTCCTCTTTCACTTTCATCAAGAGGCTCTTTAGTTCTTCTTTGCTTTCTGCCATTAGGGTGGTGTCATCTGCATATCTGAGGTTATTGATATTTCTCCTGGCAATCTTGATTCCAGCTTGTGCTTCATCCAGCCTGGTATTTCACATGATATACTCTGCATGTAAGTTAAATAAGCAAGGTGACAATATACAGCCTTGATGTACTCCTTTCCTGATTTGGAACCAGTCCGTTGTTCCATGTCCAGTTCTAACTGTTGCTTCCTGACCTGCATGCAGATTTCTCAAGAGGCAGGTCAGGTGGTCTGGTATTCCCATCTCTTTAAGAATTTTCCACAGTTTGTTGTGATCCACATAGTCAAAGGCTTTGGCATAGTCAATAGAATATAAGTAGATGTTTTTCTGGAACTCTCTTGCTTTTTCAGTGATCCAACAGATGTTGGCAATTTGATCTTTGGTTCCTCTGCCTTTTCTAAATCCACATTTAACATCTGAAAGTTCATGGTTCATGTACTGTTGAAGCCTGGCTTGGAGAATTTTGACCATTACTTTGCTAACATGTAAGATGAGTGCAATTGTGCAGTAGCTTGAACATTCTTTGACATTGCCTTTCTTTAGGGTTGGAATGAAAACTGACCTTCTCCAGTCCTGTGGCTGAAAACTATATGTAATACAAATATTATTACCATTTCAGTTTATAACTATTTTTATACTTTTTCATTTAGCATGCTAAAAGGTTCAGTTTTGTTTCTTTAATCTTGCTTTGTAAATCATTTTAAGTATATTCCCAGTACCTAACTACAGGTGCCTGGTGGGCAGGGATTTGGTCTTTGACATTAAAGCCTGTAGAGTAGAATGCTGGATATGTACTGGGTGCTTTATTATTTGCTGTGAGAAAGATCATAGTCTTCACTTATCATTTTAGTTTGGTACAACAAGCCAACAAGTCCTAATAATGTTGATGTTTAGTTGGTGATGTCTAAAAAAAATTTTTTTGACATTTCATAAATAAAATTGGGTACTAGGAAAAGTTTAATGTCTAAACCACTTATTCATTTTGTTGGACTTTAGGAATCACTTGAGGTGTGGCCTGCTTGGATACATGTTAAAATTAGCTTTTAAACAAAGTGACTGAAAGTGATAAAGTCTCCTTATGTGTAGTTTGAACTTCAGCCAGCCTTACCTGTCCCAAACTCTCTTGACTCTTGGAATTCCCTAAAGAAGTTTCTAGTATATGTGCCATGGCGAGGAATCAAAGATATAATGAGGTTAGATAAATTCCTGGGTCAGAAGAAAGGCAGTAGCTATAGAGATCAAATCCCATGGATCCCAAAGTCCAGAAGTGGAAGGAAATAAAAAAGGAAAAGGAAATTAGAGTGAAGTAGGAAGAAAACAGTGGCAATTTAAGAATTGTACTCAAGGTGGAGAAAAGAGGACTTTCTGTTGTGAGGATTAGTAATGACCGTGATAAGAGGAAAGCTGACGAACTTGTTGGACCTTTATAACCATCTGGAGGTACTCAGTGCACAGGTGAGTAATTCTACATGATCTCTGAGACCAGCTCTGTCTTTTAAATAGGGGGATGTTGAAAATTTAGTGACTTGAACTCAAGCCTTCTGGGAACAATGACCTGGAAGAGGTATTTGAAGTTCTGCTCCCTTCTGTCGTTAGTCAGGTGTTTATTGAGCTTCTTGGTGTAGATGCCACTGAGCTGTGCAGTTATCTGTGTATAGTATCTAAACCAGTTAGGTATAAATGAATGATTCCATCTATGCACTTGTTTACAAATTTATTGAGCACTTATTGTGTACTGGACATAGTTTCTAGATATTAAGAATACAGTGGTGAACCATAAAGAATCATCTCTGCTATCATGGAGCATAAATATTAGTGAGAAAGACATGACAACAAACATACAAATATGTAAGTATAAACTGGGTTAATTACATGAAGATAGATAACATATGCTTTATTTACATTAAGTAGGAATGAAATTAGATAAAATATGTAAAATGCTTAGCAAAGGGCCTGATTCATACCAGTTGATCAGTAAACCGTACCTGCTACTATTACTGTTACTACTACTTCTCTTCCTCCTCATTGAGGCAGAAGAACAACAGCTGGATTGTCTGTAACAAGTGAGCCAAATGAACTTGATGGACAGGCTAAAGTCTGCACAAACTTGCTTGCCTCTAGTGACTTTAGACTATTTCATTGCAAGTTGTCCTCAGTGCAATGGTAGTAGTCTTTGAGTTTGTCCCAGTGATATGAAAAAGTAGAACCTTTGATAATAAAGTAGAACCTCTGATAACAGAGTTGTATGTAATTTTGGAAAACCAGCTTTGCATTTAAAAAAAAAGACAGCATTGTAAGGGTAAATTCACTATGAAAAGTCAGAATACTATAGAATATAGCATTTTTGGAGAATATTTAGCATTTATAATAAAATAAAGACTTTGTAATAAAGACTTGAAAACATTAATATACCATCTTAAAAACAGGACTTTTTTTATTTCACAAATAATTTGCCAGGTAAATTGAGTGCAAGCAAGAGAAACCATTTGAGATAAACACATGTAGGTGTCTATGGTTCACTCTGTTATTAATATGGAAGTACAGTAAAACCCTATTATAGCACAAAAACTGAAGTGTAGAAGTTTTCATCATATTATTGAAGGGTAGTGAAATAATGTCTCAGTAGCTACTTGAAAGTTCCAAGTGTTTAGAAGCCAATCACCAATTGTGTTCTATCGCAATTCGAGTTATTGTGAGATATATTTGAATGCTAATGACATGTTGAAGAATTTTGATAGTGAAGATTTTTTTGGACAGGGAAAAGTATTTGGGGAAATCATACTTTGATTTTTCAATTTTTAACAGTTGAAAAATTGATAAATTTCTTGACAATTTTGTAGAAAAGTACAGTACATTATGGCTAAACTTTTTTGACTGTGACCCATAAGAAGAGATACATTTTATTTTGTGACCGTTACTTAGCATACAAATAGGATAAACCAAAGTTTTATGAAACAATTTGCATTCCAGCATTTTCTGTAATATTCTATTTCAGTTTTTAAGAAAATGCTGTGTGTAATTCATTAATTTTATGATCTGCTGGGGAGGGGTCATAACTTGCAGCTTGAAAAACATTGCATCAAATGGCTGTGTGTTAAGTGGAACTTCAGAAAGGAATTTCAGGTTATTTCAGAAGCACAAGATCAGCAGTTTCCCTAGTAGTGTATCCCACACCGTTAATAACAGATGATTAATAGGTGCCAACCTCACATCATTTGGCTTCCTTGGGTGGTCTTTTAAAAAAGATAGATGTATATTTGTTTTCATATGCATAACTCTCACTGGAAGGATGCATATGAAATTAATAGTAACATGAGTTGCTTGAGGGACAGAGAACTGAGTATCTGAGAGCAGCGGTGGGGATAAGACACTTCAAGTATATATTTCCTTTCATTTTTCATTCTTTTAAAATTTGAGTCATGTGAATATTTTAAAAGTTAAATTTAAGATGATATTAATAAATAAATTCTGCTTCTATAATAGTAGAGAAAAAGGGGGAGAGAGGGCCTCTGATATGGATCAGGGTTCGGTAGTAAAAATTGCTGTGACAGATTAGCAGTGTCTGGCATGGGATTGGCGGTTACAGCCTGTACGCTCTGTTTGCTTCCCTTGATCTAGACCAGAACTGTGTTGACAGTACCATGCAAGAACGTTTAATGACTCATTAAAAACTGTCAATTAGTGTCCCATACTATGCATGTTATAGGGCAGTGTATACTTTGTTTTAGAAATTTTTTTTCCAATGGAAGATGGTTACTTTAAACATTTTTGTTTTTAAATTTTAACTTATGTAGAAATAATTTCAAACTTTCAGAAAAGTTGTACAAATATGAAAATTACAAATAATACTGGAACCCAGAGTCACATTTTGTTAACATTTTACCCATTTACTTTATTGTTTTATCTATCTATCTGATTTACTTTTGTCCAAACCATTTGAGAGAAACCAAAATACCATACCCTTTTATTCCTAACTACTTCAGAGTGTATTTTCTAAGGTTAGAGATATTTCTATACTTAATTATAGTACAGTTATCAGGTCTAGTATATTTAATATTGATACCATGCTTTTACCTAAACTATTGTACTGGCTGTTTTCTGTTTTTGTCAGTTGACCAAGGGATGTCCTCTATAGAATTTTTCCCCTTTTCTAACACAGAATCCAGACTAGTGTTAGGTATTGCCATTTAGTTGTGTCTCTTTAACCTCCTGTGGTCAGAAACATTTCCAAAGCCTTTCTTTCTTTCTTTCTTTTTTTTTTTTTTACAGCATTGAGGTTGCTGAAGAATACAGCTCCCCGCCCCACTCCCTTTTAAATAAAACAGAATGTTGATTATTCTGGTGTTCCTTCATGATTAGATTCAGATTATGCATTCTCAGCCAGAACTGATAGGTCTTACTGAGGATCACATCTGGAGGCATGGGAAGGCCATCTGTCCCTCTTTAGTGATATTAGAGTACTTGGTTAAGGTGGTATCTAGTTTCTGCTGTTTGATAAATACAGTAGAATTCCCCTGCAGCCAATAAGCAATCCATGAGAAGACGTTTTAAAGCCATGCACAATTTCCTGCTCCTTACCAAAGTACCTACCTAGATTTAGCATCCACTGTTTATAAATGGATTTAATCTTTACTGTGTAGGCTGCAAAGTGCCAAGTTTTCCAGTTCTACCACTATCTCCACATTTACCAGGTGGTATTCAGCATTCTGCTGTGAATGAGAGTCTTCCTTTCTTCCCTTTTATTTGTTGTTATGAACTCATAAATTCTCTTTTTCCCCCAATGATACATAATTCATTTTGTGAAGTAGAGGATTTGATTTTGGAGTCAGTAGATAACTTTAGGAGGTCAGTAATCATTTTGAAACTGTCTGCCAAATTCTGTGTTGTTTCTGCAAAGAGTGTCTATAACTTTCATCAGAACCTCTAAGAAGTTCTTGATTCGGTGTTAAATTCCTCTAGGTTGAAGGACTGAAATGTTAAGCTATCTATGACCCTTATCTATTTGCACAGTCTTTCCTGCTTTCTACCCCAAATGATAAGTAACTGAGGTGTTCGAATCACAGTATGTGTCCCTCTCTGCTTTTTTAAAATGAATCTAATTTGAGTATGGTTGATTTACAATGTTGTGTTAGTTTCTGCTGTACAGAAAAGTGAATACATTCCACTTTTTTGTCTATTGTTTTTAAACCGCAACTGAAACTAGTATTATATTTCAATTCCTTTAATTTTTTGCTAAAATATTTAATAAGTGTTAATATCATCAATGCCTCTGTAGCAGCAGTGTATGGTGTATAGAGCCAGTCTTGTGAAGTAATGAATTACCTTGATTTAATTTGAAATTTTAAATCCGATGTTTTTTACACTGTAGTTTTATTAGCTCTATGGGAGTGAGCTACATGATGTTGTGCACTGAAAATTACCCAAATGTTCTGGCCTTCTCTTTCCTGGATGAGCTTCAGAAGGAGTTCATTACTACTTATAACATGATGAAGACAAATACTGCTGTCAGACCGTACTGTTTCATTGAATTTGGTAAGGGCCTGAATTTTTTTTCCCCCTTTTCATTATCCTGTCTCTATTTAGTCTTAAATGATTTTTCATCTAATACTAAGGGACAGAGAGAAAACTCAGAAAATTCTACTAACTTGCTTTTGACAGAATAGTTTGACAGTCTATATATTATGGCAGCTTCTTCACTTGGATGCCTATTAGAAAAGGTTCTGTTTGAACTCTGTAGAGGATCGTGATTATTGGCTCAAAGAATTAATCCCAGAGGATAATTTCTCAGTGAGAAATTTATAAGCTAGAGATCCAGAGCTTTGTGTTTATGTGATAGTATTTTTAGGCTGCTTAATGTAGAACAAAAGTTGGCAAACATTTATTGGAAAGGACCAGATAGTACAATTTTAGGCTTTAAGGATTATTTTCTCACTGTCTCAGCCTTTGCCATTATAGCTTGAAAACAGCCATAGGCAATGCATAAATGAATGAGTAATATTTATATTCTAGTAACATTTTATTCACAAATAGAACCAACAGGCTAGATTTGGCCTGTGGACATTAGTTTGCTTGACTCCTGATGCAGAAGGGGGAAAAGGGTAAATTCAAGGTGCAAATAGTGGAAATAAAATTGGGAGAAATTTAAGAAATGTCTTTTATTCATTTCATTAAATTTGTTCTTTAAAGCATATGTTCTAATTGTATAAGCAATAAATAAGAAAACATTTATATGAACATGCAATTTACAGTATATATTTTAATGTAATTACAACTGGTAATACTTACAGATAGTATTTTATGAGATCTGAATCCCTGTACAAATTAAGGCTTTGGTTCAAATTTAAAGGGAGCTGTTTTCAGTTTTTTGTTTTTTTAGAAGTTCAGAGTAATTCCTTGAAGTGGATATAATTGTAGAAGTATTCTCACAATCATGTAATATTAAATCCTTAGTTTATTTATAATTACTAGTTTCTAGAGTATAATTTCTAGTGAGAAAAACTGATGATGCCATGATGTATTAACCATTAAACACAAATAATATTAGGGCATTCCATGACAGGTTGAACATTTAGGATAACAAACTGTTTATTACCAAATTTACTGTCCGTAAACATCACACTTTCAAATGATTTAATTAACAAATGACTGCAAGGAAATTTATTTTTTATTTTACATAGATAACTTCATTCAGAGGACCAAGCAGCGATATAATAATCCCAGGTCTCTTTCAACAAAGATAAATCTGTCTGACATGCAGATGGAAATCAAACTGAGGCCCCCTTATCAAATTTCCATGGGTGAGCTGGGGTCAGCCAATGGAGTCACATCCGCATTTTCTGTTGACTATAAAGGTGCTGGTAAGATTTCTTCTGGTGAGTTCTGGATCTCAATTACTTCATTAAAAAAGTGTTTTCTAAGAACTGAGAGACTCTTAAAAAATGAATTAATTTATTCTAAAATTTTAAAGCAAGTACATGAGAGAATGTAGAAGCTCAAAGTAATTAATCGTTTCTCCCAATGTTTTATATAGTTATCTCTCAGATATGTGATTGGTCAGAAAAATACTTTTAAACAGCAATCTCAAAGGAACTCTTTGCTAGAGAAACATTTAAGAAGGTTTCTTTGTACACATTTTTCTTGAAAAGAATAATAGTTTATTTGCAGTGTATACCTATAGGCATGTAAAGTGCTTTGCATTGTGTAAAAATGACTACATTTGAGGTCAGGGTTCTTGACTGTCACGGAAAATATGATCATCTACTCAGAGGTCCCTCTCAAACAAGGAGTGCCATTCTCAACAGTTGTGACATGTTGAAAGTTTCTGCTTAAAAGTAAAACCCTTGTTATTTTATAAGGTAGTATATGCCACTGTTGAATTGCTTATTTTAAAAATTCTTTCTTGTATTTTTGAGCTAAAATCTGTTCCCTATAATGCCTACATTTGTCTAAGTTCTGTGACCTCTCCCTCCCTGGCTTCAGCTGTACCAAAACATTGAAATCAGCAGCTTTGTGTCCTTTTTATCCTGTTAGTCTGATTAACTCCATGTAAAATATCCCCAATTTCCTTACCCTTTTTGTCTATTGTATTTTGAAACCCTCCTCATCCTGGAAGCTTCCTCTTTATATGCATTTGTTTGTTAGTATTCTTCAGATGTGGCATTCAAGGCTGAACACAATGTTTCATGTTTGGTTTGATTAATACAAATTATGGGAGAGAGAGGAAGCAGATTTTACTAAAATAATCCAGCTAGTCAGAAAACAAGTAAACAAATAGTAGTAACAATCCCTGGGGGAGAGGAGGTGGATCAGTACCCAGAGTTGTTAAAATATAGTTTCTAAAATTCCTAGTTTCCAATAAAAACAATTACAAGACATTCAAAAGAAAAGGAAAGTATAATTCATTCACTGAGGACGGGGTATGGTAGGGAAGGCAGGCAATAGAAACTGCCTGTGAGAATGATCTGATGTCAGATTTAACAGACAAAGACTTCAAAGTAGCCATTATAATTTTTTTCAAAGAACTAAAGGAAGCCATGATTAAAGAATATGATAGTGATGTCACATCAAATAGATAGTATTAATAAAAGATAGAAATTTTAAAGTAAAGGAACCAAATGGAAATTCTGGAATTGACAAATACAGCTGAAATAAAAAACTTGCTAGTTGGGCTCAACAGTAGATTTGAACAGGCAGAAAAAAGATCAATAGAGATTATGTAATCCAAAGAACAGAGAGAAAAGTGAAGAAAAATGAACAGAACTTCAGAAAAATATGGGTCCCTATTAAGCACACTAACACATGCATGATGGGAGAACCAGAAGGAAAGGAGAGAGAGGGGAGCAGAAGAAGCATTGAAGAAATAAGAGCTGAAAAGTTTCCACTTATTCATATATGTCAATCTACTCCTCCAGGAAGCTCAAGGAATTCCAAATAGGATACATGCAAGAGATTCACAAATAGATGAATCATTAAAAATGCTGAAAGACAAGGAAAACTCTAAAAAAACAGCAAGAGGAAAACAACTTGTCATTTGCAAGGTTAACCACAACAAAATTAACAACTGCCTTCTCAACACAAACAGTGGGGACAAGAAGGTAATGGGATAATATGCTCAAAAAACTCAAAGGGAAAAAAAAAACTCAACCAAGAATCCTATATATAGCAAAGCTGTCTTTCAAAAATGAAGGTGAAATAAAGATATTTGCAGATAAGCAGAAGATGAGAGAATTTGTTGCTGGTGGACTCACCTTAAAGAAATACTAATGGAAGTTCTTCATATTTGAAAGCAAGACCCAGACAATAATTTGAATCCATACTGAAAGGAAAAAAAGCAAAGAGCAATTGTAAAGGTAGTTAGACAATAAAATGTATTTTCTTCTTTTCTAAGTCAATTAAAAGCAATAGTATAAAGCTATATATATATATATATATATATATATATATATACATAGTCTCAGTAGATGTGGAAAAAGCTTTTGACAAAGTTCATCAACCATTTGTGATGAAAGCTCTCCAGAAAGTAGGCTTAGAGGGAACCTGCCTCAACATAATAAAAGCCATATATGACAAACCTCTTGTGTTGTTGGAAGAGGGTATTTGCTATGACCAGTGCGTTCTCTTGGCAAAACTCTATTAGCCTTTGCCCTGCTGCATTCTGTACTTCAAGGCCAAATTTGCCTGTTACTCCAGGTGTTTCTTGACTTCCTACTTTTGCATTCTAGTCCCCTATAATGAAAAGGACATCTTTTTTGGGTGTTAGTTCTAGAAGGTCTTGTAGGTCTTCATAGAACGTTCAACTTCAGCTTCAGCATTACTGGTCGGGGCACAGACTTGGATTACCATGATATTGAATGCTTTGCCTTGGAAACGAACAGAGATCGTTCTGTTGTTTTTGAGATTGCATCCAAGTACTGCATTTCATGCTCTTTTGTTGACTATGATGGCTACTTCATTTCTTCTAAGGGATTCTTGCCCACTACTGCTGCTGCTGCTAAGTCACTTCAGTCATGTCCAACTCTGTGTGACCCCATGGACTGCAGTCTACCAGGCTCCTCTGTCCATGGGATTTTCCAGGCAAGAGTACTGGAGTGGGGTGCTATTGCCTTCTCCTATTCTTGCCTACAGTAGTAGATAAAATGGTTATCTGAGTTAAATTCCTCCATCCCAGTCCATTTTAGTTCACTGATTCTTAAAATGTCGACTTTCACTCTTGCCATCTCCTGTTTGACCACTTCCAATTTGCCTTGATTCATGGACCTGACATTCCAGGTTCCTATGCAATATTGCTCTTTACAGTATCAGTCTTTGCTTCTATCACCAATCACATCCACAATTGGGTGTTGTTTTTGCTTTGGCTCCATCTCTTCATTCATTCATGCAAAGATGGGCACAATAAAAGACAGAAATGGTATGGACCTAACAGAAGCAGAAGATATTATGAAGAGGTGGCAAGAATACACAGAACTATACAAAAAAGATCTTCACGAACCAGATAATCAGTGGTTTGCTCACTCACCTAGAGCCAGACATCTTGGAATGCAAAGTCAAGTGGGCCTTAGGAAGCATCACTATAAACAAAGCTAGTGGAGATGATGGAATTCCAGTTGAGCTCTTTCGAATCCTAAAAGATGATGCTGTGAAAGTGCTGCAATCAGTATGCCAGCAAATTTGGAAAACTCAGCAGTGGCCACAGGACTGGAAAAAGTCAGTTTTCATTCCAATCCCAAAAAGAAAGGCAATGCCAAAGAATGTTCAAACTACGGCACAATTGCACTCATCTCACATGCTAGTAAAGTAATGCTCAAAATTCTCCAAGCCAGGCTTCAACAGTACATGAACCATGAACTTCCAGATGTTCAAGCTGGTTTTAGAAAAGGCAGAGGAACCAGAGATCAAATTGCGAATATCTGTTGGATCATTGAAAAAGCAAGAGAGTTCCAGAAAAACATCTATTTCTGCTTTATTGGCTATGCCAAAGCCTTTGACTGTGTAGATCACAACAAACCGTGGAAAATTCTTAAAGAGATGAGAGTACCAGGCCACCTGACCTGCCTCCTGAGAAATCTGTATGCAGCTCAAGAAGAAACAGTTAGAACTGGACATGAACAACAGACTGGTTCCAAATAGGGAAAGAAATATGTCAAGGCTGTATATTATCACCCTGCTTGTTTAACTTATATGCAGAGTACATCATGAGAAACGCTTGGCTGGATGAAGCACAAGCTGGAATCAAGATTGCCAGGAGAAATATCACTAACCTCAGATATGCAGATGATACCACCCTTATGGCAGAAAGCAAAGAGGAACTAAAAAGCCTCTTGATGAAAGTGAAAGAGGAGAGTGAAAAAGTTGGCTTAAAGCTCAACATTCAGAAAGCTAAGATCATGGCATCCAGTCCCATCACTTCATGACAAATAGATGGTGAAACCGTGGAAACAGTGATAGACAATTTTTTTGGGCTCCAAAATCACCCCAGATGGTGATTTCAGCCATGCAATTAAAAGACGTTTACTCCTTGGGAGAAAAGTTATGAGCAACCTAGACAGCATATTAAAAAGCAGGGACATTACTTTGCCAACAAAGGTCCATCTAGTCAAGGCTATGGTTTTTCCAGTGGTCATGTATGGATGTAAGAGTTGGACTATAAAGAAAGCTGAGCACCAAAGAATTGATGCTTTTGAACTGTGGTGCTGGAGAAGACTCCTGAGAGCCCCTTGGACTGCATGGAGATCCAACCAGTCCATCCTAAAGGAAATCAGTCCTGAATATTCATTGGAAGGACTGATGCTGAAGCTGAAACTCCAATACTTTGGCCACCTGATGCGAAGAACTAACTAATTTGAAAAGACCCTAATGCTGGGAAGGATATGAAGGTGGGAGGAGAAGGGGATGACAGAGGATGAGATGGTTGGATGGCATCACCATCTCAATGGACATGAGTTTGAGTAAACTCCAAGAGTTGTTGATGGACAGGGAGGCCTGGCGTGCTGTGGTCCATAGAGTCCCAAAGGGTCAGACCCAACTGAGCAACTGAACTGATGACAAATGTACAGGTAGCATCATACTCAATAGTGAAAGGCTGAAAGCATTTCCTCTAAGATCAAGAACAAGACAGCAAGCGTCTTTTAATTTCTTGGCTGTGGTCACCATCTGCATTGATTTTGGAGCCCAAGAAAATGAAAAATGACACTGTTTCCACATTTTCCCCATCTGTTTGCCAAAGTGATAGAATTGGATGCCATGATCTTAGTTTTTAAATGTTGAGTTTTAAGCCAGCTTTTTCACTCTCCTCTTTCACTTTCATCAAGAGGCTGTTTAGTTCCTCTTTGCTTTCTGCCATTTAAGTGGTATCATCTGCATATCTGAGGTTATTGATATTTCTCCCAGCAATTTTGATTCCAGCTTGTGATTCATCCAGCCCGGGATTTTGCATGATGTACTCTGCTTATAAGTTAAATAAGCAAGGTGAGAATATACAGCCTTGATGTATTCCTTTCCCAATTTGGAAGCAGTCTGTTGTACCATATCCGTTTCTAACTGTTGCTTCTTGTCCTGCATACAGCTTTCTCAGGAGACAGGTAATGTGGTCTGGTATTCCCATTCTCATTAAAAATATTCCACAGTTTGTTGTGATCTACACAGTCAAAGCCTTTAGCATAGTCAATGAAGTGGAAGTTTTTTGGAATTCCCTTACTTTTTGTATGATCCAGTGGATGTTGGCAATTTGATCTCTGGTTCCTCTGTCTTTTCTAAATCCAGTTTGCACATCTGGAAGTTCATGGTTTATGTACTGCTGAAGCCTAGCTTGAAGGATTTTCAGCATAATCTTGCTGGCCTGTGAAAGAAGTACAATTGTATGGTAATTTGGATATTCTTGGCATTGCCTTTCTTTGGAATTGGAATGAAAACTGACCTTTTCCAGTCCTGTGGCCACTGCTGAGTTTTTCAAACGTGGAAAATCCTGAATATGCTACCAGAAAACTACTAGAGCTCATCAATGCATTTGGTAAAGTTGCAGGATACAAAATTAATAAACAGAAATATCTTGCTTTCCTACACACTAACAATGAAAGATCAGAGAGTTTAAGGAAATAATTCCATTTACCATTGCATCAAAAATAATAAAATACCTTGGAATAAACTGATCTAAGAAAGTAAAAGACCTGTACTCAGAAAACTGTAAGATTCTGAGGAAAGAAATCCAAGATGACAAAAATAGATGGAAAGATACACTATGTTCTTGGATTGGAAGAATCAATATTGTCAAAATGACTATACTACCCAAAAGTGATTTATAGATTTAAAGCAATCCCTATTCAAGAGCATTTTTCAAAGAATTCAAAGAAAAAATTTTACAATTTGTATGGAAACAAAAAAGACTGAATAGCAAAAGCATCTTGAGAAAGAAGAATGGAGCTGGAGGAATCAGGCTCCCTGACTTCCGACTATGCTACAAATTTGCAATAATCAAAACAATATGGTACAGGCACAAAAACAGAAATATAGATCAGTGTAACAGGATAGAAAGGCCAGAGGTAAACCCATGCCCCTGTGGCCATCTAATGTATGAAAAAGGAGGCAAGAATATACAATGGAGAAAAGACAGTCTCTTCAATAAATGGTGCTGGTAAAACTGAATAACTGCAGATAAAAGAATGAAATTAGAACATTCCTTAATATCACACACACACACACACACACACACACACACCAAAATGGATTAGAACATTCCTTAATATCACACACACACACACACACACACACACACACACACACACACACACACCAAAATGGATTAAAGACCTAAATGCTGGATACCATAAAACTCTTAGAGGAAAATGTAGACAGAACATTCTCTGACATAAATCACAGCAAGATTTTTTTTGATCTACTGCCTAGAGTGATGGAAAAAAAGACAAAAATAAACAAATGGAACCTAATTAAATTTAAAAGCTTTGCACAGCAAAGGAAACCATAAAACAGAAAGACAACCATCACATGGGAGAAAATATTTGCCAATGAAGCAACAGCAGGGATTAATCTCCAAAATATACAAACACCTCATGCAGATCAATATAGAAAGAAAATTAACAATCCAATCAAAAAAGTGTGGAAGACTTAAATAGACATTTCTTCAAAGAAGACATATAGATGGCCAACAGATACATAGAAAGATGCTCAACATTATTATTAGAGAAATGCAAATCAAAACTACAATGAGATATCACCTCACACCAGTCAGCATGGCCATCATCAAAAATTCTACAAACAATATATGCTAAAAAGGGAACCCTCCTACACTGTTGATGGGAGTGTAAAGTGGTACAGCCACTATGGAGAATTGTATGGAGGTTTCTTTTTTTTTTTTGGAGGTTTCTTTAAAGAGTAAAAATAGAGCTATCATGTGACCCAGCAATCCCATTGCTAGGCATATATCTGGAGAAAACCATATTTCTAAAGGATGCATGTACTCCAGTGTTCATTGCAGCACAGCAGGCAATGCAAATGTCCATTGACAGAGAAACGGATAAAGAATAGCTTCTTTATTCTTTCTACTGTACATATACACAGTAGAATACTTGTGTGTTTACTTGGCCATAAAAAGGAATGAAATAATGCCATTTGCAGAGATGTGGATGGACCTAAAGATTATCATAACAGGTGAAGTATGTCAGAAAAAGATGTTGTATAATATTGCAGCTTTCCTGGTGGTTCAGATGGTAAAGAATCTGCCTGCAGTGCAGGAGACCTGGGTTTGATCCCTGCATTGGGAAGATCTCCTGGAGAAGGAAATGGCAACCCACTCCAGTATTCTTGTCTGGAGAATTCCATGGACAGAGGAGCAGCAACTAACACTTTATATGTGGATTTAGAAAAATGGTAGAGATGAACCTATTTGCAAAACAGAAATAAAGACATTGACATAGAGAACAAATATATGGCCACCAAGGGGTGGGAGAATGAGAGAGAGGGAAGAACTGGGTGATTGGGACTGACATATGTACATTGCTAGGTATAAAATCTGGAGTAGGAAATGGCAGCCCACTCTAGTATTCTTGCTGGGATAATCCCATGGACAGGAGCCTGGCAAGCTACATATAGTCCATGGGGTTGCCAGGGTTGGACACAACTTAGCCACTAAACCACCACTATGTATAAAATAGATAATGAGCACAAGGAATTCTCAGTGTTCTGTGGTGAGTTAAATGGGAAGGAAATCTATAAAAATGTGGATATATGTATATGTATGGCTGATTAACTTTGCTGTACAGCAAGAAAATAATACAACATTCTAAAGCAGCTATTTGTTGTTGTTTAGTCGATAAGCTGTGTCAAACTGTTTGTGACGCCATGGACTGC
This sequence comes from Odocoileus virginianus, assembly GCF_023699985.2. Taxonomy (NCBI): domain Eukaryota; kingdom Metazoa; phylum Chordata; class Mammalia; order Artiodactyla; family Cervidae; genus Odocoileus; species Odocoileus virginianus. The sequence goes on from NC_069677.1 coordinate 10,206,073, forward strand.
AGCGCCTCAGGCCTCCCTGTCCCTCGCTATCTCCTAGAGTTTGCCAGGTTCATATCCTTCAAATCGGTAATGCTGCCCAATCATCTTATTGTCTGCCACCCTGTTCTCCTTTTACCTTCAATCTTTCCCAGCATCAGGGTCTTTTCCAGTGAGTTGGCTGTTCGCATCAGGTGACCAAAGTACTGGAGCTTCAGCTTCAGCATCAGTCTTTCCAATGATTATTCAGGGTTAATTTCCTTTAGGATTGATTGGTTTGATCTCCTTGCTGTCCAAGGGCCTCTCAAGAGTCTTCTCCAGCACCTCAATTTGAAAAGCAACTGTACTCCAATAAAAATTAATAAAAAATAAAACTGTGTATATTTTGCTACCTATGACATATAGAAATATAATGTATTTTCTGTTTCTATAGTGCAAAGTAGGTAGATGGTGGCAAAGTTCCATTGGGTTAAAGAAATGACCCCAGATGGTAATTTGATACCCCAGGTAGTAATTTGATTCCACAGGAATAAATGAAGAAAGCCAGAAATGATAAGAATTCATATAACAAAAACCTGCAAAAATATAATTGCAGTCCTTTTTCCTCTTAATGTCTTTAAAAGACATACACATACACACAGATCAATGCCACTAAAACAGGAGAAAGGGAATAAAGCCATATAGGAGTAGTGTTTTCTATAGCTCATTTGAATTAGGTTAGTATAAATCTGAAGCTGTTTCTGATAAGTTAAGATGTATATGGTAAATTCTAGAGCAGACACTAAGCAAATAAAGAGTGAAAAATCATTGAAGAAAAACTGCAGTATTCACTTAATGTTGAGTATAGCAGTAAGTAAGAAATAGAGCACAAAGTATGAGGGATATCAAAATGAGTAAAAATGGCAGGTGTAAATCTTCTGTCTCAATAATCACATCATTTGTGAATGGATTTTTTAAAATGTGAATGGATGAGACATTCCAGTCAAAAGTTAGAGATTTTAAAAGTGGATTAAAAAACCAAAATTCAAAGATACATATAGATTGAAAGTAAAAGAAAGAAAAAAGATATATATTGCAAACGACAACCAAAAGAGAGCTGGAGTGGCTATTTTGATATCAGACAAATGGAGTTTAAACAGAAACCAATACTAGAAACAAAGGACATTTTATAACAATAAGAGGAATCAATATACTAGGGTATAACAGTTTTAAATACATATGCTTTTCTCAACAGAGAAAATCCTAAAGAATTCACCAAAAAACTGTTAAACTAATGCATCAAGCAAGGTTGTAGGGTACAAGACCAAAATAGAAAAGTCATTTATTTGTGTTCTAAATAATAACAGTGGATAATCTGAAACGGAAATTAAGAAGATCCTAACAACTACTGGCCAAAACAAGACAGACATGGATATATTCTACTGTTTGCAATTAGAAAGAAAGAAAATCCCATATGCTGAGAAGTACCAAACATAGGAAGAAGTTAAAGAAGACCTAAATTAGCGGAAAGTAAAGTAGTCCTTTGTTCACGGATTTGAAGACAGTATTGTTTTCATAGCCATACTCTTAAATTGATACACAGCTTCAGTGAAGTTTCTGAAAATTCCAGCTTTTGTGTGTGTGTGTGCAGAAATTCGCAAACTGATCCTAAAATTCGTATGGAAATGTAGGGAACTAAGAATAGTCAAAATAATCTTGAAAAAGAATAAAGTTGGGGGACTCACACTTCTAGCTTACTACCAGGCTAGATAGTCAGGACTGTAGTTCTGGTGTAAAGATAGACATCCAGATCAACAGACTAGAATTGAGAGTACAGAAAGAAATCCTTGTAGTCAATTCATTTTTAAGAAAAATGCCAAGACAATGGTGAAAGAATAGTCTTTTCAACAAATAATTCTGGGGCAAGTGGGTACCAACTTGAAAAAGAATGAAATTAGACCTCTACCTTACAAAATGTGTTGAAACTGACTTAGAATGAATCAAAGATCTAAATTTAACAGCTAAAACTGTGAGATTCTTAGGAGAAAACTTATATTTCTACAAAGAAAATGTGCAGCTGGCTAATTAGCACATGAAAAAATGCTGAACATCATTTAGTCACTCAGTCATGTCTAACTCTTTGTGACCTCATGGACTGCAGCACTCCAGGTTTCCCTGTCCATCACCAACTCCCGGAGCTTGCTGAAACTCTATTGAGTAGGTGATGCCATCCATCCATCTCCTCTGTCATCCCTTTTTCCTCCTTCTTTCAGTCTTTCCCAGCATCAGGATCTTTTCCAGTGAGTCAGTTCTTCGTATCAGGTGGTCAAGGTGTTGGGACTTCAGCATCAGTCCTTCCAATGAATATTCAGGACTGATTTCCTTTAAGATTGACTGGTTTGATCTTGTAGTCCAAGGGATTCTCAAGAGTCGTCTTCAACACCACAGTTCAAAAGCATCAATTCTTCAGCGCTCAGCTTTCTTTATGGTCCAACTCTCACATCCATACATGACTACTGGAAAAACCATAGCTTTGACTAGATGGACCTTTGTCGACAAAGTAATGTCTCTGCTTTTTATTTTTTTTTCCATTTATTTTTATTGGTTGGAGGCTAATCACTTTACAACATTGCAGTGGTTTTTGTCATACATTGAAATGAATTAGCCATGGATTTACATGTATTCCCCATCCCAGTCCCCCCTCCCCCCTCCCTCTCCACCCGATCCCTCTGGGTCTTCCCAGTGCACCAGACCCGAGCACTTGTCTCATGCATCCAACCTGGGCTGGTGATCTGTTTCACCCTAGATAATATACATGTTTCGATGCTGTTCTCTTGAAACATCCTATCCTCGCCTTCTCCCACAGAGTCCACAAGTCTGTTCTATACATCTGAGTCTCTTTTTCTGTTTTGCATATAGGGTTATCATTACCATCTTTCTAAATTCCATATATATGTGTTAGTATACTGTAATGGTCTTTATCTTTCTGGCTTACTTCACTCTGTATAATGGGCTCCAGTTTCATCCATCTCATTAGAACTGATTCAAATGAGTTCTTTTTAATGGCTGAGTAATATTCCATGGTGTATATGTACCACAGCTTCCTCATCCATTCATCTGCTGATGGGCATCTAGGTTGTTTCCATGTCCTGGCTATTATAAACAGTGCTGCGTTGAACATTGGGGTGCACGTGTCTCTTTCAGATCTGGTTTCCTCGGTGTGTATTGTCTCTGCTTTTTAATATGCTGTCTAGGTTGGTCATAGCTTTTCTTCCAAGGAGCAAGAATCTTTTAATTTCATGGCTGCAGTCACCATCTGCAGTGATTTTGGAGCCCCCAAAAATAAATTGTTTTTTCAAGAAAATTCCATTGTTTCCTCATCTATTTGCCATGAATTGATGGGGCCAGATGCCATGAGCTTAGTTTTTTGAATGTTGAGTTTCAAGCCAGCTTTTTAACTCTCCTCTTTCACCATTATATTGTTAGTCATTAGTAAAAATCAAAGCAAGGTGTTAAGATACCACTTCATACCCACTAGGATGACTATAACAAGACAGACAATAACAAGTGTTGGCAAGGATGTGAAGAATTTGGAACATTCTTATGTTGTTAATAGGATTGTAAAATGGTGCAGCTGCTTTGGAAAATAGTTTGAAAGTTCTCGGAAGAGTAAACAGAGTTATCATATGACCCAGCAATTCTAGTTCTTGGTACATACCCCAGAAATTGAAAATGTATGTCTAAACAAAAATGTGTACATGAATATGCATACCAGTTAAAAAGTAGAAATAACCCAAATGTCCATCAACTCATGAATGAATAAAGTATGGCATATTCACACAATAGAATATTACTAAGTAATAAAAAAAGAATGAAGTATTGATATTACATGGTATCATATGAACTTTAAAACATGCTATGTGAAAGAAGCCAGGTACAAAAGGTCACATATTTATAATTCATTTATTCAGTATGTCCAGAGTAGGCAGATCTACAGAGATAGAAAGTATATTTGCAGTTGATAGGAGCTGGAGGGAAATAGGCATAATTACTAATTGTTATGAGGTTTCTTTTTAAGGTGGTAAAAGTGTTGTGGAATTAGTTGATAATGATGGTACAACTCTGAATGTATTAAAATTTCTGAATTGTACACTTTAAAAGGGTGAATTTTATTATATTTGGATTATATTTCAATTATTAAAATCAGTAATAAATGAAGGGGTTATTACTTTAAAGACTTCCAGTAATGATGGAATAGGGTCATGTCTGACTCTTTGTGACCCCATGAACCATAGGCTGCCAGGCTCCTCTGTCCATGGAATTTTCCAGGCAAGAATACTGGAGTGGGTTGCCATTTCCTTCTCCAGGGGATCTTCCTGACCCAGGGATTGAACCTGGGTCTCCTGCATTGCAGGTTGATTCTTTACTATCTGAGCCCCCAGGGAAGATATTCAGACCAGTAGTCCCATGAAATACATGTAGACAAGCTAAATGGAATGTATATATTATATAGAATAATAGGTCTAATATAGAATTTAAAATATAATGTTCCTGAAGTCTTTGGAGACCTAACAATATTACTAAGAATTACTAGGTTACAGGGGGAAATGGAGGCTCAGGAAAATGAGCCCAGTGTTTGGAACTACTTTTTTGGTGGGGAGGCTTTTTCCAATTCTGGAGGGAACTACTGATAACCTCTCAAGACCTGGGAGGCAGGGATTAGAGGACAGAACCCACCAAGGTGGTGAAACTCATGAGCAACTCTTCAGCTTTGGGTTAGAATTTTGCATGTCTGTACTGTAAGAAAAGGATAGACAGGAATGAGTATGAAGTAGATAGGCTTTATGTATGAAGTAGATAGGCTTTATCAGGACTGAAGCTTAGTTTTGAACTATATTGGTCTCTAAAACTGAATTGAGCTGATTACACTGTGCTTTGCTTCAAAGATCCTGGCAGAAACAAACAAATTTCCTAGAAGAAATAGCCTCACAAGCTTTAGATGTCTATAATACTATTTTGAAAATAGATTGGCAAGCAATCAAAAATAACCAGATTCCTTGAGGAGACTAGACTATGTGAATGCAAACCATTAGACACACACACACACACACACACTCTCTCTCTCTCTCTGTCCCTCTCACAGAAACTGTGGAGGCCAGAAGGCAACTTAATAATAAAAGGATAACTGCAAATGTAGAATGCTGTGGTTAACAAGGATATCCTGAAAGAATAAAGGAGCAGGAATGGATATTCTTGCTTTGTTCCTGAATTTGATCTTACCAGGAAAAGCTCAGTCCAAACAGTTAAATACTTATAATATGGTATTAACTTAGGGTTTATATTTGATACCTTTTTACCAGGTTGAGAAAATTCCCTTATATTCCCAGTTTGATGAGTGGTTTTTATCAGAAACTAAATGCTTTGTCTGCATTTTTTGTCTGCATTTATTGAGATGATTGTAGCTTTTCAAATGTTAAATCAATCTGATGGTTCTATGATAAACCCCACTGTGTCATCCTGTATTATCCTGTTTATATAGTCAGATCGAATTTGCTAAAATTTTCTTAAGATATTGTACGTGTATTCATCAGGGAATTGGTTTGTAGTTTTCCTCTTTTGTGATTTTTTGTGTGTGTGTTGGGGGCTGTCTGGTTTTGCTAACACGAAAAAACTGGCCTCATAGAATAAATGGAAAGGTATTCTCTCTTTTTCAAAGTCTGAGAAATGTTTCTGTAGAAGTTTTATTTCTTTAAGCGTTTGGTGGGTGGAGCCTTTCGAGCTTCTGGTTTTCTTTGTGGTAAGATTTTTATCCAGATTGGTTTCTTTAGTGACTGTGGTTATTTATCTTCCTGAGTGAGTTTTAGTAGTTTATTTAAGAATTCTGTCCATTTTACCTAACTTATTGAATTTTGGGACATAAAGTTTGACATCAGTCTTCTTAGAGTTTATAATTTTTCTTTGTTTTTTTTTTAAAATATATTTTGTATTGGGGTATAGCCGATTAACAATGTTGTGACTGTTTCATGGTGAACAGCAAAAGGACTCAGCCATACATATACATGTATCCATTCTCCCCCATAGAGTTTATAATTTTTATCGATTTTCTTAAAAAACTAGCTTTTGCTTACTTTGATTTTTTATTGTTTTGTTTTCTGTTTCATGATTTATGTTTTGATGTTTATTACTTCCTTTTTCTTTCTTAGAGTTTAGTTGAGTTTTCTTTTTGTAGGTTATTAAGGTAGAAGTTGAGGTAGTTGACTTCAGAACTTTCTTTTTTAATACAGACATTTAGTACTGTGTATTTCCCACTAAATACTGCTTTAGCTACATTTCGTAAATTTAAATTATAATCTATTGCATTTTCGCTTTCATTCTGTTCAGAATGCTTTTTAATTTCCCTTTTGATTTCTTTCATGATCCATGGATTTGTTAGAAGGGAAGACCCAGAGGGATCGGGTGGAGAGGGAGGTGGGAAGGGGGACTGGGATGGGGAATACATGTAAATCCATGGCTAATTCATTTCAATATATGACAAAAACTACTGTAATGATGTAAAGTAATTAGCCTCCAACTAATAAAAATAAATGGAAAAAAAAAAGAAATATGTTACATGTTTCAAATATATAGAGATTTTTCAGATGCCTTTATGTTTCTGATTTCAAATTTAATTTCACTGTAGCCAGATAGCAAATTTTGTATAATTTTAATCCTTTTACATTTATTGAGCTTGTTTTGTTTTCTCCTAGTATATCTTAGTCATTTTTCTGTGTTCATTTGAAAAGAATATGTATTCTACTGTTACTGGTTAGATGATCATATATCAATATTGGTGATCAATATCATTTAGATCAAGCTAGTTGATGGTGTTCAAGTCTTTTATACCTTTCTGATTTTCTGTCTATTTCTGTTAATTATTGAGAAAGGGGTATTGAAATCTCTCACTGTATTTGCAAATTTATGTTTTTTTCCTTTTAGGTCTGTTGTTTTTATTTTGGATATTTTAAATCTTGTTAAATATTTAGGATTGTCCTCTTGGTATATGTACTCCTTTGTCCTTTGAAATTACTTTCTTTTTTTTTTTTTTTGGTTTTTTTTTTTTTGAAATTACTTTCTTTATATCCAGTAATATTTTTAGGTCTGCAGGCTACTTTATTAATATAGCAATGATAATCTTTTTTTAAACTAGTATATATTTTACCATCTTTTTTCTTTTAACATTTGTTTTTAACATATTTTTAAATAGGTAAATCTTTTTAAAAATATTTAAATAAATTAGTTAATTTAAATACATTTATATATTTTAATATATATTTACTTATATATTTTTAAATTAAATATAGTTGATTTGCAATGTTGTGTTAATTTCTATTTTATAGCAAAGTGATTGAGTTATATGTATCTATCTATATTATACATTCTCTTTCATTTTCTTTTCCATTATGGTTTATCACAGGATATTGACTATAGTTCCATTTGCTATACAGTAGGATCTTGTTTTCCGTTCTATATACAATAGTTTGCACCTGCTAATCCCAAACTCTCAGGCCATCCCTCCCTTCCCTGCTTGCACCTTGGCCACTGTAAGTCTGTTCTCTGTGTCTGTGGGTTTGTTTCTGTTTTATAGACTTGTTGGTGTCATATTTTAGACTCCACATATAAATGATATCATATGGTATTTGTCTTTCTCTTTCTGACTTACTTAGTATGATAATCTCAAAGTCCATGCTGTTGTGTGCCATTGTATATATGTACCACATCTTTATCCATTCATTTGTCAATGGACATTTAGGTTGCTTCCATGTCTAGTAAATAGTACTGCAGTGAACATTTTTGAATTATAGTTTTGTCTGAATATATGCCCCAAAGTGGGATTGCTGGATCATATGCCAACTCTATTTTTAGTTTTCTGAAGAGCTTCTATACTCTTCTCCATAGTGACTGTACCAACTTACATTCCCACCAGGGTGTAGGAGGGTCCCCTTTTCTTCATACCCTTTGCAGCATTTGATATAGACTTTTTAATGATGGCTGTTCTGACCAGTGTGAGGTGGTACCTCATTATAGTTTTGATTTGCATTTCTCTAATAATTAGTGATGTTGAGCATTTTTCACATGCCTGTTGGCCATCTGTATGTCTTCTTTGGAGACGGTCTTCTGATCATTTTTTTTTTCCCTGATCATTTTTTGATTGGGCTTTTTCCTTGTTCTTGTTATTGAGTTGTGTGAACTATTTGTGTATTTTGGAGTTTTAGCCTTTGTTGGAAAACATTTTCTCCCTCCATAGGCCGTCTGTTTGTTTTGTTTATTGTTTCCTTTGTTGTACAAAAGCTTGTAAGTTTGATTAGCTTCCATTTGTTTTTTTTTTTTTTGCTTTTATTTATATTGCCTTGGGAGACTATTATATTTTTATATTTAAAGAGTTGTTTTTTTTAGGTATCATGTAGTTAGGTCTTTTGGGAAAAAAATCCAATTTGACAATATCTGCCTTTTTACTTATGTATTCAGATCATTTATGTTTAGTGTGGTTATTGATATGTTTGGGTTTAAACCCATCATCTTGGCTATTTGTTTTTGTTCTTTTGGGTTTTGATCACTTGTCTCTTTTTCTGCCTCTTTTTGTATTGATTACTTTTGATCTATTTTCTGTTCTTTGTTGCCTTATTATACCTCCTTGTTTCTTCTGTCAGTTTTTGTGGTTCTTTTGGGTTTTGTAGTCTTTCTTTCCAATGGATAAGCTGACAAGGTAACTTCTGATTGAGATAAGACAGTAATTGAAAATACAATTTCTCATGCCTTACCTGCCCTATTTGACAAAATGAAAAAAAAGAGAGATTATTAATATATATCTGATACTTTATGGTAGGGACACTAGGTTCTGCGGTGGCTAATAAGCAAGCCTAAAACTAGTTCTGAAAAATGAAAACAATTTTTGCCTAAGGGCTGTGTCATTGCTTTAGAATACCTGGAGCTTCTTTTATGATTTTTCTTTCCAGGTTTATTGCAGGCTCAAAACATCATCCCTCTTATCCACAGATTTTACATAATTAGTTATTTAATTTTTGGCTGCACTGGATCTTCATTGCTGCACACAAGCTTTCTCTAGTTGTGGAGATTGGGGGCTACTCTCTAGTGGTGTATGGGCTTCTCATTGCTGTGGCTTCTTGAAATTGTTGCAGAGCACAGGCTCTAGGCACACACTCTTCAGTATCTGCAGCACATGGGCTCAGCAGTTATGGCCTGGGGGCTCTAGGGCCTGTGGGCTTTAGTAGTTGTGACACAGGGGCTCTTGTTAGTTGTGGCTTAAGAGCCCAAAAGCTTGTAGGCTTCCATAGTTGTGGCCCGTGGACGTAGTTACTCCACAGCATATGAAATCTTCCTGGACCAGAGATCAAGCCCGTGTTCCCTGTATTGGCAGGAGGATTCTTTTCCTCTGTGCCACCAGGGAAGTCCCACAGATGTTTTTTAGCAACATTGGATCCCTGGGTCATAAGTGCTGAGTAACAAAATGTCCTGTATTGAAGTCTGGATCCTTCTGTTGCTTTGGACCCTCCTCAACCACTGTCATTTAGTAAACATGTTGTAGCATTGTACACAAATCTAGAAAAGCATATTAAGCAACATATGTTTTCTTAGTGGTATGGGTGGAAAGGTGCAACTTGATCTTTACTTTCAGTGTTCTCTATAACCACCCAAAACTTGACTGAGGTGGTAGACTTTTATAATCTTGTGATTATTTTTTACCCTCTGGCATATATGTCATCTCAAGGTATCTAATCCAAAGCATATACTGTCTGTTCTTCAGGTCCTGTTAGCATGAGGTCCTCAATGAAGTAGATTAATATAATGTTCTATGAGGTGTTAAAATGTTAAGTGCTTGTAAACCAAGATGTAGCAAACTTTTTCTGTAAAAGGCCAGGTAGTCAATATTTTAGATTTTACAGGCCATGTGGTCTCTCTCATAACTACTCAACTCTGCTGTTATAGTATGAAAACAGCCATATGCAGTAAAAGAATAGCTGAAACTGTCTTGCAGTAAAACTTTATTTACAAAAATAGGTGCTAGGCTGGATTTGGTCTGTGGGTCATGGTTTGCTAACCCCTGCTATAGACAAATCAGTGGCACACAGTTGGTAAAACCTAGTGGCAATATGATAAATTTACTGATATCTGTATTAAGTAAAAGCAAAATGCTTCTGATCTTCTGTTTTAGTACAGAGAAAGTGAAGTGAAAGTGAAGTCGCTCAGTCGTGTCCGACTCTTAGCGACCCCGTGGACTGCAGCCTACCAGGCTTCTCCTTCCATGGGGTTTTCCAGGCAAGAGTACTGGAGTGGGGTGCCATTGCCTTCAGTATAGAGAAAAGAAGTGTGCAAAAGTTAGTACCTCTGTGCCAGGGAATTAATTGGTTTGTTCCACATGGAGACCGCATCTGGAAAAGCATGTGCAATTGGAACCTACAGTAATCTGTTGTCATCCTCTACGGTGCACCTATTTTGGAGACAAATTAGAAAGTTAAAATGGAGTATGATAGGAATCATCACCCATGCATCTTTTTAAGCAAGCCTTGGGTGGTCACACCAATTTCTGCAGTTAACCTTGGGATTAATTTTTTGATGATATTTGGGTTGAGGGAGCTACAGGATTTCCATTGGTCTTTCCTTCTCCAGTAGTTTTAATTCCATAGGTCTGGCACTTGCTAATAATATATGTTCATTAAAATATACACTCAGGATTCAGGAGAATTACCTTAATTTGGGGTAGGGGTTCAACTTGACCTACTAGGAGGAAGACTTTATTAGAAACTCCTTGTATTACTTGACTTCCATAAGTCTCCACTCTGATGTTTAGATTGCAATGGTATCTTGGATCACCAAATAGGAGATACTTGGAAAATGGGGAGAATCTAGAATTTGTTATTGTTTTAAGAAAGGGAGAGAAAAACCATAAGAAAGAAAAATTTAAAGTAATTGGCAATTGGAGATTATCATAATATTAACTTTAAATTTGTTTTAAATTCAGATTAGGCCTGCATAATATTTTCTGTATAGTCTCCCAGTTTAAATATACTTTCTTGTTTCGCAGTTTTCTTTCCTAAATGAATTTATTTTAGAATCTGATTAATAGTTATTTGATAAGCATTATTTTACAGGCCTTTTTCTCTCTTACTTTTGGTATCTTTTTTCTACAGATGTTCTGCTGGGGTCAATATGTTAAATACTATGTCCCACTTTTACTTGTTTTCTTTTTTAAACATTTTATTATAGAAAAATTTAAATATATATCAAGTAAATAGAATATTATAATTAACACTTGTATCCATCATACAACTGTTATAGCTATATCAACATTTTGACATTCTTGTTTAATCTATACCTCCCCTCACTCCCCACTTATCCACTTGATAATTTCTATAGTTCTTTCTCTTTTTCTTTTTAAATCAAGTTTTTATACAATTTATAAAAGCTGTTTTTCATTTACAGTTAATATAAAATATTGTCTATATTTCCCATGTTGTATAATACATTGTTGAGCCTGTATTATACCCACTAGTTTGCCATAGTTTTCTTTTTTAAGGGAAATTTTCACATACTGAAATGCACATATATTTGCTGTATGGTTCAACAAATGGATACAGATGTATAAACCACACTCTGTTTCAAAATATAGATTTTACTCTTATTCACGTATGGCACGGCATGGCCAACAGATTAGGAAGTTAAGAGTCTTTGCTGTGATTTCCCCAGGAAGGAACTGGAGAGGCAGAGAAAGTACATTTAAGATTGGCTAGTTTGAATACTTGTAGTGATACCTGCCCCTGGTGTGCTTCAGGCAGGGGAATAGTGGCCTTGAGTATGAGAACCCTGTAGTTAGGAGTGTGGGCTCCAGATGTGGGGTTTGCTTATGAAAGACATGCTTGTGGGTGAGTTGTTTGCCATCTCTAGGATTTAAATAGTCCTAGGAGAGGCAGTCCTCTGATGTCTGCAAGGCCCCAAGATGTCAAAGCATCAACAATACAGAGTAAAAACCATAATAGTACACACCCCTATCACAGTGTGGACCATTTATTTCCATCTCCCTGGAAAGTTTGTGTCCTTTCCTAGTCAATCTCTGTCCCACTCCAGACAACCACTACTGAGATTTTTTTCACTTTAAATTAGTTTTATTTGTTCTAGAGCTTTATATAAATAAGACTATGTAGTATAGTTCTTGTGTTCAGCCTCTTTTGTTCAATGTCATATGTGTATGTTACATCTCTGTAGTTTGTTCCTCTTTATTGCTGGGTAGTAGTCACTGTGTGGGCATGCCACGATTTGTTTATCCAGGGTGGGCAGACATTGGACATTGGCTTGTTTCCAGGTTTTGGTTATTGTAGATAAACCTGTTATAAACATTCATCTTTTGTTGCTGTGTGTTTTCTTTTCTTTCTTTTTTTTTTCCATTTATTTTTATTAGTTGGAGGCTAATTACTTTACAATATTGTAGTGGTTTTTGCCATACATTGATTTCATGTCTCTCAAGTAAGTATTGGAGTCAAGTTGGTAGGTCACAGTTTAGGTGTGTGTTTAACTCTTTATGAAACTGCCAGTTTTTTGAAGTAGTTGTGCCATTTTACATTCCCACAAGCAATGTATGAGAGTTTTGATTGCCCTCTATCCTTACCAACATTTAATGTTGTTATTCTTTTAAACTTTATATCCTTCAAAACAAATTTATGAAACCCTAAATTTAATACACGTTTCTCAGTTCCTTTAATACCTCTGTTTTTAGCATAAATACTTGGTGGTTAATCAGCGTTTTGTCAATCTATGTAATTTTCTAGACAATTTATTAGTTGCCTACAAATGTGGCTGTATTTAGCTGTTGTCCCACAATGCAAGTGGATTTCCCAATCTCTTTCTCTTACACACACACACACACACACACACACACACACCCCCTCATAATCTAACAAATATTTATTGCTTTTTTCGCTCCAAAGTATTATGTTTAAATATTTTAGGGCATTTTATAAAGACAATAAGCACATGTCTGGTTTCAAGATGGTAAAAGCAAGTAAAAGTCAATAAGTAAAATACAAGGTAGAATGTGATACATGCTCTAAAATAAAAAGGAAGTAACACTTTCAGACCTCGGAACCTGAAGGACATGCAGGTTTTTGACAAGTGGTAATGATAAAGAAAGGGTCTTGTAGTGAAAAAAATAGTCTGTTTTTGTATCTTACAGTTAGTCTCAGTCTTAATTTAGTAATAAGTTTGCTCATTTAGATAGAACTGACCTGAAATTTCTCTGCGTTTTAAAACCTGTGTCTCCAGGTGTTTTGGACATCATTGAATGACTGCACCTTTTTGAACTTTGTCTTTGACTCAGCATAGACATGGTATTATGATGAGGTTTGAGGTTAGAATGGTACCATCTTTTTGAATACTCACTATGACTCTTCTGGTACTCTGTTTCACCAGTTATTTTTCCTTTCTCTTGATTCTTCTATTTCTTCTTCACTGAATTTGTTGTTCCACCTGTAAATGTGTTAAAGTCTCCTTCCTCCACCCCATTACTGGGGAAAAATAATTATTTTTCAATCCTATTGTATCTGGCAGGCTGTCGTCCTGTTTTCCTCTCCTGTAACTGCAGAAGTGTTCACTTACTGCTTCTGTCTTTTACCTTTACTAGTTATTTAACTTCTTGCAGTCTGAATCTTGCCTTCAGTCACTCTTCTTAAACCATTGAATACTTTCTGAAGTATCTTAGTCGGTAAATCTAATCTTTTTTCTTTTTCAGTTCAGATTGTCTTTGGCCTGTTTACAGGCATTGTAAGCCACATCTTCTTGATGGTCTCCCCTTCCTGAGCTTCTGTTGCTCCCTCCTCTTCTGTCTGTTCTACATCTGTCTTCCTTGCCTCCTCTTCCTTTCTGTAAAGGTAGTGTTTACCAAGGATTTGCTGTTGGCTCACTTCCTTCAGTGTAATCTCATCCAAACCCTTCCCATCAGATGCAGACTTCATCTGTTTTTCCAGCTCACCGTTCTTGCATTCTTCAGTTGCTTATTAAACATATCTCACCATCACTTCAAGTTTGATATGTTTAAAATGTCTCCATTCTCAATCAAACCTGAGTTTCTTCCACTGGATCTGTTAATAGTACCCTTATCTTTCTAATACCTGCACTCCAAAGCTTGGCATTTTCCTTAATTTTTTTTCCTTTTTGTTTCCCACATCTAGTTAGTTGCTAAGTCTAATAATTTAAGACTCTCTAATCTCTCTCACCTCTTTCTTCTTCTCCATTTCTACTTCTCTATCCTAATTCAGGCCCTAAATTCAGTCAATATCTTATAATGACTCACTCATGAATTTCTTAATGCAGAGTTGTAGAAAAAGCATGGGATTTTCAGACCCAACTGCTGATTGTGAAGATGGAACTTACTAGCCATCTTAGAGCAAATTATTTAACCTCAATTTGTAGGTGAGAAAATTCAAACACAAAGAAGTTAGTCATTCCTACCTCATGAAGTACACTGTTTTGAAGGATAAATGGGACTGTGTATCCCTAGTGAGAAGGTACTAAGAAACTATTATTTATCTCTCTCTCTCCTTTTAATCTCTACAACCCATTTACAGGTTAATATTCTTTAAGAACAGCTTTAATCATCAATCTTGCTCTTCCATGTTTCCCTGTTGTTGAGTGTGTTCATAATTTTTAGCCTCATATTTCAGACTGTTAATTTGTTTCAGCCTCCCTTTCTGACCTAATTTCTTCTACTTTTACAAACATCTTTTTGAGCAAAACAAAGCCAGTAGCAGTGCCCAATAACAAAGTGGTGAAGAGCATGAATTCTAGAGTCAGGCTGAGTGTGTGCCCAGTCACTCAGTTGTGTCTGACTCTTTGCAGTCCCATGGACTGTAGCCTGCCAGTCTTCTCTATCCATGGAATTTTCCAGGCAAGAATATTGGAGTGGGTTGCCATTTCCTACTTCAGGGAATCTTCCCAACCCAAGGATCAAACCCAGGTCTCTTGCATCTTAACCACTGTGCCACCTGGGAAGACCCCCCTAAATTTAAATCCCAGTTCCTTTATTCAGTTTGGGCAAATTTCTCAATCTCCCGAAACCATAGTTTCCTGTCAGAAAAAGCTTCAACAACTGTAGTGTGTACTGCATTGAATTCTTGGAAGGATAGAATGAGATCGTATATATGAAGCACTTGGTGCCTGGTATGTTGAGAGCAGCCACTATTAGAAGGATTAGAATTAGTAGTGGCAGTGGTTTTTGTTGATGCTGTTATAATTTGGTTCTCCCATTTTCATCTCCAGGCTCCTAATGTTCTTTTCTATGCATGGAGTACAGTTCTTCCCATTTGTATGTGTCTAAGTTTTAACCATCTTTAAAGACCTGCCTTGGTTCTCTTACCACTCTGGTGTCACCATCTTTCCCCTAGTTATCTTTCCTCTTCAGAATTCCCTAACTCTTTTAATTTAGAATGCTTATTACTTCCATGAGCTATCTGTCCATTTCACTGTAGAAGACTAGAAGTGCCTTGCAGGCAGATTGGGTAATTCATTTTTTTAAATCCTGTAACGCACGGCATCTTACTCAGAATCACGCCCCAAAATGTATGCTGAATAAATATAAATATTCACTATAAGCAATAGCCCTTTTGTTCCAAGGGATTTGCTCTTATTTCTTTAGGAATTTTTTAAAACTTTCCATTAATTGTTGGCACATTAAAATTTTAATTTTGACGTGAAAATGCAATTACTGGGCTCAAGGAGACTAATCTAAAAAAAAATCATAGTAGAAGACAATAATAGCTAAAAAAATAAAAAGTGACCTGGTAGTGTTATTTTGAATTAAACAAAACTATTATTTTCTACATTACCTCTCATTTCTTCATTTCTTACTGTTCCAAACCTGCTTTATACCTAATAGTACCTATCATGGTGCCAAATTGAAGTGTGAAGTAAGCATTTGTGGATAATTCATCTAAAATCTGTTTTATAAAATAAAAAAATATGTAATATAATTCATTGAAATGTGATTAAATATCTCATTCAGTTCATTAAAATGAGAAAGTGTCCTTACAAAGTGTCAGCCTCACATTCTGTGCAGATGTAGTTTTTCTTAGTAAGTGTTCCCACAGGTCTTAGGAAGGGGATGGGGTGGGAGTAGGGGAATCTCCACTTGAGATTTTCTTTCTTGCAGTGATTTGGCGCCTTACCAGCCTGTCCTTCAGCATAATTTGTGCCTTGTGCTTGTTAAAGGAGGCTTTCATGCCTTTAAAAATGTTTCTAGTCATTTGAAATAAGTTTTAAATTGTATACTGTCATTATAAAGAGAGTGCTCCAAGGGCCTAAGAGGCAAATGCTAGAAACTTGGTAAATATTATTATTTATTTCTTAAATAGGTATTGATCAACACATTAAAATGGTAATATTTTTTCGTTCAAGAGTGGCCATTCCTTACTTGACCACAAAAGCCTTGGTTCTTAATTATAGTATAGATTACTATTTGGTTTTTTGGTAAGATAAACTTGTATACTTTAGAAGTGTTATTTCTGTAGTCTGTTTAGTTATCAGGTGGCTTTGTGCTTGAGGTCCTTGCTAAGGATTTCTTTTTTACTTGGAGGTCAGTTCCCCCTTACTACCCAGAGGGAGTGGGGAAGGATGGAGGGAGGGATGCAGAACAGGACTAATTGGTAGACCATTGGATAGATTCTTAAGTTGTGCGATTTTTTTCTCTAGTGATAGAAAATTTGGTACTAATACTTTACAAAGACATTTAGTTTTTGCTTTCATATTAATCTCAAGGAAATTAACTGGGAGAACAAGCAGTTAGCTTTGGCACAGAAGAAATTTAAGAAAATATATCCTATATTTGGATTTCTACTGAATTTGAGGAATAACTTTTTTTCGTGACATGTGGGTTTTTGTGTTTTTATGAATTATTTAGGGACACTTTTCTGCTGTAATGGCTGAATATAAGTTGCAGAGATTTAAGCCTTTATATTAATGTTCTACCTCATTAACTTCATTGTTAGGGCTTTTACACTTCAGTGATTTAAAATAAAATGATCTAAATATAGTTCTGTTGTCCTCTTTTTCCCTCTCTCTCCCTTTTGAGGTCTAGATGATTATGTATTTAATTTTGTGCTTTCATTTAGACTCTATAGTTAATTTTGTTAACTGCAGGATGATGAAGGGAAGCTATTGTATATCTAAATGTGTTACACTGTGAAGCCCCAATGGATAGGGCATGTGTTTGTAAAATAAACTGGTCACTTCATCAACTGTTGTTTTACCTTCAAGTGGTCTTCAGAGACCAGGAACCTCATAACTGTAAGAGTCCATTCTATTGTAGAGTTCAGATCAGTGGTTATAGATGAGCTTTCACATATATCCTGTGGTATTTATAGCCCTGGAAACCAAATAAGGAAGAGCTTTGCTTAAAAGCAAGCTATGTTTGTCCTTTAAAATGTTTTCTAAACATTTTCAGAAAAAATAGGAATTATGCAGTGAATTTTTGAGCAAAATCACCTTAGCAAATATTTGCAGCTAAAAAAATATACATATTTGCAGCTACTTGTAAATGGTAGACATATTTAGGCAATAAGATTTTTTCCTATATGGTTTACTGGCAAATGTGACAACTCCTTAGCACTATGTACCCCAAATGCAAATTAGGTATCTTTGTTAAAAATGTAGGAAAAAAGTTAACTTGAGTTCAAGGGAATGAAGCTGTTATATCAGACATTTTGCATTTTAAAAAATATTTAATTTGTAAGGTATCTTATTAAATAATTTTATGAAGATTCACCAATATTTGATCCATTTAAATTGAGCAGTGAATTTCGTTTTATGTAAGTATAGGTATTGATGTGAGGTATTGATGTTCATTTCTGATCATTTCTTTTATTTTTCAGCTCATCAGAGACTGGAACCAGCAACTCTTTCAGGGATTGTGGCATTTATCCTTAGTCTTTTATGTGCTGCTCTGAATTTAATTCGAGGCTTTCATGCCATAGAAAGTCTCCTGCAGGTACTGTGCTATTTTTGCAATTTCAGGTGACTGTGCCTTTGATACTACTTGTTACACAATTGATTTAGATTGATTTGGTTATTAATACAACTTACTGTGCTCAGATTTTGTATCCTTTATACTACTATAATTTCCTCTCCCCTTAAAAACACTACTTTCTAGTTGGCTTCTTCGACTTAACTAATACATATTTATTTATTATCTGCTTTGCAGGAGGCACTGTTTAGAGGTATTGTGGGGAAACCAAGATATGTGTGACAAGGGCCCTGCAGTCTCAGGCCCTGGAATTGAATTGGGAGGCAGAGAAGTCCACAAATAAATGTCAAGTACAGAGAGTTTGAAAGAGGAGTCGGGATACAAGAAGGAAGCTCTGGGGGCGGGGGGTGAGCAGGACCTGGAAGGACCTGAGTAGACAGAAGAAAGAGAAGAGCACTCAAAGGCAGGTTTTTGTCCTTCTTTTGGGTTTCATACCTAGTTATTTCCAGAGACTATAGCTATCAGAACATACTTTTTCTCTTACTCTTTTTGTAAACTTTTGAAACTTCCTGTCTTGAATTTACACATATCTCTCCTTTTCCTTTCCCTGTTTTTGCTCACTTTCTCTGAAGAGTTTTTGACATTTACACATTGTAAATTAGTTCTTTTTTCTTTGGCCAGTATTATGCTAAAAATATCATTTGTAAGAACCCAATCAAGACACTTTATATTCTGTTTTAAAATTGCTGTTAGTTTGCGGAATATGCAAGAGAGTAGCATCTTGAGTACCCTCTGAAAGTCCTCAGCCATAGGAAGCCGAGAGCAGAGGACATCACAGCTTTCAGGCAGCCGAGCTGTCCCTCCAGTGGGGTTGAGGGTGTTCTTATGGCTTCCCAGTTCCTCTCCTGAACATCCCGGGCCTGCAGGTAAAGCCCCTGTTCCCTTTCAGGCATAGGGCAGCTGGCTGCTCTCTCTGGGCATTCCTGCCCTGGTTGCTTAGCTGTTTAGCTTTATTCCAGTAGGGCATCAATTTCAAACCACTTAAACAACCTGCCAAAAAGAAACAAAGGCAATTTGGAGACTGCTGACTGGAAAAAGCTAATAAATAAGATCTTCTCTTGCCTTAAAAAAAAAAAAAAAAAAAACAACTTGATATAGTGGAAAGAACAGCAGCATAGAAGTGTGGGAGCTGAGTTTTGTTTGTGGAAGAGTGAGAGAGAGGGTTAACTCCAGCTGAGCTACTGATTAGTTCTGTGACCTTGAATTGCTCACCTTACTTTATGGTTCCTCAGTTTCATTTCTTAAAAAATGAAGGGGACTTCTCTGGTAGTCCAGTGGTTAAGACTCCATGCTTCCAGTGCATGCAAGGGAACATGGGTTCAATCCCTGGTAGGGGAATTAAGGTTTCCACATGGTGTGCAGCATAACCAAAAAAAAAAAGGAAAAAAAAAATGGCAGAATACATCCAAATAAATCCATCATGTTAAAAAAAAAAAGTGAATGGTGAATGGATAAGCAGATTTCAGCAAACCATACAATGGAATATTATTCAGTAATAGAAAGAAGTGAGCTATCAAGCTACAAAAAGACATGGCTAAACCTTAAGTTCATATTGCTTAATGAAAGAAGCCAGTTTGAAGAAAAACTATATACTAAATGATTTCAATTATATGACATTTTGAAAAAGGCAAAACTCTAAAGACAGTAAGTGAAAAGATTTGGAGGGATGGAGAAAGGGAGCATGAGGTTTTTAGGGCAGTGAAACTGTTTGTACTATAATAGTGGTTATGTCATTATAGTACATATATAGTGTTAGTTGCTCAGTCATGTCTGACTCATTTGCAACTCCAAGGACTGTAGTCTACCAGGCTGCTCTGTTCATGGAATTCTCCAGGCAAGAATACTGGAGTGGGTAGCCATTCTCTTCTCCAGGGAATCTTCCCAACCCCGGGATCGAACCTGGGTCTCCTACATTGCAAGCAGATTCTTTACTGTCTGAGCCACCAGGGAAGCCCTATGTCAATATATAGCTGTCGAAGCCAGTAGAATGTACAACAGGAAGAGTGGGCCCTGATGTAAACTGTGGACTTCAGTTAAAAATAGTATGTCACTATTGGTTCCTCAGTTGCAATGTTAGTGCATGATGTTAATGATAGGGGAAACTGAGTAGGGGAAAGAGTGGCTATATGGGAGCTCCCTGTACCATCTGCTTAAATTATCTGTAAACGTGAAACCGCTTTGAAGATGGCAGTCTGTTCACATGTACACATACCTCCCCATCACCCCCAGATTAAAGCAAAGCCTGGAGGCACATTCTCTGGACTTTGATATTTCATTAGGTGTGGCTCTACTTAGTTAAAGTACAGCTTGTTACACTTGGCCAGCTCTTAAGAAATGGTGGATGGGGCTTTCTTTTCTAACAGAGTGGCAGAGCGTTCCCCCTCACACAGGCCAGGTAGGGACACCAGAGCCCTAGCCAGAATGGAGCCAGGGTTCAGGAGTCTGATTTGTGTTTAATAGATGTACAAATTTTTGCTGTCTGAGAACTATGGCCATTTTGAGAAAGCCACTGAGAGACAGAGCAGGTTCTCTGCCATTGCACCCACCAGTCTTTCTCAGCTTGGCCCCCAGCTCCCCTCATCAAGATGTCCTGGGAAATAACTATAGTTTGCATTAATTTGCACAAGGAAAGTCTGGAAAGATAAGAAACTAATAAATGTAGTAGGAACTGGATAGATAGGAAGCAAAGTAGGATTGGGAATCTTCATAATGGATATCTTCTTGATTTTTACTTTTTGAACTGTATAAATATTTGACATTCAGATTTTAAATGCTAAAAATTACTATTTATTAGCACCTATTATGTAAGCAGGAAAACACTTTTATTAATCCAAATTAATAGGTAGATTTTCAAGAAACAGAAATTTCAGGCAGAGTAAAGGTATATATTTTCATGGAGGGTAAGAGGAAGCTGAGCATTTTCCCTACATTTTTGAAGCTTCTTATTGCCTCTTAAAGTCTACAGTTTCCCTAGGAGCTTCAGGGGTTTTTTGTCTTAAACAGTTCCTTAAAATTGTGGTGGTGGGGTATGAAAGCAGCATGGGGTGAATTATGAATGGGGAAAAAGCTATAGTGGTATTTTATAGTTTGGATGCTTATATCTTTTTTTTTTCCATTTATTTTTATTAGTTGGAGGCTAATTACTTTACATCATTACAGTAGTTTTTGTCATACATTGAAATGAATTAGCCATGGATTTACATGTATTCCCCATCCCGGTCCCCCCTCCCACCTCCCTCTCCACCCGATCCCTCTGGGTCTTCCCAGTGCACCAGGCCCGAGCACTTGTCTCATGCACCCAACCTGGGCTGGTTATCTGTTTCACCCTAGATAATATACATGTTTCAATGCTGTTCTCTTGAAACATCCCACCTTCGCCTTCTCCCAGAGTCCACAAGTCTGTTCTATACACCTGAGTCTCTTTTTCTGTTTTGTATATAGGGTTATCGTTACCATCTTTCTAAATTCCATATATATGTGTTAGTATACTGTAATGGTCTTTATCTTTCTGGCTTACTTCACTCTGTATAATGGGCTCTAGTTTCATCCATCTCATTAGAACTGATTCAAATGAATTCTTTTTAATGGCTGAGTAATATTCCATGGTGTATATGTATCACAGCTTCCTCATCCATTTGTCTGCTGATGGGCATCTGGGTTGCTTCCATGTCCTGGCTATTATAAACAGTGCTGCGATGAACATTGGGGTGCACGTGTCTCTTTCAGATCTGGTTTCCTTGGTGTGTATGCCCAGAAGTGGGATTGCTGGGTCATATGGCAGTTCTATTTCCAGCTTTTTAAGAAATCTCCACACTGTTTTCCATAGTGGCTGTACTAATTTGCATTCCCACCAACAGTGTAAGAGGGTTCCCTTTTCTCCACATCCTCTCCAGCATTTATTGCTTGTAGACTTTTGGATAGCAGCCATCCTGACTGGAGTATAATGGTACCTCATTGTGGTTTTGATTTGCATTTCTCTGATAATGAGTGATGTTGAGCATCTTTTTATGTGTTTTTGTGCCATCTGTATGTCTTCCTTGGAGAAATGTCTGTTGAGTTCTTTGGCCCGTTTTTTGATTGGGTCATTTATTTTTCTGGAGTTGAGCTGCAGGAGTTGCTTGTATATTTTTGAGATTAATCCTTTGTCTGTTGCTTCATTTGCTATTATTTTCTCCCAATCTTGAGGGCTGTCTTTTCACCTTGCTTATAGTTTCCTTTGTTGTGCAAAAGCTTTTAAGTTTCATTAGGTCCCATTTGTTTATTTTTGCTTTTATTTCCAATATTCTTGGAGGTGGGTCATAGAGGATCCTGCTGTGATTTATGTTGGAGAGTGTTTTGCCTATGTTCTCCTCTAGGAGTTTTATAGTTTCTGGTCTTACATTTAGATCTTTAATCCATTTTGAGTTTATTTTTGTGTATGGTGTTAGAAAGTGTTCTAGTTTCATTCTTTTACAGGTGGTTGACCAGTTTTCCCAGCACCACTTGTTAAAGAGGTTATCTTTTTTCCATTGTATATCCTTGCCTCCCTTGTCGAAGATAAGGTGACCATAGGTTCGTGGATTTATCTCTGGGCTTTCTATTCTGTTCCATTGATCTATATTTCTGTCTTTGTGCCAGTACCATACTGTCTTGATGACTGTGGCTTTGTAGTATAGTCTGAAGTCAGGCAGATTGATTCCTTCAGTTCCATTCTTCTTTCTCAGGATTACTTTGGCTATTCGAGGTTTTTTGTATTTCCATACAAATTGTGAAATTATTTGTTCTAGTCTGTGAAAAATACCGTTGGTAGTTTGATGGGGATTGCATTGAATCTATAGATTGCTTTGGGTAGTATAGCCATTTTGACAATATTGATTCTTCCAATCCATGAACACGGTATATTTCTCCATCTGTTTGTGTCCTCTTTGATTTCTTTCATCAGTGTTTTATAGTTTTCTATGTATAGGTCTTTTGTTTCTTTAGGTAGATATACTCCTAAGTATTTTATTCTTTTTGTTGCAGTGGTGAATGGTATTGTTTCCTTAATTTCTCTTTCTGTTTTCTCATTGTTAGTGTATAGGAATGCAAGAGATTTCTGTGTGTTCATTTTATATCCTGCAACTTTACTGTATTCATTGATTAGCTCTAGTAATTTTCTGGTAGAGTCTTTAGGGTTTTCTATGTAGAGGATCATGTCATCTGCAAACAGAGAGAGTTTCACTTCTTCTTTTCCTATCTGGATTCCTTTTACTTCTTTTTCTGCCCTGATTGCTGTGGCCAACACTTCCAAAACTATGTTGAATAGTAGTGGTGAGAGTGGGCACCCTTGTCTTGTTCCTGATTTCAGGGGAAATGCTTTCAATTTTTCACCATTGAGGGTGATGCTTGCTGTGGTTTTGTCATATATAGCTTTTATTATGTTGAGGTATGTTCCTTCTATTCCTGCTTTCTGGAGAGTTTTAATCATAAATGGATGTTGAATTTTGTCAAAGGCTTTTTCTGCATCTATTGAGATAATCATATGGTTTTTATCTTTCAACTTGTTAATGTGGTGTATTACATTGATTGACTTGCGGATATTAAAGAATCCTTGCATTCCTGGGATAAAGCCCACTTGGTCATGATGAATGATTTTTTTAATATGTTGTTGGATTCTGTTTGCTAGAATTTTGTTAAGGATTTTTGCATCTATGTTCATCAGTGATATTGGCCTGTAGTTTTCTTTTTTTGTGGCATCTTTGTCTGGTTTTGGAATTAGGGTGATGGTGGCCTCATAGAATGAGTTTGGAAGTTTACCTTCTTCTGCAATTTTCTGGAAGAGTTTGAGTAAGATAGGTGTTAGCTCTTCTCTAAATTTTTGGTAGAATTCAGCTGTGAAGCCATCTGGTCCTGGGCTTTTGTTTGCTGGAAGATTTCTGATTACAGTTTCGATTTCCTTGCTTGTGATGGGTTTGTTAAGATCTTCTATTTCTTCCTGGTTCAGTTTTGGAAAGTTATACTTCTCTAAGAACTTGTCCATTTCTTCCAAGTTGTCCATTTTATTGGCATAGAGCTGCTGGTAGTAGTCTCTTATGATCCTTTGTATTTCAGTGTTGTCTGTTGTGATCTCTCTATTTTCACTTCTAATTTTGTTAATTTGGTTCTTCTCCCTTTGTTTCTTAATGAGTCTTGCTAATGGTTTGTCAATTTTGTTTATTTTTTCAAAAAACCAGCTTTTAGCTTTGTTAATTTTTGCTATGATCTCTTTAGTTTCTTTTGCATTTATTTCTGCCCTAATTTTTAAGATTTCTTTCCTTCTACTAACCCTGGGGTTCTTCATTTCTTCCTTCTCTATTTGCTTTAGGTGTAGAGTTAGGTTATTTATTTGACTTTTTTCTCGTTTCTTGAGGTAGGCCTGTAATGCTATGAATCTTCCCCTTAGCACTGCTTTTACAGTGTCCCATAGGTTTTGGGTTGTTGTGTTTTCATTTTCATTCATTTCTATGCATATTTTGATTTCTTTTTTGATTTCTTCTATGATTTGTTGGTTATTCAGAAGCGTGTTGTTTAGCCTCCATATGTTTGAATTTTTAATGATTTTTTTTCCTGTAATTGAGATCTAATCTTACTGCATTGTGGTCAGAAAAGATGACTGGAATGATTTCAATCTTTTTGAATTTACCAAGACTAGATTTATGGCCCAGGATGTGATCTATTCTGGAGAAGGTTCCGTGTGCACTTGAGAAAAAGGTGAAGTTGATTGTTTTGGGGTGAAACGTCCTATAGATGTCAGTTAGGTCTAGCTGGTCCATTGTGTCCTTTAAAGTTTGTGTTTCCTTGTTCATTTTCTGTTTAGTTGATCTATCCATAGTTGTGAGTGGGGTATTAAAGTCTCCTACTATTATTGTGTTACTATTAATTTCCTCTTTCATACTCATTAGTGTTTGCCTTACATATTGCAGTGCTCCTATGTTGGGTACATATATATTTACAATTGTTATATCTTCTTCTTGGATTGATCCTTTGATCATTATGTAGTGTCCATCTTTGTCTCTTTTCACAGACTTAATGTGAAAGTCTATTTTATCTGAGTATTGTGACTCCTGCTTTCTTTTGGTCTCCGTTTGCGTGGAATATTTTTTTCCAGCCCTTCACTTTTAGTCTGTATGTGTCCCTTGTTTTGAGGTGGGTCTCTTGTAGACAGCATATATAGGGGTCTTGCTTTTGTATCCATTCAGCCAGCCTTTGTCTTTTGGTTGAGGCATCCAACCCATTTACAGTTAAGGTAATTATTGATAGGTATGGTCCCGTTGCCATTTATTTTGTTGTTTGGGGTTCACGTTTATACCACCTTTCTGTGTTTCCTGTCTAGAGAAGATCCTTTAGTATTTGTTGAAGAGCTGGTTTGGTGGTGCTGAATTCTCTCAGCTTTTGCTTGTCTGTAAAGCTTTTGAGTTCTCCTTCATATCTGAATGAGATCCTTGCTGGGTAGAGTAATCTAGGTTGTAGGTTATTCTCTTTCATTACTTTAAGTATGTCCTGCCATTCCCTTCTGGCCTGAAGGGTTTCTATTGATAGATCAGCTGTTATCCTTATGGGAATCCCTTTGTGTGTTATTTGTTGTTTCTCCCTTGCTGCTTTTAATATTTGTTCTTTGTGTTTGATCTGTGTTAATTTGATTAATATGTGTCTTGGGGTGTTTCGCCTTGGGTTTATCCTGTTTGGGATTCTCTGGGTTTCTTGGACTTGGGTGGCTACTTCCTTTCCCATTTTAGGGAAGTTTTCAGCTATTATCTCCTCGAGTAACTTCTCATGGCCTTTCTTTTTGTCTTCTTCTTCTGGGACTCCTATGATTCGAATGTTGGGGTGTTTCACATTGTCCCAGAGGTCCCAGAGGTCCCTGAGGTTGTCCTCATTTCTTTTGATTCTTTTTTCTTCTCTGCTTCATTTATTTCCACCATGTTATCTTCTAACTCACTTATCCTATCTTCTGTCTCTGTTATTCTACTCATGGTTCCCTCCAGAGTTTTTGATCTCATTTATTTCATTATTAATTTTTAATTGACTTTTAAAAATTTCTTCTAGGTCCTTGTTAAACCTTTCTTGCATCTTCTCAATCTTTGTCTCCAGGCTATTTATTTGTAACTCCATTTTGTTTTCAAGATTTTGGATCATTTTTATTATCATTATTCTAAATTCCTTTTCAGGTAGATTCCCTATTTCCTCCTCTTTTGTTTGACTTGGTGGGCTTTTTTCATGTTCCTTTACCTGTTGGGTATTTCTCTGCCTTTTCATCTTGTTTAGATTGCTGTGTCTATCTAAACACTGGGCTTTCTGTATTCTTGTGGTCTGAGGTTCCTTTTTATTGTGGAGGTTTCACCCAGTGGGTGGGGTTGGACGATTGGTTTGTCAAGGTTTCCTGGTTAGGGAAGCTTGTGTCAGCGTTCTGGTGCATGGAATTGGATTTCTTCTCTCTGGAGTGCAATGGAGTGTCCAGTAATGAGTTTTGCGATGGGTCTCTGTGTTAGGTGTGACTTTGGAGAGCCTGTATGTTGACACTCAGGTCTATGTTCCTGCGTTGCTAAAGAATTTGCGTGGTATGTCTTGTACTGGAGCTTATTGGCTCTTGGGTGGTGGTTGGTTTTGGTGTAGGTATGAAAGCTTTTGGATGGTCTCTTATTCCTTAATGTTCCGTGTAGTCAGGAGTTTTCTGGTTTTCTCAGGTTTTGGGCTCAAGTCTCCTGCCTCTGGATTTCAGTTTTATTCTTCCAATAGTCTCAAGACTTCTCCAACTATACAGCACTGATAATAAAACTTCTAGGTTTATGGTGAAAAGATTCTCCACCGTGAGAGACAACCAGAGAGGTTCACAGAGTTACATGAAGAATAGGAGAGGGAGGAAGGAGATAGAGGTGAGCAGGAGGAGAAAAGGGGGACTCACAAGGAGAGAGACAGATCTACACAGTTATCTGTTCCCAAAGTGTTCTCCGTAGCCCAGACACCCACAAAGATTCACAGAGTTGGATTGGGAAGAGAAGGGGAATGGAGGAAATAGAGGTGTTCTGAGGTAGAAAACAGAGTCAAAAGTGGGAGAGTATCACCACACTCCTGAATAGAAATGGGAACTGAATATTGGATTCTTAAATGTCCAAAATTTATATCACATACTACTGAAAAACAAAGATTGAAAATCTAGTGTAGAGGTTAGGCTCTTTGAAATACAATATTTAAAAACAAAAACAAAAACACACAAAAAATTTAGAACTGTATATGAAGTTCGGTTTAAAAATAGGGTTTCTCTCTCTCTTTTTTTTTGGCAAGGTTATAGTGAAATGAAAATGAAAGTTAAGGAATAATAGAGGAGTATTAGAGGACTTTAAAAGGAAATAGGAGAGAAAAACAAGAAAAAGAAAAAAAAAGAAAGAAAAATTTTTTTCCCTAATTAAAAAAATTGTAAAAATATATGAAAATGAAAGTTGAGGAATAATGGGGGAGTAATAGGGAATTATAAAAGAAAATAAAAGAGAAAAAAGAAAAAAAAAAGAAAAAAAATTTTTTTTTAAATTAAAAAAAATATATGTACATATTTATCTAGGAATTTCTCTGGAGTTGTTGGGGTCAGCGTAGGATCAGTTCAATTTTAGATAGCTCCTCTTTCCAGCTTACACTTCTCGATATCTGTAGGCCCCTTCCCGTGTAGTCGGTGTTACCTTCAGGGATTTTAATCTGTTGCACCGGTCCTTTCTGAAGCGGTTCCCTTCGTTTATTTGGCTCCTGTTTGCTGTCTCTTTGGTGTCCAATCTCCGCCCTGACACAGGCGGGCGGAGGTGATCTCCCATTTAGGTTCTCTAGTTCAGTTCAGTCCTGCTATGGGGAGGGCGGGGCGCTTCAGACAGATACCGCTGTGTGGATAGCACTCACCATGTTCCGGCCACACTGGGTTTGCCCCGCTCACGGGTGTCTGTGCTTTCGCCGTCTACACTGCTCAGGCTCCCGGCTGCTCTAT
The DNA here is from genome assembly GCF_023699985.2 of Odocoileus virginianus. Lineage (NCBI taxonomy): Eukaryota > Metazoa > Chordata > Mammalia > Artiodactyla > Cervidae > Odocoileus > Odocoileus virginianus. The sequence goes on from NC_069677.1 coordinate 10,234,053, forward strand.
ATGGAGCGGGCCCTGCGTTGAGTGCGGTTCCAGTTTTCGAGTACTCCACAAAAGCGCAGATTCGGTTGCTCCTGCGTTTTGTGCCTTCCCCGGCCTGAGAGGTTCAGGCAGCCAGAGGCTTGGGCGCACTCTCCCCGGGTACGGCGCGCTTTTTCCCTCCGCGGCCCCAGCACGCACCGCCAGTCGGGTCTCAGGAAGACTTTAGCTAGAACCCGGAGGCCTGTTTGCAGTGTGGGAGGGGGTGGCTTCTCAGGGGCTAAGTTTGCCCTTTTCCCCTCCCCCCTGCCTCCTACCTCCAGCGGGGATGGGCCGGCTCTTCTCTGGAGATTCTCAGTCCCTTTGTTTTGCGAACCACCGGCAGTGTGTTCAGGCCAGTTAATTTTGTCCCTTGCTATCCCACAGTTTAAAAAAGCTCCCTCCGATTGCTCTCAGGGTCTTCAGGCCGGTCCTTACCCTAAGCAATGCCGCCCGCTCCTCTCCATTCCGCCCCGCTTGTTGCTGGCGGGTACGGGCGTCTGGGGTACTTTTCTGCTGGGAGTTGCTTTTAGGCACGTAATCTGTGGGCCTTGTTTAATTTTTCCTCCCAGTTAGAATGCCGAAAACTTCCCCCAGTCCCGCCAGTGAGAGGGTTTCCTGGTGATTGGAAACTTCCTCTATTAAGACTCCCTTCCCGGGACGGGTCTCCGTCCGTAGCTCTTTTGACTCCCTTATTATCGTTTATATTTTGTCCTACCTCCCTTCGAAGACAATGGGCTGCTTTTCTGGGCGCCTGATGTCCTCTGCTAGCATCAGAAGTTGTTTTGTGAAATTTGCTCAGCGTTCAAATGTTCTTTCGATGAATTTGTAGGAGAGAAAGTGGTCTCTCCATCCTATTCCTCCGCCATCTTGGCTCCTCCCTCGATGCTTATATCTTTGAAGATGTGTCTTTCTGATAATTGACATGGAATTCTTTTTTGCTGTCATCCTAGATTAAATTCACCCCAACAACATTGCTTTCTCATTTGACCCAGGGAACTGTAAATTGTTCCATGTGGGGTTTTTAGCTATCTGGAGGCTAGGGACACCTGGTTATGTTACTCTCTTAGCATTGTTTTAAGTCTTTGTTCTGCCATAACCCAAATATACTCATCAACAGTTGAGGTTCCTGAAACAGTGATGCTTTAAGAGAAGAGTGAGGAAAGAAAAGAGTACAAAGTTGGGGGAATGTAATCTACAGGTACTTTGTCACTCATCAGTAGTTTTAAGGTATTTTCCAACAAATTTTGATCCTCTCACCTAAATGAGAATTACTGCTTTTGGAAATTCACTGGACCAAAAGTAGAGATTCCCATTGTTCCAGTTATTGGGGTTTTTATGTCTGTATAGAGAGAGTGTTCTGGTGAGTGACTGGAGCTTGGAGATATGTTTCCTTGTCTTGTTATGAAAATAATGAAGGAGTGCTATGTAGTGTTGGATTCCATGTAGTGTTGAATTCCTGAAAGATGGAATGGACAATAGGCTAACAAGTGGAGAAAAATGTCAGATTGCAGAGAGCACTGTGATAAACTAAGAGCTCTTACCAGGATGAGATTAGTCGTGCAAACTAGATTAATTTCAACAGTACATCCTTTATAGCTTGAATTAACCTGAAAGAAACTATATACAACATTAGGGAACTGAGTTCTCTCTCTTTTAATCTTCCCTCAGCATTTCTTTTATCATTGTATATGACTTGTGTTGGCTAAAAGGTTCTTTTTATTTTCATTAAAGCCACTGAACTTAAGACATACTTCTTAATCTTTTCTCTGTTCATCACAGAGATAATGTGTGGGATAATCTCTACAGTTGCTGTAGATAATTTTTGATCAATAAAGTAATCTTTTTGAGGTGGTCCACTGTGCAAATTTGAGTGCAAAATCCCAAACATGAGTCTTAAACCTTTATCTGCTCTGAACTTACCCGTGTTGGTGTTAACTCAGATCATGGTAGTAACAGAGGAGATAGAAAGATAGTACCTAGATTAAGTGGCCTCAGCATTTGTTTAATACTTGATTTAAGAGCAAAGGTTTATTTGGGGGCCATAGTTTTAGATCTAGCTGAAAATGTATAGTGTGTGTCCTGAGTGTGAGCAATATATTGATATTAATTTCAAATTTGATTTTTTAAGGCTGTGAATTCTAAATACTCTCCTTAAATATTAAAAATGATTGCCACGTTTATCTTCTAGTATGTAACTTGGTGCCTGAGGCAATTTAAATTTGAGAACCCACAGGAATCAACATTCCTGTGTAGTTAATGTCGTTTGAAGATTCAGCACGAGTTTGTTTCTTCTAGATTAATAACTGATTCTTAGGGTGATAACGAGCAATTTATTACAATGCCAAAGTACTGAAGTTTTTCTTTGGTATCTAAGTTCAGACTGGGGGAGGTTTAGGATGAGTACAGCTTTTTTTCAAGTTGGTAAATTTGATTTGGTGTTCACAGTAACGTGTAAATTAGATTATTTTCGCTTATTTCCATACTTTGTTCTGAGTTTAGAGATGTTATTGTGAATTGACACCTCACGAATGCATAAGCTTTTATCACATAGGGCTTATTTTTCCTGAGTCCTTTTAAGGATCAACTTTGGAACAATGATCTTAATTAGGTTGATGCCAGCCAGAAGTAATTCACATGTGGTGCACTAGAAAAAAGTGATTTTTTTTTTAATCAATAAGAATTGATACATGCTCACCTGGAAGTCAGAATACCTGGGTCACATTTGCCAGTAGCAAACTTTGCGACCTTGGATGGGTTATTTTACCTTCTTGGATTTCATTTTTCTATTCTGCAAGAGGAAAGTTTTAGACTACATAAGCTTGAGGATCACTTCATTACTACATCTCTGAGTCTAAAATTGTTTGTAATGGATACTATAACTAAAAGTCAACTTGCTTTTATTCCTGGAGTTCTTTATTTCCCATAGATTTGTTACTATCTTTTAAACAAATTACATACCTATTAAAGCTCAATGGAAGTTTTTATTTCTTTAGTAGCATTATATTTATGTTAAGATGCAGTGATTGCTTTCTTCAAAAAAAAAATGCATTTTTCGTGTGTTCTGTGCATAAAGAGTTGGAAGGAAGAGTATAAAGAAGAAAAGAAAAATCCCCCAATTTTCTCTTATTTTATTAATACCTACCATATATATACACACACATATCATACCATTATGTAACTTTGTGTCCTTTTTTTCACTGAAGTTTAAAAAGTGAATGTTTCTCAATTATTACAGACATTTAAATAGTATCATTCTAATACATTTTGTGGCTATCATAGGAAGCTTCTGCTTACCTCGACATCCTCATTTTAAAAAATTCTTTGCCTTTATTAGTTATTTTCCAAGCAATATATTGGTACCCTAGCATCCTCTGAAGGTGAATGTGATTTTTAAAAATTTGGACTCTTTACTTCAGCCCTTTCTTCCCACCCACCCTTAATCCCATCTCCTGTCCACCCTGCCCCCACTGACTCCCACTTTTGTCTCTCTCTAAACCACTGCCCCATGTTTCTCCAACCTGTAGCTATTCATCTGCTTTTAATATGCTTCCTCTCTACTGGCTCTGTTCTCGCAGCTCGTAAGCATGTTATAGCCTGCTGATCTGTAAAAAAACAAACAAAAAAACCCCTAAAAAACTTCTTGATGTGTGTTCCCTTCTAATATTTTGAAAGCATAAACTATACTTGTGCCCCTATTCCCTTAGCTCTGTTCTCTTGGTTTACCATGATCTCTTTCTGCCCTTATAATTCTTTCAGTGACAATTAAGTTCACCAGTGTCTTTGGGTCACCAGATATTGCAGCCATGCTAGAGGCCTTGTTTTATGTGTCCTCTCTGTCTCATCACACATGTTGTTCAGTGCTTGCTTTGGAAAATAATTCATTGTTTAAATTCAAAAATAATGTTTATTTTAGAAAACTTGGAAACAAATAAATAGATCACTGTTAAAAACTTCCCTGGTGGCTGAGACAGTAAAGCGACTGCCTACAATGCAGGAGACTCAGGTTCGATCCCTGGGTTGGGAAGATCCTCTGGAGAAGGAAATGGCAACCCACTCTAGTATTCTTCCCTGGAAAATCCCATGGATGGAGGAGCGTGGTAAGCCATAGTTCATGGGGTCACAAAGAGTCGGACATGACTGAGTGACTTCACTTCACTTAATAGTTTGATGTTTTACTTTATTCTTGACATAATCTCATCCCTTCATTTCCATGAAACAATTTTTCCTATTGTATTTTTTTTTCTTTCTCTTCTTGTTGTTCAGTTTATTTGGTAAGTTTCTTCCTCCATCTGTCCTTTAAATTGTAGGGTTTGTGTCATGTACTTGGCTTTATATTCTTTTAAGTCTACATCTTCTTGGATATTATCATAATGACTTGAAAAAAGTTAATGCGTGTATATCTAGGACATCAACAGTCATGCATACACAAGTAAAATATGTACATGGTAAATTTCAAAGCCTGTAATTTTCATAATAGGCAATTCTCTTCCCATTTCTCCTCCCCAGAGTCAACCACTGGTGTATCCTTCTAGAGAGGCTATGTGCATATGTTAGTGAAATGAAGTGAAAGTCGCCCAGTTGTGTCCGACTCTTTGTGACCCCATAGACCATACAGTCCATGGAGTTCTCTAGGCCAGAATACTGGAGTGGGTAGCTGTTCCCTTCTCCAGGGGATCTTCCCAACCCAGGGATCAAACCCAGGTCTCCTGCATTGCAGGTGGATTATTTAGCAGTGAGCCACCAGGGGAGCCCACATATGTTAATACGTGTATATTTATATATTTACTTATATATTCTTTTAAAATTATTCCTTCGTAAATGGCAGTATATTATTCATATTGATTTGAATCTTTTTCCATCTAACTATGTAAATCATTTCATGACAGTATATAGAGATTCTTGTTAGTGACTGAATAGCATTTTTTTTTCATTTGTATCCCTGTTTCCCCCACCACACAGCATTTTATTTTGAAAGAATTCAAACTTACAGAAAGGTTTTAAAAAGAAATACAATTAACAGCTACCAAACCATTCAATATAACAGTAATCTAAGTCTAGGCCCCACCAGCAATGCTGAAGAAGCTGAATGGTCCTCTGAAGACATACAAGACCTTCTGGACTAACACCCAGAAAAGATGGCCTTTTCATTATAGGGGACTGGAATGCAAAAGTAGGAAGTCAAGAGATACCTGGAGTAACAGGCAAATTTGGCCTTGGAGTACAGAATGAAGCATGGCAAAGGCCAACAGAGTTTTGACAAGAGAATGCACTAGTCATAGCAAACACCTGCTTCCAACAACAAAAGAGAAGACTACCATGGACATCAGCAGATGGTCAATATAGAAATCAGATTGATTATATTCTTTGCAGCCAAAGATGTAGGAGCTCTATATAGTCAGCAAAAACAAGACTGGGAGCTGACTGTGGCTCAGATCATGAACTCCTTATTGCCAAATTCAGACTTAAATCGAAGAAAGTAGGGAAAACCACTAGACCATTCAGGTATGACCTAAATCAAATCCCTTACAATTATACAGTGGAAGTGACAAACAGAATCAAGGGTTTAGATCTGCTAGACAGTGCCTGAAGAACCATGGACTGAGGTTCGTGACACTGTACAGGAGGCAGTGATCAAGACCATTTCCAAGGAAAAGAAATGCAAAAAGGCAAAATGGTTGTCTGAGGAGGCCTTGCAAATAGCTGTGAAAAGAAGAGAAGCTAAAGGCAAAGGAGAAAATGAAAGATATACCCATTCGAATGCAGAGTTCCAAAGAATAGCAAGGAGAGATAAGTGATCAATGCAAAGAAATAGAGGAAAACAAAAGAATGGGAAAGACTAGAGATCTCTTCAAGAAAATTAGAGATACCAGGGAAAATTTTCATGCGAAGATGGGCACAATATAGGACAGAAATGTTACAGACCTAACACAAGCAGAAGATACTAAGATGAGGTGGCAAGAATACACAGACAAAGTATACAAAAAAGATCTCCATCTTTTTCGGCCGGAACCGCCATCTTCCAGTAATTCGCCAAAATGACCAACGCAAAGGGAAAGAGGAGGGGCACCCGCTACATGTTCTCTAGGCCTTTTAGAAAACATGGAGTTGTTCCTTTGGCCACATACATGCAAATCTACAAGAAGGGTGATATTGTAAATATCAAGGGAATGGGTACTGTTCAAAAAGGAATGCCCCACAAATGTTACCATGGCAAAACTGGGAGAGTCTACAATGTTACCCAGCATGCTGTTGGCATCATTGTAAACAAACAAGTTAAGGGCAAGATACTTGCCAAGAGAATTAATGTGCGTATCGAGCATATTAAGCACTCTTAAGAGCCGAGATAGCTTCCTAAAACGTGTGAAGGAAAATGATCAGAAAAAGAAGGAAGCCAAAGATAAAGGGACTTGGGTTCAGCTGAAGTGCCAGCCTGCTCCACCCAGAGAAGCACACTTTGTGAGGACCAATGGAAAGGAACCTGAACTGTTGGAACCCATTCCCTATGAATTCATGGCCTGAAGGGTGTAAAAATAAAGACTTGAACTGTACAAATGTTTCTCTTAATTGAGTAGAGGTGTTGTGTCCAAATTCAGTGGGTGATGTCTTTTCAAATTTAGTGTTTTTTCTTCCTTAAAGATGTAAGATAGTTTGTTGTTCAGTATGCTCCATTTTTTAATAAATTGACATATTATTTAAAAAAAAAGATCTTCATGACCCAGATAACCATGATGGTGCGATCACTCACCTAGAGCCAGACATCCTGGAGTGCAAAATCAAGTGGGTCTTAGGAAGCATCACTACAAACAAAGCTAGTGGAGATGATGGAATTCCAGCTGTGCTATTTCAAATCCTAAAAGATGATGCTGTGAAAGTGCTGCACTCAGTATGCCAGCAAATTTGGAAAACTCAGCAGTGGCCCCAGGACTGGAAAAGGTCAGTTTTCATTCCAATCCCAAAGAAAGGCAATGCCAAAGAATGTTCAAGCTACCGCACAATTGCCCTCATCTCGCACACCAGCAAAGTAATGCTCAAAATCCTCCAAGCCAGGCTTCAACAGTACGTGAACTGTGAACTTCCAGATGTTCAAGCTGGTTTTAGAAAAGGCAGAGGAACCAGAGATCAAATTGCCAACATCTGTTGGATCATTGAAAAAGCACGAGTTCCAGAAAAACATCTATTTCTGCTTTATTAACTATGCCAAAGCCTTTGACTGTGTAGATCACAACAAACTGTGGAAGATTCTTAAAGGGATGAGAATACCAGACCACCTGACCTGCCTCCTGAGAAATCTGTATGCAGGTCAGGAAGCAAAAGTTAGAACTGGACATGGAACAACAGACTTGTTCCAAATCAGGGAAAAGGAGTATGTCAAGGCTGCATGTTGTAACCCTGCTTATTTAACTTATATATAGAGTACATCATGAGAAATGCTGCGCTGGATGAAGCACAGGCTGGAATCAGGATTGCTGGAAGAAATATCAATAACCTCAGATATGCAGATGACACCATTCTTATGGCAGAAAGCAAAGGAGGACTAAAGAGCCTCTTGATGAAAGTGGAAGAAGAGAGTGAAAAAGTTGGCTTAAAGCTCAGCATTCAGAAAACTAAAATCATGGCATCTGGTCCCATCACTTCATGGCAAATCAGTGGGGAAACAATGGAAGCAATGAGAGACTATTTCTTGGGGCTCCAAAAATTTTTTTGGGGGGCTCATTGCAGATGGTGACTGCAGTCATGAAGTTAAAAGATGCTTGCTCCTTGGAATAAAAGCTATGAAATTAAAAAGACGCTTGCTCCTTGGAAGAAAAGCTATGACCATAATTAAAAGCATATTAAAAAGCAGAGACATTACTTTGCCAACAAAGATCTGTCTAGTCAAAGTTATGGTTTTCCCAGTAGTCATGTATGGATGTGAGAGTTGGACTATATAGAAAGCTGAGCGACAAAGAATTGATGCTTTTAAACTGTGGTGTTGAAGACTCTTGATACTCCCTTGGACAGCAAGGAGATCTAACCAGTCCATCCTAAAGGAAATAAATCCTGAATATTCATTGCAAGGACTGAAGCTGAAATTCCAATACTTTGGCTACCTGATGCAAAGAACTGACTCATTTGAAAAGACCCTGATGCTGGGAAACACTGAAGGCGGGAGGAGAAGGGGACGACAGAGGATGAGATGGTAGGATGGCATCACCAACTCAATGGACATGAGTTTGAGTAAGCTCCGGAAGTTGTTGATGGACAGGGAAGCCTGGCATGCTGCAGTCGATGGGATTACAAAGATTCGGACACAACTGAGTGACTGAACTGAGCTGTTACATACCTACCGTTCTTTCTTACTTTCTCTCTTTATTTTCTTTTTTTTTTTCTGAATCATTGGAAAGTAAAATTGTCAGTATTATGACAGATTTATTCCAAAATTATTCAATATGTCTGTCTTTAGGACTAGAATTTTCTCCTGCATAATCACAATACCTTTATTAAACCAAAGAAACTGAAGACCAATGTAGTATTAGCTAATAATAAAATCTATTTTCAGATTTCACAATTCATATTTGACCCCAAATATCCTTTATATTTATATTTTTTCCTCTCTCCAGTCTTTCAGCCAGTCAAGAAATATATTTTGCATTTCGTTGTCATACTCCTTTATTTCATTTTGACTACTAAACTAGACCTCTAGGTTAAACTCTTCCCTGAAGCTGACTTAAATGTCTACTAAACTTATTTATTTGGATATCTCACTAGCAACTCCAAAATACCTTGTCCAGAATGAACTCATTTTTTCTTCTCTCAAGCCCATTTTTTCCTCCTATATTCCCAACTTAGTGTTTGTGTATGCTTAGTCTCTCAGTCGTGTCCGACTCTTTGTGATTCCATGGACTGTAGCCCGCCAGGCTCCTCTGTCCATGGGGATTCTCCAGGCAAGAATACTGGAGTGGGTTGCTATGCCCTCCTCCAGGGGATCTTCCCAACCTAGGAATCAAACCCAGGTCTCCCACATTGCAGCATCTGAACCGCCAGGAAAGCCCAACTTAGTATCATTCAAATGTTGCCTAAATAGGAGACCTTGGAGTCATCCTATCCTCCTCTTAAAACTGCATAAGCTACTCTGTTTGCCTGGAATTCTTGTCCTACCTTGTCTACTGGTTTATCCTTCAAGATGCAAATTAAGCTTTACTTTCTGTGACAAACCTTCCCTGATCCTTTTTTTCTCCAGAATTAAATGCATCTCCAGTAGGCTCCCTTAGTACCCTGTACATACACCTATCCCATCAGTTACCACTTTGGATGCAAATTGTTACTTTCTACCAGTCTCTGCCTTCCTGATTAGAGTTGAGCTTCCTCATTTTGTGTTGACTTGTTTTCTGTCCTTGGTTGCATAACACAGTACTTGGGCTATCAGTGTTTAATGAATGACTATTTTTTGAATGGAAGAATATGTTTATAGATATTCTCTTTAGTAAGTGGAAATAAAGATTTTCCAAAGCACAACTCAATTTGGCATTCATTTGTTGAATTCCTACTTTGTGCACAGTTTCTTGCAAGTAGTAAGATTTATTTTCTGCCTTGAAGGAAGGTTAGGATCTCACTGAGAAGACAAGGCTAGTACATTAGAGATTTAAACAATATCAAAATGTAATCCTAATTATCTGATCAATGATGCACATAGTAACCTCTGGGAAGGAGAAGTTAGTGAATGTTTTTGAATACTTACTGTGTCAGTTACTGTTCTTTGTGTTTGCCAATATAATTGATATTTCATTGAATCTCTACAACATTTATTTTCAAAAAAGGGAATTGAAGTTAAATATTAATAATAGTCCATGGTCATACAGCTAGCTAATAAGTAAAGATTTGAACCCAGTTCTTATCTACTCCAGAAACATCCTGTTAAGTGTTCCAAAGGCAGTTAAGAGAGTTATAAAGTGATAGTGTTAATTTAGGGAAAATATAATATTTGATTTTAAGACAATGAAATTATTGTATAGCCCCACAGTTAAAGGTTATGTAATTATTACAAATTAAGTGATTGAGAAATATTTAGTATCTTGAGAACATGTTTCATGACATAGTGTGAAGTATTAAAAAGTAGTACATAAAAGTATGATTCCATTTTTTTCAATGTACATATATTTTTGTACAGAAGGAAGTACATAAATGGTTAGCAGAATTCTCCCAAAATTGTGATATTATGTACTATATGAGTTTCTTCTTTGTAACATTTTGTTTCAGATTCTCTACAATGAACATGAACTTTTATAATCAAAAAAGATCATTGAAAGGACAGAAGAAAAAACAATCAAGCAGAACTTATTTAAAAGTCTTAGAATTATTAAAGTAGAAGGGCTTTTTCTTGACCTTCCTTGTCTCTGGGATAGAACTGGTCTAACCATCCCAGACAGATTAATGGTTTCTATTTTAAGATCCTCTCACTAGGATAAGCCATTTTCTCTCTGCCTTACAGGCACTTCTGTTGCCCAATAGCAATGGAAAAGGAATGTTCACTTTATGTTATTTCAAGCACTCATGGTCATAAGAGACACTCCCATGTCTTCTGAAAATTTTTATTGTATAGGGAGATTTTTCTTTTCCCTGAAATTAGGGCCAAATTTAATGTTTCTATCTAGAAGAAAAGAAATTTGATTCTCCTGCTTGGGCTTTATGTTCTACTCCATCAAAAGGCATGAGAAATACAAATATTTAAAAGGAACCAAAAAGGAGTAGAAAAAAATGGGTTTTTACATGTCTCCATTAGTTTTCTTTTAAAAGAAATACTTTTATGCATAATCTATCTCTGTTTTTCCTCTGAGTGGTTTTAACATAATACATGTGACTGAATTTCCTCATTGGGATTTAGCACACTCTAGTGGACAGTAGCTTTTCAATTTTGGTTGTGTTTTTAAAAAAATTTTAATCATGTCAAATGACTTCATTGGACAGTTCAGTGATGTGCTAATTCTAGATGTAAACTGTCAGTATTTATTTGAGTCAAGTAGTAATCCTAACAAGCAGGCCTAACTTTATAGGCTGCTGGGGTGTTGTATATTTTCATATGGTTTCTTTAGTGGAAAGTAGAGACATGTTTAATGTTACACGGAAACTTGTTTCCGTTGGCTTTCATTTTCTCTTGGGTAAGATATAATTGATGGGGAAGCCCAGACCTAGAGGAACACTGGTAGTCTTCCTCTACCTCACAGTCCCAGGTTCTTATGATGTGTTTTATGTTTCTCTTTTACAACTTGAGTATTTTTATATGCCACTTTTGAAAATTTTGACCATTTGTGCATAAACGTCATATCCTATCCCAATGGATTGTTTTTGGAAATGGGCTTCCACAGAAAGAGTAACTTTTTATTTTATTTTTGCAGAGTGATGGTGAGGACTTTAATTACATCGTTGCGTTTTTTCTTGGAACAGCAGCCTGCCTTTACCAGGTATGTACTCTCTCATTTGTAAGAAATACCTTCCTATTATTGCTCATTTCAGGTGTCATTTCTAATTAACTTTTTGGGCACTTTAAATAAAATTAAGTTCTTCGCCTCGTTTTTCAATTTGAGCCTCTGTTAGCTTTGTGACCCTTTTGAATGGACATAGATCCCAGTGAATTCAGTGTTAGCCCTCTTCCTGTTCTGGGGCTTTATTGGCAGCAGGTCATCAGCCTGTGGCAGTAAAGGCTATGTCTAGATATTCCGGTGACTTATTATTCAACTTGCAATCTCTGCTTTTACTCCAGGTTGAGGATTTTGTGTTTTTGAGAAGGTCTGTGAAGAGGGAACAGCAAAAGCAGGGTTTTAAGATATTTAATTTAGCAGTGAATAGTGTAGATTGTCAGAGCAAAGAGACTACAAGCAAGGGTATTAGTTTTGAGGCAGAAGGTAATGAAAGCCTAAATTATGGTAATGGCAGTGAAAGGGAAAGTCGCTCAGTTGTGTCCGACTCTTTGCAACCACATGGACTATACAGTTCATGGAATTCTCCAGGCCAGAATACTGGAGTCGGTAGCCTACCCCTTCTCCAGGTAATGGCAGTAGGAATAGGAAAAGAAAGGACGCTGAGAAGGAATACTCCCTGAGATTCGAAGACCGAGTAGATCTGAGACTTCAGGAGAGAGGAGGTTTTGTACCTGAATGATAGGGAGATACATACTCCCATTTTCAAGACTAGAGGAGGCACAGATGTGTTAGAGAAGGGAGAGTTAACCATGCTGATTACCCAGATTCAAGTGTCTTTGCTGAAACACGTTAAAGCAAGCAAGGCCTTTTGACTTAACACTTACAGGTGACACATTTATCTGTCTTGCATAGAAAAATGTTAGATTCAGTACTGCAAAAAAAGGGTACCTAAAACTCAGAAGAAATCTTAGAGAAATATATTAAATATACACGTTTGACTTTTATTTAAAGACATATTAGAAATTTTAGTTTCAGTGGCCCCATTTTTTTAAATCCCCTAATTTTTCTTAATCATTTATATTAGCTTTAGAAATTGTTTTTCTGTCAAATTTGACAGATTGAGTTATAATGAATGACATTTCGTGCAGGAGATGTGAAAGCTTGTCTTCATTGGTGTCACAAGTACTTTAATTTTATGAAATATTCTTGTGCAGATTTTGTCATTTAATCTCTACAGTCTATCACAGAGGGTATATTATCCTCACTTTTTTGAAACAGAGAAATCTGAAGCAGTTTCAATACTATCCTGAGATCACATAGCCAGCAAGTGGTAGAGTCAGAACTGAACTGGGTCTTCAGATTTTAAATGTCATATTCATTCCACTATATCATGCTATCTCTAAGCAAAATTCCTATATTTGCATGACTTTTATAATGCTATGAGTTTATAACTTAATAACTTATATGCACTATTTCATATTCTAAAACAATGTGAGGTAAATATTGACTTTAAAATAGTTTCATGAATGATTATCCTTACAAAATATACTTTTAGCTATTTTACCTTAATGAAATAATTTTAAATGCTAATAATAATGCAAAAATGTGTTGAGTTCTTCCTTTGTGGTAAGCCCTTTACATTCCTTATGCCATTTGATCCTCAAAGAAAGTCCAGCACTAATCCTATTATTATCACCATTTTTTACTGCAGCCTAGACAGTTCTTATAGTTAGTCAGTGACTTGAATCTAGGTGATCTTAGAACCAGTTCTCTTGCCAAGGATAGGCATACCTCTGTTAACTTTCTCAGAACAGATGAAAGTATTGATAGTTTTAAGAGTAGTCTCATGGTAGAGCAATGTCACCCAGGTCTTCTTTTAACTTGAGAAGTAAACAGATACATACTTTAAAAAAGAAAATTTTAAAAAAATGTCCTATATTGACAGGCTTGAAACTGAATGCTTCCCAAATATGATTAGCAGAGTGATAATAATGTTGTTTTTCCCCATAGGAAAAATTAAGTGATTAGGTTTTACCATGTGATGTATCCCCAATTTCAGGATATTTTTTAATCTCCTTTAGATCAGACCTCAAAGGCCACTACTACATTGTTTGTTGCCTTTTCCTCCAGGCTCTGGATACTTACAGAATCACAGGGTTCAGTCAGATAGAGATCATCTTGATATGGAACATTTACAATAGGAAATCTGGGAATTCCCTGGCAGTTCAGTGGTTAGAACTCCATGCTTCCACAGCAGGGGGCATGGACTCAATTCCTGATCTGGGCACTAACATGCTGCAAGCTGCATTGCATGACCAGAAACATAAAATAGGAAATCAGAGGAAGTCTGAAGAAACTAGATACTGTACTTTTCCCTCTGTGTTTTATTTTGAAAACCTTTAGACTTACAGAAAAGTTGGGAAACTGGTACACCTAGAATCACCAGTTGTTAACATTTCACAACATTTGCTTTATCTCGTTCTTTTTTGTGCGTTTATGTATATGGGGTATATACTCATTGTTTATAATGTAAATTGCAGATAAAATGAATGTGTAAAGTTGTTTTTCTTATTAGACTTTTTATTTTGAGAGACTCACCTGGAGTCATAAAGCATGCTTGTATAACATTTATCTGTTTCCCCCCAATGTAACCACCTTAGAAAGCTGTAATACAACATCACAATGCATATTGATGCCATCAAGTATATAACAGTCTTTACCATAAAGACTCCTCATGTTGCCTTTTATAGTTCCCTTCTGCCCCAACCCCAACCCCTCTTTAATCTCTGGCAACCACTACTGTATTCTCATATAATTTTCTCATTTTGAATGTGTTATATGAATGGAACCATATAGTGTATATAACCTTTTGTTGTTGGCATTTTTTATTCAGCGTAATTCTCTGAAGGTTTATCCATGCATGTGTCAATGGTTTGTTCCTTTTTATTGCTGAATCGTATTCCATGGTATGGCTGTACCACAGTTTGTTTGATCTTTCACTCATTTAAAGGACATCTGAATTGTTTCTAGTTTTTGGCTATTATAAATAAAAGTGCTATAAACTTTCATGGGTGGGATTTTGTGTGAAAAAAGTCTTCATTTCTCTGAGCTAAGTGCCCAGGAGTACAATGACTGGGTCATGGTAATTGCATGAGTATTAAGAAACAAACTGTTTTCCGGAATAGTGTACCATTTTACATTCAGCATTGTGTGAGTGACCTAGTTTAATAGTGTACCATTTTAGATTCAGCATTGTGTGAGTGATCTAGTTTCTCTGCACCCTTGTCAGCATTTGGTGTTGCCTGAATTTTTTAATTTTAGCCATTCTGATAGATGTGTAGTGATAATCTCATTGTGGTTTTAATTTTCATTTTCCTAGGGGCTAATGGTGTTGAAAATAGTTTCATGTTTGTCACCTGTGTATCATCTTGGGTGAAATGTCTTTTCATGTCTTTTGCCTATTTTCTAATGGGATTGTTTGTCTTTTACTGTTGAGTTTGAGAGTTCTTTATATATTCTAGATATTAGTCCTTTGTCAGATATGTAGCAAATATCTTCTCCCAGTCTTAATTTGTCTTTTCATCCTCTTAAGAGTCTTTTGTAGTTCAAGTATTTTAAATTTTTATGAAGTTTAATGTATCAGTTTTTCCTTTTATTTCCCCTCTACTGAATTGCTTTTGCATTGAAAAAATCTGTTTAGCATGTTTATGTGGATCTGTTTCTGGATCCTCTGTTCTGTTCTGTTGATCTATGTGTCTGTTCCTCTGCCAGTACCATACAGTTTTGATTACTTCAGCTATTAGTAAGTCTTTTAAAAAAAAAAAGATCATTTTTATTTTTTGGCTGTGGTGCATCTTCGTTGCTGCACACGGGTTTTCTTTTGTTACGGTGAGCACAGGCTACTCTTCACTGTGGTGTGCGGGCTTCTCATTGTGATGGCTTCTGTTGTTGCAGAGCACAGGCTCCAGGTGTGCAGACTTCAGTAGCTGCATCACGCAGGCTCCGCAGTCATGGCACACAGGCTTCGTTGCTCTGCAGTATGTGGGGTCTTCCTGGACAAGGGATTGGACCAGCGTCCCCACATTGCAAGGTGGATTCTTAACCACTGGACCACCAAGAAAACCCTAATAAGTCTTACAGTTTTTTTTAATAGTTATAGAGCTATTCACATAATTGTTTACAATGGATGGTTTGCGTTTTAGGAGGAAATTGTCCATTTCACTTAAGTTATCAAATTTGTGTGTTGGATGGTTGTGGTATTCTCTTACTATCCTTTTGATGTCTATAGAATATGTAATGATATTTCTTATTTCAGTCCTCATATTGATCATTTGTATCTTCTCTCTTCTTGATCAGTCTTATTAATTTCATTGATCTTCTCGCCAAGCCTATTCTTTGCTTTATTTATTTTTTTTCTTATTTTCTATTTTACTGATTTCTGTACCACCTCCATTGTTTCTTTCCTTGTGTTTGCTCTGGGTTTATTTGACTCTTCTTTTCCTGGGTTCTTGAGGTGAGAGCTTAGATTATTTGATTTGAGAATTTTCTCTTTTGTAATGTGTACATTTAATATTACAGATTTCCCTCTTAGCACTCCTTTAGTTCCATTCCATATTTTGATATGTTGTATTTTCATTTAATTCAGTGTATTTAAAATTTTTTTCCTTGCAGTTTCCTCTTTGGCCTATGGATTATTTAGAATTGTGTTACTTAGTTTTCAAGTGTTTGGATATTTTCATTTTCTTTCCATTATTCTAGTTTGATTCCATTGTAGTTTGATAACATATTCTGTGTGATTTCAGTTATTTTACATTTGTTGAGGTTTGTTCTGTGGCCCAGAATATGTTTTGTCTTGGTATATATTCCATGGGCACTTGAATAGAATGTGTATTCTGTTGTTGTTAAGTGAGTGTTCTGTAAGTGTTGATTAGATTCTGTTGGTTGATAGTGTTGTTCAGTTTTTATATGTCTTAGTTGATTTTTCTGGCTAGTTCAATCATTGGGCTTCCCAGGTGGCACCAGTGGTAAAGAACCTGCCTGCCAATGCAGGAGGCATAAGAGATGCGGATTTGATCCCTGGGTCAAGATCCCCTGAAGGAGGAAATGGCAACCCATTTCAGTATCTTTGCCTAGAGAATCCCATGGATAGAGGAGCCTGGTGGGCTACATGGGATCCATGGGATCCCAAAGAGCTGGACATGACTGAAGCAACTTAGCATGCATGCACACTCAGAGGAATATTGAAATTTTCAACTATAGTTGTGCATTTTTGTATTTCTTATTTGAGTTCTATCAGTTTTTACATCTCTGTTGTTTAGTTCATACACATTTAGGATTGCTGGATCTTCTTACTTGATTGATCCATTTATCATTATATCCCTCTCTGTCCCTGGTTATTTTTACTTTCTTTGAAATATTTTTACTTATTTATTTTTATTTTTTGGCTTTACTTTCTGGTTCTTAGTTTCTTGACCAGGGATGGAACTTGTGCACCCTGCAGTAGAAACAGAGTCTGGACCACCAGGAAAGTCCCAAAGTATTTTTATATTTATCTAATAGTAGGATAGCCATTCATGTTTGCCTTTGGTTAGTGTTTGCATGCTACATCTTTTTCCGTCCTTTTACTTTAAACTTGCCTGTATCATTTGAAGTGAGTTTCTGGTAGATAACATAGAGTTTGTTATGCTTTTTAATACATCCTGCCAATCTCTATCTTTTAATTGCTATACTTAAGCCATTTATATCCAGTGTAGCTATTAACATGTTAAGGCTTATGTCTGCCATCTTATTTTTTGTTTTCAGCTTTTTCATTTTTCTGTTTTATTGTTTGTGTCTTCCTGTGGATTACTTGAACATTTTTTTAGAACTCCATTTTGTTTTATCTGTAATGTTTTTGAATGTATTTCTTTGTATGCCTTTTTAAATATTGCTGTAGGTATTACATTTTACTTACTCATCTCAGTTTACTGGTGTCATCATTTTACTAGTTCAGGTGAAGCATAGGGATTGTAACTCTTTATATCTCTTTGTCCTCCTCTATTTATAATTGTCTTAAATATTTCCTCTACATATATTTAGAAACATATCAGACCTGTTACAATTTTTATTTCAATCATTAAACATAATTTAGAAAATTCTTAAAAAGGCAAAGCTAGTCATTAACATGTATTTTTGCTATATTCCTTTTCTATCCAGTGTTCCAAGGTTCCTTTTTTTTGGTTTCCTTTCTGTCTAGAGAACTTCCTTTAGCCATTCCTTTAGAGTATATTTGTAGGTGATGAATTCTGTTCATCTTCTGTCATCTGAGAATGTCTTTATTTTTCCTTCATTCCTAAAGGATATTTTTGTTGGATATAGGATTCTGGATTGACAGCTAATTTTCTTTCAACACTTGAAAAATGTTGTTCCACTCTTACCTGAACTTCATAGCTTCTGATGAGAAATCCATTGCCTTTTTAATGCCAAGTAGAGGTGAATTTCTGCAGTCCTTCTTAGTCTCCAGTGATATACCATGGGGTGGGGTTGAGGGACTCCTACCATCCAGTGGAAATCAAAGTTCTGGCTTACCACTTGCCTTCTCTGAAGCCCTGGAGAATTAGAACATCTCCTTACAGCATTATAGTCTCCCCACATAGGCTTTGATGGGGTGAATGTAGGTGGTCACAGTTTTTGTGTGTGTGTTTGTGTGTGTGTTGGCTTTTTTGGTTTGTTTTGGTTTGGTTTTGGTGGTGGTTGTCTGAGGTAGAATAGTTATGTACAAGTTTCTGTCGTGGAAAATCACATCACTCTTGGTCTTTTGGCTAGAGAAAGCAAAATTTTATTGAGTTTTGTTTGTTTTGTTGGTGTGCATCCAGTGGTTTTCTAGTTGTCAGCTTCTTCAGCTCCAAGTCTGGGGTATATGAGGCAAAATAAGCAAACAAACTTAGGTAATTTACCAATGTGTCATTCCTTGAGACTTAAGGTCCTTAGCCTGTCTGCCTTCTTCTCTTTATCATCCAGAGTCATCTGATACTTGTTTGATATATAATGTCCAGGGTTTTTAGTTGTACCTAGTGGGAAGAATAGAGGAAAGTACATCGACTCCATCTTCCCGAAGCAGAAGTTCCTGCAGTTTTTTTTTTTTTTTTTTTTTTTAAGTAAGTTACAAACATCAAGATATTTCACCTCTGGAAACTTCAGCATGTGTCTTTTGAGAACAGAGACATCTTTCTGTTGTACATAGCAGTGATACCTTTATCACACCCAAGAAATTTAACATTGATACAATATTACCTAACATAGGATTCGTATTCAGATTATGTTGTCTCCGAAATGTTCTCTATAGCTCTTTTCCTCTGATTTCAAATTATGCAGTGTTTGGTTGTTGTGTATCTTTTAACCTACAGTGCCATCTCCTGGCCTTTTTGTTGTTCTATTTTGTTTTGGTGTTTCATAACCTTGACGTTTTTTAACAGTCCAGGCAAATACCTTATAGAATGCTCCATAATCTAGATGTGTCTCTTCTGATTAGATTCAGGTTAATTATTTCAGCGACCATACTATGTAGTATAGTATGCTGTATACCTCTAATTACATAAGTCAAGAGGTATGTAATAAATTTGATCATTCGATTAAGTGATGTCTAACAGATATCTCCATTGCAGAAGTATCTTTTCCCTCTTTGTAATTAATAAGTAATCTGTGGGGTACAGACCATTATCTTTAAAGCCTTTGAAAACCACATATTAAATATTTATTTAAAAAAAATACCAGGTAATCTAGCTCTTCTTCATAGTAGAATTTCCAGTTAATAAATGTAGAGAATGATGGAAATTGAAAGTGACCATTTGGCAAACGTTTTTGCAAACCATTTTGGTAGGCAGGAATCATCAATAGATGCTAAAATTAGTGGGCAAAAGTATGATGGGATAGAAATCTACATAATCTCAAAGTATCCTCCCACAGGATACTGATTACAAAGGGAAAAATAGTAACTAGTGGAGAAACCTGTTGGATACCACCTTACCAAAAGGTCAAAGTTAAGTAATTTGACACATCACACACTACCTCTTTGGTATTCTTCTTTCCAAAATTGGATATCCTCTATTCAATTTTGAGATAATATCAGGCGAACCAAAATTAAGGGCCATTTTACAAAATAACTGATCAGTACTCTTTAAATTGTTAAAGTCATGGAAAACAAAGAAAGACATGAGCTGTTAAAGATTCAAGGAGACCTGACAACTAAATGAAATATGGAGTCCTGGATTGGATTTTGGACCAGGAAAAGGGTCTTATGGGACAGCTGGCAAAACTGAAGTGAGGTCTTTAGGTTACTTAATAGTATTAAAATCAATGTTAATTTCCTGTTTTGATGATTATACTGTGGTTATATGAGGATAACATTTGGTTGGGGTGAAAAGCTTTTGCAACTTTTCTTACATTTAAAATTATTTCAAAAGAAAATTTCTCCTATTTTTTTCAACTTTTTAAATTCAAAACTCCAATAAAATAAATTTTTCCAATTAAATTTTGCTTGGATAGCAAACACAGTCCTGATTTGTATAAGAACTAAACATATTAAGCAGAACATCACATTCTTTCTGTATTGTCACAAACACTGTAATGTTCTTCCTGTTCTGAAGTCTGGATATAATTTCACACAGAGACCTGCACCTCTTTCCTAAGGCTTTGTGATCATATGTAATTCCTATATATCCCAGACTTGGAATTTTAGATATCTTCTAGAAAACAGTTCATTGATTCAACAGATTTTTATTGTGCACTTATTATATACATAGCAGGCACTGTTTGGGGCAATGGAGAAAAGTGAGTGAACAAGGCAGTTAAAAACCTCTCCCTTCATGAAGCTTGGACTTCATTGGAAGAATATAGATGACAAATAAAATAAGCATATTTTTGAAGTGTTTTAATAAATGTAATGTAGAGAAAAATAAAGGAGGAAAGGTGAATGCCAGGGTTTGGGTGCAGGGGAGTACTTTATCTTCTAAATCAGCACTCATTGCGTTCTGTGTCCCATTTTTAAAAATCTTTTTTAAAACATAACTACTTGATTTTATATATATAAATGCACATATATATATATACTTATATATAAACTTTATAATATGCCTTCTTCCAGTAGAATGTAAGCTCCATCTGAGTGAGGTGTTTGTTAAATTGAAAGTAAAGAACAACACTAAGTAGATAAATAAATTTCCATTGAATAAGTTCTCCCTCAGGTTTTCTCTCAGGCCCTACACCTAGGTTAACTCCTGGGACACAAATAAATGTTTGTTGATTTCATTAATATACAGATTCAGGTTATATGAGCCCATTTGCTGAATAACTTGTATGAGTTTTTTTAACTTTTCTGGGATAAGAACCCTTAAGATCCTAAGAATGCTTCTTAGTTGCCTGTCATCTTGAGGAATTTGTTTAGCTTGTTTGCATGAAGGTTATCTATTTTATATATGATACAAAACGCTTTTTCTTTTGAAAAGTGAAAAACAAAAAAGGAGACCCCTACTTCCCTCTTAAGCTGTGGAGCTTTCATAACTGAATGTCTTAAAGATGTTACATTGTCTTATCTGTAGTTGAAAAATCCCCTTACTGCACTCTCATATTTCACCCTGTGGCCTGTTAAAGTTTTATAGCTGCAGCATCTGTTTCTTCTTCCTGTAACCCTAACCATCATTCATTTTTATATTTTCAACAGTGTTATTTACTTGTCTACTATACCAGCTGGCGGAATGTCAAATCTTTTTTGACTTTTGGTTTAATTTGTCTATGCAACATGTATCTCTATGAACTGCGCAATCTCTGGCAGCTTTTTTTTCACGTGACTGTGGGAGCATTTGTTACACTACAGATCTGGCTAAGGCAAGCCCAGGGCAAAGCTCCTGATTATGATGTCTGACACCATCCTTCAGACATATTGCCTTTCCTTAAGGAGGAAAAGGAAGGACACCACCACTGTGATGAAGAAACTGTTGACCACAGATGAGAAGCTCCGCTTTCTTTCTCTGCAGCTGTCCTTTTTAAGTCAGCCTAGCATGCCTGTGAGCATGCAATACCTGGTAGGCAAACTCTTCTCAACAGACTGTTGTCTATGATTATCATTCAGAAGAAGATAAGGAGACCTCTCTACAGGGCAATGGCAGTGGAAGAACAGTCAGATGCCATTGGAAGACTTGGCCAGCAGCTCTGAATCATGGCTGGAGAATTCAGTCAAAAAGTGTGTGTGGTACTTGCTCTGAGAACCAAGCAGGAACTCTACAACCCCGGTTTGCCTTTGTAAGGCATTAGTATAGACCAAATAAAAGATGCTGCAATGAATTGGAAAGTTTATGTGTAAAACAAATGACTTACTAAATATTAGATCATTTGCACATTTGTTGTACCATGAGTTTATGAAGTCCAGATTGGTATGGAGTGGGTTCTTTTTCCTTTTATATTTTTGCTTGAATCTTAACTCTGGAAATCACCTGATGTAGGAGAAGGCTGTGGTGAGTTCATCCCTGGAGTGTCATAAGTATTGAAAACACAGTGACACATGTTTCTTTCCTAGACCGCATTTATACCTTCTTTTGAAATTACTTTTTAAAAATATGTCATTAGGCTATAGCCGTTATTTGCCAAACTTCAATCACTTAAGTGTTTCATATACTATTATTTACTTAATATTTATCTTTTAAATTTTAAAATATTTTAAAAAGAAACTAACCTCTACTCCAAGTGAAAAACCAGCATCAGTTTGCCATTAAAAAAGAGAACTACAAAATAAATTAAAAATAAAACAGGATGTTAGATTCTAACTGGATGCTAATGACTGCCAAGGCCCTGAATCCAAGAAGCCTACTCTTTCTTTGTTGCAGTGAGAGATGTTACCTAGCACCAAAATGGGCTCTCTCTGTGAAATTATCAGAAGTTTAAAAGAAAATTATAAAGGGAATGACATTCACATTGTGATTCAGCATTATTTAATTCTGTGTTGTGTATCACCTAAAGTCATCTCACATGCCACCAAGTGTTATGGGTCCTGCCCTGTGGAAACACTGAGTTGTTCTAAAAGAATCAGAAGGTAACTCTTCTCTCAGCACTTCTTATTATTCCTCTTATAATTTCATGGCTTCAAGGAGTTAAGCACCTACCATCTAAGTGGTGCTTTTCGATAACTTTGTAAAGATTGTTTAAGCAGTTGTGAATTATTAGAGGAAGCATATTTTGGTTCTTTTAGCAAAATCTACAACTCTTGTGGTTTTGAGGGCTTCCCCGGCGGCTCGGATGATAAAGAATCTGCCTGCAGTGCAGGAGACCTGGTTTGATCTCTGGGTCGGGAAGATCCCCTGGAGAAGGGAATGGCTACCCACTCCAATATTTCTTGCCTGGAGAATTCCATGGACAGAGGAGCCTGGTGGGTTATAGTCCATGCGGTTGCAAAGAGTCAGACAAGGACTGAGGGACTAACACTCTCACTTTCTGGTTTTGAAATCATCTTCATGAGTGATTTTCTTGAGGAAAGATTCCAATTAAGGAATTCATAAGGTTTGAAATTTGATATCCAGAAAAAAGTGGACTCATTACATATAATTCATGTTACTGGGTATATTAATTATGCAGAAAAAATTGTCAAGAGGGGTAAAGTCACCAAACTGCATTGTTTCCAGAACCAGTATATATAGGTATGCTTACAATGAGAAATCCTGCTTAACTACAACCTTTTTGCTATACTCTCCTTTTTAGGAGAATGGGGCAAAAGAAGACAGTGAAAGCTTACGATTTTGGGGATTTATTTAATACAAGAAACTCCAGTTCCCTCCAATATTCTGCCCCTAACAAAACTGCAAAGAAATTATGAATATTCTGAGAGATACCCCAAGGTACCACATGATCCTAAATCATCAAAATGATGTTTGGTGTTTTGTAGTTACTAAACCAGAAAGTTAACTGGTTCACTTTACTTTAGAAAGTAAAACTTGAGAAAGTTTTTTATAAACTAATGGTTAAAGCAAGAAGAGTTTTCTTGTAAATAGTTGATTAACCAGGAGATTGGAGTATTCTGGTTTATCAAGATTTTGCTGTATATTGATACTTTATAGCTCTCTTACCAGTTTGGTTCTTTTTATTATTGAGTCATAATGTTTGGTATTCAGCAAGGACACTTGAAAACTCACCAGCTATCTTTAAAGGCTTCATTTGTTTTTCGTTTTGTTTTTTCACCAGCTATTTTGGATAAGGGGATGTTTATATTTTAATGTAAAAAATGAAAACAGGTATAAATAATGTTTTATGTATAGAAATGTTCTCTTTCATTATTTGGTGCCTGCATCTTTGTTTGTTTATATAGCTTTCCTGCCTCTGTCATGTTGTTGCCAAAGAAAGTATGAATTTAGAAAGATAAATTTTTGCCATGAATGTAAAGAAGTTTTTAAGTTCATGAGAAAGAATCACTTAGGCCTCTAATGTGTATGATGGTGACACGTTGCATTTATATTGCAATTTTATTTCTAAGAGCACCTTCCTAATCATAATGGGTCTTCTACTGTCGAGGAGGTACTATTTTCCCAATAGGAAAGAGGACACTATGGTAACCAAGTGTTAATGACTTACCTAGGGTCAAGAACAAAGCACACACAATTTCTAATCTCTTAGCCCAGGGTTGGGCTAATGAAGGTAGCTAAGATTATATAAATGAAGATAACTAAGATTATATTCAGGAAATATGTCTATTCTTGATAAAATTGAAGTCCTGGGGACTTCTTAAAATAATGACCTTTAGCCCACTATTGTATGTAGGTGTATGTTATCTTACTTAAGGTAATTCTGAAATATTGCTTCTGATTAAGGTGTGCTATGAGGGCAAAGATACTCCCTTTTATATCCTAAAAGTATTTGCAATATTTGCTTGCTTTTTTCGGGTGTGTATTTGAAGTATACCTGTCCTCTTTGCCAAAAGAATTTGGGAAGCACATCCAAAAAAGACATACACAATAATGGTAATAAAATATGAACATTAAGGGAAGAAAAGCAAAACCAATGAGACCGGAAGGAAGGGTGAACACATTGCTGTTACTGAGTATAAAATTTGATTCTTGAACTTCTTGAAAGTCAAGGCTAGAAAAAGGAAAACAAGTTTTGCCTTGATTTATATCCATAAGTCAAAGCGTGTTTCTCAGAGAAGACATCTTCCTGATGAATTCAGGTAAAAATGTTTGCACTTGGGGGTCTTGTGAAATGCTAAAAGGAACAAAATCATCAGTTGTTTTACACACATTTCCATATTACAATTGTGCCTTGGATCTTCAACTTTGTACCAGCTTTCAAAGGCTTTCATTTCAGGTCTTTTTTTATGCGTTTAATAGAGGATTTTGTTCCAGTAAGAATTCTGCTCTTAAGCTAAAACCAAGTATCCGTGTTAAAGCTTGAAATCCATTTAAGACAAATGCCTTGACACTTGGAAAACCTTTACCCAATTTTGTAATTTTATGACTTCTATAAAGTGAATCTGCTACCTCTGGGTTAGCACATTTGTTTGGTATTAAATACGGTCTTTTTCACAGTGGAATCCAGTCTGGAGAAATGCATAGCTCCATTTCTTTTTCTTTTGGACTGTGTGTGGAATCTCATTAGAATTCTGATTTGTCAAGCCTCCACAGAGACCAGACTTGTCAGGTGAACCTTTAACTCTCCTGTCACAAAAGTACTTCCTCCTGGGGTTAGCAACCTACCAAAAAGGCAGACACTTGGCCTTTATTACAAAAGATTTACTGAGTAACCGAAGAACCCATTCCAGGCTGTTGAATTTCCAACAAATTTCCAGCAAAGTGTATGCATGTGTTCACTATTCTTTTTGCTGTTTTAACAGACATTTTATTCACTTTAAAATAGTTTTAATAGAGTATGTAGTAAAAGAACAAATTATTTCAAAATCAGCCACTACTCAGACCAAATTGAACACTTAGCTCTACTACATATTATAGGTCACTCTTCAAGGCTTCCCTGGTGGCTCAGATGGTAAAGCATCTGCCTGCAATGCAAGAGACCTGGGTTTGATCCCTGGGTCAGGAAGGTCCTCTGGAGAAGGAAATGGCAACCCACTCCCGTACTCTTGCCTGGAAAATTCCATGGACAGAGGAGTCTGGAAGGCTACCGTCCATGGGGTCGCAAAGAGTCAAACATGACTGAGTGACTTCACTTTCTTTTCAGGGCTTCATTCTTTGTCTGTGGTCAAGCCTTTGTATTTTTCTGCTTTATATCTCTAAGGAAATGGAGTCTTTCTTTCTAAAAATATTGTGATAAAGTCAAACCTAATTTTGGGGTTAAATTGGCTTTAGGAATATCCTGGCCTAAAGTTAATAGAAGAAACCTTTCCAACTCCCAGGGTTATAAATGAATTGTGCAGAGACCATGTCAGCTGAGGATTTTACTCCTCTGGTCATACTGAGTAGGGTCTGATGATCTTCATCAATGTCCTGGGACTGCTGTTGAATGCTAGCATATTGCAGCCTTCTGTTTGAGCAGTGAGCTTTTCAAAGAGAAGTGGTGTCTGTGGCTGCCACTCTTGTAACATCTCTTCCTTGGGTGGCCAAGCTTTCTAGGTTTCTTTATTCAACAGGTGAAGTCACAGTACCACAGCAGTGTGTGGCTGGAAGCCACATGGCTTGTATCCTCCTTGCCTGTTACAGTGAGCGGCATTGACATGAGTGCAAGCATTTTCTTCTGCATTGGTGGTGCTGGTGTGTAAAGAATAGTCTCAACACAGTGAAGGCTGAAGAATCTCAAGAAGAGAAAAGGCTTCATCCTCAAAGAGTTCCTGAAATCAATACCGTAACCTTATGAATTGTTTCTGGTGTTTCCTTGGCAACAAGTGGTGTTTTTAGCCCAACCCCACCCACAGTTTACATTTGCCCTTTTCTTCTACATCTCACAGTCTGGCAGTGCAAGTGTCACACACAAAAGCACATTCAGGCTCCATCTGACAGTGGGAAATAGGGCTCATCAGTTCTGTCTCCTGTCTGGTCCCAGCAGCCCCTTTCCAGCTCTGCCTTGGTTACCTGCCTTCTTGTGCTGGTGAATTTCTTTGAGGCTGGGTTTTCAAGGGGACCTTGCCTAAAGGTGAACAAAGAACATTTTGCCCTTGCACTTTGAATTCTTCCAGAAAATTGGGAGATACCAAGGGAACATTTAGGCAAAGATGGACACAATTAAGGATAGAAACGGCAAGGACCTAACAGAAGCAGAAGAGATTGAGATATGGCAAGAATACACAGAAGAACTATACAAAAAAGGTCTTAGTGACCTGGACCTAACCACGATAGTGTGGTGACTTACCTAGAGCCAGACATCCTGGAGTGTGACATCAAATGGGCCTTAGAAACCATTACTATGAACAAAGCTAGTGGAGGTGATGGAATTCCAGCTGAACTATTTAAAAATGCTAAAAAAAACTGATGCTATTAAAGTGCTGCACTCAGTATGTCAGTGAATTTGGAAAACTGAGCAGTGGTCTCAGGACTGGAAAAGGCCAGTTTTCATTCCAATCCCAAAGAAAAGCAATGCCAAAGAATATTCAAACTTCTGTACAGTTATGCTCATTTCACATGCTAGCAAGGTAATTCTCAAAATCCTTCAAGCTAGACTTCAGTAGTATGTAATCCAAGAACTTCCAGGTGTACAAGCTGGATTTAGAAAAAGCAGAGGAACCAGAGATCAAATTGCCAACATCTGTTGGATCATAGAAAAAGCAAGAGAATGCCAGAAGAACATCTGCCTCGTTGACTGTGTTAAAGACTTTGTGTGGATCACAAAAATCAGTGGAAAATTCTTAGAGATGGAAATACCAGATCACCTTACCTGCCTCCTGAGAAACCTGTGTGCAGGTCAAGAAGCAACAGTTAGAACCAGGCATTGAGCCACAGGCTCATTCAAAACTGGGAAAGAAGTACATCAAGGCTGTATACTATCACCTTATTTATTTAACTTATATGCTGAGTACATCATGGGAAATGCTGGGCTGGATGAATCACAGGTTGGAATCAAGATTTCTGGGAGAAATATCAGCAAACTCAGATATGCAGATGATACTACTCTATTGGCAGAAAGTGAAGAGGAACTAAAGAGCCTCTTGATGAAAGTGAAAGAGGAGAGTGAAAAAGCTGGTTTAAAATTCAGTATTCAAAAAACAAAGATCATGACATCTGGTTCCATCACTTCATGGCAAATAGGGAAACAGTGGAAACAGTGACAGACTTTATTTTCTTGGGCTCCAAAATCACTGTGGACAGTCACTGCAGCCATGAAATTAAAAGATGCTTGCTCTTTGGAAGAAAAGCTATGACAAACTTAGTGTATTAAAAAAAAGAGATGTTACTTTGCCCACAAAGATCCATCTAGTCAAAGCTATGGTTTTTCCAGTAGTCATGTATGGATGTGAGAGTTGGACCATAAAGAAAGCTGAGTGGAGAAGAATTGATACTTTTGAACAGTGGTGTTGGAGAAGACTTGAGAGTCCCTTGGACTTCAAGGAGATCAAACCAGTCAGTCTTAAAAGAAATCAAGCCTGAATATTCATTGGAAGGATTATTGCTGAAGCTGAAACTCCCAATACTTTGGTCACCTGATGCAAAGAGCCCACTCACTGGAAAAGACCCTGATGCTGGGAAAGATAGAAGGCAGGAGAAGGGGACAACAGAGGACGAGATGGTTGGATGGCATCATGGCTCAGTGGATATGAGTTTGAGCAAACTCTGGGAGATAGTGAAGGACAGGGATGCCTGGCATGCTGCAGTCCATGGGGTCACAAAGAGTTGGACACAACTTAGCAACTGAACAACAGCAACAATACCTACAACTCATGTAAAAAGAATGCTCATTAGCACCTTTTGTGGGCCAGTGCCCATGTAGTTAATCCTTATTGGCAGCCTTAGGGGACAAGGGTGGCACTATTTCACATTCATTTGAGGAAACAATGGCTCAGAGTCAAACCTAGGATTCAAGATTAAATGACTAAAAAGTTGGTGCTTATTTTTCCATGCTGCAGAGCCTTTCAGAGAGCATGTTCTTCATGTGTGTGTTACTGACAACACCGGGCTCTTACTATTACAGCAGCAGTGAGAACAAATGAAGCCAACATGGAGGGGGAAAACAGTACTGTGTATGTGCTAAACATCCTCACAGGTTGCTCTATGAAGGCTTTCTGTGTTATAGATGAAGCACCGAGGCCCAAAGAAGTTAAGTGACTTAAACACAGTCACAGTCTAACCTTTGTGGTGGCACCAGGATTTCAATCCACATCAGCCTTAAAACTCACACTCTTAACCAACCACCCTATAATATTAAGCTAGGCAACATGGAAATATGTTGAAATATATAAGGAATATATATACAAGTAATGCACATTACTTTGGAAAGAGGTGAAGTCATGGCTAATTCCTGCAGTATAGATGTCCTAGTAAAATTGTTTCCTAAAATCCCTACATGTATAATGGTCAGGACAGATGGTTGCCATAGGTATGGTGAACCTCAGGTGTGCCTTAGATTTTAGGGCAAGGAGGTATAAAGTTTATTCTTTCTCATAAAACTAACAAATTAATGATTCTTGATATAGAATGTTAACGCTTCATTGGTGTTACAAACCAATGTAAATGTTACAAACATTTCCTTTTTCTAGCTGAAGGGCAGCATAGGTTGACTCTTTGATATGAAAAAAATTTCATAGGAATTCTGCTTTAAGTCATTCCTATATCTGAAAATATTAAACAAAAGGTAGAAGGTAACTAATTGCTTAATCAAAAAGTAGTAATGATGAATTTAGAGCCAGACCGTCTCCCCTGCGCCTTCTACTCCACTGGCTCTTCCTGCCACTGGCATGGTGACCTCAGCAAGTCATGTAACCTCTCTGCCTAAGTTTCCTTAGGTATGAAGTAGAGGTAACTGTGCTTTGGGCAAATTGTTGTGAGAATTGAATGAGTCAATAAATGTAAATCACCCAGAGCTGGGCACAGCAAGTGCTAGGACAACGCTTTCTGCCTTATTGTGGTCTCTCTGATAGGTATTGCTGTTCCTTTCAAGATAATAGGCATCTTTATATATATGTGTGCGTGTGTGTGTGTGTGTGTATGTATATGTATATATATGTTTATTTTTAATTGAAGGATAATTGCTTTACAGAATTTTGTTGTTTTCTGTCAAACATCAACATGAATCAGCCACAGGTATACATATATCCCCTCCCTGTTGAACCTCGCTCCCATCTCCCTCCCCATCCCACCCCTCTAGGTTGATACAGAGCCCCTGTTTGCATTCCCTGAGACATACAGCAATGCAAATGCCCCCAAATATATCATTGCCCATAACTTTTCAGAAATTGTGAATTAAGAAAGGATCCTAATTCAAAAACAAAAACAGATGAAGGATGCTGTTGAAATATTTGGTGGGCCGTTGACCTGCTCTGGCAAACTTGTGTGCAGAATTCAGGGCAGTGCGCTGGGGATGCATTCAAAGTCAGAGAAGGGAATTGAGGGACTGACATTTGCCATATGCCTGCTGTACATCGGGTGTTTTACATACAGGATTTATGTGAGCTTAACAAAATCCATCTGAGGTGAGTAAACAGGATTAAGTTGTCACTTTATTGAACGTCACTCAGTTTGGAAGAAGTAGACTGGTCTCTGGGCCCCCTCAGTGTCCTGGGTACTGGACCACTGCTGTCAGATGGGGAAAGTGCCTCTGGGAACCGCTCCTGCTACAGTGTGGCATGGGTCCTTTGGCTGCCTCTTTGTTTTGAACATCCTGTTTTGGTCTAGTGGATATTTCTGGATGGCTGCCACCTAGTGCCTACAACTCTGCAGGGTCTCCACAGAGTGGAGTGTGTGTACATGTGGTTTGTGCCTGGACGGGAGAAAGGGGTGAGGAGGCAGCCAGCAGCCTTCTAGCACAGAATGGAAACATGTAGATGCCGAGGATGTGACCGTTCAAGGCACTCTTCAAACATGCAAACGCAACATGGCTTTCAAGAGAGTAATCTGAAGAGAAAAGCATTCTCCCTGCCCCCTAAAAAAAAATCCCATGTGAGCCAGGGAAATGCCTGTCTAGCTAACAGAGTCAGAGCGGAGCAGCACAGTTTGCAAAATTGGAAAATAGTCTAAGAGAATAACCAGAGATGCTGACAAACTGGAGATTGTGGGTGGGTCTACATTGGAAATTGGTTGAAGGGAAAAAAGTGATGAGGCTTCTTTCTAATGGATTCCAGTGAGACTTCTTTAAATTCACACAGGCCTAATAGGCCAGCAATATAAAAAGGGCCTCAGGAATGAAGATGCCCTCAACAAGGGAGGGGGCAGCTCAGCTCTGCTCATTAGAAACAGAAGGTGAGGTTTGGGGCTGACAAGCCAGTGGGGACAGGATGCCTACTTAACCCTCAGCCCCAAACAATCCTTTTCTTTCTCTGTCTTCTCACCATCATCCTGCCTTTCTGGATCTCTGCTTGCTCTGTGACCCTAGGTTGACCTGCATTCACCTCTCCTCACTCCCCGGACCAGGGCCCTTGATAGAAAAGGGTATCCATCCTGCATGGTTGCTGCTCCTGCTGGGTTGGCAGGAGAAGAACCGAACAAAGGCTGCTTCCGATTTTGGTTTAAAGGTGATCCTCCTACAGATCCCCCTTGGCAATGTGCTTTCACCTCATTTGTCTTTCTGTTTTTGTCTAACATCTTAAAACCCTATTTTGATTGTGTTTATGTTTGCACCATCCTTGTAGTCTGGCACTTGAAGGTAAGATGAAGAGTTGCACAATTGTTTAGTTAGGGAATGCCAGAGAAGAAAGAAACCCTGGAGGTCAGCCATTCCAGTGGCCTCACTTGGCTTTGTTCTTGTGTGTGTCTTGCAAAGCAGTGACTTTGCCAGTGAGAAGGGGAGATAGGCTAGAGGAAGACAGCAAAAAAATTTTCCTCCCAAGACAGAAAGAAAAAAACCCACCAAAAGGCTTTTTAGAAATTTTGGAATGATAAAATCTACAGAATACTATAGCAATTGGATCTCATTTCATCTATTGTCAACCTTGGAGAGGGGTAGACCCTCTGTTCCTGCCAGGATCATTGGTACTTAGCCAGGTGGGTACACTGAACAAAAGTGCCTCTGGGCTAATGCCACAGCTTTTGTCCCTAAGTATCCAAGCCACTGCAGGAGCTGCACTGATCATTTCTCCCACTGCCTGCTAGGCATGGGGTAGCACAGTGAGAAAGTGCACATGAAAGCTCTTTATACACTGGGAAGTTCATCCAAATGAGGGGGCTTGGTATCCTCTGGTTGTCTGTGCCCTCGCCTGACCCCAGCTCCACAAGTAACACCAGTGCTTCCAACTTTCCTCCTAACACCTGTGCTCCACGCTGCTTGCCACAGCCAGAATGGCCCAGCTGTGTCACCCTTCCCTTCTGGACACGGTGACCTGTACGATGTTCCCTTCCGTGTGGCGTTGTTTCAGTCTAGGCAAACTCAAATGCTGTGGCTTTTCCGGTGTGCTCATCCTTGCCAGTGCAGTTCTGTCCAGTGACGGGGAGACCCTGCCCAGCACTGCTTTTGAACATGTACCTTATGTCCAAGAATGCTTTCCTGCCCCATGATGACACAAGCCCGGCATCTCTTTCTGGGTCTGGGAAGCTCATTTTCTATCAATTAGTAACTCATGGCCAGATTGCCTGTGGAAACATCCATGCTTTATTGTGTAAAGACCACAGTTCAGGACATGATTTATCTGTGTGCCTCTCAGGTGATACTCATTTTAGGAAAAGTTCTGTAAATGTACTTGTAATTTTGAAAGTCTTAACGTGACGTAGACTTCCCTGGTGGCTCAGATGGTAAAGCATCTGCCTACAATGTGGGAGACCCAGGTTCAATCCCTGAAAGATCTCCTGGAGGAGGAAATGGCAACCCACTCCAGTATTCTTGCCTGGAAAATCCCTTGGATGGAGGAGCCTGGTAGGCTACAGTCCATGGGGTCGCAAAAAGTCGTACACAACTGAGCGACTTCACTCACTTAATGTAACATGGCTACCTGATGAACATTTAGCTTCAGCTTCCTCAGTGCACCAAAATTCACTGTGCCTTCCTGCTAACATCACTACCACCCTTAAGTCATCCCCCTGTTGGATGAAATCAGGTCTTAGTTTTAGCGATCTTTGCTGCTTTGCTGTCACTTCAGTTCAGTTCAGTCACTTGGTCGTGTCTGATTCTGCAACCCTGTGGACTGCAGCACGCTAGGCCTCCCTGTCCATTGCCAACTCCTGGAGTTTACTCAAACTCATGTCCATTGAGTCGGCGATGCCGTCCAACCATCTCATCCTCTGTTGTCCCCTTCTCCTCCCGCCTTTAATCTTTCCCAGCATCAGGGTCTTTTCAAATGAGTCAGTTCTTCGCATCAGGTGGCCAAAGTATTGGAGATTCAGCTTCAGCATCAGTCCTTCCAATGAATATTCAGGACTGATTTCCTTTAGAATGGACTGGTTGGATCTCCTTGCAGTCCAAGGGACTCTCAAGAGTCTTCTCCAACACCACAATTCAAAAGCATCAATTCTTCGGCGCTCAGCTTTCTTTATAGTCCAACTCTCACACCCATACATGACTACTGGAAAAACCATAGCTTTGACCAGGTGGACCTTTGTTGGCAAAGTAATGTCTCTGCTTTTTAATATGCTGTCTAGGTTGGTCATAACTTTCTTTCCAAGGAGCAAGCGTCTTTTAATTTCATGGCTGCAGTCACCATTTGCAGTGATTTTGGATAAAAAAAAAAATAAAACAAAGCCTTTCATTGTTTCCTTGTGTATTTGCCATGAAGTGATGGGACCAGAGGCCATGATTTTAGTTTTATGAATGTTGAGCTTTAATCCAACTTTTTCACTCTCCTCCTTCACTATCATCAAGAGGCTCTTTAGTTCTTTGCTTTCTGCCACAAGTGTGGTGTCATCTGTATATCTGAGGTTATTGATATTTCTCCCGGCAATCTTGATTCCAGCTTGTGCTTCATCCAGCCCAGCATTTCTCTTGATGTACTCTGCATATAAGTTAAACAAGCAGGGTGGCAATATACAGCTTTGACATACTCTTTTCCCTATTTGGAACCAGTCTGTTGTTCCATGTCCAGTTCTAACTGTTGCTTCCTGACCTGTGTACAGATTTCTCAGGAGGCAGGTGAGGTGATCTGGTACTCCCATCTCTTTAAGAATTTTCCACAGTTTGTTGTGATCCTGTCAGTGAGCATTAAAATGGTGTTCAGAACTCACTCTATATAATAATGATGCTCTTGCTAATTAACATTCTAGTATGGATGTGCTTTTGAAAAAAAGTATAAACCTTTGGGAGAAACAAGCATGTTCTCTGGGTTAGTTCAGTGGAGATGGAGATGGGAAGGTGTGAATTGTGTCCTTTGTTGTCACTGTGTGCCCTGGGTGTGTATGCATGCCTGGGTGTGTGATTTCAGTGCCTGCCGGAGGCTTGCTCTCCACCACCCACTGCAGGGTGGGAGGTTCATTTTGCTGGATGTGCAGCCAGCCAAAATACTGTGATGCTGAGGTTTGCAGCAAAGAGAGGGTTTATTTGTAAAGCAGTCGAGCAAGACTAGAGAACAAATCTGAAATCTTCCCCAAAACAACGGCCTTAGGGTGTTTATGAGATGAAGAAAGAAGACAGACAGGCGTGGGGAGTATGGGGGGAGGTGATTGGGGAAAGGTGTGGTAATTGATATTTTGTGCAGGTGTAACTAGGCTACCAGCCTTGGTGTGTTCTGAGGATGGAATTTTCAGCCCTCTGATATCAAAATGTCACTGAGAGGGTGCTCACATGTGCCCAGTTGAAAGATTGGTGATCCTGCCTAGTCTTAACCAGCTCAGCTTGAATTGAACACAGCTGACTCCTGACTAAACTGAACTAGGCATAGCTGCGAACATCTTGTTTTTTAGGCTATGTACCCCTTGGAAGAAGGGGTACAAAGAAAACATGCAAGTTTTCAAACTACCTTGTTAGTGAAAGCAGGAGAAATGCATTTAACCCATGGTTTCAGTTCCCCTTAGCTTTTGATCATTCTTCAGTCTTGGGGGAAAAGGGGCTCTTACTGGAAAAAACTTAGGTCTGCTAGCCCACAGCACAGCATAGTCAAGCTACTGACACATGGTTGTGGTAGACAGTACAGCATTTACTGCAGGGTGCCCAGTAAGAACAGGCAGCTTGTGTGCAAATGACCTAAACTCCCTAATGGCTTTCAGGGAAGGGTTTTTAAAGGCAACATTTGGGGTGAAGGTTGTAGAGGGCATGACCTACTGATTGGTTGGTGGTGTGGTAACAGGATATCATTTCAGGAATTTTAATCATCATCCTTCTGGTTCCAACCAGTACGTGTTCTACTGCTTGTGGTCATTAGGTAATCACTATTGTCCCCTTGGGTAGGAGTCTTAATTTCTTCAGAACAACTCCAAGGTGTTCATCAAGTTGTTGTGTGTGTGTGTGTGTGTGTATCCCTTGAGGAGGACCTCGGTAGGACTGTTTTGTTTAAGCTATTGTTACTTAACTTGCTTCACTGCTTTTCCTTGGTTTCTACCTTCTCTCACTTCCATACTTAGTAACTGCTTGAGTCTGCTCTTTGGAACTCAGGGAAGGCCTAGAAATTAAAATCTTTTATCTACAAACAAGCAATGAGGGACACAAAGGGACTTTTGTACCCAGAGTGGCCCTGTTGAGTAATGGGGTCTGGGGTGTCCTGAAGCTTTAATTGGCCTGCTAGTAGCAAGGGCCCAGATGGTCACAGAGTAGGGTCTGGCCTGCTGTGGATGGACTGGGTTTGCAGGCTGCAGGGCTGTAATTTTCCCCTGTCTGATGTCTGCTCCCTGGTGGGGGAGGCTGGTTTAGAGGCAAGCGTAGGCTTCTTCTAGAGTGGGGCTTCTTCCTGCCCAGTGATGGATAGAGCCGGGTCTTGGCCCTCTAGTGAGCAGGGCTGTGTCTGTGGACATGTCTAGAGGTGGCCGTGGGCTCAGGAAGCCTTAAGGCAGCCTCTCTGCTGATGGGTGGGACCTTGTCCATACCCAATTAGTTGTTTGGTCTGAGGCATCACAACACCAGGACTTCCCTAATAGCTCAGTTGGTAAAGAAACCACCTGCAGTGCAGGAGACCCCAGTTCAATATCTGGGGCAAGAAGATCCACTAGAGAAGAGATAGGCTACCCACTCCAGTATTCTTGGGCTCCCATTGTGGCTCAGCTGGTGAAGAAGACCTGGGTTCAAACCCTGGATTGGGAAGATTCCCTGGAGAAAGGAAAGGCTACCCACTCCAGTATTCTGGCCTGGAGAATTCCTTGGACTGTATAGTCCATGGGATTGCAGAGTCAGACACGACCGAGCGACTTTCAGTATCCCAACACTGGTGCCTACAGATTGTTATGTGAGATTCTCTTTTTTCTGCATCCTTGCCAACATTTGTTTTTTGTGTTCTTTTTGATGAGGGCTGTTCTGACAGGTGTGAGGTGACATCTCATTGTAGCTTTGATTTTCATTTCCCTGATGATTAGTGATGATAAGCATCTTTTTATGTGCCTCTGGAACATCTGGTATATTTCTTTGGAAGAATGTCTATTTAGATTTTCTGCCCATTTTTTAATTAGTTTTTTGATGTTCAGTTGTATAATTTATATCTTTTAGATGTTAACCTTTTATTGGTCATGCCATTTCCAAGTATTTTCTCCCATTCAGTAGGATTCCTTTTCATTTTGTCAGTGGTTTCCTTTGCTGTGCAAAAGCCTTTGAGGTTCAATTAAATCACATTTATTTTTGCTTTTGTGTCTTTGGCCTTATGAGACAAATTATAGCAATCTGTGGAGGGTCTATGTTAGAGTGTTCTACCTGTGTTCTCTTTTAGAAATTTTATGGTTTTGGGTTTTACATTTAGGTATTAATCTATTGAGTTTTTTTATAGGGTTTGAGAATATATTTTAATTTCTTATACATGTAGCTATCCGGTTTTCCCAGTACCACTTTTGAAGAGATGCTTTCAGTGTATATTCTTGCTTCCTTTGTTGTAGATTAATTGACCATAGGAGTGTGGGTTTATTTCTGGGCTATCCTGTTCCATTTATCTATGTCTTTTTCTGCTAGACCATACTATTTTGATTACTGTAGCTTCATTGTATAGTGCGAAGTCAAGAGTGTGATTCAACCTATGTTCTTTAAAAATTGTTTTGGCTGTTTGGGGTCTTTTGAGTCTGGGCTCATTCAAATTATTCCTTAGATATGCATCTTAATTATGTAAGTCCACCATCCAAAGCACAACATACATCCTATTTTTCTCCATACTGAGTTTCCCTCAGCACACACCATGGGAGCAATGGGCAGTAGCTATGGTGACTGGTAGCTTGATCCTTGAACTGGAATGGCAGGCAACATTCCCTTTTCACAATCTCAATAATCAATACCACATATCTGCCAACTGTCGAGGCCTTCACTGGTAATCAAACCAATGGTAGACAAAAAGACATACCCTGAAGGGGCACACAGAATGCCAGACATTAGACTCCTAGGAGACAGTCTAGTTAGGGATCTGTGTCTTACCTTTACTTATTGGACTTTCTCAACATTCTCAGTTTGTCTCAGACACCTAAATATCAAACATGGAAGTGACATAGGCTGGGAAAAATAGGTACTGTTTCTATAATATCCTGACCAAGGTCTTTTTTTTTTTTTTTTCCAATCTGAGGACCAAATTTCAACTTAGTCAATAAAACAGGGGACAGGAAATTCTGTTGACTTGCCTAAGTTGGTATGTTATATCCAAGGGCTTTTTATTGTAAGTCACAGTGACATTAGGGATGGTTGAAAATTGATGACAGGCACAACCAAGGGGTCAACATGTGAAATACAGAAAATAGTTTTGGATGACATATCAAGAGCTTGAGAGATTACCTGCTTTTGCCAAAGTCTGAGAAATCCTCATCATTGTTCTTTCAAGCCTGGAAAGTTAGAGACAAAGAGAAATCAAAATAAAAGAAAATAATCATTCTGGTAAACTAGCAAACTATTTATACTGCCTTCTGAGAAGTTTTACTTTACGAAGTTACCACTGCAATGATGCTGTTCACCTCAATTTCTTTCCTGTAGCTTCCTTCTGAAAAGCAACTTAGGAACGGTTAGGGGTCCACTTGCCCACTTGGAGAAGCCAGTGCCAGGGTCTGGAACAGCCACGTTTTGATCATCTCTGTCAAGGTTGTCTTCTACTGCCTGGTTTCTGTTGATCTCTGCAAAATGAGCTTACCATGAGTGTGATGAAGCCATGTCTTAATTCTCTTCCTCTGTCACTGTGGAATGGGACACATTGTAAGGCCCAGTCCAGCAAGTATGGTACTGGTTTTCTGGATGTTTATTCTTCCAAGGTTTCAATAGGACCCAATCTCCAGAATAGACACGGTTGACAAGAAGCATGTAATTTCCAGCAAAGGCCCTCCTACAAAGGCCCTCCTATTGTCTCTGAATGGACATAGATACCAAATCTAGGATTTATTTCTTGCAGTAGGGCTTTAACCTCAAAAACTTTCAGAACAGCAGGAAAATACTTCTAAACAACCAGTTTAAGTGTCCAAGAAAACCAATAAGTACCTGAGTACTCTAGTGGTTCTTCAGCATCATAGTAAAATCAACCTGCCAGTCTTTGAATATAAACTCAGTACTGATAAAATGATCATACTAGACTACCCAAGGCAATTTATAGATTCAGTGCAACCCCTATCAAATTATCAATGGCGTTTTTTGAAAAAAAATAAATAAAGTTTGTATGGCAACACAAAAGGCCCCAAGTAGTCAAAGCAATCTTGAGGAAGAAAATGGAGCTGGAGGCATCAGATTCCCTGACTTCAGACTATACTGCAAAGCTACAGTAATCAAAAAATAAAAATATGGCACTTGCATACAAAAACAGAAATATCAATGGGACAAGATAGAAAGCCAAGAAATAAATGGTGATCACCTAATATATGGCAAAGGAGGCAAGACTATATAATGCAGAAAAGATAGTCTCTTCTAATAAATGGTGCTGGGAAAACTGGATAGCTATGTGTTAAAAAAAAAAAAAATGAACCATACATAAAAAATAAACTCAAACCTAATGTAAGGCCAGACACCATAAAACTTTTACTGGAAAATATAGGCACTCTCTGACATAAATCATGGCAATATCTTCTTCAACCCACCCCCTAAAGCAATGAATACAAAAACAAACACGACTGAAAAAAAATGTAAAAGCTTCTGTACAGCAATGGAATCCATAAATAAAGTGAAAAGAGACACTTAGAATGGGAGAAAATATTTGCAAATGAAGCAACTCACAAGGGATTAATCTCCAAAATATATAAAAAGCTCATGTAGCTCTATATATTAAAAAAAAGGACCTAATCAAAAAATGAGCAGAAAATCTAAATAGACACTTCTCCAAAGACAACATACAGATGGCCAACAGTACATGAAAAGATGCTCAACATTACTAATTATCAGAGAGATGCAAATCGAAACTACAATGTGAATATCACCTCACACTAGTCAGAATGACCATCATCAAAAAGTCTACAACAGATGCTGGAGAGGATGTGGGAAAAAGGGAACCCTTCTACACTGTTGGTGGGAATATAATTGGGTACAACCACTGAGGAGAACAGTATGGAAGTTCCTTAAAAAATTAAAAATAGAACTATCATATGATCCAGCAATCCCGCATCTGGGCATGTATCCAGAGAAAACTATAACTTGAAAAGTTACATGCACCTATGTTGATTGCAGCACTACTTACTATAGCCAGGACATGGAAGCAACCTAAATGTCCACTGACAGGGGAATGGATAAAGAAGATGTGGTACATACATACAATGGAATATTGCTCAGACATGAAAAAGAACAAAATAATGACATTTGCAGCAACATGGATGGTCCTAGAGATCATCATACTAAGTGAAGTAAGTCAAATACCAAACAATATCACTCATATGTGGAATCTAATTTTTTAAAATGATACAAATGAACTTATTTAGACAGATTTACAGATATCAAAAACAAACTTATGGTTACCACAGAGGGTATAAATCAGCAAAGAAATAAATCAGCAGTGGGAAACATAACCTGCTAGGCAAGACACTTATAGCAGAGTAGCTCCCAGTAATTGTATATATTCGACAATGTCTGGTTTCTTGTATCAAGTTTCCTCCTGGTCTCCTAAACTATTTCTGGAAAATAGGAATCGTCTCCCATAGAACATTCCATAGGGGCTCAATTGGAGCTTGCTTCTAGGGACTGCTTTCACCCAAAGCAGGGCAACTGGTAAGACCCTGCACAGCCAAAAATAAAATAGGTAAAAAATAAATATAGCAGTGTGTACATGTCAAAAGAAAAATTACACGTTTCATGGCAACCCCAATGAAGCTTTCAAGCTCCAGATACTTGAGTTGCTATAAAGGCCCCTCCACCATCACTCTGAATGGACAAAGAGAACACAAACCTAGGAATCTTTCTTTTAGTAGGGATTTTTCAACCTCAGAAGCTTTTTCAGACCAGCAGGGAAATACTTCTCACCAGGCAGTAAAAGGGTCCACAAATACTAGTAGGTACCTAAGGTTTCCAGTTACTCTTGGACTCACAGTGAACTCAGCCTACCAATCTTCTCCCAGTCCAGCACTTCCGGTCTCAACGTCTTTGATTGGCAGTAACCCAGTGATAGTGTTATTTAGCACATACAGTGTATTTCTGTATCACCTTTTGAATTGTCCTTTTCATGTTTGGTCCTATAGTAAATTTCTGAATCCACTGCAGGGTGGCATCTCTCCCCTTGTGGATGCGCTTATGTAAATAATTTATTAGATCTTCCATAAGGTGTTCAGGGGCAGGCACCTTGTCTTGTCTATTCTAAACCCATCCTTCTTTGTTGTACCTTTATAGTCAGCCTCCTGAGAATGGCCAGGAGGACTCCAGTCAAATCCCTATTCACTAGCCCCTTCTGAATTTTCAGGAGACTACTTTGGATAGCATTTTGTCAAGGGTAAGGGCCCAGGGGTTTTAGTCCTAACTGCTAGCTTTTCCACTTGAACTGCTAGATTATTCCCTCAAGCAGTCAGACAACCTGATTTCTAATGTCCTGCACAGTGGACAACAACCAGTTGTTTTGGCTCTGTGACAGCTTCTAAGTTTAAAATTTTTTGGCATGTTTAGTTTCCTTCTTTTCTGCAGTTAACAGTCCTTACCCCAAATGGCCCCACAGACTTGGACCACCAATAAAGCATATTTGGCATCAGTGAAAATCATTATTTTCTTATCCTTATTAGATGGAGGGCTCTCATCAGGGCTGTGAACTTCCACCTTTTGAGTGGGGGGTGCCTCGGAAGGGCTTCAGCTTCCAGTGCCTCTTGATGAGTCAACACCACATACCAAGCCTTACATTGGCCCCTGTCCCTAAAGCTGCTTCCATCTGTGAACATCCTGTCAACTTCAAAATTCACAACCCAAAAGTTGATAATTATGTTGAGGGCAATACTGAGGACATAGCCTGGGGTACAGTCTCTTGAATAGCTCTGAGGGGCTGTACTGAAGAGGAAAAGGAGGAGCCAGGACATACAGGAGATTTTGCAGGAAAACATGAAAACAAAAACAAACCTGGTAGTCAAACATTGGAAGAGTCACTTAAACAGACATCTCAAGTTTTGCACTTTTCTTTGTATGGGTGCTTAGTCGCTCAGTCATGTCCAACTCTTTGTAACCCCATGGACTCTAGTCCTCAGGCTCCTCTGTCCATGGAATTTTCCAGGAATTCTGGAGTGGGTTGCCATGCCCTCTTCCCAACCCAGGGATGGAACCCAGGTCTCCTGCATTGCAGGTGGATTCTTTACCATCTGAGCCACCAGGGAAGCCCTTTCTTTGTGTGGGAAGATGCAAGAGTCTGGGCTCATTGAAATCATCCCTTTGATATGCACCATAACAATCTGTCCTGTTTTTCTCCACCCTGAATCCCCTCAGGGTGCACAGTCAGGGGTAGCTGCAGTGACTGATGGCTGCAACGTTGTTTGTCTTCTTTGTCTGTAGTAGAGACTGCTTTCAGAGTAATATTAGGAAGGTTACAGCCTTTTTGCTTATTTCTGTGGTGCGATAACAGTCCCAGTTTGACCACGCAGGGTCAAGAAAACTCCTCTGCCGTATATGGACAGGGAGCTGATGATGGAAGTTTGATGTCTACTCAAGAATGAGGAAGGGGACTTCCCTGGTGGTGCAGTGGCTAAGACTCCATGCTCCCAATGCAGGAGGCCAGGGTTCAATCCCTAGGAAGGGAACCAGATCGTGCAGGCCACAGCTAAGACCTGGTGCAGCCAAATAAATAAATATGTTTTTTTTAAAGAATGAGGGAGGTGGGAGGGGGGACCGGGATGGGGAATACATGTAAATCCATGGCTAATTCATTTCAATGTATGACAAAAACTACTGTAATGATGTAAAGTAATTAGCCTCCAACTAATAAAAATAAATGGAAAAAAAAATAATGAGGAAGAAAATGCTCTTCTTCCTCCCCCACCTTTTATCTATTATAAAACTGTAGCCCGCTAAGTTCTCAGGGTGGCATGCCCTTTCCTGCCTGCTTATATCTCTCTCAAGCGTGCTATACTAATAAATTATTTCCTGCCTGACCCTTTGCCTCTTGCAGAATTCTTTCTGCACTAAGACAAAAGAACCTGAGCTTCATTTAGCCCTGAGATGCATTCTGGGGTTTTGGCAACCTATGCTCTAAGTCCCAAGACTAGTTGTGTAGTTTTATGAGGAAGGACCATCCAGCAGTACTGTTAAATTTTTGTTTAACTTTTGTATCTAGCTCTTCCCGTTTGAAAGCAGAAAACTCTTGGGATTCAAAAACTTAAGGGTATACTCAAAAAAGGCGTTCTTTGAATCCAAAATGGTAAACCAACAAAAATCTCCAAAGTAGTGAGCAGAGTGTATGGGTTAGGCACTGGATGAATATCTTCTACAGTTTGAATAATCGTGCTTTGGTTTGTGCACAAACCAGTTTGTGTCTGGTTTCTGACCAGTAAAATTAGAGTTCTAGAAGGTGACAGGCAGAGGTGTATTAAATCATATTCAAGGAAGGCTATTAGCAGGGGTTGACTTCCACACTTCCCCTGTTCCTTTAATGGGTAATGTTTTTAAGTTTGGGAGTTTTGCCCCAGAGCAAAGCCTAACCTATAGAAGTATAGCTGTGTTTGTTCTCCCTGCCTCCCATCCATTCACATCTCTGAGCTCACCTTCTGCCATCTCTCTCCTTGGATAGTTGCTAGATGTTTTCTTCAGGGTCAGAGCCATAGAGCCTGCAATGTGCAAGCCTGCCCTGGTGGTATTTTAATATCCATTCTTGCAGGTGCAAAGGTACCCTTGGCATTTAACTCAGTAAATCTCAACCCAGAAGGGGAATGAGGCCTTTAAGGCATGTATAGAAAGCCATGCTTCAGATGGGTCTCCCCCATCTGACTGTCCAGTAGCAGGAGAAAAGGCTTTTTCTAGGTTTCTCTGGACATCCTAGCTTCAGAAGAAAGTTTAGAAAGCCAACTATTTTTAACAGAGTGAGTGGCCTTGGCATCAATCAGAAAATTCAAAAGCTGATTTCCCATGGTCATGGTCACCTGCGGTTCCATATGGGGATATTGATGGATGCAGGATTGAGAGGAGGTCCTGGGCCCTGTCATTCTTGTTAGCTGTCATTCTCAGCTCACACACCTGATGTGCCACCTGTTTACCTTCAAGAATCTTATTTAGGATGTGACAGTCTTTTCCAGGGTCCCTCCTGTTGGCAGTATGCACATTGAGGGGTCCCACTGTCGAGTGCCCCATTCAAGTGGAAGTTCGGGGCTTGAGGCCTCCCACCTTGTGCTGAGTCCCTTGTGAGGCTCCTCGATTTGGTCTAGCTCTTCCCAGTGTTAAGGCAGCAGCCAGCTCCACAGCCTGTCTCACTCTCCACTGTTCTCTTTTCTCT
Source organism: Odocoileus virginianus (assembly GCF_023699985.2). Taxonomy (NCBI): domain Eukaryota; kingdom Metazoa; phylum Chordata; class Mammalia; order Artiodactyla; family Cervidae; genus Odocoileus; species Odocoileus virginianus. The sequence continues at coordinate 10,277,463 of NC_069677.1, forward strand.
TGAACATGGTTCCTGCCGTTAAAACCTTTGAAGGCAATTCCAGCACGTTGAGACACAGGTATTCCTAAAGCCCTTTCCACCTTTTCCAGTTTCTCTGTATATTGAGGTTGCTCTCACCAATAAAAGCCATTAACCATTTTTTAAAATTCTCTGGGGTCTTAGCATCTGTATCTGTACATTGCCTATAGGCTTTAAATACTCTTTCTAGAAATTCTGAAGGTTCTTACTCAGTTTCTGTTTTACCTCCCTGATTCTATTAGGACTTCTTTGTTTTGACCCTGGGTCCTGCAAGAATGCAATCTTGATAATGTTCAGAATTCAAGCCCCAATTAGGACCCACTGTTGGTGTAGCTATGCTTGCAGCAGCACATACTGAATTACCAGGGGTTTCTGTATGAAGCCCATCTGCCTCCTCCTAGCTTTATTCAGCACCATTCTATGTTCTGCTGAAGTGTGGGTGGTATTTAATAAACTTTCAACATCTGCCCAGATTGGGTTGTGGGTTGCAGAAATTGAAAAGACACTTTTCATTTTCTGTGGGTCATCTCTGTAAATTGGCGTGTTTTTTGTGTGTTTGTGTGTGTGTTTTTTTTTACTGTGCTGTGTGGCATGCAGCATTGTTGTTCCCTGACTAGGGATGGAACTGGTGCCCCCTGCAGTGGAAGCGCAGAGTCTTAACCACTGGACTCCCAGGAAGTTCTGGCATATTGTTCTTCTGATTAATTAAACCTGAAGTTGAAGAAAGAGTGGAACGAAATCAATGCCATCAACTGCCCAGTCTCAGCATTTACACCCTCATTGTGGATTTGCCTTAATTGTAGGATTGCCCTACCTGAGTTTGGGTGGCTCTCTGGTGGATATGATTGGACTTCCCTGGTGGCTCAAATGGTAAAGAATTTGCCTGCAATGCAGGATACCTGTGTCCAATCCCTGGAGAAGGAAATGGCAACCCATTCCAGTATTCTTGCCTGGAGAATTCTGTGAACAGAGGTGCCTGGCAGGCTATAGTCCACGGGGTCGCAAAGAGTTCGACATGACTGAGCAACTAACTTTCACTTTCTGGTGGATATGAGAGGGGAGACCATTCCTATTTCTTGATTCTCTGAGACAGGGGCAACTGTGGTCCAGAGGCTGTGGCTTGGGCACTGGCAGGGAAGGAGTAGCAGCCCCATCACATGGGGGTGGAGGAGGAACAAGCAGAGTGTTCTACTGAATTAAAAGCAAGTCCTCTTTTTCATTAGGATCAGGCAGAACAGCTTTCTTTGCCTTCCCTTCCTATTGAACTGTAGTCTTATTTTCTTTGCACAGGTTTACTCCGACACAATGACATAAAAAATTACATTAGATTTTCGTCATACTTTTCTTCCTGCTTAATAAATAAGTCTATCTGCAAAATTGTATTATGATTTAAAGATCCATTTTTAGGCCATTTTGTTCTTGAGCCTAAAGCCAAGCTGTGCTATCAAAAACTACCATCTTCTTCTCCATGGACTCATAACTGAAAGCTCCCTAGTTTTGGAGAATGCAGCCTAGAAGGCTTGAAGAGGGAATTGAATTAACATTTTTGATTTTGAAAGCGCTTTACTTCCAGGTGGTCACAACAACCAAGTCTTTCAACCACTGCTTACTGTGGTCACCAAGAAGCTTAGTCCCCAATAGCCAGTTCTTAATAAGTGACAACCTGACATAGACGTGGACAAACAAGACCAAGCCAAAACCAAGGCAAAACCAAAATAAAATGAGACAAAACCAGGAGTCCCCAAGCCTTTAACCCATTGTCTGCCACAGTTCCACCAGGTGGGCCTTTAACCCATGATCTATATGGTCAGTCTTACATAGGTATACTTCTTTAACAAGGTTTCTCACCCAAAGACAGCTTCCAAACCCCAAAGCCACTTCTTTGCTACACAACAAAACTAAATGCTAGAGGTCAGTGGCCCCTCCCTGAGGAAATTGGGGTGGGTAGCCCTAGGAACAAACGGCCCAGGAAGCTGCTTGAACTTGCTCACAGGCTCTCAATACAGGCAAGGGGCTGACAAACAATGGGCAGAGCCCCCTCTGGACTTCTCTTCTGGCAGGCTTATCAAACCTGTTACCAGATCAGGTTCACCCTCCCTGAAGAATAGCAAGCCAAAATACTGAGACGCCAAGGTTTGCAGCAAACTGAGGATTTATTTGCAATGCAGCCAAGCAAGGAGACAGGAGAAGGCATCTCAAATCCACCTCCCCAGTGCAAGAGACACGGGGTACTGATCTAGGATAGCAAAGAAACAGGGCGATTGGAGGACGAGGGAATGTGGGGAAAGGTGACTGGGAAAAGATGCAAAAATCCTCATTCTGCACAAGCATAACTAAGCTACAGGCCTCTGCCTGTTCAAAAGGTCACTTGTGCCTGCCTAGTTGAGGCGTCTGTGGTTAAGAGTCTGAACTGGCTGGCCCATCTCAAACAGTACATAGCTAACTCTTAAATTTCTGGAAAACAACTCGGACCAATATCTCATTGTTTAGGCTACATGCAGATTGCAGGACACGCAAGTCTTTTGTAGCAAGTTAAAATGATTAGTGAAGGCAGGTTACAGATGAAATGGATTTGACTGATGATTTCCCATGGTTGCTCTCCTGACAGATCCTGAAAGATCTCTAAGTTAAAATTTAGCTCCATGTTGCGAGCATGGCTCTAGAATGCTGAGGCTTCAGTATTTGCATCTCCCAGGTTTTAGGGCACAGGCTTAATAGTCGTGGTGCACAGGTTTAGTTGCTCCAAGATACGTGGGATCTTCCACGTTCTGCAACAGGAGAAGCCACTGAAGTGAGAAGCTGGCACTCTGCAACTGCAGAGTAGCCCCCTGCCTGCCACAATTAGAGAAAAGCCTGTGCAGTAATGGAGACCCAGCACAGCCAAAAATAATGAATGAATTAATTATAAATAAAATTTAGCTCTATGCAATTACATTATTTTCCACACATATTTGAATTCCTAATGATGTCTATTCTCTTTGGAACAGGAGGCCTACCTAGAACCAGGAGTACCATATCTGTGTCTCTCTGTGGCCATTATTGCAATGACCCCCAGTGAAGTGTCTTTCAATAGTTCCTTCATTCTCACTTGTATTCAATTTTATTTCACCAAGCTCCTCTGGTTTTATTTCCTAAAGCCAAATATAACCCTGCATTTAATGGAAGCAGCAGCTGGGAATTGCTGAAAAGGGTCCCCTGCTCTCCTACTGGAGAAGGCAATGGCAACCCCACTCCAGTACTCTTTTGCCTGGAAAATCCCATGGACGGAGGAGCCTGGCAGGCTGCAGTCCATGGGGTCACTAAGAGTCGGACACGACTGAGTGACTTCACTTTCACTTTTCACTTTCGTGCATTGGAGAAGGAAATGGTAACCCATTCCATTGTTCTTGCCTGGAGAATCCCAGGGATGGGGGAGCATGGTGGGCTGCCGTCTCTGGGGTCACACAGAGTCGGACATGACTGAAGCGACTTAGCAGCAGCAGCAGCAGCCCGCCTACCACCTTTCCCTTCCTCTCGGGAAAGGAGGAGTCCTGGACACATGTGAAGTTACTCATCTGTGTGGGCTTACTAGACAGGCCCACTTTAATCTTGGTTGTTAATTACCAGCTGTGTGGACTTAGGCAGATGACTCAACCTCTCTGTTCCTTCCTCAGTGAAATGTGGTGGCCAGGAGGATTAAATGAAGCCATGTTTGTAGGGTGCTTTCCCCAGGCTTTGGCACACAGATTGCCTGATAAATATTCCTAGCTATCCAAGTCAGGTCAGTTCACCTCCTGCCTACATCTCCCCCACTGCCACCTACTTGGGTCCTTTCTATGATCTGTGTTCCCTCTTGTATTTTCAACTTTCATTGCCTTAGCATTGAAACACATTTGGCTCACCTGTTTTAAAACATCCTCACCTTGGTCCTGAATCTGTCCTTCATTGCTTGTTCCCTTGGTCCCTCTGCTTATCTCTCCATCCCATGGCCTCCTGCACCCTGGCACGTCCAAGGTCACCAGTGTTCTCCTACCTGCTGCCACAACGACTGCAGTCTTTGGCCAACATTCTCACCTCAGCAGGGCACTGTCCCCACTCAGGGGCGCTCTCTGCCCTCTGAGGTGCCCTCTGCAGGACCTGTCCTGCAGTGAGAGCACTGTTCTTCCCACTGGAACCAGGCCCACCACCCAAGACGCAAATTAGACCAAGACACATTACCAGTGAAAGTGTTTAATAGTTAAATTATTTAAATAGACTTTTCCATTTCCATGGGAAATCATAATTGTATTCATTTTTGCAAGAGCAGGGATAAAAAGAGTGCACACCCCTTGGAGGGAATGAAGAGCTAGCACTGCACGTGGTCACCAGTCACTGCCGGGATGGGTGGGAGGGCCCCACAAGGCCAGGGAGGCCATGACCAACAGGGGAAACAATGGAGAAACCAGCACACACATTACTCAGGTTGGGAGCCAAATGAAAACCCAGCACCACTGGCGGGCCGTATGGAGAGGTCAGGGACTCGAATACAACACCATGGAGAATGCCAGCCCCTTGTGACAGATGCAAGAGGGGTGATGCAGAATTCAGAGGATGGAGCAGCAAAAGCACAGATAGACTAAGGCTGCCAGTGTTAGGCCCATAAGCTTTGCTTCTCAGAATTGTGTTTGATTGGAGTGGGAGGTGGTGTGTAGAAAGGGGAGGGCGGGGCTAGTGTCCACTGAGAGGTGGTGCAGGGGGGTGTCAAAGTAACATTTTGCAGCTGGCATATAGCTGCCTCCTCACCTCCTTCAAGCTCACATGGGAGGCGAGAATAATGCTGCCCTGAGACAGAGTGAAGAGATCTGGGCACAGGACCCAAGGATTCTGTTTGAATAAGGTCTGTATGACAGTATATCATTTTCCAAATTCCTCCCTCATAGGACATAAAAAATAGCAATTTTTCTTGGTATATTTGACTGCTCCCACCCCCGAAATGAAATCAGACAAAACGAAGTTTCTGCTGGCTTTGGCCCATGGATTGGCCTCCACTCTTTCCTCTGTCTGGTTTGTAGATGGAGAGCAAAGACACCATCCTTTCCTTGCCTGAGGGATCAGCTCCAGAGAGAGATGCCTGCACCTTGGCCAGCATAGGAAGCCAGGCAGCCCAGCCTTCCCCACACCCCCACACCAGCTGAGCTCTCAGGGTGCCTCTCTGCCCAAAGCAAAAGCTGACATCTCTGAGAGCAGAAGGGTGGAAGGAGGCCCGGCTGTCTGCCATGGGTTGAAGCTGCTTCCCTTGACTCCAGCTCGGCCTGAGATGGGAAAGAGGCTTTTGTTTTCTTTATATTCTGTTTGCATTTTACTTAAGAGAGGTGACACGTTTGTGTGTGTGTGTGTGAGAGAGAGAGAGACAGGGAGAAAGATGGGGTAACGTGTGCATGCATCTTCCTACATATAGTACCCCAAAAGGACACGCTCACTGCTATGGTTGGACCTGGGAAAATCTGAGTTGAGGGAAACAGGTGTCCTGAATGAGACCAGTTCCACAGCATAAACACACACATACATACACACGCACACACACTCTAGTACATACATCAACATACATACAGTACAAATGAGCACGAACGCCCTGCTGTGCACAGCTGTTTTCTAATATAGAGAATTTACAAAATATAGAATTTGGTATATTTGTTAGATCTCCAAGGTTTTCAATAATACAAAATAAAAAATACAAAAAGACAAGTTGGGATCCCTGCCCTCCCTCCCCAGTGGCATCCTGGTTTGCTTGTGGGTCTCTTACACGCATACAACTAGCATAGTCTAAAGAAGGGCACAGAAACGTGTTTTGTTTTATTTAATAAATATTTTCTTTTTTTCTCAGAACCACCACTCCTTGCTCCGAGTCCTCTGGCCTCCCCCTCGCAGTTAGTTCTGCCCCCTCCAGGGGCACCGGCTGTGGATTGTGGGAGGGGCCCGCGTTGAAGGCCACGGTCCATCCAAAAGCTAGCACTCCTGCCGAGGCCTGCAGAGCCGCTGCCTCGGTCTGAAGTGTAAAGGCTCACATAGAAAAGCAGCCCCAGGCCCGGGCCAGAGTGGCGCCGCCTCCCGCCCGCCGGAGGCCGAGCTCCGCGGCCCTGCGCCCAGGCGGCCTGCCCTGCAGAGCCCGATCCCTCCTGCCGCTCCTCTCCGCGCGCGGCAGCTCCCTTCAGTCAGAAAACTCGAGGTTCCGACCCCATGTGGCGGCGCCTTCAACAAAGGGAGACATCTTTGGTCAGCTTGGTGCTCGCAGGACGCTGGCACCCCGGGCCTTAGACGGAGACCGCCAGCCCTCCCGCCCGCAAAGGCAGAGGCTGCTTCTGGAGTCAAAGTGGGAAATCTCAGGGCGGCCTCGCGGGCTGGAGCGAGGCTTCCTCCGTGTCTCTGGAGGCCAGGCTGCCTGGCGTCCGCGGTGGCTGCTAACTGGGCGGGGGCCCTCCGTTGAGGAAGTAGGTCATCATCTCGCCTTTGCCCTTGACCTTGACCACACCCCGGCACTCCAGCTGGTACGTGTTGGCGGCCAGCACCTGGTACATGTCTGTGGTGACCTAAGAGGCAAAGGAGGAGAGAGGACAGGCCAGCCATGACCTGACTGCCCCTGACTCCGAAGGGTGGGTAGCAGCCCCACTGTGGGGCAGCTCCTCCAAGGAAGGGCCTCAGAACCCAGAAGGAGGCAGCACCCACTCGCGGCCAGGTAGGGTGGCCAGCCCCTCAACGCGCCTGTGGCCACGCACTGCCTATCCTTCCTCCACAATGAGAGAACTGCAGAAGCCGAGGGGAACTCTCAGGAGCTCACAGCCCTCCCACTCTCCACAATCCGTGCCCAAGTGTTTTACTAAAGCCTCACTCCAGAACTTTCAGAAGGTTCTAGAAAATGGTTTTCCACCACAGACAGTTTGAGAACCACTGCTGATTTCATTTCATCTTCCTATGAGGTGAGAACTATGATCTCAGGCTTGGAAAACCTATGCCACTTGCCTGAAGTCACACAACTGGTAAATGCTAGAGCCCAGATTCACTTCAGATTGTGCTGCCCACCTCTGCTTTGGCTTTTGGAACAAAGAGGAGGACTCACAGGCAGTGTCAGTAGCGACAGGACACTACTGCAGGGCAAAGGGCCAAGCAGAGGTGACAGGAGGAGCAGTAAGACTAAAGCTTCACCACAGGGTAATCCAAGAGCCATTTCTGAGTATGGCCAGTGCCCCTTCCAGGGCCCGCATCCACACCTGCTGTCCAGTCAGGGAGGAAGGGGCAGCACATTCTGTGAAAGGTAAGCGCTATGTAAAGGTAGGTGCCCTGCTGTCGGTTACTGACTGAGTCCCTCACATCTGCGTATGTGTGTGTGCGGGGGGTGGGGTTGAAGCTCTGTAAACACTCCTCCTCTCTCTCCATCTCTCCTCAGGACCCCCACTCCCACCTTTCTGTCCCACTCTCTTCCCCCCACCACACCCCCCCTCCCAGGATGGAGGTGAGAGGAGGCCATCTGGCCAGGCCCCTCAGGCAACACCCATAGGCCAGCCCGGGCTGTGCTGGGGTCAGTCCCTTTGTTCAGAGGCCCCACAAGGGAGTGAAGTTAGTGGATGGTTATGCAGTGTCAGTGTGAACTAGGACCTTTAAAATGGCCCAGTTTGCAGTTGGGAAAACCGAGACCAGGAAGGCTACCCAAGGTTCCACGGTTCAGGGCCTCTCTGTGTCAGATCAAGCAAGGCCTGAGAAAAACAAAGAAAAGCAGCTGAAGAGCACCAACCAGCCTGCACAGGATGAAGAGACGAGAAAGTCTCCAGGTCTCTGGCCAGGCTCCTTGGCTGTTAAGACTGGTGGGGGCACCATCCAGGGACCAGTGGCCTTGTCTCGTTTTCAGAACCAGGCCCTGAGTGCTCTGGGCTCCATTTAGCAAATCCTGCTCCCTAAAGTGCCTGCCTTGTGTCTGCTCTGTGTGCCTGGAGTGTGGCATTAGCACTCCTGGCTTGGCATGGGCAGCTGGCTGTGCCATTCCCAACAATTCCTCCTGTGGCCAGTAGAGGGCTTTGCGCAGGCTAGAAGATCTGTCCAAGGTACTGACGGCCTGAAACACAATTGTGTTCTCCAAGTTTCCACTGCATCACCACCAACCACCCCATCTGCCTCAAATGTGGCTGCAGAAATTCCGAGTAGGAACTGTGAGCAGCCTGCTGGAAGAAGGCTTAGCAGCACACAGAGGTCCCCCAGTGGACATGGAGGTGGACGCCCCTGCACTCACCTGGATGCGGTCGGGCACACCGGTGCTGTCCATGCGGCTAGCCACGTTCACCGTATTGCCCCAGATGTCATACTGAGGCTTGCGGGCTCCGATCACGCCCGCCACCACGGGGCCAATATTGAGCCCTGCAGGGGACAGAAGTCAGAATTCTCATCAGGGTTCAGACCAACTCTTTCCTGCCTGCCCTCGATATTATTCCTCCCCCTATTCTTGGCAGATTCTCTCCCTGACTCTTGGCCTGAAGATATCCAGGGTCCTTCTGGCTTGAGGCTGTACCTACCCTGAACACCTGCCACTGCTCTGATTCTATTGCACACTTCCTGACTCGAGACCACAGGAACCCAATCACATAGTCGCTACTCCTGTGTCCTTGTCACCCAGGCAGCACTCAGCTCCTGCAAATCCACCGCTAGACTGCCCTCTTTAAGCATCTGGTGACCTTTTGCATATTCTGGTTGCCTTTCTTTAATCACCCCTCTCCCGGTGGCATTTAAGTTTCCACTTTTAATTCAGATTCAGCATACCAGACTAACCTCGCTCCTCTGTTCCAGGGGTGCCATCACTCTTGTTCTCAGAACCTGCCTCCTAACTCACTTCCCTGCCCAGTGTCTCCTCTCTCCAAGTAATTCACCCCCAGGTTTCTGCACCAGGGCAGTGATGCTGCAGTGACTGACGCCGGGAAGTAATCTGCTGCATCCATGTGAACTCTCCCTCTCCGTCTTTCTCCTCCACTTCTGCTCCAGTCTGTCTGCCTTCCTAGTCCTGCCCAAGACAGCACTGAGCAGCCCTGCCCCAAGCCTCTGCTGTGCTGGTCTCTACCTCAAATGCCCTTTCTCCTCTCCCAGCAAAGTCCTTCCCAGACACATCTGCCTCAACCAGCATTCTCTGGATATTTCCTGCCCCATCTCCAAGGCCCAGGGCACTGCCTCCTATTACATAAACTGTCTCTCATGATGGGCCTCATTAAGCCTAATTGTGGCTTAACTATTTCTTAGCGTGTGACCACAAATACAGCAGAAGCTCTCACACACCCTCCTCGACCACTCACTAAATCAGAGATGTCATCAGTTCTCAAACCCTTCCCTCCACCAACCTCCTCTTTGGGTCCATCAAGCCACAGGTAGCTTTTTACCCCACGTGCTATTCCCAGGCTGGGCCGTCACCCTCACTGGTGACAGCCATGCTCCCCAGGGAAGACATCCCTGCGTCTGTAGGGCAGGATCTACCACATGAGGCTCCCAGCTGCCTGCCCAGCTCCTTGTCTGCCTGCCACTCAGTCCCCAGTCCTGGTCCAGCGCAGGAGCTGGGGCAGCTCACAGAAACATACATGCCAGGAGAGAAGTGCAGATCAGTGGAGGTGGGGAGGTGGAGTGGAAGAAAAACAAGGATGGCAACATCATGGGAAACCAGAGGTGATGTTTACACAGAAGCACAAATGGCTCATCAGTTAAAGCCACCCCCCAGCTGGCTCTGGTCTGGCTTTAGAGCACCTGATGCAAAATGAAAACCTGGCCCAGTCTGCAGGCATGTACCCACTAGCCCGCATGGCCAGCTCCTCAGGGAAAGACAGTTCCCAGCACTCAGGCCAGAACAAAAGATCTCCTGAGGACCTTCATGATCACAATATTGACTTTTAAGAATCCATATTTCAGTTTAACGTGCTAATTTTGAGAACTGAAATACCAGTATCTTTGCTGGTGAATCACTGTTCCTTTTTTAAAAATTTGAAATCTGAATCATTTTTGGCCTGAGACATTTCTGGGAGGGAGCTGATAATACATTAAAATTTTGACAAAGGACTGCTCTTTCGGAAAGCATTCTTTATCTCCACCATCCTCAAGAGGCAGAGAGCAGTGCTCGACAAAGCTGTTTCTTTTGAAAAAGTAACTCTTATTCTGAAAGCCTGGGTATCCTTGACAAGATAAGGACAAAACGAGCCACTGAGACACCTTGAACCTTATCAAGCAACACAGAGTTGTGTTTCTCAGATCATTTAGTGGATGCAGTGGCGGAGCAAATAGGCAAGTGTGCTGATGTACATGGGTTTTCCCTGCACTATTCTTGCAGCTCTTCTGTAGAATAGAAGACTAGAAGACTAGGGTAATAAACAACAAAAGGAATACAAAGAAGATGTATAGCACAGGAAATATAGCCAATATTTTATAACTTTACTTGGAGTATAATCACTATGCTGTATACCCACAACTAATATTATATTGTAAATCAACTATACTTCAATTAAGAAATAAAATAATAAATACAAAAATTGAAGAAAATTATATAGGGTTTTGGTTCAAAGGTTTTCTAAACAAGTAGAATATAGCTCTGCCTGTTTTGAAACTGGCCCAGGGCTTCTGCTCAAAACTTCCCCCTCTCTCCTGCAGCAGCCCTGCCCCCCAGATACCACAGCATCTACGAAGCTCCTCAAAGCCACCCAACAAGGGCCAAAGCATTTGACAAAGAAGGACTCCAAGGAAGATACATGGACTCAACTTATCTCCACATCCTCACCATTTCTTTCCCCAGTTTGTGTAGATTAGAAGGACCTTCATAGCACCTAGATCTTGCTCACACACACACAAAAACCACTTAGAACTCAGCAATAACCTCTGAGTTCCAGCCTCTCCCATGGGGTGCCCTGTGTGTGCCCTTGGCACACAGCATCCCCTACAGAGCCTCTCTGGTGGGCATAGTGAGTAGAAAAGGCAGGAACTGAGAAAAATGGTATCCCATGCTCACCACCATGCAGAGGAGGCACCTCTAGGCCCCAGAAGAACTCTGCTGTGTGATGGGTACCATCCCCCACCCCTTGGGCAGGGACATACTATAACATCAGCCTCCTTGGACTGGCTCATGGAAGCAGGATGGGAGGGGGGTTGGGGAGCCCCTACAAGCCCTCAGCACTCTGAGCCAGGCTCACCGATCTTCATCTGGAAGTTGTTGAAAGAGTGCTCGTTGATGTACTTCATTTGGTCCATCAACTTCATGGCAAAGTCGGCCAGGGCTTTGATGTGGGTCTTGCCCACCTTGTCGTAGGTGGAGTCATTGAGTCCCGAGGCGGCCATGTAGGTGCTGCCAATGGTCTTGATCTTTTCCAGCTGCCTGAACCGGTCCTCACTAATGATCTGGGAAGAAGGAGGCCAAACCTCGGTCACCCCAAAGTTGGGTACTGAGGTCTGCAGGGGAGTGTAGCAGCACAGCCCCTCGTGGCTCCCTTGTTCACACAGAGGGGCCCATCTCTGTCACCAACTCAGTGTAAAGCCTCGCTGCTCCCCAACAGTCAGGCCTCCTCTGGCAGTCACCCGCTGGCTGTCTAGGGGCTGTGGGCTATGAGCCCAGCCACATACAAGAGCCCCTGGGGCCAGGTCACGAGTCACCTCTGGGGCTCTTTCCCATAATATGGATTGGCAGCTGCCCTTCCCTTTGCTGGCTAAGGGCCCCAGCCCTCCCAGGGAAACCTCCTCATTGTTGTCCAGCAGGCCACTCTTCTCCTATCTCCAGGATCTGCTGGAAGCCTGTCCATATCCATTTCAGCCAACTCCAGTAACCACAATGCCCGGGAGTCTTGGGGGCTGCTCTGACACTGCCTGGTCCCAGCTCTGCCATCTCACTAGGGTTTGTGCTCCATGCCCCGGCCCCTGTATTCCTGCTGGGTTTGTCCTGCTCACACTCCCAGCACCGAGACTGCTCTACTGGGCACAGTATTCCTCAGGGTCTGGCACACACTAGGTACTCAACAAAGAAAATGTCTTTGCTTCTGCTTCTGCTGTTCAAGGCTTTGCAACTTGGTCCCACCTCCTCCTTTAGCCTGGGAATCCCTCCTCCCTTGGACTCTCTCAAACACTGAGCCCCAGCCTGAGGCCCTGCCCAACCCGAGATGGCACAAGAGGAAGGGCAGGTGATGGGGGTGGTTGGCGAGTCAGCCAGGTGGGGCCTTGATGGGGCAGCTGAGCCTGAAACCCCAGCTCTGCCGCTTACAGGCAGTGACCCAAGGCAAGACACTAATGTCCGTGAGTCTGGGCCTCCCCATTGTGACATGGTGATGGGGAAGAAATACACGCAGGTGCCTATGGCAGTGCCTGGGACACAGTCAGGGCTCCTGACGTCTCCGCTCACACTGGTGATGGGAAAGGGGGGGGTGTCAGGGCCCAGCTGCACCTCGTCAAAGTCTGCGATGATCTCGTTGAGCAGCCGCAGGCACTCGACACCCTCGTTGTTGGCCTCCAGTTCCACGTAGAACTCGGAGAAGTTGGCGATGGAGGCGAACATGACGGCCACGCACTCGCACGACTGATAGTAGAGCTCGTCGTTGCGCCGTTCGCGGGCCAGGAAGTGTGCTGCCACGTCCTTGGGTAGAATATTGTGCAGCAGTCGCCGGTTGTAGGCCTGCAGCTCCTCCATCTCCTCCTTCTCCTCTGTGGCCTGGGACAGAGGGCCCGGTCAGAGGGAGGGCAAGCAGCAGGCTGCTTAGAAAAAGGCAGTGCAGCCCTCCTACATGCCTACATGGGTCCAAGATTTCACCAAGTGCCAGCTTTGCATCCTCACTGCTGTCTCTACTTCCAGGTTTTCTATCAAGAGTATCTATTACTTTGACCATCAGAAAAGAGAGCTCTGTAAGTGGCTAACTCTTCCCACCCGCCTCTTGGTATATGTGCTGCCGAAGCGAGCACCTGCCTGCCTCTTGGAAAGCGACACCTATGAGAGCGTTGATCCTGAAGGAAGAACCCTGAGTGAAAACAGGTCCCAGAGGAGAAGCTGGACGGATCCTGTCTGCCCCAGATGAAAAGGAGGCAGGAGGATAAAAGGATGGTTCAAATCCAAACCCCCACGGACCTCTAGCCACCCAAGTGCTCCTTGATTGTCCATTTTCCTCTTCGTATGAGGAAACACACACAGAAAAGCAATTTTATGAAAACCACTTTAGCAGACTGAATGCAGGGAAACCTGCTCAGAGCCCTGCTTGGTCTCCCTGGTTCCCCGAGAGCTGACCTACCCCAGGACCAGAGGGTGCAGGTGCCCCGAGGTGCCACCTGGGCAGGACAGGGACATCACTGATGTCCCCAAGCTTGGGTCCTGGGCCTGGGATGAACTCACCATCCAGGATAGAGGGACAGTGCAAAACCTTCAGTCAGGAGGCCAACAGTGGCCCACAAGCTGAAGCACGGAGGTAGTCCTGCACGTCGGTGTGCAAGGAGCCAGCTGACCAGAGTGTTCAAGGGGCACAGGGTCCAGAAGGGGGAGTCTTCTTGCTTCCTCCCCTCAATGGCTAACAGAATGGTCCCTTGAATGGGGGCAACCAACAGTGTAGGTAAGGCAGGCAGACAAGCAGGCCAAGCATCACTAGCAGTTTAAAAGATCTAGCCAGCTTTCTTGGGCCTTCCTTAACTAAACATGGAGGCCTTTCTATTCACTGCAGCTAGAACCTCCAAAATGGCCAGGACTATTTCTCAGGGCCCCAGGTCTCCAGGTGGGCAGTGGCTGCTCATGAAGAAGGAGCTGCTACACCCATCAAGGCTGCAGGTCTGGCTTCAGGGGGAAAGGAGAAAGCTGAGGGATGAGGTGAGAGGACCCACCTTATTCTTGGGATGGGTGGGTCACACCCAAGGAAGTTCCTGGACCCTCAGATGCCAGGGGGGTCCAGCAGGCATGTGCTGTCTTCCTGCCAGGTGGCTCCTGTGGGGTGGGACACTTTGACCACCCCCCTCCCCTAAATTGGGCTTCCCTGGTGGCTCAGTGGTAAAGAATCCTGCAATACATGAGGTGCAGGTTCTATCCCTGGGTCAGGAAGATCACCTGGAGAAGGGAATGGCAACCCACTCCAGTATTCTGGCCTGAAAAATCCCATGGACAGAGGAACCTGGTGGGCTACAGTCTATGGGGTCACAAAAACAGACACGACCTTGCAACTAAACAACTCCCATAAATAAGGGCCCCCTGCTCCTGCTCTGGAACAGGTGTTCCAGAGGGAGAAGGCTGGTGTGGGAGTCCCTCTCCTCCCTGCTGTCCCTGCAGAGGGGCCCCAGATGCTTTGAAGATACACCAGGCTGCCCCTACTCCTGCCCCTACCACCTACACAGACCACACGCCTGGGGACCCAGGAGCACCTCAGCTCCTCTGATCAGCCCACAGGTGGCAGGAATGCTTTCCCAGAGAGCATCTGCCCAGAGTGTCAGGCAGTGGAGGCTGGGGGTGGGGACGCTGGGAGCACAGCTGCTGCTGGGAACAGAAGCCAAACACAGAGGCGCTGGTCAGGTGCACCTGCCACCTCTGGGAACTCTGCCCAAGACATGTGGGCAGTTGTCAGCACAGCCAGCTGCTTCTAGGGCTGGGCTCTGCTCAGGCAGGATGGCTCAGGGGTTCACAGGTGCTTGCTGGTCCTAATAAGGTCAAGGCTGTGGGAGGAGACAAGAATGGGCTTTCCTGAGAACCAACGCCCAGTGGAGGGGGCCATGCAGGTGTGTGTTTTTTGCAGGTGCTTCAGGGAAGCTAGGGACCCCAGGCTCCCCACCTCCCTGTCAGCACTACACCCCCACCATGACCATAGATCCAACAGCTAAATAGGCTGCTAGGCGAGACTGGGGGTGGGGCAACAGACCATCACTCATCCATCCCAAGAACCCAACCCATCCCATCCTGAATAACCCATGTTCAGGTTATTATTTACCCCTCCCCAAAGCCCTGGAGGACGATGGGAGATGGAAGGATGTGGGAGCATCATGAGATGCTTCAGTAGAGACAGGCTGACACACCTGGCAGGTAGAGACACACTCACCCCCACACTCACATACATGTGCATGTTTTCAAAATGGGGAGTGGATAGCCACTTCCTTTTCAATTTTCCCTTCCTTCCCAACCTTGTACAGAGTGCTTGTGCTTGAGGAAGGATGTGATCAGAGGAAGGACGTGATCAGAGGAAGGATGTGATCAGAGGAAGGAGTGCCACATGTGGTGTATCCAGCAAGGAAGCAGGGCCGTGAGGTGAGGAGGGCATGGTGGGGCAGAGAAGGGGGCTGGGGTGATGGGGAGGTCAGTTCCATTGAACAAATGAGTAAATATGTGAAAGAAATAGAAGGGGAAGTTCTTACTGCCAGTGATAATATTTGCATGCATGGAAGGAGGAAGGCTAGAAAGAAGCCTGAGGTATTGCATTGGGAATGGGGGTACTGCTACCAACTCATGGTTTTAAATATCAACTGACAGTTACTGCAGTAGTATCCATTCATATGTAGGTGTATATGTGTGTATTTCCTATATACTTACATACATTTCCTAGCTTTGTCCACAGAGGGAACCTAGAACAGTGTGCACACTGGGTGCCCTGATCTGGGTTTCTAAACACCATTCTCCATGAAGAACAATTGGGGCGCTTTGAAGGGAAAGTACATGATGAGCCCCAGACATCATCTTGTGCCAGAAAGTAAAAAAAAATGCTCAAAGAATGATGGAGACGTGTCAAAGAACATGGAGGCCAACCTGAAGACACACTGACCAAAGCCAGGACACATGAAACATTAAAATAACTAATGAGAGGAGCAGAGTATAAGCCCCACTAAATCTGATAGGAATCTATGAGTGTAGGCTGATGTAGATAAGTGAATGAAGTAAATAAGAGGAAGATAAGGAAAGCTCTGGGCTTCCCTGGTGGCTCAGATGGTAAAGAGTCCCCTTGCAACACAGGACACCTGGGTTGGATCCCTGGATCAGGAAAATCCCCTGGAGAAGGAAATGGCAACCCACTCCAGTATTCTTGCCTGGACAATTCCATGGACAGAGAAGCCTGGTGGGCTACAGTCCATGGGGTTGCAAAGAGTTGGACATGACTGAGTAACTAACAGACACAAGGAAAGCTCTGCCTTAAAGGAGGATGTCGATTAACAAATGTAGAAGGGGGACTTCCCTGGTGGTCCAGTGGTTAAGAATCCACCTTGCAATGGCAGGGGACACGGGTTCAACTCCTGGAACGAAGTAAGATCCCACATGCTGTGGAGCAACTAAGTCCATACACCACAACTACAACGAAAGATCTTGTGTGACACAGCTAAGACCCAATGCAGCCAAATAAATTAATTAATTTTAAAAAAAAGCAAATGCAGAAGGAATGACAGACATAGGTCATCACAACCCAGCAGGCAAGAGTCAGTGATGGATTGCTGAGACTGCTGTGTGAGGTTTGCTGAGAATCAGAATATTGGTGTAATGCCAGAGCATCTTTCTACAAAAGGGAAGATGGGGACCTGATGGTGGAGAAATCTGGCAGATGCCCACTTGAGAGGGTGATCAAAGTTAACGTCGCCAGGGGTGGGACAGGCCAACACAGAGGAATCCTGAAGGTGATGCTCTGAGAAGTGCCTCATGAGTGTCACTTCCACGGTTTTCCTCCCAGAAGGCGGGGCCCGAGGCTGGACACAGGAAATATCAAGGGCCCCGGACTGAGGGCCACAGAACAAGGACCTCTTTAAGACTGACAAACTGAGAGACAAAGACAGGAAACATAATGACTAAATGCACAGGGTACCTTGGATGGAGTCCTGGGCCAGAACTGGGACAGTTGACCAAAACAGAATGGTTCTGTGAGTGGATGTATTATGGGTGGACAGTGTTGATTTTCTGTCTGGGGGTTTGCATGGGAATAATGCAGAGAGTGTCTTTGCTTTGGTTGGGGAGGTAGACAGTGGGGAACTGAGGGGGTGTCAGAAAAGAGAGGGTGATGGAGCAAATGCAGAAAAATGATTGGGGAATCTGATGAAGGGACTGGTGGAGTTCTTTACACTGTTCTTTTAACTTTTCTGTAAGTTTAAAATAACTTTTTTACAACTTAATGCCATAAAAGCAGATGAAACCTGGTGGGAGCCTCTGTTTGAACCTGTACTTTCACAAGTTGGACAGGGTCCGGGGGTAGGGGGTGAAGGGGTAGTCAGTCATAAGAAGCGGAGTGGCAGGCTCCCCGTCCCTGGCTTCCACCCCTTTCTCAGGGTCTTTGCAATACAACTGAGTCACACAGCAGCAACTACCTTGGGAGGGGCTTCTGGAGGGCTCATGGGGGAGGTGGGAGGGGGCGAGCAGAGGAATGGAGGGAAATTGACTTCAGGCTCCACAGAGTCTGGTCAGCCCCCAGGGGAGAGCTGGGGGCCTCCTGGGAGCTTCCCCAAGAAGAGGGGCGCGAACCAGCGGGGAGGAGGCTGGGAGGCCACTCCCTGAGAAGAGAAGATGCAGCCTTACAGTGGGTACCCCTGAGGCCCCTCCCGACCTAGGGCCTAGGGGGGCGTTCTGCAGGAAAACATGCTTCCCCAGCCTCAGGGCATTCTCACGGGAGACCTCAGTGGGGACCTCAGCAAGCCCTCACACAAAACTCCCAATAGCAGGTGCAGCTAGATGCCTCCACTTTCACTCAGCAGCCAGTGAAAATCAAGGCTTCCTGCCCTGGCCCAAAGACTTCAATCTCGACATTACTAGGAAGCTGAGGATGGAGGAAACCTAAGCAAGCTACAGATGAGCTGGAGAAGTGGTCTACACACAGGGGTCAGGCCAAAGGAGGCAAAGAGGCCAGGCTAAGCTATGCCTTACAAGCAGCTGAGTGGGAGCAACAGGTCTGAGCCCCACCCCTACTCCTACCTAAAGCCAGGCTTTCTCAAAGGTCCTAGGCACCCTCTCCTGCACCTTTTGAGGTGGTCCAGCAGGTAGTAAGGGGCCACACAGGGGCTGCTGCTAGCACCTGGAGTATGCTGTGCATGGCCCACATCACCCCCTCCTCCAGGTGGACACAGTCAGCATGCAGGGCACAGAGCCTGGACAGCAGAGTGCTGGCTGGATTTCAGCTCCACCAGGGCACCCAGCACCCAGCACCTTTGCCCCTGCCTGGGCCACTGCTCATCAAGGCCAGGGCATAGCCACCTGGCTGGACATCCTGTCAATGATCTTTGATGCCCCTTCCAGCTGTCTTCCCCTGGAGGAGGCTTCAAGTCCAGTTCTGGTCACATCGAGCCCTGCTCAGATGCCTCTGGTGCCAGCTCCTGCACTCAGGCCTCTGAGGCCCCAGAACCGCACACCCCCTGCTCCCCTCCTCTCCTCCTGCCTGTCCATCAGGGTCCCAGCACTGGGCACTGTTGCAGGTGGGTTTGCTTGGAGCTCTGCGGTTTTGCCTCTTGGCCCTAGAGAGCAGGAGGCAGACTCACCGGGACACAAAGTACCAGGCAATTGGGGCGAGGCCTGAGCAGGACACCTCGTCAGTGCAGAACCCAGGCCCAGCCCAGCCCAGAAAGTGCCCAGAAGTCTGGGTACCTCCTCCCGTCCCCTGCCCCAGCCCCTGGCCACCCACCTGAAGTTTCCAGAGGAAGTCGAGGCGGGCGGTGGACTCCACCTGCTGGGCGTGCAGGTACAGGGCCAGAACGAAGACGGAGATGATGATGGGCGTCACCACCTTCAGCGCCACCTTGGTCGGGTGCTCAGGGCTGCAGGCAGGAGGCAGAGGCCCCATGCTTCATGCCAGGCTCCGAGGGCCACTCAGGCCTGTTTGTCTTCTTCCCACTCCAGCTCCCTCCTCCTTCTCTAACTTTGCCTGAGGTGTGCCGTCTTCCTGGTGGACAGCCCCGTCGCAGCCCCTGCTTGCCCTGCAGCTCAGCAAATGTTACTCCTCCCCTGAGGTTCACTACCCCCCATCACCGGGGAGCTTCCCTCTGGTTACAGCAGGGGATGAACCGGGCCATCATACAAGGCAATGTATACATCCCAGGTCTCTCTCAGTTGACAAGACAGGGGTTGTAACAAGGGAGGCAGGCAGGCCATACTGACTGTCTCTGGTCAACCTTGGGCAAATCTCTTAACCTCTCTGAATCTTAGTTTCCTAATCTGTAGAATGGGATAACAATACCCACATTTCAAGATTGTGGCGAGAATTACAGATACTGTATGCAAACTCCAGTATAGTATCTGAGAAACAGTAGGAACTCCAAAACTGGTAGCAATTATTGTCTGATTATATTTCTGTTGACATTACTAATACTCCTAATAAAAAACAGCTGTCCCAAACCCTTCTCCTGTCCCAGCAAAGAGCCCAAACCTTGAAGGCTGCATACTCCCTGTGCAGCAGTGGCCCGGAGGCAAGACCTAACCAACCAACCCTGCAGGCCTGGCCTCTGCTCCTCCCCTCTGGGGCACATGTTCTCCTTTGCCTGGGGTCTCACATATGCCCCCAGGGAGAGCTGGAGGCCTGTGGAATGGCCTCTGAGTCCTGATAATCTTGGTCCCGAGTCTGTAAATCATCTTGGGGTGATGGAGATAGTAAAAGAACGGTACCTATCCAGGGAGGCCCCATTGGCACTTAGAGAGGGGAGGACCTCCTCCATCACCCACCTTGCCACCAAGGCCCCCTCCCACCTGTGCACCGCTGTTTTCTCTGCTGGGCTGGTAGAGAATTCAGACAAAGAGCTTCAACTCACCACTGGGAGGTCCCGTTGTTGTTGAAGTCTCTGTGAACAGGAGTGGAGAGGGCTGTTCAGAGCTGCTCCCGCCTCACAGCCTCCAGGCCTCTCTGCGGCCACTGCCCCTCTTCACCCTTTACACCCAGCTCTGCGTCCCCATGCCTCATACTTCTGCCCCCACAACTGCTGCTCCTTTGCCATCCCCCCAGCATCCCTCTCCCCAGTCCAAGGACACTTTCAGGATAGGAGGTTTGCAGAAAGCCTGGTCCCTATTAGCATCTGGTCACCAGGACCACACATCACCGGTCCTTTCCTGGGACCCTTTTCTCCCACCCCAGCCCGTTGCTGCCACCCAGAGGAGAAACACTACATTTGTACTGTCCAGTACAGTAGCCACTAGCCATATGTGGCTACTGAGCTTAAAATGTGGCTAGTACAGGTTGAGATGTGCTATCAGTGTAAAATAGATACCAGGTTTTGAAGAATTAGTGCGGAAAGATATCAAATACTTCATTAATAATTTAGAACTGACTGCATGTGAAAATAATATTCTGAACATATTGGTTAAACAAATATATTATTAAAATTAATTGCATGTTTTGCTTTTTAATATAGCTACTAGAAAATTTAAAATTACATCTGTGGCTTGCATGATTTTTCTAGTAAACAGTGCTGCCCTAGAGCCATGCCAGGGTTTCTCAACCCAGAAGGGACCTCCACTCTCTGGGTGGGGCTTGGGGGGAGGGGCAGGACAGGAGAGAAAGACAGGCAGAGTTCCGCTCTTGCCCCATCCTTGGGTAGAAGGGTCGACTTCCTCCTTCTCCCGTCCCCACAAGACTGTAACCTGCATGGCTCCCCATGCTACAGTCTCCCTGTCATCTGCCCACAGCCCTGCACAGCCGCTGGGAAGTTCTTCCTTGCATCTGCCTTAGATCCTTCACTACATCTTCATTTTCTCAGGTGACACTCTCTGCACAAGAAGGTAACATCATTTCTGACACTGGAATGGCCGATGTTATCCCTGACTGTACCTCCGCTGCCAAGCTTGGTGCCTGGAACAGGGTAGGTGCTCTGTAAATATTTTTGAGTGATTGGATAGATGGATGAATGAATCTGTTCCTCTAACTCAGAGAAAGCACAGTGCTGCATTTTCTCAGGGAACACAGACCTGTCAGCTCACATGTTTTGCACTTCCTGATGTGTATGTGTTGGGGTAGGGAGGACAGAGATGGTAATGGGAAGAAAAGGGTACTACGTATCAGGCACTTTACATGCATATTGCTGCTATAGGCATTATTATTCGCACTCTACTGGGAAAAAATAATGAGAGATTCAGGAAAAATAGCCAAATGTGTGTCTGAAGCTGAGATTCAAACTCAATTTGACCCCAAATCAGAGCTCTTTCCCCTCAAAGAGCCACCTCCCTGGGAAATCTGACATCTGTCACTATTTGACCAGACGGACTGCCAGCTAGAATGCCCGGGGCACAATCCTCATTCGTGCCACCTCTTGGCTGTGGGACTTAACTGCTCACCATCACAGTCAGGAGCCTTTGAACAGTGCACAAACTACCCAACTGTCCAGGGAGACCCTCTCTACTTTGCTGAGTTGCCATGAGGATGAAAGGGATAAAGTATGTCCACGTGTCTAGCTTAAGGCAGGACAAATGCCCACAAACAACGAGGCTGTTCCTTTGCTCCCACACACCTTGCTTTCCAGCTCTGTTGGACCTTGACCCCTCTGGGCCTGAGGCTGCAAGGCAGTGAGGTGAAAATAGCCCATCAAAGGCTGCCTGGGACAGATGAGGAACAAATCACTGAAGCCTGAAGTCAGGACTGAGTAAGAGTCTGGAGGCAGAAGGACAGGGGACCTAGTAGCCCTGAGGCCACCCTCATCACTGGGAGAGGGATAGAGGGAAAGAAAAAAGACACTGAACTGTTTTTGCCTAGGTGGTCAGAGCTGGGAGCAAAAGGATACTCCCCTGGAAGCCCCCTGCGGCCCAGGACCCCAGTCTTCCGTTTTTCCTGTCTCTCTGCAATGCTCCAGACCCCGTTTGGGGTCCGAGGTGGGTGCCACCTACATGGCGTTGGCTGTGACCAGTAAGTCGGCATTGTCAAAGAGCGTGACACCGGGCACCTCAACGACGAGCACGTAGATGAGCTCGATGGCCAGCATGAGCACCAGCTTCCCGATGCAGCTGATCTGCAGGAACACGGAGCAGGCCAGCAGGCTGAGCAGCACACTGTAGGTGAAGTACTGGAGAGAGGAAGGCAGCTTTAGCGCCCCAGGCCCAACCGGTCCTGGCCCCGCCCCCCAGCCTCTCTCCAGTCTGAGTTGATCTCAGGTGAAACCGAGTCTGGGGATGTTTCTGCTGATGCAAACTTGTACTGCGATGTGAATGGCCGTGGGTAGAAACCAGGAGATGGGGCTGGCAGGATAAATACCACCAGTTCCAGCAGTGATGCTTAGTGGTTAGAGCAGGTCTTCCAGCTCAGGCAAACCTGAGTTTCAGCCCTGATTCATTATGGACTGTTCGTGTGACTTTGGCCATTTATTCAACCTCTCTAAGCTTGTTGAAAGTGAAAGTCGCTCAGTTGTGTCCGACTCTTTGCGACCTCATGGACTATACAGTCAGGCCAAAATACTGGAGTAGGTAGCCTTTTCCTTCTCCAGGGGATCTTCCCTACCTAGGGACCTAACCCAGGTCTCCTGCATTGCAGGCAGATTCTTTACCGTCTGAGCCACCAGGAAAGCCCCTAAGCTTGTTTCCCTGCATTCAAAACCTTTTCTCTCTTGGGCTTACTGTGATGATTAAAAATGATATGAAGCCCCCTGCCACAGTGTGTGGTGCCTTCCATAACTATGAGAGTGTAGGCCCCAGCCCTGGATCGACAACTTTAAATCCAAAGTCCTAAAAACTGAAAGTGTTTTCATAACTGATGTGGTGGCAACATCTGAACTGCTTTATTTGGTGGCCAAACTGATCTACTGACATGATGTGAAGTACCACCTTTGTCCTGCTTCCTGTGACTATTCATACATTTTGCTGCAGAAATGTTTCTGTGTTTCATTATCAGGTGCTGCCCAGATTGCACCGAGGTGTGAGGTAACCTTTTAACTCTGAAGAGTTTCACAGTCCAAAATATATCTGATCTGAAAGGTTTCAGATGAGGGACTGTGCCTCCCTGTACTTTGGGGGGAATCCCTCCTGATCTCAGAGCCTCAGTTTCGGAGCCTCGGACAATCGTCTGAGGGGCCAAACCAGGCCATCTCAGAGGTCAGTTTCTGTTCTGTTGTCCCCTGATATTAATCCAAGACAGTCAGCATCTATTATTTTGCTCTTTCTTTTAAATTTAGCATCACTATTTCTGCGCCAGGCAAAAAGACCCACTACTGCCACTGCCTTGGGATGGAGGCCAAGTATTGGTGGCTGGAAGTGAGGGTAGCCCCTGGTGACTGGAAGAGGGAGGGACCTGCTTCAGCTCACCAGCAGGAAAGGGGCAGAGGAAGGAGTAGACACATCAGCCTCAAGGATAATAATTGTGTCCTCGGTGGGTGGGGAGGGGAACACAGCACCAGCCTGGAGGCCCATTCAGACCCTGGGCCCAGACAAGGCCAGAGCTTAATACTGAGGTCCATCCAGGTCTCGGAGGAGTTGCTGAACTGCTGAATCAGAACAACACTTGTGGGGTGGGGTCAGCCTGAGTGGTCTGCAGCTGGTGAGTCCTGGGATCTGAGGGCCCAAAACGGGTCAGGCTGGTGAGAGCTGAGGGCTGTAATCAACCGTCTCCCACAAACACGGAACCAGAACAGGCCCTGCCATCACTTTGTTCCCCTGCTCGCCCGTGGAGCAGCCGCCAAAGGACACGTGCAAGACCAAAAACGGCCTCGGCTTCCAGCCAACAGCCCTCAGGCAGCATCTCCTAGAGGCTGTCAGCCAGATGTGAGAGGGAAGAGAGGTGGAGAGCCAAGGGCAGGCACTGGAGCATGGCTTCCAGGGCAGAGTGAGCGCATCGTGGGGCCCAGGGACAGGCAGTCCAGGTGACACTGTGAGGGGGCGCCCCACTTCTCACTGAGTCTCCCTCATCCCATCCATACAGGGGAGGTAGATCAGTCCCCTTCCCTGGGGTGGGGAAGGTGGCCAGCACTGTGAGAGTCCCTGGGGGCCCTCACTGCCATCCTGGAGACTTCTTATGAGTCATGGGCCCTTTGGGAGTTGGATGAAAGCATGGGCTTTCTCCCCAGAAAAGGGCAAAAACCACCATCATCTTAGATTTCATGGGCGCCCTGGTAGAGAGTCGGGTTGTGGGAGTGACCAGTGCTGGGAGAAGATGTGCTGGGCTGGAAGCCTGATCCTGCTGCTCTCTGCAGAATGGCTCCCTGAGGAGGCCCAGCAGGGTGGCGGAGCACTCAGCATGCTGCTCAATAAGGGTTCTCGACACCGAATTTTTAAATCCAATGATCTGTAGGTACACGATTTCATTCTGGGGTGACAAAAATGCTGTAGAATCCCATTATAATAACGGCTGCACAAGTTGTGAATATACTGTGTGTTAGTCGCTCAGTCGCGTCCAACTCTTTGGGACCCTGTGGACTATAGCCCCCAGGCTCCTCAGTTCATGGAATTCTGGAATTCTCCAGGCAAGAATACTGGAGTGGGTTGCCATTCCCTTCTCCAGGGGATTTTCCCGACCCTGGGATTGAACCCAGGTCTACCTGCATTGCAGGCAGATGCTTTACCATCTGAGCCACCAGGGAGGCGCTAGTGAGTTAGTAGGAGAACCCAACCCAGTGATACACTAAAAGCTACTGAACTATACTTTGAATGGGTGGGCCAGGTGGTAGTACTGGTTTGGGATAGTTTCTTTCGCTCCCCTCCACTCTCTGACCTACAGCAAAGGGATCAGGCAGGCCACCCAGGGCAGCACTGGGGTATGCTGCTGAGGCTGAGGGTACAGAAACAGCTCTGCCTTCAGGTTAAAAGCAAAAATTCTTAGGTCAGGTGACCTGGGTGGGAGCTCTGGCTCTGCCACTTGCTGTGTGACCTTAGGCACATTACTTAACCTCTCTGTGCCTCAATTTCATCTGTATAAAGGAGCTAATAATAGCATCTTTGTCACAAGGTTGCCCTGAGGACTAAATGAGTAAATGTGAAGTTCTTAGCACTGTATTTGGTACATGGTAAGCACCCTATAAGCAATAGCTATGCTATTATTGTTGGTAATATTATACAGGGAGGTTGGCCTTGCTCACTGGTGTCTGGCACATAGAGTGAGACAGATTTCGGGGGAAGGAGGTTTCTGGAATGGCAGTGAGCCCGAGGGCCCCTGACTGTCCGTCAGAGTAGTTGAGGGTGGAGAGGGGCTGGTGGCGGGTCCCCATCTGTATCCTGCCCCACCCTGCCCAGTACCTCGGGGAAGTTGCAGTTGGGCCAGGAGCTGCCGCAGAAGCCCTGCTCATCACCCAGACTGTAGTTGACGGCCGACTCCACCACATGGCATGCGTTGACCTGACTGGCACTGATGTTGTGCTCGTCCCCCAGGCAGCCAAACAGGTCCTTGGAGTTGCACGTGAACTGGGGGCGGGGAGGAGAGGCTCAGCCCATGGGGGCCAGGCCAGAGCAGCCCATCTCCACAGGCAGCACATGCTCCCGGTTTTGGGTGCAGTCTGACCCTGACCAGGGCAGGGGATGAGCGTGGAAGAGGCCGAGGAACAGGCAAGACTTGCCCAACTACCCAGGGCAAGGCTCATAAACCTCCCTGTGGGGGGTGTACTTCCGAGAGCCTCTGGTCCTCTGGCCTTGAGAGTGAGGACTAAATGCTGTGTGAGAGGCTTTAGGAGCTAAATCTGATTCCAGGCCTGAGGTGAGACCCAAATAAGAATTTCCAGGGAGGGAGAACCCCAGGGCCTGAGGGAAGTCTCCTCCCAGTGCATGCTTATGGGGTTCAGGGCCCCAATGGGCTGGGGAGGTGCTGGGGAGGTGGAGCCACCCACCATGTTGACAAAAGCTGACAGGAACACGAGGGTGATGGTGAACACCCCCACCAGGGTGCTGTTCATCTTGGACCGCACGATCTTCCTGGAGAGGGTCTGCAGCGGGGCCGGGAAGAGCTGTCCCAGGGGCAGAGGGAGGGAGGGAGAGAGAGACGGAACAGAATTCAATGGACTCCACACACCGCCGCAGAGGAGGCTGTGAAGGCTCTCCCCCTCTTTGTCTGTCACCAGCAGAACCCTGAAAGCTTTCCTGACCCCCCTCCCTGTGTGTGAGCCTCCAATCTCTGCTTCCAGGCCAACGACAGTTAGATTCTGCAGGGGGCCAGGAGGGGTCCGCCTGAGGAGCTCACAGGTGAGAAAGGAAGGATGAAAGGAAAGATGCTACCTTCACCCCAACATGGAAGCAGAGGAAAAGCCCATGTACCAACTGTGTGAACGCTGGGCCCCTTAGAGTTACATTCAGGGAGCGGCAGGAGGCAGCAGTGAAAGAGTCATGGCAGAACTTTCCGAGGAGGGTCAGAGGGTTTCTGGGACAAAGCAGGGAGCTGTGGATCTGAAGGCTCAGGGAGAGCCTGGTATCTGGAAGAAGGGGATGGGCATGTGTAAAGGGGCAGAACAACCTGTGAGAAGAGGGTGGCACCCTGGTCACATGAACTGAGTTTGTTCAGCAGGATGCCCATGGGTCTGCCATTTCCCTCTCCTAACCCTCCCTATATTTCCTTCAACCACACACACTGTATGTCCACAAAGACCCACTGCAGTTTTGGTAATTAAATGGTTGGGTCTACCAAATCTGATACAACTGGCCTTGGCCACCACGTCCTCTTCATCTCCTAAGCAACCCAAAGAAGTTGGCAGACCCAGAAAAGCAAAGTGGTGGACCTGTTTCTCTCACCCCACCTACCTTAATGCCTCCTGGTAGGCTGATTTTCAAGCTTGCCATGTCCCACGGAAACCCCTACAAGCAGAGGAAGCTGGTGGAAAAGCACCCAGAGGCCTGGGTTCTGGGCGTGGCTTTTCCTGGGTGACCCTGAGCATACCTGCACATTCTGACTGAGCGTGCCGGATGCAAGGCTTAGCCACCCACTCTTTCAGAGAGTAACATAGACAGCTAGGTAGGTGAGGGCACACAGTGTGACCGTGATATGACTGCTCATTCCCAATGTGGAGAACACTGGCTCACGTGCTACAGTGTTTAAGGCCAGCAAGTGTCAGGCCCTTGGTCCAGTGTTCCTCAGCTGTGACCCAAACTTATTACATGTGGTCCCATGTGGGCCCATCAGGTTGCCCCCATGAGACTTTGGCAAACCAAAACAAATATGCTGATGCTTGTAGTGCTTGCTATGCCATGAGTAATAAAGTCTCTTGTCTCTGAACCAAGAGTCTGGTAACTTCTGCTAGCATCTGTGAAAGAGAAACAAGCGTAAAACCAAATCTCAGACCCTTCACAGTTCTTGACACCAAGAAAGTGCCCTGCTTATCCCTGAATCTTGGGCTTTGGGCTAAGTATGCATGTAGGGAAGCTGTATATCTTTTCCGTTCCAAATCTCCCTCTGCCTTACCAAGTCCATTTCCTATTCAGCAGAGGGAAAGAAGGGACCACATAGAAGGACTGTAGCAGGGACAGAGGCTTACAACCCACTTGGGCTCTAGGCTGAGTGGTGAAGACCTTGAACTTCATGTGCCAAGCAGAGGTGCCTCTCAGCTGTGCTCGTGGAGCAGAGTCTGGCATTTTTTTCTGAGAAAACACTTCCTTTGGAGGGTAATCTGAACTCTGACTGAACCCACTCTTTTATACTCTTAGGTATATACCCAAGAGAACTGAAAACTTAAGTCCATATAAAACTTCATATGCAAATGTTCAGAGCAACATTAATAGCCTGAAAGTGGAAATTACCCAGATGTCCATCAACTGATGAAGGAAGAAACCAAATGTAGTAAATCTACATGATGGAATATTATTTGGTCACAGATGAAGGAATGAAGTGCTGTTTTATGGTACAAGATGAACAAACCTTGAGATATGTTAAGTGAAAGAAGCCTATTTCAAAAGGCCATTTTTTATATTATACCACTTACACAAAAGGCCCAGAACAGGCAAATTCATAGAAACAGGAAATAGATCTGAGGTTGCTAGCAGATGAGAGGAACCGGGAATGAGGAGTGACTGCTAATAGGTGTAAGGTTTCTTTTGGGGATGATGACAATGTTCTGGAATTAGTGGTGATAGTTGCAGAATTTTGTGAATATGCTAGAAGCTACTGAATTATAATTTTATGACCTTTTTAAGGAGAATTTTTTAGTATGTGAATTATATCTCAAAAAAGTGCTTATTTTAAAAATTCCTGCTCAGCCTCTTACTGTGTGATCCTGGGAAAGTCATTAAGATCTTAGAGTCCCAGCTTCCTTATTGGTAAACAGGGAATATCTACTTTCCTGGGTAGTAGATATTCTAGGGTGGTCATGAAGACCCAATGAAACGATGCATTTGAAAGTGCTTTGAAAGCTGTTAAATTCAGTAGAAAATTTAGTTAATATTTTCATTTTAAAGAGCTATGTTGCCAATAAGAACAAAAGTCCTTGTTTCTCATTAAAGGAATTTTTGGTTTCACAGCTGTGGAAAATGTTTTGGCAGGAGCATGAGGCACTTAC
Organism: Odocoileus virginianus; assembly: GCF_023699985.2. NCBI lineage: Eukaryota > Metazoa > Chordata > Mammalia > Artiodactyla > Cervidae > Odocoileus > Odocoileus virginianus. Next base: position 10,305,780 of record NC_069677.1, read on the forward strand.
TTACTCTGAAACGGTATGACAGATGGTTTCTAATCTTTGCCTGCTTAAAATTTTGCCATTTCATCCTCCCATCCCCCATGTTGCTTAAACCATTTCAGTTCTGATCACCCTATCCATCAATTGAATGGCTTCTTTCATTACCAGTGTAATGACTGATTTAGGCAAGTTATCACTAGATGCTAAAGCCTTTATAGAAGGTGGTTTTGTTGTTCTTTAATTGCTAAGTCATGTCCGACTCTTTTGTGACCTCATGGACTGTAGCCTGCCAGGATCCTCTATCCATGGGATTTCCCAAGCATGAATACTGGAGTGGGTTGTCATTTCCTTCTCCAGGGTATCTTCCTGACCCAGGGATCAGACCCACGTCTCCTTCATTGCAGGCAAGTTCTTTACCACTAACCTGCCAGGGAAGTCCATAGAAGGTGGTGGTTGTTGCTGCTCAATCTCTAAGTCGTATCCGACCCTCCCTCTGTCCTTCAGTATCTCCTGGAGTTTGCTCAAACTCATGTCCAGAAATGTGGTTGGGGAACACTAGGTGCACAGAGGCTTCCTGGTGAACCTGGGACCAGGAGCCCCACGGGGGCCACCCAGAGGCCAAGAGAAGAACTGCAGGCTATTAAACAAAATTCAACCAGGAATAAACTTGTAACAGCTAAAGAATGATTACCTCAATGCATTGGCTTGCTACAAACCAATTTTCCTTGTCACCATTTCAAAAGATCTTCTCTTAACTTTAAATCTCAGCAGGAACCCAGTAATTGCTGATATTTTGAAGTCTGCAGAAGATTTGACATCCTGGCCTGGCAAAGGTTTATGGAATATCTCACCTCCTGTAATAAAAAGTTCCCCTGTATATTGACCCGAAATCCTACCTGTACTAACCCTGGTGTAAACAATAAGATTTTTCACCTGGAGTAGAATCTCCTCGTGGGGCTGCCCTACAGCTGCAAACAGATCCTGGAGGGCATTTGCCTGGCAGAATGATTATATCTGTGCAAACCAATTGCTCAATGCCTGTTCACAGCAGAGCTCAGGAAAAGAATCAATTAAAAAAATTTCCCATCCAGTACATTCCCAATCTGATTAATTCAAATCAATTCAACTTGAAAAACGGGAATGGCGACACAATTAATAAACCGTGACTGGGTGAGGGACAGCTTTGATCCTGGCCTCTCTGGAAGTCTCCAGGCAAATCAATGACCTCCCTGGGGTCCTGGTTCCTTACTGTGATGTGGGGCCAGGGTATCCAGGAATGAAATCTGGATGCAATCTGACAGCAGAACATTTAAGAAAACAGACTTTCTGACAAGGAGCTAATAACAGAAGCAGTGGCTCCTGCTTCAGAAAAAAATTTTTTAAAAGATACAAAAATTTCAGAACAAAGCAGGCAGGCAGTGACCAGGTGACACACTACTGCTCTCATCACCTGGCCTTTCAGGGGTCAATTGGACATATTAACAAAGACAGTGTCCTGGAAGGGAAGGGTTGTGGGCTCTGGAGTCAAGAACCATCTGCATATAAAACCCAGATACCCCATTTCCTGGCTTCCCTGATGGCACAGTGGTAAAGAATCTGTCTGCCAATGTAGGAGATGTGGGTTCGATCCCTGGGTCGGGAAGATACACCGGAGAAGGAAATGGCAACCCACTTCAGTATTCTTACCTGGAGAATCCCACGGACAGAGGAGCCTGGCAGGCTACAGTCCATGAGATTGCAAAGAGTTGGACACAACTTAGCAACTAAACACCAACAACAACCCCACTTTCTAGCTCTGGGATCTAGGGGAAGCTGTCTAACCACTTGGAGCCTCATTCGTCTCATCTGCAAAGTGAATATAATAAAAGCTGCCTTCAAGGTTTGGGAAACGCCAGGCAAGGTGGCACAGCTGGGCTCTGGACCCAAGACAGCAGACTGAAAAGCCACGGGAGGAACCTAAGATCCGCTTCCTGGCATGAAGAGTTCTCCACCCCTAGAGGACCTGTGCCCGCCAGCAGCACATCCTCTTCTAGTAGACGGAGTGCGAGCCCAAGCATCTGGAAACGTGAGTGTGGGATTCTGCAGTGGTCACAGGACAGAGGTACTGGGAGGCGAGAGGTACTGGTGGTGGAGTAAGACCTTACTTCAGAAGTTGTGGGCAGGAGTCAGGGTGGAGTGGTAGGAAGGAGAGCTGGCAAGGTGAGACTTGGCTACATTCAGGCTTCAGGGAGAGGGACAGGGGGCCTTTTGGTGACTGCACAGGGTAGACAAGGGCCTGTAGGAAGCTCCGGTCAGATAAGCCTTCTGGGCCTATCTGTACCCAGCTCCCAAACTGCAGGAAAGCAGAGTTTGGCCTTCTGAGATCGAACATGATGAGGAGCCACAGGAGAGACAGGGAACCCTGATCAAGTGTAGGAACAGAAGGGAGGCGCACTCTTCCACCCACCTGGGTGGCGGCGTTGGCAAAAGTGCCAGTGCTGTCGGGTGCAGGCCTTGGCCCCTTCACTGGATGATGACGGGACGGAGGGACAGGGAGACTGATGGACCAGGCAGAGCCGGCCAAAAAGCGAAGGGACTGCACTCAGGAGATATAACAGGCTTGCACCTCTGGAGGGGACCCAGCAGAGGCTGGCCTGGATCTGGCAGGGTTATTGCAAAGGGGTTCCAGGCTCAGGTGGTTGTCTGGACTGTCTCACTGTTTGGGAACCTTCCAATCTGAGATTCTCTGAGTCTGTGGACCACGTGTGATGCAAGGAGGGATTTAGCATGGTTTTCTCTGAGCAGCTCTGGGGCCCAGATCAGCACCAGTGCCAAGGGGAGAAAGGACTAGAGTGTCTGGGTGTCCACAAAGCCCTCTAAGAGCCTCACCAGAAAGAGGCGCTCAGGGGACGCTCCTCAGGACAAGGTACCCCAGGCAGAGGAGCTCCAGAGGGCAGTGAGACCGGACTTTGGGACAAGAGGAAGATCAAGGCTCCAAATCAGTCTTGCTGAGAAATCTAGGTGTGTGTGTGATCTGGACCAAGCTGTGTCAGGAAGAGACCACACAGGCCCAAGATGAAAACACACTCAGAGCCCTTGGTGAGCAGCACATTTCAGAAAAACCTTCCAATAGAAAGGACCCAGGAATTGCTCCCAGACAGATGGCTAAGAAGACTGTGTCAACTGACTCAGACTACACTTTCTTCATGTTTCTCTCTTCAAAAGGAATAAAATATGGATGGTTTAAGAAATCATCCAAGTCCAAGTTGTTTTGGGGAAATGGAAAAGTAAATGAAACAGAGAAAGAGACCATGTCTGACAGAACCGCCTGGCTTTGGATCTGAGGAGCCCATTGTGACGGGGGTGATTTAGGAACTGCTCTATCTCTTCATAATGCCACTAGCCATGACATCTGAGAAACTGTGGGAATAAGATGAAAAATGTCTGAGTTCTGGCAAATCTTTTCACAGAGAAAAGCAGAATGACACTGAAAATTCCAGTTCAGTCAGCTTCATGGCAATACCTGAGAAGGTGATATAATCAACTTTCAGTCAGTCAGACTGCAGGCAGTGTGGGGGGAAGGGAGGGCCAACCTGCCCTGCTACAGAGACACCAAAGGGGAGACTTAACCCCCTTCACATCTTACTGTGCAGTTCATGCACAACACAAAGAGGAAAGATTAACTGGAAGATTAACTGGAAGAGGAGTTCATACTACAGACAATTGCTCAGGTTGGGGTCTACTTTACAGAAAGTGGATAAATGCTGAGAAGATGGATTATCAGAGGCTTGTGAGAGACAGATGCAGCCAGGACCCCAAGATGGGTATTAGAGTCTATTTGCTTCTTGGCCTAGATCAGCAGGTTTCAGGCTTGATAAGTCACAGAGTACTTTTTTTTCCTAAACATCCTCTTTATAGAAACTCTACATCTGCAAGATGGAAGAAGCAGGCTCCCCTGGTAGAAGGGTGTGGGGAGGTGGAGGTGGGGGATGTAAGTGTTCCAACCACCCCCTGCCCCCCAACCCCCCCTCAGGAAAACTGAGGCCTCAGAGCAGTCAGAAAATCGCTAAGGTGGATAGAGGAATTGAGAGCAAGCTGATTAAATGTGACGTTGATTACAAAATAGGTAGATTCAATAAAACACAAGGAGGCAGGGAAGATTTTTATAAATAATCTCCAACAATGGCAAGAATTCACTAGACCAGAGAACTAACTCAACATGGCAGTGCGGGTGGGGAAATGGGTCTGTCCCCCGTCCCTCCCCGACCCCGCCTCTCCCCCCCCTCCCCCACCAGCAGATACACACTCAAAACAGGGAACACAACCCAGATGAATTCAGTGTAGCTCAGGCTTACCACAGCAGCTAACAGAAAAGAGATAAATCTAGGTTCCAGTTTAAAAATTGTGAACAAAACTTTGATTCTGATTTGAATAGGCTCATTAAGTTCCTCAAATAAACAATGACTTTGCCTCAGTTTATAACTTCAAAGAAGGAAAGATTCTTTTTTGAGCATTCAGCAAAAGAATGTTTAAGAGGCCCTTTTAGCTACAGTATGCTTTTTTTTTAATGTTGTGGTGAAGTATATATAACACAAAACTTGCCAGTTTAACCATTTTTAAGTGTCCATGTCTGTGGCATGAATTACCTGCACAAATGCCGTGAAGCCAGCACTTCTATTTCCCAAACCCTTCCATCACTCCAAACAGAAACTCTGAACCCAGTAAACAATAACTCTTCATGTTCCCTCTCCCGGCCCCTGGTACCTTCTAGTCTACACTCTGTTTCTGTCAATCTGTCTATTCTCAATACTTCATATAAGCAGAATCATGTAATATATGCCTTTTGTGTTTGGCTTCTTTCACTTAGCGCAGTGTCTTCAGGCTTCATCCATGTTGTTGCGTGTGTTAGAATCTCAGTCCATTTTATGGGAGAATAATACTCCATTGTATGGGTAACACTTTGTTTATTTGTTCATCTGTTGATGGACACCTGGGCTGTTTCCACCTTTTGGCTCTTGTGAATATATGGTGTGCTTTTACAGGCATGAGATGAAGAAAGTGGGACTGTCCACGGAGGGATAAATAGGTTCGGGGGAGGCGGGCTTGACCACAGCAAGACCAAAGGGCAAGAGGGACTGAACACAGAGCAGGAGCGAGGCTGTAGCCTCAGGGAAGGAGCCGGTGGAGAGGCAGGGAGCCAGGGTTAACCCCTGCCTTGCAGCACAGCAACAGACTGAGCACCCAGCTCAATCTGCCAAGTCACCTTGGCCAGCCCTGCCTCTCCCTCAACCCACTCAGAGGCAGGGCTGTAGCACACCAGATGGTTGTAAGGTCCTTCCAGGTCTGACCATCAATCCTTCAGATACTGACCATCAGGCGATGAAACAGTGAACAGCCCAATGAAGGACTCTGTTTGGAGGGTGGAGGGAGAAAGAGGACTCTGGAGGTGACAAAGGCCCAACTCCCCAGGAAGGAGAACAGGGTGCCCCCTGCAGAGGGTGTAGGGAGTGGTAGCAGGGCCTAAGGCCCCAAGGGGCTTGGCTCCACGTGAGTGTCCAGGAGGAGCAGAGAAATGGTTACAGCACAAGCTGGACAGGGCTTCTCCCTGCCAGGATAGAGTGCTTTCTAGAACCAGACTGGCCCCATCAGGGAATTCTTAGTGAAAGTGAAGTCGCTCAGTCATGTCCGACTCTTTGCGACCCCATGGACTGTAGCCTACCAGGCTTCTCCATCCATGGGGTTTTCCAGGCATGAGTACTAGAGGGGCTCCCATTTCCTTCTCCAGGGGATCTTCCCAACTCAGGGATCGAACCCAGGTTTCCCACAGTATAGGCAGACGCTTTACCCTCTGAGCCACCAGGGAAGCCCAGGGAATTCTTAAACCAGTGGGAACGAACTGGAGGAAGAGGTTGGTGGGCAAAGCAAATGGGAACCTGACTGATTTCTACAACTGACCCTAATAACCTATGGTCAGGTCACCTCAAAGGACACAGCTTGGATGGAGACACGGCATGCTTAAGAGGAGACATGGGAGAAAAATATAGAGCAGGGTCTCACATCCATATCCCTAGCCATGTGGCCTAGTTGAAACAATGGACCCCTCTGGATCTCCCTCTCATCTATATGATGGGCAGCTCAAAAGCCATCATCTCTAAGGCCTCCTCCAGGGCCATCTCTGGGGCACACTGGAACCCAGAAGAGGTGTGACCTCTTTCAGCCATTCTTTCAGCAGATTTTTAGTGACCACTGCTCTGTTCTCGGCTTTGTGCTGGGTGCCCTTCCTTTGGCCCATCTGATACCCAGAGGACAGATGGAAGAGATGGCAATAGAATCTTCTTGTTGTAGAGATGGGCAAGGGCTAATGGAAACAGCCTGTACAAATAAACACCCCCAGACAAACTATGGCCCCTGCAGTCTGGCTTGCTGCCAGTGCCAATCAAGAGGTATGATCCAGCATCAGGCACCTGGGTCCCGAGCGTGACCCTCCAGCTCCATCGCGGTGAGCTTATCAGAGGGCTGGGAGGCGAGGGGAGAAGGCAGCTGGGGATCAACTGTAAACTGGACTCACCTTCACGCAAGAATAGATCACGGACACAAACACCACCAAGGTCAGCAGCAGGAAACAGGTCAGGTAGAAACTCAACATGAACACGGAGCTGGAAGGAGAGAGGAGGTGGGAATTCCAGGGCTCTGAGAGGCCCTGCGAAGGAAGCAGAACTTGCTCATTTCTCCTGCACCCACTGCCCAGCCTTTGGTGCCTGGCCCCTGACTCACCGAGGGGAGATTAGAGCCTTGTGAGCCGATCTAGGACCCTCCTCCGTAATGGTCTGGCTCCTGCCCTTCCTCTTGGTCCTGTCACTTTCCTGGGGGAGCACAGCCCACAGCAGGGCCGAATGGAGAACTGGTGACACCTGCTCAATGTTTTACCTAATCCTTAGCTATCCATAGACTCATTTTGTTTAACTGGGAAGGACCTATTTTAAAAATCACCTGGTTGTTCCCTCCAGGTAGTCACTCATGGCTTGACAAGTAACTCTGAAGATGGAACATTGATTTGATAAATGGCCATCATTTATAGAAATGCATTTGTCAACAACACAACCAGCCACTCTGAGAAACAGTAGTGACATGTCCCTTTGGAGGGCAGAGTCCCTAAAGCTGTGCCCACTGTCAGGCTGCACAACAGTCCTGCTCAGTCCTTCTGTTCCCCTACTCCCACCCAGCTCAACAAGTCATAAAACCCTCCAGGCTCTCCACATTGTCACTCCTTACAGGAGCAGATCACAGGTGAGCTTAATGTTCACCAAGAGCCAGAATCATTGGACGAGAGAACTGCAGATGACTTTCCATCTGGGGCCTGCCTCGGCTCTCCTGGGACAGGGGCTGGCCGAGGCACGGCACTCTCCACCAACCACAGGAGCCTCAGACACTCCTTCTCCCTTTCGGGGAGTGAGATGGCCTGAGATGCCAGGCGTTGTCCACAGGTTAGAGGCAAGTGGGGGACACAGAGGGCAGGTGGACACCTCCAGGGAGGCGTCTTTGTTCCAGGCTCTCCCAGGAGCCAGCACTTATCTGCCTTAAACAAATAGAACAGGCAGAGAGAACTCTCTTCAGAGGGAAAGAAAGACCTTTAAAGTAGCTTTTAAGGCTTCCCTGGAGAGAGGACAGCCAGATAACGACCTCTGTCCATGCCTTAGCAGCTCGGTGCTGTGGCCAGGAGGGAGGGAAGCTGCTGCTGGCAGAGCAGGGATCTGCAAAATCCCAGCCCCAAGCCACGCTGCGGAAAAAGAGAAGCAGAAGGAGGCGGACTGTGCACCCAAGCGAAGGGGACTCTCAGCTGCAATGGGACAGAAAGTCTAGGTTGCTTATTATAGCTATAGCTCCATTTCATTACTGAACGTAGGTCCCTGCCATAAAGACCCACAATCCCACCAGCTCTGCACAGCCTCAGTGCAGGGGGCAATGAGCACTAGCTGCCTAGCCAGGGAGCAACTGGCTGCTGGTGTTTGGTTTTCACCTGCAGTATTCTGATAGGGTCACGGCAGACACAAACACAAGGGCCATCTCTTCAACAATAAGCACCATTAAAAAATAAAAAGCATTGAGTAATAAGACACCATGACGTGTGCACCTCCCCATATGATGCACTGAGGACACTTCTGTGGGATTCTTGTCAAAAATAACCTCCATCGAATCATGAGGAAACATCAGACAAACCTAAATTGAGACATTCTAAATCGAGACATTCTACACATTAAAAAAAAATTTTTTTTTGGCTGCCTGCAGCTTGTGGGATCTTAGTTCTCAGATCAGGGATTGAACCCTGGGCCTCTTGCATTGAAAGCATACAGTCTTAACCAGTGGGCCACCAGGAAGCCCAAGACATTCTACACATTAATTGGCTAGTACTCAACAGAAGTGCCAAATCCACGAAGGATCAGTAAAGGCTGAGGAAGCATCACAGCCTAGAAGGGACTAAGGAGATACAGCAGTTAAATCCAATGTGGGGTCCTGGCCCAGTGCCTAGAACACAAAAAGGCCATTTGGGGGAATGCTGATGAATTGAGAATATAGCCTGTAGATTAGTTCATAGTATTGTTGCAATGCTGACTTCCCGATTTTGACTACCATACTATAGTTATGTGGGTTGTTAACAATAGGAGAAACTAGATAAAGGATGTACAGAAACCCTCCACAGTACTTTTGCAACCTTTTTATAAGTTTATAATTATTTCAAAATGAAAAACAGAAGGTGTTGGGGTGAAGGGACACTTCTAGATTGTTAGATTTAAGAGACATAACCAAATGCAACCAGTGACTCTTGAGGATATCCTGGCTATGAATAAATTAGAAGCAGAAGACATTAGGGGTACAGTTTTGGAGATTTGAACATAGACTTGGTATTAGATGATTGCAGAGGAACTGGGGTTAGTTTGGTTTGGTATAGGAGGCATGGTGGTTAAAAAGCAAAATGCCTTTAAAACAGGTGTAGATTGACATTTCATCAGGGGCACAATGTCCCTGTGTCTAAAATTTACCTTAAAAAATCAGAAATACACCTGAAACTAACACAACATTCTAAATCGACTATACTTCAATTTTTAAAAATCAGATAAAAGCAGATGAAACAAAATTTGCAAAATATTAACAGTTGTTCTACCAATGGGGTGGGTGTTGATTACATTAATTACTTCTCTGTATGCTTGAAATATTGCTTAATGAAAAGTAAAAGATGTGTATATACGCATATATATATATACACACACATAAACACATATGTGGAGTGGTTATCTTTCTCACTTAGCTGTGAACCTACAGTGACTGACTGTCTAACAAACACTTCATTTCCAACAGCCCACTTCCGAGTGGTTCCCTCAGAAAACACAAGCCTCTCTCAGGACATGACCAGTCCTCAGAAAAGTTCAGGAACATCTCTTTGAGAGAAGCCTTCAGAATCTGAGATCCATTCTTTGAAATATCCAGAGTAGCAGAAAACCCTTATCTTAAAAAAAAAAATTACTTATTTTTTATATTTTGGCTGTGCGACATAGCACGTGGGCCCTTAGTTCCCCAAACAGCAGTCCAAATCCAACCTGTGCCCCCTGCGTGGGAAGCACAGAATCTTAACTACTGGACCAATGGGGAAGTTCAACGTTTATCTTTTGAAGATGCTTTGACTTTTTGCAAGAACCAAAGGTCACACAGAAACCAACATGGTGAATACTTTGGGTGATTCAGTGGGCAACAGTGGTCTGTGTTAAAACAGGATGAGAGGATGAAGTGGAGAGAAGGGGTGTCCCATGCGCTGGCTTGCGCCCAAATAGAAGTTCCCCACAAAGAGCACTTCACCTCCCCATCAGGGAGGAGGCAGACCTCGGCTTCCTGGTTCCCCTGAGCACACAACTGGAGACTTCTCTCCTATCTGAGCAAACTCAGCTCAGATCCCACCCCCCTCTGATCTCCTATGACCTCTTCTTTACCCTTGTAGCCCCTACAGCCAGAAGAGGTTGCCTGGAAGGGATGGGGTACTTACTGGGGCACGATGGTGATCTGGACAAAGCAGATGAAGAGGAAGACGAGTGAGGCACATGCCACGTAGGCACCGAATCGGTCATCCACCTGCTTGGAGTACTGAGAGGACATGGACAGGGTGAGGGGGCGGTCACCCGGCCAGTCTGCTCCAGCCCCCTTCACCCGAGACACAGCTGGGACTGCCCACTCCCTACACCTGGAAGGCCAGGTCAAGAAGCAGCACTGGCCACAGCTCTCAAGAAATCAGTCCACTCACCACACTGAGGTGGCCGTGGGGAGGGCGGCTGAACTGTCTTAAACCAGAAACTCTGCAGGCTGGGTCACCATGAGAGGAATCCATAACGATCATGGCACACGTTCCTAAGCACCACCTACACACTAGGACATGTGCCGGAGCCTACAGGCATCACTGCACATCCTCACAAGAGTCCCAGGAAACAGGTATAGGACTGCTACTGTTTCTGTTTCAGAGATGAGCATACTGGGTCTCAGAGAAGCCAGGCGGCTTGTCAAGAGTCACAGAGCTCATCTCCAAGGTCCTGACTCCCAGCTCCCACCCCTCCCATGACATCAACCAGCTGCAAGGATGGCTGTGCTGGCAGAGAGAGGGTAATGCATGAGTCAGTTCCATTTATGCCGGTAAGCAGACTAAGTTCCCTTCTCATAGCTCCCCCCTCCTGATCTGGTGTGCCTCACTTGGCCACGATCATGAGTTCACATGATCCCATGTTGCCCAAACACAAGGGAGACCCTGTGACGTGTAGCAGAGACCCTGGACCCGCTCTGTTTGGTTCCGGTTCTGTCTCTACCTCACTGGGTGGCCTAGGGCAAGTCACCCAACTACTTTGAGCTTTACTTTCTCAGTCACAATTTAAGGAGGGGGGACAAGAGCTCTTGACCACCCCTTCCAACTCGAATACTTTGAGGTTCCAGTGTGCCAAAGGCAGCTGATGGTCCATTTATCATTATGATGATAATAACAATAATACAAATAGCAGTATTTACTGAACATCTACTATGTGGCAGATACTGTTTCATGTGTTTTACACATATGGACTTGTTTAATCCTCACTGACACTGTGAGGTAAATACCTACTGCGTTTTCCAGATAAGGAAACTGAGGCACAAAGAAATTAAGATTTACCTTTTTCCACTGAGAAAGTCTCCCTAAAAGCCCCATTTCCTGGTTAGGACAGCGTCAGAGCTGGGGAAATGGAGGTGACAAGGAGGAGCTCTTTCCATGGTAATGGAAGTGGGAAGGGAGCCAGCCTGTTGCTTCGACCCCCCTCCCCGTGGTCCTGATTCTGCCTGGGGCCCCTCCTTCCCACATGGGGTGCTGTACCTTCTTCTCTAAGTCAGGCTCCCTGAAGGTCAAGAGGAACTTGCGAACATGTTCAGATCGCAGCCTGTCGATGCTCCTGGCATCAATGGCACGGCCCAGAAATTCATCCACTTCATCCTCAGGGTTCGAACTTTCCTGGGCGTTCCTGGTGAGCAAGGAACCGCAGGCACAAGATAGGCTGGCCACCAGGGGGCGCTACTGCGGGGGGGGGGGCGGACTGCGGGCTCAGCCCCGTACCCAGACCCACTAGAGGGGCTGGATCAACCCTAATTAGGGGGTGGGAAGCTGAGAGTGACTCCAGGACAGCCAGAATCTTAAGTGCTTACATGCGCAGAAAACTTCCCAAGTCTCAGAAAACTGCCCCCGCGGGTTTTGGGGGCTTCACTGACCATAGTGAAAATGAAAGTGTTAGTCGCTCAGTAGTGTCCAACTCTGTGACCCCATGGGCTGTAGCCTGACAGACTCCTCTGTCCATGGGATTCTCCAGGCAAGAATAATGGAATGGGTTGCCATTTCCTTCTCCAGGGGATCTTCCCGAGCCAGGGATTGAAGCTAGGTCTCCTGCATTGTGGGCAGGTTCTTTACCATCTGAACCACCAGGGAAGCCCCCGACCATAAGGATTTTCTAACTCTATTGGTATATATATTATTATACGATAATGATAAAACATGTAACCCACCAGGCTCCTCTGTTCATGGGATTCTCCAGGCAAGAATACTGGAGTGGGTTGCCATGCCCTTCTTCAGGGAATCTTCCCAACCAAGGGGTCGAACCTGCGTCTCTTACATCTCCTGTATTGGCAGGTGGGTTTTCTTTACCACTAGCACCACCTGGGAAGCCCATATATGTTATATATGATAATGATAATATGAATTATCATCAAAGGTTTGTTTTTTCCCCTGCAGGTAACAATCTCTGCTCTTAACTCTTCAGCTGTACCATCATCCTGAAATCAAAGGCTGAGACCAGAAGGCAAGACCTCTGCCACAAGACCTGGGAGCCTCCTGGCTGCTCTTGCCTGACTCTGGGGACTCTATGGGAAACATGGTGCACAATCTTTTGGTGCTGAACTAAACACTCTACTTCTAGAGTGAAGCCCAGTCCTCGAGTGGGATTTCTGACAGCCCCAGAGATGGGGAAGTGGAGGGGAGAGAATGGGATACTCCCTCTGGTCGCTGGGATAGGGCCAGGAGCTGGCGACCAATGTATAAGGCCCGCCGCAGCCTGGGAGCTGCACGTGTGTGTAGGTGCGAGTACACATGCAGAGTGTGTGTGTGTGTGTGTGTACAGTTGTGTGTGTGCACATGTGTGTGTGGAGTGGAGATTATAAACGGGTGGTCCCGAGGCCCAGCCTCTCTACGGGGCCTGGGCTCCCGAGCTACTGGTCTCTCAGGTGCAATGGGCTCTGACTGCGTGTCCTGAGCTCATCCTCTCCAGAGCACAGAAACCCAGCTCCAGGCAGCTTGGAGGTAGCCCCCAGACGGAGGAGCAGGAGTGAAGGGCACATGACTCACTTGTCCTTGGGGTCTTCAAAGCCCTGAAAAAGAGGGATGGAGAGAGAAGGAAAGGAGCGTGAGAACAGAGGGGATGAAGTCAGGGGGGCTGCAGCTCATCCTCTGCCCACAGTTCACCCAGAGCTCGGACACAGACAGCACTGTACTCAGCCGTCCGCTCCTTCCTTCGTTTGGTGAACACAGCTGGGGTTGGGACAGGCTCCGTGCTGGACACTGGGGGTGCACTGTGATTTCACTTCCTCCACTGGCAAAATCCATGTGTCTGAGCTCTTCTGGTCCCCACACCTGATTCCTCATCTTTCTCCAAACCTCCCGTCACTTTCCTCCTGGACCATGGGCTTGGTGGTGTATATGTGTTAGTTGCTCAGTTGTGTCTGACCTTTGTGACCCCATGGACTGTAGCACACCAGGCTCCTCTGCCCATGGAATTCTCCAGGCAAGTGTACTGGAATGGGTAGCCATTCCCTTCTCCAGGGGATCTTCCTGCCCAGGGATCGAACCCACGTCTCCTGCACTGCAGGCAGACTCTTTACCATCTGAGCCACCAGGGGCTTGGTGGGTACCCTCCCCATTCTCCCACTTACTTAGATGGAAATAAGAGAAACTGCTAAGTCAGTGAATCCCCACATGCCTGTGCACACCCATGCACACACAGCTCATGGACACTCACTGCCCCCACTGCCAAGCACACAGAGAATCTGGGAGTTCACAAGTTTTGTGCTTAAGAACATGAAACTCTGGTTACCTGAAACAGCTTTTCTGGTATCTGAGAATCTGTGTTCTTGTCAGGCTGGGGTGGCTGGGGACCCAGGAGGTGAGATACCTGTAGTCAAACCTGCCCCGGTTTGACTACTGTCCTGATGTTCTGATGTTCACTCACACAGGGCAGGGGTGAGGGTGGGAGGGGCCCTCACGAGTTACCAAACTCAAGGCCCTACCTAGAGTCCATCTACGAAGTCCACAAAGGAGAGCAGTGTGTCAGGGTCTGACTGTGATGGAATGGAGGGAGGGGTCCCTAAACGGGGAGGGGTGGGACTCGGGAGGCAGTGAGGGAGACATAAGCACCCAGGGCAGGCAGCTTCAGGCTGCCAGGACGAGGGCAGAGCATGACCTCCTGTCCCTGCGATCCAGCGTGGAACATACTGCTGGGCAGACAGGGGGCTGGTAAACATCAAGGGGGCCCAAACCCCAGAGGAACACATCCTTCTTCATTCCCGCTGAGGAGGGGGACTTACGTTGATCCCCAGGAGTCAGAGCTTCCCGGCTCTGAATAGACGTGGGGCCCATGGGAACTGAGGTGTCTGTTCTCCTCGCCAGCTCGGGGCCCGCAGGGGCCTCGGCAGGCCCTAGTGCCACATCCAAGGGCCTGACCGTGGGCTCTGAGAGCCTCCTGGGCTGCCCAGTGGAGCTCTTCCCTTCTCCTTGTCCTCAGAATCTCCAAGCCCTCCGTCCCGGCTACAGGATCTGGCCCATCAAACCATCCCTGCTCAAAACTTGAGGAGCCGGGGTCACTCAGGTGAGTGCCCCATCTGGGGGCAGGCGGGACCCCTCAGGGTACAAGGCCTATTCTCCATAGGCCACGGTGCCTCAGAGGACATCCAACCCACGTTATGCCTATACTGGTCTCTACAGCTCAGAACTAGAGCCGACATGTGTCTAACAAACCTGTCTCTGAGTTTCTCCAGCATTCCTTTGGTCATGTGTATGGGCTGCTGTTGGGGGCTGTGTCCGCTCTAGGCTCCCTGAGTGCCGGGTTGGAGTGGTGAGTTGACAACTGTCAGAAAACACTTTGGTGGATGAATCATAGCAAAAGGCCTCTGAGAACACAAACCAGGATTCCCTTGATGGTCCAGTGGTTAAGAACTCGCCTTCCAGTGCAGAGGATGCAGGTTTGATCCCTGCTCAGGGAACTAAGATCCCACTTGCCTTGGGGAAACTAAGCCTTCATGCCATAACTACAGAGCCTGCCCACTCCAGAGCCTGTAACAAGAGAAGCCCGTGTACCATGACAAAAAGCCCACGAGCCACAGCTAGAGAAAGCCTGTGTGCCCCAACAAAGAGCCCGCTTGCCACAAGGAAGACCCGGTATGGCAAAAACAAACAAACACAGAAACAACCCACAGGCCAGCGGGCTGGGTTCCAGTCCCTGACCTGCTCACCATCTCTAGGACTGTGGTCCTCAGCCCAGGTGGTGGGGGGGGTGGTCCTCAGATGGGTTCCTGCAGTTCTGCCTCAGCACTTCTGGGTAGCAGCTCAGCCCAGGGTTTCTGTCTGGGGCCCAAGTCCTCACCTTACACACTCCCCTGCCAACCTTTGTATTAATACATAACCTTAGAGACTTTACGACATGCCTAAAGCTCCTCACTATGCTTAACAAGCTGGGTAAAAGATGGATCAAGATTTAAAGAAAGAAGCTTCTGACTGCTAGTTACTACCCTTTAACTGCTCTCGGTCACTCCTCAATCTAAATTCCTCAATCTAATCTCCACCCCATCTTCAGTGAAAGTCCAGGAAGAAGCTCTCTTTTTGCCTATCTTTCTCCAGGGTTTCTGGGCAGGTTTAACACCTAAAGCCAACGGTATTCCAGACAGGACACTCTGACTGGGCAAGCAGGGGCCCAGGAGATGGTACTTCGATGCTGGCCTCTTGGGTAACTCTGCCCAGCAAGGAGGGGGGTGGGGAGCCTCTTCTCTCCTTCTACAGGGGTGTCCTCAACACTTATCTTCTGCTCACTTTCCATTTCCTCCCCTCTGGGCGAAGCAATTAACACCACGAGGAACCTTTCCTGCAGCCAGTCTCCCCTGAGACTCTTTCCCAATTACGGCCCTTCTGCTAATTCTTCCAAGGCTTCTTGTCCTAACAATGATTAATGTGTCTGCCAAATAGGTGCTTATAGTCCAAACTAGCTCCTCTGAGACTCTGAAATAACTGAAGAGTCTACTTATACCAAACATCACTAGAGAAAAGAACTTTGCAAAGATTTTAAACAGAGAATGGACAGGCAGCCTGCCTGCTGGTACCTCTCCCTCCTCACCTCTGTCCCGCCACATGGCTTTCTTCTCTCTTCTCCCGGATCTCTCCACCTCCCCCTTACCCTTTCTCCAGTCTTCCTGCTCCCCTGTGCTTCTCTTTCCTCCCACCTGCATGAGAGCTTCCCTCTTTGCATCCTGTTCTTAGTCTTCCCCCTCTCTCTCCTCTCACCCTCTCTTTCACCTCTTGGCCATCCTGGTCACACGGTACAGAGTCTGCAGAGGATGGTTAAAGAACCGGGGTGAGAAGAGAGAAGGTCCAGTAATTGCTTTGCAGAGGGGTCTGGAGGGAGCTGGAGTGGTACCTGGAGCCCTGGGTGGCACTGACCAGGTCCAAGTTCAAAGCACTGAGGCTAGAGGCCAGCCTTCCTCTACTTTGTGCCTTATATTATGACCCTGGTGTCCTGCAAGTTGCCTCTTTACTGTCAAAAGTTAAAGTGGTGGTTCTGACTCAACTTACTTTTCTACTTCGGTGCATTTTCGTTAAAACTTCGTCATTTGCTATTGGCTAGCTGGCAAGGAGCAGAATGACTGGTCCCCAGACTGTCCCCTCCCTCAGACCCCTGGATCTGTCTGCCGACTCAGCTGGACTCTTACAGTCTCTAGTCACTGCAGCTGCAACTTAAACCCAGTCTGAGCCACAGATCCCAACGTGGGGGTCCTCGTGTGGGTGGCATGCCTCTCATTCCTTGATCAGAATCTGTGGGAACTAAATGGACACACACACACACCATCCCTCTCTCAGGGTGGGCAACTCCTGCCTGGGAATCAGGCTGCCCTGTGTGTTCAGATGTAGAGGCTAAGCTCTCAGGAAAAAAGAAAGGAAACACTGCTGCTGAAACCGACTTCCTGTCACCCTTCTCCCTCTTCTTCCCACCCGCTAATGTCTTCCTTCCAGCCTCACTGATAGAATCCTGGCAGCACCTTCTGAATTAGCTGTCCCGGTGTGTGCAGGGGCGGCTGAGGGTGTCTGTCCCCCGAGGCAGGCAGGGTCCCTTGAGATGGAGGCAGCGCCCCTACCACAGCCTCCGCTCACTCAGCCCACACTCAGTCCGGATGGTCTCACAGGGAGACTGGAATTAGCAGGGTGTTTCTCAGCCCTGAGGGCAAAAAGACCATCTCCTGGCACCTGCCAAAAAGCAGTGGGATTTTTTCTGGGTGACTGAGCCAGAGTATATGTTTCAGCTGTCTGGGAAATGTACCAGATGCTGGAAGGTGTCTGAAAAGCTGGTGCCCACCTAACTCCCCAGGGGTCCTCAGACAGTTCCAAGAGACCCCTGGAGGCTCTATGGGACCCTGGGTCTAGCCTGCACCAGCAAGCTCTGCCAAGAAGGGGCATTGCCGCTCTGCTCCAAAGTCAAATCCAGCATGCCAAGAGATGGGGGCCACACAGAAAGCCCGGGGCTGGAAGTTAGGTGCTCTGGCTCCTGATTCCAAGTCAGGGTGAACCCCTTTCCGACATTTCCTCCCGTGGCTCCTCAGGTTCCCTTGGCCACATGAGGGGCCTGACCCAGTCCCCTCACCCACAGGAGGCCCCAGCCCTGGAGAGTAAGGCCCACACACTGCCCCGCCAGCCACTCACCATCCGCTTCATCTCCTTGGACACCTGGTTGCCACCCAGGTGGTTGTAGAAAGGGCGCTCGGCCCCCCAGTGAGGCGGGTTGTGCCCGATGGAGTTGGTTCTCTGACGGTTCATCTTGGCAATCATGGCCTTCTCTTCTTTCTGGGAGAGCAACAGAAAGGCATCAGCCCATGGACAGGGCCCATCGGGTGAGCCCACGCAAAGTTTCATTTCTCCCAATGCTTGGCCAGGTAGGAGTTGTGGCAGAGGCCTCTTCCTTCTCTGCACAGCCTGGGGCCCTAAAGTGCACCCAGGAAATCATCCTAAGTCCCTCCAGACTCCCCAGACCAGCGCTGGCTGGGGGCTGTGAGCCTCAGGTGGGAGCAGCAGGACAGGATGATGAGGTTGGTCTTGTTGGGAAGCCATGAGGCATGGGAACATCTGTCATTGGCACAGAATGTTAGAGCCTGGGTCTGAAAGTACCTGGGAGTGATGCAGGGAGAGAAACCCGAGATTCCAATTTCTACCCCAAAACAGGCTTGTTCTAGCACAGTGAACAGTAGAACAGGTCCTGCTGCTCAGAGGCAGCTTCGGGAGGTTTGGGTCATCAGAACGTGAGGTTCAAGGGCTGACATGCATTGTACAAATACACAGACGGGGCCTCAGCCAGCTCCCTGTGTGCCAACCACGATCTATCTGTTCATCCATCCAAACGAGCTAGAGGTGGAGGGCTGGAGAGGTCCTGGGAGAAACAGGGTGGCCTTCCCTTGTTCTCCATCCTTGAGCCTGGGAAGGCAGCTGCTCAGATCAGGGAGGCAGAGGGGAGAGATATAGCCTGCTCCAGCAGACATGGCTCTGGGTTGGGGCTAGGGTTGGGGGTTGTCCCATTTCATCTTTTCTGGACCACTTGTCAAGCTAGAAGAACCAGACCCAGAGAACCCAGGGCAGAGGGTAATCCTTTATCCTGGGGGGGAGGGGGGCAGGATGAGGAGGCCTGTGGGCCCAGCAGAGAGGAAGGGTGTGGGAGGAGGGCCTGGGAGAATTTCAGTTCATTTATACTCCAGCCAAACAACAAGCAAATGCTTTAAAATGAGTCAACTAAACCACAAGGCACTTCCCCCAAAGTACCTACACCCTCCCATCCCTCTCCCAGGTGTCTGTGGCAGGCCTGAGACAGCTCCCTCGGGGACCCTCCTCAACACCCCCCACACCCCGCTCCCTGCAGCCAGGATCCATGTGCTGGGCTGCCCAGAGAGGGTGGGGTACCCCTCTTATGTCCCTCACAGGGTGGGCGCCTGCCTCAAACAATTCTGCCCACTTTGAAAAATCTACTTTTGCTGTCTCCAAGACTTTCGCTGAAATTTTCTCACAGCTTAATTTTGTCTTTAGTCTAACTCCTAATGAAAGAAACAGGGAAGTTTTTTCTATCAAAGGGCTCTGACCAACAGATTAATTCAATTGGAAAATTTATAAGTAAAAGGCATTTAAATCTAGGGAGAAATATAAAGTGGGTAAAATAGAAAATGCTCTCGTTTGCTTTAAAAATTAAGAACATGGAACATGACACTATTAAAAATAGAACACTGAAGTCTGCTAATAATTCTGTTTTATATTTTGGCAAGTGTGGGCTGAGACAAAAGAAGGAAGAAGAAAGACTAGAAAGTGAGAGGGGGGAAGGACAGAGTATGAAGAAACAGAGATATATAAGTACAGGCAGAGAGAGAGAGCAAGATCAACCTAGTTAGGCAATAGATAAGGAACGAGATGGAAATAAAGGACACTGTATACCCTGATGCTTCATGTCCATCTCATGGTCATTGTTGCATTGTTACTAACTGATCTGAGGTCTGTTGCATTTTTGCAACAGAAGGAAAACGAAAACATTTCCTGTTTGCCATCAGCCTTTGCTAAGCCTCTGTGTCTCGCATGTCCTTCTGGAGGTGCAGGAACCACAACTGCATCGGGACTTGACTCAACGAAAGAGTAAGAGGAGAAGGAAGCAGCAGGCCAAGAAACATTCCTCCCCCAAGGAACGAAGCTCTTCCATCGTCCCCCCCTCTACCGCAGGCCCCTGCCCACGCCCAACCCCGCCCCAGCCCTTGGCCCCCGGACCCGCTTCTGGGTGCAGCGCAGGATGAGAAAGGTCTCGATACTGTGCTCCTTGAGGTAGGCGTTGCGCTCGCCCCCACAGCCTGGCTCCACCTCGTAGTCACCATTCAAGTAGTTGAGTGTGGCCTTGGTGATGTGGATGCGTCTAGGGTGGGGAGGCAAGCAGGGAGAGCAGGGCAGTAGATATGAATTCAGAACCCCCGCTCCTGTGCAGAACCAAACTGCCACCAACTGAGTCATCATTCAAATCCCAGAGCTCTGGCTCAAATGCTCACCCCTACCTGGGTCCCTCAAGGGACTGTACCCCTCCAAGTCATCAAGATGGCTTGGTGGGCCCCGCCCCAGCTCGCGTCCGACGAGACTACACCATAGCACATCGGCATCACGTTATTATAATAAAGTAACATGTCAGCCTGCCAGGAGAACATGGCCTCCAGTCTCACAAACCTGCAGAAGCCAGCGGTGGCTCTTGCTGACTACAGGATTGTGTCCAAATTCTCCAGCCTGGCGTGAGTGTCCTCTGCACAGACATGTTGTTTCTCCCACTGGTTCCTAAAAGGCCATCTGCTCTACTTGCATTCCTTGGAAGTACTGTGTTTCCCTCCAACTGTTCCTGTCCTCAACCTAGCACCTCCCCCAACCCCGCCTTCCTCACCTGTCCCCATACTGCCCCTTGTGCCAGGCCAGCTCACCTTCCACCTCCGTATGTCCTGGCCATCCCTGAAAGTATCCAGGGATCCTCCCCCATCTAGAAGTCTCCCCTACCTCCTGCATCTCAAAACAAGCCACCAGGTTCTGTGTAAATATTTAGGTGAGGGTTGGGACATGCTCCCTACAAATTGCCGTGTGTGGTATCAGTGCTCAGTTACTAGAGGAATCCCACTTAAATTCTGCCACCCCCAGGCCCACAGTTACCCGGTCATGCCCATCCTGGCCCCCTCCCACAGGAGCGACCTGGGTGGGCCAGGCAGGAAGCTGCCGTCCCTCACTCACCCCGCCTTGCCTCCAGCCTCCATGTGGTTGGCCAGCGTGACATCGTTAGACCAGACATCGAACTGCCACTTCCGGAGGCCAAGGACACCGCAGTGCACTCTCCCGCTGTGAATTCCCACACGCATGTTCACGTTCACACCTGTCACCTCCCGGACCAGCCTGGGGATGGAGCAGGGGTAAGGCTGGGAAGGGGTCAGGGCCAGGCACAGAGAGTGGGGGTGGCTGGAAGCCATGGGGCCAGGGTGCGTGAGAAGGTGCAGGGGTCAAAGGGTCGTTTCTCTCTGGGCCAGCCCCGATCCAGTGTCTGAAACTGTTCAACCTCTAAACTGTGAGAGCGCTGTTTCCCATCTTGCCCACAAAGTGGCGCAGCACCTCACACTAGAATCCAGACCCCACTGCTTCCCCCCACAGCTAGGACACCTGAGCCAGCTCAGTCATCAAAGTTGTGTTCTGAAAATGCGCACGTTAGTGCCAATTTGAGTTAACAGGAAAGTTATAGTCACTCCAAACTCCATTTATATAATTGTCAGATTTATCCACATTGCTGCTTCTTCAACATTAGCAGGATGATGGAGAAAGAGAACACAGACTCTGCCCAGGAAAGAAAGGAAACTGGGGCAGGTGCAGGGGACCAGGGGTCTCCACATGCTGGAAGACAGCTCCAACCCCACCACATGCACCATGCATGTACCCGGGGGTCCCCAGTAGATGGGTGGGCTGCCTGTAGGAGGGGGAGTCGGATGGAAGATCTGCAGCTCTGGGTGTGTGTCTGGGGCACAGGAGAGAAAGCCAGTACTCTGGGGGGAGGCTCACATTTGCACTTTTTAGGGGCCTGGACCCTCCCTGACTCCCTGCATACGGGCCCACTCAGCCAGCCGTGGGGCCAGCAGTCTGACTTGGCCTGGTGGGCAGGACCACCATGTGGACTCCAGCTCTTGCCCCATCCTACCACCAAGAGGCTGATATCCACCACAGGGAATACTTAGGTCACCCAGCATTTCTCTCTTCCGGGGATCAACTCTGCCAATACCTTTGCTGGAGCTGTGTCTTCCGTCCACAAGACCTCTGGACACTTGTTTAGGTTAATGTCTCTCATTCTGCCTTTTTGGCTTAACTCCAAGGCCACCTCCTTTATGAAGCCTCCCTTGGTCCTCCCAGTGGAATCAACTGCCCAATCCTGGGCCCTCTGCTGCAGTTTGCCTCTCTTACCTGATGGGGTCCACTGCGCATGCCTGGTATCAGAGCAGCGGGAGTCCTGGTCTCTCTCCCTCAACAGACTCCATGCTTCTGGCCCCGTGTCTAGCCCAGGCACGCAGGGGAACTCGGAAAACACCACCGAAAGGAAGCGAGCCAAACAGGATGGACCCAGCCACCTCCTGGGCCAGCTACTCTGACCTCTGACCTTGCCCACTGTGGTTTTTCTTTTGCCCCACCCAGGCTACTTCTAAAACTCACAATTATTAATCCTGGATGCAATCTCTGATCCTCTCCCTTGACTGACTGTAAGCTTGGATTGTCCATGTCGTTTAATGACTGGGGCTTCTTCTGTGGTCAGCAGTGATCAAGAACTGGCCCAAAGATCCTGTTTGCTATTGTTCCCAGGAAGGATGGATTTTCTTAAATGGAAAATTTGTGTCTGCATCCACCTGCCTAGCAGTATTACCCAGGGGAGCTATTTAGCCCCTGTGAGCCCAACCTTTCTCATCTGGGAAGAAATGGGACTGGTTACTTCTTATTTGTCTGAGTGGCTCTGAGAAGACATAGGGGCTAGAGTGGTAGGCCCTCCCACAGCACAGGGCACAGCGCGACTGCCAGCCAGTCCCCCTCTCCTGGGGGGTGGCTCCACATCTCCTGCTGCCCTGGAGTCTGCAAAGTCCTCCCTTCTCCTAGGACAGGTCCCTGTGTGCAGAGTTTCCCAGGCTGCTGCGGACAGCCCAGAAGCCCTGCAGGTGTGGATCAACCCTCCATGGTAGCCAGGGTCCTTGGGACGTGGCTTTGCCCCACTGTTTCCCTGCATCCACCAGTTCAACATGAGTCAGTTACTCAGGCTGTGGGACAGCAGACGGGCAGTCCCCTGGAGATGGACATGTCCTTACAGGCGGGCAGTCACCCTGGTGACGGGCACTTACGAGATGGCCTCGATCATGTCCATGCCCATCTCCACGCAGCAGTGGGCGTGGTCAGCCCTGGCTTCAGGCAGCCCTGAGACACAGTAATAACAATCTCCCAGGATCTTAATACGTAAACAGTGATTCTCCTGGAAAGCAAATTAATTTTAAAAATTAAAAATAGCAGGAAAGAGAAGTGGGAGGGAAAGAAACAGGAAGCAAACAGATTCACCCTGTGCCTGGAATAACTTGCCTTTTAGGGCAGCGAGCACAGACCCAGGGCTGGCACGAGGTGAGGCCCCAGCACTGGGACAGGCTTATCGGGGGCCGTAGGGGACGGAGGACAGGCCGAACAGCCCTAGAGAAGCACTCCAGCCCCCCAGGCTCAGGAACTCACTTTTATGGCCACAGCTGAGGTCCAGGGAGAATACAACTGGCTCAGTGTGGCAGCAAAGATGGCAGACTCATCAGTGTGAGGCCTCGAGCTGAGAGCAAGGGCCCCATCCCACTCCAGCCCTGGGGCATGCTCCGACTCTTGGCTGAAGGTTCTACTAACAGTTTTGTGACTCTCCTTTTATGAAAGACTGAAGCAGAAACAAGATTTAACTAAATCTCAGCTGACCCTCAGCCTGAAATCTTTTATCCAAGGGAGTTTTGCTAAGCCTGTGAGCACATGTGTGCTAAGACCACCATGAGCGGAAGCCCCCGCCAGATGCAGGGTCACCCCGCAGTCTGCAACTGATGAGTAATTGGGATTGAGATGGACCGTCATTAATCACCAATTCAGAGCTGTCCAAACCTGCATCCCAGAAGTTATTTCATGAAGCTGGGATGCTGGAACCCAAGTATTTGTGTGCCCTGGACTCTCCTTTAAGGCCCTTCCCACGCCCAAGGGCCGAGCCTGTTGCCGTTCACCTTGTCCACGTTCAGTGGTAAAATCCGGGAGGTGTGAGGCCCCCTGTCAATGCCCTCAGAGACCCTGGCACCAGCTCTCAGCTGTGATCTGGCCTGGCATCCTGTGACTGCCCAGGGACATGTCCACATGCCAGTGGACACTGCAGTGTCCCCGATATAGGACTCCAAAGGCAGAGCGTGACTCAAAGTCACAGAGTAAGACAGGGACTAATGAAACAATGTGTCCTTTGCACTCCATGTCCGGGCGGGGGGTGGGGGGGCACTTCTAATCTGTCCCAACGTGGAGGAGTCCTCTTTCTGGAAGTCCCAGGGGTGACACACAGCTGTTTGCAGGCCAGTAGAGATTCAGACTCTTTTTTTTTTTTTTTTTTAATCACTCTGGCTACCTTCATCAGGAAAGTGACTGTGTGGCACCGAATTTGCTCCCCCAAACACAAATTCCACAAATTCAGGGGTCTGGGTCACGATCCCTGCAGACCTCACCTCCTGTCTGCTGATGGAGGGCTCATTCCCTTCTGGCTGGTGACACCATGGGAGCACCTCTGAGCGTGTGGTTGGGGACGACGCAGGGAATGAGAACACGCAGCCATAGCCTGTGCAGCCCTGCTCACCAGTTCCAGTGGCCGCCCCGCAGCACCCTACCCCAGGCAGCCCGAATCAGGCCACCCTTCCGGCCCTGGCTCAGGCACACAGGGGCCCCAGGGCAGTGGTGGGCGCAGGGGGATGGGGGGGACTCACCGCAGCCAGCTTGTCGAAGCGGGCGAAGAGCTCGTTGAGGGTCATGACCAGCTCCTGGGCAGTGCACTGAGATGCCAGGCTGGTGAAACCCTCGATGTCAGCAAACAGGATGCTGGGGAGACAGGGGGGAAGACCCCCGTGAGGGAAGAAGGTCGGGGGGGGACACAGCCAGGGTCACCCTCTGCCTTAGGAGGACCGCTGGCCGGTGAGAGTCCTGGGAGCTCCGAATGGCTGCTGGGGAGGGGACAGAGACACAGCTGACACTGGTGGCCGTTTTTGCCAGCTGGCGGGGAAATGCTGGGTCAGCCCTTCTCTCTGAATCTCCCTGCACCCTCAACCCCCAACCCACGAGGAAAGGGAAGGCAGAGGCCTGGGAATGTATGCTTCTGCCTGAGGCCACACCAACAGGACTGGGGCCCCCCATCTGATTCCTGGGCAGTGCCCTCAAGGTAGTTGGGTCCAGGAGAGGATCTTTGGTTCCTCTTGTCTGGAAAGTGTTCAGGCCCTAATGGGAGCCACACAGATGTCTCACTTCCCAACCCCATACACAAGGGAATCCCAGCCCAGGCCCTCCACCCCAAGGGAGTCCTCTAGCATGCCCCAGTCTTTTTGGCACCAGGGACCAATTTCATGGAAGACAACTTTTCCACAGACCAGGGGGAGTGGGGATGGTTTCGGGATGATTCAAGCACATTGCATTTATTGCGCACTTTATGTCTAATCCAATACTGCCATGATCTGACAGGAGGTGCTTGTCCTCAGCCCAGAGGTTGGGGACCCCTGCTCTAGCAGAGACAGAACAAAGAGGCCAAGGGAAGAGGGAGAGGGAGATGCAGCCAGTGAGCACCTAGGGAAGCCCCCCACCTTGTCCCACCAGCTCCTTCGGTCTCACCCCTAAGCCCCTCGGGTGTGCCCGCTGGTCCCTGTATTGTGTGGTGTGATCTTTCATCTGTTCCTGAGATTCAACATGTCTTCCTTTTCTTTCAAAACAGACGCTCAGAGGTGAGGCCCCAGGCCAGCACGTGTAAAGGCTCTGAGAGCTTTTTCTTAAAACCGACACAGAAATATAGTAGCTCCTGTGAGCCAAGCTCTTCCTGGTGGCCACGCTCAGGGCCTGGGGCCCTCGAGGCAGCACTGAAGGAGGTCCCGATGTCCCCGTCCCAGGACAAGCGGGTGGACCCTCGAGAGGAGCTATGGACGGCAGCGTGGGGGCTCCTCCCCGTGGCTGTGCTCTCTTCTCTGATCCACGCAGCTCTTGAGGCTCCAGACCGACAGTCTCACTTCACACCAGAATGTAGAACTAAACATATCTTGTCATTTTATTTGGATACTGTGTGTTTGTGCATGAAGCATGTCTTTTCATTCTGCTGTCTGACATCTGGGGCCTTGCTGACCTGGGGAGCCTGCCCCTCCCAGGCCAGTCAGGTGCTAGAGATGGTTAACCACTTGCCTTAGAGTCCAGAGCCTCCCACCCCAGTCAGGTCCTCACACCTGGGCCATCACTCTCCTGCCCTCATCACCCCAGGGACAGATGCCAGGTGACATGGGACAGTCCTGTGCCCCAGAGCCCGCCGACATTATTCTAAAACAGACGATCAGAAGCCTGCTGACTCTCCCCTTCCTGTTCATTCCTGCAGAAACCACAGCAGAGGTTTTGCCCACGTTTCTCCTCACTCTACCTCCTGACAGATCCCTGTGTATCCCCGAGTGCTCCCCCCACACGGCACAGTGCACCCTCACTTCTCAGGACCTGTGAGTAACAAACTCTCTTTTCAATGGCAGCTGTCTCCTGATCTGTCAGCCTCATCGTACCTGGATAATAACACAGGTCTTAAAACCGTTGGACACTGTACTAAACCTTTTACATGTATTAACTCATTTAAGCCTCATCACCACCCTATGAGGTAGGAATCCTTTTATAGGTAAAAAAACTAACAGAGAGAGAGGTCAAGTCAGCTGCCCAAGGCCACACAGGAACCTGGCTCCACAGGCCAGGTGTTAAGCCAATAAACGTTACACTGTCTATTGACCCCACCATCATCTTAAGTGAGTAAAAGCATAATGCTCTGGTCTGGCACTGTATATGGGGTGGAGGGAGGTGGAGGGGTGGGTGTGGGCTGCCACAGGTGGGCAAGTGCAGGACTCCATCACAAGGGGACACGCTGGGCACCAGTTTACACGATGGGAAGTGGGAGCGCCTCCTGGGGCTTGGGCCAGGCAAGTACAAGAAGAGTGTGAGAAGGCAGCCCCTGGGCTGGAGTTCAGTGCTGCCTCCTAGCTTCCCGGCTCCACCAGCCACTCTGATCCCAGTGGAGACCAGCAGACAAGTTCAGAAGGAAAGGCAAAGAGGGTGGCAGACCTGGGGGAGCTGGTTCGAGAGGAGACAAATGAAGGGGAAGGAAGAGAAGGTAAGGAGTGAGAGGAGTGGAGAGACTGTGGGTGAGCCCACAGGACTCAGGAATCAGTCCAGCAGCTCCAGAGGGCAGCCGCAGGGCAGGGGCTCGGAGCCCCCATGAGGCTCTGATGCCTGGCACCTGGAAATCCACACTGATGATGATCCCGGCTCTTTAAGTAAGTGCTGACCACAATTCGGCCCACCAGCCACCTCCCTGGCTCTCAGCCTCTCCGGCAGCCCCACCCCACCCAGGAAAAGGGAAAGGTCTCTCCCAGTCTATGTGAAAGAACCGTTATATAGCTGTTCTGGAAATTCTTCTTTAACTTTCAAGAAATCAAAACCAGGGGAAGTTGGAGTCAAGATCAACTGCTCAGTCAAGGAACACCTTTATAAGCACCAGTGTTTTGACTTCAAAGCTGGCAGACACCAGGCCCATGGGCTGTTCCACACTGGATCCCAGGCTACACAGCAGAAGCCTGACTTTGGGGGTTGATTAGTCTCTGCCATGGTGGGAAGGAAAAATAATTCCTAACTCAGCTCCTAGGAAGAAAGGCTATGACCAACCTAGACAGTGTATTAAAAAGCAGAGACATCACTTTGCCGACAAAGGTCCGTATAGTCAAAGCTGTGGTTTTTCCAGTATTCATGTACAGATGTGAGAGCTGGACCATAAAGAAGGCTGAGTGCCAAAGAATTGATCATTTCGACTTGTGGTGCTGGAGAAGACTCTTGAGAATCCCTTGGACAGTAAGGAAATCAAACCAGTCAATCCTAAAGGAAATCAACCCTGAATATTCAATGGAAGGACTGATGCTAAAGCTGAAGCTCTAATACTTTGGCCACCTGCTGTGAAGAGCCAATTCATTGGAAAAGACCCTGATGCTGGGAAAGATTGAAGCCAGGAGGAGAAGGGGACAACAGAGGATGAGATGGTTAAATGGCATCATGGACTCGATGGACGTGAGTTTGAGCAAGCTCCGGGAGATGGTGAAGGATAGGGAAGCCTGCTGTGCTGCCGTCCATGGGGTCGCAGAGTCAGACACGACTGAGCAACTGAACAACCTGGAAGAGGCAGGATTGCTGCTGGGCAGGGTAACCCACAGCACTAGGCTCAGGAGGAGAGGGGAGGAGGACAAGCACGAGGCAGACATGTGTGGACCAGGGCTCAGGGGGTCTTGCTTCACTGCATCCTCAGCCCACAGCTGCCTGAGCTCTCCCAGCCATTGAGCCAGGAGGGCCTCTGCCTGCCGCGTACGGATACGGGCAGGCCTGCCACCAGTCTCCTCCACAGGCACCTGGCTGGGCTTTGGAGAACTCCCTTCTCCACTGCAGCTCTCATTCACTAAACTGGTGGTTCTCAGACCTGGTGTCCATCAGAATCCTCTGGGCACTTTTCTATGGAGAAGTCCTGCCACACCCCAAGAGACTCTGACTTCATCAGTCTGGGACAGGGCTCTGCTATTGATTGTTTTTGTTCTATTTCATTGTAATCTTCCCTGGTGATTCTATATGTAGCCAGGGTTAAGAACCACTGTACTAGTTTAAGTTACACCTTCTCAAGGCTTCCACCACCCTGCTTAAATCTACAACTCCTCCCATACGTCTATCCCCCTTCCCTTCTGTATCTGTCTCCACTGCATTTTTACCACTTAACCTATTAGCTATTCTTGCTATTGTTATTTATTGTCACGCTCCTGTCTCTCTCCACTAGAATGTAAAGCCTTTGAAAGAGGAGTTTTGGTCTATTTCATTTAGCGCCACATCCTGGCCCCTAGTACGTCTGGCAGACAGAGGAACTGCTCAGTGAAATTTGGAATGACTGTGTGAATGAGGACAGGTCACATCCACCATGCCCTCTTCTCTGTCCAGCCCAGTTCAACACACCCACACACCCAGCACAATACCCAGCACATGGTAGGTGCCTGTGTTAGCTTCCTAGGGCTTCTATAACAAAGAACAACAAACTGGGTGGCTTAAGACAACAGACATTTCTTTTCTCAGTTCTGCCCAGCAGGCAGGAGGCTAGAAGTCTAAAGGTGAGAAATCTGAAGTCAAGGTGTCAGTACAGCCATGCTCTCTCTGAGACTCTGGATGGAATACTTCCTTGCCTCTCTACCTTTCAGGAGTGGATGTCAATCCCTGTACTCCTTGGCTTGCAACTGTGTCACTCCAGTCTCTGTCTCTCCCTGCAGAAGGAGTTCTCCATGTGTATCTGTGTCTGCATGACATTTTACTCTTCTTATAAGGGTACCACATATATTGGATCAGGGGCCCACCCCCTCCAGCATGCCCTCATCTTAACTTGACTTCACTGCAAAGACCCTATTTCCAACTCAGTTCACGTTCACAGGTCAGGACTACGTATCTTTTAGTTTTAGTCAACTAGTCATATCTGACTCTTTGTGACCCCATGGTCTGCAGCCCACCAGGCTCCTCTATTCATGGGATTCTCCAGTCAAGAAAACTGGAGTGGGTAGACATTCCCTTCTCCAGGGGATCTTCCCAATCCAGGGATTGAACCTGGGTTTCCTGCATTTGCCCACAGATTCTTTACCATTTGAGCCACCATCTTTTAGGAGAACACAATTCAACCTACACAATGTCTAATATATATTTGTTGAATAGAAGAGATTAGTTATAATTTAAGGCAAGGAAGAAGCAGGCTCAGTAACTCCAGTAGCTTGTCCTTCTATCACACTGGGCCTGTTGGGGTCCCAAGCACGTCATCTGAGACACGAGCCTGGGGAACCCTCGGCCTGTCACCCCATTGACACTCAGCAGTGTTCATAGAATAAATGGTGTAATAGTTACAGAGGAGGCCAGGCAGCTTCCTGGTCTATGCTAGGGGACATCAGAAACAACATCCATGGGGATGGTGCCTTGGGAAGTCTGACCCTCCCTCCAGCCTGCTGGGATCTACTCTTCCATAAAAGAAGTTCCTGCATCAGCTGCTGAGGAATCAGGGAGGGGCAGTGGCCTGCTCCCTTCCTTCACACGGAGTGACAGTGACCAGCAGCCAGGCAGGAGGTGGCTCAAAGCAAGACTTGTAACTGGCATGGAAGCTTGGAATGGTCCCAAGCCCGAGCCCTGCAACCTGTCCTCCACGTAGACGGAAATGATACCCACCACCCCATGATCCCCCCCACCTCTTGTCAGAGGGGAAGTCACACTCCTCCGCTGCCTTGGGATGGGGGGATGAATCTGCTTAGCGTCTGTCACTTCTGGAGACTCCTCTGGTTTATGAGGTTTACCCAATGGCAGGCTGTCTGTTCTGCTGGCCAAGATTTCCTGATCTGCTCCTCAGTGATTCCAAAGGCCATTTTACAACAGCACAGGGCCCAGACTTGCACTAAGGCACTAATTCATCCATTAGCTCCCACTTGAGAGCTTGTCTTGGCAACGCGACCAGGCCCTCGTGGCTGGTGCGTGCAGAAGCTGGGTAGGCCCACCCCGGCTGTGCGCTCCTCCCTAACTGTATGCCATCCATCGTTCAAGTAGCCTGTCTTCTACTCCAGGGGCAAGAGTGGGCAGGCCTTTCACCCCAACTACCACAACAGGCCCTTCCTCGCAGCCTTACCATGCGCATTCTTGGTTAAGTGTGTTTCCTCTCTTGTTCCCTCTTGCTGCCAGTAGACCCTAGGACCTGATGGAGCTGCCAGCATCTGATCCTATTCCTATGCTGAAACCGCATCCCACAGCATATCTGAGCAGCCAGGAGGTGGGGGAGCGGGGAGAGGGGTGTCTGGGCGGGCAGCAGCAGGAGGGCCCAGCCCTCTGAGCTCCAGCATTCCCCATCTGGCGCAGAGAGGGAACTTGAGAAATGCCAAGAAGAAAACCATCTGTCCAGGTGAGCCCAGGAGGAGGGTGGGCCTGGGGAAACAGAGGTCATGGGGTGGGGGTTGGGAAAGGAGCACAGCCAGGTCTCAGCCCAAATCCTGGGGTGGTGGGCCCAGCGGAGGCAGAAGGTTCTGGGGAAGCAGAGCAGGAAGTGCCCTGTAGGCCCTGAGTGTGCAGGCTGGGGAGGCCCAGCCACAGGCCAGGGGTCTCTTCTAGATGGAGAGGGATGCCCCCTCAGCGTCTCTCCATTTGCTCCAAGCCCTGTAACCCAGAGAGCCACACGGCTCCATGCCGCTTATATAAAGGAGGGGGTGATGGGCCACCCTCAGGCCCTAGGTGAGCAGCACAATCAAGTGTGGTCTTATCAACGCTTGGCTGAGAATGGGCACCAGATGACTGGGCATTTCCCGAGGGGCAGTGGAGAATGATTAAAGTGGGGCATCAGAATACGGAGCAGCCAGAGGACCGTCTGACTACGCAGGCTGGGAGGGCAAAGGGGGAAGGCCAAGCAGACGATCTGAGCGCACTGGGTGTCGGCACACACCCACCTAGGGGGAGAAGCTGCTCCGGGATGGCCGTGCCCTCTCTGTACCCACAGATGGAACCTCTGCCTTCAGAAAGTGTGGGTCCTGAGACAAGTCTGACTACTAAGACTGGGTCCAGGGGGACTGGGATCAAGGTATGTCCTGGGATCCCCACTGCCGACCTCAGGGTCTCGGGCAGACCTCAGTTCCACCCGCAAGTCCCTTGCTCTTGCTTCTGCCCCCAGGCCTTTCTCCCTCCCCAGACAGTGAAGCCCACAGCAGCTGCAGGCCTTCTGTTTCCAGAGTCTGGGGAGAGTTGGGGAGACGCTTCCTAAAGGGAGGGGCCCTGCACCAGGACGGAGCATAGTCAGGACCTCTCAGGGGTGACAAGACGGGTGCTTTCTATTTACTTCTCATGCTGCTTTTATTTTCCAATTTTCCTACAAAGAACATATGTCCTTTGTATAATAAAAATGTTAATTTTTAAAAGATGGAAAGTAAATCACATTCTTCTTTCAGGCCCTGACTCTAACCCTTTCATCTTCACGATGTCCTCTTTGACTCGCTCTGCCCAGAATCAGCCTTCTTGTGTCTGAATTCTTATTAGAATCAGAATCACAAAGCACAAGTGATTTCAGCTGTTTCAAAGGCAGCCTGACCTGTCTCACTGGCCAGTGACTCTGCACCCTGACTTCTCTGTCTTCCAGTTTCCTCCAGGGCCCCCCATTATGAGAGGCAGAGAGGTGCTGGTTCCACTCCCCACTGATACCCATTCTATGCCCCAGGACAAACTTAGGTCTGTTGTCAAGACCCAACCCCAGGCAAAGATGTGAAGAAATTGGAACCTTTGTGCACCGTTGGTGCCAAGGTAAAATTGTGAACCACTATGGAAAACAGTATGGTTCTTGAAAAAGTTAGAAACAGAATTACTGAGACTTCCCTGGTGGTCCAGTTAAGCATTTGACTGCCAGTGCAGGGGACACAGGTTCGATCCCTGGCCTGGGAGGAACACACATGCGGTGAGGCAACTGAGCCTGTGCGCTATGACTACTGAGCCCAAGTACCCTTGTTGTGCTCTGCAACGAGAGAAGCTACTGCATTGGAAGCCCATGCACCACAACTAAGTCAGCCCTGCTCACCGCACCTAGAGAAAGCCCACACAGCAACGAAGACCCAGCATAGCCAAAATTAAATAAATACAATTTTTAAAAAAGAAATAGAATTACCATATGAAATAGCAATTTCACTTCTAGGTGTATACCCAAGAATATTGAAAGCAGGGACTCAAGGAGATATTTGTACACCTATGTTCATAGCAGCACTATTCACAGTAGCTAAGAGGTGGATGCAACCCAAGAGTCCATCAATGGATGCGTAGGAAAACACAATGTGGTAAATACATACAACGGAATGGTATTCAGCCTTAAAAAACAAAGGAAAAGCATGATATAGTCTACAACATGGATGAACCTTAAGGACATTAAGTGAAATAAGCCAGACACAAAAGGACCAACACTGCATAATTCTATTTAAATGTGGTACCTAGAAATAGACGAATTCGTAGAAAGTGGAATGGTGGTTACCAGGGGCTGGGGGAAGGGCAGGAATGAAGAGTTAGTATTTAATGAGTACGGAGTTTCAGTTCTGCAAGAGGAAAGAACTTCTGGAGAGGCATGGGCTGATGGCTGATACAACAATGTGAATGCACTTAATGCCACTGAACTGTACCCTTAAAATGGTTAAAATGGTAAATCATATACTGTGCATATTTTACCGCAACTAAAATAATCAACTGATTGATTAATTAAAAGACTCAACACCAGTGGGACCAGATGGGTCATCAACCCATAGCATCTGGCTCTGCCTTACCTCACTGGCGAGGGCTGGACATTCTCTAAGGGGCAACGCAATGTCTTTTCCATCTACTCTGAGTCATGCCTGGCACAGAGTAGCAGCTCAAAAAATGTTTGTGTCATGAATGAGATGATAACATAAAGACCCCTTGTATCTATAATTGATAGGAAGTATGACAAGAAAAGGGCTTCCCAGGTGGCACTGGTGGTAAAGAACCTGTCTGCCAATGCAGGAGATGCAAGAGATGTGGGTTCTATCCTTGGGTTGGGAAGATCACCTGGAGGAGGGCATGGCAACCCACTCCAGTATTCTTGCCTGAAGAATCCCATGAACAGAGGAGATTGGTGGGCTACAGTCCATAGCGTTGCAGAGTCAGACATGACTGAGGTGACTTAGCACACACGCATGCACATTACAAGAAAGAATACTTTTCTTAATATCAGATTGGAGACAGGAAACCTGTATGTTTGTAGACCACACTTCTGTCTGTCCACTGGCTAGGGACTTGGGGAAGTAAACATTTCCCCTCTCTGCCCACAGGGTGTACAGTCCACCCATGGGTATCTGAGCATCACAGACATTGTCTCGTGGTCATTATAATTCAGAACCATGCCGTAGTGGAGCCAGACGCCAGAGCGACCTGGGGACGCAGCCAAGTCCTTGAAGGAGATGGCAGAGGAGATGATAACCTTAAAAGGGGGAGGTTGGGGATAGACGGGGAGAGAAGGAAAGGGAGTGGGAAGGGCTGAGGTAAAAGCAGCCCTCCCCAGATCCTGCTACACCCCCACTGCATAGTGAGGAGGTGTTACTCACTTCCACCTCCATCCTGGGTCAGCAACCCTCTGCCAGGACCCCCAACTCCAGCCCCACAGGGCTCCTGGGTCTCTGAGAATGAGACTCTCATTCAAGCCAGTGAGCTAACACCCTCTTCCACACACGGGAGCCTGCTCTGCCTCTGCAGGGCAGACATTGCAGCCCATTCCAGGGCCCGGGGCTTTACACCCTGCACCTCCTCTACCCTCCCAGCACCCTTGCAAAGCCCCAGGCCCCCTCTTACAGACCCTGCTCCTCAGTGGCTGAGAGGTGGGTTGTCTAGCATTGTACTCCGCCAGAAGGCAAAGTCCGTGTGTCAGCTCAGTAGCTCCACTCCCCATGTGATATGTCTCCAGTTCACTCTCTGTTGTTTGTGTGTCCTCCCAAACAGAAGGGGAGCTTCCTGATGACAGAGCCAGAGTCCCCCTCAGTTCCCACCATGGCTCCTGCCTCTAGCTGAGTGTCTGAGAGCACAGTCAGCGGTTCCCAGCGAGGAGATAGAGATGAAACCTCTGCTGAATGGATGAGTGGGTGGACATCATCATGCCCATGTCACAGATGAAGAAACTGAGGCTGAGACTCGGTGACCTGCCCAAGTCCCCACAGCTCCCAAGGGGCAAGGGGGTTATGAACTAGCCTGCTCAACACAGATGCTCTTCTTCCTCCACAGCAGTGACCTCTTGGCAAAGGTAACCCGGCTGCATCCCAGTTCTGGCTGCATCAGCACCCTCATTCTGCTTCCCCAAGTGGTACCTCCTCTAGGTGCCTCTTCCTCCAGTCTCCATCTCCTCCTCCCAAAGCAGAGCACCAGGGGCTCCCAGGCACGAGCAGCCTCCACTGGCATGATCTGGAGGCCCTTGTCCCAGGAGTGAGGACAGCATGGCCCTCCACTGACCCTGGCACTGTGGCTGCAGCAGGAGGGCTCTGAAGCCGCAGGTCTGAACCCAGCCATGGCCCCAGCCCCAACTGGCCTGTCCAGCAAGAGTGGCAGAGGTATCTCCACCTGTTACCATACATCAGAGGTGAGAAGCATCTGGGGACTCCACGGGGGTCTTGAGGGTTCCGTGGCCTCTGACCAGCCTCAATCCACAGGACTAGCACATCCAACAGGCCTCCCCAGAACCCCAGGAATTGGATGCAATAAAAGGATCCTCCTCAGGCCCAAGGGAGAATGAGGCCATGGAAAGTGATGGGAGCCCATCTGTCACCCTTCTCTGCCAGGGCCAAACTCTCCGGCCACCCATTAGTCTCTTCCCTCCCTTAGGTCCAGGCCCAAACTGTCACACCGCACAGTTGATTTATTTATTCTTGTGGCCTTGCTCTTCGTGGGGTTAGAGAACAGCATGTCATCGCCCTTTCTAAACATTACAACTCCACGGAGAATTGATGAATGTGACTTATCACCTTTCCACTCCAGCTCCAGAATCCCCAGACCATTCTTTGTTGATAGGAGTGTGATCATAATCATAATAATAACAGTAACAACAATAATAGCTGCTCCCAATTACTGAACACTCATTCTGTGCCAGAGAGTGTGCTAAGTGCTTTCCTCGTATTATTTCATTTACTCTTTAACAACCATTCTGTCCTACTACACAGAGGAAGAAACTGAGGTTCAGAGTGTCTCAATGCTGTAACTTGCCCTGGTCACAGCAGGGCTGTAATGTCATGAAGGGCAGTTTAGTTCGGCCCCTAGGGCCAATCACTGGACCATAAACCAAGCCCCAACATGCATTCCTATACCATAAAGCCATTCCTCCACCTACTACTCAACCCCTAACCAAAGCCAAAGGTTCAGCCCCAAACCAGAGGCCAAACAGAGCAAGCAACATGTTTCCCCCCAAGAGCTGCACTGGGCAGCGGCTGCTGAAACAGGGAAGGGGGCCAGTGGGATATTTGCATATGATTGCTTGCGGCTGGCCTCTGATGTGTACCAGCCACCCCTGGCCCTGGCAGTTTCAGAGCCAGACTTATGTCTGTTGCTGTGAAAATGATGGCCTCTTAGCTTTTCTCTCCTTTCATCTCTTTCCTGATTGCTGTCATTGATCCTGAGTACATTCTAGAAGAGACACCACCCCCCGTGTGGCTGGGGTCTGATTCTGATTCTTGCCATGCAGATGCTCTCGCCACTCTGGGACTCCTGCATTGACCCAGAGAGCCTCTGGGAGTGGAGGGAGCGGGGGTGCTCCCCAGAGGGTGGGCCACTCCATGGGGCAGTCCCTGTGGAAGAGGCCTGAGTCAGCCTCTCTGACCAAAGCCTCTTGCTGGAGGGCTGGGGGCCCAAGAGCCAGCAAGAGGGGTGGGAAGTAAGAAATTGCCCCTCCACGTGGGAGGACAGAGGGGTGAGCGGGCAAAGTGCTGGGCAGAGATGCAGAGGTGGTCAGGTGTGAAAGCCGTGGCAGCCAGGCCAGGCTGAGACTCTGTGCCTTGAATGCCAGACTGTTTCTGGGCAAAGAATTTTCTGGATTTCCTTTGTGTTCCACTTTACAGTTTAGTAAATCTGCTGAACGCTCTGCTGTGCTAAGAGAAGTCAAGAAAAGCACCCTTTGTCCATGCTCTGCCTGGAACAGAGCCATGCTGGGACCAGCGGGATGGTGAAGACAGGACCAAGAGAGAAAATTCCAGAGGAGCTCAGGGGTTTGTATGTGTTGGAATGCTTGGTGGGTTACCCCTTACCCCCTGAACCTTGGGTCTCTGGGACTTGTTCTGATAGCGAAGGCTGTTTCTTTACCTGTCCTAAGGTGGGGACCCCCACATTTGAGGGGTAGCCATCAGGCAGGAAAGGCCCCTCTGGCTCTTCAGTCATACACACGCAGGTGGAAAACCTCTCCTCTGGCCAAACTTCTCTCCTCCTCTTCTCCGAGTACCCTCCCTCCTGAGGGCTCCCCAGGCCTCCTTCCCACAGAACCATTATACAAACCCCTCCTGCTGGGTGGATACAAAACATCTGTCTAGTAGTTGGGCCAGGTGGAAACTTCAATATCAAAAAACTTTCTGGGGGCAATTCCCTCACTTAACTGTTATGGATCTTGGACAAGTTCATCTCTGTGCCTATTTATTTACCTGTTAAAAGGAGATAATAATAGTACCAACATCTTATATTTGTTGTGGGGATTAAGTGAATATACAAAAGTGCTTAGAACAATGCTTCGGTTAATGAAAACTCTGTACAGGTATTAGCTGTTGTTAGTGATTACCCTACCACATGAGGACAGAGACAGGTATGAGGAGATGAGCAGAGAAACCCTCAAATTAGCACCACCTTTCAAGGCCTGGACCCCACCATCATGTTGAACAGAGCACACCCGAGCCCACAGCCCCTCAGGACACCTCCTGGGCGTGGAGACTCAGCCAGGGTGGCTTTCTTCCCTGAGAGTCCAAGGCTGCCGCTGGCCACAATCTCCCTGCCTGAAGGTGAAGTGTGGACGGGCGTCAGAGGGGGTGGGATACTTTGAAAACTGAGGACAAATATGGTCTGCATGTACTTTTTCCTTCCAAAGGCTTCAGATCTGTTTTGGGAGGTGGATGGAGGACACACCGGGAGGACGGTCAGTCTTGGGGCACACTGGGAACTGCGAAGTTCTGCCCACTCCACAGGACAACACATGCCTACTCCCCATCCCACCATCAGCCTCATCTGACTCTATGGATACATATTAGTGTGTGTTTGTGTGTTTATCCATGCACAATGGTTTGATTATTTTATTTAACCCCTTTATTGAAAATTCAGCCCAAAGCTCCAGAAGGTTGTCTTTGTGTCAGCCTTCAAGGACTAGGAAAACTCATGCAGGGAGGGAAGAACCCGCCCAAAGGCAAACACAGCAGCTCCTTTTCTGGGCATATGGGAGGATTAGCATACTCTCCAGGAAGCCATGCTGGACGAAGGCCACTGTATCACTTCATGTCCCCGTGGAACGCAGAAGCAGATTTTGCACTCTATTAATCTACATCTGTTTGCATGTCCCTGCTGTCAGCGCTTCTGTCTAGGGAAGCAGCAAGCAGGCAGTAAAAGGAACATGGGCTTTGGCAGGGAGGGGCGATCTCAGTGCACCCTGCTCTATCGCTCCCTGCCAAGTGACCTTGGGCAAGGGTCTCAGCCACTCTGAGCTCATTCTCTAAACAGAGGATGCTGATAAGGGTCCCCACCCTGAAGGGTTGTCAGTCTCCTGACAGGATGAGCAACGAGGTGGATAACGCCTGGTGCAGTGCCTGGCACACACTGGCTTAGAAAGCATGGAGGTTGCCAGAGATGCCGGATGCTGGTGGAGATTGAGATGATGATGGTGACACTGAGGTCCCAAGTCTGTGCTTTCTGCCTCCCTTGTTAGGCTAAGGGGTTTCTCCAACAGCTGGTGGTGTTGTTTTCTCCTTTCTCCTCCTTCCTACAGCCTCACCTCCTCCCCACAGTACTAATTCACTTAACAGACCTAGAGGGGCAGGGCTGGGGTGCCCCAGACAACACACATTCCAAAGCCACCAGACCTCCTGGTTGGGTGTGCCCTCTTGAAGTGAAGGGAAGGGACATGCCACCTCCTATGGGATTCAGTCTTCCCACCCTGCCCTCACCCCCCAGCCTTGCCCCTACCTCACGTTGTCATGTTTCTGGATGTAAATCTTATGGAACATCATATCCTCCTGTTTGGCATTGATGTCTGCTTTCATCTCCATGGCGACGTGACGGGGAAGGACAGACAGCAGGAGCCGCTCCTGGAGGGGAACCAGATGCTTTCATCATAGCCTCTCCCCAACTTGGCAGTCCCTTCCCCTCCCCAGGCTTCACTCCTTCACACCTGTGTCCCCACTGCAGGGCCCTGGAAAACCTCTCAGGCTCTCCTCAAATGCAGGGGGCTAACACTTGCACATGCTGGGGGCAGAGACATGCCTCAGGGCCACCTGGCCCCCATCTCCCTGGGACACCTCCTGGTTCTTCGGTTACACGGGGAAAAGCACTCCTGGTGAGCCTGTAATACTAAGCACCTTGGGTCAGAGACCTTGGGCAAAGAACTGAACTTCTCTGAGCCTCCAGTTGCTTATATAAATGGGGGTAGGGGTGTTGGAGCTTTAGATTAGATTCATTCAGTCATCAAATATTCACTGCGAACTGACCATGTTCCAGGCATCATGCTGGGTGCCAGGAGTGATAACTGTGAAGGAGACAGGCCAGGTTCCCCCTTCACAAATTCCTAGTCTCATGAATTACAGGTCCTATGGGGCACAGAGCAGGGGGACCTGTCTGAGGCTAGGGAGAAGTGGGGTGGTTACAGAAGACTTCGTGGGGACCGGAGGATGACGCGCTCCATTTTCACGGGATGCTGGCCCAGGAGGATGGGAAAGCTCCCTGACTTGAGAAACTGGGAAATTAAGATCAGCTGAAGGGGAAATTGGAGGGAAGCAGGGAGAAGGGCCAGGGCCACCGTAGGAAGTGGGGGAGGGTCACGTCAGCCCTTGATGGAGTCTGGATGTGGCCTCCTCTCTGAGTTCTCTGGGCCCTGCCTGCTCCGAGAGGTTCAGCTGCCCCCAGGGTATGCAGCCTCCACCTGCATCCTCTGCAGCCTCCCCCCCATGCCAGACGCTCTGCCAGGCTCACTCACGAATCCTCTCATCTGGAGCCTTTCCTCCTGGCTGCCCGCAGCCCCTCCATCTTCCCTCCCATCCCCCAGCACCGGAAGCTGGCCACTCCTTCCCGAGGCCCTAAGACTTCTGCTCCTGCACCTGTGTAGTTCCCCTCCCTCCTTCCTGCCCCACCTCTGTCCTCCTCCTGCTCACTCCTGGCCTCAGGGAGCAAGACTTCCAGTACCTCCCCTGGTCACCTCCCAAGCCACTCCCTGGGCCAGGTCCCCAAGTCTTCAGCTGCCCGCCTGATACCTTGCCACCAGCACCTGACCTCATGCCCATACCACGCTCACCCTCCCGGTGGCTCTTCTCAAGTCCCCTGCCTTTGCCCACGGCACTTCCATTCTCCGGGTCACCAAGGTCAAGGCCTTGCTCCTCAGCTAGAATCACCATCCTCACACATGTTGCTACCCCTCCTTGGGCTCACCCCCTTCCCAGAAGGAGGGTCCTGGCTCCAGCTGCCAGCCTCCCTTGCCACCCTGGGCCTTCCTGTAGAGTCCCCCATTACTCTGCATTTCAGCCTGTCACTGGGGCTTCCTGAGGGTGGGAATGTGTCTTGTTGGGCTTAGAGCAGATAGTCTTATGCTCAGGAAGCTCTGGTAAACTAGTGAGGAATGGTGCTCTCTGTGGACCGGCCTGACCTCCAGTCAGGACCTCCATCAGTGGACACGGCCATTACAGGCCATCTCTTATTCACTGAACGCTCCATAAACAGCTACTGGTGATAAAAATACAAATGAAAGGACAATTGTGTGGAAAAATAGAATGACTGGGAGAAAGTGTGCAACAAATTGTTTAGATTCATGAGAGACCTTCCTACATTTCCAACTAGTTCTTGGGCTGAGGACCAGGAGAAGTGCGCAGGGGATGGGTGGGGAACAGTGCTGGATCCCCTCATCAGGTGGCACTGAGGAGCATCCTCGGATCTAAGAGCACCCCTTTCTGCAGAGGGCAGAGGAGGCCGGACTCTGGGCCGTGGCTGGGTGAGGAGTGCCTGTCCCCTGGAAGCAGGCCTCCCCTCCCTGACCTGAAACACGGTACGGTGAACATATTCCCCTCCCCCCCCACCAAGATCCCTGTGGATTTGCTGGAATGTCCAGCCTGGCCAGGGCCAGCACAAGTAAACTGTGATGAACTGTAAATGCTATAAATGCTAATTTTACTGCAAAAGGGTAAGGTCCAGGAGTGGGAGGGCAGGGGGGCAGGAGGCACTCCCTAACCCAGAAGGGACGGGAAGGTATCCTGATCTCGGGTAAGTGATGCTGGGGCCTGATACGGGCATGAGAGAAGGGGCTTTTGAGGCAGACAGGGGTTTGGGGGTGAGCAGGGTGCAGAAGTGAGGTAGCCGTGTCAAGAACAGACAGTGGGAAGACTCAGGGACACCCCTGGGC
Organism: Odocoileus virginianus; assembly: GCF_023699985.2. NCBI lineage: Eukaryota > Metazoa > Chordata > Mammalia > Artiodactyla > Cervidae > Odocoileus > Odocoileus virginianus. Next base: position 10,346,504 of record NC_069677.1, read on the forward strand.
ATGAGTTTCATTGAAGAGCTGGGCCGGGAGCCTAGATGGGACCAAGAGAACGCATGGGAAGGCCAGGCCTCAGCTGGGACAGCCTGAGCTGGGGGCCTGGCCAGGCACAGCGGCCAGGCGCAGGGCTGGAAGGGAAGCGGGGGCAGGTGATGACTGGGGTGGGGGGCCTGGAGAGATACCGTGGAACTCTGCCCCCTGGCTCAGCCGTCTGAATGTCACCAGCCAGGTCACTGTAAGTCCCTAGACTGAACCCAGACAGAGGCAGAGGGGTGCCTCACACTGTGATGAACGCTGCACTCGTGGGGACTGAGCTCGTGGGGGGCCCATGGAGCACCCAGGCAGGAGGGCGCACATGACTCCTGCGCTGCTGGCCAGGCGTCTGGCTCCCTGTCCTCTCGATCAAAGGCGGACCTTCCATGTTTACACCCACCCGACACGGTGCGCAGCACAGAACAGAGCTCCGCCAGCTTCTGGGCAGGCTGTGGGGGGCCGCCAGCCTAAGAACAGAGCGAGGCCCCTCCGGCCTGGGTAGTGACCTTACCTCTGAGAGCCAGGATGAGTCCCAGCCCAGTGGCAGCCCCAGCACCTGCCCCCAGGTCTCCCTCCAGGCCTGCTGTTTGGGAGCAGTGTACCCTGTGCAGCCTCAGAGTTCCAAGCTTCTATCCAGTTCACACACATGAGAAGACACAGGGGTGACCTGGCCAGAGCTGAACACCAAACAGGACGCCCCCAGGATGCTAGGCAGGGAACCCTGACAAGTCCTCAGTCCCCGCCCCACCCTCAGCCAGAGGGGCACAGGGGGGCAGGTCCCTCTGCCTGGGGCTCACGGAGAGGAGCCCCTGAGTCTGTGGCCCACATGAGTGACCTGCCTCCTGGCCCTGGAGTCCTGAGGCTGAGGTTTAGGGTGAGACATGGTCGTCTTCCTTTCTCGAACTAACCAGACCCCAGAACTCAGCACACAGGAAGTGCCTAGTGAGGGCATCACGGGGCTGACAGCTTCTCTCCTCCTCCCTCCCCCTCCCCAGAGAGCACCTTCATCCCAGGAGGGAATGCTGATGCTCTCATCACCCAGTTCATCAGCCCCGGGGGCAGGAGGGAGGGCTGCTTCCTGCCTCCCAGGGCCTGGGTGCTCAGTTTGAGTGCAAACCACAAGGAGGCTGAGGAGGCACTCTCAGCCCAAAGCTTCAGCCCAAAGCTCATTCTCCAAAGCTTCTTGAGAGCATTCCCACAGAGCCAAGAACGCTGGGCACCCTCCAGAGGAAACATCCCCCACGGCCTGGGCCCCCGCCCAGGAGGGGCTGGACAGCTGCCCTGAGCATCGCTGGCGGGCAGGCAGCAGCTGGGCAGCCGCGCGGGGCAGGAGGGCCTCACCCACCTGCTGCTGGTTCTCCCGCTGTGAGTGGAGCCGCGCCTGGATGCACTCCCTGGTCTCCTGGAAGGCCTGTCTCTGCGAGACCTCAGCCGGGTAGTGGGTGCACACACCCACGATGTTGGTGCAGGAGAAAATGAGGACATTGGAGACGAGCTGCAGAGGGAGAGATGAGGACATGAGCTGAGGCCTGGAGCAGGCACTGGCGCCCCAACCACGACCCTCCCACTCCCAGGGCTCAGAGCCCCCAGGTCCCACTATAGCAAACACACATCTAGTTGCCAGCAAACAGATGCCAAGGGCTCCCACCTACAGCCAACTACTGGGAGAAGCCAAGTGCAATCAGTCGGGCTCCCTGATGTCCTCAGAGCCTAGAGCTTGGCTGGCCTGCGATAGAATATGGCCCTAAGGATGCTGAGTCACAGAATGATTACCCTGGCTGTGTCCATAGTACCAAAGGCGACAAGGTTAGGTGTCCTGGGGATGCTGTGTCAGAGCTGTGGGTGTTGGGGTGGCAAGGCCACTGCAAGGAAGTTTCCTTGAGGGGGATAGGACTTCATTGTTTGAAAGAGTGACAGGGTCCACACAGGTCAAAGGACTGCTCTTTCACGGAGAAGCCTTAGCTGGCTATTCCCCAGGGATCAGCTCCAAGAAGCAAATAGCTGCTGATGCACAGCACTGTGTCAAGTCCTCTGGAGATGGAGGGGAGGACGAGGCCCCCAGCCAGCGGGGATCAGGGTCCACACAGGTCTCATCTCCTTCTCTACTTCAGCACCAGAGCCTCCTGATGACCCTCCCCCCAACACACCAGTTGCTGGACATCCTCCTTCACCCCCACTCCACACAGACACCCATCTCTGTGTTGTCAGAGATGTGTGCAGAGAGACACCATTGTCATCAGGTCACAGAGATAAGGCTGGAGTTCTTTTGAAAGCAATACTCACTGAAAAAATAAGGGAAAACACAACACAACCCACAAAAGCTAGTTGGCAAAGCACATTCCAGATCTGGTCCCTTGGACAGCAAGGAGATCAAACCAGTCAATCCTAAAGGAAATTGACCCATAATATTCACTGGAAGGACTGATGCTAAAGCTGAAGCTCCAATACTCTGGCCACCTGATGCGAAGAGCCAACTCATTGGAAAAGATCCTGATGCTGGGAAAGATTGAATGCAGGAGGAAACGAGGATGACAGAGAATGAGATGGTTGGATTGCATCACTGACTCAAAGGACATGAGTCTGAGCAATCTCCAGGAGATAGTGAAGAACAGGGACTCCTGGGTTGCTGTGGTCCACGGGGTTGCAAAGAGTCTGACACAACTGAGCAACTGAACAACAAAAGGTGGTGTTTGGCCAAAACTGCTCTTGGCAGGTACAATTCCTGGGTAGTCCGCATGAAGGGATTCTGGTCCTGCCCTTGACTCAGGCCACATCAGACAGAAGCCACACAGGCTCAGCTTTCTAGGCTTCAGTCTCTCCCTCCAAATATATAGTTCTTAGTCCCAACTGCTGCAGGGGAGCACGGCTGGGCCTTCGCCTTTTGCTGTGGTTCCACCCTATCCTCAGTGGGAGCCCTGCATTGATCTCCAGTTCACTTATCCATTTGGATCCCAAAGAGCCTCCCCTTGAGACTTCAGTTGCCAGGCAGTGATCGGCAGCAGCTCCCACACGCTTCTTCCAGGGTCCTCTTTTTCTCTGGATGTAGAAGTCCTGTCCTTGGCGCTGCTCTGCCTTCTACCTGAAGGCTTTCCCCACCTCACCCACCCTCCGAGGTGGCCCTGACTTCCACCCAGGCTCTCAGGCCCACAGCCATGTAGGCTCCAGGCTGGAGGCAGTGCCATCTTTCCCTGGAGACGACCCATACCATGTCTGTCCCCAGTCGACACACAAAGAGACCTTTCCTTTCCCATCTCTGTCTTGCTCCGTCTTCAACTGCACGATAGACTCTAGTGTTCTGGCTGAAAGACACTGTGGACCCCCCTCGAGCTCCTCCTGGACACCCCCAGACACCTCCCTGAGGAGCCTCCAGGGAGGGGGCAGACTCATCACCAGTCCTATCAACTCGGCTGATGACTCATAACCCCCAACTCCAACCCCATTCACCCCAGAATCCTACCACTGTCATTTCATATAAACACGTCACAGAGAAAAATCCAACCAGTTTGTTACAAGCAAAAAAGACTTCGGATATACAGAAGCTTACAGTCCAGTTGAAGAGCTAAGTGGTCATGACTGACAGAGAGCCAGCAACGGGAAGCAGAAACTGAATCATGCCAAGCAAAAGGGAGTAGAGGGGGGCACAGGGCAAGGAGAGATCTCTGGGAGACCTGGGCTTGGGGTGAGGGGCATGTTTGGTGAGGCTGGCAGACATGAGACAGAGTATCCCTGGAGAGAGCACCTAGCATAGCCAAAATAATTTTGAAGAAGATGAACCAAGTTGGAAGATTTATACTACTCAAGTTCAAGACTTACTATAAAGCTACAGTAATTAAACTGGTGCAGTACTGTTCTAACAAAAGAAATATAGATCAGTGCAACAGAATTGAGAGTCCAGAAATAAATCCTTATGTTTATGACTTGCTGGGTTTTGACTAGGATACCAAGACAAGTCAATGGGAAAAGAATAGTCTTTTCAGCAAACTTGCTATCCCATATGAGATAGGAGACTCTACCACATACTATATACAAAATTAACTCAAAATGGACCAAAGACCTAAATATGAAAGCTATAACTATAAACTTTGAGAAGAAAACATAGGAATACATCTTAATGACCTAGGATTAGGCAGTGATTTCTTAGACATTACATCAAAAGCACACATGATAAAAGAAGAAAAGATAAATTGCACTTTATCAAAATTAAGAAGACTTGTGCTTCAAAAGGAACCATTAGGAAAGTGAAAAGACAACCCATAGAATGGGGGAGAATGCCTGCAAATCATCTATCACACCTAAATAAAGGTGTTATATATTTTTGACAAATATACAAAGGCAACTAAATGGAGAAGGATAATCTTTTGCAGCAAATGGTGCTAGAACAATTGAATATCCATATGATTAACTCAAATCTCACAAAACATTACAAAAATTTATTCAGAACAGTTCATAGGCCTAAATGTAAAACCTAAAACTACTAAACTTCCAGAAGAAAACATAAGACTTTGGATTAGGCAAAAATTTCTTATATACCACAGCAAAACATGATTCATAAAAGAAAAGATAAATTGGTAAATTAGACATCATCAAAATTAAGAACATTTGCCTTCAAAAGACACTGTTAAGAAAATGAAAAGACAAGCCATAGAATGGAAAATTTTATTTGTAGATCACATATCTGATTAAAAGACTTGTAACCAAAATTCACAAAGAGCTGTCAAATCAAAAATAAAAAAATCCTCAAACCACTTTTTAAAAGAGCAAAATATTTAAGTAGACAATTTACCAAGAAGATATAAGGATGGCAAATACAGAGAAAGATGGAAATCATTAGCCATTAAGGAAATGCAAATAAAAAAAATGAGATACTACTAAACACTATTAAAATGGTTAAAATAAAATTAAATTTAAAAAATGAAAATAAGGATGTCCCTGGTGGTCCAGTGGTTAAAAATTTGCCTTGCAATGTAGGAGACATGGGTTTGATCCCTGGTCGGGAACTAAGATCTCAAAAGCCTCAGAGCAACTAAGCCCACATGCCGTAACTGCTGAGCCCACGTGCCAAAACTAGAGAGTCTGCACACCTCAATAGAAGATCCCTCATGATGCAACAAAGATCCCGTGTGCCACAACTAAGACCAAAAGCAGCCAAATAAATAATGTGCTTTGCTGCTCAGTCGTGTCTGACTCTTTGCAACCCCCTGAACTGTAGCCCGCCAGGCTCCTCTGTCCATGGGGTTCTCCAGGCAAGAATACTGGAGTGGACTGCCATGCCCTCCTCCAGGGGACCTTCCCAACCCAGGGATCAAACTCAGGTCTCCCACATTGCAGGTAGATTCTTTACTATCTGAGCCACCAGGGAAGCCCAGGACTCTGATAACTTCCTGTTAAAATGGGGCATAAGACTGCCTCAGTTTGGAGAATAGACACAGAATTGGAAGTATTTCTGAGTTCCAAGTTCTAGATCCGAGTCTTGTATGATTAAAATCTCAATCCCTTGGTTTGCCATTTTGGTGTAACAGAATTAGAAGTACCTGGAGGAATGACAACTGGAATTTTAACTGACAGAATAAATCTCATTTCTTTACAGAAGCATAGGTCTGAAACCCAGTCTGGACCAGGCACTTCAGGGAGACTTGTAGCTAGGTAGCCAGTTGCCTAGTTCTATAAAAAGTAAGGCTGTAGTTGCTAGCTGTCAGCAGACATTGTTTTGAGAATGTTTTGTGGCATCCAAGCCTAACACTCAGAAAACTCAAGTGTTTAGAAATACAAGGTCTAGTCTGAAATTACACCCATAGTATCACCTAGTTATTTCCTTGGATATCTGAACCATAGCTACTCTATTTTGACTTTTAATTGTAAAATTCTCCTTAATAGCCAAAGCAGATGTCACCATTAATTATGTCAGTGTTTCTCTGAGCTTCCTGGTAGCTCAGATGGTAAAATCGTCTGCTTGCAATGCTGGAGACCAGGGTTCAATCCCTGGGTCGGGAAGATCCCCTGGAGAAGGAAACATCAACCCACTCCAGTACTCTTGCCTGGAAAATTCCATGGATGGAGGAACCTCGTAGGCTACAGTCCTTGGGGTCACAAAGAGTCGGACACAATGGAGCAACTTCACTTTCACTTTTCAGTGTTTCTCTAGGTATAGAATATGCAAGAATTGGGACTCATAAAATCGTCTCCTAAAAAGATCTAACTATATGAAGCCCTGTTTTGCCAGTTTTTCTCAGAGCACAGAGTGCACAGAAATAAGTAATAAATAAAAATAAATATTTTTATAAAATGAAAAGAAGAAAGAACTGCCAACACTGGTACTGATAAGAGTGTGTAGCAGCTGGAACTCTCATACCTTGCTAGTAGGAACGAAAAATGGTACAGCCATTTCGGAAACAGTCTGGTATTTCTCATACATACACTTGACCAGCAAGCTCACTTCTAGTATCTGCCCAAATCACATGCAAAGTTATGTTCAAATGGAACAATCTCGTGATAGCACATAATAACATGGATGAATCTTAAGTTAATTATGCTGAGTGAAAGAAGCCACACTCAAAAGGCTACATACTGTAAATGACTCCATTTATTTGGCATTCTGGAAAAGGCAAAACTTCAGGGGCTGAAAACAGATCAGTGGTTGCCAGGGGGAGGGGCGAGTTTGACTAAAAGGGGCAGCTAGAGGAGATCTTTCGGGGTGATGGGACTGTTACATACCATGATTGTGTTGGTGCTTACACATCCATATACTTTGTCAAATCCAAAGAATGATACACCAGAGAGGGCTTCTCAGGTGGCACAGTGGTAATCTGCCTAACACTGCAAGAGACACAAGAGACACATGTTCTACCCTGGGTCTGGAAGATCCCCTGGAGTGAGAAATGGCAACCCACTCCAGTATTCTTGCCTAGGAAATCCCATGGACAGAGAAGCCTGGCAGGCTACAGCCTACTGGGTTGCAAAGAGTCAGACACGACTGAGCATGTGTGTGTGTGCGTGTGTGTGTGTGTGTGTGTGTACACCAGAGGAGCCAAATTCTACTATATGCAAATTGTTATTATTTAATTGCTAAACTGTCTGACTCTTGAGACACCATGGACTGTAGACCACCTGGCTACTCTGTCCATGAGATTTTCCAGGCATGAATACTGGAGTGGGTTGCCATTTCCTCCTCCAGGGAATCTTTCCAACCCAGGGATTGAACCCACGTCTCCTGCATTAGCAGCTGGATTCTTTACCACTGAGCCAGCAGGGGAAAAAAAGAACAAGAGTAAAAGTCCAGGAGGGACTAGCAGAGAGAACATGAGTTGCCGGCTGGACAGGGAAAGGGCAGCTTTTCCTCTCTGAGGCCAAAAAGAGGAACCAGAGTCTCTTTTGAGACATGACCCTCGAAGTAATTATCAGCTGGCCTCTGCATATCTCGGCATCAATCCTCCTGGCCTCTCTTGCTGTAATCGGACTCTTCCTGCAGCCAGAAGGCCAATAGCAACAGAGGGTGTAAATCCAGGTAAAACGATGTGCTGTAACCCAGTAGGGTCCAAATGGCTCAGCTGAGCTTAGCATGCCTCAGTGTTCCTCTCTCCCATTGACTAATCATACAATGGGGTGAGCAAGAAGAGAGCGTGGGGTGTTAGAGAGGCCTTCAGAAAGGCCTGCTGGAGAGGGTTATTTTGGCAAACTGGACCTGAGAGTGAAAACATAAGAGATTAATACATCAAACACACCTACACCCACCAAAAAGGCGAGAACCTGTGTGCCAGGTCTTAATAGATGCTAAGATCCCTGTGCAGACGCAAAGGTTATGAATGAAGAGAAAGCTTCAGTAAAAGCTGATGGAATTCTGCTTCCAGTCTTCCAGAAAGGAGTTTGTACCTTAAAAATGATCTCACACCTCAGGCAGGAGGGTCCTAATTAAATGCTAACCAGCTTTCTTCTCCACTAACAAAGATGATCAAATATTGAGCCCCTTCATACATGCTTATGCAAAATACTTAACGAGTAAATAATAACAGGTATCAGTCACAACAACAGGTAAACAAGGCCTAATTAAGGGTTTGTTGCTTTTCCCTGTGCACACTTCACAGGACATGTCCAACCACATGAAAGAGACGTGTGTGTGTGTGTGTGTGTGTGTGTGTGTGAAGGGATACCTACATCATACCAGATGGAGTAACAGGGACACCTGACAATACAACAAACCTCAGGCCTTACACTGGCCTCAGCATCTGCTTTTAAAACCAGCCCTGCAGATGGTTTGGGTCTGGGAGGTCCCAGGACCACACCAGGAGAAACCCCAGGAGAGGGGAATGTTTGGAATTCTGGTCTCCAAGTGGAAACCCAGAGGAGGTGCCTGTGCATATTTACAAGTCCACTGGCATTCCTAAATCCCCAGCACTTCAGAAACCCAATCTCTCCTGTCTGCAGGCTGCAGGCTTGATTTGGCCACGAGTGAAGTTACTGCTCAGGGTGTGCAGCGTCGCTGTGCTGAGGCCTGAAAGGGCTCCCAGCAGCTTGCCTTGGGCACTGCCATGCCTGCTGCCTCTTCTCCCTTGAGTATTCAGGGGACCCCACGGGCCCATTGCCATAGGCTTGCTGTTTGCTAGTACTGAGAAAGGTTAGAGGCAAAGAGGAATGAGGAATGAACTGGTTTGGAACAGAAGAAAATAAGCTAGGAGGACCTCTTCACAATCTACTATTTTGCACGGGTTCTGTTCTGGACAGGTCAGCTGTTGCCTTGCAAGGTAGTTCACAGGGTTATCTAATGGGGGTTAAGGAGATAGAGAACCAGAATTCCCCAGGGAGCCAGATTAGGTGAATGGGGCGAGGGGCCAAGATGTTCAGTTATATTTGAATTTCAGATAAACAATAGGTTTTTTTAAAAGTATGTCCTGTGCGATAGTGGGAACATGTGTGTTAGTTGCTCAGTAGTGTCTGACTCTTTGCAACCCCACAGACTATAGCCTGCCAGATCCCTCTGTCCATGGGATTCTCCAGGCAATAATACTGGAGTGGCTTGCCATTACCTTCTCCAGGGGATTGTCCCACCCCAGGGATAGAACCCTGGTCTCCTGCATTGCTGGCAGACTCTTGACCATTTGAGTTACAAGGAAGTCCTTAGTGGGAGCATACTTATAGTAAAAAATTATGTATCTGAAATTCAAGTTTAACTGAGCGACCATATTTTCACTGGCAACCTTACCAGGGAGACTTTTCCAACCTGTCCTCCCCGAGCTCTGACACCCCCCAGAACTGGCCGAGCCCTTGCACACTAAGGGTGACCCAGCTTCCTCTCCACCCCACTCCCTCTTCCAGATCCTCTCCCACTCTCAGAGGCTCCTGCACAGACAGACAACAGTGCTTCCTCTTCACATCAGGGTCTGAAATCACCTCACTTAAGTGCAAGCCAAAGTTGGGATCTGATTGTTCAAATCCACCCACCTGGACACAAGGGGCAAGAGCACCTCAGAGTCCCTAGGGGCTGAGGACCAGCTCCGCAGTACTCTGCAAGGGTGACTGGGACTCCATGCTAAAGACAGGCAGGATCCTTTCTGTTCTAGTCCTTTTTCTGTTTACAAACACACAAAACTAGCAACCAAATAACTCCCCAATAAAAGGAGCTGACAAGACAGAAGGGTTCCTCCTGCCCCAGATTTCATTCCTCCTGAACGGTGCTGGTGGGAAGCTTGGGGGACCTCAGTGGAAACCCATTATGATACAAAATAAATCAAAGAAGGATAATCTTAAAATATATATACTCAGAAGGCATATCAGCAGGGCTCCTTGTATACTGTACCAAGCATGACTAGAGGCTAAATGACTTTAAAAAATAATATATATTTTAACTTTTTTCATCATAGTGATGCACCTTTAAAAATTTTTCCTTTACAAAGAATAAAGATTGCTGTATGCTTTTTTTTTTTTTTTTTGCCATCAAAGCCACATTATCTCTGCCTGGGGGCTTTTGTGATGAGGTCCTGTTTCATGGAGGTGGCTGGTCCATCTCAGCGGCTCTGGACAAGCAAAACCAGGCTCTCTGCTCTCTTCATTCCTATTAGGGGTTCTGCCCAGGTGGCACCCCTTTCTCCTCTCCATTCCAGCTAGGATAAAGCTGCCTGGCGCTTGTCAATCTTACTCAGACTGGAATCCTCTCTGCAACTATCCTCTATGTCAGAGATCATCATATCCCCTTATATCAAGACACTTTTCTGATCAAATGCCCACCAGTAATATAAAGCCCAGACTCTTGTGTTGATATTAAGATTCTACAAGTCTCATCATGGGCCACATTCCCCCTTCTTCTTACTACTCCTATCATAAGGGCTACTTACTGCCTCTGGAAATCACCAATCTACAGTATGATTCCAAAAGTATATTGTTTATTTAATATACTTTTATTATTACTAAAAACAAATTAATAATTAGCATCTGCTTAATCCATATTTAGAAAAGACAAAGTAGACTAAAATAGGACATGTATCTAAGAATGATTAGGTGCAGCAATTTACAACCTTCAAAACACCTTCACAGGTCATATTTCATTGCATCCTCACTGCATCCTTCTAAGAGAAGCAAGTTGGGTGGTATCACCTCCTCCTGCTAATGCAGGAACTAAGTCTCGAGGCAGGAGCCTCGGCCGCTCAGCAGGATGGCAGCAGAACTCAATCAGATTCTCATTCTGAGTTCAGAGCATGTCCTGTTCTACTGTACTAAGAGGTTATTTATCCCAACTTAATTTAGGTCCACTTTTGTTTGATTCTATTTAATAAAGGAACACTCAACTTTCTTTCACCCTCTTCCTAGGTGCCTTAGGCCTTCTTTATAGATCCTGGTCACATAACATGCTGCTGATTAGGGACCTACACACAGCCACTGCCTCTAACCCAGCTCTATCCAAGGAACTCGCCACTGTGAGTGAGAACGGCCCATCGCCTGTCTTAATAAGATCAATTCTTACTCCAGCAGAGCTTTCTTTAATTATTTTTTCATTGGTAGAGATCATATACCACACGAGAGCAGTCTCCAACCTTTTTGGTACCAGGGACCGGTTTTGTGGAAGACAATTTTTCCACAAACCGGAGGCTGAGGGAATGGTTTCAGGATGATTTAATAAGCACGTTACATTTATTGTGCACTTTATTTCTATTGTTATTACATCAGCTCCACTTCAGATCATCAGACATTAGATCCCAGAGGTTGGGGACTCTCTGGCCAAAGAATTCATCCTTTTAGAGTATACAATTCAGTAGCTTTTAATGTATTCTCAAGGTTGTGCAGCCTTCACCACTAATTCCAGAACGTTATTAACATCCCTTAAAGAAATCCCACACCCATTAATCATTGCCTATTCCCCACCTCTACCTCCACCCCCGCCCCGAGCTCCTGTCAACTACTAATTTATTTTCTGTCTTGATGGACTTGCCTGTTCTAGACATTCATATAAATGGTATCATGTAATAGCCTTCTGTGTCTAGCTGTTTTCAAATAGCATAATACTTTCAGGATTCTTCTGGTTAGCATGTATCAGTACTTCATTCCTTTCTATGGCCAAGTAATAGTTTACAGTACAGGTATGCCACGTTTTGTTTATTCTTTCATCAGTTATAGGCATTTGAGTTGTATCTACTTTTTGACTGTTATGAATAATGCTGCTATGAACATCCATGTACAGTTTCTATATATGTTTTCAGTTCTCTTGAGCATATACCTACGAGTGGAATTGCTAGATGTTATGGGCTGTTATGTTCATGTCCCCTTCTCCTAAATGCTTATGTTAAAATGCTAACACCCAATGTGATGGTTTGGGGACGTGGGGTTTTGGGAAGGTGATTAGGTCATGAGGGTGGCACACTCATGAGTCAGATTAGCACCCTTACAAAAGTGACCTCATAGAGTTTTCTAATCTCCTTCCACCATGTGAGGACACAGTGAGAAAATGACCATCTATGACCCAGGAAGTGGGCTCTCACCAGACCCTGGTGACTTGAATCTGGATTTCCCAGGCTCCAGAATGTGAGAAATAAATGTTGTTTAAGCCACTCAGGCTACAGTATTGCTATTTTGTTATAGCAGCCTGGATGGACTAAGACACTGGGTCACACGGTAACTCTATGTTACATATTTTGAGGAGCTGCCCAACTGTTTTCCAAAGGGGCTGCACCTTTGATATTTCTGTCAGCAATGGCTGATGATGCTCCACACCCTCCCCAGCACTTGCTGTGTCTATCTTTTTTATTATGGCCATCCTAGTGGGGGTGAAGTGGTATTACGTTGTGATTTAGATTCCCTTAAAATTCAGAACAAACAGTGACAATAATGAGTGAGGTAGTTTACTCTGTAACTTGAACAGCTGTGCTCTTAGAGAGAAATGGCCACACTGTAAACTTTATTTTTGTCACCTTTGGTTACTGACTCCTAGGAAACGCCCAGACCTTATGCACATAGCCAGAGGAAAAAAAGCAGCTTTCGTGTAACAGTACTTGCTTGAGCAGGACATTCCCTTAATTCGTTAAAAAATTACTGACTGAGGACCCAGTGCAGAGCACAGTGTCAGGGCATTGGGGAACCTGGACTCCGGTCACCCAGCCCCTGGCCTCCAGGACACCACATCTGGTGGCGGAGGCAAGTACATGCACAGAAGCAGCTGGGAGGACACAAACTTTGCAGGTTTTGCAGTCACTAACCCCAAGTTAGTTCCACAAACACTCAACAAATATGGCAGAGCACACAATACTCTTACTATTGATATATGAACTGGCTTATAAATTAACGAAGAATAAGTAAAATTTGGGTTAATCCCTGGGTTGGGAAAATTCAACAGAAAAAATAGATAATGTAGATGAAGAAGCTTTTCCAAGAAGTAAAATTACAAATGACATAAACACATGATATGATATGAGATACGTGAACCTCACCAATAGGCAACAAAATACAAAATGAAAACAATATTTGCCCATTAAACCAGCAAAGCATTTTTTTGTGGTAATAATGTTGGCAAGAATGCAATAGAACAGGCACCCTCCTGTACCTAAGTGGGGATGTGAAGACACAATCCTTCTGGAAAGCATTTTGGTCATGTGTATGAAGAGCTTTAAAAATGTTCACACTCCATGACCCAGATTCAGTCTCCTCTCAGGAATCTGTGCTGCAGAGACACAGGAGCTCGGGCAGGGTTTTACAGCCAAGGATAATTAGAAAATTTAAAAATGGGGAACGGTTAAATGTTGAACAACTAGAGGATAGTTAAATAAATTATGATGTTTTGATACCCTGGAATATGTCAAGGCCTTTCAAATGTTTCATTTGAAGAAGATTCAACATCACGGGGAGGTTTTCAAAATACAATGTCACATGGTATAAGAAGAGAATACAGAATGGCAAATTCAGCATGATCCCAATCTCAAACTATATGTATGTTAATAGTGGTAGGATGTCTCTAGGTAGTGGGATTATAGGTATTTTTTACTTTTTTCTTTAGATCATTGAATAGTTTCCTACTTTTCACCGTGTGTATGAATCTTAAAAGAGAAAAGTGATATGTTTATTTTAAAAAGAGGAAAAACATACATGGTTTACTCTGAGCATGGCAGGATGAAGGAACTTCTTTTCTAAATAGAAGAGATGAGAATTCAGATGCCTACACAACCAGCCAGAATAAGTCAAACAGGAAAAGAAAAAGAAGTCATGTCTGGGCAGTGGGAACTAGGAAGGCTAGTCCTGGAGATGGAGCTTGGGGTGTGGGCAGGATCTGGGCAACCAGCATGATAGCAGAGGTGCATCCAGGAGGCAGAAACAACCTGAGTTAAGGGGTGGAGAGAGGAAAGTGCAAGGCTGTCTGGGGAATGAGAAGAAGTCACCCCTGACTGGGACAGAGCCCTCAGGGGGAACTGAGGCATGGTGGGGTTCACAGCTTTATCACAAAGGACATCCATGTCAGGGTAAGGAGCTGGCACATAATCCAGGAAGCACTGAAACCTCTTGGTGGCTGCATTTCCCAAAATAAAAAGTGTGTTAATTTTTCAATTTATAAAGTGTGCATTCATTAGAGAAAATTTCAAAATCATAGGAAAAAAAATCAATTTACTACCCCCAAAGACAACCAATGTTGTCTGCTTCCTCACTTCCTTCCTCTATAATCTACTCACAGTTTTTTGTTTTTGCTTTTGTAAAACTGAGATCTTACTGTTTCTATAATTTGGAGACCTGCTTTTTTTCACTCAACATTATAGCATAAGCATGTTCCCCTGTTCTTACAATCTCTAATGCTGTGGGCTGTCAACAGGGAAACGTGGTCAGAGCTGTAGTTGGGGAAGAATAATTGGACAGCTGGGAAAGAAGTAGTCAAGGGCAAGGTGCAAGTGGTGGAGAGACCACTAAAGAGGTGGGGATGGGAATTCCGTGGTGGTCCAGTGGTTATGACTCCATGCTTCCACTGCAGGAGGCATGGGTTCAATCCCTGGTCAAGAAACTAAGATCTCCACAAGCCTCGCAGTGTGAGAGAGAGGTGGGGAATGCCACAGATGAGAAGGACCAGGGTCTCAGAGGGGCTGGGGGCCTGAAAAGGGAAGGGGGAGCAGTGTGTTGGGAGGTCCCAAGCAAGCATGGACCAGGAATGGCTCTCCAGGGGAATGCAAATTTGCACAGTGAGTGGAGTGAGTGAGGTGGTGTCACCAAAGCTAACTGGAAGGGAGTCATTAAACTGGAAGAGTTTGTGGAAGAGGTGGATGAGGCACTATGAGTCCAAGGTCTTCAGGGCCCCATGCATGACCTCTGAGGGAGACAGGATAGAATAGGGGTCCTGGCTGCAAAGGGTTTTCCCTGGTGGCTCAGATAGTAAAAAATCTGTCTGCAATGTAGGAGACCCAGGTTCAATCCCTGGTAAAATCCCCCGGAGAAGTGAATGGCAACCCACTCCAGTATTCTTGCCTGGAGAATCCTATGGAGAGATGAGCCTGGCGGGCTATGGTCCACAGGGTTGCAAAGAGTCAGACAAGACTAAGCAACTTTCACTTCACTTCAAGTCATAGGGGCTGAGAAGGTGACTCTTAGGATGCTTAGGAGAGAGCACAGAGTGAAGGGAAAGGAGAGAGAATTTGATTTACCCAAAGGCAGAGGGAGGAGAGGATGACAACACAAGGAGGACAGGAATCTATTGAGCTGCAGGACAGCGCCATTCACACTGGCAGCCCCCAGCTGCACGTGGCTGTGAGCACTGCAAATGTGACTCATCTGAACTGAGGTGTGCTGTGAGTGCAAAATTTCCCTGGTGGCTCAGATGGTAAAGAATCCGCCTACAATGCAGGAGACCTGGGTTCGATCCCTGGGTGGGGAAGATCCCCTGGAGAAGGGAACGGCTGCCCACTCCAGTTATTCTGGCCTGGAGAATTCCATGGTCCATGGGGTCGCAAATAGTCAAACATGACTGAGCAATACACACCAGTCTGAAATAATTTTTTATTTTAATTACCTGTTGAAATGATTTTCTTGAGATACTGGGTGAAGTAAAAATACATTATTAAAATTAATTTCACCCATTTAAAAATAAACTTTTTTGGTGACTGGAAAAATTAAAATTACATATGTGGCTCTCATTATATTTCTGTTGGACAGCACATCTGTAGAACAAAGGGAAGCAAAGCAATAGGGGCTGGCGGCACAGCAGACGTGGGAGAGACCACAGGCTGATCTGCAGACTACCCAACTGCTGTTTGGAACTCGACACTTGAACTGACCTAGAGCCCCACCTTTGGGTCACAGAGGGACTGGCCTCCCTCCCTGCCCTTTAGGGGGTCACTTTCCAAAGACTCAGATTTGTTCATCTACCAGGCTCAGAGCAGACTTCAGATGGTGTGCCCATGACAACCACTCCCTCTGGCTTTTGGGAGTATGACATCCATAGGAGAAAAGGAGAGGGTTTCTAGGGGCTGAGACTCAACCATAAGATCCCAAGGGACTGGAAGCTTTCACACGGGGTCTTAGGTACAAACTGAGGTATTACACCAAGAGGTAAGGGGGAGAATAAATTAGGACATTGGGATTGACATAAACACATTCTATGTATAAAATAAACACATTCTATGTATAAAATAAAGATAATTAATAAGAACCTACTGTGTAGCACAGGGAACTTTACTCAATACTCTGTAATGGCCTATTATTGGCTAAGATATAGTGTAGTATAGGGGCTTCCCAGATTTCAGTCCCTGGGTTGGGAAGATCCAAAGATTAGGAAATGGCAACCTGCTCCAGGATTCTTGTCTGAAAAATTCCATGGACAGAGGATCCTGGTGGGCTACAGCCCAGAGGGTCACAAAGAGTCAGACACAACTGAGTGACCGAGCACACATATAGGGAAAAAAATCTAAAAAAGAGTGAATATATGTTTAACACACATATAGGTGATTCACTTTACTGTGTATACTGAAACTGACACAATATTGTAAATCAACAGTACACCAATAAAAAATCTTTTTTAAAAAAAGGTTATATTAAGATAGGATGTCAATGCTTGTATCATGTCATGAAACTTGGGAGCTTTGGGAAAGTATATGAATTTAAAACCATGGGGAGGGGACTTCCCTGATGGTCCAGTGACTAAGACTCAGCATGCCCAATGCCAGGGGCCTGCATTTGATCCCTGGTCAGGAAATTAGATCCCACATGCTGCAACTAAAGAACCCACATGCTAACAACAAAGATTGAAGATCCCATGTGCTGCGGCTAAGACCCAGCACAGTCAAACAGATAATAAAAATAAATAAATAAAACCATGGGAAGAGAGAGCAGCCTAAGAACAATGAGTGAATGTCGAGAGGTAGCACGGTGTAAAGAAAGGACTAGGGATTTCAGCAGCTAAGTTCTCTTCCTGGATTTGCAAAAAAAAAAAAAAAAAAAATTAAAAGCACTATGGCTCTAAGCAAGTCAGTTTTCCTCTATGGACCTCAGCTTCCTTGTCTATAAAGCTGGAGTGTCAATGGGTGATGGCCACTGTCTCTGCCAACTGGGACAGTCCATGGAGTGGCTGTGGCCTGGGGCACTCTGGCAGCATAGCCATCCTGAGCACTGTGAATGGAGATGCCACATGCAGGATTTTCTGGGAAATCTGATTTCAGATGTTCTGTCCCACGTTCTCCTGAAATGCAGTAAAATGCCCAACACTTCAGCATGGAAGCCACAGCTTTAAGACAGCCAGTCACACCTGTAAGTCATACACAACTCTCCTGTCTGACCCAGGCTGAATCTGTGGGGGATCCCAGAGGAGGCCAGAGTCCTTCAGAATCTAGGCCAGGCAAGGACCCCTCCCACACACCCCCCAAGCTGTGGGAAATCACATGTGCAAAGCAGCGTGGAGACACAAATATGTTCCCACACAAAGCAAGGATGTGAGTTGTGGCAGTGGGGTCAGGTGTGATGGACAGGCTGGCTTGGTGGGCATGCCTTGGCAAAGCTTTCTATAGAAGCTGGGTGGGGCTTTGCCACCCATAAACTGCTTGTCATGCAGGTCTCTGACCTCCAAGGTAAGAGAGAGTTTGCTCTGTGGCCTGGCAAGAAGTTTTGTGGGCTAGAAGTTTATTTATAATCTGAGTGCAAATGAACTTTCTCTCCTCCAAAAATCTCATCTTGGAGAACAATTATCCAGCCCCACCTCCCCAAGTTCCTCCACCCTCAGCATTGTCCTCCCCCTTCCAGGAAAGTCAGACAAGCTTTCATTGTTCTAGGTGAGCACTGGTGACAGCTGAGGATGACGCCGGGCTGTGGAGGTGGAGGGAAGGGGCTGACAAAATGCTGGAATCGGATCCAGGGGCGGGAAAAGAGCACCCCCTCCCCCAATACTGAGATCAGCTTTCTACCCCACACAGGTGAAGTGTGACTTTCCCCCCCCCAACTTCCCCACCCACCGCCTGTCCTCACCTCCAATCCTCACATCCAGGGCCCCATTTTAGGTCTGCTGAATTTGGAAGGAAGAAAGAAACGCCAAAGAGAAACTGGAATTGCCAACAAGCCGCTTACCTAACCTCGGTTTGGGTACAGAACAAGTATGGGGCTATGTCTATCTGTGTGGAAGGCCTGGGCACCCTGTGAATGACCCAGGATGGAAGGTCACCCTGTGGCTGTTCAGAACAAGCCACTGGCTTGCCCAGCTCAGCCAGATCCCGCAGCAGGGATTTCAGGCAGCTCCAGGGGTTACCCCAGAGGTTGCCTGGAATGACAGGCAAGGAGATACCACGGAAGGAGTGCTTTACTGGGAGTCAGGGGACCCAGGTGCTAGCTTTGTGACTTTGGGCAAGTCACAGAACTTCTGCAGATAACTCTAAAATGCCTGCTGATTTTATTGATGCAAACATGTTACAGGTGTAAAGCAATACAAGTTGGTCTAGCAATGCCCTGAGTAGCCAGGAGGGGCGAGAACTAGATGACAGCCCTCCCAGGACTGGCCATGCCTCCTTCTGCACACCAGTACATCCTCGTCCTCCAGGGCAGAGGCTGACACAAAAAAGGTACCAGTAAATGATTGCTAAATGAATAAATGGGTGAACAGCACACTGAAGGCTGTGGGGCACTTTCAAGGCCTTGACTATCCCAGCTCATGTCAGAAGACAGTTCAGACTCCCAGTCTTTGCCTCTGACACTGAGCAACAGGCACAAGGTGGAAGAGGAGTTTACAACACCCCTACCCACGGGAACGCAAAGGCCTGAGTTAGAATTAAACAAAACACAAACAAGACCAAGAAAGATAGACAAATGTGGCACTAACTGCCGTGGCTGCGAAGGGCTTGGAGATGGTTTCTACCAGAGGAGGCAAGTCTACATGTCCCTGTGAGTGGCTGGACAGCTCTGTCAGGCTGGGACCCAGGAGACTTGGGTGTCTTCTTGGTGGGTCCCTGCCTGGCTGGCCCGCCTTGATCAGATCACTGGGGAAGCCCTGGAGGCGGAACCTGGGAGGAGAAATGAGATAATGTGGAAATGAGGCTTGATGAAGAGCCAGGACCTGGACTGCTGCGGGGCCAGCCCTTCTCCTCACAGGCTGGGCCGCCTCAGCAAGTCTGCTGGGTCCCCTGAGGTTTCTTCTTACGTAAACCAGAAGAACATGACCCTGTGTCTCTCAGCTGCTTTGTAAGGACCCTGACATCCTAGGACTCAGGGGCCTTCTCTGTGACATGACAGCCTCCCCGAGAGAAAACCAAGAGTTGGCCCCAGGCGATGCTGACTCCCAGCTGTCCCACCAAGAAGGGCTGGCACCAAGAGCCCAATTCTTGGGACAAAAGAGTTAAGACTCCTTCCCCATGAGACATGATCTGAGTGCAGAGGGTGAGCAATTAAACTCAACCATTACCGATGCAAGCCTATAAAAAGCTCCCCCCACCCAGTGGGAAGAAGGCAGCAAGTATCCACCTGCAGACTGACCACCCCACCCCCCAACTCCTAAAAACATACTTTCAGCTCGAGGGCCATCTGGTAGACTATAGATGATCACACTACAACCTCCCACCATGTCCCTTTAGAGTAAACAGTTAACTTTTTAATTAAAAAATAATTTTACATTTGCAGCAACATGGAAGGACCTAGAGATGGCCATACTGAGTGAAGTCAGCCAGAGAAAGACAAATATCATATGATATCATTCAAATTAATATGCGGCATCTAAAAAAAATGGTGCAAATGACCTTATTTACAAAACAGAAATAGAGTTACAGATGTAGAAAACAAACGTATGGCTACCTGGTGGGAAAAGAGGGGTGGGAGGGATAACTTGGGAGACTGGAATTGACAGACACACACTACTGTATGTAAAGCAGTTTACTAGCAAGCACCTACTACAGAGCACAGGGAATGCTTCTCAACACTCTGTAATGACCTATGTGGGGAAAGAATCTGAAAAGAGTAAGTAGATGTGTATGTATAACTGACTCACTTTGCAGTACTGCAGAAACTAGTACAACCTTGTAAATCAACTATACTCCAATAAAAATTATATTTAAAAATAGTTTCAAAGATCATGACAGAGACTGTTAGTTGTCCACCTAAATTCATTCTCTCCCTTTACCAAAACACTGCACAGTAGCTGGATATAAGGCTGCCCAGCTAGAGTATTTCCCAGCCACCCTTGCAGTCAGGTGTGGTCATGTGACTATGCTCAGGTCAAAGGGATGTGAACAGAGCGATGTGTGCAACTTCCATGCCATTTCCCTCTCCATCATCAGATAAGCCCCTTGTCCCACCTGGACCAGCACTTTATTTACTATCTTCTGGGCTGAACATGGACAGCTCCCCAACCCAGCTTTGACATACAGATGAGGATAACGGCCTTGTGGGTAGTGGGACAACCTCATGGGATGGACCAGAGTGGGTCACTTTGGGACAACTACCTGAGACAGAGAAAGAAACGCTCATCTTCTAAAAGTGACTGCATCCTGGCGGCTCTCTGTTACACTAACATACCCGCAAACAGCAGATGTTTCTAGACTGGAACATCCACTGGCAGCCTGATCCCATCCTTCCCCCTCCTCTCGCATCACTTCGTCCAGCACAGAAGGGAGAAACCACAACATGCAGAGCACGGAAGATGAGGGAAGGCAGGATGCGGCAGGAGGTGTGAAAGTGGGAAGACCACTTCAAAAACAGTGGAAGGCTTCCGAAGCAGTGGTCCTGACAAGTACTGGGCCCGAGCCCAGAAACAAGACCAGAGGCAAAGCAGACAGACTGGCTGGATTCTCAAGGTCGGAAGGAAGTAGAGTGGCTGCACTCCTCAAGCTGGGAGATGGAGGCCCAGAGGAAAGAATAAATGGGCTCTGCATTATCTCAAGGGATGAAGCATGTGTGGTATGGGGGGGGGGGGGTGAGGGACATGGGACCTGGTGTCAGAAGACCTGGGTTCAGGTCCCAGCTTAGGTTATTATGAGATGAGTGGTGTGGACTGAGTCATGTCACCTTAGTCAGCTTCAGATTCTTCTCCTAGAACACAGGGAGAAACTATCTACTACTCAAGGACTATTGATAGACTAAATTGTGCAATAATAGTAAAATGTCTGAAAAGCAATTATTCTTTTTACAGTGAAAGCAAGAAACTGAGAACCCCAACTAATCTATGCCCAGTCCCCGGGTGGGGAGTGGGGAAGGGAGGCTAGAACAAGGATCAGCGTTTGTCAGGCATGTTGAAGCACCAAGAACGCGGCTGGGAGCATTTCCCAGAGCATCTCCCAGGGAAAGTGACACATGACCAACTCCCTGAGGGTTTGTCTGGAGCCCTGGGACCCTGCGCACAGGCAGCCTGGCTTCTCTCAACCACGCCTGGAGGACCGGGCATGGGCCTGGGGGCAGAGGCCTCCAAAGATGGGGAACCATCCACGCTGGACAAGGGGGCTCCCCTCTTCAGGCCAGTGGCCTCTGCAGGCTCTAGCCTGGAGATGACAGGCCTTGACGGGTAGTGAAAGCAAAGACCAAAGCTTCTCTTCTCATGGGGCTCTTGGCAAACTGCCAGGCCGGGACCAGCACAAGCATTGGAATCTCAGCTTCCAGTCTGATGTCCCCTCAGCACTTCCACACAGCAAAGTACAGGAAAGTGGAAGAAGCCTGAGGGCCTTGTCTCAGAAGGAGCTGGACCTTGGGCTGCTCCTCAGCCAGATTTGGGTAAGAATGAGGGGTTTCAGACAGGCAGCAAGGTCTCCCAGGTCTGTAATGAGGCTAGAAAGAGGGCCTGGGACACCCGGCCCAGCGGTTCCCTTCTCATCTTTGAGCCCTTTTCCTTCCTTCTCTTCTAATTTAATTTTATTAATTTTTTCATTAAAGTACAGTTGATTTACAATGTTGTACCAATCTCCAGTGTACAGCAAAATGACTCAGTTATACACATAGACATTCTTATTCCTCTTCTTTTATAATCCAAGTTCTTTTCTTTCTTCAAAAAATGATTTGAGTTGGTAGAAAAAAGTGAACTCAAGCTCAGCCCTTGCCCGGTCCTGCAGGGGACCCTGATACCCCAGCATCACCAGCAGACAAGCTCCTCCTGCAGACCCTCTGTCTTTCTGTCCCAGGGCTCATCTGGGAGCCTTGAAAGGTGAGCTGCCACACCAACACAACACCTCTTCTCTTGCCTCGGTTCACCCCCATGCTCCCTGCTAGAACACCAAGCCCTCTGAGTCCCCGCTGCTCACACCCACTTCAGCCCCAGCTCTGTCCTGGCTGGTCCTCCTCACCTTTCCCCAGACACCCAGCAGCGGCACTCTGCCCTGTCCCCAGAACACGGGCAGACAGGACGTTTCTTGGGACCGCCCTGGGATCTGGAGAAGTGTCACGATGCCCTGTGAGATAGGATACCAAGCCCCGAATGGCACTCCCATCCTGAGTGTGGCTGGATGAGAGGGGCCAGAAGAGTCCTTTCTCCTCTCCATCTGAGGGAAGCAGAGTCCTTCCCGAGACTCAGAGGTGCATGGAGAGAGACTGAGTCCTCGGAAAGAATTCTGGAGGGGAACCCGAGCCAGCAACACCAGATGCTCTCCATTCCCTGGCCACATGCATGTGCCTGGAGTGACAGAGCGTGAGAATGAGAGAAGAGAGGAACACAGCAGCCTGTCTCCCCACCACTAACCCCCCCAAAGCCCTGCCCCACGCCAGCAGAGAGGCAAGAAAGCCTGACCAGGCTTGTGGCTGGCAGCAGAGCCACCTGACAGTCCTCTGCGGTTCAAGGTCTGCACAAGGCAGCTGCTGTGGAAAGGAAGCCGGGGGTGTGCCCTATGTGATGCAAAGGGCCACTCCCCTAATAACTCAGCTCAGCAAGCTTGGATGTTTGTCAACTCCACTTTCTCAAGGAGGGCCACAGCTGCAGCAGAAAGCAAAGTCTAACAAAGCCACCTTAGACCCCAGCAGCCTGAAGCCTGACAAGCAGAGGAGGGGGCAGAGGTGCTCAGAAAGGTGGACACTGCACCACTCGGCCACCTGTTCTCTCCAGGTCAGTTCAGGTCCTCATCCACTGTGGGAATGAATCATCCACAGCAGTCCACTACCCAGGGTCAGCCAGGCTGCTCTCGGGGCACAGGGATTACATCGTTCAGAGCCTCAGCACCCCACAGCATGCTTAGCACACTACAGGTCCTCGAGAAATGCGGGGTGAGTAGGTGAATGGGCAAACACATTAAGGAAAGACTGGCTCACCCTCACCATGGCCATTTCCAGGCAGCAATACGTACACAAGGAATACAGATTGATCTGACCTCAGCATGAGCCCAAAATAATTAAGAGAGGAAGTCTGCTACAAATCATCCAACGCATTCCAAACTATCAAATGCATTTAGAAATCCTCTGCTGTTTGGTATTATCCATGCCTCTGGCTTCCTTGCTTAATGGAGCTAACTGGATGAACACCCAGAGGCACAGAGAACTCTCTTGGAGTCAACCAGTCTCAGCTGGGGCTGCTCCAGGAGCCAGAATGGGACTGGAAGAATGAGGGCTGAGGGGGACAAGTTCTCCCCACCCCACCCCACGGTCTCACAGCAGTGACCCCCCTCTGCCGACCATAAACGGCCCTGGGGAGGCAACTGGGGCGGCAGTTCTGGTGAGCACCTCAAGTGCTAGCAAGTCACATAAGCTAAATTGCCCTGTCAAAACAGACCACTACAGGGCTGGTCCCAGCTCTTATCACTGCCGCTTGCTGAGCTGTGGAATTTGGCCAAGAAGCCAAGATCCTCCCTCCCCCACAGGTAACAGAGGCTCAGGCCTGAGGGTGCACAGGACCTGGGCCGGAGTCCAATCCCACTGCATCTGCATGGTCACTTAGGAAGCTTAGAATATAGCTCTTGACCTTTGGGCTCCTATCAAATCAGGATAGGACTTCCATATAATTGATGGAGAAGTTTCTACTGATCTTTAGGATCAACTCCCAGGTCTCCATATTAGGGGAGGAGACAGGCTGGCCCCATGAGACAGGCTGGGGACATTCAAGATGAGGCCCCCATCTTCACGGCAATCACAGGAATAAGTGATGGAGAGCAAGATGGCTGGGTTCAGACTACAAACACCTCTGTGGGTCACAGAGGCCAAGACGGGCTCAAGGAAGTGGTGAGGTTTGGGTGGGAAGGTGAAAGTTTCAGATGGAAGTAAGTGACAGTCCTGGAAAAATCCTGGCATGGCTGAGGCAGTGAAGGGACTACCTAGCAGGATCAGAGAGTGACAGGTATAACAATGCAGCCAGCTGTGGCTCAGAAGTAAACGTCTACCAGGATCGGAAGCTTGTCTTGGGATCACAAGCCTTAAGAAGCCATGATGGTTGGTGAAATGATCTTTAGCAACAATTCCTGTCTACTGAATGACTACAACGTGCAGATATATCCTCCTTTCATTCTCTGGACAATCCAATGAGTTGGGTACAATTAGAATTCCCATTTAACAGACAAGGAAACTTGTGAGGCATGGCAACGTTAAGCAACACGCCCAAGTCTACACAGCTAGGACATGGCCTAACTGCTATGCTCCCTGGCCCCCAAGAAGGAAGAATACATTGTCTGCAGTTGCCAAGAGGCTTGGAGATGGCAAAAGGAAGAAGCCACAGCATCCACTGGGAGCCTGGGCCTCCAGGGCAGGAATCCTGTTGCATTACGAGTTTAAAGATAGGAATGAGGCTGGAGAGGAGTTAAATTCAGGAGATTCCATGAGGAAAGTACTGACAAAATTTGGGACCAACTCATCCCAAGCCCCAGGGAGACTCAGATATTTAGGGGACGCTTGCCAGAGAAGGAAAGTTAAGAAAGGCACAAGGTATAGGGCAGATGATGAATCCAGTATGAAGAATTTATGAACTGTCCACAGAGTGGACACCGACGTGTCTCTCCTTGTGAAGTTCTTCTCCCACCTAGCCTAACCTTCACCTGCAGCCCAGGTCTTCACAGGTCACCCTCCAGGGACAGGAGCACCGACCATCCCTCATTCCCTCCTCAGGCCCTGTCTCAGTGACAAACCTACACCCTACCATGTCCCTTCTCCAGGGAAGTATATCTGTTCCCAGGGGAAACAGACAGGATCTGCTTAGTGTCTGTTCGCTGCCACAGAGTCCAAAGTGGGGGACTTAATATTTCCAAGTCTCTATGTGTGAAAGCATGCATGCATGTGTCAAGATCCTACAGATATAAACAGCTCTGCCTCCAAGAAGGAAGCACACTCTCATTTTTCCTCAGTGGACGACAAACAGAGATAAACCAGGCGCTGAGCTTTCCCAGGTCCCACTGCCAGTAATCTCAGCCAAGAGGGCTTTCCACAGGGTGTCCTTCCTGGAGACTCTGGGCCCTGACAGTTAAGTGTCAAGACATCACCTCAACAACCCAGCCTATCCTGCTCTGGTTTCAGCCACCCATGTCAGACAGGCCACTCTGGCTCCCAGTTTTCAGAGAAATCTGGAGAACGGATATTTACAAACCAAGGTCAGCAGGCACCATCTTGCTTTCTTGAGAAGGAATGTCAGCAGCTACAAGTTTGCCCCAAGAATACATGAGGGGTCAGAGGGACCTGAGGCTTCTGGCAGGCCAGCCATTCTAAGAGCTGATTTCACCCTCCAGTGTTAACAGGGGCCACTGTGTGCTGGGCATTCAGGCATCTGAGGAAGCTGGACAGGGCACTGGCCCAGCAGGTAGATAGCTGCAAGGCTGGGAGGGTGATTTCAAAGGCCTCGTTTAACTCTGAGAAGAGAACACCTTGCTCTCTTGTCCACATAAGCATCTGTCCTGGAGGTTCTTAGGGACACACAGTCCCACAGCTGGGCTCCATGCAAGCCTTCAGAGTGGTGGTGGGAGTCATGGTGGCGATGGTGATATGGGGGTTTTAAACCAAAAGCTGAGTTTTTTCATGGCTGTTTGGGGGCATGTGTGCAGCAGACCTGGAATTTCACAATCTGTCTGCTCTCCAGGGCAAGGGGCTGCAGTGGGGGGAGGGGAGACTCAAGGACTGCTTGGCAGTTCTGCCTGTCTCAGCAGGACTGTGGCTAAAGTGCTCTTTTGTCCGGGGGCCCACAGGATTGAAAAGCGTGGAAATGCCAAGACTGTAGCCAAGGTGGTCACGGTTAAGCTAAGGGGTCCAGGGGCAGGCTGTAGGTCTTGGCATTTCCATAAGAGAAATCAGAACTTCATCTGAGGACTCTAAGTTCTCTCTGCCTGGTGCCTCCCAGTCCAGGCTACATATTCCTGAGAAATGTCTCATTAGGAGGAGGGGACACCTGCTAAGAGAAAATCATAATCAGCCAATAGCCAGTCTGCCCACTATTTGGATGCCCAGAAAGGTCTTAAATAGGCAACAATGGGGAATTCCCTGGTTGTCCAGTGGTTAGGACAGTGCTTTCACTGCCAGGGTTCAGGTTTAATCCCTCGTCGGGAGACCTAAGATCCTACAAGCTACACGGTATAGCAAAAAAATTAAAAATAAAAAAAAGTAACAATGAACCCCTCAACCTTAACCCTAGAGCAGAGGGGGTGGCTGAGCTAAGTGGATGAAGACAGGCTGGAGAAGAGAGGTCTAGGCAAGCAGGAGGAAGGAACCAGAGCTAAGCCCTCAGCAAGGAAAGAGCAGGAAGAAATTTCACTAAAATATTCCCAAAGCCTAATTTTAGACAATAGTTCCTTTCTTCACCAGCATTCTTCTCAGAATTAGGATCTGCATCTGGTGAATTCCTGCCATCCCCTGGGGAAGTTTCATCCTCTGGTGTTTCATGCATGGAACACCATGCATCTGATCTGGGCTAGGGCAGGCCAGGGGAGAGACATGCCCCAGCAAGCAGCAGGCAACCTTGGACTGCAGGCGTTCTAAAATCGTACGCATGCTCCCCCACACAAACACACACACCTGTCCACCTCCATCTGACAAGCACAGAGCAGACAAGAACTGGAGTTGTACACAGCAGCCAAGATGATCTTTTCAAAACACAAATCTGATCATGTAAACTACACATCCTCTCCCACTTCAAACTTTGATAACTTCCAAGTCTCTTGGAGTAAAAGCTAACCTCCTAACTCAGCTCCCTGGGCTTGTGTCATCTGCCTCTTCCTGCATCTCCAGCCTCATCTCACATCATCTCTTGCCATCACTACTGTGAGTTCAATTCCACTCCATTCAGCCACAGGGCTTCTGCATACACTGGTCCCTCTCCCAAGAAAGCCCCATTCCCACCCCTCCTTACCTCATTACCTCCTACTTTTCTTTTAGACTGCAGCCAAATAGCCAATCCCTCTGAAAAGCCTTTTCTGATTTCCCAAAGTGACAGCCCCCAACAGCTACCATAGTCCATGCCTCTCTCCCTTTTGTGGTGAGTATGGTAATTTCACCATTACCAGTGTGATTTCTCATCAGTGTACAACCTCCCTCCTAGACGGAGAGCCCCACCTGCTCACTAGCAAAACAGCAGCACCTAGCAAGGTGGCAGCATATACTAAATGCTCAAGGAATTTTGCATGAATGAGTGGATAAATGAATGGACAAGAAAATCAAACCAGTAATGTGCTGGGCATTCTCAAAAGTTAGAGCCACCTGTAACTCCACTCAAGAACAAAGCTGAGAAACAACTTGGGCAAAGCAGCCAACTGCCCTGACTCCACCCCAAGCCCAGGAATCAATCCTTCCTTCTCCAGTATGTTTACTCAACTCTGATCTTCACAGCCTCACCAAATTTCAGAACTCAAGAGGGCTTGGCGCTCTACTTTTTCATATGAGGGCATGGATTCAGTGCCTAAGACCACACTTTGAGGTAGCAGTATAGCACAACTATAACTCTTTTAAAAAATTTATTTATTTGGCTGCGTCGGGTCTTAGCTGCAGCATGTGGGATCTTTGTTGCCACAGTCGGGATCTTTCACTGTGGCAGGCTTCTCTCTAGTTGTAGCATGTGGGCTCCAGAGTGTGCAGGCTCAGTAGTTTAGCATGCAGGTTTAGTTTCCCTGCAGCATGTGGGATCTTAGTTTCCCAACCAGGAATTGAACCCACATCCCTGGAATTGGAAGGTATATTCTTGACCACTGGACCACAAGAGAAGTCCCAGTTTCCTTGAATCTAATGTGCTGCTGTGTTGGAATAGGTTCCTGCTTCAGGAACAAATACGCCCTGACAACTCTGGCACTTAGCTCCATAAAAGTTGAGTTCTGGCTCATAAGAAAAGTGATGCAGGACTATCATCCAGAAATGTGATCTGGACCATGTGGAGGGTTCGTATCAGGTCCCTGTGGAAAGGGAGAAGGGAAGGCACTGGACTTTTCATAGACCAGGTCTGGAAGTTGTATGCATCGAGGTGTAATTGGCTTTCACCCACATTCCGCTGGGGGCAATTCAGACACATGGCCTTGAATTAACAGTGAGGGAGGACTCAGGTACACAGCCTTACCAAGTACCCATAAAAGAGAATGATGTGGAGAGCACGTTTCCACACTGCTGTGTGACCCTACCTAGAGCTACTTTAGTCCACAGTCCTGAAGAGTCCTGCAGCCACCACTGACCCAGTGGTCCCATGTCCCTGCTGGGAGAACAAAGCCTCCTGTCCTGAGATGACATGCTGACCAGGAGTCCAGTTTCCTAGAGCATGGAGTCCCAGGCAGAGATCAGCAGGTGGTCCTCCAGACTGGTGTGAAGTTGCAGAGAAGGGCCAAGGTGATACTGAGACCATGCCCTCCTGCTCCGACCACTCTGACCTCACTGCTCGGAGGTTCCAGAAGGTCCAGCTGGCCCTGTCCTGCAGGAGGGCAGCCTGATGCCACTCAAGGGAAGTCTCACTACCATGTTGAGATGGAAGGCTCCTACTCCTGTCACTGCTGGAGATGTGGCTTGCTCTGATTGGCCAAAGGTCTTAGCTGTGTCTCTTCATGCTTTTGTTTCCCCAAAGGTAAAATGGAGACACTCAGCACCAAATCCCCCCATCACAGCTGAGGGTTAGTTACAGACTCAAGAGAGGAGGTGAGGACTGATGTTCAGGTGAAAATGACATCAGTTGCTATAAACAGAGACAGTCCTCTAAAGCTCCAGGCCAGCTCCTTCTCTTTGCTGTCCTCTGACTCTGCAAAAAGGCCCGTGTTGTCAATGCCCTGTCCTACACTCTCATTTTCAGAGTGTGCAACTCCGTTTCCAGGAATTCAGGCTGAAATTCTCCAAGTGAAGTGAATTCCTGGTATTGGCTATTGTCCCGTGGTCCTTAGAAAGAGCATCAGGTGCAAATGTTTACTTTTCTACATGCTCCACCCACCCACCTGCTCACAGATATTTCACCATCTCCAGCTGAGGGGCACAGGACCACTTGTGCCCTTACTAAGGGTAAGGACCACTTTACCTTAGTGCCTGGTCTTTTGCAGGCAAAGGTTCTGGTGTTGAAGGGTGGGGTTGATAGACAGGATGAGAAGTGTTGGGGGGGGCATGTTTGAGACCCCTTGAGACTGAGCCTGGGGCACGCTTTGGCTTCCCTGGGGTGAGACCTCCCATCAGCTCCCCTCCTGGAAGACTTGTGAGGCAGTCCTCTCTGCCTGTTTGAAACAGCACCGAGTCTCAAGCCGGAGTCATATGAGGTAAGAAATGAACTGACATAGGGCAGGAGGTGAGCATCTTCAGGCCCATAGAGTAGGTGGGTTTGCAGGAACTTTGAGAGGATCCTGAACAGCAATTGCAGCCTAGGGGGGTGGGGGCCTCAGAAGTGGGGGCGAAGGCAAGGGGGAGAGAAGGTGTGAGAAGAGAGTGGGTGACGTAGACAATGGAGGCTGTCAGCAGGGCTCTGTGACAGCACAGAGTGTGGGAAGGGCGTGTGGGTGAGGGCAGGGTCGCTTCGTGGGGGCTCAGAGACATAGGGACTTCAGAGTGGAGCAGGGAGTGGGGGTGAGTGACAACTGCAAAGCTGAGAAACCCAACCGAAGGCTCTGTCAACTTTTGAGCAGACTTTGTCTGAGCAGCAAAGAGACTCTAGACTAAAAGCATTTCCAGAATTGCATTTCTCCTTCCTGTTAGGTATCTCACCTGCAGGTCCTTACATCAACTTGAACAGACCATCCTCATTTTTGCAGAAGAGGAAACTGAGACTCAAAGGAGAAACCAAAGCTCAACCCAAGGATAAAAGTGAAAGTATTAGTCGCTTCCACTGTATTCAACTCTTTGTGACCTCATGGACTGTAGCCGTCAGGCTCCTCTGTCCATGGAATTCTTCAGGCAAGAGTACTGGAGTGGGTAGCCATTCCCTTTTCCAGGGTATCTTCCTGACCCAGGGATCAAACCTGGGTCTCCCGCATTGCAGGCAGATTCTTTACCATCTGAGTCACCAGGGAAGCCCCAACCCAAGGATATGTAGACGAAATATTAAATGCAGGGTGAGAATTCAAGTCTAGGACCTTTTAATCCCAAAGGACATAGCCAGCCATCTCTGGGTCTGGACTTCCCCTCCCATCAATAGGCCAGACTCTCCTAGTTAGGGCTACTTCCCTAATTAGAAGTAATTAGGGACTTCCCTCGCCTCTCTTCTCAAAATAAATCCAGGCTTGAGTACATTTTGGTTTCCCAGGAAAAAAAATAAGCCAGAAAAGTCCCAGTTACAACTATCAATGCCTCAGTATGATTATCAACCACAAACATTTATAAGGAGCCATGGAAATGGGGAACAAGCTGAGTAGAGGTGGGTGGAAAATGACCGTACTACCCTCTGCCCTCAACTTGATTCTGGTCCTGTCAACCAAGGCCCAACTCTGAGCAGCATTCAGGGGATTGTGGATCCTGGCCCCCAGAGCAGGGAGTGCAGATATAGAAGGTGACACCTAGGTGAGTTTTGTCAGCTCACTTACCAACCTAAACCATGTGCTACAAACTGCCCTCTTTGTTACAGTGAACACTGTTGGCTCCCTCTCATAGAGTCAGGATGCCCTGTGGGAAGCCACCTCCCCCAAATTTGGGTGAGCACACACCCACAACGCCAGGCCTGGGGTCTCTTCCATGGGCTCTCCTCAGATCCTGTCCTTCCCCCAGGAGAAGTGCAAACAGCATGGTGCCCCCTCCCTTGGTGTTTCCTCTCTACTCACGGCAAGGACCTGACTGTGCCTCAATCTCCTCTCCTGTGAAATGGGGACACCTTCCAGGCTGGCCTGAGGATTAAATGAGTTACTATAACATAAGGTACTAACAGTGCCAATAAATAGAGCTCTCATCCCACTCAGAGTAAAATGAAGGGCCAAATCATGACGGTGGTCTTAAGCTCCCTTACAGTCTGCACCCTCTCCTTCCCTTGTTGACCAGGCGCATTCCAACCCCAGGGCCTTTGCTCTGGCTATTCCCCCTGCACAGGACACTCTTCTTTAGGCTTTTATATTAATATTTATTATATTCATCATTCAACAAGCATTCCAATGGCTTTTGGGGCCATTTATAAAATTTATCTTCCCCCATCCTAATCATTTACTCTTTATTTACTCAAAGGACTTTTACATGTATCCCCTCTCCATCTTATATAGCATCTTTCCTTTTCCCTTTTTGTGACCTTTGAATATCCTTCCCTTTGCTTTTAAGTAGACTGATTTCAGGGCTTCCCTGGTGACTCAAATGGTAAAGAATCTGCCTGCAATGCAGGAGACCCAGATTTGACCCCAGGTGACCCAGGAAGATCCCCCTGGAGAAGGGAATGGCAACCCACTCCAGTATTCTTGCCGGGAGAATCCCATGACCAGAGAGGCTTGGAGGGCTACAGTCCATGGGGTCGCAAAGAATCAGACACGACTGAAATGACTCAACATGCATGCAGACTGATTTGCAGCAACTCGGTTGTTGCACTGCAATCCCAAACCACATGAATGAGCGAGATATTAGTCAACTGAGTAACTGAAGAAAACAGTCCTTCTACTTTCATTTGTGCACAGGACACACTTACCTCAGATATCCTTCCCCAAACAGAGGACCAAACATCCCTTTCAAGCCAGAAAAGTCCTCTTAAGTCATATCCATCCTATGTCCCCAAGCTGGACTGCTCTTAATCCAGCCTTTAAAAAGCATAGGGTGTTGGTGAGGATGTGGAAAAACTGGAACTCTTGTGTGTTACTGGTGGGAATGTAAAATATACAGTCACTGTGGAAACTAGTATGGCAGTTCCTCAAAAAACTTAACAAAGAACTACTACTGGATCCAGCCATTCAACCTCTGGGTATATACCCCCCAAATTGAATAGAATAGCTATCTGTACACCTATGTTCACAGCATCATTATTCACAATATCCAAAAGGTGGAAACATCTCAAATATACAGGGATGAATGAATGGATAAATAAAATGTGGTATATACATAATGCAATATTCCTTAAGAAGGGATGAAATTCTGACAGATGCTTTACCATGGATGAACCTTGAGGACATTACATTAAGTGAACCAAGGCAGACACAAAAGTACAAGTATTGTATGATTAAACTTAAATGAGGTATCTAAAATAGAATTCATAAAGACAGTAAGTAGTATAAAGGTTACCAGGGCTGGATTGGGACGAATGAGGAATTACTGTTTAATATGTACATAGTTTCTTGCTTAGTATGGGAAAAGGTCTGGAAACGGAAGCAGGTGATAGCTTTACCACATGGTGAATGTGTTTAGTGACACTCAATTGTACAGAAATTTGGTTAAAATTGATAAAATTTATGTTATTTATATTTTGCCACACACACAAAAAAAGGAAAAAAGCATGAGGGTAGAAGGCTCGATGGCATCTGGAATCTACCCTGGGCCCCTGCCCTCCCCTCAGCGCCCTCCGCTGCCTCCTCACCACCCCAAGGTCTGATGCTGCTACCTGGTGACACTGACCACCGTGCACCAAGGGGGCCGAGCGTCACCCCTGTCCTGGAGAGGGCAGGCGGTGCTCCAGGTCTGCTTCGTCCCCCACTGACGCTCTGTGAGGGATGCTCAGGCGCAGACACACACGGGAGGTCTCTTGCTGAGGAGAGGTGGTTTTGTGCAGAGGTGGAAAGTGCAAAGGGAAAGGCAGTCAAAGGGAGAGGCGTCCAGGGACCCTGGTTCTGCCTCCAGGACCATGGGCTTCCGTAAAGCCACGTCAGGGCCAGGCATGGCCACAGCATGTGACAGAAGGGAAGGTGGGGGCCTCTGTCCCCTCCGCAGCCCAGCCCAGCGGCTGCCCTGCGGCTGCCACAGGGATGTGAAATGGGTCCGTGTGGCTCCTGGGCTTTACCAGCCATTGGTCAAGGCCGAGAGGGGAGAGAGTGATTCTTCTGGTCGTTGGGGAAGTCTGCAATGCTCGGAGTTCTGCCCCCAAACCGGGGTGAGGTGGGGAGGAGCTGCCCAGCTGAGCTCCAGGCTCCCACCTTCCTGAGATGGACAAGCTCTTCAGGGAGAGGAAAACCAGATGGAAAAGTGCCCGCCCATGGGGCTAATTTTAGGCTCCACAGCAGCAGCTGCAGCTCCCCGTGCACCGGCCCCTGTGAAAGTCAGCTAAGAGACATACACTACAGGACCACCCAAGAGGGCATGCAAATACACACGCACACATATGTCCATGCACATGTACATGCATCCGCTCCAGTGAACATGTACACATGTCCATGTACACACAGGCGCCCGAGCACACACCCTTCCTCCCCGCAGGCCTTGGAAATGCCCCTTCCTGTCTTGTAAGAGGGAGGGAATCCACGGATTC
The DNA here is from genome assembly GCF_023699985.2 of Odocoileus virginianus. NCBI lineage: Eukaryota > Metazoa > Chordata > Mammalia > Artiodactyla > Cervidae > Odocoileus > Odocoileus virginianus. The sequence continues at coordinate 10,380,135 of NC_069677.1, forward strand.
TTTACTCCCTGCAGCTCTGAACCTAGTAAGGCCCCACCAGATATCGCAGCCTTATGATTCCCAGGTCAGAGGGCCTGAGGTGGCTAGAACCCAAGAAAAGATCCTGAGGGAGATTTAATAATAAACAGCCTTTAGCCCGCAGCTGCAGATGGGACCAGCTGTCTCCTCTGAGAACTGAGCAGGATGGCTCAACAGTACGTGTTATCAAGGAATTTGGTCGCATTTGAAGATGAGCCGTCCCACCAAGGGAAATCTAAAACACGGAGTCCCGGAGTCTGGTCCCAGAGCTCGACTACATCACGGAAGTGTCATTAGCAGGGCCCAGTGTGGCCTGCCTGTGGACAAGGGGCGGCTTCGATGGCCTTGACAACACCAGCTGTATTTGCACCAGCACCTGCTGTGACTCTCCATACATCGCCCCGGGCTCAGAGATGCTGAGAGCCTTGCCTCAGGGTATACAGTGGGTAAGAACCAGAGCTAGGACTTGAAGCCAGGTGTATCCCAGTAAAGCCTGTCCACCGTCACATGCACTCCCCTTTCTCTGACCCCAGAACCAGGCTCCAGGGGCCATTTAAATTTACTGCCTGAGAAATTGTTCCTTCTTTGCCTCCTCCCTATTAAAGCCACAGGAACTGACCCGAAGCCCAGGGACACCTGGGGACATCTCTCCCCACCGCCTACTCTGACGCTCAACTCTGGGACAGTCCCTGAACCCCAACGTTTCTAATCTGAGGAGCCCAGAGGCCATTAGTAGCTATCTTGGCCTTCTTGCTGCTCCTAAAGCCACCACTCCTTCTGTGAGCCTCAGCTCTGAGAAGGAGGGGACATGAGACCTCAGGGATGCAGCCACCAAGTGCAGGGCCAGCCCTTCGGTCTCCTTGAAGTCAGTTGATGGGACCCCACCCTGGTCCTCGAAGTCATAATATTTACAGGCAACACTGCAAAGCCAGCCACCCCAGCAGCTCTGCCTGGCTGGCAAGTTACTGCAAACAGCAGATGTCTCTGAACAATGTGAACACAGCGCCCCCTCCTTACGCTCCACACCCCACCACACCCCCGGTAAACAAACAAACAAGTGAGCCGCTGGAGCCAGGCTATCTGCCCTTCCTGCGGAGGTCACCCTGGAGCCTGCATCACACTCCACTCCTTCTAGGGGCAAAAAATGTTCATTGCAGATACAAACACACATACACACACTCACAACCAGGGCTATAATCTGTGTGTGTGTGTGTGAGAGAGAGAGAGAGAAAGAGGCGGGGGAGGGAAGCAGTGGAGAAAGGAAAGAGAGGGAACGTCAATACAGCCAAAAGGCTTATTTTACTAAAACCTTTTATAAATAAGTCCCACTTAGCTCCAGCCAGATACACAGTGTCTGAGCCAGAAATCATGACTCCTCTACTTTCTGGAGACCTAGCTGGTGAGACAGAGGTGTGCACAGGGTGAAAGGGGAGACCTGCCAACATTTGTCAGGACCCTGAGTTTCAGAGAAGGACCCCCACAGGATCCCAACTCCCACCCCAGCCTCTCAACTTCCCATGATGACCAGCCTGCATCGGCGCCCTGTGGATGGAACCACAGGGCTCCTAGAGCAGGCCTGCCTTCCATTCGGGAGACCTTCTGTTCTGATTTGTCCAGGACAGTCCTGGGCAAATTATTCACAGTGCTCCTCCCTTTCCCTTTCACTGCCAAAAGGAGCCTGGTTTTAATGCTAAATTATATGAACACCATACTTTGACCCCCTAAGGCTCCTGAGCACTGGGCCTAAATCTGCTACCTCTTTTTTTTTTTTTTTTTTTAATCTGCTACCTCTTTGGGTAGCTCTAAGGACCTTCAAGAATTCTGACCACCTTCCTTTTCTTTTCAGTTCAGTTCAGTCTCTCAGTCGTGTCCGACTCTTTGCGACCCCATGAATTGCAGCATGCCAGGCCTCCCTGTCCATCACAAACTCCCGGAATTTACTCAGACTCATACCTATCAAGTCGGTGATGCCATCCAGCCAGAAACTTTCTTCCCACATTGCCTGCCAGCCACCTCTGCCTGTGACTTCTAGAAGGGGCCCAGCTAGGTTTTTGCAACACCACATAAGTGACCGAAGGTCATGAGTCAGCAGAAAAGGCCACTCCAGACAGAGAAAGGAGACAGCGAGAAGTGTCACCCAGCACTGCCCAGCGTTAGGATCCATGAGAAATTGCTGTACCTTCAAACAGAAAACATACTCCTTCAAGCTCTAGTCTGTTCATCTGTTTATTCGTTCATTCAACAAAAATTGAGTAGACATCAGCCAGGCTCTAGGCTAGGTCCTAGAGTCAACAGACCAGAACCCACAAAATTAAAATATATATACAACCTACAGAAATAGGGTGGAGATACACATATGCATATGTAAAATTTAGTTATTTGTGTTTGTGAGGTGTGAGGTATCCCCATGAATAATCTGAAAATCACTGGAATCAGGTTTTAAAATGCATTAGGTGATTTTATTTTCAATACCTGTATCTCCTTGGTACTATTTCAGACCATATGATACTATATTGTTATTCAAATGAGCTTGGATTCTGAGACCTCTTCTACATTTCCAGAAAACATCTGGGTTTGGGGAAGCTAGCCAGGGGGGAAAAATCAGTTTGACCAAATTTATCACTCTGGATGGGCTTTCCAGCTGGTGCAGTTGGTAAAGAATCCACCTGCCAAAGCAGGAGACACAAGAGATGCAGGTTTGATTCCTGGATTGGGAAGATCCCCTGGAGAAGGAAATGGCAACTCACTCTAGTATTCTTGCCTGGAAAATTCCATGGACAGAGGAGCCGAGCGGGCTACAGTCCATGGAGTTGCAAAGAGTTGGACATGACCAAGCGTGTGCATGCACACAAACACACACCATTCTGGAAGTATGTGTTAATTGACCAGGATGTGACAAACATGGAGGAGGCTGAAGGTAAACGACATGCAAACGGCGGTAAGAATAAAAAAAAATAGGCAAATCCAATAGCCTGCAGAGAGAAGCCTGAACACAGCCGAGGAATCCTTCGAGAAGCTGAGGAGGACATTCATCTCAGCACAGGCCTGTCACAAATATGAGACATTCAAACCAAGTGACACAGTAACCTCCTTTAAAAAGGTTTATTAGCATATGTAAGAGAGAATGTATCTTCATACAACATTAATTAGACAAACATGTATTGAGGCCAGCGGCAGGCCAGGCACTCTGCTAGAGCTGGAGAAATCAGCAATAAATAAAGGCTGATCTCTGATCTTGAGACACACACATCCTGAGACTGGGTGTGTCTTTCTCTAGGAGGAGAAAGGCAAAACCAGGAGGTCACAGAGGGGCCCCAGGGAGAGAAAAAAAAAAGAGCTCATGCCTGCAAGTTGGGGTGTGGCCCAGGAAGGCTTCCTGGAGGAGGTGATGTTTGACTTGGGTTCTGAAATGCAAGATAAGTCGGAAGCACTTGTAGGGACTGAAAGCCTTCCAAGAAAGCTTGGAGAGGCAGCTGTGAGGGGCAGATGGGGAGAGGGAAGCCACATGCAGAGCCAGAATGGCCTGGAAGCGATGTGCTCAGTCCTGAAGTTACGGAAGTGCAACATTACAGCTATGCGGAAGGTGAACAAATGAGGGAAAGAGCTGAGTCAGGGGACCCAGTTAAAAGGCTGTTGCAATGATGTAGACGGGAGATGCTAGGGGCCAACCAGGGCAGGCTGGGAGGGGATGCAGGAAGTAGAGGCACAGAGAGAGAGTTTTCAGAGTTCCAACAGTCAGCACCAGGTGACCAGCTACAGGTGAAAGTGGGAGGCGAAGAGTGGCCGAGGATAACTCCCAGTTTTTAACTGAGCAACAAGGAATGCTGATGCCAGAACACAAGACAGAGAAGAGAGGTGGAAGAGAAGCTAGCCTTGCCAAGGAAGTGGGGTAGATGGATCAGGCTGTGCACACGATGGGTTTTTGATGTTCCCTGGGATGAAGAGCCTGGGAGCAACAGACAGCTTGAAATCTGAGAGTGGATCTCCAGAAATACCTGGGCCAAAGGGATAGGTATGGCAGACAACTAACTGAATCACGAAGGAGCGCAAGATCAGCCGGAAGAAGGGAGCTTTTTGTGGAGCCTGGGAAACACTTCAACGCTTAAGGTGGAAAGAGAGACCAGGGGCGAAGACAGGAGATGGAGTGGGAGCAGGCAGAGAGGAGAACCTGGAGCGCCAGGAAGGAGGCAGGGCCAGGCTGAGGAGAGGCAGGAGACCAGTGGCTGAGGGGGCTCAACTGCACGGTAGCCAAGGAACCCCAGCGTGAACAGCAATGGCTGTTCTCATCGTGGGTGGCAGGTGGGGATTTCCGGGTTCAAGGAGAACTACCCTGTTGAGAGGGCTGGTGGTGATGAAGAGGAGAAAAAACATATGAGGTGGAGGCAAGCCTGGAAGAGACAGGATGGGTTTGATGCAGGAGAACCTGTGTTCTCACTCAGCATCGGAGGGAGGAGGGGCCAAACAATGCCAGGAGTGATGGAGGGAGGGAGGGAGGGGGCCAAAAGAGATGTAACAGAGGCCTGGCTAGTGCAGCGAGCACTGTGGGCAGGAGAAGGTCAGGGCTGACTCCGAGAGGCTGGGAAGGGTACCCAGGAGGTAGCTGAGACAGACAGGGACAGGGGTTGAGGGGTCCTCAGTGAGGCAGGAAGTACATCCAGAAACAATGAGGGCTTGGTGGTGGTACAGGACCAGAAGTCAGAGACAGACAGTGGGAAGGGTTCCGCCTGGCAACTCTGGCGAAGAGGATATGAATAAAACTGTGAACCTCATTAGAAAATCCTTGCAAGAAATTCTGGCCCTGGAGGGAGGGGGAACTGGTTCAGAATTAGGAACACAGCTTGAAGAGTTTCCTCGGGGCCAAGATTTACAGCCTGTTCCTTTTTCCCAATACCAGTAGGGTTCACTGGCAAGTGGAGAGTTTTCACAAAAGACAGCGAACCACTCCCCACCCCCGTCCCCATACGCCCTGCACACCCCGGCTGGGAACTTCTAGTCCAGCATAGGCCCGCATCTGCTTCTTGTTTTTGGTGATGCCCCCAGCAGAGCACCACATGCAGAGAGGCATGTGACAAACAGATGTGAGGGACACTGACCCTGAGGTTAGAAAACCCTGTAACTTTCCCCCTCGCTGACCACAGGGTCAATCAACTCTCCCAGAATAAGTGCTTCTCAGTCCATGACTCAGAGCAGGATAAACTCTAGTGTGAAGTGCATACGATTAGAACCTAATTGCATGGAGTGTACACAGATGTCCAAAACAGCCTGCATGCTTCCTCAAGAGCAGAGCCAGGGTGGGCGAGTGTACGCTGAGGGCAGAGCCATGGGAGGGTCTGGGGAGTGGTTCTGGCACATAGCTGGGCATCAGCACAGAGCAGGCCACCAAGGTGGCCCTTGGTGATAGGGGTGAGGGTGGCTGCCAATCCCTGAGCCACCAAGATTCCAGCTTCGGGCTCCAGCTGGGAAGTTGAACAGACACTTTGAACCATCAGATCAGAAAACAGACTCCACTGCCTACCACTCATCCCTAGCAGGCACGCTTACAGCCAAGCCTGACTTTTTCGCTGCTTGAAGAAAAGTGGGGAGAGAAGAGGGAGCTGGTGGTCCCTGAGTGCTGTCATTGTGGCAGAGGCAGAGCAGACTTCAGAATCCACTTGATCACCCAGCTGGGCGTCAGTCTAGCGCTTGCTCTCAAGGTCTCCCACCGCATCCTCAAGCCCGTTCCCCCATGCATGCTGGTGGAATGGGCCATGAGAGTCAGCTTCCCTGTGAGATCTGGTTAGCAGGGCTCTACCCCGAGGCTTCAGGAGTGGTCTTCAGGAGTACAGGTCTCCCTCAAATGGTACAATTCCCTGCAGGGAAGGTGAATAGCTTTCCTTAGATTTTTTCCAAGAGGCTGAGACACAAAGGAGGATGAACAGTTGCTTCAGAGAAATAAGAGGTGCCATGAAGTAAGGAATGAGAGCTGGGCTTAGACTCCCATGGAAGTGGGTGAAACACCTTCCTCACCACCCCCCTGGTGGTGGTCCTGGGCCATCAAAGTGAGGCCACCCAGTCCCATCCATGGAATGGAGTTGTCCTGCTCCTTCTCACCCCTTCATCTGCTCAAGACAGCAGGCTGGAGTTTGTATCCATGAAGGTTCACCTCTGTGGTCTGTCTTTGTCCCCCAAAATCTCTACCTGAGAATAGGGTACTTGTTCAACTTTCAGTCCTGCTAACAGAGACTCAGGGCATGAAGGGGACATTTCGAGATGGAGAGACCTCCCTTGGAATGACTCTGGAAAATCAGAAACAAACACTGAAGCACTTTGTGCTGACCCAGCTTTGGGTGGGGGCCAGTACACTTCCCATCGACCCTCCAGGGGCTTGGGGGCTGCCCAGCACACCTGCACATGGGGACCAGCTGCCCAGACAGACTGGCCAGCAGTGCCCGGAAGCTTGAAGGATGTGCAGGTACACTGATCCCTCCAGGTGAGTAGGATGGGAGAAGATGGACAGGAAAGGAAGCAAAAGTGTGTGGGTCTGAGATGCGAAAAGCAAGCTACACTCTGAGAATTTCAAAGTGCCTGCCACCCGTGAAGCCGCTGGGCCACTGAACTAGGCCAAACCCACCCTCCCCAGCCAGTTCGCAGGACCACTGCGTGATGACCACAGACTGTCTAAACACTTCCAGATGTCCGTGAGGGCCGTACAGGGGACAGCAAGTGCAGCTCGGACAAAATAAAGTGAAAGATCATCTCTTGGGAAAGAGAGGCTATAAATTACAATTTATGACTTCCCACACAGAAGGAGGGAGAGACCCTGGGGCTGAGGAGGACAATGGGCATGTCCCTCCTGAGAGGTGGCCCCCACCCAACCCATGAGGCTGAGAAGAAGCAACACACCCCCAGGACTGTCCCTGGTCTCCTTGCTTCAGCCCAGCCCCTACCCGCTCCCCTTCCCAGGGTCCAAATGCCACAGGATGGAAACACAACCAAAATAACTTCACCCCGTGAAATGTGCTGAGCCATTTCCAGGGCCCAGGGCTCCTATTAACTCACAGGGGTGACACAGGCAGTCTCTCCGGCTTTGGTGCAACCTCTCACTGCACAACGCAGGGGGTGCCACTCATAATGCAGACTATGATGGTTTTGCCCCAGAGCCCTGCAGGCTGATGGCTGGCCAGGTCCTGGGGCACCCACAGTGCCCGCCATGGCACCTCTGTCACGGCTTCCTTGATTGACCAGGGCTCTGAGGCTAAGGGTAGGGCCACGGGTTTCCAGAGGACTCAGAAGCACGGTCATTGACACAGGCTGCTGAAGGGCAGCCAGCCCAACAAAAGCCTCCTCCTCATGTCTAATTTGCTTTACATAATGAAGAAAGATGCACTATGTAGAGACAGGAGTGCGGGAAGCAAGTTACAGAATGGTATATCCTGTATTATACTAATTTAGGTTTTAAATGATCAGAAGGAAATATCAAAATGTGGCAGAACTAAGGGGGATTTTACATTTTCTCCTCTATACATTTTTTTTATGTTCCAGACTTCTTCAAAGGATATATATAGCTTTTATGATCAGAGAAAGAAAGCTATGCATGCAATAAAGATTTTTTTTCCTCAGAGAAACCTGAGTGGAAAATTCTGTGAGTTCCAGGTAGGATAAAATCTGTTGAGTTTTTAGAAAGTCTGAGGAATGGTGGAGACAGGCTAGTGTCTGCAGGTATCACAGAAGGGCATGCTCCTTGAGGTTCTCAAAATCCGCAGAGTTACAGACCAAGAAATCACTTCCAACTTTCTCAGCTCGTGACTGGCGGCCCAAGGCCCAGAGCCACCAGGCTGGCCTAAGGTCTGTTAGCCAGGAGGAGTGGCCAAGTAGAGTCTGAAGCCAGGCCTCTTGATCTCCAGGCAGAGGAAGGTGTTGTTACTCTGCTCTGCATCATTCTGTCTCTGCTTCTCTCTCTCACACACACACACATGCACACGCACTGTCCTTACCTATCCCACCCCCCAGCCTGAATAGGACGAATTCTTTGTGTGTGTGCGTGTGTGGAAGGGGTGGAGGCCACCAGTCTCCCCCACCCCAAGTGGCTCAAAGGACGTGCGTGCGTGCTCAGTCACTTCAGTCGTGACTGACTCTTTGCAACCCTATGGGCTGTAACCCTCCAAGCTCCTCTGTCCATGGGATTCTCCAGGCAAGAATACTGGAGTGGGTTGCCATGCTCTTCTGCAGGGGATCTTCCAGACTCAGGGATTGAAACTGCGTCTCTTATGTCTCCTGCATTGGCAGGAAGATTCTTTACTGCTAGCCCAGGTGGCGCTAGCAGTAAAGAATCCGCCTGCCAATGCAGGAGACATAAGAGACGCAGTTTCAATCCCTGACACGTGGCTCTAAATGCTCTGGGCCTGGACAATGGAATCCAGTAGGAAGACTCAGGTCCTGTAATCAGGCCACACCAGGCAGACAAGTGAGTAACCAGGTACAGAAACCCATGCTGCTTCCAACTGAACCACTCCCTACCCCACTGCACCAACATGCACCTTGAACAAGCTGTTTCTCTTAGAGCTGAGTTCTAAGAGAACTTTCTTAGAGCTGGCGGTTGTGAGCACATGAGTCCTCTTCTCTGAGCCCCCGTGTACAATCAGGACAAGAATGTTAGCTCCTAGGGGGTGGTATCATATGAAAACCAGACAGCATAAGCAAAGTGCCAATTTGAGTTGGCCTGGCCAGGTGCTCACTGACTGGCAGCTACTGTTGTCATAAACTTGAGCCTTCTGGACACCCACCTTCCACCTCCACACCAGCCCCAGGCCTGGGCTGGCCCATTCCCAATTTCCCTTGCTTCCCTCCAGCCCTGGTTGCTGAGGCCCCTCAGAGATGATTACAATAGCAATAGCTAATTTTAAGATGGTAGTGTTTTAAATTTACTTTTCTAACTTTAAAAGGTATATACCTTTTCTTTATTCTCTTAATTAAAATTATTTTTTTCTCACCCAAATCAGATATGATAAAGGATGTTTCCTCCAATACTTAAGCAATCAACTGCTTTCTGTTCCCTTCCAGGGATCTTATAGTTGTTTGTTTTTTTTTAAAGACAGTTCATTTTTATTTATTTATTGGCTGTGCAGGGTCTTCGTTGGGGTCAGCGGGGCTACTCTCTAATTGCTTCTCACTGCGGTGGCTTCTCTTGTTGTGGAACACAGGCTCTACAGCATGCAGGCTCAGCAGTTGCAGTACACCAGCTTAGTTCTCCCATGGCATGTGGGATCTTAGTTCCTGGACCAGGGATTGAACCCTTGACCCCTGCATTGGCCATAGGATTCTTAACCACTGGACCAGCAAGGAGGTCCCTAATTGTTTTTGAATGAATTAAAAGAATGCATATTTACACTAGCCTTCTATAGCAGAGGTTCCCAACATCCGGGCCATGAGACAGTACCAGTCTGTGGCCTGTTAGGAACCGGGCCACACAGCAGGATGTGAGCAGCAGGCAAGAAGCAAGGTTTCATCTGTCCCTGTGGCCACTCACCATTACCACCGGAGCTCTGCCTCCTGTCAGATCAGAGGCGGCACTAGATTCTAGAAATAAAGTGCACAATAAATATAATGTGCTTGAATCATCCCCAAACCACCCCCCCACCCCCTACCTACCCACCCCAACTCCATGGAAAAATTGTCTTCCATGAAACTGGTCCCTGGTACCAAAAAGGTTGGGGACTGCTGTTATGTAGCACAGCTGAGAACCCAGAAATAGCCCCAAAGACACCCTACATGGGACAAAACAGATGTTACTTAGACTATGTATTCACATTCATGAACTTTACCCATAAGGGAAAATCTCAGGTTATCACTAAGTCCCTGATAACTGTTAGCGTCCACAAATTCTAATAATGTATTTGCCAAGCTCATGCAGTTTGGAAATAGTCAATTAGAAGTGGGGTGGGAAGGGGGTGGGAGAGGTGAAGAGTTGCTTGGGAAGGCACCGTGATAATTTTGAGAAGTGACAAGTGACAGTCTATTCACCAAGAAAGAAGAAGACAGAAAATGATTTCTCAAGTATGAATAAGTTATTCAAAAACTTATCCAGTACTTAGACTATTTCATGTAGGAGCAAACATTCCTGCAGTCCCTAAGCAGGCCTGCCCTGTACTAGAGCAGAAGACGATAATTAACTTACACAATGATGGTTCGAGTCACCCAGAAAAGGTTATATTACATCAGTGACTATTTAAGGAGAGGACAAAGAATTATACATATTTTAGGAAGAGTTCATCAGAAATAGTTATAATAATAAATGTCAGCATAAATACTTAATTATCTAGAAATGGCCTACTCCCCAAGGGTTCTGGAGAGAAGGGGTTTACTGGGCAAACTTCACTTTTTAAGTGAGTTACCCTTTGGACCTCCCCACTTTGAGTAGCCTTGTGAGCAGAGGGGCTCCCCAAGCCCCAAGCCATGACTTAGACTTATCCCCACTCAAAGGATCCATCAGGCCAGTGCCCAGTGTCCAGGAGAATCTCAGCATCCCCTGGGCCAGTCATCTGACAAACGGGCCACATGGGTATGAAGTAACCCCCAAACTGGGGTCTACTGAGGCCCCAGAGGGCTTACCGCCCCCAATATACCCACGCTCCCACCCAAGTCTCCTCTTCCCTAACCATACCACCCACCCCCACAGGGCCTGCAGTGTTCCCTCACACAGCCTGCCACCTCTCTCCCAGCAAAGTCCTACCAGCCCTTGAAGTCCTCCTCACCATCACCCTCGCAGGCCCTGGCCTGGGCTTTCCCGGAGCTCTTTCCTATCCCGTGTTGATGGGACCTGCTTGCACACCCGCCTCCCCTGCTCTGCTAGACGGTAAGCCGTGTGCAGACAGAACGCAGCTTGTTTGGTCCCCCACAGCTGACAGCACACTCAGCACCCAATGAGTGTCCATTAGACTTTTGTTGGACTTGAAGACCCATGTCCACACCACAACAGATCGGGGCCCTGCTTTGTGGATCATACACAGGCGTGCATGCCCACAGGCACCCTCATACACATGACTTCCCACCTCTTTGGGGAAACGCATGGAGGACATGATCTCCCAGAATGGGGGAAGGACAAAAGGAGGTCCAGCTGGGAAGGAATTCCTTCTTGCCCAAGAAAGGTTTTATGCTAAATTTTTCTCCATAAACTCTAAAAAAATAGAAGGGCTAAATTTGTTTCTCTTCTGGTGTTCCTGAGAATGGGTGGAACTAGGTGGAAGGGAAGGGGGCCCTGCCAACAACTCCCTCTGTGCCTTGCCTAACTGACTTTTTCCTTACTCTTTGCTGCGGCATGGTGGGGGACAGGCACAGAAACATCTAGGGTCACTAGGCCCCTCTTTTCTCCTACGTGACCAAGCAGGAGTCTCCCCTATGCTGAGACTGCCATAGAAAGGAACAACTGATGCAGCCATTCCAGCACTTAATCTTCAGGTCTGGAAGTTCTTCCTGATGTCTAGCTTAAACCCCTTCTTCTGTTCTGTGGGAATGACCTTCTTTCCCACTCTGTACCATTTTTTCCCCTCTGATCTTAAGTGATGGGCTTTTTAAACCAGAGAGTAAGAGGGATGAAGAAAAGGGGGCCTCAGTCAAGTGTATCTCTGGCTCAACTGTTTGATCTTAGGGCTTAAACAAGAAAGAGGGTACGTGAAGGGGGTATGTGCAGGAGACACAGCAGAGGCCACTATGGAGAGTGAAGAAGAGGGGACATGAGAAGAGGAAGAAGGAAAGTTTAGGGGTTAATCCTCCTGTCTCAAAGTCTAGCTGACTATTGGGCACCAACAAACCACTCAAAGGTATTCTTGGCATTCAGACACCGCCTTGTCTGGGTGCCCACCTCCTCAGCCCCGTAGCACCCAAGCAGCTGTCTGCTGCCCTCCTCCTCATAGCACTTGCCAACCTGTGCCCATTGCCATGGCAACCAGCTCTCCCAGCACCTGGAGAGTGGGTCTCATCAGCAAAGAGGCCCCTGACTGACCTCAAGCAAAGCCCCTTTCCCACCAAAATCAGGGGCTTTACCTGCCCCTCAGCTGAGACCCACATTCCCCGGCTAGAGTAATGGAAGAGGCCAGTGTATAACCCCCGCTCAGGCCATCACATGGTCTGGGGGCCTGCTTCAGGGATTCCCAGGCTGAGGTGACACAGGGACACTGGGAGGTGCTCAGTTCTCTGAGATTTTGCAAGGATGGATCCAAATATGCCTTACCCATCCATCATCACCACACCCTCTATCCACTTGTCACCTCTGGTCCAGATTCCAGGCCAGTCTGCCCTGCTTCAAACAATCACACTCATGGCCACTGCCACCAGGATAATCTTCTTCAAATTCCACTTTTATCCAATCACCCTTCAGCTCAAGCACCTAAAATAGCCTGCCCCAGCTTATCAGTTCATGTCTAAACCTTTACAGTATTTACACCCCCACACACTCAACCCCAAATCCAGACCCTCCTCTCTGAAAACAGCCACACCCATTTCTTCTCTGTCTCAATTCTCTTATTCCTGCCACGTTTTCTCTGCTTATGCCATTATCCCCCTCCCACCACATCCTTGCATCCTGGCTCACATTTCCCCTCCTTCAACAAGCCACGCTGTGTTCTGTCACTGTAGATACTTGCATCTACCATGATGTTCCTATAAATGACCATTTGATTGTAGGTTCCAAATTTCTAACTTCATTGCAAACTCCTCAGGGGGGATCCTCCTCTTTCATTAGGCTGAAATATCCCCCTGTTAGTTGGGAGCCCCCAGAGGGCCCACAAGTCTTCCTCCATTACTAGGTACTCACAAGACAAGCACCACAGCTATTGCATTAGAGTTCTGCAGGGACAGGTCTGGGGGGCTGGTCATCCCTCCACCTCCCCCAGGCCTCAGCTCCTCATGGGCTTCTCTACATTGCAGCCAAAGCTTCCAAAGCAACGTGGAGGATGAAAGTGTAGAGCAGTGCTATCCACTGGAAATTTCTGCAGTGCTAGAAATGTTGTGTGGCTGAGCTGTCCACAAGTTGCATGTGGCTATTGACCACTTGAAATGTGATGAGTCTAAAATGACATATAAAATGAGATGTAATATAAGTATAATATAGACACTAACTTCATAGACTTCATAAAGATGTAAAATATCTTGATAGTTTTCCACACTGGCTAAATATTAAAATTATACTTTGGCTTTGTTGGGTTACATCAAATATAGTGCTACCATAAGTTTACCTGTTTCTTTTCTTTTTTTGGCCTCACCACACAGCTTGTGGAATCTTAGTTCCCCAACCAGGGATTGAACCTAGGCCCTCACAGTGAAAGCACAGAGTCCTAACCATTGGACAACCAGAGAATTCCCTGTTTCTTTTCATTTTCTAAAAATGTGGCTCCTGGGAAAATTTTAAATTACACATGCAGCTAACATTATGTACCTACTGGAGAGTAACAGTCTAGGGAGCTCTGGCTGTCCTTACTGGTCTGTATCTTTTAGTTCTGTAAGGTGTAATGAGTGTTCCTTTGAACTGTCCCCATGTCTCAGGTTTTTTTTCCCCCCTCCATCTCCATATTGCATAATGTGGTAAAAATATCGTTAACATGAAAGCAACCTTTTCAACATTAGAAGTGTACAGTATGGTATTGTTAACTTCATGCACTTTGTTGTACAGGGTCACTTTTTTTAGTTTCATGTATCTTCATGTATAGTCTGACAGATGCTTCATATTCTCTCTAGAACAAACTGGTATTACAAGTGAGTTAATTAATTTAGACCTTTAGTTTCCTAATGCCGAATTCTCCTATCCCAGGAATACTTCCAGAATAAACCATAATCATAATAGCATGTTTCATTTGGATTGTTCCTTACTGTACTGTGATACTTTTTGCATACTGATTCTGTGAAGAGGAAAGGTCATGAACTGACAGCCCCGGAAAAGAAGTAAGGGAACAGAGGTTGCGGGGGGTGGGGGTGGGTAGTCAAGTGTGCAAAGGTGGTGTCAGGACTAGGACCCCAAATCCTTGACACCCAGACACCTTCCACTTCACACATGCAGGAAGGGCAGTGCATATGGTTCAGAAGCAGCAGAATTACATGCTCTCCTTGCCTCCATAGGAAAGACTGAGACACAACTCAGAAAAAGGAAAGGAAACATTATAAAAACAGAAGAAGGCAATGAGGACAGTTGAAGATGTCTAAAGTGAGAGCCTGCAGGCCTCGATTCCGGAATCACCTCTGTTCTCAAGGAACTGTGTGACCCTGGATCACCATTCCTTTCATGTCTCTGCACTTCGGTTTCCTCATCTGTAACAAAGGAGCTGGATGTTCGAGAAGCAGCTGGATAGTCACCCGCTTACCCTGCTATTGGGAATGCCAACTGGCTAGATCCTTTTGTACAGAAATTTGGTAATATGTGTCAAGAGCCTTAGAAATGTTCAAACTCTTTGACCCAGTAATTCCATTTCTGAGAATCCTAAGGAAATAATCCTAAATAAGCAAAAAGCTTTATGTGCACGGACCTTCAACTCAGCACTACTTATGACACTAAAATACTAAAGGAGCTAAAGTCTAATAGTAGGAGAATGGTGAAACTATGATATAGCAAATTCATCTAATAAAACATTATGCAATTATTTGAAAAAACAGAATGTGCTTTTGGCCACATGTTTAAAAAAAGCAGGGTACTAAAAGGCTAGTACTGTATAGTTGCAATTAAATTTTTCAAAAAAAGAAGCTGTGTATCCTTATATAGGGTTCAACACCTATATGTTCACAAAAACTCAAAGGAAATTCACCATAAAGCCAACAGTGACTATTTATAGAGCAATGGGAATAGGGGTGTTCGTTTTTTTTTTTTTTTTTCTTCTTTTCTCATTTTCCGAAGGTACATAAATAATTTTGGGGAAAAAACACACAACAAGGGTCCTGATTTGAAGTTCCCCAAGAGTACTTTTGAACTGTGAAGACTCTTGAGAGTCCCTTGGACTGCAAGGAGATGCAACCAGTCCATCCTAAAGGAAATCAGTCCTGGGTATTCATTGGAAGGAGTGATGTTGAAGCTGAAACTCCAATACTTTGGCCACCTGATGTGAAGAGCTGACTCATTTGAAAAGGCCCTGATGCTGGGAAAGATTGAGGGCAGGAGAAGAAGGGGATGACAGAGGATGAGATGGTTGGATGGCATCACTGACTTGATAGACATGGGTTTGGGTGGACTCTGGGAGTTAGTGATTGACAGGGAGGCCTGGCGTGCTGCGGTTCATGGGGTTGCAAAGAGTCAGACATGACTGAGCAACTGAACTGAACTAAACTGCAGATACTCCTGACTCCAATTGGTGGATAGATCAGGTAGATGGGGAGGGAGGGCTTGGATGCTAAGCCCAGGCACATGCCTGGGTTGGTCAAGGAAAAACCCAGCACCTGAGGACTCCTCCAAATGAAAAGCAAAAGACCGTGAGACCAGGGACCAGCAAAATTCACATGCTGGTGGGAACAACTGTCCCTATCCCATCCCTCTACTTTAAAATAAAGAGCATTTCGTGGCCATTGGCACTTAGGGTAAAAACAAGCATATGTCTGACTCTATAGCCCAGAGCAGATGGTTTTCCATCTGTGCTCCTTGCCGTCCAATTGGTGGCTGGGGTCAAGGTAGGGGAGCTGGGCAGAGGAATGGGAGATGGAAACCTAAGTGACCATTAACTGTTTTTCCCAGGGAGACCTATATAAGATTTCATTGAAACAAACGGTGGTTAAGATCAAGGCAACTTTCCTGAGCGGGTGGGGAAGAAAGCTGGGTTCAACTTGAGCTCTGATCTCTCTCTCTCTGTTGTCAGCATTCTTCATGGCAGGAATAACTTGCTCCCAAACTTTCCAGCTGTTCTCCCGGGCCCCTGCTGAGATGTGTGGCTCTAACCAAACCAACCTAGAGATCGTGGCCTGTCTCAGAGAGGGCCTTAGAAACACATCAGGAGGCTGAGATGACCCCAGATGATCATACAGTGCCTGCCCCTGCCCTGGAATCCGTAGGCAATGCCTCAGAAAAGGCCTTGCTGGGCTGGAGTGGGCCCTGAGGGGAAAGCTGCCAAGTAGACAAGGGCTGAAAAGGCAGGTTTTCTGTGTATCAGCTCCTCCAAGACCAGTGCTAAATGGGGATAGGGTGTGTATTAAGTTGTTTCAGTCATGTCTGATTCTTTGGGACCTTATGGGACCATAGCCCACCAGGCTCCTCTGTCCACGGGATTCTCTAGGCAAGAATACTAGAGTGGGTTGCCACGCCCTCCTCCAGGGGATCTTCCCCACCCAGGGATTAAACCCATGTCTCTTATGTCTCCTGATTTGGCAGGCAGGTTCTTTACTACTAGCGCTACCTGGGCTTAAAGAAGCATGGTTAGGATATGAGAAAGAAGCACATTCTACAAGCTGCATGGGAATTCCTGGCCTCCATCTCTCTAAAAGCTGAGATAGGCTGAGGACAGAACAGGCTTGTGGAAGGTTCAGATAAATTAAAGAGAAGGCAGAATCACAACTGGTTATCAAGGGACACGAGGGATGCCTGGACCACAAGCAGGGCCTTTTAAGGCTGATGGCAAGGAGGACAACGCTCCACTCTCCAAACATACGGCTTGGGCCAGGCCTAGATGTGGAATGCTAGGGCTGCAGAGCATGGCTCCAATCCAAAGTTACTATTCTTGGGATCCAATCTGGCTGCCTGACAGCACTGGACTGCTGGTAAGCCCGGTGACAGGCTGATTGACAATGCTGGCAGGATGTTAGAAGGCAAGAGGGGGCCTTGTAATGCAAACAAGGGTGTCTTCCAAGCACTCCATTCTAAGGCAGAGTAGTTCACAGGACCATGGTTGGGAAAAGTGTTCAAATGGGATTCTAGTCACAACTCTAGTTTTTCCTTTTAGGCAGGGAAGATGTACTTATATTTATTATCTAATTAAAGACTGGCAATAAAAAAACAAATCATTAAAGCACTGATGCGATGAACAACGAAATCAAAAGATTTCTTTCCCAGGGCCTCCATGTCCTGCTGAGTCTTAACTAACATGAAGAGCACACATTTAGAGCTAGAGGACCTGGTTTTGAATCATGGTTCCACCACCTACAGAAGATATGACCCATGTCCAGATGTCTTGTCAGTGAGATGGGGGTGGTAGTAACATTCAGCTATCAGAATCACTAGGAGGAAGAACTCAGGCAGTGTCCCAGTGCAGTGAGGAACCCATTCTCAGTTCCCTCTACCTAAGGACGCCACCTTCTCCTCCTCCCAACCCACCCCCATACCACCACCAGATGAATGAACCAGCCACATCAATCAAAAGCTTCCCAGAGGGTTCCCACTGTCCACGAGATTAAGAATGAACCTCTGAACCAGTCTTTCCCAGCCCACAGGGCCTCTCCTCACACAAATCCCTTCTTATGTGCTCTTGCCACATTCCTCTTTCTATCCTTCTGCTTTTGATCCCATTTCTCTGTGGAATCCATACCCACCTACAGTCCCTCCTCCGTGAGGTCTCCTCTGACACACACCCCAGCCAGGAAGGATTCTCTCTCCCACCACCTTGTCACACGCTGCCTAAATAGAGTCAGCTATGTGAAGGGGTTCACCCTCCTGACTTAGCCAACAGCTGGAGTTTGGAAAGAAAGAAGTAAAACCCACTCCTTTCGAAGCATTGGAAACACAGCAAGGAAGGACAGAGACATGCCCACCCCAGGAAACACCAAATGAAGCGGAACAGCCAACTGCAAAGTGCCAGCAAGAGCAGCACACCAGCACTGTGTCTGAGTCACAAGCCTGTCCAGGCCAAGCAGAGAGCCGCTGCTGCCGGCTTCGAGAGGGGGCTTTTATTTATTTTTAAAAATATTTTACTTATTTATTCGGCTGTGCCGGATCTCAGCTGTGGCAGGTGGGATCTTTGACCTTCGTTGTTGTATGTTGGATGTTTCTTTTTTTTTTAAATTGCGACATGTGGGATCCAGTTCCCTGACCAGGGATCAAACTGGGCCCCCTGCATTGGGAGTGCAGAGTCTCAGCTACTGGATCACCAGAGAAGTCCCAGAAAGGGACTTCAAAGTATAGCATGAATGGCTGGTTGAACAAGCACTGCCAAGCACCTGAGTGCTGATAACACAAGACCCTAATGAAGTCAGGTTCCTCTTCCTCTAGCTTCTGACCTTGGAAAAACACTGTCCTTTCAGACCCAGGGGAAGGACATGGTCACTTTGGAGCTGTCGGTCCGTTCTGAACATCAAGCAGAGGACCTCCTGGTATCTTCGGCCCTTGCCTCACCAACCCCCATCCAAACTTCAAACTCCAAAGAGGTCAGAGGGATGTGGCCAGAAGGCCAGCAGTCAGCCTACGTCCCCCGCCTGTGTTTAGGGCCTGCTTCCTGCCTTGCCCTGTCTTTCCAGCTGTGTTCTGGAGGGAAGAACATGTACTACGCCCAGAACAAACACTAGCACAGACCTCCTGGGTGGGAAGGCAGCTCAGGAAAGTGGGATCCTCCACCCCCATCAGACCAGGGCTCCTAGCAGCTCTGTGGGCTGCGTGGGTGTCACCAGAGCCATTGAGTTCAGCTCGAGGGGATTTTTCAGACCAGATGAGCAAGCATTGTAGGAGAGTCACAAAACCAGGGCTCCCTGGAGGAGTCAAGCTGAACCTGGACTTGTCTGGGCATGAGTGCCCCTGGCTGCAAGGGAAGGTGGCTGACAGATTTCTGTCTTATTCCATCTTTTTACACTCCATCTTCAACTGGCTTTCAAAGAGAAACCCTGTCTGAAGGGCCTGGTAAATGTGTCCACTTTGGGGTTTGAGCCCCCCCGCCCAACTCTGGCCTCCTTTGAGCCTCCATCTTCCTATGCACTACAAAGAGACTTAGACCGATGCTCTCTGACGTGGAGGGTGCTGCTGGGACAACACAGAGATGACAGAAGGGGGCGGTGCGACAAGCACGCCAGGACCACCAGAAATGGGACCCATGACTGCTGCGCTGACTGCCCAGAACGGCATCTGAAAGCAGAGCTGCCTGGTGAAGGCCTGAGGTCCAACCAGCGCCAGCTTCCAGTCCTGCCCTCCTGCTGCCGTGGCCTTGATTTTGTGGTGAGACCCAGGCCCTCAGTGGCCCCACCCTGCACACTCCTCCCTGCATCTCTGCTCAAGGCTCTGAGCATCAGCCTGGAACTGACAGAGATGGACAGGCAGACACCAGTCATCTCGGGCCAGAGTGTGGACATCTTCCAAGTCCTCTTCTTCCTTCTTCCTGGAAGGCAAATGCTTCCAAGAGTCCATCCAGGTGGAGGAGAAGACTCCAACTTTGTTCTCTTCTCTAGGACCTGGAGCTAAGAGAGGCAAGGAGGAGAGCAGGGGATGAGGGGAGACGCGCCCATGCCAGACCTGAGCCAGACTATGCTGTGAACACAGTCCTGTGGTTCCTAATTGTACCAATCATAACTTTTTATTCTTCTGTATTTCTTTTCTCTTTTTTTGCATTTTTATTTATTTTTAATACTTTTTTATTTGCTCCCAGAGATGCTTAATACCTAAGGACCAAAACAATCCACACTCTGCATGATTTTACTTTGTCTTCTCCAAAGAAAGCGCAGCAAAATAACGTATGGCTGGGTGTTGCAATAAATTCATTTATACTGAAGCAGTCTGGGTCTTATTATACAAAGGCAAGATGGCAATGATGCTGGTCATATTTAAAATTTGAATTATTAATGAGAGATATAATCAAGTACTAAAGTTTGCAATGTTAAAATAAAAAGTCTGTGTGTAACATGGCATCAAATATTGGGTTGGCCAAAAAGTTTATTAGGGTTTTTTTTTGTAAGATGACCAACACAAAATGTAAATTCAATATTGTATCTGTTTCTGTTATCTATTTGTATATAAATATTGCAATACATATATATATATATATATACACACACACATATTCTAAATCTAACTTTTATTGGGGAAGTTTAAAAAGAATATGCTCTTTAGATTATACTAAATTTTTTACTTCCAGGTTAAGTTCTGGGGTCATTACCCTAGGCATGCAGGGGATACTTTCATACTTTGGGACCTAGTCAGTTCCTAGAGATAGTAAATGACTTGCTTCCACATGCAAACTGAGGAGTCAAAAGCCCTACCCCCAACCACCTCCTTTATCAAGTTCTTACACTCTCACACCACTCCCCTGCACTAAATCACCCCAGGGACAGACAACGGGTAACTCGGACAGTCCTGTGCACCAGAACCTGCTGACATCATTCAAACTAGCCAATTTGAAGCCTGCTGACACTGCCTCATCCATTCTTTCCTGCAGAAACCACGGTTGAGGCTCTTGCCCACATTTCTCATCACCCTACTTCCTAAAAGACCCCCGGGCATCCCTGTGTGGCCCTCCCGGGGTATGGCACCCTCAACTCTCAGGGCCTGTAAGAAACTCTCTTTTCAAAGGCAAACGTCTCCTGCTCTTTCAACCTCACCATACCTGGATAATAACACGTACATTTTAAATGCTCACCCTATAGTCCTCCAGTCAGTTACAAAGATAGTTGTCTGGTGCCAATGACCAACAAAGTGGTGTCTCATTTGAGTTCAAGGGAGTGAGAAGGAAAGGAAAGGGATTTTCTATCCTTCTGAAACTGTGCTTTGAGACTTGGGGCTCTTCCCTTTCCATTTCTCCCATGATCACCCAAATGGTACAAACAATGGTCTAATGAACATTGATTACTATAATGCTGGGAGGGACAAGGGCACTCCGGTGACTTGGGGTTGAGCAACCTGGCATTCCCACAACTCCGCCCAGCCAGGCTCCTTATAAGGCCCTGCTCCTCTCCAGGACACAATGACGCCAGGCTCAGCCAGCCAGTCACTCGAACACCCGCCTGCAAGCCAGGTCCCAGCTATTGCTTCTGTTTCCCAGGAAATCCAGGACCTTTTCCATCTGGGCATCAGGTCATGCCTTGGTTTTGGATCAAAATTCTCCCACTTGAAGCCATTCACATGCAGGCTTGGGGACATCCTTGGAATTCAGCCACACGTTTCCCTGAACTAACTGCTCCTCTCTTCTAGGAATATGACACCCCCTCAGCTGCCCCTCCCTGCCAACCTTTAGCACTCTGATCTTCCAGCTCGGCCTCTCAAGGGCCCAGACCCAGTCTCATCTCTTACCTCCAACCTTCTCAACACCCCCAACCACTCCCCCCATGTCCCATGTAGCCCTCATTGATAAACTGCTCTCCTACACCCCCTCTCTTCTCAAACATTAGCATCACACTCCAATATCGAACATTAGCTCTTGGATCTCCCTGGTTACCAAAAAGAATGTGGTTGGATAAACAAAATGTGATATATCCTTGCAAATGAATATTATTCAGCCACAAACAGGAACAATGTACATGATATATGCTATAACGTGGGTGAACCACAAGACATTATACTAAGTGAAAGAAGCCAGACACAAAAAAAGACACATATTGCATGATTCCATTTACATGAAATATCCGGAATAGGTAAATCCATGGAGACAGAAAGCAGACAGGTTGTTGCCAAGGACTGAGGGAAGGGGAGAATTAGGAACGACTTCTAATGACTATGAGGTTTTTAGGGGGTAACAAAAATGTTTCAGACTAGACAGAGCTCATTATTGTAAGGCACGATGAACGTACTAAATGCTACTGAATTGTACACTTTAAAATGCTTAATTTCATATTATGTGAATTTCACCTCAGTTTTTTAAAAAAGAATCAGATCAGATAATTCATCCGTGATACACAGTATAGAGTGGGCACATAAAAAGAAATATAAAAGGTGGTCCCGGACGTACAAAGAGCCCTGGGCCTACAGTGAAAACTCCAAAAACCAATTCCATGTTCATGATGCTTGGAAAGCACTGAGCAAACCAGAGAACATCACCTCCATGGGAAAGTCTATCCCATGAATACAGTCACAATACTACCCTCAGTATTGCTGTGAGAATTAAATGAGATGATGTAAGGCCATCACACGAAAGACATTTCGTCTATACACTCAGGAAGAAAATTAGTATGCAAAATGTTAATTAAAAAAAAAAAAGCAGCCACAAAATTCTAGCTATGCAGACTGCAATTACATACACACAATGCATCTCTGTAGATACAGAAGAGACCTGAGAACCAGCTGATGTTCTAAGCTTATGAAACTGTTTTGGTCAAATTGTCTATACAGAGAGCAAATAGTAGGAGTCCGGGAAGCCAGGTTCTAGCTCTGATTTGCCCCTAACCAGCGTAGAAGGCCTCTGTGCAATGCCCTCCCCATGTGAACTTCGACTTCCTGGTTTTGAGAATGACCTAATCATGACAACCTCCCAGGTTCACCAGACCCACTGATCCCAGTTCCTCTATGTGCCTGGCCCTATTTGAAGCACCACAGGGGCTGGGAATTAGTGAGAGGGACTCCCGGTGCTGAGGGAATGTTCAACAGTACTGTAAAACCAGCAGAATGTGAAAGTGAAGACAGATGGCCCAGCACACGTGGAGCTCAGTCTGGCCATGGGGGAAGGTATCCTTTGAGTCAGGGCCTCAAGGTAGGATGTGGATTTCTCAGGTGGAGAAGGCAAGTTCCCAACCACAAACTTGTCCAAGGAGCAAGGTGGGGTGAGTGAAGAGTCATCATAAACTCTCATTTCAGTGTCTAGCACCACGGTTCTCAAAGTGGGATCCCTAATCCAATAGCAGCAGCATCATCTGGGAACTGGCTAGAAATGTGAATTCTTGCACCCCATCCTGGAAACTCTGGGGTGAGCCCCTCCACACACCGCTCCCTTGCCCACAAGCCCTCCAGGTGATTAAAGTACTGCTTCCCTGGCACCTCCTTCCTTAACAACGCAGAAACTGCCCCAGAAAGACACCCTTTCCTGGCCTGGCCCCGCCTAACCCCCAGGCCCCAGCTGAGAAAGTTTCCTGGCTTTAGAGGAACTAATCCATCACCTGGATATAGATTAACTTTCCCTCTCTTCACCAGCCCACTGGCTTGGGAAAAGCAAACACCTAAAGGGACAGCCATCATAAATCTGTCTGCTGCAGCCGCCCAGCTTTTTCCATAGCCCCTCCCACACCCAATCCCCCACCCCAGGACAGTGGCCCCATCGTCTCAAGGTCCCCACACAGGAGGGGGCACAGGGATCTTCCTCTGTTCTCCCCACAGGGCCCAGGGCTGGTAACCTATCAGCTCCGTGGGAAGCCCCCATCTGCCCCCAGGGTCCCCTCCAGAGCTGGGAGGCTGTGGGAGGGAGGGACGGAGGGATGGGGGTGGGAACACAGCTCATCACTCTTAAGGGCGGCAGGGTGACTGGGAGTTTCCTTTCTAGAGCTCCCCAGGAAACAGCTCACAAAGACTCCCTTCCAGGGCATCTCCGCCCTGTGAAAGAGTGCTCCTCCCCTTCTCCCCCTCCTTCTCCTGGAGGGAGCAGCCTGGGACCACCCTCACCTCCGAGTTGTCAGCTCATGCTCCCATATTTCAAGGCCCTTGGCCACACCCTGTACCTGATCTGGCTTGGCAATCACACTTCCACCGCCTGCTAGATGGATGACCTTTGAGACTCGGTTTTCTGGAAAACCAGAGTAACAATACCCTCCTTAGAGGGCCGCAGTGAGGATGAAATCAAAGCACAAAACAACAAAAAGCACAGGAGGAAAGGCTCAGTAATGGGAGCTCTTACTCTCATCACCACCATCAGCCATCCTTTATGTAAACACCTTCAGTAGCTAATGGTCACCTACTAGGTAAAGCTCAAATTCTATAGCACTGGCCATTCTGGCTCCTGTTCACCTCCAAACCAGCAGCAGTACAACATTCTCAATTTGTCAAATTATGCCTTTCGCCACCAAGCCTGACCTTCATGACCTTCCTGGCTCTATTTGTCAGAAAGCTCCTCTTTCCTGCCTTGTGGCCCCTCTCCCAGCGTTCTGCCCTGGCCTGCCAGTGATAAGCGCTGGCTTCGAGGAGAGCCTGCTGTCCATCACGGGGTCCCCTTGCAGAGGGCTGACCAAGCAAAACAGATGTTTGGAAGATTGAATGGAATCCTTCCAGGTTCAGAAGAGAAAGCAGAGCCTTAAATAAGCATGGAGCAAGTGGATGCCGGCTAGCGACCAACCTTCTCCCATTGCTGTCCGAGCAGTCAGGTGACTGTGCTAGGGGCCCTGTCCTGGGCACCTGGGAAGGGGCAAGGAATCATATTCTGAGGCCATGCCCTCAGAGTTCCCAGCCTGAGACAGAAACACTCAGAGACAACAGACACTGACCCAGCCCCGAGGGGACAGAGGACAAAGGCCTGAGCCCAGTCCAGGGTGCCAGCGACTACCCTCTCTCCTCACCTGACCCCCATCCCTGGGCTGAAGACCCACCAGCCAGAGGTGCATTACAGCCAGCCAACCCTGCTCCGCCCCCAGAACTGAGTCCAAGTCCTAAAAGCAAAGCGGGGAGGGAGTTAAGCTGCTCCTGAGCTCACACTCTGAGGCTAGCTCAGCCTGGGGACCCAGGCTGCTGAGCCTGCCCCCAAAGGGCTCAACATAAAGGGACAGCTGCGCTGACATGTCAATACAGGTGAAGGGGCCCCTGTGTGGCTTTCAGTCCCTGCTGACTGCACAACAGAGTCCCAGGTGGACAGCTGCAGCCTTCACCACCCTTCCCCACACACGGCCTAGTTCCTGTCCCTGCAGCCTGTGGGCCCGCTTGCCAAACCTACCCAAACAGAACTTCCCACCGTCTGGAGCACGCCCTCTCCGCACGGCCAGCACAGCCTTGGAACACCAAGCCAGGAGCTCAGGACACCTGCCCGCCTGTCTGCAAGGTGCCGACAAGGCCTCCGCTCACAAAAATCTTCCTCCACCTCACACAGGGGAGGGTCAGAAGAGACAACAGGAGGGAAGGAGACCAGACCTCTGGGAGGCTTCCTGACCAAAGGAGAACGTCACGGAGGAGAGAAAGCATCTTCCCCTATGGGCTCTACTGGGCCCAGCCTGGGCACTCTGTCTTAGTTCAGATTCCTGCCACCAGACCACCCTTAGGATGGGGGGATGGGAGAGACAGGACCAGAGGGACAAAAAAAAACACCTAATGGGACTGTCTTTGTGTGTCTCTTACTCCAAAGAAATGCCAAATATGCAACTACAATGTTCCCCAACATCCAGGTACTTCTTAAAGAGTGATTCCCAAAGGGGCCAGGGCCCCAGGAATGGTTCGTGGGCTGACATGATAAGGGAAGGAAGATGGCAATTCCAGAGCCAGTGGCAGAGAGCTCTGAGAGAAGGTAAAAACACAAACCTAAGAGGGGGCTGTGCTGGACAGTCAGGCTGAAGGTGGGAGTCCAGAGCAAAGGCACTCTGAGCCCCCCAGGGAAGACAAATTATCAGCTGCTTATGTTATGTGGTAGGCTCTGGGACCACCG
This sequence comes from Odocoileus virginianus, assembly GCF_023699985.2. Classification (NCBI taxonomy): domain Eukaryota; kingdom Metazoa; phylum Chordata; class Mammalia; order Artiodactyla; family Cervidae; genus Odocoileus; species Odocoileus virginianus. The sequence goes on from NC_069677.1 coordinate 10,405,547, forward strand.
ACCCCCACCCGCAACATCCTTCATTTTCTATCTCTAGTCGTCAGCTTTACCACAAAAGACAGCTGGAGAACTAGAAACATCTGGATCCTTCCTCGGGCTAAAAACAAAACACACAAACAAAAAGGGCAGTCATGGTCACACGTTCCGCCAACGAGTGCCCTAAATAGCCCGTCCACGAACATGCCCATCACAAAGGCTGGGGACCGTCACGCGCCAGGTACAGATGCCCAGAACAGCCTCCAGAGTGAGCATCAGAGCTCAGCCATGGACTCTATCTTCTGGTGAAACCCAGATTCGTGAGAAGTCATGGTTCCCCCAGCAACATATGTCCTCAGTGTCAGCAGACTTCACGACACGGGCTGGTCCAGGAGACGATGAGCCTCTCTTGCCTATTCTATTTTCCCGTCTCATCTGAGAAGTGCTGCCAGCTTATGGGAGAGGCACTGCAGACCCTGCTTCCCGGCAGATGGGCCAAACCCAGGACCTGGCTGTTTTCTTAAGCAGTGACCTTTCCAAAGGCAGGCACTGAGCGTGCCTAAGACGCGTCACATTTCCCTGAACCCTAATCTCAGGCAGCGGGAGCACTTCCCGTCCCTGATGAGATCCCAGAGCCATGAGCTCAGGCCCATGGGTGGGCTGGGGCCCGAGCAAGGTTGTCCGTGCCTGGGAGGCCTCTGATCTCCGTCCAAGGAGGGAGAGAGACACTCCCTCCCAGATAGAATTTGTGGAACAGAACCCAAGAAAAATGCATGTGGGGAGGGCCTCTGCTCAGAAGCTTGAGGCCTGAAGTTGGGAGACCAGATCAGGAATCAACTCTGTACCCAGACCTGCCTTGAATTCTACCAAACAAACCCAAACTGGTACGGCTCTCAGCAGAGGAGGCCACTGAGTCCATAGCCTCCAGAGACGCGAACAGCAGGGCCACCACAGGAAGCGGACCTGCCTGAGCTCACTGTCAGTCTAACCTAAATGCCTCTGGCTGCAACTTGAGGCATCTTCTGTTTCATCTCAGAAAGAACACAGGAAGCAGTTCCCTTCCCCTTTGATTTGTTCAATCAGTATTTATTAAACATGATTGTGCCGGGTGCATGAGACAGAAACCCAGGATCTGCCCAAAGGAGCGTATAAGCAGCAAAAACTGAGGTCTGGGAGTCCCAGCCCCACCGGGGACTGTGTACCGACTCTTTACAACCCCATGGGCTATTAGCCTACCGGGCTCCTCTCTCCATGAGGTTTTCCAGGCAAGAACAGTGGAATGGGTTGCTATTTCCTACTCCAGGGAATCTTCCCAACCCAGGGACTGAACCCACATCGCTGGTGTCTCCTGCATTGGCAAGTGGCTTCTTTACCACTAGCACCTTTTGTAAGAGATGTGTGCCCCTGGGCAGGACATTTCACCTCTGTGCATATAGCCTCACTTTCAGACAGAGCTGAGGAGGTGACCCCCAAGGTCCCTGTGGGCTCTGGTTCAAAGAAAACAATACACAAAGAGGAAAAAAAGGAGGGAGATTGAAGAGTGGTCCAGGCAGGGACTTCCCTGGTGGTCTAGTGGTTATTAAGACTTCACCTTCCAATGCAGGGAGTGCAAGTTCGATCCCAGTGGGGGAACTTAGATCCCACATACCTTGGGGCCAAAAAACCAAAACATAAAACAGAAACAATACTGTAACAAATTAAAGACTTTTAAAATGGTCCACATTCCTTGCCCCAAAAAAATCTTAAAAAAGAAAAAAAAAGTGGTCCAGACAGTATGTTGCCTGCTAAAGGTACTTCACTTTCACTTTTCACTTTCATGCACTGGAGAAGGAAATGGCAGCCCACTCCAGTGTTCTTGCCTGGAGAATTCCAGGGACAGGAGCCTGGTGGGCTGCCGTCTATGGGGTCGCACAGAGTCGGACACGACTGAAGTGACTTAGCAGCAGCAGCAGCAAAGGTGTACAATCTGCCAGAGGATCTACCCAGGATGGGTTAGTGAAAACGGTCTTGAGAGGACACTGAATCTTCAAAGGTCTGAACAACTTCTCATTCCACCCCCAGCCTTCTCTGCTCCTGGGTGGACAATCCTAGCCCTTGGGCCACTCCACACCAATTTCACCCACTAGCCTGTGTCACATCCACGTCCAACCCCCACACTTACTGTGCAACTTTGTACAACTTTCTTAGACTCTCTGAACCTCAATTTTCAAATCTGCAAAGTGGGAATGATGATAATTTCTATTTCACTGACACCCCAATGAGATAATGTATGGGAAGTGCTCCTCAGAAACTGTACCAACAATGATTTTCACTTTTCGCCAAGGATTTTCTGTGTCCACTATGGAATGCCAGAGGGACACGGGAGCTCCAGATCAGAGGGAAGACAAAGCATCATTTTTGAGGAGGACCAGTTCTGAACTAGGGGTTTGACTTGCAACTCATCTTTAAAGCAACCCTTATGAGGATTTACAAATGAGGAAACAGCCTCTGCAAGGCTAGGTAGCCAGACCAAGGTCCCAGGGGTAACCAAGGCAGGAAGCAGGATTTGAATGTGGGGCTGTCTAACTCCAAAGCTTCCCTGACACCAGCCTCTGGGACCCCCAGAGAGAGGAGCTGAGGGGTGAGCCATGGCGGGTCCTGCAGCCCCCTCACAGTCACCAGGGAGGAGATCCATAGGTCCTCCCATGGTCCCCATTGGCCCTTGAGTCTGACAGGAACTGTTTATTCTAGACTCTGATATTTTCTGTAAACATGGTTTGGTTGCCAAGAGAGGGAGAGAAATTCATTTGTTAGAGAGGAATGAGACGCAACCATTAAACTTCCTTTGACTCAGCCAGGGACCAGGGGACAGGGTGGAACCAGCCCTGGACAGAGCCTTAACCCGCCTCTCCATGGCCCCGCCACCCACTAATGCACCTCCAGGCCACATGCCAGCATGCCTGGGGTCTCGCTGGTCGGGCCACTTCTTACCAGAACCCTGGGGAGATCTTCATGGTACAAGATAAAGCGACCCAGATTCTTTCTGAGCTGGGCCACTTGTCCTCCCAGAGGTGATGGCAGCCCCGGGAGGACTAAGAGACTCTCTTCAGTATCTGCGGGGCCATTTACAAAATGATTACTTCTCCTGCGACCAGAGAGAGGGGGAGGTACATCCCACAGCGCCTCTGTGGCCTTCAGGAGGAGCCCCAACCAGGGAGAAGGCAGCTTAATTACAAAACCCAGGCCTCCGGTTCAATCTGGCACACCTTCTTACTACATTGTTGTTCTTTTTAAGTTCTCCTTTATTTTACCCGACACCACACCCTTGGGAAAAATTCACAGCAAAGAAACTGAGTGATGAGGGCACTGTCGACTGACCTGGATGGGACAGAGAGGCAGAAATCAAAAACTCAGACACACTTTCTTTTTCTTCCCCCAAAAGACTAAGCATATACAGGTTATATGCACATGATGGCTAGAATTTGCTTTAACAGACTTCAGCAAGAGCGGGGAATAAATGAGGGAAAAATCATGCCAATCGTTGAATCTGAACGATGGGTCTATGGAAACTCATGGTTATTCTCTCTACTTTGTCATGGTTGTATCTGAAAACCTGGGACAAAGGCCCCACCCAGGGGCAGGAAGTTATAATGCAAGACCCAGGTGAGGTGCTCAGGGAGGGCTCGGGGAAAAGGAACCAGAGGGATAGGAGGAAGGAAAAGATGGTGCAGGGGGACTGGAAGCAACGATGCTGTTTCCTGCAGAGGGTGGTGCTGTCCAGGACCCACTGTCTTCTTGGGCAGGTCACTTCCCCCTCAACAGCTCTCTGAGATTTCGTTCTTTAGGACTCACTTCCAGCCTCTTCCTCCAAAGAGTCAATGGCAAGAATCTCCTCCTCGGATGTGAGGGTGATCTGGTTGAGACATTTGTCACCCCATTGACCACCAGGGTTGATTCAGCTGATCTGGCTGGTTAGGCTAGTGTCCCCTTCCTCCCTCACCACTCCATGTGTGTCCCTACGGAAGCTGCCCACTCGGTTGAAGAGAATGACCATCCCCAACAGAGGAAGACTGGTCTTCAGTCAAGGATGTATGAGTAGCTGGGCTTGCCTGCTAGAACCTCCAAACAAGCTCTCAAGAAACTCCTTCTCTGGAACTTTTATCATTAGGGCATTCTTTCCAGTTGGATTGGGGAATACACCAGGTTTCCCCACAGAGAGGTGGCCTAGCCAGCCTCCCAAGGGCCTTCCCTGACCCCAATCTGTTTGGGAAGGAGGAGAGGGAGCTCTAAAGACAAGGGGCTCTGGGGCTCTGCCCCCTCATCTGAGGTAAATGGCAGTATGTGACTACTATCTCATAGAAACTTGTAGAGACTTTGAGATTTGAGTAAATTTCCTACCAATCAGGTCTTTCACACCCACAGACAGGGCATCCTGACATTGAGAAAGATGCAAACCCTCTCTGTATGGACTGAATTAGGTTCTCCAAAATTGACAGGTCCCCCTCACCCCACAGTGTGACTGTACTTGGAGATAGGGTCTTAGGGCAGTATCTAATATTAAATGAGGTCATAAAGGTAGCGCCCTCATCCAGTAGGGCTAGTGCCCATTTAGCTAGAGGAAGAGATTATGTGAGATCTTTCCCACTCCAAGCTCACACATAAACGGATGGCCATGTGAGAACCCAGCAGCAAGGCAGCTGTCTGCAAGCCAGGAAAACTGTTCTCACCAGAAACCAAATCTGTTGGCACCTTGATCTTGGAGTTCCAGCCTCTAGAACTGTGAAAAAATAGATGCCTTGTTTAAAGCAAGTCTGTGGCATTTTGTTAGGGCAGCCCAAACTGACTTTCCCTCAGAGACATGAACCCTAAAAGCACACAGTGTTTCCATGTGACCCAGTGAGCATACCTGTATGGCTCAAGTGCCCTTGGTTGCCTAGCACTTTCAAAGGCACAGGTTCCCTCCTCCCTTCTCAACCCACCATGCACAATCTGGGCCAGGAGGCATGAAAAGGCTGCAATGGGTCTGCCTTACCAGGGAAGACAAGGAGTTGTAACAATGTAACCCTCTCTTCCTCAGTCCTCTTCTCAGGCTCCCCTCCCGGCAGTGAAAGAAACCACTGCTTGATGGCCAAGCCAGCCAGAACCAGCCAGGTCCCCAGAAAGGACACTTCCTTAAGCCCTTTCCCATGCCACCCCCTAACTGAACAAATATATGCACTTGGACTTCCCTGTAGCTCAGACAGTAAAGAATCTGCCTGCAATGCAGGCAGGAGCCCCAGGAGTCCCAGGTTTGACCCCTGGGTTGGGAAGTTTCCCTGGAGAAGGAAATGGCAACCCATTCCAGTATTCTTGCCTGGAGAATTCCATGACCAGAGGAACCTGGTGGGCTTCAGTCCATGGGGACACAAAGAGTCAGACACAACTGAGCAACTTACACTACTAAGCACTGTCCTTCTTTCATTCAGGCAACAAATTTTTATTGTGTCCAGTTTGCTGAGTGCTAGAGATGAACACGTATCTTCTGACTTGGAAGAGGCCAAAAATCTATAAATAAAGGAAGCGACATGGGAAAGAGGACAGTACCTCAAGTCAGAAGGCATGTCTAAATCCCAAACAATTTATATGCATCTAATCAGCCATGGGCTTCCCTGGTGGCTCAGTGGTAAATGATCCACCTGCAATCCAAGAGTTTTGGGATTGATCCTTGGGTCACTAAGATCCCCTGGAGAAGGGAATGCAACCCACTCCAGTATTCTTGTCTGGGGAATCCCATGGACAGAGGAACCTGGTAGTTTATAGTCCATGGAATCGCAAAGAGTTGGACACAACTGAGTGACTAAACAACAGCTGCAAAATCAGCCATGGACTAGCCCTGTGACCTTGGGTGGTCACCTCATCTCTCTGGGCCTCTGTTCCACTGAAAATAAGAGAGTTGGAGATGATTGTGAAAGTTCTTTCCACCTAGAATTCCATGAAGCAAAGTTCAGAAAAATGATACAAATGAAGACCTGTGGGCTAAGATGACTTGAGGTGCCTGAAGCATGCTGGAGGAAGTTCCAGAGCAGTCCTCTAGCACGGTAAGACCCTGGATTAGCCATGGCCACCAACTCTTTTGTGAGCAAGGAGATAGCCATGCTCAGGAATCAGAGTGGGCCCATTTCCTGGGGAGCCCTGGTCACTGGGCCCACTGGCAGGTCTGAGTTACAAACACCCAGGGCCCCAGGAGCCAGGACCCAAGCTGGTCACTCTTTCCTGCAAAGGCCAGTGGCACCTGTTCACCCAGGATCCCACCTCACTGCTTGGCTGTGCTCCCTCCATCCCCCTTGCCCCACAGTGATTCCCCAGAGACCTGCCCACCACTGCACCAGAGGGCCCAGTGCCGACCCCAGGCACAGATGGATGGCACAGAGCCCCTTCCTCCACACACCCAAGGCCTGGGGGCAGTACCCACCCACTTCTCGTTGAATGACGACACCATTCTCTTACACTGTCTCATCCTCCTGGCCACCACTTCCTCACTTGCCGAATCCTGTCAGTCTTCCAAGAGAGAAGTCTTCCCTTCACCCCTTCTTTCCTCTCCCACTCTGTTCCCTCACCTCAGGCCTCATCACGGTCTCTCAGCCCCACTTCACCCCTTTCCAGGGCGCCCCCGGCTACATGCTCCCCACCCCATGCACTCTCCCTGTCCACCCCCTTTCTAAGGTGTGACCTAAACCACATACCTGTGCCCACAACCCCAGCACCTCTGACATGCTATGTGGCTACATGAGACAGCCTGTGAGGCCCCACTTCCCACCTGACCCAGGACCCTGCACGTGGGTCACTGGGAAGATTCTATACCAGACACACCTGTCCCTCCAGCTCCCAGGCCTGTGCCTCCTCACTGCCTCCTGCAGCAATGCTGAGGCCTCAGAGGCTCCTTCGTGAAGTGCCCCCTCCCTGTGGTTCCCCCCCACCCACGGGACAGGACATCCTAACTGCCTGTGCTGAGGGTCCCCTCCTCCCCAGCCCCCCACCTTGACTCTCAGCATGCACTTCTTCATGCTCTTTGCTTTATTCCCCTGGTTTAAGAGTTATTCTGTGCTTGTCTTAGACACCTACCCGCCCCTCCGCCCTGCATAAATGACAAGCTCCCGGAGGACAAGGCCGGCATCTTCCCCATCGCTGGATCCCCATGCCATGCCGACAGACACACAGACCTGCCTGTTCCCCCAGATGATGAGCATAGCCCATTCTCTGGAGACAGCAAGCAGGGGAGAGCTGCCAAGGCGTGCCTCAGAGGGTCCTGGTGCTGGCTACTGCCTCAGGAGCCGGCATCACCTGCCGGGGACAGGTCTTCTCTGGCCAGGGAAGCCTGACTACGCGTATGAGTCGTGGTCAAGAGGCCACAGAAGCAGAATGAGGGATGTTCTTGGTACACACACTCTGTCACACACACACACACAGATAGAACCCAGAGAGATAGACCATTTCACACGGAGATCAGAGCTGAAGTTCCAGGAGACGGGCAGGAGAGAGGCAGAGATGTTCAGACTCACAGCCCACTTTGGCTTGTCCTCTCCAGGGATTATTGTCTGCTTTCTCCATTTCCTCCTGCCTGGAGCAGGGGGTGAGGTAGGGAGTGCTCCCAGAAGTGGACACAAGAGGCAGGAAGGCAGGGCGGGAGGTGGAGGATGGGCTATGTGGACCCCAGACCCTATAAATGGCTCCAGCTCCATTTAGCTGCATGGCCAAAAGCCCAGGTCATCTGAGAAGGACGCCAGAGGCCCAGAGCCAGCTGAAGCCTCACGGCAGGCTTGGACCCTGCCCTGCTCACTCCCATCCCCCTTCATTCTTCTCCCCTGGGGGTGGCAGGCAGTTCAGGGGAGCAGTGGGAGGCCATGGGCCACACCCCCATCAGACCCTGCCTTCATTTCCCAGGGCTGCCTTGACAAGGTACCACAAACTGAGTAGCTCAAATGACAAAAATAATTGTCTCATAGTTCTAGTGGCCAGGAGCCCAAGATCAAGAAATCAGCAGGTGGGCGCCTCTGAGAGTGGCGAGGGAGGCTCTCTTTCAGGACCCCTCCCAACTTCCAGCAGCTTCAGACATTCCGGGCTTGTAGACGGCACTTTCCCTGTGTCTTCAGGTCATCTTCCCTCAATGGATGTCCACCTCTAGGTCCAAATTTCCCCTTGTTCCTAAGGACACCAGTCACACTGGATAAAGACCTTCCCTAACGACCTCATCTAACTTGATTATCTGTTCAGTTCAGTTGCTTAGTTGTGTCCGACTCTTTGCAACCCCACAGACTGCAGACTATCTGTAAAGACCCTATTTCCAAATAAAGTCAAAGGTACTGTGAATCAGAACTTCAACATCTTTTCAGAAGACAATTCAACACATAACAGAACCCAAGGGTGGGAGCTGCTGAAGGTATGGCTATTGTTCCTGCTGAAAGAATAGTAACTAAAAAAGAACTGACCCTTGGTGGGTTTACCATGTACCACATACCACTATACGCATGGATAAGCATGAAATTAGCTTTATTATCTCTACTTCCTGATGAGAAAGCTGAGGCCCAGAGAAGTTACAGAACTTCCCCCAAGGTCACAGAGTTTATGCATAACAAAGCCAGGATTCTAATGCAGGTGATCCCTAGCCGTTGCACGATCATAATTGTATCATACAATGTAAGCATTGCACCAGTTCTGGGTAACACAGATACCATCTCACTATGACACCTTGTTCTAAATCCAAAACCTGGGTGCAGTCCACTCTGTAAATCAGATTGAGCCATGGACGGAGTTCTCCCAGGGCAGTTGCCCCCTGCACCTGAGCTCAAGTTGCCACTCAACAGGGCAGACAGGCCTGCAGTGGGGGCCATGCATAGGTGGGAGTTCTATGTGGGTGTGAAGAACAGGGGGCTGGGGACACATGAAACAAATGGAGCCCCACTGCCTCCCTTTCTGGGACCTTGCCATCTGCCCCCTAGAAGGGCACAAGACCATACTGTGCTGTAGTGGAAGGGACTTAATGGTTTGTCCAGAAGGCTTTTTATTTAATAGGGGAAAGCTGTGGGTAAAAGAGTTGAGCATGAAAACCGGAAATCTGCTGCCTTCAACTATCCTGGTACACATCCTGATACACCATCCCTGGTACACTCACCACAGCCCTGGCCTGGAGCCAGATCTTCAAGTCTCAGCCTTCTCTGTAACTGTGTGTGCTCATCGATGTTGTTGCTGTTATTATTACTGTTGTACTAATCATATTACTCCAGGTTTCTTCCCTGGCTATTCCGGGGACAGCACAGACATTAGCTCATATTACTGTAGTCTTTACTGGGAGCAGAAAACCACTCAGGCTTGGGACTGCCAGCTTCCTCCCTGGCAGAAAGGGGCCCTCTAAGGGTTTTGTTCAGCTCCTAATACGGCCACACTCTCTCCAACTTCTTCCAGCAAAGCAGCACCAGAGCTGAGCCTCGATTTAGAGGAGTAGTTAAAGCGGCCAAAAGTTGAAGTACACAAGACCATGGGAAAGTCAGGGCGGCTCGGTGGCCAGAGGAGCTCCACATCGCGGTGACGCACCTCCTCTCCCAGTCTGTCTGTGGGATTTCCGGGGCAGTGGGGAAGGGCAGGGTGTTTTATACAGAGGAGTGTACAGTGCCACTCATCAGACAGCAACAGCCTCAGGTGGTCACATGGAGACACTGAGGGTCACTCATCCAGGGTAACTTGTATACAGGTAGGTGGTAGAGCTACCCAGGAGGGCCCACCTCTTTCCAGACCTTGTGACAATGGCTTCCAGGTGGGGCCCACCAACGGCAGGCTTGGTCCCCCTTCTTGGGCTGCTGGGAGCCCTGAGAAATCACCGCACTCCAGAAGAGTCCAAGGGTTGAGTCCAGGAGAGAGGTGAACACACCAATTAATGAGACGGTCCCTCTCAAGTAGGGGAGAAGGACAGATACATCACAGTCTGTCAGGGGCCAGCACAATCTGGATGCACAGACCAGACAGGACTCTCCAGCCTTGCCTCCCGGGGAGAAACATCAGCGCTGACCTTGAAGACAGGAGATGACACTTCCCTGCACCTCAGAGGGAGGGGACAGGCCAATTACCAGGGCTGCACTGGCCCTTGGCTCAGAAGAGGGTCACACAAGGCAACAGCTCAAGAGGACACTTAGTCTTGAGACCACCAGGGGCCCCAGGCCAGCCCTCCCTGAGTGCCCACCCATCCCACACCCTCACCTGCCACCCGGACTCACTCCATGAGCTTATTAGCACAAACCTTCAGTGCTCAACTGACTCTTAGGCTTGTGAAATTCTGCCACCCCCACCCCCACCCCAGCTATAAAACCCATCCCTACCGCACCCCTGGAGAGAAGGGGAAGTGGAAGGAGGCTCCTGATTAAGGAGATGGATTTCTTGGTTTGGACTTCCTGTAGGGAGTTGGGGAGCTTCTCATCTTCCACGTCCCCAGCTACAGCCTTGTGGCCCCCAGCATTCTACCCTCTTTTCAAGTTTTCCAGGCACCCAGGACCAAGTGTGGGTCCTGATCCCATCCTCAGGGAGCTCCCAATCTGAAGGAAGTGGTAGTACCTTCTGCCCTCAGGGAGCTCCCAGTCCGGTGGGGACAGACTCGGTCTCTGCCCTCAGGGGGCTCCCAGTCTGAAGAGGGAGACGTGGTCCTTGTCCTCAGGAGCTCCTAGCCTCAGTCGAGGAAATGCAGCCCCTGCCCTCACTCTCAGTCTGATGATGGAAGGGGCCCTCTGCCCACAAGGAGTTCCCTGAGTCTGAAAAGGGATGGCATTGAGTCCCACAGCAGAAAAGCTCCACAGGACATAGCCCGGCAGTTGGTGGTCCCTGTGCAGTAAGTCTCTAGTCCAGGAGTGTGGTGTCTTCCTGAGGGCATAAGGAAAGTAGACAGCACACACCCTAGGGAGGGTAGGGTGGGTTGGCCAGCCAAGTGGGAGAAAGAGGGAGCCATGCTGGGACTCAGGCCTGGTCGCCACCACTCCAGCCCCTGAGCCCCTTGCTCCCTGCCTTGGAGGTGGCAGAAGCAGCATTCCCAATTCTCACAGGTGCAAACCAAGGCCCAGAAAAGGCCCCAGGGCAGCCTCTGGAAGCAGGAGGGTCCCTGCTCATTCTTTTCTCCCATTGGTGCCACGCTGGTTCTGGGGAGCCCCAGGAGCACAGCTGGGGCTCCAACCTCAGAGCAGGTGAGCTGCCCTGAGGCACAGAGTCTGGATATAAATGTGGGGATCATCTCACACTGCTCACTTGTACCACACACGGTGCCCCGCACGCAGGTCTGTGTGGCTGGCGGGGCCGGCACCTGCTCTAACAACCTGCTCTCAGAGGGAGAGAATGACGGTCAGGGCCGAGTGCACACTGCCCCTCAGGTGGGACCTGTTCCTCCTGATGCTCCATGCTCTCAGTGGGGCCTGTTCATCTGATGACCAGAGCCCAGGTTTGTCCCCAGGAGGCTTGGAGCTCTCTGAAGGCAGAAGCCAAGATCCCCTCCTCTGGAAGGTGAGGGTTTGGTGGGGCAGGGCAGAGGAACAGGCCTTCTTTAAGAAGGAAGCTGGGCCCTCCTGCACCCTAGCAAGGGACCCTTAGATTTCCCAGGTCTTCCTGCTGGTTTCTCTGGAAAGATGGCTCACGCAGGACCCACAGCCTTCTCACACACATGGCCCCTTCCCAGGGCTGAACACCCCTATGGGTGAGAGGACAGGAATGGAGATGCTTTGGGAGAAGAGGTGTTTCTGGGGAGTGATGAGCATGGGGAGGCCACTGGTTCACATCATCCCACAGCCCTTCCTCTACCCTGACTCAGACAGACTATCATTTCCCTCTTTTGCCTCCCATGCTTAACCTGATGGGTGCAGGATGGTTTTTCCAATGGGCTCTGGGTTGAAGAGTGTGTGTGTGTTTGTGTGTGTGTGTGAGACAGAGAATCTGTGTGTGTGTGCACGCATGCACGCACGCCCATCTGTCCTGGGGAGCAATAATAGTTAATAAATAAGTGAATGGCAAAAATAGCCTCAAAGGAGCTGACAGGCAGAAGGCCAGAGTGGCCGGGCGTGGGGCCAGCACCCTGAAATGCCAAATGTTAATTTAGCCAAAAAGAAAAAACATCCATTTCAAGACCGCCTCCATTAGCCAGGGTCTGGGGCTGCTGTAGTTTCTAGCTCTGGCATAGTCCCTCTCTATGCATCCTAAGTGAAGCCCAGGCACAGAGGACCCCTCGCTCAGTGTGAGGGTAACAGCCCTGGAGAGAAGGGGCCCAGGCAGGGGCACACAAGGTTATGGACCAGCAGGAAGCCGGCAGGCTGCTTCCCAGCCATCCTCCAACAGGCCACCCAGCTGGCCAGCACTGGTGCAGTCCCAAAGGTCCAGCCAGCTGGGGGAAGTTCTGGACATCACCACATACTCTCACCCTGGGCATGGGCCCTGCCCCACCTAGACACTCACTTGGCAAGGGACTGGACTTAGTGTCCTGGTTGTCACTTAACCTTGGCCAGGTCCCTCCAGCACCTCAAATGATTTCTCTCAGGCTCTGAGTGTTCTCCACCCTGAGGCCTCTGGTGGCCCATGGGTACTTTTGTCTTCTGGGGCAGGTGTGCATGTCTTACTAAGTTCCAGAAGGAAGCTCATCTGGGAGAAGCAGATGTTTGCCAGCTCTCTTTGCTAGTGGTTCTAACCCTTTCAGAATCATCCTCAAGTTTATTTACTGGCCTCTCTAGATAGAATGGTGGTCACATCCCTGTAGTCACCCTCAGCCATGTGTGTGCATGCATGCTATGTCACTCAGGCGTGTCTGACTCTGTGACCCCATGGGCCGTAGCCTGCCAGGCTCCTCCATTCATGAGATTCTCCAGGCAAGAAAATTGGAATGGGTTGCCATGCCCTTCTCCAGGGGACCTTCCTGATTCAGAAATCGAACTCACATCTCCTATATCTCCTACATTGGGAGGCGGGCTCTTTACCGCTAGTGCCACCTGGGAAGCTCCTCCCTCAGCTACAGCTACCCCCAAATTCAGGGAGACCTGGTTCAGCCCACCCCCACCCCCACTCCAATTCATACTCCCTCAGGAAAGTCCTGGCTCCAGCTCCCAGGCTGGCCCCAGTCAGTGCTCGAGGCTGCCTCACTTGTGGAGGGTCTATGCTGGTCACTTGGTGGCCAGCACTCAGAATAAGGATGGGACTGGGGGGGATGGTGGCAGGGAAAACCCATGATCCAAGACCTAGTCCTTCTTCCACTCAGCCTTCTTTGGGGACTTTGGTAACGCAACTTTCTCCTACCCTGTTTACCATGGTCCAAACACAAAGGACTTCAAAACACTAGGCTCTCCTACAATGTGTGGGAATTTAAAAGCTTGTGTGCAGCCAGGACAGATCCCAGGTCATTTATGGAGGATGTGTCTCTTGGCAGCCCCTGTCTAAGGGCTTTGCATACATCATCACACAGAATGTTCAGTGCAACCCTCAGAGGCGGCAATTCTCATTCTATCCCATTCCGTGGAATACACTGAGGCTTAGAAAAGGCAATGAGCCTGCCAAGGAGAAACAGTTGGGACATGGAGGAGCTGGGATTTGAACCATGTAGGCACAGGGAACACGGCCATGAGTACAAGGAGTCCCTGCCTGGAGAAGCTGACATGCTAACAGAGGAGGGGGAGTGGACAAGCAATGAACAAGGTCCTCTGTAAATGTGCATTTTGTCAAGTGGCCCCCGGAGGGACACTGTGTTCAAGAGTGGCATCTTGGGCCCGCAGGAGCACGAGGAGCTCTGCTGGGGATGGGGGTGGCCAGGGTCCCAAGGGCCCAGAGAAGGAGGAAGTGCTCAGAGACTTGTGATCTCTGGGCACCAGGAGCTGGTTGGGGTGGGGGTTCCTGGGTTCTAGAGGGAGGAGGGGCTAAGAGGGCAAATGTTTGGGTGCTTAACACCTAGGTAAAGGCAGAGCCCTGGGAATTTAAGGAGAGAAGGTTGACACGAGGTGTTTATTTATTTATTTGGCTGCCCTGGGTCTTAACTGCAGCACATGGGATCTTTGATCTTTGTCATGGCATGTGGGATTTGTAGTTGCAGCATGCAAACTCTCAATTGTGGCCTGTGAATTCTCAGTTGCAGCATGCATGATCCAGTTTTCTGACCCGGGATCGAACCTGGGCCCTTTGCATTGGGAGTGCAGAGTCTTAGCCACTGGACCACCAGGGAAGTCCCCGACATGGGATATTTAAATCCCAAGAAAAGATAAGAAGGAGAACCCTCAGGATCCACCCCAAATCCCCTGGGAAAGAGAGGATATCTGGTTCCCAGAGGCTGGGGAGCTGGTCTATTAGGGAGCACAAGGGAGTGGGTTTGGCACCATTGATAACCAAGGCAAGGAGAAATCAATAGGAAAACACCCAGGTGCTCCCTGTGACCCTCCCCTTCTTGTTGAAGGCCCTGACTCTCACCACCACCCCCACCCCACCCCTGCCCCTCCTGGGCCTTCTCCAGCTTCCCTAGACAAGGGCAGCAGCCTGTGCACTCAGCACCACCTCTACCTCCCCCTGCAGGCTGCTCCCTCCGGCTCCACACACTAGAGCCACCTTTCCAAATACAGACAGGGCCATGTCCACTCACTGTCTTGCATAAATACCTAGAGATGCCCACTATCTCAAAAAACACAACTGCCTTGGTCCAGAAATCTATAGGCTTCCCAATGTAGTCCAACCTACCTTTGCCACATATCTCTTTCCCTGCCTGCTACAGGCTGCATGCTTTGTCTCTGCTGCTAAAACTGCAGGCATCATGCAGCTCCCAGCAGGTGTGAGCGCCCATCTGTCCACTGCACTTGGGAGGTCAGAGCCAGGACTTGGAGCCAGGCTGCCCTGTTCATTGTGTGAGCTTGGGCCAGTTACCTAACATGTCAGTCTCAGTGTCCTCATCTGCAAAATGGGGGTGACCACAGTGCTCACCTGCTAGGGCTGCTGTGGGAATTAAATGAGTTAACAGAACAAATGCAAAGCACTTAGAACAGAGCTGGGCATAGAGGAGACATGATGCACAGGTCCTGCCCTTGAGGGCAGTCTGCAGCTTATTCATCCTGGTCTCCCAGTGCCAAATGCACAGCTCCACAGAAATAACTCAGTCCCACAAACATCCAACACAAACATCCCACAAACATCTCTAGGCAGAGAGAGAACTGATGTGATAAAAATAAGTCCATTTATTTTATATGTCAATTTAGGGAAAAAGATGAATTTTGTTTGGGGATATGTTGAGTTCAAGGAACTGGAGGCACACTGACCAGGACAATCAAAGGACAAGGACCCATTGAGGACCACACACCATCTGGCTGGGTGACTCTCAGTCCCCCCAGGGTTGTATCATTTTTGTCACCGTTGCACTCTCCAACCAAACCTCTGGAGTAAAACCCTTTCTTTTTGGCCCCAGTGCCCCTATTAATAGGACTTCCCAGGTGGTGCTAGTGGTAAAGAATCTGCCTGTCAATGCAAGAGACTCAGGTTTGATCCTTGGGTTGGGAAGATCCCCTGGAGGAGGGCATGGCAACCCACTCCAGCATTCTTGCCTGGAGAATCCCATGGAGAGAGGAGCCTGGTGGGCTATTGTCCATAGGGTGGCAGAGTTGGACACAACTGAAGTGACAGCACGCACACATGCCCCTGCTAGCATACTCACTGGACGGACCTTCAGGGGATGTCTGATCTATGTGGTCCAGATGAGGAAACTAAAGCAGAGGCGGATGTCTCCTGATCAAGACCTCTGTGCCTACAAAGTCACAGCCGGCGGCCCTGCAGTCACCTGAGAATCCCTTTGTAAACTGCTCCTGTCTCTGGCGGTTGACATACGCTCAGCTCCTGAACCACTTCTCAGCTCTCATCCTCCAGGTTAGAGTCTCTCCCTCGTCTCTTCCAAAAGTCCCCTCACTTCTGCCCCCCGAGACCAGCACAGGCCCAGCAGAAAGGCCCCTCCTTACCTCAGTCTGACTATCTCACTCTGCCTTTCCCAGCTACATCCTGGGGAAGTTGACCCAGAAACTTCTGTTTCTGTGGGAGCCAGATATGTCCCCCTCACCAGCCCTTATCATTTCGGGGAAGGGAGACCCTGTCAGCTGAATCCTTTCTCCACTAGGGAAGGCACTGTGGGGTGGAACTGCGTTTCTGGGGCACCAGGCTCAACTTTTAGGGTGCTGAGTTGCAGACTCTGGGGGTTTACCTTAGACTTACTGTATCAGGCTCCCTTGACAAGGGGCCCAGGAACTTTTTTAACTGACTTCATGGGGAATTCCTGCACACACTAGTGTGGGAGCTGCCAGTGTCCTGGCTGAGAGCATGAGCTCTGGAGCCTGCTGTACCACTCTCCAAACATACAACCTCACATGAGCCACTAACCTTCTCTGGGCCTCAATTTTCTCATCTATAAAATATTCTCTTTTTTAAAACCCATCTAAACGTAGATTATGAGAGTCAAATGAGTTACAGGGCTCAGCGCTGCCTGGCACACAGTAGGTGCGTGATATGTGGAAGGAATTAGTAATGTTGTCCTATCTGTAAGTTGAGCATCTCAGAAAGGCAAAATTTCCATCAGACTGAATATGCCCCCAGGGGAAGGGCAAAGCCTCCTCATTCCTCCCCATGCCCAGGGTCCCAGGAGTTGATCAGCACAGCAGCAAAGGCTGGTGAATGGAAAAGAAACAGAAATGCTGTTCTGAAAGGACAGTGCACCCTCGACCAGGTAGGCTATCAGGACACCTCCAAATCCAGAGCGGTCCCTGGAGCAAAGGAGGAAGGAGCAGTGCCCCCTCCCCAAGGAGTACCTGTGCTCAGCCTCTCCCCAGCCCTGGATGGAGGTAGATCACAAAGCTCTCCCCTCCTTGGAGCAGAAGCCCAGGTACCCAGCCCCATCTACTCCCACCGGCCAGTCAGATAGCTCCCCCAGTCTTTCCATTCTAGGGACCTGGAGAGGTCAGGGGTCACACAAACACAGAGGGGGGTACCTCCAAGACCATCTGATACCCATTCCCTGGAAGGGCAGTGCTGCGCCATGGGGCTGGAACAAGTAGAAGTCAGGGAAGCATACGACACCCAGGTGTGGCCAGCCTGGTGGCTTCTCGGCTTCTGAAACCCAATGCTCTGTGCCTCGGCACCTTCACTGGGGAAGAGAAGGCCCTGCTCCACACCACACTCAACTGCAACAGGTCTTGTGAGCTCACCTGTCCACAGCCACTGCCTACTCTGTCCCGACCCTCTTAGGTGAATTACAACTAGGGGTGTGAAGATCCAGCGGGGAATGCCTCACACATCACTCCAGGGCCAGCTTCAGCCCTTCTCCCCACCTCTCCAGTGTCTCCTCCCTTCTCCCCACACACCCCCTGCACCTCTCACAGCATAAAGGCTCCAGCGGCTGCCCTGAGACCCTCCTGCTCCACAGCAGAACCACAGATGACCCTCAGGGAAGTGGGGTGGGGCTTGTCTCGTCCATTCCCTTAGGAGAAACCAGCTCTGTTCTTTAAATCCAGGCTTCGGGTGATTTTCCTTTTACTACTAGGAGACTGTACAGACTGACATTAAAGAAGGGAAAAAGCCACTGGAGAATGCAGACTGAACCAGTTGCACAGACCTGTATGAGGCAGGGAAAGGCCTGGATGCCATCGCCCCCTGTGAGGAGAGGCAAAGAGCAGCACCAGGGCCCGCTCCCGACACACAGGACAGAGCAGAGGATGACCCCGGGTAGGTCCAGCAGTGCTTCTCTGCAGATCCTTTGCCAGTGAAAGCTCCCCTGAGGGAGAGGCTGTAAATCAGCCCCACAGTCGTCAGGTGGGAAAGAAGCAGGGGCAGCAGACACTCAACACGGGGAAGATGTCAGATGTGGTGACTAACTGGCTTTTCTAGGCCATTGTCACCAATGCCGGAGAAATATTCCACTTTTAAAATAAATGTAAAGCAAAATCCAAAATTAACTCTCCCCAAATAACCCCTTTCCGAAAACAACCATGTTGTAATCCACATGTGGCCATTCGTGGAGGATTTAACCTGAGGATGTCTCCCTGTCCTGGGATAAGGACGCTTCCCAGGCCTCAGCCCACATATGTGGGGCTTTTCAATCCTCCCGGTCCTCAGATGGATCCTGGTTTCATGTGTGTCTCTCGGCCCTCCCAGAGCATAAGGGCTAGAGCAAGATCCTTGTACATTCCTAGCCAAAGGTGCTAAGAAAGAAGCAGCTTCAAAGCGCACAGGAAGGAAATCCTTTCCGGGGGCGGGGGGGCGGGGGAAGGTCCGTCTCTCCATCACCCTTTTTTCTTCTAAGTCTTAACCATGTATGTTGATAACAATACATGCAGACAGGGAGTCTCTGACTATATAGTAATTCCTTGCGCATTTCATGAACTTAAGGGTCAAAGAAAAAAGTAGTGCTGGACTCACATTGCCATTTATCTGCTGTTTAACTCTGTGCAAATTCATTCATTCTTTAACAGACATCTACAGACACTGTTCTAGCTAACATTCTAGTTGGAGGGAGACTCACAAAGACTGACGTACAATTTCTCCCACTATTGTGTCTGACCCTTGTGACCCCATGGATTGGAGCCCGCCAAGCTCCTCTGTTATGGGATTTCCAAGGCAAGAATACTGCAGTGGGTCGCCATTTCCTTCTCCAATTCTGAAAGGAAATATCACATAAAAACAGAGTTAACAGTGATCAGCAGACCTTTGCGTGTAGCCCTCAGGCCGTCAGGAACCTTGAGTGAGATGTGCCTCTCTGCCAAGATGGCTCCGTGGAGCACATGGTGCAGCAGTCACTTTCTAAACTATCCTTGCAGTTATTACAACACTGTGCTAAGCCATTTATCGAGCGACGTTTGGGGCTAATTGCTGGTGATAAGAGGAACATAAATATACTGAGCCATAGCCTGGCCTGATAAGATTTTATACACCAACTACCAACCAAGTTTTCTTCCCCTATTACACACCTGCAATAATTTTTAGTGGTCATTGCTCTTTACTGAATCACCACACAATAAACCCCTTTCGATATAAACAACTTTCCTTTTGATACAGCCATAAATCAGACTCAGCGTCATCCCCATGAGCCCTCTGCTGATGCACAGAGGCTCAGGGCAGTAGTTCCCATCTGTGGTGCACATCAGAATCAGCAGGAGCATTACAAAATGCTGATGTTCAGGCCCACTGCAGATAGCCTGGGTACCAGGGTTATATAAGAACTCCTAGATACGCCTTCACCTCCCACGCCTCAAGTTCTGTTGGGTGACTGGAGGTTAACCTAGCCCGAAAGTTGATGTCTCAGTGCTGGGCGTTTGAGGTGAAAACAGAGCTGCCTCCTGCACTGTGATACAGGGCAATCAACTATCAGGAAGTTTATAACACACTGTGAGAACTGCTCTTTCATGGGATTGCTTGGAACAGCATGAAGAATACTGTTTGAAATTTGTGTAGTTAGCCATGCTCACATTTACTGTCCTTATAGTTGAGCTTGCCTCCTGGCGAGTCTCTCAGGTCTTTCCCACATCTTACAGCTGGAAAGAGGGAAGTGGGAGGACTCGGGAGGAGGAAAAAAGATAGCAGAAGAAAAAGGAGAAGAAGAAAGGGGACCAAGGATGAGAGGGAGAAGCAAAAGCAGACAACGGGGAACCTTCCTGACATCACTGGACAGACCAGCAGAGAACCCATAAGAAGGAGGGCAAAGATGGAAAGCAGCGTTTCCTAAGATCACACCCCCAGGCTCAGAGCCCCGTGCCAGCAGGGCACAAGCTCACCTTGGTCAAGGGAGGGAGCCCTGGCTGTCAAGAGTCAGCATTCCCTATGGAACGTGCAAATGGGAACTATCCACTTGCTTCCCACAGTGCTGGGCAGTGGGGGTCAGAGAGTCAGGAACATTCAGTAAATATCTGAGTATTAAAACAGACGAGGCCCCTGTCCTCAAAGAGCTGACTGACAAGTTGAAAGACAGATAGATAAACCTACTGAAATAAAATTATAAACCAGTATGAGTGCTCTAGAGGAAAAGAAGAGGGTGTTTCAGAGTGACTCTGATGTTAAATGCAGAGTGTCAGATGTTGCAAAGGCAGGCTCCTTCCTCGGCAAGGAGAGGTACAAGCAGCTAGAGGTACCAGCCTGCTCACCCAGGATCACTCTCCCTTGGCTGCCTCCTCCACTAGGCTGCCAGGACCAAGGCACTTCTGAGCTGTTGCTGCCCTTTGGGAGTCCTTCAGAGGATGGCCAGGTCCCTCCCAGGCAGCGTGGTAAAACGGTTACAAGAAAAGGGACTTGGTCAGAGGAAGATTGGGGGCTTGGGCCTGTTAACTGAACAAACAAACAGCAAAGGAAAATGGCAACCCACTCCGGCATTGCCTGGGAAATCCCACAGACAAAGGAGCCTGGTGGGCTACAGCCCATGGAGTCAAAAAAAAGTAGGACGCATGTAATTCTCCAGGCAAGAATACTGGAGTGGGTAGTTGTTCCCTTCTCCAGGGGATCTTCCCAACCCAGGGATCTAATCCAGGTCTCCCACACTGCCGACAGATTCTTTACCATCTGAGCCACCAGGGAAGCCCAAATCACCACACTCACCCCCAAAAGAAAATGCAAAAATAAAATCTTGAAAATCCACTTAGCAAAAGACTGGCACTTAGGCAGGAGTTAGATTTTCCTTTATTTTTCTTGAGAAGAGTGACAAACGACAAAAGTGGCTTTGAAGCAGGATATCTGGGGTACTTGTTAGGATTATGGTGGTTTGGGTGAGATGGGCTCTAAAGACATCCTAGAGTAAACGCTAAACTGCTCTATCCACTAGTTGTGACTCTACAGAAAGACCCTAGATTTGACCTCCGAAAAGTGATGCTGCTGTGTACCCAGCCGCCTCCTCCCTTCCCGCCGCTGTTCCGTCTATGCCACCAGAAGCCTGGACATAAGGCAGCCTTACACCCAGACCTAAGCTACCCGGCATCGTGTCTGACCCCTTTCCAGGTCTTCATCCCTCCTGACCCATCCAGAAGACCACTCAGGGGCCCTTCACAGGTAAACATCTGATCTCAGTTGTCCTCTAAACACTTTCACGCTGTCCCCTCTTGCAGCATCACTGCAGGCTCCGGAAGTGACAAATGATTTGATGCCTATCTGAGCCAGACACCCCATGGGAAGGAGGCATCACAAATGAGAAACCACGTGTTCCAAAACCACCCAAGACAACTGCTTGAGAGCAGCTGTGCCTTCTACAGCCTCTTTAGGTACTATAGGGTGGACTCGGGTTCACATGTGCAAAGAGCACTGGATTTGGAGTCAGGGATCTGTATTTGTACAGCAGCTCCTAAGCTAAACTAACTGGCTGTGTGACCTGAATAAGGTCACTCAGCCTCTTTCAACCCCTACTTCCTCCTCTTCAACACAATATAAGCAGCACAGGTCTGTAATCATGAGAGACCTCACATGCATTACCTTGTCTGGGCACCCAACAACAGATTCTGTCAGTCAGGAGCTTATCCTCAGTTTACAGAGAGGGAACGGGCTGAGCGAGAATAAGGCAGCTCAGGATCACCCAACCAGGGCGTCCTCCTGGGCCCCGAAGCCAATGTCTGCACCTTCTCAACTCATCACCTCCTCAGGGCAAGAGTGAGAAGCAAGTAAGATCGCACATGGTAAAGTCCTTTGGCATCTACAAAATGCTAATCAAAGGTCAAAGTAGTTGAGTCTTTTGGCTGATATTCGAGCCATTGTCTAGGGGACAGAAAGCCATACATTTTTAAGAAGCAGAAATTCAAAACAAACAAATATATACATATATAAAACAAGACAAAAAAATACATTTTTTCACATCATCCCACTAGTCTAGAAACCACTGTACTGGTGACAAACATATGTTATCAGATAGGAGGGAGAGGCCAGGCAGGACTAGGGTTCTGAGTTTGCCACGAGTTCTGTACTTGCTGTATTTTAAAAAATATTTATCTTATTTACTTGGCTGCACTGGGTCTTAGCTGTGGTGTGTGGAAGCTTTTAGTTGTAGCATGTGGAACCGTTGTTTTTTTTTTTTCAAGCCGTGGTATGCAAACTCTTCATTGTGACATGTGGGATCTAGCTCCCTGACCAGGGATCGAACCCAGGTACCCTGCATTGGGAGCACAGAGTCTCAGCCACTGAACCACCACAGAAGTCCCTGTACCTGATGCATTTTTGCCCTAGTAAACTGATCACTCACCTCCCTAGTGTTCAAGTCAAACCGGATTAGAATCTCAGTTTCTCCACTCTCAATTTGGATTCTTCCTAGAAAAGGATCCTCAGACAAGGATTTGAAAGAAGTGGTTTGCCTGGGAGGTGACCCCAGAAAATATTAGAGAATGGAGAAATGAGGGAAAAAAAAAAACAGAGGAAGAAGAAAAAGAGAAAGGAAAGATGGAAGGAAGATTGGGGAGGGAGGAAGGAAGGGAAGGAGGGAGAAAATAAAGAAGGAAGAGAAAAAAAGAAAAACATTTTCCAGCCTGTACCACTGTGGACAACCAGAGCTGTATCCTGCTGGCCTGGGGGCTAACACAGAAGGCTTGTCTCAGTTATACTCCCCCAACACCAGGGTCAAGGGAGCTAGCTACCCACTAGTGCCCAAGAGTCACTGCTTGAGAGCTGCTCTGGGGGTGGGCACTCCCTCCCCGGTACTTCTGACCTGCCCCACAAGCAAGCAGAGAGGCTCAGGGCCAGAGAAAGCCCTCAGGTGCTGACAGCTGGCAGTCTGGCTGGCAAGAGTGAAAGGTACATGCCCAGGGAATATGGGCAGGCACCGAACCATCTGCTGTGCTTGCTCACTGAGTGACCTTGGGGAAGTTACTTACCTTCTCTTATCCTATATTCTGCAGCCCTGAAATAGGGATAAGAATGTCTTTCTCTTAGGGTTGATACTAAGTGAGGTCATATATGTAAGGGATTAGCTTAGTGCCAAGCTTGCAATAAAAACTCAATATATAGTCATTGTTTTTAATCAACATTCTATAAAGTTTTCCTCCTTTTAGATAGTAGGAAACAAAGCAAACTGGGGAACTCTGTTTGGCCCCAGAATGCTCTGAACAGCCCGTCACTACTTTCTCGTAGGCAGCCAGGCACTCAGCGAATGGACCCGCTCCCCCACCAAAGGTCATAATACAGAGCCCAACAGGCTCCAATGTCTAACGACAACAGAAAACCCTTAAAGGAAACTGGAACTAGATAAAGGAGGCATCTCCCTGGTCCCTTCCAGTCCCATCATTTTACTTTATAAAGAATTTTGGATGCAGACAGAGAATGAGACTTTTAATGCAGGCTGCTCCGTCTTCTTTTTGAGGGAGAAGAACCCCCAAACAAACACCCACATCTAGATGACCTTGCCTAGGCCTATCCCTGAGGCGGGGCTGGATGCTGAGACTCTCCCAGCCCCTGAAGCGGTGTGTCCCAAAGTGAGTTCCAACATACACTAATGCCTCTGCTATGTTCCTTCAAAAACTGGTTCTGGGGTCAAACATGTCTGATAATGGCTTCATGCAAAAACCCCCTCTTGGCAAATTCTATGGCATGTTAACATATGAAAAACTCTGAAGTTCTACAATGAAGAATTCTGATCAAGCCAGTATTTCCTAAACTTACCTAACACAGGACTGAATGTGTATATGTGAAACATTGAGCAACATCCCTCCAAAGGACAGTTAGTGGGAGCGTCTGGGCTAAAGGCAATGCTGGGTGCTGGGGCTCGGCCTGAGTCCTCTTTGGACCCTCGTGGCTTAGCACAGCGCCTGGTACACAGTAGGCACCTAATAAATGGTTGTTGTCTGAATGAATGGGGAGAAGGCTGAAAGAATGACTTAATAATGGTTTTCAAATCCGTGAAGGGATATAGTACCGGCACTGCCAGGCAACAGCTCTCTGTTTCCAAGAAGACACACGTTCTAAATTGCAGCAGGAGGTACTCTGGAAGCCCTGCTCGGAGTTTAGGATAACAATCCACCAAAATAGGCTCCAAGCCGAGCTGCATCGCTTCCTTCTGTGGAGGTGTTGGTCTAGCACTTCGGCACAGCCGAGAGTCTGCGTGCAGCCATCCACCCACCCCACCACCCGTTCATTCATTCATTCAATCAAACCCTCACTGAACACCTACTACGTGTCATGTACCAAGATCCCTCAGGACCCCTTCCAAGAGCCAAGTGGGACTGTGGCAACCTGTGAGACAACCCCCAGGAAGCCCCTAGGGAGAAGGAAGCGGAGGCCATGCAAGTGTGAGATCAGGAAGCCTCAAAGTCCAGAAGCAAGAACTGATAACCCTCCCAGAGCAAGAAGTGTGTGTATGTGTATGTGGTGGGGGAACAATGTCCAGGCTGACACATGAGGCAGGCCTAAAGAATAAAGCCACTACTGTCTCCCAGTGTTTGCTTGTTTACCCCCTCTTCTTGTGACTATATCCCATTGTTCCAGACAGCATCCCTGCCCCCACTTCCAAGCTCTTCCCCTCCCCACACTCACAGCTCCAATCTCCTCTTCCTTGCCTGACATCCTACTGTTCCTCCTTCAAACCCTCTCCTAGTTCCTGACCTCTTGCCTACCCCTGATCTCACTTTCCACATTCTGTACCATCCCTTCTGGACCTACCTGGGGTACCCTCAGTGTTTTTCATTTTCACTTAGCAGACAAATTAATGAATAAACCAGGACTCAAACTAAGGTGTATCTCTCTGCTGACCACCCTCACCACCGCTACCACCACCAATGCTGAGCCACACAGATTGCTTTGCCTCAAACAAGAGTGGGGTATGGGAATGGCTGGGAGACAGGATGGGAGGTAGAGGCAATCTTTCCCACCCTCTCTCACCACTACCAGTCACCTTCCCTTCCGCATCCTACAAGCAATATGCTCACCAGCCCCACCTGGACATCTCCTAAGGGGCTGCAAGTCTGCAGGGATTTTGTGACTTTTTTAAACAGAGACCAAGTTAGGCATGACAACAGACACCCCAAAAGATTCAGCAGGCATTCATGCTATAGCAAGACATGAAACCATAGAATTCAAGGGTTGGATGTGAATTGAATGGTTATCTTGGCCAACGATCCCAAACCTAAGAGTTGGTCATCAAGATCAGCTAGAGAGCTTTGAAAACTAGATCCAAGCTGGCAAAAAATATAGATCCCTTCCTGGGACCCACCCCAGACCTTCAGAAGCAGAGTCTTCC
Organism: Odocoileus virginianus; assembly: GCF_023699985.2. Classification (NCBI taxonomy): domain Eukaryota; kingdom Metazoa; phylum Chordata; class Mammalia; order Artiodactyla; family Cervidae; genus Odocoileus; species Odocoileus virginianus. The sequence goes on from NC_069677.1 coordinate 10,430,688, forward strand.
ATTTCCTCAGTCCAGTCTCCCCTTGAACACCTCCACTGACACAGCTGGCTACCCCAGGGGGCATCTGGTGTAATGGATACAACCCCAAAGGCTGGAAAGTATCTTCTTCCTGGGGAAGGAAATGGTAACCCACTCCAGTATTCTTGCCTGGAGAATGTCATGGACAGAGGAGTCTGGCAGGCTACAGTCAAAAGGGTCCCAAAGAATCACACACGACTGAAGCAATTTAGCACACACATACCTGGAGCTGAAATCTGCCTACTGTTTTTACCCATTTGCCCCAACTCTGCTCTTGGGAGCAACCAAAAATAAATTCAGTCCTTCTTCTAACATCTGATAACAGGGATCCCAGCAATAAATAACATTTTGCCCATGTTTCTGCTTTCTTACCTTGCTACAGTCTGCTGTCCTCCCAGCTAAACATCTCTCACTCTTTCAAATGTTCTCTCAGAAGTCAAGGTTTCCAATCCCCTAACCAAACTCGTACCCTCCTCTAAATTCTAGAATCAAACATAGAATCTCAGATGGGGCCTCAGTCTTCCTATGAACTGGATATGCCCACAAGCCTAACCAAGACCCTACTGTCCAAGAGCTAGACCAAAATGCTGCTTCCTATGAAGCTCATGGTCCATTAACTAGAAACTCCCAGATTTTGTTCATGATGTTGACAGAGAGTTCTTCCCTGTCCTGGATTTGAATGTTACCTGGAGAAAAGAGGTGGGGGCGGGGGAGGGGGGGAAGTGGGGGGAGTAGAGATTTCTAATTATCTTCACGGAGTCTTGCTTTTGGGAGAGAAAATCATCACTGACCTGCCCTCCACTAGCAAGCTCCCCCGACCTGATAGGCATGGAGGAAAGAAGCATATGCTCGAGTGTAACTTATGTAACTGCACCCAAAGAATTTCTGGGCACAGTCACATGGGACTCCGAGAGAAAACTGCTTCCATTCCCAACACAGAGGATGCTCCTGGGAAGTAAATGACCATTGGCCAGATCTACCACAAGATAAATAAAGTTAAAAGAGGTGCCAAGCAGGTTGCCATGACTGAAAGTCATCCGGCAAGAGGCCATACACTCGCAGAGAGGCTCTCACCTCCCTCCCCCAATATACACCCCACCCCTGGCTGGGCCCGAGTGGGATCCCCACAGCCCTACACCCTCTGACAGGGTGACCGTGGCCAGGGTCTGTCTGCACAGGACAGCTTCTGTCCAGGCCTTTTACACTGATTTTCAAAACTCTTCTGTGAGGCTGGGCAGGTTTTGGTGCTGGGGTTTAATACGTCGTCTGTGTCCTCTTTATAGACAAACATGAGCACACTGTTCTGTGCTCCACAGCACACAGACCTCATGCTCTTGCTCCAGATTAAAACTTAGATAGAATTATTAACAGTCAACATTCCCAAAGTACAGCAGCTGACCGTTCTGCTCCTTGGCCAGGCCTCTGCCATTCCGGAAGTCCTCCCCACAGGCATCGAGACACCCCTATCTAGATGTGCCTAGATGACCCCCTATCTAGAAGCCTTGCTTGACCCCCACCCTGAGGCTTCTGCCCCCCTCCAAGCACCCCCTTCCCACTGCAGAGATAAGGAGGCCACATAATCAAAAACAATTAGCAAATACAATTAGCACTGAGGCAAAACAAGCAGACCCTCCCCAGCTACAAACTCGGAGCCAGGCCCCCACCCCAGCCTACTGTTGCTGCTGGGGTTCACTATGGCCAGATTTCTCCTGTCCAGAAATGTGAGTGATGGGGAGAGTAACTGGTGGCAGATGACCCCTGGTGTCATGCTGAATGTGTGTGTCCTTCTCCACAACACCCAGCAAGCAGGGAGGCAGCGTCAGCCAGCATGGTACACAGGGCAGACACAGTGACCCACCACACAGGCCTCTGGGCCAAGTTCCAGAGTGAGTTAGCAGCTCACCACAGGGTTCACCGGATGGCTGAGTTAGTGGGCAGCTCGGGCTTTTGAATGGGAAGGGTGAGACTCCATGGGGGCAGGGGAACTGACCACTCAAGTCTAGCTCCCAGGTTCATTATGGAAAGTGGGGGCATGTGCATCCAGGGTACTTCCCTGCGGAGTCAGAGGTCAAGGTGAGAAGGTCGATCAAGGCCCAGAATCAGAAATGCAAACAGCCACAGGAAGTCAGCCACCAGCAAAGAATAAACAGGACAGAGCTGTGATGATTTCCTTTCAAAGTCAACACAAAGGCTTCCCTCAGCCCACCTCCATAACCCAGGCCAGCACACACAACAGATACACACAAATACACGCGTGCACACACATGTTCACACACATGCACATGCATGCACATACATACTAGAGGCTGCCCACATGACAGACAGACACCCACCCTTCAGCAGCCGCAGTAGTCATTTCTTGGTCTGCTTCCCCACCCCCATCCAGCCCAAGTACGGACACTCACATGTGCTCATGGTCACAGAACATCACCCACATAGTGCCAGTGCCATTCTGATCACTGGAACAACTGGTGACAGTTGTGGATTCAAACAGGCACAAAGGAGAAAATGCAGAAAATCACTGAGTTTCTTCAAAAGGGACAGAGGGAAGCAAGAAAGGAGCTGGAGACAGGCTGGGTAGGGATGGGTCAGCCCACACCACAAGGGCAACCTCTGACAACTCTCCCAGGCTCACAGGGACCCACATGGGGTCAGAATCTTCTTTTCAGAAACTGTATCAGGTGGGTTTGATGCTGCTGCAGACTAATAATACCCCAAATCTGAACAGGACTCTCTACTTTTCAAAGCACTCTTCCATACATTATCACCTCCTAGAGTAACACTGGACAAGCAGAGACACTCATCATCTTTGCCAAATGACTATCCATCCCCATAAGACCCAAAGATGTTTTCTCCAAAATAATCTCTAATAGCTAAGTATATGTAATAATTGTGTGAGCATACTTGTTTGTGTGTGAGTGCATGCAGAGGCTTTATGTAGCAGAGTGGGATACAGTCAAACAAAAATGAGGTTGCCATGGCAACAGGCTCCGGCATCATTGCAGCCTATTAACACAAGTGAGGAATGTGTTTGGCAGATGCTTGAGTGTTATTTATGGTATGGGTGTAGCAGAGGGACTTCTAACAGGCAAAGAAGGGGAAAAAAAAAAACATCCCATGACGCTCCTACTGTATCCCACCAGGGAGATGACAGTGAGACGAGCACAGAAGGCGAGGCTGAGAGGCTGGAAAATAGGGAGTAAGAGACAGGGAAGCAGAAAAGCAGGCATGCAGAGGAGAGGAGAGCAACAGGGGAGTGGAGGAAGAGGAAAGTGAAAGGAAGTGAGAGAAAAAGAGCAGGGGGGTGGGGAGCGGGGGGTGAATACCAGGGGAAGAGCTGGAGCAGGGGATACAGCAAAAGGAAGAAACATCATCCCCCCACCCCCGAAAGGGCTGCCCCACCTTGCCTCTCAGTTTCTTCTTGAGTAAAAACCATCAGGAGACATCAGATAAGATACTAGATGTTTCTCCCTTCTAACTGGAACAAAGGGCAGAGCCCAAGACAGAAGAGGGACTGGGAAAGAATAAAATACTGAGATCAGATACTGATATTGAAGATCTGAGCTGTGGGGCAGCTGGCAAGGGGACCAGTCTCTCATGAGAACTAAAAAAATGCCAACAGATTCCTGAGGGCCTACTCTGTGTCCAAGGTCATGGAGGCAAATTCCCAAAGCCCCAGTATTAAAAACCACACACTGCTGGCCCATTTACCTGGATGTGTATCTTCATCAAAGATAAGAACAAGGCATCTAACGGAGGCCATTCTCCAACACCTGCCACTCTGGGGTAACCTGAGGCAGAGGGTAATACTTGATTGTCTCACTAATATTTCCCACCATCCAATAAGATTTGCTCAAGAAACACAAACTTTATATCAGACATAATTAAAAAGGCAAATGAAATACAAACCAAAAAAAGATACAATTTTGTCTTAAGTCAACTAGAAAGAATGCTTGCATTCTGATTATCATGGATCATTTCTAACAAGCTCTGCTATACTCAGCACAGCAGGTCATGAGAAGTTAAGTGCAAATGTATGCAAGAGCTTACAGACAGGAAAAGGTCTGAAGACCACAACTGGATAAAAGAAGCATGAGTTGGGAGGTGTGAAGCTGGGGAGAGAAGGGAGAAAGACTGGCCTGAGGAACTAGATGGGGAAGTCAGTCAGCCAACTCTGCTGCTGCAATGGCATCTTCATGCTAAGATGGAGATGGAGCAACCCAGGTCCAGCACTGCCATCCTGGGATCTGACTCCAGTCTCCTAAAATCACTCCCCTCGGGTTGCCTAGGGCTGTAATCAGGCCCCGAGTCCCAACTCTGGTTTCAGTAAATACTCTGAATGATCCTGGAAACCTCTGCTGCTCCATGTGGATGCCATGCCTGTCTTTCTGCAGAAAAGCCATACCCACCCAAGCAACCTGCCTCCCATTCAAGCCAGGAACAACCTTCAAAGATAAAATAGTCATATGCTAGCTTGTGTACCCGGATCAAAACATTTGGAGCCTTTATAAGCACTAACAATAGTAGTTAACTTTTTTAAAACCAGCTCTCAATAGGTTTTTCTCTTAAATTTAAAGATGATCTCTAAAGATTTTTTTTCCCTTGTGATCCCAGATCAGAAAAACTTCTTTAGCATCAACAGCCCCAATCACTTCACTCATTGGAATACAACTAGTTAAGCAATTATGAAGTCCCTATGTATTCTACACAGTGCTAAACAAGGCAGAGATGGTAAAGAAGGAAAAACACATACACCTCAGGAATTCTGTATCCAAGGGGCTTACATTGGATGAGGAGTAAAACCAGGGGCACTAGGGAATAAGTAAGTGCCCCACTCTGTGGCCCTGACTCTGTTGCTGGCCATGCAGAAGAGGGAGAGGCTGGCATGGCTGGAATGGAAGGAGGGCTCCTTGCAGAGGTGAGGCTTGGCACAGAGTGGGTAGAACTGGAAGGGGCATGCATTATCCTCTCGCTTGCTAGACAAGGAACCTAGGGCCCAGAGGGGCTGCAGACCCTCTCCTTCCCAGTCACAGAGTGCCTTGGGGGTACACCTAGAGCCCAGCGCCATGAAGCCCACACTGGCACTATTTTGAGAAAGCCAGGGGGGTACAGGAGAGCCCCTCAAGAAACACACAGTCCTCAATAGGATTGAAGTCTGACAAAAGGCACTAAAAGTGGGGAAGAGAAGGCAATGACTGGAATTCAGTTAGTTAAGAAGTTCTGTAGAGGAAGCAGATGCCCAGAGAGAGGTAGGGGGTGCAGTAGGGTCTACGGTCAAGAGACTAGACTGCAGCAAGGGCCGATTTGACTCTCACAGTCAAGCTGCAGCACAACCAAGTAGGCTGAGCAGGGGCCAGTGGATGAGGCTCATGGTGCCCCAGACAAGGGCACTGCTAAGGGGAGAAGGTGTGCGTGTCAGAAGAGCCAATCTCATCCAAGGTCACCATGGCAAGCACGCCTTCCTCTCACAAGTCTTCAGAGGAATCACCAGTTAACCAGGCAGAAGTTTTATTTCCTCCTGATCCCATCAGTCGAGGCTCACCTAACTCATCCCAGGAGTGAAAAAAGTCCCCACCACAAGTAATAACCAGGAGCACCCACATGAAGGGGTCCTGACATACAACACTAGCTTTTTGCTCTGGCCAGGAGAGGACTGTCACCACACACAAAGGTTGCTTCCCACTTCTGCTGAAGGCAGCTTTTTGGCTGTGGGCACTTTCACAAATGAAACACATTTGTCAGCCCTCCCTCAATTTCAGGTATATTTCCAGCTTTCAAACCCCCAGTCTCAGGCAACTGGCAGGGTTACCCTTTCTCCTCCCTAAGACTAGGCAAGGAGTTCCTAGGGTTTCCCCTCATCAATCCTCCATCCAGGACTCAACTGAGTTCACTACAAACTATCAGTGGCTCTCCCCAGGAAGAGGCTGGGAGAGGGATTAGAAGGTCCAGTCACATCGGTCAGGGGCCATATATACAGGGACAGAGGCACAGGAAGAGAAGGGGACCTCTCCAAAGAATTTTCTCCTCCAACCTGCCTTCCTCATTAGTATCCCTACAAAAATGGATAGGGTTTGGTGTGTCTTCTGTCAGCGGGAACATTACATAGAAGAGCACCCTTTTTGTGAAGGAAGATGCTAGGGCTCAGAGTAGGGGGTCAGAGGCTAGAAGACACCACACAGCTGACAGAGCCATGTCTCTCTGGATCTTCTCACCAGTTTAAAGGGTGAAGGTGGGTTGCCTCTCTTTGGAGTCAGGCCAAGGCCTGCACACCCTACTATCCAGTCCCTGTGCCCAGGTGGGCCCCTACCTGCTTGAGCAGGAACTGATCCTGGGCGTTGGTGCGCAGGGCGATGGCCAGGTGGAGGGCGGACAGGAGCACCCCGCTGAGTACCGCAGCCCGCATGCGCACGGGCAGGAGCGTGTAGATCGTATAGATGAAGAACACAGTCCACCAGATGCCCTCAGAGGCACTGCGCGGCTGGGGCAGCAGCAGGCCCACCACCTGGACGGCCAGCACCACGGCAATAAGCGCGTAGCAGGCCAGGCCCATGTGGTCCTGGTGGAAGGCGGCGCGGTTGCAGAGCACGGCCATGACGAGGATCACACCCACAGCGGCCGCTAGGACAGCCAGGTAGGGCAGCTGCAGCGGGGGCCGTGCCGCGTGGAAGGCTAACATGACGAGGCACACGAGCACCAGCACAGCCATGAGCATCGTGAGGCTGCTCTGGTTCAGACGGAAGAAGTAGCGCTGGTACAGCCGCTCCAGCTTGTCCGATGGGAACTTCTTCGAGCGGAATATCTGCAGCAGTGCCAGGCAGCAGGCGCCCAGCGACAGCACCGCACCAGGCCCCGCGCCCGAGCCTGCCGAGCTGCCCCCATCCCCGGACCCTTCGTCTTCTTCGACGGCGCCGGCCTCCAGATCGTCGGCCGCGTGGCCCTTGCCACGCCGCTCCTCCAGGCCTAGCTCCACCGAACGGGGGCGCACCTCTGTGCCGCCCGCTGCGGCGGCCGCAGCAGCCGAGCCGCCGCCGCTGCCCGCAGGGGGCGCCCGGGTGCTGCCCCCGCCGGCCGCGCCCCGCCGCTGCCGCCGGCTGCCGCGACCGCAGTCGTCGCCGCCGCGCTCCTGCCAGGCCGACTTGGAACGGAAGCTGAAGCCGAAGCCCCCGGCCAGGGGGTCATCGCCACTCAGCGGAGGATCGTCTTCGTCGTCGCTGCGCCAGCGGCTGGCCAGGCGCTGTTGCTGCTGCGGGGTCACCGCCCCCCCAGGTCTCTTGGTGGAGCCGCGGGCCGAACCCCCGGGGGCTTGGGGGTAGCCATTGGCGCGGGAGTCGGCCTCTCCCCACGCGGAGCGGTGTTCCGGGCCTCCCCGGGACGCCGGCGCCGCCGCTGTCTGCGCCGCGTAGCCCGGGGGGCTCACGCTTTTGGAGCTGGACATCCCCCCCTCGGCCTCGTCGTCTTCTTCCTCCTCCCCCGGGGGCCGGGCCGGGGGTCTCCAAGGGGAAGGTGGACGGCCGAGCAGGGGGACCAGGCTGGGGTCACACGTCGGGGGCGGCCCGGGGCCCTGGGCAGTAGCGGGGCATCTTGGCACCCCCGTCCTGAGCGGAGAAGGAGGGCAGCGGGAGAGCGAGGGGGAGGCAGGCACAGCCCCGAGGTGAGAAGTGGCTGAAAATCCGCGTCGGGAGCCCCAGGTCCGAGAGGGAGTTGGCTCCGAGCTGGGGCAGCGAGGACTGCTCGAGCTGCTGAGCCGCGCGCAGAGGGACGTCCGGACTCCTGGCTCGCGTCGAGCTCGACAAGGACCGGAGTTGCGGACGAGGCGGGACGGAGAGGTGTCCTTGCGGGCGGCGCCTCCCCGGGGCTGGTAATGCCCGGGCGCGGCACTCGCAGACTCTGCCTAAGCGGAGACCAGCGGCACGCGCGGCGAGGAGGCAGCTAGGGCGGCTCGGCAGGGGTCCCGGCGTGGAGACGAAGCGGGCGCCCTTCCCTCTCGGCGGACTGGGAGCGACTGGGAGGTGCGGGCGCCAGCCAGCATTATTTCCTTACGAGGGGTGGGGAGGTGGGATGGGGGGGTGGAGAGGACGGGGGAGGGGGCGGCGGGCGGAGCAACAGCTCCAGAGCCCTGGGGGGAGGGTCCTGGAGCCCAAGGGGGCCGTCGCCCGCATCCCCCACCACCTCCCGCGGCGAGAGTGGGAGCTTGGCCCGGGCCAAAGCCGAGCCCAGCCTTCAGCGGGTCCGCGCAGGGGGCGGGGGCGAGGACCGGCTCCTGCACCGCGGCCCTTCCCCTCTCTCCTACCCCTTCCCCCAAAACGGAGCTGGGCTGGCCCGGACCCGCCGGCCCAGGAGGGCTGTCGCGCCGACTCCTCAAGCCCCAGGCTCCTCGCCACCGGCTGCGGGCCCACCGCGGCCGGGCGCAGAAAGACTAGGCTGAGGGCGGAATCCGGCGCAGCGCCGCCGCCGTTCCGCCCCAACGCAGGCGGGCTTCTCCTGCGGAGCACGGCATCCAGAGATCGAGAGCGGGGACTCAGATGCAGCCAGCCGAGAGAGGCCGGCCCGAGAGCCGCTGCTGCGCCCCGGGGGCGCTCCGGGGAGAGCCGCGGGAGCCGGGCTGGCGGCGCGCCATGCACGCCTCGGGCCCTGCGCTGCTCCGGCCGCTCGCGCCGCTCCTCCCTTCTCGCCCGCTTGCCGCCGCCGCCGCCGGAGCGCCCTCCGCATCCCCTCCTCCCGCCGCCTCCCCGCCCCCCGCGCCGCTCGGGCCTCGGCTCACAGCGGCGCGCGGCCGCCTCCGCCCCCGACCCGGCCGCGGCCCCCGCCTCGGCGCCCCGCCGGCATCCTCAGGCCCGGCCTCGTGAGCCGCCCTTTACCGTGGGGGGCCCCGTTCCCCTTCCTCACCTAAAATTCTCTCTGCGCCCCCTCCCTCCCTGGCGCCTGGAGCCGCATCCAGCCCGCGGTCCCTTCGCCCGACCTGGGTGGCATGCAGTCCTCCTTCGCCCTTTGCTTGGGTTCCTGCGCCCCTAGTCCTAGCTCCCCTCTTTTGTATCCCCCTTTAATCCCCCATCCCCCCATTCAACCCAACTTCAGCCCCCGCGCTGCGCCCCCCTTCCCTGGCCCGGCTCGATTGGCCGTTTCCTGAGCTGTCAGACTTGAGCCCGGCTCTCTTATTGGGCGATTCTCTGGCCGGGCCGCTGTGCCAAAGGACGGCGCACCGGGCCGGGGGCGCCCAGGCAGCGACTGCCGCAGGGAGCCGAAGACCAGAGTCCCTGGAGGGCCAGAGGGGCCCGAGAGCCAGACCCGGAAATGGACGGGAGAGATGGAGAGACCGAGGATCTCTGAGGCCCAGGAAGACAGTTACGGGAAAGATGGAGATGCAGTTGGTGAGGCCGATGCAACCAGGGCTGGGCGGACAGGAATGCTTTGGTGGCTAGTTACCGAGCAAGAACCCCGCAGACAACATTACAAACACCTGGCATGTGTGAAGAGCGCTCTTTGCTCGTTCATATGTTGTTGTTTTAATTAGTATTATTGAAATCTCATTTGACTCCCCTCAGTAACCCTGGGTTGTGACAGGGGACAGTGCCCCGGCGATTATTCCCAGTTTACAGGTGCAGAAACTAGAGCTTCAGAGCTTAATTAACTTGCCATGGGCCACACAGTTCTCCTGACTTGCAACAAAAAGATCTTTCGTCAGCTCCAGGCTGGCTCCTTACTTTGCAAGGTGTTATCAGGAAGGATAGGCACCAGAGCACGGTGGAGATGCCCCGCTGGAGGGGTAGCAGATGCTCCTACACAGCGACGAAGAGGCAGGAGTGGAGAGGAATTTTCTTTGGGTTAAAGGACCTAGGCCTGTGGAATGAGGTACCTCTCCAATTCTTCTTCCCCCAAGCAGTCCTGCTGCAAGTTCCTGCAGCCTAAACTCTGGACGGGTGGGGAACAGTCACCTCTAGTCCCAGGAGGGAGAAACAACCTTCACTTCCCCCCCACCCCGCCCCCGCGCCCTCACACTCTCCCTGCGGAGCTTCTGACAAAGAGACTAGAGGCCTGGGTGAGCCTCCCATCCTTTCTCTATTGGTCATCTCTTCGGAAATTGGAAGATAAACCTTGCCAGAGTTGCAAATTGGGAGGAGAACCCTTCCAAGAGATCTGAATAAACTAACCCTAGAGTATTCCAGCATTTGAGTAATCAATCCATGATTAGCAAAGTCTTAAAAAGCCTGAAGCCTGAATTTAGCCAATAAACATTCATAGAGCACACTCTATGTGCAAAGCACTGTGCTAGATGCTTCAGGGATGGAGAGATTACCCACCTCTGGTTACAGTCAGGGAGGCAGAGCAGCTAGCCACTAATTCCAGTTCAGAGCACAATTCAGTCTGTATTCAACAGAGGACCAGAGAGAGTGTTTTGGGGGTTGGAGAGAGGAGGCATTAATTCCTACTGTAGGCACCAAAAAGAGGTTGAATCTGGAGCCAGCAGAATAGGAGTCAAGAGAAAAAAGAGAATGGACTGATATTAAGCAACAATATGTCTGTGAGTTTTATTGTCATATAACCCTTTTGAAGAAGATGTCATTTTCTCCACTATAGAGATGAGAAAACCAAAACTTAAAGAATCAAAGTTTGCCCAGTTTGTGTAGCAGAATGGAAACTAAGTTCAGTCTACTTGTACTCTACCACACAGCCATGTAGCAAATATGATATAAGAACACCCAGACTGGCAGCTGCATGGACAAAAACCAGATGACCTGAGGTATTAAGGTGGTTGGGTTCCATCTTTGATCTTCTCATTCCTTAAGCTCTCCCTAGGTCATTCCTTTCCATTTTATTCACAAATTTTATATAACCATCATCTTATAACAAAAGCTATGTATGATTAAATGTGGGAAAACTAGAAAAAAGAAAGATGAAAGAAACCACTTATAAATTACAGCACCTAGCAAGAACCATTAACATCTTAATTTTTCTCTTAACAAAAAATGGGACTTTTTACAAAGAGTTGTAGAATCTGCTTTTTTCTACTTAGCAAAATATGTGGATTATACCAATAATAATATGTGCTTATACCAATAAGCATCCATCTACAATACCCATTTTGTTGTCTGAGCAGAATTCCATTGCATGAATATAGCAAAATTTATTTAACCAGTCTCCTACTGTTGGGCATTTTTCACTGTCATGGCAGTTTATAAAAAGTTTCCACTCTTTTACTGTTATAAACAATGGGCATTTTGTAGATAAATCTTCACACACATCTTTAATTGTATCCTTAGGAGAAATTCCTACAAGTAGTATTGCTGAGCCAAAAGATAAACATCTTTTCACTAAGGTATTTCTGAAATCTGAATCTTATGCCCCTGCCTCCCCTTCTCAGTTCCAGTCTTATCTACCCCTGTCCACTGGAGAAATCCCTGTGGATGTTTCTTGGTATCCACCAACACCCTAGATTCATTTGTTCTAAAACAAAGATTATCACCCAAGAAGCTTTCTCCTCCCTCTGTTTTCTCACCCCTGGTGGAATTACCATCTGCCCAAATCCTGGATCTTAGACTGGTGAGCCCTCTTATCCCGATTCCCAGAGTCCTGCCGCCATACCCATGTCTTTTCAAATCTGTCTCTTCCACATTCTCTGGCTACTACCTTTGCCCAGGTCCTCCCTTCTCCTTGCCTGGCCAGTTACCAACTCTCCCTCCTTGCCATCCAGTTTGTCCCCCACTTTGTTCCCATCTGATCATACATGTCACACCCCGACTGCAAGCTGTCCAAAAAACTTCCTCTTCCTACCCTCCAGCTTTCAGTATCCACCACTTCCCCACATCATCTAGCCACCCCTAAAGGATTCTTTAAACCTCTGCAGAGATCACTCTTCACATACACCCCCAGCACAAACCAAATTTATAGCACCTCTACGATGCCTCTCTAAAGCCTCTTCCCTCCCCCGCTCCCAACCCCAGGCTAGGCACTCCCTCCTCCTCAGCTCCCAGCACACCTTGCTTTTCTCTTTTATTGCACTTGTCACGTTGTATTGTCTTGACTTGTTTTCAGAACTGTTTCCACAGTCTGTTGAACTCCTTGAGGGCAGAATTGGTATCTTTCTCATTCTTGCGCCTGGTACCTGGCATATAGGAGGTACTCCTTAGCTGTTTGTTGGATAAACAAATGGTACATCTGGGGAATAGTGATGAGAATGGAGTCTGAGGGGTGGGGTGGGGCTCAGTGACTGACTGGCAACCTTGCGTGAAGACTGAAAAGTGGGTTGGGCTCTTTAACACTCCGTTGGAGGAGCGTGGGCTTCAGTTTAAAGATAGGGAAGAGTGCCTGAATTGGGGAAAAGAGGTTGGGCTGTTATGTTTTGGGAGGCAGATTCTGGCAATGTAACTAGCTTGGAAAAGCAAGATTTAAAAGTGGACTAGTCAGGAAGCTATGTCAGAGAAGGTATAGATGGAGCCCAGAAGTGACATGGCAATGGGAGTGATGCCATTGGCTGGAGGACAGCTGTGAAGGGCTGACAAGGAAACCCAGGGGTTGTCTATGGCCATACCACCCTGACCGGGCTTGATCTCGTCTGATCTCAGAAGCTAAGCAGGGTCAGGCCTGGTTGGTACTTGGATGGGAAACCCAGGGGTCAACCATTGTGTAGAGGAGGAGTTCGAAAGGTCAGATAAAAACCAAGAAAGGTGGGGGTCACAAGGGCAAAAGGCAGGAACTTTTTTTTTTTTTGGTCTGCAATGGGTCTTAGTTTCGGCCCTCGGGTTCTTTGTTGCTGCCAGCAACCTTTCTCTAGTTTTGGTAATGGGGGCTACTTTCTAGTTGTGATGCACAGGCTTCTTATTGCAAATGGGTTCTCTTATTGCAGAGCACAGGCTTGAGGGCACATTGGCTTCAGTAGTTGCAGCGCATGGGCTCAGTAGTTACAGCTCTTGGGTCTAGAGTGCAGGCTCTAGTAGTTGTGGCGCACAGACTTGGTTGTTTTGCAGCATGTGGGATCTTCCCGGACCAGGGATCAAACCCATGTTCCCTGTGTTGGCAGGCAAATTCTTAACCATTGGACCACTCAGAAAATCCTGAAAAGCAGAGGTTTTGAAGAGCAACTCAGGATGTACACCTGGCTGTTGTCATCAGATAGGAGCTGATCCAAGGACCACCTCAGGGCTCTGTCTGAAGTGAGTACTTGGTTTGCAAGGAGAGGTGCCTATGCCCTCCAGGGCACAGCAGGCCCTTTGGGAGATCTGCAGACGCTTGCCATCTGCCCCTTGTACCTCAGTTACCCTTCAGGACTTCATTCTTCATTTCCCCCAGACTTCTTTTTAAAAGAATAGTTGTATTTTGGAAATTAAAATACTAATATTTTAGAATGTTTAGAAATATTTGTAGAAGAGAGTCTCAGTAATACTTTTGTACCTAAAAATACCTTCCTTCCTCACAGTGCGATAGTGTAAGTACTATCTCACCATTAGATAGTCATGCTTTGGGATGACAATCATTCCCTAAAAGTGAATGTAGAAAATCTAGGGACAGAAAGTAGGTTAGTATTTGTTTAGGCCTAGAAAAGAGGAGGAATGGGAAGTGATGGCTAATAGGTAAAAAATTTCTTTGGGGGTGGGGTCGTGAATTAGATTACGGTGATGTTTGCACAACTAGAGAAAAATACTGAAAGTCAATGAATTGCACTTTAACCCAACTGGGTGAACTTTGTGGTATATAAATTATATTTCAAGAAAGTGGTTGAGGGGCTTCCCTAGTGGCTCCTGGATAAAGAATCTGCCTACCAATGCAGGAGACATGGGTTCAACCCCTGATCTGAAAAGATCCCACATGCCTCAGGGCAGCTAAACCATTGCACCACAACTATTGAGCCTGTGCCCTAGTTGGGAGCTGCAATGACTGAGCCCACGTTCCACAAGTACTGAAGTTCAAGTGCCCTGGAGCCCATGCTCTGCAACAGGAGAAGCCACTGAAATGAGAAGCCTGCACACTGCAACTAGAGAGTAGCCTCCTGCTTACTACAACTAGAGAAAAAACCACAATGAAGACCCAGCACAGCCAAAAAAAACACCTAGTTGAAAAGTTTATTGCAGATACTTCTGGGAGATTGAAGAGTTTATGCCAGGACTGCCAGTCATTATTGTTAGTGTAGACAAGTTTAATCAGGCTTCTCCCTCTAATACCAAAACAAGTTTTTCTCACTGAGAGAAAGGATGCTTGCTCTTTAGGAGCAAGAATGAGTTAGGGAGAGGAACAACAGAACACTTGAGACCACTAAGCAGCTCCAAGGCAAATGGAAGCAGAAGAAGGCATGGGCCCAGGAAAAGGAAGGAAGAGTGCAGAAATGACAGCCAGTTAGGAATTGGAGGTTAAAAATAAACTTCTCCTACTGCCTGGGAGAGCCCTGCCCTAAGAGGTCTTCACAAGGAAATAAAGAACTCTAAGAACCCTAGGCTTTCTCAAGGGTGGAAGAATCTTCAAGATCATCTAATTCCCTGGTTTGGTCCCTGGGTCAGGAAGATTCCCTGGAGGAGGAAATGGCAACCCACTCCAGTATTCTTGCATGGAGAATTCCATGAGTGGGCTGCAGTCCATGGGGTCACAAAGAGTGAAACACGACTGAGCAACTAACACACAATTCCCCAAAGATATGTCACCCTCCTCTGGATATTTGCATTTTGAGAGCAAGTCCTATGCCTAAAACTAGATGACTTACCTTTCCTTTGAGGAAATAACTTTCTATCCCCAAGTCAGAGAGTAGCTAACAGGATGGAACATTGTGTGTCTGGAGGTAGGTCATCCATGGAGGCTTGGGGCCCCGTGTCTTTGCCACTGGGCACAGATGTCTGAGGTTCCTGGGAGTCACCCTCCACCCTAACTCATCCCCCACAAGGAGCTGTGAGGAGGAACCAAGGACCTCTGACTTCCTTAGCTTGGAAATCGGGACAGTAGTTTGCAATCGGCCATAGGGAATTGGGCCCTAGATTTTTCCAGACTCTACACTCACCTCCAGACCTCTGGGCCTCAGGGAACAGGAAATATTCAAAGAGCTCAGATTGTAGCTGAGGTGGAAATGGCTGATAATAGCTTGATCTGCCACTCTCGCAGGTGTTGACATTTGCATTTTAATGGAGGCGGTTAATGCCTTCAGCTGAAGGAGTGACTAATATGTTCTTCCAACTGCTGCTGGAGGTAATGGGAGACCCTTTGTGGCCCAGGGCCTTTTAATGCCCTCTAGTCAGAATACTAGATTACTGCTGATGGGCAGCTGCCAACCCTTTGGATTCTAATATCCATATTCCATGCTTTATCTTTGATCCTGTTCTTGATTTTGCTTTCTTGCACTTTCTTCTGAATCTCATTTTCCTAAATGCATGGGAACATCCTTATGAGCCACTTATTCTTTCAACACTCGTAAACTGATTATCCATTTCAAGCAGAAAACTTGTGCTGGACACAGTTGAGAGGGGGGAGCCCAAGAAGTATGCCAGTAAAATGCCATCCCCAAGAAGTTGGAGGTGAGAAAGT
The DNA here is from genome assembly GCF_023699985.2 of Odocoileus virginianus. NCBI lineage: Eukaryota > Metazoa > Chordata > Mammalia > Artiodactyla > Cervidae > Odocoileus > Odocoileus virginianus. The sequence continues at coordinate 10,446,204 of NC_069677.1, forward strand.
CACAGAAATCTAGAGAACAGTGCAGCACCAGGGGAGATGGGCCATGTAGCTTATGCCAAGTGCTACTTGAACAAAGAGGCTGAGAACTATAGAAGGAGGTGTTCTGATAGACTTGGGTGAGCAAGAAGGGCTTCTGGGAGAGGTGAGAAGACGAAAGTATGTGTGGGAGTTGGATATACAACAACTGAATGGAGTTTTGAGGATTCAAAACATTCCTCTAGTCACAAAAGACCACGTATTGTATGATCCTATTTATATGAAAGATCCAAAAGAGGAAAATCTATAGAAACACAAAAGAGATCAGTGGTTGCCTAGAATTTGGAGGGAATGGGTAGGGGAGATGGGGATTAATTGCTAATGAGTACAGTGGGAAGGTGAAAGCTGTTCTGAGGTTATGGAGATGGTTCCACATCTCTAACTATACTGAAAAAAATTGCATTTCATACTTTGAATGGATGAACTTTATGGAATATATCTTAATAAAGCTGTTTAAAAATGGAAGAAAGTGGGATCCAGAAAGACCATTCCTTCAGTAATCCCACTTCAGTTATACCCTAGTGTCAGGTTCCTAGTCTTTTTCTGTATGAAGGCTCTTTCTTTCTTTCTTTTTTGCTGCACCGTACAGCTTATGAGATTTTAATTCTCCACCCAGGGATTGAATCCAGGCCCTTGGCTGTGAGAGTGTGGAGTCCTAACCACCGGACTACCAGGGAATCCTCTGAAGACTCTCTTGCTCTTTTTTGTTTTTTGGCCACACCACATGGCATGTGGGATCTTAGTTCTCCAACCAAGGATCAAACCTACATCCCCTGCCCTGGTAACATGGAATCTTAACCACTGGACTGCCAGGGAAGTCCCTGAAGGCTGATTCTTAAGGTAAAAATATTTCAAGGACCTCAACATGGTGTTTATGTACCTTTAGTTAAGAATATATATAGTGGTAAAAAGCTATTATAAATTTATTAATTGATTTTCATTTGGTAAATGAATTAATACTTTACTAATACCAGTAGTATTTATATATGCTAGAAAAGTGATTCTGTATTTGTAGGCAAGCATCTTATACCTACAAACAAGGCTTAGTGGCCCTCTCTCAAAATCTCCTTGGTTCTTTGGGGTCCTCAACCCAGTTTCAGAATCCTGGTCTGTGCTCTACTAAGGCATGTTTAATTCAGCTTCCCTGTCAGGTGACTGCCTATGGGTGGGGATCCATTAGCAGAAAATATGATACAATTTCCATCCTACAATGTGTCTGCCTCTTCAGCTGCTCAGACAAAATGGCACCCTTTCTCCTCCCAAAACCAATGAGCTTTGCTGAGAGCAGATCCAGCACAGAAGACAGCCAGAGCCATGCTGGTTGGCAGACACTTGTCTTTAGCAAATGTAATTAAAGTCAGCAGCAAGTAAGTGCCTATTAATTTTTCATTAGAAAAGTCAAAGGCAACCTTCTTGGAAAGCAGCATCATTGAACTTCAGCCTTGGTGTTAAAGCCAGACTTTCCCTCACTATGTGTATCTTTTTCCATGAGTACACACACAAGTGAGTCCTCAACCTCTTTATTGAGGGTGGGAGAGAAAGAGTCAGAGACCATCACACCTATAGCCTTCAGAGGTTTTTTTGTCCCATCCTCTGTCTCAGATTACCCCAATGTCTATCTGCATATGTAATTGCCTGTATATATATATATGGACCTTTTACAAAATATATGTGTATGTGTTAGTCGCTCAGTCAGGTCTGACTCTTCGTGACCCTATGGACTGTAGCCCACCAGGCTCCTCTGTCCGTGGGATTCTCCGGGCAAGAATACTGGAGTGGGTTGCCATTTCCAACTCCAGGGGATCTTCCCAACCCAAGTATCAAACCCATGTCTCTTGAGTCTCCTACACTGGCAGGCAGGTTCTTTACCACTAGTACCACCTGGGAAGCCCATACAATATACTGGTCTCTCCCCAGGTTGTGTTTACAGACCGTTTTGTCGTTTGAACCTGATCTTAGATTCCTTGGGGAGATGACTATTTAAAGCTCTCTATGATGAATCCTTTTGTAAAGAAAATACAGTGTTTGCACTCTAACCAGTTTGTTTTTTAAGGCAAGGGCAATATTGTCAGTCAAGAAGAGAGGATTGGGGACTGGGAGGATTGGGGACTGGGGCCCAATCTGGCCCTATCAGCTGACTCCTTGTTTGTAGGCTGATTCAGCTTGCTTTAGGCATCAGTTAACTCATCTCTTTTCCTCCATGTGCTTCCTTACAAAGGCATTTCACCTGATGAGAAAACAGTCCACTCAACACAGAGGACTGAGGGACAAGCATTAAACTTGGGGTTAGAGTACGTGGAGGTTCTTCACCAGCCCTACCACTTTCCAGTTGCATGATGTCTGACAAGTCACCTGTCTCCTCTCTGAACTGCAGTCCCCAGCAAGGGTGACTGCTCTCCTGCCCTTAACGATTTGTTGTGAGGATCTAGACAATGATGTGACATTCCTTTTCAAGTTATTCACCCTTATGTAAACCAGGGATCATTCTTAATAATAGCAAAATAATAAATTCACTCTTAATAAAGTCAGATATTCATTTAAGAGGTTATCATGGAAGGTGGCACATCTCTGGGCCTCAGGCTCTTGCATACATTTAGAGATGACTGTGATAAATATTTTTATGTCTATGCTGCGTGTGTACCAGCTCATCTAGTAGTCTGGGAGATCTGCTCTTTCATCTCTGCTGTGTTCAAAGCAGGGCCCCTAGGGCCATGCAGATGAGGGCTCTGTTCTCTAAGCCCTTACCTCTTTCAGAATTCTGACAGACTGCAGCCTGTCTGCCATTCAGACTGGGGAGCTGTGCCCTCCTGCAGGCGTGGGTGGTGATTAGAGTGGCCTGTGAGGAGCTCGAGTGGGGCTGAGTGTTGCTTCTCCTCTTGCTGGCCACTCTGCTTGGCCCTGGAGTGGTTTTGCCCAGTCTCTATATCACTGACTGTGAATCCGTGATTGGGGATGGCAAGCCAAACCGTGTTAGCGATCATGCTGGGGCTGGCTGACCTTCCCCAAGCCAGGATAATCTCTTTCCCTGGCAACAGGCAGAGGCACCAAGGGACAACGACAGATTGTGAAATCCTGGGGCTGGGCTTTCTAGAATTACTTAAAAAGAGAAAACTGTAACAATACCTTGCATTTGTAGTTTTTAAAAGAAAGAAAGAAAGAAAACAGTTTTTAAAAGCTATTCGAGGAGAAGGCAGAGTTGGAATTGTCTGGTAGAGAGCAAACCAGATGGGGTAAGAAATGTATTGTCTTATTCTTATCAACTCAGTAACAATGAGAGTGTTAAGAGAAATCTCTCATCCTTACCCACCCCCCACCACCACATACACACAGGTGGGAATACTGAGGAAGAGTATCACACAGCATTAGTTACAGAATCTGACCTAACCTTCTTGACTTTTATCCTCACCCTAAAGCAGGCAGTGGATGAAGATGCTGAATGACCTAACATTTTGCTTTGTCCTCCTGAGATTCCAGCATGTAGACGGCTCTTCCTGAGTCAGACTTTGTGCTCTGTCCTCTGGGGCATACAGAAATACACTTGATTGCTTGCAGGTCTGAGAACAGTGAAGAAATGAAATGTGAGGGTGGCACTTGAGAAACACTGCCATCTTCTTGCAAGGCACCTGCTAAGGATCTTTAAGCCAGGCGGGAGCAGACTCAACAGACAGGACTGGATGGGGCTGCATGTGTTGCCTGGGGAGTTTCAGTGCTGTGTGAAGATTTGAAAAAGACATTTAAGGAAGGCATTTAAAGAAGCAAACTGGCCACTGGGCCAAATGTGGCCAGTGCCTGTTCTTAGACATAAAGTTTTTGAAATACAGTTTTTGAAAGTTGTTGAAACACAGCTATACTCATTTATTTTTGCCTCAGCCTGCTTTTGCACTACTTGCAGAGTTAAGTAGTTATGACAGAGACTGGGTGCCCACAAAGCCTAGAATCTTTACTATCTGACCCTTTAGGAAAATTTGTCCACCTGTGCCTCACACCAAACACACAAGAATCAACTCAAAATATATTATAGACCTAAACGTAAACCTTAAAACTGTAAGAAGAGTTCACAGGAGAAAATCTCTCTGACCTTGGGTTACAAAGATTTCCTTATCACAACACTGGTTCATTACTTTTCCAATTATTAAAAAAAGTTTTTTGGTAAATTGGACTCAACCAAAATTAGGAACTCTTCAAAAATACATTGTTAAATGAATGAAAATGCAAGTCACAGAGAGAAATTATTTGCAGATAAACATATCTGATAAAGAGTTTGTAGGCAGCATCTAAAAGGAACTCTAAACTTGATAATGAGAAAAGATTCTAATATAAGTGAGTAAAAGATTTGAACAGACACGTCACCAAAAAATGGGTAAGTGAAAATATACAGATAACACATAAAGACATGAAAAAATGCTCATCATCAGTAGTCATCAGGGGAAAACAAATTAAAAATCACAATGAGATACCACCACGAACCATTAGAATGGCTAAAATTAAAGAGTGACCATACCAAGTGCTGGATACAATATGGAGCAACTAGAACTCACACACACTGCTGGTAGAAATGTAAATGATACAAACCCTGTGAAATAGCATGGCAGTTTTGTTTTTTTTTTAAGTCAAGCGTTTCACATACCATATAATCCATCGATTTCACTTCTAGGTATTTACCCAAGAAAAATGAAAGCATATAAGCATATATCCACAGAAAGACCTAATGCTAATGTTCATGGCAACTTTATTCATAACTAAAAGCAACCCAAATATTCATTAACAAATGACTAGATAAACACATTTGACAGATCCATGTAATGGAATACTATTCAACAGTAAAAAGAGATGAACTATTGATACAATCAATGAAAGGAATAAATCTTAAAATGATTATAATAATTATCCCAACTGGAGGAAGCCAGACAAAAGAGTACATACTGTATGATTCTATTTATAAAAAAAATTCTAGAAAAGGCAAACTAATCTGTAGTGATAGAAAGTAGCTCAGTGGTTGCCTGCGAATGTCAGGAAGCGGGAGAGATTGATTGAAAGGGAAACTTGGGCTGGGAGGTGGGGGTAATAGATATTCATTACCTTGATTATGGTGATGGTTTCACAAGTGTGTGTGTGTGTGTGTGTGTGTGTGTGTGTGTACATATATATATCAAAACATCAAACTGTACAGTTTAATGTGTGCAGTTTATTGCATGTCATTATACATAACTGCTTCCCTGGTGGCTCAGCAGTAAAGAATAAACCTGCAGTGCAGGAGACCCGGGTTCAAACCCTGGGTCAGGAAAATCCCCTGGAGAAGGAAACGGCAACCCACTCCAGTGTTCTTGCCTGGAGAACCCAGAGGAGCCTGGTGAGCTACAGTCCATGGGGTCTCAAAGAGTAGGACATGACAGTGTGACTAAACAACAAAATACAGAACTAAATTGACAATAAAACGACTTTTCTTTTTAAATTTTTTTTAATAATTTTATTTAGTTTGTTATGGCTGTGCCGGATCTTTTCTGTAGTTGCAGCAAGTGGGGCTACTCCCTAGTTGCAGTGACTTCTCTCGTTGCAGAGCACAGGTTCCGGAGCCTACAGGCTTCAGTAGTTGCGGCTCCGGGGCTCTAGAGCGCAGGCTCTAGAGTTGTGGTGCACAGGCTTAGTTGCTCCTTGACATTTGGGATCTTCCCAAATCAGGGGTTGAGTCTGTGTCTCCGGCATTGGCAGGCAGATTCTTTACCACTGAGCCACCAGGGAAACCCTATATAAAGCTATTTTTTAAAAGGAAAAAAAAACCCTGAGGTTGTTATTTCTTTCTTTAAACACTCTGTGCAATTAGAAGCAGTCAGTTCACCACCCACCCCCCAGGTTTTATATTCCTTATTCTCACTTCAGTGCTTTATCTCCCAACAGCCTTGTCCCCCGAAGCCTTATTTTCCTCCAAAGTGACCACAGGTCACTGCACCGCCTCTGTGTGATATGGACCACCTGAATACTGCCTTCTCATGTTAATAGGATCATTGTTGCCTTTGAATCCAACTGGGTCAGATATCTGACTTCAGATTCTCACTTCCTCCAAAGTCTATTGCTTGCCACCACCCTGGTATCAATCACTCTATTGATGAGGGTTAATTACGGAGAACAGAATTTACTCTAACTGATTGAAGCAGAGGGCTTCCCAGGTGGCACAGTGGTAAAGAATCCACCTGCCAATGTAGGAGACGCAAGAGACATGGGTTCAATCCCTGGGTCAGGAAGATCTTCTGGAGAAGGAAATGGCAACCCACTCTAGTATTCTTGCCTGGGTAATCCCATGGACAGAGGAGCCTGGCAGGCTACAGAGCATGAGGTCACAATTGGACACGACTGGGCAATTGAGCATGAGCGCGTGCGCGCGCACACACACACACACACACACACACACACACACCACAACTGAAGCAGGAAAGGAATGTATTAAAAGATGGTGGGGGCGAGTTCAAGGGGGAAGTTCTCAGCCATTTCTGCATATGGGAATTACCTCAGTATGTGGGGGATGACTTGATTGTAGAATAATCCAATCTACATTATGAAAGTGCCTTTTAGATGGTGTCCCCCCGACCCCCACCCCACTAACCCTTCTTCTGGTGAAATTTCTAGGAAAGCTCCACTTAGAACTAAGGATAAGTGGCTTATTCCAGGGATAATTTTCTGGGGTAGGGTAAGGACAAGGTGAACCTGGAATGCCCTCTTCAGCTAGAAAGCAAAGATGCCCTCAGATTAATGAGGACATGTCAGAAGAACATAGGACACTGTACATCCATAAGAATGGTCCATTATACAGAGTGAAGTGAGCCAGAAAGATCAACACCAATACAGTATACTAATTCATATATATGGAATTTAGAAAGATGGTAATGATAACCCTATATGCAAGACAGAAAAAGAAACACAGATGTATAGAACAGACTTCTGGACTCTATGGGAGAAGGCGAGGGTGGGATGATCTGAGAGAACAGCATCGAAACATGTATATTATCAAGTGTGAAACAGATCGCCAGTCCAGGTTGGATGTATCAGACAAGTGCTCAGGGCTGGTGCACTGGGAAGACCCAGAGGGATGGGATGGAGAGGGAGGCGGGAGGGGGGATCAGGATGGGGAACACATGTAAATCCATGGCTGATTCATGTCAATGTATGGCAAAAACCACTACAATATTGTAAAGTAATTAGCCTCCAACTAATAAAAATAAATGAAAATAATAATAAAAATAAATACAAAAAAAAAAAAAAAGAATGGCTAAAACAAAACAACTAAAACTTGATAAGTTCCCAAAAAGTGATTCTGCCTCCCCAGGATGGCTCTGGGATCCAGCCATCTGCTGTGCGGATAGCACCTGGATATAGACTAAAGATACAGCATCAGCCTCCCTGGAAATCTTTGAGGAAATCAAGGAATGTGTCCTGGTAGAAATCACGAGCCCTGGGTTCTGCTACTAACCTGCCTTGTACCTGTCCCTTTTCCTCTTCTGAGCCTCTGTGTCCTGTGTGTTTAATAAGGGGAGAGGGGACCCTAAGTGTTTTCACATTGAGTTTCCTGGAGCCCTAGGACCCCTTGGATTGCCCTGAGATGCTGCAAGGAGAGCCAGGGTTGGGGGTGAGCTCCACCTAGAACAGTTCTGCTTTTGTCTATTTCAAGTTTGGCAGATATAACTCTTGGTTGACAAACTCAGGAGGTTCTGAAAACATCAATTCCTCTAGTTTTGAAATTTCTAAATTAATTTCTGACTCACATGACCCATTCTCAGAAGCTGGATGAAATATTCACTCCAAATATTCTTGGAGTTCTTCTCTCCGATCGTGCCTCACTTCTGGGATACACATGTCCACTAACAAGCCATGTCTCTCCAGTTGTCTCTGTGGGTCCAGCTGTGTCTGCTGGGGCATGGGCACCTTTTGGAAGCTGACCATGGTCCCCTCTGCCTTTCTTTTCCTCATCTCTCTCTAGCCCACCCTCCACCCTGGGAAAACTCTTCCTAACCTGGGGGGGGAATTCCCTTTTGTGTTTAAGACATTCACTCAGTCAATGTCAGTGAATCCCCATCATGGGTAGAATGGTGTCTCCCTAAAAAAAGTTATGTTGGAGTCCTAGCCTCTAATAACTCAGGATGTGACCAAATCTGGAGAAAGGGCCTTTAAAGAGGTGATAAAGTTATAATGAGTCTATTACGGTGGGCACTAAGATAGCAAGGAGATCAAACCAGTCAGTCCTAAAGGAAATCAACCCTGAGTACTCATTCGAAAGACTAATGCTGAAGCTGAAGCTCCAGTACTTTGGCCACCTGATGTGAAGAGCTGACTTATTAGAAAAGACCCTGATGCTGGGAAAGATTGAAGGCAGAAGGAGAAAGGGGTGACAGAGGATGAGATGGTTGGATGGCATCACTGATTCAATGGACATAAACTTGGACAAACTACAGGAGATGGTGAGGGACAGGGAAGCCTGGTGTGCTAGAGTCCATGAAGTCGCAAAGAGTAGGACACAAATTGGCAACTGAGCAACAGTACAAAGAGTGGGCCCTAATCCAATATGACTGGTGTCCTTATAAGAAGAGGAAACCTGGACACATAAAGGCATAGAGTGAAGACAATGTGAAGAGGCAGAGAGAAGACAGCCATCTACAAGTCAAAAAGAGAGGCTTGGAATGTAGAGTTCCCTCACAACCCTCGAGCAAACCAATGCTGCTGACACCTTGATCTCAGACTTTCAGCCTCCAGAATGGTGACGATACATTTCTGTTGTTTAAGCCACTCAGTATGTTGTGGTATTTTGTTTGCAGCCCTAGCAAATGAATGCAGATTCCTTATCCCTCTTTTACCTCCCTTGCAAACACTCTAAGTTCTCCTGGGCACTGTTAGTTCTCCTAATATCTGCTTGAATGGGTGAAAGGGATAGGAAAAAAAACAGAAGTAAATATTTCATAATTTCACTCAGCTATACATACACAAGTGAGCAGAGAACCGGAGGCTAAACTGCTTAAAAATCACTGGACTGATGAGCTGATGATTATTGTCACTAGGTGATGGGTCCACAGGGGTTCATTGTACTATACTTTCTACTTCAGTGTATATTTGAAAATTTCCATTGTAAACCATTAAAGAGGAGAAAGGAGAGAATGAGAAAGAAAGCATCATTCTGTACCACCGGGCCAAAAGATGACACAAGGTACTTCCATCTCTGGAGCTCCTCACAGTAGCATCTGCCCCTCTCCTTGCCCCTACCAGCCAGACTCTGCTGACAGCATCAAGAATTACCCTTCTCCCCATCCCCAGCTGAGGCCACTGTCTCCAGAGCCCATGCCTGGAGACTCCCTTCCCCAGCCATGCTTCAGCACTGAGGCTTTTGCAGCCATGGAGCAACTGCACCTGAGCAGAGCAGGGACAGCAGATGGAATCCCAGATCCATCTCCTGGATCCCAGATACCCAGCACACTTCATCATTACCTGGGCTGCCTGGCCGGTCTTCCTGGATGGCTCCTCGCTCTAGCTCCTTTCTCTCCCTTCAGGAGTTGTTTCCCCTGCATCCTGTTATTACCACTTCTTGTACCAAATAACCTCCCCAATATTACTAATGATCACTCAGATTATATCCTGAGACACATCTACACTGCCTCATGCCCAGCTCCTCATCACCAAAAGCTCTCCCTAACCCTTGACTCTGGGGCAGGGTGAAAGAACCCATGGAAACAATATTATTTGTGGCATTTCAAATGAGTTTGGGTCACATTATCCCTGGTACCATGGTTAAGTAATCAAATGGCAGCCCAACGGTTCTTGGCTTTCTTGTGCCCCATTGCAAGGGCCACTGTTTATGTTTTCTTTTAATTCCTCTTATAAATTCACTTCTTCCTTTAGAGGCGGTGAGGGCAGAAATTTCCACTGGCAAAATAAGAAAAGGAAAATGAGCTTTTTATGGAATTGATTCAATGAAACTTAAGAGAACTGTCCTTTTATTTTAGGATTATGTTCTTCCCATTTTCTGGTCTTAAAATAGCTTTTCTTCCATGAAGTGCTAGTATCAGTGTACCGCAATCTATCAGTTGGAGTTTAATTGCAGGTATAGCAGTCTCTCTAGCTATTTTAAGCAGAAAATAATTTAATGTAAGGATTTAGAACTTAACAAAATCATTGAAAGGACTGGTGAGCAGAGGTAGATTGGGCTTCTGGGAGTACCTCCTAGAAGAATTGACCTGCCAGGAGCTCTGCCATCTCTGTCATGATGGGCTATCTGGGGAGTTGGGAAGTCCCTGGCCCCATCTGCCAGCTCCAGAACCATTCCACCCCCAGCAGTGATCCCTATGGTCCACATCAGCAAGAGTGATGCCACATGTTTGCCCTTTGACACACCCCAAACTAGAGCTTGGGCCTGGAATCTCTGCTACCGCCACCCCAGGAGAACCAAACTTCTTTGTCTCCCGCTAGTCCAGAAAAGCAGCGGTAGTGCAAAAGCACATTCTTGGCCCCTCTCTGCCTTCTCAGTCTCATGCCAGTGCACCTGCCTGGCAGAGGCAGGTCATGGGCACACCTGAAGCTGTAAGGCCTGCTGCCGAGGCATGGAGCGCTTGATCCAGTCTGCAGTTCTGTGGCTCGATGCCCACATTTTACTCAGGTGTGAAACCCAAAATTTCCCATGGGCAGGGGGTGAGATCAGTCCCCTAGAGCAAGCTCCGTCAAGGATAGAAATTGAACTGCTCAGATTCATACCTAGTATCCAATAAGCACAGGGAGGGGGGGCTTCTCCTCATTAGTCGCCAAGAGGATATTAATTAAAGCCATGATTAAAATCACCACTACACCCCACTGAAATGACCAAAAAGAAGAGTGACAGTACCAAGTAAGTGCAAGGATGTAGAGCGAGGCATGCTCCTGTTCACTACGGGTGCGAGCCTACATTGATACGAACATTTGGAAAATTGTGTGACGGTACCTACTAAAGCTCTAAGAATAGATGACCTCTGACCCACTAATCCCCCCTGAAACCCATCAAATAAAAACAGGCATGAGAATGTTCATGACATCAATTTTTAAAAGCCCCAAACTGAAGACAGTCCAAATGTCCATCAACAGGAGAATTAATAAATAAGCTGGGGTACATTCAGGTATTGAAATACTAGAGAGCAATGAGAACTAGCAAACCACAATCACGTTCAGCTGCACCGGTGGATATTAAGCCAAAAAAGACACAAATGAGGTTATGCCAGATGTCTTCATATAAGCAAAGTATAGAAGCATGGTCTTGGGAATTAGCATAGTGGGTCTCCTTGCAAGTAGATAGGGACTGGTATAAGGAACACGAAGTGGGTTTCTGGGGTGTTGGTTGTGTTTTGTTTCTTGACTGAGATACTGGTTACATGTATGTGGTTACATGTTGGGAATTTTGGTCTTGCTGTACACTTATGATCCATACACCTTTTAATGTGTATATATACATCAATTAAACATGCAAAATGAAACACACAACTTAGCTTTCAGTCTTTCTCTAAGCACCCTCCCTCTTCCCACCCCCGCAGATAATAATGATGGTTCCACTTACGGAACAACTCCCATGAGCCATGCACCACACCTCATACTGTTGATTCTCACAATCTCTGGGCCAAGTGCAAGGTTATTTCATGGATGAGGCTCCAGAAATGAAGAGAAATTACACAGCCTGTCCAGAGCCATCCAGTGGACAAGCGGCTGAGCCATGAGTCAAACCCATGACTCTGTGGCTTGTGTCTTTCCCGTTCAGAAGCCCAGTGTTTCTCTGCTGTGCTTGGTCTCTTTTCCTGGTCTGCAGCCTGCTTGGGTATATGGTCCTTTGCCAAGGATTTGGCTCTCTCCCTGTCCCCTCCCTTCTGCCCCTTTCCCGGAGCTCCAGGTCTGAAATGCCAGCAGCTGCCACCATCGCCAAGCACTTAGAGGGCAACATGTTGTTCCTTGATGACAAACCTCAGGGAGCCATCAACAGTTACTGTCACCATACACGGATGGTCTAACATTTCAAAACTTGTCCTTGCCCTTGGGCCAGCTGGTCCCAGGAGCGGTCTGGGCAGTGTTTGGGGGCTCTGCCACATCAGGGTCTACAGGAGCAGGGCTGGCAGATTTGCAATCGTGACTAGCCCCCCATGGTCTTTGCTTTGCTTGACCATCTTTTGGTAGAGTAGGCTGAGGTCCAGCAGCAGCCAGAGGCCCTGGTGCCATGGCTGGGTCTTGGAGGAAGTTCCTGTTGTCCTGGAGAGGCCTCTCCCACAGGCCTTGGTAGTGGTGCGAAGAGTGTGCACCTTCTAAGCCCACCTGCACCGGCGCTGTCAGTGTATGGCACTCTGCAGTGAAAGGACATGCCAGGTGCTGAGCTAGGCAGGCACTGAAGGGTCAGATGTGACCGAGAAAGATGCAGTGTCCCTGCCCGCAAGTAGCTAACAGCCTTGGTGGTGAAAGCATCCAACACTTGTGGAGCACTCCCTGTTTGCTGGCACAGTTCTGATCTGCCTATAAAGGTGTTATCTCATTGAGGCCTTAAAATAACTCTTTGAAACAGGTACTCTGATTCCCATTTTATAGATAAGTCATGTCTGACATTTTTGCAGCCCCATGTTCTGTATTCTGCTGGTCTTCTCTGTCCATGAGATTTCCTGGTCAAGAATACTGGAGTGTGTTGCCATTTCCTTCTCCAGGGCATCTTCTCAACCCAGGGGTCAAGCCCAAGTCTCCTGCATTGACAGTTGGGCTTTATACCACTGAGCCACCAGGGAAGCCCATGGCAGGCCCTCTAAGCTAACCCAATCTTCCTCTCCTCCTCACATTTACCATCCTTATGTAATCTCCCAAAATCTGAGCGTGGGCTGGATTTACTGCCTCACTTCTAATGACTAGAATAGGGTAAAAGTAACAAAAGTTGCTTCTGATACTGAGTCTTACAAAAGACTGTGATTTCCATTCTGGGTGCTCTCTCGCTTTCTGGGATGGCTCTCCCTGGGGGAAGCCAGCTGCCTGGGGATGAGGCAGTCCTGTGGAGAGGCTCCAGTGAGTGAACTTGGTCATAGGTCCTGCCGCGGGTGAGCCTGGAGATGCCTGCAGCCTCGGGTGTTGTCTTGATAGCAACATCATGAGAGACCCCATCCAGAACCACGCAGGAAGCTGCTTGCACATCCCTGACCCACAGAACTGTGAGATAGTAAATGTTTGTGGTTTTAAGCAGCCAAACACTGGGGCACTCGATTATGTAGCAATGGATGGCTAATCCACTTGCCCACACTCATGCAGACAGAGCTGGAATTGGGACCCAGGTGTGTCTGACTGCAAAGTCCCTGCTCTTAACCACTCCCAGTACTGTTTTCCCCAGTCTTAGAGGGAACACGTTAATGCCTGAAGTGAGCTGAGACTACCTAGAACGGGTGATGAGCCTGAGAGCTGAGGAACTAACCTCAGGTGAGATTCTTAACCATTGTGCCTCAGTTATTTCACATACAAACTGGGGATGATAATAATACTCAATTTCATAGGGTTGTCCTGAGGATTAAATAAGTTTATACATGTGAAGCTCTTAGAACATAGTAAACATTCAAAAAGAGTTAACTACTATTAGTATTAGAAGAAATAATATATGCAAATATTAAATGAAATAAGATTTGGCTCAGCTCAGGCTCCTCTGAAAAATTGGTGTTCTCATCTGCAAAATGAAGATAACACCATTATCATTTCTTGTGATCAGCATTAGATGAACTAGCACAGTGCCTGGAACATACTAGAAGCTTAATAAATGGCACCTAAAGGTGATTAGAGATTTCCTGGTGGTTCAGTGGTCAAGAATCCATGTGCCAATGCAGATGTAAGCAACACAGTTTCGATCCCTGCGTCACGAAGATTCCTTAGAAGAAGAATGATCCCTACTCCAGTATTCTTGCCTGGGAAATCCCATGGACAGAGGTGCCTGGTGGGCCAGAGTCTATGCAAAGATTTGGATATGACTGAGCATGCACACAACCAAAGTAAGATTATATTGACTAAAAAACTATGATTATACTGACTAACATTCTAAGGGTGGCACATGGAGGATGGGTGAACAGTGGGTACTGTTATAGCCCAGGTCTTATTGACCCCATTCTTCTGAGACACCTCACACTCCCCAGCACTGGGGGCTGGGAGCTGGCTGAGATGGAAGGCAAGGTGAGGGTGGGAGTCACAGAGCCTGTAGTTCATGGGAAATCCATGAAGGGGCCTAGACCTTCCTCCTGGCCTTGGGAATGAATTCCCTTACAGCACTGAGCCAGCAGCTAATAGGTCCCTTAACGCTCCAATTATGGGATTATGTTAACAGTCCCAAGAAGGAATTTGGTTCCATGAAAATCCTCAAGCCCCTGGGGCTGAAAGGCTTAATGAGTCCCAGCAACAAGGCTGCCACCATTTCTGATTCCAGTTGGATCTCTGTTGAGATAGCATGGTTTGTGCTCAAAACATACTCCAAAAGAAATAAATAAGTAAATAATACAAAAAAGATGGGCCTTACTCTGCAGCCCTATGTGGAAATGTTTGAGAAAACGATGACCATCTTTGTTCAAAGATTTGGAGATTTCGGAAACATTTTTGCATAACTTTGCCAATTTCTTGGCAAAAAAGAAACCATAAAGGAGAAAACACAAAACACATAGTTCCCCAAATGATACCAAACACACTTTCTAAAAACCACAATTGCAGAGCGCCCCTAATGTTGCCTATCACTGGTTTTCAAACTGGGTTCCTCCAAGCTCCTCCACCCCCTATAAAAATCAGAGCTGCTACCCTTTCGTTGGCCTCACATTTCAGGATTCAGATTCTGATTTTTTGGAAAAGTTTTTCCTACTTAAGAAAAACAAACAAAAAAAAGCCTTGAAAACTGCATTCTTTGGTCATCTCTAAGCTCCTGTCTAGTTCTGGTAACATTAGAGTCTGTGTTCAAAAGGAGGGAAAGGGGTATAAAAATGGCATAGGAAACACAGGAGTCAGATCAAAGAACTTCCCATAGCAAAGAGCATACCCACTGTCATGAGTAATGCGGAAGGAGTGCTGAGGATCGTTCACTTGCAGGGATCTTCAAGAACAGCAGAAGGGCTTAGATGCAGGGAGGTGGATGGGTTAATTCCTTGGCAAGACCCTGTGAAACTCCTATGCAGGCTGAGCAATTCCTGGCTGGGGAAAGGCCCTGCAGACCACAAGGTGCAATCTATCTTCCACACTTCTTCACTTCTACTTCTCCCAGCTCTGCAACCCGAGTCAAGCATTCAACAAACCTCCAGGAGCACCTACTACGTGCCAAACACTGTGTGAGTTCTGGAGATACTGCTGTGAACAAAGCAAGAGCCCCTGCCCTCTCGGAGTCAGTATTCTAGAAGGCGCCACAGAACCTCACCCACACATTTAGTGCCACCTGTACTAGGGCTGGAAGAAAGAAATACAGAACAAGAATGACTGCAGGGAACTGGAAGCCAGAGGTGGGGCTCTGGGCGGGGCTTCCTTAAGGAGTGATGTTTGAGAGAAAACGTGAAAATGAGGTGGAACGGGAAGGGGACACCAGCCCATGAAGGGAGCCACAGAGGGGGCCTTCCGGTCTTTCCTTCCAATATACACAGACAGTGAAGGTGCAGGTTTAGCTCATTTCCAATTTCTAGGTTAATGAATTCATTCCCTGGGTGGTCTTGCTGTCTGGATTAGACTCCCTGGTTCCTGCTTCACAAACCTGAGTGTGCCTCAGAATCAGCTGGGTGCTTGTGCAAACCCGTTCTCTGAACCCTGCCCCCCAGACTTTAAATCAATTTTGATGAGACAGAAGCCATTCCAAACCACACTTGAGAAGTACTGCCGTCTCAGGGGTAACCTCCCATCAGAACCTCGCTGGACACCCACCTGTCAGAGGGATTGGCGGCTCCCAGCCTGGTGTGATTATGGCACCAGGCCACTCTCCTGTGGCATCCTTTCCCTGCCCTCAGGTTCCTTAGCTGTTCTGCCTGGAGGGAGAGCAGGCTGCCTGGCCAGTTTCAGACCCTCACCCCCAGAATTTCTGTCTGCCTTTCACCAGCCCAGAGATGTAGCCCTGCTGATCAGGTAATTTGCCTGGTCAGGTGAAAGGGCAGCAGGGAGAGGAGTTGGACAGCTCTGCAGGCCCATTTTCCAGCTGGAACAATGTCTGGTTGAGGGAGCCAAAGGGAAGGATGTTGGGGAATGATTGCCTTCCTCCCCTGCTGGAGGGCCAACCCCACAGGAGGAAGGCCCAGCTGATGTTCCAGCTTAGGATATAGGGGGCTTTGAGGCCCAGCAGCAGCACCTGCCTGAAGCTTGCTCCATGACAGACTGCTTATTCCCAGTCATCTGCCTCTTCAGCAGGGAACAGAGTCAGTGCTGCTGATTCCCGCCATGTCAGGTGTCTCAGAGCCAGCCTGTAAGAGATGCTCCCCAATGTTTGCTGAATGATGATAGGAGAGAAGGAGCTAGAATGCAGCAGTTAAGAGCATGGTGGGACTTCACTGGTTGTGTGGTGGTTAAGACTCCACACTTCCACTGCAGGCAGCATGGGTTCAATCCCTGGTCTGGGAACTAAGATCCCACATGCCATGCAGTGCTGTTAAAAAAAAAAAAAGCATGGGCTCTAGAGCATTATAAATCTGGTTTCATATCCTGACTCTGAACTTACCAGCTGTGTGTCTTGGGCAAGTTCCCAGCCTGTCAGAGCCTCATCCTCTTTACCTGTGGATCAGTGATAGGCAATGACAGCATCTACCTCACGGGGCCCCCAGAAGAGCAACTGAGACCAGGTCTGGAGGTATCAGTGCAGACAGTGGCCATAATGCCCAGTGAACCTCAGCTACTTGGGTTGTTGTGGAAGGAATCCGGAATGTGTGGCCTTGAGAAGGCCTTGGTGTGTGAGTGCAGGGTAGGGAAGGGGATAAAGAGTCCAGGGCTCCAGAGGCTTCCTCAAAGGAGTCTGGCTGGATGTGGTTTCATCTCACCAAGATGAGAAGCTGAGGAAACTGTCCTATAACCTGAGAACTCAGAAAGAGGCTGGATGAGAGAAGAGTGTCACAGTGAGAATGGACCCCAAGGATGGCTGGAACCCGTGGAGGTCTTGCAGGGACTCCTTAGGGTACTTCTCTCTTCTGGAAGTGACAGCATCCCAGCGTTGAGGCACACCTTGTGTAGCTTTCCTCTCTGTGGCTCAGCTGTCTGACTGGAACTGAGGAGCCATCAGCATCTCTGTGGTGCTTGTCACTCTAGAAACCAGGGACAGGAGGCACAGAAGGAACAAGAGAACTGAGGATGGTAGGGGGAAGAAACAGGTGAGATAGTGACCAAGCTGCTGGCTGGAGCCGGGCGTCACAGGGGGTAGGGGTAGGGTGGACTTCCTTGGAGTGAATGCAAAGCACCCAGCGGAGGCTCTGAGGTCATCCCAGCCATCCCCCACCTCTGGAGCCAGATGACCCCTCCCTCACCCCAGGCACGTAGAGGGGACTGACCCCCTCTGAGGCTTTTAGAGTCCGGTGCAGCGTGCATGTTACATGAGCATCAGCAGGGCTGATGTAGAGGAGCCCCTCGGCCCAGGACAGCAGGGCTCAGGACAAGACAGTTCTCAGCAGCAGCTGAAAGGGTGACTCTGGCCAGGAACCCACTTCCATTGTGAAGGCAGGGCTGCACCGCCCACCCCCACCCCCCTCCAATTGTGAAAACAGACATGAGCAATGGGCCTTAGAGGTTTTGTTGTTTTGTTTTTGTTCGAGGGGGTAGCAGAGACAGTAAACAGAGTTAAGCAGTATAATTAAGTGGAACTAATAACAAAATTAATCTGCCACCTAATTATATACATACTGCTACTATGCTACATAGTAATTAGTAGTAAATAGTAAACAAGCCAAACAAAGGTGATGTGCTTTAACACAGTCAGGCCAGTGGTTATGGCCTCTTGTTTGGTTTCCATTCCAGGATGTATCATGGCTCTGGGCTAAGAGCTTACCTTGACATCAGGTACTGTTCCATCATACGTGATTACTGACACCTGTTTGACCCATTTGGACAGCTCCCCCAGGCTGGAGCTGTCCTTCCATGACCCTATCACCCCAGGACACACCAAAGTCCCCCTCAAGAGATGGAGTCCTCGGCTGTACATTTAGCTCCTTTATTTCTGCTTTGACCTTCAGGCTGCCTTCCTCCTCCGATTTATCAACAAATATCTGTGCTCCACTCTCACATGGCAGGCTCTGTATCAGACGCTAGAGAGACAGAGTTGAGGGTATCAGTAACATTGTCAGGAGAAAACAGAAACATTTGGGTTCATGATGGTGAGATATGTTTGCTCTGTGATGTCACCACATGCAGGATATTTTCATACAACTCAAAAAAGGTTATTCTTTACAAAGATGAATAAGATCTAGTATTTTTAAAGCAGTCAACGGGCCGGCAGAGGAGACCAGCCTCCATCCTGCTTGGTACAGGTCCTGGGATAAAGCTGGAAGCATCTGCAGAGGCCATGGAACAGCAGTGGCTCTTGTTGGTTGAGAGAAGAGGGGGTGGGTGCAGCTCAGAGAAAGCTGCACCCAGCAGTGTTTGGAAGGATGAGGGGTAATAGTAGCAGTTAGCACTGACTGAGTACTTACAGTGTGCTGGGTACTGCTATAAGCTCTGTGTCTGCCTTAACCCACGTGATCCTTACCGCATCATGGGGCAGATCTACTGTTGTCCCATTTTACAGAGGAGGCAACTGAGTGTAGCAGGATGAATTATGTTCCTCAGAAAGATCTGTCCAAGTACTAACCCCCTGGTCCCTGTGAATGTGGCCTTATTTGGAAATAAGGTCTGCAACTATAATTAAGGATTAAGATATTTTAAGAACAAAATGAGATTATGATCTGCCCTGGAGATGAGATCATTTGGGATTTGGGGTGGGCTTTGAATCCAAAGACTGGTGTTCTTATGGGAGAAAGGAAAGGAGACAGGGATGTGAGATGATAACATGGGGGAGAAGGCCTTGTGAAGACAGAAGCAGAGACTAGAGTTCTGGGGCCATAAGCCCAAGGCAACTAAAGCCCACAGAATCTACAAGAGACATGTGAGGATGGTCTATGAGAGCCTCGGGAGAGAGTACAGTCCTGCTCAGAACTGGCTGAAGCCTGTGTTGTAACGAGCTCTCCTGTGGAGAACCTGGGTCACTGTGAGTGATCTTCCCTGGCCCCCAAAGTCCTTCAGATCTAGATCAAGGGAGGGTAAGCCACCTCCCTTCACCACATGGCCATCGGTGGACCCAGGGAACCTGGTCCCAGACTTGCCAGCCCCTGTGGTTCATGCTCAGCCCACCAGAAACAGCCTGGCTTCAAGAGTGAGCAGGGCCTGTAGTCGCTGTGTGTGTGTGATGGAGTGCTTCTGTGAGGCTGACGGAGCCTCTAGGTGAAGAGGTTGGGTTCCTGCTTGGGGGAAAGATCTCGCTGTTTTTTCCACCAGCCGCAAACCTGAGTGCCAGTCCTGCAGGAGAGAAGGGAGGCTCACTGGGAAAGCTTGTCTGGACCTATAATCAGCGATCAGGAGGCGCCTGGCCACTTAGGTAGCAGGGCTTCCAGTGGGGCAGGCCAGGTCTTCTCGGGGCTTGGCAAGGGGTGTGGTTCTGCAGCTCCACCATGTCCTCACTCCTTTCTTTGTCCTGATTCTCAGAGAGGGCTGAGGACTGTTTGCTTCTCCTTGGGGAAGCCAGGTCGTACTGGAGCAGGAGAGGGACTTTAGTGCTTGCATGGGAGATGGGAGCAGTGATCAAGGTCTGGGGTACCCAAAAGATGAGGAAGGACAGGGTTTAGAGGGCCTGCGGAATAGATTGCACTGCTTGTTCCAGGGCCCCTGAGTGCTTGGGAGCTAACACAGGGACACAAGAGGCTCAAGAAACCACTGGGAGCCCCAAGCAGCAGCGAGTTCCTGGAGGAATTACCCTTCAGGGGTGTGGAGTGCCCGCTCTGGGCTCTGCAGGGCTAGGAGTGTTGTCAGAGAGTCAGCATCCAAGCAGATCTCTCTTCTTTGCTTCTGCCCTCCACCTGCTGGCCCCACCTGGCATGACTTCCCCTTTTAGAATAATTACTACGCTCCCGCCAGGGTCCAAGCAAGGAGGCCATGGGCTCTACTGTGTCTGGCTCTGAGCCTGTTCTTTCTGTGAGTGAAGGTCTCCTATCATTACCCCTGGGGGGCAGAAGAGGCCCTCCAGTCTCTGCAAAGGGGACCCAGGCTGCTGGGTTGCAAGGAGCTGCCTTGGGCATTTGAGGGAAATCATTTTGTCTGGGACTGAGCAGGATGACAACAATGAGGAAGAGAGATGTGGGGATTTTGTCATTTTGTGGGCACTTGAGTGGGCTACTTTAGGTTTCTCTGTGACTGCAAAGGAAAGAGGACTCAGGGATTGACTTGAGAATGAGAGGGGGTTAGTTCTTCATGATGGTCAAGCCCAGACACTTGCCTGTTGTTGGGCATGCATCACATGGTGTTCACTGGTCACCATCTCAGGAACCGGGTTGGGCAGCTGCAGCTGGAGATGATTTCAGATGGTGAGAGAGGGACTGTTGTTGTTCAGTGACCCAGTCAAGTTTGACTCTTTGTGACCCCATGGACTGCAACATCCCAGGCTTTCCTGTCCTTCACTATCTCCTGGAGTTTGCTCAAACTCATGTCCATTGATTCGATGATGCCATCCAACCATCTCATCTTCTGTCTCCAACCTTTCCTCCTGCCTTCAATCTTGATGAGTTGGCTCTTCACATCGGTGGCCAAAGTACTGGAGCTTCCGCTTCAGCATCACTACTTCTAATGAATATTCAGGCTTGATTTCTTTTAGAATTGACTGGCGTGATCTCCTTGCTGCCCAGGGTACTCTCAAGAGTCTTCTCCAGCACCACAGTTAGAAAGCATCAGTTCTTTGGCATTCAGAGAGTGGGGCTGGGGGCTCAGCTTGGAGTATCCTGTAGCCTTGGAGCACAAGTAAGCAATATAATTAGGGTAGTCATGAAGTATGCAGGATTTCTTTTACGTTCAGGCTCTGCCACTCACCGGCCAGGTGACTTTGGCTCAGTTACTTAACCTTTCTATGTCTCAGTTTCATCATCTATAAAATGGGAGTTTAGCAATATTGACTTCATAGAACTATTGGGAGAAATACACAGCTGAGTAAACATAAAAAATAGGAACAGTGCCTGGCACACTGTAAGAGCTAAATATCGGCTAATGTTAGTCTCCATGGGTCACCCTTGCATTAGGGGCCAGCACATGGGTTAGTCATTCTGCATTTGGAGGAAGTGTCTCTGGGTTTTGATCTTCCTGGGTTCTCTGGGAACATTTTCATCATAGAAATGCCATCAAAAACCTACCCTGGGGCACTGCTGCCCGAGGGCAGATGACATCCTGGGGAGATGAGGAGGGGCACAGACCAGTCCTCTACAGAACCCAGCATGCTTTCGCCAAGCTGGCACCTCCCAGTTGGGAGAGAGGTGGTTACCTTCACCCTGGCCTTGGTCAGTCCTCTGATGATGGTTTCTTCAGTCTGTGATTGGGCTCCAGCGTGAAGACCCTAGGTGGATGCACCTACAGACCTGGGCAGGCACTGGAGCTGGTCATCTGGGGAAGGAGGGGAACATGTGGTTGAGTCCCTGGCTTGTCCTGCCGGACTGGCTTCCTGGCATACAGCCCAGCCTCGGCCTGACCAGTGTCCTCCAATGTCCTCCAACCAGATGAGATTCGTCATTTAGGGGAGCTCTTTCCCTGGGGACCAGAGGCGCTGCCACCCCTGGGCACCCCTGGGGAGCAGCCAGGCACTTGGACTACTTTCTTCCTAGGACCATGAGGTGAGGAAGTGGCTGAGGTTCCCACAGCCTCTGCTCTGCCCTCCACTGAAGCACACTCAAGTCCTGTCAGTCATTTAATGTGCAGGGCGATGGCTCATTTAATCCTCCTAGCAACCCTACAAACTAAGTACTATTTCATCCTCATCTTGTATGTCAAAGACACTCAGGGAAATGGTGAGGGCAGAAAGTGCAGCAAGGATCAGGCTCAGGCCTGACCCTGAAGCTCCGTGATGCTCTCTAAGGAATCAGGCAGGGATTGGGGAGATTGGTGCGGGGCAAAAATAGAACCACACAAACCAATAATATAGGGCACTGTAGAGGGGTGGGGAGAAAAAAGAGATTAAATTCAGGAGACTGAGGATTGTGAGAATGAGATATTAGAGGAAGAGAGGGAAAAATTACATCTCTGTGTCTTTTTGGCAGGGGGTATATACCTGCTTTATACCTGCCATATACAGGTACCTCTGGGTGTAGGCTTGCTAGAGTAGGAGACCCTAGATGTGTGGGGCTACATGTCTGAAACACAAACGAACATGTGGTGTGGTAGGGTGGCCTGGACAACCTTCCTGTCCAAAGAGGGATTACATGTGACCACATGAGCCCCGCAGGGCTAGGCCAGAAAGCCAGGACTTTTTTTTTTAAGAGAAGCAGGAAATCAACTTTTTTTTAATGTCAACACTCTTAATTTAAAGATGCTAGTAACCAAAACAGTTTAGAATATCATTTTAGACAAAGGAAAAATTCAAAACAAAACAAAACACGTTCAGCTCATAGATTGCCAGGATGCAACCTCAGCTTTACTGCACTTATTTCCATGAGGGTCTCACCATCAAACTGTGAGCCTCTCCAGGGCTTACAACTGGGGGAGGAACAGTGTGCCCTGGGGGGATTGAGAATTGAGGGCTGTGAGAAAGAAGCATACAGATTTCTAGAAAGGAACCAGACTGAGTCAGACTGATGCACTGCCAAAAAGATACATACAAGAGAGCCATGTTGCCTTTGACCCTGGAGGTACCTTGTATCTGTTCTCTGTGGCCACAGCGTTCCCAGGGCCCTGGGCTCCATGCGGAGTACATGAAACTGCGGGTGCTAGAGGGCTGAGAGGGGCAGAGAGGGAGGGTTGCTTGGAGGCGGTGGGAAGCTGCTCTGCCTGGCTGCTGAGAAGTGAATCACATTTCCATGTGATGGGTGCAGTTCACACTTTGTAAGGGAACAAGGAGCAACCAGAGCCTGACTTTTCTAAATATACCAGGCAAGGCAACTTGCCTGGCTCTGAATTGAGATTCCTGACAGGAGGCTGGGCAAGCCTCGGATCCCGCGTTTGCAGGTTGCATCCCAGGCTCTGCTTCTCCAGCAGGGGAAGAGGGGCTGATGCTGGGAGCTGGGATTTGCAGAAGGTGCCACGCCACCCATTTTCATTCTTGGGTAAATACCTCTTGAAACTCTGGGGTACCCTTTTGAGCCTGTACAACCAGGGGGCTTCTGTTGCCAGATGAGACCCCCTCTAACCCCAAGGCAGATTCCTCCTCCTGTTGCCCTCAGCCTTCACAGGGCTGCCTGGCACAGACCACCACCCCCCTACACCCGTTCTGTCCTTCAGACTTCCAGGAATGGGCAGTGTCTGACATCTTTTCCAGAGACTGGGAGGGTCAATCTCCCCCAGTTCTCCAATCTCCTTGTAAGTCTACACCTGATACAGTGTGGAGAGCTGAGGCTCTGCCTTCATGGATAGGGACCTCAAGTCCCTAGAAGGAGCATGAAATGCCGTCACTGCACACCCAGAAGTGGCCTGCAGGGCCGTGCTACAGGCTGGGAACGCAGGTTCCAGTTCTGCCACTGACTACCTGTGTCCCCTTCTCTCCTTGGAACCAGTTTCCAACTTGGGACAAGTGGAGCCTTGAGGTGACGAGGCTTGTCTGAGGCCCCTCCCGGCTCTGACAGGTCACGGTTGCCTCATGTGCGACCTGGGCAGGAGGTTTGGGAAGGTATGAGGTGGTGGTGGTCGGTGACAGCTCTCCATGGAGCAGGTGGGGAGGTTCATCTTCTCCTGGCTTTGGGTATGAACTGAAGCGGTCCCAAGCCTCTGGCAGGCTGTGATCAGTGCCTGGAGCTTTCAGCCTGGTCAGCTGTCCTAAAGCTGGGGAGAAGTGGCAGAGATAAGCAAGGAGGTGGAGGCTTTAGCCTGTGGACAGAGATGCCCATGGCATATGGGCTCTGTGGGCCAGGCCCAGTGCAGCTCTGGGGAGGAGCTTGGGCCTCAAGAGTTGCTGCAGATAAGCTACCAGCAGGCCTGCGAGAATCCTTTGTAACCAGACTCTTAGCTGTCAACAGCTTTGCTAGAGAAGTGACCAAATAAAGAAAAGGCTAAGTCTGGGCGGGGAGGGGCTGGGGGGTGGTGTTAAGTTTAGACCCCTGGGCTCAGACCAGAGGTGTCAAACAGGTTGCTGCAGGCTGTAACCTGGGAGGTGAGAACTCTTCCTGGATTTCAACCTCCCACTGGGCTTCTTGAGGGATCCAGTCCAAGGTGTTCCCAGGGGACCCCAAAGTGCCAAGAAGACTGAAAGTCTCTAAGGAGTCAGCAGCTGTGCCCTTTGAGAGGTTTTCTGGGTGAGACACCCCCTGCCCCCACCAAGGCCCCTGTGTTCTGGGGAGCAAGAGCGCAACATGGTGGTAGGAAATGGCCATGGGCTTTAGGGTCTGTGGGGTCTGAATCCAGTCCTGCCTTTGCCACTGCTCAGAGGCCTAGGCCTTTTCCAACACATGGCCTTCCTGTTTCTTTAAAGAATTTACTGGTATCTGAAATACCCTGTTTAATCATTTATGTTTCCTGCCAATCCCCCAAACCTTAGTGGGAGGCTGGGCACTGAGAAATACTGTGGTACACAAGCCAGAGGAGTCCCCACCTTTGGAGTCTATAGTCTCAATAGGCAAACAAGTGAGAAAAGATGGCAGTGAGAACATGGAGGGCAATGTGGGCACAGTCACAGTGTCTTCACGAGTGACACTATTTCGTGAGACATACTTCATTGTTACCTGAAATTCTCATTCAGCCAGTCTCCTGATTTTTCTGCCCTGCTCCCCCCGCCCCGCTGCTCCACCATGGTGGCATCAGGAGGCGCACCAGGGCCGGTCCTAGGACCTCGGGCAGGCACTTACTGGTGGCCACACCGCAGGCACTCCTGAAGGACAGTAAGGAGTTGCCGGGTGGAGAGGGAGGGTCTTAGCAGAGGGAATGTGGGTACAAAGGGCAGGAGGTGAGCGCCAGGTGCCCTGAGGGCCTGATAGGCCTTCATGAATGTGGGTGCAGAAGGACAGGAGGAGCAGACAACAGTCTCAGGAGGTCACTGGATCATGTTCAAGGGTCTGGATTCATACCAAGAACAACAGGGAGGGGCTGAAGGCCGAAACAGAGAGTGACATGATAATACTGCATTTTAAAAGAATGGATTTGAGGGGAGGGCAAGCGTGGAAGCCAAGAGCCGGCTGGGAGGTTACTGCTGCCGTCCAGCTGAGACGGTGGCGGCTCAGATAAGAGGAGGCAGTGGAGGAAGGAGGTTGATGTGTTCAACTGGTCCTCAGGAGACAGAATCAGTGGGATTTAGCAACTGACTGAAAACTAAGTGAGGGCTGGTGATGGAGCACAAGAAGGGAGATGACTCCCAGGTTCTTGGCTTGACCAGCTGGTGGCTGGGGTGCCATCCATTGAGGTGGGAAAGACTAGGAAGGGGGAAGCAGGAAGAGGTGTGTGGCCGGGCAAGGAGGGGAGTTTCATTTTGGATAGGCTGAGCTCTGGGTGCCTTTGAGATGCTCAAGGGAAGGTGTCCAGTGGTGCTCTGAAATGGATGCAGGCCTAAGTCAGAGGCTGCAGTCCTCAGTACAGAGAGGAAGCTTGAAGCCCAGGCAGCCCTTCTCCTCCTCTTCAGTTCCTGTATTAGATGCCAGGAGGCCTGCTTGGGCAGGGGCAGGGGTACCGGGGCCTGAGTCTGATCCCTTCCGAGCACCTGATCCACGTGGCAGCCCTTCTGGTTCTCACCGATGCCCAGTATATGGGAAGGTGAACTTTTGCTGCCTCATTTTCTGATTCAGTTGAAATAAGTACTACGGGTCAAACAAATCACATTCAAGGGCCAAATCTGGTCCAGAGACTGGGAACCTGGTCGCAGAACTTGGGTTTGAAGTAAGAAGAGGAGTTAGAATAGAACTCTCAGGATGAGGACCCCAAAGGCAAGGACCTCAAGGCATGTTCTTCCAAGTAAGTCCCTGGACTGGAATCTCCCCATGACTTGGATAAAAATACACTCCTAGTCTCTATCTCTAGTGATTCAGATTCAGTAGGTCTGAGGGAGCCAGAAATTTGATTTTGTCCAGCACCCTGAGTCATTCTTAATGCACTCAACTTTTGAGTGAGACTTGAGCAAATTTTGTCAAGGAGGAAGGAGGAAACCAGAAGAACAGGCTGTCCAGAGCAAAGATCATTTCAAGAACGACATTGGCTTCCCGGGAGAGAGTCCAAGGTCCCTCTTCATTCTTCCAGCATGTCTTGGCTCCTTCCCAAGGAAGAAGAATGCTAATCTTTGTGCTCAGGTTCAAGATTCTGATGGAGCTCCATCTGCTCGTGAGAGGGAGTGGAGTCAATGGGCATTAAGAGGTTGATGTACAGGGGTGAGGGGCTCTCTTCTGGCTCTTCTAGCCATGAAGTGGTAAGCAGAGACAGATCTGCTTTTTCCTGTCCTTCCCAGCCCAGGCCAGCCTGGTGCCAACCATGTGGCACATGCACACCATCTTTGAACCTCCCTTCCCTGGAGCTGGTGATGTGTTGGGTTAGCCTTTCTCCCTATCACAGTGGTAGGATCTAAGATCTGGGATGAACAAAATATGGTGAGAGGTAAGCTGAGCAGGCCTCACAATTGCCTTTTAGTCTGAACCACTACCTCTTACTAGCTTAGAAATCATGAGTATTCTGTGGGGAGCTTCCCAGGATGCTCTCCTGGGGCTCGACTCAGTTAACCACTACACATTTTGTTGGCTGGTTCTCCCTCATTTCTTTTGCCTACACCTTCATTAGAGATGCAAGGAGCAGGGAGGAAAAATGAGAGTTCTGGGCCAGAACTTGGTATTGCTGGGCCCCCACTGGTATGACTCCAAAGTCATACCATTATTTCTAACATCCAGCCAGTAGTACCCCAATTTCAACCCTAAGACAAAGGCCACAGAGTCTGCACTGGATGTCACAGCAAGGAGGTCACTAGTGGCCTGGAAGAGAGCCGTGCCAGCATGGGGGTTGTGGGTGAGATGGGAAGAGCGGGAGGGGAGAGGGGGAGGGGAGAGCAGAGGAGGGCTGGCGGGGCCTCTCCCCGAGAACAGGAGGAGAGCGGGAGGCGGGCAGGGTCAGAGCCAAGGCGGGGAGACACTCCATGGGAGGGCATGGCAAAGAGGGAGCACAGAGGGATGGGATGGCTGCAGGGACATCCCTAAGCGTGGGGGATGAAACATCTAGAATACAAGGAAGGGATTAACTTTGGACAGAAGGTTGCCCCTTCCATTCTAACAGGAGGTAAAGCAAAGGGTATGCTCTGTATAGGTAAGTCTCTAGGTGTGGTAATAGAAAGCTGAAGCAATTGCTACTTGAGAACAGATTTCTGTTAAACTGGGGGTGCGATCTGGGACTGGGAGTGAGTCAGAGGTCTAAGGAGGATGGAGTTTAAGGGAATCCGGGGCAGTGCCAGGCAGGCAGCCCCCAGGGTGAGGCATGGGCAAGGGGAGAAGGCACATGATCTGAGCTCGGGGTTTTGCCAAGAGGGTGTGATGGGAGGGCAGGGGGCATGGGGGTTCCTGACTACAGTGGTGAAACAGTGGGGTCTGGCAGAAGGTCGGGAAGGTTGAGGGGTTGTGGGCATGAGAGACTGGGGAATACGGAGATGGGGAACAAGAGAGGGTTAAGAGCTCCAGCCATGATGGGTGTGGGCAGCAGAGGGCAGGGCACAGCCCTGGAGCTATGTGGCAGGGCAGAGAGCTGGTCCCAGCTGTCTCACTGTGTGGCCCTGGAAAAGTCACATGCCCTCTCAGGTCCCCAGTTTCTTCTGCTTGGCTTCCTTGGCTCTAAGGATCTATGAACACGGTGAGCTGACATGGGGAGGATGCCAACTGACAAGAGCCCAGAGCAAAAGGAACTCCAGGGCCTTGTCACATAACAGGGCACACCAGGACAGAGAGCCATCACCCGGGACTGTTCAGGATCGACAGTCAAGTCAGGAAGACACTAGGAGCCTCAAGGACACGGGCTTAAGAAACTGGGGTGTGGGCATAGGGGGAGTGGCAGTTGGACTGACTCAATTTGGGGCTGCAGTTCCATCTAGGTCTTCTCAGATGAGTTCTCATCCACTGGTATTCTTTAGATACATCAGAAACGAGCAAATGGTGGACTCCGTTCAGGGCTGCTGACATCTGGGTTCTCAATCTAACGTGTAATTCATTTAACTATTTGGGATGGTTGTTTTTTTAAAAAACAAACAAACAAACAAAAACAAGGAAAATCTTCCCAGATTCCAGGCTAAGCCCTTTTTTGTTTTTTTCCCTCAGGATGCATTAACATTCTCTGATGGGGAAAGCTGCCAACAGATTAGTATTTTTCATAGTGTTCAAGGAGCTTTAGCCCTGAAGATGTTTCAAGGATAAGGTTGAAAGTGACTTTGGGCCTGCATCAGTTCCCCCTTCCTTGGAGATTCACAAACTGTATTCACATGCGAAAAGATATACAAAGTCCAGCAGGAGAGAAAACTTTTCGTTTCAACTTTTTAAACCACAGAACCCCCCACTGCCTAGCATACTTGTACTCCCATTGCCCCCAGAACTAATATTCTGTGGCTTCCACTTTGACATACACTAGCAAAATAAATAAACCACCTGCAGTAGACTATCTGCCCTGGCACAAATAACTAGTGTGGCTGTGAGGGATTACATATGCCTTGGGTGATCTACTGGGTATGTCCAAAATTGGTGTCATTTAAACAGCTCTTGAGGAAGACTTTAAGCCTGTTAAAGAGTGAGAATAATCCCTGGCATGAATAGAAGTATTTTAAATCCGTGAGAAAACTCACAGTCCAAGAGTCAACTCACACCCACAGAGTGTACTGGACATGCTGCAGACAAGCATTCTCGGGGCCAGACGCGGCCTTATAAGGTGGCCTGACATTTTCTCATGGCCCAGGCCACCCTCCAAAAATATCCAGGGACAGAAGAAGAGCGGGAATTGACCTCCCTGAATGTTTCAAAGATTAACAAGTAGGCTCTCCATTAAGCAGGAGCACTAACACCTGCTTTATGACCAGCTTCAATATCTCTCATTTCAAAACCAGGCAGCCTGTGCAGTCCCGGCCAAGGAGGTCTCCGCAGCAGGAAAACAGCTGGAGCCTCAGAGCTCAAAGACAAACTGGGTTTTTTTGCTCTAAAAAAGTGTTATTTCCTGTACCCCTCCAGAACATGAGGCTGCCTTTACTTTATATGGACAATAGAAGTCTGTGACTGACCTTTATTAGTGTGCCTTTCTGCCCTTGGGTCAAAGCTATGTGCCAAACGCCTTTGATTCCCCAGGCCCCCAATTGCTTGTGAGGTGCTGCCCCCCAGTGGGGCCACCCAGCTACAACATGGAGGCGGAAATGGCCTTAGGGCTTTAAGTCCAGCATGAAAAAGCATCTGGATTGTATCTACGGTCATAGATAGATGTGGAAGCGCTGCCATGGTAATAAGTCCATGTTCTGGAATTAGTGAACAGAAAACACAATGTCCAAACATAAACAGATTTATGAAAGGGGTATTAGGTGCTTCAAGTACACTGCCCCTCACATATTTTATTTTTGCTTATCAAGTGACTCTTAGGGTGAATTGCCTTTTTGTGGGAAAAAAAAAAAAAAAGATTATTTTTGGTAATGAGATCTTACCCTGTAACAGCAAGGGGTATTTCTCTAAATTTGAAAAAAAAAAAAAAACAAACAACAAAACAATAATCCAGATTAGTTTCTCACATGTTCAAATCAAAGTGTAGGTCAAAAAAAAAACCCACACAGCTCTCTTTTCTAACTCTGGTTCCTAGTTGCAGGCAGGGGAATGTTAATAGGTATAGCTATTTTTGGTAATAGATGTTTAGAACAGTTTCTTCACCACTAAACTGTATACCAACGAAACAGTCTTATTTGTAATGCTGGGATAAAAAAATATGAGGAATCGCAAAGCTAGTTTCTTCATTCTTGTTAAAGGGAACAGAACAACACAGCAGTATTTCCGGAATACTGTGTGTGTAACAGTGGGTCTCAATTATACCAATGGTAATTCCTAAGGCTGGAGCTTATGTTAACACAGTACAAATAATTGCCATAAAATATGACAATGACAAATTACAAAGACCTGGCTGGTTTCCCATTGCCACTCTAAGATGGAAAGGTTGTATTTTCTGGATAGCCTCTACTATTAACTTTACCATCTGTTCCTCAGTTTCAGCTGAAATAATTTTCTTTTCATAAATGTGCCTATCTCCAAAGTAGATTAACTCTATATGAGGAGAGAGGCTGTTCTAACCATTGTGCTGGTAATTTCTAACGGTGACCAGACAGCATTCAGAAAAAAATATGCTCCTGTTTAGAACATTTTCCCACAGTCCTGGATAAGGGTGATACCTCTAGGACCTGGGAGACTCAGGTGGGCTCATGCCCCTGCTGGAGGCACCCTGAGACCACCTAGAGAAATAACTAGAAAGGGATTGGCACATGGACACATTACCACTTTTGAAGTGAGGAAATCTGGGGTCTAGAACTAGCGGGTTGAAAGCGGCTGAGCTGAGTATCCTGTCTCTCTCCCTACTTGTTACTGTGTATAAAGCAGTTTCTAGGATTGCTCTGTACTTGGAGGTGTTTTTAGGAGGAGGTACTGGACCGCTTGACCAAGTACTTGTTTTATAAGGTGAACACTGCTGGGCAACAGTATTTCCTCTCTCAACTTGTTTTAGAAAAATATTAAAACTCACACACATACACACTGTAAGACAAGGGCCCTCCATCTTTTACTGATTAATTTTTTATTTCTCCTGGTCACCTATATGATGAATCTGTCTTGTCCTTCTGCAGCCAGACTGGAGGCTGGAGAGGTAAGCTTTAAGAATGACTGCTAGGAAGAATGATTTTTTTGAAACCTCTTAATATAATTTGTCTATTTTTCCTTTAAATGTAGAACCATTATGAAGAGCAGAAGTAGATTTAAAAACTTTAAGAAAGAGCTGGAATCTATAACGGAACTGAAACTCCCACAATCCTAAAATACCATTTTCAGGCCAACTCATTGTGAAAAATCACCAGATCTACTGGTCAGATATCAAATCCAGGCAGAGCACACACCAGTTTATTTTGAAATGCAACACAGATCAGTATTTTATGAATACAACTTATTACTACATTATCAGGTAAAAACAGCTTCCAAATGCATGCATAGAAAGTTAAGCATAGTCTTTGAATGCCTTATTTCTAAATATACAAAAAATACATTTAAATTATATAATTTTAGTGAATCAAAGACTTATAAAATTACAGTTTTGGTTTTCACAACATAGAAAAAATATAAAAATGACTTTATATATGGTTGTATAACTTTTTACCCGAATTTCAAAGGAGCGGTATGTACCGATTTTGTCTTACAATGCTTTATCCGAAACTCAGAATTGAAACTAATTTACAGGTTGTACCACATCAATGCCAACCTTTTATTATAAATGAATAACCAAAAACACAAGTGGAAGTGAGGGCATAATCTCTTCACATGCCTCAAAGCTACACCTTCTAAGCCCTTCCTGTCGGAAGTTTGCTCCAGAGGAACGTTTCCATCAGGTGGATGTGCTTTAATTCCATGACTAACTCTCCACAGAGCCTTTGAAAACAGTCAGTACGTGTTAAATGAATGACCCCAACCTTAGCTAACAGAACACAGCAAGATGCAGATTAGCAGCTTGTGTCAATACAGCACTATTGTGTATCTCAAAGAATTCTCTGCCAGAAGGTGGTCCCCGAAGAGGGGGATCTGAAACACCCAATCAGGTACGGGTTGGGGCGGGGGGAGCAGATGATGCCTTTGACTCTGCCTGGAAATGAAAATGGTTAAGTCTGACAAAATACCCACCAAAACACCACCTTCCTCATTCACACCTTACAAGAAGATGTGATATCCAGTGAGGTTAGACATTCTCAGTTCATGAACGAACACCACCACTTCCAAAAAGAAATGAACTCACATTAGAGATAAAGAAACCAGTTACTGAGAGAGGTGACTGAAGGACACGGTGCATGCCTTACTTATCTGCAATGAGCATTTTAAATGTTGATGGACAAAAATACACACTGGGGTTGAAACCCTTTTTGAGAAGGGAGTTGTTCGCTGTGTTCTTATTGTCAAAGTTCAATTTGATGCATGACCACTATTTGTGACAGATTGTTTTTCATAAATAGTGACAAATTATAATAGAGAGGCCCAAATAAAACTCCCAATCCAGCAATCCTGGAAAACTTGCATTTCTCATCCCATCTTCTATAACTATTTCAAACACAAATGAAAAAAATCTTACTCAAGTAATAAGGCTAATATAATCCAAACTGATTCTATTTTAAGGTAGAAAAACATTTTGGAAAAATAAAAAGAGAAAAAAGCATGAAAAATAATCTATCCACATATTTTGTTTATCAAATACAAGAGTAGATTCTAATCTCACCACACCCAAGTCAAGAGTGCTGCCTTTAAGAAGCAGAATTTTAATGATCAATTAAAAAATAATGTATTATATATCTGCTTGCATTAAATTTCAGGCTGCATATTTTTTCTCATTTTTCATCTTAAGTTTCAAGCTTCTATTAAAATAAGCATTTAAAAGTTTTCCATTATGACACCCTTCTAATATTGGCAATTATACTTTAGTTGATAACCAGTCAGTAAACTAGTAAGCTAGACTTTTAAATGGAGAAGGCAATGGCAACCCACTCCAGTACTCTTGCCTAGAAAATCCCATGGATGGAGGAGCCTGGTAGGCTGCAGTCCATGGGGTTGCTAGGAGTCGGACACGACCTGAGCGACTTCACTTTCCCTTTTCACTTTCATGCATTGGAGAAGGAAATGGCAACCCACTCCAGTATTCTTGCCTGGAGAATCCCAGGGACAGCAGAGCCTGGTGGGCTGCCGTCTGTGGGGTCGCACAGAGTCGGACACGACTGAAACAACTTGGCAGCAGACTTTTAAAAGATCAACCAATTAAAACAAAAAAGGGAAAATGTTTCCGTAAAGAACACTGTATATTTAAAATCTAATGCATGTCTAAACTTGGGCTTTACATTTTCATCCAACTCTTTCTTGAAAAGTCTTAAATGCACAGTTTAGCAATTATAGTATGTAGACACGACGTTAATTAGACAATGTCCATATGTCCAAAGTACTTCTTGGCTGCTCCAAATTGCGGGGACGATACTACTTTTAGTTCATGACTGCCCAACTGGAACATTTCACTGCCTCTGGACTTACAACTTGGTGGAAATTACATAGCATCATAATAAGGAAAAGTACACAAACAGAAGAGCAGAATAAAAATGTGAAAATAAAATAATAAGGGTACGTAAACCCATTCCTGACTGTTTTTCCAAACTCCATTTCTAGAGTAACACCTTCCATGTGCTTTCAAGAACAGATTCTCTACTTCTGTGCACTAGACTGGCTTCAGGTCCCTAAGCAAGAACAGCTCCTGACAAACTCCTTACTCAGGGTATTCTGAGAATGTTACTGTGAAAGATACCTGTCATTGACTAACTACTGAGCTTTCCCTTTCTCAAAACTGTCCAGTTTTGTTAAAATAGGATTGAGGCTGAGCCCCAGTTAAGGTAGCTTCTCTACAATATACACATACTTATTAAATAATTCAAGCACATTTCGTAGTGGCAAGCAGTAATGACTCAACTGAAAATGAACAAAAGGGTTCTAGTTGTTTTCTGATTATAGGCACTACCCCAAAGTTTCACAGACATGTACATTGTATAATTCATTCACTAGATACGAGGGGAAGGTCCCAGCCATAACTTCAGAGCATTCCAGAGAACAAATGGCTTCCAGCATGCAGTCAAGCACTTTGAGAGGGAATGTGAAACACACTGCAGACTGAAACATAACTGCTCCAAGTTGGGCATTCAATGGGCACAACTTCATGACTCAGACTGTAACGCTCAAGTATTTAGTGTTACAGATCTTTTATTTATCAGACATGTGAAGGAAACAGGAGGATATAAAATGCCAAATCCCTTTCCAGCGCCATCATAAATATTGGGAGCTTCTGGTTGAAACAGCATGCTGAAATGGATCGGCCAGGATGTTTTATGTAATAGCTTTTGTTTTTTTGTTTTGTTTTTTAGAAAATCCCAGGCCCACATGACACTGGATTTTGGTTTATTTATTTATTTTTTTAGTATTTAAAAATAGTTCTTACTTATTCTCTATGAAACGTATTGGGAACTGAAAAAGTCTGCAGCATTTTTTGTCATTGGAAAGTTTGTTTCTGGGGGTGTGCAGGAAGAAGGAACTATTCAAATTTCTTGTGTTCTTCAGCATGAGAAAGGATCTTTCTTCTCTGGTGTATCATGTGGAAGTATAACTGAGGAAAAACTGCAAAGAAGACAAAGAATTGGTTAAGGAGATGATTTAAAACCACATGTTCTATGTAAAGCACATGGACTTCAGGTCCTCTCTGACTCCGACCATCTTCTCTCCCAGCAACCAAGGATGGTAACAAGACGGGCTTGGAGAACGAAGAAAAACACAAAGAAACTCACTTTCCTGCTTTAGCCGACTGGGAAGGGTAATGCGGATTGGAATGTCAGATACTACTGTCACTAGCATTACCAATCAAGATGCCACAGAGCTGCCAAATAATACTCTTTACACAAGCTCATGCTGTCTTCACATTTATTCTCTGATTTCCCAACAACTAGGGGATGAATTCTAGTGCTGGGGTTATTCCTGTTCACAGAGGAGGAATGGAAGCCTCAGAGAGGGTGGGCATTTGCCTGCGGTCTTACAGCAAATCACTGACGGTCAGGACCAGGCTCCGTGCTCCTGACGCTCAGTCTCGCCCTCTCTGTCCCCCTGCTCTGTCACCCAGGAGGATGTCCCAAAGGTACTTTCAGAGAAGTGCTGTTCTTTGGGAAGACCGAGGAATGGTGTTTGATCTGAACACCACTAAACCACACTTGGATATGAAAAGCAGGCCCTTATGCACTGGAGATTCTGTTCTTGGTCATTTCATAAGTTACTTTAAAAAGGACTGGCTCAAAAAAAAAAAAAGGACTGGCTCTCGATTGAACTGGTGGTACTGCCTCTCCAGGGATAGTTGGAAGTGGGGGTGGAGTGGGGAGGTTACTGGCATTCAGTGGAAGGGGCCAGTAATGCCAAAATCCACACTGTGCCAGTCCTCCGTGACTAAGAACTGCCCCACCCCAAATGCCTACAGTGTCCCTGCTGGGAGATGGCAGCTTAACCTAGCTGACCTTCACAAGGTTACTGTAAACTGGGGGTTCAAAAACCACCTAAAATATTCCAGTGAGTTGGTCTTGGACGTACACCATCCACCTTCCCTTCTCAACAGCTCCAATCTCTATATTTTAGACAGTAACCTGTGTTTGGGGGGAGGTGATTTCTACTACTGCCAACTCTTCTCTGACAGTTTCTTTCCTTCCAAATGGGTTCCAAGTTGGCCAAATGTCAAATGATCCTCCCAAAGTACCAAGACATCAGTGGGTGTGTGCACACAGATCTGATAAACTGCAGAGGAGGCTCCGGCGCTGAACAGCGCTGCCATCCACTCCACTCACTATTTGCAGGCAGGAAGTTATTCACAGAAAAGACCCAGCTTGTGCATAAAATTCAACAGGGAGAGAACTATTTTGGTATGAACGCCAGAAAATTTGACAAGCTCTATAATCTAAAAACTGGAAGTAAGGATATAATTAAACCATAAGGAATGCTAATTGTAATCATTTAAAAATGTGAGGCTAGTCACATTTCTATAGATATACTTTAGTAAAGGGAAACTTTGCAGCAAAGAACACTAAGGACTTTTCCACTGGCTGCATGTGTGATTACGTCACTCATATAAAGTGTGGCTATGGACCATGGGGTCTGACACAGGACAACAATCCAAAAGCCATTCAATAGGCCTTTAGTGGCAACAGGATGGCTAAATATACCTTCATCCTCATGCAAGGGCCTGCCAGCTACTGAGGCTCCTGGGTCAGAACTGGGGAGCAGATATGGCCCTTTCATTTTGTCACATTCTTTCAGAGGTTGCTCAGTGCCCCAGAGAAAGAAATGTGTAGGGGAGATGGGGAAAATGGGAGTACTTGAGCTAGATATTCTCTGCTCCTCT
The DNA here is from genome assembly GCF_023699985.2 of Odocoileus virginianus. Lineage (NCBI taxonomy): Eukaryota > Metazoa > Chordata > Mammalia > Artiodactyla > Cervidae > Odocoileus > Odocoileus virginianus. Next base: position 10,482,504 of record NC_069677.1, read on the forward strand.
GGCAGTGACTCCCTGGTGACCAGAACTTAGGGGACACTCTCCATCTCAATTACTCACCAACTACAGTGACTGAAATAATTCCAGATGCATGGCTGCCTGCTTTTAACTACACTGAAAATCTCAACCTGACAACAGGCTGTTCAGAATTCTAGCCTCTGCCCTTATAGTTCAGGACATGTAGGATGGAGATGGTGGCTGTGCATGTGTCTGTCTTGGTGTGCAGGAGGGTGGGTGGGTGTCACTGGGCACACCTTCCTGTAAGGAGAAGGGCGCTCTTAAGACTTGAAGGCAGAGGGCAACTGGAAATATTCTGCCTGGGGCAAGTGCTTTCTGTTTCTCTAAAAATCAGAGGTGTGGTTATGGTTACTGACAATGTGGACAGTGCCCTGCTTCTTGGTGACCCTGCCCTCCATCACTGTTTCTCATTTCTCTCTGCCTTTTTTAAACCCCCAGCCTTGCAGCTAACTTTCACCAATTTGCAAAAGGGGGAGGTCAGGTAATGCTAACAGACACTGTCCATACTCATCCTGCAGCTGCAGCAGAGGAGAGGAACACCCCAAAGGGAATCCAAAGCACCCTGATATGAGAAAACCACAGGCCGTGCACAACAGGGGCTGCATGTGCGACAATGCATCTGGTCAGGACCATAGTGAAGAGATGCTGCTTTCTGTAAGATATGTACATCATCCACTTCCCATGAGAGGGGATTGAAAGAAACCTAAGTTGTGGAAGGGAATCCAAATTTGGTAAAGAAGGCTGCATGGCAACAGCAACCTCTCGTGACTCTGCATTTTCTTCTTATAAATACAAAGTTGTGGAAAGTTGGAAACATGCAGTTGGCTGGAATGAACTGTACAAACTGGTCTCAGTATTAACAACTTAAACTACTGAAAACACACAGGGCCACTGGCTCAGGCCAGAAGCTCAGTGTGCGTCAGCAGACATGAGTGATCTGCAGCAGGAGACAGGGTCTGCGCTGCCATCTTGAGCCTGGGTGGGGAGTGAGGGATTTGAAGGGAACCTTTTAATCTCTGTCTTTGAAATGAATCCTTTTTTTGTCCTAGAAGAGTTAAGCTACCTCAGAAATGAGAGTATGGACTTTAACCAAGCCAAGTTCTCTCATTAAAAAGAGGCTGAGAATGGTAGAAGGGGCAAGGACTGAGGTACAGAAAGCAGACGCTGGCTGAGAGGAGAGAGTTTCCCTACTCTCTGTAAGACAGCTGACCCTCGGGTCTGTGCTCTCTTCTCTTCTAAGGCCAGGAAGGAAAATCCCACACAACTGGGTTTGTTTTCCTTCAGGAACCCTGTCATCCTGTGCTTGACCAGGCCCCTTCTCTACTGAGAGGTCAGCAGGCAGAGGCAAAAGGTTGGCGCTGGTTGGCCCCCATAGCACAAAAAGAGACTAGGAGGTGCAGAGTGACTTGGGTTGCCCGGAGAACTGTTCCTGGAATACAGCACCACCTGCAACAGACTGGAAACCTTGCAGCTACTCTGAGGTAGAGGCCCCAGGTTTTCATTAATGGGGCAGCACTTTGTTACTGGTTTGATTTCATGATAGTCTCCTGGCCCCGTTCCCAGTTATCCAACACAGCATTTATCTCCATTTACAGACTTATGCTGAATTTAAATAAATTTTGTGGTGCTCGTCAGGATAATACTGGTTAGCCTGGGTGTGGCAAAACTACAGTTAGGAATTGTTGCTCTAGAGACTGGAAATGAAACTCTAGGGGGACAAAATAGGAAACGTGAAAGCTCTAAGTTAATTCTTACTACTTAAATTTTTACAATCTTCCATATTTATCTTTTGTTTGAAAATCAACTACCTTTTACATTTGGAGAGAGATGGCCTTTAGCCACCCTGATTCCAGCAACAGAGAGGAGGACATGATTGCTACTAAAGGGTGTAAAAGGAATCATAAAGCAGAAGTGCATCCAAGAACTTCTCCAAGATAAATGTTCACAAGAAACTGGGATGTCGTTTTTTCCCTCAAAATGTATGAAATGCAATTTTCCACAAGGGGACACAGCTTGTCACCTGTGATTGTTAGGATGATTCATTCAGTTAATGCTGTGGGCTGAAGAAAAATCCAACCTTCCAGTCTGAATTTAACCTGAGGTTTAGGGGAGAATATAGCATCTTACAGCCTAAAATAAGATTCAGAGTCATAATGCCAACGGAAGTAGCTAAGGGAGAAGAAGCATTCAGTTTACATGGCCTTGGGTAAAACATGACTGACTCTTGGATATGTGGAAATCAATTATAGGACAGAAACTGAACATCAAAAATTGAGAAAAGGGAGTAAACAACTCTTCATCCTCAGCAAATACGACTCACTTCAGAGAAGCCTCAAACATGGCCTTTTCTCTCTGTTAATGTGCTGGTAGGCAGATTTGAGTATCTATATATTTAAACCCTCAGCAGGGATATTAAAATAATCAGAAACCATCCTGAACAGAATGCTATGTCCTGTTTGGATGGCTTTAAGTATTTATTTCCAAAAAGAAAATGAGAAATAAAGAAAAAATTAATCTATTAATCTAGTTTTTATTTTTTTTGTTTCTAGTCAACCACCAATTCCTTAAAAGTGAAGTAATGTCTATTTTGATATAGCAAAAGTGTAAAGCTCTCTCTACAGTGTTTTTCAAATACCATAACAAGCAGCTTTTAAGAGACAGAAAAAGTCAAGGTAAGGTCTCTAATGGCTTTTTTTTTTTTTGCTTTCCACTCAGTACTTTCCTCCAATAAACAGTTAACCTATCCTGGCATTCACTGTTTCAAACACACACACTAAGGACTGCACTTTAGCAGCTAAGAGGAATTCATCTTTATTCAGTTACTACCAGAGAAAATTCTTTCTGACAGTCAGCTTCAATGAAAACCAAAGCGTCCCCAATAAATTAGATTTATGGTATAAAAACAACCAAAGGCATTTAACTCTAGCTATTGTTGAGCCGATTTTTAAAACATAAATAAATATATGCATAAATATCTACTTACTTGGAATGTAAGAGATCATTATCAGAATTAGGAATGCATAATAATCAAAGGAGAAATTGTATTTGTTAGGTAAACTGATGGAATACAGGCCAGCCTGTCTGACAAAGGGCAAAGCGGCATATATTGTGAGCAATTCTCCTGACACTCCCATTGGGTACAGCACAATGAAGAGTGTGTACCTAAAACAAAACAAAATATTCATTATTGAGGTTTGAAGCCAGCTTCAGTAGAAAGATGCACCCTCCCACCCCGACAACCAGTATTGATTATAAGTAATCAGTACTGGTCTTGTAGAAAGCTATTGTTTATACACTTTCCTGTTTACCCACTGCTTAAAATTCAGGTTTTACAAGACAGTTTTTGAAAAGGGCCAAAGCAGGTATGTTTCTGAATGTTCTAAAATAAAATGTATTTGGTCAGCCTCAAAATCTGGCCTGACTAAATAAACAACTCTTCAAAACAACCCCCTAAAATAACTGAGATGATGTCAAATACTGGTAAAGTAGGGGCATGGAGTCATGGTTCATACTGAAGGGTCCTGCCTCATAGGTGGGTGTGGGTTTTGGGGGGAAGGTGTTGAAACACAGTGTCTAAGAATCCCTACAGTGACACCAATTCTGGTGTGTGGACTGAAAAAAGCAGCATATCCAATGAGTGTATACTGCTAAGTTTTCAAAAGCCTGTACATGCTACTGTGAAAACAAAATACATGCTAAGTTTAAAAAATATTAAAAATTTTATGATAGCCTTGGTCATGATGTAATTTTCCAGTCCCCCTCCCCCCAAAAAAACCCAATTACTATCACATGGGTGACTCTACACAATTTTCTTCACTTTAAAAAGGAGTTTCTCATGTTTTAAAAAGAATTTTGGAGAGGCTCACCCTATGGAACTAACTGGAAGCCATTCTGAGGTGTAAGTATTGCTAAACAAATAATCAGCTCATGTTTAAAAAGCCTTTGGCTGTTTGTGGCTGACAGTAAATACTGGGCTCTAAACCTCTGCATACAGGAAATATGCTGATGAAAGAAAGATATGTTCTCCACTGTCACCTTCAGCCATTCTCAGGAGGAGGGTGGAAAAGCACGACTCTTCCAGGGGCCACAGAAGACAGCGGACAAAGGAATCTTTCTCTAATTCTAAAACTGGAGTTTGGTCAATAAACTTGCCCTATAACTAGGATAGACGGCTTTCTATTTTTCTATCAGCTTTGCTGCCCAACTTGGTTAGAAACCACTATATTTTTCCCATTCTCCTCCTTTCCTAATACAAATGTTTACTGGGGGTGGGGGGGTGGGGGGAGAAAAGAAAAAGAAGTTCACATGCTCTGGAAACATTTGGCTTACGTCTCTGTTTAATCATTAAACTCATAAATTGTCTAGGAACCACCGTTTTCCTTTTATGAAATGAGGCACTCTGGCCCCAAGGACAATTTTGATCCTTTGGCTTTGTCACTCATTCCTGTAGTCTTTTCTAACTCAGAAAGTTGCTCACAACTGTGTCACAGGTTAGTTCAGATAATCAGAAGAATGATCAGAAATTCACCAAATTCATAACAAATACTATTGCTAAAAATAATCAAAGCAAACTAAACTGATAATATGCTAAAAGTGCCCTGTAACATATGTTATTAATTAAAGAGTAATTTAAGAATTATTGTGTTGGAAAAATTGAGACAGGAATTGGACTTGGTCCCAAAAAACCATCATAATGGCAGAAGCTCATCAGTAAAGTTTTCTGTGGACAAAAAAGGGATGCTATATCAAATCTCTATTGAATAATTTAACTGAGAGAATTGATGCTAAATAAATCACTTAAGTAGAGATAAAAAATTTAAAAATGTTTTTATAAATCACAGTTACATAGTCACTTGTCCTGATGAAATCCACAGAGCAGAATTTTATCCAACCCCTACCTCACACAAGTTTTAGAAATAAAAAATAGTATTTAGGCAATAGAGAAAAAGTACAGTGATAGAACACTTCAAAAGTTAGCCTTCATTCCTGTACTTCTTTACCTGGCCCATTTGATGAGGTAAGGCAGATGGTTTAACAGACTGAATGTATAAAAGGAGTAACGGATAATTTCTGTGATTGTCCAGGCAATAACAAACAGGAGGACACTGTCTTCACTCTGGACCTGTAGGAAAAGGAAGACAAAGGAAAAAGCAAACACATAAAACATTTTACCAAAGAAGCACTCACAGTGTGGAGAGCTGAGTCCTTTCCCCCTTGCTGAGTTGGTGGGGCTGAAGTCAACACAGTTCCTGGTCTGTAGCCTCAGGGCCCACAGCACGGCGCAGAAAGAGTTTGCCACATGAAGAATACAGACATGTCTATGACAACAACTGCAGAGCAAAGGGACGAGGGGCCAGTGAGAAGAGACTCGGCTTGCCGATGAGTAAGAGACAGGGAGGGGGAATTACATGAGCTGGAGCCCACAGGAAGAAACAAATACGATGAGTGAGTTTCTGCGTGTTTGCTTGCTGACATGATGTGGAGAATGTCAACCGGTGTTGTGGGAGCCAAGAATGCTTAGGCAAGACAGTAGAAAGGTGAACTGGTGAAAAGCTTGGGTTCCATTAATAAGAAATTTAATTTGATTTCCATGACAACTTGGAATCCAACGAAATTTCAGAGAAGGGCAACATAATGATAAAAACACAACTGAGGATGAAGCTAATTCCCTGGGCAGGATGAATTCATGTGGGGGAGGCTGGAGATCGTCTATGAGGCAAGCCCATTTATTCTCTCCCACTGGTGACTTCTGATCCCAGATGAGCCTGGTTTAACTCAAGATCACAGAGGCTCCCATGCTGATCACAGGAGGTGGCTAAAGCCAGAAGAACTTTGGGATTCCCAGCCTCCTCTGAAGTTGTTTCATGCTGAAAAACCAATATGCTTCTAGTAAGGCTCCTTAGTCAGTCAGTTCAGTAGCTTAGCTGTGTCTGACTCTGCGACCCCATGGACTGCAGCATGCCAGGCTTCCCTGTCCATCACCAACTCCCAGAGCTTACTCAAACTCATGGCCATCAAGTTGGTGATGCCATCCAACCATCTCATCCACTGTTGTCCCCTTCTCCTCAAGCCTTCAATTTTTCCTAGTATCAGGGTCTTTTTCAATGAGTCAGTTCTTCAGATCAGGTGGCCAAAGTACTGGAGTTTCAGCTTCAGCATCAGTCCCTCCAATGAATATTCAGGACTGATTTCCTTTAGGATTGACTGGTTTGATCTCTTTGCAGTCCAAGGACTCTTAAGAGTCTTCTCCAGCACCAATTCAAAAGCATCACTTCTTCAGTTCTCAGCTTTCTTTATAGTCCAACTCTCACATCCATACATGACTACGGGAAAAACCATAGCTTTGACTAGATGGACCTTTGTCAGCAAAGTAATATCTCTGTCTAGGTTGATCATAGCTTTTCTTCCAAGGAGCGTCTTTTAATTTCACGGCTGCAGTCACCATCTGCATTGATTTTGGAGTCCCCAAAATAAAGTCTCTCACTGACTTCTTAGGTATTTTCATTTTAGGGGATGTTCTCACGATATGCCTCAGACTGCAAATCTTGCATGAAAATTTATTACTGTGGTATTAACTTTCAGCACACCCAGCGTTCCCACTCCAGCTAAGTTTATGATGATCCTTCACGCTTGAAAACCAATAGTAAGAATAAGAAACAACCTTGCACCTCAATTCACTTATATTTTCTTACATCCAAAAAGGGCAGTTAGAGTTGTGTGTAAATAAGAAATTCCACTGAGCAAACCAAATATCATTTACAAGATCTTCTCTGTCTTACTCCTAACATCTAATATAACAAAGGTATGGCATTCTAACCTTAACTTTTGCTTCTCTGCATTTGGAATGTTATTGAGCACTTACATTCTTCCTCAGAAAGTGAACATGGAGCGATCTGCCTACACAATGAAATAAGCAGTCATTTACATACCTATTAACTAAATTGCTCTGACAAAGAACTTTATAAATCCACAGTTACTATTCTCTAAAAATAATAAGAATTTTATACTGTCAAGAGTGAGAATACTTTTGTTTTCCTGGTGCTCTTCTATTGGCCAAACTAAAGCAAAAGCTAAACTCCTTTAAAGCTTTCATGTTTGATTTTTCAGTCTGTCCACAAATCCTTGCTTAAAACCCATCTATACCAAAATATAATTTCAAAGCACACTTTGCTTTTTTTTTTATATACTTTGTAATCCTCATCTTAAGGAGATATATTTTTATAGCTATGGGTTGAAAGCCTTCCTCAAAGATCTTTGGGTTATAATAGAGGTTCTTCTCTAATATTTTGCATTGTAATAGTCTTGAAAGCAGGAAGCGTGTTTTATTCACTTTTTGATTCCCAAAAGCACTTTGAGCTTTTCACAAGTAAGAGCTCAATAGATATTTGTGGAGCAAAACAATTCAATCCTAATCAGTTGCCTGCGCTTTGATACCTGATACTAGTTTCTGTGTAGTCTTGGAGGCTTTCAAATAGGGAAAAGCAGACAAGCAGGCCCCCCAACCTTCTGCTCTGATCCAGTCTAGAAGGTATTTGATTCACACACACCCTCAGTTAGACCAAAAGGACGGCAACAAACTCAGACTCAGGAGGAATGTGAAAACAGTGTTTCCAGAATCCAGCTGTGAAGACCATGTCATAATTTTAAAAAGCCGAAGGATAGGGAAGATGACCATTTTGTACAAATGATATCTTCAGATCTACAGAAGTACAACATGTTATTAGGAAGGGGCTCGTGTAAAGTCAGAGATCAAGCTTATCAATTTGCAGATAACTATCCAGTAACACAAAATAGGGGTAGAATGGAATGAGTTAAAATGAGTTAACGAGTAAAAATGACCAATGAGCAGTTTGGGCTAGGTTGACCAAAAATGTTTTGAAGCCATGTTTCAAAGCTGCATGCCCACACTCACAGCACAAATGAGGGTGTGGGCATGGGGCAACCACGTCATCCAGGAAATCTTCCTTTGCTTGGGGCAGTGAGCTGTGTGGTGGACCCTCCGCACTGTAGACGGCAGGTTTCAGTCCCCTGCTCTACAGTGAGAGGAGGCATGGGGAGTGGGTGGCTTGTGTAAATTAGCCAAGGGAGTTTACACAGAAATTCAAGCTTGAGAAACAAATGGGCACAAGAGAAAAACCTTTATACACAAACAGCATCATATGTTGGACTTCAAGGCCCGGGGAGTATCAGTACATGAAAAGCTGTCATTTTTATTACATTCAAAGAAAAACAGATGGTGCCACACAAGAAAATCTCTATGAAGAAACTCTATTCTTCTTAGCCTTTTGGAACCTACCGCTCACCACTCTGGTTATTTCAAAGAAATCCCCTGATCAAGCCTTCTGGTAAGGCTTCTCTCTTCTTAATATCCCTTTCATTTGTGAAGAGAAAAGATTTTGGTAAACTCTAGGGGATGAAGACTAGAGTCTGTTCTTGGCAGAACTGTGAAGACTATGTTTATCTTTCTCCTCTGGCTGCCATAAAAAAACACCATAGTCTGGGTGGCTCAAACAGCAGAAAAGTGTTTTCTCACAGTTTTAGAAGTCCAAGAGCAGGGTGCCACCATGTTGCTTCCTTGTGAGGACCCTTTTCCTTGTTCATTCCAGGTACCTCAATTAAATGGAATGATATTATGTTTCCTTCTGCATCTGGCTTGTTTCACTGAGTGTAATGTTTTCGAAGTTCATCCCTGTTGAAGCATGTATCAGAATTTCCCTCCTTTTAAAGGCTGAATATTATATTGTATGTAAATACCACATTTTGTTTAATGATTCAATTACTGATGGACATTTGCATTGCTTCCACCTTCTGGCTGCTGCTATGAACATGAGTGTATACATATCTATTTGAGCACCTGTTTTTTCAATTCTGTTGGGTATGCCTAGAAGTAGAATTGTTAGATCATATAATACTATGTTTAGCTTTTTGAAGAACTGCCGAACTGTTTTCCACACTGGCTACATCATTTTACATTCCTACCAACAGTGCAAAGAGGTTCCAATTTCTTCAGGTGTTTACCACCATTTTGCTAATTTCCTTTTTTCTTTCCTGACAGTAACCATCCTAATGAGTACAAAGTGGCATCTCACTGTAGTTTTGATATGCATTTTTTCATGTGCTTATCAGTCATCTGTGTATCTTCTTTTGAGAAATATCTTTTGCCCATTTTTAACTTTGGAGGAAATAATCTTTTTAATAATTTTGATGACAATAGCAGTAAAAATAATTATACATAATAGTATAATTGAATAATAGTATAACTCAATTCATACTATATGCCAAGCACTTTTGAACATATATTACCTCTTCGAATCCCCATTTTACAGATGGGAAAAGTGAGGTTTACAGATGTTGAACCCGGCCTGTGCCCCCAAGCTCTGAACAGTTCTAACTTGTCTTCCCAGAGTTCAGACACACACACACAACCCTGCTGCTATGGGGAGAATATCCCTCTTGCAATTGAGGATGAGGAGGTGAGGGAGAGACACAGAGGTGGCAGACTGAAGACAGGGCTAGTGTGGCTAGAAAATCAGCTACATGTTGTAAATAAGTAAACTGAGTATATAAAACAATACAGTTCAAAAAATGGACTTCTTGCCATTGGAACAGGTATTTACAAACATGGAAGGGAGAACTCTAGAAAGAATACCATGGTGCTGGATTGTAATTGGAGGAACTGGTACAAGCCCATGATTTTATAACACAGATTTATATACTTATATACATATATAAACTATACATTGAATATATATTTACACACATTTATACACAATGATATACTGTTAGATGTACATGTGTATGAGTATACATATATGTGTATGTTGCTGCTGTTAAGTTGCTATGTTGTGCTCAACTCTGACCCCGTGGACTGTAGTACATCAGGCTCTCCTGTCCTCCACTATCTCCGGGAGTTTGCTCAAATTCATGCCCATTGAGTTGGTGATTATATCTAATCATCTCATCCTCTGTCTTCTCCTTTTGCCTTTCATCTTCCCCAGCATCAGGGTCTTTTCCAATGAGTTGGCCTCTTCACATCATGTGGCCAAAGTATTGGAGCTTCAGCATCAGTCCTTCCAGTGAATTTCCAGGGTTGATTTCCTTTAAGATTGACTGGCTTGATCTCCTTGCAGTCCAAGGGACTCTCAAGAGTCTTCTCCAGCACCACAATGTGAAAGCATCAATTCTTCAGTGCTCAGCCTTCTTTATGGCCCTCCTCTCACATCTGTCTGTGACTACTGGAAAAACCACAGCTTTGACTAGACAGACCTTTGTCCACAAAATGAGATCTCTGCTTTTTAACACTATTCTAGATTTGTCATAGCTTTTCTTCCAAGGAGTAAGCGTCTTTTAATTTCATGTCTGCAGTCACTGTCCTCTGACTTTGGAGCCCAAGAAAATAATATGTATCACTGCTTCCATTTTCTCCTTCTATTTGCCATGCAGTGATGGGACCTTAGTTTTTTTTTTAACGTTGAGTTTCAAGCCAGGTTTTTCACTCTCCTCTTTTACCCTCATCAAGAGGCTCTTTAGTTCCTTTTTACTTTCTGCCATTAGAGTGGTATCATCTGCATATCTAAGGTTGCTGATATTTCTCCTGGCAATCTTGATTTCAGCTTGTGATTCATTCAGCCTGGTATTTCGCATGATGTACTCTGCATATAAGTTGAACAAACAGGGTGACAATATGCAGCCTTGACATATTCCTTTCCCAATTTTGAACCAGTCAGTCATTCCATGTAAGTTTCTGTTGCTTCTTGATCCATATACAGGTTTCTCAGGAGACAGTTAAGGTGGTCTGGTATTCCCATCTCTTAAAAATTTTTCCATAGTTTGCTGTGATCCACAGAGTCAAAGGCTTTAGCATAGTCAATGAAGCAGATGTTTTTCTGGAATTCCCTTGCTTTCTCCATGATCCAGTTAATGTTGGCAATTTGACCTCTGGTTCTGCTGCCTCTTGGAAACCCAGCTTGTACATTTGGAAGTTCTCAATTCACATACTGCTAAAGCCTAGCTTGAAGGATTTTGAGCATAACCTTGCTAGCATGTGACATGGGTGCAACTGTGTGGCAGTGTGAACATTCTTTGGCACTGCCCTTCTTTGGGATTGGAATGAAAACTGACTGTTCCCAGTCCTGTGGCCACTGCTGAGTTTTCCAAGTTCGCTGACATATTGAGTATAGCACTTTAACAGCATCATCTTTTAGGATCTGAAATAGCTCAGCCGGAATTCTATCATGTCCACTAGCTTTGTTCATAGTAATGCTTCCTAAGGCCTACTTGACTTCACACTCCAGGAACTGCAGCTCTAGGTGAGTGACCATACCTTCGTGGTTGTCTGGGTCATTAAGACCTTTTTTGTATAGTTCTTCTGTGTATTCTTGCCACCTCTTCTGTTTCTATTAGGTCCTTACCATTTCTGTCCTTTATTGTGCCAATTCTCACATGAAATGTTTCCTTGATCTCTCCAATTTCCTTGAAGAGATCTCTGATATTTCCCATTCTATTGTTTTCCTCTATTTCCTGTACTCCAAGGCCAAACTTGCCATCCACAAAGGGAAAAAAAGGACACTGTTTAGACTATTAGTGAAATCTGAGTGAAGTCTGGGGGTAGGACTGTAGTATGTTATCAGTTTGGCTTCCATATTGGGGGGTTGTATGCAGGTGATATAGAAAAGTGTCTGAAACATGCACTTGAGTATTTAGGGGGGACAGGATATCATGTACAGCTTGCTCTCAAGGTTCAGGAAAAAAACGATATGCAAATACAGAGGAATAGATGATGGAACAAATGTAGTAAAATGTCAATAGCTGGAGAATCTGAATGAAGGAAATATGAGAGTCTTTTGTACTGTTCTAATTTAAACTTTCTGTAAACCTGAAATGATTTCCAAATAAATTATTTTAAAATATCACCTGAGTATTAAGCAACCACTTTGGGTACATAATTAGAAGCAAACAATATCACCTGGTTTCTATAAATTGCCTTTGATATGAAGAATCTAAATCTGCTGGAAGAGGCAGGCTACATAACCATAAAAGAAGATGTAAGAACATTTATAACAAAAACTATCAATAAAAGCACACTTGAGATGGAACAACAGATTTAATGCTGAGGCTAAACTGGCATCCGAATTACTACTGTCTTACACTGTAAGTACCCCGAGGGCAGGTCTAAAAACTCCCTTTGAAAAAGGGGTTAGCTTACTTAAAAGGCAAAATGAGATTTTCAATAAATGCTTTAGATTAGGATAATAATGATGATTAAGAAAATGATAACTCCCATTAGCAGGGCTAATTATCCCTTAAGTATGGTAAAAGTAATTATGTATAAATCTTCACCAGCTAACTGTGAAACTATTTTAATAAGTATAAAGAATTCATTCCTATGTGAACAGTCAATTATATCTCTGTTTTAAAAGTCAATTATATCTCTGCTTCAGGACACAAAGAAGAATTCAATACAGTTATACAAAAAATTGTCACTGAAAGTTTGGGAAAAGATAAGGTTACATTATAGCTAATATGTAACTAACATTTACTGAGCACCTACTAAGTGCCAGGCACTGTTCTAAATGCTTTATATGTATCAATGGATTGTACCTCCAGGACCACCCAATGAGGAGGAACAAGTAAGTGGGCCTGGGAGACTGGAACAGCTCCTTCGGAGCTGGACCAGGCTGGTATACCCCTCAGCTGGGCAGCTGGAGTGTGACACGTGGTGCCAGCAGCCTGTCTTTCCTGCTTTGCCAGTTACCCCACTCTAAGGCACTGCTTGACTCTGCTCCTGAGCAAGTCCTGTGAAGGTAGCACCTGTGATTTCTCTTTTCCATGCATCCTAGTGCTGAGACAATACCAGAGCAGAGAAGGTATTGAATAAGTACTGGCTGACCTGTCTGCAGCCTGGCCTGCAGTTCTCTGCCTTGGCTGGAATAGCCTTGGGTGAGGAGGGCTGGGCCCCTGGGAGAGTGAGGTCACAGAGCTACTGCCTTGAGGGTGACGTCAGCAGAAGGTTTGGGCTGGGGCACAGGACAGTTCTGACGACAATCCTGGTCCTTTCCATAACTTTATTAAGTTTTTTTGAACAAAAATGTAACTCATCTAGTTATCTACCTAAAAGGAATGTCCTCCTTGATAAGAAATTGAAATGTAATAAATACTGACGTGTGGTGGTTTAAAAAAAAGATGTCTGGATAAGTGTCGGTCTTTTCACATGGCAGCTGTATGTGTCAACTATCCATGATTTAATGTTTATGGGGGAGGGGATGAGGCAGAGGGTGAGATGCATGGAGAGAGTAACATGGAAATTTACAATATGTAAAATAGACAGCCAATGGGAATTTGCTGTATGATTCAAAACTCAAATAGGAGCTCTATGACAATCTGGAAAGGTGGGATGGGGAGGGAGATTATGGAGGGAGGGGACAAGAGTGTACCTATAGCTCATTCTTGTTGATGTATGACAGAAAACCACAAAATTCTGTAAAACAATTATCCTTCAATTAAAAAATAAAATAAAAACCTCTGATAGGATACACAGTAAACAAACCAGAAAATAATACTCCTTTTATATGGAAAAATGTGAGTTATATTAATATACTTCCCTTTTAAATGAGAGAAAAACATGCAACTACATAGATTTTTCTTAACCTACAATGACAAGGGGGACTATTTCCATTACAACATAATAACTAAGAACTACTCTTTAATATGGATGATGGACTAGTTAAATGTTTTGGCTTACCGAAACAAGTCTTGGTCATGAAATTAACTTTTCTGAACATGCAGTGAGAAAACTGTATAAGCATGCAGTAAATAGGCAATGCAAGATCAATTCTGCATTTATGACAAAATCAGACATGCAGGTCTGAATGCTAAAATGTTCCCATTAGTCCAACTTTAATGCTACTATCTGCTCAGCCCATTTCCCAGGAAATATGAAGAAAGAATGCAATTTCCTACAATTAGCCTCTTCTCAATCACTGCAACTCTGGAAGCAAACAGACCTCCAGGCTTCCAGGCTCCATGTTCTTATCCTTTCCCAGCTTCAACATCCTCATATGGAAACTGAGGTAACATATTTGCCTTTGAATGGGTTCACATGAGGTTAGAAAAACCTATCAAGAGCTTAGTGAAGTGCTAGCCATTCATAAATAGCAGTTATTATTTTTATTCCATGAAAGAAAAATTCAACAAATATTTATTAAGTTTCTATTATCTATGCTAGTCACTGCTGGGATACAGTACAGGCTGGTGGCTGCCTCTTAGGCTTAATTACTAAAATAATATTTTGCTTTGTCATTGTGTTTTCTGTTAAGTGTTAAAGCATTAGCCTGGACCAAATCTGGGATGTTTAAGGATCTCACCAGCTGCTAGCCTTTCCCAATGTTCTTCCTAAGTTCAGTTTGATTCTCTCAATTCCAAATAGCATGTTATTAACAGTTTTCATGCAACTATTACCTTCAATCAAACTCAAGTATAAGGACTGCATCAGAAAACAGTCATTAATTAGTTCCACCTCAATCATACATATCCAATACAGCCTAAGTATTCTATGAAGCAATAGTCCTTTAACTATTGCCAAGACAGCCTGAGATCAATATGCCCAGCAGTAGGTTACTGTGGTCTCATGGGGAGAACTGGGGCAGTCACCCCACAGTCTGCCCCCAGACCTCTAAATGCATCATCCCAGTGTGCCTACCCAACACTCTAGAGGGGACAGGCTAGATCACTGTCAGAAGTGTAACTGACATGGTCAAAAGAACATGAAATGAGCAATATACACTGTGAAATGTCATGGTTCTTTTGTTCTATGATGGTTTAATAATTGCAAAAATGTAAGACAGAAAATGAAAACAAAGGCTTTGAGTATCATCTCTTGAAACATAAATATTAAAACAATGGCCCCCAAAAAAGAAAAACAACAACAACAACAATGGCCCATAATCCTGGATCACAAACACTTTGTTTGAGTTTGTACAGTGCTTTAGAAAATATTTGAGCCAGTTTTTTAAGTTGAGAGATTTCACATTAAAAAATCTGTATTTCTGCTTTTTTCTTAAAAAAAAAAAAGGTGACTGCATAACACTAGATCAGTTTGCCAATTACTAGCTGAGGTGAGCACCACCTTTGTTCTGAGATGATGTAGACATTCCAGTTATCATATTCTTCTTGAAATTTCTTTTAACACCCACCTGGGGGACAGACATGTGATACCAGTTGATAAGCTCTGCTACTGATGGCAAGATGCTACATAAATGTTAACATGACTATTTGAAAAACTCTTAAAATTAAAAAACAGTACTTAGTATATAAAAACTTGGTTAATTTGATTAGTGTTTACACTTGAGGCTCTCAACATATACTGCTTTGAAACACTGACCTCAATGAAAGAGTCCTTAAACTTGTCTTAACAAGACAGCACCAATGCAGAAGGCAAAAGAGAGGCACAATTATCAGGTTTTCAGTTATCCTGGTAATACTTTTACCAGAGCAAAATATAGTAAAGGGGGAAGATACCAAAACTCATCCTGTTAAAAACAAATGTTTATGGCAGCAATTTAAAGAAAAGATAAGTTAAAAATCTTTAATGCATCAAGCCTAATAATTAGTCTCCTCCCTCCCTTTCAAATGCAGGCATACCCTCAGCATGCTTCCACACACATCCACATGTGGATATCAAGTCACGTCTTACAAATTCCCGAAGTGCACCAGGGTTTCACTTCAGACTTGAAAGGGCTCCATTCTCTGGAAAATGCAGACAACTTAGTAATATGCTTAATTTTAACTGTGATGCATCACAGCTTTTAACGAGAGCTTCCTGACTATACAGGACTTCGTGACATGGGTAGGTAAAAAAGGTTATTGAATCCTCCTCCTGGAAGCCATGGAAATACACTTCACAGGTACTTCATGGAAGCAGGGGAATGGGGATATCTTCAGGTTCCCCTGTTGTCTTCAAGGTTCCCACCAAGACCAGTTACCTGCTGCATTCACTGTGCAAGTCAACTGCCAAGAGACTGAATGCACTGGTATTCTTGTCAATTTATGTATTTTTAAATGATCTGATATTTCACATTCATGCTGAAAATATAGTTATACTGAAAAAGTAACAGTATACAAAGACTGCTTTGGCAAAGGAGCAGATAATTTGAGATAGTTCTTCCTCCTACATATTAAAAGTTTTCAAATGAATATTAATCAATGCTTTAAAAATTCCACTTATTGTACCATGGAGCACACCTGTTTAAAAGCAGTTTATTGCTAATAATTTTTAACTTTCCTTGACTCTGCTGACATATTTTAGCAATGCTCATGAAGCATGCCAATCATCATTTACACTGTGAGGTGAGAACCTTTGAGCTCATGGGGATAATAATGTTGACTATATTTCTAAGGTATCCTTGAAGTCAAATAGGAGAAACAAGGTCTATGAAACGGTTTTCAGCAAAGCCAAACGTGGGACAAGGTATCATGGTCACTCCACTGCAAAGGCCAAACTCCAGGTCTCTGAAAGGTGGAGTCTGTATGGCCTCCTGCCTCACCAGTTAATGAACTGCTATCTTTGCAACAGATGAGAATACCACACAGTTTCCCACACCTGCAATCAGGATTTTTAAGAGTTTAATTTAGAGTACTAAAAGAATTCCAGGATTTAAAGAGCACAGCAAGCATGTCATATAAATTTCCTGTGGCTACATGTTTTTTTTTTATATCATACAATCTTGCACATGAGATAAAATATATGAAAACCTAATTGACTGAAATAAAGAGAATGGTAAATACTGTGTTGGCCAAAAAGTTTGAGTTTTTCCATAAGATGTTACAGAAAAACTCGAATGAACTTTCTGGCCAAACCAATAATATTACACTGAATAACTACAGCTACACTGTCCAATGCAGTAACCTCCAGTCATATGTGGCTATTTAAAATTAAATTACATTAAGATTCAGTTCTTTAGTCACTCAGAGGTTATTTCAAGGGTTCAATATGTGCACACATACAACTAGGAGCTACTATGTTGAACAGCATAGGCACAGAACATTTTTTTCATTGCTAAAAATTCCTATGGACAGTCCCAGAATAGAAGAAATATTCAAAAGAAAAATGTTCATAACCAACATGCTTCTATCACTATACAGGACCGAAAAATTAACCCTTTTTGGCTTGAAATAAACATCTCAATTCACTTTACTTTCAAATCATGGATGAAAACTGGTTTTAGTGTCAGAATTCACTTACTGGCAACTCTCCACTGACAGTACAACTTGACAGCATAGCTCAAATAACAGGCTTACTTCCCTGAGTCATTCTTCAACTTAAGCTGAACATATAACCAGAGCTGAAACCACTGAGGCTCTCATGGTAAATCTCACTGTAAATATCACCTCAGTTGTTTCTTTGGGAAACCAGTACTTGACATGCAAGGGAACTTTTTTTTTTCTTTTTTCACTCATTCCTTTTTCATGACAGCTTTCCGTGCCAAGAGTCAAACATCTTTGTGAATCTCAGGACTTCACATATCCAGATTTGGCTCTAAAAAGGTTTCCTACTGTTTGTAAGTAACAGCAATTATATGTTAAGATACCACCCAATAGTTTGAAAATGTCTTATGCCTGAAGAGAATGAATTCCAACAACAAGCTTCTTTGTTAGAACTTCATTATCAAAAATAGGAGGAAAGTAGGAGACACCACTGACACATCCAGAATATCAGTCAAATGGGGGTAGAAGGGTTTTAGCATAATATTTAAAAAGACTAACTGAATCTTGGGGACACCAAAAATCTGGAAGTTCTGGGACAAAAGGAAAGGAAGAGGTCAACACTGCTCAGCCTGAAGGGCTCGGGCATGTGCGGGGCAGTCTGGACTAGGCAGGCAGGCAGGTCTGGCTTTGGGTCCCAGAAGAACCTCCTAACAATGGGACACTTTGCTTTGGAGCTGACAGGTCAGGCCCTAGCCCTTCCTGCCCTGCGTAACACCCTCCCAAATGAAGATAACTCTGCCGTCTTCCAGGGAGTTTGATGTAACTGCTCCCCCTCATGCCAAAATTGAGAAATGGGAACAAAGGATGCCAGAGATAGCCCTTACAGTAAGAGAGCAAAAGAAAGTCCTGTGTGAAACTTCAAGTGTGAGGGTGTTTGTAAGGCAGGGTCACCAACAGAGAAGGGTGAAGAGGAGGAGTGGCCATACGAGAAAAAGAGTAACATTAAACACAAATGAAAATGATTTCCTGATTTTGTTGAGGCTGGAACCTAGTCAATTCTTAATTGACAAATGGGGCTATGTTCTTATATGGTGTAGTGGTAATACTGGCTTGCATGGTTTAAAATGATTTATTTTAAACAAAACTGACTTAATAATCAAAGAAAAAAGTATAATACATTTTGAACAAAGGAGTTCCACTGGAGTTTTCCAAGGGCTACAAAAGAACTAAGACAATGGGAGAAAGATGCAACATGAGATGTCAGAAGTGAACTGACACTGAACCCAAAAGGATCTAAATATTTTTCAATATTTTGAAATAAAATTTTTATACACAGTTCAAGAAAATGTTGGAAAGGACAGAAAAACACTCAGAGAAAAATAGACAACCTGATTTTGCTGAAATCACCTAAGCTAAATAAACACGATGTTAAAATGAACCATCTAGCCATGAGAAAAGTAACACTTTCTTTATGTGTCCATTATTAACAGATGCAGAAGTGGCATTAGATTACTGCTACATCTGTCTTGGAGTTGTCTAAAGTCTGACAGTGTCTGATTAACAATCAAATGATGAAGTTTTTCTACCTTTAGGAGAAGTGCTAATTTTAAAACTGAAGGTGATGCACATCCACCTACAGAAATATTTAAAATAGAAAGTCAGGGAATAGAGAGAGCAGGGTGGAGAACTTTAGACACTCAGCACTCAGGGGGCCAAAAGATACTGAATGTATCCCAATGTCTTTCCTTGGCAGAGCTGGAACATCAGTGGAAAAAGGTCCCCGAGAGGAAGACAGTGGCATGACACGTGCCCTAGAGACACAGCTTCTCAGCTCCTCATCTGAACAGTGGGCGTGAGCCGGTGCCCTGCCTCCCCCGCTGAGAGGCCACGTTCATAGATGGCCACTGGGGTCACTGAGGAGCACGTGCAGCAACAGGAAATGGCTGACAAGGGAGGTAACCCCAGGAGGTGGCAAAGAGCAAGCGTGCACTGCGAACCCGGCCGGAGTACCCAGCAGAGAAAGAACACCTACAACACAACACAACCCGGCAGCAACAGAAGTCAGGGTATCACTGTGCCTAGTCTGTTAGCTTCCAGAGTGAAAAAGGAGAGGACAAGAGGAAGACAAAGAAAATTGTGCTACATCTCTGAAGGAAGCAGCATTCCTTCTGAAGTGAAACTGCCTTATACGTGAGGGTTTCAGAAGCTGCTCAGCAAAAAAAACTCCAAGCCAGAGACCCTGATATCTCTAAACACAGCCGCCTTGTTTCATATAGTCCTCTCACCTAACCTTTATTAAAAATTCTGTGACATGAGCAGGGCAGATACTAGTCTTACTCTGTCACAGATGACAAAAACAAGGCTCGGAAAGTTGACGTGCTTTGTCCTAAGCCACAAGGTAAGTGCCTGCCGAAGTCCACCCTCACCCACCCTCATGTAAGATATGGCTGCTCAGCCTCCATGTTCTAGAATACAGTGTTTGACTTACTTAGAAAATAAAAAGAACTATCCAAGGAAGGTGATATTTCTTGAGAAAACCGAAGAAGAGAGATGCAGTATTTCCCTGAGTAGAAGTTATCATAAACGACCTACCTGGTGGCATTGGCCAGGCAACAAAAGCACATGTCCACGATAGAGCCCTTCCCTGCAACCCACACCCCAAAACAATTGACAGTTTAGCTTTCTTATTGCTGTGCTTTCAGATCTGCCTCTGCCTGCAAGGTGGGGCCCTCAAGCTTCCTCTTATATGTACTTGAGCTGCAGTTCCACAGACAGTGGATTCTGAAGACTACACGAGAAACTCCAATCCCTCCACTTAGCTGGGTAAGGGAACTCCAGGCTTTCATTCTCTAAGAATGAGACTATGGCTCTTGAACTAGGGACAGAGATGGTGAGATTTGGTTATGCCTCCAGGAAGCTAAGCAGAGATAGGAAGTAAAATCAAGAAAAAGGAAAGTTGAATAAAAATTACACTGTCTGTGTAATTACAGTATTTTAGAGCATTTCTCAAACCTTAGATCTCATCAAATTATTCAAGGAGCTTAATAACAGTGATGATTCTGTCTCCACTTCTCAAAATTCTGTATCATATATGGGGTGGGACCTGGAAGGTGCATTTCTAAGAAGCTTTTCGGGGAATTTTGTTCCAAATAGTCCATATGCCAGTAGGAAAAATAGTCTTGGAACTTTCAAGAAGAAAGGTCAGTTAACTGGAGGGATATATCAGAAGCCCTAAAACGAGCATTAAAGAAGCAGAGAGGCACATTGGCAAAGTTTGCAGACGAGCACCCAGGCCTGCAATTACTGGTGCATTTCACGTATAAACCATTTGACTGGAGAACCGTATTTCAATATGTGTGTGGTATGACAGAACTGCCGAAGAGGAAAGGTGCTTCTGCGTCTGAGATGTCATGTGCTTAGTCCCCCAGTCGTGTCTGACTCTTTGCGACCCCACGGACTGTAGCCTGCCAGGCTCCTCTGTCCATGGGGATTCTCCAGGCAAGAAACTGGAGTGGGTGGCCATACCCTCCTCCAGGAGATCCTCCCGACCCAGATCTTCCGCACTGCAGGCGGATCCTTCACTGTCTGAGCCACCAGGGAAGCCCAAGACTGGAATGGGTAACTGAGATGGGCGTTTTCAGCTCTTCACGGGATAAAGTATGATTAGCGTACAAAAGTAAGAATGTGTTCACATCACATTTCTAACTGGTGAGAGCAAGCTTTAATGCAGGAGGAAGACTTTGAGTTCAGAAGTTTACTTTCAACTCTGCCATTTGACAGTCGTTTGCTGCTCGAGCTTCCAGGCTCTAAGTGGAGTCTACAACCTACCCCAAGAGACAACTGTCAAGAGTGAATAATTATATTTTAATAAAGTCCTCTGTAAAGTATAATGCAACAAACAACAAAAACCAGCATAATGATAGAGAACTGGACGTTACTAACTTTCTTAAACATGCATGACAGACTTTTTGTAGGCAGCTTAATGAGAAGTTAGCAAAGATGGCAACTTAAGTGTCACGAAGCCCACTGGCATGCCAGAAAGAAGTGGGAGCCAGCTGACTGGTGAAATCAGAACTCACGGGACATTCCAGAGGAATGTGAGAAAACATCCTTTTCTCCAAAGGTGGCAAAGGATAAGGAAGAAAGAAGGCTCAGCAATCCAGGGCAAAGCTCTACTTCACATAAATTACCCTACCTAGTAAGGTGTTGAAGGTGTTTGCTGCACTTAGGCTAAGTCACAGTGAGAGCCCAACAACTTCTTATTCAACTGCTGCTCAGAGCAGTAACCTGGGACTTCTGCTCAAGAACACAGCAATCTCACACTGAGAACTCGGAGAGGATACTTGGGGGCTTCTTCAAAGAGGGCTGGCCCAGGAAAAGGGACAGTGGCCTAGTTGTGTGTCCAGGAATCTGGGGCTTGGCTTAGCTACTTTTGGAGAAGGAAGAATATGTGCCCTGTGGACTTCTGTTTCTGATGGGTGGGGGTGGTGGGTCATAGTAAGGTGCCATAATAAGGTGGCATCTCCCACTGCGGTTCACTCTGAAAAACATTAATCTTGTTTCAGGTCAATGAAGAGACAAAGACACCGACCCAAACAGAAGGTGAGGGGAACAAATGCCCACAGAAGCCTGATGTGGCAGTAGCAGTGGCCATCCTGGCTAAGGAATATGGAAGAAGCCAGTTCATTTCTGGGGTTCAGGTGGAAAAACTGCAAAGAAAACAGGTTAGCTAGAATTTCTGATTCCTCCTGTATCCCACACACCCTATATCTCACCCTGAGCTTGTTATCAGAAGCTTAACTTTGCTTATATAAAAAGTCCCTTTAGGGACTTCCCTGCTGGTCCAATGGCTAAGACTCCCTGCTCCTATTGCAGGGGGCCCAGGTTCAATCCCTGGTCAGGGAACTAGATCCCACGTGCCGCAACTAAGAAACAGCACAGCCAAATTAAAAAAAAAAATTTTTAAAGTCCCTTTAAAAGGAAAGAAGTGGGGAGGTTATTTGCTATATTGGGTCAAGAAAAAGCTTTTGAGCATAGAGACATTTTATCTTTAATATCCTGCTCATCAAGAAGTCCTGCTAGTGACGGTGCATCCTTCTACATCAGAGAAGAAAACCATCTGATCATCTTTTAGTTCTATGATATACCTGGCAACATTTATGTGACTAGTGTTCCATGCAGCAGAGAATAAAAATGACAGGTAAGAATGCATGTTCTATATGGCCTCTTAAAAGAAAATCTACCTCAAATATGAAAAACATAGTATCTAGTCCTAAAATGTATATAGGCTATACCTTAGTACATCATGTACAATTACAGAAAACAAGGGAAATGAGTGTAGAAAACACAGGCAGGCCAAAGAGGGTGGGGCAAGAGTCCAAACCCAAATGTAATGCTATGAGAACGAAGCATGCATGTCCACTTTAGAGGACATGTGATGTAAGAAAAGAAACTGAGGATGAAAGCAAAGTACTGCAAAAAGAATTTGAACATTAATATGAGAAAGTGAGATATATTTTATTAATCAGTTATTTCTGGGATCAATTTCCCTATGCATTAGTAACTGGGAATTTAGTTATTAGTTATGTGGTTCCCACCATTAAAAATAAACAAAGCCAAATATAAGGAAAAGAATGATATTTAAAAGATGTTTCAGTAAACAGAAGAATGGACATTTAACAGGGAAGCCATATATAATGTTGTATAGGACAAACTAAATTATAGCTAACATGAAACTTGACAGCAGAAAAAATAGCCTTTGCTAAGAGAAGGGGGGTAACGAGCAGGTGACAGACAGCAAACTGGCCTCTGAAATGCCACACTACCAGATTTTCAAGCTACCTATCAGCAACTTGGGGTGGGTCAAGAGGGAATCTACTGCCATGAACAAAACAATGAAAGGGTTCTTCTCAAAGAAAAGGGGAATGAGGAGACAAGAAGTGTGATCATGGAGCAGTAGAAACAATGAATCCTATTTACGTGAGAAAGGAGTAAGTCAGTCAATACAGTATATATGAAAAGAAGAAAACGGAAGAGGTGACAGAAAGACAGTAAGATTTACTACATTCCTAAGAAAATGATATGTTAATGATAGTAAAATTGGGTAAGATTGGTTGCAGAGAAACAATTTTGAATATGCAAACATAACAAGCATATAACTGAAATTACTGTGCTGACACTACATGTGAAACCATCTGTTAAATGACAAGTCTGTGCATCTGTCAGGTGGGTGGTTACTAAGGGCAACAGCCAGGTCCACATACCTCTAATCCACAGAGATATTTAATAGCTTTTTAAACCAAGCTGTCTTAATGCTCTGCCCAGGAAATTCTAGGAAATGTTGGTAACAGCAATATGGTAACAATTGCTTAACTTGAATTGTAAGCATTTTTGATTTACTTGTCTATACTCTTTGCCAGAAGTGCTAATAAGCAGAGGAGTGGTTACTGAAGCAGAAGGGAGAAGCAGAGGCCATGAATAATCCATCAGCTGGAGCATTAGCTCCTGGACACCTAGTATCTGACTCTCTTGGCTGATTATAAACACTCCACAGTTGATAACACTCTATCTTCATGTAACTAACATTTAATTATTAGAAGTACATAATTACTTGTTTAAGAATATAAATGAGTTACTATTAGGAAGAAAGTTTAGGTCACTTAAGACTATTGGGAAGTTAAAACTATGAGTTGCTGCTTAAATGGAAAGGAAAGAAGGAAGAAACACAGGTTACAAATGATTTATAGAAAATACTCTGAAACCAATGAAGAGAGTAACTTTTCCTTACTCCAGAAACAACTAAGGATGAGAACAAGGGGCAATATGCCACATTAGGATTTACTTGCCTGTTTTTGGCTTTTTCTTTTTTAAAGAAATCTGGGCACTCTAGAAAGTGATCATGTAAAAGTATGAGATTGTTTTATATCCTTCCTACACAGAAAGTGTAAATAGATATCTTCAAGGAGTGAATGAGCTTAAAAGAAAAATTCTGTGGATCTGTAACAAGAACAACTTAGATTAGTCAATTTGCATTAAAAACTTAACTATGTGCATTTTTCTGTATGTGTAAACCATACGCTAATAAAAAGTTAAAAACAATCACTAGTTAAAAAACAAACGAAAACTGTCTAAATAAATCCTGAAAAACCAAGTGTTTTGACAGGGATTTCAGAGTAATAGAAGACAAAGAAAACACCAGGATAATGCTAATAGATAAGCACATTCCATAAAGCTAAAGTACCCAATAATGCTGGTGGTAAATTACTGGGACTGGAAAACTGAAAACTGAATCTTCCTGGTGGATACTGGTACTCTGCCTCATGGTGACATTAACAAAAATAGACTTTTAAAAAGTGAAAAACATACTGGAAAACAATTCCCTTCTCCAATACCAGACAATGAAAGATAGCTGTGGATTTATAGCCATGGTAATGATGGTTTCCTCCCTCCAGTTCTTATAAAAAGCTGGCCTGCCTGGGCCTCCACCTCAGACCCTCAGAAGAGCACTCATCTTCCTGAACCACTAGACTCAGCACGCTTGGGAATTCCATTAATGCAAGTGGACCGGGCAGAACAAGTTTGTTACTTTATCCTGGTCCAACAAAGATTGGACTGGGAATGAATTTATGTCCCTCACTTCCCCAACGGTCCTGCTATAAAGATGCAGCTGTC
Organism: Odocoileus virginianus; assembly: GCF_023699985.2. Classification (NCBI taxonomy): domain Eukaryota; kingdom Metazoa; phylum Chordata; class Mammalia; order Artiodactyla; family Cervidae; genus Odocoileus; species Odocoileus virginianus. The sequence continues at coordinate 10,507,392 of NC_069677.1, forward strand.
CAGAGTTTATGGTGCTGAATTCAAACAAGAAACCAGAAAACTATAACTGAGGTGCAGACCATAGCCACACCAGCCAAATCTCCAAGGGAACTGAGTCTTCAGGACTTTGTGTAATCGGTCTCCTTTTTTCAACTCTATATTTGGGGTATGTTTCCCACAAGTAACCCAATTCCTATAGTACAAGTGAATTTTATTTGGGCTATACTGATATGACATGGAGTTCCATCTTTGGCAATAATACACACGTGAGAAAGAGAAGTTGACTAAAGTTTGTTAATGCTAATATTATTTTATTTTTGTCTATTTAAATGCTTACCTCTTTGACACTATGTGTTACTGCCCATATTAGAAAAACTCTTGACATCACCTGGAAAGAAGTCAGGACAACAGAAGATGGAACAATTCCTGAAAGAAAATTTAGGATGGGTAAATAAATGTATTGTACTGAGTTTCAAAAAGTAACAGATTTCCTAAAACATCGAAATTTTAATGTTTAAAGCCATCATGAGCAGCTGAAATTTATCTACATTTCTATATAGACTATGTTTTTCAGTGTAGTCAATATTAAAACTTTTCCTCCCTCAAAACAATAATATTGTTAATGATAATAGTAAAGCATGGAATCTAGGTAACTTTCCTAGGTCTTTCAAAGTCACTGACAAAGTACAGTATTTTTTAACACTTTTACAGGCAGAGAAAATAAAACCACTGCTTAATGCTTAAAATTAGACATTGAAAGCTCATTTTACAATGTGGGTTTCAGAAATAAACAGGCAACTATGGAAAGGAAAATCAATTGTTTGTGTCAACAGAACGTTGAAAGCTCCTGACTTTCAGACTGGATATGATACACTAACAGTTAGGTTGCCATCTTTTATATTTTGCCAACAAGCAGACAAACTCAAAGTTTATATACCATTTTTTCTCACCTTATTCATTAGGGTAAGCACTGGTACAATTATCTTTCCAATGTCCTCAAGTTATAACGCTAGAATTATGTTTAGTTATTTTTTATAATTATCAAGTTCTGCTAAGTTTACATTTCTTTGGCTTCCCCCTTCAATTCCTACAACCACAGTCCATATCTAGAGACCAGCCACCACCATTATATAAAAATCTTCCTTCCTTTAATTCATCTTAAACCAAGTAATAATTCATTATCTAAAAATATTCTCACATTGGCAAGGAACTGCTACAAAAATAAAATCTGGAAGCAGAATTATGGGTATCCAGTCCAGTAAACCCTCCATCATTTCTCTCTGGTCATACTGCTATCAGTAACTACACTTTCCAACTTCCCAGACCTGTCCAGTTGCATGCGGGCAACTCCACACTTGCCAGGAACCCCTTATCATAGGTAGTAAATGCTTCATCCACTTTAAAACTAACCTCATCGTCAATATATTCAGTGGACTATCCCTGATCAATTTTCATTCTTCCAAGCCCTCTAAAATCACGCAGACTTCTGGACATTTACACAGCTGGACAAACTACAACTTGCCAAAAGCCCATGTGCAATCATATGAAGCTAAAATTACCTCTATAGGTTTGGCTACGAAAGAAAATTATTTTATATCTCATTAAGAAAAAAAAAGGACTACATCCTATTAGAATGAGTTTTAAAGAAGATTTGGGCTTTAAAGAGGTATGGTTTGGTTTTCAAAAGCAAGCAAAATGAACATGTCAAGCACAATGCTTGGCATATAAAGATGCTCAATAAACCTTTATAGAATGAATGAGAGTGGAAGTGTTAGTCACTCAGTTGTGTCCAACTCTTTGTGACCCCGTGGACTACAGTCCGCCAGGCTCCCCTGTCCATGGCATTTCCCAGGCAAGAATACTGGAGTGGGGAATAATGGAGTACCATTTCCTTCTCCAGGGAAATAGAATGAACATAAAAATATAAACATATGGACATACAAATATATGGAATAGAACTGAGAGTCTGGAAATAAACCCTCACATTCATAGTCACTTGATTTTTTAATAAGAGTGCAAGACAAATCAGTGGAAAAATATTTGTCTTTTCAACAAATGGTTCTGGGATAACTGGATATCCACATGCTAAAGAATGGAGCTGGGACACTTTCTTAGACCAAATACAAAAAAAATCACTCCAGATGGATCACAGATCTAAATGTAAGAGGTAAAATTACAAAACTCTTGGAAGAAAACATAGATGTAAATTACTGTGATTCTGGATTAGGCAATGGTTTATCAGATATGAAAACAAAAGCACAAGAAATAAAATTGGGCTTTATCAAAACTAAAAACTTGTGTGTCTCAAAGGACATTAAGACAGTGAAAAGAAAACCCACAGGAGAAAATATCTACAAATATATATATAATCTGGAACTTATATGTAAAATATATAAAGAGCTCTTATAATTCAATAATAAAAGAAAACCCAATTTAAAAGTGAGCAAAGGATTTGAGTAGACATTTTTCCAAAGAAAATATGCAAAAGGTTAATAAGCACATGAAGAGGTGCTCAACATCATCAGAGAAATGAAAATTAAAGTCATAATGAGACAGATACACTTCACATCCACGAGGAGGGCTACCATTAAAAAGACAAGTAATAACAAAATTAAACCAGTCAATCCTAAAGGAAATCAATCCTGAATATTCACTGGAAGGACTGTTGTAAAAGCTGAAACTCCAATACTTTGGCCACCTGATTTGAAGAGCAGACTCACTGGAAAAGACCCTGATGCTGGGCAAGACTGAGGGCAGAAGGAGATGGAGGCAGCAGAGGATAAGACGGTTACACAGCATCACTGACTCAATGGACACAAATTTGAGCAAACACCGGGGGATACTGGAGGACAGAGGAGCCCGGTGTACTATAATCCATGGGATCACAAAGAGTCAGACATGACTTAGCAAATGAACAACAACAAAATAACAAGTATTGGTGAGGATGTGAAGCTGGAACCCTCATACACTGCTGACGGGGTTAGAAAATAGTGCAGCCACTCTGGAAAACAGTCTGCCTCAAAATGTTAAATATAGAATTATCCTATGACCCAGAAATTTCACTCTTAGAAATATATACACCCAAGAGAAATGAAAACATATATATGCCCATACAAAAACTTTTATACAAATGTTTATAGTGGTGTTTATATTAGCCCCAAAGTGGAAATATTAAAAATGTCCATCAACAGATGAAGGGATAAATAAAATGTGGCATAGCCATACAATGGGAGATTAGAAATAAAACAGAAAGTAATAAAAAAAAAGAAATGAAGTAATGATACATACTACAATATTAATGAACCTTAAAGCATAATGCTGAGTGAAGAAGTGAGTTACAAAAGAGCACGTATTATATAATTCAATTAAGGTGAAATATCCAGAGTAGGCAAAATTATACAGACAGAAAGGAAATCAGTAGTGACCTGGGCCTGGGAGGTTAGGAAGAAAATGGAAAGTAATTATCAGTAGGTACATAGTTTTGTTTTGGGGTAATGAAAATGTTCTAAAATTGATTATGTTCTAAAACTATACACTCTAAATGAATGAATCTAATGGTATGTGAATAAACCTTCTATTTAATCAAATGCACAACTGAAGTATAGAGCCTGATGGTGTAATATGTAACACTGCTAAAGAAGCTAATTAGTAAGTCAAACATTAAGTGAATATACTTAGCCAGATCACAATTCAAACAAGAAAAGCTAAAAAAGATTGACAATCAAAAGTTTTCCTAAATGAGTTATCAAGTACTGGCCACTTAAGACCACCACTCTTTCTAGCCTCTTTTTTTTTTTTTAACTCAAAGACCAGCTCATCACATAAAAATTAAATTTTTTTTTCCTTTAATTTCTGCTTTTCTTTTATCACTGAAACAACGGGCTAGATGGCTAATGGTTTGAGCAGTACTCTAGGGCTGCTGCTATATTTGGTTGGGGATCAAAAAAGTCCAGGATCTGGACCTCAGACTTTCAAGTTCAAAAATCTGACTTTATGCCACTTAAGAGCAAGAAATAGGCTCTTGGGAAACCAACTCATTAATCAAATCCATAGGAGACTAGCTAACAAACCAAAATGTCAATTTATTCACTTGTAATAGAGGCACAGCCTTTTTAATAACCAAATGACTAGGATTTTAGAGACCCTCATCTAGGGGTGCGTTTTTTTGCTGTCAAAATTAGAATGCTTTGTAAGTGTGACTTTAAACAGAGGGGTTTGGGAGATCTGGAGATGAATATCACTGTTCAGCAATATAAGGCTTTATCCCTTCTCTACTACAAAGCACCCTTTCCTAGGAGACATGGATATTTATATGTTTCCCTTTCAAAAGTGCTAAACAAGAATTATCTGATTGCTTTCCTTAAAAAGTAAGTTTTGGTGACCAAAAATAAAGATTTACTTTTTTGGTAAATTTCCCACCAGTCTTTTCTTCTGTTTTTAAATACAGTTCAACTTCTATTGTTTATACTCTTTGTGGCTTGCTTTTCTCATTTAACATTTTAAGAAATTTTCTATCTTACAACATATTAAAAATAGTTTAACTTGAGTCATAATATCCCTTTGAGTGGAATATATTTGTTTATCTCCTCTCCTTCTGTGAGACATTTATATTGTTCCAATTTTTTGATACTATAAATGAAGTAATTAAGCATTAAAAATAACACTTAGAATTTTTTTGAGGCTTAGACCCCTTTTTATTTTTTTTTTTAAAGGATTATTTCCTTGGGACAGTTCCCAGAAGTGTAACTACTAGGTCAAATGGCATGAATGCCTTTAAAGCTCTTGAAATATACCACCAAATTGCTTTCCAAAAAGTTTGTATCAATATACACTCCTAGCAGCATGGAAGCGTGCCTGCTTTAGCACTACCTCAGCAGTAAATTTAAGTTTGAGTAAGTTAGGAAATAAAAAGCTGATCAATGCTTTCTAATTTGATGCAGATGCTGAGATGTTTCTGGCTTTGCCTGCAGGTGCTCCTACATTCCTATTCCAGAGAATCTGGCTATTTAGGCACCTGAAATTTTTCCAAGGGATGTCATCTATACCAACTTTCACTTCACTTAAGTTTCTAGAGCATAGAACCTACCTCAACCAGTCACCCAGCATACAGCACTTCTGACCCTCATGACAGCAGATCTTTTCTAGACTTCTAACAGTCAATCCCCCTGTGATTACATCTGTTATACCCTTTATTTGATCACAATGTTCATTAACATAGCATATTAAAACTACCCAAACTGCACACTTTTGCTGTTGATGACTGCTTCAACTGGCTGTTTCCAAATGACAAAGAGAGATTCTGCAACCTGATCAGTAAGCTTTTACTAGATCAAAATTCATTCAAAATTATTTACTAGGTATATCTTGTTGTTGAGTGGTTCAGTAGCTAAGTCATGTCTGACTCTTTTTGCAATCCCATGGAATGTAGTCAGCCAGGTTCTTCAGTCCATGAGATTTATCTATTGGAAAGAAGTATTGATGGAACCTATCACTTAATTCAACAAATATTTTTGGAGTACCTACTCTGTACTGTTCTTCATGCTGGGGGTTTAACAAGAAAGGAAAAGTCCCTGCTCCCATGAACTTACTCTCAGGCTATAACTGATTTGCTTTGGAATAGCTTTTATTTTTAGCACATTTTCCCCGAAGTTGATGTGGGGCTATGAAAACATTTGTAAACAGGAAAATGGCATGACTCCTTCTCAGTTTCAGAAAGATATCTCTGTCAGCACTACAAATCTTTGGCAAAGCAAGGTTATAAATTGAGAAATAATTATGAGAATTTACGTTGAAAGGGTGATGAACTTTTAAAGCAAAACACTGGTAGATAAAAGAAACACAGACACTTGTGTGTGTGCACATGTTAAGCAAAAGCCGTATAAAGGGGATTTGGCCATCAGTTTCTCATTTCTCCTGAACCAGGGTGCTACGAGGATGCTCCAACCACCTGAGCCCTGGGAAGTTGAGTAGTACTGAGAAATCCTTCCTGCCTGATGTACCCGTCACATGGGCCAGGTTAGTGGGACTGGGAGACTGGCTACACATGACCAAGACCAGGATGAAAGTTAAGTACAGGAAAGGCAACACAGGCCAGAAGTAGAGCAGGATAGTGTTCGGATGGAGCTCACTACCAAAGAAAGACAGGAGACACAAAGCTGGTGCCAGCAATTAAATTAAATGTGGAAACTGAAATCAGAATCTCTCTACCCAAATTCCAAACCCACTGAACTAAAAATAATGAACATTAAATAACAACAACAAAAATGGCTAGCAGTAGCCAGAACAGAATCGGGTAAAACGTTATGTCACACACTTAAAAAAGTGCTAGCCAAGAAAGAAGGGATTATTGCATACCTCCTACTCTGTCCTCAACCCCCCAAAGTGATACTGGTGAATAGAAAAAAATTGCAAGAATTTCCACTAACAGGCCTAGATTTGGAGAGAGACACAAATTTCTGACTGGAGTGTGACAGACCCGGAGGCTGGAAAGTGATGGGGAAATGACTAACTGGGAGCCACCTCACTGATGCTAAGCCTTTCAGATCCCCCACAGAATTGGAAGACTGGTGCAAAGTTCCTTATGGGGACAGGATATACTTTCTATAGGATTGAGGAATTCCAAGATGGAGCAATTAAGTCTCAGAAGAGAAGAAAGAGTTCATGTGTCTTTAAATAAGTAATTCATTCACCTTGTTCAAAACTTTTAAAGTATAAAAAGATACACAGAGAAAAGCCTCCCTCCCAAATCCATCCTACTACCACTCAGGTGCCTTTCCTACAGGCAACCAATTAATGCTTTGTCTATTATTCCAGAGATACACTGTAGGTAATCAACAGCAAATATGTGAGGCAATGTGTAAAGATACATTTATACACACTCTTCCAATTGTTTCCACAATGGCAGTCTTTACATATATACACTATCACATGTAAAATACAGCTCGTGGGAAGCTGCTGTGTAGCACATGGGGCTCAGCTAGGTGCTCTGCGATGACCGAGATGGGGAGGGCGGAAGCAGGCTCAAGGTGGACAGAATATATGTAAATATATGGCTTACTCATGATGTGGTATAGCAGAAACTAACAAAACATTGTAAAGCAATTATACTCCAATAAACAAATAAGAAAAAAAAATCCCAAAGATCTTTCTATATCAATACATGCATACACTTTTAATTATTAAGGCTTTATGTTTTAATATCCATATACTTTCTAAGCCCTACTCCCATATCCTCAGTGTGTAGAAAAATATATAAATCAGGAAAACCTCCATCCTTGAACTGTAGCTCAGAGGGAAAAACAACTGAATGTTAAATATTGTGGAAATGCAGTCAGGGTGGATTCAGTAACGTCTATATCGGAGCAAAGAAAATGGCTGGACAGAGCTGCTCACAAGACAAAAGGCACAACAATCACATGAACATAATGCAAGTAAGATAAAGCATGCGTTGTTGGCAGGAGAAGTCTGACAGATCTGAAGCACAAGAAAGATCCGAGGCACCACTGCTGGCTATGAAGATGGACAGGCCATGTGCAAAGACTGGAGAGCACCATCCAATTGCTAGAAGCAACCTAAGGACAATAACCAGAAAGGAAACTGAACCTTAGCATTGTAACCACAAGGAACTGAAATCTGCCAACAAGTTTAGAAGCAGATTTTTCCCTAGAGTCTCTAGATAAGAATCCAGCCCAGTTGATACCTTGATTTTGGCTTTGTGAAATACTAAGCAGAAAACACGATGGTGGTTCAGATGATAAAGAATCTGCCTGCAATGCAGGAGACCCAGGTTTGATCCCTGGGTTGGGAAGATCCCCTGGAGAAGGAAATGGCAACCCACTCCAGTATTGTTGACTGGAGAATCGCATGGACAGAGGACCCTAGCAGGGAGTCCATGGGGTCACAAAACGTTGGACACGACTGAACAACTAACACTTCCACTTCCAAGCTGAAAACACACCTGAGCCCACCGAACTTCTGACCTAACTAAGAGCTAATAAACAGGTGCTAATTTAAGCCAAAAAAAATTAAACAAACAAAAAAAATAAACCAAGCATTGAATTTAGGAGAAAAGTCAAAGATGTAAGCAATTGGAAGGAAGATGATAATTACAGAAGACACAGACAATCCAACACAAGGATAACTGCTATCCTCAAAGCAGAGAAGCCAACAATAGAACAGAAAATGTATTTAAGGGTACAGTCCAAGAAACGAAAGAACTACATTTGTACTGAAAGAACAGTGAATAAGCAAAACGAAGAACTTTCTTGATTACAAAAATAATACTTTTGGGATCCAAGGAGATTAAAAAAAACAAGTTACCTACAAAGTGGCAACAAAATAAGCCTGGCTTCAGATTTCTCCACAGCAACACTCAATGTCAATAAATGATGAAGCAACACTATTAATAAAAAGGTCTGAGAAAAACAAAGTATGCTCAAGAATATGATACCCCCCCAAAAAAAAGAATATGATACCCAGTCAAGATGTCACTGGCAAAAGGTTGACACCCTAAATATTTAAGAATTTGTCACATAATGCCTATGTGACTGACCCTGAGAAACACAGTGTCAGAAACTCAGACAAACTAGACATAAATCAAAATAAAGAACTCAGGAGTAGAAAAGTCACAGCTAAGCGGTCCACTGTAGGCAATGAATCCATTCACATATAACACTAAAACTAAACAATTATGGTAATTATGGTCACAGAACAGAGTGTGCTGTGCTGTGCTAAGTCGCTTCTGTCATGTCCGACTCTGTGTGACCCCATGGACTGTAGACTGCTAGGCTCCTCTGTCCATGGGATTCTTCAGGCAAGAATACTGGAGTGGATTGCCATTTCCTTCTCCAGAGGATCCTCCCGACCCAGGGATCAAACCTGGGTCTTCTGCTTTGCAGGCAAATTCTTTACCGTTTGAGCTAGAGGGAAGTCCTAATATTAAATTAGTAACAATTTTAAAATGGGAGTCAGGGAAGAAATGAAGGAAGAACAAATAACAATACTAATTCCCTTAACAGAATTAATAAATATTGCCTAAAATATAGCTAAATATAATTTTAATCTAAATTTTTCATAATCTTTTTATTAAACTTTAAGGGACCTTTTGATAAATAATGTTTTTCTCATGGTTAAAGGTTTTACAATGTATTTATTTTTTACAAACCCAATAATTTTACTGAAAAATAGCATGTATAGCATGACCTGTACAACTTGATTCTTTTATTCATTAACTTTTTCTTTCTTTGTATTAACATATAAGTAAAGAGAATGCTTCCTGGATGATGCTTATCTACTATTAGTCAGGATTTGCACTATTGGTAGAATCTGGAGTCATTTTTAATCTTTATGCACCTTTACACATTACTTAAACTCCTTATAAAAAATAAGAGTTAAAATTTTAAAATTAATAAAATCATCATTCTTAACAAGAAACTAAACATTTGGCATCAGCAAAAGATAATTCTGATATTGAACTAATTTTAATCTTAAAGAGAAATTTTCTTAAATATTTTCTCTTAGAGTACAAGCTAATCTTAGGGAAACAGAAAATATTTCTGACCAAAATGAAGAGAAGGGTGGGAGTATGAAATTCAAGGAAGATATCTGGCTTTTTTTGTTTTTTAAAGTACTAACAGAGAGGCAGTTTTCTTTCCTTTTTTTCTGGGATATAGAAAACTGACCATTCCTCTTGGTGTTGCAGCACCTGACCCCACAGAAAGCAATTTTTAATATACTTAACATAAGCACAACTTACTTTATTGAGCCTCTGACAAAAGAAATTTGTGTCTTACACTGAAATCAATAGCAAAATTATGGTATTTATATGATAAGCTCTGGATCTGAGACTGGCATTTTAAAAAAATGTACTAAACTGTAAGATGGCATTACATTTTGTTACTAAATGCTTATTTTTTCATATAACAGAAATGAATATAAAATCAGGTACAAGAATACTTCATGTGTCTAGCATTGGGAAGAACTATGTAGTTAGAAAGAAATCTTTTCCCTTTACGTGACAAAATTTTAAATACAGAGGTGCTTCTCAAACTGGGGCATGTATATGTAAAAGATGTTCATCAGGGTCCCATCCAGCGACATCCTACAAGCAATCAACCTACTCAAAATCACAAGTATGAACTCAAACCAAAGTAAATAAGATAGAAAAATAACTTCATGTAGGCAACTCTATGGAGAAGGCAACGGCAACCCACTCCAGTACTCTTGCCTGGAAAATCCCACGGATGGAGGAGTCTGGTAGGCTGCAGTTCACGGGGTCACTAAGAGTCAGACACGACTGAGTGACTTCACTTTCACTTCACTTTCATGCATTGGAGAAGGAAATGGCAACCCACTCCAGTGTTCTTGCCTGGAGAATCCCAGGGACGGGGGAGCCTGGTGGGCTGCCGTCTATGTGGTCGCACAGAGTTGGACACGACTGAAGCAACTTAGCAGCAGCAGCAGGCAACTCTACCCAGGATTTCACAGTGTGAACAGAGTGAGTGGTGGTCTCAGATCTCCTGGCCATGTTGATTGTGATTTTACAGTCAAAGATAATATAATAGTCATCCAATGAGGCCCTGAGTACTGAAAAATTGATGCTTTCAAATTGTGGTATGGGAGGAGACTCTTGAGAGTCACTTGGACAGCAAGGACATCAAACCAGTCAATCCTAAAGGAAATCAACACTGAATATTTACTGGAAGGGCTGATGCTGAAGCTCTAATACTTCGGCCACCTGATGCAAAGAGCCAACTCATTGGAAAAGATCCTGAAGTTGGGGAAGACTGGGGGCAGGAGGAGAAGGGGGCAACAGAGGATGAGATGGTTGGATGGCATCATCAACTTGATGGACATGTTTGAGCAAACTCCTGGAGACAGTGAAGGACAGGGAAACCTGGCATGCTGCAGTCCATGGGGGTGGCAAAGAACTGGTAAGACCTAGCAACTGAATAACAATGAGGCCCCAAATGCGAGCCAATTGCTTTATGTGGCCTTTGAATGAAGGAAGAGTTAACACTTTCAACACTGGAGGAAAAAGTGCCTGTTCTGGACTCACTGAGAATCAATAGTAAGTTATATTGTATTGTCTGGACAATTTAAGGTATTTTTCATTGAAATTTTACTTCTGCATAACCAATTCTACTTTAAGAGACAAAGTCACAGGATATACATATAATGTATCTTCATGATTCATTAAAGTCTCCCTGAAATTCTGAGGGGAAGTCCATTTTTACATTAAAACATAAAGAAGGGAACTTCAAAAGTGTTTGATATTTATAGCAAGTTATTTGGTCTTTACTCTCAAACCTCTTAGGGTGGAATTACACTTCTCACATGTATTAGGCAAACTTGTGAAAAGCTGGAAAAGCACTATGATATATAACAAAGATATAAGGTAGGAAGTTGAGCCTACAGAAAATAGGAATAGGAAAAATAACTTGAAACCATGGCAGAAATTAATACCAAAACAGATATGGAGAAGGCTTGTGCACTTGCTTGGGGCAGAACCCAAACTTGGCTTACAGCTCCTTTATGACAGATATAATGAGAGAAAACAATCCATGTATAATTAAGTGTACATGAAAAAATTGGAACCAAAAAATTGGAACCAACAGGCCCGGTTTTTTGAGCCATGTATTATATGTTAAATGGCTTTGACTATGGTAGTGATTTCAAGTTTACTGGATGTCCTTTACATGACTTTACTGTTTCCTCTGTTTCAGATGGCCAGTGGTCAGAGTGTCTGCCACTAATTAAGAATCTCCACTTAATTGAGGTTCTTACACGTAAAAAGTAACAATAAGTTGGCTTTAAGAGAAGACGCAGAGACCTCTAAAGGAAATAAGCTCCTGAATGCTTTATCAAATATCCATTTATTTGTTTACTTTTGGGTCTCTATTTTTTAACAAAGTTACTGGAAGTCTAATATCTGAATGAAAGCAAAATATAAACATGAAAAAAAAATGACACATTTCCAACCATTCTGAGGATAACACAAAAGCGTGACACATTTTGAAAAAGATGAAAACAGAAGTATTAGAAGCCATTCTCAAAGAGGACACAAAAAGTCAACTGTAAGTCATGGAAACGCACTCAAACATCTGTATTATAGTTAGTATTTCTATAGTAAATTACCATCTGATTAGTTTTAATGGTCACTGCAGGTGTTTTAGATCAGACTGTTAACTGTAGCCTTGAAATGGGGATAGTTCATATATTTTTCCCTAGCAAAGCTACATAATAAGTTTTTCTTTAAAAAAAAAAAAAAAAGACTTATTAGTATCTCTATTTTTAAACTTACTAAGTTTTGTCTCAATATACTTCTGAAATTTCTATTACGTAAAGCTTTTTCAAAAGGCTGAACCCAATCTGTCATTTACTGGAAATAATGCAAGATCTAACAAGTTTGAGAGTAAAATCATTTCCTTACTACTTGAAAAAACCAACAATCAAAGGATCTCACTTAAGCAAACCAAAAAATACACTTCTACCAAACTATGTTCTTTCTCAGAGTTCTAACCACAGTCCAAACCCTGTGGGTAGGGAACGAATACTGAAGTTTAATCTTACTAGAAGGTTTTGAAAGAAGGCTTCCTTGGGAAAGAGTCTCTATTAAAAAGAGCAAGTAAGCACAAGGGTTATTTAAATACGGTGATCTTTAGATAAGAAAATCTTGGCTGTCACAGCTGGAAAGGATCTAAGAGATCAAATTCAATTCAATACATGACAGATGAGGAAAGTGAGGTCTGAAGAAGCAAAGTGACTGCCAAGCTAACATGATAACCGAATACAACAAATTAATATTTATGTTTAAAATTTTGGGATTATTCTCAAAGAAAGTTAATTATTGGTCAACATATAACAGAATTAAAGTATTTTCAACCAATAGACAAAAGGTTAACATTCGAAGCATATAAAGAAAAAATTATTTCTGTCTTTTAAAAAAAATCAAGACCCTAATGGGCAAATAAAACAGCATAAGTAAATAATTCACATAATATTATAAGAACATAATAAACATACGGAAGTATACATAATTTCATAATTAGCAAAAAAAGTAATAAACAAGATTGGGATTCCCTCGTGGCTCAGTGGTAAAGAATCTGCCTGCCAATGTAGAGATGCAGGTTCGATCCCTGGGTCCAGAAGATCCCCTGGAGAAGGAAATGGCAACCCACTCCAGTGTTCCTGCCTGGGAAATCCCACGGACAGAGAAGCCTGGCGGGATGCAGTCCATGAGTTGTAAAAGAGTCAGACACGATTGAGTGACTAAACAGTAACGATAAACAAGAGTAATTTATGATTTTATATGATTATCTTAGTGAATATTAAAAATAATCCTTGCAATTCAATTTGGCAATATTTTTTATGAGTTAAATGAATCTTTATACTCTGGATTACTAATTATATGTGAAAATATACACAAAAGGCATAATCTGAAGACTAAAAAAAATCACATATCAGATATTGGTTGAAAAACTAATATTTAAAAATGGGAACAACCTGGACACTGGGAGACATGATAATACAACCAATTCAGTAAGATATTTTGTAATTAAAAAAATACCAGTGAATATAAGGTAAACCTGAAACATCTTGTCATATCAGAAAGCAACAACACTAAAAAGATGACTAAGGTTCTATCATAAAGGACTTGGAAGACAATCTGAAGATATTCCCACTGGCCAAAGATGGCCATTTTGGGCACTAAAAAGGAGATACAACAGACTGAAAAACAACAAATATGCTAAAATTCATGAGATCACAGTGATAAGAAGCAAAGACCTTCATTGTCCCTTTGACATGCTCCAATCTGTGTTGTTTGGAGGAAGGGGTGAATGTGTGTGTGTGTGTGTGTGTGTGTCTGTGTGTGTGTGTGTACCTGAGTGTGTCTATTAGTATCAGTGCCTGCCCTTTGACATGCTCCGATCTATGTTGTTTGGAGGAAGGGGTGAATACGTGTGTGTGTGTGTGCGTGTGCGTGTGTGTGTGTATCTGAGTGTGTCTATATCAGTGCCTGCCTGGGTCAGGTAAATGACATCTCCAATTTTATATGGGAGGACAAGGGTGCATAAAGCAACATGAAACCTAGCCCTCATTTTAACTTACAAATTAATGTTAACTGTTCTCAGAACTGGATTTTCCTTCAACATTGAAACTGCTTTTTCCTTTTGGATTTAACAAAATATCGCTAGTTGAAGCCAGTATGACATGGTAAGAGAGCTGTCAGGCTGATGAAGAACATTGCTACCTGTTTTAAAGCCAAACCCCAAGTCATTTTAAAGAATAAAAAATATTGTATATAGGAATAAAATCCAACAAATTTGTACTGGTTTTGTATAGAAGATTCTGGGAAACCAACACTTTATTCTGAAAACTGGTAACTAAAGGGAAAGAATCAAGCTTGAAAAAAAGAATATATATATATATATATCCTGTTACATCACAAGAAACTAAGGTAAGTGGGAAACGAACTGGGTAAGTGGAGAACCATGGTAGAACACGGGCTCACTTATCACTGTATACCCTTTAGTGAGGTAGCCATTTGAAAAATAAACTCATTTAAGTATCACCACAGAGATTAACTAAAAAAAAAAAAAAAGGAAAAATGGCTATATTAGAGGAAAAACTCATAAATCAAATAGTAGCTACTCTGATTATAATAATGCAAAAACTGCATAAACACCTAGACCAGGTCTGGAAGGAAACATAAAGAAACAAAACTATTGACCAGAATTGTAGAATTTAGGGCATTTTTTCTTTTCATTAAAATGAATGCCACTGTTATATTTATAATGTTATTTGTCCAATAAATAATGTTAAGGTGGCATTTAAATGGAAAACATAGTATTTTCACTCTGTTACCCATACTTAAACAAAGCCCAGCTTTTTGAACCTTGAGCCCATAATCAAGGTAGTAAGAACCATTTGGGGGTAACTTGACTCTTACTGTAAGCAAGAGGTCTAAGAAGGATAAAAGAAAGGGCCTATTGAGGGCTGTTCATACAGTAGATGTTAAAAGTTCAATGACTCTGCCCAGCTCTATCTCCCACTCCTGCACTAACGCGGGGGTGGAGGCGGTGGTGGCATTCACCGAGGAGGAGGCCAGCAGAACATGGAAAAAGCCTGTCGACAGTGCATAAAAGACACACACTGCAAACACTGCTTGCAGGAGGAGTGAAGCTTGTCAAAGTACTGCAGAGGCTGGGAAAGTGAAGAGAAGAGAAAGAGCAATTATAACCTGAACCTAACAATTCCTCAGCTAAATTTAACTTGAGAGGTGGAATATATCTGCAGCATGAAAACGATAGGCAAATGAATGCTCAGGTACAAAAAGACCCAACCTACACAGAACTTTAAATGGTCATTGTAAAAAAAAAATTAATTTTCACATCAATTATCTGCTATTAACTTGAATATATTTCAATTGTGAACCTCCCAAATAAATAAATGGACTTAAGGAGGAATACGGAAATCCTAGACTCAGAGCAGAACCTTTTATTTCTTGTTATAAGTCAAAGTTAGTGAGGATTTATTAATCCCAAACTTCTCCAGAAATATTACTTAGAATTTTCCAGCTATGAATAATGAAAATTAAATAGTAACTTTTATTTACTTTTTCAAGTTTGAAATGAAATTCCTTACTCAGTCTTCCAAACTGTGTCAAGAGATATTTACACTGTACTATGTTCATAAATAATTCCAAAATATATTACCTGAATATCTAAAATACATTACCCTAAAATACACATACTTTATATGTACAAAAATGTATATCAAAACATAATGATAACGATTTCTGGGTAAATACATTAAAGTGATTTTTACTTTCTTCTTTATGTCTTTCAGTATTAAATAGCTGACCTTTAAAAGAAAATACATGTTAACTTTTATATAGAAATAGGCCTTATCACTTAAAAATGTCATCAAGACAGGACTTAATAGCCACCATAGTACAAATTCTGTTAAAAATAAAAATGGGTAGAAATTCAAACAAAACAATAGGAAACCCTATTCCCGCTGCATTATTTTCACACACAACTGATTTACAATTATTTCGGCAAAATATATATATAATATAGTAAAAAATCCAAGCTGAAAACAGCTTTTGAAAGAGTTTATTCAGGTGCCCCATATTCTAATGAAGACTTTGGCAGGAGGAGTGGATCATGTACAAGGTCATTACTCAGATTTATGACCATGTGTATTACTTAGGGAACTGAGATTTATGACCATTCATATTGAATATGATGTAGGGGTAAACCAACCTGTGTTTATGCTTTTCAAATCCAACTTTAAAATATAAAGCAGATTGATTATTCACATCCAGTACTCTAATATTACTATATTCTGCTGCCAAGTGGATGGATTCATGGATCACTCTACTGGCTCAAGACTAAAGCAACCATTCGAATCCTTTGCGGCAATCATCACTAGTTGATTATTCACTGAGATTTTCCTCTTTTCCTTAACTAACAAAGCGCTGATCTTATGTGGAATAGTAGTGTACCATGCTAAAACACTAGCTTCTTTGGAATCCCCTGCAGTTTGAGAAAGCATGTGGCACAGTCCTGACCAGTGAAAAGTAAACTATTTCTGGAAAGCACTGCTGTGCGGCAACTTTGTCCCTGCAGCCACCTTCTGCCTGTAATGTGACGTGACACCACGTACTCATCGTAAGAGCCATATTACAACTATAGAACCACACACACCAAGACAAAAGTGATATATCCTCATGAACGGTAAGAGCAGAAAGACAGATTTCTTGTTATATGGGAAAAAGAAACTTCCATTTGGCTAATGCACAGTAGTCACAATTCTGGCATGTAGAGCCAAATGCAATTCTACATATATCTCCTTTTTTTACAGCTGAGAAATCGAACCCAAAATCTGAAGGCAATTTGGGTAGACTTAAGAAGTCAAAACCATCCCAAAGAAAAAGAAATGCAAGAAGGCAAAGTGGGTATTTGAGGAGGCCTTATAAATAGCTAAGAAAAGAAAAGAATAAAAATGCAAAGGAGAAAGGGAAAGATATACCCAGCCGAATGCACAGTCCCAGAGGACATAAAGTAGAGAGAAGAAAGCCTTCTTAAGTGAACAATACAAAGAAACAGAGGAAAACAACAGAATGGGAAGACTAGAGATCTCTTTAACAAAATTGGAAAGACCAAGGGAACATGTCATGCAAAGATGGGCACAATAAAGGACAGAAATGTCAAAGACCTAGTGGAACCAGATGAGATTAAGAAGAGGTGGCAAGAATACACAGAACTATACAAAAAGGTCTTAAGGATGCAGATAACCATGACAGTGTTGTCACTCACCTAGAGCCAGACATCCTGAACTGTGAAGTCAAGTGGGTCTTAGGAAGCATTACTATGAACAAAGCTAGTGGAGGTAATGGAATTCCAGTTGAGCTATTTCATATCCTAAAAGGTGATGCTGTGAAAGTGCTGCACTCAATATGCCAGCAAATTTGGAAAACTCAGCAGTGGCCACAGGACTGGAAATGGTCAGTTTTCATTCCAATCCGAAAGAAAGGCAATACCAAAGAATGTTCAAACTACCAAACAGTTGTGCTCATTTCACATGCTAACAAGGTAATGCTCAAAATCCTTCAAGCTAGGCTTCAGCAGTATGTGAACCAAGAACTTCCAGATGTACAAGCTAGATTTAGAAAAGGCAGAGGAAGGAGAGATCAAATTGCCAATATCTGCTGGATCACAAAGAAAGCAAGGGAATTCCAGAAAAATATCTACTTCTGCTTCATTGAGTATGCTAAACCCTTTGACTGTGTGGATCACAACAAACTGTGGAAAATTCTTAAAGAGATGAGGATACCGGATCACCTTGTCTGTCTCTTGAGAAACCTGTACGTGGGCTAAGAAGCAACAGTTAGAACCGGACATGAAACAAAGGACTGGTTCAAAATTAGGAAGGGAGTATGTCAAGGCTGCATATTGTCAGCCTGCTTATTTAACTTATATGCAGAGTACATCATGCAAAATGCTAGGCTGGATGAAGCACAAGCTGGAATCAAGACTGCTGGGAGAAACATCAACAACTTCAGATATGCAGAGAAACTAAACAGCCTCTTGATGAAGGTGAGAGAGGAGTGAAAAAGCTGGCTTAAAACTCAACATTCAAAAAACGAAGATCATGGCATCTGGTCCCATCACTTCATGGCAAATAGATGGGGAAAAAGTGGAAACAGCGACAGGTTTTATTTTCTCGGGCTCCAAATCACTGCAGATGACTGTAGCCACAAAATTAAAAGATGTTTGCTCCTTGGAAGAAAATCTATGACAAAGCTAGACAGCATATTAAAAAGCAGAGACATCGCTTTTTTGACAAAAGATCATATAATCAAAGCTATAATTTTTTCAGTAGTCATGTACAGATATGAGAGTTGGACCATAAAGAAAGTTGAGTGCTGAAGAACTGATGCTTTCAAATTGTGGTGCTGGAGAAGACTCTTGAGAGTCCCTTAGACAGCAAGGAGATAAAACCAGTCAATCCTAAAGTAAATCAATCCTGAATCTTCACTGGAAGGACTTATACTGAAGCTGCAGCGCCAATACTTTGGCCACCTGATGTTTACACCAACTCATTGGAAAAGACCCTGATGCTGGGAAAGATTGAGGGCATGAGCAGAAGAGGGCAACAGAAGATGTGATGGTTGGATGGCATCACTGACTCAATGGACATGAGTTTGAGCAAACTCTGGGAGATTGTGAAGGACAGGGAAGACTGGCTTGCTGCAGTCAATGGGGTTGCAAAGAGTTGGACTCGACTTAGGGACTGAACAACAACAACAAAGTACAGGACAAGGTAACACTTTCAAAAAGAAGTTATTCCAATTATACTTTTCCAGTCATGAAGACTAATGGCATCTGTAAGAAAGAAGATGGTGAATTTTGGTGTAATATTTCCTTCTGGTCAACAATTTCCTAAATCATCTCTAAACCTAAGTACATATCTCAAAAAAAAAAAAAACCACACACACACCCACTAATACTTGATGTCCAAAAACAAAAGCAAAAAAAATCTGCTCTCTTTTGCAATTTTGGTATTCATGAGACATGTGGTATTCATGAGCATCTTTTAAAAACATCTTACAAAAACATCTTTCTGGAGCCAGGGCAACTCAATACCAGGTCAAGATCTAGCAGATATAAATGCAGTATTTACTGAAGTATTTAACTATCATAACTATCATAAAGAGTTGGTTGCCCTTAAACCATTTTTCTTCAACTGTGTTGGAAACGTAATTACCCTATTCCCTCTACAGAGATTACGACAAGGAAAAACTCTAACCATAAGCACCATATCTATCTAAGCAAATCAGCCACAGATCTAAGATGAAAATATTATATGAAGGCAGATAAACTTCAGAGAGCTAGAAAATACGTGTTTTACTTGATACTCCACAGTAAACAAGGTACTATGAAGAATCAGTTTGCTTTGACCTCCAAAGATACTGAGTAAGTATTTATGGGCTGAATATGTGAATGAACCCTAAGAATAACAAACAAAGATCATACATCCCAGAGCAGATTCCTTTAAAGTTTAGGAGAAAATCCTTTCAAGGTTCAGTTCAGTTCAGTTCAGTCGCTCAGTCGTGTCCGACTCTTTGTGATCCCATGAATCACAGCATGCCAGGCTTCCCTGTCCATCACCAACTCCCGGAGTTTACCCAAACTCATGTCCATTGAGTTGGTGATGCCATCCAGCCATCTCATCCTCTGTCGTCCCCTACTCCTCCTGTCCCCAATCCCTCCCAGCATCAGGGTCTTTTCCAGTGAGTCAACTCTTCGCATGAGGTGGCCAACGTACTGGAGTTTCATCTTCAGCATCAGTCCTTCCAATGAACACCCAGGACTGATCTCCTTTAGGATGGACTGGTTGGATCTCCTTGCAGTCCAAGGGACTCTCAAGAGTCTTCTCCAACACTACAGTTCAAAAGCATCAATTCTTCAGCGCTCAGCTTTCTTCACACTTTCAAGGTTAGAATTTCAGAGTAGAGAGGGATGCCATTTCCTTATGGTGTGTCATTATGACGCTAAAGCCCTCACAGGCTATTCTACCATAGGTGGAGTCCACACTATATATAAAGTAAGGCACCAGCTTATTTTGTTCCTGTCATGTGTTCCCAAAGTACTTGCCAAAATGACCAGCAAATCTGTATTAGGTGGTATCTGTTAGGACACGATTTATTTTAAATCATATGGAAGTAAAAGGAGACACAAATTAGGCTGTTGTTCAAACTACAACAGTAATATGAAAATCTATTAACTGAGTATTCTATGCATCAATTATGGCTCTACATACTTTACTTATATTAGCTAATCTACTTCTCACAATTCCTATTATTTTTCTCATTGTATAGATGAAGGGAACCAAAGTCCAAAGAAGATAAGTAACTTGCACTACAAGTAAGTAGTACAACCAGAACCAAAACCAGGCAGTCTGGCTTCACAGTCCATGCTCTTAACTACTAAGCTACAGTATCTCCAATCAGAGGAAAGAGAAAATCAAATAAAACAAACCCATGGATGGTTTTAAAATATGCCCACACATTCTCTGATGCTCCTTCCTTTAAGAGGTAGCCTATTCTTCCTCCTTTTGAGTGTGGGATGGTCTCAGTGCCTTGCTTTGAAAAAAAAGAAAAAAAATAGGAGTAACAGTGTGTGATGTTAGGGACTAGATCATAAGAAGCACTGTGGCTTCCTCTTTGCCTTCTCTTTTAGATCGTCTACTCTGGGGGACACTAGCTGCCACATCATAAGGGACTTTCCTATATGGAGAGGACCAAGTGGTGCGTAACTGAGGTCTCCTGCCAACAGTCACGTAAGTGAGTCATCTTAGAAGCACAGCCTTCTGTTCCAGTCAAGTCTTAGCTGACTGCAGTCCTTGCTGACAGCAGACTGTAACTGTGAGAGACTGAGCCAGAACCACCCGACTAAGCTGCTTCTCAATTCCAGACCCACAGAACCATGAGATAGGAAATGTTTGTGATTTTAAGTCACTTGGTTTTGGGGTAGTTTTAATCTATCAGTAAACATAGAACCATGTTTTCAATATAAAATTATATTTTGATACATTTTTTATAAAAATATAACAATTTGTGTAATTGATGTGTAATTATATAATTACACAAATTTCATAACTATATATCTATAATTATATGTAACTATGTATATACATATACAATGTCTGCTATATATATAACATACATATAACTTAATATACCCACATATATTTGTAACTACATGTAATATATAATTACATAATTATAATCATAAATTAATAATAGTTTGAGTATCTGCTCATTCCCTGCAAACAGTAATCCCACTTTAATCACTGAAGAAGGGGAGAATAACATATCTCCAATGTGCCTTCAAAAGTTACCCTACTTGCTGCTGCTGCTAAGTCACATCAGTCGTATCCGACTCTGTGCGACCCCATAGACGGCAGCCCACCAGGCTCCTCCGTCCCTGGGATTCTCCAGGCAAGAACACTGGAGTGGGTTGCCATTTCCTTTTCCAATGTATGAAACTGAAAAGTGAAAGTGAAGTCGCTCAGTCATGTCCGACTCTTAGCGACCCCATGGACTGCAGCCTACCAGACTCCTCCATCCATGGGAGCTTCCAGGCAAGAGTACTGGAGTGGGTCACCAGTGCCTTCTCCGGACCTTACTTACTTATTAAAAAATTAAACAATATATATTAAACATACATGTAGAAAGATTATTCCTACCTTAAGCTGTCACATACTCTTTTTCTCTTTTCTTGTAAGTCAATAAAGAAATAATACGTCCAGCTCCAAAAATCTATCATAAGAACAAGCTGTCTATTTGATTCCTAACAGTCTATTCAAGGTGCTAATGTGTCATTATTTATAGACTCCTGATTCCTTTCTGAGTAGCTGTCATTAACAGAATAACTTAGGAGTTCAAAACATTCTTTATTCAATTCAACTGCCTCCTGGAATTGTCAGTTGTGCATCTCAGGGTTATAACTGTGAGAAAAGCTAAAGATGAACCAAATCTCAAGAAGGCTGTGAAAAAGAGCCACTATCACACCACCAAGATTAGCTGATGCTCACTGACTGACATTCCTTTAAAGTCCTCATTCCTAATCATTTAGGTCTCTTTTATCAGATTGAAGCCTTTCTGGGCATGTTTCTTACACTAGTGTTTTTAACTGTGGCTTTCAAAGACACACCAGAGCTGTTATTTGGAAACCCATGCAGGCCCAGGAGACAAACACTAGTGCACCTCTTGCTGTAGGAGGGAAAGGAGAAAACGGTAAGGTGGCTTCTAGTCTCGAAAGATTTGACACTTCGCCCACACTATTGTCCCCTGCCTCAGGCTTAAAAATGGTACTCTGACCACAAGCTGTCTCATCCTAACTCAACTTCTCTCAAGGAAGAAGAGCAGAGGCATGACCATACCTGGGCAATGAGGGCTGAGGAGAGTCTGAAAACAGGAAATGCAGAAGGAACACATGTGGAAGAAAGTGGAAAAAGAGAAATGAAGAAAATACACAAGAAGGGGATGAAGAAAAGGCAAGGAAGAAGAGTAGAGAGATTTAAGAGTAAGACATGAGAGCACAGAGAGAATAAAAATATGGAAAGACAGAGAAACAATTTTCCTTCAAGGAAAACAGCAAGAGTGACACCAAGAGCAAGAGAGCAAGAGACTGTGAGGGAAGGGGGTAAAAGGTGTAAAAGGCAAAGCAGCAGGGGATTCGCGGCTTGTTGTTCAGTCGCTCAGTCGTGTTCGACGCTTTGCAACCCACTGGACTGCAGCGTGCCAGGCTTCCCGGTCCTTCACTACCTCCCGAAGTTTGCTCATATCCTTTGAGTCAGTGATGAACATCCAACCATCTCATCCTCTGTCATCCTCTTCTCCTCGTGCCCTCGGTCTTTCCCAGCAGCAGGGTCTTTTCCGTGAGTTGGCTCTTAGCTCAGGGGGCCAAAATATTAGAGCTTCAGCTTCAGCATCAGTGCTCCCAGTGAATATCCAGAGTTGATTTCCTTTAGGATTGACTGGTTTGAGCTTTGATTAGGCATCTAGTAGAAACTGGGAACGTCACTAACAGATCCAGAGAATAGGAGAAAAAGCAGGTCTGAGATGAAGCAGGTCTGACAAGTTAAGCTTTATACATGTTGAGTTTGTGGTGTGCACAGAGTAACCAAGTGGTGATGATCAACTGAGCAGCTGGGCTGGAAAGTTAGAAGATGGGTCTGGCCCAGAAGAGAATAGCTGGAAACCAATGAAACTATGGGGAAGGTATGGTGAGGTCAAGGAGGAAAACTGCACAAGGGAAGAAGGGTAAGAACCAAAGCACAAGGAATACCAATATTTGAGGGACACGGGGAGAAAAGAGAGCCCATGAAAGAATCTAAGGACAGGTGCCCGTGACCTAAGGCACAGGAAGTGAGCTAGGACAGAGAATGGGCATGTGAAAGAGTGAATAGCCCCACTTTCAGGAGCAGAAGGGGTAGTGCTGTCCTCACGGAGAGTGAGGTTTCCATTAAGTTAAGAAAGCTGAAGAATTATTCTGAAGACAGAGGTGAATTTGTCTCTAGTAAGAAAGGGTTCCAAAAAGCACTGTCACCTCTCTTGTGCTTCCACACCCCTTTGAACCCTGTCTCAAGAACAGGACAGGGTCTGTTGATACTTTTACTGTCAGTGCTTTAGTCAGTGCAACGCCTGTCATCCAGCAGAAACTCAATAAATGCTGGGAGGTTTTCTGAAGGGCAATGGGAAATAAAAGCCTTGAAATATGATGTCATCTTTTGACTTATTTCTATAAATTTATCCATAGAGACTAGTCAGTTGCGTATAGATTTAGCTACAGATGCAGTTATTTGCATATTTTAAATATTCAACAAACAGAGCACTGATTTAAAAATCACAATATGTCTATCGAATGAATTCTATAAATCCTCCAAAAATCTATATGGACCATCAGCAACAAATAAAACTATATGAAATCTACACCCTCAGCACTACTAAAAGTTATATATAGATGACTACAGGCTCGAATCACATGTAAGTAGAAGTATAAACACCAAATTCCAGCAGAGGCATGTCTTGAGCTTCCAATACAATTTTTTATGGAAAGTGAGCTTGGAAAAACGGCATGTTAGCAAAGAGAGAGGAATAGAGGGCTTAACTTTGAGCTAAAAACTCCCCCAGGAAGAGGCAGTCCACCCTAACTATAAAAACACTGAGAAAAACACCTTGTCAATTAGAACAGTGATGACAGAGAAGGGAATTTTTAGTTGTGTGCGGGGTTCGAGTGGCAACCTCAAAAAGGTATTACTTCTGGGCAAGAAATGGGTAAAAAAGGAAAGGAGAGATGTCTTCTGGTAAGTGGATGGTAAAGGAGGAAAGAGACAGGAGGAAATCTGTCCTCCTGCAACACAAATGACAGCTCAAAACAATTGACAGGCATACAATTCCTCTTCCTACTTACCTCCTCAAACAAAAAGGCATCCTTTGCAGAGACTACACTTCACTATGTTTACAGATAGAAGTGTTCTCAAGTTAATAATCTTTTTAAACATTTCATTTATTTATTGAGGCTGTGCAGGGTCTTCATTACTGCTCGGGTTTTTCTGCAGCTGCAGTGAGGGAAGCTACTCTCCAGCTGTCGTGCAGCCGCTTCTCATTGCTGTGGCTTCTCTTGTTGCTGCGTACAGGCTTGAGGATGTGCGGGCTTCAGTAGTTGTGGTACGAGGGCTCAGTAGCTGTGATTCCTGGGCTCTGGAGCACAGGCTGAATAACTGTAGCACACAAGCTTAGCTGCTCTGTGGCATGTGGAAACCAGGGATTTTATATTGAACAAATCAGCCCTTTAAATATCAAGGTTATAAGAAGTCTTAAACATATATGAACTAGGGAAACACTGTGCCCACAAGGTCTTCTGGAGAATCTACCTTTTGTGAAAGGCAATCTGCCATGAGCCCTGAGCATCCCTGAATATACCTGCCACAAGGGCAAGGCCTGACTGCTTTTTACCCAGGTCAGTTCTTAGGTGTGTGTTTGCGCGGAATGACCCTGAGGGATGAGGTTGTGTCCGCCCTGACAACAAAGAGCACGCCTGCTTCTACTTACCATAAAAGCAACAGGTTCCCCAGGCCCTATGGTCGTCCCTATAACACAGACCGCTACATGCTGCCACCGTCCACGGGAAGAGTGACCAGCTAACTCACAAGTAGGGTAAAACCTCAGACCTTCATGGTTTCTGACACCACACGAGGGTACATTTCATTCAACTAAAAGATAACAGAAAACTTTGGGAGAAAGACTGACAGTAAACATTTGATATTTTAAAGTGTGAACTGAAACAAAGATCAGGATGGGGGTGGGGGGGGGTGGGGGGGAGAGACTATGTAAATGTTATTGTCATTGTGCTCAGTCCTGTCTTGACTCTCTGTGCCCCAGGGATTGCAGCCGCCAGGTTCCTAACATTACAGGTTCTGACAAAGTAGAAATAATGCAAGTAAAAAAAATAGGAGGGGAAGGGAGTGCAGAAAAAAGAAGGTAGATAAGCTTACTGACTGCACAGGCAATAGGTGAAAGTCAAAACAAATATTTAAAACCTGACAAACCAGACAGTAACAGGTTAAATAAGAATACAAAGAACTAAGGGCCTTTAGAAAGGTATAAATGCAAAGGTAACCACTAGAACAACTGCAAAGCCTTCTAAACACCAAAATAAATATTTTAAAAAGCAAAGAAAACACATCACGTAGGTAAATACAATAATAATAGTATATGTAGCAATTGCAACAAAAATGCAACAAAGGAACACCGAACGTGTTGTCCCATGGATAACTGTAAATGTGTTTAATCCACCTACTAAAGGAAAGAGATTTTCAAGTTGGGTCACAAAACAAGATCCAACTCTATGCTAATACAAAAGTGATTCAGAAAGGCCACACATAAAAGACATTTTTTTAAGTGCTAAAAGCTGTAACTCACAATGAAGTTACAACAGTTACAAATACATATTACCAAATAATAAAGCAACTATCTTTGTTAAAGTAGAAGCTATAGAAGGCAGGAAAACTGGAAACACATTAATAAGTAGATACTTTAACATTACCACTCAGTGCAAGATGGATCACTCATACAAAACATAAGAAAGAATATAAAAGGTTAAAAAAAATCTAGAACAAGCTTACAGATAAATATTGAAATTTATACGTTGACAGTAAACATGAAGTAGGATGTATTCATCCCTTCAAAAACCAGCATACAAATATTCACAGAACTTTTATCCATAACCACCCCAAACTGAAAGCAACCAAGAGTCCTTCAATAGGTAAACAGATAAACAAACTGTATATATTCCACTGTATACAGTGGAATACTATTCAGGAATAACAAAGAATGAACTTTCTAACCATGTTCAAAGAAATGGGTGAATCTCAAATGTAGACTACTAACTGAAAGAACATAGTGAGGTAGGAACTGTTATTAAAAGAAAAATATGTGGAAAGACGGTCACTACGAAGAGGAAAAAATTCCTTTCCCAGAAAAGCTGTCCAGACTATAAAAGTCAGACATACTACATCATACAGATATTCCAAAGAGTTCTTGCTTCCTTCATTAACACATTATTTACCATTTAACTCCTAACATGGACTCACAAACCAAGGAATTCTTTTGCTAAACTTTCACTGTTTGGTTCAATGGAGTTAACTTCGTTGCTGCTGCTACTGCTGCTAAGTCACTTTAGCCGTGTCCGACTCTGTGTGACCCCACAGACGTCAGCCCACCAGGCTCCCCCATCCCTGGGATTCTCCAGGCAAGAACACTGGAGTGGGTTGCCATTTCCTTCTCCAATGCGTGAAAGTGAAGTCGCTCAGTCGTGTCCGACTCTCAGAGACCCCATGGACTGCAACCTACCAGACTCCTCCATCCATGGGATTCTCCAGGCAAGAGTACTGGAGTGGGGTGCCACTGCCTTCTCCTTAACTTGGTTACTAGATGGTATTTCCAGCTTTGCTGGACTAACTTTGCTTTTGAAGCTAAGAACCTAAGTGGAAGGTTTATTGACTTCAGACTCTCACAAACCATCTGACCAAAGACCTAAAATACTTTCATTTCCTCTAGCTTTTTAATTAAGCAAATTAAGCTAATTTTTAATTTTAAAGGTACCTTGTGCCTATAATTAAAAAATATTTATAAGAGAATTTCCAGGGCAATGCTGGAAGTTTCAGCTTTTCATTACCTAAAATATTAATGATCAAGTCATGAGACACTGATGGAAAACATCCACTTCTCTTTTCTCTTGTTAACTTGCTCATTCCTCAGTTCCAGCTATTGACTCACTACTGTCTATTTTCATTAGACGTCCTCCAGGAGTCCTTAAGGGCCGTTTATCTCCTTACTAATACAAGGGTGCCATCTAGTGATGATCATGGGTGAATGTATGCCACAGAAAGTGTGAGTGTCCCTCCCCCAAATCTAATTTCACTTTCTGATGGGGCTTTCAAAATGCATTGAGAAAGCAAAATAAACAAATGGGACCTAATTAAACGTAAAGTCTCTTGAACAGCAAAGGGAACCATTAACAAAAAGAAAGCAGAACTTACTGAATTTGAGAAAATATTTGCAAATGATATAACTTATAAGGGGCTAATGTCCAAAATAGAGAAACAGCTCATACAACTCAACATCAAAAAAAAAAAACCAACCTAAACAACTTGATTAAAAAGTGAGCAGAACTCAATAGACATTTTTCCAAAGAGGACATGCAAATGGCCAACAGACACATGGAAAGATGTTCAACATTGCTATCACTGGGAAAATGCAAATCAAAATCACAATGAGATATCACCTCAAGCCTGTCAGATAGCTATGATCAAAAAGAATACAACAAATGTTGGTTAGAATGTGGAGAAAAGGGAACCTCTGTACACTGTTGGTGGGAATGTAAATTGGTGCAGCCACTATGGAAAACAGTATGGAGGTTTCTCAATACTTAAAATAGACTTACCATATGACTCAGCAATTCCACTCCTAGGTGTAAACCCAAACACTAATTTGAAAAGATACATGCTCACCAATGTTCACAGCAGCATTATTTACAATTGCCATGATCTGGAAGCAACTTAAATGCCCCTCAGCAGATGAATAAAGATGTGCTACAGACATAAAATGGAATACTACTCAGCCATAAATAAGAATCGAAATTTGCCATTTGCTGCAGCATGGTTAGTCTTGGAGGACATTATGCTAAGTAAAGGAAGTCAGAAAGAAAAAAACAAATACTGTATAAAATCACTTATATGTAGAATCAAAAATGAAACAAAGTGAATTTAACAAAAAAGAAACAGACCCACATACATAGAGAACAAACTAGTGGTTACCAGTGGGGGGAGAGAAAGGAGGAGGGCAGGATTGGGTAGGGGGGTTAAGAGATACAAACTACCATGTATAGAATAAATAAGCTATATGGATATATTGTTCAGCATGGGAATATAGCTAATATTTTATAATAACTATAAATGGAGTACAACGTTTAAAACTGTGAATCACTATATTGCACACCTGCAACTTTTAAATCAACTATACTTCAATTAAAAAAAAAATGCACTGAGAAGGAAAATGTACTAAAACTACTATACTTAAGTTTCCTAATATTCATATCATAGGTATATTTAAACGGGGTTTTAAAGGTGGGCACTAGTGGTAAAGAACCCACCTGCCAATGAAGGAGACATAAGAGATGTGGGTTCGATCCCTGGGTTGGGAAGGTCCCCTGGAGGAGGGCATGGCAACCCACTCCAGTTTTCTTGCCTCCTCCCATGGACAGAGGAGCCTGGCGGACTACAGTCGATAGGGTCACAAAGAGTTGGACACAACTGAAGCAACTTAGCACACAAGCACACAGGTATATTTAAACATCTAGTGCAGCCTCCTTTTGGAGAAGGAATCCCAAGGATAGAGAAGCCTGGGAGGCCATGGGCCACAGGGTTGCAGAGAGTCAGACACCACTTAAGTGCTGCACACACGCAGCCTCCTTTTTATCACCGCTCAGATAACTGACCTACACCTCCAAGGCTACTTCATAGTTTCACGGCATTTCAGATCATCCAGCTGAAAGGAATGTTAAGAGATTATCTATTATCTAGTCCAACTCCTAGTTCTTCAGATGTGGAAACTAACACCTAGGGGGAGGATAGCTGACTTGTCACACAGCTAGTGATATTTCTAGTGGGGCTGGTTTGCCTTAGCTTGATTCCTGATGGCCTGGAAAACAAGATAATATTACCTCACAGAGAAGAGATTTTAAATATCTCAATAACAGCTTTCAATTCAAACCAAACCCCAAGCTGTTCCTACAAGTATGGCAAAGGGTAAAACTCCTTGATCTAGGCTCTCTTCATGGCTTTCCCTTCTGAACTCTAACTGAATGCAGAAATCCTCAGGGATTATATTTTGCCCACTAACAACCAATGGAGAAGCCACTACAGCTTACTGGGTGCTTGCTAGGTGCCAGGAGGCTCTCTGATCCTGAGACCTAACTCTCCTTTTGTTACTGGGAGCTGACATGGGGTCACATGGACCGTGTTGGCTCTTTTCCGTCCTGTTCTTACTGTGCTCAACTGTTGAGTTCTGGTTAAGCCCAGTGTGCATGAGCTCTGGGTAAGTCCCCCACCTCCCCTGCTCAGGCACTCTGGGCTCCTGATGAGCATGCCCTATTTCTACCTTCCTTTCATCTCAGTACATTCACACAGAGCTGGGAACAACTTAGGGAGCTGTGTGTTCCAGGCAAAGGACATTTTATGTACAAAATTATGGAGTGTGAAAATACAAAGTTTATTCAGAGAACAGTGAAACTCTGGGTATAAGGAGCAGAACATGCAGGTGCTAAAACTGTCTTTCTTTCCTCTTCTCTCTCTGTCTAGAGAGGAGGAGGGAAAATGTGATCAGGAGGCAACAGACTAATCAAAGTGCCAAAGCAGAGGGAGACTAAGCTAGGCTGCTCTGAAGGGCTTCAGTGATCTGGGAAAGATTACGGTTTGAACATGGCTATGGTGGAGTTCTGGTGTCAGGATGCTGGGAAATGACTATATTTATTAATAAATGACAAAGAAAGAAATGCAAGGAGCTGACCAGGCATCTGACCTCCACAATGCACCCAGACAGCCCTCCAGGCAATGGACACAGGCTGGCCTGCTGGGAAAGGTCAAGTCCATTTCCCCACCTCAAAGGGCTTCTCCTTCCCCTGCCAGTACCACAACTAAGTATGCCCCCAGGCAGAAAGCAGTTTCTAAATGTAAACCTGAACCATCTTTTATTCCCCCAGCCAGGAAAATGGGCTTGGGGAAACGGGTCCCAGGGTTGAGCCCAGTGAGAACAGGGTGGAAGAGAGCCAGCAAGGTCTGTGTGACCCCATGTCAGCTCCCAGTAACAAAATGGGAGACAAATCTCAGGATCAGACATTTGTATTTTGGGCATATGACTATTTTTACATTGTTTGTGTTTCTGATACTCATTCCCTTTCTATTCCTTCTCACTTTTGGTAAAGTTCATTTTAAAAATGTCAACCAGGCGAAGAGGAACCAAGGTAGGCAGTTTTGTTTCTGTGCCCCAGCCATACCTATGAGAGTTGGATGCGAGGTGAAAGCAGAATTCCAGGTGAGCAGATCCAGGGGAATCACCCCTTCCCTCCACAATGCTTTCCTTTCATTGTTCTCTTTAGCCGCACCATGGAGGGTTCTGGGTCTGGCTTCTGTGATATGTGAGGGTTGCTCCTTCCCAATACTGCATTGGAAACAACTGATGAATGCTTGACCCTCTGGGGGTGGGGCAGGGGGAGATGGGAGGCGTACAGTTTGGACAGGATTTAGTTCTCTGTCACTGCTGGGAGGGGAGAGATTTCTGGTGGGAGGAGATTGGGTCTTCCGGTGCTTGTCTCTTCAGCAGCTGCCCCTTTCCTCCTTGCCATCATTTGTTACTTAATAAAATCAGTCTGAAGCCACATGCTACCTCTGTAAGGTAATTACAAATTTCTTAAAATTCATTTTTTAAAAAATAAACAAGTTTATTTTGTCTTCGAAAGGAGGCTCCCTTGGAGCTGGTCATCCTTTAGAGACTTGTACTCCTTTTATCGCTTGGGGAGCTGGAATCAGGCTTCCCCAAAAAGTGTCAGCTCAGAAATTTGATGACTCATATTTGCAAGGTAGGAATGCTTACCTTTATTGTTTTTATGAATGTGACATTTTAAAATCAAAGTTTAATTTTAAAAAATGACTTTTCAAATTATAGCTTTCATTTTGTTATTTGTGACATTACTATTTCTGTGTATTACTTTTGTATAGTTTATATTATTTCATTTATGATATTCAGCTTAAAATACACATTATTATTTGCCTTATTAAAAAAAAAAAACAGAAGTGTCATCAGTTTGAGAGAGGTGCGCAAGCTGGAACATACAGCAAATATTTGAAACCACAAATCTGGCCTAAGTGAGGGCTTCTGTCCTTGTCTGTTGCTGATATTAGAGTACTAATACTCAACTTCAGACACAATACCCTCTGGGCTATGACTGAGCTCCTATTCTAGAGTTTTCAGTCAAGAACTTCTAAAGTTATTTATACTGACAGTATAAGTTCCAATACTTATCGGAAAAGACTCTGATCCCGGGAAAGATTGAAGACAAGAGGAGAAGGGGACAACAAAGGATGAGATGGTTGGATGCATCACTGACTCAATGGACATGAGTTTGAGCAAACTGGGAGATGGTGAAGGACAGGGCAGCCTGGCGTGCTACAGTCCATGGGGTCGCGAAGAGTCAGACATGACTGTGCGACTGAACAACAACAATAAGCTTCAACACAAAGATTCACCAAACGCACAAGGTCACATCTTACCAGTGTCACCAGTTCCCATCCCTCTACCTCTAACTTCTAGCCCAACAAAGTGAGGTAACCATACTCCGGAGTCAGCTGAGAACCACTCACATCCAGTATGCCTCTTCCACAATCTAATCTGAGCAAAACACAGAAAAGCAGATACTTCTTTCAACATAAACTGTACCACATGATTAAGAAAACCACAACTCTTCTTTGTAGCCTTGTAAAAGATATGTACCAACTGGGTTTAAAATCCTCATTTCCAGAAAGAAAAACACTGCATAAATAAATTACTACAAATCTTGAGCTGAGGGCTGCAACCACAGCATTTAAGAAATACTATCCCAGAAAAAAGACAGTGTATGATCTCATTTGTACATAAAATCTAGGGAAAAAACCCAAACTCACAGATACAGAGGACAGACTGGTGGTTGCCAAAGGCAGGGCCTGGGGTAAGGGGAATGAATGAAGTTGGGCAAAAGGTACAAACTTCCAGTTATAACATAAGGAAGTCCCGGGGGTGTAACGCATAGCATGGCCACTATAGTCAGTAACACTCTATTACATACCTGAAAGTTGCGAAGAGAACAGACCTTAAAAGTCCTTATTACAAGGAAAAAACTGTACATATACAAAGTGATGGACATTAACTACACTTATTGTGGTGATCATTTCGCAATATATACATATATAAAATTATGTTGTATACCTGCAACTAGTACAATGTTATATGTCAATTATAACTTAATTAAAAAAAATATGTCCTCAACATGTGTTCAAATGGGCTATCATTTGCTCCTCACCAAAAGAAATCTTGTTCCTGCATTAGCAGAAGCTGGGACACAGAAACCCATTTGGAAAGACAGAGGCTTGACTTTCTCACAGAAATGAATCCCCCATGTAGAATTTTAGTTTACTGTTTCACTGTCAAAACTATGAACAAGCAACTCCAACCCATACTAAGAATAGGCGGCCCTGAAGTCCTCACTTACACACAAATTGCAATTGAGGAAAAGTCAGAATACGTAAAAGTTATATTAATCTAAATATGGAACATTACATTAGGGACAGAATAAAACTTTTAACATTCCATGACATTATTATTGCTAATAGCTACCATTTTCTCATGCATGTTTTACATGCATGTCCTATTTCATTTTCACAATAACCTTAGAGGCAGGTATTATTATCCTCCATTTATTGATGAAGAAACAAAGGCACATAGAAGTTGTGACATCTTGAAAGTCACAGCTAATAGTAACCCAGGTCTGACTGAGGTCTACATTTCTTACCAACAATACACAAACTAAAGATATCTCAAGGCTCTAAAACAAACTTCTAAAAGACCAAGCTGGTACAGTGAAGTTTCAGAAGGACACAGGAAAATAAACCATCATTCCAAAAGTAAACTCAAGTCATGAGTAAAAAAAGAAATAAAGGATTGCCTTTAGGCCAATGCTAAAAAGAGCCTATTTGTGATTATTCTTATTGAATTTTAAGGAACTGAAAACATTTTGAAACAAGTTTTGGAAAATGTCACCAGAATTTAGTAGGATTATGATCAAACGTTCACCGAGCTCCCATTAGGAGCCATGAACTGTTAAGTGCTAAGACACAGAAATCAACAGGAAACAGTTCCCAGTCTCAGAAACATTCAGTGATGTTGGTGAGAGATACAGGTACAGTGACAGACCATAATATATTGTGGAATGTGCAATAAAAGAGTTGCAGGGTATTAGAAGAAAGTGAGGAATGGTACATAATCTAGCCAGTGGGTGGCAGGAGAGTTTACTGGGAGAAGTTGCCTGCTGCAGAGGGTGGGCTACCACTACAGGCAGAGCACGAAGCCTGGGCACAGACCAGAGGTAAGAAACAGTGCAGTAGCATGGCTTATGGTGGCGGGGTTGGGGTGGGGGGGAATGCTGTGGGGTACCATGAGGTCAGGGTTGCTGAAGCATGCAGTGGGAGGCAGGGACACAGGTAATGCTAGGGAGGTGTGCAGGGTCCAAATCATGAAGAAGTTTAAACCAGTGAAGCGTTTTAAGCACACAAGTGACATGGTCAGAATTATCTTTTAACTAAATCCCTTGAGAGATGTAAGCAGACTTATAGCCACACAGCCATAGGTTCAACTTCCAGCTCTAGGGCTTATTAGCTACATGAACCTTGGAGAGATATAAAACCTTCTACGCCTCAGTCTTGTCAACTGTAAATTGGGAAGTAAATAAATAATAAATGTAAAGTACTGGGACATAGTAAATACTCATTATAATGCTCGCTGTTATTACTACTAACATTAATATGATAAGCCTACAAGTTCAGGGAGATCCATATGGGAATCCAGATAAGACATACTCGGGTCCTGAATAGGACTGGAAAAAACAGGAGACTCTGAGAACTATTTAGGGAACAGAACTGAGAAAACCTGATGACCACCTGGCTATGGGAGTGTGGGTAGGGAGAGGGGGCAGCATTGATGAGCCTGGTCAAAGGGATGCAGAGGAATTATGCAGTAATAAGGGAGGAAGGCAGGATCAAAGATTAGGTTAAAAATTATTTTCAGGATGGAGCATTCTTGTGAGCTGAGATGGAAAAGGCAGATGACAAAGGGTGATGATGCAAGAGACAGAATCACTCATAGAACAAGGTTCTTGAGAAAATAAGAAGGAATTTTAAAGTATCTCCTGTGTGTTGGGCACCACACAAAGACCTAGGGACACTGGTCAATGAACTGTCACAGCAGAATGTGACACAGATGCTAGTCCTCGGAGTGCATCCCATTAGAGAAGCTCCGAGGGGTGGCCATCTGACTGTGGGCCTCCTGAGCCTAAGTCTGTGCCTATCTACCTCTCTACTCCCACTACCCATCAGTGTCTTGCCCCATCTGGGAGGCATTCAATCAAGTTCTTGGTGTGAATGAATAAATATACTTGCCCCAAATTTTATTTCTAGGAGTAGAAATTTTATAAAGAGGCCTGAAAATATGAGAGAGATGTAAGAAATTTGGGTATTAAAATACAATTAAATAATAATTAAAATACTAAAACATGCAAAACACACATCTAAGAGCTTTACACAGAGGCAGCTGAATGTTAAGAGACTGGGGGAGCCTGGGGGCACAGGGCTGAGTCATGTGGAGAGGCCTGAAGTGGTTCCAGAACTCTGGCTGAATATATTCCCCAATCTGCAAATTTAAGCATTTAAGAAGGGACACATTTTTCATCTCAAAACTACAGATAAAGGACTAAAAAGGGAACATACCATAGATTATACACTAGCTGAAACCCAATCACCATAAAATAAAGTCAGGCAGGTGGGCTCTGGCTCAGACTGGCCAGGTCCCAAATGAGGCTATACCATTTAGTGACCATGTGACCTGGTCCAGGTCCCTTAACCTCTCTGGTAAAGCTCAGACCATCTGAAAACAAATGAGTCTCCAAGCTCCTTTCAAATCTCTTGCTTAAAGGTGCTAAAGCACCCTTTCTTAACCTTTTGAATCACATACTTACTCTGAGAATCTATGAAAGCTATGAATTCTACCTACCTTCCCAAAATAAACATAGGCACATTCATACAAAATTCTGCAAATCATTTCAGAAATTCTTAATTGCAGACCTCCTTCTAGTGAGAAAATAGATGAGGTACAATTCCTTATAAAGAAGATATTTGTCTTTAAGAAATAGAGCCCAGGTATCAGAGTGATCCCTCTATGGCCTGCGGTGAAGAGCTTGCTGGGTTTCCACCTGAACTGTAAGTCTCCTCATCTCTGAATTCCTCAGGGCCCCATATATAATAAGTACCCATTTCATTTATCAATTATATTGATCAGGGCCATAACGGTTTGAATGCATAGTTTTGGAGTTTTCAGACCTTTGGTGCTTCTCAATGAGTTATCAACTTCGAATCCTCCCTTCAAATATACAGACAGAAACCACCATAGGCTTACTCCGCAGGGTCTGTCAACTTTCCAAAATTGATTTCTGCTGCGAGGAGTCTAGCCACCCGAGACTAGAAGCTTTGCCTCAATTCTACAGCAGAATTTTATAACCCTCCCCATTCCCCCAAAAGGAAACACACTGAATCTGCTTTTAGTAAAAATCCTTCACATTTGTATAACCCTTTGTACTTTCCAATCTCTCTCACTTACATTCATCTATGAGGTATGCAATATACACAGTACTCCATTTTAAAAGATAAGGAAGAGAATATAACATTCAAGTAATCGGAGAGGGCTTTCAACAAAGTCTAGCACCCTAAGTCACATGGTTATAAATATGTTAGTGTTTCTCTATTTATCCTTTATTCAAAAGGTAGAAGAAGTCTTTTTAAAATGACACAGAAAAATAGTCATGGCATTTAATAAACTGTTCAATGAACATCTAAATAGTACCTATGATTTTAGAAGCCAAGAGCCTAAGCAATTTTATGAATAATGATTAAAGTTTAGTTTTTTTAATGTTCAGTAAGAATCTAATCAACCTATTATTTATGACTTTAAAAAAAAAAAAAGCAGAATTCACAGTATGTAAGTAGCGGGTGGGGGATTCCATACTTACCTATTGCACAATGTAAAATCTGGAGAGAAAAAAGGGGGAAAAGAGAATTAGAAAAGATCAATATTATATTAATAGCTTTACTGCATACAAATCAGCCTTCACTCAGAATAGAGCAGTGTCTGCCAGTAGTATTGAATTTGAAAAATGAACATTCCATTTTTAAACTTCCCTACAGGGTATCTGACAAAATGCAAATTCTTATTCAGTTTTTTGTTCAGTTTTAGTTTATTTATCTGTGGAGGATTTCCTAAGGAGTAAATCTCACCCAACAGCTTAGCAGATGTCAATGACTTCTTTTATAAGACATAAGCTGGTGAGAGCAGTAGTGTACAAGTCCCCTGTGCCACACTGTACAGAGCTGCCACAGACTATGCAACACAGGATCAGAAGGCACCTTCCTTGCCTGGCAGGCCCTTCAATGCAGACATTCATTCCACAAAGCTCCACCCTTGGGCCCCATCTAATCTCTAACCCCAGATCTCTTTGAACTCCAGCCCCACATTCCTTTGGACATCTAAAGCTAGATTGGCACACTTCAACAGGTAGTTCACCCTCTCTTTCTTTCATACCTACCTGCCTCTTGACCACCAACCTCCCACTCTCAGTTCAACGGCTCTTTCCTTTTCCTCACCCCCAAATCAAGCAAGTTTCCGAGTCCTGACAATGCTTCTGGCACATCTTCCCCAGTTTTTTATTTCCAGTGCATAGATCAGACTGCTATCTCCTCTCTACCTCAATGGCCATCTAACCAGCCAATTAGGTTTTTCCAAATTCCTTTCTAATTCATCCTGTATCTAGCACTTTAACCTGGGTGGTAGTACTAAAGTAATTTGAAGCCATCTACAAGATTGATTTAATGGCCAAAGTTTTTCTGGATGGTAAGACTAACAACTATTGCAGTACATTTTAGAATTTACAGTTCTGTAGCTGTCATTGTGTTGTTTGAACTAACAATAACCCTGGCAGATGGGCAGGACACAAACCTCTATTTCCAGATGAAAAAATGAAGACTTAGAAAAGTTGTCCAACTTAAATAAGGTAGTAAGTGATATTCAGGATCAAGAACCTAGATTTTATTTATAGTCTACTTACTGCTTTTTCTATCATTTCATTGTACATTAGTTATATCTGCAAAAACTATAACTTGACAAGACTCAGTTTTATCTACAACATGCCTAGTGAGACTCTGTACTCAAGTCTACTATTCTGCTAAGTCTTTTTTGAAGAGAGTGGGGCAGAGGGTGGCTTGGATAAAAAAAAAAATTAAGCTGCACAAATGTGTTGATAACTGATAAAAGAACAAAAGAATTACCAGACTTTAAACCTTACATTTTTCAAAAGAAAACACTACTAAGAATCTCAAATGTATGAATATTACAAGAGAAGCTGAACCTCCTGTTGAAAAACTAAGGAAAACTAAGCAACTCGCTGATTAAACTGAAATGGAATGAAAGATGAGCAACGAGCATCCTTGAGACAAGACAGATGATAGTGCCTAGACAGAAAACCTACTCTATTCATGTATGTGGCAAGACATCCAGGCTGCTGATTCACAATAGGACACTGCAGAAAAGGATATGTAACACTTAAGGCCGATCATATCTTCTTTGTGTGACAGAACAGATCTTAGTCATATGAGACCCAATCTCCCCCTTTTAATCATATATTTTATAATGCCTCCTTTACTACATAATTCGGAAATGGTATAACTTACCTACACAAAAATGAAAACAAATAAACAACATCCTAACTGACATGTAAATTAGGAATAAGAAGAAAGTTGTTTATTTAAAAAAACATGTATTTTCACATATAAATGCTTGGGAACACAATGACATAATGAAGCACTCAGATACAGGTATGAACTTACGATGAATAAGCTTGGATTTAAAAATAAGAATATCAGAAAGCACTTTGGGCAAGAATAGGAAAATAACAGAACAGAGCTACAGGCCAGCACTAGACTAGAAACAGTATTAAGACAATAACGAACATAGGGAAATAATCTTAACTGAAGTTAAAATAATGATAGCAAGTAAATAACAAAGTAGAGGAAATGAGGAAGTATAAACATTATCGCAAATCATGCTAGGTCTTATTTATTTGTGTGATGTCAAAATAATCCCCTAGATAATGTCCCAGGATAGGGTAATAAGAACGTATCACCAAAAATTTATCCTTCTCACTTGAAATCCCATTGAGACATACAGCCTGTACCTAGTCTGTAAAAAGAACTTGGAGACGATATACTCTGAATGGCGTGACAAGGAAAGGAATATGGATTAGACAAAAAAAAAAACTAATGAAAATACTGAGATGATGTGATAACATGGTTGTGTAATAGACTTCGAGTAGTTTTAGGAAGAAAGTGATTCAAACAAGGGCAATATAAAATACTATTAGTTATATTAAAGGAATCAAATGAGATTCCTGCATTACATGTGTTGCCATTAACCAAAAGTCTGAACAGGAATCTCAAGTCTGTTTCATATTTTCAGTCAGTTTCATTCCTTTTTCAGTTATAACACTATTGCACTGAAATCCTTTTCAACTAACTATGCCAGCTGAAAATACTATAATGCTTATAGAACAGAATGTGCAGTGAACAAATTACTCAATTTTGAGATATCTTTATTTCACTTAAGTTCCCTCTTCATTCCAACTGTGGTAGGCAGAATAGTAAAGATGATTCCCTTAAGATTCCTGTTCCTAAGTTAGCCAATCAAACACTAAACAAGGTACCACAGGGTACAAATTTTGCAAATGTAGTTAAAAGTCTGAAGTCAATGGACTTTAAGGTACAGAGATTATATGGATAGGCCTGATCCAACCAGGCCAGTCTTTTAAAAGCAGTTTTCTCTGGCTGGTGGT
Organism: Odocoileus virginianus; assembly: GCF_023699985.2. Classification (NCBI taxonomy): domain Eukaryota; kingdom Metazoa; phylum Chordata; class Mammalia; order Artiodactyla; family Cervidae; genus Odocoileus; species Odocoileus virginianus. The sequence continues at coordinate 10,546,685 of NC_069677.1, forward strand.
AGAAGAGGAAGTCAAAGATATTCAAGGAACAAGATATTCAATATGCCATTTCTGGCTTAGAAGCCAGAGGAGGCCATGTGCAGGGACTGGAGAGCTTCTAGGAGAAAGGTGTGACCTCCAGCTGACAGCTAGCAAGGAAATGGGACCTCAGACCTACAACCACAGGTAAGTGTATTCTGTCAACAAGCTGAATAAGCTTAGGAGCAGATTCTTCCCCAGGGGCGCCAGACAGAAGTCAGTCCAGTCTTGATTCCAGTCTTGTGAGACCCTGAGCAGAAAGAACAGCCAAGTCCAGTTTCTTATAGAGCTGTGAGCTAACAAATGGGTATGGTTTTAAGCTGCTAAGTTTGTTATTTTGTCATGCAGCAAGAGAAAACTCAGAAAACAGCCTTCCAGCTTAATAAGCTTTTTGCTTTAGTACAAATATGTACTACAAAACTATCAGTTTATATTTGAAGAGGGGTTAGCCCATGGTACATACAAAAGTCAGTGAGGATACAGGCCTCCATTGCTCTGGACAGTCTCAGACATCGCAAGACATCTACTTATAGCACCCTCACTCACTGAGGCAATCAAGATACCTACCCTGACAAGTTTCTAAATTGCACTTTAGAGGGACCACACTGCTCTTGTTGAGATCTACTGATAATCACTAGACTAAAATAAGCATTCCTCATTAGAAAAAATTTAGAAGACTTGCCATATTCAAAATCTCCCGTGAAGATAGGTCATAGCACTAATGATCCAATGATAACTGCTGGGAGTGCTCACGTGGTTGAATGTTGCCCAATGTGTCTGCCACCAGTGTCCATGTCCCCAAGTGACCCCCACCCCCCACCTCTCCAGAAGACTCCCCAAGACCAGTAGACTGAGGCATGAATGGAACTGATAGAATTTGCACACAGGCAGCCAGGTTCTAGAGCTGGTGCTCTTAACCACTTATTGATTTTGAGATCTGTGCCTTACAAACCATGAATATTCAGGACTTGGAACAGTACATTTGGTTTGTCCTTGTGTCTGAAATAGAGATAACCAGAAGTACAGATTCAGACTCATTCATGAGCAGTTGCTAAGGGTTAGCTGGATGGTCAGGGACTTGGAAGGAACAGGACTGGAAGATAGTGACAAGAAAAGATAGGGAAAAAGTATGTGGATGGGTCTCTTAGAATGGCATAGGATTTGACAATATTTATCGCACATCAAAGTGAAGTGAAAGTCACTCAGTTGTGTCCGACTCCTTGCGATCCCATGGCCTATACAGTCCATGGAATTCTCTAGGCCAGAATACTGGAGTGGGTAGCCTTTCCCTTCTCCAGGGAATCTTTCCAACCCAGGATCAAACCCAGGCTTCCCACATTGCAGGCGGATTCTTAACCAGCTGAGCCACAAGGGAAGTCCAAGAACACTGCAATGGGTAGCCTATCCCTTCTCCAGCAGATCTTCCCGACCCAGGAATCAAATCGGGGTCTCCTGCATTGCAGGTGAATTCTTTACCAACTGAGCTATTAGGGAAGCCTATGGCACATGAATGCTCACCAAACTGCATCCACTGTAAAGGAGACTCTTAATAAGAGTGAACAAAATGATATACAGTATTAATATCAATTAGCCTCTTTTCCCAGCCATCCCAGTGTTTCCTCAATAGGCTCATGAAACAATTGGCCATGGAGGCAAGAATGGAGGCTACGCATGGGCTCCTCTTAGCAAGGCAGACCTGGTTAACCCTACTGCTGAGTGCCTAATCTTCTAACAGCAGAGATCAACATTAAATGCCCTATAAAATACCATTTCCCAGGGAGATAGCATACACCTGGATGGTAGGTTGATTACACTGGACTTCTTCCATCAAGGAGGGAGCAGATATTTGTACTTATTGGAATAAACACATATTCTAGATATGGATTTGCCTTCTTTGACCACAATGGCTCTGCCAGCCTTACCATCTATAAATTCACAGAGTGCCTTATCCAAGGTCACGGCATTGTAACAGTATTGTGTCTGGTCAAAGAACACACTTCACAGCAAAAGAAATCCATACATCAATGGGCTCAGGACCACTGAATCATCTGATCTTACCACACACCCCATCACCCAGAAATGCCTGGCTTAGTTGAAAGGAAGAATGCTTTACTGAAGACTAAGTTATAATGCCAACTGGGGAAACTTCCCTTGAAAGAATGCGGTTCTACCTTACAGGATGCCATCTACACTTTGAATCACAGATGCTATATTCCTCATAACCAGATTACAACGGTCCCAGAATCAAGAGGAGGAAGTAGGAGTGGCTACTCTCACTATTACACCTATTAACTCACCTGAAGAATTTTTGCTTTCCATTCTGGCAATATTGAGCTCTACTGGTTTAAAAGATCTTAGTCTTCACAAGGTTACTGGCTGCACCAGGTGACACAACAATGGTTCTACTGAACTGGAAGATTAGCCTGCCCCCTGGCCATTTTGGGCTCATTATTTATGCTAATGAACCAACAGGCAAAAAACAGGGTTTACTGATGGAGTGGTTGATCCTGATTGATATCACGTTGCCATAGGCAATGGAAGCAAAGTGGACTATGTACAGAAGCCAGATATGAGGCACCTGTTAGCATTTCCAATAGTAAAGGTTAATGGAAAACTTACAGACACCAAAAAGAGGCAGAATGACCAACGACTCGGACTCCTTGGGAATGAAGGTTTGGGTCATTCCACCCTTATTGCTGTAGTAGCACTGTTAGTTGCTCAATCGTGTCCGACTCTTTGCGATCCCACAGACTGTAGCCCACCAGGCTCCTCTGTCCATGGGATTCTCCAGGCAAGAATATTGGAGTGGACCGCCATTCCTTTCTCCAGAAGATCTTCCTGACCTGGGGTCGAACCCAGGTCTCCTGAATTGCAGGCAGATTCTTTACCATTTGAGCTACAGGGAAGACTTGCAATCTGTACCACGGTCTAAAGCTATGCTGCCAATGCAGTAGTCACTAGAGCTTATTTCATTTTAAATTAAAAGGAAATAAAACTAGAAAGTCATTTTCTCAGTCTCACCTACCCCATGGACTCAACAGTAGCTAGTGTATCAGAGAGATAGCACAGATTTGAAGTATTATCATTGCAAAAGTTCTTCTGGACAATGCCAGTCTAAAGAATTAATTTTATTAATTTACACATCAGTTAGAAACCCTTTGATGGAATTCTTTCAAAGTTCTATTATTTTGGTAAGTGTTTTCAAAATGTCTCCATCTGTAGGAAACTGCATGGTCTCTTATTCAGAGACCTAATGCATTCTCCTGGCTTCATGTGAATCTTTTTATTTTTCAGAGTTTAAGGTTCCAAGTTGTTTTACTATTACATCTTAAGATTTTCTCTTTTCTGTTAGAAATCACTTATATTCATTTTAAGTTTAAAAATTTAACAAGCAGGTACTCAGGAAGGGAAGAGTTTTTTCCTTGAAAAACAGCTCCTATGTGTAACTCCATACACTCTCAATAACCACACTGAGAGGGGCTTTCACTTCCAAAAAATTTTCTAGAATTTTTCTTGATTATTTTTGAATTATACTTTCCAACCTTTTCTACTTCTGATAGCCATATATCTTGACAGGTTTGATACTCTCAATCTGTTTTCTAGATATCTTGGTTCTACTACATTATTGGTCTGTTAAGTTCCACTACTTTCCTGTATGCTTTTTCTGTGGTACTGATAATCATTCACGCAGTAGCTAGTCCACCAGAGGTCTCTGCTCTGTAACCTGAGACCGTAACCAGGAACTCCTGCCTTTCTTGAATTTTCAGTACATATTACATACTTTTCTGCACTGCATCCTCCTTCCTGTCCTGAACTGCAACCATTGATATTTTCAGTTCTCTTTACTAAAAAAAAAAAAAATCAGCATGCTCTTTTTTACAGCCATTACCTGTCTTCTCTGAATACCATATCAATTTGCTTCTATTTGCTTGAGTTGTTAAGCAGTGAGGCCTGTGTGGGTGGACTCCTGTTTCCCACAGTCTCCCTCTTCCTTTCTGATGTTGTGACACTTATTAATTATACCCAAGTTCCATTCCCCTCTGGTTTTCACAGTTTCTGAAGCTGGTTCGTCTGGTTTCTTGTCATTCTTGTTTGCGTCAGGTAGCTCCACTATGACTTGCTCTGCTTGCTCTTCAGAAGACTCAGAGGTCTGGTTTCTCAAAACAAGGGCTCAGAAAAAAGGTAGTCTAAAATGTGCACATAGCTTGGGTTTCAGAAGTTCCTTTTAAAAATCATTATTGAGAAATCAGCATGTTTTCACAAAGAAGAAAAACATTATAGGTGATGGTATGTCCCCAGATGAGTTCAGAAAATCAAACTTAACAGATAATGTGCCTAAAATGTATGACTGTAATAGTAACATCACAGAACCCAATCACCTAATATTTCTGTGGGGGAAAAAAAAAATCACTCAGTAGTTAAGGCAAAAAGACAAAAACGCAGCAGGGAGACAAGATCGGAGCCCTCTTCCTAAGGATACTACAAGTTCTTAAGAATTTCTGTATTTTAGAGAAATATCCAAACCAGTTTCCTGTTTCATCAAAGGATCTAAGGAGAGTTGTGAGGCTAGGTATAAGAGTCAGAGCAGAATACAGAGATAGGACTTAGAAAACAACAAAAGCTGTCTTCTTTCCTTCTCCCAGAACCAACCAGTTTGGCCATTTCAGACCCAACCCTAAATCAACTCAAGAGAAAAGATAACAAATGAAACTTTTTTTTTCTTTCTTTCTTGTTTTGGTAGATAAGAGGGTTCCAAGCATTAGAGGGATCTGGAAGAGAATAAGAAGGAAAAGGGGTGCCTGTGGTCCATTAGACAGTCCAAGATGGACAGTGGCAGGTAAATGATGTATGTAGTGATGGACATGTGCTGAAGATGGTCTATTTAGTAAAAACAATGAATGTCTCTGCAGAGCAGTCCTTAACTTATTGAAATCCTCACTGTCAATCAGAGAGGCACATCCAATTACAAGTACCTGAAAGTGTCTTTGTGGCAATTACAGTCGTACGTTAACTAAATATATTTAGAAATCCAAATTCTGTTAGAAATAAGTTTAAAGTGCCATAATGTAGGATCAATCTACCAATTTCTTTCTTTTCTTTTTTTTTTTTTTTTTACCAATTTCTAATCTTTAACCCAATTCTTAACAGGAAAGATCGAGTCCTTTCTTATCCAGGACTATCATGGATACCTCAAAAAAGAATAAAGTAAAAAGAAAATTAATCCATAGGTCATTATATATGAATGGTATTTTTAAAAACTGAGATATAATTCACATATCACAAAATTCACTTAAAGTATACAATTCAGTGATTTTCAGTTATGTTTCTAAGGTTGTACAACCATACCACCATTTAATTCAAGAACATTTTCATCACCTTAAAAAGAAATCCTTGGCAACCATTAATCCACTTTCTGTCTCTTTGAATTTGCCTATTCTGGATATTTCATATAAATGGAATCAGACACATAGCTTTTTGTTTCTAGCTTCTTTCACAAAGCATGTTTTCAAGATTCATCCATATTTTTAACAAGTACTAGTAATTCATTCACTTTATGGTATAGAGATACCATCTTTTATTTATCTATGAATGGCATTTAAAAAATATACTTTTATTACCCATGTTAATTAACTCCCAGGATTACTCCATATTCAACTCAAGACACAATGTATTTATTCACACACTGATCTCTTGGCCCACAAAGTTATCAGCATTTTACTTTCTGTCAATTTATAAATCATCTCATATCTTATTATCTTCACTGTACTGTGTCTCATAACTTTGGTACATACTTTCTTGGGCTTGCTGCCTAAAACCATTTTTCTAGAGATTGTCCCTTCCCTCCAACTTCTATATGGTTAATGTGACCCTGCTTTTTTCTACAGGTGACTGGACCAGAAATAAATACCTAATTTAAGCTGGACAATAAGATTCTTCACTAGGATTATGGAAATGGAAATAAGATTGTTTTTAATTAGCTGCTCTCTTGATTGCAGAAACTACAATCTCAGGAGTTTTCTGTTACCATGGTCTGCCACACAGACTAAGAAACCAAAACAAAAAAAACAACAAAAAAAACCCCCAGTCTGCAAGAAGAGAAGAATCAGAGAAAGAGAGAGCCCCACCATTGGGTTCCATGGGACATACTATACATTTATAACAAATTCCCCTTACAGATTAAGTCAGGTAAACAGGTTTCTATAATCTCTAGTCAAGAGTCCTAACATGATCATTTACTCAATAAAATTTTAATGTCTTTATCAGCAAGGGTTCAGTCTCCATGGTACCCATTACAGTGCCTCAAGCACATACTTATTTAACTATCACCTGTGGAATATTTTGGAACACTATCTATAAAAATTACTTAAGACACTCTTGTATGAGTACGTGGGAAAAAAAGTAGGATTTCTATTTTATTAAAAAGCTACACTGTTTCACAGACTCAATATATCTTGTGCACATTTTGCAAAACTTCATTTAATTTCCTCAGAAAGTCTTTCTGTATTACATTACTACATGTCCATTTACACACGCTTAGTAAATGTTTTTAAATGTTTTAAACACCAGTGTTATATTTTCCTGAGAAGATTTGAAGTGTCCTGAGAACAAGTAAAGTCTATTTCCTCTGAGAGCAAACTCTCATAGAACCTACTAAGGAATAATCATACAGATTATTATTCAGAATATTCTTAGAGAGGTACAAGTGAGTGACTGACCTCCCTGGACTCATTTTTTCCTCCTATAAACAGGGTTTATTATCAAGCACTAATAATTCACAAAAGGACAACTTATCTGTAATTAAACAATACTAAGCACGTATAGTTATCATACCATCTAGGTTGGGTAGGCAATAAAACATTCCTTAATGGACAGCTCAGGAAATGCTGTTCTAGCAAGCCTGATCTCTTCTCCCCAGCTGAGAGGTCCCTTGACACCACTGACATCTACAAAGCTAATATACTGCACATTCTAGGCAGTCTTCATTCATTTTGCAGAGTACTTTTTCCAGAATCAAATCCAGGATTTGTCACCAAATTGGTTTTTACTGGGGATAATAAAGATAAAACCAAAACTCCAAAGTATTTTCTTAAAACCCTATTAAAAATTCTATAAGGATAAATGGGCTAATCCCTCCCAGGCTAAGATTTGGTTCCTAAGTGGATTTTTGTATCACACTATTTAAGGTCACTACCTTCCCTCAGATATTCTTAAATTTTAAAAATTATACCTCTAATATTACCAAGTCTTACAGAGATGGAATCCCCTTTAAATTACTACATTATTCCAATAGGGTACAATTTCTTACTGTATCAAGCACTGAGGCAGTTTCTAATGGTCTTGATTCCAAATTTGCTTCTCTGTAGCTTTAGAGAACTGTGTGGGCCAAAGGTCCGGGAGACAAGTTCTACTTATTTACTACTGCCTCTTTCCAAAAAAATTTCAGCCTCCCAAGTTTAAAACATGGCCTAAGCTATTTGCTAAACTTTCCTTAAGCTATTAGGGTAGAAAGGAACTTTACAAATCTACTTCCACCTAATTATTCTACAAATGAGAAAGAGGTGGACAAGAGATAAATGACACACCCAAATTCACAAAGTAAATTAGTAAAACTAGCATGCTTAGAATAAGGCACTCAAGCTCCGACTGTACGCTCTTTACATCATACTATCTACCTTAAATGTATAAGGAAAGACAGTATCGAAATCTCTCTGCTTTCTGAGAGGAAAAAACAAAAACTGTTAACTTTCTGCTTTCAAAAATTAGGGGGAGAGGTAGAAGTAACACATTTTATTTCATAGAGAGAAATGGTCTTTTCTTAAATATCCTTCCAAACATCATGATGGGCTTAGCCTAGAGGATAAGTGAAATGAAACTGAATACCAGATCTCTGCAACCTGAAAAATTTTCACCATAATGAACTATGGCAGCTATTTTGTGTGTCCAAAGCTATCTCATCTTCCTTTTTCCATTAACAAAGTCTACAGTTTCTTGGCCAGAAGGATGTGCCCTAGATCTGACTAATCAAGTATCTCACATCACTGGCAAGAGTAATTGTTCTAAGTAAAGCAAACCAGAATCCTTCCCTGACGCTAAGAAAAATAAGCTCTCTCACACCATGTGGAGAAGGCAATCTGCAGTAGGAGAGCCTAAGACCAATATTCAAAGAGAAACAGAGAAGCAGAGATGAGAGATGGAAAGAGAGTCTGGCAACATCAAATCCTTGGTTTTCATTCCTCATTCCTGAGCTGGTTCCTTTGATTTTGTAGGTTAACCCTATATCTTTACCAACTATGGAAGCAAATAAATTTCCTTTTGCTTAAAATAATTTGAATTGGGCTTCTGTCACTTGCCACTCAAAAATCCTAATGTACTTAACCCAGAAGAAAGGAATGGATATACACATTATCCTTAATACAGAGAAATTAATAAACCTTTGTTTTAAAAAAATTTTGGAGGCTTCTAGACAGTCTCTACTATTCTTATATCTATCACTCCTGACATCCTACATTCAATAACATCACTGTGCCCATTATATGCCAGGCCCTGAGAATATCCAAGTTTGCTAGCAGTTCCTTAGAATTTTCCTGGAACTTTTTTAAACCTAATATAAGTTTGTTTAATTTGATTTCCAATAAAAGTTGAATGTAAAATACATTCCAGGTAATGCAAGTTAAATGAGATCTACTTTACCTGGTCAAAAAGATAAATCAGACATCAACATTATACATAGCATACTATGAGGCAAGTTTTTAACATTTAAAGCAAATCCAACAGAAACATGGCTACTTCAATATAATTTAGTAGCTTGTCTTTAATTTTACAATAGAAATCAACAACAACAAATCTCAGGACCCACCTCCAATAAGGCTCCAGTTTGGAAGAATTTCAAAGGCTTTTCAATGGAATAATAAAGGCTATGATAGCTGCCCTTAGCCAGGTATGCTCTGACCAGACCAACTGCTATAACGAGCCACCTAAGAAAAAGAGCAATCAGAAAAAAAAAAGAAGTTAAGTAGGATTATAATAGAAAAACATGGCAAAGACAGATACTGCCAAAGGTGACCTCAAGAATCTGTCCTGGATTTATGGATTATCACCCTCAAATGCCAAGCTGTATGTAATGCACAGAAATGCTGCACCATCAGCAACATCCTACCAAGAGTGCTTTTTGCAAAAGCAGAGTGGCACCTCACCCATCTGGAGCTCGGCTTTTTTGGCAACCTTGCCTATTGAGAACAAGGCCAAAAGGAAGGGAATAAGCTAAATTGGTCCTTGAGGGGCTAAATTAGGTGCCAGAAAGTACAAGACAAAAGAAACTATTACAGGAAAATTTAATGCCCTGTGCAGTTAAAGGGTCTGTAATAATAACAGGGTAAAGATAAGATGTTTTAAACTATTTATATAAGTATCTTCCTGGTACCTTAAAAGCTGTTGTTTTAACAGACTACAAATGACATGAATAAATAGCTTTCTTTTAAAAGAATAAAAGGCTTTTAAGCTGAGATTCTCAAAATCAATTCAATAAAGAAAGTCAGATTAATACAAAACCAAAACAGGGAAGCATTTAGGCATATGGCTCTGAACACATTTTTGTTCTACTGTCTTCCAAAATAAATTTCTCAGATCTTGTAGCTTTTTATTTGTTAAGTTCTGTACTGAAATGTTGTATACCTTTATTAAAGTATGTCTCCTTGAAGGTGCTAACAGATTTATTTATGTATACAATCTTAACTAGGCAATGGGGAATGTGGTCTGTTATTTCTAGAAACTATCACGCAAAGACATCAAACAAGAGTCTGTAAAAAAAAAAAAAAAGAAATGAATTCCTTAATGGTGTTACTGGTTCAGCATTGGTGGTGGTAGTTTAGCTGCTAAGTCGTGTCTGACTCTTGTGATCCCATGGACTGCAGCCTGCCAGGCTCCTCTGTCCACGGGATTCTACAGGCAAGAAAACTGGAGTGGGTAGCCATTTCCTGCTCCAGGGGATCTTCTGGACCCAAGAATCAAACCCTGGTCTCCTGCACTGCAGGTAGATTCTTTATCGATTAGTGGCCTAGAAAAAAGCTTACTTTACTCTCACATCCCCAACTTGTCTTCCTGGTTTAAGATACCATTTCTTACCCTCCACCCTATTCTCTATTTCCTCCCCAATATATCTTAAAAATCTATCTTCAGTACAATGCCCTTACTAAGATGACAAGAATTTTTATATATAAACACACACATAACACTCCTGAATATTCTTTTAAAATCACTGTGACCATTTATGTGATAAAGCAAGCTTGCATGCAATATTTCTTCATTAGTCTTTGAGTTAAGAGACATGGGTTCTAGACCCAGAACTACTACTAACAAGTTCTGTGACTTCAAACAAGATAAGCAAGTCACAACTTCTCTGAGCCTAGGTTTCAATACTATTTCTAACAATAGTCATAAAGCTCCTATGATCTTCTCAAGATATATTTTGTGCATGTGTGTGTGTGAAAAAGCAAGGTGCTGAAATGCTAATAGATGAGAATTTGTATTTTTTAAAAGGGGTGGGTTATGATTGTACAATTTGCTTGTATCAGTATCTTAAAGGTACACAAAATTATCTGCCTTCGAGGGAGGAAACCTGTGTGGAAGGGAAGATAGGAGGGTAGATTTTTACTGTATGCCCTTGCATATATTTTCAATTTTGCATCTGGCCAATGTATTATCTAGTTTAAAACCAAATCAAATTAGATGTTCATTATACAGTTCTTTCAACTTTTCTGTATGTTTGAAAATTTTCAAGATAACATGTTAAGAAAAAAATTTTTTCACAAATGAATACAATTTAAAAATCTATATATTCGTCTGATCCTGTGATCAAAAATCAGGAGATCAAAGAACTGGAGAAACTTGGAGAGCGCCTAGCTCAACTCTTTAGTTTTTACAGATGAACAAACGGAGGTCTAGAGAAATTAAATGATTTATCCAAGGTCACACAGCTAGTCAGTGTCATAACTAAAACTCAAAACTCGCTGTGACAAGGGATGGACTGAAATAAACTAGAGGGGGTAAAATCTGTTCCCAGGGTCTATTCCCCTCCTCCCCAGTAACTCTGCCTTCCATCTCTAGAGTCCTCCCCGCTCCAACCCATCCTATAAAGTCTAAATTCACCTAAAGCACAGAACTGCTCATGTCACTGGGCAAAAACTTTGAACGCTCTTCCACCACCTTTCACATTAAAGCTCATCGTGGATTTTGAAAACAGCCGCGGAAACAAATGGTCACTCTGCACCCACAGCTCCCGCCACTCCCTTTAGAGGGAACAGTTCGCCATCCGTGACTTGCCTCCTGGGCTCTCCCCGCAGCAGGATCGCCCAGCACACCGCCCCCCCGACCTAGACGTGTGGCCAGCCCACCTGTCCTCCCAAGGCCCTCCGAACTACCGCCTAGGCAGCCTTCCCCGAGCCCCCATGGAGCCTAGAAACTCCAGCTCGGGACACACCCGGTGCCTGGGAACTTGCTCGGCCCCCGGCCCGGGCGAGAGTCCCGGGTAGGCACAGGGGAGGATCCAGCCTCGGTTGCCCTCAGCGCCCAAGTGCGGGGGCCCGGACTCCCGCCGCCGAGGATGCGCTGCGCGTGGCGGGCCGAGCCGCGCCGCTCCTCCGGCCGCAGAGCTCCCTCCCCGGCCAGGCTCTCCCCCGCCTTCCCGAGCCCCAGCCTCACCCCGCGGTCATCACCACATTGTAGATGACCAGGTATGCCGTGGCCAGAGGCCCCGGGCCCTTTTTCTTCCGCGAGCCGCTGGCTTCGCCGGCCCCAGCACGGCCCCCGCCGCCCCCATTCCCCTTCGACGCTGCAGTCGCCGCAGCTGCCGCCATGTCAAGTGCCGGGAACCCACTATCCTCGCGCAAGCCCCACCGCCCGGACTGGGCACTGCGAGAGGGCGGGGGGAAGGAAGCGAGAGAGGCGGAGCCGAGGCCGCGGGGCGGAGCCAGGGAAACCGCCTACGGCGGCCGCCATCTTGAAGGAGGGCAAAGACGCTCCCGGCGCCTTCCGCCCCTCCGCGAGCCTCAGGCGCCACCGCCATCTTAGAACGGAGTAATCACCGCCGCTTTTGCCCACCGGAGAATAACCTCTGGCGCCATCTTGATTAGGTCAATATTGTCTTTGGTCTTGCTGGGCAGGCTTGCTGTTTCTACCATCTAGATGTATCGTCGTCCGTGGTTATTCTCGTTCCTATAATTTCCGCCTCCATGTTGGATTAAAAAAATGATTCTTTCATTCTCTCTTGTCATCGTGACTTCTCCCAGTGATCCTATCTTCTCCCCTAATGCGGCCCCGAGTAACCTCCCGTTTTGGGTCAGGTCAATTGACGCACATTTCATTTCCCATCGTACCCAGAGGCCGGCGGGAACTGCACTTTATGTTATCTTGTAGGTAGGTTGAAGATTTCAGTCCCCGAGGGTTTATCCCCTGCCTTTTAAGTTACTTTTAAGTAGAGGTCTGTAGGGTAAGGGAGTTAAAGGCGAGGTTCGGAAAAAAAAGAGACTGGTACTTCACAGGAACAAATCACCTTTAATGAGGCAAGAAGGGGCAGCAGTCAGATCAGTGAGCTGCTGCACTAACCCAAGCAAAGAGGAAGCATATATGTGGAAAACTACTGTCTTAACGGGGCCAGTTCTTCTCCAACGTTTTTCATTTGTTCGGAGTAGTTATCTCTTAAATGGCTGGGGCAAGGAATTCCGGAGGTCGGCCAGAGGCAGCTGGGCATCATCAACCGTGATGTCTTTTTTTTTTTTCTCCTTTGGGTGAGAGAGTTCTTTGTTTTGCATAGAATGGTGGGGAAGACCTGGAGGGGAGTTTTAACTTCAGGCTATTTTGAGCCATGTAATTTTCCTTCATTTTAGACCCTAAGGAATATATACAAAAAGAGAAAGAGAGGTGGGCACCGTTAATGTTCAAGGTCTCTTTGTGCTGATAAATGAGGGTCAGGGCTTTGTGGTCTGGGAGGAAGGAAGTCTAAGGCCCGTACTGTTGATTTTCTATTCTAGCCGTCAGGGTCTCAAGCAAAAGAACAGGTTGACTTGGTCTCGGGAAATGGCTCGGACTCCGTCTTGGAGGAATCCCTGGAAAAGATTAAACAAACAAGGCCCGAAGGTGAGTAGGAGGATGATGAAAATGAATGGTCTGAGAAGGGGTAAAACCCAAGGCATCTAGTTCCAGCCTGTTAACCATGACTGCCAGGAATTGCTTAATCTCAGGTGGATTCATGAGGCTCCATCTGTAAGGTTTTTTGCAGCTCCTTGGACAATACCAGATTGGTTGGCATTGAAACAGCAGGATTCGTCTAGAAAAAGGCATAGACTTCTCTTCTCTGCAGTGAGTAGCTCTAATCCTCTTCTATTTTGTAATACTATGGCCGCCAAGGAATCAAGTTGATTTTGAATAGTTACTAGGCCTTGAGCTATTTCATGGAGGCTGTCTGTTAGGTCTTTAGATAGTGTCTGATAGTTTTGGATGGAGGTTGTTAAGCCCGCGGTTCCTGTTCCAATTTCAGCTGCTATTTCTAGTCCCATTAAGAGGAGAATGAAATGAATGGCTCGTTTGATTCATTTGTGGATGAGAGTAATAGGCTAGGGTTGACCATTGAGGGCTATTAAAATGTTTGGACTGGAGTATACAAGGGTGCAGGTTCTGGTCCAATTAGTCGGTAGACAGAGGTGTGTAGACGTCCCACACAGGAAATATAGGCCAGGTTTCGTAATACAACAGCTAAAGTCAGTGGCGAAGAGGAGTTGAGGGGAGGTTTTGATCGTTCATTCAAGGATGCTCAGAGGTTAAAGCGTCTGCCTCCAATGCGGGAGACCCGGCTTCGATCCCTGCTTCGGGAAGGTACCCTGGAGAAGGAAATGGTAACCCACTCCAGTATTCTTGCCTGGAGAATCCCATGGTTGGAGGAGCCTGGTAGGCTACAGTCCACGGGGTCGGAAAGAGTCGGACACGACTGAGTGACTTCACTTTCACTTTGATCGTTCATTCAAGGATGCTCAGAGACCCTGCTAAGGTGGCCTCAATGATGGGAGGTGGAGCAATATGTTGAAGGAAACCGCCCTATAAAGGTTAAAGAGTGTCCTGTAGGACCAGAAACATATATAGCCCTTCCAGTGGCAAAGAGTAAGGTGGAGGTATGGTTGCACATGGACTTAGGGATTGTGTCCATGGGTTGGTCACATGAACTGTTTTGGGAATTTCTGAATATGTAAAAAGGAGCTGGTTGTGACAGTGTTATTTTCTGGGCAATAGGGCCTCCTATTGGAGGTTTTTTGTCGAAGGAGGGAAGTTTGGTGAGTAAAGATTTTAAGAGTATGTCTGAATTTCTGATTTGGTCACTAGTGTGAAGATATTTAAGATATGAGACAAATAAAGGCTCTCCACAGTATGAATGGTGTAGGGACATGTTACCTGTGGTCCAGTCGAGGATGGATGTGGGGACGACTGAATCTCCCAGAGGAATTATAGATAAACATATCCGGCAGTCTTTAGCCAATTGTGGGTTAGAAGCATTGAGAACAGTATGGGTTAAATTAAGGGTCCAGAATAGATAGTTGAGGTTAGCATTTGAAGGAGTTTGTAGGTCAGAGGAAGAAGGGAGGATAAGAAAAAGATGTTAAACAACATTTGGGGAAGTGAGTATAAGATAGATTATTATGGAAAAGAATTGGATTTTAAAGGGGTAAATGTTATAAAAGGTTCCCTGTAGCCACAGGGTGGAGATGTAATCTTCAATGTGTTCGAGCATGGATCCTTGAGGATTCGAGACCCAGATATCTGCCAGAAGTTGTGCAGGAATAAATGTAGCCATGAAACCGATAGGCTCATCCGTTACCAGTTGGGGCCAGTGGAAGCCCTGAGAACTTTAGAGCTGTAGGGCCTGTGTGAGAGTGAGAAACTTGATAAGTATTAGTCTGACAAGCATTTTCATCGTTGGGCTGCAAAACCTTTTTTTAACCAGGTGATGTGTACCCAAGGGGTGATTTCTTTTAATTTTGCAGCCAATTTACCAAATTTGCAGCCAAATTACCGTGTAGGGTCCTTGCCATTTGGGGGTTAGATCTGAGTGGGAGACTGAACTGCCATATAGACTTTGTCTCCTATTTGAAGGGATGGGTATGGAAGATTGGGGTGTGGTTGAGTGGGTAAGTCATCCATATGTTGCAGAGGGCATCTTGTATCTGGGAAAGTAAAGGAAAAGGAAGGTGGGAAGACAATTTGGGACTGTCCTGGGAGGGGGGAAGACCCAAAGGTATTATGGGCCTCCCATACATGACCTCGAATGGACTGATATTTAGGGTTTTTTTTGGTAAGGCCCGGACCTTTAAGAGGGCTAAAGGGAGGAGTTTAGTCCAGTCTTGAAGTTTGATTGTTAATTTGGTCAGTTTCTTTTAGGACTTGGTTGGCTCTCTCAACCTTACCGGAAGACTGGGGATGATAAGGAGTGTGAAACCTCCAGGGAACTTGAAGGGCTCGTGCAATATTTTGGGTGATTTGGGGTGTGAACTTGGGCCCATTGTCAGACTGGAGGGAGGAAGGCATTTCAAACCTTGGGAGGATTTCAGTAAAAATAAGCTGAGCCATAGTAGGAGCTCGTTTGTTAGTAGTAGGGAAAGCTTCAATCCATCCAGAAAATGTATCTACAAAGACTAGGAGAAATTTAACCCTTATTACAGGTGGCATGTGGGTGAAATCTACCTGCCAGTCTTGTGCGGGAAGATGTCCATGAATTTGGTGGGTGGGGAAAGGAGGGGGGTGAATGTTAGACTTAGGATTTGTCCACTGACAAATGGTACAGGTTTGGGTCAGATTATTTAAATAAGTCACATCGTCCTTAGTTAACTCAATAAAGTCCTGAAGGAAAGTCTTAAGTACTTTTGTAGAAGGGTGGAAAAGGGAATGTAAATATGAAAGTAAGGTGTGGATGTTAGGCTCGTCGATTTGGGCTATAGTAAAGACAGAACTAACAGAGGAGGCCTGCCACTTTGCTTCATGATCTGCTATATTGTTATAAAAGGAGATAGGACTATGTCGCTGATGTCCCCAGCAAGTGTATTACAGCAGCTTGTTTTGGGAGCTGAGCCACATGGAGGAGTTCAGAAATAAAAGAAGCGTTGAGAATAGGTGTGCCCTTCTGAGTGAGGAATCCCTTCTCCCTCCAGATTATAATGTTAGAATGTAATATGTTATAGACATATTTGGAGTCAGTGTAAATGTTTATCTTTTGGTCTTTGGCTAGGGTAAAAGGTTGTGTAAGAGCTATCAGTTCAGCCTGTTGTGAGGATGTGTGAGCTGGGAGTGTGGCTGACTTAATGAGGCGAGGGGGGATAACTTTGTCGGGCTGTCCCTGAACTATAGCCTATCTAGCCCCAAATGGGGCTTGTTTCTGGGCACTGCCATCTATGAACCAGGATGGGACTGTGGGGTCAGCAAGGGGCTGATCAGTTATATGTTCAAATAGATTAAGTGTCATATCTAAGGTCTGAACACAGTCATGAGATAGGTGTTTTGCTTCTGGATTTGATGTAGGGAGTAGGCGAGCAGTATTAAGAGGTATACAAGGCATGAAAGAAAGGGATGGGTCTAGGACGTGTGTGTGGAGGATTTGTAGTCGAGCAGGGGGCAGAGAAAGGAAAGCCCAATGAGAGTAAATCTTTGAAGGAATGAGGTGAGCATATATTTAGAAGAGCATTTCGGGTTAGTTGTTGGGCTTCAGGTATTAAGAGGGTGGTTGCAGCTACGGCCTGGAGACAAGGTGGCTATCCGAGTGTGACGAGATCGAGTTGTTTAGATAAGTAAACTAGAGGGCCCCATATGTCCCCCCTTTTTGGGCACAGAATCCCTAAGGCATGTCATTGTCGAGAATGTACAAAAAGGAAAAAAGGCTTGGTGTGATCAGGTAAGTAAAGAGAAGGGGCCTGTAGTAAATGTTTGATAAGAGTCTCTATTGGAGTGTGGAGAGAGGTGGGGGCCAATAAAGATTCATCTAAGTTTTCTCAAGTAGCTTGGTAGAGAGGTTTTGCATGGAGGGCAAAATTTGGGACCCATATTTGGAAGAAGTTCAATAGACCTAATAGAGAAAGAAGTTCCCTCTTGGTTTGGGGCCTGGGGGTCTCTGTCAAGGCTCGAAGTCTCTGAGCTGAGATTTTTTGGATGTGGGAGTGAGAAGTAATCCCATGTAATTGACAGTGGTGGAAGCAATTTGTGTTTTGGAGAATGAGACTCTGTAGCCCCCGTTGCCTAGGGCATTTAATACCATTGTAATGTGGACTAGGCAGTTATGGTGAGAGGAACTACGTAACAATAAATCGTCTACATATTGGAGTAAGGTAGTAGAGTCTAGGTCTAAAGTTTGTAGGCCTCTTTGAAGGGCTTGACCTAAAAAATGAGGGCTATCTCTAAACCCTTGTGGTAAAATAGTCCAAGTTAATTGTTGAGATTGATATGTGTCTGAATCTGTCCAGATGAAGGCAGATAGGGGCTGCGAGGAGTGGTGTAGAGGTATAGTAAAGAAAGCATATTTGAGGTTCAATACTGTGAAAAGAGTGTCAGGGGGAATATTTGAGAGAAGGGTGTAGGGTTAGTGACCATGGGGTGTACGGGTATTATGACCTCATTGATCTTGCGAAGATCTTGGAGTAGACGCCAGGAGTGGGGTCCCTTTTTGACTGCCAGTATAGGAGTATTATGAGGAGAACAGATAGGCCATAAAAGGCGGGCTTTGAGCATTTGGGAGGTTATTGGTTTAAGTCCTTGTCGGGATTCTGTGGTCAGGGTATGTTGAGTTTGGGTTATTACTTAAGAGGGATTTTTAAGAAAGACCTGCACAGGGGAATGGTGTCTGGCTACTGATGGGGCTTCAGTGTCCCAGATCTGAGGATCTATCGGGGGAAGGTCAGGGGGCAGGTTTTGGGAGTGAGGGCTGGCCAGGGGTTCGGGTGCCATTTGGATGTAAAGAACTGATACAGGATCTAAGAATGGGAGATTTACAGAAGTCTGTAGCTTAGCCAGAAGATCACATCCCATCAATGCCATTGGGCATTGAGGAACTGCTATAATAGAATGTGTTAGTGTTGTTTTGCCAAAGGAACAAAGGAGAGGAGGGGCTATCTTGGGATAAAAAGGGATGCCTGAGACCCATTTGATGAAGGTTGGAGAGGGCCCTTAAAGGAGGTTAAAAGTGAAAAGGCCACTCCAGTGTCTATTAGAAACGAGACTTTGTGTCCGGCCATCATGCCAATTACCTGAAGCTCTGAGTCCGTCTGTATGGGGCGGACTTGGGGTCTGGAGCTTGGGCTCCGTCACTGGAATAACTCAGGCATAATTGGATCATCTCTCACCTCATCCAAGGAACCATGGTCTGGGGTGCCAGGGCCTCCCTGAGTCTGGTTTCTGGCCCGTTGTTGTTGGTGGACCCTGAGATTTGGTGGGTAGTGTCTGAGGATAATCCATTTTCCAGTGGCCTCATTGTTTGCAGGTGGAGCAGGGTTTGGTGGGTGACCAGGGATTTAGGCAGGACTTAGCCCAGTGTCCCTTTGGTTACATCTGAAGCAGGGGCCTGGAGGGTTAGGTCCCCTACGGGTGGGCGGAGGTTGATGGGCCAAAGGGGTTGAATTTTTTCCTTGGATAGCTGCAGTGAATAAAGCATATTTGGCCTTTCTTTCCTTTTTTTTTTTTTTTTCTTTTTTTGCTTCTTCCTCCCTATTGTTGAAAACTTTAAAGGCTATTTCTCGGAGACCTCGCTGAGGGGTTTCGGGGCCCTTCTTTAGTTTTCGGCAAATATCAGGGGCTGACTGGCTTATGAACTGGATATGTAGGTACAGAAGTCTGGCAGGAGTGGAAACATCTAGATTAGTGTATTTTTGGACTGTCTCAGTAAGCCGTGAAAGAAAAAGGGCAGGATTTTCATCTTTTTCTTGAGTCACTTCCTTTATCTTAACATAGTTAACATGAATGTGAGAGCTTTTTAGCATTTCTTCTAGTAAACAGGTGATCATATGATGCATGTGGTCATATGATGGTTGATATGTCCACCGTGGCTCAGTTAAAGGGACTGCATCATCAGACACCAGATTAGGCCTAAATCTTGGTTATGGAGCTGAATAGGATGAGTCCGGGCTGCCTGCCATATCCGTTCCTTTTCATCAGGGGTTAAAATGGCATTTAGGATGTAATAAAGATCACTCCAGGTTAAATGATATGCTTGTGTAAGGCAGAGGAATTCTTTTCTGTATCTAGTAGGATTTTCTGAAAAGGACCCCAATTTTTCTTCAATTTGGCTCATATCAGAAATTGAGAAAGACACATGAACCCGTGTAGGGCCCTCTGGTCCCACTACCTCTCTGAGAGGAAACATGTGTTTGCTTCAGGTCCTGGCTGATGAAGGGGCAGGGGGGTCATCTCTTGGGGTTTCGGAGTCATTGCTTCCTGTTTTGGAAGAGGAAGGGCTAGAGGGTGTGGTCTTGTCTCTGGAAGCCTCATCTCTGGGGCTGTAGGGAGGGGGCTTATCTGCCAGGTCGAAATTGGGGGCTGAGGGTTTAGGGGACCTTCTAGGGGCTTTAGATTTGGATTCTTTTGTAATGGAGAGGGAGAGAGAGTAGAGGAGGATTTGATAGGTAGAACAGTCCTTGCAGAGAGAAGGACGGCTTCTAAGGTCCCAGAAGGCTTGAATAAGGGGACCTCCAACCGTTTGCCATTCCGTTTGAGGAAGTTAGTGAGATCTGATAAAATACTGAAATTGAAAGTTCTGAACTCAGGCCAGCGGTTTTGGTTATCCAGTTTGTATTGAGGCCAAATTTTAGTGCAAAGTGACTCAAGTTTATGAACCTTGAGATCCGTCAAGAGTAGAGGTTTGAGGTTTCATTTTATGCAGACCAAGGGAGAGTCCCGTGGGATGGATTGACTTGACCCCATAGCAAATGGCTAGTGACAGTCCGGTCGAGAGAAAAGGTCATCACCTAATCTTTTGACTCGGCAAAGAGAGAGAGAGACTCTGAAGGAGGGAGGGACGTCCCCCAAATAGCTCCCCAGAGGGCCTTTCGGCTGGAGGGTTCCCCAGGAACCTGGAAAGGACGATAGTCTATGGCGCCCTAGAGTACTGTCCAAGCTTATGTGGGCTACTGGGTCAGGCAAGAATTTGTGGTGGATGGAGGGAGGTCAGATGGCAAAAGACCTCTGTCCTGGAGTTGGGTCCATCTCGCGGGAAAGAAAGTGTAAAGAAAAGAGGGAGAGAGAGAGAGAGGCCAGTATTCCTCGGGTTACGTGGAAAACCAGTAAAGCCCTTACACAGGGCTTGTACCGCTCAGGAAGGCACAGGGCGTCCTCTTGAGGAGGTCTTGAAAGCCTGGGCAGGAGAGTGAGCTCAGCAGGCTTCCACGCTCCGAAGAGCTGGGCATGGAGAATGAGAAGGAACCTCAACCTCCTGGGTTTCAGCACCAAAAAATGTAGGGTTAGGGAGTTAGAGAAGGCGAGGTTTGGAAAAAGAACGAGACCGGCACTTCACAGGAACAGATCACCTTTAATGAGGTGAGAAGGGGCAGCAGTCAGATTAGTGAGCTAGTGCACTAACCCAAGAAAAGAGTATTTATAGGCATATATGTGGAAAGCTACTGTCTTAAGGGGGCCTGTTCTTCTCCCAGGTTGTTTGGAGTAATTATCTCTTAAATGGCTGGGGCAGGGAATTCTGGAGATAGGCCAGAGGCTGGACCGGCTGAGAGCTGGGTGTAAACAACCTTAAAGTCCATTATTCTCCCACTTTGGATGAGAGAGTTCTTTGTTTTGCATAGAATGGTGAGGAGGACCTAGAGGGTAGTTTAAACTCTAGGCTATTTTGAGCCATGTAACTTTCCTTCAAGGTCAGTGAGAAGTATGCCCCTTTAACTATTTGATTAAAGTTGTCCATGTGACTTAGGATCCAGTGTCATTCTTGAGGGTCTGAAGTATGTCCAGATTTGTCTTCCTGCCTGATGCCGCGTGGGCTCACATGTCACTGAAGCATGTTGAGGATAATGCGATTAGGCAGTCGGCTAAGTAAAGTGTCGATGTGAGTGAACATCTTTCCACTACAGTATTCTAAGTTAGAGGGATGTTGGCTCATACAGAAAACCTGTCTGCTTGAGGAAACCAGAACAGCGTGTGGAAACTGCTTCAACCAGCAGACCCCTCTTTCCGTTCATTGCTTTGTTAAAGGGTTTTTTTGGTTTGTGAAAGTCTCTTAACCGTCAATTACCTGATACCCAAACTCCAATACTTTGGCCACCTGATGTGAAGAGCTGACTCATTTGAAAAGACCCTGATGCTGGGAAAGATTGAGTGCAGGAGGAGAAGGGGACAACAGAGGATGAGATGCTTGGATGGCATCACCGACTCAATGGACAGGAGTTTGGGTAGACTCTGGGAGTTGGTGATGGACAGGGAGGCCTGGAGTGTTGCAGTTCATGGGGTCGCAGAGTCAGACATGACTGAGCAACTGAACTGAACTGAAACATTTCTTTCGAGTAATTACTGTCCATATGAAAGTGAAAGTCGCTCAGTCGTGTCCGACTCTTTGTGACCCCAGGGACTGTATAGTCCATGGAATTCTCTAGGCCAGAATACTTGAGTGGGTAGCCTTTCCCTTCTTCAGGGGATCTTCCCAACCCAGGGATCGAACCCAGGTCTCCCACATTGCAGGTGGATTCTTTACCAATTGAGCCACAAGGGAAGCCCAGAAATACTGGAGTGGGTAGCCTATCCCTTCTCCAGCGGATCTTCCTGACCCAGGAATCAAACAGGGGTCTCCTGCATTGCAGGTGGATTCTTCATCGACTGAGCTATTAGGGAACCCACCATACATACAGTGGTATACAATACTTCTTTATTCATACCAGCAAATATTTTTTATGGAGCATCTGCGAGGTTGCACTGGTGTTTGTGACCCTAACTGAAAGATAGTACTTGGTCTTTCAGAGGTTCTGTAGCGGGAGCCAGGTGAAATGACAATGTATTAGTTGCAGGACACTGTTACCAGTTAGAAGAAGTATTAAGGGAGTTGTTACCAGAAGAAGAGAATAGGTGTTAGGCAGTTACGGTAGGCTGAAAAATGCCCACCCCCCACCCACCAATGATGTCAAGTATCTGAATGTTACTATATTTGGGGAAAGGGTCTTTACAGATACGTTTAAATTAAAAATCTTAAGATGGGAAGATAATCTTGGATTATCCTGGTGGGCCATAAATGTGATCACTTATCCTAACAGAATAGACACAGGGAGAAAAAGAGACTAGCAGGCAGAAAAGGAAGCAGTGTGACAACAGGGGCTGAGACTGCAGTGAAGAACCACAAATTGAGAAATGTTGACAGTTGCTAGAATCTGAAAGATGTAAAAATCTCTTTTAGAGCCTCCAGACGTGGTACAGACTTGCCTTACAACACCTTGATCTCAGACTTTACAGAATTGTGAAGTGTGATTATCACCCAGTTTATGATAATCTATTACAGTGGCAACAGAAAACAAATACAGCCAATATAAACAACAGATCCTGAATGCATGTTATCTGCCTCGAGTATCTTACAGTCTCCTATTGAGAGAATTGCTACATTCAAAGAATAATCGAGAATGTTAAACAAGTTAGAGAGGTCTAAGTACCCATTTCCGAGAATCACACAGCAGTATTGTTGTGTGGAGAGAGAGGTCAGGAAAATCTTCTTGAAGATGTGTCTTGAACGTAATTATAAAGAGAGTAAGGGAGGTGTTACGACAAGGGTGAATGTTGTTAAAGTGAGAGAAGGTAAAAGGTAAGAAATGTAATAGGATACAACCATGTGTCTACAGAAGGATAACCAAGGTGAAGTGAGAAAAATATGTTTAAATAAATGGTTGAGGCTTGAGTACTAGACTGGGAAATTTAAGAACTAAGACACGATAATCAAGTTCTTAAATAGTTATAGGTTGAAAGTATCTGTAAAGTAAATCAGCTCCCATTTATTAGTTTCTTACTGCCCATGTGACAGATTACCACAGACTTAGTGGCTTGAAACATCAGGAATTGATTCTCTTAAAGTTCTGTAGGTCAGAAGTCGAAAATGATTCTTTCAGGGATAAAGTCAAGGTGTTGGCAGGGCTGGTTCTTCTGAAGGCTCCAAGGGAGAATCCGTTCTTTGCCTCTTCCAGCTTCTAGGAGCTGGCAGGTCCATCTCTCCAATCTCTCCTTCTGTTGTTGGAATGCCTTCTCTGATTTTATCCCACTGCTTCTCTCTTATAGCAACATTTGAGATTACATTAAGCACAACCAGGTAGTCAGGAATAATCTCCCCATCCCAAGATCCTTAATCACATGGCCAGTCCCCTTTACTGTATAAGTAACAGTCTAGGAATTAAAGCATAGACCTATCTGGGACAGGGCTGTTATTCAGCCTATCACATTCCATTACCAAAAGAGACAGATTGAGACTGATAGAGGTAAAACCCCAAAGATGAGAAAAATCACAAGCATTCTTTGTAAACCATTGGTGAGTTTGCGGGAAATCATTGAAGGATATCTCTAAAGTGGGGACCAGAAGTGGAGAGAGGACTTTTGTTGGTGATGGTAAAGAACAGTAAATTGAAACTAGAACAGTAATCAGTAAAATTGAAATCAAGGATTTCTGTGAAGGTAGAATGCTAATGCCAGTGCTAGGACTGACCGAGAGACTGATCAAGTTGAGTTTTCTAGGGCATTACCCATTGATTTCAACATATGAATTTTGAGGGGGGTCATAGACATTCAGACCATTGAAGTTACCTTCTTTGATAAAAGAATCTTGCAGATATGATTAAATCAGGGATCCTGAGATGAAATCATCTTGGATTATCTGGGTGGGTCCCCTTAATCATAAAAGGGAGGTGGAGGAAGAATCAGAATCAGTCAGAAGGGGGTGTGACTATGGAAGAAATAGTGAGATGCATCTTTATCTGGCTTTTAAGGTGGAGAAAGGGGGCTCCCCGAATCTGGAAAACAAAATAGATTCTTCCGTTGAGCCCTCAGAAAGGATTGCAGGCCTACCAACATCTTGATTTTACCCCAGTGAATCCTCTGTTGGACTGCTGACGTATAGAACTGTAAGATAATACATGTGTATTATTTTAAATGACTAAGTTTTTGGTATTGATAATTTGTTACAGCAGTAATTGAAAACTACTACATTGAAAACATCTATATTGATGGCAGCCAAAAAGCATTATTAGAGATAAAGTCTTTCATAATGATGAACTGTTGTGTTCACCAGGAAAACAACAATTTTGAATGTGTATGTATAATTAATTACATGGCCTCTGTGCTACTGTTCCAATTTTATGTAGACAATTATAAAACATTATTGAATGATGATAAGGAAGACCCAAATAAATGGAGAGATACTGAGTTCATAGATTGAAAGACTCAGTATGGTAAAGATGGTGTTTCTCCCCAAATTAGTTTATAAATTACATGCAGTCTTAATCAAAATTTCACAAGTAGTTGTTTTTATTTTTGTGTAATTTGAGAAGCAGATTGAGATTTTTATATGGAAATTTTTTAAGGTCCAAAAATTGCCAAGATATTGGAAGAATTTGCTCTACAAGATATCAACATTTATTATAAAGTACAGTAATTAAGACAGTATAGTATTAGCATAGGGATGATAAATAGACTATTGAATCAGAATAGAGATCCTGGGAACAAACCAACACATATATAGTCAACTTCATGTATGACAGAGAAACAGTAGAGAAAAGATGGACATTTCAATAAATGATGCTGGGACAAGTGGATATTCATATGAGGAAAAAATTTCCCTACCTCACAGTCTATACAAAAATCATTTCTAGAATTAAGGTGTGAAAAATCAACATTTAAAGTGTTTAGATTAGTATAGGAGAATTGGTATAAGAGAATATGATCTCAAAAGTAAGGAAAGAATTTTAATAAAAGATATAAAAAACACCGTTTTCAAATGAAAAGGCATAAAACAAGCAAAAAAAAAAAAAGCAAGGTACAGGGTGGGGAAAGATGTTTGCCACATGTGTAATTAATAAAAGACTAGTTTCCACAGTGTTTGAAAACTTCTTCTAATCTGTAAGAGATAGTCACCATGAAAAGTGGGCAGAAGACCTGAATAGGGACTTTACCAAAGAAAAAACATAAATGACCAATAAGCATGCAAATACAGATCAACTCCTTACTAATCAGGGAAATAAAAATTATAACCCAGTGAGATACAATTAGCCATCCTTCAGTGACTAAAATGAAACCATTGATGGCACCAGTTTTTGGTGAGGGTATAGTGTGGTAGAAACTCGCAGACTGCAGGTGGACAGACTCGCATTCACATTGGAAAACAGCTTGGCGTTATCTAAGAAAGTCAAAGACATACATATCCCATGACTATTTTTTCTAATGCCAGGTTCATGGCCTTAAAGATCCCTAGGATACATATCCCTGGGGTCACAAAGAGTCAGACACGACTGAGCAACTTAGTTAAAACTAAGTCTGCTTTAACCAGACTGCTTAAATCAGTATTGTTCATTATAGTCCTACACTGGATACCACACAATGTCAGTCTACAATAGAATAAGTAAATAAACTGTGGTATATCTTACTATGCTTTTAAACTGTGGTGTTGGAGAAGACTCTTGAGAGTCCCCTGAACTGCAAGGAGATCAAACCAGTCAATCCTAAAGAAAATCAAGTCTGAATATTCATTGGAAGAACCGATGCTGAAGCTGAAGTTCCAATACTTTGGCCATCTGATGCGAAGAGCTGACTCATTAAAAAAGACTCTGATGCTGGGAAAGATTAAAGGCAGGAGGAGAAGGGGGTGACAGAGGATCAGATGGTTGAATGGCATCACCAACTCAATGGACATACGTTTGAGCAAGCTCCGGGAGATGGAGAACGACAGGGAAGCCTGGCCTACAGCAGTCCATGGGCTTGCAAAGAGTCAGACATGACTGACTGAGCAACAGCAACAGTATCTTACAATGGGGTATTTCACAGCAGTGCAGGTGAACACATTGCAGTTCCATTCAACTGTCACATCGAGGAATCTCATAAGCAACATTGAGTGAAGGAAGTAAGCCATAGAAGAATATACACAGTATGATTCATTTCTCTAAAGTTCAAAATCAGGCTAAATGAAATGATTGCTTAAGGAATTCATACACAGGTGGTAAAACTATAAAAAAAAAAAAAAAAGCAAAAAAAAAATTATCCCGAGAGTCGGGACAGTGGATACTTACCCTGATAGCGAATGGTGGGGAGGGGCACGAGTAGGGAGAGTGGCGGGGGGAGGAGTCCTGGGAGTAAGAGGAGGACTGTATTTCTTGACCTAGGTGGTGGTTACACAGGTTTTCCCTTGGTGATAATTCATTAAAATGTTTGTTTTGGGTGCTTCTTGCTTATACTTTATATGTTAGATGTACTTTGTATGTTAAATATATGTAAATGACATATAATAAAAAAGAGACATCCTGTTAGGAAATACTGCATGAGGATGATCTTCTAAGGTGCTATTGTAGTTAATCTGGGTTAATAAAGATGTTAAGGCAGGCAAAGACCTGGTAACAGATAGTAGACATATTTTGTACCCTATGATCCTCATCCTTCTGACTACAGATAGTAACGCACATAGAGAGGCAACTGTTACCACACATTGGGAACAGTCAGTACTTCTGGACTCAAGCTGGGCACATGACCCAGGAGCAATTGATAGGGAGGCACCCCTCTCCATCATCTTGCCGTCTCCATAGAAAAGGCAACTTCTGTCCAGAAGGGGTTACGTATGAATCGAAACATTGAAGAACAAAACGGACTAGTTAGGGGTGTATTGAATGGACGTTGGGCAGCTCACAAAACTGATGAAAAAGCTGAAGAATAAGGTTTGGAACATCAATAGGAGCCAAGGAAAATTAGGCATCTAAAAATAGAGACCAAATGAATGCACAGGAAGAATCTGGTCAGTATCCAATAACTTCTGTCATTGGCATAACTGCCATTGGGCATTGGATGCTGCCATTATTGCTCCCTCTATCACCTCTAGAAAGATTCAAAACTGCCATTTATTTCTGTGTTACTCCAGAGTCAAGGTCTTAGGTAGGAGCATGTAGTTCTGGGAAGGGGGCTGTCTCCCCACGCTTGAGCTTCTTTATTGGAATTCCCTTCAAATAGGAAGTGTGTTTAGATACTGGGTGGCCAAAAATGAAAGATACCCATCACAGGAAATATCAGAAAAAAATGTATCTGGCTCCACAGGGAAGAAGAGAGAGTAATATGATTATGATCGGTGAAATCCATTGGGCCATGTTTAAACTGGAGGATGAGAGATTGTGCACAGAGTCATTAAATTGAAAGGCAGCCAGACTGAAGCTTCTTTCTGCCCTGCAGTGAACCATTCTCTCTCTTTTCTAGTTTCTCTGCCTGTGATTGTGGATAGGGAAGAGGGGTGTAATTCTGATCCTGTACTACTGAACAATCTATCTTCAATGCAGGAAGGCGGAC
The DNA here is from genome assembly GCF_023699985.2 of Odocoileus virginianus. Taxonomy (NCBI): domain Eukaryota; kingdom Metazoa; phylum Chordata; class Mammalia; order Artiodactyla; family Cervidae; genus Odocoileus; species Odocoileus virginianus. The sequence goes on from NC_069677.1 coordinate 10,574,222, forward strand.
ATCCAAATGTCAGCAATCTTCATGGTTGGTCACACACCCCAAAACATACCCTCATAGGGCTCTCTGTAGTTTTAAAGTTTATTATTTTTTAATTGACGTATAGTTGATTTACAGTGTTAACGCCAATCTCTGCTGTACAGCAAAGTGACTTAGTTATAGACATACAGACATTCTTTTTATATATACTCTTTTCCATTATGGTTTATCACAGGATGTTGAATATGGTTCCCTATGTGATACAGTAAAACCTTGTTGTTTATCCATCTTGTATGTAATAGTTTACATCTGCTAATCCCAGACTCCCAGTCCTTCCCTCCTTCCCCTTCCTGCTTGGTAATCACAAGTCTCTCCTATATGTCTGTGAGTCTGTTTCTCTTTTGTGAGAGGTTCATTTGTGCCATATTTTAGATTCCACATATAAGTGATATCATACTGTATTTGTCTTTCTCTTTCTGACTTACTTCACTTAGTATAATAATTTCTAGTTGCACCCATGTTGCTGCAAATGGCGTTTTTTCATTTTTTATGCCTGAGTAGTCCATTGTATATATGTATCACATCTTCTTTATCCAGTCATCTGTTGATGGACATTTAGGTCATTTCCATGGTTTGGCTATTGTGAATAGTGCTACTATGAGCAAAGGGGTGCTAGTATCTTTTTGAATTATAGTTTTGTCTGGATATTTTCCTAGTAGTGGGATTGCTACATCATATGGTAATCCTATTTTTAGTTTTCTGAGGAACCTCCACACTGTTTTCCCTAGTGGCTATACCAATTTACATTCCCACCAACAGTGTAGGAGGGCTCTTTTCTCTACACAGTGTTCAGCATTTGTTATTTGTAGACTTTCTAATGATGGCCATTCTGCCCGGTGTAGGGTGGTACCTCATTGTAGTTTGATTTGCATTTCTCTAATAATTAGTGATGTTGGGCATCTTTTCAAATGGAGGACTCTGTGTTAACGGCCACTTGGGCGATAGTGCTGAGGTCATTCCCCACCTTCCTAATCTAGTTTCACTATCATACAAAAACTTGGAGAAAAGGAGGGGTGAATAATAGAATTCAAGCTCTAAATTTCACTCTAAACTTCCAGTTAGCTAGCCTGTGGAAGGGCCAATGATATGACCTAACATGAAAAGGTTGTATCGCATTATTCTTTTAATAATCTGAGCTTGAGGAAACTGACACCTGAGCCAATGTGGAGTGAGGATGCCCTCTATGAGAGACTGTGAGATAACTATCTTAGTACTTGATGACCTTCTGTGATCAGCTTCAGGCAAAGGGTCTCCTTGTAAATGGTGAATGAACACACCAATGAAGATCAATAACATTTATGAACAAATAATGATTAAAATAATGAGGTAGACATCCTCTTTTTTTCTTCTTCAGACTGTCAGAGATAAAGATGATACTGTTGGCAAGGATATAATGACATGGGTATTCTTAAACTGTGCTACTGAATGTATAGATTGATAGATACACTGTCTGAAAGGCAGCTTGGCGATACATATGAAAACCTTCAAACCTTAAATGTCCTTTGACCCAATAATTATACTTCTTGGAATTTAATCTTAAGGAATTTAGCTAAACTTAAATTTTTTTACTGAAGTATAGTTGATTTACAATGTTGTGTTAGTTTCTCCTATACAGCAAGGTAAATCAGATATGTGTGTGTGTGTATCCACCCTTTTTTAGGTTCTATTCCCATATAGAGGACCTTGTTGTTTATCTGTCCTATATATATTAGTTTGCATCTGCAAACCTCAAACTCCCAATCCTTCCCTTGCCCACTCCCCTTCCCCTTGGCAACCACAAGTCTGTTCTCTATGTCTGTGAATCTGTTTATCTTAAGGAATTTAGGATGTGAAAAAGATTTAGTTATAAATGCTCATCATAATGCTATTTATAATATCAAACTGTCATAAGTAAATAAATGTTCACAGTACAGACTGGTTAAATTATGATAGAGGTTTAAAATAGTATACCATCCAGACTTTAAAAATGATTTTGCAGAAATTTACTTTCAAATGATTCAGCAAAGCTAGAGTGTGTGTGCGTGTGTATGTGTATGAGTGTGTAACAGAGAGGACAAGCATGAGAGAGAAATTCTGAACAAAGGGCAAATGTGGTAAATGATATGATTGTTAAGTCAAACTATAAAGGTCTTAAGTTTTTACTCTGCTTGCAAGCTAACAAGGTGGCCTACCCACTCCCCACCACTCTCATATTTTAATATATAGTTTTCTTTTAGGGCCCAGCAGCAGCAAGGGGCCCAGATCTTTGTCCATGGAGACCATTACTGCCAGTTTGAGGGCGCTTCCTCCCAAAGGGCAACCTCAAGGCTTTGCTATCTGTTACCCAGCCCAAGTTCCAGCACCCTGAGGTGAGGGAGCTGGCTTCTTCTCCTCAATGAGGAGACGTTCTGTTCTTTTGAACACCATGGGGGCACACATGAACTAGGGCCTGGACCAGGTAGATAGAATGTGGGGTTTCCCAGGAAGAGAAGGAGGGCAGAGCTTGATCTCTCAGGGTGCACTTTGTGACTTAGGGTGTGTGTGGGCGGGTTGGTCTGGGTCCAGATAGAGGGGCAGGAAGAGGATATGTTTTATATATATATATATATATATATATATATATATAATGTAAATGTTATTTATATAGACATTATACTATTATATATATGTTCAATGTAAATAATAAGCTCTCTGAGTCTGAAAGCACAGTTTATTATTTATGGCAAAAGCAGCAGCCAGAGCAGTATCTTATGTTGGTTCCCTAGTCCCATCCACATAGGGCAACATAATGAAGACCAGATGTTACCTGCCTATGCAATGGGCTGCATAACAGGAGACAAGCCGTGAAATTAGGAAACTCTGATCTTTGGCTGCTGGTGACCTTGTCTTTATTCTAGAATGTAAGGCAGTCTTCTCCAAGAGGGGAAGGAGAGGTCTTTACTTTTCTGAACCATCTCTGGGGAGAGAAACATATCTAAGCTTACTATCCTGGAATGTCTCTGTATGGGAGGGGAAAAAAATCCTCTGTCCTCTACCCTCTTAGGTTCAGTGTCTGGCACCCTTTGAATTGAACTGACAAAAGAGTAACAGGAGAAAAAGGTTTGCTTCATATACATATGGGAGGCCTAACAGAAATGAAGTGAAAAATCCCTAAGAGGTGGTCAGACTCAGAGGGTTATATACCATTTTAACAAAGAACAATAAATTTGTGGAGAAGTGCCAAGAAAAAAGAAAAAGGAAAGTGGGTTTAGGTTTTTATGGGTAGTAAATTGTGAGAAGGTAAGCATGTGGGGAAAACTAATGGAAACTAAGGGTTGTTTTTAGTAAAGTTTGTTACGTAGCTGCCATCTCTGGGCTCTGATGAGTTTAGTCAACTTGTGTCTGATGGTTAAGAGTTATTTTGCTCTTCCTGATGTAAGAGACAGGAGGGGGACACATTCAGAAAGGGAAATTTATGCCCTGCATTTAGGCAAATTGGGGGAGGATAAAGAGCCTTTTCTGCATCTGCTGTTTTTCACTTGCCTTCAGCTCAAAATAGTCCTTTTGCCAATGTGGCATATTCAGGGGTGGCACATTCTGATCTCCTTCAGCTCCTTATACAAATATTCTTGAATTGATTGTAAATGCTTTTGATCAGAAGACCTGAATTATGCAGAAAAGTGAGATGTTCAAAGCAATATTCTACTGAAGGGTTTAAGGATGTTTATTGAACTATTCTCTTACCCTTTCTCCAAGTTTGAAAAACATTTAAGAAGCTTGGGAAATAATAATGCAGAGATACATTTGATGTGGAAACTGTTTAGAATATATTAAGTAGAAAAGTGGACTATACATACTGTGTACTAAGATCTCACTTTTATAATGGTTAGATGTATCTGTCTTTAAAGAAAAAATCTGCAAGGGAATATACCAATATATTATTAGTGTTTATCTTTGGTTGAGTAAAGGCATTAGGGTTTTTTAAAATGGTCTGTCCATTTGTATGTCTTTTGCTTTTTTCCCCAGTGAGTGGTTTTGTGAGTGACTTTTTAAAAAATTTTCAAAAATGAATCCCTTTATGTTTTCTTTACCATCTGAGCCACTGGGGAAGCTCTATGTCTTTCTGTCTTCTAATGAGGATAGTTATCAGTGACACGTTGGTTTTTTCTCTCCTTATCTTGGGTATACTTAAGTTGCTCTGCAGAGTGGGGAAGGAAAAGAGTGAAAGATAAAAACATCATGAGGGGAGTAAAGAAGAGAGAAACCTAGGAGAAGAGATAGACCTCGGAGGATTTTTCAAATGAAATGCTGACCAATGCGAACTCCCTTATTTACCTTCCTTACAAGATCAGTAAATTCTTTTATGTTTTTTGTGTCAGTTGAATCTTTGGTGGGAAACTCAAAAGGAAGAGGAGACAACAGTTTTATGGGTTACATTTTGGGTGCTGCCTGGGATTTTCAAACTAACGTGTACTGTCTAGCCATATTCAGGACTCAGCTTGCCTTTTGAGGCTTTCTCCCCTACAGATGGGCTTCCCTTGTGGCTCAGTGGTAAAGAATCTGCCTGTCAATGCAGGAGATGCTGGTTTGATCCTTGGGTTAGGAAGATCCCCTGGAGAAAGAAATGCAACCCTCTCTAGTATTCTTGACTGGGAAATCCCATGGACAGAGGAGACTGATGGGCTACAGTCCATGGGGTCGCAAAGAGTTGGACATGACTTAGCGAATAAAAAACAACAATAACCCTTATAGATGCTTGCAGAGTGGAACAAGTTGAAACAAAATTAATTACCAATTAGTCTATCCAAAAATTTTGTCAACAACTCATCTAATATATCACCTCTCTTACTCTTTGCCCTGTGGGTTTAATGCCTTTTGTGCCTTCACCTTCATTTTAGTGAGGTTTTGGGAGGCAGGAGACAAATGCAAATATCCAACCTGCCAAAAATGACCACTAGTCTCAATTTAGTTTCCATAGAAACAGCTTCTCTTCCCTTTAGCACTCCATTTTTATTGACTTACATAATAATTAAATTACATAATTACAGTTGTACAACTGGCATAAAGAAATTTAATCCAACTGACTCTTGGTAAATAATACTACTCATTTAGTGGGCATAAGTTAGTAGAACAGAAGGGTGTGGGCATCAGTTAATTTATTTTACAGAAGGAATGAAAGTTGTGGTTAAGTCAGGCAAGTTGAATTAAATGGAAGTTAGTTAACTGTGCTTCCACATTAAATAAATACATTCATTAACAGTACATTATTAAAAGTCTAAATGATTTTGTTTCTTGGACAACCAGTTTAACTTTAAATGAGTTTATCTGTCTTCAAAAATTCCTTGAGCAAGCGATTGCCTTTCTAGAGTCAGGCTATTTTCTGTACTATGACCATGGGTACTACTGATGTATTCAGACTGACTTCCTGGACTCTGGACCCTTGTCTGTCCTAAGTATCCCATCCTACTTCTGCATTGATCTCCTGGGTGGACTTTTTATCTGATTTGACCTCAGTGACCTTGGTTTACATCAGTGACTTGTTACCTTACATTCCTTTTGAGGTTCCCCTTCACAGGTACATAGTTCCTCAGTTTCTAACCTTTTGGGGCTTCTTCAGAGGAAAACTGACTTGTCTTCCAATAGGCTTTCTTCCCTGCAGGAAGTCAGGTTTTAACTTCTGTACTCTAAGTTACCCATTTGTCTGTTTGCTTTCCTTCTTCTAAAATTCTGATATTTTTCTTCTTTCTTCTCCTATGTTTGTCTTTGAGGGGTTTATAACTTTAAAAAATTATTCCTTTATTCTCAGTTTAATGGGGTTCTGAAGAGAACAGAGTTACTGCTTGTCTTCAGGAGTTCATGTTTGGTCTTCTGTCTACTATGGTAACTTCCTATTTTCTAAACCCTTTTATCTCTTAGTTCTCCAGGAAACAGGAGCATGTTGAGGTCTCATCTACACAGCCTCTTCTGGAAACTGCCTAGCAGGGCCCTATTTGTTCTGTGGTTAATATACAGTCAGAAATAAGCCAATGTAAATTAACTTTTGTAAATATAAATTTAAAATTAGCAAACATTTGGGGATTAAATGTTAAATGTGAGTTTAAAGTCAAGCCAATTGTGAGAAATTCCTCAGAAAATAAGACTCCAAAGGTCAGATGAACTTTTCTCCTTTGTGAAGAGGGTACTTAGAGACTAGAAGTTAAATTTTCCTGAGAACAGGGCAGTTGTAATATTTCTTAAACTCATAACAACTGTGTTTTGTACAATTGGATGGGTACTTTCAGTTTCAAAGATCCTCTTTTTGGAGGGGTAGAATTGAAATAATTTGTTCCATCTTTCATTAGTGTATAACTTTTCCACATATTTGTTTTGTTTCTACAGAAGTTTTATCAGTTCCTTGAGGGTAGAGGATATTTCTAATGCATCTTAGCATCTCCCGAGTGCTAAAAGAATAGAGCTTTCCATAAGTATCAGGTATTGTGCATGAGCTCTTTTAATTTCTATAACAATCTGTGAGGGAGGAAGTATTATTACTTTAAGTTTATAGATGAGGAAACTGAGGCACAGTCTCCAGAACTCCAGTGAGAAGTACATCTGTAACTGACTCCACTTGGCTGATTAACCTGTTTAGTTATATCATACCCTGGTATTCTGCATCATTTGCCTTCAGTGAACAGGTAAGGTGCCTTATGGAGATATAGATCTGGGATATTATGGAGCTTACAGAATAGGTTGTATAATGGCTTGCTAATAAATGTTTGTTGAATTTGACCAGAGTCTATCATTCATTGTAACATACCATCTGGAGCAAGATTATGGTGAAGTCCTATAGCTTAACCTGGCTCTTAAATGTTGGAAGCTACTGATGTCTGCCCCAAAGAAGCTAGCAATAAGAAATTGACTTAGGTTAATTTGTAACCTTCTTCTTCCTTAGTTATTTCCAGCTGGAAGAAATCTAGTCCCAGAGAATCAAATAATGTGATTTATCATGTAGTTCTGTGTGGTCACTACTGGGGCTGTGGTCTTTGGCATGAAGCCCTCCCTGCAGTGTACAAGAATTTGGAATACCAGAAGGCTTATGAGCTAAAATTTCAAACAACCAGCAGTTAGAAATTGACTGTTGTCTCCACATGCTGTAGGTCTCCTGAGTATTTCCAGTTCCAATAGGAAGGGAGTTATGATCAAAGCCATTAAGGTTGAAATGACTCTAGCTGTCAGGATGGCCCCTTCCCCTTCCTTTTGGTTCACTGTCAAGGAAATCTTGCCCCAGAGATGCTGTCTGTCTCTTTCTCTGCTATCTCAGTGATCCTTATTGGATCCCTATCCCAAGTAGCTCCAAGTTCCAAAAACACCAGAGATTTTTGGCCTAACTGGTTGCTTCATATCACAAGTAATTCAGTAATTGCTCATAAATTGCAGATCTATTTAGATTTTGTGGTGAGAAGCACAGAACTGGTGTTCTTAAATGTCTTAAAAAGTGAAAAAATGTGTGAATATAAATAATCAAACACAATCATGTAAATGTTGAAACTGTTATTTGATACAATTGATGAAACTATAGACCATTCTCTCCAGACTAATTTCATACCAACTTTTAAGTTTTACTCTCACAATAATTTGAAAAGTAATATGCATAGTTAAAGTAAAATTTGGGTTTTCTCTATTCTTCATAGTCCATGTAGAACAGTACTGCCTAGTGGAACTTTATAGTAAGTTCTGATCTGTGTCGTCCAATAATGTAGTCAGCCACTAATCTCATGTAATTATTGAGCACTTAAAATGTGGCTAGTGCAACTGAGGAACTGAATTTTAAATTTTATTTAGATTAAAAGTTTAAATAGCCACTGGTGAGTCATGGCTACCATATTGGTCAGAACAGATCTAGAATATGGTGATGACCTTATAAAAGGATAGTCTAGGCTATGTTGCAGCCACAAGGAACACTAAAATCTTGGCGATTTATAAGTACGAAGATTTATTTCTTGCTTGTGTTATGTACCTGTTTGGGGTTGGCTTGGGACCCAGGTGGATAAAGTAGCCACCATCTGACAATCATGGAGAGTCTTGCACCAGTACTTAAATTCTCTGGACCAGAGGGGATCACCGCTGACGAGGATTAGACACACAGCCCTACCTGGCCAGGGAGGCAGGAACGTGGTCCTGATCATATGCTGCGGGCAAATAACCTCAGTAATGACTGTCACAGATGTTAGCCTCCTTTTCAAAAAACAGAGTTCCCAAGGGGTAAAGGATATAGTGTTACCTGTGTTTTCTTGAAATGTGGAGAGTTTAGTTTCTTTAATATTCAATTATTCTTCACCTCCTTAATACTCTTTAGCACAGATGTATTAAAAGCAGGTAAAATGTGGGAAGTAAAACTCAAAACATTTTGATAAAAAGAGACTTTCTGTAAGTAAAGTTAGAGCTGACATAGAAATTCATTTAATATGAAGCTCTGCAATGTAAGGAATAATCAGTGTTCTTTTTTATTTTTAATATGTTTGGGATGAGAACAGGATGAAAAGAAATTGTTATTTTTCAGAACATAAGGTACATTTTTCACTAGCAAGGAATAAAAGGTCTTTTTCTTTAAAAATAAAGTTTTCTGAGTAGGAACACTTGTGGATTGTGGTTGTCTTAAAAAATATGAAACAATTTAACATTATCTGGACAATGGATTATTTCCAGACTATACTGTGGAATCATAGAATCATCTAGTCCAGCATTTAATAGTATATCTTGGTTCTTTCTAGAATATTTACAATATTGTTTGAATACTCAAGACATGGGGGGACTCCACCATCTGTTCTCTGATAACAGACTTACTATGAAACAGGAATGATGGTTTCCTGAGAACAAATGCTTCAATATCAAGACATGCAAAGATACCACTTGGCTGCCAATAACAAACTGCTCCAAAGTTACAAATGCAGACCAAGTGTTGGTAAGTAATATTAGTTATGATGATGACTTTGTGGCATACTAAAAATGTCAGATAGATTTTAGCACTATGAGGGTACTATAGATATTAGAATGTAATTGAACCAAAATTATGCTCAAGAGAAATTTTGAAGTAAATGTGCAAATTAGGCTACCTAGTATAAACTAGAACTGCCTAAGTCATTCTGTTCCTTAGTAAAAGATAACCACATAAATCATTTATACAGCAGAGAGTTTGTTATTAGTTTCTGAGATCTATTTCGATCATCTACAACTGGTGGTGTGGAAAGGAAAAGAAGGCTGCAGAGACTGAACAAACAGCATGCACTGTGGTATCCTTTATTTAAAAATTGTGAGCTAACTACAGTTGTAGTGTTCTCATTTACCATTCTGATGGCATAATAAACTGGGAGAACATTAACACAACTTCAAGAAGGCATCAAAAAACTTGTAAACAAAAATACACACCACACATGCGCACACGTATACAACATACACGCACACAAAGGTTATAGTCTAGATACAATGAAAAGTGATGAAGAAAAGCTTTGAATGCTCTAAACTTTAAAATGCTTTATTATAATAAACTGTGGCAATACTGTGGCTATTATGAAAAATATTGTAACTGCTTAAAAAGCAAAATACTGGCAATTTGAAACTAGCAGCAAGAAGCAGATAAAAATAGAATGGAAGATAACATAAGACTAAGTAACATCAAAATTCTAATGCTGATACTGTGTAGGATTGCACTGAAGTAATTTAAAATTGGTTCTTATAGAACTCTTTAAAAGGCCCTTGAAATATTAAATTGCTGCACTTTACAAATAGTGGATGAAAAGAAAAAAGTATTTGGAATGTTACACACAGAGGAAATGCATTAGGCATATCAGTTTATGGTCTTTGTTTATGACCTGCAAAAAGTTTTATGAAGAAAAATTTAAGTGCCAATGTAGTGAAAGAAGAAATTCCTAAAGATGCAAGTCTGAGTGCATGTATCAGGTTAAGAATATATTTCAAGGTTGGGGGCAAGGCATGATTGATACACATCCACAAAGAACTTTGTGGAACCCAGACGGTAGACAGAGCTGTTTGGAACATGTTTAAAAATGAAGGTATATTAATCTCAGACTATCCTGACTGAGATTTCAAAGTACATGGAGTTCTATAGCTCTTCAGTTGAAATCTGTTTCATAGTGGCCAATAAATAATTAAGACTAACTTTTCGGCAAACTGCTTTTTCATACATTCAAACACAAAAATCTTTACCACACATGCAGAGCTGATATTCTAAACAGCACAAAAAGGAATCCTGGTTTCAGGGGAAAAAAGCACATTAACAAGGATTTTTTTCCCCATAGGTTCTTATAAAAATGTCTGAAGCTGCTAGACATCTTCAGAGGGGATAAGTTTAGATTTCCTACTGATTTTGGAAGAAAGGAGATTTTATTTTTTAAGGAAGTCAGTCATCCATGAGCAGGAGACATGTCTTCAGAATCTAGGAAGTGTCCCTAATGCTTAAACTCATGGCAAGTCCAGATCCAGAAAAACTGGCAGGTCGAACAGGGGATGGAAATGAAAAGTTCAAATGTCTATGGTATACTTTGGAAATAATGTGCCTCATAAATTAAAATGGCTCAACTGCCTGCAGAATGAAGTGCCACAGGCCTGGAGAAGACGCAGTTCCCTGGAGGAGGAGCTGGGGAGTCCCTGTATCCAGGGACCCTCGGGCTGGCTGTGACCAGAGGGCCTTATTTTTCATGAGTGCTTTCAGTTGGGGAATTATGACTTTGCCCAGATAAAGCTCCCTTTTGGTTACTTTTTCTCTAAAATCAGTTAGTCAGAAAGTTACTGGTGATTTCCCCAAATGAAATCTAGCTGTACTAGTATCTTAAGGTACCAGCTAATTTAAAGTAATGCCCATCAATAACGCTACTAGGTGTCAACCACTGCTGCTGAAGAATCAACCCCCAAATAACCTAACTAATCTATCACACTGGGTGCTTTTACTATCTTGCGGGTTTTTTTTTTTTTTTTTTTTGAGCTTTAGAAAAATAGTCTTTGTAATATGACTTAGAAACTGCTTCTCTCTGGCTTTGTTTCACTCTTCCTCCTCCTCTTCTCCCCCTTCTCCTTCTCCTTCCTCCATGGTTTCCACAATGAGCTCTGCTGTGCAGGTGGCTTCTCCAAGACTGTTGACAGCCTTGCAGGTGTACTTGGCATCATCATCCCCACAAACATCACTAATGATTAAAGAGCAGTTCCCATCCTCGTCGTAGTCTATCTGGAAGTGGCGGGACTCCCGGATTGATTGGTCATCTTTGAACCAGACGACTTCAGGGTCCGGGTATCCTGCATCACAGGGAGGGAGCACAAGTTGCAGAAACTATTATTTAAGGTTTTCCCACACAAACTCTTTAGCTACCTCTAATGATTAAGGGGATAGAGGGGGGAAAATATGTTAGCTTTTAGCATCTATTTTGATATTTACACTTAAATATGGGCATATATTGTAAATACTAATGTCTGAAACTTCACATCAGGTATTGTGCAGGTATCCCACTTCTCATCCATATAGGGCTTGTGCCACCTTCCACCTTAATACAGATATAGATTATTCTCTGGAACACTGCCCCAACTCTAATCACATCCCTAGAACTAACTAACTTCTTGGATTAAAATAAATTTTTTTATCCTGTATACAAGTTGAACTTAAGGACTTCCCTGAAGGCACAGTGTGTAAGAATTTGCCTGCCAATGCAGGGGACACAGGTTCAATCCCTGGTTCGGGTAGATTTCACATGCCATGGAGTCGCTAAGCCTGTGCCCCACAGTTACTGAGCTTGCGTGCTGCAACTACGGAGGCCCAAGTACCTAGAGCCCGTGCTTCACAAGAAAAGAAACCACCAAAACGAGAAGCCTGAACGCCGTAACAGAGTAGGCCCCTCCTGCAGCAACTAGAGAAAGCCCTGCAAAAAAAGCAACAAAGACCCAGTGTAGCCATAAAAAAAAGTTGAACTTAAATTTTAAAAAATGAGAGTAAAAATGGGTGCAAGAGATCTTTTGAGGGCGTTGGGAATGTTTTAAAATTGGATTCTGATAAAGACTGCACAATTGTGTAAATTTCTAAAAATAATTGAATTGTATACTTAAAATGGGTGAAATTTATGGTATATAAATTATAATTCGAGGGTGATAACCTGTAAAACATAAATTGGAGGAACTGATAATACTTCTAAGAAAAAGAAAGCAGTATTTGTCTTAATCTGATCCAAAGTCACAATATGCCTGTAGATAAACTGACCACACTGATTATTAGTCTCATTTTATGTGTTAGTCATGTTGCTGCAAAGTTCAGCAATAAAAATGTTTTCTGCCTTCTAATTGACTTGTTTTTAAATTTTTGGAGACGTTGTTTTACAGGACAAAATTGTATCCCCAACTAGAATAAAAATTACACAGAACAACTTAAGAATTCTAACATTTTTTTCAAGTAGAATTTTGTTTTATTGAACAGCATCCATATGCTTTAATTTCCCCTCAGCACTTCAGTCAAAGTAATGCAAATACCAAGAAAGTAATCCCAAAGAGAAAAGTAAGCAAAAAGATAATTATTATATGATATTTTCTAAAAAATAAAGGAAAAAGAACTTAAGACCCAAAGACGGTGGTGATGGTGAGAGCTACAAGCCGTGGCCCCCAAGCTCTCAGCAGAGCCCCCTCTCTGAGCACTTCCGCACTAGCAAAGGCAGCACATCCACTCTTTGAAACAACTGGATGAAACACATGAAAGATGATGGTAGGCCAGGCATTTATAAGCCAGCTTAATAATATAGTGATGCAGGAGAAGAATTGTTTCTTCATTCCTACCTTTGGGTTATTTTACCTAAAAGGCATTATCTAGTCCGATTGCTGGAGACTCTTAGAATGTGGGAGGCACAGTTTGTTCTTTCTGCTGTCCAGTGCTCTGCTGCCTTGGGGCAGTTGGTCTGACTGAAAGTGGCAGAGAGCCCTGCAACTCTGTCACCTGACAGTCACAGACTTGAAGCAGAGAGGCCTGTCTTGTCATACCACTTATCTTTCTAGAATGTTGCAGTCTGTGGAAACTTACATGCTGTGTGTCACCAACACTGCTGACTCCTCAGGTGCTATGCTAAGATCCCTTAGGGCTCTTTGAGCTCCAACAGCTTACTGTGACCACATTACTTCTGGCTGGTAGAGAAGCACAGGGCAGACAGGCCAGAGGCCTGCATCCCAACTTCCCTCTGTCTGAAGTCATACCGCAGGCGCTCTCTGCGCTTAACCAGTCCCACAACTTTCCCCCATAACTCCATGACATATTTAAAAGATTTGAAAGGTTTCCCCTTTCTATCTGTGTCATCTCACAGAGTCCCCAGAGCCACTCAGGGCATTAGACAGTCTTACAGAGGAGGGCCTGGGCTTCAGAAAAGCTGAAACACTGCCCCAGGTCACACAGGCCGCCGATTAACAGCAGAGCTGTCTTCTCCCATACTGTGCTCTGCACCAGCCTTCCTGTGAGAGCCTTTTGTGGTCAATTCACATGCTTCCTAGAAGCTTGCAAAGCTTATTTCAATAAGCACGTTCCAGAGCCAAATAGGTCCATGATAAACCACTTTTAACTTGGGTCTAGTGGCTGATGTAAGTGGGTGAAATATCAGAGTGACTAAACAGCACTGTTCTTCAGTGGGTAGAGGGGGGCAGCGGGCCAACTCCTTCTGACCTGTTTTCCCTCACAGCCTGGTTGTTCCAGAACTGACATCTTGCCCGAGGGCACACAGTAGGGGCCCACCAGCCCACCACACCCCCTGTACAGGGAAGAACAGCTACAGACTTACCTTCAATCTTGCAGTCAAATCTAGCAGCACTTCCCTCCACAACTTCTAAATCACGAATGGTCTTAGAAAAGTAGGGTTTTACATGGGGCTTCTCCTCAGCAACAGCCTCCAGGAAAGCTTGGGAGACATCTTCTAGAAGATAGGGAAGAGGATGTGGTTATTTCTTTATTCCCTGTTCTCCCCTCTTCCCTGGTTTAAAACAACTGAATTTTTTTTTTCTAGTTGTTATGATTTAGCTAATAAGGTTAGAGGACTGAATCATAAGCACACCTTTCTCCTGGGGACAGGGTAGCCTGCTGCCAAATGGTTTTGGCAGAAGAGAGAATCTGTGACCAAACTGGGGAAATGTTTGGACTTCCCCCTCCCTTATTGCTGACACATTGGAAAAGGAAATAATCTTTAAAAAGGATTTTTGGCTGCATTTCATGCCATTTCAGGATTCAGTTGAGGGTATCTTGGAAGGACAGGAGTGCACCAGGCTACCAGCCCTCCCCCTACCCTCCTCCTGTGGTGGCAGCAGCAGGCCTTTCATCTGCTCCTTGGGACAGAAGAGCCAGATATTAGAGGCGTTGTCGACTTGCCTATTGCCTGCTATGGAGCAGTCTATTCAACAGGGATACTGCCTTCACAGTGTGTGACTCTGGACCAGGATTTGGGATTGGTCCAGGGGAAAGCCGTAACTTGGAGGGGTTCCTGACCCTCTCCTTCCCCTTCAGGCTATTTCTGGGTCATCTGGGGAGTGACAGGGGTGGAGAAGGAGGGACCAGGCCCATGTGCAGCAAAGTTGGTCCCCGGGTGCATCAGGGCAGCTCAGTAAGCAGTTTCATCAATTATCCCTCGTGCACAACGGGATCTAGACTCAGCTTCTCACCTCTGGATACCAAAGGCATCAGGCAGCAGGGAGGTGGTGTCTCAGGCTAAATGAGGCACCTCAAGATGACAGAGGCCGGACCCTACATGTATCAAAGCAGGAAAAGGCCGAGGCCTTCACTGAGGAGATGGATGGGGCAGCATCTCTAAGACAGTGGGCAAGCAACTAACCCTGTTGGACTTTAGGAGGGGCCCTGCCAATCACCATCTACCCAATTCAAACAACATGTTTCAGCATCATGAAACCTACCAAAAAATATGGTCTATCTGAGTTAACTTTTGTTAAAAGACAAGTACAAAGACACATTTAAAAAATTGAAGCATATTTTTTAAAAGCACACCACTATATGCAACTTATTTATGTCTGCCTGTCATACAAATATTGCTTTTGTAATAAGAAGGAAACTTTTCATGCAGTCTTTGTTAATTCTTATATAAGACCATCTAGTTCTATTAGACAATAACTTTCCTTCTGAAAATAGTTCAACCTCAGATGAAACCATTAAAGAGCAATTATTAGATTTAGTAATTATTGTCAGGGCAATGTAAAAGTAGTTTTGAATTTTTCCTTGTAGGTTGTATTAATGACAAATAAAATCAATCTCCCACCTTAAAGAAAAAAAAAACAACAACTCTAAATCCCCCTCCAACCCACAACCCTTCCTTTGTCACCATCTAGCTGAAGAAAATCTCTCTGGAGTCCCTTACCTTCAGATTCTAGTTTTTCTGCATTGAGCGGGCTGGTTGGTGACCCTGTTGAGGATTTCCTGCCACTGAGCCCTGAGATCATTGCCATAGAGGACAGTCTTCCGATGGCTCTCACAGCATTGCCCGTTTTCTGGAAAATAGACACTGGCGTTGGGCTCAGGCGGTGTCCCTGGTTCCAGCTGAGCAGCTCAGGGAGAAAAGCCCAGCCCAGGAGAAGCAGTTGTCCCCGAGATGAGGGCTTCCCGAGTGCTGAGCTCCGCCAGAGGAGTGAGCCCAACCTTGCTCTGCTCAGCACTATCAGCGTGTCAGAAGATGTTCGGAGAATGGAATGGGGCCTGGAACCGATGTGTGCGTTAATGTGACTAAACAAGGTCAACATGAGACAAAAACCCTTTTCATACTGTGCTTCAACTCCCATAAAAGGGATAGTTTATATAAAGCAACTGCGGGCTGAGACAGCTCCAAAGACTTATTGCGGACGGGGCCCAGTGGGGCTGTTTCTTATAAAACAATGCTAGTGATAGGATTTTAATTGGGCAAGAGAACAGTTACTACAGATCCCACAGGTCCTGTTGGAAAGACAAAAAAAAGCCTTCTATTGACCATAGGCAAGTAGCCTCTTCGGGCTTAACCTCTCTGGGCTTCAGTTTCCTTCTCTTTATAAGGAGGGGGTTGGACAAGATGATCTCCAAGGTCTCATCTAGGTCTCATCTAGTTCTGTTTATGATTCAGATACTTAGGAGATTTGGGGAAACACTCTGCTGGCCTCAGCACAAGTCTTCAGTGGAGTTCTGGAGGGGTGTTCCTCCCTGAGGTACACCCAGGCATAAAAAAGCAGCACCCAAAGAAATGAAAAGCATAGCACTTGGCTTTTCTGAGTCGAGGCGCCTTGGAAGAGGACAGAATTCCTACTGAAAAAGATGCCAGGACTTGAACATTTTCTTTGTATTGTGAAAATTCTACCAAGCACAGGATTTAGGTCAAGAAGTCCCTAACCATACTTAATTGTGTCTGTGTTTCTCACCTTTAAGATTCTACCCCTTTCCTAAGGTCAATGGAATGAAAGACTAGGATAAGAAACTAAAGCATAACCAGTGCTTTCCAGCCCTGCACCCGAAGCATCTTCTGAGGTATCCAGATGCTGTGCATCCAGGGAGCAGATGTCACCACAAACTGGCTACTGAGAGAGGAAGGAAATAGCCTGTGCAAAGGCAACAGCTGGCACTTACCTGCTGGACCTCAATCTGTGCTGGAAAAGCCATTTCCTCCTGAATTAACTTCACACACTAAAGCATTTCAGGCAGGCAAGTATACTTCAGTTAAAAAAATTATTTCAAAAGTAAAGAATTTCAGGGTACTAGGGAATCATACAGAAAATGTGTGTATGTGTGGTTTAAGCAGAGACCTACTCCTGTATCCACAGTCACTTTCCTGTATGTCACATCCATCTTGGCCATAGAGTCCTTTCATGCACTCTGGACAGGCATTCCATCTCGCTCTGTCCTCTGGTCATCCACTCTCTCACATACACACTGTGCAGTGTGGTTATGCCCCTGGCCCTCTGGCCCACAGTGAAGCTAGATCACTCTAAAAGGAATCCAGGAGGCCCCAGGTGGAGGTGATGAAGAAGAAGGTGAGGGATGATGACCCACTGTGTGCAGAAGCACTGTGGCCTTGCAGAGAATGCCCTGGCAGACAGACCACCTGGCAACTTGCACACTATTCTGGGAGAAGCTGTTACTGGTGACATCATTATCTGTTCTGCTAGCTGGAGTGTGGGGAGACCCAGCTCTTCCCAGGGGAGCTTACCCTGACCTCAGGAATGGCTCAGAGGTGGTGTCAGCCACCAGCAGCCCTCTGTACTGAGTCCACATCAGACTAGACTACTTCCTAACCAGCCCTTCTCAACTCTCCATTGTCTTCATCCAACACAGACTAGCTTGCCCTAGGCTGGAGTCTCTAAACTCAGATGGTTCATTCCTAACAAGGGACAGGTTAGTTCTCTAATCACTGATTATGCTGTGACCTTGTACAAGTCAGTTCCCCTCTCTGGGCCTTAGAGTTGGACCAGAAGATTCGAATCTCCCTGCAGCTCTAGTCTTCTACAGACTGGGGGCAGGACTGTCTTCATTTGTATGGTGTAGAAAAGTGAAGTCTTTTAACAAAAGACTTTTAACAAAAGTCTCATTAACAAAATGACTCATAGGAAGCTATGAGAACAAGGCAAATCAAACTGTTACATTTCAGAGGAGGCAGCAAATAACAAATAGACCACACATTGGGGGAAATTTTCCATCAGATGGAGCGATAGACCATATAATTCCTAAAACAGGGAGAAATGTAAGCACTCGATAAGCAAAATCTTAAAAATAACCTATACATCAGAAGTCAATCTTTGGAAGCTGATTCATGGAGAAAAAAGTTGGCGGGGAAGTTATTTATCAGAACTGGAAAAGAACAATATATGTTCTAGCTTTCCAGTTCTATGCCTTTAAGCTGAAAATTGGTTGCTGCTTTGCTAACCAAGATTTTTGGAATGTTTAAAACATCACCAAAGGAAGTTTCAATTCTTGAAAATTTCCATCCTTGTCTTGAGGAAGCCTTTTTTCTTATTGGAGAGCAATTGCCTACACTGGGTTTCTGTGTTCTAGGCGGGCAGAGTCTGTGTTCCTAACACAGCACAGAGTCCCTCCCCTGGGAAAGGCAGCAAGGATGACTAACCAGCCTGGTTTCCCAGGACTGAGGGATTGCCCACAATGAGAGTTTTTCAGGGATAAAGCTGAGACAGGCCCTGGAAAATCCAGGCAAGGTGATCCCCCTAAAGCCAGGCAGCTATCATGGGCCCTACCTATACACCAACAGCCCCAAGACTACAATTTCCCCTGAGAATGCATATTATCTAAATGTAATGGCCAGGAGTGCTGTATTCCCTGGTGGCTCAGTGGCCAAGAATCCTCCTGCAATGCAGGAGACACAGGTTCAATTCTTGGGTTGGGAAGATCTCCTAGAGAAGGAAATGGCAACCCACTCCAGTATTCTTGTGTGGAAAATCTCATGGACAGAGAAGCCTGGCAGGCTACAGTTCATGGGGTTGCAAAGAGTCAAACAGGACTTAGTGATTAAACAACAACAAGAAGAGCCAAGAGTACTCCATGCAATATTGAGTCCAAAGCCCTCTTCCCCAAGGCCCTTTGGTCCATAGTACTGAAGTTTTTGTGGTTCTCAGAGAACAAAGACAGCTGCCCACAAGCCTCCAATTCATAGTCCTTTGCTTTCATTTTGCAATGCAGAAGCCCTGTTGTCCTGCTCAACTTGCCCACCCTCAATGCTACTGCTCATCACCGTGTCTTGTCAACATTCTTTTGATATAAATTTAAAAAAAAACCAACCCTATTCTCTTTCAGAATAACTTCATTCTAAGATCAGTAATATGATTAGTCATCTATCTATTGCCTTGCTTGTTAGGATTTGTTCCCATGTTACTACCTTCCCCTTTTATGAAAACCACACCTGAATGATAACTAGGAACCATTTCTCATGCAGCTGTAGAGTCTGGGCCACCTGCTCCTCTCCCTCCATCACAGTGCACCCCTTTCTATTCCCCTCCACTGTACTCTGCCTCACCACACTGTGCCTCAGTTGCTCCAAGAGGGAACCCCTACTCCAGGGGTGCCAAGGTGTTGGTATCCAGAGCTGAAAATGTGGAAAACATTTTCCTAAGGAAGAAATATAACACAAGATGGTCAGAGGCAGCTGAACTATTACCAGCTTCAGGGACATTATGTGTTGAATGGAATTTGGTAGACTACTTTTCTGTGTAATTTTATGAAACCTAACCACTGTTTCTGTGGAAAAGCTATTTACAAATGCTGCTACCTATATTAAAATAGGAAGTTAATGCTCCTTCTCTGAATTCTTCATTTTCTTTCTCATTTTCAAAAAACCTTATGGCTAATAACACTATAAACAGCAAGAAAAAATGTAAGTGATTAAAATATCGCCACAAATTATGGTTTCCTGACCCATCTGACTGAAAAATTCCATTTATTTCCTTTGGAATCTCCATATCTCTTCTCTGCGCTTATCCCTTGGGTTTAGGTTCTTTCTGGCTTTGGTTCACCAGCAGATGTGTGGATGCTCCCAGAAGCTTGACGTGATAAGGCTGTCCTTTAACCCAGAGCCTCATCCAAGCAAAACCCAGTGAGATTTCCTGCTCTGAGAACAGCCCCACCCCCACACCAGTCACCCTATGCACGTCAGAAATACTGCTATTTCTTTGAGATCTACTGGCCACAGGATCATTCATAAAGCCAACCCTTGATTTTGTGGCCTCTCCCCCCATTTTTTAAAAAGAACATTTGCTACTGATTTCACTGGATCCTACTGGCACCAGAAGGTGAGGTAAGCAGCACGGCACTCCCACTCACCAGGTACTTGAGGAAAGTGAGGAGATCACTCAACTTCAGGAGGGGATAACCAAGAACTGACTCCCACTGCAGGGGGTCTGCTGAGATGTGCAGGGGGTGGAGTCTCTCAGACCTGCACTCCCGAAGCCCCTCGCTCTCCTGCTTCTCTCAACCTTTATGGTTTAGTCACTCTGTGTGGCAAATCACCAGTGTCCTAGTTGCCCCTAGAACAGTGATTTCTTTTTCTCTGCCACAGAGGCAAGGTCTAAAGCCCTGGTCCCCTGAATGCCCAGCTAAAAGACTTCTCCTGTCAGGCCGGCATGACCAGGATGAGGTCCGGCTCATAGCTCTGAGCTTTTTCCTCCGACTGCTGTTATCCCCTCCTCTCTGTGTTTTACCCATGTTCCATGGCCAACTTTAAACTCCTGCCCTTGGCAGCCTTTCCTGACAACCACATCCAACTCTGGTGTGATTGGCTCCATCCTCTGTCCACACTCACATATATGGGTATGGAGAACTATAGTGATCGTTTATAATTCTTGCTGTGTGTTATGTCCTTTTATGTCTATTTGCTTTTCAGGTCTCTTTCACTATATACTCACTGAGTATAGAAACCATGTACCCTCCAGCAGCCCAGGAATTTTATACTACTAGAAGTGATAATAAAAATAAAATAGAGGATGATAAGTTCTCTATGGATTCGGATGATAATTTTCCATCTAACAATCAGAGGCAATTTGTGTCATTAAATTGTGTGTCATTAAGACTGTGTAACTGGAGCTAGTCTCTGGGTTTGAATGCTGACTTTCCCATGCTTACTAGCTGTGATCCTGGGTGACTTTCCTAACTTTTTTCTGCCTTGTTTGTCTGAGAATTGGGGATAACAGTAGTACCTACCTCCCAGGATTAAAAGATAATTTGCATAGAAAGTGCTTTGAATGTTCCCTGACACATAGCCAGCTCTCCATACATATTAGCTACTGATCTCATTTGTGAACACTTACTATGTGCCAGGCAATGTACTAGAGGTTAGATGAAGATCATCTCAAATAATCCTCAACGATGCTGTGATTTGGTGCCACTATTATCCCCACGTTATAGATGAGTAAATGAAGGCACAGCAAGGTTAAGTAACTTGGTTAAGGATTTGCAGCTAGTAACGCACAACCCCCCATGTCTCTCATTGTAGATCACATGCCCACCTCCTTCATGGTAAAGAAATGTTAAAACCATCACACTGCCTATAACAAGATCACATTCTCCAGGGTTGCCAAGTAGTCCTGCAAGTGACATTGCTCATCCCTACCCACAGAGACATGAAATGTCAGTCTTGGTCCCAGGCTATTTCAGAAATAAATGTAAACATTTTTATGGAGTGAGGTCAGGGCAAGTTGGGAATGAGGGTGGCTGAATAAAGCAATTATGAGGGGCAAGAGACCAGTCCAAAGTGACCCCTGCCATTACCTGCCATTTCCTTCTTGCCATGTACTTCTTCATCCGATCCTTGGAGAGTTTCTTGGCCTCCATGTTCTTGGTGTCTTTCATTAGCCATGGATGCTGAAGGCACTGGGTGCAGTTCAAACGGTTTCTGATAGAGGCAGAGATCAGAGGATTTCTGAGCAGAAGGGGACCTCAGAGGCTGCTGATCAGACCAGAAACAGGAGGTCACCTGTCCCTAGATACACCGGGCAGAGCCCATGGCTGTCTGCTCCCAATCCATCCACTGTGATGAGAATCTTGGTGATCCTAGCCTTTCTCCTCTCTTGGTCTGGGTTACACTGACTAGACCCAGGACAGATTAGTGTTAAGAAGGCCTAAACACTGATGGGCAGCTGGAATCTCATGACCTGCCCTTGGGGTCTAGAGAGGCTAAGTGCTGGAGGACAGACATGTCTTGGAATGACTGGTATCATATTCCAGGGTGGGTCACATGAGGGCTGAGAGCTGTGACTGCCGGATCCTTCTATCTGTTTGTCTGATGGAGGGAAGAGTGAAACCTTAAGTCCAAATCTTAGAAAATCAGTGAACTCTCATGTCTTATGGTGGAGTATCAGATTTTTTCCTATTAAAACTCAAAAGAGGTATGTCTTATGTTCAACCTATGAATTATGACAACCTTAGACCTGCACTGAAATTCATTTAATTTTCTGAAAGCTCTGGGAATCTAGACATATTTCAGGGCCATCACCTTAATTATAGAAGGACTAGTAAAGTCCAAAGCACCAAGTGCTAACATACGTAGAAAATGAGTAAAAGTAAATTTGCTAAATATAGAAAAATGTAGTGATCTTTATAAGTGGATATGGATTATTTTAATTTCCTTATATTCAAAATTTGTACAATTTATATACATTTATAATAGAAAACATTTTAAAAAGTGCTGATAGATGGAGATTTCTGGTTGAAGACATACTGAGTTTGAGTTTATGGGAATCTAGTTTCTTGATCTATATGAAATCAATTCTTGGGTGAGTCCATTTTACAAGCACAGAGGAGCCAGCACATTACTTGAATAAACTCAAGGTCAGATGAGAAGATAGGTGATATAAATAGTACCTCATTTACCAAACTGTGGGTGAATGAAGCCTGGTTGATAGAAGCTATCCTTGGACCAGAGTCTTTAGGAGGGAGGCTTCTATCTCCCTGGGGCACCTTGGAAGCAGGGATCCCTCACACCAGAAGGAAATCCAGGCCCCCCACAACATCTGATTTTCCCTGGGTCAGGCCTACTTCTGATATAAAGACTGGGACAGCAAAATGCTAAGAGGACATCACTGTCAAAGAGTGTGGACTGTCTGCTCTGGTGAGGAGTTTGGTCCAGAACCGGCTACAAAGGACAAAGAGGTGGGTGCGTAACTAGAAAACCAGACAGAACCACTTAAGAGACCCCCTAACCTCACTCCTTTAGCAACTGCACTCTCCTGTCCCAAATAGGATTTCTCCCAGAGTAGGCAAGATGAGGGACAGCCTCGGAGGGGCAGGGTGGCAGGGGGGTAGAATTGCGAGGGCGAATTTCACCATCTTTTGGGGAAATGCCTAGAGCTGCTCCTATGGCCAAGTGGGACACCCCGTGTTTAAGCCAGGCCTTGCATAATCTGGCCACCTGTTCACAGAGCGGGTGAGGAGTCCACTAGCCAGTTGTCCCCACCTAACACTCCCACTGCTTCCTTCCCTGGAGCAGGACAGTTCTCTCGGCACATGCACAGCCCTGCTTACCTTCCTGCTGTGATGGAGCCACTTCCCTGCTCCACTGAATCCTGTCTAGCCACATGCGAGACCCCTCCTCTGCTCTAGCCTCCTCTACTGTTCCAATGCTGCTCTCACTGAAATAGTGACGAGCACTTTGGGCATCTGACCTTTCCTCACAGCCTTAGGCTGTCTACATGCCTGAATACTCCAGCCTCCTGATGTCTGCAGATGTTTTATACAGTCATCCACTGACCACCGTGGCAGGTCTGTGCAGCCCTGCAAGGTGGGGCTGGGGAACCTCACAGGCTGCACTGTTAGTGGGACTGAGACGGAGCTGGGATACATTCTCGTTGACCAGTGGTGGAAGGCACCTGGTGGAAGGCAGGCAGTTCCTACATATTATAGCTACTAAATAAGCATCGAGCCAGAACAGCTGGGAGTATGATCAGGCCCCACAAATAGGATCTCTTCCCTGAAACCCTAGAAGGGGGGGGTAAGGTTTTAGCAGGATTGCTGCTGACTACAGCTGTACATGGAAAATAAAAGGGGCTGTCGTTATTCATATGTGAGCTGCCTCTTTCCCTCAACACTCAGTCAAGGGTTGCTTTTCAAGAGAGGTGTCTGTGCTTCTAAAGACAGGACAGTGTCCGGCCCCAGGGAGCAGGGGCCCAAGAAGACCCCTTTCTGGGCCCTCATACACACCATGCCCACCCTCCTGTCCTCGGGTGCAGAAGAGCCCACCATAGGGAAAGGAAGTCACTGCCTCTGGACCCCAGTCCAGGGTGTGGGGAGCCCCAAAAGACTAAAAGCCCGACTCTTTACTTCATATCCTTCTTCAGCAAGTTGCTGATAAAATCCTTGGCATCATCAGAGATCTCGTCGAAGGCCTCGTCGTCGAAGTCCCAGGTGGCTGAGGTAACGTTGGCTAAGGTTTCGTTGTCATTGTCACCCATGAAGGGGGACAGTCCACTGACCCTGGGGGATAAGAGAGGAGAGCAGTGAGTGGGGGGGGGAGGGTTGCGCGGCGGCAGAGAGGGCAGTCCCCCAGGGGAGCGCTCACTGAGGTCAGAGGTGAGGGCACCCCCAGCTCTCAGGCTCACTCTCTGTACTTCTGGGATGTCCCCCCGCCTGTTGACACCACCCTGTGAAGCTGAGGCAGAAGGAGTTTTCTTCAGTTTACCATTTCCACACAGTATAGCAGGGTCTTCCTCCCTGTTGTCTGTTCTTCCCTGATGGCCAGGCTAGAACATGGCCCCACAGAACCTTCTCTAACGTCGGGGAGGATGAGTGCGCCCCTCCCCACACCCGTGGACCTTCCCGTGACACAGCACTCGTCACCCCGCCCTGTCCCACCCTCTCACCTTCCACCCTCAGCACCAAGAACAGGGCCAGCCCACGCAGGGCTCAGCAAGGGTGTCTCCAGGGATGGTGAACCTTGAGCCTGCAGTGTGAGTCTGGGGATGCAGCTCCACTTAAGTTCAAAGCTCCTGAGGCATTTAGGCCAAACCAGAAAGCTTCCCTCAGAGGGACTGAGGCCTGTTCGTTTGCTGGGTGACCTTGGACCCTGATTTCCGTGTGTCAGCTTCCTCCTCCGTTAGATGGACAACCTGCTCCTGAACTACAGAGAGGTCACCACACTGTCTCTCCCTGTTCTCCTCCTGCATCCTCATCATCATGGCAGCAGACGTCTATCAAATGTTGACTATGTGCCATGCACTGGGCAGAGGGCTAAAGTAGATTCAGTCTTAACACCACCCTTCAACCCAGGTAACTCATCACTTGGTTTAACAGATAAGGAAACTGACACACCAAGTGGGGTTAAATAACTTGCCCAAGGTTTTGCAATCAGTGAGCCCCTTCCTAACTGCTACTTTTTACAATCATTTCCAGAAAGATGAAGTCAGCCACAGCCTACAGCACTGGCAGGAGGCCTGGTCTGCAGTAAAGAGCTTGGTCTGTGACCATAGCTATTACACAGCTCTTCTGTACATAGTTCACCCCCATTGCCTCATCAATCTGTGATCCTGGGAATGATTCATTTACCAATAGCTCGAGCCAAATAAAATTTGGAAGGTGAACTATCTCAAAGTCAAATGGAGCAGACTTCTGGCTTAGTGGCCTCACCCCTGGACACCTTATCTCCACGCCAACCATCCAGCCGTCCACCCACCTTGATACAGGGCTAGCCTCATAGGCCTTAGACGAGCCCCACTCTTGGTTTAATGCTCTGCTGCCATAATTTTGAAATTATTAATAATGTTGCACAAGCCACCCTACTTTTTGATGTTGCACTGGACCCCACAAATTATGTATCTGGTCCTGTCTGCCCCTTGAAATGTATTGTGCCGTCAACCTTCACAGTTAAGGCTTCACTAACATCCCCTGCCCCAAATCCACCATCATAAACAATAATGCAAACCCTTTGGGAGCTGTTTTGCCATTCAAGAGGCCTCAGCTTATGAAATACACCCGTCCCATTTTTGCAAGGAAATCTTGCCATGGGAGGAAGAACCCTCGGGTAAAAATCTTCATTTTAAAAAAAAGAAGAAGCCTTTTCAGAGTGACTTATCTCACCCTAATCAACATATTTGTGCTTTTGAATAAGAGAGTTTTATAGATGGCATTAAAATGTCTTAAAGCAAGACAGTAATTTATGTTTTGAGATGGCATAGAGACAATCACTCTTGATCACCTCACAGTGAGGGAAGGGTGGGAGTCTCTGCAGTTATGTAATACTCTTTTCTCTTCTCTGGGCCTCTGAGTCCCTCCTTATACATCAAGGGCACTGGGCTAGAATTGCTAGGGGTTCCCAGTATTCCTGGCTCTCTGACCCTGGGGTGCCCTTGACTAGTCCCATTAAGATAGAGCCTGACTCTTGCCCCTGAGCTACGTGCTTCCTTCTGTCTTCCTTCTCCATTTTCCATTTGAGACAAAGGGGAAACTCCTGCAGTGTGCCAAGAGATTGCGGGAAAGCCAACAACCCCACTGTGGAATGCTGAAAGGCCCCCTTCTGTAAACCTCCTTTCCTAATTAGGAACTGCAATCCTGCAAAAATAGGGCTTAATCTCTGTGTGATGTTCACAGTCGGGGACAGCCTCCTGGCCTCTGGCCTCTGGCAATCCTCTTTCCTGGCAGCCCCTTCATCTGAGATCCTCCTGAGCCTTGGCTGCCTCCTTGGCTGCCCCAGCTCGCCCAGCACTCCCCCGATAAAGAGAATGTGTCTCTAAAATAAAACTTGCACAATATGCAGAGCATGATGACAAAGAGAGTATTGGAATTTTAGTAATCCTGTTTCTTGGTGGTGGGATTTTGCAGAATTTTTAAACCTTTCTTGGACTTTTTTTTTAAGTGCTAGAATTTGCATAGGATCATATGTGATTGGGTTGTTCAACCCAATCAACAAGCATAATAACCTTATCATTATAAACACAATGACTCACCTCTTTTCCTAGTCTTATCTAATTTTTAACTGAAGGAGATCAGAGTACACCACCCCAAAAGGTGAACTTTGGCATAAACATTACATTGAGCTGAAGGCAATTAACTCTTTGTTCCACCACTTTCTGTCTAAAAGTAGGACATAAATGTCTCTTTGTTAAGGTGACATGAATTTCCATTTGGTCTGTTTGTCCATTTCTTCTCTTATCAGGAGGAGGAGAAAGACCCTCATCTGCATATCAGATCTTGCTACACAGTCTCTATACATTTCCTCCTCACCTTGTCACAACTTAGCCCCTCCAGAAGCTCCAACCTCTTTTTCCTTTGTCCAGTTATTTCTATACAATTTATCACTCTTTGTTAAAGTAGTATATAAGCTCCAAATTTTAAATGCACCTTGAGTCACATTTCTTTATAAACACCTTTATGAACATTTATTATATGTACATAATTAAATGGTTTCTTTTTGTTAATCTGTCTTTTGTCAGTTTGATTTCCAAGCCCCCAAGAACTGAATCTAAGAGGGTAAAGGAAAGTTTTTCCCTTCCCAACATAACCAATGTATTTGTTTGGTTTTCACAAAACTGTAATCAATGTGGGCAAGTTCTTGGATCCTCTACTTCTTCTTCACTTGACACTGTCTTTCAAAAATGTATACAGTCTTCATGTTCATTTTTAACGGTTAAATATTAGTCTTTGTGCTAATGAGTCAACAAAGGATATGACTTCAGGGTGTTCTAATTTTTTAATTCTTAATCTCTTACTGCAGCCAAACTTCACCAGGGAATCTGATACAGAGACCCGTTCTGCTTGCAGGACAGAACATCAGGAGAAAAAAAGCAAAAAGGCCTCTTAAACTATACTTTCTCTGTAATTCTTTTAAATAGCAGATAACCCTAGTGCATGAACAGTCAGCAAAGGGGACCACATATCTGCCAGCAGAACTATTGAGTGCTTAGGAAGGGTTTAGTCTTTTCTCCCATTTTAGCCTTGGGATACTCATTCCCTGGTATGCTGAGAAGATTTGAGAGGGCTGGGGGCATCCAGAGGAAGAGCAGGGCATCGTTTTGTGTAGTGGCCCACGAAACAGCAACCCAGGGTTTAGTCATGTTAACCACAGCCCAGGTCCCTGCAACACCTGCAGGTGTTTTCTGGAGCTGGTGTGGGTATGGGATGCCTGGAGGTCATAGGAGGTGGAGTCAGAGAGCATGTCTAGATGGAGCTCCTGGATCCCTGTGAAGAGCCCTGCATCCAAATCTGAGTCTGAGTAGGTACCCGATGCTTGGGCACTGGGACTTCTCCCCATTCACAAGGATGCTGTCCCCAGAAGTCACACTCCAGATGGAATGGACCTGGCTGTCTGGACTGTGGATGTTGTATCTGACTCTTTTCAACCCCATGGACTGTAGCCCACCAGGATCCTATGTCCATGGGATTTTCCCAGGCAAGAATAGAGGAGTGGGTTGCCATTTCCTTCTCCAGGAGATCGTCCCAATCCAGGGATCAAACTGGTATCTCCTGTGTCTCCTGCATTGGCAGGGGGATTCTTTGCCTGCTGAGCCTTGGACCATGGTGCATGCTCACAAATTAGCTGGGAATGGGAAGTCTGCTGCTGAGCACAGCAGGAATATGGTAGGGAGGAGAAAGCAGAGTGGAGGTATGAGGGAAGGAAGGAGGAGAAGGAATTCTGGAGTAGGGGTGAGACCAGGACACAGAGATGGGTCTCCACAGGCAGTAAAGGAACACCAGGTCGTCAGGAAACTGGGGAAAGGAGACAGGAGAGGAAAGGGGGCTTAGAATGTCTTCAGGGTTGAAGTATGGCCAAGAGAGCCCAGTCCTCTCTCCTCCTGCCAGAAACCACACGGGGATTGCTAACAGCAGAAGTCTCAGCAAACTCATGAAATCTCTTCTCTCCCTTCAGAATCAGGGGTGAGAGGGTAGGGGCCCCACAACCCCGCCAGCTGCATCTCTGCCCTGCCTGGGGACCCTGGGCTGACCGTGGGGCTGGGTCTTCTGTGCTGTGACAGGATCTGCCCTGATCTCTCCAAAGGTGTGAGGAGGAATTCCTTCAGCAAAGTCAGAACAACCTACCGGGCATGGCTGCTCACTTAGGAGGTGCTAGCCAAATACGTGCTGCAAATACATATCTTCTCACCCGGCCCCCAACTTTCCATCTCTCACTGGCCCCAGAAAGGATATGGGGGGTATCCTCTGGAACTAACAAGGAAGGTGACCCTGATAAGAACTGCTAGACAGACAACCAAGCTCCAAACAGAGGGAGGGAGGTACAAAAGGGCCGCCAAAGAACCTTGCCTGGGAGGGGTGGTTCCAGCAGCAGCTCCAGAATGCCACATAGCAGGGCTGGGAGGAGACCATCTAGCTGGCTCCACCTTCTGTTCTCACACCACATCCCCACCAAGAGCCCTAGTTCGGGAGAGAGACTCCCAGACCTCAATCCCCACTGTGAGAGTCAGTGGAAAAGTCCCAGGGGGCAGAGAAGCCCACTGGGGCAGGAGGCAGGAGCCAGGATATTGGGGAGGTTGTGTAGGGCTGGCCTGTGTCATCTCCCCTGCTGCTTGCCTGCCTCCCTTCGGTATGCACCTCTCCACCCTCCTCACACCCCATCCAGATCTTTTTAGGCTGGTGCCCTGTTCATCACAATTATTACTTACCCATTTCAAAAAGTCCTTCCCCATTTCTAAGTCTTAGCTTTAAAAGTAATCTAGCAAACCATGTCATGTGATATCCAAATTACTTCTTCAACCTCAAAGAATTTTCATTTTAAAATAAAGTGCTCTTGGGACCCAGTAATTCTAGTTCGAGATCCAACAGAAATGCATAAAGGTATTTACTAAAGCACATGCACCAGGATACTCAGGATACCCTGAACTGGTATCTGAACTAGTCAAGAGCCCATCAGCATAGAATGGATGAGTAAACTGGAGGAGGCTCACAGAGCGGCACACTACACAGCCCTGGGAAGGACCAGCCAGCTACACAGCATACTATTAATGGGGCTCACAAACAGCGTGAGGCAGGAGAAGCCAGACACGTCTCTGTGTGATTTCAGTTACGCAGAGTTCAAGAACAGGTGATCATGGTGTGCGATGTTAGAATGGGGATCAGGCTACCCCTGATGGGGTGACTGGAGCCAGGGTACTGGGAGGGCTGCAAGCGGGTGGTTTCCGGGTCTGAGTATAGCTGTGTTCACTCAGCATGTTCACTGAGCATCTAGTCACTGCTCTGGCCCCGACCTGCATGAAGACCAGTCTTCCTAGTTTGCCCAGGATGGTCCTCACTTCAGCACTGAAAGCCCCATATCCTGGGAAACCTGGCAGTGATGCTGAACTGAGACAGCTGGTCACCCTCAGGACTATGGAAGTGTGTGCTTCCTTAGGCCCCATGACCTCAGTGTCAAATGATGATCAAATCCCTGCCCCACCCCACTCCCAGGTTTGTCCTGAGGACCAAACTGATGATCCGGATCCTATACCAGTGGGAAAACCGATGGGGACAGTAAGATGAGTCTCCTCGATGGCTGCAGGGGTACCCAGGGACCGAGCCAGTTCACAGGTAGCTGACAAAAGACTTTCTCAAGAGTCAGGTGTCTCTCCCAGGGAAAGACTCACCGAGAGCACCATCCAACCTGGTGTAGCCCTGGCTGCCTGGCTCTCTCTATTTACCAAGGGGCCAGATCCATAGAGTCTGGTGTAGTCTTCTTCGCTCCTCAGCTCTCTTTCTCCTGGAGATGCACTCCTGGTCACAGTTTCTCCTCTGCTGCCCTAGGAGGAGGCTGTGCTGTGGGTGTGACCCTGAGCGGAGAAGAACATGACTCTCTGCGGTCCAGAACCTGTGACACAGGTTCAATGGAGAGAAGCCGTCCTAACACACCACAGGGAGAGTCAGACTCCTGAGCAAATGTAAACGCCTCACTGCACCAAAAAAATCACTTCACTTCTGCTAAAGCATTGGTAACTGTGGTTCCTAAACCTATCTGTGCAACAGAATCACCTAAAGCCATTTCTCATAATGGAGTCCAAAGACCTGGGGGATCTAAGAAAGTAACTGTAGAGGTCTCCTTCAGGTTTTCTATGAGAATGTTTAATTTGTCCTTTTGCTTTAACGACAGAACTTTTTTTTCAAAATGATTACATGCACAGCTGCAGCTTCAGGGAAACCAGCCCATAACTGTATATTGCCGCAAAGCTCAGGTTTCCATTGAGGTTAATGCCTGCTTGTAACCTGGGACTTCAGAGACTGAATCAACCAGATTCCAGCAAGAGGGTGTGCTCTAGGGTCTGGTGCTCAAAGTGTAGTGCTCAGACTAGCACCATCAGATGCCTGCAGCCTGTCAGAAATGTAGGTTCTCAGGTCCCCGGAACTTCTGAATCAGAGCCTGTGATCTAAGGAGAGACCCAGGGGATTCACACAGATTACTGTCTTTGCAGACCTGGTCTGGATCACTGGCCCCCTTGCTTTTCTGCAGCATTTGTAAACGAATGACTCCCTATTTTCCACCTAATTTCCCACTTCGAATCACTGCACAGTAGCTTTCTATTGTCTGTTGGCCCCACTAAAGGCTCTATCATCAAATCAGTCCATATACTGAACTCAGAGATGAGGCTGGCAGTGAGGTCCTGCTGCCAAGAGGATGGGGTGCGGTCCCCTGAGGATGACGGTGACACCCACAGGAGATGTGCACCTAAGCTCCCTCTCTGCTTCTCTACAGACCCACAAACACATGTGAAGGTAAATTACACAGCACCAGCCATATTCTTGCCCTCCTGACCAAAGGCCCCAGGCTGGCCAGCCTTAGGGATGAGGACAGGCCCAGAATGGGTACCTTAGTGCGTGGAGCTAGACCCTCCCACAGAAGTGTGACACAGGCTGTGGACATCACCATGAGCACAGGAGTGAGGCAGGGCGGCAAGGAGAGGCTTGGGAGCTTGTGGCCCTCTTGACTCTGGGTGGGCCCTGCCCTGGTCCCTCCAACATCAGGGCAGCCTGGGGCCCTCCCCCGTGCAGCCCAGGACTCACAGGATGTAGCAGATGACCCCGATGCTCCACATGTCCGTGGCGTAGCCAATGGGCTCATAGTTGATCACTTCAGGTGCGACGAACTCCGGGGTGCCAAAGAGGACCTTCAGAGACCCCGCATTCTCTGCAACCAGGATGGAGAGTGATCAATCACTGGAACATCCCTAAGCCAACCCGAGGTGAGTGGATGCCAGGAGGGACACAAGTCAGGCCGGCCTTCAGCGGCTCTCCCCTTGCAAAACGGCACAGAGACAACAGTCTCCTCACAGAAAAAGTGCACGGACACACCAGTGAAACTGACAAAACGCATGTGCAACTCAAATGTCTGGGGTGGGGGTGGGGAGTGGGGAGAGCCCATTACAGCCCTGCCCCAGATGGAATGGCCTTCTGTGTGTCTGTCTCTCCCACGAGTTTCCCAATCCAGGGGTTGTGACTTATGCTTGACAATAACCTCTACCATGCACTCTGTCCTTAGTACTCTGCTGCCTGCTTTAGGAGGACTCTCCTATTTCATACTCTTGCCTAAGAAGGAGCATGACCCCCATTTCCTAAGGAGGAAAGGGAGGCCCAGGGACTGATTCGCCTACCCAGTTAATGGTGGTCAGGACCTAACCCAGTAGTCTGATTCCTAAGCCGTGTGCCCCCTCCTCACACTACCTCTCCACGTGCAGCGTCCCAAGTCTCTCCTCCCAGGAGCTGCTGGGAGGTTAGTCAGGAAAAGCCATAACCCCTAGGTGGTGCCTCTGAGCCATAAAGGACCATCACCCCCCAAAATGATTCCAGGGTTGGGTACTAAGTCCCCGTCCGCCTTCCCCTGTCATGCCCTGCCTCCTACAAGTGCAGGAACAGCAGAGATGCTTCAGAGGACCCTGGCCTAGACCCAGGGCCTGATTCCACCACAGCTCGTGGTGGGACTTGCTGGGCAAAGTTACCGTGAACCTCAGCTTCCTGGTCTATAAACAGGCTCACAAATCTGCCCTGCCTACCTCACAGGGTTGCTGTGAGAATCAAATGAAGGAAAGGATGTGAAAGTGCTCTGGAAACTGTACAGTAGGATGCACCATCACCAAAATGTTCTGCTGATGAAGGCACCAGAGTGAGAATAATCATAATAATAAAATAAATAGCTAACACCTATAAGTACTTGGGCGTCCCTGATAGCTCAGTTGGTAAAGAATCTGCCTGCAATGCAAGAGACCCCCGTTTGATTCCTGGATTGGGAAGATCCACTGGAGAAGGGATAGGCTACCCACTCCAGTATTCTTCCTTTGTGGCTCAGCTGGTAAAGAATCTGCCTGCAATGCAGGAGACCTGGGTTTGATCCCTGGGTTGGGAAGATCCCCTGGAGAAGGGAAAGGCTACCCCCTCCAGTATTCTTGCCTGGAGAATTCCATGGACTATATAGTCCGTGGGGTCACAAAGAGTCAGACATGACTGAGCGACTTTTACTATACAGTGCTTACTATGCCTGAGGCACTGCTCTTATCATTCTAATGTATTAGCTAATTTGATTCCCTTAACAATTCTATGAGGTGGGTACTATTATTATCCCATTTTACAGATAATTTGAGATGTAAGTTCCCACAGCTAGTAAGTGGGAGGGGCAGTCTCCATGGCCTCTGATCTCAGCTCCAATCTGGTGCATCCCCCTTAATACCCACAGAATGGAACACAAACAGCCACTATCATGATCTGTTGGTGACAACAGGAGAGGCAGCTCAGACTTACCCAACCTCCTGGCCAGACCGAAGTCGATGAGCTTGATCCTGGTGCCTGTCTTGTTGACACACATGATGTTCTCGGGCTTGAGGTCCAGGTGGACGATGCCCTGCTTGTGGATGTACTCCACCCCCTCTGAGATCTGCTTCATGTACTTGATGCACTCCCGCTCCGTCAGCTCAAAGTCCTCATCAATGATGCGCTCGAACAGCTCGCCCCCGGACACGCTGCGGGGACAGAGCGGGCACTCAGACCATCGGAGCAGGGAGACTGGCCGAGGGCAGGCTGGGGGAGGGGTCAAGGGCAGAAATGCCCAGGGGTTGGGGGTGCTGGGCATTTTCTGCAGCTTTCTGAGTTCCAGGCCACTGCCCCATGATGTGGGTCTCAATCTTCCACTGTGTGAGGAGGACACAGGCCTCCTGGTTTCCTGCTTGGGGGACCCTGCCTGTGCTTGCTAAGCCTTGGGGGGATTCAGGGAAACATCTAGGCTGGACAATTTCAGAGGTGGTCATGAGCTGAGAGATCTACAACGCTCTCCTGAGCTGAGAGATCCACAATGCTCTCCTGAGCAGAAAGGGTAACTGCCAGGTAGCCTGTTTCTCCCAGATGACTGTAGATGCGAGGGACATCCAGCCATGTCTTTCAGCCATAAAGAACTGAAGCTTAAAATACAGTCTCTGTAAGCTTCTGGCTTCACAAAGCCAGAAACAGAAAAATATCTCCAATAATAAGGAGCTTCAGCACATTTTCTAAAATTCATTGGCTGTAACTCATTATATTAATACTTGCAGTTGTGACCAATTTGCTTCCTCTGGCTAGGCCTATAGCATCAGTTTACTCCTCCAGCCATAGCTAACTTGTCTCATTGGCTCCCTGGCTCAGGCTGGGAGTGTAGTACATCCTTCCTGCCTGGATAGACTTTGGATCCTGGCAGTGGTGGTTCTGGGGCCTGCAGTGGGCACCTTTTGCTAAGGATTGGCCCAGAGGCTACAGCCAGCCAACATGTTTCCCTTCAGTGCAAATGCATGGGGCCTCTCTCCCAGCCCTCCAACCCACCTTCCTTGCTCAGAAAGCTTAAAGCTCTCCTTGGTAACTCATGTAGCATCCAGACACCAGTACGCTCTTTTCCACAATGGCCTATAGATCCATCAGCTGAACAAGGCTGAGTGGGCTTCTTTCTAGGCCTGTCCTCTTCCAAGGGCCTTCCTTCTTCTAAGGGAAGTCATCATAAAGATGAGAAATAGCTGAGCTTGAATCCTTTGTGTGACAGTGGGCAAGTTACTTAACCTGTCCCTACACCATAGTAGTTAGGAATGAAGGAACTTCTGTAAAACATGCCTGACATACAGTGGGTGCTCAGAACATGTTAATTATCATTTGACAACCTGAAACAGGTCAAATGGATCTTGTTACTGACCCTTGAGGGAGAGACAGACAAGGATGCACAATGGGGCCCATGGGACCCCTGAAGCCTTTGCAGGCTTCCATCACCACAGGACAAAGAGGTTCACTTCTGAACTGGTAAAGGTCGGTTTGTTCCAGTGGCCACTGGAGGGTGCTGGAACAAACACTTTAGAGGGTGCTAGAACCAACTGAGGAGGTCCTTGTGTGGCCAGGAGGTGGCGCCTCTGTCCTCAAACCCATTTCTATTGCTCTCCACCCAGGCTCTAAATCAAACTCTAATTTCCCTTTGTAACTTCCTAGGTTTCAGGCTGTTCTTAACATCTCTGAGCCTGTTTCTATCTGCAAGATGTCAGTAAAAGCAGTACCACCTCACAGGGTTTCTGTGAAGACTGAGTGAATTAATTCAGGTAAAATGTTTAGAAAAGTGCCTGGCATATAGTAAGTGCTCAATAATTTTAATTATTATTATTTTAAAACAACCAGTTGCAGAAGAGGCTCTAGTTGAAAATACAGACTCCCAAGCTTCTCTCCTGGAGATTTTGATTTAGAAAATCTTGGCAGGGTCTGTGATCTATATTTTCAATGAGTACCCCAGGTCATTCTTACCATCAGATAAGTTTGAGAAATACTGGTTTACTCAATTACCACTCCTGGGAGGCCAGCTGAAATTCACGCCCCCTGAGAAATCACTCTTGATTTCATCATATGATCATTCCTTCTGGGGGTTCTCACAGTCTCATTTCTGAACTTTTTGCATCAAGTCTGCTTTCTTTTAATGTTGTTTGTGAACATGTCTGGAAGAAGTCTGGTTCATCTCTAGACCCCTGTTTATATCTGGCAATATCTGGCACAGACAAGGTATTTCAAAATGTTTGGTTTTAAATATTCTGAAAAAGCAAGCAACCTTTTTTTTTTTTTTTTTGGTAGCATCCTTGGGAATGTCTGTGGCAATGAGTGGTAGAATTCTGAGCCATGGAGATGGTTACTGCTGCATTTCTAGAGGTAGCCTATTCAACAGAGGTATATATATATATTCACACCAATTCAAATCTATTTAATGTATTTTGAAAACTGTTCCTGTGGTTCATTTTCAAGGATGGTAGTAGGACTTACACAAATAGGATTATTGCTTCTGTATAAGTTTCTCTTCCAAATGCTCAAGACTGTGGATGGAAAGAAGCTACCATCCACAGAAATGGGATAAAGCCACGGGCCAAGATTGGGCCAAGGAAATGTATACTTAATAGATTAACAGTGAGAGCGAGAGTGAATGAACTAATGAATACTCACCTTATCCCAAGGGACTGTATTTATCCCCCAACTGTAGATAATGACCAGCCCTCATTGGCAGCCAGAAGGATGCCACTCCATGGGGCCCCACACCCTGACCCTCTCCTGTGTCATGGCCGCCAGCTGCTTCTCCTTTGATCAGTTTTGCCAATGGTAGCACAAAGGTAAGACGGGCAATGGATGACTCAGCCTAAGTTGCATCTGCTTGGGTGCTCAGGGTCCCACTACCACTTGGACTGTGCCACAAGGACCATCCCTGACTCCTTGAAGAGGAGTCTGAAGGAACCCTTATAACAGAGAAA
Source organism: Odocoileus virginianus (assembly GCF_023699985.2). Classification (NCBI taxonomy): domain Eukaryota; kingdom Metazoa; phylum Chordata; class Mammalia; order Artiodactyla; family Cervidae; genus Odocoileus; species Odocoileus virginianus. The sequence goes on from NC_069677.1 coordinate 10,610,369, forward strand.
CACTGCTACAGTGATGGGGGCTTGTCCTGTAATCAGAGGTCAGAAAGGCTGAAGATGCTTTAACTCTGATTTCTCAGTGTATGTGAGGCAGCTGATCTGGAAGCTGGAACCCTGGAATACAGTTTCATTTTTCTGTATCATCAGGGACTGTCCTTCTCTTACTCTGTTTCTCCATCAAACAAGGGGAAGAGCAAATTGTACTGCTGAAAGCCAACCTTTTCCCTGTCAATGGCCAGGTCTATTTAAGCTGGAAGGGAAGGACAGATGGAGTATCAATCTACTCCTTCAACTTTAGTCGAGCTCCTATCAAGGGGCGAGCTCCTTACTCCAAGTGCAGGAGAATCATCTGGTGTCTGTGCATGGAAGACTCACTCCTGTCCACGGGGGAGGCATGGGGCAGAGGGATGAAAGCCAGACCAGATGAAGCCTTCTTACGTTTCCTCCCAACATTTTCCATCCAGCTTGCCAAGTCCCAATTCCAAGCTAAGTATGGTATTCTGCCCACTGGTGCTGCTGCCCAGCCTCATCCAGGCTGGGCTGCCACCTACCCCCTCCCGCACCTTCTCATGAACTTGCTCGAGGTTTAACTTCTAAAGAGAGACATTTCTTCACATGTCCCCACATGCCCACGCTGCCCGGACCAAACCTGCTCTACAATAAATGTGAAGAGCAGCAGCCCGAAGGGCTCTTGTGAGGGCGTGACGAGTGAGGCCACGGACTCAGGCTCAATCTTCCCTAGAAGCGTGGAGGGAAGTTTGAATTTGGGGTTGAAAACTGATTCCAAGTGATGAATGAGGATTTTCTTTGAATCTGTGTGATGTGTGAAAGTTGCACAGAACTGCAGAATTTAAAAAGGGAGTCTCATCAAATGCTGCTCTTCACTGGAAGGATTTCCTAATTACAGAATCATTACAGCTAATTACAGCTCAACAGTCACAGAAACTGTCCCCAGGCTTCCTGAAAAGTAGGATTTCCACAGATTCAGTTGTGTGTTAAAATGCTCACAAAATAATTTTAAGTGGAGAAAAGACTGGGATATAGAAAAAAGTCAATGCATCATACTCCTAAGAATAACTTGCAGTTATAGAGCCTCTGCCTGACACATGTTATTCCATCTAAGCCCCACATTATTCATGGGGTGGTTTACAGCCTCCTTTTACAGATAATAAAACTAATGACTGGCACACTTGGGTAACTTATTCAAGGTCATACAACAAGAGGCGGAGCAGGGATTGGAGTGAGGTTGCTCAGACTCAAGTCTGTCTCTTCATCATGACTGCCCTCCCCAAGGACAGACTGAAAGGAAACACACCAAAAGGTTCAAGAAGTGCAGGGAGTCACTCCTCAAACTGGGGCTGCCTCGCAGGCCTCACCTTTCCTAGGAAAGAACACTGAGATGTTAACAGGGTCCTCTCCAAAGCACTGAGATCCCTGAGTCTCGGGATAAGCAATTCAAGGATGCTGGAGGCAATTTCAGAATATTGCTAAAGCTTTCAAATGCATATCTCCTTTGTTCCAGCACTCCCACACTTCTGGGGGTTTATTCTATGGGATGTAAAGCAGGCATGAGGGTAAAGATGTATGTACAAGGTTACAAACACTGCCTTTTTGTAAAGCAAAAGCCTGGAAACCATCCAGGTCTCTATCAAAAGAAGACAAATAAACTGTGGTCTATGCACACGATGAGATCCCAGGGAGAAGGGAGAATGAGGAAACCACGGCTACTGGTATGGGCCTCTCCAAGATACACTGTTGAATGCAAAGAAACCAAGTATAGAATATTGAGTGCAGCTTCTCTTTGGGTTAAGAGGTGAGAAATACGAAAATATGTATGAATTATATCTATAAATAACAAATAATTGCATTGCAATAAAGAAACTTTGAAAGGACACAGACAGAACTAACAAAATTCATTACCAGTGGTGATGAGGGGTAGATGGGGGACAGGTGTGGGAATGAGACTTTCACTGTATATTTTCTTTTTTTTTTTTATATGATTGTATCATATATTTTAAAAATTCAGATTATAAAAAAGCAAGGAAATGCTTAAAAAATACACACTGTGGAGGATGCCTGGCTTACCGACTCTAGTATGTGCATTTGTGTGTGTGTGTTTGTGTGTATGTGTCTGTCGTGTGTATATGTGTGTGTTAATGCACACACAGACCAGCAGCTCAGAGGGAAGATAAAGAAGGTTGGAACTTGAAGAAACAACAGAATCCAGGAAAGCCTTGACTGAATGTCATCTGATCATCTCCCTGCCACTATACAAGCCAGCTCAGAAAGCACTGCTCTTGGGTGAGTGAGAGGTCAAGAGAGAGCATATCAGTGTGGACCAGGGGCACGCAGGACAGAGCAGAAGACAGGGGCAAGGCTGAACTCCCAACCCTGGGGCCCCTTCTGCTTCACAGGCTCTATCCCCCACTTCTGCTCTAAAACCACCTTAGGTCAGAATGCCCTGAATGAAACTGAGGAGGCACAGGGGGAGCCCTGGCCTTTCACAGGGAGGTGAGGGGGAAAGGGGTCCTCAAGGACCCAACAGTGTGTTCTGGAGCCGAGCAGAGGGCAGGAGAGGGCAGCGGGTCGGGACCAGCGCTGTGCACAGTGGGCTGTTCTGAGTGGTCAGCACTTGGCCAGACGGGCTGCAGAGCGCCGTGCACATCACAGCAGAGGGGTAGGGTGGGGATGGGACAGTAGGGGAGGGACAGGAGGGGCTCCCAGACCCACTGTGCCTGGGCCACCTCTCGACAGGCCACTCACATCTCCAGGACCATGACGATGTTGGCCTTTTCTTCAAAGGCGTCCACGCACTGGACCAGCTTGGGGTGGTGCAGGCAGTTCATGATGCTGATCTCCTGCCGGATGTTCTCTTTCTCTTTGGCCGAATATGCCTTGAAGAATTTCCCTGCCCAGATTTTTCCAGTTTTCTTTTCTACAAGTCGAAAGACCTGTCCAAATTTCCCACTGTGAATGAAAGGAAGAGAGAAAAGGCAGTTTAGCCCAGCTGTCCACCAAACAGCTGGGGATGGTCAAGCGATGGCCTGTGGGACATATTTGGCCCCTCTTCCTCTTTTTATAAATAAAGTTTTACTGGAACATAGCCATGCCTATTTGCGCCCGCATTGTCTGTGGCTGCCTTTGGGTTTCAGGAGCAGAGCAGGAGTTGCAGTGCTGAATTGGCCCAGAAACCCTAAAATATCCATTATCTGGCCCTTTACAGAAAAAGTTTGCCAGTCCCTGCTCTAGATCAATGAAGCACATTGCTAAGGCTGGCAAATCTGCTCTCCGTCACTGGTCAATGTCAGCCTGTGTCTCACCCCACATTCTTACCCAAACTCTGTCTAGTCTTGCTGTTCTATTAGTAAATATTTTCTTTTTTTTGGCCGCACCATGGTATGTGGGATCTTAGCTCTCCATCCAGGTATTGAACCCATGCCCCTTGCAGTGGAAGCACAGAATCTTAACCACTGGACTGCCAGGGAAGTCCTTGCTGTTCTTTTAGGACTGTCATCTCCTTGGGCTGAGGCCTCAATCTTAGCAACAGACTTTTTTTCCTTTCCCCCCAAAGGGATCCATGACATCAGGCTGAGGAAGTCCTCCCCAAATACAGAGAATTTCTGGACGACTGCCTTCCCTCCACACACTTTCAGCACCAGGGCCATGGAGACAGCCTAGCAAGGGTGATGGGTGGTGGCACTCTTCTGACCCCACTCCTGCCACAGCACAGGGTCCTTGTTTGGGACTCTTATGAGGTTGATGGCACTCCTTTATTTGCCAGAAACCCTCCAGAAATAAAAGCTGAGCCCATTCTTTTTTCTTCCACCTTCCATCCTCCTCCAAGGACAGATGGTCAGAGGGAGGCAGGAGGCCCTGGATGCTTGCTTCTGCTGGCGGGGACAGCCTGGCTGTGCCTAGGCCTCAGTGTTGGGGTCTGAGTCCATTGGTGTCTCCACAGCCCAGGAAAGAGCCTGAGCAAAGACTGTGGACTGAGCTCACAAAGTGAGGGGTGATGATGGGAGCTGTGTATCAAGCGGGCATATTTTGCTACAGCACTAAAGCTAGACCGGTTGAATGGGAGCACAGATCCAAGGGAAGGGATCCTAAAGACAGGCCAAGCCAGCCCGGCTGCCCTGGGTTATGTCCTGGGGGAGGGATGGGGGCAGGCGTGCAGAGAAGGAAAGACCTGCTCAAGCTTGTGGAGTTGAGCCCTGGGCACAGCAGCTCCTAAGAGAGCCCTGGGCAGGCAATGTTTTTGTGAGTGCTCGCAGGTCAAGTCTTCCCAGACCTCAGTCTGGGGAGTTGGCAGAACCCAGGGAAGGACAGGAAGAGGAGGCATGGAATATAACCTCGGGGCCAGCGCCATCCTCACTCTGGGGTCCAGAAGGGGACCCACTCCACTTCCCACTCCACTTACGATCCTAGTCTCTCTTCGATGTCGTAGAAGTCGGACACTTTCTGCTCGGTATTGACCGTGACGGTCCGGTAGTCGACCTCAGGCTCCTTCTCATCTGCAGGGTTGGGGCGGGGTGAGTGTGAGCCATCAGATCCCTCCTCACCCCCATCCACCCCTCGAGTCTACCCAAGGACAGGGCCCAGCACTCACCATCATCTGACACCTCCACTTCGTCCTTCGGCTCTGGGGGCAGAGAGGATACAGGTGATTAGTACTGAAGGCCCCGAGAGCTAAGCAAGCTGGGGGCCCTGTCTGGCTTCAGCCTTCCCAAGCACGAGACTCAAAGCCCAAAGCTCTGGGCATCACCATGGGATGAGAGGCTCCACACTGCAACAGGGCCACATATACACTGGCAGGCTCTGGCCTCCTTACCCCACCCAGCCTCTCCTCCCCCAGCCCTTCCTCCAGCCCCATCTCTCTATCCTCAAGGTCTCCTAGACATGTCTGTCTTCACATTTTTCTAGTTTCTAGAACCTACAGACAACCCAGAGAGTCCCTTTCTACTCTCCCTCAAAAGTCAGCAACTTAAGAGTTGCTGCTGCTGCTAAGTCGCTTTAGTCGTGTCCGACTCTGTGCGACCCCATAGACAGCAGCCCACCAGTCTCCCCCATCCCTGGGATTCTCCAGGCAAGAACACTGGAGTGGGTTGCCATTTCCTTCTCCAATGCATGAAGGTGAAAAGTGAAAACGAAGTCGCTCAGTTGTGTCCGACTCTGAGTGACCCCATGTACGGCAGCCTACCAGGCTCCTCCGTCCATGGGATTTTCCAGGCAAGAATACTGGAGTGGGGTGCCATTGCCTTCTCCTCTTATAGTTGCTACTAGTATCAAATGTATTTATCCATTTACTGAGCTTCTTCTGGAATTCCAGCCATGTACCAGATATCTTGCCAGTGATTGTGGGTATACAAAACAAAATGCAGATGGTGTGATCTCTCCATCATGGTGTGATTTCTTGGAGCTTATAATTTAGTTGGAGAGGCAAATATACATATACTTGAAATATCCATTATGAGTGTTATATGGTGAAGCACATGTTATTGCCACACAAACCGAGTAGACAATGGAGGAAAGTGACCCGAGTCGGGTAAGTATAAAGTCAGAGCAATCAATCTGGGAAGAAGGAGCCACTGAGCTGTGTCTTAGAGGAAATAATGGAATACAGTGAGAAGGGTAATGTCATGCAGGAAGCCAATAAGGAGGCACGTGAGCAGCCCATGCTGGCTGTTCATACAACTGTGTCAGGGTGGGCAGAGAGACATGAGCGTCCAGAGGAACACACCCAGTCCCGAGGTCCTGGTTTTCCTTTGCTTTAGTATAATTTGTTCCTAAAGGGCCATTGCAGCTTCTTGACCATGGCCAAGTACCTTTTGCTTCCTGGGCTACAGTTTCCTCATCTGTAAAAGGAAAGCACTGTATTTCTGGGTGATTTCTAGGGTCCCTGGCTAGCCCTGGAGTCCATGCTTTTTGATGTTCTAGGTGCCACTTGGCCATAATGTGGACTGTGTCCTTGACAGCGGGAGCCAAGGGAGGTTTCCAGAAGATGTGGAAGGACCTGGCGAAGCCAGAGAAGGAGGACAAAGATTTCTAGAGTGTGTGTGTGTGTGTGTGTGTGTGTGTGTGTGTGTATGCACAAGATGAGGGAAAAGGGTATGATTTGCTGAAGGTCCCAGCAGAGCAAAACTGAGGATAGGAAGTGGACGGCAGGTAGAAGGAAGACCAAAGCAGATGGGGTGGAGGGGTTTGTTAGATGCTGCCCAGCAGGGAGGGGCTGTATGGAAGCGGGCTCAGCTTCACAAATGGGATGAAGGTGTGGGTCAGGGACAAGGTGCAGCTCAGAACTGTAGACAGTGAGCCCCTCTGTTCAGCTGAGGGCAGAACAAATTACTGAAATCTAAGCAGACAACCTGAGAAAAGCCACACAGTTCCCATACCAGATAAGGACCCCTTACTAGAAAAGAGTCTTGAAAGAGATTATAAGCACATGAGCAGGAACAAGAGAGGCTATGATTTGTTTAGAGTTCTGAAAACACTGTGGGTGAGGTTTAGTTTTAAAAACCAAACAAAAGTGGGATTGGAAGCAATATTTATTACATAAAGGAAAATGCCAGGGAAAAAATATAAAAACAACAAGATCAATGGGGACTCTCAGATTAGTGGTGGGGTTCACAGAAATTCTCAGGATGTGAGTATAACTGATCAAATCAAATCACAGATTTGAGAGTTGAGAGTGACACTGTCAAATTCAACCAGAACGTACGTGAGAGCAACACACCTGGAAGGTAGTAATGGAGTCACATTGTCAGGGAGAATTGAACCATTAAAACTTTCAGCCTGACAAGTCCTAGGGTATCTGAGTGAGTGAGTGAATGAAGTCGCTCAGTCGTGTCCGACTCTTCGCAACCCCAAGGACTGTAGCCTACCAGGCTCCTCCCTCCATGGGATTCTCCAGGCAAGAGTACTGGAATGGGTTGCCATTTCCTTCTCCAGGGATCTTCCCAACTCAGGGATCAAACCCAGGTCTCTTGCATTCCAGGCAGACGCTTTAACTTCTGAGCCACCAGGGAAGCCCACTAGGGAATCTAGTTAGAACCAAAAATGGGAGCCCAGTTCCTCAACCAATTGCTCTGGCCAACAGAATGCTGTCACTGGGGAAATGTGCTCTGGCTGCAAATAGGTATCATTATTCTGCCCTTGGTAGAACCTGGGGTCATATGATCCTGGAACGCTGTCTGTTAGGCAGTCCTGATGGAGCTGGAAGAAGTATGGGTCATTGACAGGAAGAGCTACCATGTGAAGACAGTCAGAAAGGGTTAGGCCTATCTAGTTGGGAAAGGAGCCTAAAACAGATGTGATTAAAAAAAAATCACAATAGGCAAGGGTAAGGTTAGGGTTATGAACTTTCACCAACTAATGAATATTACAACTTGGGAGAACAACTTAGTGTTACATCCCATATAGGAGGAAGGCTATAGGCATATGGAAATCACATCTCAAGAGTTACCATAAGAAGAATAAACAGGTTCAAGAAATGTTCTGCTGAGTTCAACAATGGTATTTCAAACAGGACTTTAAGATAGCATGAGATTCAACATCCATTCAATCACTAACAAAGCACCTGTGGATGCCAGTTACTGGACAGGGACTTAGAGACAAAATATTAATGATAATAACTACATTTAGTGTCAGGGAACTCCATTGTCCTGATGGGGCATCGTCAGGAGGCCCCAAATGAGACAGTGGTTTGACCTCTCTCGACCTTTCAGTACCCACATCACACATGCTGGTGTGAAATGGGCAGCAGGATGGGAGAGGACAGAGAGGCAAGCTTTCTCGACCTGGAATCTCCAGGAGAAATGGTCTGTCTTCCCCTAGTGAAGGAGCAGCAGCAGTACTGTGAACCCTCTAGGGGCTTTCCAACAACCTGTCCCCCAGAGGCATCTTCCAGGTTGCCCTGAAATAGCAGGCAGTTCTAGAACTCGCCTCTCCCCATCTCTCTGACACTAGTTAGGAGTGGAGTTAGCTGCCGTCACCTCAAACACCACACCTACCCTCACCTCCTGCCTTTCTCCTTAAAAGTCAAGATGCAGAGTGCCTTCCTGATCCATGGCTGTAGGGACACAGCTCAGTCTCAGGGAATCCATGCCTCTGTCTCTGTCTCACTGCTACATGGCAACCCATCCTCTGTGTGGGACGTGGACTGAGGCTCCAGGCTGAGACATTTCCCTTCCTCCTCTTCCTTCTTGTCCTGCCTCCACTCTGTTTGCAGGGGGGAACGGTCACGTGAGGAAGAGTCCCAGAGGAGCGGGGGAAAGACCACAGTTCAGTTAGTCAAGCTCTCTGAGCGTCAAGGGGCAGTAATGAGAGAGGTGGCCATTCGGCATCCATCTTTCCACTGAGAAAGGAGCTAAATTGCAGTTGGAAGAACTTCAATGAAATATTAAAACACAAAAATCTACTCACAGCCGTGAGATGCAAGAGTTAAGTGCAAGAACTATTTGGAATATGTTTCAGGGATATTTCTGCAGTCAGATGAGTCCCATCCCCCTGCAGTGGCATTTGGGAGAGGAGCGGCATGGCGCTCCTGCCCTCACAGGGCATGTGCCGAGCGGGCTCCCTGGACAGAGTGGTCCCTTTGCTCAGCAGGGTGCTGCTGTGCCCCCAGGGGACACTAGAGGGCGCCCCCATCTTCGGGAGGTTGGCCGTGGTCAGCACCCCACCCCCTGCACTGGTGCGCTGCTGATCTTCCTTGCATCTCTGCGGGCTCTACCTCTCTAATTACCCTTGGGGCACAAGGAAGCCCTTACTCTGCAAGATGCCTCTATCACAGCTGTTTGCTAACAACTATACAGACTAGAGGGCTTCCCAGGTGGCTTGGTGGTAAAGAATCTGCCTGTCAGAAGACAGAGGTTTGAGCCCTGGGTCAGGAAGATCCCCTGGAGGAGGAAATAGCAACCCACTCCAGTGTTCTTGCCTGAAAAATCCCATGGACAGAGGAGCCTGGTGGGGTACAGTCCATGGGGTCACGAAGAGTCAGGCACAACTCAGCGACTGAGCATGCGTGCACGCATACAGACTAGAACAAATTAGGATCAGGAGCAAGGATGATGTGGATTTAGGAGTCAGAGCTGAGTGGAGCTTCCTGGGGGGGATGGAGTGGGTGGGAGTGGAGATTCCTGGGGGGAGATGGGAGACAGCGGCTGTTTTCGGGGTAGGGGGGAGGGGAGGTGCTAGTTTAGCCAGGTTTGGGAAGTCAAGGAGGAGAGCTGTCAGGTTCGGGAGCCTGTCTGAGAGGTGGCCCAGGCATAAGGAGGCCACTGGAGCTGGTGGGGGCCTCTATGCTGTGCTGTGTCCTCCACTGTATCCCCAGCACCCTCTCAGCACTGGGGAAACAGGACAGGTGAAGGGCGAATGCAGAGTGAGGGGTGGGATGGAGCTGAGAGGTCAGGATGAAGCCAAAGACTAAAGTTGCTGAAATGGAGGGAAGAGGGGCCGTGGTAGCGGTGGGGAAGATGAGAGGCAACGTGAGTGGGGCTTAGAGTAAGTAGGGCTCCATGATCAGACCCCACTGGCTCACAGCAATGGCCTACCATAATCACTTACCCCATCCTTCTTCTACACATGTACATGTGTACACACACACACACACACACACACACACACACACACACACACACACTGAGACCCAAGGCACTTTTAAAAAAGAGAAAATTGACCCTGGCTATAACTAACAGGCATCTGAACAGTCCACAGAGAGCTTCAGTTGAAAGTCCCACAGCCTTACTCTGATCCTCCCATTCTCCCACCCTCGGTCCCTTAGAAGATGTGCTGCTCTGCCCCTCCCCTTCCTCCCCCTGAGACCATTCAGCTGGCTCTGAGGATGGGAGCTGCCAGCCTGGAAGCCCTGAGTGGCCTGAACCCCCTCTGGATTGTAGGTGATTTCAACATTTCAACATTTGTCTGCTCCCAGCTAGGATGGACCCCAGGAGGAGAATCTAAGAACCACAGTGTGTGTGTGCGTGTTGTGGGGGGGGTGAGGGGGTGGGGGAGTGGGCAGGGGGGCGGTTTCAACTGACTGTGGGGAAGAAGGGAGCGGCCACCTGCCTGGAGCCAAGTGATCTCAGCCCTCCACTCCACAGACCATCCTCCCAGTCCTGATAGCTGCTGTCCAGGCCTCTTCAGAGCCATACTTGCAGCTTCTGTGGCCTCTGGCCCTCTGTGTGGGCTCATCAAGGATTCTGCAGTCTCTCCTGGTGTATGCTATAAAGGACCTTGGAAGCTTTCCTTTCCACCTAATGTGTGTCTCACTGCCATGTTATCCCCTTTCTGTCACTTTTCCAAGAGGTGGGGAGTCGTCTTTTTGGACAAAGTAATATTCTAAAAACATGCAGACTGGAACCTGGCCACCTTCCCTGGCACCCCCACTCTAACCAGTTTGCTCCCACTCTGCTCACATCAAAGGGGGGTGTCACACAGCAGCAGATGGCAGTTGTGCTACTCTCTTTCTCTCAGCAGGCATTTGTGAGCAGCTAATGGCAGGAGCCCCGGGAAACTGCAGAGGCTGGCAGGGCTGCCCTGGGCCCAGGCTCCATAGTCTCCCCCCAACTCCACCTAGCATGCTATAGCTCTCAAGGAAGCCTGATCTCTAGGTATCTCCAGGGTTCGCCTGGGCAAAGGCCCCCAAGACAGGACCGCACAGGCAAAATTGTAAATTTGGTGTGTTTTCCATTGGCATCCTCCAAACTTTCTCTCTGGAGCCCTTGTTTAACTTGAGAGTAAAGTTTAATATCTATATTAAACCTAAAATTTAAAACCAAAGACGGTGACCCTGTCATGACAGTTTCCACACTTACGACGCCTCTGGCTATAAGGGTGACTTCAAGCTCTCACTCTGTTGAGCTGCTGCTGCTGCTAAGTCACTTTAGTCATGTCCAACTCTGTGCGACCCCGACATCCGTCATCCCTGGGATTCTCCAGACAAGAACAGTGGAGTGGGTTGCCATTTCCTTCTCCAATGCATGAAAGTGAAAAGTGAAAGTGAAGTCGCTCAGTGGTGTCTGACTTCGCGACCCCACGGACTGCAGCCTACCAGTCTCCTCCGTCCATGGGATTTTCCAGGCAAGAGTACTGGAGTGGGATGCCATTGCCTTCTCCGCACTCTGTTGAGCTGGTCCTTTAGTCTCCTCTCTACCTCCTCACATCTTCAAGTTTATTCTCTCCTAGAGCCCTTTTGCTTGCTTTCCCTCCCCGTTTCCTTCCTGCACCCAACTTTGCCTCCATCTTAAATTCACAGCACTTGTTTTCTTCTGTTCACAGGACACTTCTTGAAGTGGCATTCCACATAGGCCTCCTTCTTCCATTCATTCCTTAGCCGCAGGCCAACCATTTTCTACCCCACAGAAGCTTCCCAGGTGGCTCATCGGTAAAGAACCCGCCTGCCAATGCAGGAGGTGCAGGTTCCATCTCTGGGTCAGAAAGATCCCCTGAAATAGGAAATGGCAACCCACTCCAGTATTCTTTCCTGGAAAAGCCTTTGAAGAGGAGAACCTGACGGGCTGCAGTCCATGGGATTGCAAAAGAGTTGGACACCACTGAGTGACTGAGCATGCACAGAAGTGCTATGGACTTTGCTCTCAAAGATGACTGCACAGCAAAGGGCTAAACCCAGACATCCTCCCACGTCCTCATCTCTTTCCCCTTTGCCACTTGCTGCTTCCTGTGTTTCTGCAATACAGCAACCGCCCCTTGCTTCTTCCCCCTCTTAGTCCTTTCTCCGGGTCATTCAGTTTTCTTCATTTCCGTGTCAGTGCTGACTTTCTTTCTGCCCTCATTGATGCCCATGGCTTCAATGACCAATTCAATAGTGAAGAGAGCTGGAGCTTAAACCTTTCTCCTGAGCTCTGGACTCAACCATTCAACAGTCTGAAGATACCTCCCTGTGGACAGCCCTCACACACCTCAAAACCAGAGCCTCCACCTCCTCGGGACTCCCTGCTATCTAACCTCTAAGTCACTAAGAAGCAACCTGACCTCCTCCATCAGTGTAACCAAAGGAACTCAGGCTCAGGGTCAGACAGCTCTGAGTTCAAGCTTCAGCACACCATTTTCAAGCTTTGTGACTTTGGGCAAATAGCTTCATTCCTCTAAACTTCAGTACCCCTATCTGTAAAAGGCAGGTAATAATAGTATCTACTTCATTGAGTTAGATGTGTGAAATAATGCATGGAAAATGCTTTAATCTGGCTATATATTAATAGCAAGTGTTAAATATGTTAGCCACCATAAAACACAATAATCTCTAAATGGCTCCTGAATTTGTGTTAGTTACAAGCCAGGATGTGGGAGTAATCTTAGACTCTTTTAACTTTTCCCTGCCCAAGAAGTGATTCAGTTCAGTTCAGTTGCTCAGTCGTGTCCAACTCTTTGCGACCCCATGAATCGCAGCACGCCAGGCCTCCCTGTCCATCACCAACTCCCAGAGCTTACTCAAACTCATGTCCATCGAGTCAGTGATGCCATCCAGCCATCTCATCCTCTGTTGTCCCCTTCTCCTCCTGCCCCCAATCCCTCCCAGCATCAGGGACTTTTCCAATGAGTCATTAGGAATGGTCAATCCTACCTTCTAAAGTTCCCTTACTATCCTCTCCTGGACTACAACAGAGAGGCCCAATCAGTATCTTACTGACTTCAACCTCACTCCCCACCCCATCCACTCCAGTGCTTCTCAAACTTTCATGTGTATATGAATCCACGGGGGGGCTGAGGGTGGATGATGTTAAAATGAAGGTTCAAAATGTATTAGGGAAGTGGGGGGTGGGGCTCGTGGAGAATCTGCATCTCTAACAAGTTCCCAGGATCCCAAGACTCTTGGTCCAGACCACACCTTGAGTTGTAAAGGTCTTCACTTCCTCAAACTCTTAAAAAAAAAAAACCAAAAACCTAACTATATCAAACCCCTACTTGAAAACCTTTGATAACTCACAATTTTATCTAGACTATCCTTTTTGAGTTGCTTCCTCCTATTCTATCTCACACAGCATATTCTCCTGGCCACACATGAGAGTCTCAAAATGACATGTGTTTCTACCAGTTTGTAACTTTGCTCACATTGTTTCCCTTGCAAGGAATGCTTCTCTCTATCTGACTGCCTCTTGGAATCCTATTCCTTTCTCCAAGACTCAGTGTAAGTATTACATCTAGGAAGCCTTTCCCAAGCTTTATAGCAAAACTATTCATGCTTTCTGCTGTATCTCTACAATTTGTTTATATCGCTGTAATATCAAAAGGATGTGGCCCATCTCAAGATGGTCTTAACTATAGTCTTCACAGCTGTTCTCCTTGTTAGATTTTAAACTTCTGCTCTTAGTGGTCTTCAGTTCCCAGGTACCCGACACTGAGTAGACCCTCAAACAAGAGTGCAAGAAAGGAGGGAGAGGGATGGTGGGGGAAGATGCTGAAACTGTATGTAGGTCTACCTGAATTCCAGCTTTCTAGGACTGTACTCCTGATTAACACACCATCGCCCCCTGGTCGCACTGTATCAAAATTGCTGGTTCAATATTTTTTGGAAAGATCACAGGTACCTCTTTTAGAATATGGCTCAGCATTACAACATTGGAAAGCAAGATCCCAAAAGACCCTGACAGTCACCAGCAAAGTCTTGTCAGTTCCCCTGTATCCATCTCCATACAGACTTCTACACACACAAAGTAAGTCATGGACATTTATCTCAAGCCAGTGATGAAAGGAAGGTAGCTTACCTTCTTCAGGTTTCTCTCCCAAGGCTGTGAGTTCAGACTCCTGGCTTGGTTCACTGGTTCCATAGACATTGATTGCACGCACACGGAATTTATACTCTCGGTCAGGCAGCAGGTCTTGAACGTTGAAAGAAGTGCTGCGGCATGTGGCTAGTTCCTTCCACGTCTTGTCCACTGAGTCCCAGATCTCGACACTGTATGACTGTACGGCGCTGCCCCCATCATATGAGGAGCCATACCAGGACAAGGTCAGTGAGGAACTTCGGATGTCAGAGGCACAAGGCGTGCCGGCTGGGGGGTCTGGCTTGTCTGGGGAAACAGAAGGATAGCATCACCCAACTGTGCACGATTTCAGGGAGAGAAGGTTTTTTAATTAGCTAGTCATTTACAGATGTAAGAGTTGGACCATACAAAAGACTAAACGCCGAAGAATTGATGCTTTCGAACTGTGGGGCTGGAGAAGACACTTGAGAGTCCCTTGGACAACAAGGAGATCAAACCAGTCAATCTCAAAGGAATCAGTCCTGAGTATTCATTGGAAGGACTGATGCTGAAGCTGAAGCTCCAATACTCTGACCACCTGATTCAAAGAGCTGACTCATTGGAAAAGATCCTGATGCTGGGAAAGATTGAAGGCAGGAAGAGAAGCGGGGAGACAGAGGATGAGATGGTTGGATGGCATCACTTACTCAGTGGATATGAGTTTGAGCAGGCTCCAGGAGATGGTGAAGGACAGGGAAGCCTGGCATCCACTGGGTTGCAAAGAGTTGAACACAGCTGAGCAACTGAACAACAACGAGGGAGAAGCAGCTGTGGTCCCTGGTCCCGGCTCTCTTTCCCTCATCTGCACAGTCACACCTATGCAAACACCTGTCTATGTGGGAAGCCCCACAAATATATATACTATTTTCTTGAATATACTGTCTTTTTTGGCTAGTTTCTAGTCTACACGTCATGATTTCCTGTGCTTTGCCCAAGTCATAAACATATTTCTCAGTGTAAACAGATCTAGGAAGCTCCCCAGGAGGTGTGGACTGCTTCCCATCAAAAATATGTCTTGAAAGAGAGCTCAATGTGTGTATGTGCATGTATCTCCTCCAGGCCTGAGGCCAGTGACCAGAGACATAACCAGGGGCCAGTCTCTACTTTCTCTGGGACATGGGAAGTGCCTGCCCTGCTGAGGGTCAGTACAGAACAGTGAACTCTGAAGCCACACACAGGGTTTGAATACAGCTCTGCCTTCATTCACTACTTCTTAGCCTCTCTGTGCTAAGTTTCATCCTCTGAAAATGCACATGATAACAGCACTGGATCACAAGGTTGTCATGAGATATTCTTAGGAAAACATCCTGTTTGAGTAGCCTTGACTGTCATCATTATTGCAGAAGTTCATTTCTAACTTTATAAAACATTATTCTTACCCTCTCTTCCATCCTCCTGCTGCTGCTGCTTAGTCACTCAGTTGTGTCTGACTCTGTGAGACCCCATGGACTGTAGCCCACTAGGCTCCTCTGTCCATGGGATTCCTCAGGCAAGAATACTGGAGTGGGTTGCCATGCCCTCCTCCAGGGGATCTTCCTGACCCAGGGATCAAACCTGGTATCTTGCATCACAGGCAGATTCTTTACCACTGAGCTACCAGGGAAGCCCTCCGACCTCCTAGGACAGGTATAAAATGAGATAGAGAATTTCAAAGCAAACCACAGTAGCAAATCACAGTCATCTTTAAGGGCCAGAAAAATGAGCTGAAGATACAAACTAGGAGCAGTCCCTTAGGCTGTCCACCATCCTCTTCAGACCAGTAATGCTAAGAACCAGTAACACTGCCAACTTCAAGGCAGATCACAGCAGCCAGTATGCTCATTAATGAGGTTCTTGAGTTTTGAGATTTTTGATAGTCATTAATCTCTGCCTGCAATGCAGGAGACATAGGAGATGCGGGTTTGATTCCTGGGTCTGAAGATACCCTGGAGGAGGAAATATCAACCCACTCCAGTATTCTTGCCTGAAAAATCCCATGGACAGAGGAGCCTGGTGGTTTAAAGTCCATGGGGTGGCAAAGAGTCGGACACAACTAAGGAACTAAGCATGATTAAGCACATCTGAACAGAATTCTCCTATTTTTCAGATTTAGTCTCTGCAGGTAGTTGGTTTAGTTACAGATACAGATGTTCAGTAACCTTCATCTCCTCTAAGACAATCTGCACTTTAGAGTTCTCTAACAAGAAAGGCCATGTATTATGCTCTGTGAATTTATAAGCTATGTGAATTCTAGCTAATTCCTTAACTTCCAAGACTATTTTGCTTGTTTTTGTCCTTTGGAAAGTGGGGTTATATATCAGTCTCTCCAGGGTTCTGCAAGCATCAAATAAAGCAAACCCAGGTAATGTACTTGATTCCTGCTTTCTTACACCTCAGCTAGGTAGGAAGGCCAAAGAAAATTCCTGCAGATGACCGAAGCATATGGAGGAGAAGAAAAAAACATCCTCTGTGTGTATGTGTGTATATACATATACATATAAACACATACATACACATACGTGTGCATACACATACACCTATACACATATATACCATACATACCTATACACATACATATTCATCCCCTCCCCTCCAAGTCCTGCTGCTTCTTCATTCCAGCCAGGAATGCACTGCCTGGAAGCCATTCATCCCCTGCAGCTCAAATCTGGGTTGACTCGCCCTGGAATGACTCTGGGGCTGTGACAGCCACTCCCTGCTGGTGACAGTCACTCTGGAGGCCTCTTGTGATGGAACCACTTTCACTGGTTGTTCAACATGTTCTCTTAGAAAAACTGTTTGTTCTAAAAGATATATTGGTCTTTCTAGAAATATTTCTAGTGTTGGCTAAGAGGTTTATTACTCTAAACTCTCTTACAGGCAAGTGGTTCAAGTCCTCTAAGATCCAGCGAAAGAAGTAAAAAGGCCTAAAGAAGGATGAAAGACAGACTCCTTGCCTCCTTTAGAGGATATGCCTGGAAAACTTCTGACTGGACATGTTTGGTGTCCTGTAGTTTGAGACAACAAATACAGATACACTCCACTGACTGATATATTCCCCTCCTGCTTTAGTGAAGAAGGGAAAACTTTGAGAAATGGCTATTTTGGAAGAGGTACTATTAATCCCCCACCCTGCTCCAAATGTCTCTTGGCTGAAAGAGAAAAAAACAGGCACCAGACATATGTCATGGCCTGAAGCACAAGAGAAGCTGCAAAACTGGAGAGAACATCTTTAATTCCAAGTGAAACCTCAATGCTTTCAAGGAACCTGATGCCAAATTAAGGGCTTCAGAACAGAGGCAAGTCTGAAGTCATGGGAGATTGGAAGCCCCCTCGCCCACAACTGCCCTTAGAGCCACGGGCTGTGCCTGATGCCTTCTGTTCTTTCCAACCTACAGAGTCCACACAGAGGCTGGACAAGCTGGGGATGAAAACCCTCAGGACAGAACAGATGTTCTTAGAACAGTCTCCCCTCCATGCCAAAGACACAGACAAACTCAGTCTGGGGGGAGGCCGGGCACGGCCTGGCAAAGGCCAGGCGGGCTCAGTGACTGGGGCCCCAAGCTCCAAGCTTCTGTGGGATTCTCTCATAACTCCCTGGACACTGGTCTAGCTGAATGGGAAAGGCTGAGTCTAAGGGAAGGGTCTTCGGTGGCAATAGCTCCAGGATTAGAAAATGTTCAGTAAATGTTCTCGCTCCTGGGAAATCGGAGGATCTCATCTCTAATGCTTTTCTATGCTGACAATCTCTATGCACCTGTGCATTTGAAGATGGCCTTTGACTGGATCTAACCCCACCCTGACCTCCCTTCACATGCACCTGCAGCTTTTAAACTTTGGCAGGGCTGTGAGGGCCCCCAGGTTGTGCACCTGGGTAATCCTGGCCCTCTGGGGTTAGGCAAGGTGCTGTGCTTACCAAGAACACCCAGCTGGCCAGTGGCAGAGCCAAAAGGAGATTCTAAAAGTCTCCAAACCCTCACTCCAGGGGCCTGTTTTCTTCTAGGCTATCAGGCCACATAAGATCAAGAAAGCATCTTGCTCAAGCCCAAGCCAAGCATTATGAAGTGAAATCATCTGTCCTTAAAAATCATGCAAGTTCCCAGCTCAGATAGCCCTGGGGGGTTATTGGGTACCTGGGATTTTCTCTGCTGCATTCTTCTCCTTTAAAGATCTGCACAGTGGTCTGTTTGTCTTGTGCTGGACTAGTCACATGAAGGACTCCATCTGGGGCAAGCTGCTCTCTCCTGCCTGAGCAGCCCCTCCCTCACCCTTCCCAGGCTGAGGCTGGAGACCCAGGCATTGGCAGAGGCCCTTTGAGCCTCATACATCCCTGCACTGCCCTTTGTTTTGGTTGTTGTTCAGTTGCTAAGTTGTGTCGGACTCTTTGCAACCCCTGAACTGTAGCCCGCCAGGCTTCCCTGTCATCCATTATCTGTCCTTTAACATATAATAATAATAATAAGCCTTCAAAATAGCTAAACATCACTCTTTTAAAGTAACTGAGGCAAAGGCTAATTTTTATCATCATTTTAAAAACTGTGTGCTGTGTGCTCAGTCACTCAGTTGTGTCCAACTCTTTGTGATCCCATGGACTATAACCCACCAGGCTCCTCTGCCCATAGGATTTCCCAAGCAAAATTACTGGAGTGGGTTGCCATTTCCTCCTCCAGGGGATCTTCCCAACCCAGGGATCAAATCCACATCTCTTGGGTCTCCTGAACTGGCAGGCAGATTCTTTACCACTGAGCAACCTGGGAAGCCCCCCTTTTCTTTAAAAAAAAGATAGGAGTCATAAAGTTAGTGGTAAACTTCTCTTCTTGTATGTTCTTTAAAGTACTCCTTTCTTTTCAGATAGTTTATGATTTTTAATTCTAGGAGTCATAAACTATCTGAAAATAATGGGGTATTTTAAAGAACATACAAAAGAGAAGTTTACTGCTAACCAGTAGAATCCCAGGGACAGAGGAGCCTGGTGGGCTGCCGTCTATGGGGTCGCACAGAGTCAGACACGACTGAAGTGACTTAGCAGCAGCAGCAGCAGCAGCTGTAGAAATTGTGCTAAATCAGCCTTATTCAGTGGGCTTACAAATGGATGCATCCAAAGTGCTTGAAACAGTCCAGAGTAGGCCAAACAATCTCTGTTTCATCTCATTTACATTTTAGATCTACTTAATCAACCCTGATCATATAATACACAGATGTCCCTAGAGACAGGCAGGTATATCTGGGCTTAATCCAGGTTTACTTTGGACTGAGTCTAAATCCACAGACTCTGAATGAATGCGGATTTGCTGTATCCATCAATGCAAGTCCTCATTTTATTGAGCAATTCTATTCTTAGCTCTCCGAGGGGGAGGCAGACAGAAAGCCCTTCCCCTCCATTCCATTCCCCTCCCAGGACGGCATTTAACATGCTGCTCCTGCCAGCTGGCGGGCAGCCACGCCAATGGCCCTGTCAGCACTGGCCGAGGAGAATGAGAAACTAAACCATAAAAGGCCACAATTGAAGGCCCGGCGGTGGTGATGGGGGAGGGGAGCTGGTGGCACTGTGCGGAGCGTGAGGGCCGGGGGCACCGGCTGCAGAAGAGCAGTTCCAAGGAGTTGACCCTAAAGTTCCCCCAGCAAGGGCAGGTCAGAGAGAACACCAAGGAAAACTGGAAACTACTGCCTGCTGATGGATGGGTGAGGCATAGGGCCAAATTGATACTTCAGGTACAGATTTAAGGGTAAAGATGAACTGGACCACTAGTACCAACTGCCCACCCCCCAGAGTGTTCTTGACTCCAGGAGGAACGGATTAGAATAAGCATCTGGAGTCACCAAAGAGACAGTGAGGGGGACAAGGGTCCCTGCTGTCTTTTACAGAGGAGAAACTGTTCCCTGAGACCTTGGACCACTGGCATTCCCAGGGAGAAAAACTCCTGCCCTAAGGAAACCAAGGGTTTCTCCAGTGGTTCAGCAGTAAAGAATCTGCCTGCAATGCAGGAGATGTGGGTTCGATCTCTGGGCCAGGAAGATCCCCTGGAGGAGGGCATGGCAACCCACTCCAGTATTCTTGCCTGGAGAACCCCGTGGACAGAGAAGCCTGGCAGGCTACAGTCCATGGGGTCATAAAGAGTCAGACACGACTGAGCGACTGAGCACGCACACATGCAAGCACAAGGAAACTAAACACAAAGAGGATCGAATCAATGAATGCCAGGCAAAAGGCTTTCATGTGCACCACACATGAAGGCCCACAAGTGCACTGGGACCAGCCTGTTGTCCATCTGCTGCTCCTTCAAGGTCCTGAATGCCTGCCACATGAGGGGACAGCAGGCTGAACACGACTGACAGCAGGAAGGCAGTTAGGAAGCTTGCTTGATATTTCAGGAGAGAGTAGACCCGAGCATGAAAAGCATAGTGATTGAGGTGGAGAGGGAAAAGTGAGCCTGGAGACAGACTCTGAACTCAGTCCTGTGATACAGAAGACATGAAAAAGGGAGTGGACTAGGGATTAGGAGGGCACAGTGATCTCAGAAAGGCAGTCCCAGCAGACGAATGGAGCCTGGGGGCCAGGCCACAGGGAGCTAAAGAGTGTTGCCAGTGAGGCAAAGAAGCAGACTAGAGACTGGCTCTCTCAGAGGGCTTGGCTATGGAGAGAGAGCAGGAGAAGGACACTAGGGTGGCCAGAGTGAGACGAGATACTGCAAGAGTTGTGCCTGTGTGCACGGGGAAGATGATGGGGGAGACTTGGCAACATTTATAGGAGAAAAAGAGAAGCTGCAAAAAAGAAGGGTTGGGGACTCACGGGGCTTGGGGGCTCGTAGCCCTCAGGAGCCTGTGATCTGTAGCACAGGAGAAAGGTGGGCAACACCCAGAGTCTGCAGGGTGGAATCAACATGGGCACAGAGAGACGCCTGCAGGTGTGGGGCCACGAAGCTGAGCAAGTTCATGTCTCATGCCTCCTATGTCTTGGAGAGGCCAGAGGCCAAGGCCTGCAGGGTAAAGGGTATCGAGGAATGGCTGTCACAGGAAGTGGGAGACAGAGCTGACCAGTACCAATGCCTCCGCTGAGCCTGGATGTTGACAGAGCCCAGGGCTGAGGCTGTGAGCTGATGTCATCTCCCTGCTGCACCATGGGCTCAGGCAGAGTGGCAATGAAGTTGAAAGGCAGCACTGATTCAAGGTGAGGGTCTGCCAGGGGACTGGGAGGGGACAGGACCAGGGGGACAGGGTGTCACAGGGGCTAGCTATGGAGAGCTGTGGTGGGGGAACTCGGGGTCTCCAAAGGCGAGAGAGGGAAGCCTGAGGAGATTCACAGAAAAAGGAAAACACTATATGTGCAAGGTCTGGGATTTTCAACAAGCAGGAAGGGCAGCTACAGTGTGAGAACAGGGAGAGAAAGGAAGGCCGTGGGCAGAGGGAACACATATGCTGGGGGAGTACCCCAAAGGTGAGGCCTGGAAGCCCACCATCCTGCCTTCTGCACGCCCGTCCCCAGACTCACCCACCACGGTGAGGTTGACCTGGGCCTGCCTGCTGCCCAGTTTGTTCTCCACCAGCAGGGTGTAGCAGCCACAGTGCTCCTGGCGCGCCGCCCGGATGGTGAGCTTGCTGCCCTGCTCGCTGTTCTCCACCTTGATGTGCTCACTGTCCTGGATCTGGGGGCAGAGAGTGGGCCAGGAGCTGGAGACTTGAGCCAGAAAGGAAGGGGGCTCCAAGCCACGCCCCACACCCCCTAAGGGATGCAGCTGGATAGTGGTGTGGGGCTGGTCTTGTCTGTACCCTGAGCTTCCCGCTCAGGGCCCCTTCTCCTGCATTCACAGTCAAGCTGCTCTGATGGGGCCCAGATCTGGGCAGGAAGGAAGGGTGCTGAGCAGGGTCTGGGGGTTGGGAATAAGCCATGTCTTCACTCGCTGTGCTAGACTGGAAACGAGGACCATCCCAGCCCGCTCCACTGCTCTGGGATGGGAGGGTGGGAGAACACATTTGATCAAAGTCACGTACAAAGCCCACCCAGAGGGTTCTGACCTCCTCTGTGCTGTCAAATACCAGTACCGATCACATGTGGCTACTCAAACTTTAGTTGAATGGAAAATAACCCAAATGTCCATTAATGAATGAACAAATAAAACATGGTACATCCAGATAATGGAATATTATTTGGCCATAAAAATGGATGGAGTACTGGTTCATGTTACAGTATGGATATGCCCTGAAAATATTATGCTAAGTTAAAAAAAAAAAAACCCAGACACAAAAGAACACATATGATTCCATTTATGAGAAATGCCCAGAGTAGGCAAATCCTTAGAGACAGAAAATAGGTTAGGGTCACCAGAGTCTGGAGGAAGGGAAGAAATGACTGCTAATGGATCTGGGCTTTCCTTTTGAGATGATAAAAGTGTTCTGGAATTAGAAAATTGTTATAGTTTCACAACCTTGTGAATATATGTACACTTTAAAAGGGTGAATTTCCTGATGTGTGAATTCTATCTCTACAAAACTGTTATAACCATTTTTAACTAACTGAAATGTAAAATTCAGTTTCTCAATTGCAGTAGTCACATTTCACAAGCTCAATAGCCACATGAATTTAGTGGCTACCATACTGGATAACATACAGAACAATTACATCACTACAGAAAGTTCTGTTGGATGGAGCTGGGACTCGGCTAAATGTCTCTAAAGAGGGTTGAGATTTGCATCTCACTTCAGACATCACTAACCCAGACAAAACCCAAGCAAACACGCTTTGGGAGAAGGCCAGCTTCTCTTCTTGTCTTTTGAGAACAATCCTTCTTTCCTCCCCAGTACAAGCCTCCCACCTCTGGGCCTTAGGACAGTTTGAATGGGTTAGGAATGGAGCAACAGAGGCTTCAAGAAGTCATCACACCTTCTGTGGAGTTCCTGACCCAGGGCCAGCCTGCCATTCTAGGGTCTCTGCTGATCAGGCATGTGGGTACACATTGCCAGTGTGGGACTGGAGGAATGGATAAGCTCCCCAAGCTCCTTTAAAAGGAACCAGTTATTTGGAAATTTAAACATTTTCCCATAAGACTGTTCTTAGAAATGATAGTTAGATTTCTGGGTCAGGAAGCCAAAATTCTGTTTAACGTACAAGTCATCTACTCAAATACTCAGATGCACTTTTATCTCTCCAGCACATGGTAAGTCTAAGTGGTTGCCACAGATAGGGCTCAGTAAGCTGGCACAGAATCACAGAAAGCTCCGGGGTCTGAGAGATCATTCAGGTCACTGGTTTGATTTTCCTGACTCCGAGTAGAATTCTAGGCAGAGATATCAAAATCAGGTGGGAGCCATGGGTGGTTTGTTCTATTATGTCCTTCATACTCTATCACACAAATTGTCTATAAAACAGGCATTCTTGCCAGGTGCTGAAGAAAAGGTTATTAAGAGCTCAAATTTGGTGGGTGGGTGATGGTGGTGAGGGGCTCTCCCATGTCTAAGGCCCCCTTGATGAACAGTGATGCTGCCTCCATCACAGCGTTTCTCATTCCCTCTGGCCCAGAGTTGCTCTGGAAGTTGTGTGGGTTATCCTTGGACCACTGTTCTCCAGGACTAACCTGCTTTCGGAACTTCATCCAGGTGCAGGTGATGGGCTGGGTGCCGGTCACCTTACCAAACAGCTCCACAGACTCTCCTGCTCGCACCTTCTGGTCCTCAGGAAACTGGATGATCTGAGGTGGCATGGCTGGGGGAGGACAAGAGGGAGAGTGAGCTTGAGAAGGAAGGAGCCTCAAACATTCTGATACCATCTGACGCTTCTGGTCACGTTGGTCTGTGGCTCCTCTCTCACCTTCTGGAGCCTTAAGGGTGAGACTGAGGGCAGTGACCTCTGCTCCACATACTTAGGCTGATGGACCTGCTAGTTCTGTTGGTCTCTTGATCCTGATTCCAACAGAAGTGACCGATATGGCATGACTCTCTGCTGCTTGGTTGCTCTGGTATTTGTGATTTCCCCTAAGTTTTTGAATCTTATGTCTTAACTCCTTTCTTAACTATGTAGTGCCTTGCCATCTAACATCCAGGTCACTCTGGCTAACAGGCTCAAACTGGTTCACATCCTCAAATGTCCTTCCATGGAAAACAGACAGTGCTTCCTATGACAGGGACCTACAGAGCAGACCATGAGAACAGCACAAAGTGGATCATTTCCACAAGGGCATACTGGAGGACAGAGGGGTGAGCAGGCTTTATGCCAGGAGAGAAGGAGAAAAGGCAAGTAGTGAAGAGGGTGGAGGACCCAGACTTGCAGAAACTCAGGGAAAATTCAGCCTAACTATTGCAGAGCTTGAATCCGGGGTGGGGGGGACACACAGCCCCAGTGATCAGTCTAGCAGAGCAAAGGGAAAACCCCTCACAGCAGATGACTCCCTTGTCCCTAAATGCTGCTGCGACCAATTACCTGCCTTCGGAGGTGTCTTGGGGGCAGGCTTCTTTTTCACAGTTGCATCACCTGAAAAAAAAGACATTTACAGGTTATTTTCTGTATTTTCACAAGGCTCCTAAGTCCTGGAAGGGTGCCGTCTTACCCTCTGGCCCCTCATCCAGACAGAGCCCTCACTTGAATATGCCTTTCGAGACCTTGCAGACTCACATGGACAACCTCACAAGCAAATGAATATCCCTTCTTGGGGGGCCTCCGGAGGGATCCCTGGAACCTCCATAGAGATAAACACTTCAAAAATGCTTAAGTGTCCATTCTCCATTTCAGTGAGGATAACCCCAAACTCACTAACTCTTCTCTTACTCTAATTTTCAGGAAACTCATAAAGGAAATTATGTCAGATAAACTGGCTAAATTTAGTCCTTGGTGTGGATCCAAGGGTCTCAGCCTTCCTTTTTGTAACAGACTATGGATTGGTGGCTTTTATTTATTTAACGTTTGTTGAATGGATCAGTGAGTGAATGAACAAATGAATGAACCAATCAATGGTCCCCTCCATTCTTAAGGCTACACTCTCCAAATAACTCACATAAGAAAAATGACCCAAACAGACCAGTTTTGCAGCACAAAACTATTCACTGGTCTAAGTGATAATAGTAATACGGTGATCATGCAAAGATATTCCCAACTATCTTCATGGCTTGTTTTCATATTTCTTTCAGGTCTTTGTTCAAAAGTTATCTAACCTACTTATCCAAGTGAAAACCTGCATTCACACAAACATCTGTATATGAATGTTTATAGTGGGTTTATTTGTGATTGTCCAAAACTAGAAGTTATCCAGTTGCCCTTCAATTGGACAATGGATGAATGTGGTACATCCATATGAGGAAATACCACTCACTCACCAACAAAAAGGAACAAACTTATGATACACACAACATGATGAATCTCAATGATTCATCCTTCTCTTCCACTAAGAGAAGAGAAAGGCTATGTACTGTATAATTCTGTTTGTAGGCCATTTTAGAAAAGGCAAAACTATAGGGACAGAGAAAAGGTGGGTGTAGGAGGGGTTGACTACTGAGGGGCACAAGGACGTGTTTTAAGGTGTAGAGCCATCTCTTGGTCATGGTTGTAGTTACAAGACTATAAACATTTGTCAAGAGCTGTGCGTAGAACAGGTGAATTTTATTGTGTATAAAAGTATACCTTAATATGAAAAATGGGAAAGAGTTGCTTAATCAATGAGATCCTCCTGAACCACTCTACATCAAATAGCTGTGGTTTTATAAGATATTGTCCTTATTTTTAAGAAGAATATACTGAAGTATATAGGTGTGGAGGATACCATATGTGAAACTTACTTTCAAACTGCTCATAAAAAACAATGTGCATGTATGTATATGTGTATATGTTTGTGAAGAGGTAGAAGGAAAGAGAAGTGGAAAACAGAGAAGGAAAGAGAATATATGATAAAGCAAACATGATAAAACATCAGTATTTAGAGAATGTGAGTGAAGGGTCTACAAGGATTATTTGTACTAAGTAGTACAACTTTTCTCTAGTTCTGAAATTTCAAAATAAAAGTTAAACAGAAAGTTAAACAATGTTTTATCCCATCAACATGATGTAGTTGTTCAAATGAGGGAGAAAGAGAGAGCAGCATCTGGTGAGGAGATGGCTGGAAGGTGAGACACAAAACAGAGTGGACCTGAAAGATAATCTTAAAAAAATTTTTTTTTTTCTTCATGGTAGCATATTTGTTGTTAACTGACATTTCCAGGCATAATCTTACTCATTTAACTAGACTGTGTGGCATGCAGGACCTTAGTTCTCCTACCAGGGATCAATCCCTTGCCCCCTACAGTGGAAGCAGTCTTAGCCATTGGACTGCCAGGGAAGTCCCTTGTGATGATCTGACTTGAAGAGAAGAGTCCCATTGATTAGGACAGAGTGTCTCAGAGTAGAGAGTCATGTTTATGATGTTTGGTGGAAGATCAGCAGGATGATGTTTGGTGGGAGGTGGCTGGAGCACAGGGCTGGTTTCAGAGAGCAGTGGCATGAAGATGGTGGGACAATTTAAGAAGATAGAAAAATTCTGCCCCTCAGTCACACTCGTCACATTTCAAGTGCTCATAGCCATACACGGTTAGTGGCTTCTATTGTGCAGATAGAGAGCATTGCAATCATCACAGAAAAATTCTATTGGACAGTTCTAGTCTAGAATGAATGTGCGAGTTAGGTCTTTGTTCTGAGTAACAGGGAATCCTGACTCAAACAAGAGTCCAGCTAGTCTAGAGGACCTCTGGAGGTCCTTCCAATTCCAGGGCATGAGAAAATCCAATTAGGAGGCTATTGCCATACTCTTAGAAGAAACTGATCCAGGTCTGGCCTTGGTAAAGGCTGAAGAAAATAAAATACAAATATGAGATGGAGGAAAATTTAAAAGATTTTAAGGGCTAAACAAGAGACAGGAACAAAGATTCCTCAGGGATTTCTTGCTTGAATAAATGGGAAAAACTTTATTGATGCAATATGGAATTTGGGAGTGAAAGATGAGGAGTTTGGCTTGGTCTAAGAGAATGTGGTCTGATAAAAGGGTTTAAGCAGTATATAGGCTAGAAGTCCAGGATCAGAATTCTAGAAAGAGTTGATGGGATCAAACATGCAATCATTAATGGGAACTGTGAGGATGGGTCAGTTCTTTGGGGGAAAAGTACAGTGAAAGGTGAAAAAGGGTCAGGATCTTATCCGAGGTGATGCCACTAGTAAGGAGCTGGCATGAGGCAGATGGGCTATGGAGGGACTGTCCCTGTGACCCAGGATGGAGGACGAAGGGCACCAAGAAGGTACGACCAACATCGGGTGATGCGTGGGCAGGAGATGCACCACCACCTTCAGTTTGAGAGGGCAGGACATGGGGTCAGAAGTTGCTCTAGAGGAGATTCTCAAGAAAACAGGTAGTGAGTCAACTAATCCATCAAGAATTCCTGAGATGAGAGGGACACAGAGAGACAGGGTGACAGAAGAGGAAATGTCAAGCTAAGGTTTCTTCCACAGTGAGAGAGAAGAATCCAGATGTGAGAGCAGAAGACTAGGACTAGGTGAGAGAAAGAGCCCAGAGACACTAGTAGGCAAATGCCCCCGGGCACTCCCAGACCCCTCAGGAGTGGGCACCAGATGGGGTACAGAACCCTCAGCATGGACTGAGCCATGAAGCCCCTGCCCACCTGCAGCCAGGGCAGATGGGAAGGGAGAGGGCACAGCTGGAAGAGAGCGGCCCTTCTGGGAAGGAAAAGGGGGTTCCTCCCAGAGCCAGGACCATACCTCCTGGGAGCAGGAGAGTGTGGAGGGCTGCTGTTATGGGTTGAGCTGCACCACCAGCCCCCATTCATACGTTGAAGCCCTAAACCCCCAGTACCTCAGAATATGACTATATTTGGAAATAGGAACTTTAAAGAGGTGATTAAATTAAAAGGAGGCTGCTAGGGTGGGCCTTAATCCAAACAGAATGGTGTGCTTATAAGAAGAGAAAATTTGGGCCCATGGAGAGACACCAGGAAGACACGTACAGAGTAAAGGCCATGTGAGGACACGGCCAGAAGGCTGCCCCCTGCAGGCCAAGGGGATAGAGGCCTCAGGATAAACCAAACCTGCCGACACCTGACCTCAGGCTTCTAGCCTCCAGAACTGTGAGACAACACAGTGCTGATGTTGAGGCCGCCCAGTCTGTGCAAACTGATGGAACTGGGGAGAAGCTCTGGGGGCAGGGTGCCTGCCTCTGGAGACGTGGGTGAGTAGTTAATAAAGAGGCAAAGATGGCATAGAGTAAAAGCGATGACTCCGAAGTTCCCCCTATACAGTCTTGGGGCCTGTGGGTAAATTTACATGGCCAGAAGCAGAGCCTGAACTAATACCTATCTTTCTGTGTTATAGTTAAATATGGTTGAAGGCCAGAGTTTTCTGGTTGTTCAATAAATTTGGAGCATCTCCTGTTTGAACTCATTAGCATCTGAAACTGATTTGGTTCCCATCAGTCACAGCTGTTTTAAATGTTAACAATGTTCTGTATCCTATTCTATACATATTTTAGAGGCCCATCTGTTGAAATCCATTAATTGTGTTCTGGGCTTAGGAGAACATGATTAATGGACTAGAAAGCAGAGTCACTGGATTCTAACACCTGATTTCTTGAAGACAACTGGACTGAGCAAGCTGAGTTTCTAATCCATGATGTCATCATCCTTTTTCTCATTGGATTCTTACCCCAGCCAAACACAAGCAGGGCACTTCATACTGTTTCCATTTCATGAGAAAGGAGATGGATTTGAACAAAAGTCAGATGACTCGCTGGGTTCATAAAATGACACTTGGCTGAATTATAAACAGGACTTAAGCTTTCTTTGCCCAGTGTGTGGCTGCTTTTCTCCTGTTGTCTCCTGACTCCCTTGAACACTCTCCACCATCCTCAAATCAGGGCCTTAAAACCCTTCTCTGTCCCTTTGCAGAAACACAATGGGCATAGGCTCTGACCCTGGACTTGGGTTCAAATACTGCCCCTTTACTCCCTAAGGGGTGTGACTTAAATCTTGCTATGTAACCTCTTGGAGCTTTAGTGTCCCCATTCAAAGAATGTGGGGAGAATAAATAAAATTTGTTGTAAAGGATTAAGCTATGTTGTAAAGAAGATAATATAGCATAAAGTGCACATTCTAACACCAGTTCTACCCGCCCCCCGCCTCCGCCCATTCTCATTTCTTCCCCAAACAGATCTCCAGAGGACTTCTCTGTACTTTCCTTCATCTGTTTAGTCCCTGCACTGCTGGTCAGGTCAGCTTTATACCTCCATGAGCTCTCTCCTGCCGCGCCTGGAGCTCCTTCCCCAATTCAGGGCCTCAGTACAGGTAAAATTCTCACTGGTCCAGATGCTCAAACTCTCAGTACCTCTTGGGTCACTACCAGTTTCTTGTTGTCAGCCTTTTGTCCCTCACCCCCTACTCCAACATTCTAAACTTTCTGCACTAACCATTGTAAGAGAGGAGTATCACAGAAATAGAAAAAGATATAACCATCTTTGCAAACCCCATGATGGCTTCTGGCCACAGGGCCTGTAAGGAGAGTAGAGCATCCTCCCTCTCCTTGCCCAGGGTCTGTCCCTCTCCCAGACAGTCAGACCCAGGCAGTATTCCTCTCCTGGTACAGCACTGCCCCTCAAACTAACCTAAACTCCTCTCTTTATCCCTCTTTTTGCTATCCTCATTTTCCCTGGAGCCCAGACCTCTCTCCTGAGCCTACCCATACATCCCACTACCTGACACCATCTCCCCAGGCACATACTATAAACCCAACATCTGAAACCAAACACAGTTCTTCTCCCCACACTGCTGCTCATCTCCATTTCTCCCAAGCCCCCCACACACCACCCCCTGCCCATATCCAGTCACTGACTAACATCTTTCAACATCAAAAAAATAACTTCCTTGGTTCCTCTTTCCACATCCCCATTGTTACCATTCTAGTCCTAACTGTACCACCTCCTAGACCTGTGGTCCCCTGTCCCCACCCTAGTACATCCATCACTCTGTAGCCAACGTGATCTTTGTCAAAAGCAAATCTGATGTCATTCCACTGTTTACACTTTTCCAGTGGCTGCCCATTGCTTCTTAGGATCAAGTCCAACTCATCAGACAAGAGTTTCCGAGGTCTGTCCCCAGCTTTCATCTCCAGCCTTCTTTCTAACTCTTGGGGAACACCCTCACCCATGCCCTCTATGTTCAATGACAGCGGTTCTCAAAATTTAGCATGCCTAATAATCATCCAGGAGAATTACTAAAAACACAGATTCCTGACCTTCCTTGGGGTGTGGATGCTGCTGATCCCTGTGCCTTCTGGGGACACTGCTTTGTATACCACACTGAAGGCCTTTCAGTTTCTACAATGCCAGGCTTTTGTTGTTAGCTCTTTGCTGACTCATTCCCACATCACAGCTGCCGGGTGGGTCCCATACCCCTCTGAGGTGGTTTGATCAGCAGTTATCACAGGGCAAGGCAACTGCGGAAACCTGCCCCCAGTGCGCATATACCCTGCAAGTTCCCTGAGGGCAGGCACAGGGCCATCACGCTCATCTTCTGTATCCCCAGTACCTCGCTCAGTACCTGGAACAGGCTAGAAAATACCTCTTAAAGGAACGAGTGGAATCCCAGGGGAACTCTGCTATCATGGAATTTCTTGAGAACACTTCATCACAGCTCTGGACTCATGCTCAGAGACGAAGCCTGTTGGCTTGAATCCTTGTGCAACTTTCCATGAAAAGAAGAAGGCCCCTAGTTCTGTCACCAATTTAGATCAAAGCGGCCAGGTGCTGAGCCTTCCACCCCAGACAGAAGACTGAGTCTGGAAGAAGTGAAGCAGCCCGATAAAAACATCAAAATCAAAACACTGAATTTAGAAGCCTTCTGGGAAACCTGGAGCCGGACTGGAAAGGCTGGCTTCCAATCGTGTGAGTAAGGCATCTTTTGCTTTTGCCCCAGCCTGCCCACACCCAGCTAGTCCTGGCCTCATGGACCTTCCTTCTGCCCTGGGAGGGAGGAGGTCAGCACCTCACAGGAACTGCTCAATCTGAAGACACATGAGTCTGTCTCTCCAGTGAATCCATAGAGCAGAAAGATCAGAGTCAGCCATTGGGAGATATTTACAGAGCCTGAAGGTGGGTCTTATAGCTTCCAAAGGGTCTGAGATAATGAAGAGCCGGGGGAAACTGGGGAGGTAGCATCAATAGCCTTGGGTACAGGGAGGTCCGTGGATATTTGCCTCTCTGGGGACATTTCCCTTTTTAGGTAGCTAGCTAAAAATAGACATCAAACCCTTCACAATTCCCCAAATAAGCATTCACTTTCTGCCACAAGCTCCTGAAGGGAACATGGGTTGGGTGACATGTGAAGGGAACACCCACCCTGCAGGCTGTGTCACAGCAGGGGGTGGTGGTGAGGATCTGGGGATGGGGCTAAATCTCACTGTCCTGCACTGGGGCAGGCTCAGGGCTCCAGGGGGCTTTAAACAGCACCCCCAACACTGCCCCTCTCCACCCCCACCCCCCAACCCCACACACATCAGGCCCTTTCCAGTCCCTCCTTACAAACTTGTGGAAAAACATTTGTCATTTTCCCAGAATGAACATCTCTGGGCAAATTTCCTATACACATTCCCTCACAGCAAAGGCCGTCACATAAGATTCCAGAGAAACACTGATCCTCTTGTTACTGCAAACACCCAGCCCCAGGCCCCCGGGACACAGAACATTGGGATGGTTGTGAAAGAGACAGCCCACATGGCCAGGACAGCAGCGCCAGCGTCGTCTGACTGGCATCCTCCAGGCCATCCCTGGGAGGACCCACCCTGCCATTGAACTGGCTCGTGGGAGATGATCGAAGAGCGGGGAAGTAGATGGACCGAGCAGCCCAGGGGTGGAAGCACAGCTCCACACGCACAGTGTGCTGGAGGGCGGCGTGAGCACCAAGACCAGTACTTTGCTTGGGAGTAACCAGGAGTTGGCTCAGTTTTCAAAGACATTCATGAAAATAACCCCACTTCTCTCCCAGGGTCCCACAACTTTCCCTGTCGAGCATGTCTTGATTTTAAGTCTTCACCTCTCCAGCATTTCTTTCCAGCCCTTTGACTCCTGGAGAGCATATTGAAAAGGAAGATGGGATCCTGGAGAAACCCTCAAGATAATTGGACATTGCTTTTAATACCCAAAGATGCTTTCAAGGTGACTGACTTTTGGTTTCAGGGAGAGACACATTCAGGAGACCAAGGCAAAGACATCTAAGAGCATCATAATCTGGGATAGTAGTGAAAGAGGTCAAAGGGACTGGTAAGAGAGGTGAAGCTCAGGCCAAGACCAGGCATAAAACACAAGGGGTGTTCCACCTTCACCATCTCCAGATCCCAGGAACATGGGAATTGATGAATATACTTCAAAAGGGAAATACTTACTAAATCCCTACTTCAGACCAGCCACTGAAATTTCAGAGATGGACAGGCCTTGGTTCCTGTTTCCTAATTGTACATGTGCCCTTTGGATGTTTCTGTCTTTTCTAAAAGATCATCAGCTTTACAGACTGACAGGAGGAATCCCTGGGCCCGTTATCACAGTGCCTCTCAGTATTTTCTTTTTCTTTTTGGCCACACTACATAGCAAGTGGGATCCACATGGGATCTTAGTTCCTTGACCAGGGATTGAACCTGAGCCCCCTGTGTTGGAAGCTCAGAGTCTTAATCACTGGATCCCACCTCTCTGTATTTTTCTCAAGCCATTCCTTAAGCCCCAGCAATGTCTCTTTCACACAAAACTCCAGTCAGATCCCTTCCAGCTGGAACACCCTAAACCTGGACTCCATGCATACAGCCTCCCTCCTGTATGGATGTCTCTGCTGCTGTGTGTTCACGCTTGCTGGAGTTTCCACCTTCCACACACCAGATGATGTGAAGGGCTTTAGCCAACTCTGCATCACTCCAAAGAAAAGCATTCTACTGAATGACCTGATGTCAGAGCTAGAAGAGGCCTGGGGTCAGTTGGAGAAAGTCCCCACTTGACACTGTAGAGGGAGAAGGGGCTTTGACCAAGGTCAAGGCCACATTCCACTAGATGCAGAACCAAGACCTTCATTCCCTGTTCTCCACCCCAAGTGCTGTCTGGCGGTGGCTTGTGCCTGAGTGCTGGCCCAGAATGGGGCACACACAGTAAAGGGGCATCTGGAGGTCCGACAAGGAAGGGTGCTGCTGCCCCCCATGTCCCCACACCCCCACAGGTGGAAGATGCTTTTCCACCAGCCCGCACTCCTCTCCTGTTCCTTCTTCAAATGTGGGAGACGAGCCACTCTGGGCTGGAGGTGTGCATAAAGTTTTCCAGGAGTACAGACACTACATCCCCATCAAGAGAGGGAAAAGCAGCCAGAAAGAAGAATGGACAATTGACAAAAGTCAAATATGGGACTGTGGGTTAGATAGTATAAGTTCAATGTAGATGTCCTGATTTTAAGAGAAGATACACAATAAGACACTTAGAGGTTAAGGGCATGATGTCTATTTGTAAGCAGTATATATATTTGTCTCTATATGAAAGTGAAAGTCGCTCAGTCTTGTCCAACTCTTCGCAACCCCATGGACTATACAGGGGGAATTCTCCAGGCCATAATACTGGAGTAGGTAGCCATTCCCTTCTCCAGGGGATCTTCCTAATCCAGGAATCAAACCCAGGTCTCCCACATTGCAGGCAGATTCTTTTTTTTTTTTTTTTTTTTTAGTTCTACCACTTTATTGCTACCAACCCATTTCCCTCCACCCTCCTGCACACATGCTCAGTCATGTAATCCCATGGACTGCAGCCCGCCAGGCTCCTCTGTCCATGGACTTTTCCAGGCAAGAATACTGGAGTGGGTTACCATTTCCTTCTCCATGCAGGCAGATTCTTTACCAGCTGAACCATGAGGAAAATCCATCTCTATATGGTGAATGGTGAATATGTATGAACAAATATAGCATACAAATGGTATTATACATATAGAGGGAAGTCTTCCCTCATGGCTCAGATGGTAAAGCGTCTGCTTACAATGCAGGAGACCCGGGTTCAAGCCCTGGGTCAGGAAGATCTCCTGGAGAAGGAAATGGCAACCCACTCCAGTATTCTTGCCTGGGAAATCCCATGGACGGAGAAGCCTGGTAGGCTATGGTCCATGGGGTTGCAAAGAGTCAGATACGACTGAACAACTTCATATATATAGATGTGAATATTTGATGAATGCTATATATATATATATATATATATATATATATATATATATGAGTTTATACATATAGAATGACAAAACAATAGGACAAAATGTAAATAATGGATGAATCTAAGTAAATGGTGTACAAGAGTTTCTTATACTATTCTTGCACCTTTTCTGTAAATTTGAAATTATGCCAGAATAAAGTTATAAAAAAATTCCCACTGAGAGGCATGCAGAAAAGACCCTGACAGGTCTCAAGAACCAGGAAAGCATACCAGCTGTCACCTTTTTCTCCCTGCAGCTCTGATGGCAGTCAGACCTCTGTCCCCCTGGAGGACAGTACCTCCGCTGTATGGACAGCACAAGGACGGCCCTGAGATTGTGGAAGGCACAGAGTGGTGCGGGAGGAATGTGGATCAGGGTTGCCCTCACAGTGCCCACATCTTACCATCTGTGAGACTCTGGGCAGGACAGTTTAGTTCTCTAAGACTCGGTTTTGCTCATCTATAAAGTGGGAACAACTAATACAATTAGCTCAGTGGAATGAGACTTGTCTGAAGCAATACAGACTGAGTGTCTAAGACGATGCCTGCTACATAGGTGCTCAAGGAAACTCTTGTTTTGTGTGATGGGCAGATCATTGAATCAGAGGCCCTTGTGATCAAGAAATGCACTTGTACATTTCTCCCTCCAGTCTTTCCTCAATAAAAGGAATGTTATTCCTCATCAACCAAACCACATTTCTCTCCTCCTTCATAACCTGGTTCACCATCTCCCTCATTCAGAAATCTTCCCACACTTCCCAAATCTGACCCCCTCCTCACTTCTGTACTTGTGAGCTGGTGTCCAGCAGGTTAACTTGTACTTTCACCAGTTTTCTCTCATCCAGCCCCTTGGATTTGGGCAAATCAGCCTGGCTTTTTCCTCACATTCCCCAGAACTTGGCTCCAGTGGTGGCCTCAGGGGCTCTTAGGCAATGTGTGGATGATGACCATCCAATCTCATACCTGACAGCTCTTCACAGGACCAAACATTCAAGCTGGGGAGGGGAGGCCACCAGACATGGATCTGGTCACCATCTGTTTGACAAGGAAACCACTCAGCTTTCCCTTGGTCACTAGAGGAAAGATGTATTTCCTGGTTATATTAGGTACTTCCCAGTCCCTGACAAAAACGAATACACATACACAGCCAGACCACTCAATGACATGAGAATCTGGGCTTTATCATGGAATCAGAAATGTCTGGGACAGAGGATGGCAATGCTAACAGAATAAGACAAGTTGAAGGGGTGCACAGACTGCATAATTCCACCTCTGTGGGAAAAAATTCAACTGATATATTTGCATGTGTATATGAGAATATTTATAAAAGAGTAATTGTGAATATATTTAAGGAGGTGAGTGGAATTAGGGGTAAGATGAAAGAAGGCTTTCATGTACTGGGTAAACTGTACTATTCAAAATGTTTAAACAAGAAGACATGCATATTTAATGTATGTAATTAAAAAATAATACAAATTATCCCCCAAAGTGAGAAAAGAACTCAGGTTGCAGACCTGAAAGACACCCCCTTCATTTCATGTCTCCAGGCAGCTACCTTCTCAGGAATCTCCTGGGAAGGAAGCCCCATGGTGGTGTACAGGTACCCAGGGAACTTGCAGGTTCTCAGCATCCCAGGGGGTGATGGCTGGGGTAATGAGGGGATCAGCAAAGAGATTCAATGTGGCCATTACCATACACGGAGACACACACTTCCATCCTTTTGGGAATAAGACATCTGTCTGTGACTCCAACTTGAAGGCTCTTCTACACAGAGTGAAATTTCCCTTCAGCAGACAAGCAGTGTTGGCTGGAGTTAATGCCAATCACAGATGTGTGTGTCTGCTAGGGAGAGAAAGCACTTTCAGCCAGCCCTGCCCCACCTTTCAAGCAGCACTGCCTGCTGAGCCCCATTCCCTGCGCCCTCTGCAGGGGAAAGAACCATGGGGTTCAGCCTCTACCACAGAGTATCTTGCTCCCTCCGTAAAGGCGGGTGCTAGAATACACAAGGACCTGGGACTGAGGAGCCCCCAGGTGGTTCCACATTTAAGGGAGGCAGTAGAGAAGACCTGCTTCTGCTTTCTCAAGACCAGAGATGCAAGGGCACCGGGCTTCCCTCTGGAGCAGCTGCTCTCCAGCCTGACTGGCAGCACCTTGGAATGGCCCAGAAGCTGAAACAAATACTGAAGCTGCCCACCACCAGAGGAGGTACTGATCCAATGAGTCTGGGGTAGAGCAGGCGGCAGCATTTTTAAAATGGTCCCTAGGTGAATTTAATATGCAGCCAGGGTTGCGAGCCCCTTCCCTAGAAGTGCATGATGACAACCCGACCAGGGTTTTCTGAAGACTTCTTCTCCAGGGCAACAAACCCTCGAGGCTGCTCACTGCCTCCAGCTTGTGTCTCTCTTTCACAACTCTCCTCCCACCCCATCTCCCTTCCCTGGGGATCTCAATGGAATGGATGTGCCAGGGCGGAGAACAGGAGACTGCTGACTTCCCAGCTGGAACCCCAGGGATCCCTGCTTCTGCCCCCAGGAGGGAAGAACAATCACTCAGACCCAGTTCACTGCCAGTTGTGCTCTTCTAAGAGCCCACGTCTCTCCTGCTGATTTGCTCCCATAACTAACAGCACAGGCCCAAGAAATCCTTTCAGAAGATAAAATCACTAACCCATTCTCACCGGGTTTTTTAAAAGAATTGTTTCTGCATTTCCAACAACTCATTAAATGTCCACTTTGGATACTTGGAGGCTCCTGGGTAGTTAGATATCCATGAGAAATTATCACTCCAGTTCAGTTGGCACAGCATACTGCAGGCTGAGCGGGGCCGCCCCTGACAGCCTGGCTTGTATGTGCATGAGGAACCCAAGCTCCTCACTGGGGAGGGAAATATGTTTCTTTGATGAGATGCGAATAAAACCAAGTTCCAGAACACTGCCTTGTAATGGAAAAGTGGAGGCAGCCTGTGAATTACCCTCGCTTGCTTCCCTTGTTAGCACAGGTATTCAGGAGTTTGTCTTGTCTTTTGCTCTTTAAAACACAGAAAGAGTGTGTTGGGGATGTCCAGGAAACCCCACACCTCCTGTTAACACTGGAGCTTTTAAGGCAAAGTTCTAACAAAATTAGACAATAATTCATCAGTAGGAGAAGCCAGGGCTGCCTTATGATCTTTGTGGACTCTAAGCACCGTTGCCTTTCAGGGCCCCGGAAGATCCCCTGGAGAAGGAAATGGCAATCCACTCCAGTACTCTTAACTGGAAAATTCCATGGACTGAGGAGCCTGGTAGGCTACAGTCCATGGGGTCGCAAAGAGTCGGACACAACTGAGAGACTTCACTTTCACTTTCACTTTCATTCATTAAAGAAAAAAAATATATGGATATATGTAAGTTACATTTTATAACTGCATTGGTATAAAGATGAATATTAATATTAAAGATTAAAACATCTTTGATCTAAAAGTTAATTCTCTTCCTAATTTTATAAGATATTAAAACATTTTTATGGGCCTGTAAAAGCACCCCCCATAAGATGAGGGGATCCTGGAGGAGCCGAGATCCAAAAACAGGGAGAAAGCCATGCAGAGTCTCAGAAAAAGCCCCATTCCTGCTCAGCTGTTTAGACCACAGCTGATTCCAAAAGATGTGGGTAAGGCCCTTCTGTGAATAGGTCACAGCACCATCATCCTGAAAGGCGCGCCCCTGAGTTGGCCCCATGACCTTACGAAGTAGGAGGGAGGATGAGACAGACATGTCACTGTGACACAGGGAAGGAGACAGCCTTCTGGCAGAAGTGGGTGCTGAGGACTACGGGGGCTCACAGGAGGGAAGAGCTCCTTTCAGGCAGGGCAAGGACAAACTCAGGGATGAGATGGCTTTTCCGTGGGAGTCTGTCTGAAGGCAGAGATGCCCAAGCAAAGGCATGAGGGGAGGAGCACACGGATGGCTGGAGCACGCAGAGGAGCTCGGCTTGCCTTGAGGATAAAACAGGAGAAAGGAGCCGGGGGCGGGGCAGCACTCAGAAGGAAAGGCTGAGGTGCGATGTCAGAAGGGTGTGCATGTGTGGCAGGTGTGCCAGGGCGGCCACCTGGAAAGGTTCACTCGTATGGGGCTGGTGGGCTCTGCAGGTGACTGGGCACTCCAGCTGGGACTGATCTGGTCAGAGCCCTCCCTGGAGAAGGTGCATCCGGCAGGAAAGACAGCTGAGAGAGACTAGGGGATGGTCTCCCAGGGGTCAGGTGGGGCCTGAGTGGGGCTGACAGAGGACGTGGATGTCCTCAGGCCTGAAGACATGGGAGGGGTGAGGGGGGTCATCAGGAGCTCACGGGGTACCAGGGTGAGGTCAGAGGCCAGGCTCTGCGGAGCACGGGCAAGGCAGTGGCGGCCCTTGGTTCTGGGCTCGCCTGGAAGAGTTGAACAGGTACTTACTCTCTGTTCCCAGCACTGGAGGAAGAGAGCTCTTTGGCCTCCGGGCTTTCATCTCCGGGGCCTTGGCATTCTCGCTGGCGGGGGCATCTGGAACTAAATGGGAACAACAAATATGAGTCAGCAGCCACCCAGGGAAAGAAGCAGAAGAAACATTGCAATAAAAATCCCACCTCCACCACCACCACGATAGTCCTCCCCAACCTGCTCCACTCGGAGGGCCCTTCATGCTATGGGGCAGATGGCACCTGGGCTGGCATCAAGAGCACCAAAGAAGGAGCAGTTGTGCCATCAGGCCTTATACATCAAGTACAGAGCACAGTCCCCCTGAAGAAGGATGGACAGGCTACCCTGGCAGCTGGTGAGCACTTCCACCTCTGCTGTGGGTGCGGGCCAGCAGAATCACATCAGCAGGGCCCTCTGCTCACCCAGGCCCTGCCTTTCCCTTCACTGGGTCTTAACCCATTTGGGCTAAACATTATGGACTTCCAGAAGCCTGCTCTGTGCAGAGAGTTCTCTTAAACTGAGGAAGCAGGGCACAGGATGGTTGCCCTTGGGCTCACGATCTGGAGGGGTCTTGAGGCCTCCGTTTGCTGTAACTCCCTTGGAACAAGAGCACTGACAGTCAGACCTCCAGATCAGATGGAGGCCTCTGAGCAGGCAGTCGGCATGCCTCACTCGCTCTGGACTGAACCTTGGGCCTGTCATGGGGATTTCTGCATCCTCCCCAAAGTGAACTCAGTGGAACCCCGCAGTGGTAGCCTCTGGGCAGAGCTGAAATGCTACATGACTCCTCAGGCCTGTCCTCCACTCTCCCTCTTCACATTCACACCAAGTGTGGATGATGCCAGGGGAAGCCCCCCCTTGGCAGCAGGGTGTCAACTACAAACTGGCACTTGGCATAGGCTCTTGCCTTCTACTTCCACAAAGATTCAATAATGTGCTGCTGACCTCCAATACCTCCTGAAAGGAGTTCAGAGTGGAGAACAGAACTGAGGCACTCTGTGCTCTGGGAGGGCAGGGTGTAGGAAACTGGCAGGATACATCTTCAGATAAACATATTTTCAGGAGCAAATTTTAGGAGCCCAATTCTTGTATCTCCTCATATCTAGAAAAACACTAAAATCCTTCATGGTGATGACTGTTTTTGGTGACTAGCACAAGTTTCACAAGACTAGCAGAAACCTTCTGGAAAAATATGTGTTTGATTGCATGTATTCACCCTTCACCAAAATTTCATATATACTTACCTTTCCACCCCATCTCTTTGGAGTAGTTTTTCAGAGCTATCTGAGGTGCTGTCTCCTGGGTTATAGTCCTCTTTTTGCCCTAAATAGAGCTTAACTTGCAACTCTCACATTGTGCTTTTTTTGTTTTTGTTTTTAAATTGCCAAGGGTAACACAGTGCTGGGCTGGGCTGAGTGGAAAAGGAAAAGGCCCTCACTGGGCCTTGAAGAGACCAGAATGGAGCAAGTTGCAGGGAAACTGCCCGCGGACCAGGATAAGAAGGTAGCGGTAGCTGGCTATACCGCTATCACTAGATTCCAGCATTTTCCCCACAAGGAACTCCCTTCAGAGACCGTGCTAGGAGGGAGCCTCCCCCACTCAGAGCCCCTTCCTGTGCATCCTTTTCCTGCCCCTGAAGAGGAAGTACTAGGGAGAAAGGAGGGGGTGGGACTTTCCAGCTGAGGCTTGGCCACATTCCTGTGGCTTGGCTGGTGAGGAAGGGCCATCTCCCTGTCCCTCCTCCAGAGTGGGGCAATCCTGGCTGCTAACACGTGCTGTCTGCTAGACTGGACACTAGGGGCTCTGGCGGGTGGGCACATAAGCGCAGAACTAGGGGCTGGGCACTCTAGCCCAGCATGCAGACTCCCCCGGCATGCACACTCAGTGCTACTCTCAGGATGCATTGCTCCTTCTAGATGGCATTGGATTCCTCTCCTGCTCTAGTATGTGGGTCTGTCCCTATATATTCCTTTATACCAGTAGACTTCCCTCCTAACCCAAGGCCGGCCCACTCTTTGTTAGCTGGGTAATCCAGGAATCCCCCTGCCCTGCTGCCATTCCCAGCTGCGTGTTATCCTTTGCCGCCTTCTGTAAGAGCCAAAAAGCCCCAGATGATGAGTCAGAGCCCCCGCCACCTGTAGCGACATGGTCTGTGTCCTGTCTCCTCAGTGGGCTGGCCCCACACTGGTCTCCCTGTGGACACGGATGAAGGAGCAGGAAGTGCCATGGGGAAGGGATGATTTCATTTTCTCTTATTGAGTATTCTCCCGGGACATAGTGGTCATTGTCATCTACAGAAAAATCCTCAGTACATATTTATCAACCTTTGGTTCTCAACCTTGGCTGCCCATTAGAAGCACCTGTACCTTGGTATTGCACTCCCCAGATCCCAACTTGATTGGTATGGGTTGGGGGGCTAGGTGTCAATAATATGCTGCCAGGCTGAAAACTGCTAGTCTCTCTCCTCAGGTGGGTGGGTATGTGGGTGAGAGCAGAGGTAGGGGCGGGTTTCAGGGACTACTGCTAGAGTCAGGAAAACCTGTCCATGCTTCCCTTGACATTTGTGGATGAGGCTGCCATAAACCAAGGTCATGAGATGAGTCTAGTTTCCCTTGTCTAAGGCCCTCCCTTCTTCCCTTCCTTCCAGACCAGCATTGACAGCACCAATAACAATTCAAAGAAAGGCACACCTAGACATTTCTTTGTTTCCCCCCCTTTTAAGGAAGAGGAGGCAAGGACAGAGTAGGTACACACAGTCCTCTTTTCCTTGGCATTAGCACTCTTCTCGCCATCTTTTTCCCAGTGAGTTCCAGGGCATCAGAGGAGGGAGGTAAAGAACGATCAAGACTTTTTATTTTAATGATGGGGAGACTGAGGCCCAAGCAAGCAAAGGATGAGAGGCCCAGTCTCCCTGAATGCCTGAACAAAGGCAGACAGGGACTGAGATTCCTTCTCTCCTCGTGGGGTTGTGGTGGGCTTTGCTTCTGAGCACCACTAGAGTCAGGAAGGAGAGAGGAGGGCTCTAGTTTCGCCTTTGTCATCAGCAATCCTGGGATCATGCTCCGGGTCTCTATTTCCACATTTGTACAAAGGAAATGACACTTATTTTCTCTGCCTTGCAGCGCTGCAAGACTCTAGGGAAAGAAGGCATGCAATGGTGATCATTTACCTATTCATTCACTTCTCCTGTTTGCCACATTGCCTGGCCTCCTTCCCAAATCCACTTTAAAATCTACCCCCTTCAGAAATCCTTCCCAGAGGCCCTGCTCTATGTTTCCTTCCTCTGCATCCGTCCTCAGAGCGTGGGTGACTGCTTTACAGTGAATTGTGAGCCTGGCGGGCTACAGTCCATGGGGTCACCAAGAGTCAGACACAACTGTATGTGCTTTGAGTTTTGTTTGTAGAGGTTCCCTGGACTTATCTTTCCATCTGGCCCTGGGAAAAGGGGCTCAACTTTCACTGTCAAATCAGGCACTCCCGCAGATGTGGAGCACTGCAGGGGTGGGAGGAGCCCCCTCTTTCCTCTGCAGTGCCCCCACCCCCTTGGGGGTTGTGCCTGCACCACAAGCCATTAACTGTCAGTCTGTCCATGAGAACCACAGCAAGGAGTGGGTTGGGAGGACCATGTGCTTAATCAGAACCAGCTTTGTGCTCACACGGCTGCCCGGGGGATAAAAATAATAGTTATAAAAGTTTAAGAGCAGCATGTATTTTCTGTCTATTTTAATCAGCTTGTGATGAAACTGAACTCCATTTCTAGATCTGGGCCCCAGAGCTGGAAGTCCTTTGCTGGCCTGCTTGTGCCCCCAAAGAAGCACGGGGAGGAAGGTGGTGGTGTGGGGAGATGGGGGGCCTCGACATAGAGAGGAATACACATCCTTATATGGACAACACCTCACCCCTTCCACTCCTGGGCTAGCTCTGGGCTTAGGCTCCACTGCAGCCTTTCTCCTTCTATTTCCCCTAAGAGAGGTCACTCTCAGAGCTGCAACTCTCAGTAGGGGGAACGATGTCTTGGGAGGCTTCTGGGAGGTTTCTGAGCTTCCAGGAGCCCCCAGAATGGGTAGGGCAGCGG
Source organism: Odocoileus virginianus (assembly GCF_023699985.2). NCBI lineage: Eukaryota > Metazoa > Chordata > Mammalia > Artiodactyla > Cervidae > Odocoileus > Odocoileus virginianus. The sequence goes on from NC_069677.1 coordinate 10,652,810, forward strand.
GGCTAGCCTCTCTCTCTCTGCCCCAGAGCAAGCAGCATGCTGGCAAGACTAGGGGGAGAGGTCGGACCAGAATGAGCATCTTCCCAGCTCTGCAGGCCGGTGACCATGAGGCCTTGGGGAAGCTCCTGATCTTCTTCACCAGGAAAATGAGAATAGCCACACCTCCCAGAGGAGGGGATGAGATGTGGAGTAACAGCTGGCATTTATTGGGTACTTAGTCCATGCCTGGGCATCTGTGCTAAGTTGCTTCAGTCATGTCTGACTCTTTGAGACACCATGGACTGTAGCCCACCAGGCTCCTCTGCCCATGGGATTCTCTAGGCAAGAATACTGGAGTGGGTTGCCATGCCTTCCTCTAGGGGATCTCCCCAACCCAGGGACTGAACCCATGTCTCTTATGTCTCCTGCATTGGCAGGCAGGTTCTTTACCACTAGTGCCACCTGGGAAGTCCCAGTTCATGCTGGTATGATGCTAAGTACTTTATACCCATGTTTCAGGTTGAACCATACGGTTTGCCAATGTTCAGGTGCTTTTGACCTGCTAAAATGGTAATTTGATTTAGTTCAGCCTAATACACATTAGCTGCCTGAGTCGATATCAAGAACAAATGGGAGTGATAGCAGATCAAAGCCAAGAAAAGAAGAGTGGGTCGAAGTCAATTCAGCAATCAGAAGAGTTACCTGGACATAGTGGCAGTGGACTGCAGCAGTTAGGAGCCAAGGCATACGTTGTTAGCTGTATACACCACAAGTTAGGCTTGAAACTCCCTTATCACAGTTACAAACCACCTCAAGTTGCCAAATCCAAAGGCCAATGCTCAGGTTCATCTTATTCTACTTGGCAGGGGCATCTGACGTATTGACCTCCATCATCCTTTCTTGCGGAAATGATCACTCTCTGGCCTCCAGGACAACCCTCTCTCCTCGATTTCTTCCTATCTCATGGCAGCCAATCCTCTTGTCTCCTTTGCAGACCACTATCCTGCCCTGTTTCTCGTGTTGGGCTCTCTCCTTTTCTCTGCCATCCACATCCACCCTTAGGGACCCCATTTAATCCTAGGACATTCAATGGTCTCATGCAGCTGACTCCTCATATCCTGCCTCCAACCCTGACTCCTGCCTCAACTCCAGATTCGTCTAAATGTCAGCCAACGTGACAAGCCCCCTTGGATATCTTATGGATGTCTTATGGACCCCTTAAATTTCACATACTTGACTCTGCCCTCACCCTACCACCCCACATTCTAACTTCAGTAGCTGGTACCACCACTGACATGTGCTCTCTCACAAAAACTAAGGGTTACCTTTGACTTCCCTTTCTCTCTTTTTCCAGTTCCTCAGCAAATCCTAACAGCTGTGCTGTCAGAACATGATCAATCTGGTCATTTCCCACCTCTTCCATGGAGCCTAAGCTCCCTGGACATCGCGGCCACCTCGCACCTGCTCTCCTCGCCTCCTCCTGGGTCTGGTCACCACCTGAGGGATCCTTTACCATGTCCAATGTTGTCCCATTTCACTTAGAATAAAATCTGGTGTCCTGTTGCAGCCCACATGACCTTGCAGGTCCTCAGCCTCATTTCCCACACTCTGCCCCTGGCCTGGTGCTCAGCCACGCTGGTCTCCTTACCTCTCTTTCTGGGAGCGCCTGCTCACAGCCTCAGCTCAGGGCTGAGCTTCCTGCCCTTACTCTTCCTTCCTACTGCTGAGACTCCTTCCCACACGTCTTCAGGCCTCTGTTCAGACAGGCCTCACCCTCCCCATTGCCCCGTTTTGCTTTCTCCACAGCACGTGTCATCACCTGAGACTGTAGGACTTATCTGCTTGTCCGTGTTTTTGTCTCTCCCTCACTCCAGTGTAAAGGCTCTGAGACCAGGATCTTCTGTTTCATTCATTGCTCTGAACCTTAGCCCCAGGGGCACTGCCTGGCAGGGTGGGCACTGGCTCACATACTGGCTGAACGAATGCCCATTGGAACACTACCCCCCACCCACACACACACCACCCTCCATGGTTGTGAAACCTCTGATCTCACAGGTGGCTGAGGCCCGAAGCCCCTGGCGGGGCAGCTGGGCAGGGTGGCTAGAGCTGCCCTGTCTTGGAGTTGGGGCCTACAAAGGGCTTTGCCTTCTCACTTCTCACCTGGGCCACTCACAGAGGTGCAGGATTTCCTAGCAAGAAAGGCTGTTAGTAAGGGAGACCTGGCTGTGTCAGACAGTGGAAACTTCAGTGTTATTCACTATACAGGGGCGCCACATAGCCCAGAGAAAGGTGCAGACTTCAGAACCAGACACACCTGGGTTCGAGTCCAGCCAGGGTAACTCATGCTGGGTGAGTTACCTGAACAGGGTGGCTTGGAGGGCCTGGGCTTTGGAATCAGAGACACTCAGGGACACAGCATCTCTGTACTGTCTGAGTGACTGGGGAAGCCTTCTGACCCTTACTGAACCTGGGTTTTCCCAATGAGAAGGATATCCTGCCCAATTGTTGCATAAACTAAAAATGCACAAGAGATTTTGGCCATGGCAGGCCTTGAAGCCCAGCCTTTTCTTCTCGTTAGGGTTTTTCTGACAAATCCTTACCCACTTCAGGCTTCAGCTGCTTTCTGCAGTACAAGCTGACATGCCTGCTGCTACCTTGAATGGAATGGCAGCATGACCATAATCAAGACAGTGCACAGAGCACCAAAGCAGCAGGATTAAGAGCCAGATGTGCTGCGATATAAAGGCTACCTCCCTGTGTCTCTACTGTAAGAGGGAGGCAGCAGTGTGGCTAATACAGAACAGCCAATGAGCCAAAGTCATTTTCATGAGGTCTTGAAATATATCATTCTGTTGGCCACAGACATAGAATCTAAGTGGTATCCAGCACAGGCTACCTGAATGATGGTGAGTGACTGTCAGGGGCGAGGCCAGTCTGACATCAGTAGCAGCTGTGTTCCTCACCTCTAGTGGAGAGGGACCTTGCAGCCCCTTAGGAGAGATGCAAGACATGTCTTATCCAGAGATGTAGCGGGCAGCTGAAGATGGAGAAAAATGGAAGACCCTGCACAATGACTGGGCTTAAAAGTTCAGTCAAGGTAACTTCTTAGGGCAAGTGGTTTTTCACTCTATTTCAATTCATGACTTATTTTAAGAATTTGGTTAAAAACTATGGACTCTTTTAAAAAATGCTCTAATCCACAAACACACACAAATTTGCCTATAACATCAAATGGTGCATGGACCCATTGGGTGCTTCCACCAGGTATTATTGAGTAAGGGAGTGGGGAGAGCTGAGAGGATCAGGGGACAGAGCAGGACTCAAAGCCTATTCAGCTGAGAGAAGCGCAGTGGGAAAGATGCTGAAAGGGGGCCAGGGAGCAGCTCAGAAGTCTGCAGTCCTTTACCAAGGGCTCAGAGGTGGCTCTTGATGGAAAGATAAAGCTAAATGTGGCAAGAAAGCAACTCACATGCAGGACAAGAACATATTTCCATGTGTAGCAAGAGGGAAAAGAAGGTGGCTGTGGAAGGGGCTATCCTTTTTTCCCTTTGAAAAAATATATAAAACAAAATCCAGTTAACCTGAAGTCAGCCCTATTATCTCAGCTGGTTTCCCTCTGATCCCTTTCCTAGCTCTTCTCCTAAGACCCAACTCCCAATCTGTAGTTTGAGGCCAAACCCTGCAAGGGCCCCTCCAAAGAAACCACAGATAAATTATGATGGTCAAGGTTCATGGAGACAGCAAGGGAGTCTATTAGTCTACTAAGGGAGTCTACTAAGGAGACCAACTTAGGGGCAACAAAAGCGCCTTGAGTTGCAGAATGAATTCCCCAAACCTTTAAAAATATCCCCAAATATATTCTGTAAGGAAAAAGGAAATTTTACTTTTGAAAACAAGTTTGGTTTTAAAAATAAACCATTTTGCTCTTTCTGGAAAAGGTGCTGACGCTTTGCAGATAAGAATGAATTGCTGTCCTGCCTTTAGCTGGACATGTAAATAGGACCTAAAGAGGCCAGGGATTCCAAAAGCAGATAACCTCATCAGCAAGAGGGGCTTCCTTCTGAAATCATCATGGTTCCCAAGTGTGGGCTGTTAGAAATAGGCTTCTGAGGCCAAGTTTCCAGGAACGCTATTCTGCAACACCTGTCTAGAAAGAAACAGGATCTGACCTGGGTGGGTGACAGGAGGAATCAGGAGCAGCAGTCCCTTAGCCTCAAAACACATGCTTCAAACCCCCTTCTAAACTGACTGCACACTTCCACCCATCGAATCTGCTCCCTTGAACTCAGAACATCTGTGACAAACACATTCACAGAACTCCAGGGAAACACACACAGCATTTTACAAACTCAGGTTTACTATTGGCAACTGACGATTTAATTTGTGTTGCCATTGCGTGTGTGTGTTTAAAGACTTTGGTTGTTAAGACTCTCCTTCCTTTTCTCCCGCTCATTGTGTATCACGATCTTGGCTTTCATGACCAGGAAATCACATTACAATATCTAGAACAGAGACAACGATTCCACATCTTGTGAAACAGGTTAGGAGTTTAGAAGTCAAGTGATCGTGTTCACAGTCAGAGGAACAACAAAGCTGGTCTTCAAGATGCCTTATTTGGACACTAGCTTTTAACATGTCACTGATAGTTACTAACCAGGCATTTCAAAGGCAAGAAATTGTTTCCCCTAACTACCTTTGTAGGTCATTGCAGGAAAGTAACAAAATACTGAGAATGGGCCCTGGATGTGAGTGCCAAGATGGGACTCTGGCCCTAGCTTGGCCCTAATAGAGCAGGAAACCCCATGAGGGACACTTTCCCTTCCCTGAATGGCCCAGTGTCCTGTCATATCAAGTGGAGGTGGTGGCCTAAACCATCTAATCTCCTTCCAAACACAATTCTAACCTACACAGAGGAGAGCAGGAGACTCACAAACACACCACCCGTGTGCCTTTAGGACAGACAGATGCCCACAGGACTGGACTCGCCCCCTCCTCCCAGGAAGCTCCACTCAGACCTGGCAGAGCTCTGCCCTCACAGCTCTCATCCCCTCCCTCTGTTACATTATGATTATTCCTCTCTAGTCACAGAGGCAGGCCTGTCCCCTCTACCCAAGGCCTCAGCCCCGACTCACCTCCTGGAAGAAGTGCCCCCACTTGGACCCCACTCTGCTCCCTCCTCACGGGTCTGCCCAGCCGCACTGACACTTGTTTGTTTCAGCTTGTAAAACCCTATGTAGTCATTTTCCTGTGGGTGTGTCTTCTCTCCTTTCTCCTCCTGTCTTGTGTCCGGCTTCCCTGCCTGGCATGGGGGGGCAGTTAGGACCGGGGAGGGGGCCCACAAGGTAAGCAGCCCTCCTCCCAGCTGAGGGCAGGGCTGCAAGGCCACAAGGAGCCATCAAGCAGAGCTGCCACTTCTCTTTCTGTCTCATGTTGCAAAAGATGGTTTGTCACCCACGATGAGAATGCCTCTGGTAGGGATGGCAGCTTTGGGTGCAGGTCTGTTCAGGGATGGTGGGCGCTGAGAAGTGGGACTCTGTGTGGGGCTGTGGTGGGTGGGTACCACCTACCGTCCACGGTGACTTGGCAGGAGCACTCAGCCTGACCGGCACTGTTCTTGGCTATACACTTGTATAAGCCTCTGTCCTCGGGCAGTGCCTTCTCGATGGAGACGGAGCACAAGGAACCTGTGGGTGGGAGGAAGAAGTGTTGAGTGGACCAGGTCTGAGCCCAACATCTGCCCAGCACTAGGAGTATCACAGTGAGTGTGCTTCACACAGGCATCCTCAGGAGCCCAGAAGTCACAGGTCCCGTGGGAACCAACTCGCTCTCCTCATCAAAGCCCACAGATAACCCAGATGCAAGATAACTGATCCCTAAATACACCCAACCCCCGCTTCCAGCGAGTTCTCTCATAGAAATACACAATAGCAAGGTAAGAAGAAGAGAGAGAAATAGCCCCTGCCCTTGGAAGGCAGTAGCACAATACAAGGGGCAGATGGCCCAGGCCCTCGCACTGGACGTCACCAGAGAGACAAGCTCAGGTCCCCAGACTGTGGTAGGGACAGAGGCCGGTGAGGACGCTCCACCAGCTTACCGCGATGCTTCTGGGAATGCATTCTAGAAAAGGACGTTCTGAACAAACAGGTGAGTGGGGGAGGGCAGGAACCCCTGCCCAGCAGGGACACTGGCCTGTGGGCAGATCTGCTGGAAGGAGACAAGAGACCAGCCAGGGACCCTGGAGCTGGCTTTTCAGGAGTGGTATCTGTGCTGACACTCCTGGCTGACGAGGGGCCTTGGGCTGGGAGAGGGGCACTGAGGGGCTGCCTCCCCCAGGGGAGGGTCTTTTGGTCCCCTCCGAGAGGGATGGGACAGCTCTCTTTTCCACGGGTCTGCCCTTGCCCCAGCACGCCTCTTCCGGTCTGGTTGAGGGAAGGAAGGGTCAGGTTGGGTGTATACTCAGGAGTCTGGTCCTTGCCCACCCTGGCTCTCTCATCCCAGGGCTGGCTCCTTCTCTGATGGACCCCTTTGGGGAGTTTCCCTGAGGGTGTGGGGAGAGACCACCTGAGGACTGGGCCTGCTGGGCCAGGCAGGGGGGCAGCAGTGCTCTCGCTCCTGCCATCAGACACACGCACAAGCCAGCAGCACGGCATCCTGCTCGAAGCTGGCCTGTTGTCTTGGCAGCTGTCATCACATGAAGAAGAGGACACAGCCGGAGCCATGCGCATCCTGCCATCTAGAGCTCTGGCCACCTCCCTCTCCACCACACTGCCCGGCGCAAGTCACTGGTCCTGAGCCAGCAGAGCTCTATGCATCCCAGGTGTGAATGTGCAGAGGCACGGCCTCTGATCGAAAAAGTACCTGTGCCCCCATCAGACAGACACACAGACTTGACCAACAAATACAAGGACACTCGGAGAGAGGAAGGGTGACGTCAGTTCTGCACAGAGAATCTTACCAAGGCTGGAAGAGAAAGCGAGATAGAAGCGTTGTTTATTTCCTGGCACCTGGGTAAAGTCTTCAACAGGGAAACCTCAGTTCCACCAACTCCCTGGGTCAGGATGGCTGATCTGCACCCCTTCCCTCCTACACTCTCATTTAGACCCCATCCTTCAGCAGGGCCTCCCTGCACTGTCCTACAGCGTACAGCAATGCCTCAGGGTCTCTGTCCCCTGTGGTTAATTTGCAGAAACGGCAACAGAAAGGATTTAGGCAGGATTTTTAGGAATTCTGTCATGAAAGTGAGAACTATGAGGCACAGAAATCAGGGAATGAGAGAAACTATCTTTTAGAGAGAGAAGTTTCCATTCATCCGAGAGGCAGGGGCATGAGAAGATGACCTCTGGCCTCCAAACTTGAAGCTTAGAAGACACGGACCCCATCCTGCCATTTTTCCTCAGTCTGAGGCTAAGGCCCACTCCCAACAAACCTCCTGGTCGAATCTCTGACTGTCTCTCAGCTTCAGTCCCCCAGCTGCCTTCAGCCTTAAACCAAAATGGCACAAAACAGTAGTGAGACCCCAGAAGAGGCAGAACATGTAGACAAGAGCCCTCGCCCTTCACGGCGGGGGCTGGGGTGGGAGGTGGGGGATGGGTGGGATATCACAAAGGCAGCTTTTCCAAGCTGCTCAGAGCCTAGACCCCTGGCCATGTGTGTGGGTTGGGGGAGGGCCCCCGGCAGGCTTGGAGGCTGGGCTAGCCCAGATTGAAGAATCTGGTATTTCCTGTGGGACAGCTTATTCCTGACCTCCAGAAGAAAAACCATTTCCCAGAGTTTTTTTGAGAAGCCTCAGTCTGGTGGGGAATTTTGAGAAGGTGAGGGGGATGGGAACCAGGGATCCAATGAATGGCTCAGCTAGAACCCTCCTTGGGAGAGCCCCTCAAGGTCACAGAGTCTGAAGGCCCCCTCCCCCCATCCTGCCTATGTTCTGAGTGTGGGGAGAGGGGAGGTGGGGTGTGTGAGGTGGAGGGAGTGGTCCCAAGCCCCAGAGGCTCTGCTGAGGCTGTTCTCTGTGTCAGTGCCCCAGCTCATCAGGACAGTGCTACTCAGCTCTGGGTCACCTCTTCGGGGACAAGGCCATATTGAAACACCCCCAGCCATAGACAGGCCTCTTCTATGCACTGAGTTCACCTCCCAAGGCCATTACTAAACACATGCCTCTCTCCCACCCTAGCGGTTGGAGGGCAGTGCCTGTGACTATTGTGAATGTTTTTCCTGAGCCTGGAACACCGTCAGTTAAAAAAAAAATCATTCTGAGAATGACCAAGGCATATTTCTGGAACAGGTGATCTGGTAGGATCTATGCAAGAAAAAGTCATGAACACTTGATCGAACATAACTGACCCTTGAAAGAGATAATACGGTTTCTAAAAGGGAAAGAAATTCTTAACTCAGAATTCTTCAAGTGGATTATGCATCCAATGACATGGGCTGGAATACTGCCTTACACATAGTAAGTGCGGTGTAGATCCTTGTGTTTTGTGGGATGGACTTACATAGATTTTGAAAAAGCCTTTACAAGATCCCACACTAATGGCAAGAAAAAATGAATCACCCATTGACAACACAACGAAAATGAATTCTCATTAATAGATGAGGAGAAATGTTTGCTGGGGGAAGAAACCTGGCCTGGGGACAGAAAATAAGGCATAAAGATGAAAGAAATTCTCAGCAGCAGCACAGAGCTCCCTGTCTGGCCACTGGCCTCCCAGTCCTGGGCCAAGGCCTGAGCAGCTCTGCTGCAGGTCCAGAAGGGCCTGGTAAGGCCACCCTGCAGGCCCAAGGGCAGGCCCAGTTGCTGTAAGTGAGCCCTGTAGCTCTGGGAGATGCAGGAAAAGCAAGGACACTTCCAAGAGTTCCTCCAAGAATGCAGTAAAAAAACAAACAAACAAACAAAAAAGAATGCAGTCAATTCAATTGACTGTCACCATACCTCTTCTGCTCTCTTGGCACTAGATGGAGTGAACATAATCATGTTCTGTGGGGCCCATGGGCTATGAGCCCTATTCAAGCTACAGAGTTCAGAGAAGCTCCCCCTAAAACCTATAAACAGTATCCACTAGCAGCAGGTCACAGACGTGCACACTGATGGCGGGAGAGCACAAGGGTCTGCCATGGCCAAAGGCCTGGGGACCACAGTCTGGGAGCGAGGCTTGGAGGAAGTGAACTTTGATCTTAGTCGAGGGAACAGCACACGGTTCAGTGCAGTGGAGTGAGAAGGGTGCTGAGTCAGGGAGGTGGGGGTCGAGAGGATAATCAGTAGGGTGTGAAGGATGGAGAAACCCACTTAGCAACCCCCTTCTCCCTACAAACACCTCAAAATGCCAGCTTCCTTATTTCCACTGATGCCATCACTACAACCCAGTCACCCCCTCACAGACACTCAGTGGTCTTGAACACCCTCCTCTTCCTTACCACCCCCTGCCCCCAACTCCATTCCAACCTAGGCACCAGGTTCTGTTAACTCTGCCCTTGCTTCTTAAACCGGTCATTTCCTGTCTGTGGCCATGGCTACCTTGCTAGTCCAGGCCTCACCATGTTTCTCCCCAACCTCTTCAGGACGCCTTTTCCTTGTCTTTGGGCACAGAATCAATCAAAGCCCCTAAATCCCAGCTTTGTGTCTATCACTCCCCTTCCCAACTCTTACAGGGCTCCTACTGTCTTTAGAATTGAGTTCTTCAGCATGGTAGAGGATGGAATGGACCTCACCTCCCTCTCCAGCCTAGAGGATGCTGGCAGCGGGGAGCCGGCCTCCTCGGCTGCTGTCCATGCTCCTATCTGGGAAGTCCACACCCTCCCTGCTGGGAGCCCTGCCCGCCTCCACGCTTCAGATCAAGGTCCAGCCCTTTCACCACCAGCCTCTCCCTGTGGCCCAGCACTCAGCTCCCTCTCCTCCTGCTCATCACTGGCACTTGGCTGGAAGAGGTTTATCACTGTGTGCATGTGTCCTCCCTTCCAGGTCTATTGAGAAAAGATTCACTCACACCTCTCAGAGGCTCTGCTCCCTGCAGTGGGGTTTGTGGAAGCGGTCACTGACAAGGCTTTACCCCAGGCTTTCTCCTGGGTGTGTGTTTGACCTGGGCTCCTGAAGATTTCGAGAGTGAAGCGCTAGAGAAGGGATGGTGGACAGAGTGCAGTTGCTGCTCTGAGACCAAGCCCCCTCCCTACCTTGGCAAGACAGCAGGCCCGTTGCAAGGTCGGCTTCCTCCACTGCAGTGAAAACACCAAAACTCACCAGCCCAGAGCCCACCACCAGTCTTCCAGCCTCTTGACAACTGTTGACAGTGTCGAGGAATGAACAATCATTAGCCTTTTCCCTTCATAGGCAACGCTCTCGGGGAAGTTGATCAGGGAAGGACCAGCATGCTGACATGCTGACAAGAATTATAATAACTAAGATGTGATGGAGCAGAGTGGTCTAGGCACTGGAACTCACCTGCCTATATTCCAAGACCAGCTCTGTTACTAATTAGCTGTGCAACCTCTGGCAAAGCCGTTAACTTCTCTGTTACAAGGGCAGTATACTGGTTACGAGGATTAAATGAGTGAAAAGAATAAGATGCCTAGGTCACTATCTGGCACGTGGTGTTCAATGAATGCAAGCTATTCTTATTTTTCAAAGAGGAATTACAAATATTTAGAATATTTTTAAAGGTTGGACTTGGGGCTATCTCTATAATCCTGTCCCCTCACCAAACTTCTCCTTGTGCTGGCCTTTTAAAATCATTTCTTCTTCTTCAGCTTTGGACCTAAACTGTCCATCTGAAGTGGTTTCTGTGGGAGGCAATACTGGAGTAGCCAGTGTAAAAGGCTCTCGGTGCCCAGAAGATACGACCCACCCCACACCCTGGGAATGAGCAGCCTGTGCCTAAGGGCTTGGGGGTGTGCCTGAGACCAGGGCTGAGGTCTGCTTTCACCTCTTCGTCCAGTGAACTGTTTATAAGCAGCTCTTGGTGGCTCTGCAGTTTCTACGTAGGTCCCAGAACAGCTGTACGGCTGTGGACATTGTCCTCAGCTGTGCCAACCTTGGCTTCCCTAAGGGTGGTGCAGCCATGCCTCTCACCATGAGCAGACCTGTGGGACCACACCTGTCCCCAGGATGGCAGCAGCTCACTTTCCGTCCTGCTCTGAGAGGTCACCACAGGGTAAGATGGGAAATACTCCTGGTCAAGGTTTCGAGTCAGTCTTATGCCTACACTTTCCAACCAGGACAGGCTGACAGAGGTGGCAGGGAAGGCTTGGCATCCACTGCTCTGGACATCTCAGCCCATCATGGTGATCCCCCAGGCCCTCCTGTGTGTGGACGGCCAGAATGAGCAGAGACAGGGGGATGGATCAGATGACTTCTGGAGGCCCCTACCAAACTGAGGATTTTCACATGGAAAAGCTATCATGTCAACACATTAGTGGAAAACCCTTTTCCTCTCTCTGGGCCAGTCTCCCCTTTACTCCTTCAGCAGTTAGATTCAAAACACTCAGCCAGCCCAGATTAGCTGTCGGAGTGGCAGAGTGAAGAGAGAAACTCCATCGTGAGCTGAGAGGGATAATGCTTTCTTCAAGTGCTTCATTAGGGTTTTAAAGAGGAAGGAAGGAAGCCAGATGAAGGGTGAGGGAGGGGGTGGAGAGGGGTGCTGTCAGAGGATAGGAGGAGGGCAGTGCGGCCAGGGGAGTGCTTCTGTCTCAGCTGATCAGGATTTGACAGGACTTGTCCTCCCGGGGCCTCCGCAGTGGCCGCCCTCCACTCCCCAAGGGAAAAGTGTCGCTTCCCAGGGAGCCATGTACCCTGCCCTGTCCAGGGCCACCAGCCTCAGCCTTGGGTTCAGGCCAGACTCTATTCCAGTGCTGGCCACGAGAGTGGGGTGTGAGAAGCCTGCTATCCTTGGAGCTCTCGTTCAAGACTGGAATTTATGAAAACATTTCAAACCAAATGGAGGGGTCAGGGAAAAGACCCTTTCACTCCCATCTCTTCTCTAGGTATAAACTGGCCCATCTGAGAATTCCAAATGCTGAAAGGCCCCAGATGGCAGGATTTATGCACCACCCCCCCTTCTCTCCACAACCCAAGAATGTGAAATACCAGCAAACAAGCCTCATCCAAATTAGGAAGTGAGTGGCTCTGTCCGCCTGGCTGCTTCCCCTTCAGGTCCCTTTAAACCCACAGTGTTATCAAGACTCAAGTTGTTGTTGACCTCAAATCATATCCCATCACTACAAACCGTGCCCTGAACCAAAAATGCTGCTTCAAAGGCAGCTCTCAGCCCCAAGCCCCCGGCCAGTCCCAGCCCTAGTGCCCCCATGTCCAAGCCTGTGATTGGAGCCCTCTCTGGGCCAGAGATGGGGTATCAGCCCAGACCCAGGGCTCCTCTGAGGAGCCACGCCTAGGGGTGACATGAGGCAGCTCTGCCAGACAGAAGCTGAGGTCTGGGAATGTGCCCTAGGACCAGACTCCCGCCCCTGACTTCCAGCAGTGGAGTGTGTGCCCCAGGTCCTGGGCAGGCACTAAGCCTGTGAATGAGAGACACAGAAAGCGGCCCATCCCACCCAGCTCTGGGCTATGAGCATTGTCAACAAGCAGGGCTCTGGGAGCGGACAGTGACTAGGACAGGGTTTCCCTTCCTCCCGGCCCCAGCCATTTTACCTTCTTGGGAGAGGACGATGAACTTGGTGGTCTTGAGCGTCTTTCCATTCAGTGTCCAGGTGATGGTGGCCGGGGGGTCAGAGGACACTTGGCACAGGAGCAGCAGCTTCTGACCCTCTGCCACACGGAGATCTCGCAGCTTCTCCTTGAAGGTCGGGGCTGTCCCTTGGTTCTCTGGTCTCTTTTCACTATCTGTGGCCCCTGCATGGCTCTTCTTGCAGTTCACATCATTCTTAACCTCCTTCTTAAGTTCTTCTTTCCCAGTGGATTTTGGGATTTCAGCTGGCTTGGCATTGCCCAAGTGTTTGGGGGCCTCAGCTGGCTTGGCATTATCCAAGGGTTTAGGGGTCTCAGCTGGCTTGGTGTTGCCCACAGATTTGGGGGTCTCGGCTGGCTTGACGTTACTCAAGGGTTTGGGGGTCTCAGCTGGCTTGGTGTTGCCCACAGATTTGGGGGTCTCGGCTGGCTTGACGTTACTCAAGGGTTTGGGGGTCTCAGCTGGCTTGGCGTTGCCCACAGGTTTGAGGATCTCAGCTGGCTTGGCATTGCCCACAGGTTTGGGGGTCTCGGCTGGCTTGACATTACCCAAAGGTTTGGGGGTCTCGGCTGGCTTGACGTTACCCAAGGGTTTGGGGGGCTCAGCTGGCTTGACGTTACCCAAGGGTTTGGGGGTCTCGGCTGGCTTGACGTTACCCAAGGGTTTGGGGGTCTCGGCTGGCTTGACGTTACCCAAGGGTTTGGGGGTCTCGGCTGGCTTGACGTTACCCAAGGGTTTGGGGGTCTCGGCTGGCTTGACGTTACCCAAGGGTTTGGGGGTCTCGGCTGGCTTGACGTTACCCAAGGGCTTGGGGGTCTCGGCTGGCTTGACGTTACTCAAGGGTTTGGGTGTCTCTGCTGGCTTGGTGCTGCCCAAGGGTTTGGGTGTCTCTGCTGGCTTGGTGCTGCCCAAGGGTTTGGGGGTCTCTGCTGGCTTGGTGCTGCCCAAGGGTTTGGGGGTCTCTGCTGGCTTGGTGCTGCCCAAGGGTTTGGGGGTCTCTGCTGGCTTGGTGCTGCCCAAAGGTTTGGGGGCATCAGCCAGCTTGGTGTTGCCAATGGGTTTCAGGAACCCTGAGGGCTGGGCATTGCCCACAGGCTTGGGACCTTCTGCTGCCTTGGCATTCAAGGCCTCAGTGTTATCGCTACCATTCTCTGTTGGTAATTTTTTCTTACTGCCCAACACCGAGCGAAAATCTGGGGTGGCAGGTTTTGGAGGGGGTACCTTCTCAGGCACAGGGGTCTTGGGAGTCCCCTTCTTGGCCAGGACAGAGCGGAAGTCCACCTGCTGGGGGCCATGCACCTTCCTTTCCTCCTCTGACAGGGTCTTTGGCTTCACTTGCCGCTGCAGGTTGGCGCGGAAATCCATCTGCTCAGCTGGGATCTCCTTCAGGTCCTCTTCAGACAAGGTCTTTGTACTCACCTTCTTGCCCAGGAGGTCGCGGAAGTCCAGCTGCTCAGCTGGGATCTCCTTCAGGTCCTCTTCAGACAAGGTCTTGGTGCTCACCTTCTTGCCCAGGAGGTCACGGAAGTCCAGCTGCTCCACCTCCTGCTGGCGAACGGCCTCCTCCGTGTGCTGCCGTGTCTCCACGCGCCTCTTGAGCACCCCACGCACGTCCTCGCCGTCGTCTTCCGCGGGGGCACCCTGCCCTCTCGCCGCCGGCCAGCCAGGCCTCAGGCTCCCGTAGCTGGCACCACCACCGCCACCATCAGCACCAGCTCCTCGGCCACAGAGGCCCTCGCAGCTGGCAGGCTCCCTCCCCCTGCAACCAGTGAAGGGAAAAAGGAAAGTAGCAGGAGGAAAAGGGGCCGGGTAAGAAAGAGACGTCAGGGAGAGCAAATCCCCGAGGGAGGGAGGGAGGGAGGGCGGAGGAAAGGGGAGGCCAGGGGGGCTGGCCAGGCCGTGTTTATAGAAGGGAACTTTGGTGAGAGGCGCTTGCTTGCTTAGTTGGTTTGTTACATCGGTAATGACTTCAGTAGCCTTATAAGGGTGTGTGCAAAAAAAAAAAAAAAAAAGAAAAAAATTTACCCCCCCCCCCCCTTCTCCCTCCCTTATTCTCCTTCCAATCTCTCTGTCTTGGCTCCGGCAGCCTCAGCTAGAGGATACAAACAATCTGGGGCTGCTGAGCTGGGCCTGCTGGGACCAGGAGGAAGGTGGGTGGACAGTGGCATAGGGCCTGGCCTGGCAACCCCCAGGGGACACTCACCGCAGGACCGCTCTGGCCGGGCTGCTCTGTAGCATCAGGGACACCTGGCAACTGCATTGGCCAACACGGTTCCTGAAGAATTCAAAGGATCAATACAGATCAAGGGGCTTTCTGGGCCAAGGGCGGTAGGGAGGGCAGGGCAGGCAGGACCTTGGCCACAGGTTGGCTCCAGGGAAGAGAGGACCATGGACCTGTGACCCTAACACACCTACACCAGACCTAGGTTTAGGGCAGGGCCCTCCCTGACTTTGGTCACCCTTTATCTTTCCAGCTCTAGCTTAAAAAGGAAAAAAAAAAAAAGAATCAGCTAAGGTAGGCATCCAGAAATAGGAATACTTTATTTAAGTATATTATAAAAATAATACAATTGACACTCAGTCAAGGAAGAGTAAAGACTAAAGCTGCTGAGAGCTGTGATGGAGCTGCTTGGTCTAGATTGTGCAGCCCCACTAAACTTGCCCAGTGACCCTGAGTCTCATTCCATGCCCCTTGAATACTGGGGTGGTTATTCCTTCTCCTCACAAGGTGCCCCCATCTGCTGGGTCCCCTCCACCTGCTCGTGAAACGAAAACACCCTCTAATCCCTACCCAAGTGACCCTTTTTCTTCGTCTGTCACGGAGAGGGCTCGGGATTTTTTAGCTCAGTGTTAACACTGTCCATGACCAGCTGGGGAAAGGGGCTCGGGAAAGGGGCTGTACCATACCCATGCTGTGCTGGGCTTACAGCAGATCAGCCGTCAAATCCCACAAGGCTGCCATCTGCTGGCAGGTCTGGGCTCTGACCAGCCCAAGAAGGCGCTGCTCAGACCAGGGGAAGCAGTGGAGGCAGATAGTCAAAGGCGCCTCTGCCTGCTAATAACCATGTTTTATGTAGCACCCTCCATCTTTCATGACTCACAGCCACTGTGTTTCTTGTCCCCACAACAGCCCAGTGAGGTTCACAGCATTCTTGTGCCCATTGTAAAGGGAAGGAGGGGAGACTCAGGGTTTCTAGGTTGCAGTGTTGGGCTCTTGGGCAACTCATTTCCTGCACTTGTCCATATCATGTGCACTTTAGGGGCTGGCACCTGCACCAGGTCCTACCGTAGACCTAATCCATCTCATATATTCCATCTCACTTACTCATGACAGATCTGTGAGGCTGGTGTCAGCAACAGTTCTTACAGGTGAGAAAAATGAGGCTTAAACTCACAGAGATGGCTAGTAGGGAAAAGGGTTGGAACCTGACTTGTAATTTTCCTATCCCACCCTACAGTGCTCTTCAGTACAAATCTATCCCGGGACATGTGTGTGTTTGTGAGTGTCTATGTGTATATGTTTATATCAGCCACATGTACATGGGATCTACCTGACGGGCACCTGTACCTGTCAGTTCATGATTGGGAACGTGTGTATGTTACCCCCACATGGACAGAGAGCTGAGCACATGTTCCTGTGGCTCTGCCAATGCACTCAAACAATTACCTTGCTTTGGGGGGGCCTCCCTCCCAATGCAGGGCCAGCTCCAGGTCAGGCACCAGCAGCCCATGGTGTGGCAGATGATTCTTGAGGGTCCCGGGGGTCACTATTCGCTCCTCGACACTGGGAACCCACTTGATAGAGGAGAGGTTGGCCTTTCATGCTCCCTAACCTTCTCTCATCTGCTGGGTACCTGCTGGTTACCTTCCTCAATGCTTGGGTTCTAGGGGGCGCAGATTCAAGGTTCAGGCACCCCGCTGTGGGCAGTGTGAGTGCCCACAGACAGCACTTAGGTGTCTTCTCAGCACTAGGCTCTGGGAAGGCTCAGGCCCTCAGAACATCCTGGGAACTCAGCAGGATGAGCAGGATGAGCAGGATCAGCAGGATCAGCAGGATGAAAACTAACAGGGCTTGGGTGACTCACAGAATAGCCATGGGAGTCACTTGTAGCTGAGGCCTTGCCCCTGAGCACCCTGCTTCTTCCAGGTTGCTGGCTAGTAGGGCCCACTCTGTTCCCACTTCTCTTGTAAGCACAGGGTGCAGGGTCTGGGGTGGGCATGGAGCATGACGACAGGGTGCCCCAGGGCTGTGTTTTCTGGGGCGCCCTTTTCAACATCTCCTCTGCTGAGTTTCTTCCTGTCACAAATAGAACATAGCCCAGATGCAAATTTAGAAGCAGATGTTGACCACACAGCCATGCTTCACCCCAGCCAAGCCCCTCAGAGGCTTTCAACAGTCGGGTGCCCTGACCCCTGAGCTGAAGTGAGCGCTAGCTCCCCGCAGGGGAAGCTGGCAAGGGCTTCTGTTGTTTTATATTACCTGCCTTGAAGAAGGGGGTGCAGGCAGCCTGCTGCCCAACCCTTCTCCAGGCCTCATGCAGGGGCACCCAGACAGTCTGAAGTGGCAGAATTGGGAATACTACAGCAGTCCCACTAAAGAGATCATCTCTTGGCATGATCTAAGGGTCACTATTTCTACAGCCACAAACTGAAATCTCTGCTAGACTTTTCTTTTAACTTTGTATTTTGTATCTGAGTATAGACAATTAACAATGTTGTCATAGTTTGAGGTGGACAGCAAAGGGACTCAGCTATACATATACATATGTCCCTTCTCCCCCAAACTCACATCCCCTCCCATCTGGTCTGCCACATAGCATTGAGCCGACTTCCCTGTGCTATACAGTGGGTCCTTGTTGGTTATCCATTTTAAATATTTGGCTAGACTTTTAAGGCAAATCATGGGTTCATGTGGAAAGGTCAGAGAGGCCGGTTATCTGGCACCCACACCCAGATAACCTAAACAGCTGATCAGCCTCTTGGGGTCTCTTTAGTGTCGGCACAGACTCAGTTAAAAAGTCAGGCCTGAGGCTGAGGCCCCAACCCCATGCCCAGCCCAGGTGCTGCCACAGAGGTATGGAGCTGTCACTCTATAAGCGGCACCTTTCGCACCCAACAGAATGCTCTGTGCTCCCTACCTCCTAAGGCCTGAGTCAGAAGCCCACTCTCTGGTTACAAAATCTTGGACCCTGCCCCACAATGAATCAACCACCCCTGAAATGGATTCTATATGCAAAATTAAAGAACTAATTTCCTGGCAAGTATCAAACTTTCAAATATTTCAGCTAGAATTTGGAGCTGATTTTCTGACATTTCCCCGTTTAGTTCAGGAGAACTAGGGAAGGGGAGGGAAGGTAAGAATCAACCACCTATATGTACCCCCAACTACAGCAGCAACAGAGAGCACCTGTCCCACCCCCACCCTCAGCCCAGCTTCCTCCTAGTCTCTGTCCTTGAAAGGCATTCTGTCCTGGGTACAGGTCTGATTCTCTCTAGGTCTGGGTCTGAGAAAAGTCAGAGGAGCCCCTGGCAGGCCTGGCACACACTCCCCAGGGCAATTTTCCATGGACTTGCCTCCTTACTGGGGAAAAAGCCAAGGCCAGGGAGCAGTCTCCCAAAGGAATGAGGAGACTGGACTCAGGGGAGGGAAGATGGGTGAGGGATGCACGTTTGGGGACCCCAGTGTAACGTCCTGTCCCAGGTTTCCCAAGTTCCAGTGTGCTAAAAAAAGAATGGAGGAGCATCTGATTTAATGACAGAGCTGAGGGTTCCAGTCTGGGCTCTGCTACTCACCTTTGGGTGGCCATGACCTTGAGGCCTCAGCTTCCCCCATTATTAAACAAGGAGGTGGTTCAGTAACTTCTGAAGTCCCTTCCAGCTAAGACAGTCTAAGTTTTATGACTATCCCCAGCTGGGCCCAGACGGTCTGCCTGCCGACCTCCCAGTGCAACCCTCCACTCTGGCCTGGCAGGCTTCCCACAGCCTTGCTCTGCTCTTTCCTACCCTCTCACACTCAGGCTATCCAGTGAGACTTGTCTCATTTGCCTCAAAATCCCACAAAAAACTCATCTCTTCTAGGATGTCTAGCTTGAGTACATGAATACTGTCTGAAAGCACTGTTCCTTTCATACAGATAAGCTCTGTTCTAACACAGAATCAGTTTCCATTATTTGCGCTGGCTGAGAGGAAGAAACTATTTTCTCTCTATTTTGGAGGCAGATTGGTTTTCCGATAATAACTAGTTCAGGAACAAGGCTAAGGGCATTGGTGTGTTCTGAGCATATTGCTGACGTTGACAGGATAATCAATTGGCCCACAACCATCTCATCAGCTGCCACGGATGTGGTATTACCTCAGGTGAGGTTTGCTGAGCCTTGCCAGCTAAGTAGGATTTCCTAGCAGATCCAAAGATGCCCAAGAAGTAATAAGTGGCTATTTTACTAAAACTGACCAAATATTAGGATGGTTTGTTATGCAGCAAAAGCTAACAATTCAAGTATAAAGCACATGCCCAGAAAGGACCCAAGTAGATGGAGCACATGCTAGGTTTTGTCCTTAGAACAAAGCTCCATCATGGCATAGCTTTGGCATATGGTTACAGAGCCTGTCTATAGCTCAGAGCCCTAAACACCGTGGGTTCAGTACAGGGAAATGATTGATCCAGGAGAGCAAGCCCCTTGTAAAGAGGACAGGTACCTGAGCCAGAGCAGTTCAACCATCTTCAGGATGTGGCAAATCTGTTTGCAGAGTCATGGTAAAGACAAGTGCTCTTCTTCGGTGCTAATACCAACCCTAGGGGCTGGTGTTCTGTCCCCATCAACCCAGGGTGGACATGGAGTTTCAAGAATTAGAGCATTTTAAAGTTGAAAAAATATTTCTGGATCACATCCATTTAACAAATAGCTACCAAATGCTGACTTCGGGCAGACAATGTTCTAAGCACTGGGAACACAGCAACGTGCCTTCATGGACCTTACCTTCCCATGTTTCCTAGAAAGACCTTGAAAGGGAGGAGAAATGAATGGGGACAGTTAATGTCCCTGTAGTGGTTTTAAATGTCTACAAACTCTTTGATACTCCTCTCTCCAAGAGGAGAACTTATTTCCCCTTTGCTTGAATATGGGCTGTACTTACTGACTCATCTCTCACGGATAGAACGTGGCAGAAGTAATGACTGCCGAAGAATGGTCATAGGAGACTGAACCTAGTTGTTTTCCTTGGACCCTCAGCTCTGGGGAAGCCAGCTGCAGTGTCATGAAGATGCTCAAACAGCCCTAGGGAGAGGTTCACATGGCCAGGAGCTGAGGCCTCCTGCCAACAGCCTTGTGAGTGAGTGAGTCATCATAGATGTGGACCCTCAAGCTTCAGTTGAGTCTTCAGGGGCAGTAGCCCCTGATGATATCTTCATTGCAACCTTGTATAAAAGCCTGAGGCAAAACCCATACAAACTGTGAGAATATTATTGCTGTCTCAAGCTGCTAAGTATGAAGGTGAAAGATAACAAATTCCTTTCATGGGACTTTCCAGGTGGCAATAGTGGTAAAGAACCTGCCTGTCAATGCAGGAGACGTCAGAGACCAGGGTTTGATCCCTGGGTCGGGAAGATCCCCTGGAGGAGGAAATGGCAACTCATTCCAGTATTCCTGCCTGGAAAATCTCATGGACAGAGGAGCCTGGCAGGCTATAGTCCATGGCATCACAAAGAGTCAGATGTGACTGAAGCAACTTAGCACAGCGTATTCCCTTCACAATAGATAACGCTGCTTTCCCAATTTTAATCCATTTTTCCTCAGTCATATTCTTCATATATCAAATAATAGGAGGAACAAAACCAGGATGTAATAATATGGAGGACTCTGGGGAATTGAGCTCAGAGGGGAAGGCTCTCAATGAACCTCTGTTGTCCTGAGATGGAAGAACAAAAGCTTGTCAGCAGCACCACGCCTGCTCTTTCTTCTCCCTGAAGTCCAGCCCCACATTCTTCTGTGGCTCCTCTGGCTTCCCAGTCCCAAGTAGCGACTTTACCAGGAGGTAGGAACTGGGTGGGGAGGGGTTAGAGGAAGTCAGCAGGGCATGCAGACTCACTTGAGCAGGATCTCATACTGGCCGGCGTGCCAGGGCTGCACGTTTTTCAGCACCAGGGTGAACACATCCTCATTCTGAAGCACCTCAAAGTGGCCAGTGTCTCTGGAGAGGGCTTTGCCATCTCGGAGCCAGTGCACAGTGGGGAAGGGGTCACCGGCTATGGCACAGGAGATAAGGACACTCTGGCCCAGGCAGGCAGTCACTGAGCGGGGCTTGCTGATGAACCAGGGCTGGGTGCCATCCTGCGGCTCTGAAGTTAGCAGAGTATTGAGTTAGAGAGGAAGGCCTTTCAGCCGAGAGCATCCATTCAATTCTCCAAGGCGGTGAAGGTCAGAAGACAGCATGTTACCCAAAGAACAGCTCATCCAGAAATGACTCTTATTGAACACTCAGGGAGAGCACCTCGTTCTCATGGTAAATCTGTCTCGGTTGCTTCTCAGAGGGCAATATTAACATGAACTTGTATAGCCAAAGCAAGGGGAAGTCACCTAGAAGGTACAGGGGCACTGGGATAGGTAACAATGATCTGTATGATGAAGAGCTGTCACTTGCTTGTGTGTGCTTAACTTGTCTCTCCTCTTAAGTATGGGTTCTCTAAAGGCAAGGGCCCTCATAGGCCCTCACCTCCAAAGTGTGTTAGGAGATTTCTCTCCTAGCACTCTATGCAGCTGATCACCAGTAATCCAGGGAGAGCAGGGGTTTCTAAAGGCAGGGAAGGGTGGCCCCACTCAGCCAGAGCCTCAGACGAGGATGTGGAGCTGGCCGCTGGGGCTGGGAGGGAACCAAGGGAGCAGAGGAGATGGCAACAAAGTAGGCTCACATGGTTTCCTCACCTTCAGATCGTCTTTGGAGAGACCGTAACCACATAGCTACCTCGTCCCTGCCCCGCTTCTGGTCACCAGGTCACAGGTCAGCCTCACCTTGCACAGTGAGCACGGCCTGTGTGCGGACCTCTCCAGCGCTGTTCCAGGCCTCACAGGTGTAAGTGCCCGTGTCCTCCGGGAACACTTCCTGGATACACAGGCTGTGCTGAGTGCCTCTCTGTTCAAAGTGGAAGTCCTCGGACTCCTGGATCTCATTCCCATCGTGAAGCCAGATGACCTCCGGGGGCGGGTTCCCTGAACGGAGAGGAGCAGCAGGGGAGCTGGTCAGAGAGGCGCTTCCCTGGGCTGTGGGCAACTCTACTTAGTACTGTGACATTGCATTGCTTCAGTCTTCCCATCCATAAATATTCTAACCCTACCTACCTCATAGGTTTACTGGGAGGGTTAAATAAATTAATACCACCCCCTTAGCAGCCCACTAGAGAAGCCGATTAGAGCAGCACCTGGAGCAAAGAAAGTACTCAATACATGTTCATTATAATTACTTAACAACAAATTTGGGGAAACCAGAAAGAACCCAGAAGTGAAAAAAAAAAAATGATTTCAGAGATGAAAAATACACTGGTAGAAAAGCTTTTAAAAGCAGAATTCAGACAGATAATGCTGAGTGGTAGCTGGATCAGTGGGTTGCAGCTCTGTTTCCTGCCCCGCACACCTCACACAGGGCTTCACAGAAACTCCCTTGTCAGTTTTCACCAAGGAAAGGCTCCATTAGCACTTCATTTTGGTACCATACAAATGTCCAAGGGTGAAGAGGAGTGTCAGGCTTTCCAGACGCAGCTCACAGTGGATGGCATTTTCAGTTTTTGCTAGTCTACTTCCCTGGGGGTAGCTTCCAGCAATTTTGGGGGGGCATAGAACAACAGCCACCTGTGAGGGTTCCTCTGTGATAAGAGCTGAGCCATGGTGCTTTGCTTCCAGGGGAGAAAGACCCCGGGAATAGCTGCGTGGTGTCGGGCTCTTTCAAGGGCAGTGAAGACCACCACCTGCCTCGATGGGGAAGCCAACCCCGTGTCTGGAGGCCGGGGGGCCTCTGATTTCTAAACTTGAGGAGTGTGTGCAGCGGAGGGGACCCAGCCTCTGCCTGCATTATCCAGGAACTGCCTCCAGCCTTTGGGAGCAGGGAGTCCACCCTGAGACAACGGGTTCTCTCCCAGCTCATCCTTATCGCCTTTGCTCCAAAGAAACTGAAAAACCAGAGAGGACCTCCAGGCTGTCAACAGGACTTATCAGAGGCCAGCACAAGTCTATGTCATTAAGACTGTGCCAGGAGATTCCCCAGGCTTCGCTTGCTGGCTTCCAGCAAGGACTGTGACGTCTTCCACTGGGCTGCTCATCCCATGCTCTTGTCATCCCATCCC
The DNA here is from genome assembly GCF_023699985.2 of Odocoileus virginianus. Classification (NCBI taxonomy): domain Eukaryota; kingdom Metazoa; phylum Chordata; class Mammalia; order Artiodactyla; family Cervidae; genus Odocoileus; species Odocoileus virginianus. Next base: position 10,675,790 of record NC_069677.1, read on the forward strand.
TATATGAGAAGGCCTCTGTTCCATCTTCTTGCCGTAACATTTAAATACAGCAACTATCTTTCAAGAGTCTGAGAGTTCTCACATCATCTGGTTTTGGACCAGTGTTCACAATCTCCAGTTACACTGGCCACACTGTTTTCAATTAATCCCCCACCTCTCAAGCATGGCCATCTTTTTCCCCTGAACCACTTAACCTTGAATCCAGAAACTCCTGCCCAGAGAAAACAGAAAAGAGGGGCCAAGAGGCTTCATTTCTTCAGGTCCATTGACTGACAGTTCCAGGCTGATTTTCTGATGGATCAATGAACTGAGCAGGACATCGGGGAGCAATGCCCATGTTGCAACCATGTCCATTTTCATGTATACCCCGAGGACAGAGACATGGGGACAGACCTGACACCTGGACTGTCATGGTGACCTGGCTCCCGTCCATGACTTGGAGATCGGAGAGGCCCTGCAGGAAGAGGGGTGCGACGGGCTTGTTGGGGGCCGCAGGCAGGAGGTACTCACTCTTCTCCTCACTCTTCTTCTCTGTGTGGCAAACAGAATGTGGGGTGAACATCCACTCACTCATTCCACAGACACGGACTAAAGGAATACACAGCATGTGAACATGCCGGGGCTCATGTTCCCACCAGAAACTGACTACTGCCAGATAAGGAGTGGGGGAGGCCCAGAAGACCCCTCGGAACAAGATGTGCCCATTTCCCTGCATGGCATGACAGTGCTCTTGCCTCCCAGCAGGAAAGGACGAGGCCTCTGGAGGGCCATGTCCAACCTAGGCTCTGGGTCCCCAGGAGCACTTCCAGGGGATAGAAGTGTTGGGGGAGAGCCAATGCTTGGCATCCTATGAGATTTTTACCCCTTAAATTTTATTTACTCTTTTGAATAAGTGATACATTCATATGGCATAAAGTTCAAAAGGTACAAAGAGTATGTGTACAGTCTCCCCTCTACCCCTGTCCTCTGGCCCAATATCTCTCCCCAGAGGCAACCAGTTTCCAGCTTCTTGTTCATCATGCCAATGATGGTCCATGTGTATAACACACAATAGTACATAGGTATATACTTTTATTTTTCTTCTCTTAAAAGACTGATAGCAATCTATATACAATGCTTGGCACCTTGCCTTTTCATCTAACAATACAGTCATCCCTTGGTATCTGCAGGGGATTGGTTCCAGGACTCCTTGCTGATACCCAAAATCTGCAGCTGCTCAAGTTCCTTACATAAAAAAAAAATAGCATAATATTTGCATATAACCCAAAATCCTCCGATATATTTTAAAATCACCTCTTGATTCCTTATAATACCTAATACGATGTAAGCATGATACAGTTGCCAGCACGGCAAATTCAAGTTTTGCTTTTTGAAACTTTCTGGAATTTTTTTTCTCAAATATTTTTGATCTGCGGTTGTTTGAATCTATAGATGCAGAACCCGCAGGTACAGAGGGAGGACTGAATATCTAGATGTCTCTCATAAAACAGAACTAGAGAGCGTCTTCATGGTTTTCTGTGACTGTGGGGTGCTCCCCTACCATCTCCTGAGACTTAAAGCACTTCAAGAAAATCAAAGACACTACATCAATAGAATGACTAAAGTTAAAGACTGATCATCCTAAGGACCCTGCTAGCGAGGATGTGGCACAACTGGAACTCTCCTACACTGCTGGTGCGAGTGCAAAATAGCTCAGACCCTTTTGAACACAATCTGACAGTTTCTTAAAAAGTTGATTAACTTTTAGCACACGATCCATTCATTCTATTCCTGGGTATTTACACAAGAGCAATGAAAGCACATGTCCAAACAAAGACTTGTACACAAACTTTCATAGCAGCTTTCTTCCTAATAGCCCCAAACTGGAAAAACCCAAATGCTCAACAAGTGAATGAATAAACACACTGTGATGTATCCATACCAATGGAATACTCCTCAGCGCTAACAAAAACACTACAACAAGGACAAATCTCACCAAAGTTACACTGAATGGAAGAAAGCAGACCAAGAAAGTATACTGGATGATTCCATTTATATAAAATTCTAGAAAAAGCAAAATATAGTGACAGGTTGTTTGGGGCAGGGGTTGGAGGATAGATTGTAAAGGGGCATAAGAAAGCGTTTGGAGTGAAGAAGATGTTCATTTCTTAAAATGGTGGTGAAAGTTTCATGCATGAAAGTTCAAAGTAAACACCATAAATATATGCAGTTTGCTGTACAGCCAAAATAGGGTGGTGGGGTGGGGTGAATCTCTCTCTGGGAGAGGGAAAGAGTGCCCCAGCTAGTCAAAGACAGAAACTAGAACAACTCTCTGGGTTCAGGGCTGGCCCACTCACCCCCATTCTGTTCTCTGGGGGAGGTAGGGTAACAAACAGGCTTTCTTTCTTTCTCAGAATCCTCCCTAAGCTGGGCTCTGACCTGCCTCACAAGAGCCAAAGGGAAAGGGGTAGCGGAGAGGTGAGCTGGTATGTGTTTCCCACAGCTCCCAGCTGCTCAGTCTCTGATCCTGCCCTTCATCCTGCGAGCCACACGGTTTTGATCTTCAATAATTCTTTTTCAGTCTTTTTGTTTTTGTCTTGGTGGGGGGCGGGGGAGGTGGGTCTGGAGCAGGCAGGGGTAGAGACAAAGAAGGCTATGGTATCTCTAAGGTAAACTCTAAGTTTGGGGGCAGGAGGACTGTGGTATTTTGAGTTCTTTTTAGCCCACAGCCACACAAACCAGATCTTCTCCTGGAAGCCTGTAGCCATGACAATACATTTCTAGGCTGATTTACATACCTGGGAAAGGCCTAACTACAAACTGGCCACTAAATGAAAACAAAATATGCCATACTCAGAGCATGCCCTGCACAGCCTCTGGGGATGAGGGTGGGAGAGGCTGGGAAGACCAGGCAGGTGGAAGGACAAGTTTCCCCAAGGCAGGTGCTGTGTGAAGGGCGTGGAGCCAGAGTGCAAGGGGACACAGGACCCATGACCAGAGGACAGGCTCTCAGAGCCAATCTGCCCCAGCCCTGGCATCATCGCCTCTGACAGGGGCAGCCAGACACCCTTGGCAGAAGGCCCATGCAGTGGGCTCGAGGGACCCAATATTGGGAATGCTTAGATCTCCCTGGGCAAGCAGGCTGCCTCGGGAGAGTTGAGGAATTTCCTCTCACACAGAACGAGAAGGCTCAAGGACAAACTGTTTTTGCCTGTCCAGAGCCCTCCCAGTTCCCGCCTCTCCACTGTCTTGGCCAGAGTCCCAGCTTCACAGAGCTCACTGCAGATGGACTCTCCTTCCCAGATGCTGCAGGAACATCAAAACCTCCAGCTCCCTTTCCTGCAAGCAGTTAACAGCTCCTCTTTGACTCCTCCATGTGTTAGGTCTTCCTACTGCTCAGTTTCCAGGCCTGGGGCTTTGGCAAAGCCAAGCCACCCTACGGGTCTCAGCCAATGCAACTGAATGCCTAGCTACAACCCCCTGCCCTGAGAGGGTGTCCTGGGCACTGCCTGCCATGTGACACTCACTGGTTCTCTGAAAGCCACTGAAATGTAGGATCTGAGGCTGGGACTTGGTCTTGGGCAAGGCACTCTCTCTTTCTAAAGCTTGACATCCTCAACTTTATTTAGGGGAATAACAGTACTATTACAGGACCTGGGTGGTTTAAAGAGATAATATATGAAAGTACTTTGTCCAGCTATCCATCACCCACGTTCGCATGTGTGTGAGGCTGGCATGAGCGCTCACTCACACCTACCTCTTGGGCTTAATTACATGGTGGGTTTATCAGCAGCAGAAGAGCAAATGGAGCCTCACCCCAGGATTAAAGATTCTCATTTTTATGTCACCTAAGGGAAATACTGTTAGGAATACAAATGTGTTGCTTAAAAATATCATGGATATATCTAAAGTAAACCTAATTTTGAGAACAAAATTTCACTGCACTCCTCCAGAGAGAGATGAGTGACAGTGTCTGGATCTGTGGAAACTGCCCCAGGCAGGCATTTAATTCCAATGTCACCCATCATCTCTGACCCTGTTGTTGCCTCCCCAGCAAGGGTCCCACAGCAAGAACAAAGAGGAGAGGGAAGTGATGGGGAGTAAATGTGCAGAATGAACCTGTTCTCAAGCCTGCCATTCAAGGTCACGTGGGACTAGAGCCACAGAGAGCCGGGCTCAGCCCCAGTCGCTGCCCCAGAGTCTTCACAGAATGAGGAAAACAACCAAACCTCCCCTGCAAACACACTCTGGGGTCAGATCCCAGAGCCACTGAGGATGTCAGTTTTAGGGCAAGCAGCTTCCTTAGAAAACCCCAGAAAAGCAGCCCTAACTTGAATCCTGAAACCCCAGCCCCAAGCCCACCACCCAGCTTTACTGGAGAGAGGCTGGGATGTGCTCCGGTGAAGTAAGGTATCTAAGGTCCCAGAGCCAGTGACAGGCAGACTGAGAGCTCAAACCCAGGCCTCTTGACCACGAGGCCAAGGTGTTCCGAGATTGTCTTTTCCAAGGGAGCCAGTCACCTGCAGGGATGGCCACGCTGGACTCCCCATGAGGACAGATGTGCTATGTGGACCCCCATCCTAGACACCTGACAAGGGAGAAAAGCTAACACGGAGCAGGGAAAGTCAGGGGAGAGGGCGAGGTGTATGTTTGTATTTCATTCCAAAGCCATACACAATTTATCCTGGCTCATCTGTGGCCGACAGATCACATATCAGTTTATGCTCCCTCTTTGCATGGATTTAAATACATAAGAAGAGACAGATGGAAATGGGTGCTGTGAGATCCTAGCTTGAAGTGTGTGATCTGAAGCAAGTCCCCCAAGCTAAGCCTCAGTGTTCTCTCCTCTAAACTGATACGAATACAGTTATCATCAGTTATTGACAATCATGCCCATGTGATAAGGGTAATGCACACATCATTAGTATAATGCATGATAAATACTGCCGGATTTTCAGATAAGTCAAAGAAATGACATATGTAAAACAGCTAAAGAATATCTGGCACATAATAAGTACAAGAATAAATGTTTTGTGCCTTTCCTAATCTATTTTTGGTTAGGCAAACTCAATCTGATAATAACTATTGATACAATGAGAAATGATACGATATGGTGTCCTCCCAAACCAGGGTATTCACATATGTCAGAGATCTGAAAGGTCTCAGCTGCCACTGAGATAACATTATAACAATGCCTTACAAAGGTCAGCTCTTAACGATTCTAAAGGATATCCGCAGCTCTCAGTTTATGTTCAATACCCTCTGAAGTCGGGAAGAATGTGCCCTCATTTTACAGCAGAATGAGTTGAGACTCAGAGAAGGAAGCTGGCTGAAAACCTGACATGGCCAATGGGGTCCTGGTCTGGATGCTCCCTTCCTGACCTGAGAACAAAGGCCAGTCAGCTAGATTCCCCTGGGAACTTTCTGTCCTTGTGCTCTGGCCCAGAGTAGCTGGTTCTCCTAGATACGTCTCTCCTGGAGCCCTGCTTTAGCTGTCACCTGGCGCAGTCCTGGTTTCAGGCAGCGTAGGTAGACCAGGGTCTGAGGGAAGAGGCCCCCAGGGGCCATAGCACCTCAGGCAACCTGAACCTTTTTCATTTGGGGAGGGCAGACTCTGGCTGTGGTATACCAAGGGAGGAGGTCCCTGGGATGCAGTGGCAGACTTGCAACCCAGCTCAAATGGAGCCAGATTAAATGTATCCCAGGTCTCCCCTACAGTAGTGTTTCCTCTGGTCTGTTGAGACCACGCCCACAGGGCCCTTTCTCTTTGGAATCTAGGGCAGGCTGAGCCTCCTTGATTTACTGGCCTAGGACTAAATTTCTGAAGTGAACTTGCCTGTTGCTCGGGTACTAGGTCAATTAGCCAATGGCCCTCCACTCACTCACTGGCTCTCTCTGCCATTAAACTGAGTAGCCGGGTGTTGAGGGTTCTGTTCCACATTGAGAGAAAGGAAAAGGAACAGGCTTGTCCTATGGTGGGAAAGACAAGAACTAAGATTAAGAATGGTTATAAGCAGTGCACATGCTTAGTCATGTTCAACTCTATGCAACCCCATGGACTTGTAGCCAGTCAGGCTCTTCTGTCCATGGAATTCTCCAGGTAAGAACACTGGGGTGGGTAGTCATTCCCTTCTTCAGGCAATCTTCCCAACCCAGGGATCGAACCTGGGTCTCCTGCATTGCAGGCAGATTCTTTACTGTCTGACCCACCAGGGAACCCCATAAGCAGTTTATTGACAAGTAAAAAATGATGTCATGTAGATTAAACTGTAGCAGGACTTAGGAAAGGGATAGAGGAATGAGAGGAGAGAGGAAAGAAGGTGGGAGAAGAAAGGAATATGGAGAGAGAGAAAAGGAAGGAGAGAGACAAAGACAGAGAGAGAGAGACCACTCTTCTATATAGACCCTCCAGAGCTTCCCGAGTAGGTCAGCTGGTAAAGAATCTGCCTGCAATGCAGGAGACCCCAGGGGAATTCCTGGGTTGGGAAGATCCCCTGCAGAAGAGATAGGCTACCCATTCCAGTACTCTTGGGCTTCCCTGGAGGCTCGGATGGTAAAGAAATAGCCTGCAATGTGGGAGACCTGGATTCAATCCCTAGCTTGGGAAGATCCCCTGGAGGAGGGCATGGCAACCCACTCTAGTATTCTTGCTTGGAGAATCTCCATTGACAGAGGAGTCTGGCAGACTATAAAGTCCAGGGGGTCGCAAAGAGCTGGACACGACTGAATGATTAAGCACAGCACAGACCCTCCAAGTTTTCCCTCCTTGACCATTTTTGCTCTGTTTTGACTCATCAGAAACTGTTTCTGAAGACGGTCCCTAGTCATGAACTTAAACATAAAACTCTTGCTCTGGGGAAGCAAAAGTATCAAACAAATGACTTCTCAGAGACCCAGAGCAGCAGAACAAGCATGTGGGCTGAGGCAACTGGAGGCCTAGAGGGGTTGCCTGTGAGCTGGTGGATTGTGGCTGCTGACTTGACGTCTGAGTATTGGTTTTCCTTATCTGTAGAATGGAGTTCATTCAAAAGTAGAGCGTGGAGTTGTTACAGGAATTAAAACAAACTGGCTTTAAATGATTAGATCGTTTATCAAAACAATGTTCCTCATTAAAAATGATAACTTATGGTCTCATTTTAACACTTACAGGAACTGATATAATTCCAATAATAGGTTTTGAAAAGCTATTATTTAGAGGAAGTTAAGCATTCACACAACAGGTGCTATTTGCTACTTTTCTCATTAATTCTCATACAATAACTAGTATATCATGCAGATGACATCACCCTTATGGCAAGAAGCGAAGAGGAACTAAAGAGTCTTTTGATGAAAGTGAAAGAGCAGAGCAAAAAAGTTGGCTTAAAACTCAACATTCAGAAAACTAAGATTATGACACCCAGTCCTACCCCTTCATGGCAAATAGATGGGGAAACAATTTAAACAGTGACAGACTTTATTTTCTTGGGCTCCAAAATCACTGTAGATGGTGACTGCAGCCATGAAATTAAAAGACACTTGCTCCCTGGAAGAAAAGCTATGACAAACCCACACAGTGTATTAAAAAGCAGAGACATTACTTTGCCGACAAAGGCCTAGATAGTCAAAGCTATGGTTTTTTCAGTAGTCATATATGGATTTGAGAGTTGGACCATAAAGAAGGCTGAGAGCTGAAGAATTGATGCTTTTGAAGTGTGGTGCTGCAGAAGACTCTTGAGAGTTCCTTGGACTGCAAGGAGATCAAATCAATCAATCCTAAAGGAAATCAATCCTAAATATTCATTGGAAGGACTGATGCTGAAACTGAAGCTCCAATACTTTGGCCACCTGGTGCAAAGAGCTGACTCATTAGAAAAGACCATGATGCTGGGAAAAATTGAAGGCAGGAGGAGAAGGGAGTGACAGAGGATGAGATGGTTGGATGGCATTACCTACTCAATGGATATGAGTTTGAGCAAGCTCTGAGAGATGGTGAAGGACAGGAAAGCCTGGTGTGCTACGGTTTATGAGGTTGCAAAGAGTCAGACATAACTGAGCGAATGAACAACAACAACAACTGGTATAAACTTGCTCATCAAAACTGGAGACATGAGCAAGGCCTTGGGCTTTCTTGGGCTTGAAAATTAAGAAGCCCCTACAGCTTTGTTATAGCGCTGGTGTGGATCCAAGTGTCTTCTTTTGTACTGCAATCATTCGCCTGTTCCCTTCTGAATCCTTCCTCACTTTACATGGGGTTAGCAAGAAAAACACTTCCGAATTTCTCCTTAGACATTTTCTCTTGGAAGTTTTGTCCACCTGTCAACTTTTACTAGCCAAGTTACCACTCTCTAAAGCACCCCATGTTTATGGACTGAATTCGCATTAAATGTACATGAGTAGTTTGCCTTGAAAATGGCTCTTAGAAGGCTCCCAGCTCATTCAAAACTTGTGTCAGACTAAAATAAAAAATTAAGAATGTCACCTTTAAAGTGTTTAAACAGATGATGACACCAATATGAAACAGACAGAATTCTCTACCATCTAAAGAGCTCCCCAGGGCTCCCCCTAAGAGGGACCACCGCCTGTTACAGTTTTTACTAAGTCCTGCTGTCAGACCCTCAGGCCTGTCTGTCAGTAGCCTCCCTGCTCTGACACCAGTGTCTCTGAATCCACAGGTTGTCACCAAATAAAAATGGACATGGAAGGGCCCTGCCCTACTTCCTACATTCCCTGCTCCCACACCTCTCAGGTGGGCAGACACATGGACCTCCTAAAGATGCAGTTAGGGAGAGGGAAAATTATTGCCTCCATCTCGGAGCTACTAAAGATTTTCCTTAAGTTTTGAAACTGAAATATTTTGTTTAGTCCTAAAAATGCAAAATACCTTTCCAACAGCAAATCTGATTCACTCCACACTGTTATACTATTCACCCTGTTAGATACTATGAACATTCAGTGGATCACCAATGAAAGACAGTTCCGGAAGCAAAATCCTCCCTCCTTCCTTGATCTGGTGCTCAAAATTCAGCAGGGTCAGGGGTCTCAGTCTGGCCTCCTCCTTTCCCTAAGCTCCAGGATGGTTGACTCAAGGGCTCATCAGGATTACCTTTGCCCAGCCACTCCCCATCAGCAGGGCATTTATGCACAGTGCAAACCCCTTTCCACGGATGTCTGTGAACTCTCTCCCAACAAAAATCTGTCTCCTAACTAAATAAACCAACTTGGAGAGTCAGCAAATGGTCTACTTGTTGGGCATGAAAAGAGAGCCTTTCCCCCATAGCCATGCCCTCTCTTTTGGTTTTCCTTCTCCCTACTGATTTCTCCAGACCCTAAGAAGCATATGTGAAGAAGTAGAAAGGAAAAGAATGAAAGGCAACAATGACATATGACACTCCCCACCCCAAAAGAATCTCTGACCAGTAATGATAGGGTTGCCAGATGGGAAGTGGGAGTATATTGCAACCACAGCCTTCTTAGTGCCTTAGGAGGTATAATCAAACTTTAAACGTAGAGGTAAACCATCCAAACCAGCCCATGTACCCTCTGGAGGCACGTCTGGAAACCACACTCCCCACCACACTGTCAAAGCACAGATCGCATTTTGCCATTAGAAACACAAAGCTGTAATTCTGGATGGCATTCCTGACCAAGGACTCCAAGTAAAAAAATGCTGCAGATGACCTGCAATGACTGTAGAAGGAGACTGCGATGTGACATGTTCAGTAGTTGTGGAGCATGAGTTTAGTTGTCCCCTATTATGTGGGATCTTCTCAGACTTCCCTAGTGGCTCAGATGGTAAAGCATCTACCTACAAGGTGGGACTCCTGGGTTCGATCCCTGGGTCGGGAAGATCTCCAGGAGAAGGAAATGGCAACCCATTCTAGTACTCTTGCCTGGAAAATCCCATGGACGGAGGAGCCTGGTAGGCTACAGTCTATGGGGTCACAAAGAGTTGGACACGACTGAGCTACTTCACTTCCCAGACCAGGGATCGAACTCATGTCTCCTTTCTCTAACTGCCCAATTAGTAAAATGAGGCTCCGGCTCCATAAAGGGGACAAACATATACTTGGAAGTCCTGTGACAGGAAAAGCTCACATGGCGCACAACACCATTTCTGTTGTATCAACCTAGGTCAGACTAAAACCTGGCTATAAGATAACTTAACATTTATTTGCTGGACTTCATTGAGTTTAGAAGACTTTGGACAGGTGTTGTGGGTGGACTAAAGTCTTAAAAAGCAAACAAAAGAGAGGAGGTAAAATTGATGTTTATCCTTCCTCTTTAGCTCAGCTAGTAAAGAATCTACCTGCAATGCAGGAGACGTGGGTTCGATCCCTGGGTTGGGAAGATCCCCTGGAGAAGAGAAAGGCTACCCATTCCAGTATTCTGGCCTAGAGAATTCCATGAACTGTATAGTCCATGGGGTAGCAAAGAGTCAGAGATGACTGAGCGACTTTCACTTAGCTGATGAAAGTATTAAAAATGTTTTCAGTGTTTTTAAGTTCATAAAGGGGAAGGTCCACACTTGACACCAACTGGACAGATTATACAATGTCCAAAGTACCTGCCAGTATCCTCCAATCAGAATGGTTTTATTTTTTTATTTTTATAATTTTATTTATTTATTTGGTTGTGCTGGGTCATGGTTGCTCTGTGGGCTTTAATCTAGTTATGGTGAGCAAGGACTATTCTCAAGTTGTGGTACATGGGCTTCTCATTGCGGCAGCTTCTCTTGTTGCAGAGCACAAGCTCTAGAGCATTTGGGCTTCGGTAGTTTCAGTTCCCAGGCTCTAGAGCACAGACTTAGTAGTTGTGTAGCATGAGTTTAGTTGTCCCATATTATATGGGATCTTCCCCGACTAGGGATCAAATTCATGTCTCCTGCATTGGCATGTGGATTCTTTACCACTGAGCCACCAGGAAAGCCCCCAGAACTTTCTTTTTTAATACATTTAAGAGGCTGTCAGTGCTTAAAGCAAGGGGCTTTCCAGGTGATGCAGTGGTAAAGAATCCCTTTGCCAGCACTGGAGATGCAAGAGACGCAGGTTCGATCCTTGGGCTGGGAAGATCCCCTGGAGAAGGAAATGGCAACCCACTTCAGTATTCTTGCCTAAAATTCTAAGGACAGAGGAGCCTGGTGGGCTACAGTCCATGGGTTCAAAAGAGTCGGACACGACTGAACACACACACACACACACACACACACACACACAGAGTGTTCCAAGCTGTCCCGCAGAAGGCTTGTCACCAATCTGAAAGCCAGCTGGGCTCTTACTGATGCTTTCACTGTCCAGAAAATGGCTGATTTCCTGGTGCCCATTACTTTCATTAGAGGCTCTTTATCAAAACAAACACTCTAGTAAATATGTTTATTAAATCTCATTTTTTATCTTAGAAATCAGGGTTTTTAAAAATTTAACTTATTCACATTTTACGTACTTTGGTGCCTTTAAGAGCCCAGCAGGCCTTCACTTAAATAAACAAACCATTAGGCTGAGACACTCTGTCTAAATGGGCACATTAGCAGGTTAATAAATCTAGTCACTTAAGAATTTTAGCCTTGACAAAGATACTCTAAGGGGAAAGAAATGAAAAGATTCTAGTCTAAGGAAGCCCCCGAACCAATGACTCAGTGCATATACACTGAAATATTTCCTCTCCTCTGATCTTCCTGGGTTCGGCAAGAATTTAGATTAATCATCTTTAGGCTCTATCCTGGATCAGGAGGGAAGATTTTCATGGCCTGGTTAACTACTGGAGACTTTTTCCTAGAATGGGAGGAGGAAAGCAGGAATATTTGTTGGGGGGCATTTGAAAGCTAACGTGTAGGTTTGCTGAGCACCTCCTTGAGCCCTGGGCCCCCAGGCAAGAGAGGAGGTGAAGGGAATGCCCCCGGCACTACCACAGAGACTCACCCACCTCCATTTTTCCTTCATCCATTCACTGAACACGTGTTCACAGTAGGACATGTGCTACAGGAAATAATAAGACATGGTCCCTGCCTGCAGGGAGCTAACAGTCTAGTAAAAAAGGCAGCTGAACAGGCAATTAGAGGAAATTTCATGTTAGGATAAAATGCTTTCTCCCCTCATTGCCCTTCTAGAGACTTGCATGATGTACCCCTGCCTCTCTTGGTGAACCTAACCCCACTCCCTTTGCTGCAGTCTCACTGTCCCTTGAACAGGCTGCTCTTGTTCCCAGCTCAGAGCCTTTGCACTTGCTGTACCACCTGCCTGGAGCAGTCTTCTTTCCAGTTCATGAGGTCTCCCCTCAAATGTCACTTTTCCCAAGAGGTCTCCTTTAGCACCCACCTAAGAAAGGATCCCTTCCACCGCCTCTCTATTTCCATTTTCTTAATAGCACTTGTCAATAATTAAGCCAGCTGTGGACCATCCATCAGAATGTAACAGGCAGGAAGACAGGACCTGTTTTATGCTCATGGCAGCTTCCCCAGAACAGTACTTAGGGCCAAGGAGGTGCTCAGGAAAAATTTGCTTGTAAGTAAGTACTGTGATAAGAGAGGTACAGCAGGTAAGAGAAGTGACATTTGCGGGAGGGAATTAGTCAGACTTGGGGAGGAGGAGGTTACAGAGGAGAGAATACAGAGAAAGCAGGGTAAAGAGGCTGCAGAAGGCCCATCAGAATGCTGAGTGAGCAACTTCTCGATGCTGGCAAAACCTTGGCAAAAGGCTAAAGAGGTGAGAAAGAGCACCCATGTCTGGCCTTCAACAAGGATCTGCTAAACTCTCCTCCAGCAAGTTACCCTAGAAGCCCTCCTCCCTGGAAACCAGAACAGTGGAGGGAGAGGTATTGATGAATGGCACCCTCTTGTGGCCAGAATTCCTTGAACAGGGTGCTCAGACTATGGCTTTAGCGTGTGGCCCAACACCTGCTTTCTCTGATTTGATTCTCCCTTCCTTTTACCAAAACCAATCAAACAGACAAACAGAAAAACAACCACCCAGTGTAGCAGAGTTGATCCTTTGGTGATACCGCTCCTTAGACTTGTCATTTGGAAAGAGTTCATCTTGCTTAAAGGTTGGGGCTCCTGAGCACATCCCACATCATTAGCGCAGGACACAGCAGCCTGGTGGCAGGACTTACAGCCGGGAAGCCTGGTCCACACTCCAGCTGTGGCCTGGGGCCACACGGGGGGGACAGAAAGGTCAGGCCTGGGCAGCTGAGGGAGAGGCCAGGACAGTGGTCAGCACTGCATGGGACAAATGCCTCCACTACAGTCATCTCCCACCCTCTGAGCCACCACAGAGACTGCAGCCAAACAAGCTGCCAATAAAGTAGGAAAAACTCCATGGCTGAGGCTAGTGTGGGACATGGACCAGAGCCCCCCGGGTGCCCTGGGCATGGAGCCAGGGGTGTGACTGTGCCAGGCTCGGCCTCCCCGACCCTGTGCAGACAGCCCAGCGCTGCAGCCGGAGTGTGGCCACGTCTTACAGCCTCCTTCACCATTTATGGTAGCTGAGCCTCTGTTTGGCCTTCAAACCCCATACTGGGCGGGGGGGAGGGGGCGGGTAGCAGGGTGTCCTGCTCACACGGGGCTGTTTTCAGAGCAGATCCAAACAGCTCTGGCAGAGTCCTTGATGGGACCTCTCTGTTTCTGCTTTGAAACATGCTCAGATGGGCAACCACCCAGGCCCCACTCCTCCCACAGACCTGGGGGGGCAAGGAGGATGGCCCCAGAGTCTTCTTGCCCCTCTTCTGGGGGCCCCCACCTTCACTGGGACTGTTAGCTCACTGGGGTCCCTCTAATCCAATCTAAACACAGGCAGCCCAGGACAGGCTCTGGATCAGCAGGGCCCTTGGCTGAAGCCAGCCAGGGAGGCTCAGACCACACAAGCATCATGCACCTCTCTGGCCCTCTCCACCACTACCACTTTGGGGTAGGCCTCTCGGACCTCCAAGGAAGCCCAGGGGTGGGGGGAAGGTGGGAGCAGCAACCCTGGCCTGGATCCACGATTTCCCAGACCCCTCAATCAGCCATGAGTGAGATCCGTGAGGAAAGAACAGGTGGAGTGTAAACTAGAATGAGGCTGGCAAGCTCCTGGGGCCACAGTCAGGCAGTGATTCCAGAAGGAGGGCCTCCTGGGAAGAGGCAGAGCCAGTCCCCAGGTGGTGACTCCATGCCAGACACTGGAGGAATCGCAGAGGAATCAGAGGAATCCTAGGCAGACAGGCTGTCAGTGCCATTCCTTCATCCCTTGGGGGTGACACTGCCTAGCTCCTGGGGTGAGGCTCATCCCCACTCTGGGGCCAAGTGACTTGCCCTCTGGAAAAGGACAGGGAGTGAGCAGGAGCTTGGAGATCTGGGTTCCAAAGGCCAGTGTGGCTCACAAGGCAACTGACGTTGACTTCTTGAGACCTCCAGACCCTTCTGTGAAAGATAGGAAGAGCGCTGCCCCCTCCAACCCCGCTTCCAGGGTTTTTAAGAATCAAGAAAACACAGGTGAGGTGACAGTATCTAGTGAGGTAACCAACATATGATTTTCCCTCCCCCTTTTCAGTGAAACCACCTCTAAGACTCCCTGGAAGGTTGCTGCTCAGATACAAGAAGACTCTCCCCAAGAGGCTGAGCCTGGGGGAATAGAGAAGGATGGCATTTCTCCTACTGGGCTGCTGGCAAAGCAGGGCATGACACACCCGGTCTAAGCACTCAGTCTCCGGTCACTGCGGGACCTGGGGGCCCGGGCCCAGCTGAGGGTGGGGAATCAGGCTTACCTGAACACCCTGGGCCCAAGAAGACCTTCTCCAGCTCTGTCACCATGCCTTTCAATACCATAGCCCAGACAGCTGTCTTGAGTCTGTGGCTCCCCCCCCACCCAGGACTTCTGGGACTAAACACTTCATGCTGATCAATGCATGATGACCATGCTAATCAGATTGCTGGACACCAGGCTGCTGAGGTGCAAGAGCAAGCCTGGGGCGGTAGCGAGGAGTGAGGGCAGAAGGAAACAGGGGACAAACTGGCTCTCTGGAAGCCTCACTATTGGCACCTGTTACCTGGTGTCCCCCAGTGGCCCCCCCAGTGCGTGAGGGGTCGTTTGTGAGAGCTTGAGTCCTACAGGAATTCATCCTCTTTCACTGGGTGTGGTTTTCTGCCTATCAGACTGGAAGCTTCTTGAACCAAGGGAGTCTTTGCCTCTTTCCCCTGCATCTTCCCTCAGCCACAGTGGGGTGAGGGGTGGAGGGCTGGGCTTGCATGTCCATCTCCAGTGGCAGACCCTGGACACTGTGAGCTCCTGGAGGCCACTGCCTCCAACTGCCTGCCTTCAGGTGCGGTGCCCTTTCTCCAAAGCAGATGTGTTGGCAGGAAAGGTGCTTCTAGAGGGGTGCCCAGAGTCTCCTACCCTGGACAGTGACGCGGGCGCTGCAGGACACCTGCCCCATGGTGTTCTCAGCCAGACAGGTGTAAGTGCCATCGTCCTCCGGGAGGGTGTCCTGGATGTGGAGCTCGGCCACGCCAGCCTCGCAGGTGGAGCGGGCATACTGGATGGGCTGTCCTGGGGAGGGAAGCATAGTAGGGCTCAGGCCAGGGAACAGCCGGCAGAGGGGTGGGAGTCCTGTCCTCAGCAAGGCAGCTGCTGTCATGATGCTGGGGTTCCCCACACTTGCTCAGGCCCACTGAGGGCTCATGATGTGTTAGGACCACCCCCAGGCAGCTGGACAGAGGCTCAAGGGGGAGAGAAGAGAGGTAGGAGACAGGGAGGTGAAGGAGAGGGGGTGATTGTGAGGGTGGAGGAGCAAGACTGTGGCTGGTAGGACTTGGGGGAGAGATTCTGGAGGCATTTAGAATACAGGCAGGAAAGGGAGAGTTCTGTGCATTCTGTTTAAATAAACAGTCCCCAGATACACATCCTAGACTTCACAGGATTCTAAGCCTGGAAAGAATCTCACAGGGTCACCTGGCCCACAGCCCAGCCTCAGGCAGAATGGACCTCACCCAGACTGCACATGAGACTCCCAGATCCTTTTAGATGTTTCCAGAAACAATGAGCCTATTTCCCACTGCAGATATTTATCAGAAGTAATTCTGCACCCTCAGCCTAACACTGCAATGGGTTGCATTTTTGGATTCACAGAAAAAATAAATGCAGGGGATTATAAAAACAACTCTGGCCCCTTCTTCCAAGTCCCTTGCATGAGAGGCCCTTTATTCAGGTCCCGTAAAGTCCTGCATGGAGACAGAAGTGTGTGCCATGAAATTCAGTGGTTTCCTTAATGCTATACGTTCCCAGGATTTTATTCTCTCAGGATGTGAGCTTTCATTTCCAGGAAAAAAGAAAATTTCATTACTGAAGGTCCTGGCCTTAGAGCAGGAATGTGTCCATTTACCATATAGGAAGCAACTGTCAGTTCCTTTCCCTGTCAGCCCCAGGGTCCTGGTTTGCACTTCATAAAACAGGGGGTGGGCAATGGGAGAGGGAGAAAGTGCAGAAAGAGGTCTTCTGTGCACGACGCAATGTTTTCTTCTGCTCATAGCAACACTCATGTCTCCATGACAGAGACTGCCAAGCCAGCCACAGGGCCAGGGGGAAGAGATTCCACTGGACCGATGCACTTCATAGAAGTGGGGCTGGGGGCTGGGAGAGCCAAGGGGCCAGGATCCTGCCACTGTGAGGACTGAACACTGTTCTCTGTGTGTGTGTGTCTCTAAATGCTCTTTTTCTTGAGAATGCCAGTATATTCCCCGACTGCCAGCAAAGTACCTCTGCTGTAGAAATCTGTTCCAGCAAGTTGTTTGAGAGTTCCCCTTTTACTGGAGCATAGCTCATTTTGACTCCTCAAGCATGGGGTGCAACGGTGGCCCCAGAAAGGAGTTGTTGGCTCAGGGCACTCAGAATTGGGCGACACATAACTCCCAGCTCCAAGACCGATAAAACCAGAGTTGGCGGCCAAGGGTCCCCGAGTTGTGCATGATCGCCCTCTAGTGGGAACTGTGAAAATACCAAGATTCACCAAGAGTAAGAAGGTGGGTTGCCTTTCAGTCTGGAGAGGTGTAAACCAGAGGTCAGCAAACTCCTGCTCCTAGGTCACATCCCACTTGAAGCCTGTTTTTGTATAGTCTGAAAGTTAAGGGGATAGTTTTCGCATATTTTAAATGTTGGGAAAAAATCAAGAGAGGGATATTTCATGATGTGTGTGAAAATTATATGAATTCACATTTGTGTCTATAAATAAAGTTTTATTGTGTTCATTTATGTGTGGTCTCTGGCTTTGTTTGTGCCATGACAGCAGAATTGAGTAGTTGTGACAGAGACTGTGTGGCGTGCAAAGGTGGACACATTTACCATCTGGCCCTTTATAGACGATGTTTCTTGACGCCTGGCCTGGACCTTGAGCCAAGCGGGAGGGAAACACTCTTGTTCAGATCCATTCCTAGCCCTTAACATCCATGCTGCGTTCCAGCTGCAAGGAGGCCACCTCTGTGCCGTCAGTCGTGGGATCCAACAGGAGCTCTGTCGGTAGTAAGGGGTGGAGGGGAAGACCCCCGTTCTCACCTCTCTGCCCAAGAAGTCCACAGATAGGGAGACACCAAGGCAACTTCCTATGCTGACTGAAGATCGTTTCTAGCAAAGCCTGAGCAAACCATACTGACGAGGCAGGTTCATGGCAACAGTGCAGAGATGCCTGGGGACTATTTGGTGCACAGGAGATGGGCTGCTGATCCCTTAAAGAGTTCATCCCATCAACTGCGAGAGCTGGTAGAGACTCTAAACCTCTGTTCCAATCCATCTCCTCACCAATAAAGAGGTTGATTCCCAGGGTAGTAAAGTGGGGCTTCCAGGGTCACCCAACCACTCAATACAGAGGAGGACAAGTGCAGGCATCCTTTTAGCCTCCCCTAAGGTCCCCTAAGTAGACCAATTCAACTTCATCAATTTTATGGACTATTTCAGTTCTAGCGATAGATTTCTCCCATATATACTTTTGGAATTTAAAGGCTTTTTTCTTTAAAAAAAAAAAAGAGAGAGAGAGAGAAGAGTGATAATATGTAATAATTTTTTTTTCAAAGGACTTTACTTGGTAAAAAGAAAGTTGGGATGTCTCTATAGGACTATAATGTTAAAAAGAATTACTGGTCTATGAACCCTTAAACCACCTGCCACTAAACAAAAGGCAAGATCCCATGAGCAACTGCTAGTGTGGTTCATTAATCTGTGGGCTTTTTTGTTTACTTATTGACTCAACAAATATTTATTGAGAGCCTACTTGTGAGCCTGGCTGTACGAAAAGAAGCTAAATTGCTTGTGCACCTGTGTGCCAGGCATCTCATTAACTGTTGTATATAAAGAATCTAATTTGACAATCACCATCTGAAAGATAAGTGGCCTCACTCTTGTAGACGAGGAGCTCAAGGCTCAAAGAGGGGTAAAGCTTGCCCAGTGTCCCCAGCCAGGCATGGGCAGACTCCCAGGTCCCATGCTCTCTCTACACTCCATGCTTCTTTCTCATGCATAAATGGTTCAGAGTGATATATGGGGAAGCTAAGCAGGAATTCAGGCAAGGCCAAAGGTCAGGGGGCTGGAGCAGGGGGTCTCACCATTGAGCAGCCAAGTGATTCGAGGCACTGGGGTCCCCTGTACTGAGCATTGCAGCACAAAGTCCTGGCCCTCAACGACGGTGCAGTCCCTCAGGGCACTGGAGAACGAAGGGGCCACCTCCACCACGGCTGGCTCTGTGAGGGCAAAGGACAGACAGGCCGTCTCAGATCACCACCGCCCCACGCTGGGGACTGACCACAGGCAGCCACCTCATTGCCCTGGGCACCCAGGGCTTGCTCTCTCAGTGGTCTGGCTTTGCCTCATCCATCATCACACAAGGAAGCAGGCAGTACCACCATGTCGAGACCTGGAGCCTGAAGCAGAGTGACTTCAGGGACTTTTTCATCATCACAGGACACCCCACGTCTGGGAGTGCTCAGGACCGGGCCAGCCTCTTCTCCTCCAGGACACTGGTCCCTCCTGCTTTGTCCGGACTTTCACTGTCCTGGACATCCACCGAGCTCCTTCATCCCCTTTTCTTGGCCTTATTCTACTTTCTCCTGTCTTATATTATCCTTGATGTGTCCCATCAGGCCCTGCACACTTTTTATTTAAATTTTAAAAATCCTGAAATGTTTCATTAGATATAAAATGTGGATAAAATAGATTTTTTATTTTATTTTTTTAATGTATTCAAAGATAAGCTTTATTCCAATGTTTACATAAAAATGAGTTGATGTCAAACAGGAAAATGTTTTTATAAAGGGTTAAAATTTATCAAACAACAGAACTTGGTCCTTCCCTTTAGTTTGAATTCAACTGGCTGACGCATCATTATTAGTATCCGCCCTCACTAATCATTTTCATCACACACAATATCTAAATGTCTTTGGATGGCACTTCCTATTTCTCTGGAAGTTTCTTAAACTGCTTTCAGTTACAAGAGAAGGGCAAGGATTTTATCGGCTCATACTCTACTCCACTGGAGGCAAAGATACACCCCTCAATTTTCTTGTTTAAATTGTGGCTGTTGACTGTTTATAATAGCCAGGACATGGAAGCAACCTAGATGCCCATCAGCAGACGAATGGATGAGGAAGCTGTGGTACATATACACCATGGAATATTACTCAGCCATTAAAAAGAATTCATTTGAATCAGTTCTAATGAGATGGGTGAAACTGGAGCCCATTATACAAAGCGAAGTAAGCCAGAAAGATAAAGACCATTACAGTATACTAACACATATATATGGAATTTAGAAAGATGGTAACAATAACCCTATATGCAAAAAAAGAAAAAGAGACTCAGATGTATAGAACAGACTTGTGGACTCTGTGGGAGAAGGCGAGGGTGGGATGTTTCAAGAGAACAGCATCGAAACATGTATATCTAGGGTAAAACAGATCACCAGCCCAGGTTGGATGCATGAGACAAGTGCTCGGGCCTGGTGCACTGGGAAGACCCAGAGGGATGGGGTGGAGAGGGAGGTGGGAGGGGGGACCGGGATGGGGAATACATGTAAATCCATGGCTAATTCATTTCAATGTATGACAAAAACCACTGCAATGTTGTAAAGTAATTAGCCTCCAACTAATAAAAATAAATGGAAAAAAAATAATAAAAATTTAAAAAAAAGAAAAAAAATTGTGGCTGTTGGCAAAGTGTCCAAATGAAGGATTTAAGGCTAACACACAAAGAACATAGTATAATCCATGTATAACAGTAACTTTGCTTCAAATTTTTTCCATTAAGAATTATTTCTATTATCTCTCCACAAGGAAGTTATAAAAATACCTGTAAAAACATTGAAAAGGCTCTTTAAAATTCTGGAATGAAAAATTCTGAAGTATAAATTATGATACATCTTCTCTGATTTGCAAATAAAGAATAAAATAAATTCTACAAGTTGGAATTTCTGAATGATTTTGGCAGGAATTTACCAGAAGGAGCCAGAACATCAAACCTTAACAATTTTCTATTTTCATCCCAATTGAGTTTTTGAAAAGCTGTATAATCTGTTGACAGGTATAGTCCACATACGAACTTGCTTCTGCTGTTAATGATGAAGTCAATCTGAAGGACAGAGATTTGTATGCTGGATGCGCCAGGCTATTCCATGCAACTGACTGGTCTTATTTTTTCCATCATGTTTTAAATAAAAGTAAATACATATATGGTAAAAAATTTAAATGTTACAAGAAGATTTAAAATAATCAGTAAATATCCTTTTTGCCCATAACCTAGAAAATCTGATGTCTTCCAAATCATCAGTCACATGAATAATTTGCAAAGTGAAGTCAACCTTAGAGTCTCTTCATCTGAAAATTATTCTTAAGATTTCTGGAATGTGTTGATTCTCTCATATATTACCTCTGTCACAGAGGAAAGCCATTCAGTCTTCTTCTAAAAAAAAAAAACTAACTACGAAAGCAACTCACACGCTCTGCTCCAAGAGAGCAAGTCCAGGCAACACCTTGTACTCCGTGGATCTGGTCCTGGCTACAGGCAGGGGCTCTGGTATCAACCAGAGACTCGGGCGGGGGGCCAGAGCTCAGCCAAGCCCTTCCTGAATGCCTCGGATCCTCGGGGCCAGCTGCACATCCTTCGGGAAGAGCGTGACGCGACCGGCGTGTAAGGAGAGGAGATAGGCATCCTCGAAGAGATGAACTAGAAACGCTTCTGCCGCCCCTTGTAGGGCCAACAGGGCCTGGGCTTGCCAATTGAAGTCCACACCACGAGTGAATTGAACACATATTTCTCTTGCCAGGCGGCAGAAGGGGGTCTTTCTTAACAGCAGGTGTGTGGTCTTCTGAAGAGTTCGGATCTCCTTCAGGATTCTATATCTCCGGCGAGCAGCTGAACGGGAGGACGTGCCTAAGGACAGGGCTGGCAGGCGTGCGGCGGGAGCCGGGCTCGCGGGGCGCCTCCTTGGTGTTTCGGGCTTGCGGCTCCGATGCGGGCCCATGGCGGGCGCGCAAGGCTGCGGCCCCGCGGCTCCTTCTACATCTTCTGGGTCCGGAGGCAGAGGCTGGGAGGGCCGGGACGACCCGGCCGCGTGCCCCGGCTGGGTGCTGTTCGAATTGCCCGCACCGCCGCCAATTCACCGGCCGCGTTTTTTAAAAACCGAATCCAGAGACTCCAAAATAGATTTTTTAGAGGGAAACATAAATCATCTACACTGACTCAAAAAACAATTTATACAGATGTCCCTGGCAGTCCAGTGGTTAAGACTTTGCCTTCCAATGCAGGAGGTGCGGGTTCAATCCCTGGTTGGAGAGCTAAGACCCCACATGCCTTGTCACCAAAAACCCAAAACATAAAACAGAAGCAATACTGTAACAAATTCAATAAAAACTTTAAAAAATGATCCACATTAAAAAAAAGTCTAAAAAAAAAAAAACACAAAAAATCCCCAACAATATATATACATTTAAAACTAGACTGGCAATTCTATGATCTTATCATAGAAGTATACCATTATGGTTTACTCAGAAGATACAAGGGTGAACACTAAAACATTGTATGTAACAAAGAGACCCTGAACACTCCTGTGAATATCTTTTTACTTGGAAAGACCACATGCCCACTCGTGAGGACATTTCAACTTTAAATTACTATAGCTATTTTTTTTTTTCCAAGTTCAAGGCAGAATGACAAGGACTTACATGAGTTCTAGTTTTCTAATCTAGGCCAGTAGTTCAGAAGCACTGGGGGCCTCAATCCCCCCCATTTTCATTGAGAACCACTGAGCTGAACTCTATAGAAGATTTCTACATAGGTGAGCTGGGGAACATTTTGCTTGGGGGCCATAATTAAGAGCAATGGGGATACAAAATCTTTTCCACAACAACCAGAACATGCTGCAGAAGAGTCAAGGTGGCTGATTTAAGGCAACTGGATTTTGTGATGAGATGATAGCCCACTGGTACTCTTCAGAGAAGCTACTCAATACAGTGATGAGGGGGAAAAACTCTACTATATTGAGAGTACAAAGGTTTTAGGGCAAAAACTAATATTCGAGGGTTTACTAGGTACTTTTCCAGAGGTGATAGTGACAAAGCCACGAGACTGCTATCTTTAACTTGTTTTACAGATGAAGTTAATAATTTCCCACAGTCAAGCCCAGTGGTAAAGCAAAGCTTTACACCCAATTCTCTGACTCTACATCCACACCCCCTCCTCTAGCCCAGGGGTACCCTAATAGGACAGCAGGCAGTGGCAACACAGCTACAATCAGAATGTGGTGTATCTGAATGGGCAGGTACAGAGTGAAGGGATGCCAGCTTACCTAGGCAAGTGAGGGGAGACACCACCTCCTCCCCTTTGCTCCCAGGAGGCATCGACTTCCCTCATTAGAGAAATCCCCTTAGGAGGCACTGCAAACAACATGGGCTTTTGTGTCAGGCCAACATGGGTTAGGAATATGCTTTTTTTTTTTTTTTTTTAACAAGGCATGGGACCTTGAGCAAGTTCCTTAACCTCCCTAAAGCTCAGTATTCTCATTTGGAAAATGGGTGTAACTGTGATTATCTCTTAAGACTGTTGAGATTACCAAATGAAGTCATGCAAGTAAAGTCTTCAGCATAAAACTCATTGAACAGGCTTTCAGGGCGGTGTTAGCTCTTATCATCAGATGGAAGCTGGGCACAGAGACTGGACTAGCAGCAAGTTTTGGAGTAAAAGGAGCAGAGAGAAAACTTGGGAACTTAAGGGGCAGTGAGGCAGAGGGAAGATTTTCTTTTCCTTTTTAGATGAGGTGAGACCAGATCATGCCTGTAGGGAGGAGAAAGGGGTCTCTAGATAAGGAGAGGGGGAGAGACCGAAGAAATGGTAGGAAGGTCAATCATTATTAGACCTGATTTCTTGTAGGTCTGGGAAGGATGGAAGAAGTCTTGGTAAGGGAAGCAGGCAGCTTTTCTGCAGTGATAGGAAGAAAGAGAAAGAGGTGTTAGATGACCTGCATCTTGGTGAGGCCTTCTGGAGACTTCAAAACAGCTAAGGAGAAAGGCAGGCAAGCCAGACTTCTGGGATGGAGGACTTAGGACTTCTGTCAACTTCTCCTCCAGACAAGGAGCAAGAACCCTGGCAAAGTACTCAACATCAGCTTTCTCAGAACTCTGGAAATTAATTTATTTTAAATTTATTTTAAAAAATTAAAAAAAACATTTATTTCCAAGCCATATGATTACATATTGTTTAAATTCCTCACACTGCACATACACTATTTTTATAAACAGATACTACAATGAGCAGAAGAGAGAGGGCACCCACTTCACCTCACGTCACTCTAAGTATGTCTGTCTGGTTCAAAGTGAGCCCTCAGACAGGCACCTGAGGAACTAGAAAAAGGTGGGCTGGGCCTGTCTATTCTGAGGTGATCCTGCTGTGAATTCCCATCAGGAATCACTCCCTTGGGGCAATGACTTTGACCTTGGCCGGTAGGCAGGAATGACGTTTCTCTCAGGTGGCACCCCCTAGGCAGGGGACTGTAGGAGATGACACAGGTGCCATGTATGAAGCACCCCACGAAGGTCCTCCCACAGAGAAGCCAGGGTGACCTTGAGGGACGTACTCACTTTTCACCAGGAGGGTCCAGCGACAGGACACCTGGCCTCGGACATTGGCGGCTGTGCAGCTGTAGTTCCCGCTGTCCCGGGCCCGGGCTCTCCGCAGGCAGAGGTAATGGGCCCCCCCAGCTTCATAAACCTCGATGGTGCCCTCTTGATTCCTCACGGGGACACCGTCCAGGAACCAGGTCACATCAGGTTTTGGGATCCCTGAAACTACAGGGCCAGGTGAAGGATGTGAGGCCCCCAAGAGTGCTTGTGGGCTGGGGTGGGCGATGAAGGGACTGAGCCTGAGGGCGGGGCTCAGCTAGTATGCTACTGCCCTCCGGCTGGAACCCACTCTCTGGAACCCACTCCGGCTGGAACCCACCCTCCCCCTCCTCCCCAAGGCAAAGGCCGGGGCCCTTCCGGAGGAGGGATGCAAGGGGGCACACCAGGCCTCTAGACCAGCCAGAGCCTGCAGAAGGGAGGACAGAGAAACGGACCCTGGGGTTTGTTGCTGGTGGCAATGGTGGTGACGGGTTTTTCGTGGTGGGGGCTGAAATCAGGGCTCAGGGTAGGTGCTCTCTTCAACCATGAACAATGGGCCACTTCAGGGAGCATCTCCTGAGGGGAGATCCATGTAAAGTGCTTCCCTGGGGTGGGAGACTCCAGTCCCAAGCAATGGTGGATACAGGAGGCTCTGACCACTGAGGTGAAGGAAGGGAGTGGCCCCCTCAACCCGGGGGCTACCATATGCACACCAGAGACCTCAGGCCGCTCTACTCACCCTCGCATCTGAACTCGACTGGCTGATCTTCACTGACCTCCTGGCTTTGGGGCCTGCTCTCAAATTTGGGAAACATGGTGTCTCTCTGGCTCTCCATGGAGACCTTCCTCGTAGCGACCTTGCCCGCAGTGTCTTGGCTTCCCAGGCCTGACCTCCTGGTGGGGAGGGTGTCTGGAGGGGCTGCAGTTGGCCCCTCCCTCTCTTCTCTGGAAGGACAGGGGGTTCCCAGGACTGGTACTCTGGGCTCTAGCTGGACTTTTGCCGCCTGCAGGGTGATGGTGCTGGAGGTCTTCTGCAGGATGGGGGTCCTCTGGCCCTTTCTGGGGGAGTCCCCCACTGGCTCCAGCTCAGATTCCCTGGGGGGTTGAGGCTGGCTCCCTGTGGCCCAGGTCGGGGAGCTGCCTCGCTGGGTGCTGGGGCCGTTCTTACTCTCGGCAGCAGCCTCCAGGCTGTCTGGTTTGGGCCGCTGAGTAACTCCATTGGTCACTTCCTTCCTGATGTCCGTACCGGCCACCTTTGTTCCTCTCACGAGTGACCTGTTTGGTGGTGAGGGGCGGACAGTGGGGCAGAAGAAGAAGAAGGAAGAGAACAATCATTTAGTTACTCATCACAAGCACGAGCTCCAGGAATCATGAAAGCCCACAAATTAGGACAGACTAAGAGCGAAAGTCCTTCTCTGCTATCAGCTCAGTTTCCAGCCAGAAAACAAGCAGGTGGATTCTGGCTTTGAACATGGAGGGCATGCTTGCAGAGCAGTGCCCTTCCTAATGGTGGCTAAAGATACTGAGCAGGGTCTTCGAGAGTCTCAATACTGATGGCAAGCCTGACTTAGAACCTAGGCAGCAAATTACAATAGAAAATGAAACATTTCAAATAAAATAACGCCCCTCAAACAGGCAGTTCTCCCCACTATATGATGACTCAGACATTTAGGGCATGTCTTGATTACAATCCCTCTTTTCTGACAGGGCATTTCGAGATGGACCAATGACAGTCACAAAGCTTACACATACCTACTGGAATTGTCCAAACCTGGAAAAAGAGAGAAGGTAGAAAGACGGTGAGTGGAATGTTGTATACGCCAGGAGCGGGAAGTGATAAAACAAGAATCTCTCATTTATGACAGAGTCTGGCTTCCTAAGCGCTCACCTTCCGCGTCACCTGTGGCCCTCCTCCCCCTCTCCTTTCAGCTTCCCTGGTCCTAAACTTCTTGGGTTAGTCTGATAAACTCCTCTGAGCCCTGCAGACACTCTTAAGTTTCCAGCGCTGCCCTGGGCCTTTCCTACGGCCTCTGCTGCCCCACCCTGGGCACAGTAGCTTCCTGTTCTCTAGCCCGAAGAAGGAAACAAAAACCACTCGAGGGACAAACAAAAATGAACACCTACCTACCCAAAACTTCAAACCCACACAGTTCCACTTGCATGTGGCCCTCTAAAGAGCCCCTCAAGGGAATCATTTTTGACAAATACCTGCTTCTTTTTAAAACGTACAGAAAAAGTGTAATTTTATTCAGTTCTTCAAAGAAAAAACATACTATTACTAGATATATTTTTCTACCACATTATTTTTAAAAAATGTTTTATCATGGAAAATTACAAAATATACAATAGTACCAAGAAGGATATGACAAACACTGAAAGCCAAAGCCCAGATTAGGGAAATATCAACATTTTGCCAATCTTATCTATATCTCTCTGTTTTGTTTTTGAGGGACTTTTTCTGGGAGTATTTTCAAACAAATCCCAGGAAACACATCATTCTGGCATTAATTGCTTCAGAAGGGATCAGTTCTTTAATTCAGTGCTGGGGAAAGTAGAGGACAGAGACTAAAATGGTAGGGTCCTGAGACAGTAGTGAGTTGTGAAGTCAGAGCCTATGGTCAGAAAAAGGTTTTGTTTTTTTTCTTAATGAAGTAGAAGAGAAGAGAAAATGCCAGAATGTATTGTATATAATACTCAGGATTGTTTCATGAAACTGGTTTCAGTAATATATGTGCACATGTATTTGTATGTGTATATGTTTATATATATTGGGCTTCCCTGGTGGCTCAGATGGTAAAGAATCTGTCTGCAATGTGGGAAACTTGGGTTAGATTCCTGGGTTGGGAAGATCCCCAGAGGAGGGCATGGCAACCCACTCCAGTATTCTTGCCTGGAGAATCCCCATGGACAGAGGAGCCTGGCAGGCTACAATCCATGGGGTCACAAAGAGTTGGACATGACTGAGCAACTAAGCATACATACATACACGCACACATCCTGGGTTGCAATGTAAAATAAATTTGTTTCTGTGGGTAGTAAAAACACTTGGGCCAAAAATGTGAAGAGAGCAAGGAGGGATACTTTCTGAGGAAGGAAGGAGATGGAGAAGAGGAAAGTCACAGAAGAGACAAGGGTAAGAGGGAGAGAGTGAGGGTTGTTTTACTCCCTGATCCATAAATCCCAACCCACTCAAGGTTCCCACTCAAATGGAGTGACCTCAGTCATCCTTCCTGTCCACACATCCCAGTTTCCCCAGGCTGGACTTGGCAGAACCAAGGGGAATGGAATGGGAGGTCATACACAGATTTCAAGAGAAGAGCTAATTAGGGCTGATGACTGTAGCAAGGAGAGACAGGTGCCAAAGCTGGTCTGAAATGCCCAGTCCTGTGAGAAGGGAAGAGTTAAGTTGAGGGAGCACCTGATCTGAAGGACAGGGTGGACACTGAGATAAATTTTAGGCTGGGTAAATATGAGGTGATGGGAAGACACTAGCAATGTGCACTCTTCCAAAAGGCAATTAGAACTGTAAATAAAAAAGGAGTCTGAGCAAAAAGGAAAAACTGAACCCAGGTGTGTAGACACAGGTGAAGTATTTTCCTCCTTGGCTGCGTCTGTGCTACTCACCCACCCATTCTTCTGATTCAAGATGCTGACCTGGGGATGGATACCCGAGTACATAAGTGTGACACGTGTAACACACAGATGTGTAATGAACAAGCAGCTCCTTCTAGGTCCTTTAGGGACCCTGGAAGGGACAGTTCTGCAATAGCCCTCCCACAGCCCTTGGATGGAGAGCTTGGACCATACCTTGGATGGAAAGCTCAGCAGACATGGAGGCCTTCCCTGACCCGTTCACCACCATGCATGTGTACACTCCCACATCATCTTGGGTGACCTCGTGGATTTCCAGGACTTGCATCCCATTCTTCTCAGACATAGACACACGGGCACTGGGCTGCAGGGGAATGTCTCCCTGTGGACGGCACAGGCAGCTTGGTCAGAGAAACTGCTCACCTTTCAGCTCTGTCCTGTCTCCTGCCAATCCACATGGGACAGACACCAGGCACGGGCTGCAGGGCCCTCTGCTCTGGGCTCTGTCATCATGCTCGGAGAGCAGCCTGAGGGCCACCCAAGGGCCCTGACTGCTGTATGGATGCGCTATGGTGTTCCGTCCAGTTGAGAGCAGGTGCATGGAACCTGTTTGAAAGGAGCCCGAGTTTGAGGTGGAAAATTCTACATTCCTCACTTTAGTTCTCCTTTGCCTCCCTCTTCCTTTTATAGATGTTCCAGGGTCAGAACAGGAGAATCAGGACACAGGGAAAAGGCACCCCATCGCTCATTTTTATCCAGGAGTTCCACCCATGAAAAACCTACTCTCCATGGCTTTGATCTCCTCGCCACCCTGTTTACACCCACTCCTCCCCCTCTCCCCTTGTTTCCTCACCTCTGTCTTCACAGTGTCTAGCCCCAATGATTTATAAAGCACTCCCACATGGAGCCTCCCAACAGTATTTTGAGGTTGGTGGCATTATCTCTGCCTCACAGATAAGGAAACCCGGGTTTTAAAAGACCAATGTCTTGTCCAGCATCACATGCTCTGTGAATCAGGGAGCTATGGCTTGAAATCAGCCCCAGACTTCAAAGTCCACTCTCTTGACACGGTCAGGTCTGTCTTGACTCAGAAGTTTTATGCTGTTCTGTGAGTGTGTGGATTACAGGACATTGTGGGCTGAGTCACAGGGAGAATATGCAAGAACAGGCATGGCTACCAAACACAGGAGAAACTCAAGGGCCATCTACAATTGAAGTGGCAGGGACTGATTGGGAAAACAGACTCCTGCTAGCCCAGGGATCTCACCCAGAGTCAGGGCAGATAGAACCCTACCTTGAGCCAGGTGACCTGTGGCTGGGGTCGGCCAGTGATCTTGCAGGAGAACCGCCCCATCTGTCCTTCTCTGACCACCGCTCGGCCCAGCTTGGTAGCAAATTTTGGTGGACATTCTCCCCAGATGCTAGGACGGGTCTCCACAGCAGGGACTGCAAATCTGTCCCTGGGAAAAGATCAGCAGGAAATCCATAGCAATGCAGATCCTTTTCTGTCTGTCCCCACCCAAGTCACTTAACATGGGCTCAGAAACCAGCAAAGGGAAACCTTCCCAATTATGTGGCTCAAATACATTCTTGGAAAATATCTGTGGCACCAAACCCTATTTCCTCTACCTCCTGAGCATGCGGTTAGTCTTCATTTACTAGCTCCTTGAATTTGTGCTCCTCCTCCCGCTCAGTTACTCAGTCACGCTAAACTCTTTGTGACCCATGGACTGTAGCCCGCCAGGCTCCTCTGTCCATGGGATTTTCCAGGCAAGAATATTGTAGTGGGTTGCTATTTCCTACTACAGGGGATCTTCCTGACCCAGGGATTGAACCCATGTCTCTTGCAACTTCTGCATTGGCAGGTGGATTCTTTACCACTGAGCCACCTGGGAAGTTCAGTGAATTTAGGTACACCTGAGTTCTACTGAGCTCTGGCCAGAGCCTAGGTTTTGGCCAACAGACTGTGAACAGAGAGCAGAAGCACTATGTGCCACTTTTAGGCTGGACTGTTCAAAACCTCTTGTGTGATTCTCTTCTGGCTAGATGCAGAGAGTTCTGCCGAAGAGATGATGGAGCCACAAAACAGAAGGATCCTGGGTCCCTGAAATTTAGTTGGAAGGTTCTCCACTTGTCTGAGAAAATATGAACTGATTTTGCTTGAATAAGAAATAAACTTCCCTTGTGTTAAGCCTTTGTGATTTAGGGGCTTGTTTGTTACAGCAGCCATTTTTACTTACCCTTGCCAATACAGGTTTACTTGCCATAAGAAAAGTCACATATTGATTGCCTCGTCTAAGTCTGCTTATTTTAGGTCTTCTGACTCTGGTCTTGGTTATTAGAGACCCCTGCAGACTATGGCCATATAGGCCACTTCCATTTAGCAGCTGGACCAAAGGAGTGATCCACAGAGGCCACAGGGTCAGGAGGGGCTGTGTGAATGACATGTCACACCCCAGTAGGCTCCTGCTTTAGTTATAACCTGGGATGCTTGAGAAAACTTGCTTCCCAGGCTGCTCTGCCAAGGCAACAGGAGCCAATCCAGCCCTTACCCTGGGTTGAACACCCCAGAACTTACCCCAAGGCTTTGGAAACAACAGGCTGACCAGGCTTCTTCACAGAGCTCCCTGAAAGTAGGAAACAAAGAGAAAGAGGCTTGAAGAGCCAAGTCTGAGCTACCAACTTGGAGCAACAAAAGTCAGGGAGTCAACAAGGAGTATGGGGTGAGATAATGATGATAACAGTTCACCCTGATTGAGGCTGTACTGGGTCAGGCTCTATGGTGGTTACTTTACATATATCATTGCATGGATTTCCTGTAATAATTTAAGCAGACTGGTATCACATCATCCTGCTATATTTTTTAAACTGGTGGGAAAAAATGAGATTCAGAGATGTGAAGTCACCCACTTGAGTCACAGAGCCAGTAATTGTACAGGAAAGCATCCCAGTCTGCCTGTTCTAGAACACTCCACCATTCTGCTGAGCAGTTATATGTTCTTGGACCTTCCACTTTGGGGATGCTCTGTGGAAATTAGGACCTCTCCAGAAAAGGAGCCAACGGAATGGAGCAGGGAGATGCACATGCATCACTCTTGCCAAGTCCATTCCCATCTGACCCAATCACCACCCCACTTAAGGCCCAGCAAACAGCTGTAGCTGTCCAGCTGGAACAAGCAGAACACTGGAGAGGAGCTCCAGTGAAGCCAGTACCTCCCAGGACATGCACCAGCAGGACAGTGGGCGCTGCTGGTCCGCAGTGTGGTGCTGCTGTGCTGGGCAGGAAGCAGTTAAACAGCAAACCCAGGTGGCTGGTGTCATCTCCTTTATCTAACTGCTGCTGCTGGGAGGAACAACTCACAATGAGACCAGGAAGTGACCACAAAGTGGAGGGGTATTTTTGAGGAATGGAGAAGGGGAGAGGAGGAAATACAATAGGCTTGAAAGTTGCTATCTTTTTGTGATAGGCTGGGACTATTGATAAAACCCCACCCAAAGCACTCATGGGAGGGGTAGAAGTCATTCCCTGATAACAGCAGGCAGCTGCAGTGGGATATCTGCAGGGGGTTTCCTGGAAAAGGGGAAACTTCCTTAAATCCCAGCACGGATCACACATGAATGCATAGGAACACAGGAGTGGAGGATGAAGCCCATGGCTGAGTGCTTTCCTCAGCCACATCTGGTTTAAGGTTACACCGAGATCTCACTGAAAAAGAGTTAATAGCAAACAGTGGTATCACATTCACATCGTGGTTCCATATGGGTTGGCAATTGTTGTACATGTGCTTTCCCTTAATATAACTATTTAGTTATCTGAGAAAACACTGCATATGGACATCACCAGATGGTCAATACCCAAATCAGATTGATTATGTTCTCTGCAGCCAAAGATGGAGAAGCTCTAAACAGTCAGCAAAAACAAGACTGGGAACTGACTGTGGCTCAGATCATGAACTCCTTATTGCCAAATTCAGACTTAAATTGAAGAAAGTAGGGAAAACCACTAGACCACTCAGGTATGACCTAAATCAAATCCCTTATGACTATACAGTGGAAGTGACAAATAGATTCAAGGGATTAGATCTGATAGACAGAGGGCCTGAAGAACTAGGGACAGAGGTTTGTGACATTGTACAGGAGGCAGTGATCAAGACCACCCCCAAGAAAAAGAAATGCAAAAAGGCAAAATGGTTGTCTGAGGAGGCTTTACAAACAGCTGTGAAAAGAAGAGAAGGGACAGGCGAAGGAGAAATGGAAAGATATATCCATTTGAATGCAGAGTTCCAAAGAATAGCAAGGAGAGATAAAGCCTTCCTCAGTGATCAATGCAAAGACATAGAGGAAAACAATAAAATGGGAAAGACTAGAGATCTCTTCAAGAAAATTAGAGATATCAAGGGAACTTTTCATGTGAATATGGGCACAATAAAGGACAGAAATGGTATGGACCTAACAGAAGCAAAAGATACTAAGAAGAGGTAGCAAGAATACACAGAAGAAGAATACAAAAAAGATCTTCACAACCCAGATAATCATGATGGTGTGACCACTTGTCTAGAGCCAGACATCCTGGAACAGGAAGTCAAGTAGGCCTTAGGAAACATCACTACAAACAAAGCTAGCGAAGGTGACAGATTCCAGTGGAATGATCACAAGTCCTAAAAGACGAGGCTGTGAAAGTGCTGCACTCAATATGCCTGCAAATTTGGAAAACTCAGCAGTGGCCACAGGACTGGAAAAGGTCAATTTTCATTCCAATCCCAAAGAAAGGCAATGCCAAAGAATGCTCAAACTACTGCACAAATGCACTCATCTCACACACTAGCAAAGTAATGCTCAAAATTCTCCAATCCAGGCTTCAACAATACGTGAACTGTGAACTTCCAGATATTCAAGCTGAATTTAGAAAAGGCAGAGGAACCAGAGATCAAATTGCCAACATCCTTTGGATCATCGAAAAAGCAAGAGAGTTCCAGAAAAATATCTACTTCTGCTTTATTGACTATGCCAAAGCCTTTAACTGTGTGGCTCACAATAAACTGTGGAAAATCCTGAAAGAGATGGGAATACCAGACCACCTGACCTGCATCTTGAGAAATCTGTATGCAGGTCAAGAAGCAACAGTTAGAACCGGACATGGAACAACAGACTGGTTTCAAATCGGGAAAGGAGTACATCAAGGCTGTATATTGTCAGTCTGCTTTTAACTTCTTTGCAGAGTACATCATGTGAAATGCTGAGTTGGATGAAGTCCAAGCTGGAATCAAGATTGCCAGGAGAAATATCAATAACCTCAGATATGCAGATGACACCACACTTACAGCAGAAAGTGAAGAAGAACTAAAGAGCCTCTTGATGAAAGTGAAAGAGGAGAGTGAAAATGTTGGCTTAAAGCTCAACATTCAGAAAACTAAGATCATGGCATCTGATCTCATCACTTTACGGCAAATTGATGGGGAAACAGTGGAAACAGTGAGAGACTTTATTTTTGGGGGCTCCAAAATCACTGCAAGATGGTGACTGAAGCCATGAAATTAAAAGACACTTGCTCCTTGGAAGAAAAGTTATGACCAACTTGGACAGCATATTAAAAAGCATAGACATTACTTTGCCAATAAAGGTCTGTCTAGTCAAAGCTTTGATTTTTCCAGTAGTCGTGTATGGATGTGAGAGTTGGACTATAAAGCAAGCTGAGGGCCAAAGAATTGATGCTTTTGAACTGTGGTGTTGGAGAAGACTCTTAAGAATCCTTTGAACTGCAAGGAGATCCAATCAGTCCATCCTAAAGGAAATCAGTCCTGAATATTCATTGGAAGGACTGATGTTGAAGCTGAAACTCCAATACTTTGGCCACCTGATACGAACAGCTGACTCATTTGTAAAGACCCTGATGCTGGGAAAAATTGAAGGCAGGAGGAGAAGGGGACAACAGAGGATGAGATGGTTGGATGGCATCACCAACTCAATGGACATGAGTTTGATTAGACTCCAGGAGTTGGTGATGGACAGGGAGGCCTAGCATGCTGCAGTCCATGGGGTTGCAAAGAGTCGGACATGACTGAGTGACTGAACTGAACTAAACTAGCTGTGTATAATTTTCATCCCATAATATGGGTTTAGTACCTCTCATTAAATTCTCTTTTCAAGGTCAAAAGAACTTATAAGCGGATAAAAGGAAAGACCTGTTCTGGGAGGTTAAGATGCTAAATAACATTGGAAGAATGCCAACTAGTCAGTTCTTTCAGAAAGTGTCTGAGCACATGAGAATTGTAAGCTTTAAAGATGCTCTCCTCTTAGACCAGCATCTTCCTTTCTGTTTCTCTAGTCAAAGGAAATGATGCTAAAAGTAGGAAAGAAAGTTTACAAAGCTACTCACTCTGGTCTTGTTGGTAATAGTAAATATTGGAAACAATGCAAATGTCACACGTTGATAGGGAGATAATAAGTAGCTCAGTTAAAATGTACAATTAGAATCTTTTTCTGCCACTGAATTATGTTCCAGAATATATGAAACGTTCAGAACTATTTTAAAACATTACATGATGAGCTCCTTAGCACACTCCAGCTGGGCTGTGATCCTCTCCACTCCACTGAGCTCCCTTCTAAGCACCACCTTGCTAAATCCCGTGGTCCAGCCTCTTCCCCATCTCACTCAGTAGCACTTGCCACCAGGGGCCATCCCCTCCAACACTTTTTCCTCCAGACTCTCCTGCTTTTACCAGGTTGCCTGTTCTTCCTCAACTTCCTTCTTTCCTGGAACTTTATCACCAAGAGCACCTTAGGGCTGAGTCTTGGGTCCTCTCCTCAGCACTATGGACTCTTCCCTGGAAGGTCTTGGTCCTATGGCTTTAAATAATACCCATAAGCTGATAACTTCCAACCATATCCTTATCAGAATTTTGTATCCATCAGAGGTAACCACACTAGTTCCCATCACTTTATAGGCATTCAAATATTTGTTAAACAAATGAATTTTATGAAAAAAGGAGCAGCATGCAAACTTTTCTAATCAATGTGTTCATAAGCAGGTAAAAGTGAAACAAAATACCCAAACATAGTAAAATGACCCAAACATAAAAAAAATATAAAATACCCAGAAGAAAATATATCCAAACGTTATAACCTCTTATACACATTCTATCCCCAGAATTAGTCACATGCCAACCACTAAAACTCTCATCTAAAATATCCCTGTACTAAATGGATAAAGAAGATATAGCGCACACGCGCATGCGCGCACACACGCACACACACACACACACACATAATGGAATATTACTCAGCCATTAAAAAGAATGAAATAATGTCATTTGCAGCAACATAGATGGACCTACAGATTGTCATGCTGAGTGAAGTAAGTCAAACACACACAGAGAGAAAAATCATATAATATCCCTTATATGTGGAATCTAAAAAGAAGTGATACAAATGAACTCATTTACAAAACAGAAAATGACTAATAGACTTGAAAATGAACTTACAGTTACCAGCAGGGGGAAGAATGAGAGAAAGAGATAGTTTGGGAGTTTGGGATGGAAATGTACACACTGCTATATTTAAAATGGATAAACAACAAGTTTCTACTATATAGCACACTCTGCTCAATGTTATGTGGCAGCTTGGATGGGAGGGGAGTTTGAGGGAGAATGGATACATGTATATGGCTGAGTAACTTGTTTTCCACCTGAAACTATCACAACATTTGTTAATCAGCTGTATGCATATATAAAATTAAAAGTTTAAAATAAAATATCTCTGTACCATTCACTGCACTTATAATGTTATACTGTACCACTCATTTCATGCCGTTAAAAATTAGACTGATCAACAGATGAATGGATAAATAATGCAAGGTCTCTCTATACAATGAAATGCTATTCAGTCATACAAAGGAATAAAGTGATGATGACACATGCTACATACAGTTTAACCTTGAAAAATTATGCTAAGTGGAAAAAGTCAGACATACACAAAATATATGATTCCATTTGTATGAAATGTTCAGAAGAGGCAAATCCACAGAGACAGAAAGCAGATGAGTATGTGCTAGGGGCTGGAGAAGGGGGAAGGAGAGTGACTGCTCAGTGGGTGTGGGGTTTCTGTTTGGGATGATGGAAAGCTTTGGAGCTAGACAGTGCTGATAGCTGCATGCCATTGTGAATGTTCTTAATGCCATTGAATTGTACACTTTAAAATTATTTAAATGGCAAATTTAACATAATGTGTATTTTATCACAATAAAAGAAGTTAGACTAAGCATCTTTAAAACTCTTGGGAGCCAAATGTCTTAATCCAAAAGTTAAAATTCCTTTACTCCTTAAAAAAAAAGAAAATAAATTAAAAATACGGCATTTCCTCAAAAAGTAACAAAAGAATGCTGTTTGAAGGTACTTGTATATCAGAGTAAGAGCAGTTTATGGTACAATCCAAAGGTAACATATAAAGAAGTCAGCTAAAAATGGAATTGAGGAATGCTTATTTTAACGTGTGTCAACACCAAAGACATACATCAAAGCAAAAAGAGAATTTGGACTAAAATAGCTAACAAGGTCTATTTATAGGCAAAAATTTGAAGCTGCAAATTGTCAGATAAGGCAAAATTAATTTTGTGAAAGTATGAAAATCTGGCAGAACTGCAAGGTTATGTTAAAAAAAAAAAAGAAAAAGAGTGGAAAGGGGATTAAGGTAGAAATGCCAAAAATAGAAGAGTAAGTTAAGAGAATTGATGAAGACAGGATCAAGTTAGTGAGAGGGGAAAAAAAAGGCACCGAAGGTATTTAAACAGTAATTTCAGATTTTTCAAGGATGAGTAAAAGAGAATACTGGCAGGTTTAAGGAGTGAAAAGTTCAATAGTGGAGGGACCTAGCACTTTTTGTCAAAGGCTGAGTAGACACAGAGAATGCTGCTGAAAAGGGGAATAGTGTAGTCATGATGGTAAAAAGAAGAAATGCTTCTAAAAACATGTGGTGATACAATTTATTATCTAAACAGGGTCTCTGGACAATGAAAGGGACATATTTAATAATTCTTCCAGGACAACAGGAATAAATCAGGACTGTTTCAGGCAAACCAGGGAGCAGTCACCCTACTTGTAGGCAACTTCAAAGTAGATACTGAGGATTGCTTAAAATAGTGGTTCTTCACTCAATCAGAACATGTGCCCATTTTTTATAACATGTATTTAGCAAGGTCCCCTGTGCCATGCTAAATCAATATTTAAAACTAACCATCTATCTATATAATTCCAAAGAGAAAACAAATGTAAAACCCTAAGCAAAAAATTAAGGAGAAATAAAAAGAAAGTAAATTATAATAATATTTATTTCAATATAAAATTTCAATATTGAACATCAACAGATGTTCAAGTATGACTATATAAAAATGTAAATGCTCAGGCACATTAGAAGACATAACAAAACAGATGCCTGCACTGAGTCATATGCATGTTTGGATTTAAAGGTGAATGATCACAAAACACTGTATAGTCATGGAAATAAAGGAACAAAGGTATACAGGTGGACACCAGAATAAAAAGTAGTGTTAGCAATGTTATATGTCAACTGTATCTCAATAAAGAGAAAAAAGAAGAAAAAAAATATAGCAAAAAGAAAAAGCAATGTTAGGATAAATAACAGAGCACTCACATTATAAAACAAAAAAAGAATGAGCCCTTTCATCTTCCAGTAATTCGCCAAAATGACCAACACAAAGGGAAAGAGGAGGGCACCCACTACATGTTCTCTAGGCCTTTTAGAAAACATGGAGTTATACCTTTGGCCACATACATGTGAATCTACAAGAAGGGTGATGTTGTAGATATCAAGAGAATGGGTACTATTCAAAAAGGAATGCCCTACAAATGCCCTTCACCATGGCAAAACTGGGAGAGTCTACAATGTTACCCAGCATGCTGTTGGCATCATTGTAAACCAACAAGTTAAGGGCAAGATTCTTGCCAAGAGAATTAATGTGCATATTGAGCATATTAAGCACTCTATGAGCTGAAATAGCTTCCTGAAACATGTGAAGGAAAATGATCAGAAAAAGAAGGAAGCCAAAGAGAAAGGGACTTGGGTTCATCTGAAGTGCCAGCCTGCTCCACCCAGAGAGGCATACTTCGTGAGGACCAATGGAAAGGAACCCAAACTGTTGAAGCCCATTCCCTATAAATTCATGGTCTGATGGGTGTAAAAATAAAGACCTAGACTATAAAAA
Organism: Odocoileus virginianus; assembly: GCF_023699985.2. Taxonomy (NCBI): domain Eukaryota; kingdom Metazoa; phylum Chordata; class Mammalia; order Artiodactyla; family Cervidae; genus Odocoileus; species Odocoileus virginianus. The sequence continues at coordinate 10,713,652 of NC_069677.1, forward strand.
AAAGAAAGAAAGAAAGAAAGAATGAAACCTTAAAAGAAGATAACATAGCAAGACAAGTTACAGACCACTGAAGTGGAAAAAATGGGGGGAAAATGACTGTAAGTGGGGTGTCAAAACACTTTTCTGCTATATGACATGGGATCCTTGAGACCTCATCTGTACTAAAACGGAGATCCAGTCTCTATAATGCATAAGGCATTAGCTAGGGCTTCAGCCAGTAGACTGGTATGTGTAATAAAAACTAGACTAAAACTTGAGCATTAAGAGAAAGACAAAGTGCTTCAAAGATGGAGGGACGGGACATTCCAGTGCAGGGCCTGCTGAAGATCTTGAATTTCAGTTTAAAGGTAGAAATCCTCACTGGAAGATTTGAAGGGAGGGAGTGATAAAATCCTGTTTGATTTTTCCTTTTTTTTAGCAGCAATGTGGAAATTACAATGGGGTATGTGTGGAATTGGGGAGACAAGTTGGGAATCTGTGCAACAGGACAGAGATGATGGGCTGGAATGGTGGCAGTGGGGACAAACGAGCTGGCCCAGCAGGATCTGGTGATGGGCTGGGGAAGGGAAGGGAGGGAGAGCTTCAGGATGACCAGGTGGCTGGGCTGCCTTCCTTCTCAAGAAGGTTTGTGTTGTCACCTGTCAAGGTTTTAGTTGTGTCTTCCAGTAGTCATGAAAGTCCTGACCATAAATGTTAACAGGCCTCTCCCAGGGGCTGCCTGTCCCTGTATAAGCAGGGGCCTCACCCCATATAAACGGTTCACTCCACTGCCTCCAATCAGTCAGTGAGTTTGGAGGTCACTGCCACACCACAGTGCATTCTCCACGGAAGGTACACATGTGCATTATTTTTATACAATGACACTCAATTACAAGTAGTGACCCTTGAAGAACAGGGGGTTTGGGGGCATCGACCCCAAAGTAGAAGATTCACATACTGTTAATCTGTCTCAAAAACACAGGATCTGATACATGACTCACCCAAGGGGAGGAAGTTGAAATGACTTGTACAGAACTGGGACTTAAACCCTAGTTCTTTTGATTTGATTATTGTGATCTCTAATCGAAGACAAACTTTGCCCCACACTTAATTAAATGAAAATACAGGTACTATTTATTGAAAAAAATCCATGTATAAATGGACCCACACATTTCAAACTTGTGTTGTTCAAGGGTCAGCTGTTCATCCTTCCATAAGGCTAAGGAGGTCATCCCGTGATGTCAAGTAGACATTTCAGGAGTTTTGTTTGGGTCCGCAGGAATTGATGAACTAAAGAACCAATTCTTCCTCAAGGGGTTGAAACAAAACATTCACCATTTAGAAGATAAACTACTTCCCAGTCGTTGATGGATAAGGTAGTCATATCCTATTCAATGAGTTCAAAGGAGTAGTGACCTGAAGTTTCATTTTGGAGGGAGGAATAATTCAATAAATGGCAACCAGTGATCTCTAAGTTGTCTTAAATAAGTACTCTGAAAAGGATTTAGATCCTCTAAAGAGAGAAAATGGCTATTTCCTTTAGAGTCTTCTTTCTGAGGCTAAGACTCCCAGGCATCCCAGCTCACTTCTCAAGAGTTACTTTCCATTGTGATTCCCCCCTCCAAACACCAAGCCAAGTAGCACTTAAGTCATAAAGACTGATTTTATAAAAATTTATCAGAAAGGAAATAAAGAGAAAGTCACCTCTGGTTTGAGCTCCTCCTCATTTGTGGGTCTGATGTGGTGGGAGTAATTTGGCTGCAGCTACTATATGGATGTCTGATGCAGCTACTATATGGATGTCTGATCAGAAACCACCCAGTGGGCAAGTGTAGTGTATGGGAAGGTTATTTTAAGCGTGGTTCTGGAGAAATTCATTGTACTAATAAGCAACCCATTTTTGCTCAGAATTACACAAAATGCTGCTGCTGCTGCTAAGTCACTTCAGTCGCATCCGACTCTGCGCGACCCCACAGATGGCAGCCCACAAGGCTCCCCTGTCCCTGGGATTCTCTAGGCAAGAACACTGGACTGGGTTGCCATTTCCTTCTCCAATGCATGAAAGTGAAAAGTGAAGGTGAAGTCACTCAGTCGTGTCCAACTCTTGGCGACCCCATGGACTGCAGCCTACTAGGCTCCTCCGTCCATTGGATGGTGTATCAAACACGGAACATGTGAAAAATCTGTGATCATGTGTGGTAGAAACTCATGTGTTCAGAAAAATAAAAATAAGTTAGAAGATTCATGAAGCAGAAGTAAGCACGCAGTATGTCTGTTCTTCTAGCTGTGGCTAAGGGGAGCAGTGGTCTGTAACTTATCTTGCTATGTTATCTTCTTTTAAGGTTTCATTCTTTCTTTCTTTCTTTTCTTTTTTTTTTTTTTACAGTCTAGGTCTTTATTTTTACACCCATCAGGCCATGAATTCATAGGGAATGGCCTCCAACAGTTCGGGTTCCTTTCCTTTCACCTGGATAGCTACATAAAGTATGAAAATGGAAAAGCAACGATTAAGGGCAGAACCGTCCACTCATACTCTGGAATGGATATGACTCTACAAATTACCTGGCCTCATGCTCCAGACCTCCCACGGTCTCCTCCCAATTTCTCCTTCAGCTTTATTTCCCACTATCTCTGCTCCTGCCCGACCCTCCACTCCAGGCCTTAATTCTCTCCACTGTTCTCCCATCCGTATAATCAGAATCACACTCTGCCATCCAAACAGCATCCATCTGACCTGCTCCTCCAGGACTAACCAAGTCCTTCCTCCACCAAGAAGACATCACAGACCATTTCAGCCTCCAGATATCTCATCCTCCTCTAAGTTTACAGAGCTGATGTGTCAATCGTTTAGCAGATAAACCAATGCTGTCTTATGACTGGGGTTGTGTTTTGACTTAGCTTTCAACATGTCTGGGTCTTATCTGACCAACCAGGTTCTTGCAGAAAGGATCTGACAAAGTATTTTGTCTCCCACACAGCACCACACAAAGTCAGCACTTCCTAAATGCATCCTGATGTTGTTGCCTAATCATCACATAACGATGAAATATGAGGTCAAGAAAGTCAGTCTCTTGAGCACAATTACCAAATCTTGTTGCTCTTAGATAACAGCACAAAGTTAGCACACGCAATAAAGTTTGATGAATGAAGAAGAGGCTAGGACTACAAGCAACAGGAAAGTATGCGGGGGTTGGGGTGGAGATGGGAGAACCGGATGGAGGAGTAAGAGATGAGGAGAAAAGATGGCACCATCAAGAGTAAAAACTGGGCCAGTCAGCAGTGCTGGTATATATTTCAGAGGCAAATTGGAAGGTGAGGGAACAGCTGAGGGAGGGAGACGAGGATTTGGAAGTCATCCTTCAAGAACAGAATGAGACTGAGACATTTGTCATCTAACTTTTCCATGTAGCAAATATGTGAGCCTGCTGCCAAGGCAGTCTTGACACACAAATGTTTAACAGTGAGACTGTAGGGGCAAAAAGAATAATTTTATCTCTACCACATTTATATATTTAACTTTGATGAGATAGAAAAGGACAAAAATTCAGAGCATTTTAATATTCTGACTGGGTAAGAAAAAAAATAAGGCATATATACCTACAAAAAGGAGAGTGATCGGGGGTGTTATGGACTGAAAAGAGTTTATAAAGAATATAAATGGGAAATATAATTCAGTTCAGTTCAGTCGCTCAGTTGTGTCCGACTCTTTGGGACCCCATGAATCACAGCACACCAGGCCTGCCTGTCCATCACCAACTCCCGGAGTTTGCCCAAACTCATGTCCATCGAGTCGGTGATGCCATCCAGCCATCTCATCCTCTGTCATCCCTTCCTCCTCCTGCCCCCAATCCCTCCCATCATCAGGGTCTTTTCCAATGAGTCAACTCCTTGCATGAGGTGGCCAAAGTATTGGAGTTTCAGCTTCAGCATCAGTCCTTCCAATGAACACCCAGGACTGATTTCCTTTAGGATGGACTGGTTGGATCTCCTTGCAGTCCAAGGGACTCTCAAGAGTCTTCTCTAACACCACAGTTCAAAAGCATCAATTCTTCGGCTCTCAGCTTTCTTCACAGCCCAACTCTCACATCCATACATGACCACTGGAAAAACCATAGCCTTGACTAGACGGACCTTTGTTGACAAAGTAATGTCTCTGCTTTTTAATATTATATCTAGGTTGGTCATAACTTTCCTACAGGTCCTTGAAGGAGGTAGAAGATTTAGGTAAAAGAAGATGGTATGAAAGAAGAGGACAACACAACAAAAGGAGAATCATAACAGATGTTCTTGAGGAATACAGTGATTTAAAACTCAGCCACTGTAAATAGACATAGTCTCAAAATATATATTGTCATCAATCTAATTCAATGTGAAAATGAAAGGGATCTGAGAAATCTGTCCCCGAAAAAGGGTAGTAGCAAAAAACATAGTGTAAAGCATTTCCTACAAATCCAAATATCACCAGATAACACTGGGGTCAGTGACACCAGCATAGCTAGGCTAGTGGTCGCTAAGGCCACTCTTCCCCCTTGAATTCTGTGACGTGGGGTCACTCTCCCTTCTGCTGCCACATTCTAGGTGGCCTGCCACCTGGTTCTGTTTCTCACACACAGTCAGGGAGTACTTAATTCTACTACAAGTTATATTGGTTATCTACTTATAGTCTCTTTCCCAGCAGGAGGTAAACTCCAAGAAGGCGGGGAGCCTATCTGACATGGGCCTGACCCAGAGAGGAACAGAGTGGTGCACAAGGCTGTGGATAGAGGGGCGCACTCTCAGCTCATGGGAGACATTCCAGGATGAGGGACGTGTCCTTGCTTTTCAACAGAGACAAGTGGGGCAGCCTCAGAAACCATCACCCACAGGGCCTTCCAGCTTAGGACTGAAACCACATCATCAGCTGTCCTGATTCTCAGGCTTTAGAATTTGAACAGGAATGACACCATCAGGTCTCCTGGTTCTGCAGCTTGCTGACTGAAGCTCTTAGGACTTGTCAGCTCCCATAATCGTAACAGCCAATTCTTTGTCATGAATCTTTTTATAAACACATACATATGATCTAGTCTATTTCTCTGGAGAACTCTAACATATTAGGTATAGGCACTAGCCTACTGGTTCTCAAGGTGTTGGACCCAGTGTGCATCAACCTAGTATCAACACCACTAAGAAACTTTTATAAATGAAAACTCTTCAGCTCATCCTAAAGCTACTAACCCAGAAACTCTGGGGCAGAGCCTAGCAGTTTGTGGTTTCAGAAGCCCTCCAGGTAATTCTGATGCACGCTCACCTTTGAGAATCACTCATACTAGGATAAATACATCACATCTGTAATGGAATTCTTCCTTACTACTCAAAGTGTGATCTGTGGACCAGCCATACGGGCATCACCAGGGGCTGGTTAGAACTACAATGCCAAAGAATGCTCAAACTATCACACAGTGGCACTCATCTCACACTCTAGCAAAGTAATGCTCAAATTCTTCAAGCCAGGCTTCAATAATACATGAACCATGAACTTCCAGATGTTCAAGCTGGATTTAGAAAAGGCAGAGGAACCAGAGATCAAATTGCCAACATCCTTTGGATCATCAAAAAAGCAAGAGAGTTCCAGAAAAATATCTACTTCTGCTTTATTGACTATGCCAAAGCCTTTGACTGTGTAGACCACAACAAACTATGGAAAATTCTGAAAGAGATGGGAATACTAGACCACCTGATCTGCCTCTTGAGAAACCTGTATGCAGGTCAGGAAGCAACAGTTAGAACTGGACATGGAACAACAGACTGGTTCCAAATAGGAAAAGGAGTACGTCAAGGCTGTATATTGTCACCCTGCTAATTTAACTTCTATGCAGAGTACATCATGAGAAATGCTGGGCTGGATGAAGTACAAGCTGGAATTAAGATTGCTGGGAGAAATATCAATAACCTCAGATATGCAGATGACACCACATTTATGGCAGAAAGTGAAGAAGAACTAAAGAGCCTCTTGATGAAAGTGAAAGAGGAGAGTGAAAATGTTGGCTTAAAGCTCAACATTCAGAAAACTAAGATCATGGCATCTGGTCCTATCACTTCATGGCAAATTGATGGGGAAACAGTGGAAACAGTGAGAGACTTTATTTTTGGGGGCTCCAAAATCACTGTAGATGGTGACCGAAGCCATGAAATTAAAAGATTCTTGCTCCTTGGAAGAAAAGTTATGACCAATCTAGACAGCACGTTAAAAAGCATAGACATTACTTTGCCAACAAAGATCCGTCTAGTCAAGACTATGGTTCTTCCAATAGTCATGTACGGATGTGAGAGTTGGACTATAAAGCAAGCTGAGGGCCAAAGAATTGATGCTTTTGAACTGTGGTGTTGGAGAAGACTCTTGAGAGTCCCTTGGACTGCAAGGAGATCCAACCAGTCCATCCTAAAGGAGATCAGTCCTGGGTGTTCATTGGAAGGACTGATGCTGAAGCTGAAACTCCAATACTTTGGCCACCTAATATGAAGAGCTGACTCATTTGAAAAGACCCTGATGCTGGGACAGATTGAGGGCAGGAGGAGAAGGGGATGACAGAGGATGAGATGGTTGGATGGCATCACCGACTCAATGGACATGAGTTTGAGTAGACTCCAGGAGTTGGTGATGGACAGGGAGGCCTGGCATGCTGCAGTCCATGGGGTCACAAGGTCGGACATGACTGAGCGACTGAACTGAACTGAATTGGTTAGAACCGTAGGCATGTGTGCAGCACTCCAGACTTACAGAACCAGAATCTGTGTTTTCACAAGATTCCCCAGGTGATCTGGGTGCCCTTGCATTTGCGTTAAACATGCTTAATGGTGAGTCTGAGCTGTTCTGAGGTCGGATCACCTCTGGGCCAGCCAGTTTGGCTTTCCCTGGGTTCCTGAGCTCAAGTCCTTAAAATTAACCATCTGTTGCTTGAAATGACTTAAGTGACTGTCTGGTCCCTGAGACACAAAGGGCCTTCTCAGAGTCAGACCATGGGGTGAGGGGCATGTCTCCTCATTTCAGCCCCACCCCTCACTCTATCCCATGTGCTAGGTTCACACTGTGGAGTGACTGCCCTGGACAAGCCACCACCTTGTTTATACCTATGGGCTTCTCCTTTCTTTTCTCCATGTAAGACCTGTTTATCCCTATTCACATGGGAGTTTCTAGAGCTCTGCTGTCTGGTATGGTAGCCATTAGCCACCAGTCATTACTGAGTTCTTGAAACACAGCTGGTTTAAATTAAGATGTGCTACTATGTAAAATATGTTGCAAATATTAAAGAACATAAAATATCTTAGGAATAATTTTCATAGTGATTATATTTTGAAATGATAATTGAATATATCATTGTATTAAGTAAATATTGAATATATTGTATTAAGTAAAATATTTTATCAAAATTGATTTCAACTTAAAAAATGTGGCTACTAGAAAATGTAAGATTACACATGTGGCTCACATTATATGTGTGCTAAGTCTTGTCCCATTCTTTGTGACCCAATAAACTGTAGACCGCCAGGCTCCTCTGTCCATGGGATATCCCCAGTATTATATAGTTGACCCTTTAACAACTTGGGGATTAGGGGTGCCCATCCTCCCCACAGTGGAAAATCTGTGTATAACTTATAGTCAGCCCTCCATACACATGTAGTTTCTATGTATCTGCAGTTCTACATTGCAGATTTAACCAATCTCAGATCATGTAGTAATGTAGTATTTACTACTGAAAAAAATCCCTGTATAAGTGGACCTGCAAGGTTCAAACCTGTACTGTTCAAGGATCAACTGTATTTTTCTGGACAATGTGGGGCTAGAGAACAGGCCATGGTCCCTCCATTAGAGAGAAGCTCCCAAGGGGGCAGGCATCACATCTCTCCCTTGCTCTATACCAAGCTCTGTGACCAGCTCTCTGGAGGTGGGTGAGCGTCAGGGCTGGCTACACAGACCCTTTCCAGGGTTCAGCCTAGGGTTTAATTCCACTGCACAAGGTCATGAATGGTCCTGTCATTAAGATGCTTGCCCTCATGAGGGATACTGCATGTTTCTTGGCCCTGGTTGCTGAAAGAAATCACAGGAGAAAGCTTTCTCTTCCACTCTTCATGCAAGGATTTCCCCTCTGTGAGTAGTTCTTAGGATGTTAATACCAGGTTTGAATCACAAAGCTACCATTTACTGAGTGCCTGCTATTTGACAGTTCTGTGCTGATCCTTACACAGTCCATGGGGCAGCCATTAGCATTTGTTTCTGGGAAAGGAAATAAGGTTCAAAAGGTTAATTTCTACATAGTTAGAAGTTAGTGGAGGTAAAATCCAAGACCATTGGATAACACTGCCAGCTAAACTTTATCATTAGGGGGTTCAAAAGGCTCCACATATGAATCATACTCTTAATTCCAGAAACTGCTCTTTCTAAATAAGCATAAGGAAAAAGCACAGTACATAAAGCTGTTGAGAAGCAGGGGGCGCTGCTGGATTCCCTTTGGGCTAGCATGGCATCATTGACAATTTATCTATGGCATAAGGGGCCAGAGAGGATTCTTACAGGCCTGTGGTCTATGGGGTGGTCCCAAACCACACATGGGCCGAAACTGGCCTTTGATGTAGAAGCAAAAGGGAATACAGGGCCATTCACATTTAAAGGGGCTGTGGCCTTTAGGTTATTCTCTATCTCCTAGTGTTAAAAGGAATAAAACATCTTCAATGGTCTCCCCGAATTAAAGCCAAAGGGGAGGGGGCAGGGTTGAGAGCCTTAGAGTTTTCCCATTCTGTTAACAGCTCTCCTGCCTGCTTTCCTTTCCCCTCCTCAAGTACCACGACCTAATAAAACTTTTCCTGCTTAGTTGAGACATCACATCTAATGTCCTCACTGATGGGAATTAAAAGAAAAAAAAAAGGTTTCATGTGACCTGGGTTGTATATAGCTCCCCAGGTGGTGCTAGTGGTAAAGAATCCACTTGCCAGTGCAGGAGACTCAAGAGACATGGGTTCGATCCCTGAGTCAGGAAGATTCCCCTGGAGAAGGAAATGGTAACCCACTCCAGTATTCTTGCCTGGAAAATCCCATGGACAGAGGAGCCTGGTAGTCTACAGTCCATGGGGCTGCAAAAGAGTCAGATATGACTGAGCACACATTATACTCCTACCAACTCTATTCCTTTAAAATGGATCATAGAAAACAAGGACTAGTCAGGCTGTAGAGACCAGAGAATTCAAATCCTTTATTCTGCAGAAACAGAGATATGGAATTTAAAGTCACACATTTACTGGCAAAAGTTGGGACCAGAACCTTGGACCTCTGATTCCTCATTTCCCCGGTTCCAAATAGAAAATCAGAAAAGGGATATTTTAAACATTTCTGTGCCCCCACCCAAATTCATATATTGAAACCCTAATCCCCCCAACCCTCACCCCATGTGGCTGTATTTGGAGACAGGGCCTTTGAAGACATGACAAAGGTTCAATGAGGTCAAAAGGGTGTGGCCCTAATCCAAGAGCACTTCCCAAGTGGTGCCATGGTAAAGAATCCACCTGCCAATGGAGGAGACGCAAGAGCCAAGGGTTCTATCCCTGGGTCAGGAAGATCCCCTGGAGTAGGAAATGGTAACCCACTCCAGTAAATTCCACAAGCAGAGGAGCCCGGAGGACTACAGTCTGTGAGGTTGCAAAGAACTGGACAGGACTGAGCGACTAACACATACACACCTAATCCAGTAAGGCTGGTGCCCTTATAAGAAGATCAAGAGACACCAGAGTTATCTCTGCCATGAGAGAACACAGCAGAAAGGTGGCTAGTCAGAAACAGAGCCTTCACCAGGAATCAAATCCTGCTGGACCCTGAGCTTGAACTTCCAGCTGCCAAAACTGTGAGAAAATTAATTTCTGTTATTTAAGGCATGCAGTCTGTGGTATTTTGTTATGGCAGCCTGGGCTGAGTAACACAAGAGGATAAAGTAATTTTTATCTGTGGGCCTCAACTCAAGTTTGGGCATGAAAGGTGCATAATGTAGGGGAAAACACAGGACCAGAACTGACCAAGATAGGGGCCATTCAGAGACTGACTAGGGACCACTTTCCACATGGAATACCCCAGCCCACAGGTACTAGAAGGCCATTAAAAAAAGAATGAGTCAATTAGTTGAAGAATTTGGGGAAAGCATCCAAACTATGCATATCCTGTTCTGTGAAACAGCCTGTGTGTCCTTTCATGATGCAAGCAAACAGGAAAAACATTGGCCTGGGTACACCTCAACCCCTTCTGAAACCTTCTCTGGCACACAGTATCCCTTGAAATCAAGGTTGGGAGGACTGTTTCCTGAGAGGAGAAAATGAGTCTGACCCTCTGGTCTATAAGCCCTCGGGAAGGGTGGAGGGACACTTGTTATACTTCTAAGGGTCTGATGAACGCCCACGTCCTTTAAGATGTCAGGCCATTAAGCAGAAGCCAGTGGCCTGAACTGGAAATGTTCTCACTGGTGGAGTGTCTTTAGCATGTGAGAGATATACCAGCCACAAAGGAATAGTTTTACTTACGGTCAAATGTTTTCCTGGAACTTTTGAAGTTAATAAAACTTTTTAAGTACAAAGGAAATAAAACAACAGCAAAATAATCAGTGTTAACAAGCTGGTATGTTTATCTCCTATATATTTTTTTGAGTTTTACAAAGCTTTTTATGACAGGCATGTATTACTTTATAATGATGATAAAAACATTGTTCATTCTCTAAATAGTTCAGTATCACATGCTAGGAAGTTTTCTTGATGCTGGAGATACAGCAGTAAACAAGATAAAAATCCCTCTTCTAGAACTTCCAGTTAGGGGGTATTTGGATGGAGGAGTAAAATAGGAGACAGTGATGGCCCTGGAAGGAGAAGTTGGGGTGGAGTGAGAGGATGGAGAGCCCTGGGGATGAAGCATCAGAGAGGGTTCTCCAAGGAGGGGACGTCTGAGCAGAGATCTGAAGTAAGTGAGGGGCCAAGTCAGGGGCAGGGCTGTGGAAAGAGCTCTTCTTTACACAGGGAACAGCAGGCGAAGGCCCTGAGGTTTTGCTCAGGGACAAGCAGAGGGCCAGTGTGACCACAGTGGAGCTAGCAGCGACCACAGTAGAGGAGCGGAAGGAAATGGGTCTGGAAAGCCAGGCAGGAGTGCACTGGGCCTCGTAAGGCCATGATGAGGAGTCCATCCAGTCTGTCTCAGTGTGAGGGGAAGCAAAGGGAAGGCTGAAGCCAGGGAGTGAGGTGATGTGTAGCCCGACACTGTCTTCTGGATGCCTCCCTTGTTCCAGGGACCACATTTCCCCGATAAGGTGAGAAGGTCCTGAGTTCAGGGATATGGGAATGTTTTCTCTGGGTTCCTCTCCCAAGAGAGGACTAAAGCAGGAGCTGCAGGCCATAGGAAACTGATGGCTTATCTCTCTCCAGGGTTTTCACTTCCTGGGACTCACCTTCTACCGTCAACTCCACCGTCACCTGGCGGGCACCACTGCCATTGGTGGCTTCACAGGTGTACTTTCCCTTGTCCTCGTCAAGCACAGCATGAATCAAAAGGCTGAAAGTCCCCCGGGTACCACAGTCCAGCAGGAAGCGGCCCCCACTGGTGATGGGTTGTCCGTTTCTGTGCCATGTCACTTGGGGCTCTGGGTAGCCCCGGACCTTCAAGGAAAAGAAGAAAGGGTGAGAGCTTGTATATAAGGAGTACTTCCTATGTATCAAGTATTGTTCTGGGTACATTACATGTGTTAATTCATATAATCCTCATAAGCAGCATGTGAAACAAATACTACTTTCATCTCCATTTTAGAGATGAGGAAATTGAGATGCAGAGTTTTGGTAGATTTCTTGAGGCCTTGAAGATAGAAAGTGGCCAAGTCAGGCATCCTGGCTTCAGAGCCCACCACACAGATGTCTCTCAAGCCTGGTTGCATGATTAGAATCACTGGGGGAGATTCAAAGCAAATACTAGTGCCCAGGTCCAACCTTGGACCAATTAAATCAGAACCCCAGGGGTGGGGACTGAACATGGGGATTCTAGACCAATGTTTCCCACTCTAACAAGCAACAGATACTTCTTAAAAAATGCAGATTCTACTTCTATAGTTCTGGGGTGGGCCTGAGATTCTGCCATTCAGATAAGCTCTCAGATGCTGCTGAGGCTGCTGGACCCTAGAACTCACCTTGGGTAGCAAGGTTCTAGATCTGAGCTGCCCAGTACGGCGGCCACTAGCCACACATGGTGACCAGGTTCTTGAAACGTGGCTGATCCTGAGTCACACCATAAGATTAAGTGTAAATTACACAAGGGGCTTTGAAGAGTTACTATGAAAAGAGAATGTAAAATGCCTCAATAATTTAGAAACACTGATTACATATTGAAAAGATAGTAACTTTGATATATTGGGTTAAATAAAATATATTGTTAGAACTAATTTCACTTGTTTCTTTTTAGTGTTTTAACGTGACTACTAGGAAAGGTACACCTACATATGTGCCTTGCTTGATGTGTCTATCAGGCAGTGCTACCCAAGACCACTCTCTCTACGAATTGCTAGCAGCTAACATTTTCTGAGTGCTAAGTGTTAAGCACTTTTCTAAATGCTTAACATATGTGAGCCTCATAGCAACTTGTTCAGAGAGAAGATGTTTCCCCAATGAGGGGGAAATGCAGGGAGAGATAAGTTCCAAGAAAAGAAATCACTTTGAGTTTCAGAGAAAGTTCTCCAAGGGCCCTTAAACTCAAGAAACTCAATCAACCCTTCAGAATGGATTCCTCTTCAGAGGAGCAGGGCTCAGACTGGCCCATCAGTGCAAAGCCTGGGACCCTGAATTTGGGCATTTTAGCACTGGAAATGCACAGAAGACATCATAGAACCCTCCTGAGAAAGAAACTGTTGGTGTTGCAAATAGGCGACAGCAGCAGCTTTTACATACATGTCCACTTCCAAGATAAGAGAGCACGTACAGATGCAGCAAAACCAAATTCACTGGATAACCCCAAACTGCATTTACAAAGAAAGCCTTCAGTGACTGGCAACTGTAATTTTCATCACAGGCCTCAGCGAGGTCAGAGAGGATGCTTTATCAGCACGTGGGAGAAAGGGGAGGGTAGGTGGCTGTGCACTCACACCTGGACCATTGCGGCCTTGCCAAGCACACATGTCCTATCTCAGGGTGATGGGTCTGCAGGGGACCACATGCATATTATAATGTCTATTGTGACATGAAACAAAAAGAGATCGCCTCTGGGTTGCTCCTCTTTTCCTTTCACTTAACTATCATTTTCTGATATTCTTGCAAATAACACCCTTGATCTTTGTAAAACAGAAAAAAATTTAAATGAAAATATGTGTTCCTTTCATATTAGTATGTCTGTATAATGAATACATGACTTCCCCAGTGGCTCAGTGATAAGGAAGCTGCCTGCATTGAGGAGTCACAGAAGATGCAGGTCTGATTCCTGGGTCAGGAAGATACCCTGGAGTAGGGCATGGCACTCACTCCAGTATTCTTGCCTGGGAAATCCCATGGACAGATGAGCCGGGTGGGCTACAGCCCATGGGGTCACAAAGAGTCAGACATGACAGAAGCAACTTAACACACATGCACATAATAAATGTATAGCACAACCATTTAATAATTTGTGGAGCCCCTCAAGGTACCTAAATCTAGAACTGGAATTAAAAGTGGTACACAAATAAACATTATGCATGTCTGAAGGTGGCAGATGCCACATATCCATATAAAAAACATGTCATCTTGTGGTACACTCTTGGCACAAAACTTCATGCCAAGGAATATCAGACAATCACTCTAGTAACGCATTCTTTTTCTCTGTGAAGCTTATCTTCAGGAAACAGCTAAGGAAAGAAACTGTCCTACAGAAGGAAGCCCCATGGGAGTCTGGTCTTACAGTGAATTTGTGCATCATCATTCTTTCCTACACCTTGTTAGGCAGGGCCATTCTCACCTCCAGAAAATGATCAGGTAACCTTCTGTCAGTGTCCGAGAAAGGGATGCAGGGCCCTGGGACGGGGCTGGGGGGCTGGGGGAGTGATGAATCATTAACTTCACCAAATGCATCCTTAGCATTCCATGAGCAAGTGCTCTGGCCCCCTGCAGCGGTGCCAGCTCTGAGGCCATCAGGGCTGGAGGCATCAATGATTAACTGGGGACATTGCAAGTGCTCCAGACCTTGAGGACACAGATCCCTATTTCCCTTTCTATTTTCCTCTCATTTTCTACATGCATAGACATTCCCCTCTACCCCACACTACCAAATCCACCTCTGCAGTGCCCTTATATATTAAAGTAAGTATCCAAGGATTTTTTAAAAAACGCTGAAACTAGTGCCACTTAGAAAACTGCAGTTTGCAATGGACTTTTGTACACCCTGCATCTGAAGCAAAAGCAGGAATTTCTATGACCTTTTTCTGTTCCAAGGTCTGAATGATCCGCAGCTCCAATTCTTATCCTCCCTATATGGAAAAACTTGCTCAGTCACTACCTAACCTTACCTAAAAATTACTCAACTTCAAGTAAACTCATTTTTATTGTCTTCCTACTATCTTGGGCTCCTAGGTGGGGAAAGAAGAGAAACTTAGACTCACATTCTTGGGTGTGTGACAACAGCCCTGCCCTCCCTTGATGTCTTATCTGCCTTCATCACGGGCCTTCTGCCAAGAAGCCACAGCTGGGACTTTTACAGCCCAGTCAAAACTGCAATAAAAACCCAGTGATACTTTAGTTTTCAGAGTCTTTCACATAGAGAATCTTATTTGATTCTTTTTTTTTTCCATTTATTTTTATTAGTTGGAGGCTAATTACTTTACAATATTGTAGTGGTTTTTGTCATACATTGACATGAATCAGCCATGGATTTACATGTATTCCCCATCCCGATCCCCCCTCCCACCTCCCTCTCTACCTGATCCCTCTGGGTCTTCCCAGTGCACCAGGCCCGAGCACTTGTCTCATGCATCCAACCTGGGCTGTTAATCTTTTTCACCCTAGATAATATATATGTTTCGATGCTGTTCTCTTGAAACATCCCACCCTCGCCTTCTCCCACAGAGTCCAAAAGTCTGTTCTGTACATCTGTGTCTCTTTTTCTGTTTTGCATATAGGGTTATCATTATCATCTTTCTAAATTCCATATATATGTGTTAGTATACTGTAATGGTCTTTATCTTTCTGGCTTACTTCACTCTGTATAATGGGCTTCAGTTTCATCCATCTCATTAGAACTGATTCAAATGAATTCTTTTTAATGGCTGAGTAATATTCTATGGTGTATATGTACCACAGCCTCCTTATCCATTCGTCTGTTGATGGGCATCTAGGTTGCTTCCATGTCCTGGCTATTATAAACAGTGCTGCGATGAAAATTAGGGTGCACGTGTCTCTTTCAGATCTGGTTTCCTCAGTGTGTATGCCCAGAAGTGGGATTGCTGGGTCATATGGCAGTTCTATTTCCAGTTTTTTAAGAAATCTCCACACTGTTCTCCATAGCGGCTGTACTAGTTTGCATTCCCACCAACAGTGTAAGAGGGTTCCCTTTTCTCCACACCCTCTCCAGCATTTATTGCTTGTAGACTTTTGGATAGCAGCCATCCTGACTGGGGTGTAATGATACCTCATTGTGGTTTTGATTTGCATTTCTCTGATAATGAGTGATGTTGAGCATCTTTTCATGTGTTTGTTAGCCATCTGTATGTCTTCTTTGGAGAAACGTCTGTTTAGTTCTTTGGCCCATTTTTTGATTGGGTCATTTATTTTTCTGGAGTTGAGCTTCAGGAGTTGCTTGTATATTTTTGAGATTAATCCTTCGTCTGTTGCTTCATTTGCTATTATTTTCTCCCAATCTGAGGGCTGTCTTTTCACCTTGCTTATAGTTTCCTTTGTTGTGCAAAAGCTTTTAAGTTTCATTAGGTCCCATTTGTTTATTTTTGCTTTTATTTCCAATAATCTGGGACGTGGGTCATAGAGGATCCTGCTGTGATTTATGTCGGAGAGTGTTTTGCCTATGTTCTCCTCTAGGAGTTTTATAGTTTCTGGCCTTACATTTAGATCTTTAATCCATTTTGAGTTTATTTTTGTGTATGGTGTTAGAAAGTGTTCTAGTTTCATTCTTCTACAAGTGGTTGACCAGTTTTCCCAGCACCACTTTGTTAAAGAGGTTGTCTTTTTTCCATTGTATATTTTTGCCTCCTTTGTCAAAGATAAGGTGTCCATAGGCTCGTGGATTTATCTCTGGGCTTTCTATTCTGTTCCATTGATCTATATTTCTGTCTTTTTGCCAGTACCATACTGTCTTGATGACTGTGGCTTTGTAGTATAGTCTGAAGCCAGGCAGGTTGATTCCTCCAGTTCCATTCTTCTTTCTCAAGATTACTTTGGCTATTCAAGGTTTTTTGTATTTCCATACAAATTGTGAAATTATTTGTTCTAGTTCTGTGAAAAATACCGTTGGTAGCTTGATAGGGATTGCATTGAATCTATAGATTGCTTTGGGTAGAATAGCCATTTTGACAATATTGATTCTTCCAATCCATGAACACGGTATGTTTCTCCATCTGTTTGTGTCCCCTTTGATTTCTTTCATCAGTGTTTTATAGTTTTCTATATATAGGTCTTTCGTTTCTTTAGGTAGATATACTCCTAAGTATTTTATTCTTTTTGTTGCAATGGTGAATGGTATTGTTTCCTTAATTTCTCTTTCTGTTTTCTCATTGTTAGTGTATAGGAATGCAAGGGATTTCTGTGTGTTAATTTTATATCCTGCAACTTTACTATATTCGTTGATTAGCTCTAGTAATTTTCTGGTAGAGTCTTTAGGGTTTTCTATGTAGAGGATCATGTCATCTGCAAATAGCGAGAGTTTCACTTCTTCTTTTCCTATCTGGATTCCTTCTATTTCTTTTTCTGCTCTGATTGCTGTGGCCAAAACTTCCAAAACTATGTTGAATAGTAGTGGTGAGAGTGGGCATCCTTGTCTTGTTCCTGATTTTAGGGGAATGCTTTCAATTTTTCACCATTGAGGGTAATGCTTGCTGTGGGTTTGTCATATATAGCTTTTATAATGTTGAGGTATGTTCCTTCTATTCCTGCTTTCTGGAGAGTTTTTATCATAAATGGATGTTGAACTTTGTCAAAGGCTTTTTCTGCATCTATTGATATAATCATATGGTTTTTATCTTTCAATTTGTTAATGTGGTGTATTACATTGATTTGCAGATATTAAAGAATCCTTGCATTCCTGGGATAAAGCCCACTTGGTCATGATGTATGATTTTTTTAATATGTTGTTGGATTCTGTTTGCTAGAATTTTGTTAAGGGTTTTTGCGTCTATGTTCATCAGTGATATTGGCCTGTAGTTTTCTTTTTTTTGTGGCATCTTTGTCTGATTTTGGAATTAGGGTGATGGTGCCCTCATAGAATGAGTTTGGAAGTTTACCTTCTTCTGCAATTTTCTGGAAGAGTTTGAGTAAGATAGGTGTTAGCTCTTCTCTAAATTTTTGGTAGAATTCAGCTGTGAAGCCATCTGGTCCTGGGCTTTTGTTTGCTGAAAGATTTCTGATTACAGTTTCGATTTCCTTGCTTGTGATGGGTCTGTTAAGATCTTCTATTTCTTTCTGGTTCAGTTTTGGAAAGTTATACTTTTCTAAGAATTTGTCCATTTCTTCCAAGTTGTCCATTTTATTGGCATAGAGCTGCCGGTAGTAGTCTCTTATGATCCTTTGTATTTCAGTGTTGTCTGTTGTAATCTCTCCATTCTCATTTCTAATTTTGTTAATTTGGTTCTTCTACCTTTGTTTCTTAATGAGTCTCGCTAATGGTTTGTCAAATTTGTTTATTTTTTCAAAGAACCAGTGTTTAGCTTTGTTGATTTTTGCTATGGTCTCTTTAGTTTCTTTTGCATTTATTTCTGCCCTAATTTTTAAGATTTCTTTCCTTCTACTAACCCTGAGGTTCTTAATTTCTTCCTTCTCTAGTTGCTTTAGGTGTAGAGTTAGGTTATTTATGTGACTTTTTTCTTGTTTCTTGAGGTAAGCCTGTAATGCTATGAACCTTCCCTTCAGCACTGCTTTTACAGTGTCCCATAGGTTTTGTGTTGTGTGTTTTCATTTTCATTCATTTCTATGCATATTTTGATTTCTTTTTTGATTTCTTCTATGATTTGTTGGTTATTCAGAAGCATGTTATTTAGCCTCCATATGTTTGAATTTTTAATAATTTTTTTGCTGTAATTGAGATCTAATCTTACTGCACTGTGGTCAGAAAAGATGACTGGAATGATTTCAATTTTTTTGAATTTACCAAGACTAGATTTATGGCCCAGGATGTGATTATTTGATTCTTGCAGTGCTATAATGGAGGTGTCTTGGGAAGCAGAAGCAGAACCTGAGATAAGGATTCAGGAAACCAAGCCCTTAACTGACACTCAGAGCAACTGGGAAGAGGTGTAGCAGCCTGGTGAAGGTGATTTGGGTGGGGTACCAACAGTGTCTGTGACAACATGCAAGGCCAATCATATTATTAAGCCCTAAGAGCTAAGGAAAGAGGCCTGGAGAAGTGAACAATTTGCTATCAATTAAGACCAAGTGGCAGATCTGGGACCACAATTTTGGTCTACCAGTTGAGTAGCTGTCTCTCTGTGCCTTACTGTAAATTTTTGTTTTTGGTAAGATAAATACTATAGAACCCAAAGCACTGATAAATGTTTATCCCTTATAGACCCTAAACCTCCCCTGTGTCAAAACAATATCTGTTCCCCACTTGGGGAAAATGTGAATGGTCATGGCCATGCTAAATGCAAGTCTAGGGCTATTTCCTTGAAGTAACAAAGGACAGTGCCATAGACTAAATGTGTCTCTCTAAATCACTGCAGATGGTGATTGCAGCCATGAAATTAAAAGACGCTTACTCCTTGGAAGGAAAGTTATGACCAACCTAGATAGCATATTAAAAAGCAGAGACATTACTTTGCCAACAAAGGTCCGTCTGGTCAAGGCTATGGTTTTTCCAGTGGTCATGTATGGATGTGAGAGTTGGACTGTGAAGAAAGCTGAGCACAGAAAAATTGATGCTTTTGAGCTGTGGTGCTGGAGAAGACTCTTGAGAGTCCCTTAGACTGCAAGGAGATCCAACCAGTCCATCCTAAAGGAGATCAGTCTTGGGTGTTCTTTGGAAGGACTGATGCTGAAGCTAAAACTCCAATACTTTGGCCACCTCATGTGAAAAGTTGACTCACTGGAAAAGACCCTGATGCTGGGAGGGATTGGGGGAAGGAGGAGAAGGGGACAACAAAGGATGAGATGGCTGGATGGCATCACCGACTCGATGGACATGAGTTTGAGTAGACTCTGGGAGTTGGTGATGGACAGGGAGGCCTGGCGTGCTGCAGTTCATGGGGTTGCAAAGAGTTGGACACGACTGAGTGACTGAACTGAACTGAAAGTTCATGTTGAAATCCTAACACTTAATATGATTATATGAGGAAGTGGGCCCTTTGGAGTGATTAGGTCAGAAGGGTGGGACCCTCATGAATGGGATTAGTGCCCTTACAAAAACTATTCCAGGGAGCTCCCTCACTCCTTTTTACCATGTGAGGACACAGCAAGAAGCTGGCCATCTACGAACCAGGAGCTGGCTCTCCCCAGACACTGAATCTGCTGGTGCCTTGATTTGGACTTTCTAGTCTCCAAAACTGTGAGAAATAAATTTCTGTTGTTTAAACCACCCCATCTATTATATTTCTGTTAAAGCAGAAATAACCCAACAGCCTAAGACAGATAGGTTGGGTGCCATGCATGTGCCCAAGACATCCCTAGGAGAGTCAGCGTGGGACAGAGAAGACAGATGACATAACAGCCAGGCCTGTGTCCTAGGTCTGGCTTGGCTTCCTGACCTCTTCAGGTTGTAATTCCTTCTTATTTTTTTTCAGCGTGAGGAGGTTGATCTTTTTTTTTTTTTTTCATTTATTTTTATTACTTGGAGGCTAATTCCTTCTTTTCATTGATGAGTTCACTGAACAGTTCTTGATGCCTCAGGTCCCTTCTATACCTGAAGTAGTCTGGATTAAATAATGACCCACTTAGCTTCTGGGGGAAGATTCTTTCTTCCCCTTCCAGTCTCCCCTGGCCCAGCCCACAGCCTTAATACTCTCTAATCCTCCATAAAGGAAAACTGAGTGACCACAAGGAGAGATGCCTGTGAATATGAGTAGGCAGCCCTGACTTCTTACCATAATGAGTCTTTGGAAACGGCCCCAAAGAAGGTCATTCTAAGGAGAATCATATTTTTGCCACAGTAACCACATTTAGTTGGAGGTTGTATTCTTAAACAAAAGCTTGGGATCAAATAAATCAAGAGCATATCTGACAACTTATCATAAAAATAAAGATAGAGTCACCATAAACCCTATAATAATTTAAAACAGTAAAACTGTGTTTCAGTTCCATAAAATGTCCCCAAGAGCCTTTATGGCCTCAAAAGACCTTTAAAAGGAGTGGGGGCTTGTTCTGCGTGTGTTGGCTGGTGAGGAGAAAGCTGGGCTGCAGGCGGGCGGCTGCTTGCTGCCATGTCACATCTGTCTGCCATGCTGGGAAGTTTTCCAGAACCTGGTGCTGTTTAGAGATCTACTTAATGACTGAAAGTGAAACATTCTTAAGGGTGTGCGTGCTCAGTCACTTCAGTTGTGTCTGACTCTTTGCGACCCTATGGACTATAGCCTGCCAGGCTCCTCTGTCCATGGGATTATCCAGGAAAGAATGCTGTAGTGGGTTGCCATGCCCTCCTCCAGGGAATCTTTCTGACCCAGGGATCAAGCCTATCTTTTGATTTTTCTCTGACGTGTGTGAAGGGCTTGCAGTCAATTCTGGGTTGCCTGGAACAGGCTACCAGGGTGTAAACCCAGAGCAAAGTGAGCTTCTCTGGCTTCCATACCCCTACAAGACTCAGAGCAACGCATCTGCCTTCTCAGCTTGGTAAGAGGTAGAAAGGGGGGTGATGTTCCTGTTTTTGATGATCTCCTGCACGTCTTTTGTACCTGAGTGGACCTGTCCCTGTTTGCACACTGCCAAGCCACACAGCTGCAGTGCTGAGCTGGGCAAGGCATGAAACTGAAGCTCTGCTCATGATAGGAATGGAGGGAGACCAAAAAGAGAGACACAGAGAAACCAGGATTACACTAAAGCCAGGGTGAAAGGGGACTGCCCAGCAGGACACTGGGGAGTTGGGAAGATACACAAAGAAGATGTGAGCAGTGAGCTGAGAAATCCTTGGGGCTGGGAATAGTAGATGAAGGTGTTGTCCATAAGTATTTGTTTGAATCCTACTGATAACCAAAATCAATGCTGGGAAAGACTGAGCCTGAAGGATGGGAAATTAAGGAAACCTGCTGGACAGACTTCCCCTTCCTCAAGACAGACAAAGCTGATTCTGCAACACAACTGTCTCCATGCTTCCTATGATTGTCAGCCTGCCTGTAGCCCATCACTCTGAACTTCTTGCCCTGTTTCAAGGCATCTTCTTCTACATAAATAAATTCTCCTAGGATAAATGACTAGGACAGAGTTGGTGATTTAAAAACTGAAAATAATAGCAAAGAAGCCAATGATCCTGAGGAATTCATTGAAGATGAATCCTCTGTCCTATCTCCAAGTATAAGCTCATCCAGATAATAAATGGACATGGATGCACAGAAAGAATTAAAATATTAACACCCCCAGCAAATTAGACCACAGAAAATGCCTATGAAACTTATATCATGGATCTATTATGAGAGTGAAGAGTGAAGGGTGAACCACAGGTATGACATGACAGTTTAGGGGCCTGGGTCTGTGTCAGCACCTGGCACCTGGCCCATTGAACAGGCAGGAACTTAACTAAGGCTTTGAATAATCCCATTACCAACAGTCAAAAGCCTTGACTGAACCCACAGAATCTTCAGGAAGAGATCATACCGGCTAAAAGCAGCAATTAGTGAGAGGCTTAAACTGCTGAACCCTCTCTACCCTTACGTCCAAAGTTGTGAAACAGCACGGACTGAAGCAGTTCCATGAAAAACAAAAGCAAAATGCAGAGAAGCACTCTTCACTCCAGCCCGGAGAAGGCCACCTAGGTCTTCAGGAAAGATGCTGGAAGTCTCTCTCTGTGATCAGCCACTCTCACTTCCTGTGGCAAGTTTTCTTTTCCTTTGACCCAGGACACAGACACCCCCATACTCCCACATCTGCCAGACTGAGAACACACTGTTATTCCCACAAAGAGCATGATATAGGTTACAGCTTGGCAGCCTTGGGTTATACCTCAGGCCCTTTTGACTGTTTCAAACAAGAAGTCTGATTTCCTTCTATCTAGCTCAAGCTTATCAATGCATGCAACTTCTTGATTTCCTTTCAATGATACAAGCATTTAAAACTCCGGAACAGTCTAACAAAGAAACAGAATTCTAAATGTAATCAGGAACCTCTGACACTGATGTTTTCCTAGTGCTTCCAAATTCGGGGTTTTCCTATGAAAACAAGTGTTGTTCCAGTTGAGATCCAGTTCCTGTGGGATGGCTGTGGGATTTCAGCCTTACTGGGAACCTCTCTGCACAAAGCCCTGAGTTCTGGCTTTAACTCCCCTAATGAAGACTTCCAAGGAACCAGCGTCTCCAGCTGGTGAGGCTGGCCCAGGAGTTAAGCTCACCCTCCAGTTTCTAATACTGAGCTGAGACATACTCTCAGATGTATTAAAATACTAATAAGAGGTGCAAGGTATCACAGAAGTTTAACAAATTAGTGCTGTGGCTTGGTTTTGTTTGATGTGCTCAGGATCTCCTCCTGCTCACCTTTCCCAGGGTAAGCCCCTCCTTTGAAGATCTGCTCCCTTCCCTTCTACCCACCTCAGGTGAGTCTGGTGGAGAGGCATCAGTAGCTGCCTTCTGGCCAAAGCGCTCAAGCCTCCACAATGAGCCTGATCCAAGTCAGCCAATCAGGACTCTTCCCTGCAATTTTAATTAGAATAAAAAGAGACCAAACTGTCTCTTCACAGAGATCCTAAGCTGGGAAGATGTAAGCCTGAAGCTACCTGTAGGCAGCCATCCCCACCCCCCATTCCCACCTATGTTTCCTTGCCTCCACCTAAGAGAAGCAAGCCATGTACACAGTAAGACATCACATACACAGTGAAGAAGGAAGGAGATGGACACGTGGCAGGCCGAGCTGTGGTGGACTGAGGATCCACTCGGTCATATGAGACAATACCTGTCTTTCATTTAACCCATGCACTTGGTTTCTGTCACTTGCAAACAAAAGTCCTAATTCAGGAAGGTGTATGGCATCTGGAATCAGACAGAGCCATGTGTGGGTGCTGGCGGTAGCAGTCACCAGTTGCCTGACCTTGGGCAAGTTACTTAACTTACTTGGCCCTCAGTTTATACAACTGTAAAATGGAACTATATCAGTATCTATTTCCATGGATAAGTTTATGATCAAATGAGAAATCACATGTACAACAGTACGTCAAGAAATTCAAAAGGTTAGGTCCTCTGTCTCTTCTCTCTGAGGTCAGTGATTCCTTGTAATAAGGTACCTTAGCATCCATTCAGCTCAAAGCTTCGACAGCATGAAACTACTTCTGCCTAAAGAAATACCAGTACTTGTGAACTTCTGGGCTTGCTGAGCCTCCTCTTACACAACTCGGATTCTTATAGACAACTTCAAGGTGTCACACTCTTAATTAGATAAAAACCTAACATTTTAACTGAGAACACCTTTTGCCTTAGTGGAACTGGCTTATTATTTTTATTTGAAGGGTAAACCCCTTTTGAAAAGTGATTGCTGATTTTATGTAATATCAAAAAACACATTTTAAAACAAATATCCCATCTGTAGTTTTGCCTGTACCATCATCCCACTCCTATAATATTATGTAAAACTTCAAGACAGAGACCATCCCCTTGGTTTCTGCCTCACTGACTAATGCAGCCTTGGAATTTCAAGGGCATGGGCAAGTTTCGCAAAGGAAATAAATCTGGGGTAATAAATCTGGAGTTTCTGGCCCATCATAGTTGGATCTGGAGAGAGAGAGACATACTTTGCTGGCAGAAGAGATGGAGCAGGGGGCTCCTCCCAAACAACACACAGACCACTTGGCAGCGGCTTCTGATCCTCAAACAGTGGAGCCCAGACACCACGAGACTCAAAAATCCACAAGACTTGACCCGGCCACAGATTGTCCTGAGAAGGTCCCGTCCTCTGAGGACTCTCTGAAAATATGAGGCATTTCTATTTAAAAGCAAAGGTGGGCAAAAGTGACCAGAGGGTCCCAGTCACTGAGAACATCTCAGCTTGGCTTCCTCACCTTAACTGTTTCTCCTGGCGGCTGCTGACCACCTGCTCCACACGCACGCATGTCACCACACAAAGCCTGCATTCTGCTTGGCTCTCCCAGGTGGCAGGCTGTGAGGGAGCCGGGTGAGCAGGTAGAGCTTGGATGGCAGGGCCTCTTGGGCTGCCTGCATCAACATGGTCAGGAGAGTGCCTCTGTGATGCTGTCAAAAATATCTGCACCAGGGGCAGACAGCAGCAGTGTGAGTTTGCTTCTTAAATAGCAGAATGTCCTCCCCAGACCTCACTGCCCAAAGGCACCCTCATCTGCATAGAGAATCATGCCAGATAAGGAATCAAAAGTTGTTTCCTAAGCAGTGTCAGTGTCTGGCTGCCCACCAGGCTGAAAAACATAACCCAACATGCTTTCCTAAAATGCTTTCACTCTTACTAAGACACGCATGTGGTCAAAATGTCAATAAGTAAGTCATTAAAAAAAAAAAAGCAGATCTCTGCTCTACCCCTCCCACCCCCAATTTCCACTTCCTTCAGGAAATCATCTTCAACTCTTTTAGCCATTCCTTCTCTTTTCTTCCCCAGTGTTTAAAGTAACAACCTTAAACAACTATTTTATTCTTTCAAATTTTAGACATTATGTCTTAACTTCTCTATATGAAACATAAGCTTTTAGCTCTCAACCTTCCCATAAGCTCTTCCCCTACCCCCAGTAACTAATGACAATTTTTATTATGCCAGTGTGTTAGTGTTTGCTTTATTTTAGTTTCGCTCACTGCCAAGCTACATAATATATTACAATTATTAATAGATTTTTTTTTTCCTGGAGTTAATACTTGCCATACTTTTGGTTTGATTGGTTTTTTAAAGAATACAACTTCTCAAGAGAACTATAAACTTCATCTCAGTCAGTTCAGTTCAGTCGCTTAGTCGTGTCCAACTCTTTGTGACCCCATGGACTGCAGTACGCCAGGCTCACCAACTCCCGGACTCTACCCAAACTCATGTCCACTGAGTTAGTGATGCCATCCAACCATCTCATCCTCTGTAATCCCCTTCTCCTCCTGCCTTCAATCTTTCCCAGCATCAGGGTCTTTTCAAATGAGTCAGTTCTTCACATCAGGTGGCCAAAATATTGGAGGTTCAGCTTCAACATCAGCCCTTCCAATGAACACTCAGGACCGATCTCCTTTAGGATGGACTGGTTGGATCTCCTTGCAGTCCAAGGGACTCTCAAGAGTCCTCTCCAACACTACACTTCAAAAGCATCAATTCTTCGGCACTCAGCTTTCTTTATAGTCCCACTCTCACATCCATACATGACCACTGGAAAAACCATAGCCTTGACTAGACAGACCTTTGTTGGCAAAGTAATGTCTCTGCTTTTTAATATGCTGTCTAGGTTGGTCATAACTTTCCTTCCAAGGAGGAAGCGTCATCTCAGCAATGGTCAAATGTATTGGTGGCTTTTATTTTTTCCTCCATTGGAGATATCTCTCCTGGAACATTCTGTTGCTGTTCAAATCTGAACTCAATGCTATCTAGGCCTGGTGCATAGTGCTCTGGGGACTTTCCTTCACCATCCTCTTGGATGCCACCACTTTGATTGAACATGTCCTCCTCCAGTAGCTTCTTATGAACAAATGCAAGGAAGATTAAATCTTTAAGTTTCCAAAAGTCATTTCCAAAAGTGTCAATACTCTACTTTATACTCAACTGGCAGTTTATCTAGGAAAGAAATTATAGTGGAAAATCTTCTTTCAGAATTTTGAAGGTATTGCTTCATGGCATTTGAAGTCACTGATTCTGGCATCCAGTGTCGCTACAAGAGGTATAATGCCATGCTGATCCTTCCTCTATGATCCAGTCTATGTGTGTGGATTTTTTCCATTCAGAGCTTCTGGAATCTTCTCTTTATCCCTGACAGTCTAGAATTCCATGATGATGTGCTTTGTTGTAAGTCTCTGTTTACTCATTGTATTGGATCCTTGGTAATACATTTTCTCATTGTAGATAATGCATATCTTTCAATTTTGAGGAATTTTTGTGTTTTGATTGATGATATTCTTTGCAACCAAAGATGGAGAAGTGCTATACAGCAGCAAAAACAAAACCAGGAGCGGACTGTGGCTCGGATCATGAACTCCTTATTGCCAAATTCAGACTTAAATTGAAGAAAGTGGGGAAAACCACTAGACCATTCAGGTATGACCTAAATCAAATCCCTTATGATTATACAGTGGAAGTGAGAAATAGATTTAAGGGACTAGATCTGATACACAGAGTGCCTGATGAACTGTGGATGGAGGTTCGTGACATTGTACAGGAAACAGGGATCAAAACCATCCCCAAGAAAAAAAATGCAAAAAAGCAAAATGGCTGTCTGAGGAGGACTTACAAATAGCTGTGAAAAGAAGAGAAGTGAAAAGCAAAGGAGAAAAGGAAAGATATACCCATTTGAATGCAGAGTTCCAAAGAATAGCAAGGAGAGATAAGAAAGCCTTCCTCAGTGATCAATGCAAAGACATAGAGGAAAACCATAGAATGGGAAAGACTAGAGATCTCTTCAAGAAAATTAGAGAAACCAAGGGAACATTTCATGGAAAGATGGGCTTAATAAAGGACAGAAATGGTATGGACCTAACAGAAGCAAAAGATACTAAGAAGCAGTGGCAAGATTACACAGAAAAACCGTACAAAAGAGATCTTCACGACCCAGATAATCATGATGGTGTGATCACTCACCTAGAGCCAGATATCCTGGAATGTGAAGTCAAGTGGGCCTTAGGAAGTATTATTACGAACAAAGCTAGTGGAGGTGATGGAATTCCAGTTGAGCTATTTCAAATCATAAAAGATGATGCTATGAAAATGATTCACTCAACATGTCAGCAAATTTTGAAAACTCGGCAGGGGCCACAGGATTGGAAAAGGTCAGCTTTCATTCCAATCTCAAAGAAAGGCAATCCCAAAGAATGCTCAAACTACCTCACAATTGCACTCATCTCACACGCTATTAAAGTAATGCTCAAAATTCTCCAAGCCAGGCTTCAACAATACATGAACTGTGAACTTCCAGATGTTCAAGCTGGATTTAGAAAAGGCAGAGGAACCAGAGATCAAATTGCCAACATCTGCTGGATCACTGAGAAAGCAAGAGAGTTCCAGAAAAACATCTATTTCTGCTCTATTGACTATGCCAAAGCCTTTAACTGTGTGGCTCACAATAAACTGTGGAAAATCCTGAAAGAGATGGGAATACCAGACCACCTGACCTGCCTCTTGAGAAACCTATATGCAGTTAGAACTGGACATGGAACAACAGACTGGTTCCAAATAGGAAAAGGAGTACATCAAGGCTGTATATTGTCACCCTGCTAATTTAACTTATATGCAGAGTACATCATGAGAAACGCTAGGCTGGAGGAAACACAAGCTGGAATCAAGATTGCTGGGAGAAATATCAATGACCTCAGATAGGCAGATGACACCACCCTTATGGCAGAAAGCGAAGAAGAACTAAAGAGCCTCTTGATGAAATTGAAAGAGAGAGTGAAAATGTTGGCTTAAAGCTCAACATTCAGAAAACTAATCATGGCATCTGGTCCCATCACTTCATGGCAAATAGATGGGGAAACAGTGGAAACAGTGTCAGACTATTTTTTTGTGCTCCAAAATCACTGTAGATGGTGACTACATGAAATTAAAAGATGCCTTCTCCTTGGAAGGAAAGTTATGACCAGACTAGACAGTATATTAAAAAGCAGAAATTTTACTTTGTCAACAAAGGTCCATCTAGTCCAGGCTATGGTTTTTCCAGTAGTCATGTATAGACGTGAGAACTGGACTATAAAGAAAGCTGAGCACCGAAGAATTGATGCTTTTGAACTGTGGTGTTGGAGAAGACTTTTAAGAGTCCCTTGGATTGCAAGGAGATCCAACCAGTCCATCCTAAAGGAGATCAGTCCTGAGTGTTCATTGGAAGGACTGATGTTGAAACTGAGACTCCAGTACTTTGGCCACCTGATGTGAAGAGCTGACTCATTTGAAAAGACTCTGATGCTGGGAAAGATTGAGGGCAGGAGGAGAAGGGGACGACAGAGGATGAGATGGTTGGATGGCATCACTAACTCAGTGGACATGAGTCTGGGTAAACTCCAGGATCTGGTGATGGACAGGGAAGCCTGGTGTGCTGCAGTTCATCGGGTCGCAAAGAGTTGGACACGACTGAGTGACTGAACTGAACTGAGGAGACTTCAACTTTATCATCAAACCAATCTATTGAAGTTATTATTTTGGCTATCATTAATTTCAAAAAAATCTTCTTTTTTGGGTTTTTCAAGACAGCATTGAGGGCACTTCTCTGGTGGCCCAGTGGTTAAGAATCTGCCTGCAATGCAGGGGACACAGGTTCAATCCTGGGTCAGGGAATTCAGATCCCACGTACCTCAGAGTAACTAAGCCCATGTGCCACAAATACTGAGCCCTCATGCCACAACTAGACAGTCCATGCCCTGAGTGAAAGATCTCTCATGATGCAGCTAAGACCCGATGCAGCCAAATATATAAACAAATTTTTTTTTTAAAAAACCGCACTGAATAATCTCTTCCTGTTTAATGAAAGCAACATCTTATCTCTGAGGTAAGACAAAATTTCTTCAACATTTTCTATAGTCTGTTCCTACTTGGTTTCTTTTTTTATTTTTTATTTTTGTCTTTTTAATAACAGAGGCTTCCGTGGAATAGCTAATGATCCTTCACTGACTTTTCACATATATGAGTAAAGAAATTAAAAGCTTCATGCAAGTGGGGCCTTGTCGGATCTCCCAGTAGAGTGAATGGGTAAAAATGCTCAACTATCAATATCTATGGATCTTGTCTCTTGAGATGATCAGGTTCCACAGAGAGGAACTTCTGATTCCCTGCTGAGAGGGTGGTAGTCTGGACACAGTAATTAGGTTTGTCTACCAGCATTTGGGAGTTTGACTGAGGAAAGGCCATGAGGGGAGTCATTTCAATACACTGATTTCTAATTAGCCCCTCTCCCTTTTGAGTACAACACCCCATCCTGCCTGCAGCTGTACCTTATGCCCAGGAGTTGAGAGTTGGTTAAGTTCAGTCTCTCTTCAGATAAACTTTGATCTTTCAGTCAAGAGAGGAGCAGTGGCCTGGCACATGGAGTATAGGAGGGGATTTGAGACCCTAACTGCTTGTTATTACATTTTTAACCATCCTCCAATTTTCAGCTTCAGTCCACAAGCCAGACTTTCAAAGTTTATGATGCCACCAATTTCTCAGCCTTTATAGAAACTGTTTTGGCACAAGCAGGCTTACTTTTTTTTTTAATCAGACATGGGTATAGCACAACACAGAAGCTAAAACCCAAGTCACCCAATCATCTATTCATTTTCCATCATCCACCAATTTGTTGACATGGCTCATCTGCTACTCATCTGTTGTCTCTCTCTCATTCTATTTGTCCTTGTAGGTTTATAAGTTTTCTTTTTCTTTTAATAAAAACTCATTTTAAGGATGGTTAGCATAAAAAAACAATAAGCAAGGATCTAGAGAAACTGGAATCCTTGTATACTGATGGTGAGAAAATAGAATGATACAGCTGCTATGGAAAACAGTATAGTGGTTCCCCCTGAACTTAAAAATAGAACTACCATATGACTAAGCAATTTCACTTCTGGATATAAACCCAAAAGAACTGAAAGAAGGGGCATGAACAGACATTTGCACACCCATGTTCACGGAAGTACTATTTATATAAAATCCAAGAGGTAGAAGCACTCCATGTCCATCAACAGATGCATGGATAAACAAAGAGTGGTATATACAAACAATGAAATATTATTCAGCCTTAAAAAGGAAGGAAATTATGATACATACTACAACATGGATGAACCTAAAGGACATTAAACCAGTCACAAAAGGATAAACAGTGTGTGATTCCACTTAGATAAGGACCTGTTGTTGTTCAGATGTTAAGTCATGTCTGACTCTTTGTGATCCCATGGACTGCAGTATGCCAGGCTTCCCTATCCCTCACTATCTCCCAGAATTTACTCAGACTCATGTCGATTGAGTCAGTGATACCGTCCAACCATCTTATCCTGTCACCTCCTTCTCCTCCTGCCCTCAATCTTTTCTAGCACCAGGGTCTTTCCTAATGAGCTGGCTAATCACATCAGCTGGACAAATATTGGAGCTTCAGCTTCAGCATTAGTCCTTCCAGTGAGTATTCAGAGTTGATTTCCTTTAGGATTGAATGGTTAGATCTCCTTGCTCTCCAAGAAACTCTCAAGAATCTTCTCCTGTACTACAATTCGAAAGCATCAATTCTTCGCCGTTCAACCTTCTTCATGGTCCAACCCTCACATAGATGAAGATCTAGAATAATCAATTTCATGGAAGCACAAAATGGAATGCTTGTTTCCAGGGGTAGGAGGAGGAGGGAAATGGGGAGTTAGTGTGTAATGGGTACAAAATTTCAGTTTTATAAGATGGAAAAGTTTGGGAAATGGGTGGTAGAGCTTAATTACACAACAATATGAATATACTTAATACCACTGAACTGTATGTATACTTAAACATGGATAAAACAGTCAATTTTATGCCATGTATATTTTACAGCAATAAACAAAAATCAATGAGCCAAATATATGTGGATCTATTTTTGAACTCTGTTGTTGTTTCAATGAGCTATGTGTTTATCCCTCTGCCAAATACTACATTGCCTTTAGTACAATAGCTCTATGTTAGGTATTAAAACAAGAAATAAAAGTTTGAAAACACATAAATCAGACCAAAGTCACTCCTCTATTTTAAAAATTTCCAACAATTTCTCATTGCACTAAGAATAAAGCCCAATTACCATGGTTCCCAAGCCCTGGGTGGCCCGGCCCCTGCCTCTTTCTCTCTGCTCCATCCTTGCTCACTGTACCCCTGCCACACAGGCCTCTTCTCCATGCCAGGAAATAAGATGGAGACAACAGATGGCACTCCGTCTTGGAGTGGCTCCCAGCCTGCAAGATGACAGGGCACACATAGTCAGGGCCGCAGAAGGGGTGTGGACTGAGGATTGAAGAAGTACAGGGTGGATGCAGGGAGCCCCGTGGTGGTGGTGCTGAGCAGGATTCCAGGGACCACCTCCCAGTACAGCCTCAGCCCCCAGGAGCCGGGGTGGGCGGCTGATAGAGCTGGGTGTGTAAGAACCAGCCACTCAAGTCTGACTGGACAGCAGATGGTTCCTGGTAACTCTGCTGACCTCGTGGCAGCCCCTCAGTTCCCCACCCTGGGATGGGCTCAAGGAGGGGTGAAGAGAGATGGATTGCAGGCCAGGGCAGTGGGAGCACAGCCTGGCAGGAGCCTCGGGGCTCCTCACCCTCCTCCCATTTCCCTCCACGAACACCCTAGTGTCACCCGGGGAGTGCTCCTCAGCCACTTCTACCTGATTCATTACTGCTGCCAACTGAGTTGCATGAAGCACAACTCTTGCACAAGATATTGTTCAAGAATTTTAAGGCAGGGCCCCAGGGACACAGGAAAGAGAGCAGAAACAAATGCCAGGACCCTCCTAGAAGGTCCCGTCGTGAGCAAGCCTGTGTGTGCCCTGCTTGCCTGGGTGTCCGTTGGTGGCATGCTGGGGGGCAGGGAATGCCAAAGGGGTTTGAGTCCTAGTTCAAAACACACATTTAAAGCAGATTTAGACTTCCCAGTCCAAGCCATTGAAATTTCTTTTCTGAAGAAGCATCTGGAAAAATGGAGGGAAAAGTTGCCCAGTTATTTAGTAAAAACAAAACTCAAACTTTCCTTCCCCCCGCCTGCCAATGTCCCTTTCAACTATGTGATCCTCAGGGATCCATGCAGGCTGGGCCCCAGCTGAGCTGGCACCAAGCATGTTCATCCCCGAGGAGGCGAGCCCCCCACACAGCATCACTGGCTAGATGCTAGGGTACCTTCCCAGCCCCCCAAAGTTGTGTGCCTGACATCAGCAGACCAACCCCTGGCTGGCTGAGAGAGATTCAAAATCAGTCCATTTCCTAGACTGCTACAAGAGGAGCAGCTTGAGGGCTTCCTGTGTTGGAAGCTTTGTAGCCCAAAGAGCCCTTCTCCCCACGAGTCTACAAAAAGTCTGGGCATCTGCTTTCCTTTCTAATCACAGTGAATTGTAGGAAACTCAATAGGTGCCACTGTTGTAGCACGGAGTCAAGGAGCCTGCAGGCAGGGCTTGGCTGCAGCCTCACTGTAGGTAACTGCTCAGACCACCCAGCTCAAAGCATTCCAGGTGCAGCCACACAGCTGCTAAACAGGAGTGGATGTGCTGACAGGCATAGGGGTCACCCTAATAAGTAAGGTATTTAAGGAATTAGGCAAGTTGGCTATAGACATCTCCAGGCTTGAGGAATGGGGAAGAGGTAAGAATGGGTTTGCCAGTCCCTTGGGGAGTGTCAGGAAGTGGCAGAGAGAAGCAATTTACACAGACGAAGGGTGCCTGGGGGGTGCCTTCAGGAAAGCAGGCTGCTGAAAAAGATGTCCTAGCTCATACTTTGCATTGCAAAAAGGGTCCACTTCAGGCTGGATACTAGAAGGGTCTGTAAACTTATTGTGCCCCTAAGAGCCCATTTTAACCTGGAGAAGCTTAACTCTTTCTAGTACCACTCAGGGCTCCCACCCCCATCCCACACCTTGGCCTCAGCACACCTATTTCTAAACACACCTTCTCAGGGAGCTCCTGGCCTCTGGAAATTCTGGTAACCCTTTCTGCCTCTCACCTACACCTTCCCATGGTGTTTCACCAACACTGGAGCCCACCTGAGCAGGACAGGGAATTCCTGCCCCATAACCCAAGGAGAGGCAAGCCAGTCTGCAACCCAGAAGGAAGGGGCATGCCTGGGGCCCAGAGCCCACTGCTCCCAGTGTCAGGACGCAAGTAAGAGAGCAGTGTTTATTCCCAAGCCACTTTCTGTCTAGAGCCTCTCAGCTGGGTCCAGGTCTGGGGCCAGGGTTTTCATTTCCAAGGCTGGTGTTTTTCCCTTCTTTTTGCTGGACAGGGAGAAGCGGAAAAACCCAGCAGTGCCTTGGCCCTCAGCTTCTCTGGAGCTGATTTTGCTGCCCCTGGCAAGGTCTGCCCCCAAAGTAGACATGCAAACCACGATTGCAGGCCATGGCAGAGTCAGAGTCCTCAGTTCCAACTGTCCAGTTGGAACACCAGACCCATGTGACCTTCCCAGGCCTTCTCTAAGGCAAAGACCACTGACACCACTCAGGGCTCAGACCACTGATGCACCCAACCCCACCCCACACCTTGGCCTCAGAACACCTACTTCTAAACACACCTGTAGACTGCAGGTTGGGGATAGCACTCCACCTCTAAAGGGGTGGCATTTATTTTAAAAGTTGAAAAAAAAGGGAATTCCCTGGTGGTCCAGTGGTTAGGACTCCACATATTCACTGCCAAGGGGGCAGGTTCAATCCTTGGTCAGGGATCCAAGACCCTGCAAGCCACGAGGTGTGAGGTGTGCCCAAAAAAGAAAAATTTTTTAAAGATAAAGAAAATATCCTCCAGCCAGTGTTAAATGCCAATATAACCGATTCTCAGTTATCTCCCAGCTGCAAAGTTCCATTTCTGTCTGTCTATAGGATGTGTCATGCATCAGATTTATCCTAATTTTTTCCTTTTTAAAAAAGCTCACTGACTACTTCCCTGGTGGTCCAGTGACTACGACTCTGCGCTCCCAATGCAGGGGGCCCAGGTTCCACCCCTGGTCAGGGAATTAGACCCCTGCAACTAAAGATCCTGCATGCCACAACTAAGAATCAAGGCAGCCAAATAAATAAATAAAAATATTTTTTAAATGCTCACATACACCATTAGGTGAACAAGAACCTTAGAGTTGCGCAGCTAGTGGGAACAAGCAAGGGGTAATCCTGAGACACCCTCCCCTCACCTCCTCCAAGACCACTCACTCCCCATCTAGAGTCTCCCCAATTATCCAGGCCCCTCTCATCTCTCTTACCTCCCAGCTTCCAAACCTTACACTATTCTGTAAAGTGACCACATTTTTAAAACCAGGAGACATTTATCTGTTTAAAATCAGGCCTGTTCCAGAAAATCTGGGGAAACTAATCACCATGACATCACCTTTCATATTTCTTTCTGCCCTACAGCAAGCACAGTGACCATACTTTCCATATAAAATCAGGACACATTATCTGACAGGAGATTCATGGGCAGCCTCCAGGTGCAAGGAGGAGCTGGTGTTATAAAGTCTCAACTTCAAAATCCTGGAACTCCAAGCATATTTGGATGACTTAACTGGAAAAAATGAGAATATTCTGAATCAGAATGGCTCAGAACAATCTGAGAAGAGAGCACCTATGCCATTAACACAGGTTACGCTTCTGTTTATTCCAAGCACATTTGGCAGAACTCCCTGACAGACTGTCAGCTATCTGAGAAGGGGAGCCTAGACACCATGCCTGTTATGAAGTTCTCTCCATGTCCAGCAGGACTACTAAATCCACTACAGAGTAGAGGGTAGATTGATGTCTCTCCTCTCCCATCTTTATGTCCTACACAGCTGTAATTTCAGAAACACTTTTCTTACTGTCCCAAACTAGGTCATGCTGTTATGCTCTCAGGGCACCCCATGTTCTTCCTTCAGTGGGCCTCATCACAGTTCATATTTCTTCTGTATGCAGTTACTCTCACCTGTCTCATAGCTACTTGTGGGAAGAACTACAGAGATCTGGCTCATCAGCGACTCACCAACTTCTTGGCACATAGTAGGTGATCAACCAGTATGTTCAAACCCGGTCTCTCTGGTAAATCCCAGGACTTCATATTTCTCCTTTACACCAATATTTTTATCAATTACTTGAAAGAAGACTGCAAAGCTGTTCATGAGAACTAAAGGTGACAACAATACTGGGGGCATAACATGTAGGCTAACAGAATCAACATCCTAAGAGAACAAAAGTCCAAATAAACAGAAAGTTAGCAGAGAGCAAGTACTGCGAAGGTTCTAAATCCTCAACTAGACAAAATCAAGAGTGGCAGGGGCGGCTCCTGTGTAAAAGGAGCTGGGTAAGAGGCCCTTAAACTTTATTCAACCTTAAGCTGTATTAACAGAGCATACTATGTGAACAAGGAGAGGGCAGTGTCATGCTGCCTGACTGCTACTGACAGGGTGCTCTCAGATACAGGCACTACAGGTTAACCGGACACCGACAAAGGGGCTCATGATCTAGTGATGTGATGTCCATGCCTACTGCCCCGCAGGCAACTTGAAGGAACATAAAGGCTAGTTGATGGAAACAGGTGTACTTAGCCTGGAATGAAACACACCACAAGGAGGACATAACTGTCTTCAAATACATGAAGAGCTCTTGTATAAAAGAATCTTGTGCTGCATAGCTCCAGAACAGGGGTGTAAAAGTCCAAAATCTAGGCAGATTTAGGCTGATACAAGGAAGGTAACAATGCCTAAACAATGAAAGGGGCCAAGTGTAACATGATAGATCCCCATCCTCAGAGGTCTTCATAAGGAAGCTGGAGGACCATCTGGCTGGGATGTTGTCAAGGGAAACCTCATACCCTCTAAGACACCTTCCACCCCAAACCTTAGTCTTCTAAGAACTTAATAGAGCTGAATGCATAAAGTTGAGAGGACTTGGAAAGAAAGATTCTGTTTATGTATAAATTACCTCTGTGCTATGAATACAGAGCTTGGAATGATCTGTTCCTTTAAGGATTTAATGAACTCACCCACAAAACTATCTGGATTCAGCATGTTTTCAGGAGATATCTCCTCACCCTTCTAATTTCTTCCACTAAACATTTCATGCTTTCAATTTCTCTTTTAGTCAATTTTGGTAGTTTCTATCTTCTTCAAAAATATATATTTCTTTCAAGATTTCCAAATGGGGACCTCCCTGGCAGTCCTGTGGATAGGAATCCACCTGCCAATGTAGGGGACATGGGTTCGATCCCTGGTCTCGGTGGATTTCACACGCTATGAAGCTTCTAGGCCCATGTACCACAACTACCGAGCCTGCGCTCTTGAGCTTGAGAGCCATAATGACTGAGCCCACCGCAGCAACGTATGCCCCCCACCACTGCTCACTGCAACTAGAGAAAGCCTACACAGCAATGAAGATCCAGCACAACCAAAAATAAATAAACTAATTTTTTAAAAAGAATTGGCTCTTAAAAAAAAAAAGATTTCCAAAAATATTGTCAGAGTTGAACATGAATATCTCATTTTTGTCAACTCTAGATCTGTGGTTAGAATCTCTTTTCTAAATTTTATTTATATTTTCTGGTTTTCTTTGATTGATCTGGTTGGATTTGCTATTTCTTATTTCCAAGACTGGCCCTTAAATATATTCATTAATATAATTTTTCTACTTTGTAATGAACTCATTTCTTTTATATAAATAAAAGAAATAATTTTCTTTGGTTTGTTTTATTATTTTATTTTGTGAGTTGAATGCTTTGTTCATTAATATTGAATATTTTTTGTTCAATAATAAAAAATTAGGGACTATGAGTATATTTCTGATATTGGCTTTAGCTGGTTATAAACTACTCAAAAAGCAAGACTGTTTTCATATCTAGTAGCTATTACTAGTTAGAAAACGTTCACACACTCACACTTCAGCTAGGAATAAACTTAAGATGTGCAAACTTTCAAATTTTCTAAGCAACATATGACAAGTCTCGAACAAATAAAGAAAAATACCCTTCATTAGATTAAAAATAATCAGTGGAGTTATATTATTAAATATGGATTGTTAAAATGCTGTCATAATTAAAACCATTTTGGTTCTGATACAAAAATATACATACTGATTAATAAAACAGTTCAAAAAATCCAAAATAATCTCCATATATGTGACTTCAGTATATGATAAAAGTGCCTTAAAATGCATGAGAAAAGAATGGATTATTAAGTAAATATGTATAATTTTTTAAAAAATCACATTTAAGGTCCCTACTTAATACTACACAGAGAAACATTCATTTTGATTAAAATTTTAAAGGTAACAAAGGCCAGAAGAAATGCATATTATAAGCTTAGAGATTCCAAGCATGATACCAACAGCAGAAGCCATTAAGACATTTAGGCATTTATATTTAAAATTTTTGTACAATAGTATAATTATGACAAAAAAGGTAAATGAAAAATATTTGAGTTATACGTAGAAAACAAAGGTGGAAGCTCTTAATACATATTAAAAAATTTATATTACTAAATAAAATGAGTACATAATGAAGAAAGTAAAGGGTATGGATAAGAAGTTCTTGAGACAGCCAAACATAAAAAAAGTTTAAAACTGATCAAGCAAATATGAAATCAAATGTGATACTATTCATTATTAAAATTTGCTAATTTAATAGGTAAAGTGATAACCAGTGCTTATGAGAGAATGGAAAAATTAAAAGTTAAGAATTAAATTCCTAAACATTGCTGATGTGAGAGTAACAATTTGAACTTCATTTTTCTTACCTATGGAGTTATCATAGTAATGATGATCTTGACAATCTGGAGATAGCTATCAAAGGCTTTAAAAGATTCAATAAGTCTAATATCTGCCTATGGAATTATCAAAGATGTCCACGAGGATGGATTTAGTGTTAGCCACTCAGTTGCATTCAACTCTTTGCGACCCCATGGACTGTAGCAAGCCAGGCTCCTCTGGAGAATCATGGGATTCTCCAGGCAAGAATACAGGAGTGGGTAGCCATACCCTTCTCCAGGGGATCTTCCCAACCCAGGGATTGAACCTGGGTCTCCTGCATTGCAGGTAAATTCTTTATGATCTGAGCCACCAGAGAAGCCTGTCTATAGGAAGGAAACTGCAAAGCTTTGAAATGTTCATTTTTTTAATGTAAAAAATCAATTTTGGATGCCAGGTCAATTTCGAGGAAGAAAAGGGTACTGATAGGACGCTAAAACCAAGATGAAAACAACAAAAAATTTTCTTTGCTTATTAAAATAGAGAAGCCAAAATTGAAAACATACTTTTTGTCATATCTTTTCTTTAGACCAGACTTTCCCTTCATGGAACACTGAAGAATATGGATAGTTCTATTTTTGAATGGGACTTCCCAGGTGGTGTTTATGGTAAAGAATCCACCTGCCAATGTAGGAGATGCAAGAGACGCGGGTTTGATGCCTGGGTAGGGAAGATCCCGTAGAGGAGGAAAAGGCACCCCACTCCATTATTTTTGCCTGGAAAATTCTATGGGCAGAAGAGCCTCACGGGCAACAATCCATGTTGACGCAGAGAGTTGGACATGACTGAGCACACACACATGCGTCATTTTTGAATGTGTATAAATGATTCTCTTGCTCTAAGTTATTTTTACAAGAAAAATTTAATTGAACAATCATGGGCCAAGAGCAAAATAAATCTATTTCAAGAATTGCTCTAAAACATAAAAAATTAAAATTAAATAATTTTATGGCACAATAGGATGAAATACTATACAGTTATTAAAAATTATCATCTTGAGGCACATGAGAAAACATCAGTTAAATATCAATTTACATAAAAAGGCAATTTATAAAACTACAATTATTTAATATGTATAATATGGTGTTTAATAACCATATACATTCTTCTTGTTATAAAAGAGGAAAAATTAAAAGGAAATATACAAGAATGTAAACAGCTTCTATCTCTGGTGGTGGGATTGTTTTCTTTTCTATACTTTTTTGTATTTCCAATTTTTTTTTTACAGTGAATGTCTTTTACTTTCTTGAATACCATGAAAAATATTTAAAAACCTAACTTACTGAAGTTTGAATTATGTAGATTTTCTAGGAAGCCATTTTTTGGCAAATAAATAAAAAAAGAGAATGGTTGTGACTAGAAGTTCGCTCAGAAAGGAAGACTGAGGGGATGGCATGCCACACTTGTCTGTAAGAAAATCCAGCTGAAATCGGCATGGCTGGTGACCAGCTAGAAAAAGACCAAATGGGCTGTGGCTGTAGCAAAGCTGGAAGCATTCTTCATGGAAGGTCCTGCACAGCAGAGGGGGAGAGGCTTCCGAATAGGAGCTTTGAACAGTGTCCTCACTCCCTAGCTGGTGTCCAGCAGGACCGCTGAAAGGACTTCAAAGGACTATGTATTCCATCCATCACTTACCCACTCACCCAGCAGGCAGCGCACACCCCCACACCCCTGCCCAGAGAATCTCACATTGGTTAACTCATCCTGCAAAGATGCACGTCAGTGGTTAACTCCAAGCCCCGAGTGAGATAGCAATTGGTAGTCCTGGCCAACTCCTCTCTCAGGCTTAACTGGTTTCAACCTTTGAGCTGGAGTCTGGACCTGGGTAGAACCACTGCGTTCCCAGCTGAGGCTGCCAGGGCCCTGGCAGAATCCTGGGGCTGAGCTCTGTCCATGGAGCGAGACAGCTCTGGGCATGGAAAAGCGAGGGGAGGCTGGGCGCCAGCCTCCTCTCCAGCTGTTTTCAATAAGGCTCCACTTCTGAGGTTGCTGGCAGACCTCTGGAAAGGTCTGAACCAACCTCACATAATGTTTTCCATCAAACCCACAATTAAGTAATATTCTCTTAACTCATGAACTGCACATGAAACCTTTTTCCTGTCACTTCTCAGCCCCTCTCCTAAGCAACCTACCAGTAGGTCATGCTGGGGTGACAGAACTTTTGCAGGGTCAGCAGAGACCACAGTACAGACTTCCTGAGGCCATTGCTATGCCTGTTTCTGCTACACAGGGATGGAAGGGTTGGACATGAGGCCTCACAATGTACACACCACACTACACACATCACTTCATTTAATCCTCCCAGTGGTCCTGGAAGGTCAGCACTGCTATGCTAATTTTACAGGTAATAAAAATGAAGTTCAAAGAAGATAAGTCATTTGCACAAGGTCCCCAGATTCATTTTTCCACTACAGCCTTTCAAGGAGGTCAAACAGGATTATGGGCAAGAAAATTTCAGATATCACAAAGCTATTACAAGACCAGCTAGTCTTTTGGCAAGATATTTCACCAGTACCCCCCTACTCGCAGGGTATTCTTGAGAGCACAGTTAAGCATCACAGACTTATTTTGTAACTGAATAAATTAGTGACTCCTAGAATGCACGCCAGGCCTCCCTGTCCATCACCAACTCCCGGAGTTTACTCAAACTCATGTCCATCGAGTCGGTGATGCCATCCAAACATCTCATCCTCTGTTGTCCCCATCTCCTCCTGCCCTCAGTCTTTCCCAGCATCAGGGTCTTTTCAAATGAGTCAGCTCTTCGCATCAGTGGCCAAGATATTGGAGTTTCAGCTTCAACATCAGTCCTTCCAATGAACACTCAGGACTGATCTCCTTTAGGATGGACTAGTTGGATCTCCTTGCAGTCCAAGGGACCCTCAAGAGTCTTCTCCAACACCACAGTTCAGAAGCATCAATTCTTCGTTACTCAGCTTTCTTTACAGTCCAATTCTCACATTCATACATGACTACTGGCGCGCTGCAGTCCATGGGGTCTCAAAGAGTTGGACACAACTGAGCGACTGAACTGAACTGAACTGAGAATGATCTAGGATGGATCCCACTTTCTCCATGAGGTCTTCTGAGTGCTTCTTGCCAATAGCTTTTATCACTTATTTTGTAGTATTTTATACTCTGACCAAAGGGCATTAGGTCTCATTTACTGAGGAGGGTTTGTTCATTCACTCACTTGACAAAGGCCTATAAAGCACCCTTCCCTGGTACTGTGCCAGACATTTGTAAGAGATACATGCATGATTATGAACTAGTCTGGTCTCAGGGAGAACTTCCTCCCAGAGAGGAGATGGAGAAGACAGATTCAACATAGGAAACCTTAGAAAAGAAGTGTACATACACACATTTCACCACCCTAATCAGGCTGCATCAATGCTTAGTGAACAAGAACTGAGTCTTCAGTGCTTTCTGCTCCTAGGAGCTACCCCAGTTTCTGGTGTACACCTGTGTTAGAGTCAGCACAGATGACCCAGCCCCTATCTTGGGAAGCCCCCTTTCTTCTAGGAGAGACAGTATCCACCTCTAAGTCTCCCCCTCTGGGATCCAATGAAGACAAATATACTCTGAATAAGGATATGATTCAAAGTGAAAGATTAAAATTAGTAAATATGTAGTCCAGAAGAAAAGCGATGTGTGGAGAAGAGAAAAAGAAAAGCAAGGAGAAGCTCAAGGCCTGACCCTGTGTGGTCGGTAGAAACTCCCAGCCTGAAACTATGAGATCTAATCCATCCCTTTGTGTCTGACACCAGGAAAAGGAAGCCAGAGCCAGGAGGTTAACACAGAGGCAGATGCAGACTGGGGCCCTGAGAAGGATCCTGGCTCAGAGAGCAATTTGGCAGATACAGAAAGGAATCAGGCTGTGAGCTGAGGCAGCAAGAAGCTGGTGGAGACAAATTGACAAACTGAGTTTGCATCTCCCAGACGAAGGAGCTATGTCAAGCCAAACAGTCTTTTGGAAAGCACTTGAGCTAAAAAATGCCCAAAGCCCTTGTCCTCATAATCCCTCTACTGCAAACTAATCAACCCCAAAAATAAAATATTAGTTATTGAATTGAAACCCTCATGTATAAAGATGCTCACCAGAATTTAATTTATAAAAGGAAATACTGGAAACCACCTAGATAATCACCAATGGATTCAATAAATTGTAACATATCAAATGTAATGGAATATTGACCATTAAAATTATATTGACAGAGTTATTTGAAAAATGATACATTGGGGGGAAAAGGTAGGATGCAAAACAGTATAAATGATTTATAGATTGTTTTAGGACAGTATAAATGATTTTTAGAGTGGTACTTTGGACAGATGAGTAATCCTGATCATATTACTAGTATAATGTACACCATTTTATTAGGGAACTACTATGTATTGATACCAACTCTCCCAACAATAATGCTGTGAAGCAGGAATTATTATTTCTAGCTCCCCATGGAGCTTAGAGAATTGACTTCTTGGCTGCAAAGTCTGTGCCCTTCCTACTCCTCCCACTGCCCTATGGCCTAAAGGTTCCCTACCATATATTTTATGGCCATTTAAGCCCTGGCAAGGCCATGTTTACAAGCACTGGACTGACCATTGCTCCTTGAAGGAGGCAAGATGAACTAGGCCTCCCAGAGGCACTTACCCACCCTCTGCCACAGCCGGTGTCCCATATCCTTACTCATATCCCTCTAAGCCCTGAAGTTTTGGAGAGATCATGACTGACTAGTGGGCACTGGGAGGTTCAAGAAGCATCACAGAGCACAGAGAGCTCAGGACCACAGGAAGATGGGGTGAGGAGCAACTGGGTGGGGGGGACTGAGCTGGTTTAGGAACAAGGAAGAACAGATAGCTGGGTGACCTGAGGAGGGTCTAGGGAGGAAGGGATGGTAGACCAGAGAACAACAACAGAGCCAGGATCCCCCACAATTAGGCCCAATAGCATCTTCTCAGTTCAGTTCAGTTGCTCAGATGTGTCTGACTCTTTGCGACCCCATGGACTGCAGCACGCCAGGCCTCTCTGTCCATCACCAACTCCCAGAGTCTATCCAAACTTATGTCCATTGAGTCAGTGATACCATCCAACCATCTCATCCTCTGTCATCCCCTTCTCCTCCTGCCTTCAATCTTTCCCAGCATCAGGGTCTTTTCAAATGAGTCAGCTCTTCACATCAGGTGGCCGAAGTACTGGAGTTTCAGCTTCAACATCAGTCCTTCCAATGAACACTCAGGACTGACCTCCTTTAGGACGGACTGGTTGGACCTCCTTGCAGTCCAAGGGACTCTCAAGAGTCTTCTCCAACACCACAGTTCAAAAGCATCAATTCTTCGGCGCTCAGCTTTCTTTATAGTCCAACTCTCACATTCATACGTGACTACTGGAAAAACCATAGCCTTGGCTAGAAGGACCTTTGTTGACAAAGTAAAGTTTCTGCTTTTTAATGTGCTGTCTAGGTTGGTCATAACTTTCCTTCCAAGGAGTAAGCATCTTTTAATTTCATGGCTGCAATCACCATCTGAAGTGATTCTGGAGCCCAAAAAAATAAAAGTCAGCCACTGTTTCCACTGTTTCCACTCTTTCCCCATTTTTTGCAATGAGGTGATGGGACCGGACGCCATGATCTTAGTTTTCTGAATGGTGAGCTTTAAGCCAACTTTTTCACTCTCCTCTTTCACTTTCATCAAGAGGCTCTTTAGTTCTACTTTACTTTCTGCCATAAGAGTGGTGTCATCTGCATATCTGAGGTTATTGATATTTCTCCCAGCAATCTTGATTCCAGCTTGTGTTTCATCCAACCCAGCATTTCTCATGATGTACTCTGCATAGAAGTTAAATTAGCAGGGTGACAATATACAGCCTTGATGTACTTCTTTTCCTATTTGGAACCAGTCTGTTGTTCCATGTCCAGTTCTAACTGTTGCTTCCTGAACTGCATACAGATTTCTCAAGAGGCAGGTCAGGTGGTCTGGTATTCCCATCTCCTTCAGAGTTTTCCACAGTTAATTGTGATCCACATAGTCAAAGGCTTTGGCGTAGTCAATAAAGCAGAAATAGATGTTTTTCTGGAACTCTCTTGCTTTCTCAATGATCCAGCAGATGTTGGCAATTTGATCTCTGATTCCTCTGCCTTTTCTAAATCCAGCTTGAACATCTGGAAGTTCACGGTTCACGTATTGTTGAAGCCAGGCTTGGAGAATTTTGAGGATTACTGTACTAGCGTGTGAGATGAGTTCAATTGTGTGGCAGTTTGAACATTCTTTGGCATTGCCTTTCTTTGGGATTGGAATGAAAGCTGACCTTTTCCAGTCCTGTGGC
Organism: Odocoileus virginianus; assembly: GCF_023699985.2. Taxonomy (NCBI): domain Eukaryota; kingdom Metazoa; phylum Chordata; class Mammalia; order Artiodactyla; family Cervidae; genus Odocoileus; species Odocoileus virginianus. The sequence continues at coordinate 10,757,807 of NC_069677.1, forward strand.
CCCTGCTGAGTTTTCCAAATTTGCTGACATACTGAGTGAATCATTTTCATAGCATCATCTTTTATGATTTGAAATAGCTCAACTGGAATTCCATCACCTCCACTAGCTTTGTTCGTAATAATACTTCCTAAGGCCCACTTGACTTCACATTCCAGGATGTCTGGCTCTAGGTGAGTGATCACACCATCATGATTGTCTGGGTTGTGAAGATCTCTTCTGTACAGTTCTTCTGTGTATTCTTGCCACCTCTTTTTAATATCTTCTGCTTCTGTTAGGTCCATATCATTTCTGTCCTTTATTGAGCCCATCTTTTCATGAAATGTTCCCTTAGTATCTCTAATTTTCTTGAAGAGATCTCTAGTCTTTCCCATTCTATGGTTTTCCTCTATGTCTTTGCAATGATCACTGAGGAAGGCTTTGTCTCTCCTTGCTATTCTTTGGAACTCTGCATTCAAATGGGTATATCTTTCCTTTTCTCCTTTGCTTTTCACGTCTCTCTTCACAGCTAAATTTTATATTTTATAGAATCTCTTACTGCCTTTAAAATTTAGAAATTTCTCCTTATTTATGCACAGGAAATGTACACATATTCCCAAGTACATAGCTTAAGAGAGCTCCTACTAGTTATGTCCTGTGATTACACCTCCTGAGTGAATGACTTTATTTTTGAAGGACAAATGGGTCTCGGACCATCATGACTTGGGGAAGCTTATCAGTTCAGTTAAGTTTAGTCGCTCAGTCATGTCCAACTCTTCGTGACCCCATGGACTGCAGCACACCAGGCCTCTCTGTCCATCACCAACTCCTGGAGTTTACTCAAACTCACGTCCGTTGAATCAGTGATGCCATCCAACCATCTCATCCTCTGTTGCCCCCTTCTCCTCCTGCCTTCAATCTTTCCCAGCATCAGGGTCTTTTTAAATGAGACAGTTCTTCGCATCAGGTGGCCAAAGTATTGGAGTTTCAGCTTCAGCATAGTCCTTCCAATGAATATTCAGGAATGATTTCCTTCAGTTTGGACTGGTTGGATAGGATGCTTATAGTCACATGTGAAGCCCATCCTGATCAACTCTACAAGACTGTACACCACTCATTTCTGTGTGTTTATCTTACCCAGGGTCCATTATTCCCTCCCCATACTTTACCTTTGCTCTTTTCTGATCTCTCGCCTCCACCCTAGTAGAGGATTAGAAGCATTATAAAATTTAATTTATATGGTGGCAATATCACCCCTAAAGGGATAAAAATTGGTTTGGAGAGAAATCATACTCTTTTTATGTATAACACACTATATACACACAGTTCATAAAGAGAGAGTATATCCTTGAGAACCACTGACCTCTATGAGTCAGCCCTGTGCTCGAGCAATAAAGTGAACACCTTCCCTTGACCCAAGATTGTCAGACACATCATTCCCAGAAGTAAATGACACAGTAGACACAAGTCCAGTCCCCTGCTGTCTCATGGCCTCAGCCACACCCATGAGCTCTGCCACCCTTGTGCAGCTGAAACCTGCAGCCATAACCTTTGCTTCCATCTCTCGAGACCAATAATCTCATGTCAGTGGCTTGGAGAAGAACCTGTGTATAGGGATGGTGTACTCAGATGAGGATTCCATGATCTCACCTCAGTGGGGCTGGGTGGGAATTTCCAAGCATTCTGGTGGGTTCTGATGGACCCCACTTTGAGAAATCCTGCACTACACAAGGTCTCCACCAATGACTCAGGCACCTAGGTGTCCAGATCTTACCCCAGACTTCGAAAAGTCATGCTCTGGCTGTTAAAAATGAAAGGGTCGGGGTGGGTTGGTGACTTACTTGACTTTTACAAGAGCTGTGCCCCAGGTAAGTCATTAATCAGGGACCAGCATTCCTTACATGTGTGTGAGGAACCCACCGGTTCTACGTCATTATGTGCCCCACTTCCAGAAACCAAGGTCTTCCCTCTCCTCTCTGGACTAAACTGTGGCAAGTGTTCCCGTCCTCTGGCCCCACAGAGTATGACATTTACTGGGGTAGTGTCTGCCTCCGAGGAGCCTGGTTGTGGGGGCTGCAGCCCAGGGAACCAGCCTCCATGGCCTCAACTTCCCCTCACTACTCACCAAGGAGGTGAGGCCAGCGTGACAGGCTGTGGAAAGTATGTCCAGGTGCCTGGATCCCTCAGCCTCACGCCTTTAAAATCGGGATCCAGGTTTGATTTGCTTTCCCTTGCCTTTCTGGTTCCAACTCTTCCAGGCTCATTTTTCACTCCCCTGTCAGGCTTCCCAGAGCTGGGGGGCCGGCCGAGCCAAGTCTTTCACACTCCACAGACAACCTTCCCACAGCCCCAACCACACTCCAGCATTCAACAGGCCCCCATCCTGCTCCCAACACCTCAGCCTGCCCTGAATCCTGAGGGAGTTTTCTGAGGGGGGAACAGACCTGCGTCTCTTAGAGAGCAGCTCAGGGACCAGGGTGTCACCCATGAGAAACACGACAGCCTGTTTCTTATTCTCATATTACTTGGCCAGCCCTGTCAGGACACATCTATTCACCATCACTGTGCCCCACCCCCTCTCATTTCAGAGTGCTCCTGAGCAGAGGCGGGGGATGGGACTGGTGTGTGTGGACTGGGTGTGGAGAAGCTGATTCATAGCCTCAGCTGATTGACAGTATGAATCTCCTGAATGGAGAGACAGTCTCCTGATCCTCTCTGACATCATTTTATCCCCAGTGCACCAAACAGCCTGCATGAAGCTACTGTTCACTGAACTGAATTCACCTGTAAACAATCCACTCAGGTCAGCCTTCCCGAGTGTCGCAACTTCATGCAGTAGTTCGGGTCAGCTGGTGGGCACACTGATAAAGCCACTAGGTCTCTACTCCAAAATCTTGTTTAAATTTTATGTCATGGAATCATGTTAGAGCAGGAAGAGGCTTCAGAGTCATCGGTCTAAGCTCTTTATTTAAAGATGAGGAAAAGAAGGACCAGAGGTCAGGGCAAATTAGAGACAAAGATCCAGGCATACAACCACCAGCCCAATTCCCAACCTGACTTGTGGATCCCAAATACTCCAGTCCTCAGAGGCTAATATAGCTCTCCTTAAACAGTGCCCATTCTGAGCAACTAAAACCATAACTGTCTCGTGGTAAAGTGTTCAATTAACATTAGTAAAATGAATCAAATCCAACACAAAATCTATCTTATATAAAAGCAGAACATTAGTGATACAAGAGATTAAAACTTAGAAAATTCACAGACTGAACAAATAATCTCTCCTTATTGGGCACTTATGAGGAGCTGGGACTGAGGTGTGTTTTTAATGAATTAGACATGGGAAATAGGGAACACGTGGTACAATATATAAATCACAGAATTTCAGATCGCAAAGGGCCTTAAGGGACATCTAAATTATTTTGTTATAAGAAGAAATCTGAGTCAGGGAGGTTTGGTGGTTTGTTGAAAGTTTCAAGGCAGCTTCATAGGAACCAGAACCCTAGTCCAGTGTTCTTTCTACCACATACTATGTTTTCATCCCATAGAATTCTAAACTGTAGACTGCAGAATAAAACCCTTCTAAAATGTGGCAATAGAAAAGAATACAGTGGACTGCGGGGGCTACAAAAGGCGTCAGAGAAAAGTTTAATTCTCCATTATCAAAATAGATAATCCATTAGGTGCAAGATTACTGATGATGTTGATTACATTTTTTTTCTGTGTAGTCTCAAGATCCAGAGCACAGAGGAAACTTGACTCAGGTTGGCCAACTTTTAAGAAAGTTCCAACTTAATTGTTAACTTCATTTAAAGTTGGAAGGAAGTTTCGTATCATAAGGAATGTAACACCTTGGGGCTCTACAGAAATTATGTCTACGTGAAAAAATAAACCAGGCCTTCCCACGTAGATCCCTACTGATGAATGCCAAACTGGCACTGCACACCTGTCCCTCCAGCCACCGCGAGCAAACAGAGAGTAAGAAAAGCCTAATCTGGCGTCTCCATTTCTCAGTGCTCATCTTGCCACACAATTTTATTTCTGTTTCAAGGCAGTCAACTAATCAGAAACATGTTAAAATAACAGAAGCCCAAAGGCCTTATTAGTAAAGACAGATGTATCTAGATAGCACTCAAATTCTCTTCCTTGAAAGGTAAACTGTCACCACAAAGTTAAAAAACACAGACACTTAGAGAACTTACAACAACAATTCTATTTACGTGGTTCCAAATCCTACTCTAATTTCAGGTAGTGAACACATATATGCTTTTATGTGGCAGTGATCAGACTGCTCAGAGTCCCCGCTCTACTTCTCTTTCCACTTGTGTTATTCACACACATTTCCATTTAAGGGCATAGCTCCCCAAATGATGTGCTTAAGTACCTCCTTTTGAGCACAAACTACTTCCTGTTTTATCATATTTGCTTCAAACATCTTTGTACAAACTACTTCTTTCCCTCTTCAAGAGTTAACTTAGTGTCAAAAGCAGAATTCTTGACAAAGCACATCAATGTTTTATTGCTCCTGTAACATTCTATCAATCTGAGCCCCAGAAAGGCTAAGCCAGCAATGGGTGCTCCTAGCATGATTCCCTGTCTCCTCAGTTCCCAGCACTGGGCTCTCAGCATTAATAAGTTGCTATTAAACAGTTTGTCAGGTACATAAATATTTTTCAAGTATTTTAATTTCCAGTGTTCTAGTTGCAGGCAGTGTCAGGTATTTTGATGCAGTGCTATATATTTTTCCACATATATTTTTATGTTTCTTTCAATGCAAACTGTATTCATCTTTGACCATTTATCAGTCAGAATCTGAACAATGAACTCAGATACCACGTCTTTTTACAGGCAATTTTATTGTGCCTTTTAGAAATTACAGAAGTAATTCCCACCTACTATTTTAAAAATTCAAGCTATAAAAATGTGCATAAAGTAAAAGGTAAAAGTTGAAGGTACAAAATGATGAAAGGTTTCTTTCCCTCTCACTCTTTGCCCTCCCTGAAATGATATCACTTACCAAATATAACCATTGAAATAATCTTTCTAGTCTTCTTATCATTAAACTCTGTAATGCTAGATAATCTACTCTGGGTCTATTTCTTGATCTAAGAATTTAGAAAGCACTTAGTGGATGCCTACAATAAATGATGAGAAATTTCACTGATTTATACTGCCTCCCTCTCACCAATCATTTTTTGATTTTTAGGTCTTCTATTGTACATTTATGGCAAAATCACAAATTCAAATGCCTAGAGAGTCTGGGCAAGATACCCATGTATAGAAAGTGGGTGGAGACAAGAAATGTCACGAGGCATATGCCTCTTCCTATCCATCTGTAGCTTTTCCACCATCAACATGAACGTGGTTAGGGAAACTGCAAAGTCATAACTGGCAACAGATGCTTGGCCGTGTTGGGAGATGACTGGGAGTGGGCAGTAGGGGGAGACTATAACAACCTGGCAAAGATGAGCTTAGATGTAAGGATAGTGTCCACTCATCAAGTGTTGCCACATGGAAGTGCTGCCTGATATTTTTTGAGAAAAGCCATTCAGAAATGAATTATATGCGTAAGCTTTCCATTTGTAAATCTTAGCTCAAATTTTTTTGAGAATACTGCTGACCAAATGTAAAAGGTCTGCGTGCCAAATATGGCCGATGGGCTGATCATTTTTTACCTCTATCATTATGGTTTTAAGTCATACGCCCAGGTCTCTGTTATTTGATCCATCTGTTTTAGATGGCATCTCACTTCCCACCATGTAAGATGAGGACTGTAGTGCCCTTGTAGTTTTCTCTTCCTCTCCTTCTCTCCTCAACCTTACCATTCACCATTACTTTGCTTATGGCTTGCCAAAGCTTACAGAGTTTACTTGCTGTTCTGTTACTATAACTAACACTTTTGAGCTTTGTCTAAAGGTTGACTTTCAAAAAGAACAATTTCTTGATAGCAATATTACATTGTACAAATATTTTCTTCAAACATCTGGTGGCCATGAATTAACTCTTCACAATCTATGATTGATGAACTAGTTTCCAAATGTACAATTTCCATCCCCTGGGTGCAGTCTTACCTCCCTCAGTGAGGGGCTTAACTGCAAGCTCCATGTCCCTGAGTGGGGCATGCCTACTGGTGGGCTTCACTTGGAGTGTCTGGGCATGGAGTAACTGGACAGCAACTGGACATCCAACACATTTTTACCTGGTGGCAAAGCACAAAGACTTTCTGATACTGATTAATATCCATACCACAAGCTTTGGTTTTCTCCATAGAGATATTAAACAAACATCCCTTAGTCACCCTGATATCTGCCCTACAGTTCACTCTTAGTTTCCAAATCCTTTCATCTCAAATATGTGGCTCTCATATGTTACAGCATGCACACCCCCCATCCACTAATTCCCCTCTCCTGTTCTCAGTGCAACTCTAAATTAACTCTTTTTAACCCTTTCTCTCATTTCAATGGCATATTTGGAGGGAGAAGAAGTTAATAAATCGGTTCAGCCTGACATTTTGAACCAGAATAGCCACCAACTGCTGACAATTGTAGTTTCAGCATGACCTGCCCTGTCATTTCCATTCTATTGCTTTTCTTCTGAATACTTCAGGAACTCTGTGACACCAGGAAACCCACTTCCAGCCTCCTTGTCATGAGACTTCCTGAATCAGTTGGAACAGATGGCCACAGAAATTTTGGGAGCATGTTCAGCTTGTTGGAACACCAAGATTACCATTCTTCAATGAAAGTGGAAGACAAAGATTCATTCATCAAGGGATTATATTTTTCTTTGAATGAATTTTATGCCCTAAGAAAATTCTCAAATATTTAATGTCTACTTTCTACTATGAATGGAAGAGCTATTGTCAATATATCTTCTAGCTATGGACCTCTGGTTACATGGGGACTGAATTAAATGCAAAAGTGGCCGTGATCAGCCCTCCCCGATAGAGCTTTCTGTGATGATAGAAATGTTCAATAACCTGTGCTGCCCAACACAATATCCACATTGAGCACTGAAAATGTGGCTAGCAAGGCTGAGGATCTGAATTTTTTATTTTATTTTAATTAATCTTAACCTAAATTTAAGTAGTCACGTGTGGCTATCCTACTGGACAACGCAGTTCTAGACCTCAAAGAACTCATTTGCAATGAGGAAGCAAAAGACAATAAATAATAACTGATAAAGCTGCATATTAATTTAAAAAATGAGTCATATAAGTATTATAGGAATTCAGAGAGGGAAGCAATTGAGGGCTAGAAATCTAAGAATCAGCTCAGATATACCTATGGTGTAGATCTATGTGCTAACATCTAAAAAGAAATGCCAAGAGATGTTAAGCAGAAAGAGCAAGTTGCAGATCAGTGCATGTAGATGGGTCCATTTGTATATGCAAAATCATATGCAGATTTATGCTTATATTTGCATGGAATATTTCTGGAAGGATACCCAAATTGTTAATGGTGTATACCTCTGGAAGTAAGGGTCAAGGCAAGGAATATTTTTACTTTTGCTGGAATACTTGTTTTAAAAATAGTTTAACATTTAAATAATTATTTTCTTTATAATAAAATTATAGGCACAGAGATGAGTAATGAATAATACATTTTAAAAAGGCCAAGGTAGTCAACTCTTTCCTGTGGTTATTACTCACGAAAGATTTTATGTGATTATTGGGAATTTTCTACATCCTATTACCATGGTTCTTCTGTCCTCTAATAAAATGCTTTAAAGAGAAAATATACTTAAGGAAAGTAGCCTGAAGGAGGTAGGGTTTAAATGGACCTTGATGCTGGATAAGACAGTGTGGGAGAAGGAAGGGTATTCTTGATAAAGGCATGACCTGAGGTAAAGAAGGAAGCAGGGGTGCATGGATATGGACAGGAACACTGCAGGGAACAGGATGGGGGGGTGGTGGCTGGGAACAACAGCCTCTAAGAAACATGGGACCAAATGCCTATGAACATAACTGGTAAGAGGTCTGGAGTCAGACCCTATCACCTTCTCAAGGAAACCAAACATTTATTGAGCACCCGTCATGTGGCAGCCACTGTGTTACTCCTGGGGAACAAAGATGAATAAGAAACAACCACCGAGTTCAAGGAACCAGACGACACATACAAAAGGGATGACATCATACAGTGAGAAGAATACAAAATTTGGACCCAAAAGTACTGCCTCCTTCACTCACTGACATAACCTTGGCAACGTCTGTAGTTACTCTGAGCCCCTGGGTTCTTCTTCTATAAAAATGGGGATATGAGAGCATTATGCTAAGTGAAATAAGTCAGACAAAGACAAATGCTGCATGATATCACTTATATGTAGAGTCTAAAAAAATACAACACATTAGTGAATACAAAAAAAAAAGCAGACTCAGAGATATAAGAGAACAAGTTGGTAGTGGCTACCAATTGGGAGGGTGGGGAAGGGCACTCTAGAGGTGGAGAGTAAGTGGTACAACTATTGGGTGTAAGATAGGCTACCAGGATGTATTATACAACACGGGGAATATAGCCAATATCTTGAAATAACTATAAGCATAGTATTACATTTAAAAATTCTATAAATTTTTTTTAAACTTTTAAATGGGGACAAAGCTACTTTGCCATGAGGACAAAAGGACTAAGATCACATGTCTGACACCAATAAGGCAATGACAAATGCTAGTTCCCTTCCTGTCACACTCTGTCCCCATTCCTAACCAATAGGGAAGATAAAATGCCTTCCTTGTTTACCCTTTCTTACAAAGGTGATAGCAGAACTAAGTATCCATGTTGCATCTGTGTGGGTGAGTAGGGCTGGGCAAGCAATGCTACAGCAAGGAAGGGAGGAAAGAGCTCAGGGCTGGAAAGCCAGGAGTTGACCAGAAGGGCCTTGTGGGCAGCGCTGAGGAACCTCATCGAAGGTTTGAGGATATTAAGCAGGGAGGTGACAGTCAGACTTATAAGGCTGTAAGGACGAGGTGGGAGGACCAAAGTCAGGAAGCAATAAATCAGTTTCCAAACCACTGCAAACCTCATCTTAATCACCGCTAAATTCCCATAGTACAAACTATTTAATTGTGCTATTTCAAGCATTTAATTATACTGTCATATCCTACTGTTTCATACGCACATGTTTTTCTTAAGAACCTGTGGTTAAAACTTACTAATACTTCTGAGCACAGGGAATTCCCTGATGGTCCAGTGGTTGGAACTGGGTGCTTTTACTGCCTCAGCCCGGGTTTAATCGCTGGTTGGGGAACTAAAATTCTGCAAGCTAAGCCTCACCCCCCACTTCCCCAAAAAAAGATTTTTGAGGACAGAAAGCAGACTAGATGCTCCCTTCAAATTTCTCTAAGTGGTTGAGCGCCTCTGAGTTAGAAGTGAACTGGGAAGAAGTTAATGGGGGAAGGATACCACTGTTGGTTAAAGTAGAAACTGAGGAGTTATTCACGTTTTCATGGATCAAGTCTTCTCTGGTCCCTTCCTCCACCCTCCATGATGAGGCCAGGCCAGCCCTTTATTGTGAAACCCCTTCAGTGAACACTGAACCCCTCAGTCTGGACTGAAACCTCATTTGGGCTGTACTTCAAGAGTCACTCAAATACCAGCTCATCTGATTCACAGCACAGCCAGGGCCTAGCAACATGTTTGCTTTGTCTGATAAGAATGAATTCCAGGGCAAAAGGGGAGAAATCTCCAGTAATTCCAGCATTTTCTCCTACCATCTCGCTCCTTTCATACTTGACTCTATCCGGGGGAAGCAGGCAGCCCATGGCTGCCCTCATGGGCAACAGAACAGGAGGAAGCATTTCAGTGAGCCCCTGGCATGTGCACGCACCCAGTTACCTGTCCATGGAGGCCCCCCACACGCTGGGCCCAGTAACACTCAGCAGGCAGTGGCACACCACACCCTACTTGCATCTGCACTGTTGGGTCCTCCTATGCCCATGGGTGGACAACAGATCCCCACATCTGAGTTTCATCTACCTTTTTAGTTCCCTAAGCAAACTGCTGTCCCTGACCATCACCCCATTCAGTCCCAGGAAAGTCTTCTCATGGGAAGAGCCCCATGATGTCATCAGAAGTGGGCTCAGGGCCCTTTGGTAGATAATTTCAGAGTTCTGGATGCTCAGAACATGGGTGTTGGTGTGGTTCCACTGGGTACATCTCTTGGGCAGACAAGATGCCCTGCTCTTATGTGACAGTGTGGCCAGATGACGAAACAGGTTTCTAGAATGTGGGTTCAGGTTGTCTAAATGTGGTACTGATGAGGTATGGATCCAAAGTTGAATGAGTTCTAGGAAAATACAATCTTCTTAAGCTGGCAGAGCCAACAAAGAAAGAGGAGGGGGTAGGTAGCTTTGGCCTAAGCAGTAGACCCTGATCAAACAGTAGTTTTCTATAATGACATTAAATCATCACGTAACACCATCTGGTTGACTTCCTCTTAAGAGGCCTTAGACCCTGTTGGTTCAAGCCAGATGGCCACAGCCAGGGAGGAGCAAATCCCTCTGGGATGCTTTATCTGCAGGGCACATTCAACTCAAGCACTCCCCTCACTGTTGGTAGATTTGGTAAGGACTTGAAAGGGTTTTTTGGTTCTTTTCCGTGCTATGTCTTCTCCCCTATTTATTCCCATCATTTAAAGAGACGGTATCTCCACGTGCATCTCATTAGGTGTTAGGAACACTTTCGGTAAAATTTCCTGTGTGAATGACCACAGTCAAAGATCCTATCCGGGAAACTCTCTAAGCCTTAGGGCTTTTGTGTCTTAGCTGCTGGTCTTTGTGCTCCCTCCACTGCTGTGCCCTCCACTCCCATGCACATTGCTCATGCCCACACTGACCAACTCTTTGTATTCTGGTGTGTTCCCTCATAGCTTCAATATGACTGCCTGAGCTCCAGGCATCAAATCAGCAGTTAAGATAGAAAGCAAGGGTGAGGTGGAATATGAGAGAACCAGTGATTTGTTTTGATCAGAAAAGAGAGAGTTTTACCAAAAATATGCAAGCAAACTTCAGCCAAATGTGTCACTGAGCCGCTCTTAGCTGCAAAGGCAAACTGTGCAGTGCCCCTAGAGCAGAAAAGGGAAGGGCGAAGGGGGCTGGCTGTGGGCTACATGTTGGCCCCAAGTATCTGCCACAACGTGGAAAAAGCCTAAAGGATATGAGGAGGTGACCCCATTTGGCACTCAGTCTTTTAAAACAGAAAATTCCTGCTCTAAGCTCGTGTCACTCAGACTCTACCTTTCCCTTCCCTCATGCCAGATCAGGTGCATCCACTGCGCAACTGCATTTTGGTATCCAAACAACCACTTCCTCATTCTGAAGTCATTTGACATGGCTCTACCTTGATGCAAGGCATTCCTTTGTGTCCTTTGCTACAGTGATAATACACATTCACAACATGCTAGTTTATAAAGCACTTTCTATGAAAGACCTTCCCTCTGTGTTTTTCTCTGGAAGTTCTCAGATGGAGCCCAGACACTCCACCTAACATCTCTCTGGAATCTTCTTCCTTCTGTGTCCACTATGCACCAGCATGCTGTCATAGTGTTGCTCTGGGTTAATTCCAGGGAGTTGATGAGTGGTAACCGAGCTCCACAGACTGACTTCTAAGAAACACACTCACTTTGACCTACAGCCCACATGTAATATACAAAGTCAACTATTTCCTCAATATCAGCAGAATAAAATGTTCACCTAGAGAATGCTCTGCTTTAAGAATACTGCAATCAGCATCATGAATGTATGAAATGCCATTGAATTGTTTAAGATAGTCAAATTTACATATTTTAATGTTACCTCATTAAAAAAAAATACTGTTACTACTATACTTTTTTACTTTATGAACTGCTTTTACCATTTTCTTCCTCAATTTGTTTTCTTTTCACATCTATACAGAAACAACTAGTTGTTTCTTCTCAGATAAGGTAACCAAGGTCCAGAGAAGGTCTGACCTGCCAATCTGAGAATAACTGAGCAACAGAGAACTCCAATGTGTGGACTCCTGGGTCAGTGTTCATTCTACAAAGGTTCCAACTCAAATAGCCCAAAGGCTCAGCTCCTTCATGACCTCCACAATCAGCAAACAAAACAACACCTCTCCATCTATAGAGGCTAGGTCATCTCTTACTCTCCACAGTTTGTATTAATTTGAAGGAGGAATTCATCTCTGACAAACAATAGGGTAGGAGGGTGGATATGGATCAATTTTGACAAGCCATTTTTTTCCAAAGTTCACTTTTAATTTTTTAAGTGTAAATCCAGTATTCTATAACATATTCAAAAGTCATGAAACCATGTTGTTCAGTTGCTCAGTTGTGTCCAACTCTTTGTGACCCCATGGACTATACAGTCCTTGGAATTCTCCAGGCCAGAATACTGGAGTGTGTAGCCTTTCCCTTCTCCAGGGGATCTTTCCAATCCAGGGATCAAACACAGGTCTCCCTCATTACAGGTGGACTTTTTACCAGCTGAGCCACAAGGGAAGCCCACTATCTCCCAGAGTTTGCTCAAACTCAAGTCCACTGAGTTGATAATGCCATCCAAACATGTGCAACCATATGCAACCATGTGCAACCATGACTAATACCTAGTTTCAGAACATTTTCATCATCCCCAAAAGAAACTCTGCACCCTTCAGCAGTCACTCCCCACTCTTCCTCCCTAGCCATCAGCAACCACTCATCTACTTTCTGTTGCCATACGTTTGTCTGTTCTGGACATTTCAGATACATGGAATCATTCGACATGTGGTCTTCTGTGTCTGGCTTCTTTCATTTAACAGGCTCATTCTCAGTGTTCATCATGTTGTATCATATATTAAAACTTCACTCATGTTTCTAAATCCCCAGAGACTCTTCCTGTTGCTTCTTTCCTGACAGTTATGGGCATGGGAGGATGGGGGACCACAGTCAGAGCAACATAAAAGAACACTCATGCTGATAGAGCCCAGAGAGAAGAGGTGACCCCTCAGTAGCATCACCAACATTCCCCTTCTTTAAGTAAAAGATACAATATGACAAGGAACGTCAGATCTACCAGCAGTTAACTAGACAGGCCTGTATAGAGCATATAACATAGCCCCTGAATACTCTACAGATGACCACACAGCCAAACCTGCCACTTAAACAAAGGCAAGGCCCAGCAACATCCAGGAAGAGTGATGCTCTTGACCCCTTCCATCCACAGACTTAACTTGTAGACTCAAAGTGCAACCTGTGAGTTCATCACCTCAACTGTCTTTTGCTCAGATCAAAGCCTTCCAGCTTCTAAAGCATTTCTTGGGGAAGACTGCCTGTGTTTAATCTAGGACAAATATTACTTGCAAACCTTCTGACTTCCATGTGCATCTCCAAGTCAAGCTGATGATCTGACTTCCTGGTGGCTTGAGCCAGCAGCTTACTAATGGTCTGACCAGCTGGGCATAACCTCAATGTTCTTACTGATAGTCTTCCCATCTTCTTCTCCTTTTTAGTACAAGGTGGACAAGGAAATATTATTGTCTGTTTGCAGAGGAAGAAATGGATGCCCAGTAAGGGCAAGAGACCAATACTTATTAGCAAAAGGTGTCAAAACTGAAATGAGGAGTACTCTCTCCTACCCCATTGCTTTGGATGTACCAGATGGATACACAAGAGGTTATTAACCAAACACTCCTTCCAGGTAGGAAGTAAGAGAAAAATGAGAGTTCATTTTTCACTGTCCAGATTTGAGGGCACATCTTTAAAGTGATGGTTCAGATGGTAAAGAATTCACTGCAATGAAGGAGACCCAGATTCGATCTTGGGTGGGGAAGAGCTCCTGGAAAAAGGAATAGAAACCCACTCCAGTATTCTTGGCTGGAAAATTCCATGGACAGAGGAGTCTGGCTGGCTACAGTCCATGGGGTCGCAAAGATTCGGATACAACTGAGCGACTAACACACACATTTAAATCCAAGTTGTACACTTCCTGCCATCACCCTGCCCTTCTTCTATAATCAGGTGCACGAACCAGAACATGACTTGCATAAATAGCAAAACATCTCACTGTCCCTCCCCAACCCCCAATTCTCCAACACAACCCAAAGTCAACTCTAAACAAAAGAAATAGGGCCAATGGACTTGTATTCATTTTATATGAGGGTCCAAAGGAAATCAGGCTTCCTCCATGTCAGCTGCTGAGAAGGCTGGAACAGAAGCAACCCCCAGCCCACGCCCACTTCCCCACCTCCCACCCACCCAACCACGCCCACCTCCACCACCGCACTCCCCACACTCCCCGCCCAAGCCGCCGCTCAGCCTCACTGCTTACCCTCCCTTCAAACTTGGCGGTGGCTCCTTCCTTGATGCAGAGGTTCCGAGGGGGCAAAGTGAAAGCAGGGGCCTCAGTCAGGGGCATGGAGCTGACTCTTGAGTGATCCACAGTGAGGGAGGTTTTGGAAACGTGTGTCTGGGCGGCCAGCTTCACATCCCCCATGGTCTGCAAACAGGAAGGAAGATCCGGTCAGACAAAGTACAGCCCGTCCTCCCTATAGGTGGCCGGCGTGCCCAGGGTGCTGGTTGGGTTTTACAGGGAGACTCACTAGGTCAGGGTCCACCTGGAGCTCCTTTCTAGGAACCAGAGGCTCTGTATCCTCAACTCGTGAAGCTGTTAAGAGTGAGGCCCAGCCCACCCCAGACAGCAGCTCCCAGGGCCATGTCCTGGGTTCCCCCAAATCCCATGGAGAACTTTCAGGAGAAGGGCAGCTGATGCAGGAACAGAAAAACCAGATGATTCTCAGTGTTCTTACAATGGGTATCTAAAATCAGTGCCTAATAGTATTCAACCTTCAGAATCAGTATCTGTGTTAGGCGCTCTTGGTAGGTAGTAAAAGCTTCTTTTGCCTGAACTGTGAGGGCTCTTAGGCTAAGGAAAAATGGGATCCATATGCCCAGGAAGGAGAGAGTTTGAGGTTAATATGGCAAAGAATCTGGGTGAGGTAAGGCCAGAGTGTGGGGCTGAAATCAGGGAAGGAAGCAAGGCTGGGGAGGATATCCCATTTCTGTGGACTGGACTGCGAAAAGGCCTCCAAGGCCACAGGACATCAGAGAAGGGAGCATTTTAAGGTTATCCAGGCTCACTCCTCCACTTATACGTGAAGCCCAGAGGAGGTAAGTCACTCACCCAAAGAGACAAAGCACAATGATGGCATCACTGACAAGAAAACCTGGTCCAGGGCCTCATTGTCTATGGGGGCTGGTAGGTCGGTTGGAACAAAGGGACTTCCTTCAGGTTAGTTCTAGAAATGGAATCATTAACAGGTGTGAACCAGTTATTGGTTGCAAATTCAGAAATGGACTCTGGCTCTATAAAAGTAGATGGGATATGTTGGAAAGACAGGGAGTGGGAAAGCTGTTGAAGTCCACAGGAAAGGCTGGAGAAGCAGGCTGGGAAAACAGGCAGCAGTGGAGAGAAACCAGGTTGTCAGAACCCAGCCAAGGTTACTGGACACCTGTTGCCACACCCGGGAATGTGTCCCATGTATCCTTGTTCCAGATTCTAAACCAGGTGGGCGCCTCACCAGGATGGGATGGTTCCACTCCAGGGACCCACACCGGGGACCGTGTATCCATTCTTACTCAGCATGGAATCCACAGTACCTGACCTATCAGAGGCCTGCAATTTAACAAATACCTCGTAAACTAAAGAGTATTTCTAGTTTTTATTTTCTGTTCACTTTCTTGGGATCTTTAGTCACAAGCTTAAGTCCCATGCCAAATGGGATAAGCTGACAGAGATGAACAGTAGTGTCTGGGCATATAATTAGTTTGTTTAAATTTAATAACATCTAACAAAAATAAAAGAGAGATGTATTTTGAAGTACAAATTAAAATAACATAGACCTAGGTTTGTTTGTAACGGGGCACATCCCCTGCTTGACAAACATAGTTTTCTCTTTCACTGATGAGATATCAGCTTTGCAAACAAAATCCTTTCAAAATGTTAAGACTCACAGGTTCACTGCAGTAAGTAACAAGAAAAACCAAATTTATGTAGCATTTACTATATATCAGGAACTATTCTAAGCACTTTATAAACAATAGTTCATTTCTCCTTACAACACTAGGAGATAGATAATCTCATCATCCCCATTTTATAGATGAGAAGTGGAGGCTCAGTGAGATTAAGAAATTTGCTTAGGGCCAGGTGGCACTAGTGGTAAAGAACCTGCCTGCCAGTGCAGGAGACGCAGGAGATGTGGTTTCAATCTCTGGGTTGAGAAGAATCCCCTGGAGTAGGAAATGGCAACCCACTCCAGTATGCTTGCATGGAGAATCCCATGGACAGAGAAGCCTAGAGGGCTATATAGTCCATGGGGTCACAAAGAGTTGGACACGACTGAAGCAACTTAGCATGCACCCATGGCATTTAGCAGGGGGCACAATTGGCATTTGATCCCAGGTGTGTGGCACGTATTCTTAACCACTGGGCCCTCTTGCCTCCGGTAAGCAGTCAGAGTTGGCTGTGTTTGAGGTTGAGGTAATAAGGGAGAAAGCGGACATCTCTTACCACACACATATAGACCTGAGACCTTCTGTGTGTCATCGTATACCATCGACAACATTAAAAGGGGAATGATGGTCTGGGATACAATGTTTTCAAGGAGAATAAAGGACTGGGACATCCCTGGTAGTCCAGGGGTTAAGAATCTACCTTGCAATGCAGGGGAAATGGGTTCCACCCCTGACTGGGGAACTAAGATCCCACACACTGCAGAGCAGCCGAGCCCGTGCACCACCACTGCTGAGCCCACGTGTCAGAGCTACTGGAGCCAACGTGCTCTGGACTTCCTGTGCTGCAACTACTGAGCCCGCTCCCCGCAACCAGAGAGCCTGTGGCGCCACACTTAAGGCCCTGAATGATGCAGCCAAGACCCCATGTGCTGCCACTAAGACCCAACACAGTCAGATAAACAAGTGACAAAGCACCCCAGGACTTAAAAACAAACAAACAAACAAAAAGAATGAAGGACTAGGACACTCTATATACAAGAAAACAGCTGACATAATGAGCAAGCTATCACTTGGACAGTTCACAGACGATAAATGACCACAACACAAATGGATGCTGTCTAGCCTCAATCAGAATCCAAAAGTGCAAATTAAGAAGAAGTCATTGTTTTTAAAAAATAACCAAACTAACATTTAAAAAGAAAGATAATAAATACTAGTGAGACTCTGGATACCACTCATGTCCTTTGGAGGAGTATAAATGGATGCAATCTTTCTAGAAAGCAATTTGGAAAAAAGATTCTGAAAAAAATAGTCCATTTCTTTCCCCAATAATCCTACATTCAGAAATGTGTTTTTGAGAACAAATCGGAGATATAGTTCCAAATTTACATAAAAGAATGTTTACCACATTATTTATAGGAAAATACATAGAAAAATAATCTAGTTAAACAGAAATAGAAAGAAAAAAACAGTTAAATATCCAACAGTGAGAATTGGTTAACTATATCAGGCATTTATATGAGTATATATTTACAAGGAAAATAATAATAGGAATTGATTGACATAGAAATTTTAAACCAAAAATAAGTTTCATAACGGAAAATTTCAAATGGGAAAATAGACAAAAAGTGAGTACCTTGAATACCTATTGCTGGATTCAACAATTAATATTTTGCCATATTTATATCATTGTGTTTGTGTATGTGTTTGCAGAACCATTTCCAAGTAATCATGATATAATTTTAACAGCAAGAATCAGGATATAGTCATTCACTCATTTAAAATATATTATTAAACATCTACTGTGTAACAACGGATACTGCTACTGCTAAGTCACTTCGGTCTGACTCTGTGCGACCCCATCCCTGGAATTCTCCAGGCAAGAACACTGGAGTGGGTTCCCATTTCCTTCTCCAGTGCATAAAAGTGAAAAGTGAAAGTGAAGTCGCTCAGTCGTGTCCGACTCTTCGCGACCCTAGGGACTGCAGCCTACCAGGCTCCTCCGTCCATGGCACTTTCCAGGCAGGAGTACTGGAGTGGGATGCCACTGCCCCAGTGCACAATTACATGTGTGTATGATGAGCGGGATAACATGGGGGTAGAGAAGGATTGGGGTCCTTACATCCTGCAGGGCCTGCCAGGACCATACCCTAGAGGGGTCCCTTCTCCGTCTACCCTCCTCCACTGCCTCTGAAGTGAGGGGACAGACACACTCTGTGCTGCCAGCACCAGTGGTGATCAGGTCGAGTGAGGGTGGGTATCACAAGGGTCCTACCCAGCCACAAATCCAGGGCACTGACACTTTTCAGCTGTGGCCTGAGCAAGGTATTTCAACTCTCCTGGCCTCAGTTTCCCTTTTGGTAAAACGGGAATGATAATAACTTTGCAAGGTTGAGGGGAGGATTTGAATGAGAGTGTATATAAAACACTCAGGGCAGCATAAGAGGCACTTAGTAAATGCTAGCTGTCAATATCATCATCCAGCTCCCAAAGGGAAAGCAAGTCTCCCAGCCTGTAGGACAGATCCTTTCCACCAAGGACGGCAAGCCCAGGTCAGCCTGATTATCCTCAGAGCAAGGGTATCTGCACGCGGTTATTGTATAACAGCAGTGGGAAGCAGATGGCAGACCATGAGAAGGTGGGTAGGAGGGACTGGGGGCCCTGGCAGCCCCTGCATACTGTTCTATCTGTCCCAGCAGTGAAGAGGCAGGGTACGTGCACCCAGCATCATGCTGGACCCTAATCTCACTCAATCCCTGGTCCTACAAGGCAGTTCTGATTATTCTCCTTTCACAAACAAGGACACCAGGGCTCAGAAAGTCAACTCCATGTAATCCAAGGTCACAGAGCTAAGAAGTGGAAACCAAACTGAATTCTGATCACAGCCATACCCCGTGGGCTTCCTGGAGGGCCCCAGACTCCGAGGAGGCATTTCCTGCTTTCCCCAGTAATGGGACATTCGATAGGCAGAGGCTTGGGAACTGCACAAAGGAAGGGGGAGGGGGAGTGTTACACTCCCTTCTGCTCTCAGTTCTGGCTTTGGAAGACACAAGACTCTTCCTCTCTGCTTTCAAGGGAGCTGGAAACTAAGAGTAGTGACATCAGGCTCAGAATCCTCTCTATTAATCCTCTTGATTCTGACCTTCAGAGGTCTTGGATGCTATCAACAAAAGGAACATGCTCAGCCTCAAACACAGAAGACAGAATTCATCCTTCCCTGGCCAGGTAGGAAAGTCTGGCTTCAGGTTAGAACAGGTAAGTCAGTGCATCAAGTGCACTGTGAGGGGTGAGGGTGGGTGAGCAGGCTGGTTATTAACTAGAGCCCACTCCCAAGCTGGTCAGGTATACCAAGCAGCTCTGCTCAGCCTATCACTCCACCCACTGCCATCAGCCACATAAACAGATCCTGTCCATACTGCCAGTGAATGATTACTGACATATGTGGAATGCTCAATCAGAATAATAATAATACAAAACATCCTTGTTCCCTTCTAATCCCTCATTCAGCCTAGGGACCACATTCCACTCAAGAGCACCAGCAGGGCTGGGTGGTTTCTGCAATAATTTCTCTACCGGCAGAGCAGGACTCAGTGGCTAGAATTGAATACACCTAGCTAGGGGGTTCCATTCAACACCAGTTAAATGCAGATCAAAACAATAGAAGTAAGAAGAGAAAAAAAAAGAAGAGGGGATCGGAAGAGCAGTGGTCTGAGAGCTGGAAGCCACACCCTGTCACACACACACAAGGCGTGGGCCAAAGCTCACCTCCAAATAGGGTTTTCATAAGTAGCAGAGTTTGTTCATCATTCAAAGCAGCACTAAATTAATTTGACTTTAATTTGATCAAAAGCACTTCAAATTGTCTCTTGAACCCAGAAAGGAACACTTTCAACTATGGAACGATGGACAAAAGAGAGGGCAAAAAGACTGAGGCACAAAGACTCAGAGAAAAGTTTTAAATCAAGAATCATGTTATACAGCAGAAGTTTAGAGAAACCAGCTGCCCCCTTCCCCATCCAAAGTGCACACATTTCAAATGATCATTGTCCTTAAGCACCTGATCCGGCAGCAAGGCATCTGGAAATACCCTACCTTCCCCACAGGGAAGGGCTCCCAGCGGGCTCTGTGCTGGCAGCCTGGCCGTCGGCTATGAACCCACGGAGCCACGGGCACACAGCAGACACAGCAAACCACCCAGGTGCAAATGCCCCCAGCAATGACAGCTCCCTCTCTCCACCTTAATCCTCTCTCTTCAGAGCCCTCAAATCCCGACAAATGCCCTAATCGCTCTTAATCCTGGAACGAGCTGCTTCTCTGCTGTGGGCTGAGCCTGCTGACTTGCCGTGACCCACAGGAGCAGGCAGTGGGACAGGGCCACACGCCAGAGGATGGACGCGCCTTACCGTGGCCTCTCCCTGGGCAGCTCTCCCATGAGTTGGGACGTGTGGGTGGCCACTTCACCACTGTACCGCCGAGATGCCTGTCCAAGGTCTGTCTGAGAAGGAGGACAGTGAGGGAGAGCCAGGGCTGCCGCAGAGCGCAGGGCCAGGCTGAAAAGTTAAGGGGCGTTTTGCTGACTGCTCGCAGATGTTGCAACTTGCCTTGTACTGGGCAGCCAATTTCACTCGGTCAGAGAGATCTGCTCTTTCAATCCGCCCAGCTGGGGTGACCTTTGAAACCCCTGGCTGCCAGCTGCAGAGGCTCTGAGTGGAGTCCTGGGGAAACCAAGAGTCGAAGCTCACAGGTTTTGACTTGTTCAGAGCTGCACGTTCCACTCCAAGTGTGGAGCAAACGGAGGACGCTGTCAAGCCAAGATCTGAATCCTTGGCAGGGCTGGGCCCACCCCCAACTCCACATCTGGCCTGGAATACAACCCAGCTCTAGACACATCTGGTCTAGGATTACCACCCAGGACTGGTGGGACCCTTGCCTCCTGAGACCCAGCTCCCTCCTCCTTGAATTGAAGAAGCCTGGTTTATGATCCCTGGAGTGGGAGCAAGCCCAGAGAGCAGATGGACAGGGGACTCCTGTGTTGCAATCATCTTAAGGAATCTGGGCCGAGATTTGAACCACACTCCACAGATTGTGCTCATGTTGAGAAGAAGATCTAGCAGTGCTGGTCCTGACCCCTGGAGAGCTTCAGAATTGGTCCCTGGTGCATACTTCTAAAGCATGGTAACAAGGTGATGTCCAGACCAGTCCCTCTCCTCTGGAGGAGAGAATGTATTTCCATAGTTCCAAAGGAATCTCTCATGCTATACAACTCACACCTTGGGACAGAATGCAGATGTCCAAATCAGAAATGAGGATTTGGAATTAGAGGAACCTGGCGTGCTACAGTCATTGGGATTACACAGAGTCGGACATGACTGAAACAACTTAGCATGCACACAAGCTGTTCTACTGGCTCATGTCCGATTCCTGAGTAACTGGTCTTCTCCTAACACCTAGCTGACTTCTTAGCCTCTAGCTCAGCAGTTCTCAAACATTTTGGTCTCAGGGTCCTTCATGCTCCTAAAATTATTGAAGATCCCAAAGAACTTGTGTGCTGCTATCAATAGTAACTGTATTACATATTTACTGTATCAATTAAAACTAAAGAAATACTAATTCATTCAAAAACATTAATAATGATCTCATTATATTAACATAGATAAGAATTTTTAAAGAAAAATATATTTTCCAAAATAAAACCAAGAAAAAGTTTAGTAAGAAGAGTTGTTCATTGTTGCAAATTCCTTTAATTTGTATTTAATTTCTATTTCTTTAATAGAAGACAGGCTTTCATGTCTGCTTCTGTATCCAGCTGGTTATAACATCACACTCTTTGCAACCGCTGGAAAATGTCACTTGAGACATAAGGAGAGTGAAAAAAGCAAATGACATCTTATTATAAAAAACCATTTGGGCCTCCTGGGCCCATGAAAGAACCTCATGGGCCCCCAAAGTCTGCAGGGCCCACTTTGAGAACTGTTGCTGTAGCCTCTCCCCTGTACAACCCCACCTCCCCTGTCACCATCTCCTCTTCTGTCCTCTGAAAAGCACACAAGTGAAAAGGGAAAAGAGGTTTTATAGCAGTATTGGTGTGTGGCTTTGAGGGCAGATGGGAAAGAAGGTGAATCAATACCTAATTTTATTCCATCTTTTTTTTCCCAAGGAGAAAGGCTAAACACATGTGGACCAGAGAGATTTGAAGACAGAGACAGATGAAGGTAACACCTTCAAGTCAACTGAATTCTTGGTCAAGACTGAATATGCACCCCAGACTCTGGAAGACCTTAGACCTTGCACATGCCAGTTATTCAAGTATTTTATGGATAATAAAGGAAGAAATTGAATTAAAAAAAAAAAAAAACTTGCTATTCACCACTGAGGAACAGAGGTGAATCGACATCTAGGTCTCCTAGACAGAGGTCTCTTGGAAGGCAACAGGGCTGGAAAGTTATTTTGAACTGGACAGACCAAGGATGGTAATTTGGGCAAAATCGTGGAAAGTGTATCTATCACTCACATCATAGTTGGCCCCCATGTAGCCATGTGGTTCTTTGATGAACATCTGTCTTCCCCACTGGAACACAAGCTCCTGCAATGTGTCATGGGTTCTGTGTGTTTCATTCACAATTGTATCCCTAACGCCTAGAATACAGATGAGCACACAGTAAGCTCTCAACAAGTGCTTGTGACATGAATAAATTGAAAGTTGGGCTGAAAAAAAAAGCACTTAAAAACCATCACTTCCAAACTAAGGCACTACTTAATTTTGTTGTGGAGCGAACATGTGAATGTGAGAGAAAGGATGTAGGGAAAGGAGTGGGTGAACAGGCCACAACAATTAAAAAATATATATATATCCCCTGGGGGCTACTGGTATTTGGTTCCAGACACACAGGTGCCAGTCCTGGCTTTAGTCCTGGCATGGAAGTCGTACATCCTTTCTCCGCTTAGCTTCTCAGGCTTGCTAGGTATGAAGTGAGCACAATTACACCAGGCCCTGGGTACACTCTCTGGGCTTCCTGCTGGCATCCTTGAAAGACTCTGATGGGTTCCTGGGTTCCTAAGGGAAATCAGGCAAAGCCAGCCCACTCCTCCCCCAACTCCACCACAATTGAGCTCTTCTCTGAACCCACTGAAGCCCCTCCCTCCCCAAGAATGTCCTGGGCCTTTCTTCTTGAAAGACGCAATAAAGGAGGGCTGGCTTCTGCAGGCAGAGGAGCTGCTCTCACCAGCCCAGCCACATGAGCAGAGCAGCAGACCAAGGGCACGAGGAGAGTATCCACTCAGCAACTCTATCCTGAGTGCCCACGTCTTTGGCAGAATGTTATTTTTTAATTTTCTTGAAAGGGGATCAAACCAAATAAACACAGCCAACTGAATGCACAGTGTGAACGAGTGAGGTCTGGTTTCCTGGAGCTGCTCTCTTCCTGTTGGGATTCTTGCTTAATTTGAGATTTAATGAGACCAGCTGAGAGAAGCTTTCTGCAGTAAAAGTCACATGCAAAAAGAAATCAAAGCCTGAGCCAGAGCCCCTGACTATAATTAAATTAGCAATATGTGCATTCCTATCACAGTCTAGCAACATCCTAAAGTTCACTCAGCTCATTACCAGTATCATCCCTGCAGAAGTCAGTTTGGGGTCACAGGCTAGTTTATTCAACCATCCCCTTCTCAAAGACCTAGCCTCCCCACTCCATCCTGCTAAGCCCCACTCAAGTGCCTGTGAGATGAGCACTGTGAGGACTCAGGCAGCCTTACCTCAGTCTGCAGGAATGCAGGAAATCCACCTGGGGAGGAGGAACAGTGCTCATGCTCCCACCCACAGGATGCCCCTTAGCAGGGACCAGACTGCTATGTAGTCAGACATGCGTTCTCCACTGTGAAACTGTGTGGCCTGAGGAAAGGGACAACCTCAGTCTTCGTTTACTCATCTGTATAATGGAGCTACTACCAGTACTCTCATACCTGCAGGATTGCTATGAGGGTCAAACATGCATATAAGAACAGCCTGGCCCAGTCTCTGGCACGTGATAAGTGCTCAGTCCATAGAGGTGGCTATTGTTAATGGCAGTGTTGTTGTTGTTTTAAGATTTATGACAAAACTCAGAGGATAGAAGCAGCATTGGCCAAGGAGCGGGCCAGTTCAGGAGAAATTGGCAGGCAGCATCTGACAGTTAAATAGCTCAGGAGAATCAGAGGTTCTGGTGCTCACTGTGGATGCACCCTAATCAGCTGTGTGACCTTAAGAAACTCACTTCCCATCTCTGGTTTTTCTCTCTCGCTCTGACCTGAAGGGCATCTAGTGCACCTGTCCTAGTGCACCGGTGTCTCTCGGACTGTTGCAGGCTCTTCTAGGACACCTGGGCAGGTAGGAAAGGTTCCAGTAGGGGGAGCCAAGCCCAGAGCAGAAAAAGATGTTTCAGGGCACCAGGAGAGGAGAAAGGAGAGGCTACTGTTCCAGACCCGCCACACAGGGCTTCACAGGCTGGCAGTTGAATTAGACAGGGGCTTCCCTGATGGCTCAGCTGGTAAAGAATCTGCCTGCAATGCAGGAGACCTGGGTTTTGGTCCCTGGGTTGGGAAGATCCCCTGGAGAAGGGAACGGCAACCCACTCCAGTATTCTGGCCTGGAGAATTCCATGGACTGTATAGTCCATGGGATGGCAACAGTCAGACACGACTGAGCTCCTTTCACCTTCACCTGGTCCTCAGGTGACATGTCCCTGTGGGACATGGGCACAGACCATGAAGACCCTGAAGACTTGACCCATGTTAGGAACGAATGTGTATGCACTTAGCTTTTCAGCCTCTGGCCCCTCCCAGGTCCAGCTTCTGATTCTATGACATCTGTCCAGATGTCATAGGGACTGAAAGAGCTAAAGGGAAATCCCAAGGAAAAAAAGGAATCTATTTAATGAGCACTTACTAAGTGTCAGGAGTAGAATAAGTACTTATGGTGCCTTCCCTTAGCAGAGCAGCAAATATTAACAGCAAAATTAACGAAACAGTGTCTTCCAAGGAGAGGGGGAGTGGGAAGCACTGTTGACAGGAGGGGCTGCAGAGATGTGGTCGCTGATAAGAACCAGGGCTGAGTCCAAAAACTGTCTCTAGCCACAACTGTCCGTAGCTCCTACAGAACCTCCTGAGGCCTGAGCAGTTGGCAGCACCCCACTGGCTTGAGCACATCCCCAGTTCTCCCAAGCTTCCCTTACTGAGCAGCATGGGGATTCTTCTTTTGCAAACCCTGACAGAGCGCAAGAGAATGAGACAAGCTGACCTGCTTCACCAACTCCTATGGGCTCTGGATGTGATATTCGAATTTGCAATTGCTTTCTAATTTTTTTCTAATTGTTTTCTAATTACTCCCACAGACAAAACCTGCCTCTGGCTTTAGCCACTGGCCCACCCAGCCAACAGTGTTATGGATTTCTAGTTTCCCTCCCACTCTTGGTTAGCACTGAGTCAGGGGGCAGGTGCATACAGAAAGGGAAGTAGGAAGGAGCCAAGACTGGTTGTCTCCAACATGCTAGAGAAGGGAGGGTGCTATATCCAGGTGGGGTTTTCCAATGATCAGTTCCTACTCTGAGGTCAAGCCCAGAACTGTATCAAGAACACTGCTGGGGTAATCGCTAGTCCTGGGACACCAGGAACAAGAAAGTGACGATCTACGAGTGAGCTAGTAGGTGATGCCAGCTAGTGGACTTGAGTGAGCCATCTCATCACAGGCTGTATAGTCAGACATACTGCACTTGAACCTACTTCTGCCACTTAATAGTTGGATCACTATGGGTGATTTACTTAATCTCTCTAAACTTCAATTTTCCCATCTGTATATCTGTTTTGTGGGGCTCTGTGGAGATTAGAGGGAAGGTCAAGTATCTAACACAAAGTAGATACTTAGAATACCCAACACAAGGTAACTATAATGCCATTTCTAACCATGCCTGGAACACAGTGAGCACACAGCAAATGGTAGCTTTCTGGTAACAGTCACCTCTGAGGAGCAATGAGAGGTTTCACTTATCACTTAAACATTCAAGCTCATTGAAATATTGCTGAAAACATCACCTTATCTATCACAGAGAGTAATTTACTAATTCACACTCTTACACTGATGTCTTTTTATCTGTTATGTGTCATTGGCTAGACAAGATGCATTGCTCTTATTCCAATTTCTGTTTCCTTTTTACATAGTGGAATGCGGTTGGATCACAAAAGGTGAGGATTGGTAGGGAATCATCTAGGCCAATCCTCTTACTTTACAGATGAGGAAACAGGCCCAGGATACAAAATAGACCTATGTATCCTCACAGACAGGAGGTCAGAGATCTCTGAAATTTTCAAGGCAGAGAGAATGAACCATGACCATCTAAACAAGTGAATCCTGTGGTAGACAGCTGAGCTGGGCAGGGGAGATGGTGGAGCATGTCTCAGAGCAAGGAAACTGACCTGGCAAATGGATGGGTCAAGAGAGGTTCTGAAGGATACAGTCATTAAACTGAGAGTAGATTGCAGAAGGCCTAGAAAGTAGTAATGCTCTTAAATAATACTACCAAAAGACTTTCAATTTACAATAAACTTCCACATACTGACAACTTATGAGATGCTTTCCCAATCAAAATCTCATTTGAATTTCACAACATACTGAGATCCATTTTATTGATGGAAAATCTGAGGCTCAAAGACCAAGTGACTTGCAAAGTCACATAGCTAATAAGGCAGAACTAGAGTCCAGTCCTCCTCACTCCAAATCCTGGTTCAATTCAATAATATCTTCCAGGAGAATTTAGCAAGATATTTTCGATCTTATCATAATAAACACCATGCCCAACAGGAAATTTTCAGTATAGCACCTGTGTTGATATTCCTTTAGATTTAATTGGAATGATATCTGACGGGTACAAATTTGACTAATGTAGTCAGGTCCTTGCCCAGGGAAAGCCCCTTATTATTTGTCCCAAACAAAAGGATGGCTTCTTTTCAACCCCTCATGCCTGAGGGAGAGACCAAGCTTACTGAGTAATCTTCAGCTAGTTTATGAAGGACCCACGCCAACATCAGTAGGAACACCTCGCCCCATGCACAGAGATGTTCTCTCTTCCCATTCACAGGCCAGACATCTCTGTGTTCTCCCCCAGAGCATGCAGCTCTTCTCCAGACTCTCCTCAGTTCTCCTGCCACTGGCTAGGCACAGCCCCAGACGTTGGCCTTGGCTGTTGCATTGGAACTGCCCAGAGGACACCTTGGCAGTGTGACAAGCCCTGTGCTTCCACATGAAGTTCACCCCTTGCCCTCACCTGCCCTCCTGTGACAGGAGGTCCTGTCTCCAGGAGCCCCCAGCTCTGGATGAGAAACAATGGCTTATTGTTTCCTGGAGTTTACCTGGGGTGGTAGAGAGCTGCCAACCCAACTCAGCCACTTATCAGCCCAAGGACGGAAAGTCAGGCTCAGACACAGCCCCGCTTCTCCTTCAGGCTTCTTCAATCTTCACTCTGAGGGGCTGTGTCATCTTCCCTTCTTCACCAGCGCACCCACCCCCCACCCCAGCACCGTGCAGTCTCACGAGGGGCAGGGACACAGGCGAGCCTACCCCCCAAGGTCCCTTCAGGATTCTTGGGTACCAATTTCAGGTCCTTTGTGGAGGAAACTCACTCACCCTGGGAACCTGGAATGTTAGGGCTAGAAAGGACCTTAAAAATCATGCTCTCATACCCCCTTCCTCAGAGTGGAGCAACTTATCCTTGTGCATAAATTATACTCAAAGATTTGGCAGAAGTATTTTTATATGAGAACAAATGCATTCACATTGTTGTACCGAATGACAACTATAAGTTGATTTTACAAGTCACCCTAAGACTTCAAAGAAATGTGATTGCTTTTTGCAAGCTGCTTCAGGCTACATTCCCAGCCCCTACCCTTAGAATACTATTTCTTTTTCCACTTACCTTGAGGATGGTAGAGTCAGAGAAGCACTGGTTCCACCCAGCCCCAGTATCACAGTAAGGAAACCTCAGATTCAGCCAAATGAAGTGCTCATGAACCACAATGTCTACAATCGAAATAATCCATTTACTGAATGCTTACTAGGAGGTAGGCACTGCACTGAGAGTTTTGCCTAAGTTAACTTTCATTTTCAAAGCAACTCTATAGGAGTTATGAATATCACCTCTTATAGACTCGGAAGTTGAGCAATCTATCCAAAGTCGCAAAGCTACCAATGACAGCTACTTCTTATCAGCTGAATTTGAACCCAGGCCTCTAACTCCAAGGTTCAGTGCCAGGTGACAATGTCACACTGTTAGTGATGCCATGGGGAGGAGCTGGGAGTGGGTCAGAGTCCAAGGTGCTGGTATGTTGTCCTAGATTACACACAGCATCAGAACACAAGGGGGCCTTAGCTTACCCTCAGACTATCAGTAAGAAAACTGGAGGCTCACACAGAAGCATCTAACTTAAGACCAGAGCTACTGAATTTCAGGGGCAGGATCTGCTGACAGAGGGCCCAGGGGGAATATCCTAACCTTTCTGGGGTTAGAAGACCTCTAACATCACTCCTGGATGTACCAGTTATAACCTGATACACACATCCTGTCAGCCTTTGTGAGCCTGAGCACCTCAGGGGTTTCACTCCCTTTGGTCTGCAGACAGCAGCTCAGACAAGCTACCCTTAACCTCTTGCCAGGGGGCTGGATGAGGCATGCTCAGAGAACTTGACAATTACCAGTCGCTTCTGGTTCTGAATTGATCAACCAGGCTGCTAGTCATTAGCTAAGCCCTGTATACCAGGACGCAAAATGTATACACAGTAGCCAGAAGCCACAGCCACAAGCACGCACACCCGCCTCAGCAAGGAAATTCCAGAAGTTCATTCATTCCTGCGGTTCATTCCATCTATAAGAACCTTCTTCCAGATCCCGACTTCTTAGGCCCCTGATGTTTGTCTCAAAAGCCTACTCCACAGCTAGAGAAAACATGCTGAAAAGACGTGACTCCTCTGTGACTACTTAGAATATTTACATTACCAGTGGTATCCATACAGAGCCAATCAAGCCAGGTTTATCAACACTGCTCCCTGCAGAGCAGGAGGGGCCCCGGCTGAGAGGTCAGAACGCACAGTATGTCTGCACACCCATCACTGTGTGTTTACCCAGCTCCATCCCGGACCCCATGGGGATTCGTGCCTTCAGAGGAAGGAATCAAAGCATCAGGGGGTGAGAAACAGGAGCTAGAGAAAGCTGAGACTCAGGGAGCACCTTTGGAGGGTCAGCACTCCTCACTTTGGCCCTGAGGGCCCTGGACATCAGGATCCCTCAGCCTGCTGGGGAAGAGCCCTCGAGAGAATTAATAGGTGAAGGTGGCTCACCTATGGCCGCCTGCCTGCTTCCTCCCCAGCCCAGCCCAGCTACTCTGCTCCTACCCACACTGGTGCTGCTCCCTTTAGCATGTGGCTCTGAAGGTTCTGGAGTGTTCCCTCCAGCTATGGCTCTTTAAAGCTGAGCAACTTCAAGTTCACACAGCCCTTACCTGATGGTCCCAGTGTATCCCACACCCCACAGAGCTGCTGACCGGGGAACCCCTCACGCCTCCTCTAGACAGGCTCTGGGACCCAGGACACTTGCCAAGGGTTGACACACCATCCCCTCTCACCTTCCCTTTCATGCCCCTTGAGAAGGCAGGAGAACCCACTCAAGCGCCAGGTGTGCTGTCTGTGACAGGGCTGGCCCGGCACCCACATGGACCCTCAGCTGTTCTGCGGCGACCCTCATGCTGGGCTGCAGCTTGAGGCCCTTCTGCACCACAGCCTGCCTTCCTCCCAAAGCAGACACCCCCTGCTTCCCTGTCTCAGCAGGGGATTAGGGACGTTGCTGAGAACATCCAGTTCTTACCATACTGCAATAGTGGATGATAACAGAGGGACGCATTTTCTCCCTTGATGAATTTTTCCACCAATCATGCCTACCTCACCTCCACCTCAGGCATCACTCACTGAAGGTACTGACAAGGCTAACACGTGTCATCTCTTCTCTGGCCCCCAAACCCGCTCCAGAGGGGCACTATTGAGAGAAATGGTGACCCCGGGGACCCATAGGAAAGGGCATGGAGAAAGCTGATGGGCACAGAGAGCATGGTGCATCAACAGGAACACGGCCACGTGTGAGTGACCCTCTGGAGAGAGGACTCTGCTCACAGGTGTCAGCTCAACGGGCCCAAGTGGGGAGAAAAGAGCCCCACTCCCTCCCAATCCTGACTCGGGAACAGCGGGCCAGCAGGAAGATAAGGGGCCACTCCAAGTGTCAGCTGGGCTCACACCTAGACAGGGAGTACACATCTCGAAGACAGGGGACTTGGAATCCTACTGGAGAGGCCAGGTCAACACAAGAGAACACTGTAAACACAGGGGAAAGTAGAATTGGGAATAAAGAAGCTAGTGGGGCCCTGGGCTGTTCACAGACCTTTAAATTCTTCATGTTTTTCCACTCCTGAACCCCACAGTTCTGAACCCTGCTCAGGATGCTCAACCAACACAAATCAGCATTCTGTTTCTTAGTATTCAGCTTAGAGGGGAATGTGGGCTTAGTGTTTATTGGGAGTTAAGTGTTCTCTCTCCCCCGCACTAATAAGATGGGAACAGGACTCTAAAGAGAAGTATGTTGTTTACCATCACTGCAAAGCTTTGAAATGCTCATCCTAGTTGTTAGAACATTTTCTCCTGAGTAATTTAGGTAAGCTTCCATCCAGTGGGCATCACAGCTAACCAGCTAGCCCTCTCCAGGTGTGGTGGATTAGGACAAAAAGGGACTACTAAATGTGCTTGTCCATACCAAATATACCATTAAATTAATAATGTACTTCTAAGTATTCAAATGAAATAATATATCATTCATGCTTGAAGTAAGAATCAATTTACTCTCACTCTCGTTTTTTAGATTACCCAACTCAGGATTTTTCTTAAGAGAATGCAGTCCACTGGGTTTTCCAAGAGTCCAGTGTCTGATGCAGGAAATTCAGGACATGATATTGAAGAATACTGCTCCTTCTCACCTGTTAGCCAGGGCTGCATTCCGTCTCTTTGATGGCTTTGTCATTCTTGGTTTCTAGGCCCAAGTGAGCTTCTGGAAAGCTGTGATTTGGTACAAGCATGTACTTACACTCTCGACTGATCTTGGCAGGTCCCGAGCAAGGAACCTTAGTTGAGACAATGCTTCCCTGTACCCCTTCCCGCATCTCTTAGCTAGAGAAATAAAATAGTATCCAGGGTGACAGAAGATAATGTCTTAAGCCCAGGGAAAGCCAAAGAGATTATTCCCACTTTGCCACCTCTAAACAACAACCCACAACCAAACAACAGGACAAAACATCTACAAAAGATCTGGCCATCACTTCATTTCTGTAATCCCAGAAGCATTGGCCCGCCTGTTTGTACACAGAGTAAGCTGCATGTCTGGTTTCCCTGTTGACTGGAAGCCCTCTGAGCAGAGACTCCAAGGAGATGCTGCCTGAAGGATGTCCCCTGTGTCTACTTCCCAAGTCCTGCAACATCCATGTGGGCATCTCTGGTTGCTTGGGGTCAGACCAATCATCCTGTGGGCACAGGGGAGAGGCCTCTGAGGCCTCCCCCACAAACCCACTTTTCTTACAAGTTGAACCTAAAGTTAGGCTCCCAGGCTGAATCAGAAATGGTCAACTCAGTGCTCTGCTCAGAAAGGAGGTGCCCAATAAGGTGGCCTTGACAAAGCCAATGGAACAGGGGGAAGACACCAGGAAATAAACAGCGCCCACCCAGGCCAAGTCTCTACTTACTTCAAGCTACCATTTTCTACCATTTGAACATATTTTGCACTAGCTGTACATAGGCTCATCTATTAAAAGTCAAGAACTTCTCTAGGGAGAATTGGTCCCAGATTTACAATTAGGAGGCCGGCTCAGCAGCCAAATGACCTACTCTTACTATAGATACTCTTCTGCTCACTGGAAAATTTAATGGTCATGTATTCAATTTGTGGGAGAGGTGCGGAAGGGTGGAAGTAGCAGAGGAGCCCCTAGGTCAGAGTGAAATTTGAATTCTAGCTACATGCTAGGGCAGCTTGGGAATAACTACCTTTGATTATCCTATAACTAATCAGGAAGCAGAGCTATATTCAAATTAACCACTTCTCCATAAGGCTTGGGCCTGTCTCAGCATCAGGAAACCTTAAGCACTCAAGGCAGCCAACAGAGAAATTACCATCAACTTAGAACATCTTCCTCCTTCCTTTTCAATAACTAGGTGACCACATGACATATTACCCCAACCAGGACTCTACTGAAAGTAAAGAGAGGCGCTACTACTGCTCTCCCCAGGTCTGTCCAAGGGAACCAAAATTTATGTATGGCCACCCTAGTCACTTCTACCCTAAATCTGAATATCAGACATGACTTCAAGGATGTCTTCTCTGGCCACGTTCACTCTGTTCTGGCCAAGCACATACTTCACATGCCCTCGGTTTAGGAAACTGTTAGGTTATTTCATGCACTGGGTTATATTTGGATATGTTCTTATATCTGTCCTTGTTCCTTTTCGAGACCATCAGTGTCTTGGTTGCCGACTTTTTTTTTTTTTTTGATGTATAGTTGATTTGCAATATTGTGTCATTTTCAGGTATATAGCAAAGTGATTCAGTTATATGCATATTATTCAGATTATCTTTCAATATATCTTTCAATATATCTTTCAATATAGATTAATCAAAGATACTGAATACAGTTCCTTGTCCTATACAACAAGTAAATTCTTATCGCTTATCTATTTTAGGTGCAGTAGTTTGTATGTGTTAATCCCATACTCCTAATTTATCCCTCTTCCCTTTTGGTAACCATAAGTTTGTTTTCTATGTCTGTGAGTCTATTTCTGTCTTATATATAGATTCGTTTGTATTTTTTTTTATATTCCACATATAAGTGATATTGTATATTTGTCTTTCTCTGTCTGACTTGTCTCACTTAGTATGATATCCTCTAGGTCCATACTTACAATTACACAGTGAAAGTGACAAATAGATTCAAGGGATTAGATCTGATAGACAGAGTGCCTGAAGAACTGTGGATGAAAGATCGTAGCATTGTACAGGAGGCAGTGATCAAAACCATTCCCAAGAAAAAAAATGGCAAAATAGTTGTCTGAGGAGGTCTTACAAATAGCTGAGAAAAGAAGAGAATTTATTAAACTTAAATTGTTAATCACTCAGTCGTGTTCAGCTCTTTGCAACCCCATGGACTGTAGCCTGCCAGGCTCCTCTGTTCATGGAATTTTCCAGGCAAGAATACTGGAGTTGGTTGCCATTTTCTTCCTGACCCAGGGATGGAACCCAGGTCACCATCTGAGCCATTGGCAAAGGAGAAAAGGAAAGATATACCCATCTGAATGCAAAGTTCCAAAGAATAGCAAGGAAAGATAAGAAAGCCTTCCCAAGTGAACAATTCAAATAGAGAAAAACAATAGAATGGGAAAGACTAGAGATCTTTTCCAAAAAATCAGAGATACCAAAGGAACATTTCATGCAAAGATGGGCAAAATAAAGGACAGAAACAGTATGGACCTAACAGAAGCAGAAGATATTAAGAAGAGGTGGCAAGAACACACAGAAGAACCATACAAAAAAATCTTAATGACTCAGATAACCATGGTGGTGTGATCATTCATCCAGAACCAGACATCTTAGAGTGTGAAGTCAAGTGGGCCTTTGGAAGCATCACTATGAACAAAGCTAGTGGAGATGATGGAATTCCAGCTGAGCTATTTCAAATCCTAAAATATGATGCTGTTAAAGTGCTGTACTCAATACGCCAGCAAATTTGGAAGACTGAGCAGTGGCAATAGGACTGGAAAAGGTCAGTTTTCATTCCAATCCTAAAGAAAGGTAATGCCAAAGAATGTTCAAATTACCACACAATTGCGTTCATTTCACATGCTAGCAAAGTATGCTCAAAATTCTCCAAGCCAGGCTTCAACAGTACGTGAACCGAAAACCTCCAGATATTCAAGCTGGATTTAGAAAAGGCAGAGAACCAGAGGTAAATTGCCAACATCTGTTGAATCATAGAAAAAGCAAGAGAATTTCAGAAGAATATGTACTTCTGCTTCAAAGCCTTTAACTGTGTGGATCCTAACAGACTGTGGGAGATTCTTCAAGAGAGGGGAATACCAGACCACCTTACTTCCTGAGAAATCTATATGCAGGTCAAGAAGCAACAGTTAGAACTGGACACAGAACAACAGACTGGTTCCAAATTTGGAAAGGAGTACGTCAAGGCTGTATATTGTCACCCTGCTTATTTAACTTATATGCAGAGTACATCATGCAAAATGCTGGGCTGGATGAAGCACAAGCTGGAATCAAGACTGCAGGGAGAAATAGCAATAACCTCAGATATGCAGATGACACCATCCTTATGACAGAAAGTGAAGAGGAACTAAAGAGCCTCTTGATGAAGGTGAAAATGAAGAAGCTAGCTTAAAACTCAATATTCAAAAAATGAAGATCACAGCATCTGGTCCTATCACTTCATGGCAAATAGATGGGGAAACAATGGAAACAGTGACAGACTTTATTTTGGGGGGGCTCCAAAGTCATTGTGGATGGTGAGTGCAGCCATGAAATTAAAAAACACTTGCCCCCTGAAAGAAAAGCTATGACAAACCTAGACAGAATATTAAAAAGCAGAGACATTACTTTGCTGACAAAGGTCCATTTAGTCAAAGCTATGATTTTTCCAGTAGTCATGTATGGATGTGACAGTTGGACCATAAAGAAAGCTGAGCATTGAAGAATTGATGCTTTTGAACTGTGGTGTTGGAGAAGACTCTTGAGAGTCCCTTGGAATGCAAGGAGATCCAACCAGTCAATTCTAAAGGAATCAATCCTAAATATTCACTGAAAGGACTGATGATAAAGCTGAAGCTCCAATACTTTGGCCACCTGATGAGAAGAGCCGACTTATTAGAAAAGACCCTGATGCTGGGAAAGATTGAAAGCAGGAGGAGAAGGGGATGATGGAGGATGAGATGGTTTGGTTGGACGGCATCACTGACTCAATGGACATGAGTTTGAGCAAACTCTGGAAGATGGTGAAGGACAAAGAAGGCTGGCATGCTACAGTCCATGCAGTCGCAGAGAGTCAGACATGACTAAGTGACTGAACAACAATAGGTACATCCAAATTACTGAAAATGGTATTATTTGAAGTAATAATGTTGAGTGATAGTCTTTTATATATATATATATATATATATATATATATAAAAGTCTTTCATATATATATATAAATATATAAAAGTCTTTCATATATATATATAAATATATAAAAGTCTTTCATATATATATATAAATATATATATATATATTTAGCCAGTTGCTTGGGTTGTTTTCATGTCTTGGCTATTGTAAATAGTGTTGCTATGGATAATGTGGTGCATGTATCTTTTCAAATTAGAGTTTTTGCCTTTTCTGGATATATGTCCAGGAGTGACATTGTTGGATCATATGGCAGCTCTATTTTTAGGTTTTTAAGTAACCTTCATACTGTTCTCCAATATGGCTACATCAATTTTACCATTCCTTCTAACAGTGTAGGAGGGTTCCCTCTTCTCCTCATCTTCTCCATTGGTTGCTGACTTTTTGCTTGAACTTTAAACTCACTCTAATTCTTTTGTCCCATCCACTTTTGTCATTGTTCATAAATAAATAGTATTTGCTGATAGTCTGGCTATAAGTAGGGTTGCAGATAACTTTTTTTCTAACATAAATACTATCATTTTTTATATACATTTTCCAGTATCTTTCTATGTATGTACTTTTTAAACCAAAAATCATATATATATACACTATCATTGCCTTCATCTTCAGACTTTCATCCAAGCAAAACCACAACCTTTTTCCTGGTTACAGAACATTCTTCCTAAGTCTCCTTTTTAATGACTTTATAATATTCCGTCAAGTGGATGAACCACCATTATTCAATCATGCCCTTGTTATTTATATACCATTTAGGTTGCTTCCAATTTCATTAAAACAATGTCACAAGTCACAATTTCAAGAACATAACTTTTGCTTCACTCTAGATCATATCTCCTCAAGATATATTTCAGAATATTGATTACTGAGTCAAAGTGTTAGAAATCTTTATGGTTCTCAAATCTAGGTCCTCTTCATTTCTGTTGATGTAGCACCTGGGGTGAATCATGGCTCCTCAAATATTTTGCTTTCCTTCCTCAGCCCCAATTTGAACTTTGAGCTCCTTGATGTGGTGCCAGGTATGAGCCAGGTCCAGGGATTCCTGCACAGTGGAAGGGATGTGCACTTAGATAACTGACCAAGAAAGGCAAGGCTTGGGAAATGAGGCAAGTATTGAGCAAGACAGGGAAGGATCCAAACCCAAGTCATGAAGTTCAAAATAACTACTGTTATCAAGCAAAACATGGGGCCTCTGCTCTCTCCTCTATAATCCTGCTAGTGAGGGAGCCCCAGATACCTCTGAGCCTTTTCTACCTGATGAGTCCTACCCTCACCTTCAGGCATCCTCTTCTCTAAGGCCGTCCCAATGGGATTTTATGACACGGGTTCCTGAGTACTAACTAAGACAGTAATTTCCAATCCATAATGAAATACAGAAAATAAGGACAATACATGGAGTTTTTCATATAGCTCATTGTACATAATTTAAAAGGCCATTCTTTAATCTCAGTTTTTGTCCTTCATACTTTCTTGGAATTAATGTATTCTTTCATTTATTAATTGTCAGTGGCTTTGTTTAGTAATTCATTCATCACATGTTTTGAAAGCTCACTACCTGCCAGGTGCTACCCTAGATCCTGAAGACAAGCTATAAATGCGAGGGACAAAGGGGCCTGACAATTAGCTTTTTCAATTGTGATGTTAAGTGCCTGACATTTAGCTTTTGATTGCTGAGGCCTCCACTTCAAAGAAATCCATTTTGAATAAATACACTGCCAGCTATGGGACTAGATAAAGAGCAGGTCGTCCCACCCACGTATGTCCCCCCCACCCCTTTTTTTTTAGAGAGAACTCTGGCGACCTAGATAACTGACCTTTGACTGACTGCTTTTCCCTTCCTGTGCTTTAATTCCTACTCTTTTGCTTTAAATTCACCAATAAAGAGCATACACCCGAAACCCTTGGTATCCCCACCTCAATCCCATAAAGACAGAACCCCAGGTCTGCTCACTCTCCAGTTCTCTCTCCCTCTCTGCTCTCACCCCCACCTCTCTCTGTGTGGCCCCAGTAGGTCTTGCACCCTCCAGGACCTGTCAGTAATAAGCCTTGTCTTTTCTAAGTCCCCTGATGGTTGTTACTGAGGCGCAATCTTAATAAGAACCACAAGGGTTTGTCTAGTCACAACATTGGCTCCGGTTGGGGAAATGTTTGTGGGGGTCGTCACAAATAGCACGGCCCAGGGAGTGTCCTCAGACATCCCCAGCTTACAGTATCACTACCATGAGCCTGAGAGGACCTGAAACAGCACCCTGCTCAGCCCAGCATGAGCTCTACGGAGGCGCTGTCTCCGCACAGCCCTCCAACAGCACTCAGGCTCAGCCATCACTGTATCTCCATGGCGGTGTCCTGCACAGACACTTCTTATCAAACACTTGCTGAGGAAGGGGTTTTAAAAAGACACTGCAATCCCCAGAGGACTAATGTGGACACTTGTGTGCCCAGCAGAGGGCCTGCAGGTGGTTTGAAAATGGTGTGAAATCAGCCAACTCTGGGACCATGATGTTTGGCTTCCTTCCAGCTCTGCTGTAGGATCTTCAGCAAATTGTTTCATCTCTCAGCCTGTGCCCTCTCTTGTGAAATGGGCAAGACTGTAACAGGACTTGCCTTAAGAGGTTATGAAGATGGAAGCCCTCTGCACAGTCCTTGGCACACCAGAAGCCCTCAATGAATGTGACCTGTGAAAGTCACTCAGTCATGTCTGACTCTTTGCGACCCCATGGACTGCAGCCTGCCAGGCTCCTCTGTCCATGAAATTCTCCAGGCAAGAATAATGGAGTGGGTAGCCGTTCCCTTCTCCAGGAGGTCTTCTCAACCCAGGGATAGAACCCAGGCCTCCCACATTGCAGGCAGATTCTTTACTGTCTGAGCCACCAGGGAATCCCCAAATGTGACCTAGTTGTAGCAGTAAAAAGGCAAGAATACTGGAATGGGCTGCCATTTCCTCCTCTAGGGGATCTTCCTGACCCAGACATCAAACTTGTGTCTCTGATGTCTCCTGCATTGGCAGGTGGATTCTTTCACCACTGAGCCATCTAGGAATACATGATTAAGGAAACATTAAACCAGGTGAAAGGTCACAGCCTAGAGAACCAAACTGAAACTGAAGATACATCTGAAGGGCCAGAAATGTTAAAGATATAACAGGGAGGATTAAATTTGTATATGAAGGAAGAAAAAAACAAACTAGCCAGACTTTCTCTTCCTTCTCCACATGCTAATGATAGAAACTGATAGAATTTTATTTATGTCTGTGATAGAAACATGGCAAAAAGCCCCTGACCAATCCAGGTTCTCCAATGATGGACGCATGCCAGAAGTGAACCACAAATGGCCACAATGAGTTGGGAGAAGTGGAACTAGGGGATAAACATACAAGTTCAGGGACTTTCCTAAAGTATGGACATTCCACAGACAGATAATTTCCGGTGCCATAGAGAGCTTTGGAATTTAAGAAGTCTAAAGGAGGGTGGGATGGGGTAAAAACAGAACACTAGCCACAACAAGCAGCAGGACAGAGGCCCATGCTTACAGAAGTGGCTCTTAGCTCTGTGACTGAAATGCAATGCTGTAAAATTTAATATCAGCGGTGCAGATAAAATAATGTCAGCAGACTGGATAATTAAGGCTTTGGGGCTCATTTCTTTGCTCTCTTGCTTTCTGGAGGGAGATTGATAGAAAAAGGAGATGGGTCCAGTAAACCAAGAATTCCTCAGAGCTTTAAGTATATTTTTAGTTCCTCCTGACATCTGGGAGAGTAGAGACATTATTTCAGGATCAGAGATCAGATCCCGATCATGCCCTTTACACTGGGCTAAACATCACTCTCTAAAACCCTTTGATGAGAATTAATTATTGCAAAGATATGCACAAGCTAATTGAGACCACATTTACAGTGTCTGCAGCTTCTGATGGAAGACATTTCTGGCTGAGTGGAGCAGATGCCATTAAACCAGTTGCCTGTTTTCCACTGTTTTTCCAAATTCCTCCTGGACCTGCAGCTGGACCAGACCTGCTCCTGGACCAGACCCACCCCACTCAGGACTGGAGCTGCCCAAGACCAGGGGTATGATCATAGGTCCAGAGCTGGGTCCTAACAGAGCAGTGCTGGATCCAACCCACTGATCCCACTTGGTTTTTAAAGTGTGGGCTACTTGACAAGGAAAGAGTAAATCACAAAACCACACAGTTAAGAGACCAGGGAGATCTTCTAAGTCACCCTCCCATCCAGTAGAAGAACCCTGTTCTGTCTCAAACTGGGCAATGGTGGGACTGTATGTTTGCAGACAAATGCCAGGACCTGGCCAAGATGTGAGGCTGATGATTACATGAATGCAACCAAACCCACTAGGGATGGAGGGAGGACTTAGTCAAGATCCAGGTGAGTCCCTTCATAAGAATGCCAGGAGCTACAAGACTAAGGATGCAGCTGGGACTAGCTCCTTCAGCCCCTTTAGGGCAGGCTGGGGTTCCCCAAAGTTAGGACTCCCCCACCCCACTCACGCAGGAACCTTCCCTGGGCATGTCTGACAGGGGAAAATTCTCAGAGAGGGGATAGGAAAGGGTGGCAGGGCAGGCAGTTCTGGTCACTGTGTATAGTAGAATCTGCTGAGCCAAGATATGGCTTCCCCTAACTGAACCCAATTCTGTTCCCTGGAGTCAGATAAACTCTACCTTTGTACAAGACACACCTACAGATATCTGAAGACAATAATTTATCCTTTATCCTTCTACAGACAAAATATACTCGACTCCTTCAACTCTCCCTAATTGCCATTGTTTCCAAACCCTCCCACATCCTCTGGGCTCATGTTAGTTTCACTAGGACCCCCTTGGTGTGACTCTGAGGACCAAAGAAAGAAAACAAGAGCACAGTGGATAAACCACAGATTTGAATCTTGGTCCCATTATTCCCCATGCCTCAATTTCCTTCACAGCTTCCTCGGCAGCACTTGATAATGTTAGTTACGAGAAATGCATAAGTCAATTCATGGAGAACTTGTAACTGTGCCTGGCAAGGCAGCTGAGAAGCAGCTAATAAAGTCTCGGCTATTTCTTAGCACCATGCTTAGCTTCTAAGAAGTATGCAAGGACTTCTCAGGTGGTCCACTGGTTAAGACTCTGCACCAATGCAAGGGGCTCAGGTTTGATTCCTGGTCAGGGAACTAGATCCCACATGCCCCAACTAAGAGTTTGCATGCCACAGCTAAAAATCCCACATGCTGCAATGAATATCTAAGATCCCACTAAGATTCACCACAACTAACCAGGAGAGATTAAGAAAGCCTTCCTCAGCGATCAATGCAAAGAAATAGAGGAAAACAACAGAATGGGAAAGATTGGAGATCTCTTCAAGAAAATTAGAGATACCAAGGGAACATTTCATGCAAAGATGGGCTCAATAAAGGACAGAAATGGTATGGACCTAACAGAAGCAGAAGATATTAAGAAGAGGTGGCAAGAATACACAGAAGAACTGTACAAAAAAGATCTTCGTGATCCAGATAATCACAATGGTGTGATCACTCACCTAGAGCCAGGCATCCTGGAATGTGAAGCCAAGTGGGCCTTAGAAAGCATCACTACAAACAAAGCTAGTGGATGTGATGGAATTCCAGTCGAGCTATTTCAAATCCTGAAAGATGATGCTGTGAAAGTGCTGCACTCAAATATGCCAGCAAATTTGGAAAACTCAGCCGTGGCCACAGGGCTGGAAAAGGTCAGCTTTCATTCCAATCCCTAAGAAAGGCAATCCCAAAGAATGCTCAAACTGCCACACAATTGCACTCATCTCACACGCTAGTAAAGTAATGCTCAAAATTCTCCAAGCCAGGCTTCAGCAATACATGAACCAAGAACTTCCAGATGTTCAAGCTGGTTTTAGAGAAGGCAGAGGAATCAGAGATCAAATTGCCAATATCCACTGGATCATCTAAAAAGCAAGAGAGTTCCAGAAAAACATCTATTTCTGCTTTATTGACTACGCCAAAGCCTTCGACTGTGTGGATCACAATAAACTGTGGAAAATTCTGATGGAGATGGGAATACCAGACCACCTGACCTGCCTCTTGAGAAACCTGTATGCAGGTCACGAAGCAATAGTTAGAACTGGACATGGAACAACAGACTGGTTCCAAATAGGAAAAGGAGTATGTCAAGGCTGTATATTGTCATCCTGCTTATTTAACTTATATGCAGAGTACATAAGTACTCTGAGAAATGCTGGGCTGGAAGAAGCACAAGCTGGAATCAAGATGGCCAGGAGAAATATCAATAACCTCAGATATGCAGATGACACCACCCTTATGGCAGAAAGTGAAGAGGAACTAAAGAGCCTCTTGATGAAAGTGAAAGAGGAGAGTGAAAAAGTTGGCTTAAAGCTCACCATTCAGAAAACTAAGATCATGGCATCTGGTCCCATCATCTCATGGGAAATAGATGGGGAAACAGTGGAAACAGTGTCAGACTTTATTTTGGGGGGGCTCCAAAATCACTGCAGATGGTGATTGCAGCCATGAAATTAAAAGACACTTACTCCTTGGAAGGAAAGTTATGACCAGCATATATGACTAGATAGCATATTAAAAAGCAGAGACATTACTTTGCCAACAAAGGTCTGTCTGGTCAAGGCTATGGTTTTTCCAGTGGTCATGTATGGATATGAGAGTTGAACTGTGAAGAAAGCTGAGCACTGAAAAATTGATGCTTTGGAACTGTGGTGTTGGAAAAGACTCTTGAGAGTCCCTTGGACTGCAAGGAGATCAACCAGTCCATCCTAAAGGAGATCAGTCCTGGGTGTTCATTGGAAGGGCTGATGCTGAAGCTGAACCTCCAATACTTTGGCCACCTCATGAGAAGAGTTGACTCTTTGGAAAAGACCCTGATGCTGGGAGGGGTTGGGGACAGGAGGAGAAGGGGACGACAGAAGATGAGATGGCTGGATGGCATCACCAACTCGATGGGCATGAGTTTGAGCAAACTCTGGGAGTTGGTGATGGACAGGGAGGCCTGGCGTGCTGCGATTCATGGGGTTGCAAAGAGTTGGACATGACTGAGCGACTGAACTGAACTGAACTGAAGAGCTAAGGTTTGATGCAACTAAGATCTGGTGCAACCAAAATAAGTATTTTTTTTTTAATGTCTGCAATGTATATATAAATCCTTCAGATGATTGAAGCAAGTCAGAGAAAAACAAATATCATATATTAATGAATATTAAATATCATAATTAATCCATTTTAACATAGAATCTAGAAAAATGGTACTGATGGACCTATTTACAGGGCAGCAATACAGACTCAGACATAGAGAATAGATTTATGGATGCAGCAGGGGCAGGAGAGGATAGGACGGATTAAGACAGTAGCATTGAAATGTATGCATTAGTATATGTAATACAGATAGCTAATGGGAAGTTGTTGTATAACACAAGGAGCTCAACCTGGTGCTCCATGACAACCTAGAGGGGTGGGATGGGGTGGGAGGTGGGGAGTGCAGAGGTTCAAGAGGGAGGGAACATATGTATACCTATGGCTGATTCATGTTGCTATATGGCAGAAACCGATACAACATTGTAAAGCAATTTTCCTCCAATTCAAAATAAATAAATTAGAAAAAAAAAAATCCTGCAGCTGATACTCCATTACTTGCCAGCTTTCTTACTCATAAAACAACAGTACCACCTCTGGGCTTTGACGATATAAGGCGTGAGAAGGCTCCTGGTCAGCACCTGGTGCACAACAAGCAGCGCATACACACTAGCTTCCTTCCCCTGTGTATAGATGCAGCATCTAAGAGTCAGTCTCCGTGGGCATCTCACATTCCGCATATCCTGCAGGCACAGGAACTGACTATCTTCGCTCCAGACTTCTTTTTTCAAGGATATTTGTATCATAAATAACCTTGGAAGAGAGAACGTCTTCCTTTGGAGCAAAGCACAGACAGGCTTTGTTGTTGTTCAGTTGCCAACTCCTGTCGAACTCTTTGCAGATCAACTGTTATGGTGCATTATAAAAGATTTTAGTTCCCTAAGCTCAGAATTTCTCTCCATTATGTGTTCAGGTGTCAGCCTATGGAGACTGAAACTCAAAGAACTAGTGAGAGGAAATGCTGGTACTTTGGTCACTGTCACTGCTGTGAATCATAAAGTGCTGTCCCTAACTCACAGAGCTCGCCTTTTGCCAGTGTTCATGAAACCTTGGCAGCTAATTAACTAGCTTGCCAGTTGGTGAAATCTCAGACCCTCCACGGTTACTGACTACAACCTAGAGAAGAGACAATGACAAAATGTCTCCCCCGCTGACCCTGCAGTAAAGATCTTAAACTGTCATCAACCCTATCATAGTCTGTCCATACTTAGCTGATTTTGAAAAGAACTC
Organism: Odocoileus virginianus; assembly: GCF_023699985.2. Classification (NCBI taxonomy): domain Eukaryota; kingdom Metazoa; phylum Chordata; class Mammalia; order Artiodactyla; family Cervidae; genus Odocoileus; species Odocoileus virginianus. The sequence continues at coordinate 10,801,383 of NC_069677.1, forward strand.
TAAGTGAAGAATTTTTATTTATTTCCTTTTTGTTCATTTTGATTTTCATCTTCCTGATTTTAATCAAAAGTTCCATTCACTGAGGTCCTTCTAAAGCTTCTTTCGAACTTGAAGGTCCCCTTTGCAAGTGCCATCGTCTGAAATGCAGGCCAAGGTCGCACCTCCCGCTCCACTCACTTCTCCCACCAGTGCAGACAGACCCTCCTTCTAAACCTCGATTCTCATCCGTAGCACCAGACACCAGTTTGAACTGTATAAAATTCCTGACAAACTTCTACCTTCATTCAATCTGTGGTCAAGAACACAGCAAGTCCTACCATCATCCTAGGATGCTCTCCGATCTCCCCTCCCCCTTTACTGAGAGCACTGAGTGGGCCTCTCACGCTAACTCCCCTCTGCCTCTAAAAGGTGGGGATGTGTAACCTGTGGGATGTGACACAGCTGAAGGTCAGCAGGACGCCAACTGGTGTGGTTAGAAAGAAGAGATAAGAACACCCACGGGCTGCTGGGAAATCTGGCCTAAAACTGGTAACACTGTAAACCCCCAAGCAGATAAGTGACCAGTAATTTTCATCATTTTCTCTCTTGGATACTTTCTTGCATCTTATATGCACCCTCCCTCTCTGCCACAAAACTGGGTATATCTAGGTCTCAGCATCTGGCATTAAATTATACCATGATTCTTTTCAAATATAAAAAAAATAAGGAAGCCAATAAATCTCTTGAACAGCAATGCTTTTCTCTTATTCATCTTTTTTAATTTGGGGAGTTTTATTTTTAGATTTTACTGTCTGAAGATTTCTTACAATATTTTTAAGTATATGACCAAGACCTCAACATCTGGTCATAAGTTACTTGAAGAACTGTGGCATAGTTTTCTTTATTTTGAAAAAGTAATTAATCTGTGATGGCTTAATGGACATCAAATGAATAAAAGCAGCTTTTATCTTAACAGCGTTTCAGCAGTCAGCATGGGCTTTATCAGGCCCCGTGATCAGGGATCACCCAGAAAAGTTTAGTAATTATTAATATGTTCCCAGGATAACTCCATGGGATGGGTCCTATGGCTTGTAGTCTTGTTACCACTTTAAACTCTCATCCCATACCCAGAGTCTCCCTTGTGTTGTAGAAGGCTCTCAACTTCTGGTCCTGCCTCCTCAGTGTGGCCGCCCATCTCTTCAAAGCTTTCACAGTGCCCCACCCAGAAACTGCTTCTAAGCTCTCCTATGATCCCACAGGGCCTCTGTTTCTACTATTTCCATGTAAGAAATAGGACAGGATCCAAATCTTATCCCAGATCCCAGCATCTCTCTCCCTACACAGATTATCTCCTAGTGTGCCCAACCCTTGGGGGTTTTGAGGCTGTTCCACAACAGACACTGTCCTCAGTCAGAGATGGTCAGACCTTCACATCTGGTTATCCCCACAGGTACAGATCAGTGGAACCCAGTCAATGGAATATTACTCAGCCATATGAAAGAATGAAATAGGGACTTCCCTGGTGGTCCAGTGGCTAAGACTCTGGGCTCCCAGTGCAGGGGGCCTGGGTTTGATCCCTGGTCAGGGAACTAGATGCTACATGCCACAACTAAAAAGAGATCCTGCACGTTGCAACGAAGTGAAGATCCTGTGTGCTGTAACTAAGACCTGGCACAGCCAAATAAATAAATAAATATTTAAAAATTTAAAAAAGAATGAATGAAATAGTGTCATTTCCAGAACATGGATGAATCTAGAGAAAGTGAACAGAGTTGGACGGAGAAAGACAAATACCATATGACATCACTTATACGTAGAATGTGAAAAACGATACAAATGGACTTTCAGAAACAAACTCATATAAACTTTGGGTTACAAAAGAGGAAGGGGGGATAACTTAGGAGCTTGTGATTAAAAGATATATACTATTATATACAAAATAAACAACAAGGGCCTACTGTATAGAACAGGGAACTACAGTCAATATCTTGTAATAACCTATAATGGGAAAGAATCAGAAAAAGAATACACATACATACATAATGTATATATAAACACAAAACTGAATGACTTTCCTCTACACCTGTAACTAACACAGCTTTGTAAATCAACTATACTTCAATTAAAAAAAAAAAGATTATTCCCCCTTTTAAGAAGTCTATCAGGAAATGTTTGCTAAAGGTCAGTGCATCATCTGTGAGGGGCCCAGTGTCTCAGACTTTAAGGGACCCAGGAGGAGAGCACCAAGTTCTGGGTGCCCGGCACTGACCAGGTTCACAGCTGTATTTGTGAGGTCCTTCCTCATCAAGGAGGGAAGAGAATACTGGATGGTTTCTGCAGTCCCTTCCACTCTAGGTGTGGGTGTTCTACAGAAGTTTGTCCTCTTTCCGTCATTGCGAACTTCCCTGTCTGGAGCAGAAAGCTGATAACTTCACAGAAAAGACTTCGTGCACAGCCCACTCCTCAGCCCCCGTGGCTCTACCTTCAGCCCTATTTTAGCTGAGGCAAGCCTGCCTTTAAATAAAAGGACTTGCATTAATTTCTCCCTCCTTTGATCTTCTGCCTCTGCGACTTCACAAAGTCATGGCTTTAAGGCTTTCCCTGCCAAGAGAGCCATGCTCAGACATACAGAGTATTCTCTTTGATCCAGCCCCCCCTGAATCCTATAAGGCCTCCCCTCTCACCTGCAGGTTCCGTATTTTCCTTCAGGCAGTGATAGGACACCACTACTTTTTTTTTATCAGCCAATTTAGAGTCCAACCTCATCGTCATTTTTTAAAAAATTCCTTTAAAGTTTTGAGATTTGTTTTATTAACAAAAGACCAGCACCTACATAGTTTTTTTTTTTTTTTTTTTTGGTCTTTCCAAGTATTCTAAGAGGCTATTCTCTCACTTCAGTGATGGGGCCATAGTTCAAAGCAGCTTTAGAATCATGGGGGTGGGGGAAACAATCAGTGCTATAAAATCACAGGCCACGCTTCCTTTCACTAATTCCTCTTTTTCCTCCTCTTCCTTCTCACACTCTTTGCTTCACCATAATTGGTTAAAGGCTCCATCAGCCTCCTTTGCACAGAGAGCAAATGGATGGTCCCAGGCCGACACTGGCTGAGGACCCCTGAAGTACTTGTAAGCCTGACGGTCAGCATGGTGGAAATGGAAAACCCATCTCCCTCACTGGCTGCAGAAAGCAATGAACCCATCCACCTCTCAAATCACACAGGGGAAATCCCCAAAGATCACCTACATGTTTGAAATATTACTGAGAAATATATTTCGGAATATTATTTGAATTATTCACCATTGTACAGGTGTCCAAAGAAGGCACCATCTAAACACTCACCCTGTTGCCCTCACACAGGACTTCTCACTGAGCAGACTGGAGATGACCACGCCTGTGCAGCACGGTCATGGGTGCCCTTGGTCAGGACCTAGAATACCTGGGTCCACATTAACACAGAATTCTACCTGCGCTCCAACCCCAACAAGCACAGCCTGCCAAGGAACTCAGAGTCAAAGGGGAAATCAAAACCGAATGGGGAGCTCATCACAGCAGCTTCCTGGAGCAGTGGAGGAGGAAGTCTGGGGCAGTTTGGAAGATGGAGCACCACAGTTTGGAAGCATGAAGAGCAGAGTAGAGGTCAGGGCACCCAGGGCATTTAATCAATCTTGATTCCTAGCTTGCTCCATCAATGGCTCCCACCAACCTGACCAGTTCTAGAATTCTGACCAGCTAAGCTATGGTCAATAGATAGTGCTAAAGCACCCTGACTTCCCCCTCGCCCACCACCTGCCTGGGCACCTGGCCAGGTGTCATCTCACCTTGGGGGCAGTGGTCCCTCCTGGCTGCCCAGGAAGGCACATAGTTCCCCTCTCGGCAGCTCCTCAGGGTGGGCTGAGGGGGAGGAGTCAACAGCATAAACTGCACACTCACCAACAGGCGGCTCTGCTGTTTGTTGTGGCAACTGGGCTGGAAGGACAAGGGAAGAAGTCCTGGAGGGCTGCCTCGCTGGGGAGCCCTGAAGAGTTCTGAACTCTAGCAGGGGCAGCCGATTTGGCAGCCTCCTGGGCAGTGCCTGGCAGAAAGGAGCACAGGAAAAGCCGAGTCAGGGACAGACACACCAAAGGGAGAGGGAGCGGCCGGCTGGGAGGAGCCCATCAGCAGAGTGGCTGCTGGAAACATCCCAAGGACAACAATAGTTGCTTTTATGACTGTGTGTGGGGGTTATGGGTTTAGAGTTCAGGAACAATAGTTACAAGGAGAACCAGAACGAGGTGCTTTCTTCCTCCACAGAGGACAGATGCTGGAACGCCAGGGAGGATGGAGCTCCATGCGGTTGCAGGGTCTGGGAGAGGCTGTGCCAGGCGTGGGGAGGAAGGCTACCTGGGAGGCCTCTCGGGAGGCTGTTGGGGCCTCTGCAGGGACATGAGCAGGGGAAGAGTTACTGACAGGACAGGGAGAAAGTACCCACAACTGGGAGAAGACTGTCCTCTGGAACGAGTGAGTCTCCAACCCCCGACAGTCCTAGGACCCAGTCCACATCCATGCCCTCCAGAAGCCACAGGCAGGCAGCCCCCATGGCCCACCCCTCAGCCTGACCCAGGCTGAAATTTACCCCTTCTCCCCATTTTAGAAACCTGTTTCCCACCAGCAGCAAACTTCATATATTCCTTAAGAGAGAAACAAATACCTAGAACATGCAGTAAATCCATTGTATCACAAGAACAAATGACTGATCTCTGAGTGCTTCATGTGCTGCTCTTCTAGAATGTGCATCAGTAAAGCTGTGCCAGGTCGCTGCATTAGTGTCCGACACTTGTGCAACCCTATGGACTGTAGCCTGCCAGGCTCCTCTGTTCATGGGATTCTCCAGGCAAGAGTAGGTGGTTGCCATTTCCAATTCCAGAGGATCTTCCCAACCTAGGGATCAAACCTGCGTCTACTAAATCTCCCGCAGTGGCAGACAGGTTCTTTACCACTAGTGCCACCTGGAAGCCCTATTAGTAGCAGTCTTTGTAAACTCAAAGGAAATCAAATACTCATGGTGGAATTTAAGCAGAGAAAGTACTTTCAGGTGGAAAAGTCCTTATACACCCCTTCATCACACAGGAGATCTAGAGGGTGGACATTCAGTCTAGGGTGGTGCCCCACCCTCGACTTTGGGTGTACTTTGAAGTGGAAATGGGAGTGACTGGACCCTCCTAGGAGTGGTGGAGGGTTACACATTGTTACAGTCCTGTGGCTAAACCTTCTTTCCCACCTGCACAGGCAGCTTCAGCAGAAAGCTGATGCCAAGAGTGCTGGTCCCATCTGAACCCACTTGCTCCTGGTAATCTGTGTGGCCCTCAGGACCAGGTGGGAGCTGAAGCAGGACAACATTTCTATAAGTAATAGTTTCTGCGTCTCTTATGGCCTAAGCCAGTCAGTCCCAGCAGAACTTCCCTCAACCGAGCAAGCTGGGTCCATCTGCTGCCCCTCTCCTCAAGGATTCTCCACCCTTGGTAAAGGGCTCAGGCACCTGCCACTTGATCTTGACTCCATCTCCAGCCAGAGCACACCTGACACCTCATCCTCACCAGCCACTCCTCCACTGGCTGCCAGCAGGAGGCACCTCCTCACCTGCTCCTCCTCCTGTGCCTCAGACCACATCATCCTACCCTGTGCCCAGAGGAGCCCATTCTATGCTCATTCTTCCGTCCAGCGGATTAGGCTACTCCTAGCTACAATCCTTTCACAACTCAACCTTACCAAGGATTGTTTCTGAAAGGACCCAGAGTCACTCACAAGAAAATATAAAATTAAACTGAATATTTAAAAAGTGAAACTGTGTAAAAGCTGATAATACATGCAAAATGGTTTTCTAAGTGGATTATGCAAAATTGTCAAGCATTACATCTATCCCTGAGTTTCATGACACTCACAGTAAAAAAGGGAAATAGAATGGGTCACATAATTCTTGCTATGAGGATGCAAAGGCACTTCATCAAGAAACTGGACCTTCCAGTGCTAGTCTCTGCAGAGAGGGGACAATTCTACCCATAGACTTGTAAAAAAAATGTTCATTTATTTGGCAAGGAGCCTGATAGGCTACAGTCCATAGGGTTGCACAAAGTTGGACATGACTGAGATGAATTTGCACACATGCACGCTGGGTCTTAGTTGCAGCATGCAGGATCTAGTTCCTTGACTAGGGATCGAACCTGGGCCTCCTGTTGAAAGCTCGGAGTTTTAGCCACTGGACTACCAGGGAAGTTCCCTACCCATAGGCTTTTCAGAAAGAAACACTCACTATTTGGCCCCTTTTAAATATCAACGCTTATGAAAGCAAGGAAATATTAAAACATGGCTTGAGATTTTTGCAGGGAGCTAAAGCAACATGGTTTGGGCAAGGGTCTGGAAGCTGAATACAAGACACAGTAGTTCTCCAAACTTATGGTTGCCCAGGGCAGATAGCAGGGGGTAGAGAAGGAATAGTTAGGGGGTTTGCAATGGACACATACATAAGGACCTACTGTTTAGCACATGGAACTTTGCTCAGTTATATGGCAGCCTGGACCAGAGGGGAGTTTAGAGGACAATGGATATATGTATAAGTATGGCTGGGTCACTTCACTATTCACCTGAATCTATTACAACATTGTTAACTGGCTATACCTCAATACAAAATAAAAAGTTTAAAAAAAAAAGTGTCAATGACATTGTTATTGTTGTTGTTCAGTCGCCTAATCATGTCTGACTCTGCAGCCCCATGGACTGCAGCATGCCAGGCCTCTCTGTCCCTCTGCATTATCTCTGTGTGCAAGCAACACAGCAATGACAAATTAAAAAAAAAAAGACACAGTGGTTCTCAGGGCACCTCACCATGTATTCTTCAGGGAAGAAGGGAAGAAGAAGGTTTGAGGTGGAGGAGCACTAGGAAATGTGGTGGGATTATTAACTGCTATAATGATGGGGGGTTGGGGAGGGCAGGCAAGGATGCTAATATCCTGCATTAAACAGAATAGTCATGATAAAGAATTATCTCATCTAAAATGCTAATGGTGCCCCGTTGAGAAACACTGGAAGAGGAATCAGTAATTAGCACGACTCTTCTAATGCCTTAAATACCAGTGAAATCTTCAGAGAGCTGACAGCAAAGATGACAATGTCTGCTCTGGGACTACAGATGACGGTGCATGCAGGCTTTTGATGTGTCAGTCTTGCTGGTGGTGATACTAAGACCATCCTATGAGGGGGTGGGAGCCAGATGAATATTGTTAACTGGGAAGACAGCTGCAAGATGGGGAGTTATAAGGATGCCTGTGGAAAGGGACAGACCTCTCCTGCTTTTCATTTTTTCATATGGCTAAGCGAGGATACAATTGGGACACCAAAACTGCACATCAACACATCACAGGAGAATCTAGTCGAGAGCACTGATTTTCAAAGCGTGGTCCCCAACTAGCATCACCTGGGAACTTGTTGACACTACTACCTACTGAAGACAAGAAACTCTAAAAGTGGGTCCAACCAGGTGTGTTTTAACAAACCCTCCAGGTGAGTCTGAATCAGGCTCAAGTTTGAGAACCACCAATCTAGAAGGTTTAGGGCTAACCATGGCAATTGGTCACCAGAGATATTTTAGAAATGCTGTCTCACCCCTGTGCAGATTCTCTATTAGACTCTGAGAGGGAGGGGGATGTTGCAACATATCTGTTGCAGGCCAATTACCCAAGGTGGAGGGTCTAAGAAGGAAGACGTAAGTGATGAGAAATGAGAGTAAAGAGCGAATTACCAAGGGTCAATTTAAGTCTCAAGTCAGATTAGCCATCCTAGAAGGATTTTTTTTTTTAAACTGAAGAATAGTTGATTGACAACATTATATTAGTTTTAGGTATACAGCATAGTTATTTAGTATTTCTATAGATTATACTCCATGTTAAGGTATTATAAAAATAATGGTTATAATTCCCTGTGCTGTACAATATATCCTTGTTGTTCATCTATTTTATACATAGCAGTTTATATTTCTTAATGCCCTACCTATCTCTTGCCCCACCCTCTTCCTCTCCACATTGGTTTCCACTAGGTTGTTTTCTATACTGGTAAGCCTGTTTCTGTTTTGCTATACATATTTATTTCACTTTTTATATTTTACATATAAGTGATGATGTACAGTATTTGTCTTTTTCTGTCTGACTTCACCAGCATAATACTCTCTAGGTCCATCCATGTCATTGCAAATGGCAGAATTTCATTATTTACGGCAGAGTAATATTCCACTGTATGTATCTACACACCTTCTTTATCCATTCATCTGTTGATGGACACTTGAGTTGCTTCCATATCTTAGCTATTGTAAATAGTGCTGATATGAATACTGGGGTGCATGTGTCTTTTCAAACTATATTTTTCCAGATATATACCCAGGAGTGGAATTGCTGGATCACATGATAGTTCTATTTTTAGTTTTTTGAGGAACTTCTGTACTGTTTTCCATAGTGGCTGCACCAATTTACATTCTCACCCACAAGGTATGAGGGTTGCCTTTTCTCTACATCTTCAGCAACATTTGTTATTTATAAATTTTTTGATAATAGCCAACTCAACATGTGTGAGGTGGTATTTCATTGCTGTTTTTACTTGTATTTCTCTAATAAACAGCAATGTTGAGCATCTTTTCATGTGCCTGTTAGTCATCAATATGTCTTCTTTGGAAAAATGTCTATTCAAATCTTCTGCCCATTTCTTGTTTGGATTTTTTTTTTAAATATTAAGTTGTATGAGATGTTTATATATTTTAGAAGTTAACCCCTTGTTGGTTGCATTATTTGCAAACATTTTTTCCATTCAGTAGATCACCTTTTTGTTTTGTTGATGATTTCCTTTGCTATGCAAAAGCTTTTAAATTTAATTAGGTCCCTTTTATTTATTTTTGCTTTTATTTCTTTTGAATTAGGAGCTAGATTTCCTGCCAAAATACAGCGACAATTTGTGTCAGAGTATTCTGTCTACATTCTCCTCTCCTTTATGTTTTCATGTCTTATATTTAGTTCTTTAATTCATTTTGAGTTTATTTTTGTATATGGTGGGAGGAAATGTTCTAACCTTATTCTTTCACATGTAGCTGTTCTGTTTCCCCAGCACCACTTACTAAAGAGACTCTCATTTCTCCAGTGTGCATTCTTGCCTCCCATGTTTTAGATAAATTGACCACAGGTTTGTGGGTTTATTTCTGGGTAGAAGGATATTGCTTTTAATCAAACTTGTGCTTCTCTTTGAATAGCCAATACATTTATATGATTCAAAATTCAAAAGACTCAAAGGGTATGCAATAAAAGGTCTTTCACCCTCCCCTGTTCCTAGGTACTCAGCTCCAACTTCCTTCCCTCAGAGCCAGCCATGACATCAGTGTCTTCTAGGGACATGTATAAAAATACACACATATACGCTTTCCCCCCACTTTCTTTCTTAAAAAAAATGATAGCATGTTACACAATCTGTTTTGTATGTTGATTTTTTCACTTAATATATTTTGGTGATTATTCCATATTAAACATATCAAGAGCCACCTAGAAGACTTCCAAGTGTCTAAAAACATATAACACCTCAGGGACATGTGTGCCTTCCCTAAAGAGAAGGAGCATCTGTTAGGCCATTATATGATTCCTGTGAGTTTCGCAGTGAACCCCCTACAGAGAAATTGCACTAAAATTCTCCATTTGGAGAGCCTACTAGGGCCCTATTTATAAGTTGTTTTATAACAGAAGGAGGCAATATGGAAACTCTGAGGTCATTAAAGTTGATGAGTAACACCACCATATAAGATCAGCAGCTGGTGGGTCACAGCAGAGGGGAGCTTGAATACTAGGGAGAACTCAAAGCCATGAGAGCTCTTGGAAGTTTTTGCTGTAAGACTAATAGCTGTAAGTCACATTTTATCTACAGGAACTAGCAAAACACATGAAAGGATAAAGACATGGACTAGCTAAGAACGCTTAGAGTCAGTTTTCAACACTTAGAATCAGATATATAACACAGAATAAAATAATATATATAATCTCTATCCATCTGCTAGTTTCAGTTACAGTAACATTTCCTTCAAAATTACATTTTGTTCTGTCTGTCCTTCAGCACCATCAGTAGATGTCTTATCCCTCCCTGATTCCTGCCAGATTCATATCAACGTAGACTTTGAACCTAAAGCATGAAGGTTTCTGTTTTTTCATTTATTAGTTTTTAACTGGAGGATAATTGCTTTACAATGTTGTGCCAGTTTCTGCTGTAGAACAAAGTGAATCAGCGATATGTATACATATATCCCCTCCCTCTTGAAACTTCCTCCCATCCCCCATCCCACCCCTCTAGGTCATCAATAATAGCTTTATTGAGATATAATTCACATACCATATCATTAATGCATTTGAAGTAACAATTCAATGTTTGCTTGTTTTTTTTTAGTACAGTCACCGAGTTGTACAGCCATCAACTCAATGCACTTAGAACATTTTTATCACCCAAAAAGAAACCCTGTACCTATCCACAGTCACTACCCATAGCCTCTCAAATTCCCCCAGCTCTAGGTAGCCACCAATCTACTCTCTGTTTCTATGGATGAAAGACAAGGTGCTTCAACAGTCTCATCCGCGATTCAACACAACAGAGGAAACAAAATTAGTGATCTTGAAGATAGGTTAGCAGAAATGACACAAATTGAAACACAAAGAAATAAAGAGGGTGGGAAGAACAGAGCACCTAAGAGTTATGAAACAGAATCAAATTGGTCTACCATAGAGCTGGGTTCAACCCCTGGGTTGGGAAGATCCCCCAGAGAAGGGAACGGCTATCCACTCCAGTATTCTGGCCTGGAGAATTCCATGGACTGTATAGTCCTTGGGATTGCTGAGTCAGACACTACTGAGCGACTTTCACTTTCACTTTCATGTGTAATTGGAATTCCAGAAAGAGTAGAAATAGATACTGATATGAAAGAAATGTCTAAAGAAATAATGCCTAAAAATTTTACAAAAATAGTGAAATATACAGATCCAAAAGGTTCAGAAAATTCCAAGCAGTACAAATACCAAACAAAAACAATCAAATACATCTAGACATAACATATTCCAACTGCTGAAAATAAAAGATAAAGAGAAAATCTTATAGGCAGTTGGGGAAAAGGAGAAACATACTATTCACACAGGATGAGAGTTAAGTTTTCAAGTACACTTCTCATCTGAAACAATGCAAATCAATAAACAACAAAATGACAACTTTAGAATACTAAAAGAAAAAACTTTTAACCCAGAATTCTGCACCCATTAAACTGTCTCTCAAAAGTAAAGGAAAAATAAAAACTTTTAAAAATAAATGAAAACCTGAGAGAATTCATTATAAACAGGCTTGTCCATCAAGACCTGTTAAGTTCTTCAGACAGAAGGAATATACTAAAAAGAAGTTGGTTCTAAACAAACTAAGATCTCTAGAAATGGTTAAAATGAAGTAAATAGAAAAGACTTAAAAAAAAAAATTAAGTTACTCTAAAAGATAGTTTAAAGTTAAAATAATAGTAATATACTACAGATATATAGGATACATAAAAGAAAAATATATGACAATAATACGAAAGTTGAGAGGGAAGAACTTGGAGTATAATGTTTTAAGACTTTTATACAATAAGTGGTATAATATTATTTGAAGGTAGACTGTGATTAAAGATGTATATTGTACTAGAGCAGACACTAAAAAAAATTTTTAGGATGTATAATCATTAAGTTAATGGAGATAAAAATAAATAATTAAAATTCTAAGTTAATCCAAAGGCAGGCAGAGAAAGATAAAGGAACAAAGAAAAGATAGAACAAATGAAACAACTGCATGGCAGATTTAAATCCAAGTATATCAATAATTATATTAAATACCAATAGCCTAGTCATGCCAATTAAAGATTATCAGATTAGATAAAAAAGCAAGACTCAATTATATGCTGTCTACAAAAAGCTCACTTTAACTATAAAGACAGGGATAGGTTAAAAACCAAAGGGAAATATTAAAAATGCAGTTCAATTCAGTCGCTCAGTCGTGTTTGACTTTTTGCCACCCTGTGGACTGCAGCATGGCAGGCTTCCCTGTCCATCACCAACTCCCAGAGCTACAAGCACCAATTAAAAGAAAACTAAAATGGTTATATTAATACCATACAAGTAGATTTCAGAACAAGGAATATTAGTAGTGATAAAGAGAGTAATTTCATGATGAAAAGGTTAATTCACTAACTACAATGCTCCTATGCATTGTATGCATCTAACAACAGAGATCCAAAGTACATTATTCAAAAATTCTTAGAACTGAAAGGAGAACTAAGTAAATCTCTAACTGTATTTGGATACTTCAACACTCCTCTTTCAGTAACTGATTAAAAGAAACAAAGTATACAGAAAATAAGTAAAGATATAGTAGAACAGAACACCACCATCAACCTACATGACTGAATTGATACCACACCTAAAAAGACAGAATACACATTCTTTTCAAGTACACATGACGCATTTACCAAGATAAGCCATATTCTAGGCCACCAAGCAGAACTGAATCAATTTAAAAGAAATGAAATTATATAGAAATGTTCTGTGAGCATAATGAAATTAAATTAGAAGTTAATAACAAGAAGATATCTGAAAAAGCCCTCAAATATTTGGAGACTAAACACCACACATCTAAATGACCCATAGATCAAAGAGGAAGTCACAAGGATATTTGAAAACACTTCAAATTGAATGATGTGAAAGCACAATACATCAAATTTGAGGAGATACAGCTAAAGTAGCTAAAGTTTAGGAGGAAATTTATAGCATCAAATGCTAATATCAGAATAAAAGAAGAGCCTCAAATCTATACATGTGTATGTGTATATATGGGCTTCCCTGGTAGCTCAGTGGTAAAGAATCCGCCTGCCAATGTAGGAGACATGGGTTCAGTCACTGGGTCAGGAACATTCTGGAGAAGGAAATGGCAACCCACTCCGGTACTCTTGCCTGGAGAATCCCATGGACAGAGGAGCCTGGTGGCTAGAGTCCATGGGGTTGCAAAGAGTTGGATATGACTTAGCAACTAAACAACAACATGTGTGTGTGTATATGTACATATATATCTATATATACTTACATAAATATAGAAATACATCATTATCATGTGAGGTTTATCCTTAGAAATGTAGGGTTGGTTCAACATTCGAAAATCAATCAGTGTAATTTATTAATCAACTGGCTAGACGAAAAAAAACTAGATGATCATTTCATTAGATGCAACAACAAAAAAAGCACCTGACAAAATTCAAGTTCCATGTATGGCTCTGAGCAACAGCTTTAGTCTGAATGCAAAACACCGGAAAGCTCTGCTTTTAAAAAAGGTAAAAGGTTCTTAAGGGATCCAGAAGTCCTCTTATAAGAAAAGTATCAGCTGACTTTAGAAGACTGAATATGATGGGACAGATACTTAGCAGGGTCTTCAAATACACAGTGAAATTATGTTCACGATATAGTTGTTTCAGATAGAGCTGGTTACATGCAGGCAGACTTATGATGAAAAAAAGAAGAGCTTCACTATTACTGGACCTCTGGGCAAAGCTCCATTTGAAGTGGGGTTATGGTGTTGGGATACTGGGGTGGGAGTGGAACGTGGCTCACCAGGGAGGGACTTGGGACCAGAATGATTGACGGAATCTAGACTCCTCTATTGCCAGTTTAATAGCTCAAGTCTCAGTGAGTGATCCAACGGTCAAAGCAGACCTGAGTCTAGAAACCAAATTATCAAAGTAGAGCTGCAAAAGCCCAGATGAATGTCAAGGGTACTTGAAGCCAAGAAGATTAGAAGAAACAATCATCTCTCTTAGTACATGCTTGCAAACTGGGGTACAATTTAAAGAAACCAGATATGCAAGTGAAACCTCATATGTTAGAATGGTTATAAGGCTCTGTTACTCTTCCCTGTGAGGTAGGATGAAAAAGCTGGGCCTTCTGAGTTATGGGACAGGACAAGGAAAAACGTATACATGGCTTGCTGCAAATAGACCCATGTTCTAACAGGCACAGGGCCATGGCGATGGGCTTTACGGGGAACTCAGACCAGTTCCAGAATATCAGATTAACAGTATAGCCAAAAAAGAAAAGGGCCTAAAAAAGAAAGATGCCTCCGGCTTATTTTGGGGGACTATACAACATGATGGTTTGATATTGTACACATTGTAAAAATATAACCACAAACAATTAACACATCTGTCACCTCACATAGTTACCACGCATGTTTGTCTGTGGTAAGAACATTTAAGATCTATTTAAATTAGCTAATTTCAAGTATATAACACAGTGTTATTATTTTTTAATATTTATTTGGCCAAGCCAGATGTTAGCTGCAGCACTTGGGATCTTTAATTGTGGCATGTGAACTCTTATTTGTGGCAGGTGGGATCTAGTTCCCTGACCAGGTATCAAACTTGGGCCCCCTGCATTGGGAGCCTGAAGTCCCAGTCACTGGAGCCCCAGGAAAGTCCGTATAATACAATATTATTATTTACAGTCACTGTACCTTAGCTAGAGTCAGGTTACACATCAGGTCTCCAGAATTTATTCACTTTATAACTGAAAGTTTGTACCCTTTGACCAACATCTCCCCATTTTCCCACACAGTCCCCCTCCCCACCATCCACTGGCAACCAAGAATCTCTGGTTCTATGAGTTTGACTTTTTAGATTCCACATATAATTAAGGTCATACAGTATAGGTTTCCCCCACTTTTTCAAAGTAGAGCATTTCTATGAAACCTTTAGTAAGCATAAAGCAAAAAAAGCAATTACCTTAAGAACACATCTTGCTAACAGATGCACAAAATAAATTGAGATAATGCACAGATGTTCACAGACAAAGTTCAAAGCAGCTTGATGCTGAGATGGTGAGTGCAGTTCCTGGGGTTGGAGCTTATTTCCACTTTCACTGCTTGGGGTGTGTTCTGACTCTTGAACAGTTCCCTGAAAAACAAACATGGGCTATTTTCACTTTTTATACAAGCAAAAATTCTCGTAGGATATCTTGCAGTTAGCAAAAACAGGTACTAATGTAGTTCTTTCATAGAGCGAAGTGGCGTAAAGGAAGCTTTCAAAAATTGGGGAATACCTCGATGAGTCTTTGTCTAGCTTATTTCACCTCGCATAATGTCCTCCAATTTCATCTATATTGTCACAAATGGAAGGATTTCCCTCCTTTTAATGGCTAAATACTATTCCACTCTGTGTGTCCAATTTGCTTTATCCATTTATCCATCAACCAACACTTAGGTTGTTTCCAATCTTGGTTTGACTTATGGTGAATAATGCTGCAGTGAACAAGAGAATGCAGGTATCTCTTCCAGATACTGAGTCCATTTCCTTTAGATAAATACCCAGAAGTAGGATTTCTGGGTCATACGGTAGTTCATTTTTAAGTTTGAGGAAACTCCATATTGTTTTCCATAATGGCTAAACCAATTTACATTCCCACCAACAAGTGTACAAGAGTTCCCTCTCCTCCATATCCTCACCAGCATTTCCTACTTCTTGTCTTTTTTGGTTGGAGAAGACTCTTGAGAGTCCCTTGGATTATAAGAAGATCAAATCAGTTAATCCTAAAGGAAATCAATTCTGAAAACTCATTGGAAGGACTGATGCTGGAGCTGACATTCCAATACTTTGGGCATCTGATGCAAAGAAATGACTCATTAGAAAAGACCCTGATGCTGGGAAAGATGGAAGGCAGGAGGAGAAGGGGATGACAGAGGATGAGATGGTTGGATGGCATCACCAACTCGATGGATATGAGTTTGAGCAAGCTCTAGGAGTTGGTGATAGACAGGGAGGCCTGGTGTGCTGTGGTTCATGGGGTCGCAAAGAGTTGAACATAAACACGACTGAGTGACTGAACTGGTCTTTTTGGTAACAGCCATGCTAACAGGTTTGAGGTGATATCTCAATGTGGTTTTGATTTGCATTTCCCTAATGACTAGTCAGGAAGCAACAGTTAGAACTGGACATGGAACAACAGACTGGTTCCAAATAGGAAAAGGAGTACGTCAAGGCTGTATATTGTCACCCTGCTTATTTAACTTATATGCAGAGTACATCATGAGAAACGCTGGGCTGGAATCAAGATGGCCAGGAGAAATATCAGTAACCTCAGATATGCAGATGACACCACCCTTATGGCAGAAAGTGAAGAGGAACTAAAATGCCTCTTGATGAAAGTAAAAGAGGAGAGTGAAAAAGTTGGCTTAAAGCTTAACATTCAGAAAACTAAGATCATGGCATCTGGTCCCATCACTTCATGGAAAACAGATGGGGAGACAGTGGAAACAGTGTCAGACTTTATTTGTTTGGGCTCCAAAATCACTGCAGACGGTGATTGCAGCCATGAAATTAAAAGACGCTTACTCCTTGGAAGGAAAGTTATGACCAACCTAGATAGCATATTAAAAAGCAGAGACATTACTTTGCCAACAAAGGTCCGTCTAGTCAAGGCTGTGGTTTTTCCAGTGGTCAAGTATGGATGTGAGAGTTGGACTGTGAAGAAAGTTGAGTACTGAAGAATTGATGCTTTTGAACTGTGGTGTTGGAGAAGACTGTTGAGGGTCCCTTGGACTGCAAGGAGATCCAACCAGTCCATCCTAAAGGAGATCAGTCCTGGGTGTTCATTGGAAGGGCTGATGTTGAAGCTGAAACTCCAATACTTTGGCCACCTCATGCCAAGAGTTGACTCATTGGAAAACACCCTGATGCTGGGAGTGATTGAGGGCAGGAAGAGAAGGGGGAGACAGAGGATGAGATGGCTGGATGGCATCACTGACTCAATGGACACAAGTCTGAGTAAACTCCGGGAGTTGGTGATGGACAGGGAAGCCTGGCGTGCTGTGATTCATGGGGTCGCAAAGAGTCGGACACGACTGAGTGACTGAACTGAACTGAATGACTAGTGATGTTGAGCACATTTTCAAATATCTCTTGGCCACTTAGATGTCATTTTTGGAAAA
The DNA here is from genome assembly GCF_023699985.2 of Odocoileus virginianus. Lineage (NCBI taxonomy): Eukaryota > Metazoa > Chordata > Mammalia > Artiodactyla > Cervidae > Odocoileus > Odocoileus virginianus. The sequence goes on from NC_069677.1 coordinate 10,818,388, forward strand.
ATGTCTATTCAAGTCCCTTGCTCACTTTTTAATTGGATTACTTGATGTCCTTGGGGGGGCAGTTGTTTTGTTTTTGCTATTGAGCTAGATATGCATTCTTTATATATTTTAGTTATTAATCCCCTTTAGATACATGATTTATAAATATTTTCTCTCATTTATAGGTTACCTTTTCATCTCATTGCATATGGACCAGCAAAATTTTCCCAATACCATTTGTTGAAAAGACTCTTCTTCCTCCATTGTGTTTTCTTGGACCTCTTTTCAAAGATCAGTTGATCGTCTACATGTGGGTTTATTTCAGGGCTCTCTATTCTGTTCCACTGATACATGTCTGTTTTTATGCCAACACCATACTGTTTTGGAAGGGCTGATGCTGAAGCTGAAACTCCAATAGTTTGGTCACCTGATGTGAAGGGCTGACTCATTGGAAAAGACCCTGATGCTGGGAAAGATCGATGGCAGGAGAAGGGGATGACAGAGGATGAGATGCCTGGATGGCATCACTGACTCAGTGGACATGGGTTTGAGCAAACTCCTGGAGATGGTGAAGGATAGGAAAGCCTGGCGTGCTGCACTCCATGGGGTCGCAAAGAGTCAGACACGACTGATTAAACAATAACAATGCTGTTTTGATTACTACAGCTTTCTAATATAGTTTGAAATCAAGAATTGCAATGCCTTCAGCTTTGTTCTTTCTCAAGAGTGCTTTGGCTATTTAGAGTTTTTTGTGGTTCCATACACATTTTAGGATTGTTTGTTCTATTGATATTTCTATGGAAAATGTCATTGGAATTTTGATAGGAACTGCATTGAATTTGTAGATCACTTTGGGTGGTATGGATGATTTAATGATATTAATTCTTCCAATCCATGAATACGGGCTATCTTTCCATTTACTTGTGTCTTTTCAATTTCTTTCATCAGTATCTTATAGTATTCAGAGTATAGATCTTTCACCTCCCTGGTTAAATTTATCCATATGTATTTATTTATTTACTCTTCCTAATGCTATTATAAGTGGGATTGTTTCCTTAGTTTCTTTTTGAGATTGTTCATTGTTGGTGCCTCCAGCTTCTGACACAGGTTTTAAAGAAGACTAGTTCCTTCTGCAGCCCCTTTCCAAAGGCCACATCAATTCAGAGAGAAAAATCAAAACAAAAGCCCCAGAGCTAGAGACAGGAAGGAAGGGAAGCTATTCAAACTCCCTGTCCCTCTCCTCCACAGCATACAATAGTCGAGTCCTCTACTAGAGAAGCACGTCTCCAAAAGAATCCCTCTGACCTGGTGTTTTCTGGTTTTAAAGCCTCTGTTTGATCACTGTCACTATGGCGACAAGTCTGGGATGCTCTGCTCTAAGTGAGGAAGCTTATCCCTTCAAATATGCTTCTTGAGTGAGCAACAAAGGAATGCACTGAACCTCAACTAATCTCATATTCTCCTGGGAGACCTCTCTCAAGAGGCACTTCCCCCCCTCTTGTCCTCACAAACCTCCCAGGTTTAACACTGTTCAGTCAATAACCACATTTACATAGAGATTTACAGTTTATTTTGACCCACATCACATCAATCAAGCCTGAAAAGTCCTCTTAAGTCACATGAGCTTCTTCTACAGCAACTAAACAAGGCCTTTGGTTTTAGGGAGCCCTTCCCCAGAAGGCTAGCAGACATGGGCCCTGCAGCTGGGATAGGATCCAGGAAGGAGGGGTAGGAGGGCAGGGAGTTTATCCACATGACTTTTTCTTTTCCAGAAGGAAGAATCTGCAGAGGCTTGTAACCCTGGCACGCCTGATGCCCATTCCCCCAAAGCTCTTCTCAGTCTGTTCCAGGCTGTTCTGACTTGGCTCATGTTCTACATCATTCCCAGCCCCAATTGTTCTAAGAGTGGCTGTCAGCTCTGGGGAATTTATCTTCCCTGACCTCAGATGGGTCTTCCTTAATTATGAGTTGTTAGAGTCAGCCTTGACTTCCTTTAACATAGACGTAAAAAGAACGCTCTCCTTTATTTTCCTGTATTTTCTCCCCTCTATGATGTCATTCTCCGTCACTTCTAGTCACCACATGTGTATGGGTTTGCCCCTCACCAAGCAACTCTCTGCAACACCAGCTGAATGTCCTACAATTTAATTCAATTCTGATGTTCTCTACCTGGAAAGAACATCAGATTCCACAGACTGCACCCACTTCATAGGGCAATTGCAAGTCTGGGTAGTCACCTGTACTTCTGAGCAATTGGCTATAAGTCAAAGGTTCCCACACCCCCTCCTTAAGTTTGATCATTAGCTAGGAAAGCTCAGAGAACTCAAGAAAACAGTTTACTTATTAGATCAGTAGTTTATTACATTGGCTATTAAAGAACATGAATAACCAGTCAGATGAAGAGATACATAGGGTAAGGTCCTGAAGAGTCCCAAGCATAGGAGCTTCTGTCTCATGGAGTCTGGAGTATACCACCTTCCTGGCACATAGATAAATCAACCTAGGAGTTCTTCAAACAGCATCTTTTTGGGTTTTTATGGAGGCTTCCTATCATAGGCATGATTGATCACATCATTGGCCATTGGTGATTAAGTCATTCTCTAGCCCTCCTCCCCTCCCCAGAGGTCAGGAAGTAGAACTGAAAGCTCCAACTCTAATCACCTGGCTGGTTCTGCTGGCAACTAGTCCTCTTCCAGTGGTCTTCTAGGGGCTTTCCAAAAATCACCTCATGAATATATGCTCAGCGGTCAAAAGAGGCTCGTTATGAATAGCAAAAAACACCCATTTCATCTTTATGCTCTAGAGCTATTTAAGGAGTTAGGAACAAAAGATTTGCATATAGCTCTTAGCACTTAAGAAATTACAATGGTTTTAAGAGCTAATTCCAGAAAACATGACAAATTTATTACATCAGAGTACCATAATAGTGCTGTACTTTGCTTAGTCACTCAGTCATGTCCAACTCTTTGCGACCCCATGGACTGTAGCCCACCAGGCTCCTTTGTCCATGGAGATTCTCCAGGCAAGAATACTGGAGTGGGTTGCCATGCCCTCCTCCAGGGGATCTTCCCAACCCAGGGATCGAACCCAGGTCTCCTGCATTGCAGGCAGATTCTTTACTGTCTGAGCCACCAGGGAAGCCCATACCTCTTAATAGTTTCATAACATTGGGGAAGTAATTTAACCCTTTTTTAAAATTTCATTTTTAATTGGGGGATAATTACAATATTGTTATAAGGTGATTATTATTATTATTATAAGGTGATGGTTTCTACCTTTCTAAGCCTGTTACCTCCTCTGTAAGATGGGGACAAATACATCTACCCAGTGGGTTTGATGATAAGGACTGAGGACCAGACGCCTTTTACAACACTTAGTTCCTTCCCATCCTAGCTCACTCTGCCCTCAGGGCGTAGGCAGTCTCTAACCTCTTACGAAGGTTCATAACAAAAAGGTAAAATGATGTATCAACCTCTCATTGACCTCTCTAGCTTCTGTTTTTTGGTCACCTAAATCATTTCTGGGTGATGTGTAATTCCTTCCCTTCAGTTTTCAAAACAAACAAATAAGGGAAGCTGTTGAACTTCATTTGTTTTTATTATGAGAGGCAATGAGGTAAGAACAAAGATTATCCTAGGAGGCAAAACTTCTGGGCTCCAGTCATACCTGCTCGCTGAGCTCCTCAGACTCTTTAGTCTCCAGGAGTTTCTTTCTAAATGACTCCTTTGCCTTACCTCCCAGAGCAAAGTGGCTGGATAGGTTGCCCCGTTAGAGGCCCTTTCCAATCTAAGATCTCCCTTAAGGGAGTACCAAACATAAAATAGGGATAGATCAGACTTTGCTGAGAGACTGGTCTTGCCCTCTAGGAGTATTCTAAAATCAACCCCCACTTCTTAAAATAAACATTTCATTTGGAAATAATTTTAGATTTTCAGAAAAGTGGCTAAGATGATGCAGAGAGTTCATTTAACCAATTCCCCCTAATGACAACATCTTACATTACCATGGTACATTTGTTAGAACTAAAAAACCAACATTAGTACACTACTATTTACTAAATTCCAGACTTTATTTGGATTTCACCACTTTTTCCACTAATGTCCTTTTTTCTGTTCCTGGATCCAATCCAGGATACCTCATTGCATTTAGGATAAAATATTTTTTAAATGGTGAAAGATTTCCAACATAGAGACAAACAGAACTTTAGTAAAAAGAATATCAGAAACACCTGATGCTCTTTTTGAGCCCTCTCTTCCCATTTTCAAGCCCTTTCCTTTCTCCCTAGAGAATCACCATCACAAACATTGTTTATCATTCCCAGGCACATTTGCATGGATTCCTAAATATATATATATATATACATAATAAACACTATATAGTGTTGCTTTCCAGACTTTAAAACTTATATAAACATTATTCTTTTTGCATCCTTCCATAACTTGTTTTTTCATTCTACATTGTTTTGAGATCCATCTGTTAGGAAATAAAATGATGGTTCTTTCAACTGCTATACATAATATGTATAGTATTTCATTCTATGAGTACACCACTATTATCATACACCCACTGATAGACATTTAAACCATTTCCCTTTTTTTTTTTCTGCTGCTGAAATAGACACTTTAATGAATGTTTGCTGATGCACATAAGACTCTATCTAGCACTAGAATTTCTAGGTTAAAGGTGTAACCAAGTTGTTTCTTAAAGCTGTTGTACTGATCTACACTCTTTTCAGAAGTGAGTGAGTCTGTTGCTCCACTTCCTCATCCTTACTTGGAGGTGCATTCATTTTATAAATTAATTGGGAGAGAATTGGCATCTTTATGATGAGTCTTCCAGTTCAAGAACACAGCAGCTTTCTTTTTATTAAGGCTCTTTTTTTTTCCTTTAAATAACTGCAATTTCTCCAAAAATATTCTTGTACATATTTTGGTTAGGCATATGTTTAGGCATCTTGAGGCTTTTATTACTATTGAAAAATAGAATTTTTTAAATTAACTTTCCTAATTGGCTATTACTGGTGAATAAGATTTTGATATGTTGATTTTGTGTCTAGGGAAACTGGCAAGCTCTTACTATATATTTTCCACTTATAGACCTCAAGAAAGTCATATCGTAGGCAAATAAGGACATACCTTTCAATATTCACATCATTTTTCTTACTTTATTGCATTGGTTAGAATCTCCTGTACAGTGCTAAATATAAATGGCAAGAAAGGGCATCTTAATCTTTTTTGTGTCTTTAATGAAAATAAGCCTAGAGTCTTATTGTAAGGATAGTTTTTGCTGGACTATTTTGATAGATGCTCTTTATCAAGTTAAGGAAATTCCCTTCTAATTTTCCTGAAAAGTCTATTCAATCATGAATAAAGCACTAAATTATGACAACTGCTTCTTCTGTATCTTATAGATTATAGGTATTAACTGATCTGCTAATATGATTTATTACATTAACACATTTTCTGATGTTGGATCATTCTTAATTTCATGCATAAACTCTACTTAGAATATATTTCATAAAAATTTATGTTCATAAATTGGATTGGTCTATAATTTTCCTTTCTTGTATTCTTGTCTGGTTCGTGTATTTAGGTCATATTGTCATTGTAAAAGTAAGTGAAAGTGAAAGTGAAAGTTGCTCAGTTGTGTCTAACTCTTTGTGACCCAATGGACTATACAGTCCATGAAATTTTAGGCCAGAATATTGGCCTAAATACTTCTCCAGGGGATCTTCCCAACCCAGGATGGAACCCAGGTCTCCCATATTGCAGGCAGATTCTTTACCAGCTGAGTCACCAGGGAAGCTTTTCCTAATTTTCTATTTTTTTAAACAGTTTGTTAATATTAAGATTATCTACTTCTTTGAAGTTGAATAAAGTACAGATGTAAATCACCTAAGTATGATATTTTGGGGTGAGGAATTCTTGGTTATTAGTTTAAATTCTTTAATGATTTTTGCTTTATTGGTATTTTCTGAAGTAATTTTGGCAAAAAAATATTTACCTAGAAAACCATGTCTTCTCCCAATCCAAATTTTGGCATAAAATTCTTCAGAGTATAATCTTATGATTTTTATTATATATTACACATCTGTAGTTATAGTTCCCTTTCTTCCAAAATATTATTTGTGGCTCTGTTGTTGAATTAAAAACCACTTAATTAGGGATTAATCAATTTTATAACTCCTCTAATTTACTTTCTATATCATTTTGTTTGTTTTCTTAGTGTCCTTACTTCTACTTTTCTAAAGGCTTATTTTCTTTCTTGTCTATCTTCTTGAGAAGATAGTATGTATTCTCCCTTTGTTCTTTATTAGCTTAATCCTTATTTAGTTTGGAAAGCAACACGCCAAACAAAAAAACAAACAAATTATATTTTTCAGGCTCCGTTATAGCTAGGAAATGCCATATGACATACTTCTTACCAATGACATATAAGTGGAAGTTACTGCATAGGGCTTCCAGTAATACTCTGTAATTAAATATATTCTTCCTTGAGAACCCCTTGAATAGTATGAAAAGGCAAAAAGATATGACACTGAAAGATGAACTCCCCAAGTTGGTAGGTGCCCAATATGCTACTGGGGAAAAATGAAGAAATAACTCCAGAAAGAATGAGGAGGCTGAGCCAAAGTGAAAACACATGCAATTGTGGATGGGACTAGTGATGGAAGTAAAGTCCGATGCTTTAAAGAACAATATTGTATATGAACCTGGAATGTTAGGTCCATGAATCAAAGTAAATTGGAAGTGATAAAACAGGAGAGGGCAAGAGTGAACATCGACATTTTAGGAATAAGTGATCTGAAATGGACCAGAATGGGCGAATTTAATTCAGATGACCATTACATCTACTACTGTGGGTAAGAATCCCTTAGAAGAAATGGAGTAGCTCTCATAGACAACAAAAGAGTTCAAAATGCAGTAGTTGGGTGCAATCTCAAAAATGAAAGAATGATCTCTGTTCGTTTCCAAGGCAAACCATTCAAGATCACAGTAATCCGAGTCTATGTCCCAATCACTAATGCCAAAGACGCTGAAGTTGAATGGTTCTATAAAGACCTATAAGACCTTCTAGAACTAACACCAAAAAAAGATGTCCTTTTCAACATAGGGAACTGGAATGCAAAATTAGGAAGTCAAGAGATACCTGGAGTAACAGGTAAGTTTGGCTTTGGAATACAAAACGAAGCAGGGCAAAGGCTTACAGAGTTTTACCAAGAGAACACACTGGTCATAGCAAGTGTGTTGCTTACAACAACACAATAGACAACTCTACACATGGACATCACCAGAAGGTCAATACCGAAATCAAATTGATTATATTCTTTGCAGCCAAAGATGGAGAAACTCTATACGGTCAGCAAAAACAAACCAGCAGCTGACTGTGGCTCAGATTATGAACTCCTTATTGAAAAATTCAGCTGTAAATTGAAGAAAGTAGGGAAAACCACTAGACTATTCAGGTATGACCTAAATCAAATCCCTTATGATTATACAGTGGAAGTGACAAACAGATTCAAAGAATTAGATCTGACAGAGTGCCTGAAGAACTATGGACAGAAGTTCATAACATTGTACAGGAGGCAGTGATCAAAACCATCCCCAAGAAAAAGAAATGCAGAAAGGCAAAATGGTTGTCTGAGGAGGCCTTACAAGTAGCTGAAAAAAGAAGAGAAGCAAAAGGCAAAGGAGAAAAGGAAAGATATATCCATCTGAATGCAGAGTTCCAAAGAATAGCAAGGAGAGACAAGAAAGCCTTCCTCAGTGATCAATGCAAACAAATAGAAGAAAGTAATAGAATCAGAAAGACTAGAGATCTCTTCAAGAAAATTAGAGATACCAAGGGAAAATTTCATGCAAAGATGGGCACAATAAAGGACAGAAATGGTATGGACCTAACAGAAGCAGAAGATATTAAGAAGAGGTGGCAAGAATACACAGAAGAGCTATACAAAAAAGATCTTCATGACCCAGATAATCACAATAGTGTGATCCCTCACCTAGAGCCAGATATCTTGGAGTGTGAAGTCAAGTGGGCCTTAGGAAGCATCATTACAAAGAAAGCTAGTGGAGGTGATGGAGTTCCAGCTGAGCTATTTCAAACCCTAAAAGATGATGCTGTGAAAGTGCTGCACTCAATATGCCAGCAAATTTGGAAGACTAAGCAGTGGCCACAGGACTGGAAAAGGTCAGCTTTCATCCCAATCCCTAAGAAAGGCAATACCAAAGAATGCTCAAACTACCGCACAATTGCACTCACCTCACATGCTAGCAAAGTAATGCTCAAAATTCTCCAAGCTAGGCTTCAACAGTACATGAATCAAGAACATTCAGATATTCAAACTGGATTTAGAAAAGGCAGAGAAACCAGAGATCAAATTGCCAACATCTGTTGGATCATAGAAAAAGCAAGAGAATTCCAGAAAAACATCTACTTCTGCTTCACTGACTACTCTAAAGCCTTTGACTGTGTGGATTACAACAAAATGTGAAAAATTCTTAAAGAGATGGGGATACCAGACCACCTTACCTGTTTCCTGAGAAACCTGTATGTACATCAAGAAACAACTGCTAGAACCGGACATGTAACAACAGAGTGGTTCAAAATTGAAAAAGGAATATGTCAAGGCTGTATATTGTCAACCTGATTATTTAACTTACATGCACAGTACATCATGCAAAATGCTAAGCTGGATGAAGCACAAGCTGGAATCAAGATTGCAGGGAGAAATAGCAATAACTTAAGGTATGCAGATGATACCACCCTTATGACAAAAAGCAAACAGGAACTGAAGAGCCTCTTGATGAAGGTGAAAAAGGAGAGTGAAAAAACTGGCTTAAAACTCAACATTCAAAAAACAAAAATCATGGCATCCGGTTCCATCACTTCATGGCAAACAGATGGGGAAACAATTTAAACAGTGACAGACTTTATTTTCTTGGGCTCCAAAATCACTGCAAATGGTGACTGCAGCCATGAAATTAAAAAGATTGCTCCTTGGAAGAAAAGCTATGACAAACCTAGACAGAATATTAAAAAGCAGAGACATTACTTTGCCAATAAATACATGTATAGTCAAATCTATACCAGTCAATTGATCCAACCAGGATCAGTCCAACCAGGACTGATCCAACCAGTCAATCCTAAAGGAAATCAGTCGTGAATATTCATTGGAAGGACTGATGATGAAGCTGAAGCTCCAATACTTTGGCCACCTGATAAGAAGAACTGATTCATTGGAAAATCCCTGATACTGGGAAAGATTGAAGGCAGGAGAAGAAGAGGACAACAGAGGATGAGATGGTTGGATGGCATCACGAACTCGATGGACATGGGTTTGAGCAAACTCTGGGAGTTGATGAAGGACAGGGAAGTCTGGTATGCTGCAGTCCATGGGGTTGCAAAGAGCCAAACACAATTGAGCAACTGAACTGAATTATAAGAGAGCAAACTCAGTTGGTACATGCCTCTTTCATAACCTGTCATTTTTTCCCCCATCATGTCTGGAATGTGCATATAAAACTGGAAGTAAAGCAGCCACCTTACAACTGTGAGGCAGCAAGTTTGAGTAAAAGCTAAGTTTAGATGAGTCAAAAGTTAGAAGAGTCAGGGTCAACATGGTGACATGGAATCTCCACATCTGCTTTGAACTATCTACCTCCAAATGAATCAAGTTCCTCCGAAAATTGTGTTCCGCTGAGACAGGAGGGAAGTGGGCAGGGCACAGCTGAAACCATGCATCTCAGATTGGAACTTGAACCATGGCTTTCTAACAAGGTCATACACCTGGTTTCAGGGTTTACTGAAGCTCAAGTTACTGATGTCTCATTGCAGAAAAACTTCAGTGAGACACAAAGTGATAGGTAAGAAATGGGTTTATTTAAAGAGAAATTCACTCCACAGACAGAGTGTGGGTCACCTCAGAAGGTGAGAACAACTCTAAAATATGGCATGGTTAGTTTTTTTGGGCTGGGTAATTTCATAGGCTAAGGAGTGGGAGGATTATTCCAGCTATTTTAGGGAAGGGGAGGGGGATTTCCAGGAATTGGGCCAACACACACTTTTTGATCCTTGATGTTGGCTTCAGAACTGTCATGGCACTGGTGGGTGTGTCACTTAGCTTGCTAATGTGTTAAAATGAGTGTATACTGAGGTTCAAGGTCTAGTGGAGGTCTGCCATCTTGGACCTATTTGGTTCAAATCAGTTTATGTCTTGTCCTTGGGCTATGTCATCTTTTAAAGTTTGTGTCCTGACCCCTTTCCTTCTGTTTCAGAACCATTAAAAGAATGATACAACCATTAAGAAGAGAATATGACTTAGGCATACATATATGCAGGCTTCCCTGGTAGCTCAGCTGGTAAAGAATCCACCTGCAGTGCAAGAGACTCTGGTTCGATTCCCAGGTAAGGAAGATCCCCTGGAGAAGGGATAGACTACGCATTCCAGTATTCTTGAGCTTCCCTGGTGGCTCAGATGGTTAAGAATTTGCCTGCAATGCAGAAGACCTCGGTTCAATCCCTGGGTTGGGAAGATCACCTGGAGGAAGGCATGGAAACCCACTCTTATATTCTTGCCTGGAGAGTTGCCATGGACAGAGGAGCCTGGTGGGATCGCAGAGTCAGACACGACTGAGTGACTAAGCACAGCATAGCATACATATATATGGCTGATTCATGTTGATGTATGGTAGAAACCAATACAACATTGGGTAACAATTATCCTCCAGTAAAAAAAAAAAAAAAAAAAGAACAGAATATGACATAAACTGGTTAGAACCTATTAGGCCCAAGATGGTGGAGGATTCAAACTTCAGTAGACCTTGAGCCTCATTATATGCTCACTACATACATTAGCATTTGCTTAATACATTAGCTTGAGCCTCATTATATGCTCACTACATACATTAGCATTTGCTTAATACATTAGCTAATACATATATTAGCATTTGCTTAATACATTAGCATTTGCTAAATTATGAATCCACAGGTGCCATAACAGTTCTGAAAGTGAAGTCACTCAGTCATGTCCAACTCACCAGGCTCCTCCATCCACAGGATTTTCCAGGAAAGAATACTGGAGTGGATTGCCATTTCCTTCTCCAGGGGATCTTCCTGACCCAGGGATTGAACCCAGGTCTCCCGCACTATAGGCAGTTCTGAAGCTGAACATAAAAGGCCAAAAAATGGGTAGTAGCCCAATTCCTGGAAATCCCCACTCCCTGCACAAAATAGCTGAAATAACCCACCCACAAGAAAGAAAAGTTTTGTTGATTAAACGGAGAGATCACCTGAGCTGGTTTAAACCAAAAAGACCACCTAGCCAACCCAAAAAGTAATGATATAAATGAAAATGGCCACGGTTTAAGTCCCTAAGTTTGAGGTGGCTTGTTATGCAACATAAGCTAGCTAATACAGAAATTGATTTCAGGAGTGGGGTGCTGCCATAACAAAAGTCTAAAACATGTGGTGTTGGGTTTGGAATAGGTTAGTGACCAGAAACTCAGTAAGGAAACAGACTGCAAAGGCCAAAAAAATGGGGGGAAAAAATGCTATAGCAAATTTGTAAAATGATGGCTCATACTATGTACAGAAAGAACATCTGGTAAACCTGAAGTTGACAGTACCTTGAGAGAGAAAGAAAATGTCAGTTACAGCTAAGTAGATCTCCAGAGAGAATTTGGAAAGTGCCACTTGGGTGCTCTTTACTACATATGATAAAGGATGGCAAGACAGAGGGACAGGTGAAAGAAGGGAATGTTCAGTTTGCAGCCTGAATTTAGATAGAAAACAGAGGGCCCAGGGCCTGCTGCATTGGAAAACAAAACTCTTATCTCTAGTCTCCCCATATCTGAATAGTCTTCAAGTAAAAGATTCTCAAACTGAAAGGAGACCTTAGGACACAGAGAAAAGCAAGGGTATGGCCACTTGTTAAGACCTCTGAAAGATTTAAGAAAGTGCCTAGCATACTTTCTCAGCTAGACAAAAAGGTATGACAGAGCCTGATCCCAAATCACAGTGAATAAATCTAGAGAAAAAATAATTGTGGGTACAGCTTTGTTGAATAAAGTAGACTATAAACTCTTACACAGAAAGTCCAAAATGTCAAAAATAAATAAATAGAACTATACCAGTAAAAGCACCATCAGCTTGAACTAGAGGGAACTAAAACTGATTAAACTGCAGAGAGGTCTCTAGGCTCTCAACTACCGATGGGCAGGAAGCCAGATGAGAAAGCTACTGCTACCATGGCCATTTCTCAGGGAAATAAAGGAAAGATTTCTCAAGATGGGGAACCAAGGGACTGAAGAATGGAGTCTAGAGCCTTGGAGGACAATGGACTGGGAGGGCACTCCCAGGAAACAGAACTGAGCCCTAGTCAAGGGCCTAGGGGAAATTTTAGACCAGTGACTGCTATAGATCTCCTGATCTTCCCCTTCTGAAGTGGAGTGTCTATTCAGTTAACCTGCCTCTGTCTCACCATTGTATGGCAAATGCATTTGGAGGTGACTTATCACTTTTAATTCACAGATCTCCGAGTCAAGAGGAGCTTTACCCAAGGAGCCACATTTAAGAATCCTCATTCATCCTGATGTGATAAGATCATGAGATCACAGGCTTCCAGCTTGTTGCTATAAATAGGATGAGACAGAAAACCTGGAATGAGGATTAGCAAACTTTACATGTGGGAGAAATGTGAATAATCTGTGACAAAGGAGTAGACTGTGGTAGATTCTAAAAGCAACCACAAATTCTTTTCCTCCTACCAATTGGTGGAATCTATTGCTCCACCCCTTGAAACTGAACTGAGCTGCATGACTTGTTTTGACTAACAGGACATTAGTATTAGTAAATATGATACAAACGGAAGCTTTAAAAGTGTTTGCACAAGGAGGCTTGCTTTCTGGCTACTTTTGGAAGCATGGACTATCATGTGAGCAGCCTCAGAAGGCAATTTGGAAGTTAAGAGGCAATCTGGAAAAGAACTAAGGCATCCCAGCATGCAGGCAGTAAACTTCCAGACAGGACTGAGGCTATCTTAGATCATCTAGCCATCCACCAGCCCATCACAGATGTGTGTGATAGTCAAGATCAGTTGAATTGACCCAGATTTTTAAAACTGCCCAGTCACCCCAAAGACAGAGCTAAATAAGATAATATTTAAGTCATTACGTTTTTCAGTGGTTTGTTTTGCAGCAAATCTCAACTGATGCAATGATAATTTTTCTTACAAAGTCTATAATTATCATCTTCCTGACTGTGAATATGGATTTAACATCCCCCACCCAATAGCCTGCCCCATATTGCTATTGTTGCTTAATATTCATTGTAATCATATTTTTAAACCACACACAGGACTTTTTAAAATATACATTAATATCTAAATCAAATATTAAATATTTGATCAAATTGCCAACATCCATTGGCTCAAACTGCCAACATCCATTGGATCACAGAAAAAGCTAGAGAACTCAAAGAAACGATCTGCTTCATTGACTACGCTAAAGCCTTTGTCTCTGAGGATCACAACAAACTGCAGAAAATTCTTCAAGAGATAGGAATACCAGACCATCTTACCTGCCTCATGGGGAACCTGTATGCAGGTCAGGAAGCAACGGTTAGAACCGGACATGGAACAACGTTCTGGTTCAAAATTGAGAAAGGAGTACATCAAGGTTGTATATGGTCACCTTGCTTATTTAACTTACACTCAGAGTACATCATGCAAAATGCCGGACTGGATGAAGCAAAAGCTGGAATCAAGATTGCTGGGAGAAATATCAATAACCTCAGACACGGAGATGACACCACTCTTATGACAGAAAGCCAATTAAAGAGCCTCTTGATGAAAGTGAAAGAAGAGAGTAAAAAAGCTGGCTTGAAACTCAACATTCAAAAAATGAAGATCATGGCATCCAGTCCCATCACTCCATGGCAAATAGATGGGGAAACAATGGAAACAGTGACAGACTTTTCTTAGACTCCAAAATCACTGCAGATAGTGAATGCAGCCATGAAATTAAAAGATGCTTGCTCCTTGGAAGAAAAGCAATGGCAACCCAAGACCCCGTACTAAAAAGCAGAGACATTACTTTGAAACAAATGTCCATATAGTCAAAGCTATGGTTTTTCCCATAGTCATGTACAGATGTGAGAGATGGACAAAAAAGAAGGCTGAGAGCTGAAGAATTCATGTCTTCAAACTGAGGTGCCAGAGATTCTTGAGAGCCCTTTGGATTGCAAGGAGATCAAATCAGTCAATCCTAAAGGAAATTAACCCTGAATATTCATTGGAAGAACTGATGCTGAAGCTTCAATAGTCTTGCCACCTGATGTGAAGAGCTGACCCATTAGAAAAGACCTTGATGCTGGGAAAGACTGAAGGCAGGAGGAGGAGACAACAGAGGATGAGATGGTTGGATGGCATCACTGACTTGATGGACATGAGTCTGAGCAAACTCTGGGAGGTGGTGAAGGACAGGGAAGCCTGGTGTGCTGCAGTCCATGGGTTCACAAAGAGTTGGACACAACTGAGCAACTGAAGAACACTATATAAATGAATACAAATATTTAATCAATTTCTGTGTTCACTGTTGTTTCTTCTGCATCTTTTCTCATTGTTTGATTCTGTAGACTTTTTCCTTCTAAAATATCTTTTAATGGTTCTTTTAGTGAGAGACTTGAGTTTACACTTTTGGTCTTTATTTTTCTCTCACTGTTGTAGCATAGTTTACCTACACATAGTATTTTAGGTCCAACACTCATAAGTTCTGTTTTCTTCTCCTGATGCTGCTGAAAGAGCTGTCATTACTTGTAGCTGACATATTTTTAACTCTGATTTTTAGTTGGTTGTTATGGACTGAATGTTTGTGTCCCCTGAAAATGGTGAAGCTTCAACTCCCAATGTGACTATGTTTGGACACTGGATCTTTATGGAGGTAATTTGGGTTAAATGAAGTTATAAGAGTGAGGCCCTGGTCAGAGAGCGTTAGTGTCCATAGAAGAAGAGGCATGACAGAGCTCACATTCTCTCTCTCCCTGCCACAGGAGGACGCAGTGAGAAGGCAGCCATCTACAAGTCAGGAAGACAGCTCTCACCAAAAACCACTGGGTTGGCCAGAAAGTTTGTTTGGTCTTTTTCAGAAGATGGCTCTAGCAGCATTTAGTTGTCTTTAACTTTATTCAAAACAATTTTGTTAGATTGTATTCTGAGAGCTGTCATATTGCATGCCTTTTTAAAAAAACTTTTCAAAACTGGTGAATTTTTGTATAGCCATTTTAATATTAAAGACAGAAGAATCAAAAGAAACATTTTCAGCATATTATGCTTTATCATTTCAAGGAAGGTGAAAACACAACTGAAACACAAGAAAAGATTTGGGCAGTGTATGGAGAAGTGCTATGACTGATCAAATGAGTCAAAAGTGGTTTGCAGAGTTTTGTGCTGGAGATTTCTCACTGGACAATGCTAAGTAAATCAGTTTGATCTTGGACTTCCCAGCCTCCACACCTATGAGAAATAAACATCTGTTGTTTAAACCACCCAGTCTATATTATGTTTTTATGGCAGCCCAAGCAGATTCATACATCGGTCTGCCTCCTATCTTTGATATTATGCAGTTTCACTACAATATGTGTAATTGCGGGTCAATTTTTATTTAACCGCCATACTACTATGAGATACTTTTGATCCAAGAATTCATAGTTACTCAACTGAGGAAAATTACTAGCCATTTATTTAAATATCTCTTCTCTTTCATTCCCTGTGCTCTCTCTGTAACTTTTATCAAAGAAAGCTGAAGTCTGTCAATTTATCTTTCATATCTCTAAACTTATAGGGTAAGTTTCTGTGTACTGTTCTCCAATCTGTTAACTCATACTTCAGTGGTATCTAGGAATCAGTGTACCCTATCTATTGTGTCTTTATTTGAATAACTACATTTTTCATTTCACATTTTTTATAAACACCTGGGGCTTCCCTTGTGGCTCAGCTGGTAAAGAATCTGCCTGTTAATGTGGGAGACCTGGGTTCAATCCCTGGGTTGGGAAGATCCCTTGGAGAACGGAAAGGCTACCTATTCCAGTATTCTGGCCTGGAGAATTCCATGGACTATACAGTCCATGGGGTCACAAAGAGTTGAACATGACTGGGCGACTTTCACTTCACTTCACTATATACACCTGATGTTATTTTATTTGTGTTTTTCGTAATTACTTATTTTTTAAAATAATTTTATTTATTTACTATTGGCTTCACTGGGTCTTCATTGCTTTGTGTAGCCTTTCTCTTTGCGTGGTGAGTGGGGGCTACTCTTCACTGCAGTGCCCGGGTTTCTCACTAAAGTGGCTTCTCGTTGCAGGGCACAGGCTCTAGGCACATGGGCTTCAGTGGTTGCAGCATGCAGGCTTGGTAGTTGGGGCTCACAGGCTCTAGAGCATGAGCTCAGTAGTTGTGGCATGGGCTCTGCTGCTCCATGGTATGTCGAAACTTCTTGGACCAGGTATTGAACCTGTGTCCCTGGCATTAGCAGGGAATTCTTTTTTTTTTTTTTTAATTTTTTTTCATTTATTTTTATTAGTTGGAGGCTAATTACTTTACAACATTGCAGTGGTTTTTGTCATACATTGAAATGAATTAGCCATGGATTTACATGTATTCCCCATCCCTGTCCCCCCTCCCACCTCCCTCTCCACTCTATCCCTCTGGGTCTTCCCAGTGCACCAGGCCCGAGCACTTGTCTCATGCATCCAACCTGGGCTGGTGATCTGTTTCACCCTAGATATACATGTTTCGATGCTGTTCTCTTGAAACATCCCACCCTCGCCTTCTCCCACAGAGTCCACAAGTTTGTTCTATACATCTGAGTCTCTTTTTCTTTTTTTGCATATATGGTTATCGTTACCATCTTTTTAAATTCCATATATATGTGTTAGTATACTGTAATGGTCTTTATCTTTCTGGCTTACTTCGCTCTGTATAATGGGCTCCAGTTTCACCCATCTCATTAGAACTGATTCAAATGAATTCTTTTTAATGGTGTATATGTACCACAGCTTCCTCATCCATTCGTCTGCTGATGGGCATCTAGGTTGCTTCCATGTCCTGGCTATTATAAACAGTGCTGCAATGAACATTGGGGTGCACGTGTCTCTTTCGGATCTGGTTTCCTCAGTGTGTATGCCTAGAAGTGGTATTGCTGGGTCATATGGCAGATCTATTTCCAGCTTTTTAAGGAATCTCCACATTGTTTTCCATAGTGGCTGTATTAGTTTGCATTCCCACCAACAGTGTAAGAGGGTTCCCTTTTCTCCACACCCTCTCCAGCATTTATTGCTTGTAGACTTTTGGATAGCAGCCATCCTGACTGGTGTGTAATGGTACCTCATTGTGGTTTTGATTTGCATTTCTCTGATAATGAGTGATGTTGAGCATCTTTTCATGTGTTTTTTTGCCATCTGTATGTCTTCCTTGGAGAAATGTCTGTTTAGTTCTTTGGCCCATTTTTTGATTGGGTCATTTATTTTTCTGGAATTGAGCTGCAGGAGTTGCTTGTATATTTTTGAGATTAATCCTTTGTCTGTTGCTTCATTTGCTATTATTTTCTCCCAATCTGAGGGCTGTCTTTTCACCTTGCTTATAGTTTCCTTTGTTGTGCAAAAGCTTTTAAGTTTCATTAGGTCCCATTTGTTTATTTTTGCTTTTGTTTCTAAAATTCTGGGATGTGGGTCATAGAGGATCCTGCTGTGATTTATGTCGGAGAGTGTTTTGCCTATGTTCTCCTCTAGGAGTTTTATAGTTTCTGGTCTTACATTTAGATCTTTAATCCATTTTGAGTTTATTTTTGTGTATGGTGTTAGAAAGTGTTCTAGTTTCATTCTTCTACAAATGGTTGACCAGTTTTCCCAGCACCACTTGTTAAAGAGGTTGTCTTTTTTCCATTGTATATCCTTGCCTCCTTTGTCGAAGATAAGGTGACCACAGGTTTGTGGATTTATCTCTGGGCTTTCTATTCTGTTCCATTGATCTATATTTCTGTCTTTGTGCCAGTACCATACTGTCTTGATGACTGTGGCTTTGTAGTAGAGTCTGAAGTCAGGCAGGTTGATTCCTCCAGTTCCATTCTTCTTTCTCAAGGTTACTTTGGCTATTCGAGGTTTTTTGTATTTCCATACAAATTGTGAAATTATTTGTTCTAGTTCTGTGAAAAATACCGTTGGTAGTTTGATAGGGATTACATTGAATCTATAGATTGCTTTGGGTAGTATAGCCATATTGACAATATTGATTCTTCCAATCCATGAACACGGTATATTTCTCCATCTGTTTGTGTCCTCTTTGATTTCTTTCATCAGAGTTTTATAGTTTTCTATGTATAGGTCTTTTGTTTCTTTAGGTAGATATACTCCTAAGTATTTTATTCTTTTTGTTGCAATGGTGAATGGTATTGTTTCCTTAATTTCTCTTTCTGTTTTCTCATTGTTAGTGTATAGGAATGCAAGAGACTTCTGTGTGTTAATTTTATATCCTGCAACTTTACTGTATTCATTGATTAGCTCTAGTAATTTTCTGGTAGAGTCTTTAGGGTTTTCTATGTAGAGGATCATGTCATCTGCAAACAGAGAGAGTTTCACTTCTTCTTTTCCTATCTGGATTCCTTTTACTTCTTTTTCTGCCCTGATTGCTGTGGCCAACACTTCCAAAACTATGTTGAATAGTAGTGGTGAGAGTGGGCACCCTTGTCTTGTTCCTGATTTCAGGGGAAATGCTTTCAATTTTTCACCACTGAGGGTGATGCTTGCGGTGGGTTTGTCATATATAGCTTTTATTATGTTGAGGTATGTTCCTTCTATTCCTAGCAGGGAATTCTTATCCTGTGACTCCTGAAAAATCCTCATAATTACTAATGAAAGTTATGCTTTCTTTTTTTTAAGGACAGGGTACATCCTCATCTACTTATTATAAGGTTTCCTTTTTAGTCTATTCTGTAAAGTTAATTTCATTTGGGATAATTTCTTATTCTTACAATGGATTCTATTACTTGTGTTTCTTGATTTGCAGTTTTGGAACTGCAAGTTCCTTTTGAGCCTGTTCTTCTCACTTTTGTTATTTTGTTCCTCTCTCTGACTCCATTTCTTCTTGACCCTCCAGGCCCCCAGTGCAGAAGCAGGTGGGTGTTACAGCCCCACAGGGACATGGCAGCAGCAGTCAGAACCAGCAGGCAGCTGGGCTCAGTTCCGCTAGCAAGGCTGTGTGCTTGTCCTTGCTTTCCTCAGTCCACAACTCCTGTCTATGTCTCAGTCAGCATGCTGACAGCCTCCCTTCCCTCTCACACACCCAGGCTTCCTTCATGACCAGTGCGCTCTTAAAGAAGGCCTTGACTTCAAGCCTTGTGGCTTCCCTGATGGCTCAGATGGTAAAGAATCTGCTTGCAATGCAGGAGACCGGGCTCAATTCCTGCGTTGGGAAGATTCCCTGGAGAAGGGAATGGCAACCCTGGAGAATCCCGTGGACAGAGGAGCCTAGCAGGTTACAATCCATGGGGTTGCAAAGAGTCGGACATGACTGAGAGACTAACACTTCAAGCCTTACTCTGGTTTCTCCATGTCTGCAGAGTGCTTTTTGTCCCTTTATTTCATAGCAGCCATACTCTTCATAGCCACTGCCTCCATCCAACCCACACCACAAGAAGCTTCAGCCCCTGGTCACCTTTTTGCAAGTCTCTTCTTTTGTGATCCACAGAGATGGTTACTTCACATCTGAGGCTGGTGATGTCCATTTTTTGTTTTCTCTATCCTTTTGTTCCTCAGAGACATGAATTCAGAGAAGCAGTTTCAAAAATGCAAACAAAATGTAAATTAGCAACCTGGTCCTCCTTCCCAAAGTTGCAAGTACCCCCAAAATGAAACTTAAAAAAAGGACAAGGGGGTCATATGTGAATGCCTGTCATTTCTCTCTGGAGTCAGAGAAGGATCTTCACTTACTAAAGCTTATTTGTCCAAAAGGACAGTGTGGTGAGGAAGGCAAAGAGACCCACTGCTCTTAGCCTCCATCTACCCTGGATATTTGAGAACTTCTTTTAGATCTAAGCTATTTATTGATCAAACACACCAGAACAGGACTTTGGAAAGAACATGAAAGACTCATGGAATCTTTCCCATTCATTCAAGTGTAAAAACTTCAGGTAGAAAGAATGGGGTGGAAAGAGAATAGAGTAAATATTTTGATATGGCATATCTCAAAATTTTTTGGAACAGAACTTGCTATACTGGGGCATGGACACCTGAGTCTCCAGTGTCTGTTACATTGTCCTAAAATAGTTACTG
This sequence comes from Odocoileus virginianus, assembly GCF_023699985.2. Lineage (NCBI taxonomy): Eukaryota > Metazoa > Chordata > Mammalia > Artiodactyla > Cervidae > Odocoileus > Odocoileus virginianus. The sequence goes on from NC_069677.1 coordinate 10,838,692, forward strand.
GATAAATAAAGGGATATAACTTAGTCTGGAATTAATAAGAGGAGAATCCAAACACAAGTAGCTTTCCTTCCCATGGAAAGGGACTTCTTTCTTACCTATGAGCGTATAGGGAGAAATTTCACTTTCTGTTGAAACAACACAATCTGGCACCCTCCTGTAGCATACCACTACAACTCTCTCATCTATTTATCTACTGGGAACTTCCCAGAATTGGTCTCCTTGGGGCCCCAGGTGGGAATGAGATGAGGCACATCAATTTCAGGACTAACTTCCAGGGCTTTACTTCATGTGCTTATTTTTGGTTTCATTTTTTGCCAAGTCTACCCTAACACAGCCAGTTTTCCATTTAGCTGCACTACCCACTCAAATATTTATTGAGCATTTATTGATAATAACAGTTAATATTTAATACAGACCATTTGTATGCATGACAGTGCATTTTACATACCCATTTAATCTTCACAACAGCTAGTGATTCAAAGTAGGCACCGTTATGTTCATTTTTCAATAGAGAAAGCAGGCTTAGAAAAGTTCTGTGGTTTCTCAAAGTCACCCAGGCTAGAGCCTGACTTTGGATATGACTCCAGAACCCATAATGTTTTTGTTATTACAATCTGAAGACACCTGTTCTTTCCTATAGAGAAACTGTGTGTTACAGGTTATGGCCCTAGTTTTTAATACTGAGGCAAGGCCAGCCTAAAACAGCTTACCCTAGGGCTGTCACCTGGCTTTATATATTCATTTCCCCCTCCACCTCAGTTCTGCCATTTGTGCTTCTGGGGTCTATGCCCCGAAAACCCTCAACTACAGGCAGAATCAGAGGCAACAAGAACTTTTGGGTCACTACTAGCACTCAATTCTGGGCCCTTCTCAGTCAGGGCCCTGAGGCTTGGTGGATTTCCTGCTGCTGGAGCTCTGAGGATTTTTCTCCTTCTTGAGCTTATTTTTACCACTTGCAATGGTGCCCAGATCCTGTGGTAAGGGCCTTGGCCCTGAAGATGGTATATAATAGGCAAAAAAATGTAGTGGGACTTGGAGGAACTGAGAGGTCTCCAGAGAGTGCAAGGCCTCAAAGCACTAAGGAAAGGAAAAGTGGGGCTGGTTCCCCAGAAATGCACATGGACGCTAACCTCCCACCCACTCCTCTGTCCTGTGTATTAATTCCCTGGACAGCCTAGGAGAGCCACGGGCCTCAACTCACCAAAACATCTCTCCCTCCTTCATCCTGAGAACAAACGTGCTAAGTGCTTTGTGTGCACTGCTTCATTTAATCCATACGACATCCAAAAAGGTGTAGGTGCTATTGTCTCCACATTACAAATGAGAAAATCAAGGGACAGAGAAGTCTTATGATTTACACAAAACCACACAGCTAGTAAATGTCAGTTAGGATTCAAAACCAAGCAGTTTGATGTAGAGGCTATACACTAAACTACTATAGAAATAGCCTCATAGTAAGAACCAGAAAAGATGGATGTAAACTATGTATGTCTCTATAATTAATAATAGTTATGCAGATTTGGGAGGATTGGGTAATACTATGTCAACACTGCATTTTTAAAAATATTTATTTATTTATTTATTATTTATTTAGCTACATTGGGTCTTCATTGTGGCATGCAGGTTCCTTAGTTTTGGCATGAGAACTCTTAGTTGAGGCATGTGTGATCTAGTTCCCTGATCAGGGATCAAATCCAGGCCCCCTGCACTGGGAGTGAGGAGTCTTAGCCACTGGACCACGAGAGAAGTCCCAACACCATATTTTGATGGGTGAAAAGGATAGTTCCGTGACCTTTCCACACACAATTCTGAAGGATGCATGTTCATTTGGAGGGGACAGAAGGGCTCTTGGCCCACAGCACATCTAACCCATAGCAATCACTCAATAAATGCTAGCTGTAGTAGAGCTCTTTTAAATAACCTACACCTACCAGAATCACTCTTTTGACAATTCTCCATTCACTCTGTACAAGATATTTCCTGATTGATGCCACCACGCTGAATCCCAAGGACTAGTAGGTTATTCTCTAGTCTATCTGCACTTTCTGCTCCTTCCAGGTAAAGTGTAAGAGTCACCTGGCTTGTCCCCAAAACCAGTTTTGCCAATTTTATTTATTATTTAAATTATTACATATAATTCATCCTGATTCAAGCATGCCCAATACTAGCCAATTCCAGAAATCTAACCCATGTTCAAAAGATGAAGCTGTGTCATAATAAAGGGCTTCCCTAGTAGCTCAGTTGCTAAAGAATCTGCCTGCAATGCAGGAGACCCGAATTCAATCCCTGGGTCAGGAAGATCCTCTGGAGAAGGAAATGGCAACTGACTCCAGTACTCTTGCCTGGACAGAGGACCTGGTGGGCTACAGTCCATGGGATCACAAAGAGTTGGACATGACTGTGTGACTTTCACTTTCACTTTCATAATACAAGATGTTAAAAAGACTGTCCAAATACCACTATCATATAAAGAGCTTCTACAACTCAAGAAGAAAAAGACAAATGACTTAATAGAAAAATGAGCCAAGGACAAGAACAGACAATTTACAAATAGCCAAAAAACACAGCAATGAACCCAATCTTACTTGCTGCTACTGCTAAATCGCTTCAGTCATGTCCAACTCTGTCCAACCCTATAGACGGCAGCCCATCAGGCTACCCCGTCCCTGGGATTCTCCAGGCAAGAAAACTGGAGGGTGTTGCCATTTCCTTCTCCAATGCATGAAAGTGAAAAGTGAAAGTGATGTCGCTCAGTCGTGTCCGACTTAGCAACCCCATGGACTGCAGCCTACCAGGCTCCTCTGTCCATGGGATTTTCCAGGCAAGAGTACTGTAGTGGGTTACCATTGCCTTCTCCGAATCTTACTTGAGGTTAAGCAAAAATTAACAGTGAGATAACATTTATTATCCATTAGGTTGACTGAAGTTTAAATGATGGATGTCATCTGGTTTTGGCAAGATGTGGGCAATGAAATTGCTACCAGTAACTTCTTGCAGGTAGTAGAAACAATAAATTCATATACATAAATACATTTTTAAGTAACGGGATTTTCAGTGTTTTCAGATGCAGCTAAATAAAAGGCAGAACTCTCCCTCAGAAGGAAGAACTGTTCTAAACCTATTAATCACTATTCTAAAACTGAAGTTCCAAAAACATTTAGAGCCATGTAATGCCACCAAAAGAAGAGGTGATAACACACACTCTCTGAAGAGGACTACTGTGATTTAGACAATGACTTCCAGTGTACTGGCTTAGACACCCTTCTCCCAACTCTGCACTCCCCCCTTGGCAGGTATGGAAGCACCCATCCTGGCAGGCCTAGCTTGGGGTTCCTGATCCAAGGCTTGGTGGATGCCATGAGGTTCAGAGCAGCACCCCTCTTTCTCTTTCCCACACACAAGTGTACAAGGCTCAGACTCCACCAGGGTGAACAATTTGCCTCTCACATTCTGTGATCAGAGCATTGCTATGTCTCTGGCCTCTCGTGCTTGAAACAGACTTGCTGGTATTTGAGCCCTCAGGACACCCAGTGCCTGCAATAAAATAAAGACCCAGCTTTTCTCCGAGACCCACTGAGCCAAGGACATAGTGTTCTATCTATACAATGAAATGCAGATTTCCCAATAAAAGGCAAAATTCTTGACTTTGGGAGGTTGAATAGGATGAAAAAGAATTCCAGCTGGTTAAAGTTATGGCACTGAAAAAAATCTTGTCTGAAACTAATTCTTGTGTCTGAGCCCAAGATGCTGTCATCGTGCCATGGATTGTTAAAGTATTCACTCACGGCGTGCTCCAACCCTCAAAGCTGTGCCCTGAAACAGTCTAAATTGGTCAGTAAAGACAATGGTTCAGTCTTGCTGCCTTCTCTTCTGAAATTAAGGCTATTCCAGCTGACTGCTGCCAGGGCACAATGTACAGGAGGCTGTATGTAGTTAGAAACTGGCTGGACACTGTGATTACATGTTAAATCATGAAAGAAATGTCAAGAATCCTCCTTCCTGCTGTATATTTGAAAGAGGAGAGTCATAAATACAGTCAGCTGTGCCCCGTGGGCCTAATAAGGCTCTGGGGCGAGGCTACTGGGTTCTCTCCATAGGACCATCACTTCCAGCTCAGTGACCCTGCCTAAGTCTCCTGCTACCTCTGTTCCCTCACTTTCTCATTTGAAATATGGAGATACTAACAGAGCTAGTGAAGTGATGGAATTCCAGCTGAGCTATTTCAAATCCTAAAAGATGATGCTGTAAAAGTACTGCACTCAATATGCCAGCAAATTTGGAAAATTCAGCACTGGCCACAGGACTGGAAAAAGTCGGTTTTTGTTCCAATCCCAAAGAAAAGCAATGCCAAGGAAAGTTCAAACTACTGCACAATTGCACTTATCTCACACACTAGCAAAATAATGCTCAAAGTTCTCCAAGCCTGACTTCAATAATATGTGAACCATGAACTTCCAGATGTTCAAGCTTTATTTAGAAAAGGCAGAGGAACCAGACATCAAATTGCCAACATCCGTTGGATCACAGAAAAAGCAAGAGAGCTCCAGAAAAACATCTACTGCTGCTTTATTGACTACGCCAAAGCCTTTGACTGTGTGGATCACAACAAACTGTGGAAAATTCTTCAAGAGATGGGAATACCAGATGGTAATACCAGGGAATACCTCCCGGGAAACCTGTATGCAGGTCAAGAAGCAACAGTTAGAACCGAACATGAAACAACAGACTGGTTCAAAATTGGGAAAGGAGTACATCAAGGCTGTATATTATCACCCTTATTTAACTTATATGCAGAATGCATCATGCTAAATGCTGGGTTGGATGAAGCACAAGCCAGAATTAAGATTTCAGGGAGAAATATCAATAACCTCAGATACGCAGATGACATCACCCTTACGGCAGAAAATTAAGAAGAACTAAAGGGTCTCTCAATGCAAGTGAAAGAGGAGAGTGAAAAAGTTGGCTTAAAACTCAACATTCAAAAAGCTAAGATCATGGCATCCAGTCCCGTCACTTCATGGCAAATAGATGAGGGAACAATGGAAACAGTGACAGACTTTATTTTTTGGGGCTCCAAAATCACTGCAGATGGTCACTGCAGCCATGAAATTAAGACACTTGCTGCTCCTTTATAAGAAAATCTATGACCAACCTAGATAGCATATTAAAAAGCAGAGATATCACTTTGTCAACAAAGATCCATCTAGTCAATGCTATGGTTTTTCCAGTAGTCATGTATGGATGTGAGAGTTGAACTATAAAGAAAGCTGAGTGCCAAAAAACTGATGCTTTTGAACTGTGGTATTGGAGAAGACTCTTGAGAATCTCTTGGACTGCCAGAAGACCAAACCAGTCCATCCTAAAGGAAATCAGTCTTGAATATTCATTGAAAGGACTGATGCTGAAGCTGAAAGTCCAATACTTTGGTCACCTGATGCGAAGAACTGACTCATTAGAAAAGACCCTGATGCTAGGAAAGATTGAAGGCAGGAGGAGAAGGAAACGACAGAGGATGAGATGGTTGGATGATGTCACTGACTCTATGGATATGAGCTTAAGCAAGCTCCAGGAATTGGTGATGGACAGGGAAGCCTGACGTGTTGCAGCCCACGGGGTTGCAAAGAGGCGGACATGACTGAGAGACTGAACTGAACTGAACAGAGCTCACGACATAGGATCATCAGAAGGGGAAAATGAGTATACCCATTTAAAGTGTCACTCTCTAAGGAAGCACTCAAATGTCAGTTCTCACCCATGGAAGTGAGAAGCAGTGGGTTAGAGCAGATGCTGAAGGGCTTGAATGTCTATCATCGGTATGACAACCTATGTAGAAGGCATTTATTCATGCACTCTGCCGAAGCTGTCCTCTGGCCACTTCATGTGTTAGGTCATTCAACACTTACCTCACACCTCTTTGTATGTGTGTCACCTCCCCCGCCCCACAACTAGATGGTGAGCTCCTGGAGGGCAGGAGTAGTGTCCTAACCTGCTGCAGAGTTTGGTCCCCAGTAAGCCCTCAGCAAATACCTGATTGACACTGCTAGCTGTTCACATGCAGAACAAACTGGACTCAGAATTAATCATATAAACTCCATTTAAATGGGCTTTTCAAGAAGTGCAGCTAGATCTTGCAGGATCCATTCAAAACCAGAGACAGAGATGGGTCTCTGATCCACCAAACAATAACACTAGAAGATGCCAGCCTTGAGCAGGCAGGATGCTATCTCACTCACTGTCTGGTCTCTTGTTGCTTTCTGCAGGAGTATTCTCCCTGCCCTGTAGAGCTCCAGGCCCACAGAGATCCCATGCAGAATCCAGGCAAGCAGTCTGCGTCTTTCCCCAGGAAGTCTTAGCCCTATTGACTCAGCATCAGCCATCTGGACTGGCTCCTGTGCCACCTGGAATATTCAGAGACCAGCTCCAGTTCACAATCTTAGCTTCTTACTCTGACTTCCTGACCACGTGTTCTCAAATTGCCAAGTTGCGCAATTTAAGTTGGAGAAGGCTGTTTCTGGAGGCCATTTGTAAATTCAGCAAGCTCCCCTAGGGTCTTTTATATTTCAGAAACTAACCACATTCTTAAAATACTGAAACCTAATAAAAATTACTAACATGCCATTTATTGAATGAAGCAACAGTTAGAACTGGACATGGAACAACAGACTGGTTCCAAATCAGGAAAGGAGTACGCCAAGGCTATATATTGTCACCCTGCTTATTTAACTTATATGCAGAGTACCTCATGAGAAATGCCAGACTGGATGAAACACAAGTTGGAATCAAGATTGCAGGGAGAAATATCAATAACCTCAGATATGCAGATGACACCACCCTTATGGCAGAAAGCAAAGAAGAACTAAAGAGCCTCTTGATGAAAGTGAAAGAGGAGAGTGAAAAAGTTGACTTAAAGCTCAACATTCAGAAAACTAAGATCATGGCATCCGGTCCCATCACTTCATGACAAATAGATGGGAAAACAATGGAAACAGTGCCAGACTTTATTTTGGGGGGCTCCAAAATCACTGCAGATGGTGACTGTAGCCATGAAATTAAAAGACGCTTTCTCCTTGGAAGAAATGCTATGACCAACCAAGACAGAATATTAAAAAGTAGAGACATTACTTTGCCAACAAAGGTCTATCTAGTCAAAGCTATGGCTTTTCCAACAGTCATGTGTGGATGTCAGAGTTGGACTATAAAGAAAGCTGAGCGCCAAAGAATTGATGCTTTTGAACTGTGGTATTGGAGAAGACTCTTGAGAATCTCTTGGCCTGCAAGGAGATCAAACCAGTCAGTCCTAAAGGAAATCAGTCCTGAATATTCATTGGAAGGACTGATGCTGAAGCTGAAACTCCAATACTTTGGCCACCTGATGCGAAGAGCTGACTCATGAAAAGACCCTGATGTTGGGAAAGACTGAAGGCAGGAGGAGAAGGGAACGACGAAGGTTGAGGTGGTTGGACGGCATCATCGACTCAATGAACATGAGTTTGAGTAAGCTCCGGGAGTTGGTGATGGGCAGGGAAGCCTGGTGTGTCCATGGGGTCACAAAGAGTTGGACACAAGTGAGCGTCTGAACCGAACTGAAGTATGTGTCAGGTAATGTGCTAGTTGCCTTCGATCCATTGTCTAATTTAATTCAGGGAGGTTGGCATTGTTCTTATTTTACAGATGAGAAAAATGAGGCACGGAAATGAAGTAGCTTGCTTGAGTTCCCATGATTAGTGAGCTGCAGAGGTGGATTAAGTTTTGAGAGTAGGCACTCTGATCCTGATGCTTGGTGACTCTCCCTGCCTCGCTTAATCTGTTTCTCTTCTCTAGCTTTATGACTCTTATTCACATCACCTTTACCACTTAGATTCAATAGATTTAGACTAATTGGATCTTGCATATTTCATGGGCTTTTATGGACCAGGATTGATGTGACAGGCTTTCAAAACCCTGACACTAAACCAAAAAGGCAGAGTTCAGGTTGGGTTTAATAATATCCCCTTCCAGCACCTCTTGCTTCCCTCTTCCCTTGTTTATTCCCCCTTCCCTAACTCATCCTCCCTTTTCTAAAAATCTGCCTCCCAATGTACTCAATCAGGTACCCCATAGGAACCCCAACTCAACCCCAAATGAAACTCACAACCCTTCCTGACTTCTCTGCCAAAGCTTTACACTGAGCTGCCTGGCACTCAGATTGAAACCTCAGAGTCATCAGCATGACAGGGTAACAGAGCACAGTGGGTAAAAATAGAAGCTCTCGGTTCAAATTCTGGATCTAACTGTACCAGCTGCAGGACCTATGAACAAGTTACTTATTCTAGCTCTGTCTCAGTTTCTTCATCTGCAAAATGGGGAAAAAACAGTACCTAACAAAAAAGAAAGTGTTTTGCCTCAAATACAGCAGGAACAGCTGGATATTCATTAGTGGAAAAATAATTTTGACCCCTCCTGCTTTATATGATGTGGAGAAGGCAATGGCACCTCACTCCAGTACTCTTGCCTGGAAAATCCCATGTACGGAGGAGCCTGGTACCTCCACGGTAGGCTTTGGTCCGTGGGGTCTCAAAGAGTCAGACACGAATGAGCGACTTCACTTTCACTCTTCACTTTCATGCATTGGAGAAGGAAATGGAAACCCACTCCAGTGTTCTCACCCGGAGAATCCCAGGGACAGGGGAGCCTGGTGGGCTGCTGTCTATGGGGTCGCACAGAGTAGGACATGACTGAAGCAACTTAGCGGCAGCTTTATATGGTCTGGAGGAGGAAATTGCAATTCACTGCAGTATTCTTGCCTGGATAATCCCATGGACAGAAAAGCATGGCAGGCTACAGTCCATGGAGTTACAAAGAGTAGGACACGACTGAGCATACAAACACACACACTTCATATGGCACACAAAACTTAATTTAAGATGGATGACAGATCTAAACATAGAAATCAAAGCTAGAAAGCTTCTAGAAGAAAATATAAGAGATGATCTTCGTAATAAGGGAGTCAGAAAAGTTTCTTAGAACATGGGGAAAAAAAACTTTGCAAAGAAAATGATAAATTAGATCTCAAAATTTAAAACAGAAAACACTGTTAAGAAAATGAATAGGGGACTTTCCTAATGGTCCAGTGTTTAGGACTCCATGTTCCCAATGCAGGGGCCATGGATTTGATCCCTGCTGAGGGAGTTAAGATCCTGCATGCCACACAGCACAACCAAAAAAAGGAAAATGAATAGGCAAACCAAAATTAGGGAAAAGTTTTGCAAATCACATACCTGACAAGTAAGTAGTATTCAGAATAAATAAAGAATTCCTAAAACTCAATAATAAAATGACAAAAAACATAATTTTTTTAAATGGACAAAATAGTTGAATAATTTGAATAACACTTCAGAAAGACAGAATCGTCAATAAGCACATGAAAAAATTCTTAGTATCATTAACCATTAGGGAAGTGTAAATTACAACCATTTTGGGATGCTGCTACATATTCACCAGAATGGCTAAAATTTAAAGTCTGATAATGCTGGGGGCTGGAGCTGACAGATAATGATATGCCTCAAAGATTATAACTGGTACATCCCTTTAAAAATTTATCCAATTTATAATACCTTCGATTATTCAATGTTTAACAAACAATGTATTGATTGCCTAGATGTGACAGTCACTATTTAGTATTGGATAAAAATCTCTGCCCTCCACAAGCTTACCACCTAGTGGAGAAATGGACAGTATGTGAGACAAGAAAAGAATATGTAAACCACGTTGCATATGGGCTAAGAATAAGGAGGCGAAAACAAAGCCAGGACAGGGGCCAAGAAACATCAGGGGTGGAGTCAATGTTGTAGAGAAGGTGGCCATGAAAAGGCCAGGAGAAGGTGACTCAAATAAAGTCCTGTTGGAAAGGCCTGGATGTGAAATACCAGATCCTGGTAGCTGTCCCCATTAAGCACCCTTCTCATGTCAGCTGCTCACACCCCCATCAACTAGACAGACCTCACAACAATCCTCAGGGTCAAGGAGCTTCTCTAAAATGTCAACTCTGGGACCTCCTCAGTGGTCCAGTGGTTAAGGCTCTGAACTTTCACTGCCAAGGGTGTGGATTTGATCTCTGGTCAAGGAACTAACATGCCATGTGGTATAACCAAAATAAAAAAAACAAATGAACAAGATGTCAAGTCTCAAACAAGAATTACATGATGCCAGCGTAGGAAGGGCCCGCAGAAGCCATCCAGTCTCACCCCCTCACCTTTCAGTGGAGAAACAGAAGCCATGGTGTTCCAGCTGGCCTAAGACTTGACCTGAGATCTGCACATCTGCCCAGAACTGAGCTCCTCCTCCTATTCTCCACTCAACACTGGAAAATCACTTTCCCTTGGTAACTAAGCCCTTTCTCCCTTGGTTGCATCACCCCAGCCACATGCACCTGATCTCTACATCTGTCACTGACATAGTCCAGGACCAGTCCTCAGGGTGGCAGGTAGGTAGGGGGGTCCAAGATTAGAAACAGCACCACCCTAAAACAGCTGCCAGCACTCCCACCAATGGCATTACCACTGTCTACAACACCATCAAGCCCCCTCCACAACATAGTCAGTGATACAGAAAATGGACATTTTCCACTTTTCCTTCTTAACTGCTCTGTTGTGGGTTGAACTGGGTCCTCCAAAAAGTCATGTTGAAATCCTACCCCTGCCCTCCCCGTGCAACTTGTGAATATAACCTTATTTGGAATACAGTCTTTGCAAGTTATGATGAATTCATGTGGAAGTAGGGTGGGCCCTAATCAAATGACTGATGTCCTTATAAGAAAGAAAACTGGACACATACACAACATAGAGAAACACAGAAGAGATGGCCATACAAAGATGGAGGCAGAGACTGGAGGGATGCATGCACAAGCCAAGGAAGACCAATGGCTTGCCAGCAAACCATCAGATGCTGAGACAAGGAAGGATGCTTCTTAGAGCCTTCAGAGGGAGCACGGCTCTGTCAACACCTTGATTTCAGGCTTCCAGCCTCTACATCACTTTGTCAACAAAGGTCCATATAGTAAAGCTATGGTTTTTTCTGATAGTCATGTACAGATATGAGAGTTGGACCATAAAGAAGGCTGAGTGTTGAAGAATTGATGCTTTCAAACTGTGGTGCTGGAGAAGGCTGTTGAGAGTTCCTTGCACTGCAAAGAGATCAAAGTCAATCCTAAAGGAAATCAGTCCTGAATAGTCATTGAAAGGACTGATGCTGAAGGTGAAGCTCCACTACTTTGGCTACTCGATGTGAAGAGCTGACTCACTGGAAAAGACCCTGATGATGGGAAATATAAAAGGCAGGAGGAGAAGGGGATGACAGAGGATGAGATGGTTGGATGGCATCACTGACTCCATGGACATGAGTCTGAGCAAACTCTAGGAGATAGTGAAGGACAGGGAAGCCTGGTGCACTTGGCTTGGGGTCTATGGGTTCACAAAGAATCGGACACAACTGAGCAACTGAACAACATCAACAAGCCTCTAGGATATGGAAGAATAAGTTTCTGTTGTTCTAAGCCACCCAGTGTGTGATGCATTGTTTACAGCAGCCCTAAGAAACTAGTAACCCCCTCACATGTAAAAAGTCTGGAGGCACTCATGGTTCCCATACACAGGCTTTCTCCCTACAATTTCAGGAAAGGCCCTCAGAAGCAGTTCCCACCTCCCCCAACACCACTCCTCACCCATCCTATCTACCAACAATGCACATGCTAAGTCTGCCCAGGGAGCCTGCAGGAAGCAGGTGAGAGGCCAGCCACTCCTAGGGTTTGGGGTACAGTTTGCTGAACACCTTGGTCTATGTCTGGCTGTGGGCACAACCTGTTTTATACGGTTTGGCTCCAAACAGTCTAGAATCTGTTGGCCTTTATTAACAATGACTGATGGTCCCTCTAACAGGCTGAGAGAGAGGTCACAGGGAAGTACCATCCACAGGAGACAGATCACTCTCATGGGTCCAATAGTGGCCTGTTAATCGGGCAATTGTTCAAGTAATAGGCTCTTGGGTGATATGGAAAAAAAGCCAAAAAAGAAGATCATACCTTTCAACCTGGTAAAGATGTTCTTGGAATATAATCCAAGGAAATGACACAGAAAAAAAAAAGCCACTTGGACAAAGATATTTATAGCAGTGTTGCTCAGAATTGTGGACTAAAAACTGGAAACGTTAATTGCAGAACAGTTTAAAGAGAGTATCATAATAATACCTAACGTTTCCTGAGCCCTTACTATATGGCAGGCAACACGCCAAGTGTTTTGGTTGGATTATTTCATTTCACCCTCACAGAAATTTTATGACAAAGCTGTATCATCCTTATTTTAGAGCTAAAGCTATCCAAGGTCACACAACTAGGAAGTGGCAAGTAACCACTATTTTCTGCCCTCTGCTTAAAATAGTGACTTTACTATGGCCATGTGAAACTGGGCAAGTTCTTTTTAACTTCCCTGAGCCTTGGATCCTCAACTATAAAACAGAAATAAGAATAATAAGACTTATTATTAATTAGTCTAATAAGTCTAAATAGCCTAATAAGTCTAATATTATTAATAATAAGAATAATAAGACATCATACGACTGATAAAAATTAAATGCAAACTGTGTGAAACATTAAGTAAACTATAAAACATTATCCAAATGAAAAGTACTTATAGCCACTCAATGATAACTGAATATCTTATGTGGTGGGGGTCCAACTGTAGTCTATTTTGCATGCCAAGTTGAACAGTTAGAATTTTATCTTTCATGCAATAAAGGTTAACATTGTTTTTTAACCAGGGATATTACAAGCATATCTGTGTTTTAATGTTGTTTAAAGGTACAATAATAGAAAATCATCTCAGGATGATAAAACTGGAACTTTATTTAATTTCCAATCCTCAACAAACTTTATGAGCTCTCTCGTAAAAACCCTGGTTAGATTCCTCCAGAGTGTGGGCAGAATGGGCCTAGAAGCAGCAGTTTCCTTAATTCACTGACTTGCTGCAGGAAACATAGGGGCCTCATCCCCTAAGAGCCAGACCCAGGGCTCTAGAATGTCAGCAAAGGAAAGCAGAGACCCTGGAGCACACAGAGTGGGAATGTCCTGACGGCACTTCGGGGGGACTCTCCTCACCCCTCCCTTAGCCCATGGAGCAGTAAGGATGGAACAAATGTGCTATGCCCCCAGTGAGGGCCTACACATGTATAATGGGGGAGGGGTGAGGCTATGACTGTCACCACACCTAGAGGCAATTATGTGATTGGTTCTAGTAACCAGGGTCTGGTGCAATCTCAGGATCCTGTTCCTATCCCAGTGAACCAGGCTCAGTAAGATAAAAGCACCAAACAACCCAAGGCCTCATCTACACCAGGGAGTCAGCCCCTCCCTGCCCCAGAGCAAATTCAGAGACTCAGCCCCTTCAGGAAAAAAATATCTGAGGTGGGAGAAAGTGACCAATAGCCCCTCTCCATACCCTAGACTTCTAATGGATTTTCCCATCATGTCTGAAACCTGCTTTGCATTTCTCTCTAGACTTGCCCACCACTTCTCACTTAATATCCTTCAGAGTGCCCTCTCATCTCTCAGGAGAGGGTTGACATGTTTAATGTAACCCGAGCAACAATGCTGGGAGGTTGTGAGCATCTTCATTATAGAAATGAGTGAAGGTAAGTTCAGACCAGCTAAATAATTTCCCAGGCTCATCCATCTAGTAATTTGTTGAGGTGGGATTCAAACCCAGGTCTGCGGAGCTGCAAAGCCCAGACCCTCCCCATCAACCACACACACCCACTGTCCCAATCAATGAGAAGCAGCTGAGATGGAATCTGTGTACTCCCTGGACAAAACCCGTCCGGTGCACGGAGCTGCCACGGCACAATGTGGTCAACGCACAGCTGCCCAGAGACACAACGGCCAGCCATGCTCACGTTCAGTGGGCAGACTGGCCCACCCTTCCTGCTCTGACTCTGCCACACACCTGCAAACCCCTCAGTAAAAGGGGACCAGGGCCCTTGAAAGGAGCTAGTCAAGCCCTTTCAGAACACCAGCACTGGGGCTGGCATCTGGATGCCTGAATTCTTGTGCCAACCACAACTCTCAGGAAAAGGAGAGAGTAATTAGAAAGCAGTTCCCCACAGACCAAACTTAAGTCATGTTTCCAAAATAGCCTCTGAAATGAAAGATCAGCCTGTGCCTGCAGTGACAGCACTTGGACCCAACTCCTCCACACAACCCCCATTTCCTCTAGGCCCCTGAGAGAACCATAAAGCAAGGTCAGCAGAGGTACCATGAACATATACAGTTCTTCCCACACAGCCACAATATTTACTGACGACCACTTTATGCTTGATGGGAGATAAGAAGTGGCATTACTGTGGCCCTGCTCCTGAGAGGCTCGATCTCAGTGACAAGCTAAGAAACAAAGACAGAGACAGGTGCAGACCAGATGCTCTAAACTAAGTGAAGCTTATCTTGGGAATGCAAGGCTGGTTCAACATTTAAAAATCAATCAATGTAATTCACCACATTAACAGACTATAGCAGGGCTGGGCAAACTATGTCCCACAGGCCAGATCCAGCCTATTGTCTATTTTTGTAAATAAACTTTTACTGAAACACAGCCATGACCATTCATTAACATATTATCTATGGCTGCTTTCATGCTACCAATTAAAAAAAAAAGGAAGAGTTGAATACTTGTGACATAGTATAGCCTGCTAAGTTGAAAATTTTTACTATTGGCTCTTTTCAGAAAAATTTTGTTGACCCTCGCTTGAAATAACTGGGAAGAGAGCCCTTTCACCATAAAACTATAGCAACTCCTACTCCCTCTACTCTCTGTTCTACAGACCAGGTTGGGAAGCAGATGTGAACACTAGGGTCCCAGACTCCCTGGGCTAGACGGCCAGGCTATTGCCTTCCACAAGGAAAGCAGTCCAAGGAATGACTTCTGCTCCTCCCTCACACTGGTCCAACTTTCAGGCAGAAGCCCAAGGGCTCTCTGGAGAATCAACTTAGGTGATTAATTAATTTATTTGGCTACATCAGATCTTGGTTGCAGGCTCTCTAGTTGAATACCACACTGTCTTGATTATGAAATATGTCAAAACCATCTTATTGGCTTCTGCATAAAAACCTACTGGAGGTTTTGTTAGTATTGTATTGAATCTACAGATCCATTCTTCCTTTTCAGAATTGTTTTGACTATTCTAGATTCTTTGGAAAAGAACTAAGTTGAAAGATTCACACTCAGTTCAGTTCAGTTACTCGGTTGTGTCCGATTCTTTGTGGCCTCATGGACTACAGCACACCAGGCTTCTGTGTCCATCACCAACTCCTGGAGCTTGCTCAAACTCAAATTCATCAAGTCAGCGATGTCATCCAACCATCTCTTCCTCTGTCGGCCCCTTCTCCTCCTGCCTTCGATCTTTCTCGGCATCAGAGTCTTTTCCAATGAGTCAATTCTTTGCATCAGGTGGCCAAAGTATTGGAGTTTCAGCTTCAGCATCAGTCCTTCCAATGAATATTCAGGACTGATTTCCTTTAGGATGCACTGGTTTGATCTCCTTGCAGTCCAAGAGACTCTCAAGAGTCTTCTCCAATGCCACAGTTCAAAAGCATCAATTCTTTGGCACTCAGCTTTCTTTATAGTCCAACTCTGACATCCACACTAGAAAAACCATAGCTTTGACTAGATGGACCTTTGTTGGCAAAGTAATGTCTCTGCTTTTTAATATTCTGTCTAGGTTTGTCATAGCATTTCTTCCAAGGAGCAAGCGTCTTTTAATTTCATGGATACAGTCACCATCTGCTGTGATTTTGGAGCCCCCCAAAATAAAGTCTGTCACTGTTTCCATTGTTTTCCCATCTATTTGCCATGAAGTGATGGGACCAGATGCCATGATCTTAGTTTTTTGAATGTTGAGTTTTAAGCCAACTTTTTCACTCTTCTCTTTCACTTTCATTAAGAGGCTCTTTAGTTCTTCTTTGCTTTCTGCCATAAGGGTGGTGATATCTGAGTATCTGAGGTTATTGATATTTCTCCCATCAAAACTTAAAGCTACAATAATCAAGACAGTGCAGTATTCAACTAAAGAGTCTGCATGCCACAACTACTGATCCCACATGCTCTGGAGCCCACATGTCACAACTAGAGAGCCCGCACACCATAACTTCTATACCACAAGTAGAGATCCGTGCACCATAATGAAAAATCCCACATGACTCAAAAAAGATCCCCTGTGCCACAAGTAAGATTTGACACAACCAAATTAATTAATTTTTAAAAAGACAGTGTGGTATTGCTGAAAGGATATACACATAAACCAATGGAACAGAATAGTCGGAAACAGACCCACACATACATTCTCAATTGATTTCCAACAAAGATACAAAGGCAATTCAAGAGGGAAAGGATAATCTTTTATAACAATAGTGTTGGAGTAATTGAATGTCTGTATACAAAAAAGAACCTTTATCTATACCTTACACCATGTGAAAAAAAACTCAAAATGGATGAGACCTAAATGTAAAACCTAAAACTATAAACATCTTAAAGAAAGCATTGGAGATACATTTTTTTTTCTTTCTTCTATACCACCCAGCAATCCCTTCTGAGATTTTCATTTCACTTGTGTAAATATCTATGTCGACATAAAAACATGTATACAGATACTCAGAGTGAATTATTCATTATCACCCCAGACTGGAAACAGCTCAAATATCCCTCAACTGGCAAATAGAGAACACATACAATGACATAACACTCAGCAGCAAAAAGGAATGACCTACTGTCTACCCACAATATAGAGAACCCTCCAAGACACTGCACTAAATGAAAGAAGGTAAACTTAAAATGCCATATACCATAAGCCATCCTGAGAGAGGCACAGTCATAGGTACAGAAATCAGATCAGCGGTTCCTACTTAAGGTCTTCAGGTGGTAGAGGAGTTGACCAGTAAAGTGCACAAGGCAATTTTTAGAAGTGAGAGAAATATTCTGTATCTTGATTATGGTAATACTTACATAACTATGTTTGTCAAAATGCAAAGTTGTACACTAAAATTACTGAATTTTACTATATGAAAAATTAGAAAAATTTAGAAAAATCATACTTTGTTTTTTCTAATGTGAAAAAAAGTCTTAAAAAAGATTCCATAATGATGTAACATTGGAAAGAAAAGTTACTGTGTAACTAAAAGAATGCCTACCACTTGTCAAGCAATGGGATCAAAAGGCAATAGAAACTGCTACATTTATCAAAATAAAGCATACTTTTCAAAGGTAGGGAAAGTTGGTGTTACTAATTCATGTGCAACATGTGATGAGTTGGGTACTGAATAATAATTGTTCCAAAGCTTCCAGTTAACTTTCAGAAAAAGACACTTAACTTTTAGCAATGTTATTTTCTTATAGAAAAACCAGAACTAAAAGTATAACCTAAAGGAAATGTAGATAAAACCCTGGTATACTTTAATATTCCTTAGAATTATTCTGTTGATCCTAAAGGGGCTGAAGATGTAAAAATTGTGGGCACACACAGAATCAGCCAAGGAAAGCAGAAAGTTAATAGTTCTATCTCACTTATCACCATAAATGTTAAAAAAAAAAAAAGAAAGAAATCCAATAAAGCATTAGAAAATCAAAGCTAAAAGGTGTTTTAAAAAAACTATATATCATAACCAAGTATTTACCAAAGAATTTATCTTAAGAATTCAAGGATGGCGTAACATTAAAAAATCATGAGCACAGATGATCAAAAATAGCATTTTATCTTGAAGTCTTGTATAACTCTGATAGAAAAACACAATTCAGAAGGATCTGAATACTTTGATTATGATAATACTGAAGAAAGACAGTATGATTAAAACCACATTGAAACTTAGTCTAAAGTTGTATATATTAAAGGAGGTGTTTTTTTCCCCAAGAATCTAGAAAGTGATGTAAATCTTATAGCCTACGGTAACTTGAAATCAAGAAAATATGAGAATGTTATCTCTTTTCATTATACAACTATTACTCATTTTTTTCTCTTCAACTAGCTGAATTGGTTTCTGTTAATTTTTGTTTTTGTTTTTTACAATAAAAAATAGGTTTACTGGAATGTTTTTAGTTATAGCTGAAGGCAGCAACATTTACAATATTAAGCTTTCGTTACATCTATAAACATGTGAACATTGCTTGCAAAGCAATTGTTAGTATGAGAAGAATCTTGCAAATATCGATGGAATGGTTACACACATCTTTCAGCATAATGATTTGGTATTCTGCAGAGGCTCCCTGACCACCAGCCTGATCCCCACCTCGATGTAATAAAAAACTGGAAATAGAACTGCCACATGACCCAGCAATCCCACTCCTGGGCATACACACTGAGGAAACCAGATATGAAAGAGACACGTGCACCCCAATGTTCATCGCAGCACTGTTTATAATAGCCAGGACATGGAAGCAACCTAGATGCCCATCAGCAGATGAATGGATAAGGAAGCTATGGTACATATACACAATGGAATATTACTCAGCCATTAAAAAGAATTCATTTGAATCAGTTCTAATGAGATGGATGAAACTGGAGCCCATTATACAGAGTGAAGTAAGCCAGAAAGATTAACACCAACACAGCATACTAACTCATATATACGGAATTTTAAAAATGGTAATGATAACCCTATATGCAAAACAGAAAAAGAGACACAGATGTACAGAACAGTTTTGGACTCTGTGGGAGAAGGCGAGGGAGAGATGTTCTGAGAGAACAGCATTGAAACAAGTATACTATCAAGGGTGAAACAGATCATAAGCCCAGGTTGGATGCATGAGACAAGTGCTCAGGACTGCTGCACTGGGAAGACCCAGAGGGACAGGATGGGGAGGGAGGTGAGAGGGGGGATCAGGATGGGGAACACATGTAAAACCATGGCTGATTCATGTCAATGTATGGCAAAAACCACTACAATATTGTAAAGTAATTAGCCTCCAGCTAATAAAAATAAATGAAAAAAAAAGAATTAATCTATAAAAATAAATAAATAAATAAATTCAAGTCCTTATGCCATTAATTAACAGTATGAAATATCCTTATCAGTGTTTAACTATATATACAACAGTGAATTGGCAAGTATCTAGTTTCAAATTAGACCCTTGGAATATGGCAAAATCAAGGCTAGTTATCTTTGCCTCAAACATAATTATTAAAAGCAACATTTTGTTGGAAGGGAGGGAGATAATTGGACATTCTCAATGCTCCAATTTGAAGTGATACTTGCCTCTTAATTTCTTGAAAAAGAAGCTTTGAAAGTTATATACATGGGTTTCACTTAAATTATGCGGCAACCTTTTATTATTATTGTCCTAGATTTTGTTTAATGAAGATCTGTCATCAAATGAAGTACGGTATTTCACAATTATAAGAATGATAATCACTAACAAAAGAATAATAGCAACCAAAGCCATGATGGCTTTTATTTTGCATCCACACCACCACATTTGCCTTTGAAGTTGTTTGGATCTGTTGCTAAAAGCAGTTGCATTATCCAATAAGCTTTCTGACTTGTCCTGTAGTTCATCTAGTCTCTCCCCTCTTTCTATTACCTTTGTAATATTTTCTTGCATGACATCAATGACTTCATCCACCTGATTCTGAACATGCTTAATTTTATCATTTGTAGGTCCAAATCTTGTTCCAGATGGTCCTCTTAGAAAAAAGTCCTCTTCTTTGTCTGAATCATCTTCTAAAAGATTTCTCCTTTCACTTTTCCCAGAACCTGTGACATCATTATCATTTAGGTGGCACTTGAACTTGGGAGGCATCTTTTTTAATGAGGTGCTGTTCTACTTCCCAGCAGGATAAATCTTTACCACCTGAGTCTCCCAGGGAGCTCGCGAGGAAGGCAGTGCTGGACTGGCAGGGGAAGGAGTGGGAATCGGAAGAAGAGAGCGGGGAGGAGCGGTTTCTACTAATTTTGAAGACTCCTTCCTAATACACAAATCAAAGAAATAATTACCTAGTAAAAAAGCATTGAAGATTGATTCTCAATTCTGGCTGACACTGTAAACACCTGGGGAGCTCTGTAAAAACAGATTCCCTGACCCCACCCAAGTCTAGGCTAGGGACTGGGAGGCATGGTTTATTTTGCCAACAAGGCTCCCAAAGGAATTTTGTTATTAGTGGGTTCTGAAAGACTGCTATTAGGAAATAAAAGCTTCAGGCATGTCTTCCCCTTGAAATTTTTTCAAGGTAGTTGTAAATATAAAAATTTTAGCATAAATAAAACTAAACATGTAAACTTTTCATAATAATGTATGACTTGTCACCAACAAAAGAATTTATAGGGACCAATTCAAGGTCCCTACAGAAGTTCAAACGAGGAAAAGAACTTGAAGCTGAGGTGAAGTTCACGAGGTCAAAGGCAGTCTCCATTTTGGGACAGTGTCTGACATGTATTAGGAACTTAATCATTCCTTGAACAAATATTTAAGGATAGAAGAACTTGTCAATCAAAGAGGAAAGTGACAAATATTCCAGGAGAGGATAAACTCACATAGGCAGAGAGACAGGAAAGTGCAAACTGGGTTTAGGGACAAGAAGTTAACAAGTTCCATTGCCTTGGAGGTCGGATCACAGAGGCCCTTGCACTTCAGGTTAAGGGTGTCCTGTGAGAAGCAGGGAGCCATGGAGGGTTTCTGAAGATGGAGTGACACAGCCAGATTGGGCTTTAAGATTAACAAAGCAGTCAAGTGTAAAATGTATTTGTGCCACAGTTAATAGTCCAAGTGTGAGCTAGTGAAGGTCTGGTCACGAGCAATAGCAATATGAAAGTAAAACCCGGGGATTCTCTCTGCCTGGAATAACCAGTGGAGGGGGGAACCACAGGAGGAAGGGCTGAGCAGCTGTGATGCTGCTTCTGCAGCCAGCTTGTGCCTGAGGTGGCTGCCCAGTCACAACAAAAGCCTGAACTCCCTAAAATACTTCAGTTGAAATGCTATGGGATAAAATCAGTAGTATCTACATTAACTGTCTCATGCCCAGCACGAGGTCCTACTGTGAATGTGAAGACAAGCTTCCGTAGTGCTAAGAGGCAGTTACAGGGACACTGAAACAGCCTGTTGTCTTCTCCTGAACATGTCCACTTCCACAGCGTTACCAGCCAAGTGACTATGAAAATGCTCTGTTGACACTAAAACAAAAATGTGGAATGAGAACTTAACCTGAATAAGGGGGAACAGTAGGGACAGGTCCATTTTAGGCAAGTTCTCTGAATGGGCTGAGTACTCGACAGGAAACATGCAGAGTTCAGGAGAAAAATAGAACAGTAATGCCTAACCACAAAGAAGACATTTTGGAGAAGTGAGGCAAATGAGGGGAAAGTACCTTCTCCTGGAGCAGCAGAGGGAAGATGCCTGAGGATCTTTCTTGAACACTCCAACTCACCCACCAGCCAGGCCTTAAGCACAGACAACCAGGCACCATGGCATGTCAGATACTAAGACTACTTACTGGACTAAGAGCAAGGACGTGGAGATAAACCATGGCCTTTGCCCTCAGGAGCTCATGACCTAGTGTGATACCACACCTTATGACTCCATTGCAAGTAAAGGTTACCAAGCACTGTTCATCTGCCCACAGGTTCCTCAGGCAAGCAGAGAAAAGGGCCCCTCTCTAGTTACATATGTGCTTGCAGAGACCTGGACAGCACTGGAGCTGTGCCAAACAGCTCCAAACCACAGCCTCTTCCAGGTTTTTCACATAGCCTCCATCTAGTATATCCCAGGCAAAGGAGAAGAGTCTTTACTTCCAGGGTCAGTGGAGACTGGAAAGAGCTTCCATGTTCAGTTCATGGGGTGAAAATTCCTGTGAAGGATGGTGCATTCCAGAGTCAAGGCAGGTCCAGAATACAGTGTCAGCCCCAGGTGTCAACTCTGGGTACTGGGTGGGATGGGGGCTGGGACTTCAGGGGTAAGTGGAAGCTGCGTGGGCAGACACAAGGTACTCTGGGGCCCTGGCAGCAGACATATGGCAGTGATGACAGAGTCAGGCCAGATAAAGAAGGAACCTGCTTCCCAGGGCAATCTCAGACTAAAGGAGACGGCCTTCAAAGACTCTGGGGAACCAGAAGGGACAAATGAGAGAACCAATTTGCATTCATTTCTCTGCCTGCAATGTAGAAAACCCAGGTTCGATTCCTGGGTTGGGAAGATCCTCTGGAGAAGGGAATTGCTACCCACTCCAGTGTTTTGGCCTGAAGAACTCCATGAAAGAGGAATTTGGCAGGCTACAGTCCATGGGGTCACAAAGTCAGAGATGACTGAGCAACTAACACTTTCACTTACATTCTGGTCAAAGTCAGGCCTTCCCACCCCATCACCATCCTCCATCAGAGTAAAGAGGTAAGAACTCTGGCTATTTCCAGTTCTGCACCCAATGTCTTCACCTCCTAGACTAGGGTTTCCACCTCACTATGATGTAGCTGGCAGGTGGGCTGACAGAAATGAAACATGAGGAAAGAACACTGAGCCCTGGGAGCCCAAAAGCCTTTATGGGATGGGCTTTCATTCTGGCTGTAGATTTGCTTCTTATAATTTTTGACCCAGGATAAAGTGAAAACAAAATTGTTCCAGGAACATTCTGGGCAGCAGAGGGAAAACTCCCCCCAAATAAATCTCAGGACAAGCTGTTCTGCATGGTTGAGAGCTCACCACAGGGCCAAAGGTTCTTCACTAGGTTCTAACAAAGGAGGAAAGGAGAGCTTTTGGAGACAGCAAACAAGTATCCCCACCTTCCTCTCTCCAGGTCAGTAACCACCCTCTCTCCTGCTCCCTGAAGAAAAGCTTTGAGGCCTTTCCTCATCACATATTGCTACCCGAAATTTCTTGCTACCCGAAATTCTTCTAATTGAGTCTGAACCACAGAACTAACCCCTCTTTTCTAATTACATACTGCATTCATGTTCACTGTTCACTGTTCACTGTTTCCCCATAAAACCCAAAGTCCCTTGGGCATAGTACCTTCCTTGTATAATCCTCCACAGGGCTAGATGGAGAGGAGGTCTGTCATTCATGCTTGTTGGCTGAGGTATAGGTCATTCCATAGACCTATGGAACACTATACAATATACAGAATAATAGCTATTCCTTCTTTCATACCTCCTTATATTCACACATTCACTTCATTTATATAAACACCCTCACTGACGAGGAAACTGCACTCAGCCCACAGATGCTAAATACCATACCCAGGAACAGCCAGCCAGTGAGTGAACAGGATGGCTCTGAACCCAAGCTTAACTCCAAAGAGTATACTCTACCCTCATGCTCCTCTCCCTCTGAAGGAGAACTGCTCCGCAGTAGAAATATCAATCTCTGAAAACAAAACAGATAAACAGCATCCTCAATGATGAAAGCTAAACTGTGAAGCATTTCGGTTCCTGAAAGATTTTGAGAACTAACTCATAGAGTCCTGCATTCACAAATTAGCATCCATCCCATCTGGGGTCCCAGAGTCAGGGGAAGCAGGTGGAAATTAAGCAGCAGATCTGAAAGAAAAGGAGATCCTTTCCTCACCCCTTTTCTTTTGTTCTCCAGAGAGCTCTGTATTCAGGATCCAAAAGAAAAGGGGAGAGGAGAAAGGGGGACAAAAGCACCAACTGTGGGGGGAGGGGACACCATTGGGATGTTCGAGAAGCCAGATCTATATGTAAATTCCCTCAGCTCCCTTGCGGGGTGTCCCTCACAAGCATTCCCCTCAGACACAAGGGACAGTGTGAGCCTCTGGAAGTCCAGCCTTAGCCCCACGAGCAGCAAACAGGGAGGAATTCCTCCAGGCTCTCCTCCTGCCCCAGCCTGGTTTCACAAGGACCACGGCCCTGACAAGCAGGAGCATCTGACATGGCAGGAGGGTTACATCTGCAGCCGTAGTGATGGCCACCGAGGTCCACCCACCTTCAGGCTGTAAAAACTACAAGTGCTCAACCTGCTGGCTTAAAGCAAATGGAGAAGTATGAAGCCAGAACTCAACAAACAGACAAGGGAATTCATCTGCAGGTGGGCACAGGTGGGCAAGGTGAGTGGCTCACACAGCAGCCCCCGACCCCGCACACTCGCCTTTCTGCATTTGTGGAGCAGAGGCTAGGGAAGCAGAAGGAAGGGGGCAGACATCACATGGCACAGGAGCCTGTCCCAGTGCCATCTGCACTGCTCTCTGGATTCCCAGCCCCAAGCGCCCACTTGTATGCTTTCCATGCAAATGGGCCTACCTCATGCCCTCTGGGTACACTCCCTGGGGTTCAGAGGAGAAGGACACAATAGTCAGGTTGGGAGAGGATAACATCTTGTGTTGGGAAAGTTTACTTTCTAAGGGTTTTTCTCTAAAATTCTCCACAATTACAGAAAGGATAGGACAGGAAGCTTATAAGAATGAACAATTTCCCAATCAGAGTATGTTGGCTTGAATTGAGGGAAGGGCAGTTAGGCTGCCAAGGGGCCTTGGTGTGTATTTCCAGAACACCAAGAAGTGTTTTCAGAAAGATACTAAGTAAGAGTCCACATGTTCATTGGGTCTCTGAATCCCTACCGGGACAGGGCTGCATTCTCAAATTGCCACCTCTTGAATCTCAAAAGACAAAGTGCCAATAAATCAACTAGTTCTGTTTCACAGACTCAGATTCATATTTTGGGGGGGGGGGGGGAGTGGAGGATGTGTGTGAAGCAAGAGGTCAATCTTATAGATACTGAGGCCATGGTGATCCCAGAGCATTCACAATCTAGTCCACTGAGGCTGGGGCAGACCGCCCTCCCCCAGCTACCATTAAAACCCCTCTCCCACCTTTGGTTCTGCAAGGGCCTCTCTCCTAACCCCAGCACCATCTGCGGCAGCCTCCTCTGACAATTTGTCCCAGTGGATTCCCCTGGAGCTGCCAACCAGAAGCTCCTGCCCTATGGTGAATGTACCTGTCTGTCTAAGGTCTGGGCAGTAGGTGGGTCCACCTAAGCTGACCAGTTAGACCGGGAACATCCCCAGGACCTAGTCTGTTCTGTACATGTCCCCTAACCTCTGAGAAAATAGTCTCCTGAGAAGAGGGTCAGCAAACCTTATAAAAAGAAAAAGTGCTCCAAGGCCCCAGCTCCCCCCTCCTCAGTTAGTTAGATACTACACAAAATAAACCAAATACACAAATCCTTTGCCACCTGGGGCAGTTTTTCAAGCTCACGCCTAGTAGTGCCTGAGGACCAGCATTTTTGTGCATCATGAGTTAGGGAACTGATATGCACATCCTGGTAAAAAGGCTCTTGTGCAAGGCCCCAGGGTACCCATTACCCAGTCCAGTAGCCAGCATCCAGCCACCCCACTCCCGTCTGCCAGGACCCAGTGCCCAGGCTCCCACCTGCTCTGGCTGAAGGCTCTTAGCCCAGTCAGGATGGGAGACAAAAGGCCCACCTCACTCTGGGCCTTGAGAAGGAACATTCGATACCAGCCCAGGGCACCGTGGTGCCAGCAGCATCACCTTCCACATGGCTGCAGTGTGCAGGGAAGGGAAAGAGACTAAGATAAGATCACCAAAGAGAGAACACAAGGGGTTTGAGCATTTAAGACAAAATAAAGAGATGGAGAGGAAGAGGGAAATAAAGTGAGGAGAAAACAAAACTATTTTGCTACAACCTGAGATGCCTTTTAGGCAACCAGTAAGGTTACCAGAAGCACCTACCCTTCCCCCTGTGCTTAGTCACTCAGTCGTGTTTGACTGTCTGTGACTCCGTGGACTGTAGCCCACCATGCTCCTCTGTCTATGGGGATTCTCCAGGCAAGAATACTGGAGTGGGTTGTCATGCCCTCCTCCAGGGGAATCTTCCCAACCCAGGGATCCGAACCCAAGTGTCCCGCTTTGCAAGTAGATTCTTTACCATCTGAGCCACCGGGGAAGCCCTTCCCCCAGAGACTTTGTTGGATCTGTGGATCCCCATTCTTTAAAGGGTGAGGGGTTCCCTAAACAGTCCTCTCAAACCCACCATTCACAAATAACTTATTGACCAGCTGTGCATTTTGACAAACGACTGCACTAAAACAGGGAGGAACCCACAGCCCCAGGTGGAAAGGGGGCACAGCACTAGTCAGGCTATGGGGAGGGTGGCAAGTGGGGATTTCACATACTCTGCTCTTTGCACTCAGGGAAAGGAGGGATGGTAGAAACCAGTGGCCTGAGGCCTGGTACTATTCCCACTGCCTGAGTGTGCCCCCACTTCCCCCCAGCTCCTTCCATTGCAATGGTTATTTTTACCCTTGCTAGGCCGCAAAGGAGCTGGGTCTTTCTACTTCAGGTTACTATCTAGAGGATGGGCCCTCCTCACCCCTCAACAACAACAAATGCTTGAAAAACTCTCCCCACCAGCCATCTTCACATCTGCAACACCACTCCTAGAAGTTCAGTCCTTTGGGTCTTGAGGAGTGTAAGTAGCCACAAGTTCCATGGAGGAGTTCTGCCTTAACCACTGACAGCTAACACCTGGGAATTAGTTTAGCCTAAACTTTCCAACCGCAATGATCTGAGAACAAGAGTCTTTCAACCATAAAACTGGTTGAAGACAAGCAGGCAGAACAGCAGGCGGGGGCTTGAGTGAGGAACAGGGAGAGAGAGAAAGACTGCAACGCCTGGCGCCCCAATTTTGTCTGGGACTCCGGAGCTGCACCCATTGCCCTATCTTCCAGGGCTCGCCTTTAGACAGGGAGGACTTTCACGTGGCACACCCGCCCCGCAGCTGTCGTTCCCCAGTCATCCTGCAAGGCGCTGGGGAGCTGGGAGAAGAGCCCACCTTTCTTCCTTGCAGGCTAGCGGCGATTTGCACCACTCAAATCAAGGGTATCCCTTTCGGATGACGCCTGTAAGAGACAACGGCGTCACTGTCCCCAGGCACCTCACCTTCCAAAAGAAAACCGAGGCTGCTTGGAAGTGCTGGGTCGCCCCCTTATTCGTCCCCCCGCCCAACTCCTCGCCGCACGCAGGAACCCCTCTCCAACAGTGGAGCATGGAGCAAGCTCCCGATCCAGGGTCCCGACCCCGCGACCCCCGCCCTGGAGGAGTGACTCCCAGGGGCCGCGCCGGGACAAAAGCGTGGGGCGGGCTCACTCACCCGCGCAGCGAAGGCAGCCCGGGAGCCGAGGCACGGCGCTCGGCAGGGTCGTCCCGCGGGCGCGCAGCGCGGGCTCAGCGCTCAAAGCGCCGCTGGCTGCCAACCCGGCGGCACTGGGAGCAGGAGAGGCGCGTCCGGGTCGGTGCAGGGGTGAGCCGCCCGGAGAGAGCGCGAGCAAGTGGGAGAGCCCCTCAGAGCCCAGCGCTCCGAGTCCCGATCCAAACTGCGGACTCGGACTCACACGCGCTGGTTTACATGTCATTTGCATAGCGCACTGGGAATGGACCCGCGGCCCTTGCGCCACGCCCACCTGCCCTCCTCCCGGGGTCGCGAGCTGAGAATCCGGAGCGGAACCGGGCGCGGGACGCCGGTCCACTTAGCCCTTCCCTCGCCCCGCCCCAACTCCTTCTCGCACACCGGACTGGTGGCCTTAGGCGTGTTTTCTCGTGTTTTCCCCTGGAAGACCACTCGATACACAAGAGAAGACCATACACTGGAAAAACTCAGTAGACTTTAAAAATTAATCGTCTTTTTCTTTGATGTGGCTACCAAAAAGAACAACGACTCGATTCCCCAAATGAATGCAATTTTAGTTTTCGGACAAAGTATCGCGAAAAGCGTGCTCATTTTCAGAATTGGGCACAACGTGCAATTTCGTTCAGGCTGGATAACTGTCCTTAAAAAGGCGGATTCTGGAGTTGAGAACTCTACCCCTTATTTTCTAGCTGCAAAATTTGGAGCAAGGTACTTATTTCTGTTACTCGTCTCTTGTTTTCTTGTCTCTGAAATGGGGACAAAAAATCTGCCTCATAGGAATGTAAGGCTTCAGTGAGGCAAGCCTGGTAAAGTGCTTAGGATAGCCCCTAACAGAGTTACTTTTAAACGTGCAAGTATGATCTTTATGTAGGGCCTCCCTGATAGTTCAGTGGGTAAGAAATCCGCCTGCAATGTGGAAGACACAGAAGACATGGGTTCAGGTTTTCACCCCTAGGTCAGGAAGATATCCTGGAGAAAAAAAATGGCAAACCACTCCAGTATTCTTGCCTGAAAAATCCCATGGACTGAGGAAACTGGCAGGCTACATACAGTACATGGGGTGCAGAGAGTGTACACGACTGAGCACAGACATAATCTATATCTACTTAAAGGAGAGGCAACTAGATCATGGTGAGGCAAGCAGCAAGGAGAGGAGAGGAAGAAGCTCAAAGGCGGAGAGAGAATGCCCTAAGATTAGAGACAGTCTGGAAGGTTCACACCAGAGTTCCCCACCCAACTCTGCTGTGAGGCTAACCAGACCCAGCTCTGTGAAAGCATTTCTATATCTTCTTTCCCCACAGAAGATCCAAGTTTGAAGACATTTTGAAATGTCTTCAGAGCATCATGGGATGCTCTGGAGAAATCTTAAAAATGTTCAATTCATCTACTTATTTTAAAAAAATTAAATAGAAAGGAAGTGTACTGTGGTGGAGTCCCAGATTGTGAGACCCAAGTGTTAGACCTGGGTCTGGTGCTAACTTTGTGGAGCTTGTGGAGTCACTTGCTGTCTCTGGGCCTCAGTTTTCTAATCTGTAAAATGAGGATGCTCCTTACGATGCTATTTGGTTTGGGTTTTTTTCCTAGGCATCTTCCTACTCTGAAACGTTAGCTCCAGGGTTCCTCAGATATTTTCCTTTGTCATGAGTCAAGAATCCCTCACTGATTTAGAGGATACCTTTAAAAATTTTTTTCCTCTTGTCTAATATTTACTTTG
The DNA here is from genome assembly GCF_023699985.2 of Odocoileus virginianus. Lineage (NCBI taxonomy): Eukaryota > Metazoa > Chordata > Mammalia > Artiodactyla > Cervidae > Odocoileus > Odocoileus virginianus. The sequence continues at coordinate 10,867,558 of NC_069677.1, forward strand.
CATCTGCTATGAAATATTGTGTAGTGCTTCCTGGTCTCTTCATTTGCACTTGCCTTTTGTTGCATCTATTATCCATTTTATTATCAGCCAGTTCAGTCGCTCAGTCATGTCCGACTCTTTGCGACCCCATGAACCACAGCACACCAGGCCTCCCTGTCCATCACCAACTCCCGGAGTCTACCCAAACTTTTGTCCATTGAGTCGATGATGCCATCCAACCATCTCATCCTCTGTCGTCCCCTTCTCCTCCTTCCTTCAGTCTTTCCCATCAGGGTCTTTTCAAATGAGTCAGTTCTTCGCATCAGGTGACCAAAATATTGGAGTTTCAGCATCAACATCAGTCCTTCCAATGAACACCCAGGACTGATTTCCTTTAGGATGGACTGGTTGGATCTCCTTGCAGTCCAAGGGACTCTCAAGAGTCTTCTCCAACACCACAGTTCAAAAGCATCAATTCTTTGGCGCATGGCTTTCTTTATAGTCCAACTCTCACATCCATACATGACTACTGGAAAAACCATAGCCTTGACTAGATGGACCTTTGTTGACAAAGTAATGTCTCTGCTTTTTAATATGCTGTCTAGTTTGGTCATAACTTTCCTTCCAAGGAGTAAGCGTCTTTTAATTTCATGGCTGCATTTTATTATAGTTCTGCTCTAATAGTTGTCAGCTCCTAGTCTTGCATACTATTGGGTTGGCCAAAAAGTTTGTTCAGGTTTTTACTTAATAGCTTATGGAACAAATTTTTGGGCAACCCCATATAATTTTTCATATTTAATCTTAGTTCTATAGGAAAATATATATTTAATGCTCATCATTGATTCCTTATGTCTTTCTAATCTTGCCATTTTGGTATGCAAGTGTTTATTTCTGGATTGTCTCTTCTATACCATTGGTCTATATGTCTGTTCTTATGCCATCCTACTTTGTTTTGCTTACTGGAACTTTTTATTATGTTTTAGAATCATAAAGTGTGAGACTACTGAAAGGTTGTTGCTAACCATGAAAGACGCCAGGATTCTTGGCCTCCAGAGGAGAATTCAATCCAGGGCCAGAGACAAGGCTTGATCACTCAGAGCTTTTGTGTAATAAAGTTTTATTAAAGTATGAAAGAGATAGAGAAAGCTTCTGACATAGACATCAGAAGGGGTACAGAGAGTGCCCCCTCACTAGTGTTAGCAATGGAGTTATATACTTTTAATTAGTTATTACATTGAATCAAAAGAATGTCTGGAGGTTGTAAAGACCTTACTAGACCCACTCCCATAATTTACATTTTAAGATAACAGGATTCGCCAGAAGGTTTTTTCCAGAAACTGTCCTCAAGCAGGATACATTATTGTTATATAATCCTAAGGAATGTAGAGGAAAAAAAAATTTGTCCTTTCTTCCTCCTTAAGAATTCCAGACCCCTCTCTCCTTGGGGCCCCAGGACTTCTTATCAACCTGCCTAGGAATTGACTCTCTCACTACCAACTTTGATCATCTTTTCTGAGATCACTGTGGTTATTTAGGAGTCCCTAAATGAATTTTAGAGAGTTCTCATATGTATTTTAGGACTTCTTGTTCCCTATTTCTGCAAAAATCATCATTGAGATTTTGAGAGAGATTGCATTGAATCTGTAGATTGCTTTGGTTAATACAGTTTTCTTAACAATATTAAGTCTTCTAGTCCACAAACACAAGATGCTTTCTTGTTTCTGTTCTTTCTTTTCTTCTTCCCTTTCTTTTGACAATATTTTGTAGTTTTTGCTATAAAAATTGTTCACCTTCTTGTTTAAATTTGTTTCTTACTCTTTTTTTTGATGCTATTGAAAGTGGAATTGTTTTTTTAATTTCCTTTTATGATTGTTCATTGCTAGTAGGTAGAAATGCAACTGATTTTTGTTTATTGATTTTTGTATCCTGCCCTATTATGTCAATTTTTTTCCACTTCCAAAAATTTATCCTTAGTGTGAAGTCCTGTCGTGAAAGGGAATCCTAGCTGGCCAGTTTTTAAGAGTTAATGGGAGCTGGGGTGTACCAGTCCCTATAAACATGGCTAATGACTAGAGATCAAGAAGGTTTGCATGAAATTACAGGAAATATATCACTGATCCTGAAAAATGCCATGGTTCAAACACACAAACCTAGTGCATGAAGGCTGGTTTGTTAAGATTAAATAAATCAGCTTCAGAGAGAAATGTCTATTTGTTCCCTTAGATGTCCTAACATAATGCAAGTTAACCCCATTGCCCCAAGCAAAACACTAGTTGCAGAAAATATCCTTCTGCTTGGTAGGGAGGGGGTGCCTGTTTATTTTTACTGCCTTTCTAAGAAGTTTAATCTGCAAGTCCTAGCCTCCATCTGTCTGTGCGTGTCCTCTGCACTTCCTTCCTGTCTCCGGATCCCTCCTCTGGCCTGGTCCCCTTCATTGCTGGGCCCTTGTTAGGAAAACCAAAGGAGAAGGAAAGGGAAAAAAGAGAAGGTAAAATATCATAATTTATTAATCTCTGACAAGTATCAAATAATAAATAGCTCACCTTAGTTTATGAATTCATTAAATCCACCTAGATCACTTTTGGTGGATTGAGATTCTCAAGTCTGGCCAGAGGTGGGACTCACCTGTGAAGCTTTTTAAAAAATACTTATGCCTGGGTGCAGTCACAGAAATTGATGTGGTTGATCTGGGATGGGGCTTGTGGAATGGTTTTTTTTAAATTCCCCAGTAATTCTGATGTGAGATCAGAGCTGAGAACTGCTTATAGCTACGATAAAATCCACAGCAGAAAGATCACTTTAGAAATTAACCAACAGCGCTTTTGTTTGGCTAATGATTTCTTTAAAGACAAGTGCCTTGTCCAGAGTCATTGCCATATGAAAATACAGACATACTGAACTCCAGAATGTGTTTGTTCCTGTAAATATTTACTATAAATTTCTTTTCTGTACTTTAAAACCTATTTTGTCATGCATTGTCATTTTATCATTGAAAAATCTTATATTTGGGGAAAATACATTTGACTACAAAGCCAACAGTGAAGATATAATTTCAAATTCAAGAAAAAATGTTTAAATCAAATTTTAATCATTAAATTCACATATTATAATAGCTAAAAGAAAAAAAAAAAAGGAAGAAAAGAACCCTATAGAAAGTAGAAAATAAAAAGTACCTGTCATCTCCTCCACAGTTGCACCCTGCAATCCCACAAGTATCCTCTATTGAGAATTTCTTGGGCATCTTTTAGGAAAGGGCTATTTTATCATATCCCTTATTATAATAATAATTCTAAAATTTAGTTCAAAATGTTATTTTAAAGTTCTTATGGTTATTATAATGTTAGAATAAATTTTAAGATATAAACCAATGATTTCAAGCTGCAGAATCCCCAGATTCCAAGGAGGTGACAGGGGAAAGCAAAGGGGACTGCGGTCAGGTTCCAGTTTTATATAGTGTGAAAGAATTGCAACAACTCTTTTAATGAATAGGCAAATAAGAACTCAAGTGATCACATTCTGTTATTTCACATTCTATCATTCTTCCTCATATACTACTACTAATAACCTATAGGGTCTCTATTTGCTTCCACCCCTCCACAAACACACTGTAGAGGTTATTTTAGAAACCATAGAGGGAAACAATATAAAAAGCAAGTACAGCAAAGACCACCTTTAAGGAGAAAATGAACACATGGAAATCACAGCTGAGAAAACTATATACTGTAAAGCAAATTTTGGGGTGTTTATGGCAACCCACTCCAGTACTCTTGCCTAGAAAATCCCATGGACGGAGGAGCCTGGTAGGCTGCAGTCCATGGGATCACTAAGAGTTGGACACGACTGAACGACTTCACTTTCACTTTTATGCTTTGGAGAAGGAAATGGCAACCCACTCCAGTGTTCTTGCCTGGAGAATCCCAGGGACGGGGGAGCCTGGTGGGCTGCTGTCTGTGGGGTAGCACAGAGTCAGACACGACTGAAGCGACTTAGCAGCAGCAGCATATGTAAAGCCCTTGATTTACAAATTCAGTAAACTCAATTTTCTGCATAATAAGAATCTACAACCAGATACCATCTATTAAAAATCCTTTGTTTTGTAGAAGTAGAAATGGAGGTTCTAAGTCATACATTTCTACCTCAAATTCTTCTGTGAAAGGACAATACTATAATGGTAAGATCTTCTGAGTCAGCCACTTGGTTTGCATGGAAGCTATGTCATTAACTAGCTGTGTGACCTTGGACAAGTAACACATTCTTCTGGGCCTTAAGTTCCTAGTTGTTAAAAACGAGATACAAACAAAATAAACTCAGTCTACTTCATGGTGATGTTTTGAAAGTTGAATGAGAAGATGTACTGCAAAGCATATTAACTCTGGACTCCAGTGGGCTAAAATTCTTTCTATTATTTTTGTATACACAATGTGAATGAAAGAGTATATTTCTTGTAATTGTTTACCTGGGGAAATAAACAACAACAAAAAGATATTCATTGTAAAAACAAAACAAACTATATCATAACAACAAAATGGAATTTTGGGGGAAAAAAAAACAGAAGAAAAATTTTTTGGAAAATTTTTAGACTATCCTAAATTTAGAATTAAATTAGTCTAGATTATCCCAGCATGTTTCATAATGGTCTTCTACATGTCCATGTATCCGCTGGAAAAACTGGCTAAGTCAAGAGCCCTCACATGAGGGCTGATATTAGGAGGCTGGCTAAAACAGCAACATTGTAGATTCCTCTTCTTTGTAGGTCTTCCAGGGCTCATCTGGTCCCTGCCCCAACCTCTCAGCAAGACCTTACCTAAATAGTCTTAGAGAGATGTATATCCACCTTTCCTTCCTGATAACATAAGGAGGAGCTTTCACTTTAATTACAAGTTCCAGTGACTGAACAGTCTAAAAAGTTCTTTCTTATGTCTATAAAATCTTCATGTTGCTAATAAAAATCCAGTCAAATCATGTTAGTGACAAAATTGCTAAATACTTATAAATAAATTTAACAAGATAGACTTAGGATTTATCCTGAAAAAAAACCTATTTATATTGAAAAAAACTAAGAGGAAAAAAACTATTAAAAGACAAAATGGGATTTTAATAAATTGAAATCCTAAAAGGAAAGACAATAAAAAACTGTTAATTCTAGGAATTTTAATACATAAATTTAATGTAGTTCTGATTAGGATTCCAACAAGGTTTTTCTTGGAATTAGTTAAGATGATTCTAAACTTCAGTAGCAAGGGTGGGATGTTTTGAGAGAACAGCATCGAAACATGTATATTATCTAGGGTGAAACAGATCACCAGCCCAGGCTGGATGCATGAGACAAGTGCTCGGGCCTGGTGCACTGGGAAGACCCAGAGGAATCGGGTGGAGAGGGAGGTGGGAGGGGGGACCGGGATGGGGAATACATGTAAATCCATGGCTGATTCATGTCAATGTATGACAAAAACCACTACAATATTGTAAAGTAATTAGCCTCCAACTAATGAAAATAAATGAAAAATAAAATAAAATAAAATTCAGTAGCAAAAGAATGCCAAAGAATAGCTAATACAACTATAAAATATAAGAAAATGAAGAGTGGGTATATACGGAACTTACTAAGATATCAGCTGTACTGTAAAGTTTATGTATTCAAATCAATATGCCATTAGTAAGGATATATAAAAATGCATTTGTGGAATAGAAAAAATAATTGATCATTATTACAGTGGCTAATAGAAATGTTTATGTGCCAAAATGGTAGTTCAGTGGTAAAAAGATGAACCCTCTTTAAAAAAAAAAAAATACAGGCATATAACTGGTTACCTATATGAAAGAAAATAAAAATGGACTACTATCTTACACTAAAATCAAAAGTAAATTGCAAACAAATTAAGTATTTCAGTATAAAAGAAAAATAATTTTTAAACCTGAAGAAAACTGTCTGTGAGATTATATATGCAATCAATGATTTGGGAAGAGTTTCCTTACAAAGAACTAAGAAACTATAAAATAAAGCCAAGCATATTTGACCACATACAAATAATTCCTTTTTTGTTATTTGGCAAAAGGTACTAAGACAAAGTTAATAGCAATCAATATGTTTGGGAAATGTTTGTGCTACTATATTCTTCATTATCACTTCATCACTTCACTAAGACAAAGTTAATAGCAATCAATATGTATGGGAAAATGTCTGTGCTACTAGTCTCACCAAGGATTACTTTCTGTACAAAGCACCCTTAAAAACTGATAAGACAAAACCAACAGTGAGAATAGAAAATTGTGCAAAGGATACAAATAGACAATTCTCTAGTGAGTAAAGCCAAAGGCCCAACAAACATAAGAATATAGTCAAATTCACTAGAGATCAGGGAAATAAAAATGAAAGTAATGTAAAATTGCTTGACACCTATCACAGTGGCAAGAACAAACACAACATAGCAAAGCTTCCACTGATCAAAGGTGGAACAATTTAAAAGTATCTGTAAGAGTCACAACTACAGTGGATTGAAACACATCAAGTAAATTTAATCCATGAATTCACAGTGATGCTAAAAAAACAAGTCACCATTGAAGGATGCTAGGAAACCAATTCATTATTTTGAAAATTGGTAAAAAACTGGAAAGAGTCAAGCATTTTTCTTATGTAAATGAACTCAGGTAATCAAATAGCAGAGTGGAGGACATTTTTCTTTATAGATGTATTCTATGTCACAGATGAAAAAGGATAGCTAGTGTTGTAATCCTAGTGGATCTGGACACTGATCACGAGTGATTTGCTAACATCACAAGGGAGAGATAACCAGATATTATGTGAGTCCCAGTGAAGAAACTGACACCATCTGAATTATTCTTGTCATAAAAGTCAAACTCGAGTCTGACCAAGCCTCTAGACTCCACTACCAATTCACAGGAAATAACTAGGACAACATTCTACTACAACAAAGGGATGCAATCTGAAAAATTCAGACTGCAAGCAACTTCATGGCATTGTTAACCTGGTTCTTTTAACAAATAAATTGTAAGGAATAAAAAAATGGAGGGAGAGGCTGTAAGTTAAAAGACACAAAACACTTTAATTTGTTGCAATTTGTGGGCCTTGTTTGAATCTTGCATGCATGCCAAGTCGCTTCAATTGTGTCCAACTCTGTGTGACTGCATAGACTGTAGCCCACCAGGCTCCTCTGTCCATGGGATTCTCCAGGCAAGAATACTGGAGTGGGTTGCCATTTCCAACTCTAGCGGATCTTCCCAACCCAGGGATCAAACCAATGTCTACTAAGTCTCCTGCATTGGCAGGTGGGTTCTTTGCCACTAGCACTACCTGGGAAGCCCATTTGAATCCTTATTCAAACAAAATGTAAGCACTGGCTGACAATCTCATGAATAACTATTGTTAATATTTTAGATATTGTAATAATATTGTGTGCTTTTATCTTTTAGACATACACTTCTCTTTATAAATGAAATAATATGGTATCTGAAATTTGTTCTAAAATAATATAAAACATGGGAAGTAGATGTGATAGAGTCAGCCATGCATGGATGGTGGTTGAGGCTTCCAGAAAGGAACATGACAATTCATTACACACTCTGCCTACTTTTGTGCATGTTTGAAATTCTCCACAATAAGCAAACACACAGACACACACACCAAACACACCAAACCATCATTTCTATTGCTGATTGTGTGGTATGAATGAAGGTAATTCTCACACATTGCCAGCAGAAATGTAAAGTGTTACAATTTTTTCAGAAGGCAATTTGGCAAGGTCTATTTTTTAAAATACATATATACTTTGTTCCAGAAATTCTATTCCTGGGACCCTATTCCTTAGGAATATAAGTAGGAACCCAAGAAGCCACATTACAGATATGTTTACTGTGAAACTGTTTGTAGGGGAACCCAATCTATAGCAATCTACAGTATACAGCAGATTGGGTAGACTGGTCCACTCTCCCTCTAGTTAACCTTTTTATTGTGTGTCTACTTGCAAAGTCTGAAAAACTAAAGACATAATTCCCAGACTCCCTTGAAGCTAGTGTTCTAGACTGTGATTTAATTTCACCAGTCAGATGTCCAAGTGTAGCTCTGACAGAAATGATATGGGTCTCAAGTCAACAGTTCTGATAATAGTTTCCTGACTTCCCAGGTTGTAGCTAGGGTGGCATGACTCTGGAACCAGCAGCTGAGACATCAACTTACTGACTGTGATGGATATTGCATTTCCCTTGGGCGGCAGGTTCCATGGGACTGCTGTGGGAGTCATCACTGGAGGCCCAGCCTAGAATCTGGTATTTGGATCCCTCTAAGGATTTGGGCTTCCACAGTGGCTAAGACAGTAAAGAATCCACCTGCAATGCAGGAGACCCAGTCCTTAGAGTCGTAAAGAGATGGACACAGCTGAGTGACTAAACTTTCACAAGGATTTGGTTAAGTCCCAAATTACCTGTATTAAGTCACTTTCTATTTAAAATAATTAGTTCCTCGATACAGAGAAGATTAGCATGGCCCTTGTGCAAGGATGACATGCAAATTTGTGAAGCGTTCCATATTTTAAAAAATAATAATAATAAGGAAAGAATTTGTTTTAGCAATTAAAAATAAAATAAAATAATTCTTGTTAGATACAACTGATCCAAATTATTGAATAAATTATAGTATTACATCTCCAGATCATGGAATATTAAAAGAATAAATTAGATCCATATAAATGACATAGTAGAATCTAGAGTAGTAGCATATATATTTTCATAGGTACTTCTAAGTGTGAGAAAATGAAAGTACAAATGAGTATAATATGACCCATTTTTTTCAAAACAATGATCAACTCCCTGAAATCTCTATAAATATTAATACAAGGATCTATGTAGGATTTCACAAGCATGGAGAAAATATTGGTTATGAATATAGGTAACAGGTGTCTGGCTAGGGAATAAGAAAGGGGTTAACATGGGGAGAGGAGGTAGAGAATAAATGTTCAAAAAAAAAGCAAGCATGACAAGATTCTATGTATGTAAATTTATTGCAGTATGTATATTGCATGCATAAAAAATTCTTGAAAGGATAACCAACAATGTAACCTCAGTATGATGGGTGGGATTTACTTTCTTCTTTATATAATAATCAAATGTTTCTAATGAGCACTTTTTATATGATCAGGGGGAAAAAAGATATTTTCATTGTAGAAAAAAGCAAAAGAAAAAGTGACTTACAATAGTAACAAAAGCTATAAGGCACCCAGGACTTAATCCCACAAAAGTTTAACAAGATCTTTAGGGAGAAAATAAACAGAGCTTTATACAATACTAATGTATTAGAGATCTCAGTATAAATAACAATGGCAATTCTCTAAATCAACCTATAAATTCAAAACAATTCACCTAAAACTCAAGAGGATTTTTCATAGAACTTGATAAACTGATCTTTGAGTTCACATAGAAGAGTAAAAGGCCTGGAATAAGAATAAAGGATCACCACATCAGATATCAAGACGTTATGGAAAATCAACTATATTCCAATGACATTTTTAAAAAGATGTTATGAATTTGCAATAATTAAAACAGTGTGGTATTGCACAGAGGCAGATAATACATAAATGAAACAGACTAGAGACAGTAGCAATACACCCACATATATTGTGAAACTTGGTGAGTGACAGAGGTGACATTATACACTAGCGAGGAGGACAAGATAGCAACCAAAGAGGAGTTTCTGGCCTCCTTTCTGAATCCACCTTAGAGCGGCTACAAAAATCACTGGTAGGTCAATGAATATCAGAATATAATATAAAAACAAGAAACGTTCAGGAAGATAGGAAGTGGCTGTGTTTCAAATGCACATGGGAAATGGTAGTCTAGAATAGAAGATGGCAGGTGGAGGATGGGGTGTAGTAGTCTCTTATATATTTTTCCCCCCTCCACACTGTTCTGGGCAAGTTACTGCTCACCTCATCACTTCTGTGGGGCAGAGGAAGAGTAATGCTAGCACAGTGCCATTGGATATACTTACAACATATGGCAGAGCTGGAATCTGGCTGATGGGGAGCAGCTAATAACAGGTGCAGATCAGTGTCTTAACTCTAAGCAGCCCTAATTCTTATCCTAATCCCAAGGAGGAAGCTTTTGTAAAAGAGCAGAGCTGAGACAGGAAATACAGAAAAAGTCAACTAACGTGGGTAGGTAAGTAGGGAGTGATCAAGTCCAGACTGAAACAACAGAAGTCATCAGTGCAGGGAATATTTCCTACTGTTATACCACTCCATGACACCAGACATCATCTATGAACTAATGAGGGTCTAAGGCTGGATTTCAGTCTCCTCAACCAGGTATACATGACCTGTCTGCTGCTGCTGCTGCTAAGTCACTTCAGTCGTGTCTGACTCTGTGTGACCCCATAGATGGAAGCCCACTAGGCTCTGCCGTCCCTGGGATTCTCCAGGCAAGAACACTGGAGTGGGTTGCCATTTCCTTCTCCAATGCATGAAAGTGAAAAGTGAAAGGGAAGTCACTCAGTCGTGTCCAACTCTTAGCGACCCCATGGACTGCAGCCTACCAGGCTCCTCCGTCCATGGGATTTTCCAGGCAAGAGTACTGGAGTGGGATACATGACATATCTAGGTAGCTAATATTCCCAAGGTAATATGGGCTTACGGGGGAAAGAATGATACAAACAAGCTGCACATGCTTAACAGTCCATGCTAAAGGAAATTACCAATGGACCAGACAAGAATGTAAAATACACATGATAAATATGATTAACAAGATAGGAGTTTTGGAAATATGAAGCAGAAATAAACAATTACATAGAAGAACTATGTTACTAATGTAACAGTTCAAGTTAAGAATCTAATTAATTTATCAGCGTGCCTGTGTGCTCAGTCACTTCAGTTGTGTCCATCTCTTTGTGACCCTATGGACTAAAGCTCACCAGGCTCCTCTGTCCATGGGATTCTCCAGGCAAGAATACTGGAGTGAGTTGCCATGCCCTCCTCCAGAGGATCTTCCCAACCCAGGGACTGAACCTGTCTCCTGTCTCCTGCATTGGCAGGCAGATTCTTTAAAACTGAGCCACCAGGGAACCCCAGTTTATCAGCAGAAGGGGAAAACTGAGAAGCCAATTTTAATATCAGGTCAAGAAACCTTCCCTGGGAGAGTTAAGAGTAGGCTGCTGGGGCTGCTGCTAAGTCGCTTCAGTCGTGTCCGACTCTGTGCAACCCCACAGACAGCAGCCCACCAGGCTCCCCCGTCCCTGGGATTCTCCAAGCAAGAATACTGGAGTGGGTTGCCATTTCCTCCTCCAATGCATAAAAGTGAAAAGTGAAAGGGAAGTCGTTCAGTTGTGTCCAACTCTTAGCAACCCCATGGAGTGCAGCCTACCAGGCTCCTCCGTCCATGGGATTTTCCAGGCAAGAGTACTGGAGTGGGTTACCACTGCCTTCTCTGTAAGAGTAGGCAGAAATGTTCAAAATAAGAAAAAAGTTAAGTGACAGGTAGCTTTGGAGTAAAAGCTTAATATGAATCTAAGTAGAGAGAAAAACAAATTACAAGGAAATCTTTGAAGAAATAATGACTGATAATTTTCCAGAATTATAAAAAAGATGTAAGATTACTGATTTAAAGAGCTCATAGAACACTAACAGGAGACATTAAGAACAGAAACAAAACACTGTAATATTCATTAGAGTGAAATTTAAAATCATCAAAGCCAGAGAAAATTCTAAAGGCTTCCAGAGAGAAAACTGTTATCACCTTGAAAGTAACAAGGATCTGCTCCATGATAGTCTTCTTCATAGCCTCTGAGAGCCAGCAGGCAACGGTGTACTGTGCAAAGCACTGAAGGAAAGCAAGTTCAAATCTAGGATTTTATATCAAAACTGCCATGTTTTAAATTTGACTTTCCCTCAAAAATTATTTGGTCAAAAAAAATTTGATTTTCCCTTACTTTCAATTTTGCCTTCATTTCTGAGGTGGCCTAATTTTTTCCTTCCATCTCTTGCCTAAACTCTGCCAGCTCCTGCTTCATTTCCTTCTGCTGCCAAGTCACCTTGTCCCTAAGTATTTGCTTCCCTGTTCAATGCTCTTGATTTAAATAAATAGTTGTTAAAATCAGTTTTAAAAGTTCATGGTCAAATATTTAGCCAAAACTTCTATCTCCTAGTTTTTCCCACAAATGGCATTTATACTCCTTTTGTCAGTTTTGACTTCTACAAACTGAGGAAAGATAACCTTACGATTCCATCCTCACATTGAAATCCAATGGAAACTATTGCTTAAATGTGAGGGTGAAATAAAAATATTCAAGTCCTGAGAGAGTCACAACACAAAATTGCTCTCTGAAAGTGTTCTCATCTAGAAGAAAGTATATATAGAGGGTACTGAGAGATGAGTATTAGAGGAAAAGAGAAAGAACAGTCCCACACTAAAATTCTGTGTGATCCCAACATGGTGTGAGTGTCCATCAGGGCTGTGTGTCTAGTTCTCTTGGTGTTGCAAACCTTCCCATTGGAAGCCGTAGCATTTTGAGTTGGAAAGAGTCTCTGAGATCATATCTCATTTGGCAGGTCCTGGGGCTCTAGGTCTTCAGAGGCACACTTTATCTTGTATTTAAGTGTTCAGTGTGGCACACACCAAACAGCTAATATATTACTGGTTGAAGGTCACACAGACCATGAAGACAGACTCACTTGGTCACCTGACTCCCAATCCAGGGCTCATTCTCTTCTAATGCACCATCATTAAAATGAACTATCCCATAGACATAAACATTGCCTGTTCCAGTGTCTTATATTCATCAATGAGATATCATGACCTTTTCTCAAATTTTAGTCAAGAATATAAAATTACAATTTAAATTCTCAGGCTCTTTCTGGGTAAGTTAAGGGATAAGAGGAGATGTTTTATGTGTTAGTCTTCCATTAATATAGAAATCTGACCACATGGGCTTTTAGACCAGTTGGGAAAGGAGCAGGGGCAAGGGGGATGGGGAGAGGTGATGACAAGTGGTCTAAGTCTCCAGTGAAAAAAGTGATCATTAGCTTTGTGGCAGGGGAAGAGTGGAGTGGTGGCATATAGGTCACTGTTCTAAATGGTGAGGACCTACTTACTCAAATATTCATTGGCTTGTTCTACTTTGTGTCTCATCTTCCATCAATCTATCTCCCTATTCTAAAACAACAAGTCTGATAGTTCTGACCTAAAAGAAAAAAGATTAATTTTTCTCCATCCATTGAGGCTCTGGATTTAAAATTTTACTTTTCATTTACTCCTTTCTTCTTGCCAAACCACAAACTACTACCCTCCAAAAGGGTCTGTTCTGCTTGTTTTGGAGCTGCGACTTTTAAAATACTTGATTCTGATCTCCAACCCCATTCTGGGCCTGGAGCTCAGCTCACAGCCAAGTAAAGAATAATCTGGAAAAGATGGTGGGATGAAAATATGTACCTTGGCTGTATGCTCCCTTCTGAGCAGCGGACAACATTTCTATTTTAGATTTGAACAATTGTGTAAGTCTCTGGCTCAAAAGGGTACCATGTTTTCCTCCTTGATAGCTTGTGATACTTCTACATGTCTCCTTGAGATCTCCATGGAAAATGAGATCTCTTTCTCTCTAGCTGAAAAGAAGATAGTGCTGGGGTCCTGATAACGTCCAAACTCACTGTGAATGCCAGTGCTGTTGAGAGAAAACCTAATGAAACTTCTTCCATCTACTTTATTTTTTTTTTTCCCATCTACTTTAAAAACAAGTTTAAATAATGACCTTTGATGGAAATGGCCAAGTGATAGGTGGGAAAATTGTTTTACTAGCATTATGATGCATGTTAAAAAGACTTTAAGAACATTGTGTATTTCATAAAGTAAAAATGAACCTTAAATATCTAGTATAGTATGCACACATAATCATGTACACTGACTACATATAATGTGATCATTACCAACTATTATAGTGTCAATAGTTTGCAAAACATTTTCACTTATCTTATTCAGTCCTCATGATAAATTACAGAAGGAATTCCTTATTTTTGGACCATGCCAGTAGAAAGAGAATGGCATACAGGGAGAATGAGGGATTTGAGGCCCCAGGGGTTCAAGTGGTCATGACATTCAACTGGTATCAAGACAACAGAGTACAGAAAGCAAACGGTGAATCACAATACCTGATTCAAGGTGTTAGCTGTGGGGCTTTGAGCAAATGTCTTTAACATTTTTGGTTTCAGTTTCTATATTTCTAAAAATTATATTGGACTAGAAGATCATGTTGTTGCTGTTGTTTAGTCGCTTAAGTCATGTCTGACTCTTGTGACCCCCTAGACTGTAATCTGCCAGGCTCTTGGTCCATGGGATTTCCCAGGCAAGAATACTGTTGTAGGCTGCTGTTTATTTCCTTCTCCAGGGGATCTTTCCAACCCAGAGTTAAACCTGTGCCTCCTGCTTGGCAGGTGGATGCTTTACCACTGAGCCACCTGGGAAGCCTTAGATGATGGGTGGCTTCCCAGTCCAATCTTTTAATCCATAAAAATTGGTGGTTATAAAACAAAAAGCAAAATTTATTTACAATATTTTTATACCAGGCATATTTAAAACTTCTTAGTAGGGAATGCTGATAGGAATGATGATGTTCAAAACTTAATCCTAAAAATAGATGGAATTATTAAGAGATACCAGGAATATCAGAGCTTTTTGAATTACATGAGGCAAATAATCACACACAACCCCCTGCCCACTTCTTTCTACAAATCTTTGGAGTTGGCAGGGCCATTCTATTGATTGGAAGAATGACCTGTCTACTTCATATAAAGTTCTAAAAAAAGTTTCACATAAAGCTCTAAAACTCTGAGCAAACCCTTTGTGGTTGACTACTTGAAAGATGTCTGGTCAAAATAATAGAACTATATTACTAAATAGATTGTTGAATCATGGAGTGATAAAAGAGAACTTAGTCAAATTCATACATTTTGTAACTGGAAAAAACAGTTCACACAGTAAAAAACAGCAATAGAACCCAAACCCAAGACTCCTGATTCCCAGCCTAGCTCTTTTCCCCATGCTTTATGGCCTCCAGGAGCAGACCTGGCTTCAAGGAGAACAAGCACTTCAAGTTGTGGTAAATGTGAGCTCTTCCTTTAGGGGCAGCTGAGGCCACTTGTTTTTGGCACAAAGCTGTCTTTAAGGAACTGCTCATTTCTAGCTGGACAGGACCTGGCTCCCTGAGCTGTGCTAACATAATGCCACACAAAACACTGAGAATGACAATGAGAATATTGTCTGGAAACTAACTACATTCCTAATATGTTATTGTAGTATACTGTGATGGCTAAAGACAGCCAACTCAGTCTAAGTCCATTTTAAAACAACTTTAACAAGATTGTAAGAAATGATAATCTAACTGTATTCTGCTTGATCAGATCACATCTGGAGTTCACTGCTCACTGATGGACCTACACTAAAAGATCTTGACAAACTGGAGAACATCAGAAGTGGGCAAGCAGTGAGGGCTCCTTATTGTTTATTTACATTGAAGAGTAGTTCATTTACAATATTGTGCTAGTTTCAGGTATCAGCAAAGTGATTCAGCTTTATATACTTTTTCAGATTATTTTCCATTACTACAAGATACTGAATAAAGTTCCCTGTGCTATACAGTAAATCCTTGTTGCTTATCTATTTTTGTGTATACTAATTTTCATCTCCTAATTTGCCTCTCCTGTCCCCCTTTTCCCCTTTGTGAATCAGAAGTTTGTTTCCTATGTCTGTGAGTTCTGTTTTGTGTATAGATTTGTCTGTATTCTTTTTTAGATTGCACATATAAGCAATATCATACATTTGTCTTTCTTACTTCCCTTAATATAATATTCTCTAGGTCCATCCATGTTGCTGCAGATGGCAATATTTAATTCTTTTTATGGCTGAGTAATATTCCATTATGGATCTCCTTGGTGGCTCATTGGTAAAGAACCTGCCTGCCAATGTAGAAGATGCAGGTTCCATCCTTGGGTCAGGAAGATCCCTTGAAGGAAATGGCAACCCACTCCAGTATTCTTGCTTGGAAAACCCTATGGACAAAGGAGACTGGTGGGCGGTCCACGGGATTGCAAGGAGTCAGACATGAGTTAGTGACTGAATATGCATGCAATATTCCATTGTGTATATACACCACATCTTAAGTCAATCATCTGGTGAAGGGCACTTGGGTTGTTTCCATATTTCAGCTCTTCAGTGCTGCTATGAACATTAGGGTGCAATATTTTTAAATTAGTTTTCATCTTTTCCAGATATCTTTGCAGAAGTTGGATTGCTGGAACATATGGTAATGCTCTTTTTAGTTTTAAGGAATCTCCATACTGTTTTCCATAGTTGCTTCACCAATTTATACTCCCACCAACGGTATAGGAAGGTTCCCTTTTTTCCACTCAGTGAGAGCTCTTTAAACTTCATAAGTCACAGACGGTGTACACCATCCTCCAGTATTCAAAGTGCAGCTACCTTTATTCCTCCTGCAAATCAGTGAAGTAGGCTGTAGGATAGATTACCCTTGTACTGGTGACAGAGAACACACCAGAGAGGCTGAAGTGTAAACTGATACACACATCAACAGAGGAATACACAAGGTACAGTAGTGGTGCTGTGAGTTTGAAGAATGAGCACAAATTTGTCAGGAGCTGAGCAAAAGGGTGATCCAGACAAAAGGTGCACCTGGTATTTTCCCAGTAGTAGGTATTACTATGAAACAGATTCCCTCTCTGGGCATGAGAGTGAGATAGAAGACTTTCATAGAAGCCTTTTCAAAAACCAATTTTAAGCCCTTCAGAAGTCCCTTAGATCTTATGATATTTAGTAATTCTCTGGGAGGTTCTACTCAGGCCAACTGCTTTATGTAAAACAGACCAGTTCTCTACACACAATCAACCAAAACATCAAAATATAAGTGATACATAGAACCCTTTCTAAAAAGCAATTCTGAGCAGAAAGAAATCAAGAATTAACAGATTTGAAAAATGGTTAAGGGAGTGTTAGCCTGTAAATAATTCAACTAGTGGCATGCTTAAATTTTAGCCTCCTTAAAATAATTTTTGAGAAACGGCCTCTAATAATGAAAAATTTAGCCAATTCTGTCATTTTTTATGCCTTTACATCATGTTTTTTCTTCACAGCACCTATACTTTGTGTCAACATAAACTCCTTGGAAGTGGAGAATACCTGTCTTGCTCATTGCTTTCTCAGAGCCCAGAATAGTGCCAGACATATATTAGAGCTCCATTTCATTTATTCATTAAATGAGTGACTCTCTAGCTGATGGGACTGATCCACAGTATAAGCAGTAGATACATACTTCATTAAGATTTGGTTACATACATTTTCTATATAACTAGAATTTGCAATTCTACCCTACTTTCCATGTAGTTGAAGCAGGCCTTTGTAACTTTTAAGACACTTGACATAAACGCTGCCATTAGTAAAAAGTAAAGATTTTTGGACAATTCACTAAACTCCAAGGGTGGCAAGAGAAGAAGGGGTGGCAAGAGAAGAAGGTGCACCAAGTACTTTGGCATCTTTAGCCCTGATCCTCCAATCCCTACAGTTGGTCAAATAGAATCAGATTCTACCTCTCATCTTCAAAGCGATTTACAAATACTGAATCCATTGTAACAGTTTGTACATTACCTCCACAGATCCAAGAAAGGACCATGGGAATAGCGACAAGATAGTTAGTTCCTTCCTATTCAAGAGCCAGTATCTATCAGGAGACGCTGAATTCATTCTTCCAGAAATTAGGAGACACGCCATGTGTATTTCACATTTTCTGGGTTATCAGAAAAGGTTTTGTGAAAGCGCTGGGACTTGGGACTAGAATGAGATGATGAGGAGGCAGTTACAATAATTCCTAGTGTAAAGATCAGAACTACTGAAAATGGGCACTCCCACTCTTTTTATCCCACTCTCCAACCAGTACTGTTTAGTAAGACTTACATTAGAATTTGTTAACTTTGAACTTAACCAAGAACTTGATTTTTCATTTTAGACAGTGCTTGGTGTGACCTGAACTGACAAAATTAAAAACACTGGTGTCATCTTTGATTTCTCCTTCATTTTCAATTAAGTCATCAAGCCTACTGAAAATTTTTCTCTCCTCTTTCACTCTTACTGCTAAAGGCTTATCACCTTATGTCTGGACTACTGCCCTAACTGGCCCCTAGCCTCTCTCTCTTCTAATCCTTATTTACCATTACTCTATGCGGTTTTAAAAACATTCAATTTCATCTGGTGATCCTCAATTTAAAAACAAAAACACCCCCAAGATAACCCTAACACCCAATGATTTCATGTGTAATGGTCATTCCTCAGTCTGGAGCTCAGGAAACTCTACAGTCTGACCCTAGCTCTTCTAAGTTGTGTTACCATCATCTAGTACTACCATTATCATTTAGCAACTTCAGCTCCTCTATTTTAACCAGATTGGTGTACCTAACAACCTCTTAATACACCACTCAACCCCCACATTTTGGTAATACTGACTTTACACGGGATTAACATTTTGAGGATATTTATAGAATTATCCAAATGCTATGCATTATTTAATATCCAAAGGAAGTTTCTTCTCTTTTAGGTCTTTCTCTGCCATTTTGGCTTTGGGCTTCCCCCGTGGCTCAGGAGCAGTGGCTGTGCTTTGCTGGAGCAGCCGTGAAGAGATACCCCACATCCAAAGTAACAGAAACCCCCAAAAGATGGTAAGCACCGAGAGAGGGCATCAGAGGGCAGACAGACTGAAACCACAATCACAGAAAACTAGCCAATCTGACCACATGGACCACAGCCTTGTCTAACTCAATGAAACTAAGCCATGCCATGTGGGGCCACCCAAGACAGACAGGTCATGGTGGAAAGGTCTGATAGAATGTGGTCCACTGGAGAAGGGAATGGCCAACCACTTCAGTATTCTTTCCTTGAGAACCCCATGAACAGTATGAAAAGGCAAAAAGATAGGACACTGAAAGATGAACTCCAGGTCGGTAGGTGCCCAATATGCTACTGGAGATTAGTGGAGAAATAACTCCAGAATGAAGGGATGGAGCCAAAGCAAAAACAAGACCCAGCTGTGGATATGACTGGTGATAGAAGCAAGGTCCGATGCTGTAAAGAGCAATATTGCATAGGAATCTGGAATGCTAGGTCCATGAATCAAGGCAAATTGGAAGTGGTCAAACTTCCAAGGAGATGGCAAGAGTGAACATTGACATCCTAGGAATCAGTTAACTAAAATGGACTGGAATGGGTGAATTTAACTCAGATGACTGTTATATCTACTACTGTGGGCAAGAATCCCTTAGAAGAAATGGAGTAGCCATCATAGTCAACAAGAGTCCCAAATGAAGTACTTGGATGCAATCTCAAAAATGACAGAATTGATCTGTTCATTTCCAAGGCAAACAATTCAATATCACGGTGATCCAAGTCTATGCCCTGACCAGTAACGCTGAAGAAGCTGAAAGGTTCTATGAAGACCTACAAGACCTTTTAGAACACACACCCAAAAAAGATATCCTTTTCATTATACAGGACTGGAATGCAAAAGTAGGAAGTCAAGAAACACCTGAAGTAGCAGGCAAATTTGGCCTTGGAGTACAGAATGAAGCAGGGAAAAGGCTAATAGAGTTTTGCCAAGAGAATGCACTGATCATAGCAAGCACCCTCTTCCAACAATACAAGAGAAGACTACACATGGACATCACTAGATGGCCAACACCAAAATCAGATTGATTATACTCTTTGCAGCCAAAGATGGAGAAGCTCTATAGAGTCAGCAAAAACAAGACTGGGAGCTGACTGTGGCTTAGATCATGAACTCCTTATTGCCAAATTCAGACTTAAATTGAAGAAAGTGGGGAAGACTACTAGACCATTCAGGTATGACCTAAATCAAATCCCTTATGATTATACAGTGGAAGTGAGAAATAGATTTAAGGGACTAGATCTGATAGACAGAGTGCCTGATGAACTGTGGATGGAGGTTCGTGACATTGTACAGGAAACAGGGATCGAGACCATCCCCAAGAAAAAGAAATGCAAAAAAGCAAAATGGCTGTCTGAGGAGGACTTACAAATAGCTGTGAAAAGAAGAGAAGCAAAAAGCAAGGGAGAAAAGGAAAGATATACCCATTTGAATGCAGAGTTCCAAAGAATAGCAAGGAGATATAAGAAAGCCTTCTTCAGTGATCATTTCAAAGAAATAGAGGAAAACAATAGAATGGGAAAGACTAGAGATCTTTTCAAGAAAATTAGAGATACCAAGGGGACATTTCATGCAAAGATGGGCTCAATAAAGGACAGAAATGGTAGGGACCTAACAGAAGCGGAAGATATTAAGAGGTGGTGGCAAGAATCACAGAACTGTACAAAAGAGATCTTCACGACCCAGATAATCACGATGGTCTGATCATTCACCTAGAGCCAGACATCCTGGAATGTGAAGTCAAGTGGGCCTTAGGAAGAATCACTATAAAAAAGTTAGTGGAGGTAATGGAATTCCAGTTGAGCTATTTCAAATCCTAAAAGATGATGCTACGAAAACGATGCACTCAATATGCCAGCAAATTTGTAAAACTCAGCAGTGGCCACAGGACTGGAAAAGGTCAGTTTTCCTTCCAATCTCAAAGAAAGGCGATGCCAAAGAATGCTCAAACTACTGCACAATTGCACTCATCTCACACGCTAGTAAAGTAATGCTCAACATTCTCCAAGCCAGGCTTCAGCAATATGTGAACCGTGAACTTCCAGGTGTTCAAGCTGGTTTTAGAAAAGGGAGAGGAACCAGCAATCAAATTGCCAATATCCACTGGATAATCAAAAAAGCAAGAGAGTTCCAGAAAAACATCTATTTCTGCTTTATTGACTATGACAAAGCCTTTGACTATGTGGATCACAATAAACTGTGGAAAATTCTGAAAGAGATGGGTATACCAGACCACCTGGTTCCAAATAGGAAAAGTATGTCAAGGCTGTATATTGTCACCCTGCTTATTTAACTTATATGCAGAGTACAACATTAGAAATGCTGGGCTTGAGGAAGCACAAGCTGGAATCAAGATTGCCGGGAGAAATATCAATAACCTCAGATATGCAGATGACACCACCCTTATGGCAGAAAGTGAAGAACTAGAGAGTCTCTTGATGAAAGTGAAAGATGGGAGTGAAAAAGTTGGCTTAAAGCTTAACATTTCAGAAAACTAAGATCATGGCATCCAGTCCCATCACTTCTTGGCAAATAGATGGGGTAACAGTGGAAACAGTGGCTGACTTTATTTTTTTGGGCTCCAAAACCACTGCAGATGGTGATTGCAGCCATGAAATTAAAAGATGTTTACTCCTTGGAAGGAAAGTTATGACCAAACTAGACAGCATATTAAAAAGCAGAGACATTACTTTGTCAACAAAGGTCCGTCTAGTCAAGGCTATGGTTTTTCCAGTAGTCATGTATGGATGTGAGAACTGGACTTTAAAGAAAGATGAGTGCTGAAGAACTGATGCTTTTGAACTGTGGTGTTAGAGAAGACTCTTGAGAGAGTCCCTCTCAAGAGGGATCTCAAGGAGATCCAACCAGTCCATCCTAAAGGAGATAAGTCCTGCGTGTTCATCCGAAGGACTGATGTTGAAGCTGAAACTCCCAATACTTTGGCCACCTGATGCAAAGAGCTGACTCATCTGAAAAGATCCTGATGCTGGGAAAGATTGAAGGCACTAGGAGAAGGGGACAACAGAGGATGAGATGGTTGGATGGCATCACTGACTCAATGGACATGAGTCTGGGTAGACTCCAGAAATTGGTGATGGACAGGGAGGCCTGGCGTGCTGCAGTTCATGGGGTCACAAAGAGCTGAACACGACTGAGGAGCTGAACTGAACTGAGTGGCTCAGTGGTCGAATCCACCTACAATGCAGGAGACATGGGTTTGATCCCTGTGTCAGGAAGATTCCTTGGAGGAAGAGATGGCAACCCACTCCTGTATTCTTTCTGGGAAAACCCATGGACAGAGGAGCCTGGCAGGCTATAGTCCACAGGATTGCAGAGTTAGACATGACTGAGCACAGCTCATGCTTGCTTGCTTGCTTGCGTGCTTGCTTGCTTGCTACCATATTGGGGCTTCTTTCCACCGTAAATTTCTATGAAAGTCATTGTCTATTCCGTCAATTTTGCTAGGATCACATTCCATCTTAAAATTTAACCAAATTCTTTCATGTTTTTGTGACATGTATGTGTCTTTTACCAAATAAACAGTAAGCTCCTGGTAAAGGTCCCTCGGGGATTTTCCAGTCTCATTTGTTATTCAGTCAAATTATTAATCCTAGTTAACTGAACCTGTAAATACTAAAAAGTTTTCTTTGCATGTAGATACCCATCTTTTATAAGGGTAAAAGAGGACAACCTTCTTGAATATCACATGATAATTTTAAGAATTTACTTCTGCATATGCATGTGAATAACAACTGAATATGTAGGTGTAGACAGATGACACAATTTCCTTCCTTGCTCTACTAGTTTGTATTTCTGAACTGTACTTCTCAACTTTTGTGTTCAAGGCTTGTGACCTACTACCTCCACATAAACTAAGGTATTAATTTATGAATACTAGGAGAAATTATAAACAATAGACAATTCTGTGAAAACAGCTTAAAATTCATTTAATATTTAGGCCTAAGAAATCTCTTTCTATAAAATCTGAACATGTTAAAGAGACCCTATCTGGGTCTCGAGACGTTGTAGCCCCAACACTTAAAAACAGCAGGAGGTGGTTCTGGGACCAGCAGAACACTCTAAAGCTAAAGCCTCCCCAGGCACTAAATAAAAAGACACCAGGCAGGTGACTTGTATGAAGTATCAGTCATAGCACAATATGCAGCTTTCTAAGAGTTAAAATGTGCTATTTACATGGAAGGAGATAACACTAACTAGTTAGGAAGTGCTAGTTTAGAGAAGCAAAGACCAACCTAATCCATATTATTTACAGAATAGAGAATGCTCTCAGCTAAAGTGCTGGGGGAAAAAAAATTGGCCCAGAAAGGCAGAATTACAATCAGTACAAGATTTATAAAATCCATCATGTTCAAATATAATGACAAAAAACAAATAAACACTTATTTATTTAAAAAAATAAATTTACAAAGCCAAAACTTATCTTAGCATTTTTTTTTATTAGTCTGACTTTACTTTTTAACGGTCTTCAATGTATCTGTGATAAAAATAAATAAAAGTGCTAAAGTGTTAAGAAACCACATGCTAACTTAGGATGTTATCTGTATTTTTTAAGCCCAATCAATGTTTTTTTTTTAATGGAGATACTGGCCCTTTTTCTCTGAAAATAAATGTTTATATGTCTGACCAACAACACCAGTCTGTAGCACAGAACATCAAACATTAAAACACAATGCCATTAAAAAACAAACAGGAATCCTGAAAGAGAAAAGAAACTCTAGTTTTAATATAGTAAATTGTACCCAGAGACTCCCTTCCCATTATCCTTTAGAACAACCAGAAATTCCTTCCAACCTGCATCCTTAGCCCCACAGAGTAAGAATAAACTCTAATAAATAAATACTAAATTTTATTTATAATATAGTATTTTTCTAGTAACACGCAACTTTCTTAACAAATGTCAGTTTCTTAAGATGACTTGTTTTTATAAGCTCTAGTGTCAATATAGTCCAATAATTTATTATTCATACAATTTATTTCACACATAATATAAAACTTTTCTCTAGAGAAATTTAAAATATACATTCAATGTAGCCAAGTTCTATTCTTAAAAACTTTTCCTTTCTTCTGAGCTTACTTCTCCAGAAGACCAGTCCTTAAGGACTTCTGGAGTCTAGCAATGTTGGCATCCAGTGCTGCAAGGCCATTTCGGAAGTCCTGCTCATCACGAGATGTGAACGTGGAAAAAGAAGAGATGCTCCAGTCAGAAGTTAAGTCAGAATTTAAAAAGCTACCATCAGAGACTGCACTGCTTTTCACTTGAACATTGCTGTTCTGACAAGTGGAGGGGCCGTGACAGGCCGCCAAATCCTCCTTAGTGGCAGGAGGGATCTTGCAAATGGCTTCCTTTATTTTCTTGAGGAGCTGCTTGTCCTCCGTATCAGCTGTTCTGGAAAGTTTCTCAGGTGCATCTTCTTCCTTTTTGCAAGAGGAACAAACTCCAGGTGCACACAGTTTATTTTCTTTTTCAGCAACAAGTCCACTGACAGGTTGCGGTGGAGCTACACTGATCTGGGCCTGGGGGGATAATCTCTTAGACAGTGGTGATTTCTTTTTAGGAGTGCTTCTAGCAAATGGAATGTAAATTGTTTTATCCAAATTATGCTCCTCTTCTACTAAGGTCGTAATTTCACTTTCCTCATCAGAATCCCGTTTTGAAAGGGCAGGAACAATTCCAGGGGCTGATACCTCCTCCATGCTCCTAGTATTACTAAGCTGAGGGCCTTTGGAGGGCAGAACATTTTCATAAGGTCTATCTGGCACCATGTTTTCCTCATTGTTAATCATAGAAAGAGGCTCTGAATGTGTAATAGGAGTGTGATCTGGTTCTAACTTACTTAGGTAGCTCATTATGGAAGTGTGAGCGGGGATCGGGTCATGTTGATGTTGCTTTTCATAAATGTTCAGAAGTGATTTGGTAAGATTATTCCCAGGCTTGCAGCGAGCAGTGTCCACACTAAGATCTGAGAGAAGCTTTGCCATACTGCTCTGTAAAGTTCTGTTAAGAAGAATTTAGTACACTAATTATTTCTTTTTACCCATTTGTTTCATTTACTTACATATTCCTCTCATCTTTAAAACAAATTATCTGAGGCAAGCACCTGGTTCTTAATATGGAAAAAAGCAACTAAAAGCACAAAATCACAGAATATGCTCTGAAAAGAGTAAATTAAAGTAACAATTGATAAAAGATCTTAGTCTGCATCAAATCTAATACTATTATATCTAAAAATGGAGGCTCAGAAAAACTTCTCTTAAGGTAGAGATGCTTTATTCTTGAGCAACACTGCAAAATGGTAAATATACTACCCATTTGTTAGTGGATTGTGTTAGTAACTATTACTCTACATTCAAAACATATATGGAAGGCATATTGGAACAATACTGGCAAAAAAAAGGATAGTTAGACATAATTAAATTATCTAGTATAATTAGGTTTAACCGACAGCTAGACTCCAGGGAAAGTGTGATATAAGGAAAACCACACAGGGTTTGAAGTCAGACAGAAATTGATTCATATCCTAGCACTATTGCTAGCTGTGATCTTGAGCAAGTGGTTCAACCTTTCTGAATGTCAAGTTCCTCAACAGCAAAATGAAGATAACTACTTCACATTTAGAATGAACATTAAATAAGATAAAATAATAAAACATAAGGGTAAAGTGTTTAGCACAGTTTCCATCTGGTGACAGCTTTTATTAGTAGTCCTCTTAAAACCATTTTATACCAAGACCTTAGCCTATTTGAATGGAATCATATATATTCTTAAATATAGATAAGAAAAAGAAACACACCAATTTAAAAAAAGATACAAAGAACATTAACAGGTAATTTTAAAAGATTACAATGAGTTAATAAGCATGTTTTAAAGTTTGACTTTTATCAGAGAAATTCAAATTTTTAAAATACGAATTTTTTTGGTCTATCAAGCTAACATAGGAAAATAAGAATATCCATTGTTAAAAAGGCTTGGAGAGGCAAAGTGGGAGTGTACATTCTCCTAGCAAAATAGCATTATATCAGAAATCTTAAAGATTTTTATATCCCACACCTTTAGACCCACCAAGTTGCACTTCTAGGAATTTAACCTATTGATACTCACCAATAGGCTGCACCCAAAGATATATTTACAATGATGTGATTTATAACAGAAAATTGATGAACTTAATATCTTTATCTTCAAACACAGTGGACTGATTCAGGTAAATTACAGTCTTACTACATCATAGCCATTTTTTATAGTCATGTTGTAAAGAATATTTATTGATAGGAAAATGTTCATTATACAAGGTTAAATTTAAAAGAGTAGGCCATAAGCAACACAGTAACAATACTATTTTTGTAAAAACAGTTATACACGTCCACATAAAATACTAAAAGGAAATCTCTGTATGAAACAGTTAGCAGTGATTATATTAATATCTTTGGATATAGAATGAGTGCTTCTCTTCCTACAAAAGAGAAAAAAAAAAGTTCTTTCCCAACCTGGCATATACTGTCATCTTAAATATGCTGTTTTGAGTTCTAATTGCCCTTCAAATGGCAACAGCTCCAGCCTCTTTTTTTCATACCTCTTTCAAGAAGCTAATGAGCTACTATTAAAAGATAAAAAGTATGCTATAGAAATCATCTTTAAAGAAGTGCTGTAATGAGTAATGTCCACTAGTTAATTCAACCAGACAGCTTACTGACATTTTTATTTTTACGTATTTTTAGAAAAGAAATCCTTATGTTGAAGTTCCTTTTCAGACTTAAATAAAAATATTACCTTTGCTCTGTAAAAAATTCACAATACAGAAAGGGACATATAATAAAAGTTTAATCTCTGGAAATTAAATGCAATCATTAAGTTTCTCATGTGTAAACAAATGTGACTTACCACTGTCTTTGAAATTAAAAGAAAAATCTCTGTAAATAAAGAGATAAAACTATGCCAAAATTTTAAAGGAAGCAATACAAGCACCTAAATAGCTACAAAGTAGATATATCTGTGTTTCTATTACATAAGACTCAGCTAAACACAATGATTTTTAATGCTTGGAAAACTGATGCATTTTCATAATAAAAATGTCAAGTTCTTTCTCAGCTATTTATTAAGCTATACTAATTTAAATAAATATCAGCACTTGTATGAGTGCTCTTAGAAACTATCAGAAGAATATTTACTACCTATTTACTGAAAAATATATTAATTTTCCTCACATTTTAATGGTACTATAACATGCATTCTAGTAAAATCTAAAAAAATAAAGATGTATTTCAAAACTATTGAAAGCTGGAGAAGAAAGAAATAGTTTAGGAAATTTGTTTAGCACTTGTATGTGAAACTTCTAGCTCCATTATCCCTCCCCAGTAGTCTGAGAAAGGCATTTAAATTTGTGTCAAATCTCTAAGACATTTAACACATGCAAAACACACACACACACACACACACACACACACACATCTGACTGAGGTATATGGCTATAGGAAAAAGAGATGGGCTAGGTGAACATGAAGATTTATCTGTATTGTCAGGTGTTGCTGACTTATACTCTAATGTCAGAAATAAAATGTAAATCGTCACAGTAGCCCAGCTATAGTACTTGGGATATTCCTAATTAATTGAATTGCCTAGAGTAACACCAAACACACTACAAGTCACCAATGTGGGTGAATTCTGACAACCAAGCTCAAAGAGTAGTTTTTGTCTGTTTTGCTCTTAAATTTAAACGGCAATCTGGTCTAAGTAAATCCTAGCATTTTTCTGGACATTTCTTAGAAATAAAATAATAAAATATGTAGTTTTTTTGTGATTAACTTCTTTTACCATAAATACTTAAAAATAACAAAGTTTTTACCCTAAATTACTCCTCAGAAAAGAGAAGATGCTTTTCTTTAGAGACCTTATAAAGACTTTCATAAGAAGGGGTATCCTCATAATTAACTTGGAAGAAAAGTGGTATAACCCAATATTCCAGAAACTCTGACTAAGTGAAGTGAAGTCGCTCAGTCGTGTCCAACTCTTTGCGACGCCATGGACTGTAGCCTATCAGGCTCCTCCATCCATGGGATTTTCCAGGCAAGAATACTGGAGTGGGTTGCCATTTCCTTCTCCAGGAGATCTTCCCCACCCAGGGATTGAACCTGGGTCTCCTGCATTGTAGACAGACACTTTACCATCTGAGCCACCAGGGAAGTCTTAACACTACATGGATACAAGAAGTACATTTTGCTTTTCTCACTGTTCAATAGACGTTTGAGTGAAATTATTCTGTGAAAGATGAATGTGGGGGGGAAGCAATATTTCTATATTAACATAGCTTATATAAAGTCATTTCAAATGTGTTTACAAAACTAATACATATTCTTTATATATATATATATATGCATGTATGTATGAGATATATATATATATAGGCTTCCCTGGTAGCTCAGGAGTAAATGAATCCACCTGTAATGCAAGAGATGTGAGTTTGATCTCTGGGTCAGGAAGATCCCCTGGAGAAGGTCAGTATTCTTGCCTGGGAAATCCCAAGGATAGAGGAGCCTGGCAGGCTACAGTCCTGCCAGGACTGCAGGAGTCAGATACAACTTAGTGACTAAACCACCACCATGTATCTATATATCATTTATTCTCTAAAAGTTCATAACTCAAAATGGGGGGAAAAGTGTATAATTCAAAATGGGTCTTTTCATTTGAAATACAAAGAAAAGTGTTTTATATTAAGGATTGCTTTATATTTAGAACTATGACTTTCCAGGATCATTCAAAAGCATGTTTCAGATCTGATGATATATAATTCAGGCCTAAAATAACTGACTTCTCTAGGATTTAAAAAATCAGTTGAAAATCCAATTTTTGTCAACCACCTCAAGAGAAAACGGAACTTTATAAAAGAATATCATATAAAAATTGAGTGAGGTGGTTTTATTTATTTAAGACATGTTAAGGAACAAAGGAATCTTAGAAATTATTGTCAAATCCCTCATTTTACTAATGCAATGAATAACGCTCAAAGAGGCTAAATAATTTACCCAAGATCCTATGAACGAGGGCTTACTGTGCTAAGTGCTTTTCATGAATGATTTCTTAGCCTTCTTATCAGCCCTAATCATGCCCCCACTTTACAACTAAGGTTTAGGAAGGTTAACTATCTTTCTCAAAGTCATACAGCTAATAAATGATAGAGCTGGCATTCCACTCAGGTGTCTCTGGCTTCAGAGAGTTCTTAACCATTTGCTAAACAAGGCTTCAGCTCTTCATCAGAGTCCTTTGCCTGGAATCACATGGTTTAAAAAGGAATTTAGCCACGTTTGAAATTTAACTGGAACAGAAGAAAATATCCTTAGAAATTAGCAAAAACACTGAGAAAAGGATAAGGTTAAGAAGGCAGGTCTGAAATTATTTTGAAGTTTATCTAACAAAAGGCATAAGTTATTCAAATAATGTCAACATCACCTGGTTAATTCTCTCAGTCGAGTCACCTCGGCATCACGCTGGCGTAATGTTATTCCCAATATCTGATTTTCCTTTTCAGCAGCTTCTAACTTAAACCGGGAGCTTTTCACATTGACTAAGGCTTCCTCCAACTCTAAAAACAACAGAAAGTTTCAGTTTCAGTATTACTTTTTAAAAAGTAACTGTGACTATAGTTCAAACACATACCAATTTTCATTCTTGTTGTCTCAATGTCAAACTGCTGTTTATTTTCAAGTAAAGTTTGATCTTTCTCTTTAAATATACCAGCAAATTTTTTGTTTTCATCTTTCTGATTTTCTATCACTTTTAAGAGCTCTTCATTTTTACTCTGCAGTAATTCCTGGCTCTTTAATGACTCCTGTAATTGATTTTGCAATGACTTGTTCAATGATTGAAGAGAAAACACTGCAAGACAAAACAGATCAAATAATTATTACCTCAATTAAAAAGTACAAACCTGGGGGCAAGGTGTCCTATCAGGTGAGGAAGCTTCTGCTGGAAGATGCAACTCAAAATTTAAACTGAACTACTGCATGCAGCTCTGCTTCGTCACCCAGGAGCAGCTCTTCGCCGCAGGGCCGCTCTGGCTCCCCAATCCAAAGTCTCTGTGGCTGGAGGTGCACCCCGTGGGGGAGGAGGCAGATGTGACCCAGGAGGTCAAGCACTGAGCCTTTGGAATGGGAGCACAGACTCCAAGACCCTAGACTACCAGAGAACTAACCCTAAGGGGTATCAAATAGTGAGAACTCACACAAAGGAAACCACTTGAATACAATACCCAGCATCACCCAACCACCAGTAGCACCCTGTGCAGGACACCTCTAAACCACAAACAAACAAACAAAATACAAACCCAATCATCAGCAAGCAGGATTACCACCTCACTCACCCTTGCCCATGAGAGGAAAAACAAACAAACAAACAAAAACTCAGCACAAATCTCATCCTTTACGAAGCTTACACAAACCACTGGACAAACTTTAGTAGGGCAGAAACCAAAAGGAAGAAAGAATTCAACATTGAAGCCTGAGAAAAGGAGACCTCAAACACAATAAGTTAAAAAAAAAAAAAAGAAAAGGCAGAGAAATACTACATAAATGAAGGAACAAACTAGAAACACAGAAGTCCAAATAAATGAAGAGGAAATAGGCAAACTACCTGAAAAAGAACTCAGAATAATGATAGTAAAGATGATCAAAAACCTTGAAAACAAAATGGAGAAAATGCAAGAATCAATTAACAAAAGACCTAGAAGAATTAAAGAATAAACATACAAAGACAAACAACACAATTACTGAAAATAAAAATACTCTAGAAGGAATCAATAGCAGAATATCTGAAGCAGAAGAACGAATCAGTGAGCTGGAAGATAAAATGGTGGAAATAACTTCTGAAGAGCAGAATAAAGCAAAAAGGATGAAAAGAACTGAGGACAGTCTCAGAGCCCTCTGGGATGATAGCAAATGCACCCCAACATTCAAATTATAGGGGTCCCAGAAGAAGTGAAAAAGAAAGCATATGAGAAAATTTTTGAAGAGATTATAGTTGAAAATTCCCCCAACATGGTAAAGGAAATAGTCAATCAAGTCCAAGAGGCACAAAGTGTCCCATGCAGGATAAACCCAAGGAGAAACACACCAAGACACATACTAATCAAACTAACAAAGACTAAACACAAAGAAAGAATATTAAAAGCAGCAAGGGAGAAGCAAGAAGTAACATACAAGGGAAACCCCATATGCTTAAAGCTGATCTTGCAGCAGAAACTCTGCAGGCCAGAAGGGAATGGCAGGGTATAGTTAAATTACTGAAAGGGAGAAATCTACAACCAATTTACTGTACCCAGCAAGGATCTCATTCAAAATTGATGGAGAAATAAAAAGCTTTTCAGACAAGCAAAAGTAAGGATTCAATACCACCAAACCAGCTTTACAACAAATGCTAAACTGACTTATATAGTCAAGAAATACAAGAGAAGAAAAAGATCTACAAAATCAACCCCAAACAATTAAGAAAATTGGAACATATATATCAATAATTACTTTAAATGTAATGGATTAAATGCTCCAACCAAAGACACAGACTGGCTGAATGGATACAAAAACAAGACCCATATATATGCTGTCTTCAAGAAACCCACTTCAGACCTAAAGACACATATAGGCTGAAAGTATGAGGAGGGAAAAATATATTCCATGCAAACAGGAGTCAAAAGAAAGCTGGAGTAGCAATCCTCAGATCAGACAAAACAGACCTTAAAATAAAGATTACAAGAGATAATGATTACATGATACAAGATTACATAATGATCAAGGGATCAATCCAAGAGGAAGACACACCAATTGTAAATATCTATGCATCCAACATAGGAGCACCTCAATACATAAGACAAACACTAACAGACATAAAAGGAGAAATTAACAGTAACACAATTACAGTAGGGGACTTTAACACCCCATTTACGCCAATGGACAGATCATCAAAACAGAAAATTAATAAGGAAACACAAGTCTTAAATGATACATTAGATGAGATGGATCTCATTGATATCTTCAGGACATTCCATCTAAGTGCAGAAGAATACACCTTCTTCTCAAGTGCACATGGAACATTCTCTAGGGTAGACCACATCTTGGGTCACAAATCAAACCTCAGTAAATTTAAGAAAACTGAAATCGTATCAAGCATCTTCTCCGACCACAAAGCTATGAGAGTAGATATCAATTACAAGACAAAAAAACTGTAAGAAACACAAACACATAGAGATTAAACAACACGTTTCTAAATAATCAACAGGTTACTGAAGAAAGCAAAAGGAGAAATAAAAAAATTTCTAGAAACAAATGACAATGAAAACAACAACTCAAAACATGGGATGTAGCAAACGCAGTCCTAAGAGGAAAGATTATAGCAATACAATCCTACCTCAAGAAACAAGAAAAACATCAAATAGATAATCTAACTTTTACACCTAAAACAACTGGAAAAAGAACCAAAAACCCCCCAAAATTAGTAGAAGGAAAGAAATCTTAAAGATCCAAGCAGAAATAAATGAAAAAGAAATGAAAGAAACAAAAGTAAAGATTAGTAAAAATAAAAGCTGGTTCTTTGAGAAGATAAACAAAATTGACAAATCTTTAGCCAGACTCATCAAGAAAAAAAGAGAAGAATCAAATCAACAAAATTAGAAATGAAAAAGGAGAGATTACATCAGACAATGCAGAAATACAAAGCATTATAAGAGACCATTATGAACAATTATATGGCAATAAAATGGGTAACCTGGAAGAAACGGACAGATTCTTAGAAAAGTTCAATCTTCCAAGACTGAATCAGGAAGATATAGAAATTATGAAAAACCCAAATACAAGCACTGAAATTGAAGCTGTGATCAAAAATCTCCCAAAAACAAAAGCCCAGGGCCAGGTGGCTTCACAGGAGAACTCCATCAAACATTCAGAGAAGAGCTAATGCCTGTCCCTCTAAAACTCTTTCAAAAACTTGCAGAGGAAGGAACACTTTCAAACTCATTCGACAAGACCACCATCACCGTGATGCTAAAACCAGACAAACACAACACAAAAAAAGAAAACTATAGGCCAATATCACTGATGAACATAGATGAAAAAATCCTCAACAAAATCTTAGCAAACAAAATTAAGCAACACATCAAGAAGCTCATACCCCATCATCAAGTTGGGTTTATTCCAGGAATGCAAGGATTCTTCAATATATGCAAATCAATTAATGTGATACACCATATTAACAAACTGAAAGATAAGAACCACATGATAATCTCAATAGATGCAGAAAGAGCCTCTATTTTTGCTTTTGACAAATTTGAAAAAATTCAGCACCCATTTACAATGAAAACTCTTCAAAAAATGGCTACAGAAGGAACCTACCTCAACATAGGAAAGGCCATATATGATAAGCCTACAGCAAACATTATTCTCAATGGTGAAAAACTGAAAGCATTCCCCCTAAGATCAGGAACAAGACAAGGGTGTCCACTTTCACTACTATTACTCAACATAGTTCTGGAAGTCCTAGCTACAGCAATCAGAGAAGAAAAGGAAATAAAAGGAATTCAGATCAGAAAAGAAAAAGCTTTCACTGTTTGCAGATGACATGATACTGTACATAGAAAACCCCAAAGATATTATCAGAAAATAACTAGAGCTAATCGGTGAATTTAGCAAAGCTGCAGGATTCAAAATCAATACACAGAAATCACTTGCATTTCCATATACTAACAATGAAAATTCAGAAATAGAAATTAAGAAATCAATCCCATTCACCACTGCAACAAAAAGAATTAAATATCTAGGAATAAACTTACCTAAGAAGACAAAAGAACTGTACATAGAAAATTTTAAGACACTGATGAAAGAAATCAAAGATGATATAAACATATGGAGAGATTACCCATGTTCCTGGGTAGGAAGAATCAATGCTATGAAAATGACTATACTACCAAATGCAATCTACAGATTCAACGTGATGCCTAAAAAATTACTGATGGCATTTTTCATGAAACTAGAACACAAAATTTCACAATTCATATGGAAACACAAAAGACCCTGAATAGCCAAAGCAGTCTTGAGAAAGAAGAATGAAGCTGGAACAATCAACCTTTCTGACTTCAAAATTAAACTATAAAGCTACAGTCATCAAGACAGTATGGTACTGGCACAAAAACAGAAATATAGGCCAATAGAACAAGATAGAAAGCCCAGAAGTAAACCCATGCACCTATGGGTACCTTATTTTTTACAAAGTAGGCAAGAATATACAATGGGGCAAAGATAGCCTCTTCAATAAATGGTGCTGGGAAAACTGGACAGCTACATGTGAAAGAGTGAAATTAGAACATTTCCTAACACCATACACAAAGACAAAGACAAACTCAAAATGGATTAAAGACCTAAATTAAGACCAGAAACTATAAAATTCTTAGAGGAAAACACAGGCAGAACATATGATGACATAAATCAAAGCAAGATCCTCTATGACCCATCTCCTAGAGTGATGGAAATAAAAACAAAAGTAAACAAGTGTGACCTGATTAAACGTGAAAGCTTTTGCACAGCAAAAGAAACTATAAGCAAGAGGAAAAGACAATCCTCAGAATGGGAGAAAATAATAGCAAAGGAAACAACTGACAAAGGATTAATTTCCAAAATATACAAGCAGCTCATACAACTCAATAGCAGAAAAATAAACAACCCAATCAAAAAGTGGGGAAAAGACCTAAACAGACATTTCTCCAAAGAAGACATACAGAGGGCAAACAAACACATGAAAAGATGTTCAATATCGCTCATTATTAAAGAAATGCAAATCAAAACTACAATGAGATATCACCACACACCAGTCAGAATGGCCATCATCAAAAAATCTACAAACAATAAATGCTGGAGAGGGTGTGGAGAAAAGGGAACGCTCTTGCACTGTTGGTGGAAATGTAAATTGATACAGCCATTGTGGAAGACAGTATGGAGATTCCTTAAAACACTGGGAATAAAACCACATGACCCAGCAATCCCACTCCTAGGCATATACCCTGAGGAAACCAAAATTGAAAAAGACATATGTATCCCATTGTTCATTGCAGCACAATGGCTAGAACACGGAAGCAACCTAGATATCCATCGACAGATGCATGAATAAAGACGTTGTGGTACATATACACAATGGAATATTACTCAGCCACAAAAAGGAACACATTTGAGTCAGTTCTGATGAGGTGGATGAACCTAGAACCTATTATAGAGTGAAGTGAGTCAGAAAGAGAAAGATAAACACAGTATTCTAACACATATATACAGAATCTAGAAGAACGGTACTGAAGGTCTTATTTACAGGGCAGCAATGGAAAAACATAGAGAATAGACTTATGGACATGGGAAGAGGGGAGGAGAGGATGAGATGTATGGAAAGAGTAACATGGAAACTTATATTACCATATGTAAAATATACAGCCAACAGAAATTTGCTGTATGGCTCAGGAAACTCAAGGGCTCTGTATCAACCTAGAGGTGTGGGATGGGAGGGGAGATGGGAGGGAGGTTCAGGAGGGAGCAGATATGTGTGTACCTACGGCTGATTTGTGTTGAGGTTTGACAGAAAACAATAAAACTCTGTAAAGCAATTATCCTTCAATAAAAAAATAAATTAAAAAAAAAGTACAAACCTGGAAAAGGTCTGTTTTTAAAAGGCTTGGATTTTTATTGATTTTGCTTAACAATTATATGCTTGATTAGTTCTATGTGAATATCAAATGTATTTTTTTAGAAACTGATCAGCAGAAGTCATATCTTTCTTCTCCAACTAATATTTCAAGCTTTAATTTTTTTTTTTACCTTTTTTAACTTACGAAAACAAAAGACTAATACATGTACAAAGTAAAAAAAATTCAACCACAAAATACCAATGACACCAAAAGATACTCAATGAAAAGTCTCCCTTTGCACCCCATCTCCACTCTCCCCTCAGAAGCAAGCACTATTCTCTCTGATATTTTTCTGGAAAATACTTTTGTATATTATATATATTTAAACATAAATGAATCATACTATGCCCACAGCTTCTGACCTTGCCCCCCCCCCCCACATAAAACTGTTATGTATCAGCACACAGATCTATCATATTCCTTTTAATGGCTATAAAAGTATATGGTACCAGTCATTTAATAACTGCAGCCTTGAGTGAAGTAGAATCTCATCATACAGCAGTGAACAACAGAGAAATGGTTTCTGTTCTCATGGAACTGATAGTAAACAAGTAATTATGAATAGTAAATACATGCTCTCAAGGCAACAAGAAGGGAAATGGCAGAGAATAAAGAGATAAGCTACTTAAAATAGCAACCACTAGTCTCCTCTCTCCCACCCATCCCCACCTTTTATTCACAATGGAACCAGAGTGATCTTTTCCAAAATTACTCTGGTGAAGTTGAACATGTCTATGAAGTGTATGTTCTGTTGAATGTTTGTATTTTTCTATCCCTTTGTAAGACATATTTCCATATATATTAGGAACATCAAGCCTTTATAATATCATGTATTACAAAAATTTCCCCATTTTGTTGATTTTTTTAAAATGTATTAAAAAATAATAATAATAATAAAATGTATTTATAATTCTGCTGTACATGAAATGAAAAGGATTTCTGGGACATGCTTTATCAATCTTTCCTTTGTAGCTTGTGAGTTTTTGTTGGGCTTAGGAAAAGTTCCCAAGAACACAAAAAGAAATTCCTATCTTTTCCTCTAGTTACTATCCGTTTTTGGTTTTTTTTCTTTTCTATTACTTTAAGCTCTGTGAGCCATAAGGACAATCTGGCAACATTAGTCAAAACTGAAACAGTAACGCTCTGACTCAGCAATTCTGTGGCTATAATCTACAAAAACAGTCACACATGGGCACAAAGACATGTACAAGGATTTTCGTTGCAGGATTATTTGTACTAGGAAAACAGAGAAAGTATCTAGATATCTATCAGCAGAGGACTTTAAATACATTATGACATAACTACATAAACAGAATATATACTTAAGTTTTAATAGGAAAAAATAATATTTATGTATTTTGATAGAGAAAAATATCCACTACATAATAAGTGAATAAATGCAAGCTGCAGGAGTATATACTGTGTAATCTCATTTTTACAAAAGAAAAACACATATATAGTTCTACTAGGACTCATCCGTTAATAGTAGGTACTCAGTAAGCATTTATGAAACAAATCAATTATAAATGAACAGGAGATATGTGAAAGGAAATAAAGACTTTTTTTTTTTAAAGTAGGATTAAAAAATAGGATTATCAGGAAGTGATAGCACAAATCTTTTATTTTTGTGTTTCTATATTATTTTAAATTTTAATGAGTATTATTCCTACTTTTTTAACAAAAAGTCCACTTAAGACAAAGTAAGAAAGAAAGTTCAATTCTTTATCAACATTTCCAGAGCCATAAAGAATTCACGATCAGTTCTTACAGTTCTTTTACCTACATTCAAGGCTGCATTCCAGAGAACCAGATTCCTTTTGAGTTTTTTCTCGTTCTCTAAGTTGCTGGTTCAAAATTCTCAATTGCCTACATGAAATAATGAATAAACATGAATGCAAGAATCCCAAGCTCATTTTAGAGTGTACATTTGACAGCCTATTAAAATAGAGAACATAAACAGTGGCACTTACTAGGAGGGCAGAAGTCCATCTTGTCCCCAAACATAAGACAAAAACCAAATAAACAAAACCACACTACTATTATTATAAGACCTGAGATAATTTTTAAAAGATTGCCCAGGATGGAATAAAACGCCCCTCAATAGAAAAAGGTTAACCTATTTTTCCTCTTCCCTTTTTTATTCTCTTATCTCTTCAGTGATTTCCTTGTTTTTCTATTTCTTTCATTTCTATCTCCTCTTGCTATTTTCTTCTGTCTTCCTTCTCAGGAAGTACTTTCATTACTGTAGTAATTATCTACTTTTAAAAGATCTGTCGTAATTATGAACCAGAATTCCTACAAGGACCAGCTACTATCAGACAACTATCTGCTTGGTTTGCCACACAGTGTAAAAACTGGGAAACGCAAACTTACACTGCTACTAATTTCTGTATTAGATCTAAAGGTTAATGGCTTTATTTAAGTAAAGAGAATGCCAATAAGCAGCAACTCTGCCTCACAATGAACTTCATAATATATAGCTGCTTCACAAATAGGAACATACAAAAGGAACTGCAACTGTTTACTTCTAAGAAGTTAACACTAAAAAAAAAAATCTCTAATATCTTTTGAGAATTATTATCTGGAAATATTCTGCACTAAAGTATCACCATTACGAAATCTAAAACAATAGATCCTACCTCACATCATTTGTATATATTCATTCAGGTTGGATTAAAGAACTAAACATAAAATATAACAACAAACAAACAAAACTTAACTATACAAGTTTTAGGTGGCAATCTACATAATCTTAAGTGGGAAAGGCATTCCTAAGCAATAATCAAAATCCAGCAACCACCAAGGAAAAAAGTAAAGGATTTAACTACATCAAAACTGAAACTTGTTCTAGAATTAGCAGTCTGGAAGAAAGTATCTGCTACACATATAACAGACAAAGGGGCTGTAACATTGAAGAGCTCCTACGAATCAGTAAATAGGGAAAGAAAACATGACCAACAATAAGGATGGGCAATTCACAAAAGAAACAGAAGTGGCCGATAAGCATAAGAAAAATTCTCAGCCACATTAGTACGAAGAAATGCAAATTTAAAACAGGAGATACTTTATGACCATAGGATTCACAGTAATAAAAGGAAATAACACTTTAAAAATATATATATATTTATTTGGCTGCACAAGGTCTTAGTTGCAGGATCTTTGGGGGGTGGGGGGTGGGGTGGGTGGGTGTGTGTGTGTGTGTCTCTGACTGTTTTGCGACCCCATGGACAGTAGCCTGCCAAGCTTCTTGTCTATGGGATTTCCCAAGCAAGAATATTGGGGTGGGTTGCTATTTCATTCTCAAAGGAAATAACACTTTTTGTTGGTGACAGGATAAGGAAATGAAGGCTTCTCCTTCTGTGTTCTCTGCTTAAGAAGCTGTTATTCCCCAGCAATGCCACAACCCTCGGTTGTATTCACACTCTATACCTTCTTAGTGAATTCAACACTTACACGCTGATCGCAAACCGCTTGCTTTTAATCATTATTGTCTCCAGTACCTACACAGGGTCAGATCTATAGTAAATGCTCAATAAAAATGTGGTCAGTGAATAACTCCAAGTTTATGTTTCTATCCTGAATCTTGTTTGTGGCTTCCAATCATACCATACATGTCTCCAGATTGTCTAAATCTTAACTCACTGGTTCTCCCACTACATTTTCTAACTAAAAAATAAAATGAAATAACAAATAAACAATCTATTCTTCCTCTAGTAACTTCCATCTGGAAGAATTATGTTGTCATATGTCAAATTATCAGGCCAAAGACTGAATGCCACACCCCAGTTCCTCCCTTTCAGTTCCATTTCATTTCTTTCTTCTTCGTGGGTACATAATGGTCTTGTATTTGAGTCTAAAATCAGGAAATGGTCATGAATTCTAACTTGCCCTTTAAATATTAAGACACTAGTTTAACTGGAACCCCCCACAACCTTCATCCAGGAAATTTTGGAATGTGCCACAAGGTCACAATGAATGGGTCACTACAGATATTTTACAGGTAGGGACCAAGAAGGCTAACAGTTGAGTACTGTGTCAGGAGTCTCACATAAAAACTGTCCAGACTCAAATTCCAAACAAACAATGCAGCTAGCTATTTTTTTTAATGCCACAAGATGGCAATAAACACCAAGAAAGTCCCGAAAGATCAGTTTTCTGGCTACAAAGGAACAGGAAATTTCAAAATGTCCAAACAAGAAAAAAAAAACAACCTGTTTTTGATTGAAAAGGCTGAAAAACACTTTTGAATGAGCCTATGCATTTCAACTCTCATTTATAACAGAGAGTATGGTTGATTCCTTCCAAATAAAGATTAACAAAGAGACACAAAAATTCCTACTTCTGCTGGAAATCTCATTCTGCTAAAAAAAAAAAAAAAAAGAACAAAAAAGCATATCTGACAAATTCTTCATTTTTTGATAATTTCATTTTTAGAAGGTCAGGAAATGGTAGCAGTAGCATGATGTATGATCTTTGTCCTCTAAGGACAGAGCCAAGAAACATTGGTGCCAAGTCTGAAGAATTAGGTTAGACATCAAATACCTTTATAAAAAATTAAAAACAAGCAGTGATCAATAAAGTAAGTTTTATTTCCTTAAGTAGGTTATAAGCAATTTAAAAATCTTCTGCGACTTCCCCAGTGTCACAGTGTATGAGAATTTGCCTGCCAGCGCAGGGGACACAGGTTCAATCCCTGGTTTGGGAAGATTCCACATGCCACTGAGAAACTAAGCCCATGCACAACTGCCGAGCCCGCAGGCTGCAGCTACAGAGGCCTGGGCCCCTAGAGCCTGGGCTGTGCCGTGAGAGAGGCCGCAGCTACCGAGGCCTGAGCGCCTAGAGCCTGGGCTCCGCCGTGAGAGAGGCCGCAGCTACCGAGGCCTGAGCGCCTAGAGCCTGGGCTCCGCCGTGAGAGAGGCCGCAGCTACCGAGGCCTGAGCGCCTAGAGCCTGGGCTCCGCCGTGAGAGAGGCCGCAGCTACCGAGGCCTGAGCGCCTAGAGCCTGGGCTCCGCCGTGAGAGAGGCCGCAGCTACCGAGGCCTGAGCGCCTAGAGCCTGGGCTCCGCCGTGAGAGAGGCCGCAGCTACCGAGGCCTGGGCCCCTGGAGCCTGGGCTCCGCCGTGAGAGAGGCCGCAGCTACCGAGGCCTGGGCCCCTGGAGCCTGGGCTCCGCCGTGAGAGAGGCCGCAGCTACCGAGGCCTGGGCCCCTGGAGCCTGGGCTCCGCCGTGAGAGAGGCCGCAGCTACCGAGGCCTGAGCGCCTAGAGCCTGGGCTCCGCCGTGAGAGAGGCCGCAGCTACCGAGGCCTGGGCCCCTGGAGCCTGGGCTCCGCCGTGAGAGAGGCCGCAGCTACCGAGGCCTGGGCCCCTGGAGCCTGGGCTCCGCCGTGAGAGAGGCCGCAGCTACCGAGGCCTGGGCCCCTGGAGCCTGGGCTCCGCCGTGAGAGAGGCCGCAGCTACCGAGGCCTGGGCCCCTGGAGCCTGGGCTCCGCCGTGAGAGAGGCCGCAGCTACCGAGGCCTGGGCCCCTGGAGCCTGGGCTCCGCCGTGAGAGAGGCCGCAGCTACCGAGGCCTGAGCGCCTAGAGCCTGGGCTCCGCCGTGAGAGAGGCCGCAGCTACCGAGGCCTGGGCCCCTAGAGCCTGGGCTCCGCCGTGAGAGAGGCCGCAGCTACCGAGGCCTGAGCGCCTAGAGCCTGGGCTCCGCCGTGAGAGAGGCCGCAGCTACCGAGGCCTGGGCCCCTGGAGCCTGGGCTCCGCCGTGAGAGAGGCCGCAGCTACCGAGGCCTGAGCGCCTAGAGCCTGGGCTCCGCCGTGAGAGAGGCCGCAGCTACCGAGGTCTGGGCCCCTAGAGCCTGGGCTCCGCCGTGAGAGAGGCCGCAGCTACCGAGGCCTGAGCGCCTAGAGCCTAGGCTCTGCCGTAAGAGAAGCCACCGCAATGAGAAGTCCACACACCACAACAAAGAGTAGCCCCTGCTTGCTGCAACTAGAGAAAGTCCACGCAAAGCAATGAACACCCAGCGCAGCCAAAAATAAAAGTCAATCAATCAATCAAAGAAAAATGTTCTAAGAAATAGAAATAATTAACAACTATTGATATTTCCTATGGATAAATAATACACAGAGACTAAGTTCTGGGCTTCCCAGGTGGCTCAGCAATACAGAATTCCCCTGCAATGGAGGAGACCCAGATTCGATCCCTGGGGTCAGGAATTGCACTGGAAAAGGAAATGTCAACCCACTCCATATCCTCGCCTGGGAAATCCCGAGGACAGAGGAGCCTGGCGAGCAGCAGTCCATGGGGCTGCAGAGCCGACCGTGACTGAAGCAACTGAGCACCAGCACTGCACCGCCTGAAAACGAAAGTGAAAGTCGCTCAGTCGTGTGGACTCACGGACGATACAGTCCACAGACGGCATAGCCTGGACTAGCCCAACACCCGGAGGTAGTTCACTTTCCTCTCTGTTGGTCACCAACCAAGTGACAACATATGTGAAAAAGCTGTGAAAAAATACATACTAGTGTGGGGCGGAAATAATGAAAGAGTTAGAGACTGCTGTATTTGGAAAATGGGGGATTAAGAGTATAAACACAGTGAGACAGTTTCCTTACAAAGCCCTAGATATCTCATTAGGCATTTTTGTTCTGGCCATGGGACATCTTTGCATGGAGACAAAAAAATTCAAAGAGCAATTCTTACCTGCGTAAATGAGCGTTTTCACTTCTTAGTGGCTGCATGGCCAGTGCTATTTCAATCTGAATATTTGTGTTTGCACTTACGGCTGGAAGCAGAGATATACACATCTCCAGTTCTGTAATCAACCTCTGAATTTCTGAATCTTCTATAAAAAACAGAAGAAACGAGTAAACACAGTATTATAAATTGCTGTTTTGATAAGATTATTCATATGTATTACTAAAAAAGAAAACATTTCACATATATACATATGTACTATAAACAAACTCAACTCAGTTATTTATGAATTTATTATACAAATCCTATTTTCCTTTTTCCTGTAGTCTGCATTTCCTTATTGAGAAGAATTCTAAAGGCATTAAGCTCAGTAAACTAAAGATTTATGCTAAGTCACAGAATTATTATATCAGTGATTTTTTGCAGTTAAAGTGTCTAGTAGGAAGATGGTTTATATATATCTCCTAGTCCACATGTTCTATAATTACTAAAGGGTTTCTTATAATTGATTATAGTATTAACAACACAACCTTTGATCCTGGCATAAGCAAATAATTCACTTCTGATGATTCAATTCAGAAATATATTGAGGGAGGGTCTACTAAGATAAGGTTTTATTATTTAATTTTATAAAGTAAATTTAACACAACCAGCTACACTTCATTTGATGCAGCATCAAAAGCAGTATCGTTTTTGTCCTTAACTGTGAAGAGTGGATGATTTGGGAGGTGGCAAAAAGATACAGGTAGAAGGTAGATTTTAGATCTCTAGTCCTTTTATTTTTGTTCATTTTCATTCAGATTTTCAGTGAACTGCTAGAAAAATGGTACAGATGAATTTATTTGCAAAGCAGAAATAGAGTCTCAAATGTAGCAAAAAAGTTTATGGCCAGCAAGGAGGGAGAAGGTGGGATGAACTGGGAGATTAGGGTTGACATACATACAGTACTATGTAAAAAAGAGATCACTAATGAGAACCTATGGTGTAGCACAGGGTATTCTACTCGATCTATGGTGACCTAAACAGGAAGAAAATTTAAAAAAGAGTGGATATATGTATATATACAACAATACTTTGCTGTACAGGAGAAACTAATACAACATTGTAAAGCAACTATACTTCAATTAAACAAAATTTCTGTGAAATGAAAACATTTAATAAATATGTTATTACCTGTCTGATATCCAAAAGAGATAAAATATTCAGATACAAAAAGTTAATCAATTCCACAAGTACTTTTAACACCTTAATGGAAAGCTTACATGCATACAGTAAACAATTGTGCCCAATTAAAGAGCAGAATGCTCTATAGAGGGGTTTTGCATGAAAGCATTGGAGGCAGAGACGTGGGCTCCACCATTTTCCTGCAATGTACCTTAGTCAAATTACTTAATTCTGGAGGCCTAGGTTTCTTCATGGTTAAATGGAAAACAACAGTACCTCATGGGGTTGCTGAAAGGATTAAATGAAATACTGTTCTCCAAGCCTCAGTTTCCTTATCTGTAAAATGGGGACAATAATAGTACCTCATAGGGTTGCTGTGAGGATTAAATGAGATAATGCATATAAAACACTTAGCACAGTGCTGGGCACATCATAAGTGCTCAATAAGTGATAGCTAATATTACTACTATTATAATTGTTATCAATGATTAAGTATTCAGTTAAGAGAATAATAATAAATTAACAGTCTGAAAATACAGGAGATTTTAATATACTGAACCACGGGATTAATAGTGCTATAATCCTAATAATACAGATAAATTTTAAGATTTGGTAATTTTTTGTCAGACTGCAAATATTAGGTACTCAATTAGAACTTCCATAATCAATTACTGTGTTTTCTAGATGACAAATGTGTAACTAACTCCAAGTGAAAGTCATTATTCAGAATATACATACATAATGAAAACAAATGAATACAACCTGGCTCAAATATCTCATAACTCCACCCAAGAAATTTTTCTTGATTAATTAAAATAACTCAAGAGTGAATTGAAAAGGGCATCAGAAGATTTA
Organism: Odocoileus virginianus; assembly: GCF_023699985.2. Taxonomy (NCBI): domain Eukaryota; kingdom Metazoa; phylum Chordata; class Mammalia; order Artiodactyla; family Cervidae; genus Odocoileus; species Odocoileus virginianus. Next base: position 10,911,675 of record NC_069677.1, read on the forward strand.
GGTTCCTTCTCAAAGTCAGATTTGTTAAACATTGTAACAGTTATTAAATAAATGATGAGAGGAAAACTTCTACATCTTTTTAAAGTAGAAAAAATTATCACTCTGCTCTATGGAGTTAATCATGTCCTCCAACCCCTTAAAATTTATCTCTATAAATTTTCTTTGGTTGAATATTCTCAAGGTCCCTTTGAATCAAGTAGAATGAACACACACTTACAAGTAAAAGAATGATATTCCCTAGCATGTTTCAAATCCACAGGAAACAATAGGGAGCAAAAACCGACAAAATAAGAATAAAAGACAAAACTCATTTCCTCATTAGCATAAGACATACTTTTATGGAAAATATCACAAACTTCATGTTGATTATTCTGGATTTAAATGATGACATGCCACAGAAAATTATAAAGAAAGTACTTATCTACCTTGTTCTCCTACCAGGGCCTTGAGCTCTCCCAACAAATACTTGATAGTTCTAACTTTTTCAGCACTCTGGTTCACGTTTTTTGCCTTCTGCACATCCTTTATTCTTGAATCTTGCAGAGGTATGTTTAAATCCTTTCCTTCACTTCTGACCTCACCATTGTGTTTGTTAGTACATTTTTCTTCATTAGTAGCCAAGAAAGCTGACTGTAATCGGGTGGGGCTGCAGCGAGTGGGACTGTCAGGATGAGAACTCAACAGTTTCATGTATGTTTGGAAACACTTCAGTAAGTCTGGTTCCTCAGAAAGTCTTTTCGGCGGAACCCCATTAGCAAGACCCAGTTGCTGAAATGTTGGAGTAGCTGGTTTGCCAGTTTGGGACAGGTTACATGAAACTCCAAGACAGGTATTAAAGGAATTCCTCACAACATCATCAGTACAGTTCACAGATATTGTTCTTCCTTGTGATGCAAACTCACTGTCACCATCAGTCTGAACTTCCTAAAGAAAGAAAAAAACAAGCTAAGACTTCAAAAATAATGAACACTGACTTGTGGGCATTAACTACAATAAACTCAAATGAAAAATGTTAGAAGATGACATTTGCAGGATGAAGTTACAGATTACCAGTGAATAAGCCAATTTCCCCTTAGCTCATTATTCTGGATTTTTAAAGCTTAATTAGTTCACTCTGTAATATGGGAACATTATAAAGCCATGACTAAAATAGATTGCTTGCAAATATCATAAATGGTTTAAAGGCATCAAAAATTAGTCTACTTTGGGACTAAAATAAACTTCCACTTTGGGAAATCACAGTGTAGAAAATAAGCTGAAAAGGCTTCTGCACAAACATATTTAGAGAAATGTTAAGAGTAGTAAAAAATTTGTTTAAATATCTAACCATAGGTGAGGAGTTACACAGACCATGGTATATCCACTAAATAGAGTAGTAAGAACTTAGTAAAAATTTACAAAAGGTAAATCACAATTAAATGTTAAGTGAAAAAAAAGCAGCATGTAAAACAATATAAAATTTAACTATGATGATATTTTTAAAAGAAAGTTTACTTAACAAATTAAAACCAGAAAACGAAACCTACACAAAGAATTAAATGACTGGAACATGCTCTATCAATGTGTTAATAGCAATTGTGCTGGTGGTAGGTATGGTTGATTTTTTTTTTTCCTAGTAATCTTTTTCCTTCCCCCTGCCCACCACTGTCCTTAATTAATAGGCAAACTTTTCTAATAAAAATAACTAAAAAAATAATTGGTCTTTACATCCTAGGGTATTAAGATATAATTAGCAAATTAAATTTTCTCTCAAGATGACAATTTCTAAAAGCAAATTATTACTTAATATAAACTGCACTCACAGAATGAACCACTGGAGGGCAGGGTGGCTGCCGAGGTAACCGGACTGGGATAGAGGTGGGTAAACCATAACTAGAAGGTGAAGATGTCTGAGATTCTAAAAGGTAAAAGGGAGAAAAAGTCATTCACATCTCACACTGCTTTATACAATTACCAGGCAGCTTAATTAGAGCTTTTATTCATGCTTTTTAAAACATCATTCATACTAACCAGAACAAGACACAGTGTGGCAAGGTGCAGAAGGAATTCCATTAGGGTTGTTCTTTGAAGCTAAGTTATTCATCAGTGACATTTGAGTCTGCACATGTTCACTAAGAGCTTGGTATATTAAGGGTGAATACATTCCACAATGATCTTGTAGTGACCAATTTTGCAGTATATCTGATGAGTCTCTTTCACTTCCAACAGAAGCATCATTAGGTATCTGTTTCTTATTATCTGAAGATACTAATAGGTAAAAAGGGAAAAAAAAAATCTTGAAATGTGGTTCTTCAAAACCTTTACCAAAGGTATTAGAGGAAAAAAGGGCTCTCAGAAGTAACTCGATTCATCATATACTTTACAGAGTCTGATCACCCCTAAAGAAAATCACCTCAAATTCTTTTTTAAAAGGAGGTAATGAATCAGGTTGTCCTCAAAATTAACTTACACTATGTCTTTAAAATCTCTATTAAATGCTACTCATAAAGCACCTAAGTTGGGAAAGGAGTCATTGGAAGGACTAATGCTGAAGCTGAAACTTCAATACTTTGGCCACCTGATAAGAACTGACTCACTGGAAAAACTGACTCATTGGAAAAGACCCTGATGCTGGGAAAGTTGAAGGCAGGAGGAAAAGGGGACGAACAAAGGATGAGATGGTTGGATGGCATCACTAACTCGATGCACATGAGTTTGAGGAAAGCTCTGGGAGTTGGTGATGGACAGGGAAGCCTGGTGTGCTACAGTCCATGGGTTGGCAAAGAGTCAGAAACGACTGAGTGACTGAACTGAACTGAATGCTCATGAGTGGGAGAATGGAACAGAAAAACAGAATACCTTGTACAATTATGATGGTTTGATAATGATGATAATAACAATAATAAATAAATCAAAGCTTTTAGAGTAAGAAAGTGAATTTAATCTACACATTGAGCTCTCAAATAAGACCTTAACCTGACATTTAAAGTCTCAAAAGCCTAACCACAACATAATTTTCCAACCATTTTCCATCATCCTCAACTAAGAAATCTTTCAATTCAGTCAGACCAATTTAGACACCTACAATCTTTTCTCACTTTCCTATAATATTACTCATGATGAACCATTCCTTTCTATTCTACCTAACTCACCAAAGCTCATCTGAAGCCTTCTTTTTCCTATGATGCCTTTTCCAGTCATTTCAGTCTAGTGACTGCTCTTCACCATGCCAGAGTACCTATTGTCTATACAAATCATATATCACTTGGATACTGTACTATATTATCTTTCACTCTCTTGTCAGCCTGACTAAACTATGAGCTTCTTTAGGCAGGGCTATATCTCATACCTCATTATTTTCTCCTAGAGTTTTGTATTAACCTATGTACAGAGTAATTAATACATGAAAAATAACAGTTTTCTACCTAGGACTACTGTAGAGATCACTATCAAAATCTATTTCTTTGTCTAATAAGATTCCCTTCCCAAATTTTTTTAAAGAACATTAACAGAAATGAGAGTATTCTTGTTAGATCATAGGTTATCAGAGTACAAAACAAACTTAAAAAAATATATACTTTTTGGTAAAAGCTTACCAAAGCTAAACATATATTTTATGATATAGCAATTGTATTTCAGGGAATATACCTAACAGAAATGAGTATTATGTCTACTAAAAAATGTGTACAAGAATGTTCACAACAGCTTTATTAGCAGTAGCCCCAAACTGAAAACCCTAACAGTCATGAATAGTAGAAATGGATGAATTTTAGTGTAGCCATATGATGGAATACTATCTAGCAATGGAAAAGAACAAAGTACTGATATACTCTAACTACCTATATGAAGTTAACAGATATGATGCTGTGTGAGAGTCAGACACAAGACTACATAGTGTACAGCTGCATTTTCACAGTGTACATGAAGTTCAAAGATAGTAAAATTATCCAATCAAGAAAGAAGTCAGAAAAGTGGTTATTCAAGGATGAGGAGACAGGTAATAATTAGAATATTGATGGATAAGAGACTGGTAGGGTACTGAAATCATTCTTTATTTTCAACTGGGCAGTCAACTACATGGATGTACACATATGCAAATATTTATTGAGATTTATACACTTGTTTTATTAAAGTTAATTCTTACTTAAAAAGTGAAAAGTTAAAATTTTTTAAATGGTATGAAATTTCCTAAATACATACACAATTTATTGAAAATAAAAACACTGCTAGAAGCATAAAACTTACAAGTAAAAGCAAAATGTTAAAGGCAAATGAAATATTATAACCGATAAACATAGAAAACTACTACTAAATTATCTGACCATAAAAATGGTTGGAGACACTGGATGCATCTATTTTGACTTGGGTATTCTCTCCTTTGTGATAACCTATTGCTGTGAACATACTTTCCTGGCCTGCATATGAGCTCCAACAATTACTAGCTGAATAACTTTTGGCAAATTATTTAACCTCTCTTGGACTCTTCCTCATCAGAAAAATGATGATAATAAGAGCATTACCTACTTTATAACACTGTTGTGAAAATTAAATAGCACATGTAAAGTAGCAGTGTCTAGCACATAGTAAGAACTCAATAAATGTTACAGCCATTACCAAATAGCTCCAAAGTCTTAATACGGACAAATAAATATTTTATATTCATAGATCTTCCCAACTGATATCAATAATAAATTCCTAACCATTTCCACTCTAAGGTGACATGCAATAAATTATACTTCACTCTCTGAATATATGAACTAAAACAAACTGGTTAATAAACACTTCTGTAAAAAAAAAAGAAAGAGTGGAAATGTTGTTGAGTCATTAAGTCGTGTTCAACTATTTGCAACCTCCTGGATTGCAGGACACAGCGCTCCTCTGTTCTCCACTATCTCCCAGAGTTTGCTCAAATTCATATCCATTGAGTCGTCTAGCCATCTCATCCTCTGCTGACTACTCCTTTTCCCTTCAATCTTTTCCAGCATCAGCTGACTCTTCCAATGAGTCAGCTCTTCACATTAGGAGGCGAAATTATTGGAGCTTCAGCACCAGTCCTTTCAATGAATGTTAAGGGTTGATTTCCTTTAGGATTGACTGGTTTGATCTCCTTGCAGTCCAAAGGACTCTCAAGAGTCTTCTCCAGCACCACAATACAAAAGCATCAATTCTTCAGCACTCAGCCTTCTTTATGGTCCAACTGTCACATCTGTACATGACTACTGGAAAGGCCTAGCTTTGACTATACAGATCTTTGTCAGCAAAGTGATGTCTCTACTTTTTAATATGCTAAGTTTGTCATAGCTTTCCTTCCAAGAAGCAAGTGTGTTTTAATTTCATGGCTGCAGTCATTGTCCACAGTGATTCTGGAGCTCAAGAAAATAAAATCTTTTACTACTTCCACATTTCCCCCTTCTACTTGCCATGAAATGATGGGATCAGATACCATAACCTTAGTTTTTTATTTTTTAACGTTGAGTTTCAAGCCAGCTTTTCCACTCTCCTCTTTCACTCTCATAAAGAGGCACTTTAGCCCCTCTTTACTTTCTGCCATTAGAAAGTGAGATCTTTTCAGTTGTGGCATGTGGGATCTAGTTACCTGACAAGGGATAGAACCTGGGTCCCCCTGCACTGGGAGTATACAGTATTAGCCACTGGACCACCAAGAAAATCCTTAGTGGAAACACAATTTATAATAAATAAAAAGGAAAAGTTTTAACTGAAATAGTTTTAACTTTGAAATCTAAATATGATGAAAACTGAGATCACATGCAGCTCATGGCCATCTAGCACATTGTTCTTCTTTTCCTCCTAATTCCTAGGCCTCTCTTCTGCTCTTGGGTTTCCTTTTTCCATAACATTTGTCCGGTTTGAGGAGTTCTCAGACTTTATACTCACAGGTCCCAAGCATTGGCACTCATTCACTTTCTTTTCAAGAGGTGGCTTTCACAATTTCTGATTAAGTTAAGCTACAATATTTTGCCTTTGCCAGCAGATGCCATCACCCAACATAAGTTAATAAACTTCAAGTACTTCTTAAAATTCAAAGCTTTAGAATTAACATGTCTTACTTAACTTCTCCATTAACTCAATCTATGTGAAACTCTACTGATAATGTTGTACATCTGTATTTAAGACACAAAAATCTTAAAGCAAATTATCCAAGACAAGTTAAAAACCATAAGTGGATGTATAATTTTTAGATAATTCCTGCCACCCAAATATGGAATAAACACCTACTGCAGATAGGCATTGCTGGATGCCTATTATAATTTGAAATACGGAGAACACTTGGCCTTGATGGGGGCAATCAATGCTCAAAATATTCTGCCTGTAGTTGTTTATTTCTCCAAGATGAGGGCAGAAATAGATATATGATACTGAAGGTAGGAGCATGTGCCCACAGCATTCAATACAGTTATCAAAGTGTAAGTAGCTGCTTATTAAAAAAATTTTTTTCTTTTAAATGTTAGGTGCACTCTTGGGTAAGCTCTCAATGCATTTTTGGAACTGCCTTTCTGCCTCCTTCCTCTGAGCAAGCAACAGGGTGGGTGGGCATGACTCCAGAGACACCCAATGATTTGGCAGGTCCCAGACAGAAAATACATAAGGAGCCCAAGCCTCAGAAGACAGTAACACAAAATAGTAATATAATGTATGTTAAAGTTAAAATGATATGTAGATACTAGTTAACATGCTATAAGAAATTCCTAAAGTTCTAATTATGATTATCTCACTTGTGGAGAGATGAAAAAGGAAAGAAATGCAGTTTTTTAAAATGTTAAATTGGTGAGTTGTCAGAAATTGTGCTTTTTAGACAAAGGGCATTTTTATTTTTTTTATTAAAAAAAAAATCTTTTTAGCAACATCCAGTGGCATGTGGGATCTTAGTTCTCTGACCAGGCATCGAACTGTGCCCTCTGCATTGGGAGTGTAGAGTCTTAACCACTGGACCACCAGGGAAGTCCCAGCTTTTGTGTATTTTAGGCACTGTGATTGACAGAACAAAAACCTTATATTGGCTAACAGCTGTTAACTGCAAAAAAAGAAGAAAAAAAAAAGATCCTTTTTAGACATCACTAGATCCTTTCTAGTGATAAATCAAAGAAAGATGAAGTAATTTAACCAAAGGGAAACAGGTTTCTGCTTCTGAAGAATAAACCTTAGTCAATGAGAACCATTTCTTATACTGCAACCCTAAAGGAGATTGTCCTATGGGAAGTAGGTCCTTATTTCTGATGATGATAGTGTAGGGGAAAGGACAATAAGAATATTATATACTGATAACAGGCCACAACTGATGATCTGACTCTAATCCAAATAAGAATTTAATGCTAGGGACTAAGAATGCCAGATCCCTCTCATTTGCTTCACCAAACCCACCTTCTACCCATCTCCACTCTGCTCTGCTCTCTCTGGGATGCTACTCTGTATGGATTACACTATTAAGAGACATTCCTTTATGGGTCTCTTCTGCTCCTACATGTCTTGCTGGGTTTACCAAAAAAAAAGTAAGGCTTTGACCTAAGCTCTGTACCTGGGACATTTCTCAGGGCTGTGAGAGGCGTTAATAGTGAGCAACATTGAGGGATAAGGTGATGGCTTTCCCTCGGTCAAGTATAGGCTTTCTAACTGCATACTACCAAAGCAATGAATTCCCCAAGCTCAATGTTCTTCAGCTGAAACTTAAACCTGCAGCATGTGCAGTTTCCCCCGGGTCCATCGTATCATCCCACTGGCAGTTGGCAGAGAGGCAAAACCAACACAAATATGCTAATGTGCATGCTGCTAGCTGTGCTATGAGCATAGCACCTTTGTCTCTGATCCAAGAGTCTTGTGTCTTCTGTCAACATGCATGACATAGTAAGGATAATTCATTAGCTTGTAAGAATGAAAATCAGATCCCTGACTAGATATACATCAACAGTGCTCCAGTTGGGTCCAATCCAATGGGAATTTTGGCATTATCAAAGAGAGGAAAAAGCATGCATTCAAGGTATTTCAAACTCCCTCTCTATGAGGCCACCTTGGGCTGACTTTGTCCCTTAAAGCTCACTGCTCCTCTCAAGGTGGCCTACTCTACAGAACAATACTTCTAGCTGAATCCCAGTAACCTCTTCCTCACCTCATCCCTTAAGACCTAGGGATATTAACAGTTCTGTTCATGCTGTTAGCACTTGGCTAGCAGAATCTCTTGTGGTTTCCTTATACCCTAATGAGTTTGTAATGAGTTTCTTCATAAATAAAACCCCTATCTTAATTTGGGTGTTGCCATCTATTCTTTCTTGCTAGTCAATTCTAAAGGAAATCAATCCTGAATATTCATTGGAGGGGCTGATGCTGAAGCTCCAATACTTTGGCCACCTAATGCAAAGAGCCGATTTACTGGAAAAGACACTGATGCTGGGAAAGATTGAGGGGAGGAGAAGAGGGTGACAGAGGATGAGATGGTTGGATGGCATCACTGACTCAATGGACATGAGTTTGAGTAAACTCTAGGAGATAGTGAAGGAAGGACAAGGAAGTCTGGAAGTCCATGAGGTCGCAGAGTCAGACATTACTTATTGACTGAACAACAACAGATCTAAACTCTGTGGGAACTCTGAACAAATAGTTAAGTTAGGACCCAACAAGTTGCTACCATGGCACCATCGCTGACCATGCACTACCACTCCTTTGTCCATTGGTCCTCCAAAATAGGTCTCTGCTTTAAGAGTTAGACCAGGGGTGAGCACACTTTTTCTTAAAAGGCTGGAGAATAAACATATTAAGCTTTAAACAGGCCAGATGGTCTCTTTCACAACTACTCAACTCTGCTCCTATAACACAAAAGTAACCATAGAAAATACATAAACAAAAATGAATTAGCATGACTGTGCTCTGATAAAGCTTCATTTACAAAATAACATTACAATAAAACAAAACTGGCTGTAGTATGCTCATCCTGGATTAGACCAATACTGTCCCACCAAAATATAATGTAAATCACATAAGCAATATTAAATTTTCCAAGAACTACATTAAAAAAATTAAAATAGATAACATTAATTACAATAATGTTTTATTCAAATCAATATAGCCAAAATATTAACATTATAATGTGATTAACATTAATCACTGAGATATTTTATTATTTTGCATTAAATATTCTAAGCATACTGTGTATTTTTACTATAAAGCACATCTCAATCTGGATGGTAAATTTTCATCATAAATCCTTGATCCATATTTAGATTTAATAAAATTTACAGCTGAAAAAAGTAGATTCCTTTACCAAGTTATTTCAAACATAATTTAAAAGTTTTCTAATAACTAGGTCAAGTACCAGCTTTCAAATTTAAATTAATTAAAATTAAATAACATTTACAATTGATTCCTCAGTTGTACTAGCCACACTTGGAATGCTCTGCAGTCACATGTGGCTTGAGACTGCCATCTTAAGTGGCGCAGGTCAAGACAATACAAGGCTAAACACAACTGGCCTCCAAGATAGGTTAGGAAGTTGTTTTCTCGGCCTTGGTTCTGACTCAAGACAATCTGAATTTCAGCCTCTTTGCCTGAATCCTGATCTCTAATACCCAGAACTAGTGCTGTATATGACTCAAACCCCTTACCTAAGCTAAATCTCACTGTACTCTGCTGTACTAACATTTTTGGCCCACCTGAACTGTGAACTAGCTGGTTCCATTCTTGATGCTCTGAAATCCCAATGTGGACTTTTTCATCTCTATTTTGGGTTATCATGTTCTATAGGCCTCTCTGGAACAACATAATCAAAACTTGCTTATTCTAAACTGCTTACTGAATTATTTCACTTAAGTCAGCAAGTTAATTGTGACAGTGTAAAAGATCCTTGGCTACAGTCACTGTCAAACAGTGGCAGATTTTTTTTGCTTACATAACTACCCAACTTGGAATTTTACCTTCCTATTACCATATCTTCTAACTGTGCAGCTGAAAAAAGTGAGCTATGGATCCTACTTAGAATATATGTATACACATATAGTATTTATAAAACAGTAAATATACACAAGAAACCCAACCAATCTGTGAATATCATTCTGAGTTTGAACCTATTCTCCTACAAAACCTAACCATTTTTTTTTTCTACTTTTCTTCTTGGCAAAGTACTCAGCAATTAGAAAACTGAATACAGTAAAAAAAAAAAATCACAAGCACACACACACACCCCTGTATAACCAATATTATTAAAATGTAAGCCCAACCGTATAACCCCAGGAATCTATCAAAACTCCCATAATTAAGTATCATATTTAAATAAATAAGAGAAGAAAATACTTACAAATTTCCTTCCGGACTATAGAAGGCACAGTATGTTTTTCATGTCCTTTCTTTTTGGATCTGTATCTTTTGCTTTGTACAGGTCTGGGGTTACATCTATTTTCTGAATATGTTATTTCTGAACCTATTAATGATTAAAACAAAAAGTCATTAGCATTATGAGAACTACTTAATTAAGAAAAGGTGATCAGCAAAGAAGCATTTAAAAAAAACCTGAATCTTCATTTCTCAAAATGTCCCGCAGCAAAGACGCACAGCCATCAAGCCCCTGTACAGTTTCAGTCTGTAAGGAGAAAGTCACATAGAAATTTGTGCATAAAATTTTAATGCAGGAAAAAAATTCTGTAATTTTAAATTTTCCTTATTTAGAAGCAATTTATTATTGGCAGAAGACATGTTTTAAAGCAAAAAGTCTTCATTCTTTGTCAGGACAATTAATACTTCACCTTTGAATTTTTATTTCCACTTCTTAGCTTTTACCTGAAAACTAATTAAACAGTATACACTGTATCTATTCAGTTTACTCTTACCTGACTTTCTGAATCAGAGTGAGTGGGATAGCCAGAATCTGCATTAAAATGGGGTATCTTTCTCAAATTGGTCCTAGAAAACAAGTTTGTTAATACATTTATATATAATACAAATATAATTACAAATAATATAGTATTTTCCCAAAATACATTCTAAAAAGACTCTTTCCAGCAAAGGTTGGATAAGAAAGCTTGTCCAACCATGTAAAAGAAGGATATATGCAGGACTTTATGAAGGTTGTAAAGACTAAAATGATCAACATGGGTAGAGATATGAAAGATTTCTCCCCAGAGTTTTGTGAAAGTAGAGACCCTCACTTAGTTCTCTGGGGTAGGAAAAATTTAGTCCAGCCCATAGACTTGAAAATCTCTTGAAAATTCCTGAAGTTGGACACTTTCTTAAGTACTTACCCTTTCTTTCCATTTGTTAATTTAGCAGGTCCAGTGTGCCTTCCTGAAGGTATTACCTATGACATAATACATTATATTATAGGAGACATACAAATATTTTTCTATCATATTCTCAGTATACTGTTTTGACAAAATCTAAAATGTTATTCATTGTTTCCTTTTGTTTCACTTGGTAAAACATACATAAAATAAACCATTTTAAAGTATACAGCTCTGTGGCATTAAACACGTTCACAGTTGCGCAACCATCACTACAGCCCATCTCCAGAACTTTGTCATCTTCCCAAACTGAAATTCAGTACCCATTAATCATTAATCTCTAATCCTCTCCTCTCCTAAGTACCTGGTATAACCACCCTTCTACTTTGGGTCTCACTGTTCTAGGAATCTCATATAAATGGAACCAGATAGTATTTGTCCTTTTGTGACTGGCTTACTTTGCTTAGCACAGTATCTTCATAATATCCATGTTGCAGCATGTGCAAAATTTCCTTCTTGTTAAGGCTGAATAATACTCCATTTTATATATGTACCATGTTATTAATTTTAATAAAATCCACTATTAAAACTGAACTCATAAATTATTTTTTTCTATATAAAATGTCAAGCAAGCAACACATAGATTTGTTCCTTAAGTCTATGTAAGTTGAAGACTGAAGTTGAAATTTTACTTTAACCAGAAGTATCTACTATAGTAAGTCTGGACTATACTCAATCCCTCAAAATATTCTACTTCCCCTAGGTCTTTAAAATACACATTAACTCAAGATATAGGGCAGAGTTCATAATTCTGATTCTATTTTTCCACATTCTTTAGAATGCCTGACAAGACTAGCACGTGAAAACTGTACTCATTTGCTTCTACACGCATCCAATACATTGGGAGTTACACAAGAAACAAGTTAACTGTGCTTGCCTCTGGGGAGGGAAACTGAGAATCCAGGGGACAGAACAAGGGAGACTTTCCATGGTATACCTTTTTATATCTTAATACATCATTTAAATATAATATGTATTCAAAATTTAAAAGACATGGTTAAATTTCCTACTCACTCCCCCAATTTTACCCTTTAGGTGTAGTCACTGTTGGCAGTTACACTTAGGATTTTTCTTGACACGTTTATGTATTTCATCTCAAGATACCGTTGAGCAATTACTATTAAACTTTCTGGAATTATAAAGTTTCACTTCTCCTTAAGATAACTTAGAATATGAGGGAGTCATAAAGCAGCAGTGAGAACCAACATTGGCGGAAATAAGACGCCATGTAACACAACTCCATCAGACCCTGCATGACCCCCTCAGGGGCTTTCTTTTCACAGTATCTATGTTGGTGTCCTGTTCAGGACCATAATAAAAAGCCAAACCTTCATGCTAAGTCTAAAAAAACTACCACAATAATTATCTTTCAGAATTAAAAAAGGATACTGTCTAGATAAATGTATGGCATAATGGCATAATTGAAAGATTATATACAGCATTTCACCGAAACACACACACACACACACACACACACACACACACACACACACACATTAGGTCATATTACAAAAAAAATCAGGTAAAGAAAATTAACCAGAATAAAGCACCCTGCAACAGTGTGATACTGGCAGATTCCCTTCAAATTTATTTTGTATTATTTTGAAATAATAGTACAAAGAACAGTATAATGCTACCAAGATTCCATAACTGCTGACATTTTACTACACCTGCCCTGTTCTCCCTTTCAAAAATGTATAGTATTACTTTTTGTCTGAACCATTTTAGATTATGTTACAGACATGATACTGCTTTATATTTAAATATTTATTCCTAAATATTTCTTAAGGACAAGGTCACTCTCTCAAAAAAACCAAAGTATAATTATCAAAATCAGGAAATTAACAATGAAACCATACTATAATCTAATCTACAGATCTTATTTACATTTTGCCAATTACCAAAATACTGTACTTTACATAAAAAAAAAAAAATTACGGCCCTTATCCCATAAATCCAGGATCACAGGAAGCATTTTAAGTGGTCATATCTCTTTAGTCTCCTTTACTCTGGAACAGTTCCTAGAGGTGTCATTCATTGTCTTTTACAGCCTTGACATATTCAAAGAATATGAGCAGTTACTCTTGTAGAATGTCCCTCTGGTAAACATTTAGACTTGTCTGCTTCCTCTTGATTAGTTTCAGGTTGTGCTTTTTTGGCAGGAATACCATAAAAGGGATGTTGTATTTATCTCAGTACCGTATGAGCAGGCATATGTTAGTTTGTCCCATTACTAGGGATGTAAAGTTTGATTATTTAAGGTGGTGCCTGCCAGATTTTTCAACAGGTTACTATTTTTACCTTTGTAAATATTAAGCATTTTGTTGGGAGATACTTGAAGATTATGGAGACATCCTATTTATCAAACTTTCATTCAATAGCATTCATTGAGGATTCTTGCCTTAATCATTTGTCAAATAGTGATTTTTCTAACTTACATCATTCATTCTAGATTTATTAGTTGGCATTCAACCTTAGTGAAGTACTTCAAAAGCACTTCTTTGCTAGTATGGACTCATTGATTCCTAGTTTATTTAATGGGTTATGATGATTATCATTATTTATATCAATGCTCAAACTGTCCCAGATTCTGCCAATAGAAGTCTTTTCAAATCAGCCCCTGTATCATTTTAACATATCACCATTATTTTTGAGCCATTCCTTACAGTAAAGATCTCCAGGTCCCCCCTCCCCTTTTTTCTCCCCTTTGTGGTAACATGAAATTTACCCTCAATAAATTTTAAGTGTACATCAATTGTTAACTGTAGTATGATGTTTACGGGATTCCCTGGTCAGATGGTAAAGAGTCTGCCCTCAGTGTGGGAGACCTGGATTCCATCCCTGGATTGAGATTGCCTGGAGAAGGAAATGGCAATCCACTCCAGTATTCTTGCCTGGAAAATCCCATGGATGGAGAAGCCTGGCAGGTTACATACCATGGGGTTGAAGAGTCAGACAAGACTGAGTGACCTCACTTTCACATGTTTACAGCAGATCTCAGATCTATCTCATAAATATAACAGAGCTTATTCATTGTACATAACTAAAACTTTATGCTCACTGAATAGCAGCTCTCCATTTCTCTCCCTCCAGCCCCTGGCAACAACCACCCTACTTACTCTGTTTCTATGAGTCTGACTATTTTAGATACCTCATATAAGGGGAATGATGCAGATGACATAACCCTTATGGCAGAAAGTGAAGAACTAGAGAGCTTCTTGATGAAAGTGAAAGAGAAGAGTCAAAAAGTTGGCTTAAAGCTCAACAATCAGAAAACTAAGATCATGGCATCCAGTCCTATCACTTCATGGCAAATAGATGGGTAAACAGTGGCTGACTTTTGGACTCCAAAATCACTGCAGATGGTGACTGCAGCCTTGAAATTAAAAGATGCTTACTCCTTGAAAGGAAAGTTATGACCAACCTAGACAGGATTTTAAAAAGCAGAGACATTACTTTGTCAGCAAAGGTCCATCTAGTCAAGGCTATGGTTTTTCCAGTAGTCATGTATGGATGTGAGAGTTGGAATATAAAGAAAGCTGTGTGCTGAAGAATTGATGTTTTTGAACTGTGGTGTTGGAGAAGACTCTTGAGAGTCCCTTGGACTGCAAGGAGATCTAACCAGTCCATCCTAAAGGAGCTCAGTCCTGCATGTTCATTGTAAGGACTGATGCTGAAGCTGAAACTCAATTATTTTGGCCACCTGACTCATTTGAAAAGGCCCTGATGCTGGGAAAGATTGAGGAGAAGAGGACAACAGAGAATGAGATGGTTGGATGGCATCACTGACTCAATGGACATGGGTTTGGGTAGACTCCAGGAGTTGGTGATGGACAGGGAGGTCTGGCATGCTGCAGTTCATGGGGTCGCAAAGTGTCAGACATGACTGAGTGACTGAACTGAAGTGGCTTATTTCACTCAGCAAAGTATCCTCAAGATCCACTGATGTTGCATATAGCATGACTTCCTTCCTTCTGAAAGGCTGAGTAATATTCCATTCTGTATCCACTAATCCATCAATGGACACTTAGGTTGTTATCACATCTTAGCTATTGTGAATGTTATAATGAACATGTGAGTGCAAATATCTCTTAAGATCCTATTTTTAACTCTCCTGGATAAACAACCAAAGTGAGAATGCTGGATCACATAACAATTCTACTTTTAATTTTGGAGGAAATTTCATGATTTTTCATAACAGCTGCACCCTGACATTCCTATGAACAGTGTACAAGGGTTCAAATTTCTCCATTTCCTCATCAACATTTGTTATTTTCTGGATTGGTTTTGTTTTTATGATAGCCATCCCAACAGGTGTGAGGTGCTATCTCGCTGTGGCTTCGATCTGCATTCCCCTGATTAGTGATATTGAGCATCTTTCCATATACTTGCTGACCATCTATATGTCTTCTTTGGAGAAATGCCTATTCAAGTCCTTTGCCTATGAATGCTACTGAATTGTAGGAGTTCCTTGTATATTATCATTATGAACCTTTTATCAGATATGCAGTTTTAAATATTTTTCCTCATTCCATAACTTGACTTTGCAGTGTTAATTGTGAAAAGCTGTGCAGCTTTTTACTTTGATATATCCAGGCCCCAACCCTAGAGTTGACCACTTCCCCAAAAAGTAGTGATTCCTTTTGGTGGACAACAGTATTTATTAATAGAAACCAAGATCGAGGCACTGGCTGTGCTCTTTGCTACTGAGGCTTCATATGGATTATTTAGTCATCATGACTAGACAGTTGCAATTTTGAGTCTTTTTGTTTGTTTTTGCAATTTTGAGTCTTATGTTTTTACTTTCAAATCTTTTTCCATATTAACAAAGTTCAAAATGTTTTAACAGTTGTATACTATTTCCTTAAGTGGAAGTAATATAATGTACCCTTGATGTCCTTCATATTTTTCAGTTAAAATACAAATCTGAAATAAATCTTTTCATGTACTGGAAATACCTTTTCATATTCAGGATTGACAGCTTAACTATTTGATAAAAAGTTATTCATTGTTTAATGCCTTTAGTGCCCCCAGAGACAAACTGCAAAACCACTTTTCAAAACAAGTGCCCCAAATGGCAATACATAAGAGAATGTTTGTTTTATCCCACATTTACTTCCACTAAGTATTAGCAATAAACTTTTTACTTTATTATTTGAGAAAAACATAAGTACCTCTTAGGAGCTGTATCTCCTACCAACAAGTGCAAGATAAAATTATATTTGTGGAATAATTCAGTGTACAAAGCCTTTCATTCCACTTAATCAACACCCTGTTAGTTATTATTTCTGTGAGGTAAGAACCTAAATTTCAGAAAGGTGGCTTGTTCAGAGTCATACACCTAACAGCAGATGTTTAAATGGACTCCGGCACCAACTATGTGGGTCTAAAGCCTGTCTGCACTGCTAACCAGCTGTGTAACTATAGAGAAGTTATCTGAAATCTGCATCTCTCAACTTCCTCATCTACAAAATGAGGATTATTATCTACTTCCTATGCCTATTGTGAAGATTAAATGAGAATTGTATGTAAAAGCACATAGAATAGTACCTGTCACATAAGTGCTACCCAAATGTTAGCTGTGATTATCATCATTGACAGTAATAAACTGCTTTTAAAGGGACTACATTGTGTTGCACAATTTATGCCGAGTGTGAAATAGATGTTTCACCAGGTTCTCTCATTTAATCTCCCCAATTCTTTAAGGCAGGATATTACACCTACTTTATAGACAAGAAAAATAAATCTCAGAGAAGTAAAAAGTACTTTGCTTACTATCACTATGACAGTAGTGGCAGAACTGGAATCTGAATTGGTACGTGATATGACTACAAAAACCATGTTTTTACCCCTTGCTGACTGCACCAAGTGAATTCATTCAACATAAAAGAACGAACTATAAGGGTGGGACTGGTCTGGAAGCATTCACGAATAAAGTCTTGAGCCAAGCCTTGGGCAAAAGTGTAGATTCACATTAATAGGGGAGACAGCATTAAAAGTGAATTGATAAAGGAAGAGCAAAAATGAAAGGGGAAAGAAGGGCGGTATGGTTACACTTAAGGATGCGAAAGATCACTCTAAGTAGAGGGTCTGTGTAAGGCTTCACTGATTCCTATTGGTTGACTGATTGATTACCTGAAAAGACAGAGATAAACTACTTAGTAGCAGAGGAAGATGAGCAATGTCTCTAGTCTGGATTTTAGTAAGGGCATAAAACGGGAGCTGAGGGCATCCAATGTAAATGTTGACAGTGCCCGACAAGCCTTCTAGAAGTGGTACCTGAGCTGAGGGGACAGGAGATGAAAAATGGAGATTTCAGGGAGAGAAGGGTATTCTAGGCAGAACAAAAAGCAAAGGCACAAAAGCCTGAAAGAACACGGGCACTCAGGGCACTGTGGAAGAATAGCTGAAGAGCGTTGGATAGTCCTGGATGGAGGTGGGGACTGGTAGGGAATGCACTCGCCACGTCGAAAAATGGCTGTTGACAGGTCAAAGAACTGAGATTTTTCTCTTAGGGGAGGGGAAAAAAAAAGTTCCAGAGTTGGATTTTTAGCAGAGAATTGATGAGTATGCATTTGAGACGGATAAGGCTAAATGCAGGGACACTAACTGGGAGACTTTTTAAAAAACTAGTAGTAAAATACCAGCAACTGTGACGGAAAATCAGCTAATAGCAGCACTTGTTGGAAAAGCTGGGAACCGGAGTTGATGCAACAACGTCGTGAGGCTCCGAGAGGTTAAGTCACGCAGCCAGCGGCTGAGGCTGAACTCGAACCCGGGGACGACACCAAAGCCAGCGCTCAGCTGGACCACAACGATTAAAACAGAATCTACATCTACAGGCAGAACAACTGTGTTAGGGCGTTAAGATTCGGTACGCACACCCACCCTCCGCCTGGTCTCCTGTCGCAGCATTTTTTAACACGGCAGCACTGTTTTTATTGTTTTCAAAGGGGGCTTTCCACTTCTCCAGGCCCGAAGACTACCTCCGTCCCTCTCGACCCCCACAGTGGACGCCTCAGGTCCGCAGACCTCACCTGGCCCGGCCGAGATCCAGACCTGACCATCTCTCGCAGCTTCAGAAAAGTCCAAACGGAGTGAAGCAAAGCCGCAAGGTAAAAGGAATTAACCGCCGCCGACTCCCGGCCGCCCTTGGCCCGCCCCCCGAGCTTCCGCTTCCGGGAAAGAGCCCGCCGAATGCTGCGCCTCATAGTCCCGGGCGCGCAACCAGAACCTCTCTCCGACCCACCGCTCGGCGCCTTGGGTTTGCGCAATAGACCCCTCCAGCCCCGGCTCGTCACACTCGGCTGCAGGGTGAGAGAAGTCCACAGAACGCCGCCGCGCGTTGCGGGCCGGGGGCGGGGCGGGGCCGAGAGGGGCGGGGCGGAGAAGGGCGGGACGAGGAGCTGGAGCGCTGCGCTGACCGGAATCCATGATCACCTGGGAGACCGGAGCTTGCTGCCGTGAGGGCTTCCACTGGAGGGAGAGCCGTTGTCCTGCATCTGCTAGGGGAAGTGGCAACGGGGACACGCCGAGACCAGAGGAAGGGACTACGGTAGAAGGCGAATTGGTTTCAGAAGGGATTGCACTGTCTCTGGATTTTGACCCTGTATTTTTTGTTGGTGTTTTGTATACTATTTTGAATGTTTTTGTTCTTGGTAATTAATAAACATCAATCCTCCGCCCTGTTTTCTTTGTGTGATTCTGATAGCAATTTAAGATTTTTTATTCTGTGGCCTAATAATCGTGCTCATTAGTTGCTATTTTAGTTTTACTTCCAGGCATAGTTGTTTCTTCAGTGGAGGTAATCACTGTTAACAAAGAATAGCACAGTATTCTTACCATTGACGTGCTGCACGAATTTTAATGGAAATGTCTTTGTTTTTAAGGTATTGAGTTTGGGGTTAATGTTTTAAGTAGAGCTGAAGAGAAATTAACCCAACTTATTTAATTTTAAAGTAAGAAAGAAAAAAATCTACGTCTTATAAGTCCTAATTGCAATTAAAATAACCCCAAAACTGAAATCTATGTACCAATATATTGCACACTTGTACTGAGTGATTTAGCGAAACTAGATATTTGATAAATTTAGCTTTGAATTAGATTAAAAAACTAAGGAGAACTCTCTATTCCCTCTTCATCTATCCTATAAAGTGTTTTAACATATTCGACAGTTTTCAGCTTTTCCTTAGTTGATTTTTCAAAACATATACTGATTTTTCCTAATTAATACAGGCTTATTTTAGGAAACACAAATAAAGAAATAAAACTCATGATCCCACTAGATTGGTACATTCCCTTCTAGACTTTTTCCAACTATATACAGACAGTCCCCATTTATGATGGTCCAGCTAAGGATTTTTCAGCTTTATGATGGTGTGAAAGCAATATGTGTTCAGTAGAAACTGTACTTTTAATTTTGGATTTTGACCTTTTCCCAGCCTAGTTATATGAGGTAAGATACTCTCTCATGATGCTGGGCATCTTAGGTAGCCTCAGTTTCCAGCTAGCCACAAAGTGAGGACAGTGCACTGTGACTGAGCATGTTTAACGTAGCCTCGGTTAAGCTATGGGCTTCCCCGCGGTGGCTCAGCAGTAAAGAATCTGCCTGCAATGCAGGAGAAATCCAATTTAATCCCTAGGTGAGGAAGATCCCCTGGAGGAGGAAATGGCAACCTACTCAGGTGTTCTTGCCTGGGAAATCCCATGGACTGAGGAGGCTGATGAGCTACAGTCCATGGGGTCACAAAGATGTCGGACAGGACTTACTGACTAAACAACCAACAACAACAATCCCATGGTAACCAAGGAGCAAGTGAATAACATACAAATATATTACAGTTACAATAGGGTGCGTATTACTGAAACTTGAGTGTTTTAATATCTCATCTATGTTGTTTATTAACCTACAATTACAAAATGGCTGCCTGATGGTCATTTCCCTAATCTTTGAAATTTTATGCTTCTCCCATCCATTTTTTTTGTTTCATTGGGGTTTTTACCTCTTTATAAGTTTTTAAGATAATAATTCCTGATGCTTTTTTTTAATTAAAATTTTTTATTGTGGAAAAATAGACAAATCATAGAGTTTGCCATCTGAACCAATATTAAGTGTACAATTCAGTAGTTGTAAATACATTGCAATATTGTGCACCCATCATCACCATACATCTCCAGAACTTTTCATCTTGTAAAACTAAAATACTATAGCCATCAAACAATGAATACCCATTCACCCATCCTCCAGTCTTTGACAACCGCTGTTCTACTTTCTATGTTTTTTACTACTCTTAAGTACCTCATATAAGTGGGATCACATGGTAATTGCCCTTTTGTGACTGGCATATTTTATGTGTCTTCAAGGTTTATCAATGTTGTAGCATGTATCAAAATTTCCTTTCTTTTTGAAGCTAAATAATATTCCATTGTATGTATATGCCACATTTATCTATCCATCTATCTCTTGATGGACTCTTGGTTTGCTTCAAAATTTTAGCTATTGTGATGAATATTGTTGCTATAAACATGGGTGTACTCGTATCTTTCTCAGACTCTGATTTCAATTCTTTTGGGTATATACCCAGAACTACTGGATCATATGATAGTTCTATTTTTAAATTTTTTGACGAACCACCATACTCTTTTCCACAATGGCTGCACCATTTTACATTCCCATCAACAGTGCACAAGTGTTCCAATTTCTCCACGTTCTCCTCAACACTTGTTATTTTCTTTCTTTTGATGGTGGTGGTGGTGGTGGTTTAGTTGCTAAGTTGTGTCTGACTCGTGACCCCATGGACTGTAGCCTTCCAGGCCCCTCTGTCCATGGGATTCTCCAGGCAAGAGTACTGGAGTGGGTTGCCATTTCCTTCTCCAGGGGATCTTCCTGACCCAGGGATTGAACCAGGGTCTCCTGCATTGCAGGCAGATTCTTTAGCAACTGAGCTACGAGGCCATCCTAATTGGTGGGAGGTGGTATTTCACTGTAATTTTTATTTGAATTTCCCTAATGATTAATGGAGGAGGCCTTATAAGTAGCTGAGAAAAGAAGAGAAGGTAAAGGCAAAGAAGAAAAGGAAAGACATACCGTTTGAATGCAAGGCTCCAAAGAATATCAAGGAGAGATAAGAAAGCCTTTCTCAGTGAACAATGCAAAGACATAGAGGAAAACAATAGAATGGGAAAGACTAGAGATCCCTTCAAGAAAATTAGAGATACCAAGGGAACTTTTCATGCAAAGATGGGCACAATAAAGGACAGAAATGGTATGGACCTAACAGAAGCAGAAGATATTAAGAAGAGGTGACAGGGATACTCAGAAGAACTATACAAAAAAGATCTTCATGACCCAGATAATCACAATGGTGTGATCACTCAGCCAGACATCCTGAAATGGGAAGTCAAGTGGGCCTTAGGAAGCATCACTATGAACAAAGCTAGTGGAGGTGATGGAATTCCAGTTGAGCTATTTAAAGTCCTAAAAGATGATGCTGTGAAAGTGCTGCACTCAATATGCCAGCAAATTTGGAAAACTCAGCAGTGACCGCAGGACAGGAAAAGGTCAGTTTTCACTCCAATCCCAAAGAAAGGCAATACCAAAGAATGTTCAAACTACTGCACAATTGCACTCACCTCACACGCTAGCAAAGTAATGCTCAAAATTCTCCAAGCCAGACTTCAACAGTATGTGAACCGTGAACTTCTAGATGTTCAAGCTGGATTTAGAAAGGCAGAGGAACCAGAGATCAAAGTGCCAACATCTGCTGAATCATTGAAAAAGCAAGAGAGTTCCAGAAAAACATCTACTTCTGCTTTATTGACTACGCCAAAGCCTTTGACTGTGTGGATCACAACAAACTGTGGAAAATTCTTCAAGAGGGGGAATACCAGACCACCTGACCTGCCTCCTAAGAAATCTCCGAAGAAATGCAAGTCAAGAAGCAACAGTTAGAACCGGACATGGAACAACAGACTGGTTCCAAATTGGGAAAGGAATATGTCAAGGCTGTATATTGTCACCCTGCTTATTTAACTTATATGCAGAGTACATCATGAGAAACAATGGCTGGATGAAGCACAAGCTAGAATCAAGATCGCAGGGAGAAATATCAATAAACCTCAGATACGCAGATGACACCACCCTTATGGCAGAAAGTGAAGAAGAACTAAAGAGCCTCTTAATGAAGGTGAAAGAGGAAAAAGTTGACTTAAAACTCAGCATTCAAAAAGCTAAGATCATGGCATCCGGTCCCATCACTTCATGTCAAATAGATGGGGAAACAATGAAAACAGTGAGAGCCGATTTTTGGGGAGCTCCAAAATCACTACAGATGGTGACTGCAGCCATGATGACTTGCATGGTGACAGCATGGTGACTTGCTCCTTGGAAGAAAATCTATAACCAACATAGACAGCAGCAGAGACATCACTTTACCAACAAAGGTCTGTCTATTCAAAGCTGTTTTTCTAGTTGTCATGTATGGATGTGAGAGTTGGACTATAATGAAAGCTGAGCACCAAAGAATTGATGCTTTTGAACTGTGGTGTTGGAGAAGACTCTTGAGAGTCCTTTGGACTGCAAAGAGATCAAACCAGTCCATCCTAAAGGAAATTAGTTCTGAATATTCATTGGAAGGACTGATGCTGAAGTTGACATTTCAATACTTTGGCCACCTGACACAAAGAACTGACTCATTGGAAAAGAACCTGATGCTAGGAAAGATTGAAGATGGGAGGAGAAGGGGACGACAGAGGATGAGATAATTGGATGGCATCACCAACTCAATGGACATGAGTTTGAACAAGCTCCAGGGGTTGGCAGTGGACAGGGAAGCCTGGCATGCTGCAGTCCATGGGGTCACAAAGATTCAGGCATGACGGAGTGACTGAACCGAACTGAATGATTAATATTGTTGAGCATCTTTTCATATGCTTATTGGCCATCACATATTTTCTTTGGAGAAGTGTCTGTTCAAGGCCTTTGCCTTTTTAAAAGTTGAGTTGTTGAATTTTTGTTGTTGATTTTTAGGAGATCTGTGCATATTTTGGATATTAATCTCTTGTCATATATATGATTTGCAAATATTTTCTCTCATTCTGTGATTTGCCTTTTTACTCTGTTGATACTGTCTCTTGATATACAAAATTTTTTTATTTTCATGAAATTTCCAATTTTTCCCTTTTTTTCTTTCCTTACCTTTGTTTTTGCTGTCACATCCAAGAAATCATTGGCATATCCATGTCATGAAGATTTGCCCTGTGTTTTCTTCTAACATTTCTATATTTTAAGTCTTGCTTACATTTATCTAGGTCTTTGATCCATTTTTATTTAATTCTTATATGTGATATTAGATAAGGGTCCAAATGCATCCTTTTGAATGTGGATATCCAATTTTCCTAGTATCATTTTTTGAAAGGACTGTCCTTTTCCCATTGAATGGTCCTGGCACCCCAAAAATATTTGACCGTGTATGTAAGGGTTTATTTCTGGGCTCTCTATCTAGTCCATTGTTTTATTTATCTGTCTTTATGCCAACACTGAACTGTTTTTATGATGGAAGCTTTGTAGTAAGTTTGAAATCAGAAAGTGTGACTCTTCCAACTTTGTTCCTCTCTTTCAAGATTCTTTTGGCTATTCAGAGTGGTTTGAGATTCCAATGAATTTCAGAATTCCAATTGAATTCCACCTCTGGCAGAATGTAAGGTCTTCTCAGTGCTTTTCTGAGTCTGCACTTTTCCCTGGGCATGTATGGTCATGTTCTAATTTTCCCTATGTATACTGTTGCTTTTGAATATCCCAGTCTTTACTGTCTGACTCTCAAAATAGGAAAAAGAGAAAAATGAAAGGAGGAAGAAAGGATACCAGTCCTTTAAATCCAGTGAGTCACTTCAACCAGAGTGGGAGGGTCTTCCAACAATGGAGGGAAGTACAACAACAAAGGCTACCCAACTCTTAGCCCAAATCTCTGTGATCAGAAGCAACAATCAATGATCAGAGCACAGATACCCAACATTTGTCAGATGGGGAGTTTTTTGCCCATCCTGGCTCCCACAAGCTACATGCAAGCTGCTCCTGGAACCTATGTGTGACTGCCTGGAATTGGACTGGGAGTGAAGCATGGGTTACTGCTACTCTACTAAGAGCTAAAATTGAAATTAGCTGCAATTTACCATACTAGCCATCCCCTTAAAAATTTCAACATTTCAATTGACACCAGAGTTCCAAAATAATTACATCAGACAGATTGTCCAAGTGTAACTGTTGTCTAGGTGGGGAGATAGATTCCTGGTGATTCCTATTCCACAGTATTTCCAGAATGCTCCTCTCTCTACCCTGCTCTGCTATTTCAAGTACTGCTACAGTGTGTTGAGATCTGAAGAATAAACTAGATAGAGAGGAGAGAGAAAGATATTCTAAACTTGTGGAGACAGTATAATGATAAGTAAGAGAGACCTGTGGCTCAAGTGCTGACAGCAGGCATAAACATATATACAGGGGTCAGACTATGCAGTTCTCATAGGCCACATTAAGGATTTGGATTGTGCTAAGGGCAATAGGAATGTGTAGAAGTGTAAAATGGAGTGAAATGAATGGTGTTTAACAAATATTACTGACTGCAGCATAGAGCAAGAATCCACAATCCATAGCCCCTGGCCACATCCAATCTGCCACCTTTTTTTGTACAGTTGTCAGCAGTTTTTACATTTTAAATTGTTTTTTAAAAATCAAAAGAATAATATTTCATGACATGTGAAATTACAGGAAAATTATACTTCAGTGTCATAAATGTTGTTGGGACACTGTCACACTCATTTACGTATTATTTATGGTTGCTTCTGTCCTACAGCTGCGGAATTGAGTAATTGCAATATAGACTCTATAGCCTGCAAAGCCTAAAATATTTACCTTATCCTTTACAGAAAGAGTGCCAGCCCCTAGTATAAAGGATGTTTTTAGAAAAGGAAATCATCAGTATAGATAGAGCCCCCATTTTCTGCCTATCCATTCTCTGCCCTTCTCCATGCCCTGGGGACTCACTCTTAAGGATAGCATCACTCAGAATTGGGTTTCCACTTTAGGTTTTGTTTAGTCAATAGGCATCATCTGGCAGAAGATAGGAGGGAAAGAGGAGAGAGACTGGAATATTCCTCCCCTCCTAGCACATTCCAGCTGATGCCTTGGCTCTCTGAGACTACAACTCAGAGGAGCCGCTCGGCTCCCGTTCTCTCCAGGCTCCAATAAATCATTTCCCTCTCTTTGCTAGTGTTTGGGAGTGTCTGGGCATCTCAATAGTCCTCATTGGTTTCCTCATCCACAACTCTGTAAAGCTTTTTAATTATCATTAAAATCTTAGTTCAGAGTGTTTTCTGTTTCCTACCATGATCAGACTTAAGGAAAGCCACCATAGTGTTCAGAGGAAATACATTTGTAGCTAGAACAGAGGGAGGTGTGACAGGAGAGGAAGAGAACAGATGCGAGAGAAGCATAGGAAGTAAATGAACAGGACTTAGTGATAAATATGGGAAGTAAGGTAAAGGGGAGGTTATTACATTGACCTTGGTTTCTAGGTTTTGTATCTGGATGAGTGGTGGGAGAGATCCACATTTAGGAACTAAGTTTATGAACTCATTTCCCCCTAACATTTTATTATGAAAAAACACAAACTAGGAACTCTTTTGGGAGCATGTAGATTGGGAGTTCATTGGAATCATACTAAGAAATAACATCAAGTAGGCTACTGGATATTTGAATCTGGAGTTTGGCAGAGAGGTATAGGCTACAGAAACCATTTCTCAATCATCTGAAGTAACTGAAGCCATGGTCTTCTGAGTTCTCTCTCTGGTTAGTTTCTCAAGAAAGGCTTTCCTTCTGCTCCACTCCTGCAGCCTAATTAGTGTGCCCCTGTACTTTGCTGTTACAGCACCACTTTTCACCTGAAAGTGGAAGTCACTCAGTCGTGTCTGACTCTTTGTGACCCCATGGTAGTTCATGGAATTCTCCAGGCCAGAATACTGGAGTGGGTAGCCTTTCCCTTCTCCAGAGGATCTTCCCAACCCAGGGATTGAACCCAGGTCTCCTGCATTGCAGGCGGATTCTTTACCAACTGAGCTATTTTGCATGATTAGTTACTTGATGTCTTCCCAAGTAGAATTTCATTTCTACAAAAGCAAGAAACTTATCTTATTCAGTGTAGCATCCCTAATACCTAGCACAATGTCTTGTGCAGAGTGGGAATTTTATTTATTTATTTATTTACAGCTGCATTGGGTCTGCGCTGTGCTTAGGCTTTCTCTAGTTGTGAGGTCCAGGCTCTAGGGCACACAGGCTTTAGTAGTTGTGGTGCACAAGCTGAGTTGCCCATGGCATGTGGAATCTGAGACCAGGGATTGAACCCAAGTCCCCTGCACTGAAGCAGATTCTTAGCCACTGAACCACCAGGGAGTCCATAGTAGGAATTTTTTAATGGTTGAGTAAACAAATGAACCAACCAGTGTTTGGACTCCTTTGTTGCATTGGGGCTGACGGCTATTTGCATGTTCTGAAACTCAGGATTATTATTTTTTTCATTTATTTTTATGTTTAGCTGTGCTGGGTCTTTATTGCTGCATGTGGGCTTTCTCTAGAAGCAGTGAGCAGGGGCTACTCTCTAGTTGCAGTGCACAGGCTTCTCATTGTGGTGACTTCTCTTGTGGAGCCCAGGCTCTAGGTACAAGGGCTTCAGTAGTTGTAACCCAGGATTTACTTACCCCGAGGCATGTGGACTCTTCCCAGTGAAAGTGAAAGTTGCTCAGTCGTGTCTGACTCTTAGTGACCCCATGGACTATACAGTCCATGGAATTCTCCAGGCCAGAATACTGGAGTGAGTAGCTTTTCCTTCTCCAGGAGATCTTCCCAATGCAGGGGTTGAACCCAGGTCTCCCACATTGCCGGCAGATTCTTTACCAGCTGAGCCACAAGCTGGTGGGAAGCCCGGAATTTTCCCAGATCAGGGATCAAATTGATGTCTTTGCACTGCAAGCCAGAGTCTTAACCACTGGACCACCAGGGTAGCCCAAGACTCAAAATTATTCAGGACTCAGTCCTTTAAGCCTAATAGGGAAATGTAGGTCCCTGTAATATCATGGTTAATGACTCAGCTTGGTCTAGGCCATAGTACCTTGGACCAATGACTTTTTCCAGTTGGCTCACCTCTAAAGTGTGAAAGTATTTGTTCATGTTTAACCATGTTTCAGTTTATAGGAAACCATCAAAGTTGCAAAGTATATGAAAATCTAAACTAAAAACACAGTTAAGATTTGTAGCCAGGAAATAAGAATCGGCTGTGAACTGAATAATAAATTAAAGCTTAGAAACATGAGCTCATTTCTGCTTGGAAAGATCTGAGACTGCTGTATTGCTTTTCCTCAAATCATTTGATGACTTGTGTAATTATTTCTAACACAAGGGTTCTTAACTTTTTGAGATCCTATACAATTTTGAGAATTTGCTAGAAGCTTTTAAATTTTTCCTCAGAAAAATGCAAATGTGCACATTTATGAAACATTCTTATACAACATTATCAGAGGCATTCAGGAGTCTCTCCAAAAATTTCAGGTTAAGAATCCCATTCTTACATGATTCAAACTCAGCTTTCCACACTTGAGTGTCCAGTGCCTTCCATTTCGGGGCCCCTGGGGATCTTGGAAGTTTTTGGTTAACTGGGGTTAGAGAGGTGTCTGATTGAACAGCATCCAGGAGAGAAAGGGCATGGAGCACAGAGAAAGTGGAATTGAGTCATAATCTTTGCATTTCCTACTGAAGCCTTAAATATATCTGCAGTCTTCACTTTAATCAAAATAGCTTAATTTAGGAAAGAAAGAGACCACTTTTTTTGTTTAAAAAAATCCTGGTTTTATTGCTTCCTGAATGTTGTTCTTTTTAAAGGAGACGTACAAACCATATGTTACAAGGGTCTCAATTAGACAGCTTAACTGAGGTCATGCTAGGATTCAGATATTTCTGGCCATGATAGGAAGGGCAGGGGATTGGTCTGAAAAGGGTCTACTGGCAGCAAAGACCAAGTGGACCCCTCTGGAATGATCTCAACTAGGGAAGTTACACCAAGCTGTTGGTCTGGGACAGTGTGTCAGTTTGAAGGTCAAGGTTGTGATTTTACAACAGCACAGTGTCAAGTCACTCATTGCCCTGGAGCCCCTATTGATTGGCCCTCACCCTAGGAGAGAAACAATAGTGATCAAAATGCTAAAAACCATTAAAGTCTCTGTAAGGCATTGTGCAGAGGCTGGTGGCACCTCATCCGTATGCTTTAAAAGGTTTCTTATTGTGTACGTCTGTAACTTCCTACATAAGAGCATTTTATTTTTCTGGAGTAAAAGGAGCAAGCTCAGGCCATGAGCTGGTCAAGCTGTTAATGCCAGAAAGTGAATGTCTCTTAGCTGATGATGGAGAGTTTCCTCAGCCCTCAGGTTGGGTAACCACGAGGCGTGATCTATACTGCCTCCAGAGTCCTCCAGGGATAACTGACTTGATAAACATATCTCTATTGGCTTTCTTCCTTTCACCATCTTACTGTCTCTACTCCCCTTCCACTATTCCTGGGATTGCCTCCCAAACAAACTACATACATTTAAATTCTTGTCTCAGAGGCTGTTTCTGAGGGAAAACTCCATACTAAGATAGGCACCGTGCAGGCAGGGCAGCACAAGTATGGAATCAAACAGACCTGAATTCAAATTCCTTCTTACCAGTGACAATGAATAACTTAATTTCCCTAAGACTGGTTTTTCATCTATAAAATGGGGATAATAGTACTGACTTTGTAAGGTCAGGTCATAAAGAAAAAATTGAGAATGTCTGTAAAGTGTTGTGCACAGTGACTTGCACATAGGAAGTGCTTAATAAATGTTGGCTATTATCATTACTATATTATTCATAATATTGTTAACACAGTATAGCACAGGTAGATGGAAAGGCTGTTTTTCACCATCGGGGTGACTGCTGCAGCAGGTTAATTTGGGAGATGTGCTGTAGATGAGGTGTGCTGTGCAGATGTGCTGTGTCCCTGATGAACATCTATGGTTTGGTAATATCAATGTCTTGGAGGAAGCATCACCGCTGGGAAAGGAGAGGAGGAAGATGGCAGACACCAAGTGGTGGCCTGGAAGATGAGCAATGGACTGTGCCCCACTGGTATCGCCAGCTGTGCTGAGTCTCAGCTGACGGCAACAGTACTGCCAGTGATTTCATGTCTGTCTTTAGGACTCACTTTCATGGCTGACGTTTCAGTAGCCTTACTCTTCAGGGATTATGCTCAGGACCACTGAGGTTTAGTTTCTAATTTCAATCTGTTTTCTCAAATGTACAAAAGATCTTTTAACTTTTATTATTCTATGAACTTGTTGTCTTAGGGTCTTTCAAACTGGGGCTGTTCCCTCAGCTCCCCTTCACTCCTCCCTACCAGGCAAGATCATATTTAAAATTCTTTGGTCACAGTGAAAGAGAAATAGAGAGACTGAGGCAGGTTAAAAGATGTCAGTCACTCTCTGCTGCTGCTGCTGCTGCTAAGTCACGTCAGTCGTGTCCGACTCTATGCAGCCCCATAGACGGCAGCCCAACAGGCTCCTCTGTCCCTGGGATTCTCCAGGCAAGAACACTGGAGTGGGTTGCCATTTCCTTCTCCAGTGCATGAAAGTGAAAAGTGAAAGTGAAGTCACTCAGTCATGTCCAACTCTTAGCGACCCCAGGGATTATAGCCTACCAGGCTCCTCCTCCCATGGGATTCTCCAGGCAAGAGTACTGGAATGCGGTGCCATTGCCTTCTCCACAGTCACTCTCTAACCCTGCTTAATTACAGTGCAGGGTTTCACCTGCAGTGCTTCAGCCTTTCAAACAACCGAAGGTTCCAGAGTGGATATAACTGATGGGTCACTCTGGCTGATGGCAAAGAGCAGGGAGAATTAGTTGTTCCCTATCCTGTGCAGGTGTGGCCAGATGACCACAGGGGTAGAATTCGTTTCAGCCCTTTTTATTGTTTCACTCTAGGGCCTGTGGTGACATCCCATCACAATCTTCTTTTACTTATTTAGATACTAATGGACAAAAATTTCCCCAATTCAGTAGAGAGCTGTATGTATTATGAAAAAGGCAACATGGTTTTTATACAAAAACAACTTTCAAGAGGGGATAGTATTACAGATAGAAAGGCAACCTGGGCACACCTGGCCTTAAGAACAATAACCACATAGGCTGTTAATCTTGTGGCTTCCTGGGAGAAAGAAAAATCTGGTAACCTTGTCAGAAGGTCTTAAGCTCATGCAGAGAGATTTTCCTAAGAGGGTCTCATTATATTTGGATATGGTGTCAGCACCTTAATCTGGAAACTTCAATAATCATCTCTGAAATGCTTTTTAATGCCTCTTAGAGCACGTACATTAAATTGATTTTAAGTTCATGTTTTATCTTCACGTTAGACTGTGAGCTCCTTAAAGGCAGAATTCACACATGATTTATTTGCATATGCCCAGAAGCCAGCATAGTTCCTGGCTAGGGTTGCCAGGTGTAGCAAAAGAATAAAACAGAAATTACTAAAAAAAAAAAAAAATTGTTTGTTCAATTGAGTGTTCTATATTTTACCTGTTTATCCCTGGCATACAGCTAGCCTCAATAAACATTGCTAAGTGAATGAATGAATGAATGAATGAACTAACATCAAAACAACAAATGGAGAAGTAAACTGGTAAAAATGTGGATTTATCATGTAAAAGATGCTCATGTAAATTATGCCTACCAGTCACAAAACATCAAAACTGTGTCTGGATAACATTCCACCTCTGAAAATCCGACAGCCTGGCTTTCACTCAAGATGTTTTTTCTATCCGTGCTTCATCAGTCACTTTACACAGTGTCCATGTGGGAAGAATACTAATCTGTTAATGGAGGTATTATGGCTCAACAACTTTACATATTAATTCCACACATTTCTGATTTCATATGTTTGCCTAATTGTTTATTAGTGTGCAAAACTGTGTCTGGATAACATTCCACCTCTGAAAATCCGACAGCCTGGCTTTCACTCAAGATGTTTTTTCTATCCATGCTTCATCAGTCACTTTACACAGTGTCCATGTGGGAAGAATACTAATCTGTTAATGGAGGTATTATGGCTCAACAACTTTACATATTAATTCCACACATTTCTGATTTCATATGTTTGCCTAATTGTTTATTAGTGTGTACCAGTTACACAAGAAAGTTGACTTTGGATGGTATATGGGGTTCAGTCATTTTGAAGCACAATCATCCCTGTTATCTTCCTTTAAAATTGCCAAAAGTGTGCTTTTATTCCAGCCGAACCCTGGGGTTTTGGGTAAAGTCATTCACCTTGATTAAACCATCAGGACCAATACTGTTTGGGAAAAAAAAATATTTGGGTGTTAGTTTATTTAACACGTAATCTTAAGAAAAACAATATATGAACAACCCTCTCCCTCCAACTGAATTCTGCTGTGGCTCCTGCCCTCATCACCCGCTCTTTCTCTGACCTCTTGTCTGTCTGTTCCTCTTCCACCCCGCCTCCACCAGTGGTCAAACCTGAATGTGAGCCAGAGTCACTTGGAGGACTTGCTGAAGCACAGGTGCCTGGTCTCACCCCCAGAGTTTCTGATTTGATGGGTTTAGGGTACAGCCTGAAAAATTGCATTTCTAACACATTCCCAGGTGCTGCTGCTGATGGTCTGGGTAGCACTCTAAGAGTCACTCTCCTATACCATTCTCTCTCTTCCATTTCCCCTTCTCTTTCTGATCCTTATTTACTGTTCTTCACAACATTCCTCTGTTCCCAGAGCTGCATAATACAGTAACCTCACTATGCCTTGGTCTGCTGGATTTGTTTTCCATATACTCTTTCCCCTCCAATTGCTAAATGTTTGCTTACACTTCCTGTTCAATGTAGTTCAGCATTCGACTGACGTGTGATGCTGAGATCTCCCCATCCACTTCAGCAATATATGTGTACAGAAACTGGAAGGTGCTGAAAGGGATCCGGGGAGGGCCGCTGTCATGGTCCGATGATAACACTTCACACACTATCTTGAGAGTTTTGGCAATGGTCTATAAAACCAGAAGGTTAAGTGAGGAGAAGGTCACTACTCCACACTAAATTCCTAAGGTCAGTTTAGATATAACAAAGAAAACAAAAACCTTGCTCTCATAAAATTAAGTGGAGATGATGCAATATTCTGGAAAGCTTGAATTGTTTTTTGCCGAATGTCAGTGAATTTAATCTCAAAATACTGAGTATCTTACTGGGTGTCTTTCTTTTTTTGTTGTTGTGGCAACCCTATCTATTCACAAAATAAGTACTTTAAAGAAACCACAACTACCATCTCTATGGAAGATAATGATTAGAATATATAAACAGCAAACCCTCTTATCAGAAAGGTAAAATCAAACCTAGGTCAAATGAATACACTTATATTAATAATAAAGATTAGTCACCTGAATGTCCAAACAAATGGTGTGAATCACTAAAGTCCTCCAGGAGTAAACATTAGAAGTAACTGGAGAATCTTTGGACTGTGTTACTATTTTATTTCCTTTATTACCTTTCTTCTCCCCGTATGATTTTCTTAAATCACTTGCTTCGCATTTTGAAAATATATTCGCCTCTCTCTCTACTTTTCTTCTATAATATTTCCTTTCCTTTCTTGGTGGGAGGGATACTTTCAAGGAATTAAGTTTATAAACTATTGAGTGCTTTAAGACATTTATTACCTTAATGAGAATAACCTCACTTAAAGAGAGTAATTTGATTTTGCATCCTACAAAATTAGAATAATTTCTTAATTATAATTAATAATAATACTACTTCTCTCTGGTCTTAGTTCTGAAGGGCTGCAGTGATTAGGACAGCTTATCTACTACAGAGACACACTTGGAGCCATGCCACAGGAGGGGAGCAGGCCACTTCCATTTACTGTCTCTCTCCTGCCCTTGGGAGTTCTCTCCTGGAGGCTATTGTGAAGCGCTGTGTGCCGCAGTGTGCCAGGCGCTTCCACTGAGGAGGGTGGGGGGATGGGCACACAGGAGGCTGGTAAGAGGTTGTCAAAGAGGATGGGAGGGGATGTGCATGGCTTGAGGTCAGCGTGACAGTGGTTTTGGGTAGATTTACGAGCATGTGTCCACGAACTTCATAATTTCCATCTATAGCTCATCCTCTCTGTGTTTTTTTTTTTTTTTTTTTTTAACCCTACTGTCCTATTGCCTTTGTTCTGTAGTCCTCCTCCTACAGCCTCATCCAAATTGGGGTTCTGTTACGGGCTGAGTTATATCTGCCCAAAATTCATATGTTGAAACCCTAACTCTTAGGACCTCAGAATGTGATTGTATTTGGAGATAGGGCCTTGAAAGAGCTAATTAAGTTAAAAGGAAGTCACTAGAGTGGACTCTAATCCAATAGGTCTGGTGTCCTTACAAGAAGAGATTATGATACAGAGAGAGAGGGGGAGAGAGAGAGAGACCAGACTTATGAATGCAGAGAGGGACAACCACATGAAGAAAAGGGAGACAACTTCCATTCATAAGCCAAGGTGGTTCCGTTTACAACCACCTTGACCTCAGACTTCCAGCTTCCAAAAAAAATTGCTGGTGTTTAAGCCACCTATTCTGTGGTACACTGTTATGGCAGCCCTTGCTTTCTGCCCCAAACATCTTTTATTGATTATTCAAACAACAAACCTTCAAATTCTATTGCCCTCATAAGATTTTCAAATATTTAATAGATGAGTGGATAAGAACTCTCTGGACTGGAGCTTTTTGGTAAACTTAAATAAACCTAAAGTAAACAGAGATCTGAGCTTCTCAGATGGCTCAGGGGTAAAAAAAAAAAAAAACAAAAAACACCTCCCTGCCAATGCAGGAGACAGAGGTTTGACCCCTGGAGAAGGAAATGATAACCCACTCCAGTATTCTCGCCTGGGAAATTTCATAGACAGAGGAGCCTGGCAGGCTACAGTCCCTGGGGTAACAAAGAGTCAGACATGACTTAGCTACTAAACAACAATAAAAACAGAGGTCTGCATTCTGTTGCACAAGATATTTTGGTCAGATGGGGGTCCACTCCATAAAGATAACCTTTAAGCATCTCGCAAGCCTCTTTTTAAAACTCAGAGGTAAAAGCCTCAGAAAGTGAATTATTTGCTGACAAAACATGCCCTTCCTTCTAGTGAACACATCACACAACCTCTTCTTGTATATAATTGGTCTCAGTGGAACAGGAGGTGGAGAGGTATTCTAGAGGAAGGAATACTCAAAGGGAAGAGGAACTCATGGCCAAAGGGAAGTATATCTGTGGCACTTTGAATCACATGTAGATTCAGGGAGCTCAAGACTGGAGTAAATGTACCTGCCTCCTAAAATTTCTGCCATTAGATTCTCTGTAAGGAGGGGACTTGATTTCCTAAATGACATGGATATCATGGCTGACTGAGTTAGCAAAGCAAGGCAGGAATTTCTGGGCTTGCCTCGAAGGATGTATGGATTAGCAAGAATGCAACCCTCCTCCAGATGGTGACACCCTGACCTCTCCCACGTTTAAGTTCCCAGCAACAGTCCAACATGAAACAAATGGGTAAAATGGGATTGGCTCCTGGATTCACAGGGCACCCTTTATTTATGGACTAGACCTGCAGGCTGACTTCAGCACTAGGCGCTCTTGACATAAGGATATAGGACACAAAGTCAGACACCTCATCACCTCTCAGAATTGGTGGGTCCACTGCTATCCTAAGCTAGGCTTGAGGGTGTCTCAGTGGAAGCCGAGAAGGTGGAACAGAATCACAGGATGATAGAGGTCAAAGAACCTCATGGAACATTTAATCAAACCTCCTTGTTTTAACAGGGAAGTAGAAACAATTCACCTCATGGTTTTTTTTCCCCTGGTGTGGGTGGCAGCCATGTCAAAGTAAACCTAGCAGCTTCAGAGGGAGGGTTGGAATTTGGTTTTCCAAAGTCACTCTGGGTTACTGTGAGGCATGTGGATGAGAGGACTCAGACACCTCCAAGGTGGTGGGGGCTGTGATGTGGAGCAGATGAGGGCAATCTGGAAGACACTCAAGGAGGCCCTGAACACCGGGGAGAATGGAGATGTGCTGGTTGGGGGACTATTGTGCTGTGAGAGAGAAAAGACCAAAGACTTCAGCTGCATAGCTAGCCACCACACAGGTGAGTGTTTCCATGGAGATCAGAGATGCTGGAGAGGACCAAGGGAGGTGGGAACCCTCTTACTGGGTGCTCTGAGATCCCAGCATCACCCCTTTCCTTGAACATTCAACTGCCACCTTGCAGAGAGGAGCTGTGAGGAGAAATCTGAGAAACTGAGTAATTCATCTGAAAGTTGTTTTTAGTTACTGCAGCAGGTGAAAAATTCCTGGGTTGGGTTGAATCTATTCTTTTCTTATTCAACTCTTCATGGGTAGGGTAGGTGGGGAAGAGCAGGATTAACTACAGAGAAAGTACATTTCCCCCCTCCGTGAGCATCTCTGAATGTGGAGTGAGTAAGCTTGTGACCTTACAAGAATTTAATAAAATGTGTCCATTTTTCATTTTTCCTCTGTGATTTGCCCCCCAATCCATGGGGCTATTTCCACAGAAGTGTGGCAGTGCTTATTGGCAACTCATTTGCCTCTGTTGATGGGAATAGTTTATTCATTGCATAAGAGTGTTAGGAAAGGCTGTGAAAAAGGAAAAAACCCAAGAATGACCTCTTCTCTCTTCCTCTCTAAAGAAATAATTATGCTGAAAGTCAAGCAGAATCACAGGAGAAGTTGGACTACAGTATTTCTGATAACTTTTCTTGCAAACAAAAGTGTCAAGTACACATACTCAGGATATTTGAGAAGGAAGAACAAGGTTGTATTTAGATATACTGAATGATTCAAACTACCTTTTTTGTACCATTTGGTTTTGGTAGAAGCAATAATTTTCTCATTAATTTTTAAATTTGTACGTATTTTAGGAATTTTTTAAAAATCATTTTTCTGACTCATTTTCATTTGCTATTATAACAGTGTTTAACAAGAGTGAGTCCACATATAACATGATACCTAAAGCTTTTAAGTATGTATATGAACTGGTTTCTTTGAAATGGGAAAATGGCTTTTCCAATTGTAAATCAAGTCAAATTTGGAAAAGGCATGAGTTTGTATGAACATCCTGCATCCATGGTGATGTCATGACTATGAATCTGGAAACAGCCTCATATCTTCTTTCCTGCTCTCTTATCTCTGATTTTTGTATCCAATTATGCTTATCATACAGTTTTCTATAAGGCTGCATCTCTTTTTTAAAATCTCTATTGGTATATCTTCTAGGTGTCTGAAACCCAACTATAAGCCAATCTTCATCTACAGCTGGCTCTTGCTTATCTTTAGGAACATGAATGGAGGGAGTAGAGTGGTAATAAATCTAAGTGAAATTAATAAATAATCCAAAAACTGCATTTTAGTCAACTTTTCCCCAGAACCTGATGACAGCTTTCCCTGCTCTCCTCCCCATCCCTGCTTCTGGCTAACAAGCAGAGAAATAACCTTAATTCAGAGAGGAGAGGGAGGAGACAAGAAGGGGTGGGCTCCTCATCAACCCTGGAGAGTTGACTGTGTGTACTACACCCGCCACCCCCCCAAGACCTCCCCCACCACCGCCCCTGTCCAGGCCCCCAAGAGATTTTCCCTTAAGGAACAAAAAAACGTTAAAGCTAACTTACAACTCCGAGAGAGCTACAAGCAAGGGCTAGAAACTTCAGCCACTCAATTTCCTCCGTGAAGCGGCCCACATTCATCACACTGTTAAACAAGTCAGCTGGGAGATTCAGCACCTTCCACATCTGGGCCAGCTCACCTGCATGGACAATCAGTCTGCCGCCGACCTGCGGGGCGGGGGGCCGACGTGAGACAAGGGAAGAGGGTAGGAGGAGAGAAGGCCCGGGGACAACTGCCAGGGCAAGGGCCCTGTTCTCCCAGCACACAGCCAGGGGTGGGGGAAGGTGTCGGGTCAGTGGGGACTCCGGCAGTTCTCTTTGCAAGGGTAGAGAAGCGTTCAGCCTAGTGAAGAACTTTCTGAGATATAATTTAATCACTTGAACTTCAGGTATCAGAGTTATGGGGAAAACATACATGTATATTATTAATTTTTTTATAGGTCTTTTATTATTATCTGCTGTTTCATCCCTAGGTTGTCCCTATAAGGCAGAGAGGGCAGCCTGAAAATGAAACCAAGGAGTAGAGAACTTGTCTGAGAACACTAATTAGTGGTGAAACTAGAGCTAACTAGAACTAGATGTTAAATCTCTTGCTTCTAGACTCCACTGAGTTCTTTGCACCAGATTCTGAATGCATTGCTTTAATACGGGGCCTATGGTCTGGATGCCTGATGTTGCTTGTTCCCAGGTACCTCGGCTCTCTGCCATGTCGACTGCACAAAGTGCTTGGCAGTCAAAAGAAGATAACAGTGGCTAGTTGTTGGTCAACAATACAATAAGGGTGCAGATGCCCCGGTGAAGTGCTACTATGCCTTCCCTGGTCCTCTGATTCCAGTGAAATGCTAAGCCTCTGGGAGGAACCAAGGCATTTGGTTAAGTCAATCCTGAATCACCTCAAACCTGTATCCTAAAATGAGGTATGGTAGTGCTAAATCATATTTCTTGGGAGTTGGCCAAGCTGCAAGTTTTCCTAGGACAGACCCTTCTCAACCATTCACAGGACAGCTCCCAGGATGATATGGCTGTGCAGAGACCCTAAAAGCAAGGCTATGTTGGCACCTGAAATAGCTGGGGAACTATAATATGCCCCTTCCCGAACTCTGATTGGCATCACATCTGGACTTGATCAGTAAGGAAGACACTGTCAGGGGATGTGGACCTACATTTTCTAGAGAGAAGGAATTCAAATTGCATTGAGCCCCTGACTGTTCTGGCAGCCTCAGGACAATGCGGAATGACCCAAGTGACAAGTCAGCTTACAGCCTATTTCAGCATCATTCCTATTTCCACAAGGGAAGATTTACTCTCAGTGCATGCTTTAGTGGATTTTAAGACAGTGCTGAGTGGCCAGCTGATGAGCAAGGGGACTTTTGTCTGTACCCACCCAAACTCAGTGTCACCCCCACATTCCTTATCTGCACTGCCCGTTGATGCTTACCCGGGAATGCAAGATCTTTAACAGCTCCGGTGTCAGCTCAGCCCAGTTAGACAAAGCCACTCGCTCAGACCGCTCTCCCACTGGAGGAATCTCTCCACGGGACATAGTCCCAAAATAACTACAAGAAAAAAGGGGTGGGGGAGCAGCCTGTACTTCAGTGGCCTCTGCTGCTTTGGGAATCCCTTCTCCCCTTTTTTTGAGGGTAGGGGAGGAGGAAAGAACATTTATTAAGTGGCTTCTGTAGGCTAGATGGACTTCCCAGGTGGCTCAGTGGTTAAAAATCTGCCTGCCAAGCAGGAGATGCAGGTTTGATCCCTGGGTTAGGAAGATCCCCCAGAGAAGGAACTGGCAACCCACTCCAGTATTCTTGCCTGGAAAATCCCATGGACAGATGAGCCTGTTGGACTACAGTCCATGGGGTTGCAACTAAACAACAATGACAAATATGCCAGATGTCTTTAGTTCATTTATGTACAGGAAAAGCCTGAATGTGTTACTTCACAATTAGGTATAAAGATGGCTTAGGGAGTAAGTAGATTTGTTTTTCTTTAAGGATGTGGAATAACCAACAAAAGTTTGGTATGAAATTCCCTGAAGCATACTGGGTCTGGGTATTTTTTTGGTCATTCCTTCCTAAATGTTTTACATTTATGTGTGTACATGCACAAAAAGAGACATACACACATATACAGGCATATGTGTGTTGAGATATAATAATATATATAGTATATATACATACACATGTCTACATATATGTATGCATATAAAAGGAGAGAAAATTATTGTTGTTTTAAATCCCCTACTCTTTTTTATGAAGGAAGAATCCTAGTACCTGAAGGACCTTTTTTCCAAACATAAAAATCTTTATGCTTGGTATGATGGCTATCCACATACTTAAAGTTGGTATTAGGCAGTGGTGCTACATGCTATGTGCTAAGTCACTTTGTCATGTTCAACTCCTTGTAATCCTATGAACCGTAGCCTGCCAGGCTCCTCTGTCCACAGGATTCTGCAGGCAAGAATACTGGAGTGGGTTACCATGCCTTTCTCCAGAGGATCTTCCCAACCCAGGAATTGAACCTGCATCTCTTATGTCTCCCACGTTGGCAGGTGGTTCTTTACCACTAGCTCCACCTGGGAAGTCCCATTAACTAGTGGGAGTCTCCTGCATTGGCAGGCAGTTTCTTTACCACTGAGCCATCTGGGAAGCCCTAAAATCTTCCTTTATCTTCCCTCAAAATTTTTAGTGACATCTGCCTGAACATCAGTGCTTTGTGGAATGCACTTTGTTTTGGTGCAGTGGGAAAAACACTGCGTTCTGTTTTGGGATTGACCTACGAAGGAAACTGGCTGCCTGCAGCAGAGAACAGACATGAGCAGTTGATCCACAGGGCACTGATGCTATGGGAAAGGCCTGTTTCCATTAGAAGCCTTGTTATTGACTACGCATGGATCACAGCCTCTGCCCCTCTCTTACTTTTTATTAATTTCTCCAGCTCCAGGTAATATACAAAGAATTCAGATGAAATTTTATAAAAGCCCATTTTAGGGTGAAGTCATACAATGATGAGATGGTTGGATAGCATCACTGATTCAATGCACATGAACTTGGGTAAACTCCAGGAGATACTGAGCGACAGGGAGGCCTGGTGTGCTGCAGTTCATGTGTCATAAAGAGTTGGACACAGCTGAGAGACTGAACAACATACAATGATGGGGTAAACCATGGTTTGTCTCTAAGTCATCACACAATGCAGAGCAACAGCTTCCAAGACCAAAACATCTTCCAGGCACCCCTTGGAGGTCATCCACAGGGAGGACAGAAGAAATACTTTCAGGTCACCCTACTAATGTACATGAGTGGCCTCTGAAGACCAGGTCAGTGTGGGGGTGGGTGTGACTCAGCAGCATCTTTGGACCTTGTAGCAGAGTTGGTTAGAGAGTGTGGAAATGAGTCTATAGTCATGGGTGTAATTCTCTGTGGGTTATCTGGCTTCATTTGTAGTGAGCATTACCATGGTTCTTCACATTTGTGTGGTCACACATACCCAACACAAGACAAATGAGTTTGTGTCCTGCTGACGTCCGGGAGGTGGTTTCTTCATGGATAGCACATATGCAGGGGAACTGTGGCTCAAGGTGAATAGACATTTTGTCTTGAAAATACTTTGTGGAGTTTTATCTCTAAAATGCTGCAGGTTTCGAAGCCACATAAAACCATTTGACAAGCGCTTTCTGTGTCTGACTAGATGGAAAGTACTCTTAGGTCATGTTCTCCTTTTTCACTGTAGTTAAACTACAAACTGATTCTTCACGGATATCTAAAACATTTATAGCACACGATACGATATGGAAACAAGCAGACTACAACAGTGGAATGTTTTCTCCCATAAATGTCAGGGACAATACCAAGAAATGTCATTTTTCTTGCTATAAAGCAGCAGTGCAAGAACAATAAAATGAAGTTTTAAACTATCATATAGTGTAAAAGTCTGTCTGGGTGTGCCAAAAGAAATTAGTCTTCTGATGCTTAAAGTTCAATCTTAGAGGTTATATATAAAATTGAGAATGGAAAACTAAACGGGGCTCATTACCAGGCAAAGCAACCCCATTTGTGCCTTGTTTTTATGAGCGCTACTGGCTTATTTTCCTTCCATTTGTAGAAGCTTCATACTAGCCCAGCCCAGGAGCAGGAGCACACTGGCCAGGGAGACTCTGTGAGGGTCCTCTTAGAATACATCTTGAGCCTTCTCAAA
Organism: Odocoileus virginianus; assembly: GCF_023699985.2. NCBI lineage: Eukaryota > Metazoa > Chordata > Mammalia > Artiodactyla > Cervidae > Odocoileus > Odocoileus virginianus. The sequence continues at coordinate 10,952,881 of NC_069677.1, forward strand.
GGTATCAGTGCCGCCTCCTCACCACTGCTCAATGGACCCCCTCAACCTAACGAGGAAGGTGCTCTCCCCTCCCCCAACCTACCAGCTCTGGTCTGCAGCCTCTGACTCCTCACCCCTCTCCCAGTGAAGCCCTACTAAGGAGGCCATCACCAAACAGTAAAAAAGAGCCTGAAAGTGGTCCCTGGGAGGATTGTTCCACTCGTAACTTTGCCCCAAGCCTCAGTTCCCCCATTTCAAGCAGGTACTTTCGTCTAAGGAGCAATTTCGTAGCTGGCAGCCTTTCTGTATGAAGTTGTTTCAATCCTGGCTAGCAGTTACTGTGTGAGCTCCTTCCACTGAGCAGCCTCTAGAGGTGTCTCCTGAAAGAGGACACCCGTGTTTGACGCACACGGAAGCCAGGCGGCTGCTCTGCCTGCCCCCATCATCAGTGCGGTGGTGGAATCCTTATGCTGAAGGAACACATTAGTTCAAAGAAGTCAAGAAAATAGCAGTTTCCCCAAAGACGAGATACAAAGTGTCTGTGGCTAGGCTCAAGAACGAGCTTTAACAGTAGCAGAGGACGGGATCTCATTACAGGCGTTGACTCAGGAGAGAACCCACTCGGACTGATCCCACACAGTGCGCCCCGCAGGCTCATCGCATAGCTCCCCCACAGGTGTAGTGCTGCCATCTGGTGGTGAAACCTGAGAATGAGGCCCTGGTTTACATCACGGAAAGGCAGGCTAAAGCTTCGAGGGACTCTGGGCCTTTCTTTCCACTGGGACAGGGAGTGGGGAGGGGCGGGGGTGGGAGCAGGGACCTAGTGGAGTGTGCCTGTGTGATGTGATGTGGTAATCTAACTCTTGCTGATCGCCCTAGGACACTTTGACTGTAGCCCTGGCGTCCAATCGCTCAGTCTGGTTCACTTGGCGAAGGGCCTCCATCCTCGCGGTTTGTGGGATTTCTATGTGGATTTAAAGTACCAAAGCAACGTGACAGCTGAACATCACGAAAATTATGCTAATCAGTCCCGACTCCCAGGTTGCAGCCATGACAACCTCCTCTCAGTTTTGCAAACCTTCCCTCCTCCACCCGTCACCTTCGCCTCCAAAGGGAGCCAGGGGCTAGAGGTGAGAGAGGAGTACATACTCAGCAGCCCACTGGATGAGATCCTGCGGCTGGGACCGAATGGCGGCTTTGGTGAATTGCTTCAGCAAGTCCGGCAGCTCCGGGGGGATGCATATTTGCTTATCTGTCCGAGGCATTGACTGACTGACCTATTATCAGAGGAAAAATAAAATGAGAATCTTTGAATCATAAGATGACAGGAATCCTCGACAGCAGGTCACCCAGCCTCTGTGAGGCACTCTCAATATTGGGGGTTCACTACCCCACAAGACAGACCCATTGTTACACGACTCCTATGTTAGAGGTTGAGTCACTGAGTCACTCAGTCGTGTCCGACTCTTTGCGACCCCATGGGCTGTAGTCTACCAGGGTCCTCCGTCCATGGGGTTCTCCAGGCAAGAATACTGGAGTGGGTTGCCATTTCCTTCTCCAAGAGATCTTACTGACCCAGGAATTGAACCTGGGTCTCCCGCATTGTAGGCAGACGCTTTACCGTCTGAACCACCAGGGAAGTCCACTAATCCCCTTTCTGTTGTTGTAATTCTTTCATTTACTTAAAAAACACACAATATTATTTGTTCATTAAAAAAGTAGAGGTTAGCTTTGCACAGTGGCGGTTTCCTGGCCAATGAGGTTTATCCAAATTAGGGTTATTGCTAATTTAAAAAAAAAAAAAGGTAGTTATCAATAAGAAGTAAACAAAAAGACCTCTAATGATAGCACCCCAAAATATTGAATCTCTCCATTCAGACTTTTTTTCAATGTAAATATATATTTGTATAAATAAAAATGGGTTCATGCAAAATAATTTGCTCAACATCAGATTACAACCATCTTCCACATCACACAACTCTTATTGGCCCCATAAGAGTTGTTGCAAAATTTACTCTGTGAATCTTCCATTACTTGACATTGTATTACATCTTTCCAAATAAAAATAATCACTAAAGAGCCATTTGATGAACAGCTCTCTATACCTTTGCAGGTATACTAATCTTAATTGTAAAGAGACACTTGTATGTTTCATTCAAAAAGTTCCAGGGCAAATTGAAACAAAACATGAAAATCCATAGATAGTATACAACACCATGCACAAATGAACAACAGATGAAAAGACTTTGCTTTAAAATAGAGTATAAGTGTTCTGAAAAGCCCTGTCTCTTCAAAACACTTGGATATGAGACAAATCCCAGCAAACACACTTTTCAAATTGCTTTGCTGAGCTTGCAAGAAAGTGAGGGGAGTCCTCACGTGCCACATAAGCAAGGCAGAAATGAGAGTGGAAAGCAAATGAAGAGGTTAGGGCTGGCTTGGGGCAAATGTAGATGCCAGGAACTGAGGCTTTGAGATAAAAGGCCAGGCAAGGAGTGAAAAAGTGAACAGCTGAAAGGAAGACTCTCTTACTCCCCTAAACCTGAAACCCTTCAGGGTTCACACACTTAGTGTGAAAAGGTGGGACTGAAAATACCTGCCTACTGGCAAGGGGCAAGTGGCACAGAAATCTTTCTTCCTTCTGCTTTGTTTGTTGTTTGTTAGTAGCTAAGTTGTGGCCAACTCTTTGCAACCCCATGGACTGTAGCCCTACACAGTCCATAGGATTTCCCATGCAAGAACACTGGAGTGGGTTGCCATTTCCTACTCGAGGGTTGCTGCTTCTTATTGGGGTAGAAATAGTCTCCCACAAATATGTAGCCACAAGCTAGGTCTAAGTTTTAAATTTATACTACCAGCCTGGTTGGGAAATCTCAAGACAAGAAATTAAAGTGGTATCAGGTTGGTGCTACTCCATTATCTTCCATTTTGTGTACTATTGTTCAGAGGAAGAAGGGTCTAAAGACATCAGTTTTAGACTTTGTAAAAAGTCAGATATGCATACAGAAATTCAAGGGTAATTACCATAAAAGTAATATAACCGCCAATCATTAGAAATAAGAAAAGGAATTAAGAGTAATAACAACACAACTTGATTGATCCAAAAGAAGGCAAAAAAGGAGGGGCTGGGGGAAGCATAGGAAAAGTGGATAAATGACATGATAGAAGAGAAGTCCATATATCAGTAATCAGTAAAAAGGAAAGGTCTTAAATGTGTCAATTAAAATACAGAAATTATCCAACTGGATTTTTAAAATATCTAGTTTCAGGCACACCTGAAAACACATATATATAGTTATTTACAAATATAATACAAAATAGTTCAAGTACACAGAAAGGCTGGTAAAAGGATGTATGAATAAATAGGCAAATAATAACCAAAGGAAAGTTGATGTAGATGAGTCAAAACCAGACGAAAGAGACTTTAAGGCACAAAGCATGTAAGAATAAAGAGGGTCACTACATAATATAAAAGCTTCAATTCATTGGGGAGATAGCACAGTCCTCAGCAAGTATCACCAGGGTGAATCTCATGATGCTGGGTAGAAAAGGCCATATATTAGTTAGGGTCACATATATAATAAGAATAGCATTATAAGAAATTAAATTATAAATTATTATGCTTATAATATTATAAGAAAGAGCAAAGGATGATAAACACAAATTCAGAATGGTATTATCCTTGGTGAGGGAGGGAGGGAGATGCAACAGGAGTCCCAATACTATTAGGAATGTTCTATGTTTTAAGCTTACATGTGTGTTTCATCACTTTTATGCCTAAATTTAGTTATGTATTTTATTTGTATGTATGAAATAGTTCATAATTTAAAGAGTTATTGTTACAAGCTGATTGTTTCTGATAACTTTTCAATTCATTTTATCTAGCAAAGGGCAGTAACTTAGTTTGCTCATATTGTCTTCTCATAACCATATATATATATCTGGTTAAAGTGGTCAATTGTATTTATCAAACAAGTCAATCCTAGAGGAAATCAACCATGAATACTCATTGGAAGGATTCAAGCTGAAGCTCCAATACTTTGGCCACCTATGCGAAGAGCCGACTCATTGGAAAAGACCCTGATACTGGGAAAGATTGAGGACAGGAGAAGAGTGGGTGACAGAGGATAAGATGGTTGGATGGCATCACCAACTCAAAGGACATGAGTTTGAGCAAACTCCATGAGATAGTGAAGGACAGGGAAGCCTGGTCTGCTGCACTCCATGGGGTCACTAAGAGTGGGACATGACTGTTAGTTAACGGGTACAGTTTCAGTTTATAAAGATGAGAAAGTTGTGAAGATGGATGGGGGTAATGGTGTCACAAAAATGTGAAGGTATCAAATGCCACTGAACTGTACACTTAAGAATGGTTAATGTGGTCAGTTTTATATATATTTTACCACCAAATATATATATATATATATGTAAAATATATTTATATATACATATGTATATACATATTTTTGTTGTTGTTCAGTCACTCATTCTCCATCTCCCAAGTTCCCTCTCTAGATTTGTTTCTGCCACCATTCCTCAGTCATTTGGCCTCCAAGCCCTGCAGCCTCTCTTCTCTTTAGTCTGCTGAATCTGTCACTAAATCTCACTGATGTTTCATTTGACATGTATCTCCTACTCATCCCTTCCTCTTTATTTTCACCTCATTTACTCTGGTTCAGTCCCTCACCTCCTAACAAGCTACCCTATCTCGGGTTATCCTCTGGTCTCTCCTGACTGGTATGTCCTGATCTACCTTCTGTGCTGCTGTTAATAGGTCAGAAAGTTCAGCTGACAAAATGATAATCCAATCCTGACTTTCAAGGTTCTCCATTATTTGTATATAGAATTTTACAGTGTGAATTTTTACTAGTATTTACCAACATAAATTTCTAACACATAGTTTACTCTGGCCACTTCCCGAAAAGTTATAAATTAAAAGCTTAACACTTTCCCACTGTGTACACTCCATTCAGCTTTTCTCTTTCCCTCAGGATGTTGCTAATTCAGGCTGGCTTAGCTGAGGCATCCTCCCACTTTCTTTCCATCTGTTAAAACCCTGCACACCCTCCCAAGGTTCATCTTGAGTCTGTGCTATGCCACGAGCCTTCCCACAAAACTTGAGTATCATCACATAATCTTTGTAGTACACATTTTACCATTTCATCCTATTCTGCCTTTATAGATCTCTAAAGCAGAGCTTCCCACAAGTGGTCATGGCAGAATGGGTTACATTCTGCCATGTAACCCATTGATGACTGTATACTTTTCATAGTAATTCAAAATTTACAACCATTTTACAACTATATACAAATTTATAACAGCTGAAATTATGTTTGGATATTGTTTTGCTCAGTCAGTAAACTTCCAGATTTCTGTAATTATTGTTTTGGTGCTTAAGGTTTTAGGCAGAGCACCTGCCAGCAGAGATGCTTATATAGAATTTCCCCCTTTAACCACCATGTTAAAACCACCTTTGTAAGTTTGATTATTGTTTTGACTGCAATGTATTTATTGTCAGTACCAAAGTTTTGTGCATATATGTTTCCAATACTTAGGTCCTTCCTTTGATTTAATTTTCTCTTATTTTTAAACTTTTCTCCCCCAAAAGAGGGTATATGTTTTAATCATTATCATCATCATTTCTCTCTAATAAAACATAATTGATTTTGTTAATTTTTAAAAATTGTCTTGATTTATATATTTCTTTATCCTTGGTTTGTGATGTAAAATATCCAAAATCTGATTAAGTATGAAATTCTATAATGACATTATTTGTTTGTAGAAATTAAAAAATTAAGTTTGCTTCTAAAAGCAAATAATAGTGTAAAATAATTTAATTGATTCAGTAAGAGACTGTGGGCCTTTATTACCTTATAAAAATATTGCTCAAAATACTTTAACTGTACTTGAGTATGAGTAATATTTACATTTTGTGGACAGTTTAGCATTTTAACTGCTAAATTAAATGGTAGCATTTCTTAAAATTCCCCTTTTCAAAAGTGTTATGTAACTACTCTAAAGAAAATGAACAATCTTCTTCTATCTTAAAACTGATTTGTTACAGTAAAAAAGGCCTATAGTCTCCTTAAGTATTTTAAATATATGATTTATTTTCCTACTACAAAGTATAATTTTGAATTAATATCTAATTATAATTTAATACTTGTGAGATTCACAGACATTATACATATAGTCCAAAATATAAATTTAAATCACTTATTAGGCAACCTAGTGAGAACTATTTCAAATTTGGATTTGTTTGCTCTGATAATTTTTTTCTTTACCCAGATATCTGCCTAAATATCTCATTTTCATGGAAAAGTTATCAAATGAAAAAAATGGTGCTGGGTAAATTATGCCAGAGCCTTAACAGAAAATATCTATATTATACAGATAGTCTTTTAAGAGATTAATTCTCAAAGTCTTGGATCTCAGCATCCCTTACATTCTGAAAAGTTATTGAGGATCCAAAAGGTCTTTTGTTAATATGGGTTATATCATGCAATATGTCATTTTAGGAATTTTAAAATATTTATTTTAAAATAAAAGTAGTTCCATCGTATCTTATAAAAATTAACTACAGTTTCCAGAAAACAAACCAACAAAAATTCTTAGTGAGAAGTGTGGCATTATATTTTCTGAAAGTCTTCTAATGTCTGGCTTAATAGAACCAGCTAGATTATAATATCTGCTTTTTGCATTCAATCCATTTGACTGAATTCAATCACACATCATGTAGCTTCTGAGAAACTCCTGTGTACACTCTTAAGAAGAAGCATGAGAAAGACCTATAATGTCTTGATATTATTACAAAAATAGTTTTACCTTCATGGATTCCTACCCCCTAAAGTCTCAAGGATCCTCTGAAGTCCCTGACACCACACTTTGAAAACTACTGCTTTATAAAATGTTTCACAAAGGTGTTTACAACTACACAGTAGTTTATATCAGGTTGGGTTCAGGAAGCTAATTAAAAGGTCACATAATTAAGAAGTAAGGCCAAAATGTCTCCACAATTACAGAATCATTTTACCCACCTGCCTGAGATATGATCACATTTGGAACCAAATGAAGCAAAGGAAATATAAAAATGGAACATAACTGTTAGAAGATGCATAGATGATAGTCTCCATAAGACCAAATCAAAGTGTTTCCTTGCAGGGTGATGAATCTACAGGTGTTAGTAAGAATGTTCAGCTAACAGCACTATTTAGCATCCCTCAAGGGGGAGGCTTGGAAGAATATTGATTTGCCAGAAAGTACCAAAACAAAGTACTTAGGATGAATAGTAACTAAATATTTTAAAACAAATAAGACTTTCTAGATTATGCAACAACAACAATTTCTGTACTAGTGGGAAAGCTGTGATAATAGGAAGGTGGGAGGGCTTTACATCATATCTGTTCTCCACGTTCTGATCATTTGAGATGCAAGAAAGACAAGCTTTGTTACAGAGAGCTCTAGTCTGTATATTTGCCTGTAGACGTGAATTCCATATTAAAGGATGTTACTAATAAATCCAGGCTGCTATGGTTTTGTCTGCTTTCAGCTCTATGTGAAGAAATAGTCTGCTGTTTGCTACTAAGTTATCTATCAAAGGAAATTTTTTCTCTTTCTTTTTTTTCCTGGAGGCTAGGAACTAAAAGAGGAATTGAAAAATGTCAATGATTCTTATTGCAGCATTGTTGGAGAGATATTTTTTTCAGAAAATTGGCTTATTTGACATTTTCAAGGACCAGAATGAAGTTAATAAAAATCACAATGAATGTGTGAAAATACAATAAAGTATACCAACAGTGCTCATAGATTCAAGGGAAACATGATGTTAGAAGTAGTTCAGTGGGAAGTTTAACTAATATTTCTAACTTTAACCCTAAAGAAGACTAGTAGCAAAACATCTGTTAGGTATCATGCTACTTGTAGATACTTGATGTAAAAAAATTAAGTGAATTAGAAATCAATTCACATTATCCTAAGAATTTCAACCAAAGACAGAAGAAATCAAAGTATTCAAGTTTTGGTTAATAAAAAAATTTTTTTTGGTTAATAGAAAGGACTTTCTGTCAATTGGAGAAAAATCAATAATTACCTTTTTAACATTTGCTAAGTAACAACCATCTGTGGGGCAAACTTCCTCACTGATGGAGACTATAAGAATTTGAAGAGAAATACACAATGGAATATTACTCAGTTATTCAAAAGAATGCTTTTGAGTCAGTTCTAATGAGGTGAATGAAACTTACTTCACCCTACTATACAGAGTGGAAGTAAGTCAGAAAGAAAAACAACAATACAGTATATTAACGCATATATATGGAATTTAGAAAGATGGTAACGACAACCCTATATGCAAGACAGCAAAAGAGACACAGATATAAAGAACAGACTTTTGGACTCTGGGAGAAGGTGAGGGTGGGATGATTTGAGAGAATAGCATTGAAACATGTATATTACCATATGTGAAATAGATGACCAGTCCAAGTTTGATGCATGAAACAGGGCAATCAAAGCCAGTGCACTGGGACAACCCAGAGGGATGGAATGGGGAGGGGAGTGGGAGGGGGTTTGGAAAGGGGGACACATGTACACCTGTGGCTGATTCATGGCAAAAACCACCACAATATTGTAAAGTAATTAGCCTCCAGTTAAATAAGTTTTAAAAAAAGAAAAAAGAATTTGAAGAGAAAATTAAAAATTTTCTGCATGTAGTTATTTCAACACAAAATTTGGTATAAAGCAAAATCATGATTAGAAAATGAGCTTTATTTCTCTTTAAAAATTTAAATAATCTTTTTTTATTTGAAAGTTTTATTCAGAGTAAACTTTCAATATATCTTCACTCTCACTGTGTAACTTGTTATTGCAATTATATGATAAAACTATATTGGATTTTTCATAAGCTCCATACAGACCTGAAAAAACCTTACAGTATACTTCAGTGCGCTTTACAAAGATTTCTGTATGCCACGATGTTGAAAAAGGTTGGGAAGCCCTGATGTAAAATCTGGTTTCAAGTACTTTGGTTAAAAAATTTTTGTTAAAAAAACTTTTGTTTCAATGTTTTAAGATTATGTGTTATGGAAGAGATGCTGATGATTATTAAAATCATCAATTTCTGGTAAAAGCTGAGATTTATATTACATATATGTATGTGTGTGTGTTTGTCATTCAGTCATGTCTAACTCTGCAACCCCAGATACTGTAGCCCACCAGCCTCCTCTGTCCATGGCATTCTCCATGCAAAAACACTGGAATGGGTTGCCATTTCCTCCTCCAGGGGATCTTCGTGACCCAGGGATCAACCCCAGGTCTCCTGGATTGCAGGCAGATTCTTTACCAATTGTGCCACTAGGGAAGCCCCATATATAGAGAGAGATAGAAAGTGAAAGTGTTACTTGCTCAGTTTACCATCTGAGCCACCAGGTAAGCCAATGTATACATATACATAATTTATATATATAACTTATACAATTTTAAAAGACTGTAACTAGAAAGGGAACTATAAAAATACTGGTTGTAAAGGGAACAATTAGCTTCTAAGTTAAATTACTCAGCTGAAGTATTGATTAGAAGCCATCAAGAAAGTTTGAGATAAATTAGCAAAATAGATAAACTTCTTTTGATCACAGAGAAATAGTGTCCTCAGAGTGTCACAAAGGATGAAAACATCTAGTACTAATGCTCAAAATTCTCCAAGCCAGGCCTCAGCAATATGTGAACCATGAACTTCCAGATGCTCAAGCTGGTTTTAGAAAAGGCAGAGAAACCAGAGATCAAATTGCCAACATCCACTGGCTCATCCAAAAAGTAAGAGAGTTCCAGAAAAACATCTATCTCTGCTTTATTGACTATGCCAAAGCCTTTGACTGTGTGGATCACAATAAACTATGGAAAATTCTGAAAGAGAAGGGAATACCAGACCACCTGACCTGCCTCTTGAGAAACCTATATGCAGGTTAGGAAGCAACAGTTAGAACTGGACATGGAACAACAGACTGGTTCCAAATAGGAAAAGGAGTACGTCAAGGCTGTATGTTGTTACTCTGCTTATTTAACTTATATGCAGAGTTCATCATGAGAAACGCTGGGCTGGAGGAAGCACAACCTGGAATAAAGATCGCTGGGAGAAATATCAATAACCTCAGATATGCAGATGACACAACCTTTATGGCAGAAAGTGAAGAAGAACTAAAGAGCCTCTTGATGAAAGTGAAAGAGGAGAGAGAAAAAGTTGACTTAAAGCTCAACATTCAGAAAACTAAGATCACAGCATCCGGTCCCATCACTTCATGGCAAAGAGATGGGGAAACAGTGGAAACAGTGGCTGACTTTATTTTTCTGGGCTCCAAAATCACGGCAGATGGTGATTGCAGCCATGAAATTAAAAGACACTTAATCCTTGGAAGGAAAGTTATGATCAACCTAGACAGCATATTAAAAAGCAGAGACATTACTTTGCCAACAAAGATCCGTCTAGTCAAGGCTATGGTTTTTCCAGTGGTCGTGTATGGATGTGAGAATTGGACTGTGAAGAAAGCTGAGTGCCAAAGGATTGATGCTTTTGAACTGTGGTGTTGGAAAAGACTCTTGAGAGTCCCTTGGACTGCAAAGAGATCCAACCAGTCCATCCTAATGAACATCCTGAGGGTGTTCATTGGTAGGACTGATGCTGAAGCTGAAACTCCAACACTTTGGCTACCTTATGCGAAGAGCTGACTCATTTGAAAAGGCCCTGATGCTGGGAAAGATTGAGGGCAGGAGGAGAAGGGGACAACAGAGGATGAGATGGTTGGATGGCATCACTGACTCAATGGACATGGGTGTGGGTGGACTCCAGGAGTTGGTGATGGACAGGGAGGCCTGGCATGCTGTGGTCCATGGGGTCTCAAAGAGTCAGACACGACTGAGCAACTGAACTGAACTGAAAGAAAGTAAGAGCCAAGGAAAAGAAAAAGCAGCATCTAACACTGGCAGCAACTCCTTTCCTGAGGAGGCAGGATAAGGCAGGGTAACTCTGTATTAGTTTATGAACAGGAGCTGGGATGCCCTCAGGAGAATTGAAGTTGTTTTCTGAAGCTAGAAAAGGGAGGAGATCTTTAAGATTTCTGTAAAAAATCTGCCTGTGATGCAGGAGACCTGGCTTCAATCCCTGGGTTGGGAAGATCCCCTGGAGGAGGCAATGGCAACCCACTGCAGTATTCTTGCCTGGAAAATTCCATGGACAGAGGAGCCTGGAAGGCTATGGTCCATGGAGTCACAAATAGCTGGACATGACTGAATGACTAACCCTTTCATAAAACACCAAAACATGAACATATGTTTAAAGATGGTCATGTGATTCTAAGATTTAGGTAAACTGAGTGAGTTTGAAAGAACCAGAAAAGTAGGCTCATATCAAGTTAGGCTTAATCTCACAGGCAATCACATTTGAACCTAGGCTGGTCTTTAAGCCTCACTCTGTTTTTATTTTTATAAAACAACAGCATCACAAAAGTAATCTTTCAGTTGCAAGATCATTCAGTGCAGCACACTCCATTCTTGGACCACCTCTACTCTCTAGGTCCTTCACGCCTGCTTCTCTGTTGATCTTTGCCATGCCCCCAAGAACACACTTCTATTTCTTATTTAATCTCCAGATAATGACTTTCCTCTCAAGCCTGAATCCCACTCAACTGTTTTCCTCACTCCAAGTAGATGAAGCAATTTCCTACCTGAGTGAGATCAAGGATGTCAGAAAGAAGTCACACTGCCATTCTCTGCCAACTCAGCCTATCTCTTTGACCTCATAGTCTTTCCTCTGCTGCTTGAGCTCTTAGTTCTTGCCTGTCCAAGACCTGAGGAACCAGCATTTGACCCTCTCTATTCTCTAGAAAAGTTTCATCTTTCCACTTACCTGGCACCTTTTCTTCCATCAGTAAGCATGTCTTCTGCTATCCAGGATGCTGATAAATACACTTAATAAATTCTTTATTTCAAATATTGCATTTTGAGTTCAAGAATATCTGTTATTTTTATACATACAATTTCTCTGTTGAAATTCTCCATTTTCATCCATTTATACATCTTTTCCTTCACTTTCCTGAACATGTTATTTAGAGTTATTTTAGAGTCAACAAGTTCTGATAACTCCAGTGACTGAATCTCCCTGTGGTTATCCTCTTTGATGTCTATTTTTCTTCTTGATTATTAGACACATTTTCATGCTTCTTTTTATTTTTTAAATTTTATGTCAGACCATATGTAAAAATGAAAGTGTTTGGGGTGACTCAAATTTCTAATCTGTCATGCCAGAGCTGTTTGACCACCAAGGCTTGCCAGCAGTCCTGAGTCCACATCCAAAGTTGGCAAAGGTCCACTGGGAAGAAAATTACTTACCATGAGTTCACCTTGGAAGGGTTTGGCACCCTCCTGGAATTTGAATTAATCCAGTACTCATTGCTTCTAAAGCTCTCTGATGTATTTATAATATTTTAAAAAATAATTTCTCTAGATTTTAAAATTTGTTGCAGTGGGTGGCTTGAGCTGCTGCAATCTACTATATTCTAACTGGAAGTAGATACCTTTTCGGTGCTGATGACTGCCAAATCCCCAGTTGTAAACTCTCAACCATGCTACAGTCATATCCACCAGCTTCCTAGTGTAGAGTTCCCCTTTCCCATAAAAGCATCCAAAATGAACTTCTTTTACTCCCTCAATTGTATTAGTCGGATACATCATGGCCAGTTTTTATTTTTCACTCCCCACTTTAGTCCTGATGAGCTTAAAAAAAAAATCTGTCTAGAAAATAAAAAGGAACATCTTTTCCAGAAAAAGGAAGGGACTTAATTTGACTTATAATATAGTCCAATATGGGGCTTCCCAAGTGGCGGTGCAGAGGTAAAGAATCCACCTGCCTGCTAATGCAGGAGACATGAGATGTGGGTTTGATCTCTGGTCAGGAAGATCCCCTGGAGGAGGAAATGGCAACCCACTCCAGTATTCTTGCCTAGAGAATCCCATGGACAGTGGAGCCTACCAGGCTACTGTTCATGGGGTCGAAAAGAGTTGGACATGACTTAGCACTAATTGATGCACAAAGAGGTGAAGTGATCGGCCACAAGCTCACAGTTTCTGTTGGAGCAGAATCAAAAATTCAGATCTCCTTCATTGCCTTTCCCACACTACATCACACTGCCTCTCTCAGAATAAGGCCATTTACACATCATGGATTTTCTCTAGGACAATCTTAGTTTCAAAAATTATGTTTGACTCTTTCCATAAATCACTGTAATATCATGGATATTCCCATTTGCATTATGAAAAGTACATTTTCAGTGGAACAAAACTTATACTTGTCAGACTATGTCCTAATTTTTTGTCCTGAAAATATGATTATTGTCTCATTAGCCATATTCCACACAGTTGCAAATAATGGAAGGGTGCCCAGCATTAAGAGGAGCTTAAAAGTCAATGTTTTCAACAGGCTTCCCTTTGCAAGCCCTTTGGCTTCCAGATGATGGCTCAGATGGTAAAGAATCCACCTGCAATCCAGGATACCTGGGTTTGACCCCTGGGTAGGGAAGATCCCCTGGAGAAGGGAATGGCTACCCAATCCAATATTCTTGCCTGGAGAACTCCATAGACAGAGGAACCTGGTGGGCTACAGTCCATGGGGTCGAAAAGAGTCGGACACAACTGAGTGATCAACATTTTCACTTTCTTTAAAGCCAATGAAGTTTCCTTGTCCTTACAGCAATCTATGAGTAGGTAGGTTCTAATATTATAATCATTTTTCAATGCCAGGAAATTAAGGTTTAGTTTTTCCAGATAGAATGCCTTAACCGCTCGTTATCACATCACTCTCTAAAACCTTTATTGGATCTTCATTTCTTTTCTCATCAAAATGATGCCCTGTCTGACTTTCAAGCTCTCCATGATTTGTCTTATTCTTATTAGCTTGCCTCTCCAACTTTATTTCACAGAAGTCTGGATCTTTTTCTACCTTGGGCCAACCCTTGGATCAAGTCAACCCAGCATTTGGATGCCAGCAGCAATATTGCTAACAGCAGTCCTATTTGACTTTGTCCCTTTTTTTTGAATAGTGGTTCTTGGCTCTGTTATTAGCAGACTTCTCCAAATTGCTTATATATCACGCTAGTATCACATTTTGAAAGTTAAACGCTCCACATGAAGTGAAGTGAAAGTCGCTCAGTTGTGTCCAACTCTTTTCGACCCCGTGGACTATACAGTGCATGGAATTCTCCATGCTAGAATACTGAAGTAGGTAGACTTTCCCTTCTCCAGGGGATTTACCCAACCCAGGGATTGGGGCATTCTTTTACTTGCATTGCAGGCGGATTCTTTTACCAGCTGAGCCACAATTATTTAACAAGTGAATAGTTACCTCTTTCAACGTGTCTTAACTTAGCCATGTTCATATTTCAAAGAATCTTTCCATTTTCATATCATGGTCCACAAGCCCAGGGATAACATTTACAGACTTCTGTGTTAACTGTGATCCCTAATCACAGTTATGGAGCTTATGAAACTCACAAGAGAAGTCCCTTCCTCCTCTAGGAACACACACCCCTTCACCCTGATCTGGGGACCTGTCAGACAAACGTGGGGCCACCTTAACCTTCTCTTTCATAAGTGTATGAAAGTCTCCATTTCCTTCGAGAGAAGACTTTTCCCCACATCCACATCATTTCTCTCCTTTTACTTGTTCTCCCTATTTCTGATTTTCATCATAGCGTCCCTATGATCCAGGGAATCAAAGTAAGCAAGGGCTATGAGGGGTGAATGCATCATAGCTTTCAACAAAACATCAGGCTACATTTCTCTCCTCTTTCCATTACCATTCCTGATGATAATTAACATTGTATTTGGCTTTTCCAACACAAAATACAGGGCTACTATCCTTCAGAGACCCCACAGGGCAGATCAAACTCTAATGAAGAACCCTCCTGACCATGAAACAGGAGACCAGGACTCTGGTCCTGGGCCTATCTTTGACTAATTATGTGATCCTGGGCAAACAATTAATCCAATAACAGCTTATGTGTCAGGAGTAGCACTAAATAAATACTGGCATACAGAAATAAATGAGTCACACACACTGCCCTCAGAGCACTCATAGGCCAAAAGAAGAGACTAACAGGAAAATCAGTGATTAAAATAGGGTACAATAAGTGTCAAGATATAGATATAGAAGAACAGAAACTCCATGATGAGGCATCTTACTAATCTGAAGTCTAGATAAGGTGGTCAGAAAATAGTGATATTTGAACAGAGACTTGGATAAGCCTGGTTTGTTTACTGCTGTCATTCCCAGTCTCAGAACAGTGCCAGGTACAGAATAGGTTCCTGATAAGAGCAAGGAGAGATTTCTCTGCGCTAGGACTAGACAAAAGTATAAAAGTGTCAAAAAACAGAGAGAGTTCAGGGAAATGTAATTATGGAGGCTAGCCGAGTGGCAAAAGGGGGAATGGTTGGGCCTAAGGATGAAAATACAGACCAACACCAGAATATAAGAGGCCTGGTTTGCCATGGCAAGGCTTTCGAACTTTATCTTAAGGGGAGAAGGGAGTTACTAGAAGATTTAAGCACTGGAGTCACTCAAACAGATTTTGGTGTTCGCATTATGCTCCAGTTATCAATTGATTGCCTCTGCTCCAAATTCACCCGCACTGCCTCCTCATCAAAAACTTGTGTGGTCTCCCTCACTGCCTAGCATAATGTTAAACTTTATCAGTAGAGGGCGCTGGAGGGATACTTGAGGAGGAAGGGACTTCTCTCCTGGGTTCCTCAAGTTCTTCCCACTAGGCTCCAGGAATGAGCAGTTTCCCCAGTGCAGGGATCTCACAGTGCACAGCTTCTCCAGCATCTGCAGTGTACAATCTCTTAAATGCAGTCAGCAGCGCCCAGTGGCTGGCTGCTTCCCCTGGTACCTCTCCTGGGAGGTTTGCAGC
Organism: Odocoileus virginianus; assembly: GCF_023699985.2. Taxonomy (NCBI): domain Eukaryota; kingdom Metazoa; phylum Chordata; class Mammalia; order Artiodactyla; family Cervidae; genus Odocoileus; species Odocoileus virginianus. The sequence goes on from NC_069677.1 coordinate 10,968,810, forward strand.
AGAGTACAGCCAGTGTACTTTCACTTTTTCATGGCTTCTTTGGCATCTCAGACAGAGGATTTCTGGCTGCCTGGCACCTCAACTTCTCTGCCACCTAATGAGCTGTGGCCACACCTTCTGTGACACACTCTTAGGAGGTCATCTCTTTCTTGGGTGATCCATCTCAAGGGTAGTGACGGCTTCCTAAATCTGTGATTCCTGTACTCTTTGGATCTTTATGTCTTGCTAACCAATCTCCCATTAACCCAATTCATTATAGTTAAAAATTTGTTACGTTGAACTTTCTTTGTTAAATTGTTGTATGATTTCTTTCCCTTTGCTGGACTCTGAAACACACATTGACTGAACGCTGCAGAGATGCACTGAGGAGAGTGGAGTGAAGCCTTATGCAAGAAGCCCATTTAGGAGACTATGGCAGCACGTTGGGGAAAACTCTGGAGAGTTCTGAAAACTCTTGAAAAACAATTACAACTGGGAGGGACAGGAGAGACAGGAGACACAGGACTTGGTAACCACTGGGAGAGATGAATGAGAAAAGTTTAGGGTGATTTCCTTCAAGTTTTGATGACTGGGTAGATGGTGACACCACATAGAAATGGTGAACATCGAAGGAGGGACAGGTCAAAGTCCTCTCCCATGTCCCCATTGGACTCTCAGGACTTCCATGCACTTTTGAGTCACAGAGACTTAGGATCATAGCTCCTTAGGGTGGAAAGGAGTCTGAAGACCAATGTTTTCTTTTGGGCACTGTGGATCATTTATTCACATCTGATAAAAAATAATGGGAAAAGATCCATTCTATCTTAACATTCCATCATTCCGGTGCTTTGTGAAGTTCTTTTCTATTCTTAAAGCTCTCAGTATGCAAGGCCTTCCTAAATTATCCATCCATCCCAGCCCTGCCTCCTCAAATCTTAAAATTCAACAGATTTCCTCTTATACCTCCCAATGTGAAATGGCAGGCCAACACATACATGCTCAAGAACTTAGGTCTTACTGAATATGAAATATACATTTGTTTTTGCAATTTCCCATTTGGTTTTATTGGTGTGGGCTAAACATGGCCTCAACAATTTAAACAAAAGTCTGCAGTTACCTGAATGAAAGGCTTCAGACACCAGAATCTCAGGAGGAGTGTCTATGAACAACTCTTAGAACCAAGGACCAGGAACTGTATGTATTTGTTTGGGTTTGGAATAGATGATGGGTTTTTGGACACATGGTTACCCTTGCCTGGACACACTCCTCATTGTTTCATAGGTTCTTCAGGTCTCAGCTCAGTTTTCCCTGACCTCTCTCTGTTACCTTATACCCTCTCAGAGCACCCCCTACTCTCCTCTCCTTGGCAACACTTGACTCTAATTTTAGATTATTTGTGTGATTTTTTTGATGAACAACTGCTATTCCCAATACACTGTAAGCTTGAGGGCAGGGATAGTCACTTTCTGCCCACAAAAGAATCCCCGATGCCTTATCTGGTGCCTGGAATACAGTCATTACTCAATATATATGAGGAAAATGAATGAAGTTTATATAAAGTTTATATAAAGTGCTAGTCATGTCCTTTGGTCCTCATGGCAACCCCCTCATTTGTGTTGTTCAGTTGGCTAAGTCATATCTCTTTGCGACCCCATAGACCACAGCACTCCAGGCTTGCCTCTCTTCCACTATCTCCCAAAGTTTGCTCAAATCCGTGTCCATTGAGTTGGTGATGCCATCCAACCACCTCATCCTCTGTTGCCCTCTTCTCCTTCTGCCCTCAAACTTTCTAGCATCAGGGTCTTTTCCAGTAAACTCTTCGCATCAGGTGGCCAAAGAGTTGGAGCTTCAGCTTCAGCAACAGTCCTCCCAATGAATATTCAGGGCTGATTTCCTTTAGGATTAACTGGTTTGATCTCCTTGCAGTCCAAGGGACTCTCAAGAGTCTTCTCCAGCACCACCATTCAAAAGCGTCAATTCTTTGGCCTTCAGCCTTCTTCATGGTCCAACTCTCACATCTGTACATAACTGCTGGAACAACCATAGCTTTGACTATACAAGCCTGTTTTTGGACACAGTTTTACTCCCTCCATAGGTATTGTTATATCCATGTTAGAGAAGAAAAAGCCGGGGTTTGGCCAGTCAATGGGAGGATTTGATCCCAGATTTTGTTGTGTTTCCAAATCACTGCCCCCGTGTAAGGAATCATAAAATGGTAGTTCTGGGTACAAAGTATACATATAGTTTGGGTAGAGAGCAATAATCACCCATGGTTACCTTCTCCTAAAGATCGCAGTCCCCTCTTTTGGCTCCGTGAACAGGAGGGTTTCAGATTCCAGATGGGCCCATCGGGCAGGACTCTTCCCTCAGACCCGAGCCACCGTCGGGGTGTTCAGAGTGCTCCCCTCCCCCCACTTCCCCTCGGGGTGTCTACCTGAGGCTCGCTCCAGGCGGGCTATCCGGCACCAGGCGACACCTCGCGCCTGACTTCAGGCGGGAGGTGTGGAGAGAGATCCACCGCCTTGCACCTTCGGCCGGCCGGAGGGCGGAAAGCAGCCGAATGTGAGCGGCGTAGGGCGGCACCTGCCTCAGCCAGGAGCACAGGAGAGGTGCAGTGGGACCTGGCTTTGTTAGCGCTTCGCCTTCGCCTGGCTACGCCGACGCCCGCTGCGCTGCCTGGCAACCGCGGGGCCGGGGGCCGGCCCCACCTCACAGAGCCTCGCCTGCCCCCTCCCGCGCCCCCGCGGCCCCCGCCCTGCCCCCTCCGCCACCGCCCCCAGAGGAGTCTGGGCTCCCCAAGTTTCGCCGGGGCCAGGCTGGGGGACCTAGATCTGCTTCGGAGAAGCAGACGGAAGGAACAGACGGCCTAGCGGTTTAGGGATCAGGCTGGGCTTTGAGAAACCGTGGGGAATGTGTAGCAATTTACAGGCTTTTTTTTTATGTTAGCGGGAGTGGAGGAGCTTTCAGTGCTGCTTTGGCTTGTGGAAAGTGAGCAGGTGAGGAGAAGCCCTGGGGAACGATTGTCAGAAAACCTTCTTGCAGTGACCACCCCCACCCCTCATCCCGGCCTTTTTCAAACGTCTTAACTCGCTCAATCCTTACAGTTACTCCATGAGGCAAATACCCTTATTATCTTCATTTTACAGAGAAAACAGCACAGAGCAGTCAAGTAACTTGCCCAAGATCACAGCAAGTGATAGGGTTAGGGTTTGTACTTGCATCCATTGTTCCAGACTTCTCCCTTTTAACCTCTGTAATGATCAGAGAGGGGGATGGAGCTGGTGTGGACAGGAACAGAGCTCGAGGTGCTGAAGGTAACAGGGAAAGAAGGAAAATATTCAGGCTTAGAATGGCCTCAAAGTCTCACGGTGACTCAGGAAGCAGGTATTCACCTTCATTTCAGGAATAAGCGACAGACTTAAAACATTGATTAACTTGCCTACGGTCAGACCACTGGCAGTGAGACCAAATTTGACTCCAGGTCTTGTGATTTTAAGATTTTTCTTTTTTAAGCGCCCAAGGAAGCAAGAAAAGCCCTTTTGCTCTCTACTGTAACCCTTATCTGTCACTTCATACCCATTTTTCAGGTGCCCGTTGTGTCATCTAATCTTTCAGACCAGTGCACTGGTCTAAATCATTGAGTTAGTTCATTCAGGGCCTTCAAAGGTTTCTGCAATTGTGAGTGAAAACTGTTGTCTCTCCTTAAAGCAATTTCAGGCATCGGTGAGCAAGTGGGGGAGCTGGAGCCTCTGAAGGCAGAAGACATTCAGAGCCTGCTGTCATCTGTTTGTGACAGGTCCAGTCTGCTGGCATTTGTCAGGGTCTTACAGGTCCTTGCACACCGGGAGAATTCTAGATGACTTGAGGATGGCCACTTGTCCACAGGCAAGATTAGGGGATAAAGGATACAGAAACACTGGCCATCACCCTCTTTCCTGCTCCCTCTGTGGAGGGATCACCAGATTCTGGTGAAGGCATCTGCTGAGCAGTGTGTGCCTTGGGATTGGACAGGGAGGCTGGGGATTTGAGGGCTGTAGGTGCATCTTTCGGGAGAAAAAAAATGCCGTGGTCCCTGGGGTCCATTCTGTGGTGCACAAGAGAAGAAAGTGTGATGTGTCTTTCCTGCTTTGATGCAGGGTAAATTATACAGAAAAGAATGAATAATAATGATCTTCGTGCAGAAGAATGGGTAGTTCAAGAAAAGCTAGAGCTGGAAGATGAAAAATGAAATTTCAGTGTGAGAGGTTAAATGTAAGAATGTAATTTCATGTTGCTGTCTGACCAAAGTGGTCTGACAGCCTGCAGGAGGCCAGGTTGAAGATCAGTCAGTCAATAAGTACAACAGAATGTGTACAACAGAATAAGTGTAAGAATTGTACAATAAGTACAATAGAATATGACTTTACAAGGAAATGATGATCATAAAATTGAGAAAAGTTGCTTTCTTCTAAGAGAGAAGCAGGAGGATGCAAGAGAGAAGAGCACATGGACATATGTGATTGATGTTGGTCTAGCTCTTGGTGTGGGTGGTGGTTTTGGGGGTGTTTATTATGTTTCACAACTTACATATACTTTACAAAATATGTTTCAGATATTAGTCCATAAGATCTTTCAAAGTAAACTCATCAAATAAGTCACACTGTTTCTGTTTTCCTGTGTAGTTGAGAGTTTAGTTCAGTTCAGTCGTTCAGTCGTGTCTGACCCCTTGCGACCCCATGAATCGCAGCATGCCAGGCCTCCCTGTCCATCACCAACTCCCAGAGTTTACTCAAACTCATGTCCATCGAGTCGGTGATGCCATCCAACCATCTCATCCTCTGTCGTCCCCTTCTCCTGCCCCCAACCCCTCCCAGCATCAGGGTCCTTTCCAATGAGTCAGTTCTTCGCATCAGGTGGCCAAAGTATTGGAGTTTCAGCTTCAGCATCAGTCCTTCCAATGAACACCCAGGACTGATCTCCTTTAGGATGGACTGGTTGGATCTCCTTGCAGTCCAAGGGACTCTCAAGAGTCTTTTCCAACACCACAGTTCAAAAACATCAATTTTTCAGTGCTCAGCTTTCTTCACAGTCCAACTCTCACATCCATACATGACCACTGGAAAAACCACAGCCTTGACTAGATGGACCTTTGTTGGCAAAGTAATGTCTCTGCTTTTTAATATTCTGTATAGGTTGGTCATAACTTTCCTTCCAAGGAGTAAGCGTCTTTTAATTTCATGGCTGCAATCACTATCTGCAGTAATTTTGGAGTCCAAAAAAATAGTCTGACATGTTTCCACTGTTACCCCATCTATTTGCCATGAAGTGATGGGACCAGATGCCATGATCTTAGTTTTCTGAATGTTGAGAGTAGACCATATATATTTTCATCATTTCATTTTCCCCTCATTCCCATCAACATTCTATAATTTCTCCCATTGTATTCTCCCCCAGCTTTGCCCCATTTCTGTGCTCCCCTCATTGCAGAGTTCTTTAAAAGAGGTGTCTATACTCACTTCCTCTAGTTTCTATCCTCTCAGCCTCTCTTGAATCTCCTTGATTTCAGGCTTTCATCCTTATCTCTCCACCAAAGCTACACTTGTCCAGCTCTCGAATAACATGATGTTAAAAGTTGTCTCTTAGCCTCAGTTCAACCTATCAGCAGCATTTGACCCTATTGATCACTCTTTTATCCTTGAAATCCATTGCTTGGTTTCAGGACATCAGACTCTCTTGGTTTTTCTCCTTCCTCATTAGCTCTTTCTTCTCAGTCTTTTTGCTGGTTGCTGTAGAATGAATATTGTGTCTTCCTAAGTCTATAAGATAAAGCCCTAAACCCTGATGTGATGATATTTGGAGGTAGGCCTTTGGGAGGTGATTAGGTGAACTCATGAAGGTGGAGCCCCATGACTAGATTAGTGCCCTTTTTAGAAGAGGGAGGGACCGGAGCTCAGACTCTTTGCCATGTGAGGGCAAACAAGAAGGTTGCAATGTGTAAGCCTTGATTTGGGCTCTCACAGGGACCGAATCTGCCAGACCTTTGATCTTTGACTTCCCAGCCTCCAGAACTGGGAGTGTTAGGTAGTTAGAATAGGAAAAAAGGAGTTCAAACTGGCAGTAGCTAAAAAACAGACAAAGGGGGAAAGCCCATGAAAAAGAAACAAAGGAAAAGTCTGCAGACCAGAGTGAGAACCTCAGGTGAAACAAACACTCCCCCTTCCTATCAGTGAGCCTATCCTCAAGCCTTGAGGGTATACTACCCTTTGTTGTTGTTCAGTCAACTTGCTCATTCATTTCTATTGAGGCGGTGATGCTATTCCACCATCCTCTGTTTACTGAATAAAACTCTAAGCTATAACTAAGCTGTAACACTTGCCCATTGTTTCAAATCTTTGTTGCAGTGAGACTGAACTGAGGAAATTACACACTCTCCTGACAGAATAAATAAATTTCTGTTTTTTAGGCCACCCAGTCTATGGTATATTGTTATAGTAGCCTACCATTCTGCATCCAGTTCCAATGTAGGCAGTTTTTCCCTCCACACCACCAAGCAGTTCTCTGACACCATCTACATCTGTAGGGTGTCCTACAGTTTCACAGAGTCAGAATTGATGACTCTGTCTGCCCAGAGATAGCATGAGGTTGCACAGGTAAGGGCTCAGTCCCATAAGACTACCCTCCAATTCAGGTGTTAGTTTCAAATTCAGGTTTTCACCTGTGCTTCTGACCAACTGTCTATAAATCACAGGTCTGACAACCCTCCCCTTGGGTTCAATTAATTTGCTAGAGCAGCTCACAGAACTCAAGAAACCAGTTTACTCACCTGATCAGGATCATTACAAAGGATATTAAAGGATATAGATCAACAGTCAGGTGAGAGATTCATAGAGTGAGGCCCAGAAGAAAGAGGCTTTTGTCCCTGTGCAGTCTGGTGCCCAGCTCCATGGCATGTGGATGCATTTTGGTTCATCAGCCTGGAAGCTCTCTGAGCTCTCTCCTTTGGGGATTTTATGAAGGGTTCATTACATAGGCGTGTTTGATAAAATTATTACCCACCACAGGTGAGTGATTCAACTTCTAGCCTCTTTCCCCTCCTCAAGTATCTGGGGAGTGGGACTGAAATTTCCAATTCTCTAATGACAGGTCTAGTTCTGGTAAACAGCCTCCATCCTTAGGTGACTTTCAAAAGTCACTTTATTAACAAAACAAAAGTCACCTTTGCATTCTTATCACCTAGGAAATGCTACTTCTTTACAGATTTGAAGGATCAAAAGAAAAAATAAAAGAGGGCCATTAACCACTGGGGAGGTGAGGCCAACAAGGCTCTTCCCTTCTTGACACTCTTGACTTCTGTGGGAGCTTTGAGTCTCCTCAGTACCACCCCCAGCCTACATGGTATCTCTGTACATTAGAAAAAGGTGGTTGCTCGCATCAGTTAGAGTCCTCAGGACAAAGGAACTGACGAGTGGGGCAGGAACTGGACTTCAGCCCATTTTCCACCTCAGAAAACTGCCTGATTTTCTTGTCTGTGGAGCCTTCTGTTTCTATCCCACGTTTTTCTTCTAAATAGGCACACCATGCCTTCCCACCCCATCCCCCCTCCCCCGAAAAAAAGAAAACAGAAAACCATAGTCCTTGGTTTTCCCTACTTTTCCTTCTGTCCGTAGGTTAGTAGAAGTCTGTCTCTGTGTGGATGACTCAAATTTATGCCTTTTGTCCTAGTCTCCATTCTCAACTCAGTGCCTTATCTAAACGACCGGGTTCCTTTCAAGTGAGTTCACAGAAAACACATCATATTCCCTAATATGATCCTCAGGCCTTTCCAATTCTGTCAGTGGAGACGTCATCCTACCTGCTGTCCAATCTGCATGCCTGGAAGTTACTCACGACCACCGACCCCTGTCCTCACACAGCCCACCTGCTCCTCTTTTTCAGGGTATGTGTCATTTGTCCTTCTCTGGTCTGTCTTACTTTCTATATTGATCTAAGCCTTTAGAATCTCCTGTCTGCCCCATGTTTCAACAGATTTCTGGTTATAGTCTCTTTCCTTTCTTTTCACAGTGGTTCTCAACTGGGGGAAAATTTGCTTTGAGGACATTTGGGTTTCCCTAGTGGCTCAGCAATAAGGAATCTGCTGCCAATGCAGGAGCCACAGGAAATGCGGGTTTGATCCCTGGGTCAGCAAGATTCCCTGAAGGAGGGCATGGCTACCCACTCCAGTATTCTTGCCTAAGAGAATCCCATGGACAGAGGAGCCTGGTGGGCTACAGTCCATAGGGTCACAAAGAGTCTGACACAACTGAAGGGACTTAGCATGGACGCAGAGGACATTTGGCAATGTCCGAAGACTTCTGGTTATCTCAACTCAGGGTGAAATGCTACTGAGGCCAAGGATGCTGCCAAACATCCTACAAGGCACAAAGAATTATCCACCTCAGACGTCATAGTGCCAAGACCGAGTTCTGTGTATCTGTTCCTCCAAGCTTCCTGAATGTTGCAGCCTGCCTATTCTCAAGAAAATGCACTTCGCACACATTTCTTGGCTGAAAGATAAATTGTTTCCCATTTCCTATATGGGCATGTCTTCCTCTGCCCAAGATGCCTTTCCCCTTCCACTACTACGCCAAGAACTCTTCTCTCTCTCTCAAAGCCCATAGTAAAGTGTCCAGCCTGTGCCCTGGGTTGGTCTCCACTTGTCACCATGTCCATTCTCCACTCTTGTCTCCCAATCTGTGCCCCATGACTGCATCTCCATGCTCCCTTGTCCTCCAGTTTCTGGTTGAGCCTGTGGATGGCACCAGCAGGTGACCAGAGGCTGGGGATTTACTCCCCAACCCCCATCCTGAGCTTCTGTCCTCAGCTCCTGTGGAGCCTCCCATTTTCCAGGCACCAGCACTTGTTCAATGGGGCCCCATGACCCCACTCCTTGCCTTTCCCCTACAGGCCAAGAGTGGTACCAGCATTCCCTGCTGCTGGCCCTGTTTGCCACTGTGACTAATTGACTTAACTCTGCCCACACTCCAATCATTATTTTCTTAAACTTTCAGTGAAATCCTTTGAGCATGCCATTTGCTTTCCACTGGATCCTCAATGATACGTCAGTCACTTGAGGATTTGCCTTTCTCTTGGCTCCTGCACAGAACTTAGAGGCAGGGCCATTCCGGTGTCATTCAGCAGGTATGCCCCATACTGCTGTGATCAATTTACATCTAGTATTTCTCATGTTTCCCAAACACATTACAATCCCCTGGGGGCTGACTTATTGAACAGTCGTATACACCCTCTTGGCATAGTGCCGAGCTCTATAAATGTTTACCAGTGAAAATTATAACAAAATTACAAAATGACATTTTCAACAAGATGTTTTGAAAAGTCACCTCATTTTTTAAACAAGGTGTTTGGAATTAATTTTTTTTTTTTTTTTTTTTTGTATTCCAGGTATTTGGGGTGATTTGAGTTCAGTAACTTTTTAAAAAATTTTTATTTTATTTGGCTGCATAGGGTCTTACTTGCAGCATGTGGGATCTAGTTCCCTGATCAAGAATCAGACCAGGACCTCATACATTGAGAGCATGGAGTCTTAACCAAGGGACCACCAGGGAAGTCTCAAGCACAGTAACTTTTCCTTGATGTTTTAAAAATGACTTGGGCTTTGTGACTTGATGTTGCCTGCCCAACTGTGTGTTTTGCTTACTTCCTGGTTCCTGACAGTGGCCCGTGTATTTGTGGATGCTGAATAAGAGACTCCAAGTAGAACTGGGAGTTTCTGCCCTGGCTTTCTCCCTTGAAACCAGCATTCTCTCCTTTCAAAATTCTTTGCTGCATTATTCTGTTGCAGCTCTGCAGGGACCAGATGTTCCACTGGCTCCCTAAGTCTAAAACTCATGCTGCATTGTGCCCAAACATGTGCTTCGTAAATGCTTTTTTGTCCCACAATTCAATTCGAATTTTTATTTAAATATTAATGATGCAAAAATTGGTGTAAGTGCCTCCTTAGGGAATCTTGGGAAAGTACAGGGATGTAATCAAATGGTTCGCAAATTGTGCTTATTTATTTATAACTCTAATTTGAAAAGAAGAATCAGAGTTATTAAAGGGTATGTTCACATTTTGCAGAAACCTTATCCTAAGGAATAGGGGATAATCATTCTTTTTAAAAAAAGGGAAAATGCCAAGTCATTTCCTAGAGTTATGGCTTCTTGTCTTTCCTGTGTTGTAATGGCTGTTTGTGTGGGCAATTAAAAGCCCTATTTCTTCTGCTCTCTGCTAAATATGTCTCCATCTGCCTAATTCTGCTGTGGGGGTCTCGGTCTAACCTCATCGTTCTAGTTACTTGTTATGTGAAATATCCACACCCAAGTTCTGTTTCCTTTGTACCAGAAAGATAAAGAAGATGAACAGAGAGGAATGGTCAGCAATCTGATCCATAATCCACCTTGATAATTTCATAGTAGGGTCCAGAAAAAATGAAGCTGATATAGGCTGAGCAGGATCACATTATGACTTTCGTGAAGCTCAGGTACATTTGCTTTTGTGGGCCCCCTTCCACCATTAAAAAAAAAAAATATGTTTTACAACTCTGTCAGCATATGACAGATACAGTAATATATTAAAGTATTTTTGTGGACCCCTAAACATTTTTTGGTCCCTAGGTTCTTGTCTCCTGGGCCTAAAGAACTAGTCAGCTCTGTGAGTGAGCAGTGGGGCAAGAAAGGAGCTTGATTCCTTATCTCAGGGTCTAAAGATACTGAGTTCCAGTCTGTTCTCAGTGATGCCTACACTGGGAGGTTATGAGCCTAAGTAAGGTGAATGAATGTTCTTCTTCTAAGAGGCTTGTTGGAGAAGGGGTGTGGATGCTTGGGCAGCTGTGGACCACAAGGCTCAGCCACCTCCCAGATCCAGGCTGCTAACCTCTTTACCTCGCCCCATATACCTTTTCTGTATGAGAGTAATGGTGTTACAGTCTCTACTGTGAGAGGGTTTAGGGTGATTGTCCCACTTTGTAGATAAAGAGCCTAAGGCATGATGAGATGAGCTTGGGTGGCTTGCTCTTTTGTAGCTGATTCAGATTCTAATGCCTTGCTGCTTTCCTGGCAGCACAAAGAAGAAACACTTAAAATAATTTTTTCTGACTATAAAAATGATACTGGTTTATTATGAAATTTGGGGGAAAAAATAAGAGCAGATTAAAACAAAACAAAACAAAACTCCTTTAATTCCAACTCCTAGAGCCAACCACTGCCCACTGCTTCATGAGGTTGTATAAACGGCTGAACCCTTCCACTGGTGGGACGGAACTAGTCCAGCTCCCAGGATCTGAACCACAGTGCTGGTTGTTCTTGCTGTTTCTGCCTGTTATCACTGCCAATTATAAAATGGCTGGATTTTACCAAACTTTCCCACCCTCGAAGGCTTATTAACTATAATATTAAATGAAAAAAGCAGATTGCAAACTGTATGTACAGTATGATCTCAATTGCATAGCAAAATGTATAAAATTGAGGAAGGCAATAGATAATTATGTCAACAGTGATATTAGGCCACAGAAGCTCCAGTGTGGATGAGGGACAGCTTTTTGGGAGGATGGTAGCTTTTCAGCACACACAAACCCTCCTCCACAGGCAATTTCCTATGCATAGGATGTTTCCTATGTGATTTCCAGGCAGTTTCCTATGAATAACATTCTGCTGTTTGTACTCCTAGTAGAGGTAAAGGGGGACAGTGATCCTTTCATGCATAAACCCCAAATCTTCGGGGATAGCTGTCCTCCCTCATCTCCTTTCTCCTATGCCCACCCATGAAGCAGCAATTTCTGCAGGCTCCTATTTGTATTTGAGCCTGGCAGTGGATTTGCCCAGCTATCCTCTTGGGAACATGATTCTATTTTCTACATAAAAGCAAGGATACAATTAAAGCTATGCATCAGAGAGCAATCAAGGGAACTGACAACGCCATATTACTGTGAAGAGGATGCCATTGAATGAGGGCAGTTTCAGTGGCAGACTCTTCCTACTGTTGCCACAATTGCACAAAAGCAACTTCTGGTGCCTCTGTAGACCCTCAGAAATAGAGCCTTCCCAGCAGGCAGGAATCTGACTCATCCCAGAGAGATGGGGTTCTGCAGACAAAATATTTTGTCTTCTTCATGGTCTGGTCCAGTGTCTTTCAGTGTTTCCTTTAGTTCTAACCTGAACCCTGCCTGCTAGGTTTTCATCCCATGCCCATTTTCCTTTATGAAGACAGAAAACTTTGGCTTGTGTGTCCCCATCTGATAACCCTCCAGAGCTTGATAGTGAGTTTCTTCTAAAGTGTCTATGTCAAGCTCAGGAAATTAGAATGATACCAGGTTAAGAAACTGAATCTAAATGGTACATTCAGTAATGCAATTCAACAGATAATTTGCTTGAGCACCTACTATGTGCCAAGCATGAGGGAAACAGACAAGTGGACACAGGCTGAACCAGAAGGTATTAACACCTGCTACCTCAGATGTTGTGTCAAAGACCCCCAAGTCCTCTCTCAGTTTTTTTTTTTTCTTACCCTCTCTGTTTTTAAAGTGAGTTTTGAAGGCAGCTAGACTTGGGTTGAATCCACTTTTTCTGTTATCAAGACCAAGTTGCTCACCTACTTGAGTCTTGGTTTTATTACCCCCAAATGGGGATAATAGTATCTATTTCAGAGGTTGTAGAATAGATGAAATCATCTAAGCAAGGTACAGGTCCTGATAGTAGAAGTTGCTTTGTAAATGTTGTTCCTTCATTCAGGTTTATAATGATTTGGAGACATCAGCAATATTGGATGTAATATGAAATTGGTTTTTATTTTTAAAATGTGAATTCTAATATGTATTGTTCACCTTGTGGATCAGCTATAATTCCAAATTGACTTCCTATAAGCTCAGTGATGATCTGTTGTTAATGTGCCAGCATTCACTCACCCAACAAGTATTTCTTAAGTATCTTTTATAGTGTAGTCAGTGTATGCTAGGGAAATAAAAACATCTTTAATGTAAGCTTGGTGCTTACATGATCAAGAAGGGAAATCTGCTAGGAAGAAAATCCTGTATGGAAGGAGTTTCCAGGACAGCAAAAGATGGGCTCCGAGAAGCACAGATGCCAGTAGAGACACTTCTCCAGTGCTGGCAGCAACAGTCCTAGCAAATGCCTGCCTACAGAGGATTCTGGGAGGCTGGACTTGCCGCTCATTCTTGAATTGCATTTATTCTGGGAACCAAACAGAGTGCTGTATCAATCTGCTAAGAAGGAGGCAGTTAAAAATAGGATATGTGCTGAAAATAGGAAATAAGAAAGATGAAAGATGGCATTTGGGGTTTTCACGGTGCGCCCCCACCCCTTGAGCAGAGGGAGGGAAGCCATCTATTTTGGTGGGGGCATGAAATTCAGGGGCCATGATTTCAAGAGAAATGGAAGGGAGAGAGGGAATGGGAAGTAGAAAGTGGCGAAAAGCGGAGAGCTGGGAAGAAATGAGTGAGAGGTGAACAGAGCAGTTGGGAAGGTAAGCTGCTCCCTCCATCCCTCCTCCCCCAGGCAGATGAGATGAAATCAAAGAGAAAAACCTATGTGAAGACTTACCCAGCTGGAGAGAAACTTGAAACAGCAAGATAGTAATCACACATGGCCACAGAGGGGGATTGGGTAGGAAAAGAATCAAAAAGTGTAAGCCATAAAAGTGGATTTAGGAAAGATCATACATCATGACCAAGTGGGCTTTATCCCAGGAATGCAAGGATTCTTTAATATCTGCAAATCAATCAATGTAATACACCACATTAACAAATTGAAAGGTAAAAACCATATGATTATCTCAATAGATAAAGAAAAAGCCTTTGACAAAATTCAACATCCATTTATAATAAAAACTCTCCAGAAAGCAGGAATAGAAGGAACATACCTCAACATATTAAAAGCTATATATGACAAACTCACAGAACACATTATCCTCAATGGTAAAAAATTGAAAGCATTTCCCCTAAAGTCAGGAACAAGACAAGGGTGCCCACTCTCACCACTACTATTCAACACAGTTTTGGAAGTTTTGGCCATGGCAATCAGAGCAGGAAAAGAAATAAAAAGAATCCAGATAGGAGAAGAAGAAGTAAAACTCTCACTGTTTGCAGATGACAAGATCCTCTACATAGAAAACCCTAAAAACTCTACCAGAAAATTACTAGAGCTAATCAATGAATATAGTAAAGTGTCAGGATATAAAATTAACACACAGAAATCTCTTGCATTCCTATACACTAACAATGAGAAAACAGAGAAATTAAGGAAAAAATACCATTCACCATTGCAATAAAAAGAATAAAATAATTAGTAGTATATCTACCTAAAGAAACAAAAGACCTATATATAGAAAACTATAAAACACTGATGAAAGAAATCAAAGAGGACACAAATAGATGGAGAAATATACCGTGTTCATGGATTGGAAGAATCAATATCGTGAAAATGAATATACTACCCAAAGCAATCTATAGATTCAATGCAATCCCTATCAAGCTACCAACAGTATTTTTCACAGAACTAGAACAAATAATTTCACAATTTGTATGGAAATACAAAAAACCTCAAATAGTCAAAGCAATCTTGAGAAAGAAGAATGGAACTGGAGGAATCAACCTGCCTGACTTCAGACTATACTACAAAGCCACAGTCATCAAGACAGTATGTATGGTATTGGCACAAAGACAGAAATATAGATCAATGGAACAAAATAGAAAGCCCAGAGATAAATCCACGTACCTATGGACACCTTGTCTTCAACAAAAGAGGCAAGAATATACAATGGAAAAAAGACAACCTCTTTAGCAAGTGGTGCTGGGAAAACTGGTCAACCACTTGTAAAAGAATGAAACTAGAACACTTTCTAACATCATACACAAAAATAAACTCAAAATGGATTAAAGATCTAAATGTAAGACCAGAAACTATAAAACTCCTAGAGGAGAACATAGGCAAAACACTCTCTGACATAAATCACAGCAAGATCCTCTATGACCCACCTCCCAGATTATTGGAAATAAAAGCAAAAAAAAAAAAAAAAAGGGACCTAATTAAACTTAAAAGCTTTTGCACAACAAAGGAAACTATAAGCAAGGTGAAAAGACAGCCCCAGAATAGGAGAAAATAATAGCAGATGAATTAACAGACAAAGGATTAATCTCAAAAATATACAAGCAACTCCTGCAGCTCAATTCCAGAAAAATAAATGACCAATCAAAAAATGGGCCAAAGATCTAAGCAGACATTTCTCCAAAGAAGACATACAGATGGCTAACAAACACATGAAAAGATACTCAACATCACTCATTATCAGAGAAATGCAAATCAAAACCACAATGAGGTACCATTACACACCAGTCAGAATGGCTGCTATCCAAAAGTCTACAAGCAATAAATGCTGGAGAGGGTATGGAGAAAAGGGAACCCTCTTACACTGTTGATGGGAATGCAAACTAGTACAGCCACTATGGAGAACAGTGTGGAGATTCCTTAAAACACTGGAAATAGAACTGCCATGTGACCCAGCAATCCCACTCCTGGGCATACACACTGAGGAAACCAGATCTGAAAGAGACACATGCACCCCAGTGTTCATGGCAGCACTGTTTATAATTGCAAGGACATGGAAGCAACCTAGATGCCCATCAGCAGATGAATGGATAAGGAAGCTGTGGTACATATACACCATGGAATATTACTCAGCCATTAAAAAGAATTCATTTGAATCAGTTCTAATGAGATGGATGAAACCCTATACGCAAAACAGAAAAAGAGACACAGATGTACAGAACAGACTTTGGACTCTGTGGGAGAAGGCGAGGGTGGGATGTTCTGAGAGAATAGCATTGAAACAAGTATGCTATCAAGGGTGAATCAGATCACCAGCCCAGGTTGGATGCACAAGACAAGTGCTCAGGGCTGGTGCACTGGGAAGACCCAGAGGGATGGGATGGAGAGGGAGGCAGGAGGGGGGATCAGATTGGGAACACATGTAAATCCATGGCTGATTCATGTCAATGTATGGCAAGAACCACTACAATATTGTAAAGTAATTAGCCTCCAACTAATAAAAATAAATGAAAAAAGAAAAAAAAGTGCATTTAGGTGTGAAGGCTGGTATGATATAAAAGACCAGACTTGGTCACTAGCATTCCCTGATAGCACAATTTACCCTTTCTCCCAAAACCTACCTTGACACTCAGCCCTCAAGGTGAATATCTTCAAAAATGTTAGCGAATCAATAATGGGGTGTCCTCCCATCAGAAATGGGCAAGGGTGTTCTAGTTGTGTTGAAGGATGCTGTAGTGGAAAAAATTCTTGGAGTTGGGGTTGGGTTCTCATTCCAGCATTGTCATCAACTGGCCATATGACCTCAAACAGGTCACCAGACCTCTGTGACTAGGTTTGGATATAGACTCTGTCATGAACTGCCTCTCCAGTCTTGATCTATTTGTTTTCCTTCTGCAGACTTCCTTTTCTTTATCCATACAGTGATGGATATTATACTGTGTCTTAGAAGCTGCTGCCAGGGGTAAAATTCTGTATTTTAATATTTGGACGAATGCTGAGGGTGGGTCACAAGAGAGTCTTTAGCAGTTACCCACCCAGAATAAGGTGGGAAGGGGGACTAGAGAGAAGACACAATGGAGGCTCCTCAAGGAGGCCTTGGAGAAACAATATAACAGCACTCTGCCAAGAGGATGAGATGCACCTAGCTATCTTGCAAAAGGAAGGAATGGAACTGCAGGTAGGGATCTGCTTCGTTTCCCCAAAGTGATCTCTTTCTGAGGTCCAAAAAAAACATAAAAAGATTTGGGAAAATTGTAGGTCAGAGGACATCCAAGTGCATCAATGTTGAGAAGTATTCCCTGAAGTCCTATTGCCAAGCTCAGAAATCAGGAGTAGCCATGTGGTATATATAGGAGCATGCTGTATTCTTTCACCTAACAAATTACAGTATCAATTCCCTTGATGCCATCATATGTCCTCTCACTGGTCCCTGAACTGTTTCATTGTCACTGGTCAGAGGTCCCTATCAAGATGATCCAAGTTATCTGTAGAGATTCTGTGCTTCCTGCTCATCTCTCCCCATGGCCCCAAAGGAGCTAACATGCAAAAGCTCAATCCTATTCAGTGGATAACTTTGAATCTTAATCAGCCTTTATCCCCTTGTCTAGGGAATCTTTAAATAGCTCAAATCTTTTAAAATTCTGACAATAGGTATGAATTCAGGTACTGGGTCACTAGGTCACTATCTGGAGTGGAGGGTGGCATGTCAGCCTTGGATATTGGAAGTCCTGGTCAACAGGAGACAAGCAACTCACTCTCATATCAAGAGTTGTAAACAGTATGTTCCGTATTTGGGGATAAATGTGTCTTGGTCAGAAACCTTGGCAGGAAATCAAGGCCATTACCAATAGGCAGAGTGTCCCCTCTGCTATAGGTGTTTTGTCATTGACAAAGTGTGATGTTTTAGCAAACTGAACAGCTACCATAACCTCTTGCCTTCTGGCAAACTCTGCATAAGGATAGACTGGTGGCAAAGTCAACCTGAGCTTTATCTGAGTTAGAGCTATGCTCCTTCAACTGCCAACCTGGACAGGCAGCATCAGCATTGCCTGGGAGGCAGCTTGTCAAAAAAGCAGAGTCTCAGGCCTCATGCCAGACCTACTGGATCATAACTGCATTTGACAAGATTCCTATGTGATCTGTATGCTCATTAAAGGTTAAGAAGCCCTGGGTTAGGGTTCTCCTTTAAAAAATAATACAAATGTCTCTTCTAGCAGGCCTGTCATTTACAATGTAATGAGAATGGTTTAAGCAGATTACTTCTTATTTATCTCTTTGCTAAAATAAGCCAGATGGGGATTTTGTTTGAAAGGGAGGAAGAAATCATCAAATTTCCAATCCCTATTCCAGCCTCAGCTCTTACCACAGGGATCTGGCATATAGTAGGACTCAGCACACTTTTGTTTTGCTTTTGTTTTGTTGTTTAGCTGAGTAACTGACTTACAATAACAAAGGATATGTAGTTTTATGGGTATCATGGTTTGCTGTATGCTCAGGTGTGGTAGGCAGAATAATGGATCCCAAAATGTCCACATGGAGCTCGTGAATCCCTAAAACCTGTGAATGTGTTAACTTATGTGGCATTGAGGGATTAGTCACACAACTTTAAGATAGGCAGATATTTCTGGAGTATCCAGGTGGACTCTGTGTAATCTCAACAATTCTGAAAGTGAAAGAGGCTGGCAGAAGAGAAGGTCAGGGTAGGAGAAGGACATGTAAAAAAAAACTAGGCCTGCCCTTACTGGAGGTGGTGGAAGAGGGCCATGAGTCAAGAAATGGGGGTGATTCCTACACACTGGGAAAGTCAAGTGAACTAGTTTCCCTTAGAGCCTCCAGAAAGGAATGCAGCCCTGCTGACACTTTGATTTTTGCCCAGTGAGACCTGTGGTTGACTTCTTACCTACAGAGCTAAGCAACAATAATTCATGTTGTTTTAAGCCACTAAAATTGTGGAACTTATAGCAGCAATAGGAAACTAATACACCACACCAGGGAACAGTCAGTTCATTCATTTTTAATGTGAATGGCAAAATCTATCCATCTATCTATCTACCTACCTGTCTATTTATCATCCATCTGCCTATTTATCTATCTCTATTTTTTTCTTTCTTGTATCCTTTGGAATTCAAGTGTACATGCTTGAATTGATCCCATCCTCAGTTCATGGAATATCATCATCTATCCATGGAATGGCCTTCTTTCTTTTCAAGAAAAAAATTAATTTTAATGTGTCTTTCCCTTCACCCATCATTCCCAATCTCCCTGCCCTCCTCCCATAGGCATCTACTCTAATACATTTAATATAGTCCTTCCAATACATCTGACACATGTTTATTTATATATATGAGCAACTAACAAAAGTACACAAGGCTGTTTTATGTGGGTGTGTAATACATAAATGAATTGGACTATAAATCTTATTTTTATTTTTTTCTCTCAATTCTGTTCTTGAGATCAATCCAGGTTTCTGTTTATTTGGTTCATTATGCTTCTGTATGCATACACCAACATTTTACTTGTCCATGCATTAGAGATGGACATCTAGGTGGTCCCCAACACTGAGGCAATGAACTTCCTTAGGCACATCTCCTTGTGTTCCCTAGGAGGAATTTCCCTCCAGGTATACATAGTAGTGGGCTTGGTAGATTTTAAGGTACTCAATTCTTCTTCAGAATGGTTATACCAGCTATGGATGAGGGTCTGATTTCAGTACCTCTTTGCCAATGCTTAGTAATATATGACTCAAAAAGTATATACAGCTATGGGCAACAGCTAACTGTGAAAGGAAATAGAGATGATTTAGTGGAAATCATGCTATGAATGAAGAATGTTTGGGAATAAATAGAAAATAATTCTTGGAGGAAGAGAGTCTTAGAAGAAGAGATAAATGTAGCTGGAAAGAGGAGAGACTTCCAGGCAGGAAAGATGTGTGCAGGGTTCACAGGGGTTTGGACTGATCACTGTTGAACGACCCTTATGGGCAGAGATGGTCTCTCTTCCTCTGACTATAGTTATCTGGCTCTCAGTCCATCCCCCTCCCACCCAAGGAAAAAGATCTTTGAATTTCCCTGGGGATATGAGGGACTCTTAGCTTCCAACTCCCCTCTCTTCCTTAACTCTCTCTTTGCCACGTTGAAAATTTATACAGTTTAATGAATTTTGACAGATGCATACCCTTGGGAAACCATGATCACAATCAAACTATAGGATATGTCTGTGCTTGCATGCATGCATGCTAAGTCGCTTCAGTCCTGTCTGACTCTTTTTGGGACCCCATGTACTGTAGGCCACCAGGCTCCTCTTTCCATGGGATTTCCCAAGCAAGAATACTGGAGTGGGTTGCCACGCCTTCCTCCAGTGGATCTTCCTGATCCAGGGGTCAAACCCATGTCTCTTATGTCTCCTGCACTGGCAGGCGGGTTCTTTACCACTAGCACCACCTGGGAAGCCCAGGACATGTCCAGGCTCCCCTAAAAGTTTCCTTAGACATATTTGCAGAACATCTTTCCCTCTGTCCCTCACCCCACGGAACCACTGACCTCTTTTCTGTCACTGTAGGGAAGTTTACATTTTCCAAAATTCTGTATAAATAGAGTTGTATGATATATTCTTTTTTGTGTCTGCCTTTTTTCATTAAGATAATCTATTTTGAGATTCACCCATCTTATTGGCATATCAAAATTTTTACTTTTTAAATTGCTGAGTAGTATTCCATTGTATGAGTACCTGACATTTTATCTGTTTTCTTGTTGAGAGACATTTAAGTTGCTTTCTCTTTGGGGCTATTATGATTAAAGCTGCTGTGAATATTCATGTACAAACTTCCATGTTTGCTTTAATTCTCTTGGATAAACAGGAGTTCAATGATTTGACCAAATGACAGGTGTATGTTTAACATTTTAAAAAATTGCTACATTCTTTTTCAAAGTGACTGTACCATTTTACATCCCCAGTAGTATTATAGAAGAGTTCCAGTTAATCCACATCCTTGTCAATGGTTGATACGGTCAGTCTTAAAATTTTTTCCTATTCTAATGGGTGTGTAATGGTATACCATTATGATTTTAATTACCAACAATTAATGATGTGGAGCATTTTTATGTGGTTATTGGCCATTCATAACCTTCTTTCATGAAATGCTGCCACAGTTTTTGACCATTTTAAAATTGCATTCTTCGTATTTTTATTATTGATTTGTACATGTTCTTTATATTATCTGAGTATAAGTCCTTTGCTATATATGTGTGCTACAAATATTTTTCCTGTACGGTGGCATAACTTTTCATTTTTAAAACAGTATCAGTTTAAAAACAGTTTAAAGACAGCTTAAAGAGGAGCATATAAAATTTTTAATTAACCCCAAACTATTAACTTTTTGTTTTATCTTTTGTGTATACTAAGAAATATTTTCATACCCTGAGATTGCAAAGTTTTTCTCCTGTGTTTTCTTTTAGAAACTGTATGGTTTAGGATTTTATATCTTTGTGCATAATCTTCCTCCTCTGATCTCTCAGATCCTTGGGTCCATGGGTCTTTCCTGGATCAGTAGCATCTCTCTGTATCTATAAGGGGAATAAACCTGAAGACCTAGCTGGCATCCCTTATATATAATGTATTCTTGCCCAAAGTGAATCTAACATATAATGAAAAGGACCTAGCTGAAGTCCATTATATATGATGCTGTGTACTTCATAATGTATCTCAGCAGGAGATATATAATATCAGATTATTTGACTAGTGGTGATGCTAAATTTGATCATGTGGTTAAAATGGTAACTTTCAGATATATGTTTTTCCTTTGCAGCTCCAAATAATTTGTGAGATGATACTATTTACCAGTATAATTTTTCATTTCTTTTCCCTTTTTTTGTTTTGGTTGCTTCATGCAGCATGTGGGATCTTAGCTCCCCATCCAGGGATCCAACCCATGGCTCTGCAATGGGCCACCAGGGAAGTCACCAGAATACCTTTAAAATTATCATTAAAATTTCTTAGCTCTCTTAGAGAAACCAGCATCTACAGATAAACAGTAAGGATAATCATCAAAGAGTCAAATCTTGAATCCATAACTCTCCTAGGGAGGGCAGTTCAGCTAACTCTTGGCCATTTTAGCCCTTGACCTCTTCAAGTCTGCAACAGGAAGAAAGCACTCCATGCTTTACCTTCCCTGTCCTCCTTCCTCATGGCTGTTTAAGTAACCTGTAGCACTCAAATGAGCCAGTCGTTTCCACTCTAACGGTCCCTGAAGCTTACCCAGCTTTCCTTTCCCATATTGTTACTGACAGTAACCCTTTACTCCAGTGTTTTGGAGACTTCCCAGGGGAGTCTCTCATGCACTCGAGAACCTCTCTCTTGTTTTTCATCTCTGTCCCCACTTCTTTTTTTCTGTGACCACACTAGTCTATGCCAATGTCTCAGGGCTCCCAGACCTACAAATTTCCGTGGTGCCAAAGATGCCCCATGCTTCCAGTCTTCCCAGGTTAAAGTCCTGCTGGTGAGGACTGCTATGTGAGGTGGAGAAGACCACGTGGGTAGGGCACTTTTCCCTGGATGCCAAGGTAGCACCTCTGTTTGCGTTCCTCTGCCTCACAGCATTGATTGTGAAATCACATCCTTCAGTTTCTGCTTCAGTCTCTAGAAGTAAGATTGTCATAAATATCCAGGATAGACACCTTGCTTTCTTCTGATCTCCCTGTTTCTCCAGGTGCCTGAGAAAAAACACCTTCCCTCTTCTTTTAGCCAAATCAGCTCCTGGCACTCCTGCCCACTTTTCTTCAGAGGAATGTGAAATTCATTTAGGCTCCAGATGGGACAGCTAGTCATATTATACATTACAGTAGCTAAGTAGGAGAGAACCACTCAGTGAAATTTCTAAATTTTCTTCTGTATGCTTGTGTGGCCATGAACCCATATAGCTGATGATATAATCAAGAATATATAATGTATTCTTGCCCAAAGTGAATCTAATCAAGCTTTCACAACAGCACTATTCAACAGAAGTATAATATGAGTCACATGTAGTTTTAACTTTTCTAGTAGCCACCAACAGGCAACAAAATAAAAAAATATAAATTGGACTATAGCCTAATTAAAAACTTCTATGTATCAAAGGATACAACCAACAGAATGAAAAGGCAACCACAGGATTGGAGAAAATATTTGCAAATCATATATCTGATACGGGATTGATATACAGAATACATAAAGAACTACAACTCAATAACAACAAAAAAATAACTAGATTAAAAGTGGACAAAGAACTTGAAAATATATTTTTGTGGGTTTTCTTTAACTTTTTTTTGAAAATATATTTTTCAAAGAAGATACACAACTGATTGATAATCACTGATGAATACATCACTAATCATTAGGGAAATGCATATCAAAACTTCAATGACCCCAGCACAAAATGTTTTTGGTGTTAAAAAAAAATTCAATGAGATCATACTGATTACAATGACTATTATTTTAAAAAATGGGAAATAAAAAGTATTGGTAAGGATGTGTAGAAATTGAAACTATTGAAATTGAAACTATTGCTGATGAGAATGTAAATAGTGCAACCTCTGCAGAAAACAATATGGTAAATCCACAAAAAATAAATAGAATTACCATAGGATCCAGCAATCTCACATCTGGATATATCCCCAAAAGAAATGAAAGCAAAGACTTGAACACTTATTTGTATATTCAATATTCATAGCAGCAGTAGTTAATATATACTGCTGTCAAAAGGTAAAAGAAACCCAAGTGGACATCAATGGATGAATGAATAAACAAAATGTGATACATATGTTAAATGGAATATTATTCAGCTTTAAAAAGGAAGGAAATTCTTACATGTGCTACATTGTGGATGGACCTTGAAGACATTATGGTAAGTGAAATAAGCCAGACACAAAAGGACAAATATTGTATGATTCCACCTACATAGGGTACCTAGAATAGTCAAAGTGTGTAGAGACAGAGAAGAATGGTGGTTGCCAGGAGCTGGGGAGAGGAGGAATGAGGGGTTGTTGCCCAAAGGGAACAGTTCTGCTTTGGAAAGATGGATGGTGGTGATAGTTGCACAAAAATGTGAATGTACTTAATGCCACTGAAAGGTACAATTAACAGTGTTAAAATGGTAACTTTGATGGATGTTTTACCACAATAAAAATACAACAGATGACATTCTTGCAACAATTGGGGCTATTTGATATTATGGAATTATTATTAATTTTCTTAGGTGTACTGATGGTTATATAGGACAATGTCCATATTCTTAGGTGATGAATTCTGACATATGTGGAGGATAAAGTTTCATGATACCTATGACTTATTTTCAAATGGTTCAAAACAAGAGAAAAAAAAACCCCAAATATATACACATGCATATACCATACATATAGATAAACCAAATGTGACAAAACTTTAACAGTTGGTGAGTTAGGAGGAGTATATTTAGGCCCAGTACTCACTGTTTTATTCTGATAATTTTTCCTATACGTTTGAAAACATTCCAGGTATACAAGGAGGTGGGAGGGAGAAGGTGGTCAGGAAACCTCAGGAAATGACCAAATCCTGTTCCCCAAACAAAGCATGTAGTCTTCTTTCTCTTCTCCATAAAGTTCTTAAGGACAATATGTTCACTGGTAGCAATAACAAGGGAGCTTGTGTTTGAAAGCTACATTTTCCTCTCTCTGTTAGGAAGCCCAGGGCACAAGACACAGGCCAGAGGCTGACCTATGCCGCTCCTTCTCCTAAGCACAAACCCTAGTCTGGGGACCCTCTTCATGGGAAAAAACCCCAAATAGATGAATATACTGCAGCAGGTGCGGGAGAAAACAACTGCAAGCCAGACGGACTTTCTGGTGAGAGTAGCAGAGAGCGGGCCGCCATCTTTGACTAAGCCACGCCCACTCAGTGTGCTAAGATTTCTCCGCCACATTGTCACCATCTCTTCTTGAGGTATCAAGGTGAGGGGCGTGAGAGAGGTAAAAATAGCTTGAGATCCTTCTCTTCTCAGGGGTAAAGGATAGATGGATGGAGGTTCTTGGTCTGAAAGCCACTCTTCCATCCTGTATCTCTAGCATCATGAATGGTGTATAGGCCACTGTTTTCAGAGAAGTTGTGAAAAGAAGTTCCGGCTTGGAGAGGTCAGAATAAGGCAAGGAGGTATTTTCATTGCTTCCCCCGAAAGCTGTATCCAGCAACGAAGACCTCAGCCAGGAGAGGAGGCATATAGAGTTAAAATGCTTAGGAACTTGAGTGAGAATTATAAGCACCAATGATTACTTTTATTAAGGGTCAAAGAATCATGTGGTGTAATGTTAATAAAGGAAGTACAACTTTTGTGGAGGAATCTCTACCTTGCCTTTCCTAAAATGCTGCCTTTAGTTCTCTTTAACTTATGTTCCATAACCTGACAAAATAGAGGTTCAAACCATAGGTATAGTCAGGTTTTATAATTTGGAATACTGTGAAGACAAAGTAACTGAGTTCTCTTTGGTACAAATTACTGACATTGCTCCCAATTTAGCCACATATGTAAATGTTTTTAATAGGGATGAACTTGGGGAAGGAATAAGGTTGGCAGGTAAGATTTGGGGAAAAGAGAACAGAGAGTAATAATCCCTTGAAACAGAACAGGGAACCTCTGATTTCAACTTAACTGAATGTTGAATGATGGTCCTGAGTTGAACCATCATAAGCTGAGTCACAGACAACTTAGCTTGAAGGTTCTCCTAAACTCTGGTCTTTCGCCCGCTTCCTGAAACACTCAAACATCCTTGGCTCACAGTGCACACTTCTTCCTCTGTTGCCTCACTGAAACTTCTCTTAAATGTTAGAAAAACACGAAAGCTTTAGCTGAAATAGTTGCTGGTTTCAGAGGCACATTGGCTGGCTTCATCGGATCAGGCATTAGCTCATCCCATGTTCCTATCACTACTATCACAGAGACCTAGCACTGGTGTGAGAGTGAGGCAGTTGCAAACAGGTACTCTAACAGACTCTGTCCCCCTGGATTCCCACACACGACTCTAGGGGAATGTGGCTTTTCCTTACCTTCAGCTGTTGAGAATCACTGCTCGTGATGAGAACTATTACTGATGTGGAGCCAGAAAGAAGTCCAATAGCCACTGTCTCAGGGAGAAGAGGAGAGCTGGTCACCTCCTTCTTTGTCTCAGTTATCTTCTTGGCCTCTGGCTATACACTTAAGGTCATGTTCAGCCCACCTCGCACCTCAAAAATACCTGAAACAGCTGTTGAGGAAGTAGGGCTACATTTAACTTTCTTCCAACTTGGTTTTCCCATCTGAAAATACAAAGCAAGTATGAGACACGGTGAGGCATACTCATATCTCTCAGGTTTTATCATTTTCAGTGGGCTCCACACATCTTCTAACTGCCAGTATCTACAAGCTGGTGCTTGAAGACTTTATCTGAAGCTCTGGAAGCTCACTAGGTCCAAGATAACATGGCAGCTCAGCAGTTCTAGAAATTTAACCACCCTGTCCCCCAGCCCTGAGCTTCCTTCAACCAATGAATGATGGGAGATTATGTGTAAATATCCCAGTAACCTCATGCCTTGGGTGGGATAATTCTGAAGTGTGTGTTTTACACTGTTTCCCTGTAGGTTTAAGCTATAGCTGTCCACTGTGTAGTTGGCTTAATAATTCACTTTTTATTGGCTGTCTTCCCCTTCCTGACTCACTTCCTCACTCTCTTGCTGGTATTTCCTTGGATCAATTCCCAAATAAACTACTTGCTCTCAAAAACTTATTTCACGGTTGGTTTCTGAGGGACTCCAAACAAAGAGGATTTTCTAGTGTAAGTTAGCATCATTAAACATACATTACTGAAAAGTCACTAAATGAGAGACACCCCCTCTTTTTATTCCTCTGTTTTTATCTGAGGCATTGGGGCTTGAACCCAGAGATTTGTGGGGTGTGCTGAATGGAGCCTCCCCTATGAGAAGCCTGGTATTGTAACAACATGTTCACAGACGTTGGAGGTCTCCTCACTGTGTGTGAATGTTTGATGAAGGAACATGGGTCACAGTGGAGAGAGAATGGTCAGATGCTGAGCTGATGGTGAGGGAGAGAAGCTATGGTTTTCAAGAGTGGTACCCCCCTAAACTGTGTTCCCTGGTGTTCTGGGAGATGTTTAATAAAACAGAAACCCCAAAATAAAGTTCCTCTGGTCAAATACTTGGGAACTGCTGGATCAAGCAGAGGCTATGTTATGGTAGGACTTCTCAGGACCTTTAAGACAAAGTACATTGTGATTTCCTGAGGGAAGTATCATGTATATGGTGTTTTCCAAATCTCTCTGGCCATAGACTTTTTGAGGAACCAAACTATTTTCCCAAACTGTCTTCAATGTCAATACCCCATTGAAAATAGTTGGGGAAGTGATGATAGAGAGATATGTACTTTCCCTTTCTCGCACCTTTCAATCACGAGTGCTTTGAATTGAATTTTGGCCTCCATCTGAGTGACTGAAATGTCTGTTTTCTCTTGTCTGTGAAGCTAGGGGTTGAAGAGGGGATATTCCTCCGTATTATATTTAAGGTGCCATAATCATTACAAGATGCAGCAATTAATTGCTTGGTCTTTGCAGTCTCCAGACTGCTTTCCCACATATTAATCCTCATAACAACCCCAAAGGTGGGTCATATGCATCCTTATTTAATAGGTAGGAAACTAAAGTTCAGCGATTTCCCCAGGACCACTTAGTGGTACATCTTTGCAGGAAAACTGCACTTTGAAGCAAGCAGCACAAGCGAAGGACTCTTACTTTCTCTACATTGTCTGAAGTTTGAGTAAAGATTCAACTAATATAGTAGGCGGTTCTAAGACTTTGGGGTTAGGGAAGAGCTCATTGGATCAGGCCAAGAAAGACAAAGAGGAAAACACATCAATTCTCAGAGCATGATATATGGGTTTCCTCCAGGTGGTCTGTGGGCTGGTTCTATCACAGCCCAGAAGTAGATGGGATCCTGGATAAGATCAGGGTTTTCAAAACAAACACTGGATTTGGATTTTGGCTCTATCATTTACCAGCTGTGTGACTTTGGGTGAGTTACTTAACAATCTGAACCTAATTTTCTTATCTGTAAAACAGAATAATAATTCTCATGGGGCTCCTGTGAGGATGAAATTAACTAATGTACCTAAAGTTCTTCACAGGGGAAGTATCTAGCATGTGGCAGAAATGATTAAAAAAAAAAGTTAACTATTATTAGTAGCATAGTAGCCATAACTTACAGTTTCGCATGAATTAATGTTTTAACAAAAAGAAAACATCATTTATGTTGTTATCTTACTGGAAACAGAGCTGTTTCTAATGACTTCTGGCAGTAGGTTTTTTAAAATTATTATTGTTTCATTTTGGTTTTATTTTGTGTGAAAATAGGACTGCCTGTGATAGGTCTTCGTGATTTTTTTTCCTCTCTAAGTGAATATGCCGTTGATACTCCCTAACACTCTGTCTCGTCACCTGAAAAAGAACAAATTGAGAATGAATGGAACCACAGCTCAGAAATCTGAGCACTTCCCATTTCAACTTTTCTTGGAATAATTTGATGAAAAGCCTGTGCTATGGTTTTCAATGGCATGGGGATGCCCATCTTCTGTCCCTACCCCTAAGCTCCTGAACATGATTTATATTTCCCTATTTTAAGCAGGTACCGATTTATGAGACTTTAAACACTGTAGTTGAAGTTATTGGAGGTTTAAAGGGATTAAGCAGATCCAGTGGCACTGGGAGATATAGAGGTGGTCGAAAAGATTTATCAGCATTTCTATGTTAAAAACCACTTTTCATGGACTGTCATAGCCTGGGTCTGAATCTATTTATTTGGGCAGAGGAGTGAATTTTTAGGATTTCTCTCAGATGGAAAAAAATCCACCCCTCTATGGCTTCCAGCTTTGTTTTGGGGGACTGTGTCTCTGCCCTTCTCTTCTTCATCTTTCACATCCAGCTTGCTCTGTCTTCTCTGGGGTTCCCCTTCTCTCTGGTCCTGTCTTCTCTTAAGCGCCTGAACTCTTGGGATCCCTTTGTGTTCATGTATTCACAAGCTCAGCTCTGACCCATGAACCTAACAGCAGCTGGAGCGAGCTGACCCTTCAGAGCAGGGCTGTGGTGGGTAATAGATGGCTGCGGGGGTGGGAATGCCTCATGCCACAGGGGTGACAGATCCCTGTGTTTACACCAGAGGGTGCAATGACTCCGTGGCTGAGAGGGGCTGGCTGGAGCCTGAAGTTTCCAAATAAAATGCCCATTCAAGGCAAAGCAGGCAAAATTCCCAGACAGTTAGGTTTTGGAGAAGCCATATTGAGCGACACTGAAAATAGGTTCAGGGCACAAAGTGGGCACGCACTCTTGGTTATAGTCTACCAGTTCTGGGAAGAGCCAACATACTTCTCTTTGCCAGTAATTATTTTCATCAGCCTCTGCTTGTTACCTCTCAGGTTTCCTCCAAGTCCTAGCTATGCCCACCCTGTCAAATCAGCGTGGGTGCTGGAAAGATGAACTCATTTTAACAGCCTGAACCAGACATTGTGGGGAAGGAAATCAGAGATGCTATTCCAAAGTCGAGTAAAAATAACTTTTGTTGAGTACCTACTCTCTGATTCCACTTACATGAAACCCTAGAAAGGACAAATCTAATCTATAGTGACAGGAAGAAGGTTGATGGTTGCCCGAGGCCAAAGTAAGGGAAGACTGATGGAGATGGGGCACGAGAGAAGTATTGTGATGTTGGAAATGTGCTTTGTTTCAATTACGGTGATGGTTGCACATGTATATAACATTGTAAAAACTCATTAAAATGTGGGCTTTTTAGGGTGTAAATTATACCTGGATTTTAAAAAAATGTATCTGCTGTGCATTCACAGTCCTTGCCTCCTCTCTTAGCACAGACAATGGAAAGCTGAGAATAAATCTTAGAATGCTCCCCCATCCATGGAAGGTTGTTCAACCAGCCAAAGCTGTGTATTCATACGGGGCATAGGGCTAATCTAGAGCAGTAGATAAACACCTAATCAGTTATAATTGACTATGGAATGTTCTCTGTGCCTTTACCTTCCCTGAATACAACCTGACTGACAGAGGCAGCAGGGAGCAAGCAGCCAAGAAATGCGGTAGGGGAAGCCAGATTAAACAATTACCAGGGAGAGGACAACAAAAGAGTGAATGACCACGCAGATGATAAAGAATTTTTGACTTTGTAACATGAGCCGTGCATTGTATGAAAGTGTAAAGGGTTTGGTGAATTGAAGCAGATGCTCATTAGAAATCAAACCAACCACACCGAATGGTCTTGGCATCTGGATAACAGGAGGTCTTCAACAACTCCATCTTTTCCACATTTCTAATTAAATTTTTGATATTGCTTAGGTCAGGCACAGTGCCCTATTCATTCTGACATCCAAATATCCATTTTAAAGTTGGCCAGGCTAACCCAAAGGATGATGTAACTAGATCGAGAATGGGATTAAGATTTAGGACACTGGATTTTTGTCCCTGCTGTGTGACCTTCTTTAAAAAATCACTTTATTTGCTCACTTATTTATTCAATAAAATTTTTGACTACCTACTACAAATCAGGCTGTTGGCAAGACCCTGGGGATACATGGCTCTAGGCTTTGCTTGCCTCATTTGTAAATGCTGTTCTGGGGTCCCTGCAGTGTCCTACCACTGTACTGACAGATGGCACGGGCAGTGATGTGGTCAAACTCTGAAAACCATGATGCTGTGCCTCAGTGATAAGCTGCCCAGAAGGAACAACAAAGGGAGGGGTCCCTAGCTTCTCTGGTCTGTATATTTGCAGAAGGTAGTTCTACGCCACTTAAAGCATCTTTGCTATGAAAAGTTCCATGGAAATAAAATTAAGCGTTTTAGTTTTGTTTGTCAAAAAAATGCTCTTAAAACCCTCTAAGATAGTTTTAAAATTAATTCCTTATTGCTTCAAGGCACAAACTCACATATAGTTACAAATGAAGTTAACATTTGATCTAGTGCAGGGAAATAGACCAAGGCTTTTCTCCAGTCTTTCTCCCTGATTTGCAGTGTTCCCAATCCCACCCACCCTCTCCCCAAGCAAAATTTAGGAGGAAATGTCTTCTCTTGTCGAAGTCCTTCTCACACTTGCCGTTCAGTGCCCAAGACCTGTTCTCGTTCAGTGCCTCGAATCAACTCTCAGAAAGGTCTGAGACAGAGATTCGAATTCTGCTCTGTGACAATATATGACACAGGGAAAGTTCCTTAATCTTTCTGTGCCTTGGATTCCTCATCTGGAAGTGGGAATAACAATATCTACTTTGAGTTGTGCAGTTTAAATAAGATAATGGATATAAAAAATACCTAGCACAGTGTCTAGCCAATCATAAAAAACCAGTCAATGGTTACTCAAGTCTAACCACTTGAGTGGTTTCTATTTCCAGATAGAAACTTCTGGAGTTTCTATCTCCAGAAATGAAGTCTGGAGATAGAAAAAGTCCACCATAGACTAAGAAGTATTCCACCAATTCTCAAAATGGAGGAACCAGGACCTTCAGCCTTTGTTGCATTGATAACTACCAAAGGACCTTCAGACCACTAAGCTCAATAGAACATATTACAGTTGTCATTGGTATTTATGGGCTATTGTTTCCAGGACCTTCATAAACCCCCAAATGTGGGAATGCTCAAATCCTTTATATAAAATGGTATAGGATCTGCATGTAACCTATGCACATCCTCCTGTATACTTTAAGCCATCTCTAGAGTATTTCTGGGGCTTCCTTGGTGGCTCAGTGGTAAAGAAGCCACTTGCATTGCAGGAGCCACAGAAGAAGGGGGTTGGATCCCTAGGTTGCAAAGATCCCCTGAAGGAGGGCATGGCAACCCACTCCAGTATTCTTGCCTGGAGAATCCTATGGACAGAGGAGCCTGGCAGGCTACAGTCTATGGGGTCACAAAGAGTTGGACACCACAGAAATCACTTTGAATGCACATGCATGCAGAGTATTTCTGATACCTAACACAATGTAAATACAATGTAAATAGCCATAAATACAATGTAAATATCTGTAAATACAATGTAAATGTGATATAAGTAGTTCCCAGCATGTGGCAAACTCAAGTTGCTTTTTGGAATTTTTTCTAAAATCTTTTCTGCATATTTTGGTCCACCATTGGTTGAATTCATGGATGCAGAAACCACCAATAAAGAGGAGCTGCTGTATAAAGAAATATTTCCTTGCAATTTGACTGAAGCTTTTTAAAAAAACCATTTCTTAGAATATTGACATACCTTGTTATAGGGGTGTTTGTGAGATACTCCACTATGCCTCCTTTTGTGTCATGTAAGCTCTTTTTTAAAAAAATTTCCTTAAAAATTAAGAAATAGACATTGTCCTTGAATTTCCTGTGGATATAGAGAGCCAGCTGTGTCTGCCTGGGAGAAGAGTTGACATTCTGAGAGAGAAAATAAGCCATCATATGCCTTTGACCCAAGAGTGAGAGAGTTTTTCTCTTTAATCTGCTATCCAGCCATAGGAGGAATGCATATGGAACATTGACTGAGAAAAAGTCACATCCCCACTAGCTGCGATGGCTACATCAGCAAGCCACAATCAGATTACCTCCATACTCCCCCAGGGAAGGTTGACATCTCCTGGCCCTTTCCAAAAATGGCACTGTTCCACCCAATAGTCAAAAATCTGTGTCAGGAAGATGGCTGAGAACCTGAAGATAGAGTCTGCCTGCTGATCCAAGAACAACAGACAACTGGCTCAGGCTATGATTAAAGCCGGTTGGAACTCACAGCCGGCAGAACAATGACCACATTCATGAACTGAACTTCTGCTTACTCTCCTATTCCAAAGTCCTTCATCTTCCCTCCACATGGACAGCCAGCTGTGCGGAGAGATTTGTGCTGTTAGCACCTGGAAGTGTTGGAAGGACTTGATTCCTGTGTAATAAAATCTAACTTGAAAGACTTGAAAATACAGTTAAAGGATGCAAATCTACTTGTAATTACTGCGAGCCCCCCTAAAAGCTGACTATATTGTAGGGCTCCATCTGAGTAGCAGCCACATGTGTCTTTTTTACTGCTTTATATCCAGTATTAAGCACAGAGTTTCTTGGATAACCAATCATCTTGGTTTGCCTGTGGCTCTCTGGTTTTAGCACTAAACATTCTGCATCTCAAAAGCCCCTCAGTCACAGGCAAACTGGAATGATTGGTCATGCTAGGCTACACATATAGTGAGTGAAAGTCACTCAGTTGTGTCCGACTCTTTGCGACCCCTTGAACTATACAGTCCGTGGAATTCTCCAGGCCAGAATACTGGAGTGGGTGGCCATTCCCCACTCCAGGGAAAATTCCCAATCCAGAGACTGAACCCAGGTCTCCCTCATTGCAGGTGGATTCTTTACCAGTTGAACTACCAGGGAAGCCTATACATACAGCAGGTACTTAAAATTTTTTGACAAAGGAAATAAATAAGTAGTAGAAATATAAAAGCTGGATTAACTGCTATAGATAGGGGTCTACCTTCAACAGACACTTCTCTGAGTTTGAGTTTGTTAAAACCAGCACAGTATTTTGATGGTATATAGGCCCAGTCTTCAGTTTTAAATACCACCTCATTTTTGTTCCTTTTTTAACTTTAGTCTATACTTCTGGCCCATTAGTCAGCAACAGGCCGTGCAGTTTCAAAACTGTCAAATATGGTCAAAACATGGCTAGGATTTCTAAATTCAGTTTTCCATTTGGTAACTTTTCCTCCCTATATACAGAGGCCAGATGTTTTAACATGATCCATAATATACATGTGGGAAGGGAGGAGCAGTTCTCCAGTCAGAGTAAGTCAACAATCCTTCATTGAGTGACTGCTCTGGGCAAGGTGATGGGTGCCACAGGGCATTCAAAATGAGTAAAGAAGATCCTTGCCCTTAGCAAATCTCAATGTGGGAGTGGGATGGTATGTATGAAAAAACACTTGTAATTATTTATCATGTGACGCACGCTTGATATATGCATGCAACTTCAATTATTTTAATTGTGCCCCATGTCACCGTATTAGGGAAAGAATGAGATTAATCTTGAGATGTTATGAAATGCCTTCTCAAGGAGGTGGGATTTAAGGTGGGTTTTGAAGGAAGTATAGGTCTTCAAAGGTAGTGCTTCCTAGGCTTCCCAGGTAGTGCTAGTAGTAAAGAACATGCCTGCTAACACAGGAGGCATAAGAGATGAGGGTTTGATCCCTGGTATGGGAAGATCCCCTGGAAGAGGGCACGGCAACCCACTCCAGTTTTCTTGCCTGGAGAATCCCATGGACAGAGGAGCCTGGTAGGCTATGGTCCATAGGGTCACAAAGAGTTGGACACAACTGAAGCTACTTACCATGCATGAAGACTCATTACCTAAACATGCTCATTGTTGTTGCTTGATTGCTCAGCCATGTCTGACTCTTTGTACCCTCATACCTGTAGCCCGCCAGGCTCCTCTGTTGAAGAATACCGGAGTGGGGGTGCCATTTCCTATTTCAGGGGTCAAACCAGCCTCTCTTGTATCTCCTGCACTAGCAGGCGGATTCTCTACCACTAGCACCACCTGGGAAGCCTTCCTATAGGACCTCACCTATTAATAAATGACAGAGTGTTATTCTCACTTAACAAGAAGTCCAAGGCAGATGCAGCAACTTCAAGGTGTCATCAGGGTCTCAAGCTCCTTTTCTCCTTAGCCTTCCCATCTTTAACCTTCCTATCCTTAGCCTAAGGCTTTGCCTGTCGCATGCTCCCAAGATGGTTGTTCTATCTCAAGCCTTCTATTTGTGGGCTAGGCAGGAAAAAGAGAAAGGAAAGGAAAATGGACAAAGGATAAAGGTACATGGGAGAGAAAGGAGGGCCTGTGAGACAAGGGCAAACACTTTCCTCAACTCCCTGGCAGATTTTCTCTGAGTTGCATCTCAAGACAAGAAATGGGTTTCATGGCCACCCCTAGCTGCAAAGGGGTTGGGGACGCTGCACATTTTAGCTGGACACACTGCCCTTCTGGATAATATTGCAACTGTCTTAGTAGGGAGAATGGATTTTGGGTAGGTAATCAGCAGTGTTTGTGCCTTTGAACAGGAACCTGGAAATGGGGACAGGGCAGGGATTGCTGGATAATTGAGAGGATGAAGAATAGAACCTTGTGCCTAGAATCATGTGTGTGTGTGTGTGTGTGTGTGTGTGTGTGTGTACACCTGCATCTGCAAGGAACAAAATGGAGTGGGTTGGTTTCATGGAGTTTGGGGAGGAATAATCTGAAGAAGATAAGATTGGAAAAATATGAGCCAAAATGCAGGAGACTTTTTTTACTTTTGCCTGACTCTTTCATTTGTTTGCAGATTCTCCAGAAGAGTGTAAATGTTTCAGGTTTCATGGGAATAGAATTCACCCTTTACTCCCGGCCTTTTTCCTCTCCAGACTCATGTTATCAAGTGCCTTGGATAGAGATATTGAAAAATACCACGTTCAAACTTGTACCCTCATGTTAGTATCAGAAGAAGATAATGAAAATATTTAAACCATTTTCTTTTCCTAAATTCCCCTGTTATCCATACTTCAATTTTATATTGCTATTCATATATTACATTGATCGATTCCTTTAATTCCCTTGAGCACCAAACTGTATCAACCTTTTTACCATGAAACAATTGTGATTTTAGTAATATACAAAATGTGATTTTAGCATTGCTAAAATATTAATCAGGAAAAATTCATATACAGAAACATAATGCTTATCAGAAATACGTATTTCTCTAATAATTTCTGATTAGCATTTAACAATGCTAAATTTGTATTTCACACACACACATATATACATACACATTTTTCCATATATAACCATCTTTTTGAAAGATTTGAGATTTCTTTTGTATCTTGGTACAGTCTTGCTTTGGTCACTCTCTAAGTTACAGTTCTGAATAATTTTCTCATTTCTTGGCTCTAGCCTTGGTTTCTTTCAGGATGATAGTTTCTGAAGATAACTCTAAGCATCAAGAATAATTGAAGAATCAGGAAAACTTTACTAGTGTTAGAGGAAGTTATGAGATTATTACTCTAAGTCAGGAGTCAGCAAATCTTTTTCTTGTAAAAGTCAGATAGTAAATATTTCTGACTTTGTGGGTCATAGGTCTCTGTCACAACAACTTAGTTCTGCTCTTATTCCACAAAAGTAGACATAGACACTAAATAAAAGAATGGCAAGGCTGTGTTCCAATAAAACTTTATTTACAAAACCTTGCTCTAAGTGAACAGCAGGAAAACGTTATCTCCCGTTCTCTGTATCTCTTCTCACCTCTCTTGCACTCTCTCTCCTATCTTATTGTCTTCTTACCATCATCTTTCTTCCACCTTTGTCTTTATCCCATTTCCATCCTGATCTTTCTGTTTCTCACTTTTTTTCATCTTGATTCCTTTCTTGTCACTTGCTGTGAGACATATCCCCAGGGATGCTTAGCAGGTCCTCCTAGCCTCTGAGATGGCATCAGAGAGGAGACTTTACTCTCCCCTGAGTCCACTTAGTGACACAGAGAGGCTCCTGGGCTGACTGGGTTAGGTGTCTTGTCACTTCTTAAGCATCTCGTAACTCTTCCTGGGTGGCTTCAGATATACTTTGGTTTATTAGCTCTGGAATTTCTTCTGGCTTCCTTTGGACTTGAATCTCTGAACTGTCTAAAGGGCTCTTTCTCTTAAAATGTCAGTGGAACCTGAGGGATATTTGAATGCGCTTTTGTCTTTTTGAGTTCTCTGCTTTACGCAAGAAAGGCAAGGCGGACAGGAATATGCGTGTGGTGTCTATGAGGGCAACTTCCTTAGGGCCTGGAGGAAATCTGTATCACCTTACCTGTTGCAGCTTTGCTCATGCAAGCACGCTTTTTGGCCACCATATGCTTTCCCCAAAGACAGGATGAGAGGGAATGAGTTTCAGTTGCAGCAGGAAAGATGAGGAGTAGAGGTCAGGATGAACTTTGGTTCTGTTACAACTGTATATCAAGCAAGTCGAGGACCGGGGGATGTCCTGGCGTTCCCTTGGAATTGTTAAAAGAACAGGACAGATTACTTCCTATGTTCACTCTAAACAGAAAATGGTGTGACAAAGGAAACAGCTTTGTGTTAGAAATTTCCTGTGCAGTATGGACAGAGGGCTGGCAATCAAGATTTGAGGCCCAAATATCTCTCATCAGCTTCCTTTATGCAGACCAACTCTCAGGATGGTGGCTGATCCCTATAACAGAGAAGAGTGTCCGCCCTTCCAGTTTCTGTGATGTTGCTCATAGTTTTCCAGCCTCAGAATTTTTGATCTCCCTGTTCTTTCTCTGTGGGCTTCCCAGGTGGCTCAGATGGTAAAGAATTTGGTCGCAATGCAGGAGACCCATGTTCAATCCCTGGGTTGGGAAGATCCCTTGGAGAAGAAAATGGCAACCCACTCCAGTATTCTTGCCTGGAGAATCCCATGGACAGAGGAGTCCATGGAGTTGCAAGCATTGGACAAGACTGAGTGACCAACACTTTCACTTTCTTTTCTCAGCTGTGTCCTTCAACTCTGCACAGCTAGCTCCATTTTGAAAAGCAAAATGAAATGAATGTTTGGACACTTGACCAAGCTGTCTAACTGTGGTCTTATTTTCTTTTCTCACTGTCCAAACTGCATGAACAGATGATTTGGCTCTAATTCTCCCATCTTCTTTCCACAGGCTGGCTCCCTTCTTATCTACAGTTGGGTTCCACCCTTCAGTTTGCTACCTCATCACATACTTTCTCCTGCAATCGAGTTCTAGCCTCCTCTTTCTCTCTCAAAAGTGAATTGAAATCTACCACTTGCCCAAATCCTGTCTCTGTGTTCCACTCTTGGTTGTCCCTCACTCATCTGAGGCATCTGCCATTTTTGACCTCCTGTCTACCCCCTGACACCCTCTCGTCTCCTAGCTCCACAGCCAGCCTGTTCCTGTGACTTCTCTGCCTCTCTGGCTTATCTTTTCTTTCAGGCATTGGCTTTACTTCCCTCCACCTTGACTGGAGAAGCCAGTTGACAAGCTGTTGTGGAAAATCAAGGTTACAGAGCTGCAGACTGGGCTAGGATGGCATTGGAGGGAAAAGGGGGTAACTGATGACATTTTAAAAGAAAACTTTGGCTAAATGACAGCATGGATGCTGGCAGTAGGAGAGGTGGAGGAGATAAGAAAGTGTCCCAGCTTCTAGTCTCTGAGAATGGAATATCTATGTCAGGAAAGTCAGGAAGAGGTGCAGGTCCTAAGGCAAATTTGATTTGAGTGGAAAGCAGAACATACAAGTTGATGATACATCTAAAGAGGAAAGTTAATGGAAATGGATAGAAAACCTTTTATCTCATCTGCTCCTGCTCCTAGCTCCTTAATCAATATTTCCAGCCCCCCAACCCTCCCAGGCTCTGTGCTAACAGTTCTAATTGCTGGTTGGACATGATCACCCAGACGCCCATCATCACTTCAGATCCCCAGGTGGGAGGAAATGTGTTACAGGGAAGCAGCATAGAAAACTGGCTTAGAAGGCATGATTTATAGGGTCTGCTGTGTGACTTTGGACAGTCATTTTACTTTCTAATTTTCTCAATGACGAAATGAAGGGTTAGATGAAGTAATATCCTACTAATTCACTTTTCCATCTTTCCCTGGATTGGTTTCTCCTCTAGATTTTTTCTTCAGTGAGTGATGCCACCATTCTCTGTCATCTAGTGTCCAGCTAGTCTTGAACTTCAGTTCACCACCCGTCTCTCTTTCCTGCCCACACCTGCCCCACTTTACATATAAAAGACCATCAACACATGCTGCTGCATTTCCTCCTCATTGGCTTTCACAGCTTTCTGTTTCCTTCCCACAGCCACACCCTCCTGGAGGTGCTTACAGCCTCCCTCCCCAATTATTTCTATGAACTCTGAACCCCTCTCGAGACAGGCTGGTTCCTGGGACCTTGGATCCTTTACTGCAGTGCCTACGCCTGGACAAATGTTTCCTTGAGCGATAAAATACACAGAAACTATAAGGGACTAAAATTAACCACATACATGAGCAGTTGGGGCAAATTATGAACAATAATATACAGAAAGGCCAAAACCCAACTTCTACTTCTGAGGTGTCAGGAACAGGGAACTTCACATGACGCCTGCATACAGTATCACCAAGGGGTGGACAGACCACCTAAGCCACCCCTCCCGTTAAACCCACTGGAACTACCCTTACCCTCACTCCATAACCAGCTTGCCTTTCCCTCAGAGAACAAGTGAGGGCACCATTGCTTGTTTTTGCTCCCTCATGCTGTAGGAGAGTCCCAATAAAAGCCTTGCCTGAATTCCTCAACTGGCCTGTTATCAATTTCTATTGATTAAAGACTCCAAGAACCCAGGTCAGTAATACTCTGCAATCTTCTGGGCACATTACACTTCCTCACCATTCTTCCATCTGTTCTTCTGTATCATTCTATCCCCTTCCTTCTTAAATCTTCAAAGTGGGGTGAAGAGAAGGAGCTGTCTGTCAAGTTGTTTGAGAGTTTTTTCTAAATACTTGGACCTGAACATCTCTCCTCCTTCCTCCATCCTGAATTCTTAGGCACTGTGTGAAAAAATTTCCCCCAGGTTATGATGCTCTCTCTTTCCTCATTGTAAAGAATCAACATGATGAAATTTTTAAATATGTATATTTTATCAGTTCAGTTCAGTCACTCAGTCGTGTCCAACTCTTTGTGACCCTATGGACTGCAGCATGCCAGGCTTCCCTGTCCATCACCAGCTCCCAGAACTTACTCAAACTCATGTGCATTGAGTCGGTGATGCCATCCAACCATCTCATCCTCTATCATCCCCTTCCCTCCCACCTTCAACCTTTCCCAGCATCAAGGTCTTTTCAGATGAGTCAGTTCTTCTCATCAGGTGGCCAGAGTATTGGAGTTTCAGCTTCAGCATCAGTCTTCCTAATGAATATTCAGGACTGATTTCCCTTAGGATGGACTTGTTAGATCTCCTTGCAGTCCAAGGTCTCTCAAGAGTCTTCTCCAACACCACAGTTCAAAAGCATCAATTCTTCAGTGCCCAGCTTTCTTTATGGTGCAACTCTCACATCCATACATGACTAGTGGAAAAACCATAGGTTTGACTAAACGGACCTTTATCGGCAAAGTAATGTCTCTGCTTTTTAATATGCTGTCTAGGTTGGTCATAGCATTTCTTCCAAGGAGTTTAATTTCATGGCTTTTAATTTCATGGCTGTTGTCACCATCTGCAGTGATTTTGGAGCCCCCCAAAATAAAGTCTTTCATTGTTTCCATTATTTCCCCATCTATTTGCGACATGAAGTGAAGGGATCGGATGCCATGATCTTAGTTTTCTGAATGTTGAGTTTTAAGCCACTTTTTCACTCTCCTCTTTCACCTTCATCAAGAGGCTCTTTAGTTCTTCACTTTCTGTTGTAAGGGTGATGTCATCTGCATATCTGAGGTTATTGATATTTCTCCCGGCAATCTTGATTCCAGCTTGTGCTTCATCCAGCCCAGCATTTCACATGATGTACTCTGCATATAAGTTAAATAAGCAGGGTGACAATATACAGCCTTGACATACTCTTTTCCCAATTTGGAACCAGTCTGTTGTTTCATGTTCAGTTCTAGCTATTGCTTCTTGAGTTCTCAGGAGGCAGGTCGGGTGGTCTGGTATTCCATTTCTTTAAGAATTTTCCATAGTTTGTTGTGATCCACACAGTCAAAGGTTTTGGCATAATCAATAAAACAGAAGTAGATGTTTTTCTGGAACTCTCTTGCTTTTTCGATGATCCAATGAATATTGGCAATTTGATCTCCGGTTCCTCTGCCTTTCTAAATCTAGCTTGAACATCTGGAAGTTCACGGTTCACGTACTGTTGAAGCCTGACTTGGAGAATATTGAGCATTACTTCGCTAGTGTGTAAGGTGAGTGCAGTTGTGCAGTAGTTTGAACATTCTTTGGAATTGCTTTTCTTTAGGATTGGAATGAAAACTGACCTTTTCCAGTCCTGTGGCCACTGCTGAGTTTTCCAAATTTGCTGGCATATTGAGCGCAGCACTTTCACAGCATCATCTTTTAGGATTTGAAATAACTCAACTGGGATTCCATCACCTAAAAATCCCACATAAACCCCTCAAGACAGCTACTATATCCTTGTATATAGTTGTTATAGAATTACCCTTTTCTTTTTTAAAAAATGCTTTATTAAGGTATAATTGACATTTGATAACTGTATATACTTAAAGCACAAAATGTGACCAGTTTTGATAGAAACATAGACCCATGAAACTAGCGGCACAATCAAGAACATATCTATCAACTCTGAAAGCTTCCTTGTTCCTCTTCATAATCCTACTCTCTTGCTCCTGCTCTCTTATCCTTGCTCTCTGGTCAACTCCAGACAATCGCAGATCCACTTTTCTACAAGTATAGATTTCTTTATATTTCCTGTAATTTTATGTAGATAAACTATTTAGCATGGGCTCTTTTCAGTTTGACACTATTTGGCATAATTATTTTATCCATGTTTTATATTTATTTTTTATTTCATCCATGCATTATTGGATAAATCCATTCTTTATTCAGCATAATTATTTTATCCATTCTTTTA
Source organism: Odocoileus virginianus (assembly GCF_023699985.2). Lineage (NCBI taxonomy): Eukaryota > Metazoa > Chordata > Mammalia > Artiodactyla > Cervidae > Odocoileus > Odocoileus virginianus. Next base: position 11,010,006 of record NC_069677.1, read on the forward strand.
TTGGATAAATCCATTCTTTTTTTTATCACTGAGTAGCATTATGTATTATAAACATACTACAATTCATTTATCTCATCACAATGAATTTTAGGATTGCATTATGCTTTTGGTTATTATAGATAGAAAGAACTATGAACATTTGTGTACAAGTCTTTGCATATATGTATGCTTTTATTTCTCTTGTGTAAATACCACAAATAACCAGGCCATATCACAGGGGCATGTTTATTTAAGGACCTGCCAAACTGTTTTCTAGAGTAGTTGTACCGTTTAACAGTCCCACCAGAAGTGAAGGGGAGTTCCAGTTAGTTCATATCTTTAGCAACACTGATATGAACATCTTTTTATTTTATATATTCTCATAGATTGTAGTGTCTCATTGTGATTTTAATTTTTCTAATAATTAATGATGTTGAATATCTTCTCAAGTGCTTATTTGCCATCCATATATCTGCTAAGGTGAGTGCTTATTCAAATCTGCCCATTTTTTTTCAAAATTGGGTTGCTTATTTTCTTGTTTTGAGAGTTTGAGAACTCTTTACATAATCTGGGTACAGCCCTTCATCAGATATGTGACTCTCAAATATTTTCTCCTGATGGCTTGTCTTTTCATTTTCTTAACAATGTCTTTTGAAGAGTAGAACCTCTTAATTTTGATGATGTCAAGTTTATCATATTTTTCCTTTTAATGATTATGCTTTTGGCATCATAGCTAATAAATCTTTGACTACCAAAATCACAAAGATTTTCTTCAAGGTCTACTAGAAATCTTATAGTTTTAGGTACACTTTAATGTCTATGATCCATCTTGAGTTAATTTTTGTATATAGTTTGAAATATTGATCCAAATTATCTTTTTTTTTTTTTTTTTGTATATGGATATTGTGATAGAATAGGGCACTTCCCCAATGATGTCTACCTCCCAGGCTCAGAACCTGAATTACATGGGAATTAAGGTTTCACATGGAATTATGGTTGCTAATCAGATGACCTTAAAGTAGTGAGATTATCTTAGATTATTCTGAGTGGGCCCAGTATAATCACGAGGGCCCTTAAAAGTGCGAGGGGGAGGCTGAAGAGAGAACCAGAGAGATGGCAATGTGAAAGGCTCACAGGTGGATTTGAAGATGAAGAAGGAGGACAAAAGCCAAAAATACAGCTGCCTTCTGGAAGCTGAAAAAAGCAAAGAGGCAGATTCTCTCCCAGAGCCTCCAGGAAGAACACAATCCCACTAACACCTCGATTTTAGCACAGTGAGACCCATATTAGAATTTTGACTTCCAAAACTGTAAGATAATAGAATTTGTGTTGTTTTAAGCCACTAAGTTTGTGGCAATTGGTTATAGCAGTCATAGAAAACTAACATATTTTCAGTTTTTCAAGCACCATTTGTAAAGACTATCCTTTTTACACTGAATTCCCTTCGATCTTTGTTGCAAAGCAATCGACAGTACATGTGTGGGTCTGTTTCTGTACTCTATTCCATTGATCTGTTTGTCTGTCTTTACACCAGTGCTACATTGTCTTAATTACTGTAACTTTATAATGTCTTGAAATTGGGTAGTGTTAAGTCCTCCAATTTTTTCCCTCTTTTTCTTAGTTGTTTTGGATTTTTTAGTTTCTTCACATTGAATTGGTTTGTCAATATCTACAAGAAAACCTTCTGGAAACTTGATTGGGGTTGCATTGAGTCTACTGATCAATCTAGAGAAAACTGATGTCTTAAGCATTTTGAATCTTCTGATCATGACACAGTATATATCTCCTATTACTTAAGTCTTCTTTGATTTCTTTCAGAATATATTGTAGTTTACACTGCATGGGTCTTACATGTCTTTTTATCAGATTTAGCCTTCATATTTCACATTTTTCTAAGCTAATATAAATAATGATGTTTTTAAACTTCTGTTCACAACCCTCATTGCTAGTGTATACAAATACAATTTATTTTTAAATATTGGTCTTACATCCTGGAATCTTGCTAAACACAATATTAGTTCTAGTGGCATTTTGATGGATTTCATGGATTTTCTAAATAGGCAATTATGTTGTCTATGAATAAAGACAGTTTTACCTCTTCAATTTGGATGCCTTTAATTTCTTTTTCTTACTTTCTGTACTGGTTAGAACATCCAGTACAATGTTGAATAGGAGTGAGAATGGATATTCTTGCTTGCTTTGTTCTGATCTTCAGAGGAAGCGTTTAGTCTTTTGCCATTTAGTATAATGTTACTGTAGGTTTTTTTGTAGATGCCATTTATTAAGTTGAGGAAGTTCTTTCAATTCCTAGTTTGCTGAGAGTTTTGATCAGAAATAGATGTTGTTTTCTGTCCAACGCCTTTCGTGTATCTATTGAAATTATCATATGGCTTTTCTTTTTAGATACAGTATATGAATTTTCTAGGGCTGCCGTAACAAAGTACCAAAAATTGGGTAGCTTAAAAGAACAGAAGTTTTTTTGGTCCCACTTCTGGAGGCCAGAAATCTGAAATCAAGGTGTCAGCAGGGCCACGCTCCCTCCGAGACTCTGGGTGGAATCCTGAATCCTTCCTTGCCTCCTCCTGCCTTCTGGTGGTGGCTGTCAGTTCTCGGTGCTCCCCGGCTTGCAGCTGCATTAGTCTAGTCTCTGCCTCTGTGTCACATGGTATTTTCCCTGTCTTCACATAGTTTTTCTCTTCTTATAAGGACACCAGTCATAGTGGATAAGAGTCCACCTTAATGACCTTATCCAAACTGATTACATCTACAAGGAATTTATTTCAAAATAAGGTCACGTTCACAGACACCTCAGATTAGCTATCCACTCTCACTCAACATATCTTTTTGGGGGGGGTACACAATTCAATCCGTAACATGTGGTAAATTACATTGATAGATTTTCAAATATTAAATAAATCTTGCTTCCTTGGTATAAACTGACCCACTTGGTCCTGTTGTATTACTCTTTTTATATATTTGCTAACATTTTTTATTTGACTTGCTAAAGTTTTATTAAGAATTTTGCATCAGTGTTCATGCAGGGTAGCAAACTATAGTTTTATTTTTCTCTTACATGGTCCTTGTTTGAGTTTGGCATCACAGTAATGCTGGTCTCAAAGTATTAGCTGGGAAATACTCTTTTTTTTTCAAATTTTTCTGGAGAACTGTGTATTGAATTGGTATTATTTCTTCTTAAGTGTTCCATAGAATTCAACATTCGAACTATAGGGGTCTTGAGTTTTCTTTGTGGGATGCTTTTAAGCTAAATTTAATTTCTTTGATATATGGTTATTTAAGTTATCTACTTATTCATGAGTGAAGTTTCGTTCATGTCTTCCAAGGAATTTGTCCATTTTAAGTTGTCAAATTTGTTGGCATAAAATTGTGCATAATATTCCCTTATTATTCTTTTTACCTATCTATAATCTATAGTGATGTCACTTCTCTTGTTTCTGCTAATACTAATTTGAGTCTTATCTGTTTCCTTATTGCAGTCTGGCTAGAGGCTTATCAATTTTATTGATATTCTCAAAGAATTTTCTTTTAGTTTCACTGATTTTTCTCCTTGTTTGTTATATATTTAATTTTTTAATGCTCTAATCTTTTAAACTTTCTATTCTTCTGCTTTGGATTTCTTTTGCTCTTACGGCAGAACAGGAGATCAATGATTTGAGACTTTACAAAATAGGAATGTTAGTACTACAAATTTCCCTCTATGTACGGTTTTAGCTCTGTTTCATAGATTTTTTAAATGATGTTTTTTCGTCTTTATTCAGTTAAAAATTCTTTCTAATATCTCCACTGAGTTCTTAGTTGATCATGGGTTATTTAGAAGTATTTATTTAGTTTTCATATATTTGGGGGATTTTTTCATATATTTGTTATTAATTTTTAGCTTAATTCGTGGTGTTCAGAGAATGTTGCATGCTTTTTAAGAAAACAACTGAGGCATAATTTGCATGCAATTTGCATGGTATTAATCTTACATTTTTCAAAACATGTTTTATGGCTTAGCATAGAGTTTATCTTGTGTACTTGAAACCTGTGTACTTGAAGAAAAATGTATATTTGCTGTTATTGAGTGGAACATTCTATAAATGTCAGTTTATAGAATGTTGGCTGATAGCATTGATCAAGTCTTCCATATCCTTATTGATGATCTGTTTCCTTATCTATTATTGAGCAAGATAGATGTTAAAATCTCTGACTATAATTTTGAATTTGTCTATTTCTCTTTGTTCTGTTCTATCAGTTTTGCTTCATATATTTTGAAATTTTATTAGATGCAAAAAATTTTAGGATTGTTGTGTGCAGTTGATTAACTGAAATGTCCCTTTTTATCCCTAGTAACAGCTTTTGCTAGGAAATCTTTGTCTGATATTAATATAGCCATGAACATTTAAAACCTTAATAGAAATTGCCAAATTTCCTTTCAAAAAAAAAATGTGTCATTTCATAAGTTTTTCCCCCATTCTGGTCCACATCTATTGAAAAATTGGTATGAACTTTTCTCTAAACATGTTTCCTCTGAATTTGAGATGAGCTAATGTTCTTGCCTGGCTTTCCAGGTGGTGCTAGTGGTAAAGAACCCACCTGCCAATGCAGGGGACATAAGATACACAGCTCCGATCCCTGGGTTGAGAAGATCCCCTGGAGGAGGGCATGGCAACCCACTCCAGTATTCTTGCCAGGCATGGACAGAGGAGCCTGGCAGGCTACAGTCCATAGGGTCACAGAGAGTTGGACTCGACTGAAGTGACTCAGCACACATGCAATGCTGTTGCCAGGCCTCTGGTTCTCTGTCTGCACAATGGTGCCAGTTCACAGCAGCTCTGCCATCATGTGTATGTGTGGGAGTGCCGGCCAGTGTCAGCTTAGGGTAAAAGGGAAGGCAAAACTTAGAAAAGACAAATGAGAAGTACTTTTATTGTCAGGGAAGGTGGTAAGGAAAGGGGCATCTGGTTGCTTTAAGGCAGTTCAAGCTATTTGGACCAGATGAATTAGATCTCATGGCAATGAACTTGTGATCAGAGTCTCTATTAATAATTTTTAAGAAGTGGGGCCTGATAGATGTACCCAACATTGAAGACAGGCAACTGTACTTATTTTTTTCAATGGGTGAAAAATAATTGTGACATTCAGTAAGGAAAGTAAGGAGTACAGGGAACCAGAAAGGGTTCACTAAAAATGCATTTAAATCTATTTGCTGTTAAGAGTTAGCTGGTTGTAGATCTGGAGAGGTTCCAGGTGCTTTACCTGGAGAGAGATGGAACCAAGTAGGTTACCAGTGGTGACAGATCTGGGAGGTTCTGGCTGGTGGGTAGCAGTCCATCAGTTTTACACTACACCATCTGATTTTCCTATTAGGTGTGTTTTTAACACATTAGGTCAGGCCACAGCCTCTCCATCTGTCTGGATGAGGTAGCAACAACAGCCTTCAACACACCACATTAAGTACTCAGGTCTAAAGAGCCTCTGTTTTGTAAGCTTTGCAGTCACTAGGACTATAAACAGAATACTGGCTAATTATTGTTTAATTATTGCTTAAAAACCAATTGGCACAATACAATCACTGCATTAATTACCCCATACAGCATCTGCTTTCTTTTTTGAGGTCTTCCCCGTTCCTCTCCTGTCCCTCCCCCCACTTTAATTGAAATTCAGCTTGCTGTAACACCTCCTTTCTCCTGGCCAACTGGATCTCTCCATTCACACGAGGGAGAAGAACAAAACATAGAAGGCCCCGGGGATTAGGGAGTTTGACAACTGTCCAAGAGGAGCGTTGAGACACTGGCCAAGTACCGAGGCAGGACAGAGACAAATGAGAGACAGAAGTGAGTCACGGAGGGAAAGATAGGCAGGGGCACATCGCGAGAGAAATGCACTGGACAAAGAGTCACTGAGACAGGCAGCGATGTTTAAAGGGGCGCTGAAAAGGGGGGGAAGGAAGAGAAAAGCTTTAAAAAAAAGAGAGAGAGAGAGAGGAACTAAGGAGAGTTGGTGAGGAAAATGCGAAAGGCCCAGGAGGTCAAGGAGACAGAAGGGAGCTTGTCGAGAAGGAGAGGGGAAAGTCCAGCCTCTAGGGAGAGATCAGCCCATCTTGGGGGACAGGCAGCTAGAGCGGGGCGCGGCTCACACACCTGAGAACAGGGTGGGGTGTAGGAGGCGGCCGCCGCCAGGCGGGAGTAGGACCAGCGCTAGGGGCGAGGCTGAGCACGCGGGGCTCAGGCGTCCGAGCCTCCTGGGCAAGCACGGTGTGCGCTCGGCGGCCCGGGACTCGCCCGGCGGCCCCGCCCCCTCCCCGGCCGCCTCCTTCGCCGGGGCTTTTCCTGCGGGGCTCAGGAAGCCGGCCTAGCACAGCCGCGAACAATAGCTCCGGGCCCGGGCTTGGCTCCTTGGAGAGGCCGGCGCGGGGAGGCGGGGGGAGGGAGGCGTCCGCGCCGCTGGTGGCCCGCGGCGAACCCCCGGCCCGGGCCGAAGCTTCAGTGGAGCTCGGCGCTGCCCGGGGCATTGTTGGCCGGGACTGAGAGCGGGAGCCGGGGGAGGAGCTGCGAGGCGGCGGCGGCGGAGGGAGCCAGAGGGGGAGCCAGAGAGCGAGGGAGGGAGGGAGGCTGAGAGCGTGCGGGCGATAGAGCGAGGGAGGGAGGAGGTAGAGAGACAGGGAGGGTGGGAGGGAGGAGGAAAAATAAAGAGGAGAGCCGAGCAGGGCTGAACAATAGAGACAGGCAGACGGGCGAGAAGGAGAGCCAGCTGCCGCTGCTGAGGGAGAGCGGGCGCCCAAGCAGCTCGGACCCCGGTCCGGGCAGACCGCAGGCGGCCAGCGCCCCCCGGGGAAGGCGGACCATGGGGGAGCCCGCGGCAGGCGCCCCCAGCCCGCCGTGCGCCTCCGCCTGAGGGAGCCTCGGCGTCCTCTGCCCCAGCCCAGCCACCCCGGCCGGCCGCCCTCGAAGCCCGGTGTCCGCAGCCCAGCGCCCTCCGCCCACAGGGCGCCAAGCAGCCGTCGGCCCCGGGCTTGGCCACCCCCCGGCTGCCCGTGGACGCCCTCCCCCAGTCATGAACCCCCCGGAGGGGGCAGCGGAGGAAGGAGGAGCCGCCGACTCGGACGTGGACGCCTTTTTCCGGACAGGTAAGCTGGGCAGGGCGCGGGGAGCTGGGGGGGGGGGGGGGGGGGCTGCTGCCCTGGACGCGGCTTCTCGGACAAGTTTGGGGAACGAGACTGTTGCTGGGGCGGGCGTGTTGGGGGGTGCTGTCCCCCTCGTCGTCCGGGCCGGAGTTGCCGCGATTCTTGTTGTTATGGCAGTGCTGGTTGCGTTTTGGAGAGGGGTGGGGGCTGGGAGCTTGGCGCCCCTCGGCGTTCACCCCACTTGCGGGAGTCTGTGTGGGGAGGCGGGAGGCGGTCCCCGTGGGCCGCCTTCTCCCGGAGCGCGGGGATGGGGCGAGATTGGATCACTTTGCAGCGCGCCGCTCGCGCTCCCGGCTCCCCCTGCCCCTCCCTCGGCTCCCTCCTCCCCCTAGCGCCTGTCAGCCTGGCTCTGGCCGCCCCGCGCCCGCACCCCTGCTCCGGGCCGGGGGCCCCGGGCCCTGATATGCGAAGAGGGACCGGGAGTCGCGCAGGCTGCAGCCTGACGGTCAGGAGCGGGGCGGACGGTGGACCGCGGAGCCTGATGCTTGTGAGGAGCCGGGCGTCTCAGACTTAAGAGGCGGACTCGGCTGGGAGGGCGGTGGGCGCCTGGGACCTCGTCCTTGTCCTCCTCTTCTCCAGTGATAGGAACGCAGGAGCTTTTCATAAGAATCACTCATTCTGGACGTGTGAGTTAGCGTCCCCCTCATACACACCCACTGAATCTTTGCTTGCCTGTGGTATGTAGAGCTCCCCCGCCAGACCTGCTTTCACGGTTGTTCTTTGCCCCCGCCATCACCCAGTCCTGGGTCTGAGTCGCAGGTTTCTTGGCTGCACAGCCCCTTTCCCAGAGCAGATGCCGACCACCCTCCTCTCCCACCACCTGTGGCCCTGTTTCTCTGATGACCAGGGTTTCTCCATCTCCACTTTACCTGTGGCTTCCACCAACTCGGTAGGTAAAGCTCCCCATCTTCCATATCTGGAACCATTTTGTCTGGAATCTTTGTCCCAAAGAGTCCAATAAGTTATGGGGACCCCCTCTTTCTGTAAATTGGATTAAAGCGCATGAACTGGTGGGGTCAAGGAGCAGGTTAGCTCTGGAGGCTCCCTGCACACCCATCTGTTTCCTAACCTCATTGCCCTGCCCTGGAGGTCATCTGAGGGGAAGGGGTGGGGTGCTTTGTTGGGGAGATTTGTGGCATTAGAAGTCAAGAGTTGGTCGACCCATATGTTCATTTTCTAGTTGGTCTGAAGAGTAAAGAGATGGAGGACAGGAGCTGATGCCAGAGCCTGGAGAAAACAGAAGGAGCCCCTGTTATCCTACCCTGCTTCTCAGGGCTCAGCCTTGTCTCCTTGTTCCTTTTACCCAGTCGTGGATTCTAATATACACCCCCGCCCCCCGCACACTCAGACATGCACTGCCCAGGAACCAAAGCACGAATTCTAAAAACGTGCCTGACCTGAGTTTATAACCTTAGTTTATAGTTTAGAAGAGAGGTTCTGGGGGTTAAGTCATATCTGGAAACATTCACCAGGATGTCTTCCCTGACACCCCCACCTTCCCCCACTCCTGCCTCTCATCTGGCACAAAAGTCTGCCTTTCCTTAGTTCTGGGGAAAACTCTTGAAGTATGAGCTTTCCCACCTTCCCTTTCTGGATCCACTTTTATCTTTTGGCACCCATTCCTCCTTCCCTTTTTCTACCATCCAAACACTAGTTCCTGTCCATTCTCTGTCCCAGGCACTTGGAGCAGATCTCAGTTTCTGGATGCTTGCTAATTTCTGACAAATGAATTCACACAGTGTTAATGGTGTTAATGACCTATAATGGTCCAATGTGTTACTTTTCCCAGGGCCTTTCAAAATACAACATGGGACTTACATTGTCTAGCTCTGGCTCAAATCACAGAGTAAATAACAGACTGGGGACTGTCTCCTGTGGAATCCTGCTGGGGGTATTCTCCTTCCACCTTGGGGAGCCTTATGCGAGGGGTGGGGGGGGGGTGGGGGTCGGCTAGGTTTGATGTACTCTTCAAATCAGAGAAGGGTGAAATCTACAACAGATAAGACTGGAAATGACTGACAAAGTGTAACAAGTTATAAGAGGGGAGGCAGGCTATCTGTGGTAGGGTCTAGGATCACCACCCGCCTGAGTGGCCCTCTGTGCTCTGCTTTCTGATCTTACTCCCTTCCAATCTCTAGCCTGGGGATTCTTAAACCTGGAAAAGACCATATTTCTTAATTGTCTCCTTTCTGATTCCCCAATCTTTATGGAATATAGCGCTCTACACCTGGTAGTTTGGGCAGATTATAAGTTTATTTAGTCGAACCACTGAGAAAGCTTCAAACATATTTTCAAGGTCCCTGGGGCCAGGGTTAACCCCTACTTTCTGGTGGAAAATTTTGCTTACACAAAGACCAGACTGGCAATTGCTTTGTCAAAACTCTGGCGTACTCTGCCTCTAATTAGGCATGTTTCGACTAATTCTGTCATTTTGGTTCCTTGTCCTCTTCTGATTATTTTGGTACTTAAGTTCTTTTGGTCATGGGTTAAGCTACATTCTCTAAATCCTGTATCCGTACACGTACATGGATAGACAGACATACGGAGAAGGGCACACACACCCCACACTCCAATCTTACAGACTGGTGTATTCTGTATTGTCTTTCTGGGAACTCTTTGATCCAAGCCTGGGAAAGTGTGTCACAATAATTTTATTGATCATGGTTACAAGGCAGAGGAGGGGAAATATGGGAACTCAGAATTGGGAACAGAAAACCAACAAGGACTTTTCAGCTCCTACTAAGGAACCTTCTGCTGTCCAGGGTGCTGTGGGATAGAAACGTTCAACGTGGTCTCTATCCTCCAAGAGCTTTTAAAAGAAGATTGACAATTACTGCTCAATTAGAGATTAATTAACTGCTGAACATTATGGTGCTCTAAGATAAGAAGTTGGCAGAACTACAGAGGAGAGGGACTGAGGATGGCCTATGAAGGAGAGATGGAGGGTAGGAGGAGAATCATGGACAAAATCTCAGGGAGGTTGAGGCATTGGCATTGAGGATGTCGGGAAGATGGAGCAGAAAGTGTAGGGGTGGGAGGAATGGGAAACAGAGTTTGTTAAGTAGGACAAGACCAGATAGGGAGAGTCTTGGAAGCCCAAGAGAGAGGAGATTGGATTTGATTCAAGATTGGTAGGGGGTCATTTTAGGTTCTTGATCAAGGGCACATCCTGAAGAAAGTGATTTTGGAAAGGTTTATCTGGGGGGTCATACAGATGGTGTTGATAAGAGAGAGAAAGAATCCAAATGCAAAAGTGACTCAGACTGAGGGAGGGGGGCTTGGCTGGGTTAGTGGCAGAAAGAATGGGGACTCAGGGACCACTCGGAGAGAAAGGCATTGTCAAAGGCATAAATATGGGGATTTATTGACAAACTTGTTGTAGGTGGGAAAGAAAATTAAGCCCACAAGAAAATGGGAGTAATTGGGTTGAAAGCATAGAGGACCAACTGTGTCTTGATTGATGCACGCTGGTTGAGGATAGGAGCTGGGTTTTGCAGGGCAGATAATGCTGTTCGCTTTGGATTTGGAAAATTAGAGTTGATTGAGGAGCATACAGGTGGAATCAGTTTGTGGGAGAAATGGGACTCCAGACAGGGGCACAGGCAGGAGATTAGGGCTGGCCTTGGAAGCCTTCTGCATCGAGGCTTGCTGCAGCTGAAGCTTGTGAATGCATCTGCTCTCAGAGGGAAGGCATAGAGGGAAGAGGAGAGGGCTAAAGTTAGAATTTGGGGGAGAAATCCTTGTTTAGAAAGTGGCAGCAAAGGAGACTTGATCCTAGAGACCCCAGGGAGTCAGCGTGGGTTCTGATGTGATGACAAGCTACAGACAGGTTGAACAAGAGGAATGCCAGGTAAGTGTCACTGGATGTGATAAAAAAGAAGGCCACTGTGAGCTCTTGGGAGCACAGTATTAGAAGAGGCATTCCGGGTAGGCATTTGGGGTGGGTAGGAGTTTACTGGTGAAAGCAAAAAGAATTTGAGTGCTAGTCAGACAGGATATTAGCATCAAGAAAAAGAGTTTTCGTTTTTTTTTTGTTGGAGAGTCAGAACAGCTTTAGATGTGGAAGGGAGGGAGCTTCTGGGCAGGAAGAACTGAAGATGCTAGATTGATGGAGTTAGATATCTGAAGAGGTGAGACAGAGGAGGTTCCCTAGCAAAAGTAAAATTTTGGCTTTGGTGAACCGAGGAGAAACCTCTTTATCTAAGACTCAAAGGAAAAAAAAAATCAGAGGATAAATTTAATGAAATCGATGTGGAAATATCTTATATATTTCTGTTGAGCTTTGGTCTTGTGAGCCAAGACATTTTTAATTGGATTGTTTTCTATTACTTGGACTTTGGTCAGCCTCACAGTCAATTCTGTCTTTCCAAGTCCCTAAACTAGCTTCTCCTTTTGTCTTCCTTATTCCTGTTACCGGCATTTTCCCTTTCCTAGGGTTGATATTTAACACCTTGATTGTCTCTGAGGAGTCTCTCTTCTAACTATCTCTGTTGAATTATCTTTCATAGTGAGTCCATGCTCTTCATTCTCAGGGCTTCTGCCCTGTGCCGGGAGACCCATTATGGTGCCATGGACTCTTTCAGTAGCCTTTATTCTTGGCTGTTGGAATGGCTCTCTCACCCCCACTCCAAATTGGCATCTGCAGGCAGACTGCACGTCCTAAAGTAGGTTGCAGAACTTTCATCACACCTGGTTTATGAACCTACAGTGACCCTCTACTGTCTTGAGGGTCAAGTTTGTCTTTCACACCTCAGCTTTAGCCAGGCTGCTCTTCTCACTGTCCAAGGGCAGTTTGACTCATGTTTCCTAACCCCTACTCTCCAAATGCAACTCATTCTTCAAAACTTGAGCACCGCATTCTTCTGGAAGCTTTCACAGCCCACAAGAGCAACTCCCCCCCCCCCCCCCCCGAATTCCTACAACACTTGTCTATACTCATTTTCTCACTTCATCAGAGGTATTATATTGTTTTTAGCCTTTTCACGTAATTAAGTGATTTGTTCTTTAAAAGGTCTTTTAAAAAGCTTATGAGTCACCAAAACCAAACCAAAACAAGCTATCTTTCTCTGATATAGGCAAAGCAAACACAGCAAAATAGAAGCAGTTGCTGAATCTAAGGTGGTGATATATTGGTATTCCCTGTCTTTCAATTTTTCTCTTGAATAAAAACCCCATGCCACCTAGAGAACTGGACATTTTCAGGTCCAGATCATTGACAAGGGACATTTTGGAGTAACACCCTATGTTGGTGTGCAATTTTGGGGGTAAATATCATCATCCTTTCTGTGCATAGTCAGGCACCTGAAAGGGATGGAGTCTGAGCGCTCTTCTGCAGCAAAGAAAAGCATCTCTTTTTGATGTTGTGTTTGCTGCAGAATGTAAACATGATGCTTAATTTAATATTTACCATTCCTTCTTGATTCTCCTCCACTTCCACCCATCATGATTTGGGCTTTTGATCTTGCCATTTCTCAAGAACTTCTGATGGAGTATTGAGAGGACTTTGTTGCTCTGAAAGGGGAATGTTGTTAATATTTTTAATATTGTATTTATATTGGTTATTTCTACATTAATATATTTTAGGACATACAACACCTAGGCACACTTCCATAAGATTTGGGAGGCTTTGCTTTATCCTCATGCCAGCAATCATCAATAACTCAATTATTGGTGCATTCTATCCAGTTGTATTTGATAATCTCTTGGGGTATGGAAGAAGTGTTGGAATAAACTGAAGCTTTAGAAAAAAATTAGTTGAGAAGTGAAAAAAATCTGCCTGACTGTCAGTGTCAATAAAACACCAGAATAGGTGGACTAGAGGTCCTTTTTAGCTGTTGAAGAATGAATGCTTTTACTTTTCCAAGTTCTTTCTGGTTCTGGAACTTGGTAGTTCACTTTTGGAGGTAGGCAGTAGGGTTTAGTTTAGTGGTTCTCAAATGGAGGCAGTTTTGTCCTCCAAGAAATATTTGGTGGTGTCTGGAGACATTTTTTGGTTGCCATAACTCAGGGAGGGGGTGGCAACTGGAAGTTTTGGGTAGAAGTCTAGAATACTGCTGAATATCTTATAATGCACAGGACAATAAAAAATTCTACAGCTTCCAAATGTCAGTGGTGCTAAGGCCAAGAAGCTGGACGATCATGGGTTTTGGATCAGATAGGCTCAGCACTAATCAAGGGTGGAATATTGAATAAATTATATAATCTGTGTCATCCTCAGTCTTCTGCAAAATGGGACCAAGAATGCTCATTTCACAGGTTGAGAGAATTAAATAGGAAAAACATGTAAATAACATGGGGTGGTTTCTGACCCACATTAGGAACACAAGAAATCCTAGCTGTCCTTAGCTGCTGTTTTCATTATTAAGTGAATGTGACGACACAGAGGCTGAGGGACCCTCCTGAAGGGCCACTCGGGGCTTTTGACATGAAGTGAAAGGGGTGCTGGAGAGGCATCACAGTGATGTGCAGGAGCCTGGGTGGAATCAGAAGGCTAGAGTCTGGGCCTTGGCTCTTTTTCTTTCATTTATTTAGTCATTTGTTTGACAAATACTTATTGAGTGCCTAGTGCAGCCATGTGCTGTGCTCTGGGAGTGTATAAAATCATTGCAAGAAAGAATATAGAGCAGGAAGGAAAATGGATATAATTATAATACCCCCCCTCAGGGAGCACTTGAATTTAAGGGATGGGAAAGGGAGAAAAAGCCTGTGAAAGAGGCTAAGAAGGTCAGGTAAGAGAGGAGGAGGTGAACCCTCCCCATTGCTCTCTACTTATCTGGATGACTTGGGCGAGCGAGTAACATCTAGAGTGTAAGATGAGGATGATGCCTGCCCCCACCCCAGTTCCCTTATAGGGTTGTTGAAAGACTCAAATAAGACACTGTATGTGGAAGGTCTTTATAAGTTGTACAGTTCTCTCCAAATTTATGTAGATAGTTCTTTCCAAATCAAACATTGTGTTACCCTAAGTACCTCTTCTAACAAGTATTCTTTTATTAAATTTGACCTCCACGGGACCTTTTCCAATCCTTCTCAGTTTGGTTTCCCATGGGAACTGGATGGGGCACCCTCCTTGCAACAAATCAGGGCACTTCTCCTCCTCCACCAAAGTATAAAAATGCCAGTCCCTCAGGCCCTGGGCCACATGGCCCCATACCATCTAGAGAAGCCCAGCAAGAATGGGGGTCTTGCTTCCACTGAGCCTCAGGTGGGTGCAGTGAATCAGTCTGTTCCTGCTTCTGCTCTGTCTGCATGCTGTTCAGACTCCTCCTGCCACTCCTTTGAGTGTGAATGACTGGCAGCAAAATAACTAGGAAATGATTGACAGCCACAGGTCTGTTGGATCAATAGAGCTACTTGAAATTGTGTCTGCTGTTGAGTGAGAGAACAGAGAGAATTAGTTGGGAGGACAGAGGAATTATTACAAAGAAGTAAAGAAGAAACTGGTGTAGAATTAGCTTCATCTCCTCCCCTTCTGTCCCATGGCTTTATTAGAAGAGAGCTGGATATTAGCTAGAAAACACAGATATGAGGGATAGACAAGTAGAGTGAAAAGTGGAAAATGAACTGTGTCCTCAAGGAAGTAGTTACTTCTTGAGACTTGAAGGATGGGTAGACTTTAGATGGGGAAGACAGTGTTGGAACAGTGTTAAAAAAAGGTGCGACCATCCATGGCATATTTGGGGGCAGTCAATTGTCCAGTTTATATGACTCAGAGGATTCAGGTGGAGGGTCAATGGGAGAGCAAAGTCAGAAGGGGATGGGGACCAAGTTGATTGATTGCTTTGTTAAACATTTGCTGGACTCTTAGATAACCACAGGCTTTGAATGACAGGCCAAAGAGTATGGTCTTTCTTCAGTTTGCTTTCAGGAGCCACTGCAAGTTTCCGATTGGGGTGCTGATATCATCAGGAAGGTAAATCTGGCTGCCCTGCAGGGGGTCAGTTGCAACAGGGGAGGAACTGGTAGCCAGAGCTGGATTGGGAGACCACTGTGAAAGGTTAGGAGGGTCTGAACTTGCGATGGCAGAGTTGAAACGGGGAGGCAGGGGTGGCTATGAGGGAACTCATGGAGGTAATGTCTGTAGGACTTGGTAACTTGGATATAGAGGTGTTAAGGAAGAGGAAGGTCTCAAAGATGACTTCAAAGCTTAGCTGGGTAATGGGAAGGATGGAAGTACCCTAAATGAAAATCAGGAGTTCAGGAAGAGGAGGAGTAGCTGTGGGGAGGCAGAGGAGAGGGAGGATTTGGGAACTTTCTTTAGGACATGTTGCTTTTCAGGTGTCAGTGAAATAGCATAGGGAGGTGTTGAATCAGTAGGCGGATAGCGGAGGGAGTCTGGAGCTTTGGAGGGAGGCCAGAGACAGAAATATAGATTTGGGAGATATCCTTAAGAAGTTGTGGCTGGAGCTATCAGAATAGATGAGATAATAAATGAAAAGTGTATACAGACTTAAGGGCAGAGGGCCAAGGACAGAGCTGTAGACCTGAGTGAAGGGCTGGAGGAGAACCAGGAAAGAGCAGGGCTTGGAAACAATCTGGCCATCAACAGGATCTAGTGCTGCAGAGAGGCTGAGGGAGAGGGGGACTGAACAAACCTTCTGGGTTCTGGAAACTAGGAGATCACTGGTAACCTTTGAGATAACATTAACTTGTGTATGGGAGGTGGAATTCAAATTTCAAGGGGAATGGGGCGTTGAGTGGATGGGGAGGAAGTGGTGGGAGTGCATATAGATGACTCTTTGGAAAAGTTTGGCTGTGAAGGGAAGGTTAAAAATAATAAAGTAGTTGGAGATGGGTAGCAGAGTTGAGGGGAGGCTTTTTTTAGGTAGAGAAGATCTGTGAATACCTAGGAGTGGGGAGGAGGGAGAAGGCAGGCTTGGGGAAGGGAATGAATATTTGGAAAAGACGAGCAGTTGAAGGAAGAAGATCTTGGATGAGCATGTTGGGGTGGATCTCCAGGTTAGCTGGGGGTGAGCCTCGGGTCAGAGGAGGAGACTGGGGGAAGGCAGACCTCAGTAAAGTAGTCGGCTGGCCAGCAGCTCAGATGAGGGCACCGTATGCTTGGTCAATAACCCCAACAGAAAGAGCATCGCCTGGCTTGGGGAATCAGGGGCTTGTGGTCCTGTGCTTGGGGTGGATAGTGCAAGCTGAGGGCAGCTGTGAAGTGGGTGAGCTGGGTTGGCATGGCTCTAAAAGGCCCCTTGGGCAGAGAAGTTAGAAAGGGAAGTCCTCAAATAGCAGTCCTTTTAGAAGTACTTGTGGCTTTCTTTTGCAGGTTGAGGTGGGATCTGCTCCAGGCTCTAGAGGGGTCTGTAGAATAACTTCCTACAGAGTGTGAGTCAGAAAGGCAAGTTGTTGGGGGAGCGGAGGGTGGGGGGGCGGAGGCGGTGGAGGATGAATGAGGAGAGGACAGAGGAGGAGGATTCAGGCAGGAAGTTATTGGGGCAGCTTCCTGAGGAGGGTTCATGCCTGGCTTTCGGGTACTCTCTTTGTCAGGGACTGACCTGTTCTGAATTTTCTGTTTCCTTAATGCCTCTAGAGGCTCTCAAACAAAGAGGAAGCAGACAGGGGTCATGGAGGAGCCTCTTGCCCATTCTCCATGAAGAGGAATGCTTCACACCAGAAGATGATGCCAGTGAGCACATCCATTCCTTTGGCCCCAAAGCCCTCCCTTCAGCTCTCATTTTAGGGACAGACCCGAGACCTGTCATCTAGAGAGGTGTGTTATGTGGCCCTCTAGGGGACGGAGTAGGAATCCAGGGGATCCTATGGATCCTGTTACCAAAAGGTGGGCTCTGGGGGACTGGGTTTCTATTCCCTGGAGTAGGAGGAGGTGGAAATTTCCATAGGTGTGGCTCAGTTTCAGAATCAGAGAGTCTTAGAACAGGAACTTACTAACTGTGTGTCTCGTACAAGGTACAGCCTTCCTGAGATTCAGTTTCCTTATGTGTAAAATGGGTAAAAAATAAACAAACCTTACCTATCAGGATTTCTTAATTTGGTAGCTATAGATTGTGATAGTAATAGAAATGGGATCATACTTCTGGTAATAGAATATGACTATATATAATAGAATATGACTATATATATTACTAGTAAGACTATATTGCATAGAATATCATATTACTGGTTAGAATTTCCAAATTATGCTTCAGTAGCTTCCTCCCCTCCCCTGTGATACCCTCCTCATCTTTCCTCCCTCCTTTCCCTTCTCCTTCTCCCCTTCCCTCCCTCTCTCCTTTCTTTCCACATAGGTAGGGACGTGATTTTTAATCTTGCAGTTACAGTTATTCCAGGGCATGGCAGGCAGGGATTGGGAATGTGGCTATACTCTTACCCTGTAGCCCAGGGACAATGGGTGTCTATGGGGTATGGGGGTGGGGAAGCACAGTGTTCAGTTGGCAGCTGGACAGTGGGCCTAGAGAGAGACCCAGGAGAATGGCAGATGGTTAATTGGATGTGACAAAAGGGGGCTAGGGGGAGGGGTCTGGGGCTCCTGGGGGATTCTGGTCTCTGACTTGTTACTCTCCTAGAAAGATTGTGGGAAGAGGGGGGGAGTATCTTCAGGAGCAGTTAAGGGGAAAGATTGGCAGGACTCCATGTTGGGTCTGTGGCCATGAAAAGACAGAGTGCCATTGGGAGTGATGTCACAGCTTTCATTTGTAGGTTGGGTGCAAGATGTTATCTCTGTACCCCAGGCCATTGGCACATAATAGGCTCAAATATTTGGATATAAAGAGAATGCTTAACCAGTGATTGGAACAGTATAATTTTCTAGTCATTCTTCATGATCCTAGCCATTGCATTTTGACAGCTAAATATCATGATTACTTTGGATGAGAACTGGACAGAGACTGATCAGTTTCAGCAAAGACTAGATTTCAGTGAGTGGATCTTTTCATTCATTCTTGCATTCATTCATATTCAACTGTCAAACACCAGCTATGAACCTAATTAAGTGCCAGGCTGAGACCATACCAACAAGTTAGAAATCATCTTTCTGACATGGAGGGTGACTGTCTGGTGGGGTTGCCTGACGCATAAACAAAGGATCGAATGCTGTACATTGAGAACAGAGAGGAAGGATCAACAGCCTCATCTGCATGGGTGTGGGGAGGATTCATGGACGAGGGGATGCTTATTCTGAAATACCTGAAGAGATGGTAAAAATGAAGATAGGCCATTGGTGAAGAGGTTTGCTAATAAAAGTAGGGAAAATAATGCAATGATAACTGAAGGGGCATTTTGGGAGTACTGGTTGTCTTGTTTCTTGGTTGTAGGTATGGTGTGATCTGTTTGTGAGCTTTCAGTGAGTTGTAGACTTATACACGGAATTATATGCATGAAAATTGTACTTCAATAACTTTTTAAAAAGTTATCAGGTCCAGTGAAGTTTTGTTTGTTTGCTTTAAGGAGAGAGAAAAATGTTTGAGTGTTTGAGAAAAAAATCACAGCAGGAAATAGTGGTAGACACTGAAAGTGATAGAAAGTGGTATGTGTGTGGATAGGGTATCAGAGTGGGTACTACCTTCTTCAGAAGTCAGGAAAGGATGAGGTTCCCAGGCAAAGAGGTTATCTCTGGGATGGAGGGACACCTCTTCCTCTGTGGCTGTGAGAAAAGACTAGGAGGTTTTCAGGTCAGATGGTAAAGTCCTTATTAAGCTATTAAGACTGACTTCATTGTTCTCTGTGAATGGGATCCAGGATCATCTGAAGGACTGCGGGGTGCTGAGATCCCATAAAGAGAGGAGATGGATTGGATCCATTCTCTGGAGAATGGGTGAGATTGCTTTAAAGAGTGATCTGTCCAGTAGAATTCAGAGTGAGCTAGGTATGCAGACTTGTGCATCTCGCTCAGCCCTGGAACCTCTACAGTAGAGGTGAAAATAGGGGATTCTTGAGTCCTTATTTGGTGACTTGGATGAGATGTCCAAGGTGGAGGTGAGCTATACACTAGACTTGTTTGGACATTAGTTTCTTTCCAGAACTTTACTCAACATTGATGACTCCAAGACGTTTTGGAAGCCCCACCTTGGAAAACAGTCATATCTGGTTTTCCCAAGTAGGCTCTACCTTTTGCTTTGGACTTGTCTGTCTTCTTCTCACCATTAACGTAGTGCCTTGCATATACTTGCTTATTTAGTATTTGTTGGCTTGAATTTTTTTCTTTTTATAAGAGCTATGTATTGGTGTGCAGGTCATTTGGGAGTTTTATAATGAAACATTGTGCTAAAGAAATGAATCTGTTTTGTGTAGACAGGCAATTCTACCTTAAACAAAAAGACCTATGAAATCAATATTTACTGTGAAATATAGTGAACATTTGTTGTTTATTCTGGATTAATTAGAGGGGATCTCTTTTACTGCTTGCTTACAAGTATCCCATAGGCATTGGAAAACTAACACACCCTTCTTTTGCAAAAATACACGTTGTTGTTGTTCAGTTGCTCAGTCATGTCCAACTCTGCGACTCCATGGACTGCAGCACCCCAGACTTCCCTGTCCTTCACCATCTCCCGGAGCTTGCTCAAGCTCATATCTATTGACTCGGTGATGCCGTCCAACCATCTCATCCTCTGTCATCCCCTTCTCCTCCTGCCCTCGATCTTTCCCAGCATCAGGGTCTTTTCCAGTGAGGCAGCTCTTGGCATCAGGTAGCCAAAGTATTGGAGCTTCAGTATCAGTCCTTCCAATGAAGATTCAGGGTTGATTTCCTTTAGAATTGACTGGTTTGCTCTCTTTTGCAGTCCAAGGGATTCTCAAGAGTCTTCTCCAATGCCACAGTTCAAAAGCATCAATTCTTCAGTGCTCAGCCTTCTTTATGGTCCAACTCACATCCATACATGACTACTACTGGAAAAATCATAGCTTTCACTATATGGACCTTTGTCAGCAAAGTAGCATCTCTGCTTTTTAATATGCTGTCTAAGTTGGTCATAGCTTTTCTTCCAAGGAGCAAACATCTTTTAATTTCATATCCACATAGGGAAGTTCAAACATTCAAATGGATCAACTAAACAGTATTGACTGAGTGTCTACGATGTGCCCAGTGTTATGCCAGGTACTAAAGGAGTTACTAAAGGTGAGTAACAAATGGTCCTTGTCTCTGAAGAGTTTATAGTCTTTTTGGATTAGGAGAAGATTGATACAGAGAAAAATGGCTCATTGGAAGTCAATCAGAAAGGGAATTTCACTCATTCATTGATTCATTTCATATGTGTTTATTGTCTATAAGTTAAAAGATAATTTAAGTAGGTGGTAAACAAGGTTTTGTTAGAGAGATTTGGTTTCCAGTATACTTTCATAGAACATTTACTTAGACATTTAGACTTTTTCCTAAATGAAACCATTTCCCTCAATTAGTTTAAATGTATGATATATCAGTATACATGTGTCTATTGAGCAAAGTGAGACATTCATAAGCTAATACTCTTTATATGAGGTAATGAAAGAAGACAGAGGATGTGTCAGTTGTCTGGAGGAGTAAAGGCATTGATACTGTTGTAAGAAATAGTTACACAAATGAAAGTACAGGATGGTTTCAGGATGTTGAAAAGTGAATGCTCTTTCTCCCTCCTTTCCCCTGATGTTAAGATAAATTTGACTGACATAGGTACCTGTTACATATGCAAGTATGTATTTATCACAAATGCATAGCTTTCTTTCATATTTTGACAAAAAAGAGAATTATGCTATCCCTTTTATTCTGCAATTTGTTTTTATCACTTTGTAATTGTGGACATTTTTCCATGTCAATGCATATGTTCTACCTCATTTATTTGAAGAGTTGTGTCACATTCTGTTGTGTGGATGTGCCACATTTTATTTAACCATTCTCTTAATGGTGGACATTTATAACCCAGCTTTTCTGAGGACCAGTGTTTGTTCTCGAATATTATTTGGTCCAAAGAGTAGCAAGAGCATCACCCGTTATTTAATCTCTCTCAGAGGTGACGGCAGGACAACCATAGGATCAGGATGCTTCGTCTGCTTTTATTATCAGGAAGGAGGGAGAACAGTCAGTCCTGTTCTCTGGAGGCTAACTTTCTGTGCAGTGTTCACTGACGCTTTTATTAATGGCATTTAAATAAATGGTAGAGGCCATTCTTGGCTTCTTCTGCTGTATGCCTTTAAGTGACTTAGGAGCCAGATTTGCAGTCACAATTAGCCAAAAAAAGCCACATGTGTTTTGTGGGTTTGAGTGAAAGTTAATTCCAATACCACAGGTATGGAAGTGCTTGAGGCTGTGTGTGCAAAAGCCATAGTTTGTGTTTGGCTAGAAGAATCCAAGGATGTGATTCAGGAGACCTTGGTTTCCAATTCTACCCACAACTAATTATCTCTGTGACTTCGCCAAGCCAGTTAAAATGTCTGGTTTTACAGATGGGACCTGTCTTTCCTCATCTGAAGAGAGAGGTAAACATACTTGCCCTGCCATACATCATAGGAGCAATGTGAGATAAAGTGAGATAATAGAAGGAAAATACTCTGGACAATTAAAATTGCTGAGTCAGTGAAAAGGGATTTTGTCTGCTGCCTTTCTCTGGACTCTCCCTTGGTTTTGAGTGTGGTTGCAAGCTGAGCCAGGGGACTTGGATGGAGTGACAGCTGTACCTCCTTTGAGGACTGTACGTTTTTTCATGTCTGGTAGGGAATTGGCTGCATCAGGGATAGAGTGAAACATTTCATGATATGTTCTATTTGCTTCTGGAAAAGAGACATGTGTGTCTGAGTGGAAGAGTGGCTCAGGGAAGAGAGGCTCATTCTGCAAAACCCAGAATGGGTTTTTCTCTGATGGGTGACACTGCAGCTCAGTTGCATACGCCTTATCACCCAAATGTGCAAAGAAAATGTAACTTAAATTTTTCTAATGTGGAGCTGATCTCCCTCCACCTCAACTTGGCTAGTTTGTAGTGTGTCATGTGTGTGTGTGGTTTTTTTCTTCCCCTGGATTGGTCTTTTTAGATGACTGTTTCTTACAGGTAAATTTCCCATTCACTTGGATTTTCTCATATTCTCCCACTTCTCTTGATCTGGGTCTGTAGAGGTGCACCTGTGAACTTGTGGTGATAGTGGTGTGGGTAGGGGGAGAGGGGTACTTGGAGAGTCATAGTATGATGGTTGGATTCTCCTGGTCTTTGCCTCATAGGGGCGGGACTGGTCTGATCTGATCCCTGTCTGGGGTATTGTCTGATGCCAAGCACTAACATTCATGTCCTAACTGTTTGTCTGTGGGGTCAAAGTCCCTGTGCATGGCAGCCTCCTAGTCCCGACCCCAGGGCTCTGCCGGCTCAGGTCACTGGCTCTCTGAGCATCTCTGAGTTCCATCATCAAGGAATGAAAAAATGTGCAGATCCCCAGCTCACTGGGTGCCAATTGTGAAAAGTCAGAACCTCTGTGCCTGGCTTGTCTAGCTATATACCCGCTAGGCCAGTGCTGTTTCATCCCTTCACACCCTGTGGACTAAGGTACGGGCCTGAATGACGGCTGCTTCCTAGAGGCCTGCAGCCACCCCATGAGTGGCCTGAGGGCTCTCAGGTGCCTTCACGCCTGTTGATGTATTATATTCTAAAGCTGCCCCCTTCACCCCAAACTCTGGTTGGGCCTTGAGGTGGCATATAGGCGGAAGCTGAGACCATGGTGTCTGATCTGCTAGACTGGATTTTTGCCACATTCCCCTGATACTTGAGGAAAAGGGCTTTCTCTCCTTCTCTTACAGCAAGGATCTCCCTAATGTGACATCTTGAGTACTATTTACCTCTGTTTTAAAATGATCTCCATGGTCAGGTCCACCCATTTTGGATCTTGGTGTGTTTATTCCCACAAGAATGTGTTGAGAATTCAAGCTGAGCACTAAAAAAAGTCCTACCCAGGATGTCAACAGCTAAACACGAACACTTTCTCTTTGCCTGCTGCTGCAACTATCCTGAACTTCCCTGAGGCAAGTAGATGCTTCTGATAGAGTAAGGAGGAGGTTAAATATACATAAAGACATGCAAAAGAGAAAAGTACATTGTATTTTGAACAGTGTTACCCCGGTTAAAATAATACTTTTGGGGGGAAAAGGTTTAGAAATGGGGCTTAATTCTAAGACTGTCTTCATTGGGATTCTGTCTACATACTTGTAGGTGTGTATGTTCTCCTAAGCATGTGAACAAGGCATTGTTGATTCTCCCAGCAAGCAGTTAGTGAGCACTTCTTATGTCCCGTGCGCTGTGGTCCAGAGGGGAGTATTGCACAGTCTTTTATCTTCAAGGGGCTCCCAGCTTTAGGAGGGTGATGGGTGGTGATGAATTACTCACAGAGCTGCTCTGCTGATGCCTGCATTTCTCTCTGGTGCATATGACTAACGTTTGAGTTAGGGGCCTCTAATGGGTCTGGATTCCCTCTTACCTTGCTAGGATCTGCTTTCTGAGTCTCTTCAGCCTCCTAAAATGACAAATTGCAGTCAGTTTTGCTTTTTCCAAATAAAGCTAATTCCTTTAACATCACCCTAGGTTTTCATGATGTGTATTCTATAGAAATAAGATTAATTGAAATACATCATAAATAGGTAGAAAAATGAAGTTCAGTTTGGGACTGTTGCTCTGAGTCTTTTGCCATGGAGTTGTTTATTGGCTGTTTTCTTTAACCAAAGCTCTTTTGCTTCTTTTAACACAGGAAGACTTTTGTGTTTTATGCACTGTTCTTGGCTCCAGGGCTCTGGGGCTCAAGTAGCCCTAGTAGCTATGAATATTATTTCTTATTTGACCAGGGTGAATGAGAACTCTATTCCCAGTAGTGGTGGCAGAAACTGGGAGACTGGCAAACCAAACAGTCCAGGAAAAACTAACAAAACAGGCAAATGGTGGTGTCAGGTGTTTAGGTTCAAGTGGAAAGAGTGAAGGGCTGGACATCCAGAGCCCAGCGTTGTGATTGATGAGGGTGGTAAACCCCTTTCCCTTTCTGAGACCCATGTGGGAGGTGAGTGAGGTGGTCTCAAAAGCATCTTCCATCTTTAACATTCTGAGCTAACTGGATCATGGTAAAGCCAACAGGGATGGAAACCAGGAGGTAAGTAGTCTCAGGACCTTTATACCCTGGTTCCCTGAAGGCTTTCCATCCTTCTGAGGCCTTTTGTCTGAGCATCTCTAGACTGCTAGGTCAGAACCCTGATGCCAGAGCTCACAGGTGACCCCACATCCTTGCTTGGTGATCAAGGGCTCTAATTCCCCTGAGAATCAGCTGATGGTCAGCAGTAACTTAAAACTGTTTTGGCTCTTAGAACTTTTTGAAAGAGGAGCCCTGTTTCTGGGACTTCTGGGTCTGTGTTGAAAAGCCTACACTTCTCAGTCTGTTCCTTTGGACCCCAAGTCTGTCATTAGGGATGCGTATGAACACCGTCGAGAATGCTCTTACCAGGGATCCCTCAGAGCTGCTCTGCCAGCTCTCTCAAGGCAAGAGGAGGACTGACTTAATGATATTTCTGCCAATTCATGTCCTTGAACTTTTCCTTTGTGTCACCTAGAGAAGATGGTGAAAGCAGTCCAAAGTTTTCATTTCCCCAGGGCATGTGCAAACCCAGCCCAACTACATCATCTCAAGAGGAGGCACTGGGTAATTGAACTACTGTCTTGGCTTTCTTCTACATTTCCTTCTTCCCAGAACTCCATCTTCTTTCCTTCACATTCTTTAGACCTTCAGAGAACTCACATTTTGATATAGGGAAACATTAGAGTTTTTTTTTAAGTACATTGAAACATTCCAAGTATATGAAATGACTATACTAGTGGAATTCAGGGACGTAAACAAGAGCATGGTGAAGCCTATTTTCACAGATGTGGTGGTGGTGGTGGTCATAGAGTAGGAGATGCTTGAATGCATTTGGAAGATGCTCTCATTATCCAGAGTTGACAGGGTAGGGAGGGAATTCCTGGCAAAGGCAGAGGGTTTTGTGGGATCATGGGGAATTAGAGGTGGTGGGTGCTTTCACCAAGCCTGCCACCTCAGGAATCACACTGGAATCATAGGAACATTTCACAAGCTTCTCTAACTTTCTACTTTAAAGGGGTTTAACACTTGCTGTATTTTTCAATCTCTTAAAACATTTTGAATACAAAAAATAAACAGAGTGATGGAAGCCTGGACAATTATACACCCAGATGTCTTTCCCCATAAGGTTGGTGAGTGTACTTGCCTATGTGTATATATGTGCCATGTGCATGTGTGTGTGTGTTACTCATGCTTTGGATACAAATGTGTGTGCTTCCTCCATCATACTTGGTTCTTGACACAGTATCATTTTTCAGCATTAAAATTCCCATCACCTCCCAGAAGTACTCCCTTTAGGATCCATTTCTGCTTGGCTCAGTGTGTGCAAACATTCCAGTGGGATTGATTGCTTGTGTCAAATTAATTTTTTTCCTTCCTAGGGAGAGTGTCTGCCATGTGCAAAATGGGGATATCCCCAGGCCTGTAGCCAAATGCAAGCTCAGATAGATGAATAAAGTTGGGTTTGGGTCAAGAATTGGTCTAGAGAACCCACCGAGCCTGCCCTTGGATGCTTAAGCTACCCTTCCCAGCATGCTTTGTGACTGTTCCTAGGCAACAAGAAAACTTGAGACTAGGTAGAGATAGCTGCCTATGAGAGGCTCGAGTCTTTTCAGCACCAGCCATGGTAGCATTTCCTCTTCTATGCCCCATCTTCCTGTTGCTACTTTATTTAAAAGGTTGCAGAAGCCTCTGGAAGCAAATGGAGAATGTGCTATCATTCTCTGCCTGAGTGTGTGCAAGCATCAGAGACCTCTGGGGTGGTTTTCTTTTCTGCCCCAGTCCTGGTGCTTCCCTGCAGACTCTGGAACCCTCAGAATATACCCCTCAGGACTTTCCTAACAGGTGGCCCCTAGATTCATGGTGCCAGAGGGCTGACCTTCCACACTGTGCCTGACTGAGTCCAGACACCAGACCAGGGACTTTCAGATTATCTTTCCCACAGTTGGAACCATTGATTTACTGACCTGTGAACAGCAGGCTGGTTTGGAATGTACTGTCCACTGATGAACTAATTAGTTTCTTGTCAGTATGAGCTTTGTGAGTATGTGATAAAGTCTCCCTAAGAATAGATGTGTATTCCTTTCCTATAATATGGAATTCTGGATGTCCTGCTTAGCGCTTACTAACTTTAAGGTAAACCTCGTGGGTTATGATTGTCAGTAGGTCTAGCCAAAGTTTCTCTAGGAGTCTATTGTCTATAGTCTAGTTGAATGTAGCTCTTTAATTAGTGGGGTTGTGGCAAATATCTTAGCTCATTCAGTTAACCATTAACCTCAGGACCTTTGGAACTTTAAGAAGAAGCCTAATGAATTCCTCATCCCAAAGGGTAAAAGTGCTAAATTTCCATATTATTTGGTATTGCAATTACTTTTGGGGGAGGGTGGTGGGATGTGAATTTTATTTGCCAAAAGCTTTTATATAAATTGGTAACAGAAATGAGTTTTAGCAGTTCCTGACAGACTCCATAGTGCCTCACTTCTAGCAGAGGCACACTCCAGACTTGGTTATACAATTGAGTGCTCTGTAATTCTCATCGCATGGGCTTCCAAGGTGGCTCAGTGGTAAAGAATCTGTCTGCAGTACAGGAGAGGTGGGTTCAGTCCTTGGGTTGGGAAGATCCCCTGGAGAAGAAAATGGCAACCCACTCCAGTATTCTTGCCTGGAGAATCCCATGGACAGAGGAGCCTGGTGGGCTACAGTCCATGGGGTTGCAAAAGAGTCAGACATGACTGAGTGACTAAACAAAAACAGAAATTCTCATAGAATGTGACTGTAATGTCTGATTTTTGAGCCAGGACCACTAGGCTTCTGAAGGGTGCAGGGTTCACCAAAGTCTGCTGATGTTAGCTAAAACCTTCCTCTGCCCTTTTCCTGATGCCGCTGAGTATGTCTCTTGAATCCAAGAGGAGATTGTCTAAGTTATTCTCTTTGCTCTGGCTTAGTTACTGAGCTCTTACAGCCATTCAGTTGTTCTACCTAGTTTTAGTCCTCCCTAGTTTGTTTAGAAGACTTAATTTGACTTGTTACACATAGAGATAATTTTTAGACCTCCCTAACTATTCCATCTAGCACCACAGTAGGTATTGAATAAGCATGTTTGTGATTTCTCCTTGGGTTTTAACTGCCCTCATGACAAGACCAAGGCAGATTCCCAGCTAAGGTCCTCTCTGACAGACCCATAGCCAAGTGTGTGATCATGTGCTACCTTAGGTGTCCTGAGTCCTAGAACTCTATATTTGGCAGGATCTGACAACAGGGGTGGCAGCGTCAAATCCTACTCTAAACCTCTTTAGGGTAGAGTGGAAGGCCAATCCTTTTAGGACTTGGTCAAGCACTCTGGTGGGTGTCACTTTTTTCCACGCTAAGACTTTTCAGTTCTACACTTAAATGGTTCTGCATCCAAGTACACACTCTATTCATCCCTTCCTGGACCCTCAATGTATGCAGTACTGTGGCTTTGTTCTCTGGGACTTTTCCATTTCTGGGTTGTTGAATACGGTTTGATCTCCCCATACATCAGCTTAAATGGGAGAGCTTTGTGAATTCCTGGAGAGCCTTTGTGGAGGTTAAAAACAAAGGAGGCAATTTATCTCTTTAAGTGTCAGAACTTTTAACCCTCTGTTTTTCATCCTCTACTTCAGGGTCTTTTAACCTTCCGCAGCCCCTTGCCTTGCATGTCATGAGTGTTGTGTGGTTGAGGCTGCACTTTCCAGGCACTGCTCAGTCCTTGAAATGAAACTTATACGTGATTATCTGGCTTCCCAGGTGGCACAGTTGGTAAAGAATCTGCCTGCCAATACAGGAGATATAAGAGATGCAGATTCAGACCCTGGGTTGGGAAGATCCCCTGGAGTAGGAAATAGCACCTGGCTCCAGTATTCTTTCCTGGAAAATTCTGTAGACAGAGGAGCCTGGTGGGCTAGAGTCCATGGGGTCACAAAGAGTCAGACATGACTGAGCATACACACAAATATACACACATCATTTTTGGGGGGGGGGTAGGAGGACTCCCCCAAACTGTGGCTCAGCGGAAGTTGGCTTAGCTTTGGGTGTCAGTAGGGACCTTCACAAGCCTCTGTCTGGCTTATGGCACAGTGATGGCTGCATTGTGGTACAGAGTGGCATGTCCCTGTTCGGGGTTGGGAGAGCTGCGTGCTGCTGTCAGGTCTGTGCTGGCTTGCACTGTGCTCTTGGGCAGGACACTTACCTCTCTGGGCTTGAGTTTCTTCACTGGAGACTGAAGGTGCTGAAATGGATGATTGTCATTTTGAAAGTCTTTAAGGTCTCTTTGAGAATGTTCTTTAGGGGAGGTTTCTCCTCTGCTTATCTTAGCTCTAAGAAAATGCCAGTCCTTTAAAGATTGCCTTGGGAGGGTGGAGTGGGGAGAAAATCCTTTTTCACATGTGACACACAAGATTCAGAACAAATTGTCATTGGTTGATATCTGTCCCCAGCCATTAGAAATTTAGCAATGACAAACTCCCAATCTTGCCAGTCTCTGGGTGAGCCATACATGATAAATTCTGAGCCAGTTATAGCATCCTTAGCTCATACTTTTATGAGACCTGCCAAATATTTATACACTTCCCAAGAAAGTGCAGTCAACAATTTTGGGATACCAATAAACTATATATAACAACTACTCTTAAGACATGATTTGTTTTCTCTCCTGGTGTGTAAAGAGGATTTTTGAAAGGAGAAAAAATTTTTTTGAATTTTTTCAGAGCCTCCAATTTCTTTAAATTGGACATTTGGCAAATCTTCTTCCCCAGAGAGATGTGTCTTGGCTGGCCCTGCAAGATCCTTTCCCTCCCTAGTAGAGAGAACTCTGTAACTTCCACTGATTTATCCTTTATCACATGTGGCTTGGTGAAGAGCTGGCAGGGAGGGTCATGCTCAGAGTGCTTCTTGCTCCAGAGATTGAGCCTCTAGGACGATGAGTGTTTGCATGATCACCCGTGTCCAACACTTTGGGACTCAATGGACTGTAGCCCACCAGGTTCCTCTGTCCATGGAATTTTCCAGGCAAGAATACTGGAGGAGGTTACCATTTCCTCCTCCAGAGGATCTTCCTGACTCAGACTGAATTCATGTCTCTTGCCTCTCTTGAATAGGCAGGTGGTTCTTTACCAGCTGAGCCACCGGGGAAGCCCCATATCCCGTTCTTTTTGTTAGAGCTGCCCCCATTGCACTCCCTATTCTGTCCCTCTGTCTTCAGATGGTATGGCTATTCTGGAAACTGGGCTGAGGATGAGAAACTGGGAAATACAACCAAGATTTAAAGGTCAAGAAATTCTCAAAGTTTATAGACTGACAAGAAAGGGTGGTCAGGTTGGAACACCCCCAAGGACAGCAAAGGGCTAGGGACAAGGAAGGTAGGTAACAGCCAAGAAGGTGAAATGGAATAAGGTCAGTCAAGGAGAGTAGGGAAAGATGCACCAGTCTCCAGGGCACCTGCAGGAGCTAAAGGGGCAGCCGGACAGAGGAGAGAGTATGTGCGTCCTCACTGCAGCAGTCCTCATTGATTGAGGACTCACCTGGCTCTGGCCCTGTCCCCTGGATGTGCAGGCACCAGCTCTCAAGCAGGAGGAGCTCACTAAGAGCACTTGGCTGGGACATACTTCTTGAAGTCATCAGTTCCCATCCCCTGACCTCTCTCTGTATCAGCTCAGCCCAGAAGATTCTGCTGTTTGTGAGGCTCACAAATGTCCTCTCTATTCAATGAGCCTGCTGGCGCCCAGGCTTATTCCCTAAGCCTGGGGTTATATGATTCAAGCCATCTGACAGTATTAAGAAAGTGAGACACAAGGCATCCAAATTCCCCATAGAACTTTATCCTTTAGCCCTGGAGGGTCTTCTATATGTAAATTCCTCCTTCATTTCATGGTAACAGAGCTACCTGTATGTCTTCTTCTGTCTCTTTGGCTGCTACCACATCTTTGTGTTCCTGAAGTCTTGGGTGAGGTTAACTCATTTCGATAGGTGGGCCGGATATTCTTTCTGGCCACAAATAAAACAGGTTGTGACCTGAAGAGTCCCATTTATCTTCAAGCTTTTATTCTGCCAATATAGAAGTCCTTGATTGCTTTTTGATCCAGACTCTTCTCTCAGTTATTTTTTTTTTCTTCCCTCTCAAGCTTGAACGTTCTGAAGTTACCCATCTCCCTGTGGTGCCAGAGAGCTTCAGCCTTATCTGTGGCCTGGCTCAACACTGCAGGCTTCATAACCTTGACCTGCAGTTGGGTTTCTGTGGGATTTCTTACTGGAATTGATCCAGCCCATTTATATCAATGAGCTTTCCTCTGGTATCTGTCTTTGCATCCTTCACCTGTGGATTTAACATCTCCTTCAACCTTTTCCACATTGGACTATCCATCCTCCAGGC
Organism: Odocoileus virginianus; assembly: GCF_023699985.2. Taxonomy (NCBI): domain Eukaryota; kingdom Metazoa; phylum Chordata; class Mammalia; order Artiodactyla; family Cervidae; genus Odocoileus; species Odocoileus virginianus. The sequence goes on from NC_069677.1 coordinate 11,040,584, forward strand.
TGAAGATGAAAGAGTCTAGATTTACTATGTTCTATTTTTTAGCATCCACGTTTAATTTTGAATTTGGGGGAATTCCTTGGTGGTCCAGTGGTTGACTGTGCTTCCACTGCAGGGGGCTCAGGTTCAATCACTGGTCATGGAACTAAGATCCCACATGCTGTGCAGCATGGCCAATAAATAAATAAATATTAATTTTTATTTTTTAAACTTTGGGAATAGCCTTTTCAAACGTAATGAGAGAAGTGTCCCTGGGTCAGTTGTTGGTGTATACCTGGCTGAGTCTAACTGGTTTTGTGAGTCACTGAGTCACTGGGTTTGTGCACCTCATAATCCTCACCCTTGTCCTCTCCTTTCAGAGACTTTCACTGTGTGAAAGAAAAGAGTTGTATAGTGCAGAGGCTCCCAGATTTTCTCGGCTCATGCTTCTGTAACATCTCACTAATTTTTTCATGGCACCCCTAGGCCAAGCAAGGACTTCATAGATCTGTTTATTAAATATTTAGGTCCAAAAACTTAATAAGTACTTACATCCTAACAATGTAGTAGCCATTTGAAAAAGTAATACACATAAGTGGAAAGGAAAGTATTTTTTTATTTCATTCTTAAATAGCCATGGTTACTCATTACTGAGATGGATGTCCCTTTTGGGCACTGCACAACTCAGAACTTGGAATCAGTTTGGATATTACTTTCTTCATTTCCTGTTCTGTATTTATTTTTGTACTGTGCTTGCTTTTTTCATAGCAACTGCCCCACATCTAGTTTTGCAAAGATACGATGTCATCAAAAGGAATGAAGTGTAACTTAATGCTGTAATTGAGAACAGTCTTGTGCTAGTAGCTTGTGTGGTATCTGATGGGTGTTATGCAGTGATGTATTTCCTTCAGAAAATTAAATATCCCATGGAACCCCTATGAATTTGCTATGGTGCCCCAAGGTATCTTGGATACACAGTTTGGGAACCATGGGGATGATGGTATAAATGTTGGGAAATCTTTTCTGGAGGTGATGTTAATCCTTTTCTCTCCTCAACCTCATTGTCATTCTTTAGGTTGCCAGATATCATCTCCTGAGAATTCCTTTGCTTCTAGGTAGCCTTGATTCTCAGGGACTCTTCTTTTCCATTCTCCATTGGCATTGCTGACCTTGAGGCTGGTTGGTACCTATCCTATCAGGGATTCCTTTCACCAGAAGGGCTGGGTCTTGCTCCCTCAGTGTGAGATGAGGGTGAGGTGAAAATAGCACCAAGTTTTCACTTTCATGCCTTGGAGAAGGAAATGGCAACCCACTCCATTATTCTTGCCTGGAGAATCCCAGGGATGGTGGAGCCTGGTGGGCTGCCGTCTATGGGGTCACATAGAGTTGGACACAACTGAAGTGACTTAGCAACAGCAGCAGCAGGTCAGTTGGGGTGGGGCTAGAGGCTGACGGTCAGGACCAGGTACATAATTTGCAAGGCAAGGTGCAAAATGAAAATTCGAAGCCTCTTGTTCAAAAACAGAAAAAAGTGCTATTGTAGTTGTTAAAATATAAAGCCTTTCCTTTCTCTCATAGTGTCTCTCTTGACCTGTCATGATGGTTTAAATTTCTATTTAATGATGTGCTCCCTTAGCACAGGATACTCAGGGGGCCATGCAGACCCTTACTGGTACCAGTCTCCCTCCTCTGTAACTTGGTGCATGTGGCCCCTGGACTGCCGGGATCCCCCTTCTCCCAGCTGCAGACTGACCCTTGGCCAGGGGCAGAGAAGTTGAGGCAGGCGTCTCCCCTTCCCATGGGCCCACTGCTTCAACCCTGAGCGGACTGGCCACTACCAAGGGTAGTGAAAGCACGGGGCATGCTGGCTACCGGGACTGTAACTAGAAGAAAGACTTGCTTCTTCCAGTCACCCTCTGAGCTTGCTGTGGTGAGGCCAGTTCAGGGGAGGAATGTTCTGCCTTGAGAGGTTGGGGGTGTGTGTGCCTGATCCTCACCCCCCCAGCCTATTCGTGTCCAGATTTCTGCCGTGGGACAGGGATGGAGTGTCCAGACAGGACCTGGAGCCCTAGAGGGTGGGGGAATGGGACCCTGAGAACCCACCTCTGGAAGGTGGCTTAAAGTAGACTGTATGTAAGCCTGGGCCTCAGCGCCCTGGTGTATTCTCCCTTTTCCCAATCAGCTTTCCCTTACAAAACACATATTCTAAGATTGAATTATTAAGAATTTTGAGACAGTGACCACAGAAGATTAAATCCCAAGCACGGGGCCTTCTCGTTTGGGACCCTGTGTGACTACACACTCCCCAGGTGGCTTTGCCGAAGGTAGGATTCCTAAGTGGGTAGTGGGTACCCAGTCGCAGCCACTGATGACACTTGCCCCTGTCACGGGGTACGCCGCCTGCACTTGGGGTGTCCCAGGATGGATGGAAAAGACTGAGCCAATAAGTTTTGTGTGTGTCTCTTTCTCCAGAGAAGGCCTGGGGGAGGCAGGTATAGTAGACAGTTCTGTCTTGTGACTGATGAAGCTGAATTCCTCAGTGGTTGAGGAATTCATTAGGTGGTTCCTTGGCTGTGCTCATGCCTCTGGAAATATTTACAGCCAGTTTGTACTGAATGCTCATCACATTTCAGGCATCATGCTAAGTGCTTTCTTGTCCTTTCTTTCCTACTTTCCTGTAGGAACTCATGAAATGCTCATCATAATCCCATTTTACAGATGAGGAAACTGAGCTTAAATGACTTGCTTACCATCCTGTGGCATGTAAGTGATGGAGCCAAGTTGTGAGGTCAGACATTGTGGTGCTAGGAGCACCTAGCACCTATGGGCTAGGAGGCCATTCTTCTTCTGGGTGTCATTCAGTTTTGTTCATAGTAATGGTGCCCAAGTGCATCTTTATTTCCTGATTCCAGACAAAACCATTTGTTTGGTTCTACGTGTATTTCCAGACAAGGACGTTTATTTTTAATTGGGAAGTTTTCTTCAAAAGGAAATAATCTCCTAATTTTCTAACTATTATTTCAAGAAAAGTGCATGGTTAAATCTTTTAAAGTCCTTTAAAAAATTTTGTCATCTCATCACATTTTTCACCATGGATGCTTTGGTAACAGAGCTGCAGTTGGAGGCTCATGAGTCCTGCTTTGGTCTGAGTTCCACCCCTCCTGGCTGTCAACAGGTGATTAGTGGCCTGGATCCAGAAGCAGTGATGTAGCAAGTCCATTCCCTTCACACAGCATGGCCGAGGAAATCGGAGGTGCTCAGCTTTCTGTGGCACAGTGCTCACTGTAGAGAAATAGACCATTTATTTAGAACAGAAGGGCAGTTATTTCACTTTCTAAGACCTTGCTACTCAAAGAGTGGATTGTGAACCAGCAGCATCAGCATCACCTGGGGTTAGAAATACAGGCCCTCGAGCTACTGCCCCCCCCCCCAACCTCCCCTCCCCCGCTGCCCCAAGTTGCTGAATCAGACTCTACATATTTAAAAAAATCTCATGTAATTCATTTGCAGGTTAAAATTTGGAGAGTACCATTTTAAGCTTGTGTGTGTGTGCATGCATGGGCATATTTATTTTGTTTACTTCTATGGAGAAAAGACAGCCTTTGTCACATTAAGCATTCTGCCTTAGACTTGTGTGGCCTTGGGTAGGTAATTAACCTCTTCTGAGCTTCAGTTTTTCTTTGTTAAATGAAGGGGTGAGACTGGATAATTTCTGCAGTGTATCCCGGTTCTATGGTTTTAGTAGAAATCCCTATGCAACAGAGCCTTGTAACAGTTTATTGCTTCTATTTAAAGCCACCTTTGGGCATTTACACATTTTTAGCCCTGTCATCTTTATCCTGTACCCAGCTGCTGAGACCCAGTTTTTTACCAGAATGTGATTTATGATTATTTGTATCAGAATCACTTGAGGACATTTTTGAAGCCCAAGCTCTAGAGCCTGTGCTCTAGAAATCCCTCGCACAATAAGACCCAGTGCAGCCAAAAATAAAAAAAAATAAAAATAAAAAAATGCAGATTCCTGGGCCCCAGCCCAGACTTCCTGACATGGAATCTGGGAGTGGATCCTAGAAATACACATCTTTAACCTCTGTGTCCAGCGTAGGTGCTAATACTCCCCTGTTACTTTCTAAGGATAGATCTCTACTGCTTTTCATTATTTTCTCTCTCTCTCTTTTTTTATTTTTGACACTGTACACTTCCTTGGTGCCTTAGGAAAATGGAGGCACAGTGGAAGAAAGGAGGGTGTTTGGGAAGGGTGCTGATTAGGAGAGGGGTGATGTCAAAGGTGTGGAGACAGTAGGTGGTTAGAATGCAGTTGTCTGGAACACAATGGATGTGTGGGGCTAAAGGTGTAGAAAGAGGGTTGATCTTTGCATTTGGGAGTGCCTGATGTAGCACTGGGACTCTGAGGGATGTGAAGGAGAAAGGCTGCCATGCATTTCAGAGTGAGGAGGTGTTTCTGCACAAGGCGGGGAGCCTTCCCAGGAGTTGGAGTCCCTGGCTATGCAAGGAGAAAACTAAACGGATGACTTCAGGACAGCTCAGATTTAGAGGGTGGGAGGGATTGAGAAGCCCATAAGACAGCCACGGAGAGTTGGAGAGGCAGAAGGAGAGCTAGGAGAGATCAAGGGGAGGACCCCAGGAATGAAGAGCATGGAAGTGGTCGCCAAATACTGGAGGCTGGTCAGTCTGCCTTCAGGAGGACTCATGTATTTGAAATGAGGGTCTAATGTCTTTAAAGGTGTTGTTGGCAGCCAGATGATACATGATTTAAGAGGGCAATGGGGAGAGAAGCAGAGGAGGGGAGGGCAGTGGGGACTGTGTTAGGGTGATGTCACTGCTGACGCCTTCCTAGAGGGATGAGCCGCTGGGACACTTTGATGGCAGGTTTGTCCAGGGTGCAGAGGCAGCAGCATCACCTCCGCGTTGGGGGTAAATATCTGCCCTTGGTGCCCACATAGTGCTTACACCCTAGTGCCTGTGAAATTGCCAGCTCCTGGAGGAAGTGATGCGATGGGGGAAGATGATTGGTAAAAACACAGATATTCTCGGCCAGTTGGCAAACATTGGGAGCAGCAAGCTGGAGGCAAACAGATGTCAGTATTTAGAACAAGATGTTTGGACATTTTGAAAGCAAGAAAGTCCTTCTCTCTGCTCACTTCCAGGAGGGATTGGCAATTTTCTTCCTTGCCCGAACTTTGTTGACTATTTAACATAATTCAAACACACTGTAGCTATATTTGGCAGATGGTCAACTTCTCTAGGGAGCTTGAATCATGGACACCATCAGGTTATTTTAACAAGCGTTTCTTGAGGGTGTGCCATATGTAAAGCACTGACTTTGGTGTAGCAGGGATCGAAAAAAGATGGGCCAAACCTTCAGGAGTCATGGTATAAAAGAATAGGCATACAGAATACTGATAAAGGGCAGGCTCACTTCTCTATGTACACAGACTCAGTTTTCAGGATGCATGGTGTTTTCCAGTTACTCTGATTATCAGGTGAGCTACTGAGATAGATGCAACTGGGGATTTTTTTTTTTTTAAGTAAAGAAAAATAAAGAAAAACACTCTCATGCCATCAGCAATACACAGAAGGCGGTTTGGGGAGAAGTGCTAGAATTCATTTGACCAGCATTTGCTAAATGACTGATATGTGACAGGCTTTGTGTTAAGGATTGAGGGTACAGAGATAAACAAGACATGGTTTTAGCCTCAGGAGCTTGAAGTCTAGCAGAGGAGACAACCAAGGAAACAGATAATTACAGCTCATCACGATACATCCTGCAGTCAGGTCATCACAGGATGCTAAGGAGGCATAGATGAGGATGTCAAACTCAGGGGGTGATTTTGATTAAGCCTTAAAGGACAAGGAGGAGTTTAAATTGCTGAGAGATAGCAAGAGACTTTTTTAAAAATATCAGTGTGTGAAAAAAGCTGTGATTCCCCTGGCAGCCCTTTACAAGCAGGATATACATTTTGGTGTTTACAGGTGAGTTAAGGACTTCGACTCCTGAGTAGTATGCAGGCAGACTTAGCTGATGCCCTCTTCTCTGAACTCTTCTTCTACTTCTCTCTTCCTCATCATTCTCCTTCATCAGAGAAGTAGAAAGTAGGACAAAAAGAAACAGTAATGGTGAGCTGTTATTGTCAACCCTCCCTCCACACACTGTCCACTTGGGGTGGGAGAAGACCTAAAGGCTTTTGAGAGGGTGTCCGTAGAGGGCATCTGATTAGGAGCTGGGCCCAGATTGGCTGGGCCCTGAGGAAGAGAACGGGTGTATATATCAGGACTGCCTTTGGTTGGCATCTAGACTCTCAGAAGTGGCCATCAGTACCTGGAGTGACCCAGCCTGGCCTCCCCTTTCCACCTGACACCACTTGAGCTGCACACACATTGTTTTCAGGACAAAAGTGACAGAGGCAAAGACCTGGAGCAAAACTTGCCAGTTTCCCTCCTCTTGGCAAGAATATTCACCCCAGAGAGACCCCCAACTGTCTCTTCAGGAACCTCCCCACCTTATGTCACACCTGACGTCACCTTACGTCACAGTGACGTAGACAGTGCTATGTGCTGTGCATGCTGTCTGCTCTTACGCAGCCGTGGCTGCCGTGCCGCTGTAGCTAAATTGGGGAGATTGGTCTTTTCCACCAGGAAAGACTGGTTTGCACTAGATTTATACAAGGGCTGAGTAGAAGGAGAACTAGATGAGAGAGATTTTTCATTTAAAAACACCATATAAGAAGGAAAAGTACAGCAAGGAGCAGATAGCATATTGGTGGTGGGGGTGGGTGCAGCATGTGAACTAAAATTGGAATAATTCAGATGAGATCTGACTGGCCATATGTGAGGCCAACAGGCGAACTCATGAAGAGTTCTGTATTTTGTGGGGACAGTTGGGGAAATTTGAATATATCTAAATTTGGTTATTAGATAATATTAAGGAATTACTGTTAATTTTCTTACATGTGATTAGTGGTATTGTGGATGAGAAAATCTATATTGTGTTTATAGATGAAAAGTTATGATGTTGCAATCACTTCAAGATAACTATGTAAAAACTATGCGTCAAATACAGCAACTAGTTAATAATTGGTAAATTTAGGTTGTGAGTATATCGAGATAAGTTCTACTATTCTTTTTACTCTCTGAGATGATTAAAGCATTTCATAAGAAAACATTAAGAAAAAGTAAAAAGTGTAAGGGCTCTGGTGCCAGACTTCAGGGGCCTGAGTTTCAGCATATGGCTTGACCTCTATGCCATCTTTTCTTTCATAAAATGGGGTGGGATGATAAAGGTACCTGCTGCATAGGGCTGTAGAGACTGAATTGTGTAACACACAAAATGCTTGGATTGGTATCTGGTCCACAAGTGCTCAATCACTGTTTCATCATTATTATTACTATTATTATTACTAAGAAACCATTTCAAGAAGTAGAGATGTTAAGCTTAGACTGGAACTGAGAGAGAACATAAGTTCTCCAGAGGCCAAGGGAAATCCCACCCCTTGTGACAACGTGAATGGACCTTGAGGGCATTGGGCTAAGTGAAATCAGTCAGCTGGAGAAAGACAAATACTGCGTGGTATTACTTATATGTGGAATCTTAAAAAAAACATTAAGTTCATAAAGAGTAGAAAGTCGTTACCATAGGCTGGAGGAAATAGAAAGATCTTGGTACAGATTCAGCTATACAGTGAATAAAGTCTGAGGATCAATGTATGTCATGGTGCCTGTTGTTAACCATGCTGTATTGTGTAATTGAAATTTGCTAAGAGAGTAGAACTTAAATGTTCTCATAAAAACAAGAGATAAATATGTGAAGTGATGGGTATGTTCACAAGATGGGGAGAATCCTTTCACAATGTATACGTATAACAACTCACCATGATGTACAGTTTAAATATCTTACAATTTTGAATGTCAGTTATACCTCAATATAGCTGAAATTAAAAAAAAAAATTCTCTAGAGGCCAGACAAATGCATTCAGTTTGGGTCGCCTTCAGTTTGTGGTGAGTCCAGGGGCAGAGGTGGAGCTGGGTTTGATGAGGATCCGGCAGCCCTGATGACACTGTTTTCTCTGGAAGGGTGGGCTGGGTGTTGTCAGGGAAAGGCTTATAAATAGGAAAACACTGACCTGAGGGGCAACAAGGCCATCTCCAGGGAGAGATGTTGTGTCACCAAGTTGGGTGGAAGAGCTCAGTGGACAGTGAGTTGATTGTTGTGCTGCTCCTTCATGCACAGAACTGAGGTTCTTTTAGTCATTGTGATATGTTTTTTCAAGTGGAACAGGAAATTTTGCAGGTAGGCTTGTAGAGGGCTACAGAGAAAAGAGGCACCTCAGCCTCTGTCTGGGAATTCAGCTGTGCCAGAGAAAGTCTGGAATGTGTGTTGCATAGTGCAGAGATTTTCAGGGTGAATCAGTCATTCAAAGATGGAGCTAAAGAGAAAATGGGTTCATTAGGAACACCAGTCAGGAATCCAACAGGAAACAGATGGCCCAGCCTTGGTGGGTCATTTGAGGAAGCGAAGGGGCTCTTTACGTAAATGTGGGCAGGGACTAGTGATGAGGTTAGCTTCCCTAGGCCTGACAGGATGAGGTTAGCTTCCCAAACCTGACAGAATGAGGAAGAAGTGATATCGGAACTTGGGGACAGAGAGTTTATGTTGAGGGCCACCCGGAAAGGAGCTGGGACTTTCAGTTAAGGAACACAAGCAGCCCACCAGAACCTCAAGAGAAGTTGTGGAGAGGTAGCAGATATCCACGCCTCACTCTCTGTGCTTCTCTTCATCTTCTGTTAGGGGCTTTCCAGTGGCTGAACTCAGCAGGATGAAGGAGAGTGAGAGAGCCTTGATGTGGTTCACTCAGGTCAGCCTCTTAGGCCCAGAGCTGGCTGGAGAACCAGGGAGGCTGACCTGGAACAGGGTACAGAGTGAGGGAGGGTGGATCTGGACATCTTCATCTGACCCACTAGGAGAATATGAGACTTTAAGGAAAAGGCTTTATTTTTCCAACCTCACTTTTAGTTACTTCCTCATTGCTGTACACAGAGGAGCCAGGTGATCTCTTGTACCAGGAACTTTATGCAAACACCAGTTTCTAAGGATGCACTTTAGCTGTGCTGTGCAGGCTGGAAGCAGACTTTAAATATTGAAATGGGAGCTCCAGAAGGGATATTAGAGATAATTTAGTCTAACTCCAAAATCACTGTGGATGGTGACTGCAGCCATGAAATTAAAAGATGCTCACTCCTTGGAAGAAAAGCTATGACAAACCTAGACAGCATATTAAAAAGTAAAGATATCACTTTGCCAACAAAGGTCCGTCTAGTCAAAGCTATTGTTTTTCCAGTAGTCATATATAGATGTGAGAGCTGGAACATAAAGAAGGCTAAGTGCCAAAGAATTGATGCTTTCTAATTGTGGTGCTGGAGAAGACTCTTGAGAGTCCCTTGGACAGCAAGGAGATCAAACCAGTCAATCTTGAAGGAAATCACCCCTGAATATTCATTGGAAGAACTGATGCTGAAGCTGAAACTCCAATACTTTAGACACGTGATGATACGAAGAGTCAACTCATTGGCAAAGACCCTGATGCTGGGAAAGGTTAAAGGCAGGAGGAGAAGGGGACGACAGAGGATGAGATGGTTGGATAGCATCAATGACTCAATGGACATGAGTTTAAGCAAACTCTGGGAGATAGTGAAGGACAGGGAAGCCTGGTGTGCTGCATTCCACTGGGTCACAAAGAGACGCAACTTAGTGACTGAACAACAATAACAGCCTAACTGCCAAACCCCAGGTTTCTGAGAGGCAAAGTGATTTGTCCACAGCTTCTTAGTGGCAGAACCAGAAAGAGGACATTTATATCCTGGCTCTCAGTGAAATGATCTTTCCTCAAGTACCTAATTCTACTCTGACCTCAGACCTGAAATTGGCCCCTTTCCTCTCTTTCTACATTCCCTGACCTTGATTCTTCAAGGACACCCCCCAACAGGCCCTCTTGCAATAGGAAATAACCTTGATGCAATGGTGACCTCTATACACATAGTTGATACACAGTGTCCTGAGGTCATGGAACCGAAAACTCAGCCAAAGATATGGGATGAGTTTACACGCTTAGGACAGGGTACAAGTGCGTGTAAAGACCACATCCCTGGCTTCTGTGTTGTACAGGGTCAGAGGTCCTGTCTGTCTCTGCCAGGTCACCCTTCCCCGCTGATGATGTGGTTATGGGAACCAGAACTGAGAGGTGAATGAGAGGGGACAGTAGGCAGAAGCTGCCTGTGGCCAACACATACTTTTTTTTGAGAAACACTAGGGTGGGAAGCCTGACTAGAGCAGTTCTGATAACAGCTCTGGATCTTGTGTGGGCAGAGGACTTAGGGGACCTGAATGGGTGTCACAAAAGAGCAATCGGTGTTCAGCGTGAATGTTAGGTATCTGATTGATCCTTTCCTTCTTCCTAGCTTCTCCTCAGCACGTGCATGCTCTTATTTTATCTATGGCTAACATGCCTCATGAGCTACTTGCTTCTTTATTGTTTGTGCTTAATTTTATCTGTCTTCATTTTGTTTGTTTCTCTTGTTCCCTGTAGAGTATAATTGAACATTCTTAAATAGCGGAGCAAATACACATTACACCCTCCATAGATTTAGGCCATGTTTATATTTTGTACCTTAGCGTCTAGGCTTTGGAGATTAAAAAAAAAAAAGGCATCTGAGGTCATGTCTTTAATTTTCAAAGATAAAAAGAGCAAGAGGGCCCTCAGTTGAATTTTTCTTCACTGAAATTACCCCTAATTGCCCAACCTCATAGATCTCAGAATTGGGTCATTGTGGTGGTGGTGTTAGTCACTGAGTTGTGTCTGATTCTTTATGACCCCATGGGCTGCCAGGTTCCTCTGTCTGGGGGATTTCCCAAGCAAGAGTACTAGGGCGGGCTGCCATTTCCTTCTCCAGGGGCTCTTTCTGACCCAGAGATTGAACCTGCGTCTCCTGCATTGGCAGGCAGATTCTTGACTGCTGCCATGGGGAAGGCGCAGATTGGATCTTTATCTCCAACTAATGATGACAGGTGAAGACACAGTCAAAAGGCTCCTCCTGTGGTCTCCTTACCACCCACTGTGGCCTCTTCATGTCTCGCACGTGTTTTCTCTGGACCTGCTCTGCCAGCTCAGCTGCTTGACCGTGGCCTTGAGGAGGCGAGCCGGCGAGTCTGATTATGATAGGGCCCTGCTAGTATTGCATGGGGAAAAGCATGGCTTCCGCTTCATAAGCAGTGGCCTCCTTTAACCCTGGGTGGGCCACTGTTCTGACAGTCCCTTCACCAAGGGGGTAGGATGACAAAGTTTGGATAACAACCAGATCTCACTGTGGGATCAACTGGAAGTTGGGGAAGGAGCATGGTCTTCCTTCAGGAAGGAAATCACTTATCTCCATCTGTGGAACTCAAGAGCGCTTGCGTGGGCCTTGGTCAGCCTCACCTGGTGTAACCTGCCTTTCCACAGGTGGCAGCTTAATGACATCATGCCAGGTCACAACTCTGAAGCATCCAGATCACTCTGAAATTAGGACGGAAATCAGAAAGCTTAGTTGGTTCAGTGACACCAATGACAGCCCCAGACTGCAGTCTGAGTCCCTGGAAGGCTCTTTTGCTGCCTGTGCTACAGAGTGAGGTTTCGCTGTTAGAGTCCATCTAGTACTGTCCCCTGTTCCTGCCAAGCACACTTGACATCCAGAGACACAGACAGCAGGCAGCTAGAGTAAGCCCCATTCCCTGGCTACCTCCATCACAGCTAACAGTTCATTTTGCATTTGAATATTAGAAACCCCACCCTCTGCCCTGCAGCATCTGGAGATGATAGAGAGCCTGGTGGATTTTATGTACCTATTGATATAGACCTTCTCCCCCCCAACAGTTGAATAATGCTTATTGACAGAGGCATTTGGAACCTATTTCTACAATAAGAGGAAAACATCATGGCGCTTGGAGGAGTTGGTAAGGGCTGGGGAGGAGCTTTCACTGCCTAGTGGCGTGAGGGAGGGACAGTGTGGTGTTTTCTACTCGATGTATGGGGAAGCAATGCGATTTGTGATGTGAAAAAGACCTCAGTCCCAAGTAGTGCCTGTGTTGAGACCAGAGACTGATAGTCAGTACTTTGTAATTAACCATAATGGAAGAGAATATGAAAAAGTAAATAAAATAACCTTTGTGGTTCCCATTTTAAAGATAAGGAAACAGAGACTCAGAGAAGCTAGGGACTTGCTTAAAATCACACAGCTGTTAATGGCAGAGCTAGGATTCAAGCCAAAAAATAGTCTGTATGTCTACTTCCATAATCTGTGTTCTTTCTATTGTACTACCCTGGGAGAAAATAAATTAATGGAGACCGAGGAGAAAGAAATACCGAGGAACAAAGTTAAAAAGACTTCCTAAGAGACTGGGAATCTCCCAGAACTGAGTCTATGTGTATGTTCCTGTATCTGTTGTGCAGCCCAGGGACAGGGCTAGAGAGGGGTACACAGAATCTCCTGCTCCTCTCTTACTTGTAGCAAAGAACGGGGTGTACTCAAGGAACAGTAGGCAGTTTGCATCAGCAGGTATGTAGGATGAAAATAGGAAATCAAACTAGAGGTATGCTGCTGGTAAAGTGAGGGATTCCTTCATTGCGGGGTGCCACTGAGTCTTTTTGAGTGAGGGAATGATATCATAGAGCTGCTTTTCTTTAAGAAAACTGTTATTGTTGTTGTTGCTATTTTACCCATGTTTAGAATGAATTACAAGGTAGAATAGGGTAAGTTTTATAAAGGGGTAGATCCCACATGCGGTTGAGTTCAGAGGAAGGAGGTGAGCTTTACCAGGAAAAGCTAGGGAATGGTTTACAGGAAAGGTGACATCAGCTTAGGCCTGGAAGGATGGATTTGGAGAATCTGTGATGGTGATGCCAAGGTTTCCCTGGAGGAGAGACTGGAGAGCTTCTCTTGTCCGGCTGCTGTGCAAATGGGCTGGACCAGCAGACACACATTTAGATACCACCTTGCTTGAAAAAGGAGTTACAGCAGCTTATAAAAATTATGCCCTACAACAGGATAAAGTAAGAAGGTGATGAAAGAATGGCAGAGGGAAAATTAAGGTGAAACAAAGTGAAAGAAAGGTAGCATTAGGAGGAGGTTAGCACAGGTAGCTGGACCTGTCCCCAATTTTCTGGGGACATCCTCTCAAAAGCTCACAGACAGAGACTGCTATGAAAGACAGAGCCTGCGTGGAGCAAAGGGAGGGACTGAAGAGGCAGCGGCAGCCCACACACTGCAGCCCTGTGGGGGGCACCAAGGATTCCTAGACAAGCCTTTGTGGGGAGCAGAGATGAAGGCTGCTTCAGTGGTGGAGTGGTCAGAGCCTGGTGGGACCCAGATGAGAGTGGGTCATGGGGTGTGTAGGAAGACAGAAATCTGAGCAGCCGACTCCATCGCCATCCCAGTGCGTGCCTGCGTGTGTGCAGGCGTGTGTATTTGTCTGTGTGAGAGAGACCTCAGTGCTATGGTGATTTCTGAGAAATTTGAAATCCTCAAGGGTCTCTGCTCTGAACATCAAGCTCCATGCTCCATGGTAAGAGATAGTAAGAGATGGTAAGGAAGCAGCCAGGTAATTGTTTCCAGGTTCTTGGAGAAGTTGCCAGAGGCTCTGTCTTTACTGGCTTGAGAACACACCATAGTCAGGCTAGACTCCAAGACTCTGCCTCTGCTGAAACCTTTGCTTGAGGGTTCTTTCCATCCTAGCAGTGGTCTATTCACTGTCCATCCATTTTGTAAGGCTCCAGCATTGTTCCACTCCAGGTGGGGAAGAAATCTTCTGTGACATCACTCTGTTCCTATCTCTGATCTCCTTGAACACATTCCAGGACCTGTCATCACAAACCTTCTTTCATTATTGCTATTGCACACGTCAGGGGTTTTCTCCCCAGCTTGACAGATGTTAAGCTCCTGGAGGACAGCTGAGAACGTTTTTGAAAGCCTTAGTGCCTATCCCAGTGTTGTTTGTGCAGTAGAAGCTAAATGAGCGTGTTGGACATTCTCTTCTTCTGGCGTCTTGCCTTGTGTGTCAGCTGCCGTGGTCTGTGCAGTGCAGTGCGGGATAGTGAATAAAGCCCTCAACCCTGTCATGAGCTCTTGGTTCTAGGACTGACCTATTGTTGACTTAGATATTGATCTATCATTGATTTGGATCTGTCCCTTGTCCTTTCAAGGTCTCAATTGTCCCACCTGTAAAATGAGAGGGTTGTCCTGAATGATTATAGGGTCTTTTCTACATATAAAATTGTGTGATTGAAATTGTCTTAATTAGGGTTGTTTTGTGCTGTGTCTTGCTCTCACCACACTACCTTTGTGTGCTATATGCTGATGTCTGTCACTGGAGGGTTTCTATTCATGGTTGGAACTCTGGACTCAGGAAGGCAGCATGTCCATGTGAAGGATGACCAGGAAGGGGAGGGAGGTATCCTTGCACCTGGTTGGGGGTGTGGGGGCGTCGGGTTCCCACCTCTTTAGGTGTGCTTGGATGCTGTGCTCTGAGCCAGTCAGGTGTTACTTGGTGGTGACTTCTGTAACGGTAATGTCTTTGCAAGTGCCAAGCTAGCCAAAAAGCCCCCATCCTAAGACAACCATTGAGTAGGCACATTTCGGATGTCATCTAGTCTTCCCCAAACTCTGAAAGGTAGTATATCTCCTGTACTTTGAAAGAACAGGTTCAGAGAGGTTAAATGATTGATTTGTCAGAAATTGTCAAAACCAGGGTCTCACCCAAGGTTGCCTGGCTTCAAACATGGGCTCTTTTCATCAAAATTGCATTGCAACTCAAACCAAGACGAGAGCAGATGTCCATGTCACAACCACATAGGAAGGCAGGAATCCCTCAACCGGTAAGGTGTCTCCTCTATTAGAATTTCCTACTGGCACACCAGTCCTGAACCAGATGGATTCTTCAAAGACCTCTTGATCATCTTGCCCAGCATAAGAAGCAAGTGATTTGTAGAATAAGACATACTTATGTCCCAGGCTCCAAGTTTCTTTCTTCTGAGAACTAAAGCTGAATGTTCTTCCACGGGCTGTCAAGACACCAGGGAAGGAAAAGAGGATGTTGGCCAGGATAAATGTGACGGAAGACTAGCTGTTTCTTTCTAAGTAGTGGGTATCCATTTTCTAAATACAACCCAGGGACATGTTATACCTCCTTCTTCAAGTCCTTGTACAGACAGCAGCTCAGTGTACCCTCTTCCTGGTCTTGTTTTGTTCCAATCTGCTTCCTAAATCTGCTCTCTCTCACCAGTGCTTGAAAAGTGGTCTCTTCCTGCTAATGAAAGCAAATATCTACAGTTTCACTTAACAGATCAATCAATGCCACTGATGAGGTGCCTACTGCTAATGAATTCTTGTTCTACTCACTAAAGAACCATGAAATCAAATAAAAGATGAGGATTCCAGCCTAAAGGAGTTTTGGCCCATAGAGGTTTCATAGAGGTAACAGTGAAGTCTCCTAGGAACCTGGAAATAATAGAAATGAAGCTTCCTCTGAGGGTTAAATTAGGTCCGTCCGTCCGTCCATCCTACATGGATGTGATCCATCTTCTATAGCTGTGAACCAGGAGATGTTCTGCAAATGTGTGAAAGAAGAGAAAAGACTCCATTAGTATGAGCTGGGAGTAATCTCAGGGATGCTGGGCTGAAATGTGACTGTAATTTAGTAATCCAAAGCCTAATTAATTGTACTGAGTGCAGCCTGTTCAGAAGTTGCTGGTCAGCTGAGGCACTTCTGAAGGGCAGGTTATTAAAGAGGCAGAAGCTAGTAGTGCTCATTCAGGCTCTGACTGCAGACAAGGGAACTTTGGTTCTCTGGAAGGTCTAGCTCAAATCTTGGGGTATATATACCAGCCCATTGTGGTCCACTGCCCTTGGGCCATGAATTGTTCTGCAGACTCTTCTAGCCTTGCTTTTTATATGCTCTCTAAGCAACATTTGGGTGATGGTTTGGTTTCCCCAGTCCATCAGCTTCCACCGACCATGCTGACCTGAGCTCTCCGGGTCCTGTAACAGTTGTATTTTGCTGTTGTTCTTGGCATCCTGTAAATGGAGCTTCTGGCTTATGTGTCAGCATTGTGAGCTTGGTTAGTGAGACATCACCAACAATAGATCTGCTCTCAAAGTGATGACAGAGTCTAGTGTCACAGTGCACCCCCTTTACCTCGACAGATTCATCAAAAACAGTTTCATATGTTGACACTCTTGGAAGCAGTTAGTGGCCCGTTACTGGTAAAACTAGGCTTGCTGCCAGTTTGCATGCAAACTTTACCCAAGAACAGGCAATGATGACACTGGCACATGGAAGGGACTTCACAGTTTATGAAATGACATACAGACAGGTCTAAGCAAATACTGCGCAAGAAGTTGCTAAAGGGACAGCTGAGCGCTGAAGGGTTGTAGATCAGAGGCAGCTATAATCAGTTACCTCTTGAAAAAGTCTTAAAAGCTACTGTTAGATTTGAGGAGAAAATCAAGAAAGGAATTACTTTGTTAGATCTAGAGGAAAGGAGACTTTGTTAATACCAGCTGAATTTTGTTGAGTGCTTATTATGCACCAGCTACTGTACCAAGCTCTAAGCATGACCTAAAATGATCCCCAGAACTGCCCTTTGAAGCAGGCAAATGTTATACCATCCATTTGACAAATGAGGGTGTTGGGCTCTGCATTTACTCACCTAGTGACCAGCAGCGCCAGGATTTGAACCTGTGTATGTAGCTACTATATTACATCAGAACAAGTTTTAGCAGGTGACACAATATAGAACTTTTTTTTTTCTGCCTTCTCCAACAAAACACTGACTTCAAGCCCAAAAATGAGAGATTAAGTTTTAAATTCCCATGATGCTAATGATGAGGAGTCGTTTTGCTTCTCATTTTGGAGGAATGAATGGACTTGGATAAGCAAAGATGGTGCTGAGAAAGTGATACACAGCCTCTGACTATGTGGCAGCCACTCATGTCATAAGCAGTTGGAGAAGTGGGATAGGCAGATGTGGATCACAGGGAAGAGATCCTGAACCCACTCAGGTTTGCATTTCTCTGGTTGGCTCCCGGCTATATGCCCGACCTAAGATGTGTTAACAGAAATTAATTCAAGGGAGTAGGTCAATCCAGTCATACTCTTGTTTGTTTTAGAATATTTGGTTCATAGCTTCAGAATGGGTTTTCTGTGGATATCTGCCTTTGGTTTATGAGTTTGAAGCTCTATGTGTGAAGTTCTATGAGTGGGCCCTGCAGGTGAGGGGAGAAGGGCCAGCCCGTGGTGAACCTGACTGGTCAGAGTTTAACCAGATGTGGTGAAGGCTCTCTGTTAGTCTATTCAGAATCATTTTCTGTGCATTAAATCTGCATCTGTTCCTATTTTTCAAGCATATGTAGGTTTTGGGGCCCACATCCATAAGGTTCAGAGAATGGAGCCCAGAATTTGTCTTATCAAGGGAGAGGAGACTAAGGAGCTGTCATGGGGCAGATAGATCCCATCACACAAACTCAGCCTTCTCTCTCACATCAGTTCTTAAAACCTCTTCCTATCACTCCTTTGAATCAGCAGTTCTTTTTCTTGCCTGTAAGAGTGTAGACCTGTGGAGTAGCTCTCCAATACCTCCAACAGATTATTTATAAGACTGTTATATAAGACCAGTTCTACTGTTCATGCCTTAATAACTCCACTTGTTTACTTCTTAATTTGAATATGGTCAATGTATTATTTTTTTACTTGTTTCTGGTCTCTGGGCATACTGAAAAAGTGTTTCCCTCGTTGCATCATTATTCAGTTAAAAAAAGTGTTTTTACTACAATCCCTTGCTAATAATTTCTGGTAAATTTATGTAAGTTACACCCACAGTTTCTCTTTAATTCGCATTCATATTTACTCTAAAAAGTCTTATAAACATGCTTTGCTGTTATCAGAACTGTTCTGTTGTTTCCTCTGATAGGTCATGCTTGCTTACACACTTAGTAGTCCTGTTCACATATATTTTGCTGGCTTTCCTGGTTTGAAAAATGAGAATTCTCCCTGGGTCTTTTCTTATGAATGGAGACTACATGAGTACTCTGGCAGTTCTAGGGCGCAAGTGACTTTGAAATAAGAGGTTACACATTTTGGTTCGCAGCTCTACAATTTCACCCTTGAATTCCTTCAGGACTGCCAGGTGGATGCCATATGGTCCTGGTGATTTGTTTACACCTCGTTTGTCAGTCAGGTTCCTAAGCACTTAACTGCATTTTCAACCCTGACCTCAGCCCTGGCAATGGAGGAGGGCAAGTTGGGAAGAATTTTCTTTCTTGAGGCTACTTCTTGTACCAGGAGCATCACCAACAGGTCCCCTAATTCTCCATCTCATTGTGTCTCTTTGGTGAAACAGAGTAATCTCTGTGATTAGCTTTAACATTGGCATTCCTCAGTTTTATTTTTGGCTTGATTTAAGTTCCTGGGTCATTTAGTTCCTGGCCTTTTCTCCTTCCATGGCCTCTTTGAAATTTCTCCCTAGTCCCACAGTGTTGCTTTCCTCTTTGAGGTCTGCTATTGTGGTCCCCAGTCTCACCCCTTCTATCCTGGGAATTCTAATACTGTATTTTCAAAATATCCTGCAGCAATCTGTGGACTTGTGACTTTATAAGCTCCCCTCTTGAGTCTCTCCTTACCAATGTGTATGCATCTCTCTCTGGCATTTGGCATTTGGGATTTAAGGTACCACTTGAGAAAGGCCTTGGAGGCAGGAGCAGGATGAGCTGGGCAAGGGAGGCACTGTGCATTCTGCTGAGAGGCCCTTTGGCAGTGCAGATGGAGAACTGAGCATGCTGTCCAGGTCAGGGCAAGCCCAGTTCCTGAGACTCATTCTCTGAGTCAGGATCTGTGCCCAGGGTGTACCAAAGTTTCCAGCCTTGTGACTGTACCCTCTCTCCTGCAGCATGTACTATCTTCAGACTTCCCTTCCACACCCCAGCTCCTGAAGAGCCAGAGAAGTGATTGACTAAAGCATTCTTGCCTGCATGCTTCCTGTGATGAGACCAGGATCTCTGCAGGACAGACTAGCAGAGAAGGGGCTAAAATTGCAGTAGGAGAAATTGATTTTGGACACAGGGGAGAATTTCTAAGGAGTTCAAGTGGGAGGCTTAAGGAGGAGGTGGAGCCTCTTTGAAAATTTTGAGAATGTCTGTGTGAGCCGAGAGGCCAACCCAGCTGAAAGCAAGGGCAGTGCGGGAAAGGACCCTGTGAAGCTTCTAGGCTGAAGCTTCTACTGGTCAGGATCACTTCTATGCTCCAGCAGCAAGTGCCTGACCAGGGTTGTTAAGCTAATTGTTAAATTAGAGAGACTAGGGAAGTAAATTGCTTCATGATGGGGTTTCTCTGACTATGTCCAAAGCTGATGTCATCTGTGAGTTCCTCCTGGTTGAGGGGGGGTGGGTATGGCGGGCAGGTCTGACTCGCATTTTAATAAACCTTCTTCAGCTGCAGCAAGCCCCTGCCTCTCTGAGAGACCTGTATCTGCCATTGTGGGGAGTTCACTGCCAACTTCTCTGTGCTCCTGTTTATTGTCCGCAGTTCCTAAGCCTCATAGCGATGGTATTTTAGGTCATCATCTTCTCAGGAATTATGAATTCAAGTGCCCTAAGGAGCCAGACCATTAACCTGAGATTTTAAAGCAGGCCTATTGTAGATGGTGAGTGGAGACTGTCAGGGAGCAGTAGGGAGTGGTGGTGATTGTGGCAGACTGGAGAGTGGTCCCTCATCTCAGGGGAGCTGCAGCTACTCAGCTCCAGCTGATTGATGCCATGTGGGAATGTGGGCTCCTTGTTGCCAGATCTTCTTGTTTCAGAGAGGATTTAAATATGAATTTTCTCTGTGAAATAGCCTTGTTTTAAAATGTTGAAACTAATTCAAGTAAAAGACTTTGTGTTACTCAAACAGAGTCCATTAGCAGGATGAGTTCCGGCTGTGGGCCTCCAGTGTGCAATGTCTGATTGTGATCCAAACTGCTTATCTTACAGATGAGGAAACAGATCCAAAAAGGTTAAGCTTTTGGCACAAGATTACAGGGAGTCAGGATTACTGCCTGGGGTGTGTAAGTCTCTCTAGCACTCTTCTGCTTCTTGGTGCTGATTTGGGGCCAGGCATTCTCTATGTTGGGGCAGGCCGGCTGGAGACCAGATCTGGGAGACACTATGGATGCCTTTTGCCACATTATTGCTTTTGTGAGTCACTGGAGCTCAGGTGCTCCAAGTGCGGGGGATGGTTCCGGGAATTCACAGTGCTTTTGCAGGTAGCAGCAGTGCCTAGTAAGGTGTGGGGCTGGGTATTTAGGCTGCCCCCTGTTTTGGAGCTCTATCCTTGGCTGCAGTCTGTCCTTTTCTTTCCCGCAGGTACACGTGCACACATGCAGAGGCACTAGAGAAGCAGGCGTATGCCACTTTCAAAGCCTTGCCCTCCATCACTCAGGTTTATACCTTGGGATTGTACTAGACTGTCCCCACTCTTCCTGGATTCCTCAGCTTGGGACCACCTTTCCAGCCTTGTTGCTGCTTTCCCTGTTGAGGAGTTTCATGATATAGTGTTGGGACCGCTGCAGTAGGCTTCAAGCCTGACTGCTCCTAACCCATTCTCCATTACTGTCTGATAAATCTTCAGTCTTTGACTGGGGCATGTTCCTACTCAAAGCGGCTCTGCATCCCACTGGATAAAGTAACAACTCCTTAACTTGGCATCTCAGTCTCCAAAGCCCTATGGCCTTGTCGTTGTAGTCATCAGTATGGCCTAGGTGTGGACCCCAGCTCTGACATTTACTGGCTGTGTCATCTTAGGCAGTTTTCTTGACTCCTCAGCCTTTTCCTTCTCTGTAATAGGATGGTTTTACATAGAACTGTTTCAAGAAATCAATGAAATCTTGAATATAAAGCTCCTACCCTGCCACATATTGATTATTTACTTGAAATTTTTATTCAAGGGCCTCCAGACTCTGGTTCCAGTATTACCTGTCCACAGCCTTAGCTCTGGCCACTTTGAACTGCTCGGTGACCCCAGTACCTTGTTTGTTTTCTCATTCTCTAATATCCATCCTGTTTTGGTTTTACTGTGTCTACTTCGCAGTGTAGGTATTAGTGTCATTGACTTTCTTCCCCCATTGCATGCTCTTTGAGTGCAGAGCCTGCATTTGACACATCCTGTACCACAGCAGCATGAGAGACGCTCAGGAAATGTTTGTGAAATGGATAAATAATATCCTCAGTGGAGTAGCTGCCTGCACTTGGGCTCCACATCAGTTAAGTTAATTGATAATGTCTGTATTTATGATAGTTTCATAAATCCCTGAGTCCTGCTATGTTCAGGGGATTTAGTTGGAAAAGAAACAGATATGGTCTGGGTCTTCCTGAATCCTGCAGTGTAAGCAGGAAATGGGCCAGTGCAGAGGCCTTTGGAGTGGGTGTGGTAAGGACAGTGACAGGGTAAGGCCAGGGCTGTGACAAGGCAGGTACAGGATGCTACTGGTGCACACAGCATGGAGCAACCAACACAGCCCTAGTCTCCTGAGGACTTCCTGCAAGAAGAGGTGTTTCACCTGAGATGCAGGATGAGTCAGACCTTGACTCAGGTACATGGTTTATTGTGATAAAGCAACTCTAAGTCTCAGTTTTAAGAAAACCTTGCTTTGTTTTCATTCCCTCACAAGCTCTTACAGAAATAACTTTTTGACAACAAGGTTTTCTGAAGTGATTTGTAACCAAGGCAATGTTTTCATTTTAGGTTGCTAGGGGCTGGGACAAGGGTTGTTGATTGTATTCAAATTTTAAGCAACACCCAAGCTGACAGCTGTGTTGGAGAACAAAATTTCTCCTTTCTTTAAGAGCTGGGTGGGAGATGATTCTCTTTTAATTGGGAAAAGATAATCACATACTTTCATGCTGTCAGGGTGTGGAGACTCAGCTACTTGGTCTATTCTGTTTTTGTTTGTTGCTTGCTTGTTTTGTGGCTTCAATTGTGTGGATACAGAGGCAGGAAAGCTAGAAGCAGGAAATGGCTGGGGTGTTTCTCTGACCCTCATGTTGGGTCTTCTGCTTGGGAAGGGAAGAAAGACTGTAGTAGCAGACACAGTCTGCAGCTGCAGAGGAAGCAGAGATTTTTGCATTGAGGAGATGCAGAGATCTTGAACTGTGTGCAAGTCAGGAAACCTGACAGCAGAGAGAGTAGACCACAGAAGATAAGGCTCTCTTTGTAGACCCTGTACAAAGGAAATGTACAAGAGGAAAGCAGGTGATTGAGAATCATTGTGATAGAATAATCAGAAAAATTATAAATTACACTTACATGTTCCTTTGAAGTGGGCTACACTGGGGCTTCATGCTTGCATCTGTTCTTTTTAAATTTTTATTTAAAAACATTTCATAAAGCTACTTTCTTTTTCACCACAGCTAACATTTAAGACCCAGAGCCCAAGGCATCTACTGCCACCTGGTGGCAGAATACACCACCTGTGGGATTTGAAGTTGATGAGGGGTACACATTGATTGAAAACTGATTCTGCAGCCAAAATATAGAATCATAAAATATTAGAGTTGTTAGGGATCTTATAGATCACGTAGTTTTGCTTCTAATGAAATCCAGTATCTTTTCACATAGACTCTCTTACTTGAATGCCTCCAATAACAGGAAGCTCATGATCTTGCTTGACAGACTGTTCTGTTGTCGTTCATTCTATCAGAATGTTTCTTCTTTTTATTCATGTTTCATAGGTAGAATTACTTGTTTTTATTTATCCCAGTTTTTACCTCTGGAAAAGCCCAAAATAAGTTTGCTTTGTCATCTGCATTATAACCCTTCAAATATTGGAAGCAGCCTGCCTGTCTCCCCGTGATCTTGTTTTGAGGTTAAACGGTTGTGGTTCTTTCTGTCTTTATTCTGAAGTTGCTTTTCAGACTCCCTATAGGCATTTCTTTCCTTTATCTGCTTTCTACTTTGTCAGTGTCCCTGCCTAATTGTGCTGCCAGGCTTCGATCCAGCACAGCGCTGCAGTTTTGATCAGCTAAGTGATCCCTGGTCCTTGCAGGCTGCCTGGGCACCAGGCTTCAGTTGCATTCTGGATAGTATGAATTAGCTTTCTGCAGTCTGACAGTGCTGATCCCTCTTATATTTGTAGTAATGGAAAACCCAAGAATTTGTGTCCTTCCCCATATTTTTGAACTTTTTTTTTTAAAAAGCTAAAAGCAAGACTTGACTTTATTATTATTATTTTTATTTTATTTTTATTAGTTGGAGGCTAATTACTTTACAATATTGTAGTGGTTTTTGCCATACATTGACATGAATCAGCCATGGATTTACATGTGTTCCCCATCCTGATCCCCCCTCCCACCTCCCTCCCCCTCCCATCCCTCTGGGTCTTCCCAGTG
Organism: Odocoileus virginianus; assembly: GCF_023699985.2. Lineage (NCBI taxonomy): Eukaryota > Metazoa > Chordata > Mammalia > Artiodactyla > Cervidae > Odocoileus > Odocoileus virginianus. Next base: position 11,064,023 of record NC_069677.1, read on the forward strand.
CACCAGCCCTGAGCACTTGTTTCATGCATCCGACCTGAGCTGGCGATCTGTTTCACGCTTGATAATATACATGTTTCAATGCTATTCTCTCAGATCATCCCACCGTTGCCTTCTCCCACAGAGTCCAAAATTCTGTTCTGTACATCTGTGTCTCTTTTTCTGTCCTGCATATAGGGTTATCATTACCATCTTTTAAAATTCCATATATATGCATTAGTATACTGTATTGGTCTTTATCTTTCTGGCTTACTTCACTCTGTATAATGGGCTCCAGTTTCATCCTTCTCTTTAGAACAGATTCAAATGTATTCTTTTTAATGGCTGAGTAATATTCCATTGTGTATATGTACCATAGCTTTCTTATCCATTTGTCTGCTGATGGGCATCTAGGTTGCTTCCATGTCCTGGCTATTATAAACAGGACTGCAATGAACACTGGGGTACACATGTCTCTTTCAGATCTGGTTTCCTCAGTGTGTATGCCCAGGAGTGGGATTGCTAAGACTTGACTTTAAAATGAAAGCTGAATCACATAGTTTAACACAATACATTCTCAATTTCAGATATTACAAGTAAAGTCAAAGCCACTTTTTACTTCATACCAACTTAATTTCTTCCTGGAGGTAGATCCTGGTGGCAGATATCAGGGACTTTCCAGGACTTTCCATGTATTTACATATATGTTTATCTATCTGTGGAAATTTGTAAATATCTCTCTGTGTATGTATGTCTGAGGTTAACATAGAGGGCTTTTATATCATTTTGCACCTTTTTTTTTTTTCATGCAATGACATGTCTTGAAAATCTTCCAGGTAGTATTTCTAATTGTGGATATTCCATAGCTGTCTTAGCAATTCTTCTATTGTTTCTTTTCTTAATTTTTTACCATTATAAACAGTGCTGCAGTGAACATTCATGAACAAGCATGCACATGGGCAGTTCTTTCTCTAGGGTAGATACAAAGGATAAGAATTGCTAAGCTGAGTAATAGGTACATTTTTTTATTTTAAAATGTAGATCTCATGTGTAAAGCTTGCCCTTGTTAATTTTGGCCTAGTGTTCAAATCTACTGAGATACATTTCCTTGTTGATTTTGGTCATCTCTTACAGTATTAACCTCACTATACCAGTTTTGTGTCATCTGTCCATACCATCAGGCATATCTTTCATCTTGTCATCTTAGAAACTATTATTTTTTTTTAAGTCAAAATGCAGCAGTCAAGGCAAGAGCTTTGTGGCTACCACCAGAGACCTGTATCCTACCCAAAGCTCACTGTATTGTCCTAATAATCACTCTTTGGTTTCTGCAATTTATCTGCAGTAATCCCACCCAACTCTACTCTTATCCTGTTCATTTTTCACCATCTTATCTATAAGACTACTGTGGAGGACATTTGCCAAAGGTTTAGCAGAAATCCGGGCACATACTTTATGCTGTTCTCCTGCCCACCCACCCTCACAGTCCTATCATGGAGGGAAATGAAGATGATACACATTGCTCAAGGTGAGAGTTGTTTAAAGTATATGAGGGAAACACTTTAATGGGCAGTGCTTGTGTGTACCTCTGTGGAAGAGTACTTTCCATTTCACAGATATTAGGAAAACATAAACTATCTGTTATCAAATTACCCTTTTTCCATATATGTTCCTAAACCAGTTTTGGTCTCCCAGGGAGACTGTCTGGTGGCAGAGACATAGCAGCCTTAGTGATAAGCTCAGTGCCTCGGGTTATATTTCCAGTGTTGTTCAGAGATATACAGAGATATAATCACATGGACACATCCACAGGTGGAGGTGCATGGACATGACACACAACCATGGACACATGTTTTCTCTGTTCAATTCTTGTAAAAGGACCTTGTCTAAGTTATAGGCCTTATTAGCTTAATCTGCCTTATTCGTAAGAATGATGGAAATGATGAGGCAGGTAATTTCCAACTCACTTTTAACTGGCTTGGAAATTTGTGTTTATGATATGCCCACAGACAGTCTTCAGGATAAGAGCGATGGTGGGACCAAAGTCCTGGAGCAAGTGATGAAGGCATTGCAACTCTCAAAATCCTCCAGGACAGATGTGCAATCATATCACTGCAACCACAGGGTGATGGTCCTCGGAGGCTCCCTGTTCCCCAGGCTGGGGTTTGGGAGCTCTGTCACCCTTCTGGTGGTGGCTAGGCTTTGACTTTTCAGTAAGGAAAAGAAGCTCATTTTTTAGGGCATCCAGTATGGAAAACATAACCTCAAGTATCTATGATGTAATCTCCAAGGAAAAAGTTGCTTTGGCTTTTTCTTACTATAAGTAGAAATTCTACTTCCTTTTCTTTGTCAGTGGGCCTTAGCTATCAGAGGCTTCTGGTAGAGTTACAGCCAAGTAGACCTCTAAAATCCCACAGCCATCTTTATTTGTGGGATAGGATAGGTGGTAGTGTCAGTTCTGCTCCAGAAGAGAAAAATAGAAGGAACAACAAATACTCCTTTTACTCTTGATGTTTCTTTTTTCTTTTCCCTTAAGCTGATAAACAAAACAAAGGCAAAAACATAGTGAGAAGTGCAGAAGGTTAAGAAATGATACAAAATGAGTGAGCTCTTCCTCATTTGCATGCTGCAGTGTTCCTTTACCCTGGACATGGCACTGTTCTAGCACTAGCTGCTAATGGCAGGTGGGAATGGGGTGAAATACAAAAATGCAGCAACTCTGGTCTCTGCCTATAGGAGTTTACAGTCTGGTGAAGATAGTCTGCAGACAGCATGGATGCCATGAAATGACCAGTGTTGCTCTAGGAAGATTTCGATGATAGTACCTGGGTAAATAAACCACTCTCATAAAGAAGAATCTACCTTTTGTTTTTCATAGGTCTTGCAAAGCTACATTTATCCTTCCAATACAGGGAAAATAAATAGAATCTTATCTTCAGGGCTTCTGTTGTTTCCTTCAAGTTAAACAGACCCACTCTGGGCAAACCTGTATTTCCCTCCAAGAACCACTTCTTCCCTCTGGGACCTAGTGATCTCCTGCCTTGGGCAGGGCTGCACATACCCCCTCTTTTTTTCTTGAGTTACTGCTAGAAGGTAGAAACTCTGCTTTTCATACTGTGAGCTCTTGGGGGGCCACTTGGGTATCCTGCTCCTTCCTGTATTTCCAGGCATAGTCCAGGATATGACATAGAGTAGGCACCTATTTAATGCTTGTTGAATAAATGAAAGCTTTCCTTCCTCTATTCCTCATTCATTTATTTGCTGAACACATGTTTATCCATTGCCTTCTCGTGATAGGCACTAAGGGATACAGCAGTGAACGGGACCTGGTTGAGGAGACATATAGACAACTGGAATTACAGTATGATGTAAAATGGATTTGATATGACTGAGGAAGAACAGGGTATGATGAGTATATATGTGGGGATACCCAGCTCAGCTGGATGGGGAGGGAAGGCCTTCTAGAGACTAGAAAATTGGCACAGATAGCTTAGATAATGACAAGTAGGAGACAATATTCCAAAGCTTGGGAAGAGCACACGCAATGGACTGAAATAGCTAGCTGAGATGGAGTGCGAAAGCTGGAAGTTCATAAGAAAGATAATATTAATCATGAACATGTATATAGTACTCACTGTGTGCCAGGTACTCCTTTAATTCTTTTGTGTTTGTTAACTTATTTAAATGCTGTTGTCATCCTCATTCTACTGATAAGAAAACAGATGCACTGGAGGTACGGTGCCTTGAGCAACCTCGCACAGTTAGTCACTGGTGGAACTGGCATATGAAGTCTTGATGGTGATACAGCTTTTAAGCTTGGGTAGGGGTTGGTCACTGATCCCCCCTGGGAATCCAGGCATGCTGCTGGATATGGACAAGCTCCTGTGATAGCACTCTGCTTGGAGAATGTCTAGTGAAGATGTTCAGGACATCTGGTACATCCTAATTGTCACGTCTGCCTCCAGCAGGCAGACGATGAGACTTTCCTTTGCTGCTGTAGATGGTTCATTGTGTCTTGTCCTCTGTGAACAGACTGAAGAGCAGAGGGTCTCCTCAGCTTCCTAGGGAGAAGGGACCTGGGCCAACAAAGAATAAACTATATGACCAGTTTGCAGCCTCCACGGTGGACTTCCATCCCTAAATGAGGGAGAGGGGGAGAGAAGAAGGAGAACTGGTGTACAGACCTCTACCCACAAGCTGGATACCCTCTCCCGGTGCTTGGCCATTGGACGTGATTGTGAGGGATGGGTGAGGAAGAAGAAGATTTTAATTGGTCACCACTGGGCCCCTAGAGAATGGGCCTGAAAAGAGGTGGAGGTATTGCTTCTGCTTGCTTTCTTCCGGTTTTGGAATTGAATGATCCACCCCAAAGCCTCAGTGCCCCACAGGCCTTATGCAGCCCCTCCCTGTGGCGGGTTGTGACCCTTCCTCCAAACTTGCTCAGGCAGACCCTGCTCAGAGGGGTGTCCTTGCAGCCTCCTCACAGCCTGCTGCCACTTGCTTAGGAAAAGCACAGGAACTGCACGTTGGTGCTTGGAAAAATTAATGCTTTCAAGATGAGCTCCGTACAGCCTTAGCACGCCTGTCTCTCTCTCACCAGCTGAAAAGAAGCATTCTTAGACAATTACTCCCTGAGGGAGCCCAAAGACTGGCTTTGTTTATTGAGTGTTTTTAGTTACAACACGTGAAGTTCTGAGATTTTTTTGGCTTTGGGTTTTTCTGGTTTTGGTTGTGGGGATAGAGAAGAGTGAATTCCCAACAAACAGGGCACTTGGACTGTTCACAATTGTGAAAGCAACTTCTTATGTGGACACAGCTGTGTGTTCAAGGAACTTGGTAAGACCTGACAGATGGAGCCCAGTCTCTGGGCCAGCACTGTACCTGGATGCTCGGAGCCTTCTGTCTGCAGCTGCTTAGGTCACACATCTCCATCTCTTAGTGGCTCCTTCCCCTTCCTCAGGCTCTCCTTGCTTTCACCGTGTCTTCTGATGGACGCAGCCACAGTCAGCTGTCACCTCCCTTCACCCTCAGCCCCCTTCAGTCCTCACCCTGTAGGTGACAACACTCCCAGTAGAGACAGTGGCTTTGAGAGTATCCATGGTGGTGAGTCAGAGCCCACTGTTCAAGGGCAAGGATGGCAGACTTGCCAGTCTGCCAGCCATGGCTCTTCCAGCCTCGTTTTGGCAGCGTCTCTAATCAGCAGTGCCACTCTTTCCACGTCCATCCTGTCTGTGGCCACAGTGGGGTTTTTTTAAACTACGTAGTCTCAAAGATACGTATTGATACAAGGGGAAGATAGTAACTGTTTAACACAAGCTCTGGACAATTACTGCCTCTGACTAGAGCTGGAGCTTGATATGAAACATAGCTGCCATCTCTGACCAAAGTCCCATAAGATGTCTAAGTGGCTGATGAGTGAGTGGGCTGAGAAGAGGTGGGTTGTACTGAGTGCTCGCTGAGGTCACGAAGCGCCTAGCCAATCCCTGTGGTGAGCAAGGAGTGGCGCGAAGTGTGGGATGAACTGCCTTTGCCAGCCCGGGGATGGGTGCATGAGTCCAGGGACTCAGTTCTGATGGCCTGTGGGTTCCCTGTGGATCACCTCACATTTGAGACCCTATGAGTAAGAAGTGGAGAAGGAACTTGCTGTCCTGACACTGAGGGAGCTCTCATTTTTTTATAAAAAGCCTGAGCTGCTACTTCAGTCAGCCTAAATGCTTTCAAAATTACCAAAGTAATGAATGCTTATGGTAAAAAATTATAAGGATATATAATTGCATAAAATATAATTCTCTAACCACTTACTCCCATCTCCTAGGGATAATCACTGTTAACAGTTTGGTAAATGTCCTACCAGAACTCCTTTCCTATGCACATTGAAATGCATACTCATAGTGTCTACGAGTGTATTTATAGTCCATATCTTTTCTCACAAAAAATGGACTAGTACAAATTATTTCAAATTATCTTGCAGATTTATTCTCTCACACATACAATATATCATGGACATCCTTAAATTGTCACTACATATAAAACTCCTTGTCCTTTATAGTGGTTTCAAAGCATAATGTAGATTGTATCAATAATTGTATCAATTTATTTTACTAGTTCCTTATTGTTGGATTTTTAGGTTATCTCCAGTTTTTTTTTTTTTTTTTGCTAGTTTTTACAGAATATACTGAAGCATTTTTGTGAGAGTTTTATAAGTAGAATTGCTGGAATTGAAGGTTGTGCACTTTATAAATGTTGATAGAAAGTGAAAGTGAAGTCGCTCAGTCGTGTCCGACTCTTTGCGACCCTATGGACACCAGGCTCCTCAGTCCATAGGATTTTCTAGGCAAGAGTACTAGAGTGGGTTGCCATTTCCTTCTCCAGGGAATCTTCCCGACCCAGAGATCGAACCCAGGTCTTCCGCATTGTAGATAGACACTTTACCATCTGAGCCACCAGGGAAGTCCGCATAAATGTTGATAGGTACTGCCAAATTAATTTCTAAAAGCATTATATCAATATACTGATCTGCCATGTTATGTATATATATTTTCCAATTTGATAGGTGAAATATGGCCTGCTGCTATGCTTTAATTTGCATTTCCCTGATCATTAGTAGAAGTTAGCATCTTTTTACTTTTTATCAATCATTTGTGTTTCTTCTTTTGTAAATTTCCTGTTCATGTTCTTGACTCATTTTTATACTGGGTTGTTTACCTTTTTCTTTCTGTCTTTTTGGGAGCTCTTTGTAAATTTGAGATCTAAATCTTTTCTGTAATGTTTTGTTGCAATGCAGCATATATTTGTCTCCTAGATTATCTTTTAACGTTGTTCATGTTTTTATAATTTTATATATTCCTTTTTTCCTCCTGAAGACTTAAAAAATCTGTGAACATAATATATTCATATTGCTCAAAAATCAGTACAATGTCAAATATAACCTTATGCCTATCTACCCAATCCACTCCTTCCATAGGTTAATTATCAGTGTTATTTCTTGTGAATCCTTCCAGTGCTTCTTTTTGAAAATATAGGTGAATCTGAATCTGTACTTATTATACCATTTTTCTTATCAAAAGGAGGAAAAACTTAGCTTCCTTGTTCTATACCTTGCATTTTTAGCCCAACAGTTTGTTTGGAAGATCTTTTCATATCTATTTGTGGAAAACTATCGTTTTTAACAGTTGCCAAGTATTCCACCATGTGGTTATTAAGATATACACCTCAGTGGGCTTTATACTCTTTTTGCTTATGTATGCCCTAAAAGAATATTGAAAACTATATACTCCCCTCATACATCTAAGTTGACATTAAACATTTTTTTAAACCATAAGTTTGAGTGGTTGCAAATAAAATATTTTCTAGCACATTGTAGATTATAAACAGGCTTTAAATATGTTTTCTTAGAAGTCTTGGAGCTGCAAATTTAGTGAATTGGAAAAGGTATCTCTCATTGTCAAAACAAGTAGCCAAAACAGATATATTTACTTCCTGTAGAGAAAATCTGTCTTTTTTTTTTTTTTTTTAATTCAAGCCAGCAAGTTAATTAGACATCCCTGTGACAATTCTGCCTTCAGAATTCAAATTCTAAGATCTGTAGATAGCTAGACAGATAGGTATGGTCCTGAGACTAGACATGCTTTTGTCTTCAAGATGAAATAAGGTACAGTCCTTTTCAATACTTCCTTGTGATCTCAGCCAGTCTTGTAGCTTTAACTTGTCTCCAAACACCAATGACTCCCACCTTCATTTATCTTTACACTGGGACAAACCACCCCCTGTCTTAGTGACTTACAATTTACCATTTCCCTGATTGTGAGGATCAAGTAGGCAGTTTTGTTTTACGTGGTATCTGTAATGGTGCTGGAAAGGCAGGAAGCTCTGAAGTGACCTCACTCAGGTGGATGGCAGCTGGCATGGGTGGGGCTGAGACTGGCTGGGCTTCTCAGCCTGGGTCCTTGGTTCTCCTTCATGCGGTCTTTCCATGTGGCTTGGTCTTCTCACAGCATGGCAGCTAGACTCCAAGAACAGTTACATTTATTCTTGACTCCACTATCTTAAAATGTTCTTTAAAAAGTCAAGTACAGTTCAAAGGTCAAAATTCAAAAGGTTTAAAAATATTTTCAGTGAGAAGTATCCCTTTCAATACTGTTCTCCATCCCCTGTTTTCCTTAGGTGACTTGTATATTCCTTCAGAGATTAAAAATGCATATATGTGTGTTGAGCTTTGTGTCTTGCCTAGGAAAAACTTCTTACCCTAAGACTGTCAGTTTTTCTTCTTGGAGTTTTATAGTAGTTGTTTTTTAACTGGAAATCTTTAACTAGGTTTTCCCATATGCATGCTGTGAGGTCAGGCTTGATGGACTTTTTGGGAAGCCAAATCATTGGCATTTACTACATGGAAACTATATCAGGGAACTCCAGAAAGTTTCCATCTCCTCAGTACTGAGAGTCATCCACATATTTCATGTGGATGAAATAGTCAAAGGATTTTTTTCTAATTGACTGTCTCTTGGATCTTTGCAACCTGTGTTAGAGCAGAGGGAAGAAGCCAGATGAGTTGGGGTATTTGGGCAAGTAAGATGTAGGAATCTCCCCCTACCTGAAGGGCAGGTGGAGAGCTGGGGGATCTGGAGTCATAACTTGTCCGTAACTCAGCACTTCACAAGGTCCACTTGGCTTACAGCTATCCTCCGAGGCAAAACTGACATTGTCTTTTTTTTTTTTTTTTTCAACTGGTGTAGATCCTACATCCACGTAGATCCTATGGATTGATAAGTTCATCCGGCACTAACTTGTTGTCTATTGTAGGAGAATGCCCCTGCTGTGTTAGGTACAGTACTTAATATTTCATACATGTTATTTTGTTTTTCCCTCGTGCAGGTTGTTCAGATTTTGTAAGGTCAGCCTTATCCTCATCCAAAAGATGAAGAAACTGAGAGTTAGGGAAGTTAAGTGACTTGCCTCAAGTTACCAGTCCATTAGAAAAAGGCTTGTGTTTTGAACTCAGTTGGTCTGATTCAGCTCAGGCCCTTTCCTGACCTTATCAGGCTTCATATTAACTGAATAAACAGATCATACAGGGTTAGTTCCAGAGTTTATGGCAATTGGTTATTTTTAAGAACCACAAGCAGAATTTATTTCATGAAAAGTTAAGTGATCATGGCAATTGATTCTTTTCTTTTTCAAAATAAAAGTCAAGGAAGAGAGCATTCAAATTGGCTAGTGTGCTTCTGTGTGTGTGTGTGTGTGTGTGTGTGTGTGTGTGTGTGTGATATGTGTGTGTGTGTGTGTGTGTGTGTGTGTGTGTGTGTGTGATGTATGTGTGTGTTTTGGGGTGGGTGTCAGGGCATTCCAGTGAGTCAAATATTCTGATGTAATAGTGGATTGATTACATTATGGAACAAACACAAATTATACATTTTCCAAAAAAATAAAAACCCAACAATTATATAAAAAAATGTTTAGTTCTAGATATATGCTAGTCAAAATTTATTATTTCTTTTGATAACAGTGGGCTCTTTTTGATCCTGTTGAACTTCATATTCAACATTATCAACCACAGTTGTCATAGTCTGGTGCCTGACTTTCCTGGGCTGATACGCTGAGGGGTCTATTTGGAAAAGACCCCATCGGTGGAGATGGAGAAGGCATGGGATGAAGAGAGGAGGGAGAGGATTCTCTACACTAAGGGCTCCCCACAGGATGAGACATGCGGTTTCAACTGTGGTAACTGACCTCTTAAGTTTTTCTAAGTCAATAAACTGTGGCAATTGAGAGGCGGAAGGAAGAGTTAAGAGAAACCAAATGTCAGGGGGGCAAAAGGCCCCCAGGCCTAAGGGCCCTTAGGTCACCGAGTCACCCCACCTCATTTGATGGGTGAAGAAGCTGCTGTTAGTAGAGGGAATAGGGAGGCACCCCTACCGGCTGTGAGGGAAACAGAGGAGGCAATAATAAACTCTCGGATTGCTGGGCTTCTGAGATCAGGTTCTGAGGTGTCCACTCTATCTTTTTCCTCAAGAAGAACTACTTTATAATTTAGGGGTTTGGAGAGGGCAGTCAACTATGTTCTTTCTGGGTAGGAAGTGGGGGATTAGGGGATGAATGAGGGAGGCAAAGGAGGCACCGGGTTCCTTGAGTTGCCCTCATCAGCTCGCCCAATAGGCACGTGCCCATGGAGCTTAGGGAAGCCTGTCTAAGCTTCCTCCTTGCCTCCAGCACACCCCACCCCTGCTGCTCATCTAAGGCCTGGACTTCCACTCCCCTTCCTTTTTTTTTTTTTTTTAAATTGAATAAATTTACTTGTCATTCCAGATCATAATTTGCACAAATTAAGCCTTTTGACTTTATGTATGCATATGTATACCGACTCTTTGCAATCCCATGGGCTATACAGTCCATGAAATTCTCCAGGCCAAAATACTGGAGTGGGAAGCCTTTCCCTTCTCCAGGGGATCTTCCCAACCCATTAATCAAATCCAGGTCTCCTGCATTGCAGGTGGATTATTCACTTGATCTTAGCCAAAAGGCTGAGAAGCGATGCAGGTGGATTCTTTACCAACTGAGCCACAAGAAAAAGCCCAAGAGTACTGGAGTGGGTAGCCTATCCCTTCTCCAGCAGATCTTCCCGACCCAGGAACCGAACCAGGATTTCCTGCATTGCAGGTGGATTCTTTACCAACTGAGCTATCAGGGAAGCCCATATATATATATATATACACACACACATATACACATCCTCAAAAAAAAAAAATGTTAACTTAGCATTCCTGGTGATGGTAGAAATATATTATACTATTTTTTCTGAATTCCCTTTTAAAAAAGTGATATATAGTTGACATACAACACTATATTAGTTTCAGGTGTGCAACATAATGATTTGTATATGCTGTGAAATGGTCACCACAGTAATTCTAGTTAGTATCTATCACCACCCATAGTTACAGATTTTTTTCCTTAGATGAGAAATTTTAAGATCTACTCTCTTAGCTACTTTCACATATACAGTACAGTGTTATTAACTATAGTCTCATCATGCTGTACACTGCATCCCCATGACTTGTTTATTTACTATAACTGTATGTTTGTACATTTTGACCCACTTTACCCACTCTCCACTGCCCACCTCTGGCAAACCATCAATCTGTTCTATTTATAAGCTTGGTTTGTTTTTGTTCTTTGTTTTCTTTCCTTTGACCTAAGGCATTATCTTTTGCCAAAATGTAAATATTCCCTGAGGGTCTGAATACTAAGCTCTCCTTGTTCAGACTTAGAGGGGTTGAGATTATTTATCTTAATACTTTTCACAGGCCCAGGATGGGAGAGCTTTGAAAAGGCATGAGGGCACGGCTTGGTTTTGGGGCCGGGGTGGCAGTGTTGGGATGGCATGCTGTGGAAGGAGAGTCAGGGCCACATGGGGTTCTGGTGATTGGTGGGGGAGGAATAAGTGCTCTGGGGAGGCGTCAGGAGGGACTGACTGCATTTCCCTGACTTAGCGATTTGGTGTAGAGCCCAGTGTGGTCTCCAGGAGCTGAGGCTCCCCCAGTTGAGGGAGCGTTAATGATCCCAGAGGAGGTCGGAGGTGAACACGGATGGAAGCCACACAAAAGCAGGGCAAGGCAGGCTAATGAGCTTCCGCCTTTCACTCCTGCCACCCGGCCTGATATTTGAGGTGACATTTAAAGCTATTGTACAGATGAATGCTCTCTGGAGCCTGTGGAGAGAGGAGCCTGAGTCTCAGCCTCCTGGCTGGCAGCTCCTCAGCCCTGCAGTCTGGGACCCTCTACTGGGACTTGAAGGCCCCTTACCTTCCAGGAGATTCTTCTAACTCTGCACTCCGAGGGTGTGTGGGGAGAGTACACTCTAGAATTCAACTGGAATAGCTCAGTGAAGTAAGAGAGGAGAGCAGGGATGGAAGCAGAAAGATCCCTGTTTCAGACTCATCTGGGGAGCTGTTTAAAAATGCAGGCCTTGGGGAGTGAGGCCGAGTTACCTGCCTAGATAACTAACCCTCTAAGGTGATTCTGCTGCCCATTAAACTTTGAGAACCTCAGAGATAGAGAATGAAAGAGGTTAGCTGGAAAAGGCCTCTTGGGAGAAGTGGGCTTGAATTTCAGTGTGACAAGTGATAACGTGTCTTAGGTGCTGGCCTCAGGTGTGGACCTAGGAAACCTGTTCACTTGGGGACACCCGGCTCTCACAGGAGAGATGGGCCGGTGTCCATCCCATCCATGGATGGCATCGCTGAGAATGTGTTGTCATGGGACTTCACTTCTCCACTTGGGTGCTCATCGCCAAGGGGACAGAAGTGGTGTGGGAGGTGGCTGAGGATGGTGTCTGCTGGAGTGTGTGATACATGTTGCGGCTGAAGTACAGCTTGCAGGGCAGAATGGCAGCCTGGTGGAGCCTGCTTCCTCGGGCAGAGAGAGTCTTCACTCTGCTACGCAGACTAGCAACACTACCACCTTCTCTGCTGAGCTAGCCCCATGTGTCCGACAAGTCAGCCAGTGCCACTGTGGGAACAGTGGTCATCGTCCCAGGAGATGAGTGGGAAAGCTTTGGGACATGACTGCTTCTTCCCTCCCTCCGTGCTGCTTGCCTTCTGCTCCATACACTTGTGCTGGCTTTATCTGATTGGGAACACGGTGTTTCCATGTTGGGGCGGGCGGAGAGCGGGAGAAAGAACAGTGCCACGTAGGAAGAAGGAACAGGGAAGAGAAGGGAACACATCCATGTTCTGGTGATCATCCAGACAGGCATCAGCCCTCTGGGATGGATGGGTTGTTGCTGGCCTGGAGATGCTCCTTGCTTCTGAGAATGGGTCCCCGTAGCACCAGTCAGGTGGGTTGCAGGAACCATGCCAATGGGAATGACCGTGCTTGCTCTGACCATGATGAAAGAAGGAGCCGCTGCAGGAGTATTGTTTAAGGCAAAGCGACAACAACAACAAAACCTAATAAGGCCCCTTCCTGGCCAATATCCCGACTGTTTGAATTGCACTGCAGCTAAATGGCAACTCTGACAGTCTCTTGGAACATTGTATTCATCTTCTGGAGGGGCTGCATTGAAAGCAGGCTTATCAGGCTCTGTGGGAGTTGGAGAAATGAGTAGTGGTGGACCGAGGAGCTCCTGGGAGCCCAGCATGATGGGCTGAAGCCAATCTTTAGTGAAACTGCTGGCTGAATGGGTTCATCCTGGGCCTGACCCCACAGGTGACGCTTATGTTCTTATGTTTACAGTTTGTGGGGGCAGCGCTTGCACTCATGTTGTTAACATCTTTATTCCCTTTCTGTCTTTGAAAACGAAGCTGTGTGGAATGTTTGGCACTTGATTACTGGAAGGAGGGGAACAGGGCCAGCTGCCTTCTCCAGGCCCAAGAATGGTACATGGAAGAGTAGCATTAGCCCCATCAGAGTATTCTAGTTCACACAGTGCCCACACAGTTACTGGGACTTTCTGTCTCATAGACAGGTGCTCTTTTCAAAGCCTATCTCTGTCTGGATCTCCTTAGACCCTGGTGGGAGCCACATGTGCATGCCTTCCATCTCAGATCTCTTCCCAGTAGGGTTAGACAGAGCCATTTTTGGCATTCCTATTTGGAGGCTGCTCTTCCTCAGCAGCCAGAAGCCAAAGAAAAAGATGAAAGGCTGTCACTCAGTAAGAGGCCACACGCAGGCCCTCTGCTGAGCCTGTGCTTGTGGCCTGTCAGCACTGCCCTCGGGTCCTGCCCTACTGTGAGGGCTTCCACCTCTCTATGGAAGACATCACACTTCCCCAGAGAACAATCCAGAGCCACAGAAACACTTTGGGAGAGACAGATGGCACACACTTCTTCAGCCCAGCCACCGACTAGGTATTTGACCGTAAGTCAGTTATTTAACCTCTTGGCACGTGGGTTTTCCCTTAGTTAGACTGGGGAAAGTGAGTCCCATCCTACAGACCTCACAGGGTGGCTCAGAGGCCCGAGGGAGAAGATGGATGTGAAAGTTCTTTGTGAGCTTGAAAAGTACTGGCCGCACCTGAATGATGGAGCCTGTTATTCATGAAGGAGGGGGAGGCTAAGGGTCAGTGCACTTCTCTCTGGAGAGAGAGGAGGAGGGGTGTGCATTCTTGTGTTAACTACAGACTGGAGTCTTGTCCATTTAAGGTAATAGTAAAATAACTCTAGGAGAGCCAGCGAGGTAGCTTCTGGGAGGCAGTGTATGCTCCGTCCCGGTGCTGCTCTTCATGAAGGAACCACGATGCCGTGGTGGAGCAGGGGCAGGGCCAGGCTGGAGGAGACTGTGGCTCTGCTCGCCTTCTCCCTGTCCCTCCTAGCTCATGCCCTAGGACAGGACTCCTCCTCAGTCTGAATTCTGTCAAAATCTGCAGCCTGTGTCATCTTGGAAGCCTGAGCTTCCAGGAAGAGCTGACGCTGAGGAGGCCTGCCCCTGCCGGCTCCCAGATGGAGACCAGGAGGCCTGGGAGGCCAGCATTTCTACTGGAACAGTGAGAAGACACTGCTGGCACAGCCTGGGCTGGGTGGAAGCAGTGATGAACGTGCACATGGCTGCTGGGTGGGTTTTAGGCTTGGAGTCCAAAGCTGTTCCGGACCTGGGTCCTCTTGATTTCACTTAGGCAGACAGGACTTCTGGTCACCTGGGAGCACAGCCTCACTGGGCCAGCAGCCAGCCTCCTATAAAATGGGTTCCCAGCGATGCAAGGCCAGGGTGCCGTGTCATTCTTCCACAGGCTTTAGGTGGTGCCCAGGGACTGAGGCCCTTGTAGTCCATTCCTTTTCCTAACTTAAAAAACGAAACCACGTGGGGTGCACAGATATTTGCCTCTTCACTCATTCAGTTAGTAAATACTTAGGCACTTGCAAAGTTCAAGACTCTTCAAGGCTCAGTGATGATCACAGAGCAGATCCTGTCTTCATGGAATTTGTGGTTGAGCCAGGAAGCAGAGTCTTGTACAAAGGAGGAAGTGAAATGCAGTGGAGATGGGAAGGAGGGTCAGGGAGGGCTGCCTGACTCTGTGGCATTCGAGCTACGTGTTGGTAAAACCAGGAAGACTTGGCTGCAGTGAATACTTGCCCATAGGATGGCCGTGCTCTGGACAGGAAGACCAGGAGCCAGTGCACAGAGGTGGGAAAGCGTGGGATGTAAGGGCTGTGGGAGCTGAGGATCTGGCTAGAGGAAGAGGGGTTGGAGTAGAAGGGGAAATGAGCCCTTGAGCACCACCATTCACCACGTGCTGGCCCAGAATTTTAGATCCTTCCTTTCTTGGGAACGTCACAACAGCTCAGTGAAGCGAGTACTGTTCTCTCTAGTTTCCAGAGGAGGAAGCTGGGTTGGAGTAAAGTGATCTAGGCCAGGCAACTGTTAAGTGGTAGCAGGATTTGAACCCATATCCATGTGACTCTGCAGTCCATGCTATCTCTACTCTAAAAGAGGATCCACAAAGGGAGATGGAGGCTGTGGCCTTTTTCTGGCCACATGGGTCCAGCAGCCTTGGGCCTGGGGTGCCTGTGGTTTCCACAGAATAAGGCAGTGAGGCTCTGGCTCTTGTAGGCTGGCCTCAGAGTCCAGGATGGCTGAGTTCCTGGCTTCCTATCCCTGTCTCCTGTTAGGAGAGCCATTGGCCTTTGGCATGGGAGGCAGGGGAAGCCAGGATGGCAGGAGATCCTGGAATGACATCTAAGATATGACCTTGACTGTTCAGTTTCATTCCCAAGACCACTTCTCTGCTCCTTTCTTTGTGAGGGTGCTCCCTGGTGCCCTCCCCTGCGTCTCTTGACCTCCCTTTGGGCCCCTGCAGGCTCGGTCTGCACAAGGCGGCAGTGTTCCGCACTTGTTCCTTTGTTGCTGTGAAACAGGCTCCCGGCACAGTCAGCCTCTGTGTGGGAGGACTGGTGGCTGTCTTCGCAGGCAGGCATTTGCTTCGAGCAGGCTGCGCGCAAGCCCAGCGTCAAGAAATTCCGGCCTCCTCAAGTTGGCGGTGGTGGGACGAGGCTCTGCTGAAGGGACTGGCTGTGAAGGATGAGTTCAGGGGGGGATGACGGACCGCTTCTGGGAACAGTGGTATCTTTGGTATCTCCGCTTGCTCCGGCTGCTGGATCGAGGTATTCCTGGGGCGGGGGTGGGGGGGGGTGGGTGGGGGAAGAGAATGGACATGAGAATGTGTGTACATGTGTGTGTGTGTGTAAGAGACAGAAGACAGAAGGTATGCATATACACACAGATTTCTGACACAGACAGGAACACACACACACACAGGAAGACACAGTAGAGAAGAGAGCAGAGAGCAAGGAGAGACAAGAGGGAATGAAACAGATGAGTAGCCAGCCCATAGAAAGTAAAAAAAAAAAAAAAGCAGCTGTTTTTCTGGGGACATTTGTGACCCAGCTGGGAATCAGGAGCCCAGGGCCATTTGGGAAGCATGTGTATATCAGGACCTCATTTCTTGTTGGGTTGATCAGCAAACTCAGTACTGCAGTCAAAGGCACGCTCCATCTTGCAGGACTCTAGATGGAACCCTGAGCAGTGCAGCAAGAAGAATAGTCCATGAGCAAGAAGCTGGGAGCAAAGAGATGCAGGCTCACATCTCAGCTCTGCCACCACCAGCTCTGTGACCTTAGGCTGATTTATGAGACCTTTACAAGCTTGTTTTCCCATCTGTAAAATGGGCGTGGTGAGACCTATCTGCTGGGGTTGTTGTGGAATTCTTAGTTCATTCATACCTGTAAAACACATGACAATGTCTGGTGCATAGTAGGTGCTTTGTAAGTGTCCATTTCCTCCTTACAAGGCCCCCCAGCATTGTGGAGCTATGGCACCTGTCTGGAGGACAGCTGCCTTTGTGGGTTATCGGTGAGTCATACAGAATTTGCAGTTAGTGGAAATGGAAGGGAAAGTCCGTTTTATTCCTCAGGTTAATCTGACCTTAATACATTTTACCATCAAATATTCATGTGATTTAAGTCTCCTGGTAATGTGATGCAAATCCAGACATTCTGTTGTAAGGAAAAGCCACTGTTAACTTGGTTGAGTAATTGATTTTTTTTTTTTAAACAATGTTGAG
This sequence comes from Odocoileus virginianus, assembly GCF_023699985.2. Lineage (NCBI taxonomy): Eukaryota > Metazoa > Chordata > Mammalia > Artiodactyla > Cervidae > Odocoileus > Odocoileus virginianus. The sequence continues at coordinate 11,081,048 of NC_069677.1, forward strand.
TGTTATTTTTAAAAGTGTTGGCTCCTTTAAGAGATTTTGGCAAGATTGAGATGAAAACCCTGATGGAAAAAGTGACCTGGGGGAGGCTCTGCTGCCCAGCCCAAGGTGTGGTCGTCTGTACCGGGGATTGTCTTAGGTGTGCCAGGAGGTCAGTACCAGATGGAAGCAGAGAGCTGCACACAGCAGGTGAACCAGGGCTGTTATCGGGGAGAAATCAAAGATGGAGGAAGCCAAACCAGCACATCTGAAAAGCAGTCTCTCACTAGCACTGAGAACAGGCCAGTGGGAGCCCAGACTTGAAATGAGATGAGAATGTTAGGAAGAGAGCCAGAACTTGTTACTGATGAAGATCATAGACCAGGGGAAGGAGAGGCCACAGGTGTGAATCCTCCTTACCTGTGTGACCTTAGGCAAGTTACTTAACCTTTCTGTGCCTCCTTCATTGTAAAAGAAAATGATAATGACGACAGTACCACCAACACAGAGGGTTGCTGTAGGGAAAAACTGCAAGTGAAATACTTATTCCAGTGCCTGGCATGAAGAAAAGTGCCCCTTAAGTGTTAGTTTTCTTTACCAATGCTGTTGATTCTCACTGTCTTACAGATGTCTTAGGAAAGACAGGAACATGTGGTATCTAAATAACCAGGAGTTGAGAAAAGTCCAATTAAGAGTTGTTAGAGCCTTAGAGATAATTTATACTTTTGTAAATTAAAACAAGATTCAAACTAACATGGTGCTAATTATAGAAAGTTAGATGTTAATATACAAGCTATATTAATAATAATTGGTTTTATTGTTTAGAAAGTGCTTGAATCCATGAGTTGCAAACTTGGGTTCAAGTTTTGGCTTCATTACTTTCTAAGTGCCCTTGATTAAATGATTTACCCTCAAACTGACCCTTGGTTTACTAATTTGAAAAATGGTAAATGTTAATAATAATATCTATATTATAGAATTTTGGGGAAACTTATTGTGTTAGTGCATGTAAAAGTGTCAGGCATTGTTAGAAATGTCAGGTTAGTGAATTTATGAGTTAACTAATTAACCTCTCCCCAAAACATTGTTTGCCAGATGTGTTCTTCCATGCATGTTTCATCACCATGTATGGCTATATTTGGAAAGTTTATGGTCTTTCATAAATAGTATCTCTAGGGTTTTCTTTAATGTGAGTCTTTAGCAGCTTCTGACTGTGTAGGGCAACTTATTTCCAGGTTTTGGGGGCAGTGGGTGTTGATTACGTTGCCCAGTTCTGGTTAATGAGTATCACAGTATTATACATGTACATGTGTGATGCCTGCAGCCATGTTCAAGCAGAATTTTAAGATGTAGCAACTTTCCTCTTGTAACTAACATTAGCTAACTTTGTGTAGACTGCAGCATGCTTTAATATGGTGTTCTAGGCTGAGCTGGCTCATGGGAAATGCTCAATAAATATTTGTTGAATGAATGGATGAATGATAAACCTGTCCTTCTGGGCAGTGAACAAAATTCCCTGGGATCTGCCTTTAGTGTAACTGAATTTTTCTCCCTTTATCATTTTTTTTTTTAGGATTTTATGTTGTTTCACCCTTGTCATTGTCATGCCTCATATCATTCTGAAAGTAACAGACCTCAAGAAAGTGAAGAGGGAATAAGTTAGCAATAAGAAGAAATGGGAAATGATAAGTTTAGCCCAGGAAAATGAAATAAATCGACAAGCTGTGTGCCAGCCTGAGTCATTCTCTTGGCTGTGACTGGGGGATAAGTGAATCTGTGATTTGACACACCTAGGAAAAGGGAGAAAAATACTGAAACACATCATGGAGCGGAAATAAACTTTACGAAGAAATGGCGGTGCATATACTTGGTGATTGCAAATGAATCTTTATCTCCCTCATCATTGTTCATTAAGGGTAAGGATTTAAGAACATAAAAGTGATTGTTTTCTAGGACTTGACTCTATGTCATGAGATAATGAACTGCCAGGTTGCTCAGACATGATTATTTTGATGATTTCTTTCATTAATATCAGATGCTGTTTTTACAGTGTTTGTTACTGGGCATTTGTCAACTCTGTTGATCATGTTCTGTGCTTTAAGATGGTGACTAAGGAGATGGTTCGTATGGTGGGATCTGTCCATCAAAAGAAGGGTGTTCATACAGATCTAAAACACGAGTGTGTGTATAAGAGAAGAGAAGTAACGTTGCATTTTGTTGTTGAGTTTTAGTGTATCCATGGGGACCTGACAAGTGAGATGGGGGTTTATATTTCTTTGCTAACATTTAATTAAAAAATTTTTTTTGGTCATAAAAGGGGGAGAGTGAAAAGGCAGATGCTCTTTATTTGTAGAGCATTAGGCAGTGTTTCTCAGTGTGCGGGAATGACCACTTCTGGTAGTTCATGGAATGGTTTCAGGCAGTTTACAGGTGTCCCTGCACGCTTTCTTGCTGGTCACTGCTTGGCAGCGTCTGGAGGACACCCTGTTTGGCCCGTGGTCTGCTTCTGCTGTGCTGTCCAGCCCCTGCTCTGACCCTTTCCAGTGAGGCCTACCTTAGCTCCACCCACCCCTCAGATCTCCCCTCATTCCTGCCCCTAGTCTCCCTTTTAACTTCCCACCAGCTTTCCCTTGGCCTCACACTCTGCCCCAGATATCTGCCTCCTCTAGCCCCTGTGGTCCCTCAGTCTTCTCTCTCTGCCCCTAGAGCTCCTTTAAAGGCACAACCCCAGGCCATCTGTAACCCTATTCTGTGGCATTCTCTATTATTCTCTAATCATAGCCAAGACTTCATCCCTTCTCACTGCTGTGCCTGGACCAGCTTGACCCCATGGATCCTGGGTCTCCTGCCCTGGACCCGCCCTTCTGTGCTTAGTCGTGTGCAATTCTTTGTGGCCCCATGGACTATAGCCTGCCAGGCTTCTCTGTTCATGGGAATTCTCCAGGCAAGAACATTGGAGTGGGTTGCCATGCTCTCCAGGGAATCTTCCTGACCAAGGGATCAAACCCAGGTCTCCCACATTGCAGGCGGATTCTTTACCAGCAAAGCTACCAGGGAAGCCCTTCCCTCATTTCTGAGTGTTTTTTCCACTCAAGAGTCACGTATTGTTTCCTCTTGCTCCTGCCTTTTTATGTCACTTTGCTATTATCCCCAGTCTATGAGTTTCTTTTAAAAACAAATTTAAGAGATGGAGTTGATTTAAAATGATATCAAGGAAATAACTGTAGGAGGTATGTGGATATGGTGAAATGATGACAGAAGTACAGAAATGACTGGTGTGTGGAAAACTTAAGTGAGACGTTGAATTTACATCATAAGTTTTAGGCCGCCAATTTCTTCTTGGTGCTTCGTGTACATTCCTGTAGCTACCACAGAGTGCTTTGGATTCTGGGCCAGAAACCAGCTGGTTCTCATTCCTGGATATATGCTGGAATCATCTGGGAGCTCTTAGAAAGCATGATGTCTAGCTCCTCCCTTCCCTCCCCCACCGCCCTAGCCAGCTGAATGAGAGTCCTTGGGAAGGGGGTTGGACACTAGCATGTTGAAGGAGCTCTGTAGGTGATTCTAATGACAGTCACAGTTGAGAACTGCTCATTGTCAGGCTTCTACATGGATGCCAGAGAATATAGGTAAAACTGACTTTTCAGCAAAATAAATGAGGAAATCAGTCACTATATGGGAGTGGTAAACGTAGGAATGCACTAAGGAACAGCATTTAAAAGAATGCAATCCTTTGGATATAATTCATGCAAGTTTCTTCAGAAATTTCAACTACAATCATTTTCTATCACTGACTAAACCTTTTTTTTTTAATTTTTAGCTTTTCTTGTTTGTAGTCTTTAAATTGAAGTATAGTTGATTAACAATGTGTTAGTTTCAGGTATACAGCAGAGTGATTCAGTTATACAAGTATCTATTCTTTTTCAAATTCTTTTCCCATTTAGGTTATTACAGAGGATTGAGCAGAGTTCCCTATGCTATACAGCAGGTCCTTATTGATTGTCTATTTTAAATATAGCAGTGTGTACGTGTCAATCCCAAACTCCCAATCTATCCCTGCCTCCCACCCTTCCTCCCTGGTAATGATAAATTGTCTTGCTTATCCCGTTCCTAGCCTGCCTTTTGCTGGAGATCCGCCTTGGTTTGGCTTGTCCTGTTGTGTATATGTGCCCAGCATGGTATGTAGCTTCTTTGTGCCAACCTTTATGACTTGTTCTTTCCTCTCTATGGGGAAAAGGAAATCACAGCTTGTGTATGAAAAGCATGTAGGCTGGTTCTTCTTTGCTGGGAATTTTCTAATTAGAGGAGGTTAGGTTGTAATCAGCTTCCCAGTGAAGGTGAATGTTCATACACTACACAAAGAAGTTACTTTAACTTAGTTTTTAAGTCACTAATAGATAGTTCTTATTCAGTTGGCTTCTGGCACAAAACCACTTTTTTTTTCCTATCTTCTTCTTTTTTGTTTTATTTTTCTTTTTTTGCAAGAATATTTAAAACGTTTTTTTTGTTTTTGTTTTTTGTTTTTCCCATTTATTTTTATTAGTTGAAGGCTAATTACTTTACAATATTGTAGTGGTTTTTGCCATACATTGACATGAATCAGCCATGGATTTACATGTGTTCCCCTTCCCGATCCCACAAAACCACTTTCTTAAAGGGACCTATTGTTCAGTAAAAAATTTGATTTCAGCACCCCTTGAAACACTATCTCAGCACAATTCCCCATTGCCCCACACCCCAGCAACCTTCATATTTTCCCTTCATGATTCAAGTGCTTCCTCTTGAAATACCTGAAGCTTCCCTGTCTCACAATTAATCCACATCCTTCCTGCTCCAAATCACATTAGCGCCCATGTCCTCCAGAAAATGTTCCCCCAGTTAATCATACTGATTCTATTCAAAGACACATGGGCATTTAGGTGCAAGGCCAGTGTTCTGTGATTCACGATGTACTCCTGTGGGTGGTAGAAGGACACACCTGATGGGGTGGTTGTGAGCCTTGAAGGAATTAATATGTGAGGCCAGGGCCTGGTATGAATAAGTGCTCAGTAAGAGCATGCGTACTTCCAGACTTCTGTTGTTTTTAGGAGCTTAGTTGCTTCCGGGGTCCGTCTCTTCCATTGTGAGTAGAGCATCCCCAAGGGCAGGTCCTTGTCTCCCCATCCCTTAGTATCCTCACCTGGACACTAAGTTAAAGTTGTATCCTGTCATGCATGTGTGCTCGCATAGTCGGGTCTGACTCTTTGCGACCCCGTGGACTGGAGCCTGCCAGGCTCCTCTGTCCCTGAAATTTTCCAGGTAAGAATACTGGAGTCTGTTTCCATTTCCTACTCCAGGGAATCTTGACCCAGGGATTGAGCCTGCATCTCCTGCATTGGCAGGTGGATTCTTTAACACTGTATCTTATCAAGAAACCCAAATAAAGAGGCTAACGGAGTATCTGAACTCTCCAGGGAACTCAGAGGCGATTGGTTCTTTGTTGGTTGTGGGTAGAGAATTGTAATGACTTGACAGTTCCTATATCTTATCCCCCTTGGTCCTCACTATGTCTCTCTGAGACCAGTTAATTTAGTTCCCCTTTCACAAGTACAAAATCAGCTTATAAAGGTTAAAAGACTCTGTTCAAGTCACAGAGCTGCTAAGAGAAGAATCAAGATCCAGGACCCCCAGCTCTCACCTGGGATGAGTTCTCTCCTCTACCTGTTCTTGTACTGGTGGGGGATCCCATCTTTTTCTCTCTCTGGCAAACGTGTTAAACTGGGGGGTGTGCCCATTTCCCAGAAGAGAGTGTATCACTGGGATGTTTTTTCTGTGGTGTGAGATCACTAGACAAGATATATCTAGGCCAAGTCCTAGGGGAAGGACACTGATAGCTGTGCTGGGAGGTCCTGGTGTGGGGTTTCTACCCGGTGAGGAGGTGACTACGCTGTGAGAACAGGAAAATAGCACTGTCTGGGCGTGGCATGGGGCTTCCCGGGTGGCACAGTGGTAAAGAACCCACCTGCCAGTGCAGGAGATGCAAGAGACATGAGCATGATTCCTGGGTTGGAAAGATTCCCCTGGAGGAGGAAATGGCAACCCATTCCAGTATTCTTGCCGGGAAAATTCCATGGACAGAGGAGGCTGGTGGGCTACAGTCTTACTGGGTCACAGAGTCAGACACAACTGAGCGACTAAGCACCCACATGGCCTCCCAGTGCTTGTTCTTTTTTGTGGCACTTTCAATGATAACTGAGGAGAAGTGGGGCAGCTGTGTCCCTGGATGGTCCCAAAGCCAGCTGTGGATTCCCAGTGTAGGTGATGGGTTTGCTCTTCACCTTGTGGATGGAGGGTGGTATGTTACCAAAGACACTGTCAAAACAATAAATAGAATTGTTAATATTAGTGGCAGTAGTAATACTACCTACTAAGGCCCCAGGTATAGCAGGGAGTGTTTAGGAGTAGGAGGTAGGATTCCTGCCCTCAGCAACTTACAGTTCAAATGCCTGAAAGATCTAGAACCAGTGGTAATCTCTCTGAGTCCCTGTTGGCCCTTCTATCAAGTGATGGATCTTATGAAAAGGATCCCTTCCAGCTTTAATGTTCCATGTAGAACATTAACATAGAAATGTTATCCATTTCTATGTGGATAATACCTGTAATAAAAAGATAGTGCTAAGTTGTGTCCGACTCTCACAATCCCGTGAACTGTAGCCTTCCAGGAGCCTCTGTTCATGGAATTCTCCAGAAAAGAATACTGGGTAATACCTGTAGATAATACATCCACAATGCCTGCAATATATCTGTGTGATCCCACAAGGTATTTCATGTTGAATTGCTAAACAAATGCTATGTACTCACAAGGGGGGAGAAGTAGTTCGGTCTGAAGGAAAGAGGCAGTATTACTGCTTCAGCAAGTATCTTCTGAGAACCTACTATATGTTGTGCCCTATTCAAGAGCCTAGAAATACAATGCTGAAGAAGATAGTGTTTTTGTCTTTATGAAGCTTTAGGATTTAGCAGAGGAGACACACACTAACAAATACCACGGTAAATAATACAATGACAGGTAAAGAGGAGAGAACTGACTTCAGCTTTAGTAGTACTTAATGACCAACCTAGACAGCATATTAAAAAGCAGAGATATTACTTTGCCAACAAAGGCTTGTCTGGTCAAGGCTATGGTTTTTCCAGTGGTCGTGTATGGATGTGAGAGTTGGATGGTAAAGAAAGCTGAGCACCGAAAAATTGATGCTTTTGAACTGTGGTGTTGGAGAAGACTCTTGAGAGTCCCTTGGACTGCAAGGAGATCCAACCAGTCCATCCTGAAGGAGATCAGTCCTGGGTGTTCATTGGAAGGACTAATGCTGAAGCTGAAACTCCAATACTTGGCTACCTCATGTGAAAAGTTGACTCATTGGAAAAGACCCTGATGCTGGGAGGGATTGGAGGCAGGAGGAGAAGGGGACGACAGAGGATGAGATGGCTGGATGGCATCACCAACTCGATGGACATGAGTTTGAGTAGACTCTGGGAGTTGGTGATGGACAGGGAGGCCTGGCGTGCTGCGATTCATGGGGTCGCAAAGAGTTGGACACGAGTGAGCGACTGAACTGAACTGACTGAATGACAAGGATGGGCGTTGGAGAGTACAGATTGCCTGGAACATCTGTGTGGTGAGGGTTCAGTTTGGCAAGGTAGGTTGGGATCATCCTGTGAAGATTCTTATTTGCATATCACGTTAAAGACAGATAATAGAGCAGGAGCATTTCATTTTTTTTAATGTATTGAACAATTTCCATGTACCAGGCAGTAGACCAGGTCCTGAGAATACACAGAAGTATAACATAGCTTAACAAAATGCCCACTTCCTTCATTCAGTGGAAGTGTGTCTGTTTTTCTTGAGAGTTAGGATAAGAGATGCATGGTTTTGAGTCATCTGCCCCAAAATGATAGTGAAATTGATAGTAGCTCAGGAAAGACAGTACAGGGGAAAAGGTGACTGGTATAGATTGGTTTTGGCAAGTGTGGACATGGGGAGACAGTGTCAAAGGGATGGGAAGAGTATTCCTAAGGATAGGAAGAAGCCAGGATACAGTATTTTCTTGAGGGTAGAGGAAAAGGGACAGTTAGGAGTCCCCATCTGCAGGGAAGTGGGGCAGTGTGAGGAGTTTGGTGACAGAAGGCATTGGTGACGACTCATAGCATTGTTTCAGCAGCCTTGATGAAGAGAAGCCAGATTGTGGTGGGAGGAGGTGGTGAAGATGAGGCAGCAGCAAGCACATATTGTTTGTTTGAGAAATATGTCAGAAAATGCAAGGTAAAAATAGAATGGTGGTTGATGGGACATTCGGGTCAAGCAATGGTTTTGTTAAAGAAGGGAGACTTGAATGTGTTTGAGACTGGGGGCGGGAGCCAGTGATGAGAGAAGTTTGAAAATGATGAACAGAAATGGATCGATTAATCCATTTAAGAAATATTCATTGGGCACTGACAGTGTTCCAGGCACCGAGCTATTTGCTGGAGATACAGCATGAATAAGGCATGAAGTCTTCATGAAGTTTACATTCTAATGAGTGAGGCAGACGATCCATGAGCCAAGCAACAGTTGAATTGAAAAGAGCTTGTGATAAGTAAAGTGCAACAACGACCTGGAGGAGGTAGGATTGGGTTGACTGAAGAGTGCAGATGGAAGTGGAAGACTGGAGGAGGGAGAATACTTCCTCTGCTGGAAGGAAGGAAGAACGGGGTGCTTAGAGAGCTATTTTTAAGTAGGAAAAAGGAGAAATGAGGAAATGCAGTTCGGATGGCCTTGATATGCTTAGCAAAAGAGTAGGCAATGTTATGGGCTGTCACTGAAGAGGTAGGTAGTTCAAGACTTTGCGTAGGCTCACCTGTTTCATTCAAGCTGCCAGCAGGGCTGTGTGTAGGGGGTGTTATTCTCATCGCATAGGTGAGGTAGCTGAGGAGACTCAGAGGGACCCACAGCTAGAGAGTATAGGGGGGAGGAGTAGGTCTGTCACCTTGGTACTCAGCCATTGGGTGGCTCAGAGTGGACTGCTAATGAGTGGAGCCTTCTACTGCCATCAAGAGTTGATTCAGTCCTACTCCCTCCTCAGAGAGAAAACCCTATACTGCACCCTGGGGGAGACCCTTGGGGAGAAGATGACACCTGTGCAAGAACTGTGTTAGAAACTGATAAATCAAGCCCTCAGCATGTACTTACTATTAAGCACACTGTCCTTGTATTTGGATTTTTAAGAATATAGATAGAGAAAGGGAAAAGGGTATTCAGGGTAAGAGAAAATGCAGGGTATTTTCTAGTGATTCAGAGGGAAGGTGTAATCAGAGAAGACTGGGGCTTTATCAGATAGAAAGGGAATTTACTAGTTCAAGAGATGGTATTGGGTCAAGTAAGATTAGTGGTGAGTAAGAGGAAGTTTTCATTTCTCATCCTTTTGCCTCCGTAATTGTACCCTCAGCAAAAGAAAAAAGAGACAGATTTGGAAGAGACCTCTTACTTTAGGGATGAGGAAACTGAGCCCAAAGAGATGATTTCACTTCTTAAAGCCATATAGTTAGTTGTTGGCTGAGCCTACCTTTGAAGCAAGGATGCAAAAACTCCTAGTTGAGGCCTCTTTTCATTATATTCCCCTGCAGTTTCAGCTCAGTTCTGCTGCTTTTAATGTGCTCAGCAGCCCCGATAGTCATTGTTATGTGGAAGACTGGAGGAATTCATGGGTTTGAAGGGCGCCTAGTTTGAATTAAGCTTTTCAAGGCTCTAGGAAAAGTTCTAAGAAGCCCCAAAAGCAGAATTGTATTTTTTTCTCTATCCTCCCTTGTTATTATCATGAAAAATAAGTAGAGTGGAGTTGGAAGTGGCACCTCCTGGCTCTCCTGATCTATTGCAGAATCACGCCTAAAGAACTCAGCCCTGAGCAAAAGCAGAGGAGTGTCTTCCCTATAAACTCAGGCTAAGAGGAAGAACTGGCGTGGGGCTTTTAATCTACATTCATGCCAAATGAAATCTGCTAGATGGGATATAATGAGCTCCATATTTTATAGACTATTTTAAGCTTGTCTCAAAATAAAGCACAGGACTAGGGGTGGAGGAAGGACGTAAGTCTTGAAGGAAAAAATGCCATGGCTTACTCATCAGTGTTTTCATTTTAATGATCCCAACCCCAGTACAAGTCCCTCAGTGACACTGTAATGGAAACCACATTTTTTTTTTCCCTTCTGGAAGTTTCAGGATGAAAACAGCCAAATGCTTTGAGGCATAATTAAGGTTACAGACTCCTATTCCCAGTAATACACGGACCTTTCACCCTAGGGGCTCAGCTAGAGACAGTGTGGTTCAAAAGCAGTTGAAATTATAAAGACATTTCTTCCGCCAATCTCTGGCTCACCGCAGCTTCTTTTCTGGGTCTTTCCCCGCTTGCCCCCTCCCCACCCCCCATCCTGCCTCCCTCCCCTTCCTCCTAACTGCTGCCTCATCCCTGGGACGGAGTAAACCAACAAGTAAATAAATAAGAGCCCCGGTGCTGACTCCTCCTCTGCCACAGGGAGAGAATCTCAGGCAGATACTGCTGTGTCACAGTAGGCTGGACCGGGCTGGCAGAGGCAGACACACATGGCAGCCAATGGAGCCTGCTAGTAGGTGTGGGTCCTGGGAGGAAGTGGTGCCTGTAGCATCAATAGGTATGTGAGGAGGTGGGGAATATTGTGCACATTACAGGTTGGAAAATCCACCTCATAGGAAGGTCTTGAGGATCTAAGAGAACAAGGTGGCCCCTTCTCCTGTGTTTGAACATGATGGGTTGAGAACACTCTAAACAGAGTGTTGCATCTCCTTTACCTCAGCCAGCTTTCTGAATCTACATAGATCAAAGTTAAGAAACTTGGCATGGCCGATTCAATTATGTGGGATTGTTTTTTCCCTTTTAACCACATCTTGAACACCTGGAATATGTAAGATAGTGGGAACCCTTGGTTCATGTATACAAACTCTCTTTGGCCAGTTTCTGTCCCATCTTATTCATGTAGGAAAGGCTCTGGTTAGCATAAGGACCAAAGGAAGGACTAGGGTGTTTGCCCCCTGGTGGCCTTGGACCCATGCTTTGCCCTGACAGTGGTGATTCTGGGACAGAGTATAGTGAGACCCAGCTGGGACTTTGCGTGTCTCCTTATAGATCACACCACAGCTCCATATGTCTTCTCACCACCTCCATCACCAAAGGGCAAATGGTCGTGTTCATCATATCACCTTAGAAGACATGTTAACGTGAGTACATTCTCCATTCATCTAACATGTGTTAAATACCTCTCCAAGCCTCAGCTTCCTCATTTGAAGAATTAGGGTCATGTCTCTCTGTGGTCGTCATAAGAGGTCATCATTAAATATTTCCAGCTCTACACCTTTCAGGAACACAGTAAGATTCCACTTTCGTACATCTTTGGCTGTGTGAGTTACTTTGGCCAATGAATTGTAAGCAGAATTAGGTGTTTCATTTCCATATGGAAGCTTTAAAAATAAAATACGATTTACTGTATTCTCCCACTGTTTCATCAATTACAGGATCTCTGTTAGATTTTAAAGCCTCCTTCAGCATGGGACCCTGAGTGACTATGAACATAGCCCTCTGCTCAACCATTTTGAAGATAGATTTTTTTCTTGCTCATATTATATCATTTTTTCTGTATATCAAGCCTGTATTAACTGATATGATTATCTTATAAGGCTTTGTGGGGAATTATGAAAAATTGAAATATATATGTTGTGCATGCCACATAGCAGGCGTTTAAAAATGGTGGATACTTCACTTTCATTATGAATATCATTTAGGATGTGGCTGCAGGTAACTCAACCTAAACTCAAAATGACTTAAAGAATGAATAATTCTCCTCTTTCCTTACTTCTTTTAGTGATTAACAAGAAGTTCAGAAGTTGGACCATTAAATCAGAGGCTCAATATCATAACCAGATTCTCTGTTATTTATTCTACTTGGGTTCATTAGATTTCTGATGTCTACAGGTTGCAACTCATCAATTTTGGAAAATTCTCTGCCATTTCCCCCCTCTCTTACTTTTGGGATACAGTTGATTAAAATGGAAATTTCTTGAAGTTGAATTCATTTTGAAAGTGATTGAAGTTGAAATTTCTCATGATATCTTCTATATTTCTTATCATTCTATATTTTCACAATTTTATCTTTCCATAATACATCCTGGATATTTCTCTTCTAGTTAATTTTTTCTTTTTTCTTAAAAAAATTTTGTTGAAATACAGTTGGTTTACAATGATGTGTTAGTTTCAGATGCACAGCAAAGTGATTTCGTTCCATTGTTCCATTATAGTTTATTGTAAGATACTGAGGATAGTTCCCTGTGCTATGCAGTAAGTCCTTGTTGGTTATCTACTCCATAGACAGTAGTGTGTATATTTTAATTCCAAACTCTTAATTTGTCTCTCCCCCCGTCCTTCCCCTGTGGTGACCATAAGTTTGTTTTCTATGTCTGTGAGTCTATTTCTGTTTTGTAAATAAGTTCATTTGTATGGCTTTTTTTTTAGATTCTACATATAAGAAGTGTCATATGATATTTGTTTATCTTCTAGTTTGATTCTCTATTCAGCTGTATCTAATCTGCAATTAAACTTGTTCATTGACTTCTTAATTTCAAGTGTTAGATTTTTCCATGCTAGAATCCTTACTTAGTTCTCTTTCAAATCACTTAAAAAAGCTTTTAATTTAATTTAAAAAAATCTTTTAAGCTTGTTCTTTATTTCTTTGACCACAATAGATATATTTACTTCATAGTCTCTATTTTATAATTCCAATATCTGAAGTCTTTGTGGGTCTGTTTCTGTAGTCTGCTGTTTCTGATGATTCTTACTCAAAGTATCTTTTTCCTTGTGTTCTCTTTGGTTGTTTCCTGGTCATTATTTTTGAAAAAGATTTTATGAGAATAATTTGAAGCCTAGAATGGTGACTTCCTCTTGCAGTGATCATTTTCTTTTGCCAGACTCCAAGGAGTACCACTAGTCCAACTCCACCTTAACCCAAGTTGAATGCTCAAGGTTCCTTGGACCCAGATTACAGGCAGCTGTGTTTCAAGTTTTCATAAGAGCTGGCTTGTTTCTTCTAGATTGACTTTACCTTGAGAGCAAAACCCTCCCTCTGGAGGAAACCCAGCTTAGTGTGGGGTGTTATATATCAGAGTTCCTTCATTGGGCTGGCTCTGAACTTTGATTTCTGTTCCCTTTTGTCTTCTAGGCTGCCAAAAGCACAGCTTCCTTTTGCCACTATTTCTTATAGGTTGCCGGATACTTTCAGGGCAAAAAGTAGCTTTGTGTTTTAAGACAACTTTGGATTCTTACTTTCTTCAAGGCTTTAGCCTAGTTACTTAGCTCTTTAGTGCTTTTAAGAAAGTTAAGAGAAAACCCCACAGACTTTTCTTCAGTAGGAGGATTGGTCCTAATTGCCCAACCAGCCATCACAAGAAATGAAGATCCCAGGACTGTATTTCTCTGCACTGTTCTCTTCCTTATTGTCCCAAGATGGCTGCCACAGTTTCATATGTCTCATGAACAATGCACGGCAACTAAAAGAGATGTTTTTCATGCATGTATTCCCAAACAAGTGACCAGAAAGCGGATGCCAGTTCCATGATTAGTGTAACAGAAGTAGCATTTACCCTGTGGGGCTGAAAGTGTCTCTGCTTCCCATGAAGCACAGATACTTGATTCCTGAACAAAGTCTAGGTCCTCTAAGACAGGAAGAAGTGGGTAAGTGGCTACTGAGCAGGAAAACAACTTTATCTATCACAATCTGTGCTCAGCTAGAGAAAAAGATTAAGTGTAGCCATGTTTCTTGCCTATTTGCTGAACTACATGCTCTGAATGATTTGCAGAAAAATGTAAAGCCACACCCTAATGGAAAGGATTCAGAAATGTCAAGGGCATGTTCGTTGAAAACTCACTTTGGAACCTAAAAACTGTAAAAATTTTATATAGCCTGCTATCACAATAGAATAATTTTGTTTAATCAAAATATTCAAAACCAAAATTCTATGGTAGAAAGAAAGGCCTCATAGGAAATTTATTCACAAAATTTAATCACACTACAAATTACATTTGTAAATTCATACTGCATAAAATCTAATGCATGTTATATGGTTCCACTGGGTTAGCTGGGTCCATCCAGGTGTTTCTGGCAGAAATGGGGTGCAGCTTGCAGAAGAAGGACCATATTAAGTTCTAAGAATATACTCACAGACCTTGGGGGCATGGGCGTCACTTCCCCAGCAGGGCTTCTGGGAGCATCACTTCCCTAGAATGCTGTCCTTGCTCTAATACACCTGCCCTCATTCCCTAGGAGCAGGGTTGGAGCACAGAAGTGAGGTCTGAGGGCACCAAAGACAGCCTTTCCTGCAGGCCACTTGCTCCCTGCCTTTGGGAAATCAGAGGGACTCCATGTCCTCTCTTTGGGACAAGACCCATAAGGAGGGACATTTACCCCCCTGCCCTGCCCTGTCTGCTCCTCTGTAGTTTCCACTTGAGGAGAGGAGGTCCAGTTCCTGACCCAGCGCCTCCCGCAGGTTCAGAATCCATCTCCCTCCCTCTCTTTTCCATAACCCATATCTGTGGCCGCATCTTAGAAGTTCCCTTTATCAGTACATTACTTGCTCCAGGTTGCTAGCTCTTGTCTGTCCTGCGCTCTACCTATCCTGCACCTCCCAGGACCCCCCTGCCTCAGGCCCATTCCTTTCTTTCTCTGATGGGCGTCAAAGAAGATACCCTTAAAGAAGACCCTCAAAGACCCTCAAAGAAGATACCCAAAAAAGGTGTGTCAAGAAGCTTGAATGTGTGCATATTTTGGTCATGGGCAGATGAGGACCCCTGAGTCTGGGGTCAGTGCTTTCAAGTAGGGTGAAAGTGAATCGAAAGTAGGTTCTGACCCCTTTTGTCACCGCCATGCTATTTCATCCTTAAACTCTGCTGGTTAAAGCTATTGATTTGCACAACCAGACTCCTTAAAAAACCAAAGAAAAACCTAAAGCTTAATAAAGTTTGGAAGCATCAAGCCCAGTGACTAGGCTTAGTTTGCTGATGGACTTGCCTTTTTAAGGCAGTATGCTGAATGGTTCAGTGTGAACCAAAAGTGGTTCAACTCTGCCACTCACTACTGCATAATATTTGCTATGTCACTTGGCTGCTCTAGGCCTTAGTTTCCTCATTTATAAGATGCTCACAATATCAGTCATTATCTTGTAGGGTTACTGTATGGATAAAGTGATGTTAGCTGTTAATTCTTAACCCATATTGCTTACAGTTTACCTTTTGAATGGGAAAAGGGTGGTGGAATGGTCAGAAGGGGATCTGGAGCCTAGCAGCTTGTTGGGCAGGTTTTAGAAGGGTGAGGGAGACCGTGTGCTGCCAGTGCTGGGTACCGAGCTCTGTGGGAGGGCAGTAGAGTCTGTTATCAGGGGTGGAATCGAAGAGCAACCTCCTCTGGCCTTGAAGTTTGGCCTGAGGCCCTGGGGGAAAACTGCCTGAGGTTGCCCCATGCACCTTGTTGTTTCCTGCAGGTGTGGAGTCATCTATCCTTTGAAGACCTGCCTCCTTTCCTTGAGGTGACTTGCCAAGCTGGGCTGCCCCTGAGGGGCACTTCCTTGCCCTCTGGGCAGGTTCAGCCTTTCAGCTCAAGGTGCTTCCTGCCTCCCTGGAGTTCCTTCTCCATTAAGTAGATTAAGGGTTTGAATGACCCAGCCCAGAATAATGGACACACTAATTGGCAGGCATAGAAAGCTTCAGCACTGATAAAGCTTCAGGCCCTGGGCAGTATCTGCTGAAATCCAATCTTATCAATCACTTCTGGGCAGTGGTGAAGGCCCACTGGAGGAAGAAAGGAAGGGGCCTGAGGCAGGGGCGTCCTGGGAGGTGCAGGACAGGTAGAGCCTGCCCTGGGCAGAGGCGCTGAAAGGAGAAGGAAGTCAGAGGAAGGGTTTCTTGTCTTTAAATAGGAAAGGTGGTTGTAGTCAGTGCTTCTCCTTCAGGGGGATAAGGGACGAGGCCTGAGGCAGCTGACTGGGAGAGACACGTGTAACTTAGTGCACACTGTGGCCACTTCGTCAGAGAGGCAAGCAGCCCAGTGGTCCCGGTTTGTGCGAAGGGGTTTGAATTGGAGGAAGAGGAAGCTGGGTTTTGGAGAGACCACACACTGTCTTTCCCAGATATCCATCTCTAGCCGATCCCGTGGGCTGGGGTTTGAGCCCTGAGGAGGGGGTGTGCTGCTCAGAACAGGAGGAGCAGGTCTCAGGAGGGTTCTGTGTGACGCCTGGGGAGAGGTGATACGGATCTCCTGGACAGAGGGGGGAAGGAGACTAAGCTTCCAGTGGAGGTGAGAGCCAGGGCCAGGGGGACTCCAGGGAACGCAGGCTGTTTGGCCTGTGGAGTGTTGGGGATTGGAGAGCCCTGGAGTCAGTACCCTGGGTTGGATGCTGGATTCCTCAGAGAGGTCATCTCAGACCTCCTCCAGCAGCAGTGGGCAGCCAGAGCAGGAGAGAGGGACGTGGCAGGTGTGGCTGGCGGGTCACCCGGGGAGCACAGGGAAGATGTGAAAGGGCCTCCTGGACACAGTGGAGAGACTTTTCAGGGGCTGACGTACCACATGAAAAAGAAAATCAGGCAAAGCCAGTGGAATTTGAATTCTCTTGTCTGGTGAGGACTTCTTATCTGGTGAGGACTAGAAAACTCAGGTTACAGAACAAGCATCTTGGTACTGAAAGACTTCTTAAATTGACAAATATGTATTGAATATCTGCAAAGATACTATTGTGAGAATGAACAAGGCAAGCTATCTTTTTCTTCATGAAAATTGCAGTGAAGGGAAAAGATTGTTTATTTGGAAAGTGCCATGGGAGCAGCAAAGAGAGAGAGAAGAATCTCAGCTGTGGATTTGGCCTTGATAGGCCTTGAAGGATGGGTAGAAGCTGGACTTGTGGAGGTGGGGGAGGGCAAGAGAGGAGAGGTGCTGGGGTTAAGTTTCAGAGTTGGGGACATAGTCTTCACTTGGAGTCCAGTGTGTATGCTCATTGTGAGTATGTGTGTAAGGGATTTGGGATAATGAGAGAGAAAGCTGGAAAGGTTGCTTTATGTTCCACACTGTGGAGATTTCAAATTTTGTTAGATAGTTTATGGGTAGCTATTGGGAGATTTTGAGCAAGGAAAGTAACTTGATCAATCCTTTCCTGTCCCTGACTGAGGTCACTTGGTAGTAGCACTGGTGTTGGGCAGGGCTTCAGGCCATGATTGCTTCAATATGTTCTCTTCCTGGCTTTCTCACAGGGGAGCAGTCGTCATTTTATTTTTACCCATGTCCCTGTTTAGGGCGTGCGTCAGATTAGCGGCTCTTTGCCTCCAGTTGGAAGAGAGCTTCTGTTCAAAGTGCTGTGTGGGTGGAGCCCTTCCGCCACTGTCCAAGCCCTGCTGCCCTCCTGAGTGTTGACCTTGGCTGTAGAGGGTGTGTCCCTTGATTTAATGCTGTTTGTTTCCCCTGCTTTTTCAGCTCCTTCCCGGTGCTCCTGAATGAACCAGGTTCCCGTAGGAGGCTGTGCAAGGGGCAGCCTATGACTCGGGTGTTAGCTAGGGGAAGTAACTAATAAATGAACAGTCAGTCATCTTGGGAATGTAGATCTTTGCTTCAGCCAGATTTACTTTCATTTTACCATAAATACAAGCAGCTTCATAAATTTAAATTGGTTTCCAGAAAGAGACCCTGGTTCTAGGAACATTTCTCGGTATGGAAGACAAGACTGTCAACAAAGATGGGGATGCATTTTTAAAGATAAGATCTATTGACCAGGACATGGTCTCAGTTCAGTTCAGTCAGGCAGTCATGTCTGACTCTTTGCGACCCCATGGACTGCAGCATGCCAGGCTTCCCTGTCCATCACCAGCTCCCAGAGTTTGCTCAAACTCATGTCCATCGAGTTGGTGATGCCATTCAACCATCTCATCCTCTGTTGTCCCCTTCTCCTTCTGCCTTCAATCTTTCCCAGCATCAGGGTCTTTTCCAATGAGTCATTTCTTTACATCAGGTGGCCAAAGTATTGAAGTTAGGACTGGTCTACAAAGAAGCAAATTTGATGGCTTAAAACTTCTCTTCTGTATTCAAATGAAGGGGATAGTACAGATTTATCTTTCAGAGATGTTTTAAAATATCCTGCTGGTGTTGTTGACATTGTTGGCCCTGACACTACATTCATGAGGAGAATTCTGTGGCTAAATTATCTGTTAGATAATTTCCCTCTGGTTGTGTTTGGAGACTACATCTTGCATTCCAGTCGGTAGTCTCTCAGTAGCTTTCTCTTAGTCATGCAAGAGCTAGCAAAAATAGTATAGACAGTTAACAGAAATCTAGACCTTCTACTGGAAAAGGAATTCAGAGAATATGGCCTGTTGATAGTATTTGTGTTGTAATTTAGTGTTTTGGGACATTGATCAAATACTTCCTAATTTGCCAGGAACTGTCCTAGGTCCTTATCTCAAACCTCACGATAGCATTGTCCCTATTTTACAGATGAGGATACTGAAACTCAAAGGAGTTTGTGACTTGCCCAAGTCATCCAGCTCATATAATGATGAGTCAGGATTCTCACCTATGTTTTCTTATTCTACACCTCATATTCTTTTCCACTTCTCCATCTGAAAACTGATGAGAATACCCATAGTCTACACAGCTGGGGGTAGTTAGATGTTGTACCATTAAGTGACATCTTGGAATCTCCTCTGGCCACCATGATTTTGGGCCTCTTCTTTCTTTGAAGGAGGGTTACATCTCTCCCATTTGGTTAACATCTGCTCATTGCCAAGTGGACTCCTGAAGATCTCTCTTGCTCCCAGCCTTCTGCTGAATTGGAAAAGTGAAAGATGGAAGATCAATTACAGATACAAGATCAGATTTCAGACAGTACAGGTTTCATTCTGATCTGTGGCAGCTCTGAGGGAGAGGAGGGGGCACTGGCTGGGTGTGTGGATGAGTGTATGCCGTTGACCTGCTCCCCTGAACAGGGGATCTCTATTGGGAATTTCATTTATGAAAGAGAAAAATAGTGGGGTTTTCCTCTTGAGCATGTGGGGGAAAGAAAATCAGAAAATTATCTGATATTTAAATAACTAAAACATTTTTTAAGAGTTACCTCTAGGGAAGGCAGAATTGATGTCATTTGAAGGGAGCTCAGTAAGTACTCCCAGCTCAAAACCTCTTTGACCCTGGCAGTGCCTTGGTACCCAGAATGGTTCATTCTTTTGGGCTAATGTCACTCAGCTAATCCTTTTATGAGTGGGAAAATAATGCACTCTGGTGTTAATTTAAGATTCTTTGGCTCCGGAAGTAGAGGAACATGAAGGCTATGTGTATGTGTGTGTGGAGTGGGGTGGGTGGTGTCTAGAGTGGATAGAATGACTCAGACATGGTGGGAGATATTTTGGGATGGCTTCTTAGAAAAGTGATTCTTAACATGCTGTGGTGGCCAAGCTTTTTTAAGGAGCTGTGCATTGGAGCATTCACCAGGTTACTGGTTTCTCAGATAATGGAATTAGCTCTAGTAATACAAGGTACAAAGCCATTATTAACATATAAGCCTTTATAATTACTTTTTAGAAGTCCCTTTTGCTTTGGCATAGTAAATCTTTCTTGTGGTGCCAAGGATTTAAAAATTTTAGAAATGACATTTAGTTAATGCAAAAGGTAAAATTCCTTTGGTTTCAAGATGCCTTGGAAGTCTACTCATTCTCTCCCCACCCCCAACATTTTTATAGTGCATACTAAGTCGCTTCAGTCATGTCCGACACTTTGTGACCCTATGGACTGTAGCCTGCCAGGCTCTTCTGTCCACGGGATTCTCCAGGTAAGAATACTGGAGTGCATTGCCATGTCCTCCTCCAGGGGATCTTCCTGACCCAGGGATCGAACGTGCGTCTCTTAGGTCTCCTGCATTGGCAGGGGGCTTCTTTTCCACTACTGCCACCTGGGAAGCCCTATATTTTTATAGTAACTATGGCTTATTTGAATATTTATTACATAACCAAGTTTGTCCTAAACACTGGAAAAATATCTTCTTATTTAGTTGTCATACCCCTGGGAGGGAGCTATAATTCTTTAGAGCTTATGAAGCACCTCCATTATCTCACTTGATTCTTCCAACAATATGTATTTTCCTATTACACAAGTGGAAAGTTGCCAGAAGTTGTGACACTGGAACATGAACTCAGAGGTCTTTATTGCAAGTTCAGTCTCTTTTTCGCCATATCAAAATGCCCAGCACATGCCTCACCCCTGTTCTATACAATCTCTCGGGATTCTGTGTCTGGGAGAGGTATCTGAGCCAGATAAGCTTTAAGATTGTATATAGGGTTGAGAAATGCAAGATGAGAAGGAGCAGGGAATGGAGATGTACTGGAGGGCTCTGGGGCATGTTTCAGAGAGAGCGAAAGCATGACCCAGGCTCTCACCAGGAGGGAGCTGGAAAGGAAAAGCTTCCAGTTTGGAGGATAATGAGGCTCTACCCTGCACCTTTACATCTGTGAGGTGATGATCTGAAGACTCACTGATGAATGGGTAGAAGTTTTCAGACCTAAGAAGATTTTAAAATAAATATTTAATTGGAACAAATTATGCTGTGAATCATTAAGATAAACATAAATCTCATGAATAAGGTTTCTGTTATTTCTTTGAATCTCAATGAAATATTTATTGAGCAAAATGAAGTCAACTCCCTGCTTTGCATGACTAAACACCATTGCTAGCTTCCAAGAGCAGCTTCAGGATCCTTGCTGGATCAAAAGGATGGGGAAGGAGGCAGGAATACTTTCAGGCTGACACAATATGAGCAGGGATCAAACTGCTCACTTCTGGGAAGGCTGAAACCAGGTCTGGTGTTGTCTGTGATAGAAAGGGGAAAGTAATTTTTGGTCATTTAATGTTGATTTTGAAGGTCATGGGTTACTTGTTCATTTTGAAAGTGGGGAGGATAGGCTTCTAAGTAAGTGAGTTGAATGTTCAGATGGTAAATCATGTGATAGCCTATGAACGTGTCCAAAACTTGGAACTTTAATGCCCCTATAGGTGACACACAGATGCCTATGCTGTTCTCAGGCTGCCAGTGCTAATGGTATACTCATTGGTGGTCTAGGTGACAGGACTCATGAATCCCCATAGGGGTTGGGAGAACATCATCAGTTCACCTGATCTCAGCTAAGGTAGTAAAGGATATCGTTCATCTCCTCACAGAGGTCAGCTCCAACCACTGACTTGTTTAGCTGAGGCATCCCTTAAGGATTATGAGGACAGGGCTAGCTGTTCCATGGATTTAAAGAGATAGAACCAAAACAAGCACGGGTACATGTCCAGGGTCTCTGGCCTCTCTGGACTGGCTTTGGCTGCAGCTGTATGCCTGATGGGGAGGTGTCCTTGACTCCTGGGTTCACCATCTTTTGGTAGGCAGACCCTATGTAGATCACATGATGGATGTTTTTCATGGGTGGTCTTGTCCAAAGTCAGGCTTGCTGCTCCAATTTCATTCTGGTTTTCTTCTTGCAATGCACAGGTGGAATGTCAGTCCTCATGGATGAATGATGACTTTATTCCCCTCTCACAGACACAGTGCTCTGCTTTGAGAGACAGCTTAGTCAGCATGTCGGGGGATTGTAGGTCACTTAGTATTGATTATATTGTTTTCCTTGGTCTTAGGCTTCCCATTTTCTAAACCTACAGTATGATTAACAGAATTGGCATGGAAGAGATTTCCCCACTGCAAGGGGAATTACTAAATTCAACTAAAAATGTATTTGGAACAAGCTATCTACCCAGTCCTGGTACTGGGTACCAGGTTAGATGCTGTAGAAGATACAGAAATGTTAACAGAGAAATTCTTGTCCTTGGAGAAGCTAATTGAAGAAAATTAAAGAAAATTAAAACATGTTTATTTATTTCACACAATTAGTTAACTATTCATTCAACATATATTTACTTAGCACCTTCTCTTGGTGGTGGTGGTTTAGTTGCCAAGTCGTGTCTGACACCTACCACCACATGGACTGTAGCCCGCCAGGCTTCTCTGTCTGTGGGATATCCCAGCCAAGAATACTGGAGTGGGTTGCCATTTCCTTCTCCATGGCATCTTCCTGACCCAGGGATCAAACTCGAGTCTCTTTCTTGGAAGGCAGATTCTTTACTGCTGAGCCACCAGAGAAGCCCCATCACCTTCTCTTACCACACCAAAAAAGAAATCAGAAGTGCTTTTGATCCCATGCTGCTTAAAAAGACTTGTTTATAATTATATGGGACTTCCCAGGTAGCGCTAGTGGTAAAGAACCTGCTTGCCAATGCAGGAGACATAAGAGACATTGGTCTGATACCTGGGTTGGGAAGATCCCCTGGAGAAGGCATGGCACCCCACTCCAGTATTCTTGCCTGGAGAATCCCATGGACAGAGGAGCCTGGTGGACTACAGTCCATGGGGTTGCAAAGAGTCGGACACGACTGAAGCAACTTAGCACATAGCACAGCATAATTACATTATGAAGTGGAGAGTAATATGAGTTTGGGAAAATAATTATATTGTAAAGTGGAGAGTGATAGATTTTCCGTGAAAGACTGTATTTGTTGCAGGGGGTATAAACACAGCTTCTATTAATATATCAGAAGATGGAACCACTAGACAGAGATTTTTACTGTTTATGTTGTTTTATGCCAAAACAACCTAGCACAGTGCCTGGTATATGTAGATAGTCAGTAAATAAATATTGAATGAATGAACTTTTTCTAGACTGGAGAGATCAGAGAAAGTCTCATGGAAAAAGTCCAGCTTGATATTTTTCACATGATAGAACTTGGGTAGCACTAGGGAGGACATTTCAAGTTTTTCAGGGAAAATCCCTGCTACCTCTGCAGGGATTTCTGATATGGATTTCTTTCATGTTTGTAAAATATTGTCTAAGTCATTCATGAGCACTCAGCCACATCTTACCTCCTTTATCAGACCATTAGAGAAGGGTTGAATATGGGGCTCGTGGTACCTGGTTGTACAATGAAGTGCGAGAAAGTGATTTATTCCTACTTAAAGCAGTTTTACAGTTTGAGGATGCCTTTGGATCTCTATTAAACAAGGCTGTGGACTGGAATTCTCCAGAAGACTATTAATTATTGAATTCGCTTTGTTGTAAAACAAAGCAGCTGCTTATTGGTGTCAGCTATTGATGATTCAGAGTGAGTCAGTATCACTCTAAGTGCCTCTAATCACGAGTGGACCTGTTAGCAGACACTCAGGAAGAAGACAGGACACCGCAGTGCACCACTGAAGGGCGATTAGTGGCTTTGGGGGTCACACAGCATCCTTCTCCCTTTGGTCTCCTGGGTATTTTTGTTGGACAATCAGAGATTTTAGTTATGGCTCTAAAAAAGAAAAAAGAGTTCCAGTGAGAGAATTCTGGACTATTAGCTTGCCACATGGTGAGGTGAGTGGTGCCTGGGAGTTTGGCTGCAGTGGTTGTGAAGGTCGTTCTGCAGATGGTGGTGCTAAAGAGGAGATCAAGTTCCTGGGAGTTGAGGATTGTTGTCTCCTGGGCCATGGGGCTGGATGTACCCGGGTGGCCTGCAGTGCTGGAGAAGTCTTGGCACCAGCCGGCTGTAGCCATTGTGTCCTTCAGCAGGCTCTGAGAGCTAAATCTACTCTCCTGTCTCCTGTCTAGGGGTACACAGGCTGGGCTTACAAGATCCTTCTCAGTAGGCATCTTTATAATCATGTGCATGGCTTCTGAATGTACAGGGTCCATGTTAACACTGTAGCAACAAGAGGGGCATTCAGTGACATTTCAGCAAAATCTGTGCAGAGCCTGCACAGAAGGGAAGTACAACCCTAGTTCAAACTCTGGAGTATAAAGAAGACACATGGTCTATGCATCACCGCCAATAGAAACAGGCAGCTTTACAGTTTCCAAAAAGGTTCACATGGATTGAAAAGTGAAAGTGAGTGTTAGTGGCTCAGTCGTGTCCGACTCTCTGTGACCCCATGGACAGTAGCCTGCCAGGCTCCTCTGTCCGTGGAATTCTCGAGGCAAGAATACTGGAGTAGGTAGCCATTGTCTTCTCCAGGGGATCTTCCCTACTCAGGGATTTGAACTTGAGTCTCATGCTTTGCAGCTGGATTCTTTACCATCTGAGCCACTAGGGGGGCCCTTCACATATATCACCTTTTTCTAGATGGGGAGATTGCAGTTTATACAGGTGAAGAGAGTTACCTAAGGTGACCCAGCTAGCAAGGAGGAGCCATGACTTGAAGCCAGGGCCTCAGATGACATGCTTCTTGCTTTGTTCTTTCACACCGACAGTTCCGAATCATGAGAACAAAAAATATGCATGACCTGACTCAAAATGCTAATATTGTAAAGAGGAAGGGACAAGGTTAGAGGTGGTGTGGTGAGTAAGCAAGAGTTCCAGGAGCAGGTGACTTTGTGCTGTTATGCAAAGGTCAGGAGGCCATGGTTATGGTGGGTAGAGGGCTGCATGTGGTGTTCCTGGCACTGCTGGCAGGTATCATTTTTTTAGGCCTACTCTTCCTTTCTCTTGGGCATGCCAGGGAGACTGGGGGGAGTCAAGGACACCGAGGGCCTGAATAATTAAAATCAGAGGAGATACAAACGCTCTTTTTAATGTACAACATAATCTGCTTTTCCTAGAAATGCTTTCAACACACTGCCCACAAACAGCAAAATACCTTGGAATGAATTTCTTCCATTCCTTGTCCTTGGTTCCCCTGTAAGCAGGAAAATGCTTGGAAGGACTGAGAGGGTAATGTCAAGAACCTGGATAATACACAATTAGGCCACCAGCCCCTCGGGTTGATTTGGCCTGGGCTCTGCCAATCAGGTGTTTCCACTTGAGCAATGGTGGCTTCATGAGTTAGAGGTTCCATCCTGGTTTGGGGAAAAGAAGTTGACTCTACCAGCTTATAACCAGAATTCAACAGCTCACCTATTAATACTCCTTCCCTCCTCTAGCACATGCTGCTGCTGCTGCTGCTGTCACTTCAGTAATGTCCAACTCTGTGCGACCCCAGAGACGGCAGCCCACCAGGCTCCCCCATCCCTGGGATTCGCCAGGCAAGAACACTGGAGTGGGTTGCCATTTCCTTTTCCAGTGCATGAAAGTGAAAAGTGAAAGTGAAGTTGCTCAGTCGTGTCCGACTCTTCGTGACCCCATGGACTGTAGCCTACCAGGCTCCTCCGTCCATGGGATTCTCCAGACAAGAGTACTGGAATGGGGTGCAATTGCCTTTTCCACCTCTAGCACATAGCACAGCATAATTATGTTGTAAAGTGGAGAGTCATAGATTTTCTGTGAAATGCTGTATTTGATGCAGGGGGTATAAACACTGCTTCCATTAATAGATTAGAAGATGGAACCACCAGGCTGAGATTTTGACAGTTTACATTGTTTTATGCCAGAACAACCTAGCACAGTGCCTGGTATACATAGATCCTCCTCTAGGATGCCCTAAAGGGACATCTCTTCTGCTTCTATGGTTTACCTTGATGTTCACTGTAGAAAAGTTGAATTAAAGAGGATCATGGTTTTGGGAATTCCTGGCCAAGAATAAGGAGAGACTTCGTTGCCTCAAATTAATGATTCTATTCTTTCTTTCTTTATAAAATAAGTCATGAGTGAAAGTTTCTGAACTTGAAAGTTCAGATATGAGGAAGATTTTTCAGCCAGTTCTCTCTTTTTTTTTTTTTAACTCAAAATTACATTTACAAATAATTCAGTGTTTTATAAACTATTTTCTCAGCCACTAATGGTGAGTTTTCTCTCCTTCAGCCATTGAACTATTTCAAAAGCCTGAGCAAATATTTGAGAACACTTTCTTTGCTCCCCACCACTGCTCCAACTTACTGGAGGTGGACAGCAGAAGTTTGTGGTCTCAGGACTTCATCTGGCCACTTATCTTTCTGGTGATTTGTATCCCTATCTTAAACTCAAGACAGTGGGCAGGGATGACATTCAATCACAACTTTCCCTTTCTAACTTGAGGGTACAACGCAAGGATGCATGCTTGCAAGAATTTCTCAAGGCGTAATAGAATGTAAAAGCTATTCCCTTGCTGTAACTTAGGTAAATTTTCTTGTGGAAATAGAATGGCCCCAGCCCTGTTGTACCATGCTCTCCAAATGATAGTTTCATCAAGTCCATATGTTCACAGATGAAGGAAGTGTTGTCACATGGCAAATGGCCAAGAAAGCTCCTGACCCATTTCCACAGGATTGTCCAAGAGTGCCTGGCACATTCTACCCCTCAATTATTCCCATCAATTGTGAACAGATGGGCATAGTACTCTTTAAGTCATAGTAAAATGACTTGTATCTGGCCATCATCCAAGCAAAATAAAAGAAGGTACTGTTGTCCATCTGGCTCAGCTACAATATAAGATTCATAAAATAATGACCCCTGATTTGATAATGACAAGAGTCCAAGGCTGCCAGGATAGGCATTTTGTGGTGGCACTCAGAGACCACCATTCACAAGTTTCAAATTGGTTACAGATTTGTGTACTAGACTTGCCTTGTTGTTGGCTTCCTTTAAGTTCCAACTCTATGGTCTCTCCATTGTGCATCAACTTGTTAAATATCTGATAAGATTTCCCCATTTCAACTTCATTAGATTAGGATTATCTGCCAATTTAGGAAGGGATCAATTTACTTTAAATAGATGGTTCTGTGAATAAGACAGTGGACCTTGAAGTGTCCCTTATACAATTATACAGGGTAAGTTTTCTAATCCTCCCCACTTTAGTAAGATTTCTGGGTCCTATACTCCAATGCTGACTGAAGCAACTAGACTAATTTGCCAATTCCATGTTATCTCCTTTCCAGTTTGACTCCAAACTGCCCTCTTCCAGGAAGTTGGCTTTGTTTGACTCTATTCACTTTTGACCACAGATTTATAGATTCATAGAATCTTAGTTATGAATGAGACCTTAGAGTCCACTGAATCTAACTTCCACTTGAGGCAGAAATTGCCTCTGGACGATGTCTGAGCAGTGATGATCTATGGGTTTGGTGACAAGTCTCTAATGATGCCACATGACAACTCATTTTGGTGTTGGACAGAGCTAACTGCTAGTCAGCTATTTGATATAATTGAAATCTGACTTTGTCTAATTTAGGCACATTGATCTGAGTTCAGCCCTCTAAAGTAATACTGAGCTATATAATTTCATTTTTACTTGAAATCCTTCAGATAATTGAGGACAGCAGTTATTATTACCACACAGTTTATTTGGCAATGCTTTAGACTTTTCGGCTGGTCCTTGTGTCTCCTTCATTTTTGTTTTCTTTCTCTTAGGCTGCATTTACTAATACTCTTACTCCACAGTCTTACAGGCTAAACTTCTCCATAATTATGTGTCCCTTTAGAATTTATGCCTTTGATGTGTACAGTATGTTTTAAGTTACTGTATTATTTCCTTCATTCATGTGTTCCCTCAATTAACATATATTCAGTGCTTTTGTGCTTGTCTAGGCTAAGTGTTAGGAAGACAGCAATGAATAAGGCCAACTCCTTGCCCTCAAGATGCACTTACTGATGTGCATGCTTTGACTTTTTCTAGCTGTTTATATATCAAATTTATCAGTGGAATCAGATCAACCATCAGAGAAAATGGAAGCCTGGAGTGCTGAGATATAGATGCTACCAACTAATGTTTGTTTAACTGATGGCTTTACTTTTTGTATATTAAGAGACATTTGTCCCTGAAAAAGATGTATTTCCTGCAGAGATTATTTAGATAACAAACAGTGATGAAGACAGAAGCCTGAGATGAAATAAACTTGGGGCTGAGGATGGAGGGCTCAGCCCCATCCCTCTTTACTGTTTGACCATTCAGAAGTGTATTAACATATACATATGGAATCTAGAAAAATGGTACTGATGAACCTATTTGTAGGGCAGCAGTAGAGATGCAGACATAGAGAACAGACCTGTGGACAGTGAAGGAGAGGGTGGCATGAAGTGAGAGAGTAGCCCTGAAACATGTATATTACTGTATTAAAACAGACAGTGGGTGGGAAGTTGCTGTGTAACACTGGGAGCTCAACCTGGTGCTGTGACAACCTGGGTGGGGGGACGGTGGGAGGGTGAGAGGGGGGTTTGAGGAAGGGGACATTGGGTACTTAGTGCTGATTCACTGTTGTACAGCAGAAGCCAACACAACATTGTAAAGCAATTATCTTCCAATTAAAAATAAAATTTTAAAAAGTGGTAGTTTTGCTTTTGCCCCAGACAGAGGGAATGTGTTCCCTCTGAGTTGACAGTGTAGGGAAGCAGGAAAACCAAATGAAAGTTTAAACCAAGTGGTAGGAAGTAAATGGCCCCTCAAGATAGAATAAGGCCACATATTCCTGGGAATAACACAAAGCCAACAGCAAAAACCCAAAATGTGAATTGTCTCAAGAAGATACCTGGAGAAGATGTGAGCTTGATGGAGGGGAGCGTTGTGATCTAACAGCCATGTCTTCATGTGGGTGGCTTTGATGTGGTGTCAGGTGTTCCTTCTGCCTTTACTGAGACGCTGCTTCTGCCTTCTTCACCTGGTCCTGAAGGGTTCTGGGGTTTAGAGCCACCTCATGGGTCTGACCCTTCCGTGCCTGTTCCCTGTCCCCTCCCCCGCTCCTCAGTGTTTGCTGCCGTGCCATACATGCATGCATGCTCAGTCGCTTTAGTCGTGTCCAACTCTGTGCGACCCTATAGACTGTAACCTGCCAGACTCTTCTGTCCATGGGATTCTCCAGGCAAGAATACTGGAGTGGGTTGCCATGCCCTCCTCTAGCTGCCAAATCAACTTGGTTGTCTCTGCATAGGAGAAGAAGCAGCTTTCCAGTCCAGAAAAGCCAGGGAGTTGTTCTCAGTCATTTACATTTGTCTAGAGAGCCAAGTCAGAAACTCTGAATTGAGAAATTGAGGGCTGTAGCATGCTAATGAGCAAAATTGTACACAGCCACCTCCACCTGCTTATCTGAGGATGTTTCTAAGAAAGTTCCTAAAATTCTCAGTCGTGGTTTTCAGGCAGCTTTTGTTTGAGTGAAGAAGCCAGGCTGTACTCAGGAGCAGTAGCTGAATCCTACCCTAGCATCATAGAGATATCGTGTGTGGAAAGCTCGTCCTGTCTGTTAACAGACTCTAAGGGCTCCGTGTTTATTCTTGCTCTTTTCCTTGCTCTGCTAGAGGGCAGAGTACTTACCGACCATTGCTCCACTGCTCTACCTTGTCTGACCTGTGTTGAGGACCAGCTCAAGGCCCTTCTAGTCTTTGCCTGTATGTGCCTCCTGTTTAGAGTCTGCATTTGGTGGTCACCATAGGTATTTTCTTTAAGGTTGGTATGTTCTGTAAGGTCAGGGAATATATCTTGTCTTGGGCACATATTCCCCTGTGTTGAGGTATGGGCAATGACATCTAGAGAGAGTTGCCAGGGACAAAAAAGGTGGTGGTGGGCACATGTCAGGGGAGGAAGGGATAAGGTAGAATTTGATCTTGTTCTAAGAGAAGACTATAGGTTAGTCATCACCTTCTATCATCCATTTACTCTGTCATATTGCAGTTTGTTTGGTCCATGCCAAAAGATCCTTGATATTTGGTCCTGTCCAAGACCATTTGGCATGGACCAAATATATTCATGGATGATTTAGATAGGACCAAATTTCAAGGACCTTTCAACATGGACCAGATGTCTTATGGGACCAAGTGCCTTATGGACATTTTGGATAGAACCTGCTAACCCCATCACCATGGCCCTATGGGCAGGCCTGTTCTCCCCTCTTCCATTTTCATTCTCTTAAGACATGCTTTCCTCTCCAAGGTCAAGGCCATCATTGATGTTTGTTTCAACTCCATTTCACCTATGAAAGAGTTTGTATTAAAATTAGAAGAGGGAGGTAGAGGACAACATTCCACATGATTTACCCTAGGGCCCTGCCTCCTCAAGAGAAATGTTGATTTTCTTTGTGGCTTCCAGAATGTCTAGCTCGGTAACATAAAATATGTGCTTTGTAAATATGTGTTGGTTATTTGATAACTGAGTAACATTTGCCAAGCCGCATGAAAACAAATGAAATGAGTAATAACTCACTTGCCCACTTATGGGGCAACCTTCAGTATTCTGGACATAGAAATAGCCTTAAAGCAGCAAAGATGTCCATGCACAATGAGACTAGAACTTATGGACTTATGATTATGTGGAAATTAAGTTCTTAATTAGGCCATCTTCAACATTTCCTAGAAGAGTGATCAGAAGAAGGTGTATGACCTTCTGATATTTTAGTGATGACTACCCATGAAGGAGGAGACAGTGAAATTCTTAGATATTGAATATGTGAATAGACATCTTTCTGCCCACCTCTGTGTGGGTTGCAAGGGTTAGGTGGTTAACTCTGTTCAAGAAGTAGAATTGTTAGAATTAAAAATTAGAATTGAAAAGTTGCTTATAGATTAAAATTGGTTATCTAAAAACTTAACTGGGGTACCTTGTTTCACAGTGATACTTTAAAAAGGAGTCTTTACCAATAATACAAAATGTGGAGCTCCAGGAACTCTCTTTGCTGATGGATGCAGTCACTTTGAAAAATTTTCAGTAGTATCTTTCTGTATACACCCATGATATTCCAATTCTGCTCCTGGATATTCCCAGCTGACAAGAGGGTTTTTTATTCATCAAAACATTTACAAGACTGTTCATAAAACTTTATTCATAACAGCCCCAAACTGGAAGCAACCCACATGTTTCTATCAACAGTAGAATGGGTAAATGCATTGTTGTATATTGATGCAACAGAATGTTATACAGCAATGAGAAGAATCACACCGTTGGCTTACGAACAGCATAGAATAATCTTACAAACAGAATGTTTAGTAAAAGAAGCCAGGTATAAAAGAATACATATTATATTCTCTTATTAATATGACGTTCAAGAATAAGAAGAACCTATTGTATGAGATAGAGGTCAGAATAGTGGTTATTCTTAATTGGAAGGGGGTTGAGGGGGCCTTCTGGGTAGCTGTAAATGTTCTAATGTGTGGATGGTTACATTGGTTTATAAACATGCAAAAATTTACCTAGCTCTTCCCTTAAGATTTTTACACTTTACTGTGTGCAATTAATACTTTAATAAAATAAAAAAGAAAAAGAAGGTATGACTGAAGTATGATTCTCAATAGTTAGCCCCCAGGCTCCTGTATCTTCTGTTTGCCTGCAGGTTAACAGACAATATCCTTATGGCTCTTCCTTCTGAAGCTTCTTGTAAAGTTTAGCTTCTTATTCCTATTCCCAACTTGCTCTGGAAAGAGCTTGGCTCTGGGAATAAGAGGCCTTTGCTGGTCTCTCGGCCTCAATCACCAGCTGTTTACTGATGGATAATCATTGGAAAAGTCTAGGAAACAGGTGTCTCAGCCCCTTCTCTACCTTTAATCCCTGGGGTTTCATGAACAGAATGTTAAGTATAAGATATCAAAGGATTTTGGAAAAACTCAAAAGGGCCACCCAAATACTGAGAATATTATTATACAAGAACTTGATGAAATTGATATCAGCTCCTGGTTTGAATTGGGCTATGCCCAGGTGGCGCTAATGGTAAAGAATCCGCTGCAAATGCTGGAGACACAAGAGACTTGAATTCAGTTCCTAGGTGGGGAAGATCTCTGGAGTAGGAAATGGCAACCCACTCCAGTATTCTTGCCTGGGAAATTCCATGGACAGAAGAGTCTGTTGGGCTACATGTCCATGGGGTCACAAAGAGTTGGACATGACTGAGCACAGCACACTGGTTTGAATCAGATAAGGTGCTGCTATCAAAGTCCACCCTGTGATTGCAAATGACTGGGCAGTAATTTATTAGTCATTTTGGTTGTTGATTTAGTGTAGTCAGTAGCACATGAGGGTGACTTGTGTGTAGGGAAACATGGTAATCACAGAAACGGCCACTGCCAAGTGCCTTGCAGGGTCCTGGTGATGCACTGGCTGGTATCAGGTGGTTGGGATGATGGATCTTTTCAAGGGGAAGCTCTTGGACCAATGTAGCCAAGTGACCAGGGCTCTACTTAGACCATCCAGCTCTAGTTGTGGTTCTTCTGCCCAGTGGCTGTGTAGTATGAGGCAATCACTTCACTTCCCCAGGCCTTTGTTTTATAATCTGTGTTAGTTGCTCAGTCATATCTGACTCTTTGTGACCCCGTGGACTGTAGCCCACCAGGCTCCACTGTCCATGGCGTTTCCCTGGGCAAGAATACTGGAGTGGATTGCCATTCCCTTCTCCAGGGGATCTTCCCAACCCAGGGGTCGAACTTAGGTCTCTTGCTTCTCAGGCAGATTCCTTACCGTCTGAGGCACCACCTCTGCTGCTGCTGCTGCTGCTAAGTCCTTTCAGTCATGCCCAACTCTGTGCGACCCCATAGATGGCAGCCCACCAGGCTCCAGGCAAGAATACTGGAGTGGGTTGCCATTGCCTTCTCCAATGCATGCATGCATGCTAAGTCGCTTCAGTCATGTCCGACTCTGTGTGACTCTATGGACAGCAGCCCACCAGGCCCCTCTGTCCACGGGATTCTCTAGACAAGAATACTGGAGTGGGTTGCCATTTTCTTCTCCAGAGCCACCACCTTTAGTTCCCTCTGATCTATAAAGTGGGTTAAATGAGGTCTCAGGTCCCTCACAACTCTAACTTCCTATGCATCTTCCCCATACAGCCAGTTCTTGCTTATTTCTGGATGTCTATTATAGGGTCAGTTTTAAAGCTTGAACTAGCTTCCTCTCTTCATGTGGTGGTTTTCTGTCCTTCCCTGTCTTTTGTATTCAGGAAATGGAAATTCATTTTTGAACAAGTAGATTCTTTGCAACTCTGCTGTGAAAAATCATGCTATTTCCTAAGAAACAGTTCCCCTGATTCTGGAGTATCAACTGTCCATCATTTTGGCTACCCAGTATCTCTTTCCACCATTAGTGCCGATGACTGCATACCACCAATAGCGCACCCTTTCCCTGTCCCTCCAGCTGCCCTCTACCTGTCGGAGCCCCAGCTTGGCTTGTCTTGGTGGACAGAGCTGTGCATTGCTGATACTTGGTTTTGGGTCACACTTTTCTAAGCATTGTAAGGGCCATCCCATTAGTGCTTCCAGATCTCAGGGACTGGCACCCCAGTCAGTGAGAACGCCAGAGCAACAAGGAGAAGCTCGGGGAAATTCAGCCAGCCCTGGGGAGGGAGCATTGAGGCGCAGCATGACACGCTTGCAGGCTTCTTGCCCAGCCTGGGCTTTTTAAGGCTGAATGAAAATGCAGAGCCAAGGAGAAAATATCTCATTCTCCTCTGGCCAGCCTGGGCTGAGGTCTTATTTTGCACGTGGCAGGACTTGGGGAAGGAGGAGGGGTAATGGGGCCAGGAGAGGATGATTTTGTGGTATCTGGGAAGGAATCTGGCCCTAGTATTACCACTCAGAGAGCTGGGGAAAAGCTGCGTGGCTGCTTTATTTTTCCTCTTCCTCCAAGACTGTTTGTGCAGGGATTTCTCTTCTTGTCTCATGTTCCAGATTCTTCTGTGGGAACTCTGTGGGTCAGGGGCAGGGAACGAGGCCAGGCTTTGGCTTCCAAAGACACTGTTTCTTCCTGGCAGCCCCGGCCTCTTAGGAGGATAGGCCTGGTGCTTCCTGGAGAAATGGTCGTCTAGCCCCTTTTTCTTTGAAGTCAGATCCCTCCTTGTTTGTGTGTCCCCCTCCCGCTCCCTTATTTGGGGTGGGGGCTTGGTTTCTAGGTGTCTTGTAGATAACGGCATGACTGATGCTTTACTGACCACTGCCTACTGAGGGCATGCTGCTTTCAAGGCACCACCTCCAGGGGAACTGAGGCCAGGCGTGCCACCTGTGTTCAACTCTGTGGGGTCTGCATTCTGGAGACTGTTTCCCAATCTGGTGGTGCAGAGTTTTTCTTGTTTGTTTGTTTTAAACTATTCTTCAAGGGCTTTCCTGGTGGCTCAGACAGTAACGAATCCGCCTGTAATTCAGGAGACCTGGGTTTGATCCCTAGGCTGGGAAGATCCCCTAGAGGAGGGCATGGCAACCCACTTCAGTATTCTTGCCTGGAGAATACACACGGACAAAGGAGCCTGGCGGGTTATAGTCCATGAGGTTGCAAAGAGTTGGACACGACTGAATGACTAAGCACATCACAGCACATTCTTCGTGGTGACAAAACTTTATTCTTTGGATGCTAATTTGATTTTAGGAAACAGCCCAGCTTCATTTGAGGAAATCTAGGGGAGAAGAAACCAAGTCTGGGCAAGCTGAATGATCACATTTTTAGTTTTTTTTTTTTAAAAAAAGCTAGGTTTGCCTATGAAGTGATGACGCAATTCGCTTATTTTTTATTTTAAATGACAGAGAAGATTGTTCTCAAGCGGCCAAAAATGTTTTTACATTTGCTGGGATAAGCACAGAGCCCAAGGAGGCAGCCACAAGGGCAGCCCTCTGCTCTGTTTGGGAGCTATGGAATTGCCTGTGGGTCTGGGGGTTGGCAGCATTGTGGGTGAGGCCCAGGGTGCTGTCTGTGACAGCAGACCCACTCCTGTGCCTTGTGGGGAGGGAGGGAAAATGAGCTTGGTACTTTTGCCAAGTCCCCAATAGGCCGGCATTCAGATGATGCTGAGGAGGGAGATGGAATAAGAATGGTTCAGTACCAGGGGGTCTGTCTGACAGGAGAGAGCTTCCCCTGAGCCAGTGGATCTGCCTGGAGCCACAGGCAAAAGCTTGAGAAGGGGCAGGTGTAGGACCATGTGTATGTCCCTCGTGTAACTCAAGAGGCCTTTGTCCACTGTTTTAGAGGGCTGGTCTTTGAAAGAATTGGGGGTGTGAGAGCTGGGGTCTGGGCTGTGAGAAGCTCTCTGGGAATAATCTGGTTCCCAAGGACTCAGGCTGTTTTTCAGGATAGTGACCAAAGACTTTGGGAATGTTGAAATGGCTGCTGAAGAGATCTTGTCCAAAGTTATGGCTAGCCAGGAGGTCTCTCCTCGGTGGGGCGGGATCCTTGGCAAAGCGCTAATGTGGGGCATACTAAATACATCAGTCCAGCTACTGAGCTCAGAGTCAGATAAGAGCCAGGTCTGGGGAACAGAGGGATTGATGCCCACACTTAGCATCTGCTGTATACCAGGCATCTAGGTACATCATCTCATGTCGGGTGGATGTTGCAATCCCCATATTACAGATAAGAAAACAGAGGCACAGGTAGTGAACCCGCTTGCCCTCATCTCCTCACTACCTTCTCTCTGCTCAGTTGCCTGCATGCTTGTTTAGTCTTTGCTCTCAGCAAAGACTATTGCATTATGATTATTTACCCATTCCTAGAAATTCTAATGGAATTACTCTGGGATGGGGCCGGGTTTTGGTGTCATTTTAAAAGCTCTCCTGCTGATTTTAATGTGTGGCTAGGGCTGAGAACTGCTGGTTTAGATAATAGCTTTTTCATTTTTGTGTATCATGGGTAAAGACTCCACCTGCAATACAAGAACCCCAGGAGACTCAAGTTTGATCCCTCGGTAACGAAGATCCCCTGGAGGAGGGCATGGCAACCCACTCCAGTATTCTTGCCTGGAGAATCCCGTGGATAGAGGAGCCTGGCAGGCTATAGTCCATAGGGTTGCAAAGAGTCATGCATGCAAGACCTAAGTCAGTGGTCCTCAAATTTGAATGTGCACCAGAATCACTTGGAGAGTTTATTAAGACACAGGTTGCCGGAGTTTCTGCTCTAGCAGGTCTGGGGTGAGCCCAAGAATTTGCATTTCTTAGGGTTACAGATGTAGAAAATAAGCTTATGGTTATGGGGGGCGGTAAAGGGGAAGGGATAGGAAGATTGGGATTGACACATACACGCTATTGTATTTAAAATAGATAACTAATAAGGACCTACTGTGCAGCACAGGGAACTCTACTCAATACTCTGTAGTGGCGTATATGGGAAAAGAATCTAAAAAAGAATGGATATATGTATAACAGACTAACTTTACTGAAAACTTGAAACTAACACAATGTTGTAGATCAACTATACCCCAATAAAGATTTTTAAAAAGATCAGTTCTTGAGACCACAAATCAGGAAAAAATTGCATATCTAACAAGTCCCCTGCCTGTGTGAGGACCATACTCTGAGAGCACCTGATCCCTTGGAGCAAGAGCAGCCCATCAATAGATGCTGACTGACTTGGGTATATTATCAAATCACCCAAAGATTTGAACCCTGAGCTGCCTGATAGCAAAGCCCACCCTCTTATCATGACACTGAGCCTACTCTCGGGGAGCCTGAGGAAACATATAGAGTAGGCCTGACATCTTCTTAGGCTCCAGGAGGAGGGTAGAGTTTGTTGGTCTTTATAAGTCTCCTCACAGGGAGAGACAATACCAGTTTCCTGCCAGGAAACCCAGAGGTGTTGGAGGCCCAGAAACTCTGGGTAGAGGTTCAAGGCAGCAAAGAGATTCTGAAATTCCAAGCCTGGATACAGACTCCTGGTGCTGGGTGTGACCTGGGAAAAGACAGTCATGGATGTGCATTGTCCCACAGTGTTTGTGACCAAGCTGGTGACGTGGCTTTAAAGTTACACGCCTCGCTTGTGCTCCACAGGAAATTCAGGGGCCTCTAGTGAGGGAAACACGGCTCAGTGAGGTCAGAGGTAGGGGAGTGAGGCCCCAAGCCATCCGGACAAGTAGGGGACAAGGTGGGTGGGGTGGAACGGCTGTGAGAGTTTGCGCAGCTGGAAACGGTGTATTTAGGAGAGGAGGAGGAGAGCTGTGCTGGGAAGTATAGCAGGATGTGAGGAGCTCCCATTCTCCAGAAGGATGTGCTAAGACACCTGGAGACTTGAGTCACCTGGTTTTGCTAAACAAGGAATAATTTTTAAAAATCCACCCTCAAACAAACCTTCACTTAAATGCCTACTGTGTGCACAGCACTGTTCTAGAGGCTGTGTGAGGTCTTCAAGACAAGACTGATAAAACCAAGAGAGGGATATATCAAATGATTGGTACAGATGGAAAGTCTTAGGAGTGGGGAGAAGGGTCCTGTGTGCTGTGTGGCTGGGGAGGCGAGTCTGCTGGTCCTGGCGGGAGGAGTGAGTGTGAGATGTGTAGTGATCATGGTGTGAGCAGGGTGGGGGGAGGAAGCCCCCCTTGTGTGAACGGCTCAGTCTGAGGGCAGTGGGGGTGTGTGGGGAATGATGGTGAAGATATGGAGGAAGAGGGAGGTGAGTATAAGACACTTTGTTCTGGACTATTGTGTCCTCTCTCCCTCAAAACAAGAGAGTCTGGGTCTCTGAGTACCCCTGAGGACCCCTGCCTCCTGGTGGTGGGGCTGCTGGTACTGACTGCTTCTTAAAAGAGTTTCTCCGAGGAGCCCTCACAGGCAAAAGTTCACATTATTTTTACCTTTTCCAGAAATAATAGTGGTTGGAAGGAGAAGAGAAAAGCCCTCCCCTTTTAGAGGTGGTGAGACTGAGATCCAGGGAAGGGCAGGGGCTAGAAATGGGGCTCAGATGTGGGTTGGACGCAGGAAATGGTTGAGCTAGCCCTCTGAATGGAATAATATCTGCTGAGCACAGTCTTCCCCGAAGAGCACTGGTGCCTGGGCACTTGATCCTAGGTGTGTTCTGTGCAGTCTGTGTCTTTGAAGGACTGGGAAGAAAGTGTGGAGAAAAAGGGAGGTCAGAACAAACCTAGACAGAACATAAGGCCCCAGACATCTCCCCCTGGCCCCAGCAGGCTGGTATTATCTGAAGCCCCTGTCCTGGGTGCTATGACCTGGCACCGTGGTTGCGGGAGTCCCCTCCCACAGTTCATGCCACTCCACCCTCTGACAGTCTTCTCTCTGTCCCCCTCCTACCCCATCCCAGTAGGAGCAGAGCATTTAATCAATATTGCAAAATCCTGTCTCCCTACTGGATGACCCATTAGGTAGCATCTTAGCTGGTCTTTGGAGGGACCCACTCTTTTCTGTTCCATTCCCCCTGTCAAAGCCATTAATGGCTCCCTCAACTCTGAAACCAGCCAGATTGCCTAAGGAGGGGGAGTGGGGTAGACATCTGAGCTCTAACTCCACCAGTGGTATCACCCAAGAATAATTATAACCAAAGAGGAGTGTTCTGTTGCCTTGGCAACTCTCTTCATGGGTTCTGGAGCTCAGAATATCTGACAGATTTCAGTGTTTCACCCGCAATGAGCAGAGATGGAGGAGCAGATCAAAGGGTGAATCTCGGGAATCAGGACCAGGGCCAAAGATGACAAGGGTGACTAAGATAAGGTGTAAGAAATGGCTGAGCTCACAAAGGATTCACTCCAGTCCTACCCTCTCGCGCCTTCTCTCCTTCCACCTTTCCTTGCACATCTGTGCTCCTTGTCTGTCCTGGGGCCTCTTGTTTTCCCTTGTGTACTCTGAGCCCCCAGCATGACCTGGGGGTGGCCTGTATGGGCAGAATTCTGCTGGTAGCTGAAGGAAAAGCAGTGGGTCCAGAGGGAAGAACAGCTGGGGACGACGTGTGACTCTTGGTCACGGCTGTAGTCCTCAGAGAGCTCCACACTTGTTGAGGGAGAGCATGGTCTTCCCCTCCATGGCACTTCTGCGGGGAGGAGAGGAAAGACCTGGGTGTGAGGGAGCCTAGTGGTGGGGAGTGTGGTGTTCTCGGATATTGTTTATCTTTGTGTATATCCTGGGACAAATAATGAAGAAGTGAGGTGACAGAAACTGCATCCCAGAAAGTTGTGCAGCTCAGGCAAGGGTGGGGGCCCGGGAGGGTTGGAGGCCTGCAGCAGGGGACTAGGGAAGCTGGCTGGAGGAGAAAAGCACTTTTGTGGCCAAGGAGGGCTCTCCTCTCAGGTTCCATTGCTGGAACCTTTTTCTCTGGAGATGTGGTCCTTTGTGAGAACGTTTCCTTGGCCACGGAGGCCAGAGTAACCAGGAGGCAAAGGGCCCTGGGGCACTCCCTTTATGTTGTCCTCTGAAGAAAACATGCTGAACGGGTGCTTGTGGATCAAAGTCAGGTTGCATATGTTGAGCACTGGAAACTCCCTCGGAAACACAGCAAAGTCCTTTCCTTCTGTGGCTCACTTCCTAGGGCACCATCCTCTCGAGCCACACTTTGGCCAGCATCTGAATGTGATGGCTCCCTTTGCTTTGTGTGCAATTTATTAGGCACTGGCTGTGTGCTCGGCCCTCTGTGGGAGAGACTCTTCCGAACCACTCTTCGGAATCATCCTTCCCGCTCTGTGGAGACCTGCAGGATGAGGAAGGGGTCTCTCTGCCTAGTTAGGGATGGGCTGGTGCAGAGGAGAAAGGCAGAGCCTTGGGCCAGGTGAAATGGCATGTGAGAGTGGTAACTCTGAGATACCTTGGGTGTCTTCACACCTGGGTTTCAAGGAAGATGTGAATGCTAGCCTCCAATCTGCTGAGGAGTGAGGTAGAACCCTGGAATTTGGAAAATAGGACATCATGTCATCATTGAAGGAACAGTTTCAGAGAGTGGTGGGCAAAGGAAAGCCTAGCTGGGTGACAAAGGAGAATTTCTGCATCACTTGGAAGTGCCTCCTGGCTCTGACTACAGTGTCAGAGATTGTACCCAAGTGCTGCATTTCAGGCTCTTTTGTTGTCTATGAGGGCTACTCCACTTCTTCTAAGGGATTCTTGCCCACAGTAATAGATATAATAATGATCTGCATTAAATTCACTCATTCCCATCCATTTTAGTTCACTGATTTCTCAGCTCTCAATATTCCCTCAGGTCCATATAGTCAAAACTGTGGTTTTTCCAGTAGTCAGGTATAGATGTGGACCATAGTCAGGTATAGAGTTGGACCATAAAGAAGGCTGAGTGCTGAAGAATTGATACTTTTGAATTGTGGTGCTGAGAAAGACTCTTGAGAGCCCCCTGGACAGCAAGGAGATTAAACCAGTCAATCCTAAAAGAAATTAACCCTGAATATTGGAAGGACTGATGCTGAAGCTGAAGCTCCAATACTTTGGCCACCTAATGTGAAGAGCTGTCTCATTGGAAAAGACTCTGATGCTGGGACAGATTGAAGGCAAAAGGAGAAGGGGATGACAGAGGATGAGATGGCTAGATAGCGTCACCAACTCAGTGGATATGAATTTGAGCAAACTCTGGGAGATAGTGAAGGACAGGGGAACCTGGCATGCTATACAATCTATGGGATCACAGAGAGTTGGACGTGACTTAGCAACTAAACAACAGTTCAATGGGTTATTCCTCATGGGAGAATTTGTTACTTAAAAGAAGCAAGTTAGGCTAAAGAAATAAATCTAATGGTAGAATTTCATATGCCCTTAACAGTCAGGCAGAGATGATATTTGGGGGCCTTTGGGCTGCATTTATAGAACAGTTATAACCCCTCTCTGCTCTGTATCTGTCAGGCCTTATCCTGAGGATGAAATTCAGTTCAAGATGTGTCAAATCCGGCTTCAGGGGAAACATACTATTTGACAGGTGGAAGGGGAAACTGACTCTTTTTTGTGTGTGTGCTATCCCAGAGAGTATAACTAGGTCTTCTGAATAGATATTAATGAAAAAAACTGAATCAATAAGAACTGATCAGTAACGGAAAGACCTGCTCTGGGGTGGGGTTGAAGGGAGCTAACATTTAACTGACACTGTATGTATGTCCTGCACTATGTCAGGTACTTGAAGCTTGTCTTTTATACTCTTCACAGAAGTTGGGAAACTTGCCCACACTCAAGATGGAGCTGCTGTGATTCTTACCCAGATCTCTTGACTCCAAAATCTCATTCCTTGTATCTGTACTGAGATGCCGGGTGTGGTCCTTTGTGGTCCCTGTCCCTGACAGATGCTGATGGTCTCTCCCGAGAGCCCAGAAGGGATTACAGCTTGAAGAGGGAAGCGGATTCCATTCTTCTAGGCCTGACCCTGACAGAGAGCCTCACTAGCTCTATTGATGGGAATAATTATGGGTTGGCTCAGATATTTTGTTTCCATTCTCCTGTGATTTCTCTTATCAGGACATACAGTTCTAACTCACAGACCAGCTGTCCTGACTTTACTGGGGGCTTCAGGAGTAGGGGTGGTCTCTTCTCACCCTGGACAATGGATGAGCCCACCTTCTCTCCCCCAGCCTAAGCTTTTCTTTCCCTGAGTTTATGATTCATGATTTTGGATATCCCAAAGGAACCTTAGACAGAATGTCTAAAATGAAACTAATCAACCTCATCACCATCCTCCTCCCAAATTTTACTTTTTGCTAGACTTCTCTAGTTCTGAACATGACCCGCTCATTCTCGGGAAGCTCAGGTTGACTCTGATTCCCAGCATCTCCTGCTCCCCATTCACCAGGACTTTCCCATTTATCTTGAAACACTGAGGACTTTGTCCTCCCTGCCAATCCCAAGGCCACCCCCTTGTTCAGACCCTCCTCAGTCCATCCTGGCTCTGAGTGCTGCTGGCTGCCTTTCCGTCAGTTCCTCTGTAGTCTGTCCTTCCCCTGTTCACGTGTGCTCAGTGGGTTCTCACAGCCTTCTAGTTAAGGATCAGACTCTTCACTCCATCAGCCAAAGTGCTCTAGTCTCTCCCAGTCCAGCTGTTTCCCACCAGCTGTGTCTTCTAAGCAGAGAGAACGTATTTCTGCACTTTCTCCCCAGGATGAGATTTTTCCTGTCCCAAATGTCCTTACCTCTCTCCCCTTCCCCCGACTGTGCCGCATGTAATCCTCTAAGGATCATATCCATTCCCCTTTCTCCGCAGATCTGTGTCTGCCCAGATCAGAAGCAGCAGTCCCCCCACTTACACTGTGCTATGATATACTGTACTTTTGAACACCTTCTTTGGGACTTTGTGGAGCATTTCACTAATTGTTGGTTTTCACATTTTGTCTTCTTGGTTGCACATTAATTTAGGATGAAAAGTGCAAGTCAAAGTATTAGTTACTCAATTGTGTCCAATTCTATACAACCTGCCTGACTCCTCTATCTTTGGAATTCTCCAGGCAAGAATACCGGTGTGGGTTGCCATTTCTTTCTCCAGAGGATCTTCCCAACCCAGGGATCGAACCTGAGTCTCCTGCATTGCAGGCAGATTCTTCACTGTCTGAGCTACCAGGGAAGTCCCAATTTAGGGTAACGACTGTTTTATATACCATTTTCTTTTGATTCGCATTTAGCACAATGCTGGGGCTCAGACAGTAAAGAGTCTGCCTGCAATGTGGGAGACCTGGTTTGATCCCTGGGTTGGGAAGATCCCCTGGAGGAGGTCATGGCAACCCACTCCAGTATTCTTGCCTGGAGAATCCTCTTGGACAGAAGAGTCTGGCGGGCTACAGTCCATGGGGTGGCAAAGAGTTGGACACGACTGAGCGACTAAGCACAACGCAGCACAATGCTGTGAGTGAGAACTACCCAGTTCTCCTTCCTGCTCACCACACCCTCCTTCCCCACAGAGTCCCAAGGAGTCTTCCTTGTTAATCCTGGAGGCTTTCGAGCTGCCAGTGTCTTTGTCCATGCTGCTTACCCACACCCCCATTCCCATCCTATCTGTGTCCTGCCATCTTAGAAAAGCAGTGGGAACCAGTGGCAAGTGCACTGGCTGTGGAACCAGGTGGATCTGGGTTTGAATCTTGCATCTGCTACTTACTAGCTATGTAGCTTTGAGCATGTTACTCAACCTCCCTGAGGCTTGGCTTATTCAACTCTGAAAGCCCTTCATCCTTAGGTAAAGGTACATAATAGGCCCTCAAGATCAGTCTCCCACTTCTCCACCCCATCTTCAAATCTTCCCTCTTCCACGTAGCTCCTGAGTATTTTATTACATACAGAGCTGTGCTTCCCCTGAAATCCTGTAGTGTTTATAATGGCAAGGACTTGTTAGAACTGGAAGGATTGCTTAGTTTAAGTCTTGTCTTAAAGATCAGGAGACTGAGGCTCAGAGACCTCTAACAACTAGACCCAGGCTGCCTGGAACCCATGGGGACTGAGTCAGGTCTCGCACTCAGAGCCGTGACCCAGCAGTGTCCGTCAGCATGGTGCTGGCCTCTGTAGCCAGCACGGTCTGGGCCCTCCCTCAACCCTGGGGCTGCCTTCGCCCCCACCGCATCCTGTGCAGTGTAGAGTGCACGTGGAGGAGAAGCCTGATAAACACTTGTTGACGGACTGTTTCTGTGCCTATGTATCTCACTGCCCTGGTGGACTGCGTGTTCTCCCAGGCAAGAAATACGCCAGCATTTATGCTGTTCTTTGTCCCTTTTTGGTATTCAGTACAGACCTGATTATAGTAACAGAAGGTTAATTTCAGCCCCAAGAACAAGAATTTTCATAGCCGGGCAGGAGGTCCTCTGTGTGGTTTCTGGGGCTGTCCCCACAATATTCTGTC
The DNA here is from genome assembly GCF_023699985.2 of Odocoileus virginianus. NCBI lineage: Eukaryota > Metazoa > Chordata > Mammalia > Artiodactyla > Cervidae > Odocoileus > Odocoileus virginianus. The sequence goes on from NC_069677.1 coordinate 11,124,465, forward strand.
TGCCTCTGGCGTGTGTGGTTCTGTTCAGTGTCCATTTATGCTGTTGGAGAGGGCCCACTCCCACTCCTTCGGCTTCCCCGCCACACCCCCCGCCCTCCCCGCTCCCATCTCCCCCAACCCACGCCCTGTGTGGTGCTGCTGTGCTGCCTGCCCTGGCTAAGAATAAATCATCACGGTTGCATAGCAACGAGTTTGCTTTCCTTAACTCCTCCTTCTCCTACTCCCTTAAAAGTGCCTCAGCTCTAAATTTATGGTAGTGTGTCAGGAGATGCCGTTACCCCACAAATGTCTCCAAACCCCAGTGTTGTTCCTCCAGTAGCTGCTAGCTTTATGAGGACAGAGGCTGATGGATGGCTGTGTTCACCTCTTCTCCCAGCACCTAGTACAGTCTTGGCACATAGTAGGTGCTCAGGAAGTATCTACTGGATGGTGAATAAATGAATCACTTTCTCAGAATCCCTACAGTTATGAGGTCCTTCTGGGACTCAGAAATGTTATTATGGATCCTGAGGTGGTCAGTGATTCCTCTGTTGCCTGGGTGCTTCCCTCCTCCCTTTCTCCAGCCTCCTAAAAATCTGATGTAACAAGAGAAGCCACATATCTCTTCATTTCTCACTGGCATGTGGATGGCAAATATGTTTTCCTCTGTGTGTTTTCTGGAAGCGGATGGTTCAGTCAGCCCACATGGTTTATGGAGCCCAGTGGGAGGAACCAGTCTAATAGGACTTCATGATTCTTGCCTTGAGAAGCTGCATTAGGGCTGAGGGCAGATTATTCTTTTTGGTGACAGAAGTATGAGACTTGCATTCAGGGGAGGATGATGCTCTGTGAGCTTTGAAGTCACAAAGTACCAGGTTTGAATCCCAGCTGTGCCAATTGCAAACTCTGTGACCCTTGGTGGGTCTCCTAACATAGCTCATGGATTAGAAGAATGGTATGAGAAAAATCAGAGTCCATCGTGTGTGCTAAATCGCTTCAGTGGCGTCTGACTCTTTGTGAACCTATGGACTGCAGCCCACCAGGCTCCTCTGTCCATGGGATTCTCCAGGCAAGAATATGGGAGTGGGTTGCTGTGCCCTCCTCCAGGGGAATCTTCCTGACCCAGGCATCAAACCTACATCTCTTACGTCTCCTGCATTGGCAGGTGGGTTCTTTACCACTAGCACTACCTGGAAAGGCCAGCAGAGTGCCAGGAAACAGGGGTGCCCAAATAGTGTGAGTTTCCTTTTCCCTATTTAGTGGGGAGATAGAAACATATCAGAAAATGCTCATTACTAGTAGTGGGATGTCATCAATATGTGAGTGGGCAAGGAAGGGGAAACCCAGGGAATGTCTCTTTTGGTGGGGGGTCAGAGGAAGGGCCTAATGTATTTCTTTTGTTTTCTTCCTTTCTACATTAAAAAATATGTATTGGATTTCACAACTGACTTTTGGCTACCCTGTGTTCATCTCCTTCCAAACGTCCCCAGAGTCAAGGACAGGGAGGTTCAGGATCCAGAGGGAGATTGAAAGTTCAGTGGCTCCTCTGGGGTCACGCAAAGAGGTTTGCAGAGGAGGCTGGGGCGGGGCTGCTGTTGGGTAAGAATAGCAGCAGCAGCTGCTAAGGGAACAGCCTGAGGTCAGAAGCCAGGGCAGCTGCAGGCACATTCTCAGCAGAGGACTCAGAACTCAGAGAAGCTCTTCCCTGGCCCTCCGACGGGTTTGCAGACACTTCCTGATCCGTGTGTCACCTGTGCCTGCCCACAGTGGGCACCAGCATCTCATCTCCCCTCCAGGCCCACACGTTGCCTCTCTCCCCACCCCTCTTCACCTCTCGCACTGCCTATTGCCTGCCTTCTGGCCCTGCCTCAGGAGCACAACAGTGTCCATTTACTAGACTTTCACGAATTGGTCACTTGGTACTAAGTGTTCTCAGGCCTCTGTCCTCTGGGGTCTGGAGTCTGAGATAGCATCATGGTCCCATGGACCGCCAGAAAAACAATCGGGGAACAAGCATTAGATAAACACAAGATATATGAGATAACATGTTCCCATCCTGTGTGAGTGCAGCCAATGCTCTTTGTGGGGGCCTTCTGGGTGTGTACGCTAGAAAGTTCTGGAGTTTCCTGCTTGACAAAGGTGAGGATGAGCTAAGTTAGTGCTTTTTTAGGGACAGTAATCCCTGGGAGAAACAAGCCCTCCTCCCACCAGGAAGAGGATGGAAAGTGGGTGTTTCTGGCTAGAGTTTAAGGCTGGACCTTGAGAGGAGACGCACACTGGAAGTAAAGGGTCTGAGGAGACAGGAGTCAAGACCATTTCCGCATTTGCCACAGTCATTGAATGGGTCATTCATCCACTCAACAAACATCTAAGGAACACCTGCTAAGTACCAGTATGGGTGGGAGGGTATGCCAAATTAGTGGTTTTTCATCTTAGCTGCACACTGGAATTAGAGATGGAACCTGAAGAATACTGATGTTCACATTTTATCCAAGAATAATTACCTTTAAAAAAAAAATCTCTGGGTCTCTGGGACAGGCATGAGTATGTTTTTGGAAAGTTCCGCGGGTGATTCTGCTGTGTGGCCAAGGTAGAAAAGCACGGGTCTAAATGGCCTGAGGCTTCTTCCTGTAACAGCACTCATCACCACTTTTGGTCTCTCTACCCATGATAAAGATGTGTGTTGTAGTCCCTGAGATGTAGCCAGTGCTCCATGGCTAGTTCACATAAAAGTTTATCGAGCGGCTATTATAGGCCCAGCAGTAGACAGAATAACAGTATCTCCTGGAAGTGTATTAATATAAGCACTCCATTTCCTTGAATGTTTATCTGGTGAACCAGAGCCAGATTTTCTGATGAATGGGATTTTCAGTGATTTGTCCTGTCTCGTCCCTCAGTGGAAGAGAAACAGTGACTATATCTGGTGTGTTTCAGTTAAATGGAGATGAAGCAGGTGGTGAAAAAGACAAACACAAATAGATGGAAGGCAGGCAAATAATAGGGATGCTACAAAGATAGGATGTGTTCATTGGGCAGGTTTTCACAAATGCACTTTGTGAAAAAGTAAAAGTAATATGCCTGTTTAATATTTGGAGTATTAGCAAGGATTTGAGCCCCTATGAGGCACCTACCCTATGCTAGGCACCGTGGACGTGACTGTGGCACTGAAAAAATATGCTGTCTTGGGAAATTTAAATTAATATTAATATAAAAAATAGATTTTAAACTACCCAGTTGTATTTTATGACTGTAAGATTATTAGGAACTTGGAGGAAAAGGTACAAAAGAGGCATGACTCAGAGTGCAGGCCATGGCTCAGCTCTGCCAGCTGTTATCAGTCAGTAATGAGAAGTACAGAAATTGAAAGGAAGCATTTAGAAACTTTTATAGCAATTTGCCAGGGCAATTTTGTCTGTTGAATTTAAAAATTAAAAAAAAAAAAAGACCAAGGCCTTATATTTTGTTTTTAAAATTGCCTTTCTCAAGTAATTCATTTTCATTGTATTTTATCAAAGTACCAGTCTATGACAGATTTGATTTAAAAAAATGAAAGAGCCAAATAAGCTAAACTGGTCCTTTAGTGCAGATGGTTTAAGCTCTGGTTAGAGTAGTGGGAAATCTGAGATGTCATGACAAGCTGAAAGGTACCAGCAAGTGGGGAAGGACCAGTGTTCTGTCTGATGTTGAAAAGGGAGTAAGAGTGTGTTCTGAAAACCTAGACATTACTCATGCAGGAGGCTCTAAGACCATGAACATTTATTGAGTTTCTAGTAGCTACTGGAGCTTTATATGTGCTTTGTGTGAATTCTTTCATTGACTTCTCTCACAACCTGTGTGATAACGTGTTTATCTCCATCCCTATCTTGTGGAGTCTGGAAGAGACCACCACAGCTGGTGGGTGGTGGGCCTGCCTGTTAAAGCATGTTGGACTCTGGGGCCTGATGGCTCATGACCCTCTCCCCTTCTCCACGGAGTCCCTCCAGGTGACATGGAGCACAGGACACAGACTCTGCCCATCCAGTTGTTCCAGGATAGGAATGAGGAGAAGGCCCTGTAGTTTCAGAACACAGGGCTCAGGGTTGCCACTCCGGAAAGATGCCTTACTTCCTAGTGAGAGGCAGGATGTGCCTGTTGATCTGACAGTCCTTGGTGCTCACTTCCAGAGATATTTCAGTAGATGGACCCACCCTGGTTTGGGTCCACCCACCTTTTATTAGACTCTGAACTGTCTTATCAGCAGCTTTTGCCAGTGTCATCCCATCTACCCATTTATTTTTAAACTTTTAATTTTGAAATAATTGTAGATTCACAGGAAGTTGCAAAGAAACATACGGGGAGGTCCTTGTGCCCTTGACTCTGCACCCCCTACTGTCAACATTTCACACAGCTCTGCTGCTGCTGCTGCTGCGGCTAAGTCACTTCAGTCGTGTCCGACTCTGTGTGACCCCATAGATGGCAGCCCACTAGGCTCCCCGTCCCTGGGATTCTCCAGGCAAGAACACTGGAGTGGGTTGCCATCTCCTTCTCCAATGCATGAAAGTGAAAAGTGAAAGTGAAGCTGCTCAATTGTGTCCGCTACCAGGCTCCTCCCATGGGATTTTCCAGGCAAGAGTACTGGAGTGGGTTGCCATTGCCTTCTCCCTCACACAGCTATAGAACCATATCAAAACCAGGAAATTGACCTTGCCATACAGACCTACCCATCTATTTTCTGTCTATTAACTTTTTAAAAGACTTTTTTTTTTTAAGGATGTAGATATTGAGGCTTGGAGAGGTTTAGGTGCCCATTGTTAAAGTGAAAGTGTTAGTCTCTCAGTTGTGTCTGACTCTTTGCGACCCCATGTAGTGTAGCTTGCCAGGCTCCTCTGTCTATGGAATTCTCCAGGCAAGAAGACTGGCGTGGATTGCTGTTTCCTTCTCCATTAAAAAGACCTGTTTTTTAAGAGCAGTTTTCAGTTCACAGAAAAACTGAGAGGAAGATACAGAGATTTCCCACTTTTAGACCCTGCTCCCGGACATGCTTACCCTCCCCCATTGTCAGCATCCCCCAATAGAGTGGTACATTTGTGACAATTGAGAAGCCCACCCTGACATGTCATAATCACCCAAAGTCCACATTTTACATGAAGGTTCACTCTTGGTGTTGTATATTCTATGGGTTAAGACAAAAGTATAATGTGTCTACCATTATAGGTGCATACATAGTTAAGTTTTATTGCCCTAAAAATCCCATGTGCTCCCCCTGTACGTCCCTCCCTCCCCCGTCCCCATTGGCATCCACTGATCTTTTTACTGTCTCCGTAGTTTTGCCAGAATGTCATGTAGTAGGAACCATACAATATATAGCCTTTTCAAATTTGCTTCTTTCACTTAGTAATGGGCATTTAAGGTTCCTCCATGTCTTTTCACGGCTTAATAGCTCATTTGTTTTTAGCCCTGAATAATAATATTCCATTGTCTGGATGCACCACAGTTTATCCACTGATTTATTGAAGGACATCTTGGTTGTCCAAGTTTTGGCAATTAAGAATAAAGCTGCTATAAACATCTGTATACAGGTTTTTGTGTGGACATAACTTTTCAACTCCTTTGGGTAAGTAACCAAAAGTACCATGCTTTAAGAGAGGCATCACCAAGCCACAATGTACCTGGAGAGGGTGGGTGGTCTGGAAGCACAGGTCACATCCAGATTGTTCTTAGGGACTAGTGTCAGTGTCTTATGTATGGGTGCCATGTGTTATTTAGCTCTCCTTCCTTAGCCTAAAGCAATATAAGGCACATAGTTGACCCTCAACAAGTGTTATTTGAATTGAGTGTTTGATTCAGAGCAGAAAATGTATGTATAAACATAATGACTGCCTTCCATATTGCTGGGCCTCTGATGAGGAGGGCCAATGAGATTTATCCACATCCCCCATTGCTCATGAGAGCAGAGCTAGGATTAGTGAGTGGGGGAAGAACTAAGGGGAAACATCCCAGCTGGATTTATAGAAGGATTTGACCAAGAATGGTAACAGTGCAGCAGAGAAGTATGGAATTGACTCCCCTACACTGGAAGTATTTTGCTAGTAGCAGATTGTCAGGGATGCAGTAGAAATGATTGCTGCGTTTTTTTGATATTAGGCTGAATGGCTTTAATGGAAATCTTTCCAGTTCCTTGTTTCTAAGATTTTAAGAATGTGCAGGCATGGACAGAAATAGAACAGTTGAGAAGGCAGACCAGTTTTATGGGTAGAGGGTGAGGGTATGGGTTGAGGTGAAAGCAAAACATTCTTGTGGAACACCTGTAGATTTTGATTTTTTTTTTTTTTCATTTTAAAAGGAAAGTCATAGACAGCTGAATATAAGACCCTTTCTTTCTGCTTTTTTTGGTAACCTGTGGAATTTGCCCAAGACAACATCTGGAGTTAACCAATCAGATACTCATCTTTCTTTCAGACAGCATTTGGTAACACCAGTTCTAGACAAAATTGTAGGAGCTGGATTCTGACTACAGCTCACATGTTTTTGTCATGTTAGTCATTTACTGAAATTAAGGAGAAGATTATTGCAATTTCTATTCCAGGAAATGAAGTAGGCACTGAGTTAATCAGATTACTTCCAGGTGAAAAAAAATAGGTCAAGGTTCTTTTTTTTTTTAAATTAATTTATTTTTTTTTAATTTTTATTAGTTGGAGGCTAATTACTTTACATCATTACAGTAGTTTTTGTCATACATTGAAATGAATTAGCCATGGATTTACATGTATTCCCCATCCTGGTCCCCCCTCCCACCTCCCTCTCCACCCGATCCCTCTGGGTCTTCCCAGTGCACCAGGCCCGAGCACTTGTCTCATGCACCCAACCTGGGCTGGTGATCTGTTTCACCCTAGATAATATACATGTTTCAATGCTGTTCTCTTGAAACATCCCACCCTCGCCTTCTCCCAGAGTCCACAAGTCTGTTCTATACATCTGAGTCTCTTTTTCTGTTTTGCATATAGGGTTATCATTACCATCTTTCTAAATTCCATATATATATGTTAGTATACTGTAATGGTCTTTATCTTTCTGGCTTACTTCGCTCTGTATAATGGGCTCCAGTTTCATCCATCTCATTAGAACTGATTCAAATGAATTCTTTTTAATGGCTGAGTAATATTCCATGGTGTATATGTACCACAGCTTCTGCTGATGGGCATCTAGGTTGCTTCCATGTCCTGGCTATTATAAACAGTGCTGCGATGAACATTGGGGTGCACGTGTCTCTTTCAGATCTGGTTTCCTTGGTGTGTATGCCCAGAAGTGGGATTGCTGGGTCATATGGCAGTTCTATTTCCAGCTTTTTAAGAAATCTCCACACTGTTTTCCATAGTGGCTGTACTAATTTGCATTCCCACCAACAGTGTAAGAGGGTTCCCTTTTCTCCACACCCTCGCCAGCATTGATTGCTTGTAGACTTTTGGATAGCAGCCATCCTGACTGGCGTATAATGGTACCTCATTGTGGTTTTGATTTGCATTTCTCTGATAATGAGTGATGTTGAGCATCTTTTCATGTGTTTTTTTGCCATCTGTATGTCTTCCTTGGAGAAATGTCTGTTCTTTGGCCCATTTTTTGATTGGGTCATTTATTTTTCTGGAGTTGAGCTGGAGGAGTTGCTTGTATATTTTTGAGATTAATCCTTTGTCTGTTGCTTCGTTTGCTATTATTTTCTCCCAATCTGAGGGCTGTCTTTTCACCTTGCTTATAGTTTCCTTTGTTGTGCAAAAGCTTTTAAGTTTCAATAGGTCCCACTTGTTTATTTTTGCTTTTATTTCTAAAATTCTGGGATGTGGGTCATAGAGGATCCTGCTGTGATTTATGTCGGAGAGTGTTTTGCCTATGTTCTCCTCTAGGAGTTTTATAGTTTCTGGTCTTACATTTAGATCTTTAATCCATTTTGAGTTTATTTTTGTGTATGGTGTTAGAAAGTGTTCTAGTTTCATTCTTTTACAGGTGGTTGACCAGTTTTCCCAGCACCACTTGTTAAAGAGGTTATCTTTTTTCCATTGTATATCCTTGCCTCCTTTGTCGAAGATAAGGTGACCATAGGTTCGTGGATTTATCTCTGTGCTTTCTATTCTGTTCCATTGATCTATATTTCTGTCTTTGTGCCAGTACCATACTGTCTTGATGACTGTGGCTTTGTAGTAGAGTCTGAAGTCAGGCAGATTGATTCCTCCAGTTCATTCTTCTTTCTCAGGATTACTTTGGCTATTCGAGGTTTTTTGTATTTTCATACAGATTGTGAAATTATTTGTTCTAGTTCTGTGAAAAATACCGTTGGTAGTTTGATAGGGATTGCATTGAATCTATAGATTGCTTTGGGTAGTATAGCCATTTCGACAATATTGATTCTTCCAATCCATGAACACGGTATATTTCTCCATCTGTTTGTGTCCTCTTTGATTTCTTTCATCAGTGTTTTATAGTTTTCTATGTATAGGTCTTTTGTTTCTTTAGGTAGATATACTCCTAAGTATGGTCAAGGTTCTTAAATTAGGCCATCTGAGAAGGTGATTGTATATTCATATATGATTATCCTATAAGGTGTATTTTAAATGTCTTATGTTTTTAATTTCATTTTAGCTGCCAAGGAAGACACAAACTTATCATATCATATGTTTTAAAAACTCACAAAAAGAAAACTAATCTTATTGCCACCTATTTATTTTTTAAAGTAGGAAGCAGGGAAAGATTTTTTAAAGTGGGAAGCAGGGAAAGGAACTTTACATATATTATTTCATCAGTTTTCACAGTGATTTCTGGATAGATATTATTGCTTTCTTATGGCTAAGGAAACTGAAGCTGAGAAGAGTAACTTGTTCACTAGATGTGTCTTCACAAAGTAGAGTTGGTATTCAATGCTAGGTTTGTTGTACTTCAAAGCCAGTGCTCTTTATGCTGTTTAGTACTGGGGACATATCATCTCTAGTGAAATCAACCTTACCATGTTTGTGAATGGATTTTAGAACTATATGATGTATATTTCAAAGCCACACGTGTCAGTTCCATCTGCAGGAAAGCCTGCCTGATGTTTCATGAAACATGTTCATCATTGCTGATGATCTTTCTTCAGTGGAGTTGAACTAGGGCATTCAGACCATTGCTACACTCAACAGCTAATTGCCCCAGTCCTCTCCCCCCACTTCCCAGTGCTCCAGGATGTTTGATCGTGAAGGTGTGAATGCCATCCTTGGGCTGGGGCACAGTTTCCAGCTTGCCTGCTGCCTGATGTCTAAGAGTCCTAGGCTCATGTTTTTTCAAGTTTTGGAATTATGTTCTCATTCTCACAAGCACGATCGGAGAGAAGTCAGGAGACCTCATGGTAGAAGAGACAGCACTGTGCCTGAATGTGCCTTTTTCTTGCTGTGTGACTTTCTAGTCCTGCAGCTTTAAGGAGGACCTTATGGCAACCCACTCCAGTACTCTTGCCTGAAAAATCCCATGGATGGAGGAGCCTGGTAGGCTACAGTCCATGGAGTCACAAAGAGTCAGACATGACTTGGCGACTTCTCTTTCTTTTTTTTTTTTAGCTTGCTGAACCTCAGTTCTTTCATCAGCAATAAGGAGGTAGTAATAATCTTATTTTAGGGTAAGCATAAGACTTAGATGATAGTAGTATCTGGGAAACTTTGTAAATCATAGGCATTGTACAAATGTATGTCTAAGGGATGGAAGAGAAGGATCTGGAAAAGCTTTCCTCCAGAAGGGGCAGAAGCCAGCACATGGAAAACATGACCTCTTTCTGGCTACCCAGGCTCCATTTCACTGGAGCAACTTTGGCCTCTGTGGCCCCCTCTTTTTCCTGAATAGCCTTGTTGTGTTTCCTCCCTTGGATTATTGAGATAATTACTCCCAATCTTCCCTATCCAATGAGTGTGAAGCTGTTCAATGTGAACAATGATCACTGGCTGATCTTCCCAAGATTCAGATTGGGTAGATTGTGTTCTGCTCAGGTTAATTTGCTTGCTGGCTATAATGAATACTAGGGTGGCTAATCTTCATTAGAAAGTGTTACCCAAGAGAAATTTTGTTTTTAAAAACCCTTCCCTGGTGGCTCAGTAGTAAAGAATCTGCCTGCCAAGCAGGAGATATGGGTTAAATCTCTGGGTTGGGAAGATGCTGTGGAGAAGAAAATAGCAACCCACTCCAGTATTCTTGCCTGCTGGGCTTACAATCCATGGGGTCACGAAAGAGTCAGACATGACTTAGCAACTAAACAACAACAGTATTAACATGGGGAAAAAAGTAAAAGTAAACAAGCAAAGTTTAACAATTTTGATGTCCTAAAAGTTTCCAGTGAAGACTGAAAACCCTCTAATATGTGTTCATTCAATAAGATGGTGGTTTCCAATTTTTTTTTGAAAAGTGGGGCCTATATCTTAAATAAAGTCAAATTTTCATTTGAGAACAGAATTATCTAAACAATTAGAAGCTGTCAATTTTGCTGTCATTTAATAGGTTTGGGTTTGGAAGGCAGATTTTTATGTCCCCCCCCCCCAACAATAGACTTTATGCCTTAAATTTATTTTGTGTTTGTGTTTTCTAATTATTAACTTTTTAATTGAAATATAAAAGAAAAAGTGTACAAATCCTAAGCATACAGCTCAATGAATTTTTCCCAGTGAGCATACCTGAGAAACCAGGGTACAGATTAAGAATCAGAACATTACAAGCACCCAGAACACTGGCCCCTAAATATCCCCTTTACTTCACTAGTCTCTCCTCTCAAGGGCACTATCTAGGGTAACTTCTAGCACTATAGATTAGGTTGTCTGTTTTGACACTTTATATAAATGAAATCTTAAAGTATGTACTATTTTGTATATGTCCTCTTTTGCTCAACATTATATGTGAGAGATTAATTCATGCTGTGTGTAGTAAGTATGTCACTTTCATTGTGATGTAATATTCTGTAAGCACCACAATTTGTTTATTTTACTATATAAGGAATATGAGTTTTTTCCAGTTTGGGGCTATGATGAATAAAGCTGCTGTTGATAAGTATGTTTGCAGTACTGTGGAGTATATACCAGGGAGAGTGGTTATTAAGCCCTCGAAGATGATTATGTTTAGCTGTAGTCAGTCAAAAGTCAAGTCGCTCAGTCGTGTCTGACTCTTTGTGACCTCATGGACTGTAGCCTACCAGGCTCCTCTGTCCATGGGATTTTCCAGGCAAGAGTACTGGAGTGGGTTGCCATTTCCTTCTCCAGGAGATCTTCCCGACCCAGGGATTAAACCCTGGGTCTCCAGCATTGCAGACAAACACTTTACTGTCTGAGCCACCAGGGAAACCCTGTAGTAAGTGCTGCCAAATAGTTTCCTAAAGCAGTTATAACAACTCACATCTCCACCAGGAGGTAGGAGACTTGCAGTCACTCAACATCTTGGCTAATACTTGGTGTTGTCTTTTCTGTTTTAGATCTTCTGATAGGTATGTGATAGAGACTCATTGTGGCTTTGCTTTTTGTTTAACTTTGTGTTTCCCTGATGATGAATGAGGTCAAGAACCTTTGTATATGTTTATTGGCCATTTGGATGCCCTCTTTTGTAAAGTGAATCTTCACTTGTTTTGCTTAGCCTTTACTATTAAATGATCTCCTTTTTCTTACTGAGTTGTAGGAGTTCTTTGTTTATTCTGGATATGCGTTCTTTGTGGACTATATGCATTGTGAATATCTTCTTCCAGTCTATAGCTTGTCTCTTCATGCTCTTTATGGTGTATTTTGATAAAATATGTTATATATTTTAATGTAGTCCAAATTTTAATCTACCAACTTTTTTCTTTTGCTGTTAATGCTCTTTGTGTCTTGTTTAAGAAATCTTTGTCTACCCCCAATTTTTTTTTTTTACCGAAAGCTTTATTATTTTACTTTTCACATTTAGATGTAAAAGGAAGTGTTTTCACAAAAGTTGAAGTGCTTACACAGAAAGGAAGTGCTTTTTGTGTCTAGTGAGGGAAAGATTCTTTTTTCTCTTCCTGTTTTACCATCCAATTGACTTAGTCTTTTGTTGAAAAGAGTATTCTTTCCCTACAGCTCTGTAGTGTCACCTTTTAGTCTTTTGTTGAAAAGAGTATTCTTTCCCTACAGCTCTGTAGCGTCACCTTTGTCATGCATCACGGGATATACATGTATTTGTGGGTCTGTTTCCAAGCAGTAAAATTTGGAGGTGCCATCAAGTAATTGATACTACTTTGAGCTTGATTTTATTGGATAAGTGGCTAGTGAGATTGTTGACACAGATATGGATGGCTGAGAGAGGCCAGGACAAGATCAGAGGTCTAGAAAGTTCCCAGATATAAAACCCATTGACTCACAGACTGTACTTGGATATACTTCTCCAAATAAAATAATTCTAATAAAATCAGTTTTTATTAGTTAATTTTCCTCTGCGTTAGCAGATAGATACACCATAAGCAATGGAGTTGATAGGAATGCAATACTTATTTTCTAGTTAGATACAATTTCTCACAGTATTCAACTGACAATGTTCCTTACTTTATCTAATGTCAGTTCTTCTCTTAATAAGGGAATGCTTTCTCTCAAAATAGGTTTAACTTGTTCTTATTCTTGAGGTTTATCACATCTATCTGATTGTCCTGCTGAAACATTAGGTACCCAAAGCCTCTAATTGCTCGTTTATTTTGATGACTCTGTGGAGGATCTGACTACCTCAAGTAACCAGAAATCTTTCAAGTTTCCTAAGGTCCTGACGCAGCTGGGTCTCAGATGCTGCTGAGGGATGTTTCCTCAGGTGAGTGAGCACCCCTTTTTCAAAAGCCCAACCCAACTCAAACTATGGAGGATATTGGTCACTGTCAGATCATCAGTGCATCCAGATAATACAACTCCTTTCCATAAGTGACACACAGGCTGGTCGATGAAGTGAAATTCTACTTCCTAGGGATCTTGAACCTGGTCCAAGCATCTTTTAGCTTACCCCTCACTCCTGTTCCCCTCTCCTGGGTGACTGAGAAGCCTGAGCTGCCATCAGTGGGAAACATTGTTCAGCAAACAATGGAGCAATAGCTTCTTTGTAAGTTTCCATTTGATCAAGAACTATAGTTGAGAATCTTCTATATGCCAGCACTCAAAATCTATTCCCAGCCCTTGAAGGCTTAGATGACTTCTGACTGTGTTAAATGATAGTTTTTGGTTAAACTTAGGGCCTAACAAAAACCTTACTGATGCCTGATCACTCGACCAAAACTCTTGCCTGTTACTGTTCCCTGCTGTAACCAGACTTAGCTAAGTGTTTGGTGATGAGTGTCACTCATCTGTCAGTGTATTGTACCCCCTCTTTGTACCTCCATTGTGATCTGAGCTCATCTATGGCCTGTTAACCAGGATGACTGTAACTTCAACCTGATGTCAGATTTTTCATAGTAATATCCATACTGGTACCTGCTGGAGCTCTAGTTGTCCTACCCATGTTCTTCCGTATCTTGAGATGCTGTTCTACTGCCCTAGGGTCTGCCATGGAGTGAGGGAGAGAGCAGTGCCCTTGCTAAGAGAGAATTAATCTTTTTTGCATAATGCTGTCCATACTTTGGGATTCTGGGTTCCCCTTGTGTCTAATGGCAAAAGATGTAGTGGTGACCTGGAGTCAGGACTGTGGTATAACTTCCCTGTGGTAATTGTCATGTCTTATTTCAGTCAGCCAAGTGTCAGGGTCACCAAAGTCTTGCTGCCCAAGATGTTATATAGCTTTAATCTCATCCACTTTTCTTCTCTGTGTGTACACAGAATGGCTAGAGATTTTATTTTAGGCTCTTTAACTTCTGTTCTTTTAAAATGGGCATTTAAAGAAGACTCTTCTGTTTGTTAAACTTGTTTTTTTTTTTTTTTTTTACTAACCTTCACACATTTAAAAACCATTGTATATAATTGAATAACTTTCAGAACTCAGAGATATTAGATATCATTAGTCCAATCTTCTCATGACTAAATAATATTGTGAGATTTCTCTCCCTGGAGATATTTTTAAATGTCTTTTACAATCACAGGAAGTCAGATCTGGAAGAGAACTGAGAACTGTGTGAGGCCAGCGGTCTCATTCTACAAATGAGGAACCCAAGACTCTGAAGAAGCAGTGGCTGGATCACATGGATAATTGTAGGATAAGACCCTGAGCCTCCAGACCCCCTAATCTGGGGGTCTTTGCCTGGGTAGACAAGGCTGCTTCCCATTTCCAATTTTGCTTCATAATTGTTACCCAAAGACAATGAGGAATTTCTTATAGAATCTGTGAATGTGCTTGTCATGAAACATTAACCTGTGGTAGAATTTAAGGTAACATAGAACTAGCCAAAATGTACGTTGGGCAAGAGCCTTGAATCCCAATGGAAGTGGGCTGGGATAAGTAGTTATATTAATAAAACCTTTCCACATCAAAAGTGTGAGTCAGATTCAATAAATGAATACCATTGAGAAGTTACACAGAGGGAGTTTAATTTTAGTTCAAACATCACCCGTTTGCATCTCCCTTCAGAAATAAAGGGGGTGGAAGTTATGTCTTTCAAGTTAGATTGATTGCTGAAAAAGTGAAAACAATCTGGAGGAGGGTCCTTTTCCTTGTGGACTGCTTTCCTGGGCACTGTCTACTTTTAGTGGAGTTTGAACCTCCAGGCCAATGGTGGTGGACATGGAGAGTGTGCCTTTTCTCTCCTCTGCCTAAGCTGCACTCAGGAAATTCCACATCCACCCCTTTCCCCCAGGGTGTGTGCCTGCCCCAGGCTCTTTCCTGAGGCCTTTTTCTCCAGGCTGGTTTCCAGCCAGGCAAGGGTGGCTGTGACTGCAGGGCCTGTGAAGGCTTCCTGTGGTGGTACACAAAACTTTTCTTAAGGAGAAAGGAAACCAAAGGGATGAGCCATCCTGCTGTTCCTTTGAGCTCCTTTCTGCCTGCATTTCTCCAGGAAGGCTTAGGCAAGAAGACAGGCTCAGAGATGTGCCTTGAGGACTTCAGAGACTATTCTGTCCCCCACATTCTGGGCTTGCTCCTGCTCCATCCATGTCACCTCCAAACCACCCTCTGCCCCTTAAGGTCCCAGGTAGAATTTGTGGACAGATGAAGAAGATAGAGAAGGTGGGGGAGGTGGTATTTATAGCCTCCCCTGGGCTTCCTGTCTCGTGACCGGAGGGACCCAGATGGAGCCTTATGGGAGGTGGGGAGTTTCCAGTCTCGTGGAGGAGGTGATAATCACCCATCTGGTGGCCTCTTGTAGGAAGCGGTGCCTGAGCTGGGGGTTGCTTCATTACCTCCTGGACACCAATGCCAGTCCTGGGGAAATGCAGCAGTGGAAAGAAGCTGGATCTGAACTGAGACTGTGGCGCTGTCCTCTCAGGACCATCTCTTGTCCATAAGAGGCATTCATGTGTTGATTTGCAAAGTACTTCTGAGCTCCTCTTTGGGGATTTTTGTCCAAAGGGGATCTCCATTCCCGGAATTCATTGAACAATCTCCCTGACGTGCCCTCTGTAACTCATCACATTAATGGGAAGGGAGGGCTGGAGGGCAGCCAGGATGCCCCCCACCCCCACCATGTCAAGATGGCTGTATTGACTGCAGAATCTAACGGAAGGTTCGGCTGTGAATGGGTCTTCACTGATAGCAGAGGAATAAAGCTCTGGCCGTCAAGCCTATCTTCTTAACTGGGCTCCCAGCCAGTGTTTCCTTGCCAGCTCGTGACTCCCCCCAGTCTGTCATGCACATTCAACTAGATCTGGCTTCCCTGAACATCACTTAGTCAACACTCCCAATTGCTTAGAAAAACTTAATGGGTCCTCTTGGCCCGGACTCAAGGCCCTGCAGGATCAGATACACATCCACAAACAGATGCCTTTACAACCTTAACACTGATGACCCTACCCTTTGCAGCAGAGCCATCATCTAGACCCCATCTAGATGGGGTCTGCTTACAGTCCCCTAAAAATTCTGAGTTCAGTTCAGTCTCTCAGACGTGTCCAACTCTTTGCAGCCCCATGGACTATAGCACACCGGGCTTCCCTGTCCATCACCAACTTCCAGAGCTTGCTCAAACTCATGTCCATTGAGTCGGTGATGCCATCCAACCATGTCATCCTCTGTTGTCCTCTTCTCCTCCTGCCTTCAATCTTTCCCAGCATCAGGGTCTTTTCCAGTGTCAGTTCTTCACATCAGCTGGCCAAAGTATTGGAGCTTCAGCTTCAGCATCAGTTCTTCCAGTGAATATTCAGGGTTGATTTCCTTTAGGATGGACTGGTTTGATCTCCTTGCAGTCCAAGGGACTCTCAAGAGTCTTCTCCAACATCATAGTTCAAAAGCATCAATTCTTTGGTGCTCGGCTTTCTTTATAGTCCAGCTCTCACATCCTTACATGACTACTGGAAAAACCATAGCTTTGACTAGAGGGACTTTTGTTGGCAAAGTAATGTCTCTGCTTTTTAATAAGCTGTCTGGGTTGGTCACAGCTTTTCTTCCAAAGGGCAAGCGTCTTTTAATTTCATGACTGTAGTGACCATCCGCAGTGATTTTGGAGCACAAAAAAATAAAGTTTGTCACTTTCCATTGTTTCCCTGTCTATTTGCCATGAAGTGATGGGACCAGATGCTATGATCTTTGTTCTTTGAATGTTGTTTTGAGCCAATTTCTTCCCTCTCCTCTTTCACTTTCATAAAGAGGCTTTTTAGTTCCTCTTCATTTTCTGCCATAAGGGTGGTATCATCTATGTATCTGAGGTTATTGATATTTCTCCCTGCAATCTAGATTCCAGCTTGTGCTTCATCCAGCCTGACATTTTGCATGATGTACTCTACATATAAGTTAATAAGCAGGGTGACAATATACAGCCTTGACATACTCCTTTCACAATTTGGAACCAGTCTGTTGTTCCATGTCCAGTTCTAACTGTTGCTTCTTGAGCTGCATACAATTTTCTCAGGAGGCAGGTAAGGTGGTCTGGTATTCCCATTCTTGAAAAATTTTCCATAGTTTGTTGTGATCCACACAGTCGAAGGCTTTGGTGTACTCAATAAAGCAGAAATAGATGTTTTTCTGGAATTCTCTTGCTTTTTCTGTGATCCAGCGGATGTTGGCAATTTGATCTCTGGTTCCTCTGCCTTTTCAATATCCAACTTGAACATCTGAAAGTTCACAGTTCATGTACTTTTGAAGCCTAGCTTGGAGAATTTTGAGTATTACTTTGCTAGTGTGTGAGGTGAGTGCAGTTGTGTGGTAGTTTGAACATTCTTTGGCATTGCCTTTCTTTGGGTTTGGATTGAAAACTGATCTTTTCCAGTCCTGTGGCCACTGCTGAGTTTTCCGAATTTGCTGGCATATTGAGTGCAGCACTTTTACAGCATCATCTTTCAGGATCTGAAATAGCTCAACTGAAATTCCGTCACATCTTCTAGCTTTGTTCTAAGTGATGCTTTCTAAGGCCCTCTTGACTTCACATTCCAGGATGTCTGGCTCTAGGTGAGTGATCACACCATGGTTATCTGGGTCATTAAGATCTTTTTTGTATAGTTCTCCTGTGTATTCCTGCCACCTCTTCTTAATATCTTCTGCTTCTGTTAGGTCCATGCCATTTCTACCCTTTATCGTGCCCATCTTTGCATGCAAAGTTCCCTTGATGTCTCTAATTTTTTTGAAGAGATCTGAAAATCTTCGGCTTGTTTATATCTTCCTGCCTTTTCCCAGGTTGTCTGTGTGTCCTTTGCTCTTGCATGGCTTGTATCCTCTTCCTCCTTCACTGCCTCACCCTTTTGCTTGCTTTGCTCATCTGGTCATGCAGTTGTCCATTTTTCTATTGTACACTAAATTCCCTGAGGGCAGGAACCCTGTAGCCTCCAGTGCAATGCTGAGTGTGAGTTGAGTGCACACAACTTCTTGCGTGAATGGGGAGAGATGGATATTTGAAGTATTGAACCCTCTGTGGGCAACTTAGTATCATCTTCTCATTGACCTGGTGAGGTCTCCACGCATTTAAAGTGCTGTCTAGAGATGTTGAATGGGGTAGTGAGGATGGAAGCAGATGCCTTAGAAATGGTTCCAACAAGGCAGTGGTTGGTCACAAGTAGGATTGAAATGGAGAAGGCAAAAACAAAGAAAGTGAGACACTGGATTGAACATGTCTTAGAGGTGGGTATCATGGGTTGAATAAGTGTTGTCTAACAATTCATGTCTGCCCAAAATCTCAGAATGTGATCTTAATTGGTTCAGGTAAAAATGAGGTTGTACTGGATTAGGGTGAAGCCTAAATCCCATGTTCAGTGTTCTTGTAAGGAGAGCAGAGGATTCATGGAGAAGAGGGCCATGTGAAGGAGGAACAGAGATGAGTGGTGGAGCTACAAGCCCAGAAATGACAAGCATTCTCAGGAGCCATTAGAAGCCAGGAAGAGCCCAGGCTGGAGCCTTCAGGCATTGCCACCTTGATTTTGGACTTTGGGGTTGAACTCTGAGAGCATAAATTTCTGTTGTGTTAAGCCATCCAGTTTGTGGTGATTTGTTGGGGCAGCCCTAAAAAAGGAATACAGTGGGGTTCAACATGCACTTGGGGTGTATGCATCAGAAATTCAGGGGATCAAATTTTTGTGTGCTAGTGTGTGTGTGTAATACTGTGACCAATGTTGTGGTTCTGTTTGTGGTAAGAAGTCTATACTTAACGATTTATGATGCAATTTTGCCAAGAACTACACAATAGCAAATCTCCTCTTGAAAGCTCCTGGTCACCTGAATGGAGGTGACCTGAGAAGCACTGGGGGCACCTTGAGCTTGATGGGAGGTCACGGGCAGAGCCATCCCTACGAGGTACAGGAAAGAGAACTCTCACAGGCAGGATCTCCTGGGCACTCCTGTTTTTATGCAGATGAAATCTGGCTAAACCAGTGATCTTGATGATTAGAAATAGAGACCTCCTCTATTCCTGTCTGCTGGGAAGAACACTGAGGGGAGGGTGGTAGGGAGTATGTTATGGCGATTTTGTGAAGAAGCGGATGGGAAGTAGGTTTGTTTTCATTTAAATGAAAATGGAAAGGGAAAAAAAGTGCCAACAACCAAGTTGGTTTTGCAGTGAGTGCGTCTAAGAGAGCTGTTTTCTTTTTCTGAGCTACCAGGCAACTCTGGCTCTCTGCCCAAAGCAGTGAGAATCCCACAAAGCAGAGGGTGGGATAAGGGATAGGTCAGCCCTTGGAGGATAGTCTTGGGCACCAGTGCAGGGCCTTCTCATGTCCTCCTTCTCAGCATTAGATGTAGTGAGGTATCATGAGATGTGCCCCGGAAGCCGAGCTGGTTCCACTGTTGTCAGTGTTTTGTTGGAGCAAGTCTGTCTCCCTCTCAGAACCTTGGCCTCCTCCCTCTTACAGGAGCCAAATGAGGTTGGTGTGGGCATTGGGGAAGAACTTTGTGAAGCTTAAAATGCTAGATAATATTGTATCTTAGAGTCCTCCCCAGGACTGCATAGGATAGTAGGTAGGGGCTTCATCCTTTGAGGTTCTGGGTTGGCTCATAGAATGCGTGAAAAGTAATGTGTATTTCAATTGGGGATGATGAAAAAGTCCTGGAGGTGGACAGTGGTGATGGCTGTACAATGACCTGAGTATACTTAATGCCATTTGAAAGGTGTTGGCTGTACAACAACGTGGGTATATAATGCCACTAAGCTGTATACTTAAAAATGGCTAAAACTGTATGTTATGTATATTTTCCCATGAACAAAAATCACAAGCATTTTCCCCAAAACAAAGTAATCCAGATGCTGGACTAAGCTGATATTCAGGTAAATCTGATGCCCTGATTATTGCGCTTTGTGGAAAATGCTCACCATTTACAGTCACTGGGAGGGGTAAGCCCTGTTTCCTGCTGCTGCTGTTTACTTGCTAAGTCTAACATTTTGCGACCCCGTGGACTGTAGCCCACCAGGCTTCTCTGCCCATGGGATTTCCCAGGCAAGAGTACTAGAGTGGGCGGCCGTTTCCTTCTTTAGGGGATCCTCCCACCCAGGGGTTGAACCCAAGTCTCCTGCTCAGCAGGCCGATTCGTTACCACTGAGCTACCAGGGAAACCCTTGGCCCTGTTAACTGGGACTAAATTAACACAATATATTATTTATTTTGGATGGCTCTATAAGTTTCCTTGGGAGGGTGATTGAAATGAACTGTAGGCTGTGCTTAATAACAGATGATCAGAGATCATCTCGCCAGTTCTACCGCTGCCCCCAAGGTTATGCTCTCTGTCCAACTCTACGCTTTCCTCTTTCTTCCTTCCCTTTGATTCACAATTTACTGTCTATTCCAGGAGGTTAGGGTGGACACAGTTTTTTTTTAAAATTAATTAATTTTAATTGAATGATAACTACTTAACAATATTGCGATGGTTTTTGCCATATATCAACATGAATCGGCCACGGGTATACATATGTCTCTCCATCTTGAACCCCCCCTCCCACCTCTCTCTGCATCCTATCCCTCTGGGTTGTGCCAGAGCACCAGCTTTGGATTCTCTGCTTCATGCATTGAGCTTGCCCTGGTCATCTATTTTACATGTGGTAGTGGAGATGTTTCAACGCTCTTCTCTCAGATCATCCCACCCTCACCTCCTTCCACTGAGTGCACACAGGTTTGCATCTACAGCACAGAAATACGTGAGTGTCGTGTGGCCTCACTCACTTCACCAAAAATGTCCTGAACTCTCATGGACCCGGGCACTCTGGTTCAGACTTTGCTCCTAAAAGTGAGAACTATTTGCACACCTCCCAAAACATTTCATTCTCCAGGCCTGTGGGCATCCACATCAAAGCCTCACAGCAATTTTCTTCTTTCCTGAGCTGCTTCTGAAGTTCAGAACCACGGGCACTGCCTGATGGCCTCTCTGTTTCTCAGGAACCCACACAAGCTGAAGGCCCAGAAAATAACTCAGAAAAATGGACATTTTTTGGATTGAGAAATTGTTTCATTTTAGCATAAAATCAGATGTTTAACGTTTTGTATTCAAGTATTCAGACCTGTCTTGTGCCTCCTCCACGTCATCTCTGGTAACGACACAGAGCACTGTACAATGGATAACTGCCCATGGTGCCGGGTGGTTTGAGTCACGCAGAGAGCCGGGTATGGCTCTCAGATGAAATGGTCGCATGTGTTTCTGTCTTCAGGGCCGGCAGCCAGTGTACTAAGAGGGGCTTGGGATAGGAAAAATCCGTGCCTTCCTGGTGGGCTTCCTGTTGTTGAATTTTGCTCCACAGGTTGGAGCACAACTCCCAGTCCTCCTAACTTAGGCCTTAGAGTCTGCGTGGCCCAGACGCTCGCTGGAGCCTTGGAGGTTGCGAAGCAAGGAGCACCCTGCCTCATTCGGTCAGGAGAGGCAGGAGCGCAGCCAGGTGAAGGTGCAGGAGTTGGCAGGAAGTTGGAAACCAGCTCCTGGAGGCCTTTCACTTTGAGATTCACAAAGGAAAGAGAGATGTCTCCTCACCTAAAGGTAAGAGTTTAAATTTATCTAAACTGAACATCACAGTCTGTTTTAGCTGCAGTGGCATATTTCCATAATGTATGTAAATTATATTTGAATTCTTATGGAGCCATGCTTAGAGGCAAAGTCAAATACTGTTTCTTACTCCTGAGGTGGGGCTTTCAGAGCTGGAATACTGTTTAGTACCCTCTGAAGAGGCTGTTATCAGAGTTTATATGCTGCAGAAAATTGTCTAGAAATGAGAGAGGCACTAACTGCAGTTTTGTCCTTTTTCTCCTCAGCAAAATGAAACTTCCTTCCTGCACATGAAGCCCTTCTAACTGCAGATTATTCCAAAGGACAGAAAGAAGCATGACCTCCAAAACCACCCGAGGAAATAAGTGTGTCTAAAGGAAGTGAATATATCTTCATGTGTGGGATGTGTCTGTTGCATAAAAAATTCTTCATAAGTGAATGTGTAAGATGAAGAAAATGCCAGCCCCGCCTCCTAGCACTGCAGTCCCTCCCTGCTGCTGCCATGTCGGAAACCTCAGTATCCTCATCAGGGCCACACGGGGAGCAAATGCGAGCCACCCACAGTCCTCTTCGCCGTATTCAAAACATGTCATAAGTAAGATGATGTCTGAAGATGAGAATGACTGAAAGAAAAAGAGCATGGGTTCTTCTGGCATGCTGGTTTGAATGCCTGAAAGTGGACCTTAGCTAAAGGTTTCAGGTGCTCACTAGCCCCAAGTTCAGAAGACAGGTTAGCAAACCTCTTCAGAGTGAGGCTGTGAACACATGGGCAATGAAAGCACCCATGAGAGCCAGCAGCTCCTGCAGTGGCGGGTTGATCATTTGCACAGAGAGAGAGAGAACCTCAGATTCTGTCATAGGGCACTTGAACCATCTTTTGTGTTTTCAGAATCATTAAAAATGGAAGGCGACCACCATGTATGGAGTAGATGAAATCTTCCAAAGAAGAGCGGTAATTTGTTTTGACAAATTCACCTTGCAAGTGATCTGAAAGCAGTTTGGAGAAAAATGTCCCCATCTGAAGCTGCATCAGAGTGTGCATCCCATAGCCTAAACCTGTTGACATTAAAAAATATTTTTTGTTGGTGCTCTTTATAGATTTTTATAAGCTGGATGCATTCGAGAAAATAGGTAGGGGAGAAAAATAGGTTCTAAGACACATAGAAAAATAGGTTTGAGAGTTGAGGGTGCATAAGAAGTAAAAGGAAATGATATAAAGATAGAAGAGATGTATAAATATTACAACAGGACGTTGAATTTGGGGACCGTTGCTCAAGGGTTGGAAAAAAAGATTGGATAAGTTTATAAAAGATACTGAGAAGCTGTAGAAAAAAACTAGATAATGTGGAGGATTGATGTCCTCTTAGGAGTTTAAGAATAATGTAAGTTATTCAGTAAAGTCATATCTGAAGATCTTAAAGGACTATAAGGTATAGTTTCATAGCTTAGAAAGATAACCCAGTTCTGGAAACCCTTGTCTCTATTCCAGACAGTGGTAATGTTCTGATCTAGTCTAGGAAGATCCTGAGATAATTTCAGAGGATTTCCAGCTGAAGAAACATACTGATGACTGTCCTGATGAGCTTTGTCCCTTTAACGTCAGAAGTGGCCACCCCTGGGCTGGGGGGCCCTTGACCATGGTCCTCCTATTTTTTACCTACAGGCTTGCTCTGAGCTAACTTCTAAGCTTGTGCTCCTCCTTCTGAGCTTCCCTGCACACAGTCTTCTCCTGGGCCACCTGACTGATTTTTTAAAAAAAATTCCTGAGGATTTGCTTCCATGTCTGCATGACCAAGCCTTGCTTGGCCAAGCCACTGTTTCTGTTGATTCAGTTGCAACATCTGTTCCTGCTGGGGATGGTCAAAGCTTTCATAGCCTACACATGGTCCAGCCTGAATCCAATCTCTTCTGTGGTCATTCTGAGTAAGAAGCAGTGTCTTTCTCACATACTTAAATGGACAAAGTCAGTTTCTATACCTGTCACTGCATCCAGATTAAACAATGACCTTGGCTGAACCATCCCTTACCTCTGTTTCAGATAAACTCACCTGGCAAATAAAATGTCAGTGTGCTTCCTCCAACTTGTCCAGATGAAAGTAAAGTAAAAGACTTCATCAAGAGTTGGAGAAGAACCACATGGTTGGCCGCTGCTGCCTCTTGAATGTTGAATCTTGGGCTCAAAGATGGCAGTAAAAATGCAGGTGGCACTGCTGCTGCATTTGCCTGGCACACCTATAAAATATGCTGCATATTTTAGCCTTTAGTGTTGGAATGGTATTTCCAAATATAGGCTCAAAAATCCCAAGGTGTTTGATTCTAATATAGAGCCAGGGGTTCTGTCCTGCAAATGCATCCTGGAGCCCAGGGAGAGGACCAGTCTTCTGTGACATTCGCTTCAAATTCTTCCATCTTCTGGAAAAAGATGTGGGTCTACATCTTGAAATATGCACCTTGAACGAGAACTACTGATCTGTAGAAAACCTGTCTTCCTTTAAACAAAGTCTGTTTATAGAAACCTATCAAAAATATCAAAGTAAAGTGTCAGAAGGTCATAAACCAAGGAGATAATGTGAAAAATAAAGTTATATGTGACCCAAACTGCCTTTGATTCATTTGGATTTTTATTTTCCGTCCTATTCCTCTCTTATATTTCTCTTATAAAATTAAGTGCACTTTCAAGATCTACTTAATATTGTGAAAAATGCAGAATCCAGACACTGGGATGGCTTTTCTAATAAACAAGCAGCAGCGTGGTGTGGTGGAGAGCTTGGGTTCCAATTATGTCTTTGCTGCTAATCCCGGATAACCTTAGCCTTGTCATGGCACCTCCCGGGCCTCTTTTTTTTTCCTCCAAATCTAAAATAAAGAGACTCTCAGGGGAAATCCTTCTGGCTCTAAAGTCCATCAACTGTGAACTGCTGATGGTTTCTTCTGTTTAGATGTTTCTAGATTTCTCATAAACTGTCATAAGAGCCAGAGTTCAGTAGGGATGGAAACTTGTGACTCCATTTGCAATAATGTTCAAAACTTTACAATGCAAATGCAGGTAATTATTAATAATTTGTCTTCATTGCCTGAATATATTATACTTTAAAAATACTGTGTTCTAAAATATAATCTTTAGACAAACATATCTGTTATGGAAAGTAAATAATTGTTACTGCTCCTTTCAAACCCTTCAAGGCTCCTCAGTCATCACCTACAGTGGTGGCTGTCAACCCTGGCTGTGCACTAGCATCACCTAGAGAGCTTTTAAATGTACTGGTGCCTGTCTTCCTACCTCAGAAGTTCTGATGGAATAGGTCCAGTGTGGGGCTGGGTACCAGTATTTTAAAGAGCCAATTTAAGAACCAGTGATATGCAAAATCAATTCAATTCCTGAGGCTGGTATATAATACCTCCCATGCATGCACCCACTTGTCCTCCATGCTGACTACCTGTGTCCCCTCTAATGTGCCATCATGTCTATCTGTGTTGTCTCACACTTCCATACCTTGGCAGCTGTCGTTATGGCTTGGAATGCCATCATCCTGAGAAGCCTAGTAGTTTTTCTTTTTTTGCTTTCTCCCTGCAGTGTGGGTTTCTTTATTAGCATAGTTCCTATAATACTTTGTAATGGCATGATTTACAGTAATCTTCTTGTACTACATTTTATAATAATGTATTTTACTCATGGGGCTTCCTTGATGGCTCAGATGGTAAAGAATCTGCCTGCAATGTGGGAGACGTGGGTTTGGTCCCTGGGTTGGGATGATCCCCTGAAGAAAGGAAATGGCAACCCACTTCAGTATTCATAAATCTGATCATGTCTCTCTTATGCCTAAACCCCCTAACCCCCAGTGCCTTTCTCTTACTGAGGTCTGTCAGAAGCTCCATAATCTGAGCCTTTCTCCTCTTTCTCAGACCCCTTCTCCTACCACTTCCCGCATGTTCACTTCACCACAGCCAGTCTGCTATTCCTAAAATCTGCCAAGCTTGTTCTCATCTCAGGGCCTTTGCACATGTTCTTCCCTCTCCCTGGGGCATCTTCCCTTGCCCTCTCATTTGCTTCCTTCCCAAGGATCAGGCCTTAGCTCATGTCACCGCCTGAAAGTGGTCTTTCCTGACCACTAGACCTAAAACAGCACATCCCCCACTCTACCCATCACACCCCAGTCCTACTGCTTTTATGTTCTTTTAGGACTTACACTATCTGAAATGATATTTTTATTTTGTACGCAGATTATTGAAAGCCTTCCATTATTGGAATATAAGTTCTGTGAAGATAAGAACTTCTCTGTCTAATAGGGGCTCAATAAATATTGAGTGGTTGGGTATTCTTTGTCTCCTCTATAAGATAATGCTATGGCCAGCATAGTGACTGGAAAACGTATGAACCATGTTCAATACATGGTGGATGGGTGAAGAGCTGTAGGTACAACAGTGTGACTGGAAATCTCTAAATAATACTAATAAATACTAGACAGTCATACATATTCATTCTTCTTAATTTCTAGTTTAAAAAACAGGGAAAATAAATATTGTCTTGTAGTTTTGGTTGTATGAGATTTTCTGCTGGCAGATATTTTGTGAGAATTGTTTCACATGGAGAAGTATTTTTGATGTATTGTGGGAGGAGGTGAGCTCCATATCCTATTATTCTGCCATGTTGATTTGGCTCCCTCCAGATATTTTTCTTATTACAAGAAAATCAGATTCCATATCTCCATAACTTCAAAAATCTTCATTTCTAGGGCGTACACCAGTAGGCACTCCCTCTCTCTAGAGATCCATTCAGGAAGTAGCAAAGGGAATGAGGTTCCTCTGGGAAGTAGTTTTGCCTAGAAGCCCCAAATTTAAACTGTGACCACTGCTCTGAGCTAATCTGAGATGAAAACATGGTTTTCTGAACATCTAAATATGGAGATTTCCAAATAGGTGACTGATGAGTGAAGATGGAGATGGGCAGGAACCAGAGAGAACCTCAGGACTTTGCACTAGGAGCCTGGGCCCAGCACTCCCACAGCTCTTTTCCTGAGGGATACTGCTGACCTGTGGGCCCTTGTGGAATTTTTGAGGAGGCGATGGAAGGTGACAGATGTAACTTCTCACTAGCTTGGCTTTCGCCCTGGGATACCTACAGGTAGAGAATCATTGGGAAGGTAGTCAAAAACTTTGGGAGAAAGTTGGACCAACAGAGAATTTCCTAGGGAACATGAATCTGATAGGTGTGATCTGAGGAGAAAGGGGTAGCAATCCTGTTTTCTGTCTATAACGTGAAGGGCTTGGGCTCACTGACCTTCCATGACTCCTGTTTCCAGCCTTCTCAGTCTGCAAGTATTTGTGAGCATTTTGTAATTGAAGCATTCAACATCCAAACTGTAGGCAAAACTGATCCAGCTGACCTTTATACCAAATGATTCTTTTGGCACCTATATCGAGTATCCTCAGTGTCGAATTCCATGACATCTTTTGTTCTGTGGGACAGTAGCAAACGGAGGCAGTAAGTTACCATCACAGTGAGGTCTGATTGGGATACTATTGTCTTATACAGTAGCCACTAACTAGCACATGTGGCTATTACAATTAAAATTATTTACAATTACAATAAAATGAAAAATTCAGCTTCTCCATCAAATTACTACATTTGAAGTGATCAATAGTCCCATGTGGCCCCTGTGGACAGTAGTGCATAGAACAAATATGTGTATTTCCAACATCACAGAAAGTTCTATTGGAGGATGCTGATTAGGAGGGCACCCCTGCTAAGGATGAGACATGTTTATTTGAAGAGCTGCTAAGACTCTATCCACCTCAAGGGCTGAATGAATCTGTGGCTTTGTACTGAGAGGATCAGATTCCTGCTCTTCCTCTGCTGAAAGCTTTTTTTAGTCTCCAAAGGTGCTAAGCCTGGTGGGGAGGGACAAAGCAACTGCAAGGAGTGCCTGTCTGCCTGAGGACATTGTTATTCACCTCAAGGATTGCAGCAAGATTAAGAGATGATGAGATGGTACTGGAAAGCCCTTAGAAAGGTTGAAGAGTTGCATGAGTGCAGGGCATGGTGATTGTTAAGTGAATGCATTAGACACAAGGCAACTCAGTCCTGGCCCCTCCTTGACTTCCATCCCTCCAAACCAATCAAAGTGGAGTTGGAATTGAAGCAGTGGGATTTGGTTGCCATTGGTAACTTGCTCTCTACCTGATCTAAGCTCTGGGAACCTGGGTTAGAGAAGATGGGGGGAGGGTTCAGGGGAGAGCAAGGAGAGCTGGCTTCTGCTGAGAGAGTTGTTTGCCTCAACTTTGAGGGAGCTCCTGGAGTGGTGGTGAGAGTCCTAAGTTGTGCCTGGTCAGGGGCTCAGCTAGATTTGAAAACTGGAGGAAGCTCCCTGGGAAGAGGCTTCGGGGTGCCACCCTCTTCCCCAGGTGAAGAGTGAGCTTATGGAAAAGGTGACTCTGTCTACCCTCTCTGCACATCTCTCTGCTTCTTTTCATGTCTTTTCATCATGGTCTAAATTCCTGCCATGACAACATAGTACACTAAATATTGTAAGAAATACATCATTTTTGATGACTGTTGGCAACTACATTTATATGCCCTCTGGTTTGGGTTAGGTCTCTGGGCCTCTGATGGGGAAGACTCTGGGAGTGACTTGGAAGACAACCCCATCCATCACCATTGTCAATCCTACCTTCAAATATGACACTGTACTGGAAGCTATCGAAAACCAGTGACTGAAGCACAAACTCTGTCCTGTGTAGACACTCAGACATAGGCAGATGTTTTCAGAATACATACCAAGGGAGTGGAACTCTACAAGTTGACTCCTGGTTGGAAAGTCATGCACTTACAGCTACGTGGGCCTTGATTCTAATCCTGTCTATGGACCATGTGGATAGTCCCAGGTGGGCTTCCCAGGTGGTACTAGTGGTAAATAACCCACCTGCCAGTGCAGGAGATGTGAGAGGTGTGTGTTTGATCCCTGAGTCAGGAAGATCCCTTGGAGGAGGGCATGGCAACCCATTCTGGTAGTCTTGCCTGGAGAATCCCATGGACAGAGGAGCCTGGCAGGCTATAGTCCATAAGGTCACAAGAGTTGGACATGACTGAAGCGACTTAGCATGCATGCATGGACTATGTTGTTAGTCTCTATTAGCCTCAGTTTACTCATATGTAAAATGGAAATAATAATGCTTTACTTAGAGGGATGTAGTAGAAATGAATGATAATGACTTGTATAAAGGACCAACCAGAAGGCTTAGCACAATGAGTCACTTAAATTATTTCTATTCTCTTATGAGGCGTCAGTGCTGCGATTTGGATGGGATTGATGGAGCATGGGAACTAATGCTTGAAGACTGGGAACCACTCCATTTCACTAAGTATGTGCGCTCTGTGGACTGTCTGAGTGACAGGGTAGAGGTGTGTGGGTTACTGAGCCGGGGAGGCCCTTCCGCATGATAAAGGCCCACAGGTATGAGGGAGCCTATTTTTCTTTTGTTCTGAGCCAGTGGTTGACATTTTAGGAGCTGTAGCTTTTGCTCAGCCTTAGGCTCTAGTTGGGCTCTTGTGGGCAATACAACTACCCTGCAGTGAAATCCCAGGGATTGGTAGAGGGGTGGTACATTTAGTTTCAGGGGAAGGAGGGGAGGATCTCCATAACTCCTTGGCGCCTCATGTTCAGTGAAGAGCTGCCCCAGTCAATGGTATTGATTGGTCTCTGATGAAGATTTATTTCTCTTAGTTCCATTTCCCATTTTACTATAGGATATCAGTGTGCATTGTGTGAGAGAGGCAGGAAGGAGTTACAATCAACAATGGACTGACTTTCCTGTCAAAAGGGGAAGAGTTGGGGGTGAGTCTCTCTGGGACTCTCAGTCTGCCTGGATATGGGAGTGGTGCCTTGCTGAGATGGAACTAAGGAAATTGAAAGTGTTAGTCGCTCAGTCGTGTCCGACTCTTTGCGACCCCATAGACTGTAGCCCACCAGGATCCTCTGTCCTTGGGATTCTCTGGGCAGGAATACTGGAGTGGGTAGCTGTTCCCTTCTCCAGGGGATCTTCTCGGCCCAGGGATTGAACCTGGGTCTCTGCATTGCAGGCAGATTCTTTACCATCTGAGCCACTTTTTCCCACTCATAAAACCAGATATGGAGTGAGAACAGTCCTCACCTGGGACCAGTGTTCTGAGTACAAGAGGTGATTGCCCACTGCTGGGTATGAAGTATAAGGCAGGAGGAAGCTGGCTTGGATAAAGTGCAACCAAGAGCATTTCAGAGTGCCTATCTCAAAAGATCCCTTGCCAAAGCCTTGCCAAAAAACCTGACTGCTGTGTAGATGTAGCTGGGATGAGCAGTAAGAAACAAAACCAAACAATTACACAGAGACATAGTGTATCACTCTGGTCCTTTACCAACCACATCAAGCTTCTAGCCTTTATTCCAAGGAATCTTTACCTCCTTCCTGGCATCTCACAAACTGTTCTCTGTGATGGAAAATGTTGAACTCTTGGGAAGGAACTGTACACTTAGTCAATACCCATTGCCAGGGACAGTATTGGGCACTTTGTTATGTTATTTTAATTTTCATAGCATCCCTTTTATCTATGCATGTAAAATCCCAGTTTTTCAAATTAAGACACGGCGACTCAGAAGTGTGAAGTGTCCTGACCAGGGCCACACAGTTGGTGAATAGTGTTAGTTCTGGGAATCAAATCCCAGAACCGACTTGAGCAACAGCTCATGGAGAGCCCCTCATGTCAGATTAAAAGTTTGGAATTCTTCAGAAGGCAGCAGGGAGTTGTTGACTGTGACCAACAGCTTGATATATGAGAGAAGACGATTTCCTCTTGAGTGTACACAGAGGAGTTGTGCATCAATAAAAGCAGTCTCTAAACCTCTTCCATTTTTATGAGCCCTTGTGAAACCCTTGGGCTCAGTTCTTTATGCAGTCAAAACTATATGTGCTCTCTGGTTCCAGTCTCAGGGCTTCTTGGAGCCTGTGGAGTCTCAGGCCATGAGCCACGTCAGCTGTCTTGCCTAAAATATACTTTGTAGTCTTCCTCAGTTCCCACTTCCTTTATGCTCTCAGAAGTGATGGATGTGTGCACTGGAGCAATCTTCTGTAAGGTGATCTGGGAAACTGGACCTCAGATGACTTTTCTCGATATTGTTCATATATTCACACTTCTGCCCACTGCAGGCACATACTCTGGTGACCTGGTAGCTCAGCTGTGCATCCCACATTTCTATTTATATTGGTACTATTTAAGGGCTTGGGTTACTGACATCTGTAATGCCATGAGTTGATTGAGGAAAATATCCTGAATATCCCGTGTCTACCAGCACAGTGCTGGCCTTGTAGGGTACACTGCATCAAATGTGGCTGAATGAAAGTGATTATCAGCTGGAAACTTCTGAGAGAAGTCCTATGCAGGGGTTGCCTAGAACCAAAAGAGATTCCTCACTAGATAGGTGGCTTGGCATTACTGAGAGGTGTAGGTGAGGGAAGTTTTCCCAGAGGCGAAAAAGGAAGGTGTATCAGTTACCTATTGCTGTGTAACAAAATACCCATACCTTAGTGGCTTAAAACAACTGTTGATTTGCTTACAGTTCTATGGGTCAGCAATTTGGGTTCGGATCAGCTGGGGCCAGTCATGTAGCTGCAGTCATTTGACAGTTTGATGGGAGCTGGATGGTCTCAGATGGCTTCATGTCTGGCAGTGGTGCTGGCTGTCAGTGGGTGTCTTTCTCTGTTCATCTGATGGCCTCGCATCTACCAGAAGACAGGACTGAGTTTCTTTACATAATGGCAGAAGTGTTTCAAGAAGGTGAGACCGGAAGATGCAAGACCTTCTGAAGTCAAAACCCAGAAGTCACACAGTGTCTCTTCTGCTACATGCCGGCTCAACCAAGCCTCAGACTAGTCTAGGTTTGGGGTGGGAGGGCTAAGGAGATAGATGCCACCTCTTGATGGACAGAGGGACAGTCACATTGCAGAGGAGCATGCACACGTGGATGGGAGAACTCAATGTGACCAGTTTTGTAAACAATCTACCACAGGAGGACTGTGTTTTTCTGACTCTCCCTGAAGTTTGAACTACATGTTCCCTGAGGAATTCCTGCCTGTGGAAGAAATTAGAATTTGGATTCTCAGGCAGATGGCTTAATAGCTGTGAGCAGTTACCATCAAGGTCCCTGAATAAAATCATCTTCCTGGGGGTTCTGAGAAACATTCTGATGGGTGTCCTAAGCGTCCGCTCCCTAAATCTGGCACTACCCCCATATATTTTGGATGCTTAGTAAGGAGGGCAGCTTGGTGGGTGGAAAAGCATGAGTTCGGAGTTGGACAGACCTGAGTTTAGCCAGCTCACCTTTAGCACTAACTGGCTGTGTGGCTCTCAGTAGATTACTTGACTTTCTGAATCTTATTTTCCTCATCCATAATATGACTGTATTTATTTTGTGTGATTCATATAAGGTGTAAATCATTCAACAGAAAGTGATGGTGTTCTAGGAATCATTAGATTCTATTCTAAGGGGAGAACAAACTCAAGTTCCTCATTCAAAGCTCCTGAATCATGTTGGTCCCCTCCACATCCTCCTTTACCTTACCCTTGCATAAAGGCCAGAAGGTCTTGAGTTCTCACAGATCTTCCTGCTTTATTCTGTCTTGATTGCTGTGGGCTGGGAAGGTCAGAATGGCTCCACCTAACTCCTCTCGGTCCCTTGTAGAAAGTTAGAGGAGGAAGTTTGAGAAAGCCAGAAAGAAATTTCTTGCTCTTGATGACAAGAAATTCTACTTGAGTACTGAAGGGAATAGCCAGAAATGATCCACAGGGGATCAGGCCTCTGCTTAGGACAACAGAGTGGGATTTGGATGCAGAAGACTGGACTCCAGGGCTTCTAGATCTGAGGTGTTGGATAAGTCTTTCAGTCTAGCTTTTCTTATCTGAGGATCTGAATTTGTTCTGCAAGTTTGTTGAGAATAAAAGAGAAAAACATTTGTCCAGAGCCTAGCAGAATTCCTAGAATGTAGTAGGTGCACCGTAAGTGATAGCTTTGTGATTATTCTTGACTCTGTCAACACTGTACATCACTGTTGCCTGCATGCTGGACCTGTGCTATCTATAGGAAATGATGATTCCACACTTTAAATGATCTACCTCCCGGGATACTATAGCCGCATTTCAAAAAAGTTGTGTGTCACATGAAGTTGTATTAATTGAACTCTTTTTAAAATTGATGGGTCTGATCATTAATCTCAGAGAAAGCATTTATTGGAAAGCAGATGTAATAGGAATGGTCAGAGCTGCCACGGTCAGCTTCCATCCCTATAGCCATACCAGCCCAGAAATTTGGCTTCGTGAAATTAAGGAAATAACTTGCCAGGGTTTTGAACATGTATTGCTTTTATAATAGCTAAAGTAAATTTAATAAAGAGAGAAAAGAAATTTGAAAAGAGAAATGTTGGGAGTACAGAGCCTTAGTTGCGGCCTATGTTTAGACTCGTTAGAAAACTTGATGCTGGGAAAGAGTGCAGGCAGGAGAAGGGGACGACAGAGGATGAGATGGTTGGATGACATCACCAACTCAATGGACGTGAGTTTGAGCAAGCTCTGGGAGATGGTGAAGGACAGAGAAGCCTGGCATGCTGCAGTCCATGGAGTCTCCAAGAGTTGGACACCACTGAGTGAGCTGAACTGAACTGCTATTTAGATTGTGGACATGGCAGTCCCAGACTGGATGGAAGGGCATGCAGTTAGCAAAGGACAGACACAATTGGGAGTAGACATTAACCCTCTGTTATTTGTGGATGAAGCGGTACTTAGGTTGATTTGAAGATTTGGCAGGGAGATGAGGGGGATGTAGGTCCACAAACCATTGTACTGAAGTTTCCTCTACCTCCTTTGTCTTCGCCTTGGCCTCAAGGCCCTGTGATAACTGGGGAAAGAATTAAGGTTTGCTGTTATTTTCAATGGCCCTATCCCAGGGCCAACTGGAGAAGCTGGGACAAAGCCTTAGAAGTGCCCAGCTGGGCAGAGATGAAGATTCTCGAGGAACTTTGGGTAAAATATATATAAAGCTTGTTGTTGATACTGTGAAGTGCAGAATGCCCTGCCATTCATCACTGCCTAGGCGTCCCTGATGTTCTAGCAGACTTTCTGCAGCAGTGAGGTGGGAACTTTGCCCCTTTTAGGCACAAGGCGTCCTTGCTCATTCATCACTGCCAATCTCCCCTCAGGCTTGGGTTGTCTGCATGGAGCCCCTCCACCAGTTACTTCCATGGCAGGCTCCTTTCTTGGAGCCAGCAGGGCCTCGCCTGCCCTCCTAGGATGTCAGGCTATTGGGCACAGTGCCCAGAGGTCTGAAATCACAACTCTCTCTCTGGAGAAGGGCACAAGTGCAGGGTTCCCTTTGAGCCCTTGTGCATGTGGCTTGGTGCTGGGTCTCCGCCAGCTCCTCCTACCGGCCACCCCCCCCCCCCATCCCCCCTAGAGTAGCCCTGACTGACCAGGCCTGAGCTGGCAGAGCATATCCAGAAGAGAGCTTTCCAGTAAGAGGTGGGGAGGGAGCAGCCTGCAGACATGCTGGAGGTGTACTCTGGAGACAGAGTCTTGGATGTGAATTCAGGACTTTGTTACAAAGCTTGGGCTCTCAGCTTCTGCTCCCTGATCTTATGCAAAAGGGGTGGGGTGAGCCACATCAGAGCCCCCA
This sequence comes from Odocoileus virginianus, assembly GCF_023699985.2. NCBI lineage: Eukaryota > Metazoa > Chordata > Mammalia > Artiodactyla > Cervidae > Odocoileus > Odocoileus virginianus. The sequence goes on from NC_069677.1 coordinate 11,158,619, forward strand.
TCTCCCATGATGATGTGGAGCTTTATGGTACCTCTGGCAAATGCAGGCCGCTATGTTTCTTGGGTATTCTCCACTCCTAATCATCTTTTCTGGCTTCTGCCTCAGACAAAAGGGAAAGAGAGAAGCCTTATCTTTAATATGTTCCTCAGTGACAGTAAATCTGAAGAGATTGGATGCACCAGTTTGTTTGAGGAATGTATCCACATCTATCTGTCAGCTTGTCTGTTTAGCCCCCACCAGCTGCTAAACACAACATGGGACCTTGGGAAAAGGTCCCAACCCTGCTCTTCTCATCACAGGGCAGGTGTGGAACGTTGGCTAGTGGACCTTTGCACCAGGGTCCAGGGAGGGACAGGAAGGCTATGTAGTCAGGAACTGGAGGTGGACATTGGCCCAGGGGGGTCCTGTGTATGTGACCTCAGCTGCAAGTAGAAGGGTTTGTGGACAGGGACTCATCCACAAGGCTTGAAGCCTGGAGAGTCTTGACTTCCCTTGTTGGTCAGGCCTCTTTTTCCTTTCTTGATTTCAATATTATAATCCTTGGCAGGAAAGATATTTGAAGAATGACTCGAGTCTTATGAGCTGGTCATCATCTTTAGAACTGAGAAAATAACAGCAGGGTTTAATCCAGAGAGGGGCTTCCTTTTCTACCTTGTCAGTCTGTGTGGGGACCTTGTGTTGTCCTCTGAAGAGAAGGGGACAGCTGGCAGGACCCTATGGCCCTGGGCCAGCATGACTTCTGTTGACATGAAGGCTAACATTCAGGGGAGACTTTTGATGGGGCCCCATGTGTACTGCCAGAGGAGACTTCTCAGTTCTGTGCTTCCATGTACCCTGTACTGGGTATGGTGATGAATGTGGAATAACAACATGCCAAGTTCTCTGTTCTCAAGATGCTTACAGAATGTTAGGAATGTAAGACACACACACACCTGGAGTCACTGAGCGCCCAGCATGGTGTGTGCCCTGCTGAGCATCCAGGCCTGTTCTTTGGATCACCATGGATGTGCATACTCATACCTTTTAGATTTCAGGTTCTCCTCTCTCTCTGCTCTGCATGAACTCTATGTGAATACCCTTTTCAAGATGTCCAAAGTGAAATTCAGCCTCTTCTCCCAACATACATGGTTTTTCTTTTTCAGGACTTAAAGCCTTGAGTTTCTTCTTGATTTCTTTCCTCCAATGGCTGCCTCGTCTTAGTCTTCAGATCCAGTAGCTTTTTATAACCTCTTGCCTGCATTCCCTTTTTTCCCTTTCATCCCCATTTTTAACCTCATGCCTAGCTGCTTCAAAAGCCTACTGACCAGCCTGTCTCATCCTGCCTTTCTCCTTGGTAGGTCACCTGGGTCAGTATTCCTAAGACAGTAAATATGTTCAGTCACTCTCCACCTCCTAAAGCAGAGACTTTACTTAGGATCATATCAGAATCATCTATAAAAACATCAAGTGGGATGGTTGGAGTAACATCAAGTGGGATGGTTGGAGTTACCAGGGAATTCATCCTGAAGGAACCCCTTAATAGTATTCAGTGAAGTGATCATTTTTATTACTCAGCAGTCTCCATGTGAATCACCCACATTGTGATACATTTATGGTGACTTGCAAAACCTGGGGATGGCTTCTGTCTGCCACTCAAATGTGGCCATGGCACCTGTCCTCGTCATCTGACCGGTATGTGCTCCAGATTTTGACTGTTAGGGATGTTAGCTGGAACTGAGCTATGAGCTATGAGCAGAAAGCAGCTGCTGGTTCCAAAAGTCAGGGCATACACTCTCAAGCCAAATGTAGCAGACCTGAGCGATGGAGAGGGGCAAGCAGTAGAAGTCAGGAGTCCTGGCCCCAGTCCAAGTTCAACAGTCAGCCATATCACCTCATTTTTAACTAGTTCCTCCAATCTGGTTTCAGCTTCTTCCAATGTAAGAGAAGGTCCAATTCTGGATTATTCATGCCAAGGCTGTCCTCTGTTTTCAGGGCAATTTGGGAGGGGACTGCATTTGCTAACTTTATGTCAGTTTTATCCTTGCCTCAAGCCAAAAAGCCATCCTCAGACCTAAGGCTAAAAGGAATTATGGAGTGTTGGTGTTAGCCGGGACCTTGGAGATCCTCTGAGTCAGACTCCTACCTGATGGACATTCATAATATTCAGAAAGCAAAGGAGACAGCAGATTGATTTCCTGTCACACTCCTGGGGCAGGGAGGCCCCTCACATCCCAAGGGCTCAGACCACTTAGTAAAGATCACTGACCTTCCCTGAGAAGAGGCAGAGGCAGTCTCTGCTGTTAGAGGTGGACAGATGCCCGGTGGGCACCACCATGGGGCAGGTGTGCTGACTGGCTTCTGCTCTCCCCCTGCCTTCCACAGGACCTAGGAGTCTGGGGGCTCTGCCCTGTGCAGATGGAGACCTAGGGGAGACCTCCCTAGGGGAAATCCAGTCACCTCCCATGTGTTCAGGACAAGGCCGTTGCTTGGACAAGTGTGGACTCAGGCAAAACCCTCTATTTTCTCCCTGCAGCATTTTAGACACAATGAGTATCCTGGCAACCTTGACCACAGCCTGGGGTCTAGTAAAAATATCAGTAATGGCAGTTAACTGGGAGCAATATTAGGGATGGGAGGGTCATAAGGAGTCAGTGAGAAGGTGTTTGTGAAGTGCCGATGAGGAGTGCAGGTGGAGTATGCTGGAGGTCATTGTATTTTAGTGGCCAGTAGCCCAGTTTTTCTTATCCTGCAACAGTTTCCCCTCAGTTTCCTAAGCCCAATATCTTTAAGAGTGGTCCCAGTCTAATCAGTGTATCCATGCCAAAGGTGGACTTTTCCATAGCCACTCAGTCTGAGCCAGTTTCCTAAAGTGGGTTTGGAGCACTTGCATCTGCATCCCCTGGGGGGCTCTTTCCCAAAGCAAGACCTGGGCTCTGCCTGGAAGTGTAGGTCCAAGCAGCGGCATCCAAATGTTTGCTTGAGATAAAAACTGGACACAGTTTCTATATCCCTCTTGTTGGATCCACAGCATACCTTGTTATTAAAAGGGTGATGTTTAAATAGCACAAAGCAAGTAGGCAAAAGGCAGATAATTCTTTCAGAGCAAACATTTTAATGAAACAAATGCCAAGGATACATTGCTGTATCTTCTTCATTAAGCTGTAGCTTCCTCTCCCTCACTTTTCCCCCAACCGTAATCCATATGCATATACTTTGATTAAGACAAGGCCAAGTTTGTGCCTCCGTAACTGGTATTAGCTGTTCTTGATTTCATTGCTGTGGCTCTTCTCCATTGCTCTTCTTGCCTTGGCCCTGTTCTGCTGGGGCTGCTGTTTCTCACCTGCCCAGGAGACTGTGGTGGCTTTGAGAAGAGGTCCCCTGGCCTTCTCTTCCCATTCCTTCTGAGCAGTCAAGACCCAGCCCGCCAGTCCTCCAGCTCCTACTTTAAAAGCCAAACAGTTTTCCATGATCTAGGAGATGGAAACTCTCTGGTTCATAGACTCTCTCTGCTACTTTCCTCTTATGTTTAGCATTTCCTTGCCCCAACTTTCATCAAGAAAAGTGGGACAATCCACCTCCTTTTTTTCCGCCTAGATAAAGTTTAGATGTTTCCACATTGGCTGTTAGGAGCCCAGATAAAGAAGGGAGTGGGTGGATGCACAGAGAAGTACCAGAAGGACCTTGCTGACTATTCAGAAGGATCCCAGTTGAAATCTTGACCTCAACACTTATGAGCTGCATGACCTTCAGCAGATCATATAAATGTTCTAAGAACCAGGCTCCTCATCTGAGAAGTGGCAGAAGATGCCCTGCCTCACAGGGTGGAAGTGAGGATTCAGTTTAGTAAGTGTCTCTCACACGTGAGTTACCCAGAGAATAGCGTCTTCCTTCCATTCCCCTTCCCTGGTCCTCTTTCCCACAGAGCTCACTTCACTCCCTGGTCTCCTTCCTCTCAACTCTACTCCGCCCCCTTGCCTGTATTTATACATCCACCTGTCTCTTACCTCACTTCCTTAGTGAACAACACCATTCACACTCTACATACAGGTTCTCTGACCCCAACTTAGAAGTGGGCTCTGTCTCAAAATTCATTGAGAGGTCAGAAACCTCTAGCCTTATAGTTTTCTAAAAACACATTTATGTGTAATGGATAAACCTCTCAGGCTAAATACAAAATAACTCGCCACATATCATGCATTTGCAATTTTAAAAAATAGAGAATGCATTGTTTTAATTGTATGGATAGTGAAGACCTCAGCAAAGGAGAGTCCTATTTATTCTTTTCTGGAAAGCTGCTTTTGATCAGAAGCAGATTAAGTTAGATGATGAGGAGGTGGGCATTGAAGTTTTTGTAGAGGCTCGGATGTTGATTTGGGGTGCTGCCAAGGGCTTTCAAGTTGCTAGCTTTGGTTATTAGCTCTCATTTACTTCAAAATGCATGGTTCTGCCTTTTTCCTGATACAGGTGTAAACCCCTGGTACTGATCTTGCACTTCAATCATGATTAGGATTATTTTTTGGCTCAAAATGGAAGAAAGCATGGAGGAGAAAGTAGAAGGGAGGGAGAAGGAGATCTTTTCCTGAGGTAGTTTGGAGAGAATTGGAAATAAAGAAAAGAGACAGGCCTAGGATGTTCTGTGAAAATACAGTTTATAGTGGAAAGTGATTCCTCTGAGGAATATAGAACAGCATCTCTTTAATGGGGAAGAAAGAAAGGAGGCAGTAGAAAAGGGAAACAAAGTCAGGTGGGAGAGTGAGTGCCCTCAAGTGTTTTAGAAACAGGGTACAGAGACCTTGTGCAGATCAAGAATGAGAATCCTGTTACCAATCCCAGTTTGAATGTTTCCACATTGACTGTTCTGAGCCCAGGAATGCCTTTATAGTGACTGTATCCTTCTGCTGTAGGAAATATCAATCTGATGAAAATTATATATAATATAAAATTATCCTAAGGAAATTAAGCCCAGATATGGATATTGGAAGACATTAATTGGTCAGAAATTGAAACTGTAGGGTGGCACATTTTGGGGGGCTAGAGAGAGGACTTGAAGGCGGTAGTGTGTTAGTTATCTATTTCTGTGTAACAAATTACTCTGAAACTTAATGGCTTACAGTAACACACATTTTTCATCTTACAGTTTCTGTGGGTCAGGAGTGTAGACACAACTTACTGGGTCTGCTGCCTCATGGCCTCTCATGAGGCTGCAATCAAAGTGTCATCAAAGTACCCATTAAATGATAACTCTTCATTGTCCCCTCCCCTAGCAACCACCATTCTACCTTCTTTCTCAATGATTTTGCCTAGTCTAAGGTACCATATTTGTCTTTTTGTGGCTGACTTATTTCACTTAGCATAAGGTCCTCAAGGTTCATCCTTGTTATAGCATGTGTCAGAATTTCTTTTCTTTTTAGGGCCAGACAATATACTAGTATATATATACACCGTGTTTTGTTTATTCATTTATCTGTCAATGGACACTTGAGTTGCTTCCATATTTTAGCTACTGTCAGTAAAGTTGTTATGAGCATAGGTGTACCAATATCTCATTAAGACCTGTTTTTAGGTGGGTTTTTTTTTTTTTTTTGTATATACCAAGGAGTGGAATTGCTGCACCATTTTGGTAATTTTGTCTTTAATATTTTGAGGAATTGCCATACCATTTACTACAGCAGCTACACCATTTTACATTCTCACCAACAGTGCACAAGGGTTCAATTTCTCCATATCCTTGCCAACATTGGTTATTTTCTGTTTTTGTTTTGTTTTTTATAGTAGTCATTCTAATGAGTGTGAGGTGGTATCTCTTTGTAGTTTTGATTTGTGTTTCCATAATGTTTAGTGATATTGAACATTTTTTTGTGGTTTATTGACCATTCTTATCCAAGTTTCTTCTTCATGTGTGATTGCTTTTTATGGTAGAAAAGGACATATCTCATCCATTACTAAACCACACAGTGCCCAATCAGAACCTGTTGCAAATAGGTGCCCATTTGTTTACTGAATGAAATGCTAAGATCTCTGATTACTTCCCCCAGTTTATATTTTCATTAGGCAGGGGCTGAGACTAATGAACTTGTTACTTTATCCTAGGAATAAAAACCTTCTCACTTTCCCCTTAGAAAGCCTCTCCCTCCAGCTTAACCCAGTCCACATTTTGACAATTAAAGTGACTCATTCTTTTGACGTAAGATGTTTCCCTGGCCAGGTCTTCTTAGTGCTCCAAGCCTGGGTTTATCAGAGTCCTCCTCAGTGGGAGTTTCGGCAGAGGTGCCTGTGCTGAGAGTGTGGGGCTAGTTACTCTTCTGGAAGGGGAATATGGCAGAAGAGGGGGATGATGCTGGCAGAAATGGCTCGTGATTTAATATATCAATGGTCTTGATGACTTGGCATTGCTATCCAGAGCTCACCTTGGTAGGGGTACAGGGGAGCTTCCTAAAAAGCACAGCAAGTGGGGCAGACTTGGAGCACATAGATCTTGCTGTCTTTAATTCATGTGGAATGGGCGCTCAGTATTACTCTTCTCTGTCCTCCCCATAAAGAAGTCAATGTCTTGTATATAGCAGAATATTACTCAGCCATAAAAGGAACAAATGTGAATTGGTTGAACTGATATGGATGAGTCTAGAGCCTGTTATACACAGTAAAGTAAGTCAGAAAGAGAAAAACAAATATTATATATTAACACATATATATGAAATCTAGAAAAATAGGTATTGATGAACCTATTTGCAGGGCAGGGATAAAGATGCAAACATGGAGAATGGATTTGTGGACACAGCAGAGGAAGAAGAGTGTGAGACAAATTGAGAAAGTAGCCTATATACATACCATGTATAAAATAGATAGCTAGTGGGAAGCTGCTATATAACACAGGTAGTCCAGCCTGGCCATCTGTGATGACCTAGAGAGGTCGGATGGGGGTAGGGGGAGGAAGGTTCAAGAGGGAGGGGATATATATATAGTTACAGCTGATTTGAGTTGTTGCATGGCAGAAACTGACACAATATTGTAAAGCAATTGTTGTTCAGTCACTCGGTCGTATCTAACTCTTTGTGACCCCATGGATTGCAGCACGCCAGGCTTCCCTGTCCTTCACCATCTCCTGGAGTTTGCTCAAAATCATATCCATTGAGTCTGTGATGCCATCCAACCATCGCATCCTCAGACATCCCCTTCTCCTCCTGCCTTTAGTCTTTCCCAGCATCAGGATCTTTTCTAATGCGTAGGCTCTTCATACCAGCTGGCCAAAGTATTGGAGCTTCAGCTTCAGCATCAGTCCTTCCAATGAATATTCAGGGTTGATTTCCTTTAGGATTGACTGGTTTGATCTCCTTGCAGTCCAAGGAACTCTCAAGAGTCTTCTCCAGCACCACGGTTTGAAGGCATCAATTCTTCAGTGTTCAGCCTTTTTTATAGTCTACCTCTCACATCAGGACATGACTAGTGGAAAAACTATAGCTTTGACTATATGAACCTTTGTAGGCAAAATAATGTCTCTGCTTTTTAATATACTGTCTAGGTTTTTCATAGCTTTTCTTCCAAGGAGCAAGTGTCTTTTAATGTCATGGCTGCAGTCACCATCCACAGTGATTTTGGAGCCCAAGAAAATAGTCTATCACTGTTTCCATTGTTTCCCCATCTATTTGCCATGAAGTGATGGGACCAGATGCCATGGTCTTCATTTTTTGAATGTTGATTTGGACTACAACCTTGCCTAACTCAGTGAAACTGTGAGCTATGCCATGTGGGGCCACCCAAGACGTACGGGTCATGGTGCAGACTTCTGACAAAATGTAGTTCACTAAAGAAGGGAATGGCAAACCACTTCAGTATTCTTGCCTTGAGAACCCTATAAACAGTAAAGCAGTTATCCTCCAATAAAAAAATAAAAACAATTAATTTTTTAAATCAAACACAATACTGAGCATTTGAAATTTATGATATAAATATATTGATGTGGTTGATGAAAGGGGAAGTATTTCCGAAAAACAAGAAGTCAATGTCTTATGTTTAGAGGTACCTAAGTAACCCTCCTGTTAAGTGGTACCCTCAAGAGCACAGTGAGAAGAAAGCAGGCCTTCTACGTCAGACCTGCTGAATTTAGTATCTAAATAGAGGCTTCTGTGGCACCCTGGTCACCCATCCAGACACAGGGAGTGTGTGGGGGATGAGAAGCTATGATCTTTAGCAATCATTCAGACTCCACTTTATTGGCAAATGTTCCCAGACCCGCGGGTATGAAGAGTGTCTTCCCGGGCTTCTGTTCGCCTAAAGATTTGGGTACTGAGGAGAGGGGATAGGGAGGGAGGTAGGGAGAATTGACTCTGAATGGCAGAGTCATAAGCCAGGAGAAACCAGTGGTTGCTGAAGATACCTTTAGCAAGGCTCATGGGGGTTAATGGATACATGAATTATAAATGGATTAACTGGAGCCCCAAGGTGGAGTGAAAGAAAGGTAATGGGCCAATTAACCGTACATTGTGAGGGTATATTTCTATTGTAAGTGATTTATTAAAGAGTTACAAGTGTAGGAAAGTCTTAAGAGTTATATTCGAAGGGAGAAGAACTGAACACATTTGTTGAAGGGCAGTTGGATGTTGGAGCAGAAGAATATTAGAGAAAACTCCCAAATATATGCATTTCCCATTAGGGTAAATAGACTGGGGGTTTTGAATCCTGACTGCAAATGGACTCTTCTAAGAAAGCATTAGAAAAAAAAAAACCACACCAAGGCCCCACACCAGAGAAATTAATGAGGATTTCTGGCCTGGAGCCTGGGCATCATATTTTCATGTTCAGCCAGGATTGAGCCCACAGTGTTTAAAGCAGATTTTAGCATACTTAGCAATCACCTGGGCTTTTGTTTCAAATGCAAGTTCCAGGACCCTGGCTCAATAGGTCTGGGGTGGAACAGGAACCTGCAGTTTTCACAAGGTGTCTAAATAAACTGATTCTGCAGTGCAGCAATGGAGTGGAGGATATGGACTTTCAGGACAAGGACAATGAGAAAACAGTCCTGAGGGGACTGGGGTTGTTGATGAGAAAAGCTGTGTAGGAAAAACAAAATTTCTGAAAAGATTTTTCTTCAGAGCAAAAGCTGCCTTACTTAGTGTCATTATCCCCTCAGCAAGGCTGGTTCTGACAGAAATTGGTGTCTAGTGCTTGAATTAGTCCCTTAATTACATTTACCTTCAGCTTTTCTTGTCTTGTGCTGGCACAGGCAGTGGGTTTGTCATCAAGGATTTGACAGAAGGAAGTACTTTGGACAGGAAAAACGGGAGAAATTGGAGCAGGTGTTTAGGGGAGGGGGCAGTGTGTACTCTAGTACCCAGTGGCCAAAAACTCCAACTCAGAAGGGCCTGAGTTGTTACCTGTTTGCAAGTTAACAAGTTAGCCTGGGTCAGAGACAAAGGACTGCATTACTCGTGGCAAAACCAGTAGCATGAGCTTTAGCATATTTGTGTGGCTACCCCTCACCCACAGCAGCCATGCAGAGGGGGCCCAACAGATGCTGCACATGCACAGATAAGGCAAATCTGCCTAGCCTTTGTCCCAGAAGGAGATATCTGTATTACACTGACCAGCAAACAAATCTGCTCTTTGTCTCAGAGGGAAAAGGTGGTGTGAAACAAAAGTTATCAGGGCCTCTGCTCATAATTGCAGGGCACCATAGAGAACTGTCTAATACCTGACACCTCAGGTCTCCCAGTGAGTAGGTATTGCGCTAAGACTGTCTTCCTAGTGCAATACCTAAAAAACGAAAGAGACTTAAAGAACTAAAGAGCCTCTTGATGAAAGTGAGAGAGGAATTTGAAAAAACTGGCTTAAAACTCAACATTAGGAAAACGAAGATAATGGCATCTGGTCCCATCACTTCATGGCAAATAGATGGGGAAACAATGGCAACAGTGACAGACTTTATTTTTGGGGGCTCCAAATTCACTGCAGATGGTGACTGCAGCCATGAAATTAAAAGATGCTTACTCCTTGGAAGAAAAGCTATGACCAACCTAGACAGCATATTAAAAAGCAGAGACATCACTTTGCCAACAAAGGTCCATCTAGTCAAAGCTATGGTTTTTCCAGTAGTCCTGTATGGATGTGAGAGTTGGACTATAAATAAAGCTGAGCACCGAAGAATTGGTGCTTTTGAACTGTGATGTTGGAGAAGACTCTTGAGAGTCCTTTGGACAGTAAGGAGATCAAACCAGTCAGTCCTGAAGGAAGTCAGTCCAGAATATTCATTGGAAGGACTGATGCTGAAGCTGAAGCTCCAATACTTTGGCCACCTGATGGGAAGAACTGACTTATTGGGAAAGACCCTGATGCTGGCAAAGATTGAAGGCAGGAGGAGAAGGGGACTTAGGATGAGATGGCTGGATGTCATCACCGACTTGATGGACATGAGTTTGAGCAAGCTCCAGGAGTTGGTGATGGACAGGGAAGCCTGGTGTGCTGCAGCCCATGGGGTTTCAAGGAGTCGGACACGACTGAGCAACTGAACTGAAGACTGTTCTGGTCTTCTCACTATATGTCACATGCTCCAGGCAAGACTGAGCACACATGTTTACCTTGGAATGGAGATGGAGTGGAATGTGTCCTGAGACGGCAATTCAAGTACTCATAAGGCTTCAAGTCTTAAGTTTGTTCAAGTGTTGATATTGTATGTGATGTCAGCTCATACCCTCAGAGCATGCAAGGGATTCCAGGAGTTTTGAAAGAGGCACAGGAAGCAGGGAATAAAAAGGCTTCTCCCTGTGACCACCCAGTTCTTGTCTCTGGAGAAGTTTTACATACAAGATTGTATAAAAAGAAACATATGAGGGAAATATTTATTTATACAGTGCTTCACAGTCCATAACTACTTTCCCAAACTACCTTATTTTACTCCGCAATTATTTTCCTCAATTTCTGTGCATGGCCATTGGGAAAATGTAGAAAATGAAACTAGAGCCAGGTCAGGTCTTACTTACTCTAGGAAGCAACTTTGAACAGAGTTGGAAGGTGATGAAGGGATGGGATGGAGAATAGATAGGACATGAGGAGCAGAAAGCATTTGGAGAGGAAAAGAATTTTTTTGTAAGCCCCAAAGCTGGAAAAACCAAAAACAAAAAACAGGAAGCAGTTCTCCTCTGAATCCTTCCAGGGCCTCTGACGTTCCCCCTAGTGTTTATGTGTCTGCTGAGTGCTGTCATTTATCTTCAAGACTCGAATGAGTCCCCTTCCCACCATCACCAACACTGACATCCATCTGTCAGTTACTTGGAACAGTCCTACCTGAGGAGGCTGGGGATGTACCAGATCACTTCTGAAGACTCTCAACCCCCTGGCAAGGTGTTCCTTTTATCTGTTGCTGACCCCAAGACATAACAGCCTGAAACAAAAGCCATTTTATTATGCTCATGATTTTGTGGGTCAAGAATTCAGGCAGGGCACAGTGGGGTGGCTTATCTTTACTTCATAACATTTGAGGCCTCAGGGGTGGCTCTGATGGTTAGAGATGACTGGGACAGGTGCACTACTGCTATGTTTGAGGCTTCCATGTTGGCTGTAGCTAGATTCTTTCCCTACCATCTTTTGCTTCCCCAACACACACACACACCCCTTGTGTGTGCAGAGGCTGGGATGTCTAGGACAGCTCTTCATACCAGGTCTGATGCCAAGGGGAATAGCTGAACTGGCCAGCCATTTCCCTCTCTTTGTGTGGTCCCTCCACAAGGCTCTCTGGGGCTTTCTGATAGGATGGGGGTCTCAGGGTAGTTAGATTTCCTATGTCATGGTTGGCTTTCTCATTGTGAGTGTGTGTCAAGTGTCCTCAGCAGATGCTCCAAGGCTTTAGAAGGCTCCTTCCACTTCATTCTATTGGTCAAGCAAGTCACTAAAACCATTCCAGATTCAAAGGAAGGGGAGTGGACTCTGTCTCTTAATGGAAGGACTAGCAAACAATTTGTTGCTGTCTTCTAATCTACCACAGAAGGTCTGGGCAGATCAAAATTCATATCTTCAGGTAGGGGCATGGGAACCTGTGTGTTTAACAAATAATTCCAGGGGACTCTTGCTATCAGGAAAGTTTGGGAAATACTGATATTTAGAGTTGGCTGTTAAAATAGAATGTGTTTGCCTTGAACTAATTGTATGTATGTTATAAAAATTTATGTATGTATATATGTTATAAAACTTACATGCTCCTGAAAATCGTCAACATGTGTACTTTTATTCTTTATTGACCTGACCTAGAATTTATTTGATATTTGATCTACTTTAACCCCCTTCATGCTGGTCCTGAGAGAGTTTCCCTTCAAATTCCCTCCTCTCCCAACTTTTCTTGCCCTGTTGTATTTTGCAGGTTGCCAGCCCCTGCAGACTGTATTTCCCAGGCCCCATGAGATCTGGCTCCTAACTGAATTTGGTTAATGGAAGACACTGGCAGGAAACTGAAGGGTGGAGAAAAAAAGGAGATAGGAGTATTATTCTCTCTCTCTGATGACTCCATTTTCTGGGTGAAGGAAGTTAGGCTCATCTCTCCTGGAAATGGGAAGTTTCCATGGATAACTCTGACGCCATCCTATTTGGCTTCTTAGCTTTTCTGTTGTTTGGGTAATCAATTTCCCTCCATTTCTAGTTCCTAGAGTTATTTTTGTTTGTCTATTTGGACCCTAAATGAAATATTATTAGAATTTTTTTTTCCTAACTTAAATCTTTTTCACCACCAAGTTCACTCTCACTGACTCCTTTACAGATAGAATCCAATTTGACTTTCATTCTGGAATTTCTTTTAAGTGCAGTTTCTGACATTTCCAAAACAGAGACTGAAAACTAAATGGAAAAATAGCAATCTTTAGTAGTCCTACCAGAGATAACCCCTCTTTAACCTTTGGTATATTTCCTTCAAGTCTTTATTTTCCTTTTTTCTTTAATATATTTTCTCCAACATTTAATGCATTTTGTACATAGTTGAACTCACATAGGTATATTATTTTTGCATCCTTTCTCTTTTAGCTTGACATTTTATCATAAGCATTTTCCCATTTCTTTAGAATTCTTCATAAACACAACTGTTAATTTGTAAAAGGAGCCAGAAAGGTAGAATTAGGGAAATTTCTGACTTTTGCAATTCTGTACCCCAGAAAGAGGGTGCCAATTAGAGTGTGAATCTGTGTCTCTCAAACTAATTGTTCACTAGTGCTTGCAGTGCCCATGGCATAGTGGGAGAAGTGAGAGAAAATGATCCAGGATCAAGGACTGATTTGGAGCCAAGAGGTCACATATAAAGCAATCAGAGAGAAATAGGAGAGTGAAAAGAAAATCAGATGCTAGGTGGAGTACCTCAGACTGTGAGTATAATAAAAGAGCAGAGGGAGGAGAGATCAATATGAGCTGGACTGTCCCTCCAACGTCTCTTCTAGTGATGCCATTGGTATAGAGTCACATGGCAGGATTCAGATATGTCTGGAGGAGAGGAAGGAGTTCCAGGCCAAGGAGGGTACAGATTAGGGGTGTTGGACTCAGAGAGATCCAATTCTAGTCCTGGCTTCCTTATCTCTATTATCTGTGTGATGATAGGCAAATTAGGCGCCTCCCTAGGTTCCAGTTTCTTGGTGGTCATGATACCAGTATCTACTTCTTAGAATGAAATGCAGTATTCAAAAAGAGTTACAACCTTATTCCCACCAGGATGAACACTACCTCCGGGTGAGCATGGAAGTGAATAATCTTCATGTAAAACCTGCTGTTGGCTGTCAACTGTCGTTAAACCTGCATCTCCATGTTCAGTTCAGTTCAGTTGCTCAGTCGTGTCTGACTCTTTGAGACCCCATGAATCGCAGCATGCCAGGCCTCCCTGTCCATCACAAACTCCCAGAATTTACTCAAAACACATGTCCATCGAGTCAGCGATGCCATCCAGCCATCTCATCCTCTGTTGTCCCCTTCTCCTCCTGCCCCCAGTCCTTCCCAGCATTGGGGTCTTTTCCAATGAGTCAACTCTTTGCATGAGGTGGCCAAAGTATTGGAGTTTCAGCTTCAGCATCAGTCCTTCCAATGAACACCCAGGACTGATCTGCATTAGGATGGACTGGTTGGATCTCCTTGCAGTCCAAGGGACTCTCAAGAGTCTTCTCCAACACCACAGTTCAAAAGCATCAATTTTTTGGCACTCAGCTTTCTTTACCATCCAACTCTCACATTCATACATGAGCACTGGAAAAACCATAGCCTTGACTAGATGAACTTTTGTTGGCAAAGTAATGTCTCTGCTTTTTAATATGCTATCTAGGTTGGTCATAACTTTCCTTCCAAGGAGTAAGCATCTTTTAATTTCATAGCTGCAATCACCATCTGCAGTGATTTTGGAGCTCCCCAAAATAAAGTCTGACATTGTTTCCACTGTTTCCCCATCTATTTGCCATGAAGTGATGGGACCAGATGCCATGATCTTAGTTTTCTGAATGTTGAGCTTTAAGCCAACTTTTTCACTCTCCTCTTTCACTTTCATCAAGAGGCTTTTTAGTTCCTCTTCACTTTCTGCCATAAGGGTGGTGTCATCTGCATATCTGAGATTATTGATATTTCTCCCAGCAATCTTGATTCCAGCTTGTGCTTCATCTAGCCCAACGTTTCTCATTATCTACTCTGCATATAAGTTAAATAAGCAGGGTGACAATATACAGCTTTGACATACTCCTTTTCCAATTTGGAACCAGTCTGTTGTTCCATGTCCAGTTCTAACTGTTGCTTCCTGACCATGTTACTAAAGCATAAATGATTTGCCCTACAAGAGCAGGACAGATTATCAATAGTATCTGAGTTGAGTTGGGAGATATATTTCCTGATGAAGCTGAACCCAAAGGGCACCGAGCCTTTGCCCAGTGCTCCTTGTACACTAGTCACTGCCAGGGCCTCTGGATCAGTGTGGTTTCTCAGATTTCAGCCTGGTCCTTTTCCCTTTCTGGATGGGCCCTTATCTATGGCTTCATAAGAAGAGGGTTGAATATCAGGGAAAGTGTGTTTTCTAAGGCCGTGTTTTCAAGGACCCTGAGCTGGTAGACCTGAATGTTAGGAAGAGAAGCGAGTCTCGATGGTAGGGGGTTAGGTGAAAGGTTGGGGAAATCACCAGCATGAGAACATATGTATGTAGTTGTTGCAAATACTGCACATTGGTGTAAATGTCTGTGGACCACAAATACCTTTAGAGTCTGTTTGCAAAGTTGACTGGTTGTTACTACTAGAAGAGAAGTGGGAAGAATTAGTGAGAAGGTTAAGACTTAGAAGAAACCACATCCACACATTCAGAAGGTGGAAAGAACTTTTCCTGTAGCCCTATGTTAATTACCTTTTCTCCTGGAGCTTAGCCAAGCTGCTGAAGCCTTGCTTACCAGACCTCACAGGGCCTCATTCTTCCCCACAGAGTCCCTCGCTTCCCTCAAGACCTCCTATGTGATGTGGTCCTTGGGATGCTGCCTGCTATAAACTGATAGGTTGTCCATTCCCCTGTTGTAAGGGTCAAACTGATGGTACATGTTGAAGTGCTTTGTTGCGGGTGGAGAGGGAGCTCCTTGCGAGTGGACCCTGACCTTCTAAGAGTCCTAATAGAATGTTGCTATTTCCAGAACCTCCTCGTGAGTCTCCCTGTGTGGGCAAAGTGGGAAGATGGGATCGGTCTCTTCCTTCTCCCCAAGGGCCTTTCAGAGCCACCTGGCTTAGCCAACCTGCCCTAAAAGGAGGTCTTAACATGTAAAGCCACAATGAATCACTGCCCTTGGATGCTTATTACTGGGCACGGAATGGGCTCCACAAGAGCCCCTCTCTTTGCCTCCACTCTCATCTACCTCTTGACTCCATTGTTTGGATAACAATGAGGAGCCGAGTTTAGCAGTGAGCGTGGGTTGCTTTGTCCGTGCTTCTGCACAAAAGGACAGTTGCTGAAGCCTGCAAAAGCCTGCCTATCTGCCAGAAACCTAATTTCAGACACTTGCATCAAACTCACCTGCACTCATGCACTCATATAATTGTTTTGATTCTCAACAAAATTGCTCTCTTGCATTGGGAGGAGGCAGAGCTCCCCAGAGCCCAGAGGAAGGGAACTGGGGACATTTCTTTCATTGCCAGCTTTGTCCTCAGGGCATGGAATTCTTCCCCCAACTACCCACTCTGAATATGGGGAATAAATGGGAAATGGGATAGAGTGTTTTCCATGCCTCCACTGATCTTGTTACCGAAATGCTAGTCCATGTACCTGACACACAGTGAGGCCAAACAATACCAACATGTTGGAGTTTGCAACAGAGAAATGTTTACTGCAGGCCGCACAAGGAGATGGGTGGATCATGCCTTAAAAAGACCAAACTCCCTAAAAGCTTTTAGCAAGACCTTTTCTAGGAAAGGTAAGGGAGAGGTGTGGTTACTTGTTGCAGATTTTTTGGTGCTAAATCCTTTGTTCTTGAGGTCAAACCACAGTCAGGTAACCATGTTCCTGTAAATCTCCACCAAATATTATTCTCTGTTCTGACAAGAAAGGGCAAGTTTCCAAGGTTCAACTTTCACCCTTCAAGTTCCAGGCCCTGGCCAAGAGGAGGGGGTCCTTGCGCTGGCTGGTTACCCTGCCTGGGTCAGTGCCCAGGCCCTCCTGAAGAGGCAGATCTCAGCTGGTGGCTCCCTCTGGGTCAGGTCCCCAGGCCCTGCCCATCCATAATCACTGAAGGAGCCAAGCATCCAGGACCCTACTGGCCCTCAGGCTCCTCAAGCTGCTTATAACTGAGAGGGGAGCTCTAACTGCTGCCACTGTAACCATCCCATGGTAGTGGTCTTGCAGTAACTATAACCATAGTGGCTTGCACCGTAATGGTGCCCAGCAACTGTTGCATGCTAAGGGTTACACATTGCCCTCCTCTATTGCATAATGTAATTCCTCATTCCATTGTTCTGCACTGCAAAGGACCCCTCTCCCAAGCGACCAACTGTCCATGTGTGACCATTACTGGTTCTGCTCAGCCATTGATCAGCACTGCAGTGGGCCCCTCCCCCAAGCTACCAACTGTCCATGTGTGACCGTTACTGGTTCTGCTCAGTCATTGGTCAGCACTGCAGTGGGCCCCTCCCCCAAGCTACCAACTGTCCATGTGTGACCGTTACTGGTCCTGCTCAGCCATTGGTCAGCACTGCAGTGGGCCCCTCCCCCAAGCAACCAACTGTCCATGTGTGACCGTTACTGGTCCTGCTCAGCCATTGGTCAGCACTGCAGTGGGCCCCTCCCCCAAGCAACCAACTGTCCATGTGTGACCGTTACTGGTTCTGCTCAGCCATTGATCAGCACTGCAGTGGGCCCCTCCCCCAAGCAACCAACTGTCCATGTGTGACCGTTACTGGTTCTGCTCAGCCATTGATCAGCACTGCAGTGGGCCCCTCCCCCAAGCAACCAACTGTCCATGTGTGACCGTTACTGGTTCTGCTCAGCCATTGATCAGCACTGCAGTGGGCCCCTCCCCCAAGCAACCAACTGTCCATGTGTGACCGTTACTGGTTCTGCTCAGCCATTGGTCAGCACTGCAGTGGGCCCCTCCCCCAAGCAACCAACTGTCCATGTGTGACCGTTACTGGTTCTGCTCAGCCATTGATCAGCACTGCAGTGGGCCCCTCCCCCAAGCTACCAACTGTCCATGTGTGACCGTTACTGGTCCTGCTCAGCCATTGGTCAGCACTGCAGTGGGCCCCTCCCCCAAGCAACCAACTGTCCATGTGTGACCGTTACTGGTTCTGCTCAGCCATTGGTCAGCACTGCAGTGGGCCCCTCCCCCAAGCAACCAACTGTCCACGTGGGACTGTTACTGGTTCTGCTCAGCCATTGGTCAGCACTGCAGTGGGCCCCTCCCCCAAGCAACCAACTGTCCATGTGTGACCGTTACTGGTTCTGTTCAGCCACTGGTCAGTACTGCAGTGGGCCCCTCCCCCAAGAAACCAACTGTCAACGATCTACCATTAATGGGGCTGTTCAGCCAACTGTTGCTGGAGAGATGGTCATCAGGCAGAGAGTGAGGTAAGAGGTGAACCCCGCCCTTCTGCCTAGGGCAATCCAGTTTACCTGGCCTCAGGCCAGTGGGTGAGCTGGGGGCAGGGTGGGTGGGGAACAGGCTCGGGGGCTATGTCCTGCAGGGCTCCAGAGCCCTTGCCAATGCTGCACATGGGCCCAGGCCTTGAGGCAGTGATGAACCTCTCTCCTATCCCTGCCTAGCAGCCTAATAGTGGTGGTAGGCTGCCTTGGGACCTAGCACCCACCATACAGGCTGCCTGAGGAGCCTGAGGGCCACCTGGGTACTGGGCATCTGACTCCCTCAGGAATGACAGCTGGGCAGGGTTTGGAGACCTGGCCTTGAAGGAGCAGGCAGCTGAGATCTGTCTCCTCTTAGCCAGGACCTGGACCTTGGAGGGTGAAAGGTTGAGCCTTGGGACCTTGTCCTTTCTTGTAAAAACAGAATAACATTTGTTTGGTAGAGATTTATGGTAACTTTGTTACCTGGCCATGACTGACATCAAGAGCAGACACCAAGAAGTTTGCAACAACTAACCATGCCCTTCCCTCACCTTTCCTAGAAAGGGGCTTTGCTGAAAACTTATGAGGGGTTCGGGGGTTTTAAGGCATAATCCAGTCAATCCTTGTGGGGCCCTGTGGTAAATCTTTCTCTGTTCCAAACTCAGATGTTTTGGTATTATTTGGCTCACTGTGTAGCAGGCACAGGGACTTGCATTTTGGTAACAGTCTTAGCCAAACCCCTCAGAATTGCCCCTCAGTGACATCTGCATGATGTACATGGCCCTCTCCTGATTTGTGTGGCCTGAGCAAGCATCCCTGATTTACTCATTTAATTCCTGGCCTGGGGGAGGTTGTGCATCTCAGACTGGGATGAGCTGCAGGTGGGGTCCTACTCTTGGTCAATGCTCAGGTAAAGGTTGTTTTAAAGACTGGTTGGGTGTGTGAAGCACTCGGAGAAAAGGTGAAGTGCTCCCCGCCATGAGAGGTATTACTGTTATCGTTGGTCATACTGATAATAATGGAGGCCATTGTTTCCTGTTTCTAAGATTAAAGAGATTCAAATCCCAGTTCATGGACTGAGGACAAGTGAGAAGAAGGGCAGGGTGAAGGCAGGGGCAGCAGTGACAGCCAGGAATTTTCTATAAGCTCACATCAAAGAAATTCCTCAGCAGCATACTCCGTTAGAGCTTTTTCTGGCTGTATTGAAGTTGGTCTTTCTTGTCTTCATTTCTGAGTGCAAAAGTGCTTTCTTTTTCTCCTTGGCTATTCTTTTCTGAATATTTTTCTCATCTTCTTAATCACATAAATACATACATGTAGAAATTAACACAATGTCGTAAATCAACTATATTTAAATTGAAAATAATACATATATAAAACAGATACTTAACTATATAAATGTAGGAATAACAAAAATAAAGCATGCATGCTTTATAATCTGCTTATTAAAACCCCGAACAAGTTATTTGTAAACATCTTTCAATATTACACTTCTATAAATTATTTTTAATGGCTCAATAGTGTTCTATCTTGAAGAAGACATTCTTCTCTCTCCTTGCTAGTCTCTGGAACTCTGCATTTGTTGGGTATATCGTTCCCTTTTTCCCTTGCTTTTCACTTCTCTTCTTTCCTCAGTTATTTGAAAGGCCTTCTCAAACAACCGCTTTGCCTTCTTGCGTTTCTTTTTCTTTTGGTCACTGCCTCCTCTGCAGTGTTACAAACTTCTGTCCAGTTCTTCAGGCACTCTGTCTACCAGATCTAATCCCTTGAATCTATTCATCACCTCCACTGTATAATCACAAGGGATTTGATTTAGGTCATACCTGAATGGCCTAGTGGTTTCCCCTGCTTTCTAAAATGACAACAAAACTGCCAGCTAACATTTTCTGGAATAATTTCTTGCTATATAGTTATCTAGGAATATATCAAGCACTGTGCCAAATAATAATACCAGAAGGCAATTACTATAATTATACCCGTTTATAGGTGAGGAAATGGAGGCTTAAGGAACTTAATTTTCAAAAGAGCACATAATTCTTGACTGACAAAGCCAGGACTTTAAGCATTCTGATTTCAGACCCTACATACCTAACAATTATGCCATGATTTATTTAACTGCGCTCTTATTGCTGAACATTTGGGGTTATTTTAACAAAAAATTATAAACACTTGTTTAATCTTTACATACATCCATAATGGTATTGTTGACTAGCTTTGCCTTATATCAATTCTAGTATGTTTGAAGAACATGGTTTTCTGCAGACTTATAACATATTAAACTTTTTTTTTCATGTTAAACTTTTAATTTTCATTCTACATTATAATTTTTTTATTTGATTTCCTGAATTTCCATTATGCTGGGAGAAGGGGCCCACCTTCAGGTGCTTTAGTCAAGACCAGCCCTATTGCTTATCACGCCCTTGCCTCTGGCCTCTAAATGTAAGCCCTAGGTGCTGGTTATAAATGGACACCCAGAGTGAAGTCTTCTCCTGTCCCCTCATTTGCTCCCAAATTGCTTTCACTGTCTGCTGGATTCCAGACTCTGTCAAATCCACTGACTTAGTCCCTACCCCATCCCTTCCAAGTTGTGACATTCTTCCAGCTATGGGTGACATCTTTCCTGGATGATCTCCGTTGGGCTTGATCTCCAGCCTGGTCTCAGCATGTGAAGATAGCCCATTCTAAAGGCCATTTCCAGCCCCAAACCCTCCAACAGGTACCTAACAAGGTAGGGCTTGTCCTCTGCTTTGACCTCAAGCTCCTACAGTGTTGTTCATGGGAAGGAATTTGTCAAGTATTGTCTTATTTTTTTTTTCTTGCTTTACAGTTTATCTGGGAATGTTCCTTCCATCTGCCAGCTAGTTTTCTTCATTGCATCTTCAAAGATGCTCTCTAGCATGTCCTCCAACACACCTTCAGCTGCTTTCCCTATTTAGTACTGGAGTGCTCCCTACCCTCTCTTCTGGTTTACACTCAGTGACTCAGGTGACAGTTCTATGAACTGTCCAAATAGCAAAACCATGTTGATATAGAACCAGAGAAATGGCTTCATAACCATGAGGCATTAATTCTCTCTTTGGCTAGATTTCTGATTGTGGAATTATAGGCTTGTGTGCAGCATGGAGGGAGGGGTTAGATTTTGGGTGGCCAGGGGAGCTTTCTTTTGCTTACTTCCGCAGGTAATCTAGGCTTGGGAGCTGTCTCGAATGTGGTGCACACAAGAGCAGCCATGGATCCCTGATAAGCCTGGGTCTGATTCTGTATTCCATAACCCACTATGCATTTGTGTGATCACTGATTCCTTAACTTCTTTAAGCCTGATTTCCTCATCTAAAGGGAGAATATCTGCTCCACAAGTTTATTGTGAAGATTAGATTTCCGGAAAATGTGTGTCACTCCTTTGACTTCCCACAGCTTGCCACACAGTAAGCACTTAGTGTTTTCTTCATTAAAGGATTCTCAGGTGGGAGGGATCAAAGAGACAATTTGTGTTCTCACTGTTCCAAAAGCTTCCATGTGGGAAGGACAAGCTGGGAGTGGCCTGGCCAGGCCATTGAGAGCTTCTCTCAGGGAGTGCAACAGCCCTAACACAAAAGTTGTGTCTGCCCTTGCACCGGGAGTTCTTATTCTGGGCTCATGAGTAGGCTTTGTTAGAGGTCTGTCCAGCTCCTCTGTGCGTGCATGATCAGTCATGTCTGACTGTTTGCAACCCTATGGACTGTAGCCCACCAGGCTCGTTGGATTCTTAACCACTGAGCCACCTGGGAAGCCTGTTCAGCTCCTAGAATCACATGGAAATTTTTTGGTTGTATGCATATGTGCAGCTGTAGCAGGGGGAAAGGTCTGTGGCTTTTTTCAGACTCTTAAAGGGGTCACTGACTCCAGGGAGGCTAGGAACCGCTACTTAAGAGGTACCTTTGGCTTCTGCATCCTCTTCCTCCATCAGGCTGCAGTGGGCAGGGCAGGAATGGATCTCAGGGCCTCAGTTAGACTCAGGGAGGCTATGGAAGTGTGATGGATCAGTGCTAGGAGAGAGTCAGGGGCAGGGTGCCAGGGGTCAGGGCAAAGCAGTAGGATGGACTTAAGAAAGCTAAGAAAGAGCCTCAGAAGCCAGAGGCAGGCGGGCTTTGAAGTCGAGTCCAGACTGCCTGAGTGGCGAAGTACCAATTCGCTGAATGGGAGGCTTGGGTAGTGTCTGGCATTCACTCTTGTTGCTTCCAGGCTGCGCTTCTTCCCATTTCCCCTCTTCTCTGTTTTTCTTGCACCAAAAGTCCTACCTGTTAGAAGTTCAGGGCTCATTTCCTTCTCCTTCTCACACCCCCAACCCACCCTGAAATGCAGAAACGTAATTTCCAATGCTGTAGATTTCAGCCTCTTTGGGTCTTACGTCCTAAGAAATTTGTGCTGAATGGCTCAAATTCTACCATTCCTGGAGTCTGTGGAGTCTATTTGAGCTCCCACCAGAGTGACTAGCTGCTTTCTGTTTCCACTCTGGAGAGGGCAAAAAGAAATACACAGATACTACCATAAGAATTGATGTTTTGCATTATTTATTTGAATATTTTTTATTAAGAACTTACCATGTACCAGGCATCATGCTCGGTGCTGCAGATACAATTGAATTAGACACAGTCCTTTTTTCTTGAGAAGTGAAGGGTCTTGTATGGAAGTCAGAACAGTGGCCAGGCAATTACCATGCAGGGATAGAAGTACTCTGCTGGAGGAGTACGTGGCTAGCCTGAGCAATGCCGAGCCTGTGCAGCAACCTGCAGTGGGGGGTAGTCGCAGACATGCCAGGGAACTCCAAGATCTGTCTCTGCAGTTTGAGGTGGGTGGAGTGAGGGCCATGGAGCAGTTGACCCCTGGAAGACATCTTCTATTCTTGGATTTGGTTTTTTAAAACCTCTTTTGGGTGAGTTTTGGGAGAGTGAGATGCACATTCTGTTGGCAAGAGTGAAAGGTTCCTGATCTTTTCCAACCTTTTATGGAGTTTTTCAGATTCCCTATGACCTGTCTTCTCCTTTTGCATTAATCTCAATTTTAAAAGGGGGAGGGATCATCATAAACAGGAAGGGTGCGGGGATTACAGCAGTAGCAGAAATAGATATGTAGTGTAAGAATGACCAATGGTGTGAAGAAAAGAGCACTGATTTGAGACTAGAAATCTGGGTTCAGAATCTATTTCTCCCTCTTGTAAGACATGGACATTTGGCATTAACCTTTCCTTCTTTATCTCTAAAAGTGGGATAGGTTCTTTGTGCCCTGGGAAATTATAGTGAGGAATACATGTAAAAGTGACTCAGCATGTTCAGTGGAAGGGGGCACATTTGGGAGCCTAAGAGGGTTTTCTGAGCCTTGGGTAAATTTTTTCACAGCCTTTTCCATTTGAGAGAATAGACAATCAAGAGGCACCCCATATCATCCCTTTTAGGAGGGCTTCAGTGTCCTTTGATTTGTTAATCTGTATGAATGGCACAAATACTGCAGCTGGTGCACCTAACATCTATTCCAAAGACCTTCTCCCTTTTCTTCCTTTATTATGAAGGGTGGAAAGTGAAATACTTACATTTCCAGCTTCCTTTGCCACTAGGGGAGACCATGTGACATGATTCTTTTGATATGTAGGTGCAAGTCAATGGGAAGGCCTTCTCTTCTCAAGTAAAGATAAAAACACCCAAAGAGAAAGCTGTTTGCTTTTCACCCTTCTTCCTTCCTGGAATGGGACCAAGATGCCAGGAGGTGTTGCGGCCATCTTGTGACCAAGAGACAAAAGCCATGTGCAAAGATGGTGGATCAATCACCATTGAAGCAGCTCCAGATTGCCAGCTCCAGACTTCTTGTTTCTTGAGACATATAAGCACCTTACTTGTATAAGTAGGATTTTCCATTATTCTCAGCCAAACACAATCCTAACCAATGCAGGATTGTGAGGTCTGGGAAGTCCCAGCTGAATTTGGGTCTCAGAGGGTGGTGGAGACATTGCATGGTGCGAGTCATCCTTCATAGTGGGAAGAACAATGGCTTTCCTTGACTCTGGCTGGCTGAGCTCCTGGTCACTCCAGGTCTTGGCATTCCCCACAGAAGACTGGAACCTTGTGTGTTTTCCTTTTTAACAGGCATTGCTAGTTTTTAGAACTTCTCTCTTCCTGGAGGAGAATCCTTAGGGAATAACAAGGATTTAAAATGCCATCCTCATCAAAAAGTATTCATGAAGTCCTGATGTATGGCTCTGCTGAGGTCTGTACAGTTTGGTGGGTATGATTTCTGTTCTCCCAAAGCTCTTGGTGGGAAGGGAGAAGTCTAGAGCTGCTGTTGGGAACTCCAGATCTCATGGAGGACATTAAACATAAACAAGTGGTAGACTTGGGAATGTTTACCTTTGGAGAATGTTTAACTTTTTAAGGATATGTAAATTAATTTGGTATGAATTAAATCCATAAACGTAGCCATGGGAGTTACTCCAATGATGTGGCTCCCATCTTAGGAAGAAGTGGCTTTTACTTGAGCTATCTCCTCATCTCTAGTTAGACTTGGGCTTTGGAGCTATGACCAGGAGCTGCTGGAAATGAGGATGACCCAGTCAGCAGGCTAGGGCCATCTGGGCATTTTCTGTCACCCCTCACACTGTCACCCCTCCTCACCTCCTGCCTCCCTTCACTTGATGAGGGGATGGAGAGGATGGAGAGAAAATATGGTGTCTTCAGAGCTAACTCAAGTTGGAAGTGTGAAATCCCATGTGTTTGGTATACTTCATTTACAAGGAAGTGACTTAGAAAATTTAAATTAGAAAGAAGTCAGCATAAAGATCTAGAATTTTCTTTCCTGTGTTGACAAGTAGCAACCACTCCACCCTACTCCAGTTTGGGTATCCTAATTTTTTGGAATCCTCTCTCCTCCTCTTTGTCTCTCTCCTTCACTTTTATTCAGGTTGCATTCTCACAAACTCATCCAACCTTTCCCTTTTCCCAAGTCTGCCTTTTCCAACATGTGGCCTTTGTTTGTCTCTCCTGTGATGATCTCTTACAACATGTACAAACTAGGGTCCTTGTCTCCTAATTTTGCGTCATCACCTTTTTTTTCAAGACATGCCTGTTTCCCTCTCTGGTAGGGAACAAGATACCCTTCCCTTAATTCCTGAGACTCTTCCAAAGTGCTGTGGTCCTCTATGACTGTCCTGCTGCTCCTGGCTGGCCCCAGCTCGTTCCCACTGGGTTGTGGCAGCTGGCAGGGTAGGCCAGCAGCATTCTCCACTCAGCTTTGCTTGTTTCCCATACTCCCGGACATGTTCTAGTGGTGGTTCGAGTTCCATGAATGTTTTATGTGCTGCCCTCAGGAACCTTGGTTGCAGTATTCAGGGGAAGCTTCCTATCCTCCCTCCTCCTCACTGCAGAGCTCTGGGGCTGGAGAGATCATTTTGTCTCCCAGAAACTTGGTGTCATCTGTCATCAAGTCTCCAATTAGCAGAAGCTCAGTGCAGCAGTCTGGGAGTACCAACCATCTCCCTGACACGGGAGGGAGGGAGAGCTCCCAGGGACAGTGACAACTGTCTTGTTATCCCTGAGCTGTCTGGAGCTTAATGTTAACCCATTCTCCTGGGCTCTTCATTAGAGCTTTCTGGCCAGGACAGGTTCTTTTTTATTGTGCCCATTTGTCAGGACTAGAAATTAAGACCAAGGGAAGCAAGCTTGTTCAAGGTCACACAGAGTTGAAAGCAGAGCCATGTGAAAGGGTCTCTCTTGATTTTTGGCCTGGTGCAGTGATGAACTTTCTCTGTCATCCTCAGAAGATACTCTGAGCCTGCTATATGGTGCTGCAGGAGAGGGAGGTTGGAGGCACCCAGGCAACAGCTTCTGTAGCTTTGGCAATGGATAATGTTCCCAAAGCAGGGTGAAAGGAGAAAATAATAATAGAGCAATAGTTAACAATGAACTCCTCTGTGCCAGAAACTGTGATAGGCAGTTGGAGAATGGAAAGCACCACTCAGTTTTGGCGTGAATCTCCTCATCTCATAGATAAGAATTCTGAAGCCCAGTGAGATTGTCATTCACCGTCCAAACATTGATGCTGCTGCTGCTGCTGCTGCTAAATCGCTTCAGTCGTGTCCGACTCTGTGCAACCCCACAGACGGCAGCCCACCAGGCTCCCCTGTCCCTGGGATTCTCCAGGCAAGAACACTGGAATGGGTTGCCATTGCCTTCTCCCCAAACATAGCCCATAAGTGGCAATTAGTCTTCCTTCCTAGAGTCCAGCTTCATCTGGTGTAACCTCTTCAAAAACTGGAATTCGCTTCAGTCCCTCTGCCCAAAGTGCTTTTCCCTCCCTGGCTTTACTGGGTTTGGTTGGTCAACCTTGTTTAGGGTTCTTCTTAGGATTCTTTAATCCTTTAATAAAAATTTCTACTTTGGTGTTATGCTTTTATGAGTCTTTCAGTTCGGTTCTGGCAAACACATATTGAGTTTCTTATACTCCTTAAATCTAAATCTAAATATAGATACCAAAGTCTATGTTTAAATTTTTTTTCAGCCAAATTTGATGATAAGCCAGATTTGGGAATAACTCCTCTAGGCCACAAATAAAAACACCATTTTTAAAATTTTTCACATGGGGATTATTTTCCACATTGGGAGTGTTTACTTAAAAAAAAAAAAAAAAAAAGTGAATGCAGGCTGACTGCCCCTAACCACTTTGTAAGCTTCTAACCTCCTTTCCCCAAATACTGTATATATACACATGCTCATCTAATTAAGATACACTTTGATTACAGAAGGTAAACCGTGTGCAGCTGATCAAAGGAAGTATTCCAGTTATTTATCTCTGGCTTTGGAATGTATCATGTGATTTTATCTTCTGCTTTGGATTATCGGTGCTGCTGCATTAATGTGCTAACTGCCGATCTGGAGGTTAAAATTTTTTTTTTAATTTTTAAAAATTTTTTAATTCCTATTGCAGAAGTGACCCCAAGGGGCTTGTAATACCTCCCTCATCCCTTAGTTCAAAACTAAATCTCTATGAGCTTTCTTTCCATAGCATTTCTTCACATTGCCCCACAGTTTAACTGCTTCTCCTCCTAAACTGGTATTGTTCTTTTTAATTCTTACCAGTTTACCGGGAGAGCTTGTATAGAATTGTTAGAAGCTTGAGCCATGCTGAGGGACTCATACTTCTTCCTCACTGCTTTGTATCTTGGTAATGTTTGCCTTTACTTTTGTTAAGTTTTTGTTTGCAAAGTCTTCCATAAGGCTTTTTCCTTCTAATTCTCATTCCTGAAATCTCAACAGAACAACAGTGTTGCCTGCCTTATTGGTCCAAATAGAAAGGTGTAGTTAGTGATGGAGGAATGAAAGTCCTGATTGTAGTGTTTGTAGCATTTGCCAATTTCCAACATGTAAATACTTCTATCTGTGGCAGTTTTCAAGCTACGAGCCTATTTAACAACCAGCTGGCAAAAATCCTGATGATTACCATTGGCTCTTGGGAACCAGAACAATAGGCTGTAGCACACCACCAGGTGTATTTCACTGTTTAAGGAAGCACTCTCATCAGGTATAGGTTTTACATAAATGAAAATTGTTCTTCCTAGTTACCAATTGTGTGCCCTTGGCCAAATCATTTTATAACTTCTATGAATGTCAGTTCCACATCTGCGAAATGAGATAATGATATTTATATCAGGAAAGAACATAAGAGAATTTAATTAAGTGATTTCTATAATCATGTATATGTAATGTTATATATTAGTTATTACATATGGATATGGCATATGTTAGGTGTGAAGCGAGTGATGATTCCCCTCGCTGACAGCATGGGGACAAAGTTGAGGATAGAGGAAGATTTGAGCTTTGCATCCAAATGGAAACACCTGCCGTGGTTGGCCATGCACGTGGTTGGAGCTAGGCTGGGTGAGAGACAGGTCAAGGATTTAGATTTGGGAATAAAAGCATTCACAGTGCTTTGTGTTAATATCTATCTCTGAAATTTACCTGATACTTTCACATGTGTTTGTCAGAGGCATGGGAATGGATCAACTCTTTCAGAGAGGAGAATAGAGAGCCCAGCTAGCTACTGAGTCCTAAGTAGTTCTAAGTCCCCCTAAATTATTCCTTTTTTCTATATTTATTTTTCTCCTTCTCTTTGAAGTTCTCCCACAGTTTTTGTACCCACATCACTGCCATATCCTTATTGCTTTTAAATGAGACCTGTCTACTCCTTACACATTAACACTAGACAGAGATTTTGGAATGGAGAAAGTAATTTCTTCAGCCTGCATAGTTTACCATCACCATGTTTCACCCCAAATTATGTCAACAGTGTTGGTGTTCTCTGCTAATTGGTCAGCATAGGTTGCCTAGTAAAATAATCTACAAGTATCAGGGGTAGTGTAATAGAAGCTTATTTCTTGCTCATGTCATGGTTCACTCCAGATGTTCCACTTCTGTTTATTGACTCTGCCGTGCCTTGGAGTCCTCTAGTGGAACCTCTGCTTTCAGCCTTCAGAGGAGTGGAGAGAGAGAGTAGAGGACACATGTGTGGGATGATTTCATGGGCCAGTCCTGGAAGTGGCACATAACACTTCTGCCCATATTTCATTGGCTAGAGCTCAGTCACATGACTGCTCTGAAATGCAAGGGAGAGTGATAAAAATGAGAATTGTGTCCTCCAGAAGAAGAGGGAATGGGTTTGGTGAGCATCTGGCCGGTCTCTGGCCTGTCCTTGGAGGGTTTGGTAGAAACAGTTGCCACCATGGATCTAGGACAACCCAGGTCACTGCAGAAGACTCCTTATGCTTAGCCTCTTGACCCTGAGGGTCTCTTACAACTTGTAAACTTTGGTGACACCCCCTCCCAGGATTGCCCTAATCTTCCCCTACCTTGGATGGTGGATGGTGGTGCTGGCCTGAAAGAAACTTTCTTTTGTGATGCTCCATTGGATCCCATGTATTTCACTGCTGGCTGACTGCCTCTTCCAGGCTAGCCCTGGAAGTCAGTCAGAACGAGATCTCATCTAAGGTGAATTAACAGTTGCTGAATTTACTGTATTACATGAATTTGTGAACTTTCCAGGACTAGAGTGTTTTGCTGACTGTACCAGCTGGTTTCAAGTTAATACTTAAAGTTAGTAATAATGTTTACTGTTGTGTTTGTAATTACCATGTCATTAACAGTCAGTGGGTGGGGAGATTAATGAGAATTCTCATTTTAATTTGGCCAATTGTTGTTGACTGAAATGCTTCAGACAGTCTTCTATGGGTTGTTTTAGCCACTTGCTTACATGAAGAAAACTGGCTTCCCACTTCAAATCAAGATTGGCGTTGGCACTTCTGAAAGGGTTGGCAGAATGTCTGGCTAGGAGCTCAGGGACTGCAGGGCTAGCCTGGAAGAGGTAAACAGTCAGCAGTGAAATACATGGGATCCAGTGGAGCATCACAAAAGAAAGTTTCTTTCAGGCCAGCCCCACCATACACCATCCAAGGTAGGGGAAGGAGATTAAGGCAGTCCTGGGAGGGGGTGTCACCAGAGTCTACAAGTGGTGAGAGACCCTCAGAGTCAACGGAGTCTGTGGTCCTCCCTGTGGGGCCATCTATCCACTCCTGGAAGGCTCTCAGACAATGACTTGGGAGCACAGGGCTAAGACATTTCCCTCTGGCCTGCTCCAGTTGAGGGGAATGGCAAGTGATGAGCAAGGCTCTAATCAGTCAGGTGGAGCTTCAGACTCATAGTGCTAGCTGCAGGGTACTAATTGCAGTGCTCAGCAGGAAACCGGGAGAAGACAATGGCAACCCACTTCAGTACTCTTGCCTGGAGAATCCCATGGACGGAGGAGCCTGTAGGCTACAGTCCATGGGGTTGCTAAGCAACCATGGGGTTGGATATGACTGAGCGATTTCACTTTCACTTTTCACTTTCATGCATTGGAGAAGGAAATGGCAACCCACTCCAGTGTTCTTGCCTGGAGAATCCCAAGGACAGAGGAGCCTGTTGGGCTGCCGTCTATGGGGTCACACAGAGTCGGACACAACTGACATGACTTAGCAGCAGCAGCAGGAAACCGAGGCAGAGGCTCAGCAGTCTGACTGTCTTCTGACTCTACAGAAACTCCAGCACTGGAGGCTCAACCCTGACACATCAAAACTGTGTGTCTAAGGCTGCAGATGCTTCGAATGTACCTTGACCCAGAGTGCTCAGGAACTAGATGAGATAGATCCATATAATTTGAGGTTTTGTACATGGTCATTGGAGAAGGCAATGGCACCCCACTCCAGTACTCTTGCCTGGAAAATCCCATGGATGGAGGAGCCTGGTAGGCTGCGGTCCATGGGGTCGCTAAGAGTCGGACATGACTGAGTGACTTCACTTTCACTTTTCACTTTCACGCATTGGAGAAGGAAATGGCAACCCAGTCCAGTGTTCTTGCCTGGAGAATCCCAGGGATGGCGGAGCCTGGTGGGCTGCTGTCTATGGGGTTGCACAGAGTCGGACACAACTGAAGGGACTTAGCAGCAGCAGCAGCAGCAGCAGCAGCAGCACAGTCATTGGAATGGGATAGACCTGAGTTCAAATTCTGATTTCATTCTTTCCTAGCCCTATCACTTTGTATTTTTTCAGTTTTTTTTTTAAAATTTATTGGAGTATAGTTTATTTATAATGCTGTGTTACGTTTCAGGTGTACAGTAAAGTGATTCAGTTATACATACACAGATATTATTTTCAGATTCTTTTCTCATATAGGTTTTATTCACAGAATATTGAATAGAGTTTCCTATGCTCTAGTCCTATAACTTTGGGTAAATTATTTGATTTCACTCATTTTTAATTTTCATCCATAAAATGTAGAGATATATCTCATAGGGTAGTTGTGAGACTTCACATCAGGTATGAAAGGCACTTAGCTCTTAAACCCCTAGGTGTGTTAGTCACTCAGTCATGTCTGACTCTTTTGAGACCCCATGGACTGTAGCCCACCAGGCTCTCTGTCTGTGGGATTTCCCAGGCAAGAATACTGGAGTGGGTTGCCATTTCCTTCTCTAGGGGATCTTCCTGACCCAAGGATTGAACCCAGGTCTCTAGTAGCCTTTAATCCTTGTGCCCCTAATCCTTGTAGCAAACATTTACTGCAAAGTCCCACAAAGGCAGCAAGAACAAAATAGTCATGAAGGGCTTGCAAAAGCGGAAGCTGAAATTTGGGCTCTTGTGATGCTTGATTTACAAAGCATGTATTTTGTGAGGTAGGCTATCACCACGGAGGTGGAGGTGCCTTGGTTATGCCCACTGGTTTCACCAGCTGGGCTTTCCATAGAGTGGCTGACTGTGGGGCTGGGCACATGCTTCCCCCCTAGTTGGGTGCCTTTAGAGTGGAAAGTAGGACTGTTAAGTCACCCCACATCCTGGCTACTCAGTTTCTTTGGCAGTTTCCACTTCCCAGCTTGAGGGTCCGCCCTAGCTCCTGGCAGCCTGTGACATAATTATCACACATTGTCTTTTCATACATATTTAACTAGAAGAACAAAGATCCCTGAAAAGGTAGGAAGGAGCTTTTCCTGTACTGGCACTCAATTCCCAGTGGTTGGAAGTTTAAACGGTAGGTTGCTTTGACCTTGAGCTTCAAGTGACTATGAAATCTTGAGGACTGCCCACACTTTGGAAAGGGGTTGGCCTTCGCTTTAAGATGAGCAGCGTGAATTATGAAAGGAAAGGGACTTCTTCAAGGAGCTAGATGTTTAAAGGCCTCATACAAAAATTTAAAGTAAAGTCAGGTAACAAGATTAAAGCTAGCAGGAGACAAGCTTGGGAACAGTAAAAATAGAGGAGGGTTTTGGTTTTCTGCTTGGAAAAGTTGAATTATCTTAAAGGGAAATGGAGAAGGCAAGGGTCAAGTCTGTCATCCTGTTCCCACTGTATCCAGCCAAGAAGATATAGTTCAGATTGGAAAATGCACAACAGATTATCCACATAAGAACTGACGGCCAAGAAAGGTGAGGGCATAATACAAGCCCCAAGCTATTGCAACAATCTTAGCCAAAATATCTGCCATTGATGCACCATCGGGACTTTGTAGACTTTGTCTCTGTGTGAGATTGGTGGTGTTATCCTCATTTTACATATGCACCCACAGACAGAAATTAAGCCTGCAGGGTTCCTAGAGCTAGGAGGATTAGAACCCCCAGCCCTCCTGCTCTGTCCCCCTCTCCACACTGCTTTGAGAATGCTCTGTATCTCAGTCTTGAATAAATTGCATCCTGGAGTACTGAAGGAACTTGCCTATGTCATCACAGGCAAATCACCAAGAAATCAATGTATAAAAACGGGAAATGCCTAGGATGTAAAAAGATGGGAATTGCCAGATTCAGGCAATTATAGACTGGCAAGCTTCATTTTATTACCTGGCAAAATTCTAGAATCCTAGCTTTTTACACTGACTGGGTGTATGTGAAGTGAAAGTGATAATTGCTCAGTTGTGTCAGACTCCTTGCCAACCCCGTGGACTGCATCCCACCAGGCCCCTCTGTCCATGGTATTCTCCAGGCAAGCATACTAGAGTGGGTAGCCATTCCCTTCTCCAGGGGATCTTCCTGACCCAGGGATCGAATCCAGGTCTCCCACATTGTAGACAGATTCTTTACTGTCTGAGCCACCAGGACTGGCTATATAACCTTGCACAAATGACATAGCCCCTTTTGGGCTTTAGATTCTTTGTAAAGTATATGCTTGTGATACATTGTCTTTAAGGTCCCTTCTAGTTCTAAGTATTTTACTCTAATAAGTTCCTTTAATGTATCCTTACAGTTTGTGTTTCATCCCTGTCTCCATCAGACACCTTGTTTTCACTTTGCATCAAATGCTCCAGCCTTGTTCAAAGGGTAAAAGGTTAAAAAGATGGAGTTTGGAGTGAAATAGTTATAGGTTCATATGTCACCTTTGTTATGGACTAGTTAGAGGATCTTAAGCAAATGATGTAAACCCACTGTACCTCAATCATCTCTTCTGTAAAATGCTGATCTTTTGTATAAGATCATACATTTCTATCTCATAGGGTTGTTTTTGAGTTAAATAAAGATAATATCTAAAACACTTAGCTTAGTGCCTAGAGTATAATAAGTACCCAGTAATATAATATGTGCTTTCCCATATTTCATTATGAGATTCCCCTTTACCGTCACATTTTGCCATCTCTTGAATTAGGAGGTGGTTGCAATAGTTTTTTCTTTCTTAGTGGTATATAAACTAATGATGCATTTTATAATTAATTACATATGGTATTTTCCTAGCATGATTTTCACTCTTAGGTTCTCACTTCCCCTCTGGGATGCCTGCTTCTCTAACTTCTTGCACACCAGTATCTCTTCTACAACAAACAGAATTAGGCACAGGACAATTCAGGGAGGACTGGCCTCAGTCATCATCTTGCCTGGCTTGTTCATTTTACTGGTGTTCAAAATGAAGGTCAGAAAGGGGAAGAGACTTTGAAAAAGCCACAAGCAAACTCAGATCTTCAGATTCTCAGTCCAGTTTCCTTCCATGTCAGAAGCGTTATTAGCATGAAACAATATCATAATTATAACTCAATTACTCTATACATACCTGGATCCAAGTCAAATGGGGAACACTTCCAAATCCAAATCTACATACGGATTTTGATAGGTATATTTTAATCCTAGAACTCCAAAGCTGAAACTTATTAGATTAACTGTTCTTCCCATTTGCACAAATACACAATCATAAAACTTTAGAGTGGAAGGGAAGATTTTTTCCCGTGGGAAAACTGAAATGTTCTCACCTTTGCAGTAGCCTGAATTTGCAAAGCATGCTTTCTGTAGACAGCTTATTTCCTCCCACTTACTGCATCTACAATTTTAGGAGCTGACAGTACGTGAATGACTGTGTCTTAAATTGTGAATCATTTCTGCAGTTTGTCTGCTTCCAGGTTTGTATAGCTGAGTCCATTGACAAATCAGTTGCATAGTTCAGACACTTCATTCATTCATTCATCCACTCCATCACCTAGCATTTACTCCTTCAGTTCAGTTCAGTTCAGTCACTCAGTCGTGTCTGACTCTTTGCGACCCCATGAACCACAGCACGCCAGGCCTCCCTGTCCATCAACTCCCGGAGTCTACTCAAATTCGTGTCCATCGAGTTGGTGATGCCATCCAGCCATCTCATCCTCTGTCATCCCCTTCTCCTCCTGCCCCCAACCCCTCCCAGCATCAGGGTCTTTTCCAATGAGTCAACTCTTCACATCAGGTGGCCAAAGTACTGGAGTTTCAGCTTCAGCACCAGTCCTTCCAATGAACACCCAGGACTGATCTCCTCTAGGATGGACTGGTTGGATCTCCTTGCTGTCCAAGGGACTCTCAAGAGTCTTCTCCAATACCACAGTTCAAAAGCATCAATTTTTCCGTGCTCAGCTTTCTTCACAGTCCAACTCTCACATCCATACATGACTACTGGAAAAACCACAGCCTTGACTAGACGGACCTTTGTTGGCAAAGTAATGTCTCTGCTTTTTAATATGCTATCTAGGTTGGTCATAACTTTCCTTCCAAGAAGTAAGCGTCTTTTAATTTCATGGCTGCAGTCACCATCTGCAGTGATTTTGGAGCCCCCCAAAATAAAATCTGACATTGTTTCCACTGTTTCCCCATCTATTTGCCATGAAGTGATGGGACCAGATGCCATGATCTTAGTTTTCTGAATGTTGAGCTTTAAGCCAACTTTTTCACTCTCCTCTTTCACTTTCATCAAGAGACTTTTCCTCTTCACTTTCTGCCATAAGGGTGGTGTTATCTGCATATCTGAGATTATTGATATTTCTCCCGGCAATCTTGATTCCAGCTTGTGCTTCTTCCAGCCCTGCGTTTCTCATGATGTATTCTGCATATACATTAAACAAGCAGGGTGACAATATACAGCTTTGACGTACTCCTTTTCCAATTTGGAACCAGTCTGTTGTTTCATGTCCAGTTCCAATTGTTGCTTCCTGACCTGTATATAGGTTTCTCAAGAGGCAGGTCAGGTGGCCTGGTATTTCCATCTCTTTCAGAATTTTCCACAGTTTATTGTGATCCACACAGTCAAAGGCTTTGAGGAACCAGAGATCAAATTTACTCCTTAGAACCAGTCAAAAGATATGCACCTAATCTCAGTTAATTTTCACAACAACATTTATGAGGGTGGTGCTCCTTACATGTTGCTGATAGGACAACTGAGGCACAGTGTGATACTAAGTAACATTTTTTGAGGTTGAACACTGATGAATCTTCCTCCTGAAAAATGGAGCTAGGGCACTCCAAAGCAAAAGAGAATTCTATTGTTATAAGAAAAAATGTCTTAAAATTGAAATAGCAAAGTAGATTATTAATTGCTACAGTGTGAACTTATGAAAATATACTCATTGGCTATAGAAAAGGAACAGAATGTTCATTGAGATCTTATTAAGACTAAAGATTAACTGTATCACTTGCCTTAACTGAGCCAGTAGAATTCAGAGTAGATCTTTTCCTTGTCTCATGTATAGTTGGACCTTCAGGTGTTGAAAATATGCAGGGGTAAATCAACTATACTTCAATTTAAAAAAGAGAAAAAAATATCCAGAGGACCTGGTCTTTTTCTGCTCTTTGTAAGCAGCTGATGTCTCTCATTTTAATGACTGAAACTTTAGGTAGTAAGAATTTTCTTTGTGACACAGGGAACTCAGCCCAATGCTCTGTGACGATATAGAGGGGTGGGATAGAGTGGGAGATAGGAGGGAGGTTCAAGAGGGAGGGTTCATGTGGCTGATTCATGTTGATGTAGGGCAGAAATCAGCATGATATTGTAAAGCAATTTTTTTCCAATAAAATCTTTTTAAAGATGTCTTTATTGGAGGCCGAGCATCCTGAAATTTCTAGAACTAATTTTTTAATTGGCAAAACTGTTCTTAATCAGACTTTTACTCCAAATTTTGAATAGAGCAGAACAAGTCAAGCCTGTTTGCAAAGGGGCTTTTTTCTTGACAGAATATTCACCCAGTCTTTTAAGAGACTTCTCACCTCGTCACATGTTGGACTGTGGGCTTACAAAGCTACCAGGCAGGTTGACTTTTCTCTATAGCATGAAAGCCTCGTTTTTGGTATGACCAATCAGCTTTTTGTTGGCTTGATGGAGGGTGATTGGACACTACAAAGTAAGTACACATGCAGGGTTTCAAATTGCCTCTTGAAAATGAGAGGTTAGTGAAGATTTTCCCACTAGGGAACCTGAGGATTTCCCTTCTCCTTTCAGCTTCTTTTTGCCTGCTGCCTCCCAAAGTGGCTGAGGCTCAGAGGCATCTATGTGAGGCTTGGTGGTTAGTGACTGAGACCTTTGGTACCTATGGGAAAATTTGATCAAGTTTCAAAACTTGAAAATCATACTTTTTGGAAAAAAAGGTGAGGAGACAGAAGCCACTTGTTTCTTCCATAGGCTCCTGTGCTTAGACCCAGGAAGCTCCCTTGGATGGCGATCTGTGTTTCTTGGACTTGTGGTCTGTACTGCTGAGCCCCTTGTTGATTGTATTATGGGCTGTTCTTTCAGTCATTGAGTCATTGGTTATGGGATATGGAGAGCATTCCTCAGTACATCTCAAGGGAGTACTTGACATAGACCTTGCCCCCAGGGAACTTTTTTTCTTATAGGATATCTATCCATCTTCTATCCATCTAAATGATCGGCACTGTCAGTAGAACTTTTCTGCAGTGATGAAAATATTCTCTATATTCTCTAATATGACAGCCATTAGCTATATAAAATATGACTGAGGGACTGAATTTTTAATTTTATTCAATTAATTGATATTTAAATAGCCTCATGTAGCTGGTTGGATAGCAAAGCTCTGAATTATCATCTACCCATCCTTGCATTCTACTATTAAACATCTATAGTGGGGGTACTCTTCAGGCTGTGTGGTATGGAGCAGAGAATGCTTGACTGAAATTGGGTTTCTCCACTCATTGTGTGGCCTTGAGAGCCTTCTTCTCACTGCATCTGTTTCCCTTTCTTGTAAATGAAGGACTGGCAGTCTGTAAGGGCTTTCTAGATATGTCATTCCACTGGTTCTGGCCCCCCGATGGGTGCTCTAGGACAGGGCACGTTTGTCACAGACCAGTGCTCTGAGAAGGAATGTTGTTGTCTCTGATAAACCCACTGCTGGGACCTGTTTGTAGAGCTGCTGGGCACGTTTAGAAGTTCCTTCTGGATGAGGGTCATGGGAGAGGGAGGTAAGACCAAGTGATACTTTACTCTGGGAGACTGGTGAAGGTGTGAAGACCCTGGGATGGTGACCCATTTCTTTATGCATCTAGAGGTTATAAGGATGCATTCAGTTGTCGGAAGAGAAAGAGGTTGGAAGAGGTGGCAGGATATGACTAGGTCTGGCATTTCATGAAGAACTGAGCCTGACTCTCAGGTTTCACTCATCCACATGTCCTAGCACATATAGGAATTCAGGGATGTGACTTTGGTTATTTTGACAGAGTCCTCACCCCACATTGGGAACCGTGTTCCCTGAGTGGGATTGGGAACATAGCCACACAGGTAACCAGTGTCTAGTCCCATGTTTGCCCTGCAAACTGGTACCTGCCTAGAGTTCAGGGTTCAATCAGCAGAGTTATGTCCTCACACCTGAAACACTAGAGGGGGTGAAGAACCTCCTCAAAGTGGCTAAGTTGATATATCAAGTTGAACCTAGGTCATCTGACTCCCAAGTCCAATGCTCTTTCTGCCACCCCATGGGGCGTAAGAGCTCTGTGAGTGGCATAGTCAAGAAGTTCTGGGAAAAGACAAGTCAGCAAAAGGTCCTCATCATTTAGCATACAAAAATGCTAAGAATAGAGAGCACAAGACATCAGGCTACAGGTGATGGATTCATTCTCACCATTGTGCTATTGGAGGGAAGCTGCTGCCTGCCTCTCCCGAAGCCTCTGGGTGATCTTTTACCCTTTTTCTGTGATCCTACCATGAAGCAGGGACAGGAACCTCACTCCCAACTCTAGGGGATTGGCAGTAACACAAGTTGGGAAGATTTCCAGTGAGGAGGCTGCCTGCTTTCCTCTTCTGTGACACTTCACTGACCAGAAAGCATGGGACCACTTCTGGGCATTAAAAATCTCCTGATACTCATGCCTGGTCTGGGAAGTCTTCCTGGGGAAAGGGGACTGACAGAACAGGTCAGATCTTTTCTAGGGCCCTGCTTCTTTTTCTGGGGATTAACCCCAAAGAGCGAATTACAGAACTTGCAGATAAATTAAAAGAGAGACACAGATGAGTAGCATGGATATTAAGAGATCAAGGAGGCAGAGAACTGTAAAATCGAGACAAGAGGGAAAAGGTCACAGATTTGAGTTTCGGATGTTTCTTCATATGGTCTTCACATAAACATACAGCTTAAAAATTTTAATATAATACATGTTCACTGAAAAATTTTGAAAGTATAGAACAGTATGAAGAAGAAAATGAAATATCATCATAAGCCTCACAACCCGGAAATACATCCATATTTGGGAACATACCAAATTGATATTTCTGAAGGTAAAAAAAACAGTTGAGCCTCAGCAATTTCATATGATTTAACTTAGTGTTTGTATAGTACATGTATCATTAGTATCCTATTTTTTACTTTATGTATTATAACCATTCTTCCATGAAATTGTAAATTACTCAAAAATAAAAAATTTCATGGCTGATTGGTGTTCCATTTAGGGCTCTCCCACGTTTATCTGACTAGCCCCCTTCTGTTGGACATTTAAGCTGTTTGCAGTTTGGGACCATAGTTAAAAGTGCTTCTTGAAACCCCTTGTCCTCAGGTATTTGCCCTCATTTTTCCTTAGTTCCTTAGATGGGCATCCAGAGGGGAATTGAATTACTAGGTCATTGATTATATACAGAATTATCTGTGAGTCATATGACCAAGGTGCCTTCTGGAAAGGTTGCAGCCATGTTGTTGCACTGACATGGGTGTGGACAGAGAAGGGTGGTCTGGAATTCTCGCCTGCACTGAGGATTGTCGCCTTCTCAAAATCTTTGCATATTTGACAAATTTTAGAACATCTCATTGTTTACTTTGCAGTTCCTTGATTACTAATTAGGTTGACTACTTTTTCTTATTTATTGCTGTTTCTCTTTTTGAAATGTGTATTTATATTCTTTGCCTGTTTTTCATGTGGGGATAGTATTAATCTTTTGTCAGTTTTGTTGCAAATATGTTTTCCAGCTTGTCATTTGCATTCTTAGTTTTGTTTATACTCTGACATATAGTTTAAAAATTTCCATAGACAAAAATCATAAATATTTTCCTTTTTTATTTTTTTCAGTGTTTTCATGTTTAGAGAGCTCTTTGTCATTCAGGGATCAGTTAAATACTCACCCATGTTTTCTCCTAAGGTGTTTTTTAAATATGTCATTTTTAAGATTTGGTTTTCTAATCTGTCTGAAATTTATTGTGGTATATAGAGTGAAGTTATGAGAATTAACTTGATTTTTGTTTTCCAACTAGTCTGTTTTTCCAGTGCCATTTATTGAATAATTTGTCTTTTTTCCTTTGGTTTAGTTTCTTCTCTTATCATATATTAGGTTCTTAAATGTCAGATCTGTATTAGGTCTATGAATCAGGTACCATTCATTTGTATGTTAATTCTTGTATCTGTGCCACCTTTTAATAATTGTAGTTTAAATATATATATATATTTTAATATCTAGTACAGCAAACCCAACCCATTTTTCATCTTTTTTCAAAAACATATTTAATTATTTTTATCCATGTGCGTGCATGCTCAGTCGCTCAGTTGTGTCTGACTGTTCACGACCTGTGGACTGTAGTCCACCAGGCTCCTCTGTCCATGGGATTCTCCAGGCAAGAATACTGGAATGGGTTGCCATTTCTTCCTTCAGGGGATCTTCCCAACCCAGGGATCAAACTCACATCTTCTGCATTGGCAGGTGTATTCTTTACCACTGAGAAGCCCTTTTTATCCACTTATTCCTTCAAATCGAAGCTTAGTTGAAAATCCCTTTGGCACATAATAAGTACTTAGAAATTCATTCCTTCTTTCCCCAGCATGTCTGCCTGACTTTATTACAATAAAGTAATTAAGGATATGTTAAAAAAATAAATTTATTCAACTGATATAATGTTTAGTTTTTAATCTAAAACCATGTTGATTTTATTTGAATTTTATTTTACTTGAATCTTTAATATCTTGCCTTCCTGAGATAAACTCTATTTGGATATATGGCAAATCTTTGAATGGCATTTAATGAAAAATTAAACCTCTTTTTACAGCTTCTTTGAAGTTCATTTTTTCAGTCATGGGACAACTTTATCTGTGATGAATGGTAGTCACTTTTTAATTTGCCGTGGAATCACATCATGGAATGAACAGCTGAATAACACAGCCGTCCTTAACTTTAAATACGTTTGATTTAAAATGTTGGTTGCAGATGCTGTCATAACCACAACCTAATTATTAAATGTTTTAAGTGCATGACTATTATTATATAAGGATCCTATAAATGAAAGATTAATATACAAAGGAAGGAACTTGCTCTTCTCAATTATTTCAGGAATAGATAAGAAAAATTGAACAGTGAAAAACAGTTAAGAACCATTTACATTAGTCAATCCCATTTTCCAGAGATAACCATTGTCTGCATGTGTGCATCTGGTTTTTATACTCATGTACCAATGTATATACAATTAGGATAAGGTTGTACATGCTATTTTATAATCTGGCTTTCCCACTTAACCTTATACCATGACAATTCCTGTGGCATTAATTATTCTTTTTTTTTGGCATTAATTATTCTTGTACAGTCATGTTTAATGGTTGCATGGAGTGGTTAGACCATGGATTGTTTTACCAGTCCCGTGTGGTTGAACATTTAGGTTTTGTGTGATTTTTCAATAGTATGAAGCCATAATGAATGTCATTACTCCCTACTTTAATATGATTCTAGTACTTAGCATATAAGCTGTTTTCTGAGTATGTGTGTGTATTTGTCCATGGACAAGGCAGCCTCACAGCTCCCTGGCCATGGTTAAGGGTTCCTTTTCTTTAAGAAGCTAGAAGAGAGCAAAGAAGATCTGGTTTCCTAGCCTCCTAGAGGTATTCTGCTTAGATTACTGGCAAAAAATTGTAAGTATTGGAGAATAAATGAGAAAAGACTTTCAGAGCACCCAGAACAGAATTTTAGAAGCTTGGGGCCATTTATCCTATGTAGCAGGTAGACTGAAGATCCAACTCACCTGGATTTGTATTTGCCACTCCCCTGGCCTCCACACCTAGCTCTTTGACCTCTTTAGCCCTTTCTGTCT
Source organism: Odocoileus virginianus (assembly GCF_023699985.2). NCBI lineage: Eukaryota > Metazoa > Chordata > Mammalia > Artiodactyla > Cervidae > Odocoileus > Odocoileus virginianus. The sequence goes on from NC_069677.1 coordinate 11,199,945, forward strand.
CTGTGAATTCTCCACTTAATGGCTTGACAACTCAAAGGCAACCAGGGAAAAGACCCACAGAGCAGGGACTCCCCTCAGGCCTCTTGTTTCTCCCCACAAGCTGCTGTGTCTCCTCACAGGGCTGTGAAGATTCTGCCTACAGGTAGATGTTAGGGCCATCTCATCTCAGACGGTGGCCTTGCTTTTGGGATGTGTTTTCAGTAGGGGTACTTCTCAGAAATGCCAGCTGAATTAGTACACCTTTGTCTGGAACCCAGAGCAGTGGGGAAGAGGAGCTGGGGAAGAAAGGGCAAGGCTGGCTAGCTACAGGGTCCAGCACGTAGAGATTAGTGTGGAAGGGGTGCCCAGGACCATAGCCCTCTGGACAGAGGAGAAGGTGAGCACTCAGTCAGCAGCTGCTCTCTCACTGGAGATACTTTCTTTTGCATTTGATGAACCTGGCTTTGGGAGCAGGAGTGGTTGGAGTGCTTGCCAAATAGCAGAAATTAGGTAGGGGAAAGAAATGATAAAAATTCAGAGCAACTACACAGATAAATATGAGCAGCTTGGCTTACAGGTATGTAGTGGGAAGGTGTAGAGGCAGTTTTTAGTTGTTGTTTTCTGAATTTACTCTATTCACTTATTCATTAACTCATTTATTGACACAGTCAACACTTACTATGTACTAGGGCCCATGCTGGGACTAGGAGAGGAGGAAGATGAACAGGAAGGAGAGGAGTGTCATGGTGACCTACCATCAGCTATGTGTCTGGTACCTTCAAATAGATTTTCTCTTTTAATCACCGCAGACTGTAAGGTAGGTATTTTTAATCTCTGATGAAGAAACAGGCCCAGAGATGTTAAGTAAGCTGTGCAAGGGCACACAGCTAATAAGTGCTGGAGCTGAGAGTCAGACTTAGTTCTGTCTGAATCCAGAGCCTGTGCTTTACTTGGGGATGTGAGCTGCCTCTCAGGATGTGCTGCCCTTAGAGAGCTCACCATCTGGTACAAGATGATTTGATAAGCAAATAGTGGCCAGGCTTGTTCTGCTGTGGCTACCTTACTGGGAACATCTGAGAGCCTCCTTCTCATTCTGCCATGATGCAGCCTCTGGGGGATCATGTTAAATATGCTTGCAGACTCTGTCAGCTCTAATCCTGACCATAACCCCTCATGGTCTAGGAGTAGTCTTGGGTCAAGTTGTCATCACTTTGCTAGAAGTCAGGGAAATCTTCAGTTAAGAAGGCATCCAGGAAAGGCACTGCCTGGGCATTTACACAACTCATGTTGTGTTTTACCTCACTCATTCTGGCTTTCAGTAACTCTGTAATGAGAGAAAACCATCTCTGAAGCTTATCTTTGGAACCTAGGATCTGGCACTCAGCCTTCACATCCTACCATCTGCCTCAGATTCCTCTTATCCAAGCCTAGGAATCTAAATCATTTGTCTTCTCTAGTTACTTTCTCTTCTAGCCCAACAACTGTATTGAAGTGAAAGTGAAGTCACTCAGTCATGTCCGACTCTTTGCAACCCCATGAACTGTAGCCTACCAGGCTCCTCTGTCCATGGGATTTTCCAGGCAAGAGTACTGGCGTGGGCTGCCATTTCCTTTTCTGGGGGTCTTCCCAACCCAGGGATTGAACCTGGGTCTCCTGCACTGCAGACAGATGCTTTACCATCTGCACCACCAGGGAAGCCTAACAACTGTATTGGGTCTCAGCTAAACCCTAAGTTTTAGTGGGCCATGAGTGAGACAGATGCTGGGTGATGGGGTTTACTGATTAGAACTCAAGACATATTGTAGGCTCTCATTTGACTTTGCTTTAGACCAGTGGTTCTCTACCATTTAGGGAGCCATTGACCCCTTTGGGCATCTCATGAAAACTGGAATTAAACAATTCTCAGAAAAATGAACATGTGTGGATGTATATTCGATAAATTGCATATATTTTCATGAGTTTCAAGGCCTTTCCCACCACATACATTTTTGATGCAAGGTTAAAAAGCCTGTTTCAGTCTACCAGATGCTCCTGGAATGTGCAGTTTAGTATGTCCTCTGGTGAGCAGAGTTGAAGGTTACCTAGGCAACCCTTTGCAGGTACCCTCCCCTGTCCCAAGCTCCTTGATTTCCATATTCTGGAGAAGAATTCTAGCTTCGTGAGATATTTGGATTACTTTGGTTTCCTATTTAACACATGACATGGTTAGTAGTAATTAGTAGTTTAGTTGCTAAGTTGTTCCGACTCTTGAGACCCCATGGTCAGAGCAGCATGCCAGGCTCCTCTGTCCATGGGATTTACCAGGCAAAAATACTGGAGTGGGCTGCCATTTCCTTCTCTGGTGACATGGTTATGCTTCTTTCTAAAGAGATATCAGGCATCATGAGTCAGACTCTTCCTGATCCTGGTCATTTCCTAACTTACATTGGCTCCTCATAATGCTGAATCTGTAAAGGAACTTTGTTGTTTATCTCTGGCAAACATTAACTGATCTCTCTGATACTGTGGAGAGGGTCTGGGTTGTAGGAGGGAAGCACCATGTCTTAGCTACTCTTCTCTATTCCCTGAAACCCACTAGAGAGACCTCAGTACTCGCTACTGTCCTGTCCAGTCCTGGACCTTGCTGAGGTACCCATAACCTATTGCCTCTTCTCTAGTTACTGCCCCTTCACTTTTCAGACACTTTCTTATACCTTCAGTTATATTAGCCCTTTGGGATTTTCTTAATGTTTGTCCCTTGTGTGTACCTCTACCATTATGCTTCTTACCTGATATTAAAATTACATGTTGACATATCTGAGTCTCCCTCTAAACTGAAAGTCCCTTAAGGTCAGAAAATCTACATTTTTTTTCATTTTACCCATAGTGACTGGGACTTTACCTGGCACATATAGATGCTCAGTTAGTATTTACTGAGCTGAATTGTACAGTGTTTAGATAATAGCTTAAGGTAATAATTTAAGGAGAGATTTAAAAATTCCTTAAAACTCTAAGAGTCTTTCTATGACCAACCCATCTATTTCAGTTTATTCAGAAACCAACACATAATATTGGGGGACATGAGTTCATGCTGTCTCATTTCCATGGGAGGGGGTGTATGTGTGTCTGTGTCATGTGATGTACACAGACCTTTCTTTCTTCATTACTGCAATTATTTGAAAACAATCCCAAAATGACTCTTGGTTCTCTACAATAATCTATCCATGTCTATGCCCTTCAGTGCTTGTTCATATTTGTTTATCTCTCTGGTACCTCTTAACGTTGCTATCATCTCTGACTCTTTCTCATATGGCTCATATATCCTAAGGCAGGCTGGACAGCAGCCACTCTGAATAGCAACTGTACAACTAGCTCAGGACCAAGGACAGCAGCATGCATGTCCTTAAAGTGGGAGAAGGGGCTTTAGTGTGCTAAAGTTTATTCAACAATATGACCTTTGGGTATGGCCTTTCTTACCTGTCAGGCTGCACTTGCAATTCTGCAAACCTGTGTTTTACTTTGGCCCTAGGTTTTCCATGTCTGTGGCGGGCCTGTGTCCAGTCTGTGCCCCGTATGTCCCTCTGGCATTGCTTCACCAAGGTGCCATTTCACGTTTGGATGCCTGCTTGAGTGCTTCTATAATGACAGAGGCCTAAGCTGACTTTTCTTCAAGTCAACAGTTTCATTTTTAACTAAAGTCATAATATCCTGATTAAAGTAAAATTAATTAAAATGTTGTTGTTATGCACACTGGGGAAGAAGGAAAGACACTGAGAGTGAGTGTTCCAAGGAGTGAACCTTTTATATGTCTAAACCTCCACTGTACACACCCTCTGCCTCTGAGTACCTGTAGAGCTCTCTCTTAACATAGTATAAAAGCAAATATACTGCTCATGTTCAACAGCTTATTTATATTCATCTCTGGCTAATGTTCTGTGTTACTTTGAGGACCCATCCAAGAGTAATGCTCAGTGTAACAAAAAGATGATAAATCTCCCATTATTACCACCATCTGTAAGGTATGAGCACTTTAAATAACCTGATCAGTTAGAAAAGACTGTTAAAAAAAAGTGATGAGCAGTATAATTTCTTCTGAAGTGGCCATTTTCTTGTGTCCAGAGTACATTAAATGATGGAAACTTTTCTGGGAAGGGAAGGAGGGAGAGTGAGTGAACCTGTGTATTGCATCTGAGGTCTCAACTCAAGCTAATATTAAAGCTTGTGAAGAATAAACAGAAATGGTTTGCTCATTAGCTGGGCTCAGAGAGGTGTTACCTATATGTTTAAAGTGCTAATTATTAGTGATCTTTAAAGGAGCTAATTTAGTAATGGTAAGTGTTACACATTTCTGCTCTTCAGAAGTAGCCTATTAGCCAGGCCTTTATATCTAATACTGACTTTAGAAAGTTAACAGTCAAATGGGCCACAGTTAGAGTTTGTGTGAAGCATGAGAGAGAGAAAGATGGAGATGGGGTCGAAGCAGGTACAAAGCGGGACCAGGAGAGGAAGGGGCACAGCTGCTATTAAGCACTTTTTGTGTAGAAATCACTGTAGATGAATAAGATTCGGTTCCTGGGTCACTCATTAAGCACCAGCTGTGTGCCATGCACTGGAGATATGGAGAAAAGCGCCAAGTTCCTTCCCTCAAGAGCTTAAGAGTCTAGACAAAGATCTCAATTCAGGGGTGGAGATCTCATTGCAGTGGGGTGCCTGCCATGTGATGTAGAGAGAAGGGAAGCTGGGCCAGCCTGGGCTCAGGAAGGAGTTAGGGAAGGTACTGTGGGGAAGAGGCACACTTCACTATGAAGAAGGGCAGAAAGTGGTCATTGTGAGGAGTGACATTCAAATGCATGCCAGAGTTCAGAGAAGGTAGATCTTGCATCCCCTTGTGTAAAGACGGCTCAGTCTGGCCATCCTTGCCAGTTTCTGGCATAATGCTTCATCAGTTTGCTTGGAAAAGCTGAGTTTTGGTAATTACTGAGAGAGAAGCCCTTTTGTTTTTTGCACCCCCCCCCCACCCCCACCCCCCCCCCCCCCCCCCCCCGCCTTCTTCATTGAGATCAGGTGAACTGAGGCTTGTGAATATCCTTCTTTCAGAAGTTCTATGGCCTGGTGCTGTGGGGGTGAGAGCCTGCCACACTATCGCTGCTCTGTGGCTGCTGCTCAGGGGGTGGGAGGATGCTGCTGGCTGGTCTGATATTTGCAAGTGTCAGTGGTGAAGGACACTGCAGGGAGTCAGCCTGACTGGAGGCAATGGGTCCCCAGACTGGGGAGAGGCAATGAATCCCCACACTGTGCTGTGTGTCTGTTGCTGGCACAAAGCTGTTCCGTCTCTTTCTCAGCCAGATTTGTTCCTTCCGTTCAGCTCCGCACACACTTCCTGCCTCAGTGGCAGGTGTCTTAAGGAGAGTGCCAAGGAACATATTTATAGTCCCTGAAAGAGTTACCCACAGGCAGTTGCCTCAATAGCTCATTAGTGTCTGTAAAGATGAGACAAGACAATCACCTCCATCTGTGTGTGTGTGTTTCCAGCTCTTTCTCTCTCTTACCCTTTCCCCTCTATCCTTGTCTTGAATTAATATAGGAAAAGAGGAAGGAAAGAAAGGACAGTGAGGGGAAATAAAGATCACCACCTCTTTGCACCAGTGGGTTCCCTCTCATCCCAGTTGCACTGACAGCATCTTCTCCCAAGAGCTTTCCCCCAACTAGTCCCCACACAGAAGGAGCCATGTCCTTAAGTCTCTTCCCTTTTTGAATCGTTCCACGTTGTGTCTTCATGGGGTCTTCCCCAAACTCCCAGCCTGGCAGGCTCACAGGAGGGACCTAGCAAGCAGACATTCCTCCTGCCTCTCTTGGAACCTAGGGAGAAAATATTCAGAGAGGCCAAGTTCCAGTGCCCCCCACACCCCATCCAACCAGTCACCTCTGCAGGGCCTATGTGTCCCATCCTACCCTGTCTCCCTGAAGACCGAATAGGATGTAACATGGAGGTTGGAGTCAGTGCCCACTGGGTCCAACTCTATTCTGGAACTATAGCCTTCCTTTGAGACCAGCCAGATTCCACCAGCTCTGGTCCTTACTGTGGCACAGTCCAGCTCTCTGAGCTTCTGTAGGCATTTGTAGCCACATCTTTGCTGGAGGCCTTCTCAGAAGCCCAGCCTCTTGAGACTGATCCGGTTGAGAGAGATCACACAGCCCACCCTTTACTCCCATGCCTTTCTAACCCCGGTTTTCTGTTCAGCCAGTAATCTCTCCATCTATAGCACACAGCTAGCTTGCTCCTTTCTCTCTGCCTTGGCATGTACTGCTTCCCATCAGAGCAGCATTCTTTGGCCCCTCTCTTATTCAAAATCTGGCTCAAAGATCACCTCCTGGGGGAACCATCCTGACAACTCACCACTGTTACTCTCTGTCTTCTTAGGACCTGTGTGTGCTCAGTTTCAGTTCAGTATTTCTTCAGCCTCTTTTGCATGACAGGCACTGTGCTGGGTGCTAGGGTAGAACACCAAGTAAGACATGGTCCCCACCCTTGGGGTATGGGGGTCAGTTAATGGGGGAACAGAATGAAAACAGAAATGCCTTTGAGGAGTGACAGAGTACAAGGTATAGTCAGGGACAGCTCAACTTGACAGGGGTGGTCAAAGAAACTGCCCAGAAGGAGTGATTCATTAGAGAAAGATTTAAGAGGTAGAATCAACAGTATCAAGTGACTGAATCGATATTTGCAATGGAGGGGAGTCTAGGATACACCTCCAAATTTCTGTTTGAGTAACTCAGTGGTTGATGGCAGCAGTAATCAGGACAGAGGGGATGTGGGCCAGCCATGTTGGAGGCAAGATGGGAGGATCTTCATCAGGATCTCAAAATCTAACTTATCTTTTTGTACTGTGTCTGGTAGGTTTCTGGTGTCAGAGGAAATAGACACTAGGTATTAGACAGAAAACTCTCAGAGGGCAAAAATTGGGTCTCCTCTCCTACGGAGCAAATTGCTGGGATGAGCACTGTGTTCTCTGTAGATGTGAGGCCCCCTGGGGTGACAGCACCTCTCCTTCCTCTGTTTCTCATCGAGTGTTGCCCCGTGTTCAGGGCTTTGTTCCTGTGGGTGGGAGTGCAGGTGTGGTAAACAGGCATAAGCCGCCTGGATGCTCTGTCCTCCAGTGCTGTCTCAGAGATGGCATCTTGACCTGTTGATATGATCAGTGACCGTGTTTGTGGTACTCAGAACAGTTCCAGAAGGCAGAGGGCTCTGAGGCCTGGTGTACTGAGGAAGATTTGTTGTGAAATTAAAGCAATTGGTCCATGAGAAAGTGATTTAAACTACCAAAGTTCTGAGCAGCTTGGACAAGTGTTATTCATAAACGTTCCTACCATCAAAAAATATGACATGGTCCAGTCTCAGTGCTCTGGAGGAGGATAGCCTTCCTGGATAGCCTTTTTATTCCAGAGCTGGATATGAGTTTTGGGTCACAGAGTGATGGCTGAATCTCTGGAATCCTGTGCAGGGGGTTGGTCATGAGCAGAAGCCCTAGATTAGATTTTAGAGGTTCTGTTTAGATTGAGCTAAAGGATGCTTTTGTCTATCTCTGCCTCTGAGGCAACTCTGGAATAGAAAGACAAACTTTAGAGTATAGCATTTTCCTAAACATAACGTGTATTCCTCACCTGAGCTTCTTGTTAAAATACAGGCTCTGATTCTGTAGGTCTGGGGTAGGGCCTGGGATTCTGCATTTCTAGCAAGATTCTAGCTGGTAGGTGACACTTGTTACTTTAAGTAGCCAGCAGTTAGGACTCATCCTTAAGAAGGCTTTCCTTTGGACTCCTTTGCATTCTGTACATATGTTATCCTGTCTCTGATAACAGCTCACTGTCTTATCTGCATGCCTACTTACCTCTGCCTGGAAGCCTCCTGGAAAGCAGGATCCATTTCGTACTTGTCAAAGTATTACCAAAGCTTAACATAAGGCCTCACACATAATAAGGTTCAAGAAATAATTAATAAAAGAATGACTCTGGGAAGAGGAAATTGTCCAAATAGTGCCCAAACTAAGGTTTGGCCTAAGGAGCTCCTGGAACTCCCAGCTGTAAGCCAAATCTCTTTTGTGTGGCAGATCAGTCAGTCTTTCAGTGCCACGGTGATCAAGCCTCCCATCCTGGACACCATAGGGTTGGAGTGGAAAGGGGAGACGGAGACCTGAGCATTGGATAACTTGCTGCCTCAGTAGCTAAACAGGATTCGGATCCATTTGATGCAACATTAGAATACTTAACACAGTAGCTTCTAAGTGCAAATTAAGGGAAAGTGACTGCAAACCAAAAGGAGATAAAGAGCAATCCATGGGTACCCTGGCAGCTTTCACCTCCAAATGTTCAACATTGGCTTGTTTGTTTCTTGTTGAAATCAGGATTGCTTCCTAAAGGAGGTTAGCCTAGGTGTTGCCCCAGCTCCCCTGAGAGACTTCCTGCTATCCCAGAGCTGCGGAACCACAGACAGGGCCTGTGACAGAGGGCCAGTCCTGCTCCTGTCACAGGGATCCACACAGAGGCTGGGAGCCAGATGAGGGTGATTGGCATCTTCTTGCTTGGGGACAGTGACTAGGAAAATGTGAAGAGGAGCAGGCAGCAGCAATGTGAGCATAGCCCATTTGGAGTGAGGAGTAAGCAAGTGTGGGGCTTGGAGAAGACCCATGCTGGAGATCCTGGGGTGATGGCGGTGGTAATTTTTACTTCCCTAATAGATGCAGAGCATTTGAACGTTGCTAATTAGCAGAACAGCAGGCTTGTAATTCTGACAGCAGCAGGACATGAATGGGGTGGGACTAGCACTGAACGCCAGAGAAGTGTGTCTTTGTCCATAAGATAAAACACAGCATTCATGTTGGGTCAGGTCCATTAGGGAGCCCCCGGGTTCTTTCTTTTCCTGCAGTAACCGCAAGAGGCCAGGGGCTTTTATTTCTCCCAGGCTTTCTTTAGAGGTAGCAAGGGGCGTGGGGTTTATAGTCTATTAGTGCCATCAAATATACCTTTATATCAGAGAGAGAATTCAGGCCTGCCTCCTTCATAGTGTGATGCCCCCGGAAGTTCTCCCGTCACTAGTCTCTCACTTTGGTAACTTGGCTGTCTGCAAAATGGTGTGATGTGCCCTGAGTATTCCAATCTCTAAATTGATTCCTGGGGAAGAATGGACTGGAAGGCCAGGGTAGAGTTGTTCTGTCTTCCTGAAGTGCACTGAATCATGTCAGGAAATTGGTTCTTTCAAAGCATACTGATCTGATAATCTGAGGATCTCAAAGGCCAATAAATATGAGGAAAAGGTTTAAAAAGTCTCAGAATACTAGAGCTGAGGGGTACCCTGGAGATCATCTGCTCAGATCACTAGCATTTGGTGTGACAGATGAGGCCACTGACCTTGTGCAAGTCACTTTAGGAAAGGTTAACATTTCATTCATATATTTATTTTGTCATCAAATATTTATTGAACATTTACTGTGAGTCTGTGCAGACATATACCTAGTAGTGAAAACATTTTGCTATTTCATTGGTTCTGTTTGAGTTAGTGTTCAATGAAGTTCTCCTTTCTTACAAATTATGTATAACAACTGGTTTCACAAGGGCCATGGGGTTATTGATACATAGGACCTTTAGCCAGTGCAAATAGGTTTTCTGTGCAAGGTCACCAACTTCTGAGCTGCTAGACTAATTAGTTTAGCTCTATTTGGCTTTATATAATACATACATTGTTGAAATTTATTTGTAATTCAGTTTCTTGCAAATAAGAAACTAATTCAAACCACTAAGGCAACTTTTATTTAAAGAGACCCTGGAGCACATCCTTTTATAATGTGAAAAATGTTGTTGCTGTTGGAAATGATTATCCTTTAGTTAGGGATTTTGTAAACCTGGACCCTTTAGGCTTTCTTACGGTTGGACACACAACCTAGGAGATAGCTCAGCTGTGGTCTGAACTGGCCTGGGAAGAGAAAGGACCCTCAACCCCCTGCCAGGAATCATAGACCACCCAACCCAAAATAGTGACATTTACATGGAGCAATAACTGCAAGCTGCCTGGACAAGCTGCTCCTCTTCTCTCAGGCCTTGGAGTCTGGAGTGGAGAAGGAGGAGGTGGGGCTTGATGAGTGGGGTCTGCAGAATGGAATTCCAAGCTCTCTCTCTCTGTCTCTCCACAGGTGGGAGGTGGCAGGATGGGTAACCTTTTGCTTCTGATATAGCATTTTCTTCCTTAATTGTCTGGTAACTGTGTGGAAATTAGAGCCATCTTGTATACTTCCCTTGTGGCTCAGCTGGTAAAGAATCTGCCTGCAATGTGGGAGACCTTTTATTCCTGGGTTTGATCCCTGGGTTGAGAAGATCCCTTGGAGAAGGAAAAGGCTACAGCGACTTTCACTTTCTGCATACTTTAACATGGTAGAGCAGGAGAGGAACAACAGTGGAAAAAAATAGGACAAGAGTTTAGGAAACAAGAGGGTTATGTGGATTGTTGTTATACAGTAGTATCTCATTAGTTTGGGTCTTGCTGTTTTTGAACTTGTAAAGAATCTGGAAGGACACAGAACTGAAGTTTAAATTTTCTTATTAAATTTTTTTCTCTAGAAATTAATAGTGTATGTAGTGATGTCAAGGAGAGTATTTTAAAACTGATGTATAGAAAGATGTATTCTATATATGAAAATAAAACTTTTGATGCAGATATATCATTCTATGCGTGTAACTCATGTGTTAAAGATGATCTCTGTCTAACTGATAAAGTCTAATAGGCTCTTCCTTGCCCAAGAAACTGAAGCTTATTCTTATTGCATCATGGTGAAAAATTATCTATGTATCTATTTGTAATTTTTTACAATAATTTATGTTGATCCTTGGAGAAGGCAATGGCAGTCCACTCCAGTGTTCTTGCCTGGAGAATCCCAGGGACAGAGGAACCTGATAGGCTGAAGTCCATGGGGTCGCGAAGAGTTGGACACGACTGAGCAACTTCACTTTCACTTTTCACTTTCATGCATTGGAGAAGGAAATGGCAACCCACTCCAGTGTTCTTGCCTGGAGAATCCGAGGGACAGAGGAGCCTGATAGGCTGCAGTCCATGGGGTCATGAAGAGTTGGACATGACTGAGGAACTTCACTTTCACTTTCCACTTTCATGCACTGGAGAAGGAAATGGCAACCCACTCCAGTGTTCTTGCCTGGAGAATCCCAGGGACAGAGGAGCCTGGTGGGCTTCCATCTCTGGGGTCACACAGAGTCGGACACAACTGAAGCGACTTAGCAGCAGCAGCAGCACGTTGATCCTCATTACTTTCTATTGGTGAGGTTTAATAGCTTTCCTTTGTTGGAAGATAAAGTCAGAGCATAAAGATCAGTAGAAACAAAGATAGAAAGTACAAAAAGTTCTATAGTTAGAACTTTCTTTTTATGGTGTTATTTTTTTTTTTCCTCTATTGCCCACAGTCTTCTCAAAGTGAGCCTTGCAGCTGGTTACTTCAGCATCAGCTGCTCTGGGTCAGCTTGTAAAGAGAAGCAACTGATGAGCAAAAAGCATCACTGTCTACATTTAGTGAAAAATGAAAATGAAGAAATAGATGGAAGGGTCAGAGATCCTTTGTAAATTTGTAAATTTGTCTTGGGCTAGTATATGACCTCTTACCATGGACACTGGCATTCTGGGGCTGCTTCTCCTCTTTGGTTGAGTGTGCAGCTGTCTTATTTCCCTTCCCTCGGCAGTGACCTTAGTCCTGGGGTGTTGCCAAAATTCTCAACAATTTTGAATGCTTGAAATAGTCAGTGTTTAGAAATTGAGACGCCTTGAGCAAGACCATCCTGCTCAGCATGTTTCTCCCCTTTGTAGATTATCAGGTTGGGAGCACAAGGGAGAAAACCAAGTGGAGAAAGGCACTTGAAGAGGTGTCCATGGTCTCTAGTTCTGTCCCACTGAGCCCACACAGGGCTGCCTTTCTTCTGGGGTCCCTCTGTGTCATGTTCCTGGAGGTGGTACACAGCAGAAATTCCATTTACAGCTTGCAAGGCTCTGAGTGTGGGCTGGCTCTCCCTGAGAGTCCTCTGGGGTACTCAGGATAAATGACAAGGGGCGGTGAGATGGCCTGGAGTTTGTATGTGTGCATGTATAAGCTGAGTCCTCCCTTCCCACACATCTCACACCAGGCTGGGTTGTCCTTTGCTTCCTGAGGCTGCTGTTTCTCCAGGCACATTGTTATTTTCTATTCTGTGTGAGCCCCAGGCCTCTGCCTTCAGCCTCCTAACAGGATCTCAACTGGACCCCAGAAATGACTTTCCACCTGAGAAATGAGACTTAGGCAGAGAGTGAGTTGTGAAGAAGGGAGTGCATTTGCTTCCCGTGGAATTGACATTGTTCATCAGTTGTTCATTGTAGACTGATGACAGTGACACTGAAGGGAAGGGAGAAGAGGTGGAAAATGGTATTGCACTCGACTTAGATGCTCACTCGGGAATTTTCACTTTTTCAATCTGTAAAATGAAGACTAGCAGTTGCTATGGCACATAGAGAAAAAAGCAAAAGGAATTGTTTAGGGCATTGTGGTCCATCTTGATGTTAACTTGGCCTGTTGAACAGATATTTACTGAGTGTCTAGTGTGTAACGTTCACTGTGTACCAGCTACTGTGCTAGCACTGGAAGTACAAAAACGATTTCCAAAAAGCCCCCATCTTCAGGTTCACAGCAATGGGACTGTAGTTTTGCTTCCAGGACATGGTATTTTGTGTATATTTTGCCCGGGTGACTTGCACTGTCCTCTTCTTGAAAAGGACCCAGAGGGGCATACTCTTGGTTATCCCTGTGGACTGGCATCATGTCAAAGTGTCCTTTCTGTTGTGGAGCCTCTCCTACTCTTGGGCTAGGCTGTGCATCATTTTCTGCCCCATGAGGGGATTGAAAAGCTAAGGGGGAACCCAGGGATTCAATCTTTTGACCCCTTTCACTCTGATTCCTTCTGTTTTGTTCTCTGACAGGCTCTTTTCGGAATGATGGTTTGAAAGCTTCTGATGTCCTTCCCATCCTAAAGGAAAAAGTGGCCTTCGTGTCTGGTGAGTGTCTATGCAAGTTTCCTCTGTTACAGACCTAGAGAAGTTTGTGTATGTGTGTGTTGTGAATGTGTGCAGGCACGTACCTCTTTGTGTGCTAATGAGAAAGAGGTGGGGGTGTAGGTGATGGTCAAAGCTGCTCCTCTCTCCAGAGGCAGGCAGAAAGGGAAAAGAGCACTTTGGTCCCCACTGGCTGTTCTGGAGGACATTAACAACCAAAGGTGGGTCCGTCATGCACCCACCCACATCCACCTCACCTTGCGCTACCCTTCCAGGCCTGTGAGGCCTGTGGGAGCTGCTGAGGCCCCTCTGAGAGATGCAAGGGTCTGTCCCCTTCACACCTTCCACAGGTTTTATTTAGGTTTGCCTCTGAGTGGGTCAAGGACAAGAGATGTAAATTTTTTTCTGGCTCTTTCTTATCTCTTTTTCTAGCAAAGGGAACTCAAGTGAGTATTTGTATCTATTTTTTGTTTTTCTGAATAATATTCATTTCTGACTTTTATCTATAGCATATCTTGTGCACCCAGTCCTTTTAATGTCTAATTCAGGGATCAACAAACTATAGCCTGTGTTTTGCTTCAGGCCAGGCACTTGTTTTCGCAAATAAAGTTTTATTGGAACATAGCCCATGCACATTCATTTAGTAGTGTGTTAGCTTCTTCTTGCCACAAACATGGTGGCTTACAACAATAGACATGTATTCGTCCACAGTTATGGAGGCCAAAAGTCCAAAATCAGTTTCCTGGACTGAAATCAAGATGTGAGTAGGGCTGTGCTCCCTCCAGAGGTTCTGGGGGAGAATTTGATTCTTGCCTCTTTTAGCTTCTGGGGGCTGCCAGCATCCCTTGGCCTGTGGCCATGTCACTCCCATCTCTGCCTCCCTGGTGGGATTGCCTTCTGCTTTTCTATTTGTGTCAGATCCTTCTGCCTCACAGTAAGGATACCTGTGAACTGCACTTGGGGCCCACTCAGACCACCCAGGATAATCTTCCCATTTCTAGAGCCCTAACAATCACTATCTATAGAAACTCTTTTTCCAAATAAGGTAACATTTACAGGTTCCAGAGATTAGGGCTTGATATGCTTGGGGGCCATTATACCAGTGTTGTCAATGGTTGCCTTGTTGCTGTAATAGAAGAGTTGAGTAGTTCTACCAGTGACCAGATGGCCACAGGCCTAAAATATTTACTGTCTGACCCTTTAAGAAAAAGTCTGGTAACTGCCAATGTAATTGAAACTGAACTATGAGGTGTACCAGCATCACTATGGGTGCCAGTTCTAGGCCATCAATATAGGCCTCCTGGCTCAGAGTCTCTAGCAGGGGCTGGGGGAATGGCAGTGTGAGTAGCCAGGGATCACATTAAAAAAAAAATGCACCCAAGTACTTAAGCTTCATGGATTGAACATTTGTTTCTGGATGATTCTGGCCGTCTACAAGGAGTGACAATGGAATCACAGGGAAAGAGCCAGCACAGGCCTTCTGTGCAGGGGCTCACTCCATAGGCACTGCTGGGTTACAGCCAAAATGGAGAGAAGGTGTCTCCCACCTGAGCGGAGGGGAGATTGATAACTCAGTGTAGGGATGGGAAGTGAAGGCAGAGTGTGTGATGGGAGTAGTCAAGCCTTTGTAAGTACTAAGTGCATTCTATATTATTAGTATTACTAGTAGCAGTAGTAGTGGTACCCTGGTGGCTTCGATGGTAAAGAATCCACCTGCAATGTGGGAGACCTGGGTTTGATCACTAGGTTGGGAAGATCCCCTGGAGAAGGGCATGGCAACCCACTGCAGTATTCTTACCTGGGTAATTCCCATTGGCAGAGGGACCCGGCAGGCTACTGCAGGTTATAGTCTGTGGGGTCGCAAAGAGTCAGACACGACTGAGCGATTAAGCACAGCAATATAGTGGTAATAATAATATAGTGTTTTGCTACTGTTTTTGCTGTTAGAGAGAGTGGCTGGGAAGCTGCCTTTCTCCATTAGCATTAGGCACTGGTATATCTTATTAGGTAATGAGCCCCTGTCACTGAAGAAGCTGAAGCTCAGGCTGGATCCTTGACTCGATCACGTGGCAGCAAGTTCAGTATAGGTGGAGAAAGAAGACAGCCATTCATGGACTTGGATCTGAGTGCTCACTGAGCATTTTGGGAAGACCTTGTGTAGAAGTCTTGGGGCTGCTGGGCAGCACCAGGGCTCTGACCTCTACTGCTGTCCATCATCTGGGCTCCCAGGACATGGCCCACAATCTCTAGGGAGCCAGAGCATTTCTCTTCCTCTTCTTTAATGCCTTGAGCCTGTTTAACCAGGTGTTCTACCTCTCCCCAGGTGTCCTGCTCATTCTTCCATTCTCTTATGCCTGATGCTCCCTCTATCTGCAGTGCCTTTCCCATACCTTTGAGCTGTTGCTCTGCTTCCCAAGTCAGTTCCCACTTTGCCTCCTCCTGGAGGCCATCCTGGTTTTAATGCGTACCCTCTGTCTGAGCACCATCCTGTTGCACAGCAGTTCAGGGCAAGTGAATGCAGACATGTTACAGTCTGACACTGGGACCCTTGCTTGATTGTTTGTGGCTTATTTTTTTCCCATATGAGCCCTGGAGCAGGGTCCAGCCAGCCCTAGAAAAGAGCTTTCCAAGTGTCAGAAGGTGTCCTCAGGGTGTACAGAGCAGCAATGTGCCAGAAAGATGGTCAGTCAAGTGAGAGGCAGGTAGCTGCTTCCCAGAGCGGGACCAAGGGAGCCAGTGGGCAACTCGTGCCCATGTGTCCACGTGGGGCACCCTTTCCCCTGGCAACCACAAGTCTGTTCTCTATGTGGGGTAAGTCTTATTCATTTGCAAGTGGTGCCAGGAACTTAGGGAGTGTTATCCTTCTGTGCCTGGTAAGGACACTGAGGGTGCCAGGGAGATGACTGGCTGCAGCTATGAAAAAAAACCCATACAAAAAACAAACCAAAAAAGGCGCTTGTACCCTAAGCTTTTAGAAGACCAAACACAAAAATAAAAATAAAGAAACCCTGAATTAAGTAATGCAGTGTAGCAGATCCATGTCTCTCTGAGAAGAAGCCCTGCTGGTGCCCTGGTGTGGCCAAGGCAAGGGGAAGCTGTGCTACCATGGGAACGTGCATTTGGAATAATCCAGGGCCCACCAGTGTGTGGGCGAGTGCACGTGTGTGCAAAGAATCTGCGACTGTGCTCGGGCAGCCTGCGTCATTCCAGCCCTGCCGCATCCTGCTCTGTGTTCTCAGCCGTGGGCTCTCCCTCTGCTCTCTCTCCAGCTTCCTTCATGTGCTTCTGCCTCCCACTTTCAGCACCCATTGTCCCTTCTCTCCAGCCTCCCTGTGCAGACCCCTTTCACCCTGTTCTGTGTGTGTGCTCACACCCTCATCTGGCTCCTCCTGATGTCCCTCTTTGCCACCTTATCAACCATCAGCATCATGCCCATTGTTCTCAGAGGAACTCCACACTGCTGTGGCACCACCGTTTATACTCTGGACCAATGTTGCAAAGCATGTTTCATAGAACAACAGGTACATGAAATGATCCTCAAAAAAGAAAAAAGGGCTTACTCTCAAGTAAACTTGGGTAATGCTGCCTATTGTAGCCACCTTCTTGGAGACTGTCCATTCAAAACATGAAAGCATTTCCCAAAATACAAATAACACATTCTCTTAAAAATACCCTGTGTATCCATCACGCATCTTGCAGAACTATAGTTGTATGGGCCAAACTTTTGGTATGATTCCCTAGAGGTGTTTTTCTTGTCCTCCTCCAAAATTACCCTAATCTACTTGTTCCCACTGGAGACTGGTTCCCCCTGAAAAATATGAGTGCCATCTTCCTCCACCTCAATCAGCAAAGCCTTAACTTCCCTTGCCTTTGAATTTGCCTCCTACCTAGCCCTGTCCTGCCCTGCTTTTGCGGAAGGAGACTAGTGCCTTTTCTAGCACATCAAACCACTCCCTCCCTATTTATCCTCTATATTCCCATCCTCTATTCCCAGCACCAAAGCCTCAATTAACTGGCAAACAGCAGGTGTTGGATAAGTAAGGGGATGGTGCTGCTGAAGATCCTGCCACCATCTCTATCATCTTTTCAAAACTTTGCTCTTTTTGTCACCACTGTCTGGGGCCCACTCCACAATGCACCTTGACTTTAGCAAAGGGTTCTCATTCTTTGTCTCTGCTTAGTGCCCTCTGGAACCTCAGCACTCATGTTAATTATCAGTCAAATCCTACAGCTTCATGGCTCCTCAATCTCCTTGGCTCTGAAGTCTTCCACCTCCTTACTGTAGCTGTGCACATTCAAGACCTTGACCTTGATGTCTGTCTGTAGCCTTAGCTTCTTACCCATGACCACTTCTGGTGTTCCCCATCAGTTGGGGAAGTATGGATATCAGGTAAATAAAACATATGCTGTTCCCTTTCCTTTGAGAACTCACAAAGAAGCAGGCCCTTTTCCTTCCTCCCCAAGTTCTCCCCACTTAATCTATGCATTAGCTCTGTTCTGCCTTCGCTCAGGTTACAGCCTAGCATGGACACCATAGCCAGACCTTCAACAGAGCTCTCATTAAAGCCAGATACCCTGCCACCTACCCTTAAACCTACGTCACACCCAGTCCTGCTGTCCATTCTCTAGGAACACTCTCCAAAGATGGTCCATCCTCCTTTTTCCCAGTACCTCAAGCCTACTCTGACCTTCAACACTGTTTTACCTGGAGAAAGTGACAGGCTGAACTCTTTGTCTTTCTAACTTATGTCTGTTTTTTCCCTCCTCTTTGAGTCTACCACAGACAAAAGGGCAGGGCCTCTCTCTTGTATCTGTCTTGATCCATCCCTTGTCTCCATTCTTTCCAGCACAGATTCTCTTCCTTTACGCCTGTTTCTCCTTTTCTTCCTACAATCTTGCAAGTTCATCTTCCATCTGAAAAATACCTGTCTTGGTCTTGCTGCCCACTCTGGTCTCCATATCCATTCATTTTTCCTGGAGGGAAGGGATTCCACTCCCCTGGGTCGTCTCCTCCGCCCTCCCCACCCCCCATCCCCTGCCACCACTCACCACCATCTGAAACCTTCTGTAGCCAAGATTATGAAACTCTTGTCTCCCAGGAAAGATCTGGCTTCTGCTCAGGAGGGACAATGCCCACATCCTTCCAAGCCTCTTAGGTAGTCTTTGCCATCACATCTACCTTGGCTCCCCATGTTCCCTTAGCTCTACTCTTAAACCATCCACAGAAGAAGGACAGTGAGAAAGGCAATAGCTGCAGTTAAAACCACCCAAGAGTGAAAATCTTTCAAGTGAGGTCAACACTGGAGGGGAAGGTTGATAGGGAGGGAGAACCTCCTAGCTTTGAGGAAACTTTCCACTTGATCCTGTTACTTCCTTTTCCCCCTGTGAAGGCAGTTGGGAGATGGAGATCATTTCCAAGGTAGATGAGATGAGATTGGTCATCCATATACAGAGCCCAGAGCCTGTGGTTTTTAAGGTTTGGAGTTGGGGGTTAGGATCCAACTCTGCAGTATGTGTACACAAATGTGGCTGGGTGGGGGCTGCAGGGAGAGGATGGTGGTGGTGAAGTATTTTTTTCTTCAGGGACAAATCCCTCAGTGGCCATGATCTTGTTTGACCTTCTCCTTGCAACCTTCTTATTTCTTCCTGAGGAGTATCCTGCAATGAGTTGGACTTTGTTTGTTGAGACTCCCTCTGTCTTGTGATTTTTGGACCCCACAATCAGAGGGAAACATTATTCATGAACTCATACTTGAGTGGGGTCCTGGGAGGCTTGGAAAGTACCCTTCTTCAAGGCGCTGACCTTTAAGCTTGTTTTCCAGTACTGGTGGTGGCCTTGCCAGCCCTTCCTCCCTCTTGCACTAGATCCCATTATGGACCTGCTCTGGGGGTGTCAGATGGTGGCCTGAGATCATGACAGTGTTTTCTTTGTGAAATAGCCAGTGCCTGTAAGGACACAGTTACTACACCTTGGCTTTGTCCTTATTTAACCTTCTTGAGAAACTTGGTCCTGCTTCCTAATCGTAGCATCCACTAATAAATAAATTTTTAATCGCAGAATAAATCATGAGTAGAAAGTTTGGAAAATAGAGGAAAGAAAAAGCAACCATGTAAAACCCCAGCATCCTAATAGCAAACAATGATCATCATTGTGGTTACTCCTCCCTGCTTTTTTTTTAAACCAGATGTTTAGAAGACATTTGTAATCATAGTGTGTACATATGCATTTGCAGTGATTAAGACCTTGAGAATCCTATTTCCAATGAAGATTCATGGGCTCCTCCAGCAGGAGTGACAGGTGGCACTTAGGCAGGCAGGCAGGCAGAGATGGATCCTTGGCTGTGTAGACCACACCTTAGGTCTTTTCTATGAATCTAAAAACCTCCTAGCAATGATGTCCCAGCTGGATGCTTTAAGGGCTTCTCACCACGGTATTCAGTTAACCCTGAGCACTCTGCTCATAGAGGTCTGCAAAGAGAAGTAAACTGGAGGTTGAATTTCCAAAGACCATAGCACTTTCATTGGCTTGTTTTCTCAGTAAGAGCAACTATCACCTCCTTCATTATCATCTCCTATTTGTAGAGTTTCAAAGTGCTTTGCCATGTGCCATCTTATCAAGTCTTACAGCAGCCCTGTAATGTAGTCATTATTTTCATCTGCATTTTGCAGATGAGGCAACAGAGATGTCAAAAGACTTGCCCAAGGTCATGAGTCTAAACTCCATGCCCTTGCCCAAGGCAGTGACAAGATTTCTCTGGGCACCATCTTTCTGCCTGTTTTATCTAGCACTCAGGTGAATTCTTTTTCCTCTGTGGCACAGTTTCCAGCTGGTTTTTCTTAAACACCCTTCCCTTTTTCTCTGCAGGGGGCCGTGATAAACGAGGTGGACCCATCCTGACCTTCCCTGCTCGCAGCAATCATGACAGAATAAGACAGGAAGACCTGCGGAAACTGGTGACCTATCTGGCCAGCGTGCCAAGGTAAGGTGAATGTCCTGCTGGGAGAGAGGGGGAAGCTGGCCTGATGCAAGTGAGCTGGAGTGAGCCTCCATCCCTGCCAGGGGCCTGGCTGTTTCTGCCCTTGGAATGAATTCTAATTAGTTCTGTTACGTCAATACCTATTGTCCACCTCATTCCCATCATTCCCATTGTTACTGCTGGGATTCATATGAACAAAATGTAAGCTGGATGCCGGGAACCATGGGCAGAGGTGAAGGTCCCAGGCTTAGAGGACCAGGACAGGCCCTGGAACAGGTGACAGTGTGGCCTGGGGAGCAGGGATGGGAAGCCATTCTTTTGCCTTGGGGAAATGGAAATTCTGGCCGATTCCACTCCGGCTTGTGTAATGGATGTTTTCTAAAACTTCTGGCTTTTGAATAAGTTTGTGGCTTTTAGAGTTTAGGGCAAATAGCTCCACTTGTATCATTCAAGAGGCAGCCTTCAGCTCAATCTAGGTCATGCATTTTCAATGGGGGCAATATTGCCTCCAAGGGGGATGCAAATTGGTTCTTGTGTATGGCACACACACACACAAAAACTTTCATGTATTAAGCACAGCTAAATATATAGTGCATAAACATATATACAATATATTCATGGTATTAAAATCTCATTGGGGGGTGATTAAGGAAAAAAGTATAAAAAGCCTCTTTTGTGGCAGGATGATGATTTAAAAGAATGATTGAGAAACATTGGTTTCTGAGTGTTTCTAGGTGGTGCTACACTCAGAGGGTGGCAAGGGAGACATGCTAGGGACATGGAATTTATCTTTTAAGAAGGTGGAGTTCTTTGCATGGTTAGAGAAATATGGAATGTGAGAGCCAGAAGAGCCCTGAGAAGTAATCCAAGCAAATATGTCGTGTTTTACTTAGGAAGCAACATCTGTATGGGATTGGAGTTGCTTCCGGGGTGGTGGTGGTCAGTGGCAGGCCTGGTTCAGAGCCCTCCTGACTCCTGCCCTAGTGCTCTCCCCATCCTTGTTCATGGTCAGTGAGAACTCTGTTCTCTGACTTAGTGGGTTGGAGCCTATCAAGTGTTTGTTGTGGCAAGTAAGAAGTGGTGCCTGGGGCTTTTAGAACTTTCATCTTGTCTCCCTGCATTTTATAGAGGAATCAGTAAATTGTACAGAGGAGCTCTGCCTTTGTGGGGAGACCTTGGATAATTGTTGAACGTGCTGATTAAGTTCTTGAAACAGATGTCAACTGAGGCAATCACTGCATTTGAAAGAGCTATGGGGGAGACACATGTACAAGGATTGGTGGATGGTGGTGGGCAGGTGGTAAAGGGGATTTCAGGGCAGTCATCAAATGCTTGGAAGGATGTTGAACAGAATGAAGAGCTCTGAGCTGTGAACAAAGAGATGTCGAATGGTGGCTTTTTTTTTTTCCTTTATGATATCCACAGAGAATCAGGAAAAAGGTAAGAGGTCTTAAGCTCCAATGAAATGGACTTAGATTATATCCAAAGAAGAGCTTCTAAACTATGAGTATAAGAGAGTTGGATAAAGAATAGAACAGAAGGGTTTTTTCCCCCTTAGGAGGTCTTTATACAGAAGAAAAATATTCCCATCTGTCTTGGAGGCAAGGAGATGGATTAAATAACCCATGATTGATGTAGGTAATTTAGCAATTTAGCCATTGAGGGGCTAAGCAGTTTTAAAAGCATCTTTCCCAAGTATACTACTAACAGGCATAAAACCAGGCATTTCCTAAAGCAATTTACAGGAAGAGTTTTCATGGGGACCCATGACAGACTCTTAGTTCTTTCAGAGTCAGAAGAAATTTTGGATCCTGAAGGGTACGTTTTTCTTTCTGATAGGTTTATCACATCCCTGAAGCTAATGCATGTTCTTCTTTTCTTTAGAATAGTAAGTGAAAGAATTGGAAGAACATTTTCTTAATTCTGACTGTTAAGCAAAGCTGGGACAAAAAGGATTGGAAGCAAATAAAAAGGAAAAGATTTCTACTAGGTAAAGGGGAACAAAACTCAAGAAGAGCTGGAAGGAAGGTCATGAAAAAATATAAACAATAGGTTATCAATGAAAGAGCATAGTAGATGCAGGCTTTTTTTTTTTTTTTTTGGATGCAGGCTTTTTGCTTCCCTGAGGGTAGTCCTAAGCATTGCATCCTAGGCTCCTGAGAACAGAAAAGGTTCACAGGTTCTGGCAGGTGGGAGGCAAAAATGCTGTTGCTACTTTCAGTGGGAATTGTTCAGGGATACCTGCTGCCTCCCTCCCAAGGGGCCTATGTTCACCAGGAGTGTGTGTACCTGGCAGGCTGAAGAGCTTACCAACTAGTCATGCCCACCCATCACTTCCTGGTTCTGTTGGCCACAAGTTCACATATGATGACTGTTGGAAGCAAAACCTTGAACAGGGTTATTCCAATGACAGTGAGGTCTGGGGAGGAAACCGAAGCACTTATCACATCAGATAGTGTTTGCCATTCTTCTGCTTAGCCCTGGCTTTGGAAAGAAAGGAATCTGTAAAATTGAACAGCTAGATTTAGGCAGGTGACACTGATTAGAAGCAATAGACTATTTTGGGTCATGGCCAAGTAGGCTATAAAGCTAGGCTTCTGTCAGGTGGAATGTGCTCTTCAGACTGGAATAATCTCCCATGGGTGACACTCATTTATTCAAGCATTTATCATTTATTTATTTTACAAATATTTAGAGCCTCTATAAGCCAGGCTGATTTAGGATTCATGGTGAGCAGGAACAGACATTTTGAGAAAGTTAGGAAAAACCTAAATATTTCCCTACCGAGTACCAAACCAGTGACCATAAAGGACAGCACAGTATATAATTGTGCTGGTAGCATAGGGATAAAGCAAGAGAAGACAAGCGAACAGAACCAGTAAGTGATGAAAGAGGATCCCAGAATCAAGGAACCAATCAGCTTGATGGCCATTTTGGGCACTGTTATATTATAGAATAAACAGATGGTTGTGATAATTTATGAGTTATTACAGTGTACCCTTTATAAATATGAAGGGTGTGATTTTCTTTCTGGTAGGTTTATCATATCCATGCAGCTACTGCATACTCTAAATAGAAAGTGAACAATTAAAAGAACTTATTTCTGACCTGTTAAGCAAAGATGGAACAGAACAGATTGTAAGCAATTAAAAAGGAAGAGGTTTATGCTAGCTAAAGGGAACAAAAACCCAAGAGAGTCTGGGAAGAAGGATGGTTGTATGAAATGAATGGGAAGAAAAAGTCCCGCTATAATGTGTGAAGGCCATGTTATGTCTGGACCACTGCACTCAGTCTCCTACACTGAACCCTGCCAACTCCTTTTTAGGAGCTATGTAGACCAGTTAGAATATTGTCAGGAGAGCAGCATACTAAGGGATCCACAAACTATGTTTCTGCAGTTGGAGGATGTTTTCTGGTGGGGGTGAAAATGGAAGAAAAGTGATTCCTGACTTCAGGTGTCAGGAGAGCTTCACTGCCCCTAAGAGGCAGGAACAGGTATGGTCTCTGTTGCGTCAATGGCGGGTAGAGAGATCAGGACTCTGAAGTAGAGAAGCAATCTGCCCAGGTGGGAGCTGTCCAGCACTACTGCTGCTGCCTCTGGAGAAAGTGAGCTTCCTGTCCAAGACTCCTACGGTGGGTTGGAGGCTGGATTAGATCATTTCTAAGAAACTTTCCTGCCCTGAATTCTGTGTTTCTATGATATTGGGGGAAAACACATCACAAAAATTTATAACCTCAAAGCAGTATTACCACCCCACAAACACACTCTTTCTCAAATCCCCTAAATTATTTAAGGCCTAGAATTTCACTTCAGATCTTGTGTATATCTTAAATTCTAAGAGAACTCTTTTCCAGTCCCCTTGCATTCTGGATGGGGCTAAACATGATCCCAGAATGTGACTCTGACAGCAGCAGTTACTCTTGGAATCCATCTCAGCCTGAGATGAGTCCTTTCCAACTTCCCTTTTTGCTTCTGATGAGTTTGAACATCTATCTCCTAGGGCTTCTCCAAGATTTTTCTGTTATCTTATTTTGAGGAGTCATGAAATTAGGGTAGGAAGAAAAGCCTTAAAAGTCTCTTAATTCAACTTTTGATAACTTCATTCACTTAATTCAACAAATATTTATTGAGTGCCTACCATAAGCCAGGGCACAGCTGGGGATCTTGGTAAACTTGTATTATCTTTTCTCTCATCCATCCTATACTTATCTAACTTTTTTGTCCTTCTGCCCTGATATCTGCTTGTAATTACTCATACATGAAAGGAGTGGAAAATAAATACTCAGAAATAAGCAGTGGATGAGTGTCCCTAGAAATGAGAGACAAAATCTAGGCTGAGAGTAAGCAGTTGCCCAAGCATTACTCGTAGTATGGATAGTCTACCCACTGTGATTATTGGGAGCTGACTATATGCTTGGAATAGAAATTTCTAAGTATCTAGTAAAGATATCCTAGGTTATTTTTATTGCATTGTATTCTTCCTCTTCTTCATTGTTATCCTGCTTTGTCTTGATCAGCTTTCTGCGGCTCCTCTGGGCACTGATTGTTAGCACCTTGATGTATCTGCCACTTATTAGCAATGGTGCTGAGATAGAGTGTTCTAGCAGGGAATGCAGGTATCATACTAGTGAGGAAAAATGACAAGAAATAAAGGTTGGATATTCTGTAATGTCAATCAAACCAACATGCCAATATTCAGCTTGATAATTTGTTCTTGTTCTACAATTTCAGCAACGGATAAATTGGGCTTATAGCCACCACTGTCTTTGTGCAGTGTCACCAGAAAATAGAAATAAATAGAGAGGGCCAGAAAGTTAAAAGATGAAGAGGTGAAAGCTGCAAGGATTTACTCCCACTGTATTCAGCACAAGAGAACTCAAGTTATGGAATCTGTCATCACTGAATGTGTCTGTTGTAAGGGCCTGTTGAGATGTGTCGGTGGTATCTTGCCCTTTGCTCTGAAAGTGAAAGTGAAAATGAAAGTTGTTCAGTTGTGTCTGAGTCTTTGCAACCACATGGACTACACAGTCCATGGAATTCTCCAGGCCAGAATATGGGAGTGGATAGCTGTTCCCTTCTCCAGGTGATCTTCCCAACCCAGGGGTTGAACCCAGGTCTCCTGCATTCCAGGCAGATTCTTTACCAGCTAAGCCACCAGGTAAGCAAACAAATACTAGAATGGGTAGCCTATTCCTTTTCCAGCAGATCTTTCCAACCCAGGAATCGAACCAGGGTCTCTAGCATTGCAGGCAGATTCTTTACCAGCTGAGCTACCAGGGAAGCCCCATCAATTAAAGAAGACTGCAAAGAGTAGTGATGTAAAGTTCAGAAAATAGAGCCAATGAAGACATTTGCCTAAAGCTTATCCTTTTCCAGATTCCTTTTAAATTTCTTTTATTGCTTATGTATAAATCTTCACAATTCCTATTATACTCACCACATTCTATACAAATTTTTTTAACAATATCGGTTAAGTGTTCCTATCGTGAGGTACACAGTCCAAGCACTGAAGGGCAAATGGTGTTCTACTCTGCTGCTAAGGAACGGCATCACAATAGTAACAACTGTTGCCAGTAATCACCTTCCTTGGAGCCATACAGACCTTCACAGTAAAGGGAAGAGCGGCATCTTCAGATCAATGAAAGGCACTGGGGTTCAGATCCCAGCTCTACCACTTCTGAGTCAGGAAGCCTATGACCACTCCACCCAGGTTATCTGAGAAGAGTTTAACAAAGACACACTTTACAGTGCTGCAGGTGGGCCACAGGGAAAGCAGCAAGATTTGAATTTTCAAATTATCCCAGAGCTGGCAACATCAGGTAGGCAAGACATTATGACTTCTAGGCCTGAAGGGGCAAGGTGAGGAGAGGTTTATGGAACCCAGAGAGAGCTGGAGGAGAGACCACTTGACAGGAACTGTGGCCTTCAGTAGGAAGCTGCCAGCAGCTCACAGTGATTCCATGATGGGGGATAAAGGACGGCAATACTCTTGCTTCAGCCTTCCCATTCTCTGGCTCCTTGTCATGGTTTGTCAGTTACTGAATGCAACCAAAGTCAAGTGACAGGGGCCTCATTGAGGCATTCCATGTCAGCCTCCCAGGGCATCAGGGTAGAGAGGAGAAGATGAAGGATGGACTCACAGGAGCAAAAGGAAGATATTTAACACAGGGTGAGACCTTGGGCATAAGACTCGATATTTCTGAGTCCAATATTTTGATTTTTAATTTGGGAAAAGAATGTCTATCTCACAAGGGTGTCGTGGAGAAATTATCTGGCAATCTCTGTAGCACTTGGGCACTCAGAACTTAATAGTCTGTCTCCTAAAGGAGCCTAATAATAGTAGTGGTGGTGGTGGTTTAGCCGCTAAGTCGTGTCCGACTCTTGCAACCCCATGGACTGTGGCCTACCAGGCTTCTCCGTCCATGGAAATTCTCCAGGCAAGAATATTGGAGTGTGTTGCCATTTCCTTTTCCAGGGGATCTTCCCAAACCAGGGATCAAATCTGGGTCTCCTGCATTGCAGGCAGATTCTTCACTGACTGATCTATGAGGGTAGCCCTATAAGCATAAATGTATACACATATATGGCAGTATTTGCTACATGTGAAGGAGTAGATGTATGTGTAAGCTATGAAGCGTGATAATAAATCGAACACCTGAGAGCCCACCCCCACCTTCAGAATCGGAAGATCTCCTCTGCTCTTGAAGCTCTCTGTGGCCTTTCCCTACCCTAATCCCACCTACTTCCTCCAGAAATCACTATTATCTTGAGTTTTGTGTTTATCCTTGTCTTTCTTTTTTGGTGTAGTTTACAACATGTTTGTGTAAACAATATATTATTTAGTTTTGCCTGGTTTTGAGCTTTATAAAATGATATTATATCATACGTAGTTTTTGTGACTAACTTTTCTGATGATTTCGTGACTAAACAACAACAACAACAAAAGTTTGTTTTCTTTGGAATCCCAGTTGTATAACCATAGTCACTATAATCCGCCTGCAGGGCAGGAGACATGGGTTCAGTCCCTGGGTCCATTGGGAAGATCCTCTGGACAAGGAAATAGCAACCTACTCCAGTATTCTTGCCTGGGAAATTCCATGAACATTGGCGCCTGGTGGGTTACAGTCCATGGAGTTGCAAAGAGGTGGCCATGACTTAGCAACAACTAAACAACAGCTTCTCTGAGCTACTGTGATTATGACAACATGGATAAATTGTAAAATATAATTTGGAGTTGAAAAAAAAGCACTTAATGCATCCAACCTCTAGAACTGATCTAGTAAGTAATAAATAAATGCTAGCCTATATTATCATCTTCAAAGCTACATTATTGCACTATTGTGAGTATTCTATATACATTAACTCATTTTTCACAGAATTTTGATATGCATATTATTTGTTCCCATTTTACATATGAGGAAACTGAGGCTCAGAGAGATTAGATAACTTTCCTGTCTACACACAGACTGTGTGATTTGGAGCACCAGAACCTGAGCTTTTATCCACTGACTAAATGAGGAGGCCAGAGTGAAGGAGGCAGTGGTGATAGAGAGCAGGGGACAGATTTGAAGAGAGAAAGGAGGTCGATCCTGAAGGATAGACTAAGGATTAAAGGAGCAGGACAGTATGAGAGAGTAGTAAGGAGAAGAAGGGCAGATGATTGTAATTATGGTGGGCAGTGGTATCCCATCAAACCCATGTCGTCCAAGATACTCTTTAGATTCTAAGTATGAAGCTTGTTGCAAGTGGGAAATGCAGGTGGTGGTTGTCTGAAGCCCAGGTTTCTGTGGGCCAAGACACCGGTGGTGACTGTAGATGTGCAGGGTAATGGAGGTGCGGGCTGCTGCCTCAAACTTCCTCTCCCACGTCTTTGTGCTCAGTTTTAGACACACAGTTCTATTCATTTATGCTCATCTGTGGATGACAGTCAACTGTTTTTCAGTGTGAATTACGCTAAGGGATGCTGTGAAAAAAATTAAAGCACTGAAGACCTTGGAAACTATTTAAAGAGATGAGTAGAAGTCTGTAGTAGGGACCCTGAACATATAAACTGGAAAGGTGGAGGTGGTCTTTGTTGTATTCAGAACAGGGTGCTCATCCTGTTCTGTTTCCATGGGTCTGAGATGTTCCTTTCACTCAGTCACCTGCCTGAAGTGATCTTGCATTGCTCTGATGTCAGAAGCATGATTCTGTCATTACTTAGCAGTCAGCTGATAGGCATTCTGAAGTTAGTTCACTTTCTTGACCATGCCACTGCCAGACTTGGCCGGTATGTGTCTGTGCTGGCGTAGTTCTGAGGCAGAGGGCCCAGCAGGGGCGGGATCAGGGTGGCACTTGTGGAAACCCTGAAGAGCCTGCTGTGATGCTTCAAATGCAGAGACAAGCATTTGTGAGTCCCTGGAGAACAATAACCTGGACAATCAGAGGCTGAAACCATGTGGTCATAAAGTAACTATGAGAAGCAGCTCTCATTATTTCAGAAATGCTTCCAGTAAACGCCTTTGGGTGATGAATCAAGGACCCAGCACGGGACAGAAGGATCCCTGATGGAGAGGGGAGAGTTGTTTTTCTTCATGAGCATTGTCAATGTGACCTGTGGAAGGGACCTTGGACATTGCCACTGACTTGTTGGGAGTGGAACTGTGGACTAGTAGAGGAGGAAGGAGTGGCCTCAAGGACAAATACTGATCCTGGAAATTATGCAGAGTGTTCCAGCCCAGGAAGAATGAACCCCTGAACCTTCCCCTCAGGGAGAAGAAATGTACATGTAGCTGACAAATTCCCTTGCCTATAAAATAGGCACAGAGATATCAGCAGATATAAAGGTAGTGGGGATCACATGGGAACACATGTAAGGTACCTAGCCAAGGTCTTGGCACACAGCAGGGGCCAGTGGCCGATTTCTTTCCCTTTTCTTGCTTGGCAGTGGGGACCTTGTTTTGTTATTTGTCCTTCACTGTGTCTAGCACAGCTTTATCAAAGTCAAGTTTGTGTGTGTTAATCGCTCAGTCATGTCCGACTCTTTGCGATCCCACGGACTGTAGCCCTCCAGGCTTCTCTGTCCATGGAATTCTCCAGGCGAGAATACTGGAGTGGATTGCCATTCCCTTCTCCAGAGGAACTTTCCAACCCTTGGATCGAACCCTGGTTTTCTGCATTGCAGGCAGATTCTTTACCTTTTGAGCTACAGGGAAGTCCTTACATTGGGCCGTCCCATGAAAGTCACTCTGTCATGTTTGTCTCTGTGACCCCATGGACTACACAGTCCATGGAATTCTCCAGGCCAGAATACTCGAGTGGGTAGCCTTTCCCTTCTCCAGTGGATCTTCCCGACCCAGGAATCAAACTACGTCTCCTATGTTGCAGGCAGATTCTTTACCAACTGAGCTATCAGGGGAAACCCCTTAAAGTCAAGGTTACAATAATGGTTAAGGTTATAATAAGAGCTAATAGGAATAGTAGTAATAGTAATAAGATCAGTATCATCTAGGAGTATCATCACTGTAATAAGTACTGAATGAATGAATATATATACCTAATAGTGTGATAAAGTCTTGGCCTCTTTTAAAATTAGAAAACTATTTAATATGAAAATAAATGCAGAAAATAGAAAAAAATTTTAAGTCACTTGTAACTCTACCCTCTAGCAATAGGAACAATTAGTATATTGACATTTTTCTTTCCTATCTCTTTTCATTGGAGATTTTGTAAAGCAGAACTGAATCATATTGTTTAGTTAATTTTGCTTTATGTTTTATCCCACTTACTATTATACCCTAAGAATATTTTCATAACATTTTATACATAATAGTATATCTTTGGATTCACCATATTCTAATTAACCTTATCATTAGATATCCAAGTCATTTCTAAAAACTTCATTGCTATAAATGACTCTCAGTAAACTTCTGTATGTATGAACCTTTGCCTACATTTTAAATGGTTTAAATGGTTTCTTGGGGATAGATTCGTGACAATTTTGGACTTTTTTAAGGCTAGTGATCCATATTGCCACATTTCTTTCCAAATTTCCCAATTTATAGTTGCAATATGCCTTGCTATAGACTTCCAAGTCTTTTTATTTCTCCAAATTTAAGTTTTTACACTCCTCACTGACCAGAACCCTCTGTGAAAACGTTGTTAAGAACCCTATCATCAAGAACCCTAATGTAGGGTTATGCACTTAAACCTATCCCTGGATTTGAAAGAATAAAAGAATTGGCCACAGGGCCTGCTCTTTGGGGTCGTCCAGGGTAGGATTCCTTTAACTTGCCTAAACTAATAGGAATGTTAAAAGGGGGACCATACATTAAAGCTCAAATCTGATAAGACATCTTTGATGATTTAATTGTCTTTTGCCCCTGGTGAGTCTTTTGCTTTGCCTCTGGGTATGTTTCATCTCCTTGGCTGGTTGTGCGGTGAGTTCCTGGCTTAGCACAAAGTGATAGTTAATCTCCTCTGCTCTCATCTAAACGGAGGTCCTTATCTGCCTTCCACTGAGAAAGCTGGGTCTCCTTGGAGTTTGTTTCTGGGCAGCAATGTTGAATGAGCCTCTGAAGCTTAGGTGGGCTCATTTACTCTCTTTCTTAGGATTCAGAGGTCTATGGCTTACCAACAGCAGACTGATTAGGAAGTTAATGTTGCTGTTTCACTTAGATTAGGTCAACTTCTGTGTTGCAGGTGAAATAAGTTCCAGTGTATTCAGGTTTTTCAGGAATTCATGCTGGGGAATCAGGATGATTTAAATTTCATTCAAATTCATTTGTCTGGAATGTAGTGAGGGAGATTCCTAAATATGGATACTAGAGAGAGAGCTTGGCATTGAGGGAGAAGGACGTATTTTTCACATTGTGGGTTCCAGATTTGGGGTTGTTTCTCCCTCCCCCTTCGGGGCTTTCCTGGTGGCTCAGATGGTAAAAAATCTGCATGCATTGCAGGAGCCCCAGGTTTGATCCCTGAGTCAGTAAGATCCCCTGGAGAAGGGAATGGCAACCCACTCCAATATTCTTGCCTAGAGAATCCTTTGGATTCTGGGACCCAACTTTCTGTAGCCTGGTAGGCTACAGTCTGTGGGGTCACAAAGAGTCAGACATGACTGAGCAACTAAGCATATATATTCCCTCTCTCATTATGTAAATATTTTCAACATGTTTCTATTTCTCTCTTCACCTTTCATTGGTTAGGTGCTATCAGATTCCCCTTACTGGTATTTGGGGTTGTGTATGTTTCAGTTCTGTTCAGTCACTCAGTCATGTCCAACTCTTTGTGACCCCATGGACTGCAGCATGCCAGGCTTCCCTGTCCATCGCCAACTCCTGGAGCTTGCTCAAACTCATGTCCATCGAGTCAGTGTTCCCATCCTACCATCTCATCCTCTATTGTCCCCTGCTCCTCCTGCCTTCAATCTTTCCCAGCATCTGAGTCTTTTCTAATGAGTCAGTTCTTCACATCAAGTGGCCAGAGTATTGGAGTTTTAGCTTTAGCATCAGTCCTTCCAAAGAATATTCAGGACTGATTTCCTTCAGGATTGACTGGTTTGATCTCATTGCAGTCCAAAGGACTCTCAAGAGTCTTCTCCAACACCACAGTTCAAAAGCATCAATTCCTCGGTGCTCAGCTTTCTTTATAGTGCAACTCTCACATCCATACATGACTACTGGAAAAACCATAGGTTTGACTAGACAGACCTTTATTGGCAAAGTAATGTCTCTGCTTTTTAATATGCTGTCTAGGTTGGTCATAGCTTTTCTTCCAAGGAGCAAGCGTCTTTTAATTTCATGGCTGCAATCACCACCTACAGTGATTTTGGAGCCCAAGAAAATAAAGTCTGTCACTGTTTCCATTGTTCCCCCATCTATTTGCCATGAAGTAATGGGACTGATCTTAGTTTTTTGAATGTTGAGTTTTAAGCCAGCTTTTTCCCTCTCCTCTTTCGTTTTCATCAAGAGGCTTTTAGTTCCTCTTTGCTTTCTGCTATAAGGGTGGTGTCATCTGCATATCTGAGATTATTGATATTTCTCCCAGCAATTTTGACTCTAGCTTGTGCTTCATCCAGCCCAGCGTTTTGCATGATGTACTCTGCATAGAAGTTAATAAACAGGGTGACAACATGCAGCCTTAATGTATTCCTTTCCCGATTTGGAACCAGTCCTTTGTTCCATGTTCAGTTCTAACTGTTGCTTCTTGACTTGCATACATATTTTCAGGAGGCAGGTCAGGTGGTCTGGTATTTCCATCTCATTCAGAATTTTCCACAGTTTGTTGTGATACACACAGTCAAAAGGTTTAGCGTGTCGATAATACAGAAGTAGATGGTTTTTTTTTTTGAATTCTCTTGCTTTTTCTATGATCCAGCGGATGTTGGCAATTTGGTCTCTGGTTCCTCTGCCTTTTCTGAAATCCAGCTTGTACATCTGGAAGTTCTAGGTTCATATACTGTTGAAGCCTAGCTTGGAGAATTTTGAGCATTACTTTGCTAGTGTGTGAGATGAATGCTTGTTTGGGAGGCATATATTGGGTGCTGACAGTTCATGTTATGACACTTTAGTTTTGTTGAGACTGCCTTTATTATATATGTATGAAAGTGAAACTGTTAGTTGCTCAGTTGTGTCCGACTCTTTGTGACCCCTTGGACTGTAGCCCGCTAGCCTCCTCTGTCCATGGGGTTTTCTAGGCAAGAATACTTTAGTAGGTAGTCATTTCTTTCGCCAGGGGATATTCCTGACCCAGGGATCAAATCTGGATCTCTTGCATTGCAGGCTGATTCTTTACTATTTGAGCTATTAGGGAAGCCTTATATATGTATAAAATGGCAACCTACTTCAGTAATCTTGTCTGGAGAATTCCATGGACAGAGCAGCCTGGCGAGCCACATTCCATGGGGTTGCAAAGAGTCATACAGGGCTGAACTGCTAACCCTTTCGCTTTACACACACTGGCAGTTTAGGTATGCTACCACCATCTGGTGGAGTACATTAGCTCAGCTGCCTGGAAGATAGAGATGGTTTGTATGGTTTAGTCGCTAAGTCATATGCGACTCCCTGCCAGCCCATAGACTGCAGCCTGCAAGGCTCCTCTGTCTATGGGATTTTCCAGGTGAGAATACTGGAGTGGGTTGCCATTTCCGTCTTCAGGAAAGATACAGGTGAATTTTGTCAAGGGCTCCAAATACTATGTTCCCTCCTTATTAGACCTTAGATTTTCTAGGCTTTACTTTTTAAATTTTTATTGAAACATTTAAACTTAAGTAATCACTAAGTGATAATTATTTTTCCTGAACTACAGAATGAGTTTAATATTAAATTCCCTGATAGCTCAGTTGGTAAAGAATCTGCCTACAATGCAGGAGACCCTGGTTCAATTCCTGGGTTGAGATCTGCTACAGAAGGGATAGGCTACCCACTCCAGTATTCTTGGACTTCCCTTGTGGCTCAGCTGGTAAAGAATCTGCCTGCAATGCGGAAGACCTGGGTTCAGTCCCTGGGGTGAGAAGATCCCCTGGAGAAGGGAAAGGCTACCCCACTCCAATATTCTGGCCTGGAGAATTCCATGGTCTGTATAGTCCAAGGGGTCGCAAAGAGTCAGACCTGATTGAGCAACTTATACTTTCACATTGAAATACTAAATAACCTTTTATAGAAATCTTTAGCTTGAATATGTAATAATTGCCAGTTGAAACTGAGAAATTTATAATGATGCTACTTTGGGTAAAAATACTTAAATAATATAGAGTCTCTATATCAATTATTCCTTTTATAAAATAAAATCCTTTTTAAAAAAGAAATTCACTCCTATTGGTTTGTCTTCAGTCTAGGTAGACTTGAAGTCACAGTGCCCCAGGCATACTTATCTCTTGAAATTTCTACTGTCTCTCTCACTGTTTGCATTAGCCACAAACACTGAATACTGAAGTCTTATAATTTGTCTTTTCAAACCTTCCTTGAAAGATTCTACCTTTTTCTCCAAACATGGGAAATGAGAACAAGAAAAACATCACCATGTAGGGCTTTTTGGTGCTAAGAGTATAATCCCGGTGTATATACTTACTAGTGTGGGAAACTTCTATGCCAGTTTGTCACTGTAGCTTTTATTATAAGAAGGAGGTTTCCCCTTACCTGTTTTACTCCACCTTGTCTCTTCTTGGATTGCTTTAGATAAAACAACTTTTAAAGAATTTCTCTCTTGAAAGACTGGCATCACCTATGCAGAATAAAATACTTTGAAAAAAAATTTGAAGAAGACTTTTGAAACTAGAAAACCCATCAGGTAGTGGTGATGGGTCCCCTGTCTTCCATGAGTTCTGATTATTCACAAAGCTTTCTCCCTGCTAGATGGAAAACAACTTGAGGGCAGGGTCAGTGGGTTTACAGGCTGGAAGTTTACAGAGCAACACCTTGCAAGTTGGCTGAATTCCCTTAGACTGGGAGAGCCCCAAGAGAAAAGGGCAGTGTCTCACCCTCTCATCCCATCAGAGCCAATACCAGCCTCTCTTTTCCAGACATGAAGTCACTGAAGTCAGACCCAGGGCTCCTTTGGGATGTCTTCTTTCCTCTGTAAGGGGCTGTACCCACAGCGGGGCCCAGGCCGGGTGGGTTGACTGGCTCCGCTGCAGAGCCTTCTGTCAGAGAACAGAGTGTGGAGGAGCATGCCAGGGAGCCGGGAGTGGGCGCTGTCTCATCAACAAGAAGTATTCCTGTTTCTGTATCAAGCAAGTGTGACAGCCAGCCCTTTTTCTTCCGGAACCCAGACAGGAGCACTTTGTCAAAGTCACCATGACTCAACTAGGACAAATGTTTTTCCAAGTCACTAACTGACATCATCCAAGTGTGCACCCTGATGGTCCTGCTCCCTCTTTCGCTTTCTCTCAGGGCCTCCCCCCTCTGCCCCCACCCCCACCTTGTTCTAGGTCAAACAAGGACCAGCTTTGGTTTTGAGAACTATTGAAAAACTCTTAAAACCGATACATTTTTCTCCCTCTTATCTCAGGCTGTTTCATGCAGTCCTGAGCTGGAATTTCATGTTTGCAGTGCTAGCAACTTATGTGCCAGGTTTTGCATGGAAACTCCTCTTGACCTGGTACTCCAGGCAAGGTTTGAACCTGGTGCTGTGACACTCTCCACCCTAATTCCCTGTCCCAGAAGAGACTGTCCTCTCATTTCTAGACTGGAGGTGGTTTTCCTTTGCAGGAATCTCAGGCTTCAGAACTTACTTACTAAGGGAGAAATTCCCTGTTTTGGACCTGGAGGAAGGCAAGAACCATTCCTCCCCCTGACCTAGCCCCGATGGGTCCACTGGGACTCCTGCAGATCAGCCCAGATTTAAATCTGTGTATAAATGGGACAATTGTTTAGTTTACATACACAACAACTTAGAGATGATGGTCAAATAATCCTCCGGTTTTTTCAGCCTGAACTTGCAGACTGAGAGGGGACCTAGTTCTTGCCCTTGGAAAAGCTTGTAGTCTGGTAGAGATTCTAGGACCCACTGGAGAAAACAAACTAAACATTTTCTAGGCAGTTGTTAAATAAGCATAGCAGTTCAATGGATGTCATCAGAGATAGTTTATTGGATGTATAATCTGAACTGAATTTCACAAGAAGCAGATGGATTAGGATCCTGGAATTTGAGGCAGAAAGGGATTGTAGAGGTGAGCCAGGCCAACCCCTTCACTTTAAAAGGGTAGAGTGCTATCCAGAGAGTGTGGCCAGATGCTGAGGGTCACTCAACTGGCCATGGTATTGCTGGGGCTGGTGGTTACAACCTTGAACTGCCCCTGATAGTCACTGGGGTCAGGGCCTCCCTGGGGTCTTGTGTGGAGGAATTATCCCCTTACCCACAAGCTCTCAGAGTCTCTAAGCTAGCTATGGGTGGGGGCAAAGGCATGCAGGAGCCCTTCCTGTTTAGTTTAAATTCCAGACATGTCCCATTCCCTTGGCTTTCTCCTTTGGGTCTCCACTCCCTCCCTTGCTGCTCTCAGGTTTACACCTGTGCCTGAGCCTTACCAAGGTTTTCCACCATGGAAATCACTGAGACCCTGGCTGGTGTCAGAAGGTAGAAGGCTGGGTGAGGCCACCTGCTCTGCGCCAAGTGAAGCTCCTGCATCGGCAAAGTCCAGCGAACCTGGCCCCGACAGTGACTGTAAAGACAGCTGAGGGGTCTGTGTTGGTGGGTTATTTGGGCATTTGTCTGTATGTACAGGCAAACAGCAGTGGGCTTTCAAGAAAGTGATTGTTCCTTAGGGAGGAGAGAAGGCGTTTGCAGGTAGTTTTGACCAATGATTATTTCCTGGAGGAAGTGTGTGGTTTATTAATGAGGATTCCACCTGCCCTGCGAGGAAACTGGAGCCCAGCTGGAGAGAAGGGGATCCCCTTGAGAGGGTGAGAGAGGTGGGGATGCAGTGAGAGGAGGAGGAAGAGTGGTGATGGCAACAGAGACTGCAGTGAGCAAGGAGTCCCTGTTCTGTGGGTGCACATGGCACTCTGCTGCAGCCTCTCCTGGGTCGACTCTCTTCTCTGTCTCCCGGCTTTGGAAAAGCTCCCTGTGTCTGATAGTTGGGGTGACTGAGACACTGTGGTTAGACAGGTTACAGTCTTTGGAATGTGGATTCAGCCTTTGGCCTACTACTCACAGATGTATGAGCAGTTTATAATGATGCATATTTTTTTAAGTTAAAAAATACGCCCGATTTTTCACCTGGCCTGACTATGGCAAAGCACAGACGGTAAAGGCCAGAGGAGTATGGTCTAGGGAGGGGCGGGGGAGGGCTGTGTGGAGAGGTTGCTGTTTTTGGCTTTCATTCTTTCTTTCTTTCCCTTGGTTTCCATTTCATTTCTGTTTCATATTCTGAATGCCCTAGAAGGAGGGGGTGAACAACTCTATGAAGAATAGGAAATAGGACAGGAGGCTGAGATTGGGAAATGGAAATGTCAGTTTCCATACCAGCCCCCTGAAACCTGCCCCTCTGCCACCTGCTCTCTCTAGCCAGCCAGCCTCAAACTTTTAGGAGCAATGGTTCTGGTGCTTCTTCTCCCAAGTATCCCAGCTCCTTTTCTCCTAGCTGAGAGTAGCTTCTTCCAAGTGCCCTGCCCCAGACCAGTCTGGCTTAGAAAGCAGGTCTCTTTCTTTGGTGAATGGAAGTTGTATTTCAGAGGCTGTGAGACTGTCAGGTAATAACCTGGTAGGTTAACACATTCTAGGTTTATATGCAGCTGACCAGGCTGGCCCCCACAGTAACCTTCCTTTGGAAGGCTGCATCCTTTTACTTTGGTCTTACTGTCAGCTGGGCCATTTCTGGAACTCTTCTTGGGAGCTCCTTTCAGTCTGTGGCATACTCCTTTGACTGTCTGTAGGATGGAAAATCTTATTCTTTTTGAGCTTTTTTGGTTTTTGATTTTTAGAAAGTTTTTTTAAAGACAGCATTGAGGATTATCGTTACCATCTTTCTAAATTCCATATATATGTGTTAGTATACTGTAATGGTCTTTATCTTTCTGGCTTACTTCGCTCTGTATAATGGACTCCAGTTTCATCTATCTCATTAGAACTGATTCAAATGAATTCTTTTTAATGGCTTAGTAATATTCCATGGTGTATATGTACCACAGCTTGATAAGTCAGTTTCTGGGTACAGAGTTCTTGTTGGGTTTTTTAGGCCATTGACCTGTTGCTTTATGGCCATACTTGGGGATGTGGGAGTAATCTTGGGGCCTGAGTCTTCACCACACTCTGTCCATGGATAGAAAAGAGAATCCGCTACATCTCTGCCCCGGCACAGCTGCAATCAAAATGTTTTATTTCTTTTCTTTTAAAAAAAAAAGTTTCATTTGGGTAGAATTAGGCAGCAAACTTTAAAGCAGTGGAAAACATAAACCTTCTTCACTTGGACTCCATTGCGAGGTCTACCTGGGATGCTGAGTTGCGCAAGAGTTGGCTTGGCTTCTGGTAGTCAAGGGTGGGGAACTGGCAAGCGGGAGCTCTTAGACCCAGAAACAGGCAAGCAAATCTCTAGAATGTTTATTGTAGGGGCACTTAACCATGGCTACATGTTCAAATCTCCAGGGAACTTTTAAACACTGCTGAGCCAAAACCCTAGACCAATTAGTCAGTCTCCCCACTTTACAGAGAAAGGATTGAGACTTTGTTTTAGGATAAAGGATCATCTCTGAGCTTTGCCCTATAGCCCGGGCACCACAGATCAGAGGTGCAGAGGCAAAAGATGTGTTGCTAATTGGGTAGAAAAGACACAAGTTGTTTGAAATAATCATAACCTGGAAAAGTGGACACAGAGTGTCTTCCAGTAAAACAAAATACAGAAACAAAACATAAAGAATCTACCTGCCAATGTAGGAGACACAGGTTTGATCCCTGATCCAGGAAGATCCCACATGCTGCAGAGCAACTGAGCCTGTGCACCACAGCTATTGAGCCTGTGCTCAAGCCTGGAGCCACAACTCCTGAGCCCACATGCCACAACTACTGAAGTTTGCACATCCTAGAGCTTGTGCTCTGCAACGAGAGAAGCTACCACAATAAGAAACCCACACACCAACTAGAGAGTAGCCCCTATTCACAGCAACTAGAGAAAAAAAAAATGCTGTGCAGCAACGAAGACCCAGCTAACAATAAATAAAAAAATTTTTAAAAAAGAAACAGAAAAAAAAAAAACCCCTCTGGATGGATTAACATGGATCCTGAGAAGGATCTGATGGTAGATGAATCGCCTTATGAAAGCCAGTTGATGGTGAACAGCCACTTGGTAGTCTGCCAAGAGGTATAGGACAAACACGGGAGCCCTCCCACCTCCCTGAGCTTCTCCTCTTCTTTTCACACACAGCCAAAAGCAAGAACATTCGTGCTGTGCAGGTTGAGTTTGAGAACTGTCTGTGTGACTGATCTTACTCACTACAGGATATTCTCTTGAGTGGCTCATTTCTCAGTAAGGCACTGCCTCTTCCAACGTTCTTTTTACTACTTCTGATTATACCAATTAGAAAGCTTAAAGCAGGTGCTAATGTGTCTTTAACACTTCTCTTTAATACCTGCTGATTTCCGGTTGTTTAAGAAAGTGGGTGTGGTGTAGTTTGGGGCAATCAGCAGAAAGCTGCTATTAGAGTAGCACCAAGGAGTGGAAAATAGGTTAACACAGATCAGTGTGATAGACAAAAGGATCGAAACAAAATCAGGATCCCATAACCGCGGACTCTCCATGGCCTGGGAATGGCTTGAGAACTCAGATTCAAATGGGTCAGGGCATGATTTTCTTCTCAGAACTCCAAGGACCTTTCTTGATCCTCAAATTCTGAATGGAGAATTCAGCTTGAAATGATGTCAGAGAGACATGGGTACAGTGTAGTTCTAAGGAAAGTGTGAAGTGGGAGATTTCTTGGGACTACTCTTCCACACTTTGCTGGTTTCTGTTGCTCGCCATGAACTGTCCGTGCACCATGGTAAGACTTCATCATCCCCCCAGAACAACCTGCCTTGCAGGTCCTGCTTTCTCCTGTGGGGCCAGAACTGTGTGTGCTAGGGCCCTGCTGCGCTTGTGAGACAGGAAGTCCTCCCATCTGTCTTGGCCTTTCTGTCCCTCATTCCCTCCTCGGTGACCAGTCCAACCCTCTACCCCAGTGTTCAGTTTGTCTCCTTCCCTGGACTACTCAGTGGATAGGTCTGATTTGAAATCTACTTCTGCTCCATCACAGCCCAAGCACTGGGCCTTCCCAGGTCCCCACACTAGGATTCAGACACACCCTGTGCCCCACAATTAACAGCACCTGAGCAGCTCCCATCAGCACACACTAAGCAGAAGCCCTTGATGCCTCCTCACCAGTTCTGTTGGAGTAGTGCTCATTGCTGATCTCTGCTCCCCCACCTGCCGCCAGGATGGGTCCTTGTTACATTTATTCCAGTAGCTGTTCCAAGTGAGGATCTGTCAGGCACTCACATATATGGGGTAAATCTCAGTTGGCACCACAGAAGCTGGGGCACAAGGGAGCAGGCTATCTCTCTACTGCCGGAACTCAGTGGAACCATGAACAGGAGAGTCCTCGCTCCCAGGGAAGGAACTCTGATGCTCAAAACAGGATATCCTGGCCCTGCAAACCAGATTACCTGATGTCTCAGTCCCAAACTTCTTGTGGCTTAATAGAAGACATGAAATGGGCAGATTGACAACTGGATGTCTGGTCCAAATAGACAAAACATCCACCCAAATGTGTGACTCTGAACAAATCACTTCCCTCCTCTGGAATTTGCTGCCCTTAGCTCTGAAATGAAAGATCAGCAGAGTAAGCAGTAATGTTTCTTCAAGTTCAAGTATTCTGTTTCTCTCTGAGGCAAGGTAGCATGACAGATACTGCAATCAGACTAGATTCAAATATTATTTTACTTTATCCTGGTGACTTTAGCAAGTTACTCAGCCTCTCTGGGCCTTAGTTCCTTTAACTGTAGGGTGGGATAATAATAGAAGCTACTTGTGAGTTTCATTGAGGAATAAATTAGATAATGCATATAAAAAATTAGCAAACATAGATTCTCATGAACATACACATAGATTAATAATAATTAACAATCTATGTGTCTGTCCCACTTTAATTTAAAAAAAAACAGCTGCTCCAAGTTTGGCTCTCAGTTTATATTTCTATCCAGCTTAGAGTTTTGAGCTCCTCAATATTTACAGCCAGGTCTGGCTGCTGGTCTCCAGCTTCCTTATGAACCTCACTTTCCCTGTTTCCTCCCCATAGTGAAGGATCAGCCAGCACACAGGCTCTTTTCCACTTCAGGACCTTCGCTCAGGCTGTTTTCTCTGCCTACATTATTCTTTTTACAACATTCCCTTAACTAGCTCCTGCTTATAGTTTTGGTCACTGTTTAAATGTCAGCTCCTCATGGTGGCCTATTCTGGCCACCTGATAAGTTGTTAAGACTTATCACAATTTGCTTTTGTTCTATTGATCTAGCTACTGCCTTGTGTCCATCTCTTGTCCTAGAATGTAACCTTCATGTTTCTGTCTTATCCACATTTATATCACTAGTGCCTAGCACTGGGCCAGCCACAGAGTAAGTGCTCAATAAATATTTGTTAGATTAAAAAATTAATGAAAAAATATATTTATATGACACTGTACTATTTATGAAGCCCCTTTGTGACTAGTCTGTCATTGTAAAGGCATATAAACCTGAGCTTGCAATAAATAACACCCTTCAAGAGAGCATAAGGTTATGAAGAGAGAAACTCACTAACATTTTTGACCAATTTCTGTTTAGCACAGCTGTCGGTCCTCCCTGCAAACATTGTTCAGACTGTGGAGTTGCATTCTATCACCTGTTTATTAATGCCGGGCCTCATCTATTGTAGACAAAGTGCACATCATTAAACTCTCACAAACCACGCCTAAGAGAGTCTAGGTGTTGTTCTTGGATCACCTAGGAGATTCCTGGAGCTCATCCCAGACTGATTTTCATCAGAGTATCTGAAAGGGGTCACTGAAATCATTATTTTTTAAAAATTAAAAAAAATTACTTATATTTTGATTTCACTGAGTCTCCTTGCTGCACAGGGGCTTTCTCTAGTTGCAGCAAAGTGGGGCTACTCTGTAGTGCAGTGCATGGGCTTCTCATTGAAGTGGCTTCTTATTTCAGAGCACAGACTCTAGGCAGTCTGGCTTCAGTAATTGCAGCACACGGTCTCCGTAGTTGTGGTTCACAGGCTTAGTTCCCTGTGGCATGTGGAATCTTCCTGGACCAAGGATTGAACTGATGTCCCCTGCATTGAAAGGAAGACTCCTAACCACTGGACCATGAGAAGCTCCTGAAATCATCATTTTAAATAAGGGTCTTAGGTGATGATGAAAGTCAGTAAAGTTTGAAAAACTTTGGCATAAAGTGGTACAAATGCCGTTTTGAGGTAGCATGGGCTTGCTGAGTGAAAACAGCCCCAGTGACACATAATGAACAAAAGAGTAAATGGTGTAGAACTGACTACAAGAACTATCTGATCAATCATCCCATCACTCAGTATACATTATGTCCTGGGCCTGAGAGCCCCCGAGAGTCCATGAAACAGTTCACAGCTCAGTTGGAAGGAACTGTAATTTATTGCAAAGGATGAGAAGCTGGCCAACAGGGCCCAGGTCTCAAGTGCCATATGGGAAATTAGCAGGGCAGGTGGAGTAGGGCAGTGACTGCACTCTACCTCTAAAGCAGGGGGCATGGGAGATGGGGAGAGTCACTACTCTCCTTCCCCTACTTAGTGGATTTGAAGGCCTATTGCTCCAAACTTCACCTTTCTGTGCTCCCATCCTCACCATACACAATGTAAATTCTTCCCCTGAAAATTAAATTTGGGCTAAGAAATATCTCTGAAAAGGCAAATATCCTAAAGGGAAAAGGATGACCACCTGCTAGTTATGTTCCAGTGTGAATTGTCTTGCTGCAGCTGTTCCCCATGTGAGCATGCTCAGTGAGAGGCAGGGAGGTCTGGGGGCATGGAGGCTTGAGGAAGAGGCGGCCTGGTAGCCTCTGTGGGGTTGGGCATAGCCAAAGAGTAGTGTGAACTCGGTTGGTTTCTGGAGTACGTGCACCAAATCCCATCTCTGATGACCTTGATCTTTTCTCCCATCATCTCAGAGACCAATTAGGAAGGCTGCTTCCCTGCCCCACCTAGGTCCTGCCCCAGAACCAAGTGACATTGCCCTGACCAACTGGACTAAGGCCTTGTAGCTGCTAAATGCAATAGTTCTCATCTCAGCTAAGACCTACCTCTCTGGAGCACTTGATGCTGTAGTTCCTCCTTGAAGTCCTCTCCTCCCTGATTTTTTTGACTTTACTGCTCTCCCAGTTTCATCTAACCTCTTTGCATTTGTTTTTCAGCTACTTTCTTCTCCTATCTCTTAAAATAAATTGATATTCACATCAGTTCTATCCTAGACTCAGAAGCCAGTTTTTTTCATCTTGAAAGTTAAAGTTGCTCAGTCGTGTCCAACTCTTTGCTATACTATACAGTCCATGGAATTCTCCAGAATATTGGGGTGGGTAGCCTTTCCCTTCTTCAGGGGATCTTCCCAACCCAGGGATCAAACGCAGGTCTTCCGCATTGCAGGTAGATTCTTTACCAGCTGAGCCACAAAGGAAGCCCAAGAATACCGGAGTGGGTAGTCTAAGAATACTGGAGTGGGTAGCCTATCCCTTCTCCAGCGGATCTTCCTGACCCAGAAATTGAGCTAGGGTCTCCTGCATTGCAGGCAGATTCTTTACCAACTGAGCTATCAGGGAAGCCCTTTTTTTCATCTCACTTGTCTTCTGTGCATATCTGCTGCCAATGTTCATGTATTTATTCATTTAGCAAATGTTTTTGAACACCTACTATGTGCCAGGCATAGTATGACTCCCAAGTCAAAATTTGCAACTCATATTTCTCTTTTAATCTCTAGACTATACCTCAGATTGCCTTCAGGATGTCATATATTTATGAAATTGATGTATGTGTGACTCTGTTTCTGGAGACAGGGATTCAGATACAAATTGTCTATTAAAGGGCATTCTCTTCAGGAAAAAATTGTAAAGGAGTTGGAGGCACAGAGTAGGAAAGAGCAGGACTGAGCAAAGATGAAGTCCAGTGGAGACCCCCAGGGGAGTGAGAAGGCTCTGGAGTATAAGTCACACTTCAGAGATACCCTGCCTTGAGTGAAAGGCACCTCTGTATAAGAGAGGCACTGGCCCCATTGGGGTGGGGGTATAACTGCCATGTGTCTTTTGGAAAAGTGCACCCATCTGTCAAAGGCAAGTCTCCTGAGATGGTCTCAGGCATAAGCCGATCGCTGCAACACTTATGGAGCTGGGGGCTGGGCACAAAGATCAACAAAGTTGCCCTGGGTGGGACATCAACAGTATCTCCCCCAGAAGCTTAGACTTGCATAGTAGGGATATGTGCCCAGCACCATCATAAGTGCTTTATGTATCTTAGCAAACCTAATCTCTAGAATAACTCTGTAATGTAGTTACTATTGTTCACAATTTACAGTGAAGGAACTGAGATGTAGAGGTTTTAAGGTACTTGCCTAAGTTTCCTCAACAGGTAGATGATGGAGCTGGGATTTTGACCAAAGTGTGTTGGCTCTAGCTTCTATCATACCCTTGCCTGCTACCCTTCTTCCTCAATATGTTGAGTCTTAGCCTGCCCCAGGTGCTGTAGGCACAGGGAATCTAGCAGTGAAATCAACATGAACAGCCCTTCCCTCATTGAGGTTACTTTCCATTGAGGGGAAAATGGACAATAAAAATGAATAAGTAAAATACACACTCCAGATGGTAACCAGGTTCCTCTCTCCATGGAATTCTCCAGACAAGAATACTAGAGTGGGTTGCCATTTCCTTCTCCAGGAGATCTTTCCGACCCAGGGATTGAACCCGCATCTCCCTCGTTGCAGGCAAATTCTTTACTGTCTTTGCCACCAAATCATTGGTTAATGAGTGCTAAGGAGACCATAAATCAGGGAAGGGAAGTAGGGAGTGGTAGGGGACAGCTGCATCTTTAAGTCAGGTGGCCCAAGGAAGACTTCATTTAGGACACA
Organism: Odocoileus virginianus; assembly: GCF_023699985.2. Classification (NCBI taxonomy): domain Eukaryota; kingdom Metazoa; phylum Chordata; class Mammalia; order Artiodactyla; family Cervidae; genus Odocoileus; species Odocoileus virginianus. Next base: position 11,244,519 of record NC_069677.1, read on the forward strand.
GTTTAGTTCAAGGGAGGTGGTCTCTCTACTTCTGCTGCTTTTGTTCTCCTACTCTGCCTGGCTGATCCTGATTTACCTCTCCCTCTGCACACCTGGAGGGGTCATCTTCCCAAATCACTTGATTATGTTCTGTTCCTTATTGCCCTTAGGATAAACGCAGCACTCCTGCTGTGGTACAAGTTGCTTCTGAATGTGAGACCTGCTTCTAACATTGCAATGCCAGGTGGGGCAGGGGTACAAATGGAAACCTACACACCCTGTGTCTAAATACTGAAAATTAATGCAAGCTAATGAGCTGTTAGCAAAAAATGTGTTCGACCCTTCTACCTTGACAAAAATATTTTCATAGCAACCTAGGCGGCCAACTTCAGATTCATATTTGTTGGACTCCTCTGTGTTCCTTGCTAGAGCTTGGCAGTTGCAGGGAGCTCTGCCTTAGTTCATCCTCTGCCCCTCTTCTCTGCCTGCCGCTTAGGTCTGTCTCCACTGTGGAGGAGCCCCCTACATGCATATGGACATCCTGGCTGACACATCCACATTTTAGCCACATCCTTGAAAATAGTAGCTCTTTGCCACCCCTCAGGCCAAGGTGCTCACACTGGTAGTGTTCTTTACCCCCTGGGGATGGAACCTGGGAGAGAGGCACATATGAACTCAGGAAGTAGGTTTAAGGGCCCTTTGAGCTGAAAATTTTAGGATTTCAGGGGCAAGGAATTTGAAGGGTCTAGACAAGGGTCTAGAAAAGGGTAGAGGTAGCCTGGACTCTATGTGGCAAGTCTCCTCGTTCTCTGGGGGGAGGGTATGGAAAAGGAGGGTCAGAGCCTAGAATAGGGCTCTCTGAGGCCCTCAGACCACACTGTCTCACCATGCTGTCTCTTACCCCTGTGCCTAAACCAAAGTGAATTACTTGAACTTTCTGAATTTGCCATGATCTTTCACTTCTGTGCTTTTGTGATTTTTGAAAACTGTAGAATGAAGTCATACACTTGGATTCCTTGCCCTAATTTCCCCCATCTCCTAATCTGGTCCCCTCATCAATGACCCTTCACTCCACACCCAGTCACAAAAGCACCACACGTAATGGCACTGGTAGGTGTGATCTGATATAGTAACCTGAGTATGGGCTTTGGAGTCAGTGGTCCTGGTTTTGACTCTGTGCTGGGTACTTACCAGTCACGTAACCTTAGGCGCATTCTCTGCCTCAGTGTCATCATCTCTTATATGATGATAACCATGCCAAGTTTATAGGTCATTGTGAGGATAAAATGAAATAACATGGATTAAGTGTCTAACCACTGTCCCTGGCACAATAAGCGTGTGATAAAAAGTTCCTTACCCTCCCCTGGCTATGCTTTTTGCTTCAAGCCAAACATAGAAAGCACTTTGGTAGATTAGCTATTTTCACAAAGAGATGCCAATTAGGTTGAAAGTGAAAGTGTTAGTTGCTCAGTCATGTCTGACTCTTTGTGACCCCGTGAACTGTAGCCCACCAGGCTCCTCTGTCCTTGGGATTCTCCAGGCAAGAATACTGGAGTGGGTCGCCATTCCCTTCTCCAGGGGATCTTCCCATCCCAGGGATTGAACCCAGGTCTCCCACACTGCGGGCAGATTTTTTACAGTCTGAGCCACCAGGGAAGCCCAATTAGGTTATCTCTCAGCATTCAGCCTCTGGGTCTCTTTCTCCTCCTGAGCTAGTGAGAACCTCCTAGAGAGTATTAGTACCTGATTTCTCTTTTAGTTGTCAGAAATTATTCGTTAACAGTGTGTGAGCTATTACTGGTGACCACATTTAGATCTGGGATAGTCAAACTCCAGCTCTTGGTAGCAGCACTGACTCTTTGTTGTTAGGGATGAGGTTTTCTCCTGTCTACATAATTATGGTAACAGCAGTGGAGCCTGAGGAGCTGGTAAATAAGGAAGTCAGTCATCTCTAATGCAAGGGAAGGAAAGACCCCCAATTACTGTGCAATGCCTGGCCTAAGTGGGCATGCAGCAAATGTGAGTCAGACTAGGGCTTCCCTGGTAGCTCAGCTGGTAAAGAATCTGCCTGAAATGCAGGAGACTCCTGGTTCAGTTCCTGGGTTGGGAAGATCTCCTGGAGAAGGGAACAACTACCCACTCCAGTATTCTTGCCTGGAGAATTCCATGGACTGTATAATCCATGGGGTTGCAAAGAGTTGGACATGACCAAGTGACTTCCCCTTGCAAATGAAGCTAAGCTCAATAAGAAATGCCTTTAAACTGAAATAGAGAAATAGTTAAATGATCAGGTAAGTCACAGAAGAAATTCTTATAGGTCAATAAGTTATAGCCAGTAAGCAAATAAATGCAAATATAAATGTAATACAATATTTTTCTTAGAAAATTGACAAAGATTTAAAAAATTCAGTAATCAGTGCTGATGAGGGTACAGTAGTGGGGGCAGGGGGTACACTTATGCATTGCTGGTATACATGTAAATTGATGGGCCCTTCTGTAAAGCTGTAATGAGAATGATTAAATAAACTATGGTGTAGTTATAAGATGGATTATGTGTCATTAAGTAAGTAAGTGTTAGTCAGTCAGTCATGCCTGACTCTTTGCAAACCCATGGACTTCAGCCCACCAGGCTCCTGTGTCCATGAGATTTTCCAGGCAAGGATACTGGTGTGGGTTGTCATTTCCTTCTCCAGGGGATCTTCCCAACCCAGGGACTGAACCTGGTAACTGAGCTACAAAGGAAGCCATTAAATGTAACCATTTCAAAAAAGTCCGAGACATGAGAAAAATTCTATGTTACAGTGAAAGGTAGAACACTATAGGGTATGAAAATTACATGCACAAAAAAGGTTGGAAGGAAATAGGCCCGAGTATTATACATCCCTATCATTAGTATCTCTTATACAAATCTCTGAATATTTTAACTTTTCTATGATTAGCAGGTGTTTTCTTACAATGGGAAAGAAATTCTGCAATTTAAGTAAAAGGTACATTGCTTTCATACAATAATATAGAATTACGCTGGCCATTTACTGACTCAGTAAATGTCAGAGTAGGAGAAGCGGTAACTGCTTTCCTTTGGGATATAGGATTTGCGGAGAAGCAGAAGGCTCAACTGTCTTCCTTACTGAGTCTAATGCTTTGTGTCAACAAGAAGAAATGGAAGGAGTGTCTCTCCTGCCGGGGGAGTTTCCTGTATAACTGGGAGGCCCAATAAGCTGCCTTATGCTTGAGACATTCACACAATTGCAAGAGCTGTGGCCTCTCCAAAAGTCTGACATTTTTATCACTGGTTGAGATTTGAGAGTGAAGCCTGAAACAGAATTTTGTTTCCATTTGTAGACTAAATCCTCCAGTTGTGACCTTAACTCCAGTAGCTATAAGTGATTGGTAGCTGGTGGTACATGACTGTGGAGCATGCAACATACACAGAGCTTTAAACGAGTACCGTCTGGGTATAGGATATTAAGACAAGCACTCTAAGGAAATGCTTCATCAGTATTTATACAAACATGTGAATTAACCAAAGTCTATTTTGAGTTAGAAAATAAATACATAGATTGAATAAACCAAGAAGGACAGCCCCCTAACTACCAAAACATAGAATTTCTTCCAAACTGAGATATTATAACTGTTTTGACTTTCTTTTTTCTTTAAATTATTAGGTGTTATAAAGTCCAAGTGTTTAAATAAGTTTGTAGCATCATCTTGATTCACTTAGTCTGATTAGTTTTCAAGTTGGTCACTGTCATTTCATCTAGCGTTGATTTCAAGAGCAGTTCCCCTTTCTTAACTTCCTGAAATGTGCCGTTTTATACCCGACTCTTATAACAGAAGTGCGTGAGACAATGGGACCACATCCACTGTTCTAATCAGTCCCACCTTTGGCCAATTAAGAATAATTAGCATGACCCAACAATTTGTCAAAATTGACATACAATTTGAACTACAAATAATATGTCTTAAATACAGTGGTGTTATCAATACCTTGTGTACCATCACTAATCAATCGATAGAATCAGCCTAGATCCCTTTTTTTTGAAAAAAGATTCTTTGGCCCAGGTTCCGTACGGTGGTAATGCATTCCAGTGGCTACCACTGATGTGGCCTGGGGAAGGATAGCACTCATGCCAAGGACTTTCCATTTTCAGATCTAAGGGCAGCAGCATCCCTCTCTTTAGAGAGCTTGTACATCATTCAAATGGAGAAAAGATGATTCATCCCCAGAAGCAAGAGAGGGAGACAAGAATTAAAAGAAACTCCAACACAATAGTGAATGCCGAAACTATAAACGTCCCAACAAGTGCAATTGACTACAGGGAAGGCTGAGTTATTTGCTAAGTGTTGGGAGAAGCCAGATGCCCTTGGTCAAATGAGGTTAATCGCAAAAGATTTTCTGAGGCAGTACATTTTGAGTTACATTGGAAGACAGCCAGGAGACCTGGCGTGAAGTTGGAAGGTTGGTCCAGATTAAGAGGAATGCAGGTTTCCGGATGCTTTTTGACTGTGTATTCCAAAGTCACAGTGGCCCAGAGTGACCATGCCTGTCCTCTGACCTCCCCACAGCGAGGACGTGTGCAAACGTGGCTTCACCGTCATCATCGACATGCGGGGCTCCAAGTGGGACCTCATCAAGCCCCTTCTCAAGACGCTGCAAGAAGCCTTTCCCGCTGAGATCCATGTGGCCCTCATCATCAAACCTGATAACTTCTGGCAGAAACAGAAGACCAACTTTGGCAGCTCCAAATTCATCTTTGAGGTGAGGCTGACCTCTCTCTTAGCTCCTGTTTCCTCCCCTTTCTGACACCCACCCATTTCTCACCTGCCTTTCTCCACCACCCTAAAATCCCCAACATGTCAGGGACTGGCTGGCAATTCAGGATTCCTGGGTCACTGTGGCCTTCCCAGTGAGACTCTCAGAAGGGAGGAGAGGCTCATAAGATTGTCCCAAGGGCACAGAGCCTTTAAGCAGTCCTGTGTCTGCTGGTGAGTGGAAGTCAGAGGAATTGTTTCTGGGGGCAACTTTGGAATTTGGGTCAAATGCCTTAAAAAGAGTTTTTATCTACTGATCTTTTAATTCTCCTTCTAAGAAAATGTTTTTAATATAAAAATTAAAAAAACAAAAAGGTGAAGAACTAATGATAATTATAAACAAAAAAATTTCTACAGGGATGTTCATCATACTGTTTTTTGCAGTAATATACATACTTATGTATACACACATATTTACACATATACATATATATACAAACGTGTATGTATAGCTTGTATCCTAAATATCCATTGATTTTGGCTACATTAATACACAAGTACTATGAGGCCATTAAAATATTTAGAACAATAATGTCATTCAAAAATGTGCATTATATATTTTTCTAAAAACAAGTTATAAGACAGTATTAGCACTATAATTTAAAATTGGTTTTTAAGTGTATACTATATGGAGAAGAAGACTGAGAAATACATGAAAACAGTAACAGTGCTTTATATGAGATGGCTGGATGAGTGATTTTATTTTCATGTTTTTCTACTTTCTTTTGAGAATTTTGTATTACTTTTACACTTAGAAAACATGTTGTTTTTTAACTAGATTTTTCTAGAGGCCATATGAGTCCCCTGAGAGCCTTTAATGACAGCATATTAAATCAGTGATTTAGGAATCTTTGTTCCAGCCAAATCCGAGCTGTTCCCCCTTTCTGGGAACTTTGCCCTCATCTGCAAGGGGATGAACCCTGAGTACAGTATGTGTACATGTTGGAAAGCAGAGCTGCCCTTAATCTAGCAGTAACTTCCCATTCCAGAGGCTTGGCCCTAGGGGCTGGGAGCACTTGTGTGTGTGTGTGGGGGGGGGGGGGGGGGGCGGGGCGGGGCCCAGTAGGCTGCAATTTGATCACAGCAATGAGACCAGCTGAGAGGCAGTTCTCTGTGTAAATAACATGAGAAATTTGACTTGGTGTAAAAACACTTAACTCTCATCTTCCCCAGCACTAGGAGTCCTATAGGGAAATAAATACTTTGTGTATTTTAGGTTTGTTTATATACAGAAGCAATAACAACAGGCCTATAAATTTATTAGTTGAAACTACTAGAAACAATCTTTCCAACAAGTCTTAAAACTTGTGCTTCAGTGTAGCTGCCCAGCATTTCCCATCTCCCTGCACCCGCTTCACCCCAAGTTGAGCAAGCTGGTCTTTACCTCCTTAACCATGAAGAACAGGAGAGAGAGCTGGGAGCTTCCCACTTGGAAGAATGTTTATAAAGTAGTGTTTCACAAAGAGCAGATGAGGTACTTAGCATAGACCGAGGCAGTAAGTGCTAAGAGATAAGAGTCCAGGCATGTTCAATGGCAGATACTTAAAGAAAAATTGGTGAATGAAATCACGGGAGACTTCCTGGAAGTGGTAAACTTAGGGCCAAATTCAAAGGGGGCAAGTGCTCTAAAAGAGGGCTTCTTGGAGTTTAATGCACAGAGTCCCCTGGGGATCTTGTTAGATGCAGATTCTGACCCAGCAAGTCTAGGTGGAGCCTGAGATCCTGGATTTCTAACAAGCCCCCACGTGGTGCCAGTGCTGCTGGCTCCAGGGCTGCATTTTGAGTAGCAGGGATTTGGATCTGCAGATTTGGTTGCATGTTAGGAGCTTTTAAAACTACCCATGCCCAAGTTCCAGTCCAGGCCAACTAGATGAGGGTTTCTAGGGACAGGGCTTTGAGCATCTGTTATTGTAAACTTGCCAAAGGACTCAGATGAGCAGTCCAGTTTCAGAGCCCCTTTCTGTGTCTTTGGAAGGAGATAGAGGGAAAAGGGAGAAGAGGAGGAGATGCTCAAAGATCAGCTAGATAGAAGGGCATGAACTGCATTTAAGGGCTTCAGAAAGGATGCAACCTTGAGGTCGTCCCGATGAGTGCTAACAGGGACTGAGCATGCGCTGGCTCCGTGCCCTAGGCACTTTACACACAGCCCATTATTATCTCCGTTATACTGTGGAAAGAACAGGAGCTCTACAAACTTAGTTTACCTAGTTTACACAATTGTTAATTGTACGGTTGGACCTTGGATCTAGATATTCTCTCGTTGCCTCTCCTTCTCCAGGAAACAGAATCAGGTAATCCTGTAGGAAGGAAAAGATCTTTCTTGGTAAATTAGGGTCGTTGCCTGTGCCATCACTTGCTGCTCTGCGTCCCAGAAACAAACCTTCTCCACTCTGCTCTCTAAGAGCTTGTAGGGGGCTCAGAGAAAATGGGGGGCCCAGACTCCCTGTCCCCAAGCCCTGTCTGTTCTCTGCACCAGAGAAGGGCATCTCCTCGTGGGCAGAGATAGGAAGATCAACTCTGAGACCCTTACAGCTCAAGACTGACCCATAGTGTTTAATCCAACCATGAGGATAGGATCCTGAGTTTTAAAGCTATTGAGAACTAGGCCCCTGGAACTAGACTCAGTCTATTCTCCCAGCTTCTAGTATCCTGTTGTGGTGGACTTGGGAAGAGGAAAATGAGGACAGTAGGGACATAAAGACAGTCATTCCTTTAGTGGCAAATGGTGGCAGGTGAAGAGACGTTTTGAACCAATCAGCTAGTCTGTTGAAACTACTGACCTTAGCTGATTGTGACATCTGATCAGGAGGCTGCACATTCTCCCACTTGCCCTTTTCCAGGCAGGGTCTGGTCATTTTCTGGACTTATCTTGGCCTTTCCCCTTGACTTTCTCTTTTCTGCCCACGGCTGCCCTGGGGGTCTTCCCCCGACTTGCCCCTGCATCACTGAGTCTCCCTCTCTGTGTCTGCCCATCCCAGACAAGCATGGTGTCCGTGGAGGGCCTCACAAAGCTGGTGGACCCCTCCCAGCTGACGGAGGAGTTCGATGGCTCCTTGGACTACAACCACGAGGAGTGGATCGAGCTGCGGCTCTCCTTGGAGGAGTTCTTCAACAGTGCCGTACACCTGCTCTCACGCCTTGAAGACCTGCAGGAGATGCTGGCCCGGAAGGAGTTCCCCGTGGATGTGGAGGGCTCGAGGCGGCTAATTGATGAACACACACAGCTGAAGAAGAAGGTGCTGAAGGCCCCTGTGGAGGAGCTGGACCGGGAGGGGCAGCGGCTGCTACAGTGCATCCGCTGCAGTGATGGCTTCTCAGGGCGCAACTGCATCCCAGGCAGTGCCGACTTCCAGAGCCTGGTGCCCAAGATCACCAGCCTTCTGGACAAGCTGCACTCCACCCGGCAGCACCTGCACCAGATGTGGCATGTGCGCAAGCTCAAGCTAGACCAGTGCTTCCAGCTGCGGCTCTTCGAGCAGGATGCTGAAAAGGTAGGAGGGTGCTGGCCAAACTTGAGGAGTGGGGCTGGGCTGGGGGGCACACACAGATACTTCTAGTCCAGCTTTTTAAAGCCCCCCTTGTGTAGTATTTATTATGTATCAGATACTGCTCTGTACACCATGTGTAAATTAACCCATTTTAATCTGTCAAGAGTCCTACAAGGTAGGTGTGTTATCATCATCTCATTTTACAGATGAAGAAACTGAGAAGCTAAATATCTTGGCCAAACTAGGAGGTGCAGCGTGGCTGCAGACTCCACACTTTTGCTCTGTTGGACACTGTCCCTCTTGGGGCGTGCTGTGAGTGTTCAAGCCGGCTGAGCAACAGAAGTAACAATGCTGTTACCAGCTGCAACATGACTTAATGATTATTGCCCTGCAGTATACTTGACTATTGACAAAGCACTTCTGTATACAGAGTTTCATTTAGTCTATACAGTCCTTTGGCCCTTTGAGTGGGTGATGGTGGATGTTCTTTGATCTTGGGGCTACAATGGTAGCTTGACATAGGAATCTAGCTCTCTTCCATTTGAAGTCCAGGGCTCTCTTCCTGCCATACCACTTTTTTTCTGGAGGTTTTTCCTCACTGCTGCACATTTTCTGAAGCAAGATATTTTTTCCAGCAGTAAATTTTCAAAGCTTTCCCCTTATCAGTGAAAAAGGAAAATACCCTATAGTGCTTCTTTGCTAAGGATGCAAAATATCTTCTCTAGATGCTCTCTGAGCTAAACAAAAGAGTTGACTGTTGCACATACTTTTAAGAGGAGTGAAAGGGGCTCTCCTATCAATTTTCTGAGAATAACATATTTAAATACACAATATCACTAATAGGAACACCATGACTCAGTAACCTGTGAATCTTACAGACAGTGTCTGATATAATGGTTTTGTATCTTTTAAGAACCTATACTGAAAATGTCTCTAGGTATTTTAAGTGATGAAATCAAGATACAAAACTATATAATTATGATCATAGTTTATATAATAAGTGTGCCTATATAGGTATAGCTAGAAAAACATTCACCATTAATAGTTTTTATTTACAGGGGCAAGGATTATGATTAATTTTAATCTCTCTGTGTAAGATTTCTGTGCTTTCCAATCTTTTATAATTAATAATCAGATGAAAATCAATATGTATAATTTTAAAAGAGTGCATGACCCCTTTATACAACAGACCTTTTGAACATCATTTAAGCCAGAGTTTGGAAGAGATAGGAGTTCCTTGCACAACTTTTGGAGTTTCAAAGTTTCCTCTGACCTTCTTGAGGACTCTTGACCCAGTGGCCAGGCAGCCTGAGTCTGACTCTAGCCTGGCCTGGGCCTCAGGTTTGGAGCACTTGGACTGCAGAACCCCCTGCTCATATCCAAGTGAGAAGAGACACCAGGTCAGGAGCCAACTACTCTGTAAAGCCAGAGGCATGTTTTTTTGGCCTCTGTGACCAGTGTTGGAAAGGTCTGAAGCATTTCATTTTTACTTGAGATTTTTCCTGCTCTGGCACAGGAGATCTGCTTTGCATCCTGGCCTGGGTGCTTGTTTCAGGGAGGTAGGGGACTTGAGTCTGCCTAGATGTGTTTGAGTTTGAGGCACTTCATGGCATCCTTCAAGTTCAGGAAATGGAAAGCCAAAGGGCCCAGACAGTGCCCATTTACAAAACAAAACAGCATAACGTGCCTTACCCCAGAAGCCACCAGGTAAGGAAGGCTGACCTAGAGTCAGCCTAGTACCAGTCAGCCAAGCAGTAATGCTGCCTCACAATTCATGCTCACAGAATTGTATGGTGTATTATTATTCTTAAGTCATATGGAGGAAATGGAAGCTCAGAGAGATACAGTGGCTTCCCTAAGATCACACTGCCAGTTGAACAGAGCCAATATTGTGTCTGTCTCCAAAGCCTACCCAAGCTCTTATCCAATAACCCTGCTCTCCTGCCACTCCTGGGGCCTGCCTTATGCTGTCACTGAACTCAACCTGTTAGGCCCTGAGTCCCCTGGCCCAGGATGACTCTGGGGAAAGTCTCAAGTCCCACCTTCTAATGCTCATTAGGTTAAGCCGGGGCTCTTAACCTTTCTGTGTTCTGGATCCCTTTGGTCTAGTGAAGACTATGGACTGCTTTTCAGAATAATATTTGTAAATGTACAAAATTACATATGGGCTTGGAAAATAATTATTGAAATATACTTATTAAAATTTTTAAAGTATAGCAACTTAGGTACTTCTTTAGGAGCGTGTTAAACAACAAGATCGACTTGAAATCTTATAACTACCATAATTTTGTAGTAGTGATGACCATAAATGATGTTTGAGGGCAACAACCCTGATGCGATATGAAAATGAGTATGTTTCTATTGATGCTAGAGGCCCGAGTATTGATAACATTAATGAAGTTGGATGCCTTTGTTTATAATTGAAGAGAATGCGATATTTTAGTTAGAGGTGGGTAAAAATAAAGGCATATTTTTTTTTTCCTATTGAAGTCTACGGTCCCTGAATTCTGTATGTGGACTCTGTTAGGATCCACGCTCATACCTTAAAGAGAAGTGTATTTGCTTGCATGTTTGTGCACGTGTGTGTGTGTGTGTGTGTGTGTAGAGGAGGAGAGGAGGAATATCAGAAAAACAACGGAGGGAGTGAAAGGCTGATGGGGAGAAGGCAGCCCAGGAATATTTTGATATTGAGTCAGTGGTGAAAATGCTGCTCAGGCTTGACCTAGCTGCCACAGAAATGTGCTGGGTGAGGGACAGGGGAGAAAAATAATCCTTTTAAATTGCTTCAAGATTAATTTAAAATATCTCTGCAGAACTAAGTGCCTCAGTCCTTGACTTATTTGGTGTTTTGGAAAGAGGGTGAGGAGGATGGTGGTTTGGGTAAGAGTTGTGTGAGCAGATTCACATCTAAACAAGGGCCTGAGGAAATAGTTACTGCATGAGCCAGATCTTAGCCTTCTCTCTGGTGGGAGGCTTGTTGGAGGCCTCTGATTCCAGATCTGGGAAGCTCTTGGCAATTGGAGGAGTCTGGTGATCACCCAGCTTCTATTTTTATAAAGGGGTGGGCGCAGTCTTCTCTCTGGCCCTGTGGGTGACAGCTTGTTTCCCAGGCCTTCAATAATGGCAGCACTTCCCATTTTCCAGCTGACCTTGAGAAGTGAAACCACCCCTCACCACCTTCCCTTGACCTCTGCAATGACCCCATGCATCCCTCATCTCGGGGGTGGCCAGGAAGGAGCCATTTTCTCTGCCAATTAAGCATTTAGGGAGGAGGGACTCTGTTTTACAGATAATTCATAAGGCAGGCCACCCATTCATTTAATAAACTTCTGCTGAGCAGCTGTCATGAGCCCAAAACAAGGCACTTGGATAAAGATGAGTGAGCCAGAATTTCTGTCTTTCAGCAGCAGATTGTCATCAAGTCTTATTTATTACTACTTATATCTGCTGTGTGCACCCCACTGTCCTAGGCACAGCCTCTGTGATAAAGGAGTTCTTAGAAAAGGGAAATATTGCAGCTCAGAAATGACAGGAAAACCTTAATGAGCAAGTTGTGGGAGGGCTGGGTAATTCAGAGGTGATTCAAGTAACACAGAATGCATCTTGTTGGAAGATGAGCAACACTGCCTGGGCCCTGTGCCCTCTGGCCTGTAACTAATGGGCCCGTCCTCCACTGTGTTCACAGAACATGCTTCAATCGCTCCTCATTAGCCAGGCACAGATTACAACTCTCTTTGCAGCCCTGTTTCACAGCTAGTTGCCCCACTAGCTGCAGTGGATCCTATGTGATGAAGGTGTCTGCCCTGCAATCACATCCCATTACTGGAGAGAAAGGAGGCCTCTTCCCCATTAGGGGGCAATTTGTTTCTTAAGAGTCATTAAGTAGACTCATGGTAGATGTCTCCTTGGAAAAGAGAAGGGTGGGTTCAGCTCAGTGGAGTGTCTTCCTTAGCTCCCCACTTTTCCTGGATGCCTAGGGTACATCTTAGAATAGTAGAATTGGAAGAAACCTTGAGATACAAGAGTTTACCTTCCATGCACTATAGGAAACCCAGCCTTGTCATCTTGACACCCGCCATTGTGACCTCTTGCTGCCCATATATGTGCTGATGCTGATCATAGCTATCAGAAAATACCAAAGCTGCTGCACCAGATGCCTGCTGGAAGATTCCCTACAATCTTCCAGTCTTTGTAGGGAAAGGGAAGGGCTCTAGGAGTTGCTTGTATATTTTTGAGATTAATCCTTTGTCTGTTGCTTCGTTTGCTATTATTTTCTCCCAATCTGAGGGCTGTCTTTTCACCTTGCTTATAGTTTCCTTTGTTGTGCAAAAGCTTTTAAGTTTCATTAGGTCCCATTTGTTTATTTTTGCTCTTGTTTCTAAAATTCTGGGATGTGGGTCATAGAGGATTCTGCTGTGATTTATGTCGGAGAGTGTTTTGCCTATGTTCTCCTCTAGGAGTTTTATAGTTTCTGGTCTTACATTTAGATCTTTAATCCATTTTTTGTTTATTTTTGTGTATGGTGTTAGAAAGTGTTCTAGTTTCATTCTTTTACAGGTGGCTGACCAGTTTTCCCAGCACCACTTGTTAAAGAGGTTGTCTTTTTTCCATTGTATATCCTTGCCTCCTTTGTCGAAGATAAGGTGACCATAGGTTCGTGGATTTATCTCTGGGCTTTCTATTCTGTTCCATAAGCAACTCCTCCAGCTCAACTCCAGAAAAATAAATGACCCAATCAAAAAATGGGCCAAAGAACTAAACAGACATTTCTCCAAGGAAGACATACAGATGGCAAAAAAACACATGAAAAGATGCTCAACATCACTCATTATCAGAGAAATGCAAATCAAAACCACAATGAGGTACCATTACACACCAGTCAGGATGGCTGCTATCCAAAAGTCTACAAGCAATAAATGCTGGAGAGGGTGTGGGGAAAAGGGAACCCTCTTACACTGTTGGTGGGAATGCAAATTAGTAAAGCCACTATGGAAAACAGTGAGGAGATTTCTTAAAAAGCTGGAAATAGAACTGCCATATGACCCAGCAATCCCACTTCTGGGCATAAACACAGAGGAAACCAGATCTGAAAGAGACACGGGCACCCCAATGTTCATCGCAGCGCTGTTTATAATAGCCAGGACATGGAAGCAACCCAGATGCCCATCAGCAGACGAATGGATGAGGAAGCTGTGGTACATATACACCATAGAATATTACTCAGCCATTAAAAAGAATTCATTTGAATCAGTTCTAATGAGATGGATGAAACTGGAGCCCATTATACAGAGTGAAGTAAGCCAGAAAGATAAAGACCATTACAGTATACTAACACATATATATGGACTTTAGAAAGATGGTAACGATAACCCTATATGCAAAACAGAAAAAGAGACTCAGATGTATAGAACAGACTTGTGGACTCTGTGGGGGAAGGCGAGGGTGGGATGTTTCAAGAGAACAGCATCGAAACATGTATAGTATCTAGGGTGAAACAGATCACCAGCCCAGGTTGGATGCATGAGACAAGTGCTCGGGCCTGGTGCACTGGGAAGACCCAGAGGGATCGGGTGGAGAGGGAGGTGGGAGGGGGGACCAGGATGGGGAATACATGTAAATCCATGGCTAATTCATTTCAATGTATGACAAAAACCACTGCAATGTTGTAAAGTGATTAGCCTCCAACTAATAAAAATAAATGAAAAAAAAAAAAAAAAAAAAAAGAAGGGCTCCAGGGCGTAACTTGACTTAATTAATGGAGGAGACTTTATCTACTTTGCTTCTGAATAAAGGAGGCTATACTGATGTCTATCCAGGAGGCCATCTAATCTTGTTCAAAGCCATTCTGAAAAGAAGGAATATATTTCCACTTCCTGTAAGAGTATCCCCCAAAGAATGAACAGAGCTATCCAGTGGGCTTCCAGTATTAGAATTGTGCTTATTATCATTTTATACAGCATGTTGTATTTGTTTCATGTGGGACACACCCAAGACAAGGTATTTATCACCACACTTGGGAGGATACTTAGGTGCCTGCCTCCTCCGTGACCAAGGCACCTGCTCAGATGAGGCCCTCTCATTTGCTTAGAGGAGCCTGACCTCAATGGCTGCCTTCACCATGCCACCTGTGGGGAAGCTCCCTTTGGAGAACCAAACTTTAAATTTGTCCCCTCATATTCATCCTTGTGTGGTGAAATTCTGTTCATACTCATGGGTGCCATGTCTGTGATGGAATAGAGTCTTGTGAGAGGGGGCTCCAATGTGGCCTGGGGTGCCACTTAGCACTTAGGAGATCTTAGGCACATCTTTAACCTCTGACCCCCAATTATGTTCCCAAGAAAAGAGAGATGAAGAATTTGGGCTAACTCAGTGTCTTTTGACTTTTTTTTTTCCTGATTCCACATGATACTATTCTATGTACAATCCTCTCTGTGAAAATGTCCTTCACTGGGGTAAAGAGGGTGGTGGGGCATGTGTGTGGTCACAGTAGTGGGAGTGGTGGTCAAGAGTAGTCTTGTAAAGGGGGTGTTTCACAATCCCCAGAGTGGTTGAGTAAAGACCCCTCTCACCCCCACCCAAATGTGCTGACGTTCCTTCTCCTTTGAGACTTGCCACACTGCATGGTGTCTAAGCCCCTTCACAGTTCAACAATTCTACAGTAATTTTTGCCTTTTTACTATTCGTCCTCCCCTGTGTATCTAGAGTTGACTTTTCTCTCTTCAGAGTTATCATTTTGCGTGATGATGGAAAATGAGAAAGAGAAACTTTTCTCAGCAAATAGAATCATGATTTGTTGAGTTCTTTTCCTGATTAAAAAAGGAAAGCTCTCCAGGGTTGTTAGGAAAATTGAATGTGATATGTGTGGAGGCCCTGTGACTAGCCCTGTGCCTAGCCCAGATCACTGCTCCCTTAACCTTGGCTTCCCTTCCTTCTTCTTGTGCTGTTTCAATCCTGGTTTACTTCTTAGTCATCAGGCACCTGCTGAGACCTCAAAGAGTGTGATCGATGCTCCCTTTCAAATGAACTTGCTCCAAATAATTTTCAGTGATCCCTAATGGAATGAAGTTAAGAACTGAGTTTTGAAAGAAGTTGGCAATTATGATATGAGTTCATGAGGGTCCCCCAAGATATTCAATGCATTGTATGGTGCCCCTGGATGAAGCAAAAGAGAGAAGCACCAGGTCAAATTTGGATCATATCTGATGAGTCAGGATTGGGGGAGCTGCCAAAGAGAAAGGTCTCTGGAAAAGTAGTGTCTATCCTTGAAGCAGCCACAGAGGAAAGCGAGTCTCCTCAGGGGAAGATGATCACCCCTCCCCATGCATGAGCTAGACCTGAGACACTTGTCACCTCCTGCCATGCATTAGAGCAAAGAGCATATTTGTCATATTCTCTTACAAGCTTGCAGCCAGAACTTCTGCAGTCTATCCAAAAAATGTCTCTGCATTTTTATTTTCTTTGAGGTCTATGCAAACAAAATAATGTTTTTTTCATGTTAGTCACCCTGAGAAGATAGGTATTGGTCCCACTGGGTGAAAAGCATCATGGAGGGCAACAGAACGGTGCATTAAAGGTTTTGTGCTTATTGTGTTTGCTGTTTGTATGTCCTGTTAACTGTACTAGCAGCTCAGGACATCCACAGGATGCCCTGTCACTGGACAGAGTATCCACTGCTGTTTTCTGCCCTTTCCCTCTGAGGTACAAACACTTCTGTTCACTTCCCAGAGCCCAAAGCAGGACCCTAAATCTCAATCTGCCTGGGGTGACAAGGACCACTGGGGCCAGTATGGAAGAAACACACTGCCCCTCCCCCCTGCCCCATACTTGGCTCACTGCCTCTTCTCTTGGCCATCTCTCCAACCCCCACACGCTTGAGCCAACAGTGTCATTTGTCAGACTGAAGTGCTATTGTTGTCATTATATGAAATCTTTTTTTGAATGTCGGTTTTTAAAGTGTTCTCACACCCCTGACCTTAGAGATTTTTTGGTCCAGCCCTTCCTTTTACATAGAAAACTTTGACCCAGAGCAGAGACCCACCCAGAGTCACGCAGTTGGTGGTTCCTCATTTGGACTCCTGTCTGTTGGGGAGGGTGGGGGTTGTGAATGTGAGCACCATTTTACTTGAGAAAGCTGAGATTTGGCAACACTGGGAGGTGTGCCTGGGATAGTGTCAGGTAGGCAGTGGGAAGGTGGGCCCTCTGCTCTGTGGCTGGGCTTCCTCCCCCTCCCCAACACACACACACACACACACACACACACACACACACCCCAGTACCCATCTTGCCCTTGCACACACATACACACACACACACATGCCCCAATACCCATCTTGCCCTTGCATACACACACACACACACACACACACACACACGGCCCAGTACCAATCTTGTCCTTGCACACACACACACACACACACACACACACATACACACACACACGGCCCAGTACCAATCTTGTTCTTGCCCTGCAGGAGAAAGAGTGCATAGGCCAGTAACCTAGGAGGTGGCTAGAAAGACTGGGGTAGAGTGGAGGCTGGTGGTCACCTGACCTGTGACCTTACCGCTGCTTTGGTAAGAGGGCAAGCACTGGTTGGGCTTCTAGGGAGCATGTTGACAAGTTTCTGTGATTCATTTGCCCAAGTCCTTGGTGTTGGGAGGGAGGCCTTCAAGAACTGCCACCTTTGAGAAAAAGTCTTTACTGGGTGGCTTGTAATCTCCTGCTTGTTTTGGAGAAAGATTCCTGGTACCCCTTGCTCCTGCCCTCCCTCCTACTGAGGCCTGTTCCACTGCCCCGTCCCCCTCCCGCTGACTGGGCTCAGGCTCAGGGCAAGGAAGTGTGTCTGTGTCCCGCCCAACACAGGACACAGTGTCCTGTATTATTTCCAGCCTGTTGGTCCTGGGAATCTCTACGTACTCTTTTTCATTTCCTCCCCTTGAACATTAGAAACATTAGATTCCAAAAATAATCCATGTCATAGAGTTGTGCAGAATGCGTCTGTGCATGTTTTCTCCTGAAACTGTTTTTCTCCTCCTTACACCCATTCTCCCACTGCGTCCTTCACTCTGCTTCATGCTCAGGACACCGTATGTTCAGTGTCCGCTGAGGTGGCCAGGCCTGCATGAGAAGTGGGTGTGGAAAGCAGAGTGGAGCAAGGAGTGGCAGGAATGCTGGGCACAGCAGGCTTGACTCCCCCCACCCTCCCAGGTCTCTTATGAGGGCTGGAAGTAGCCTGAATTGTCATGTGTCATAGGTGGCCTCCGTTATGTGTGAACCCCACAACATGACCCTTCAGAACTGAAAACAAAGACACTATACTAACAGTACTTTCCAGAATCTGGGTTGTTAGTCTGAGTCTGTCTGCAGCAATTTAGGTGAGTGAGGAAAGAAGGACGCTCATCAGAGACATAAACAGAAGATATAAACACTTTCCTTCCTTCCCTTCATGTTCTGTCCTCCCTACTGCACCCTTTCTACTTCCTCTCCTGTTTGTGACCCTCTTCTCTGTGCCCGTCCGCCTCCTCTAGCCTGTTACCCCAGCCTTCTAGGATGCATTCATTCTCTCGGAACTGGTTGTTTCGCTTCCCTTTTGTGGTCTTGTTTTGTGGTCTTGCTTCCTTCCTTCGG
Source organism: Odocoileus virginianus (assembly GCF_023699985.2). Lineage (NCBI taxonomy): Eukaryota > Metazoa > Chordata > Mammalia > Artiodactyla > Cervidae > Odocoileus > Odocoileus virginianus. The sequence goes on from NC_069677.1 coordinate 11,262,423, forward strand.
TTGTTCCCTGTGTGGCTCAGGCCTCCCATAGAGGGCAGTATGCATAGGCCACCAGAAGACCCAGCCAAGGCTTCTAGAAAGAGCACTGGCATTACAATCACAAGAGACTTGGGTTTTGAATCCCAGCTTAGCCACTTGCTAGCTGATTGACTATCTGTGGCCAGTTTGCCCTCTCTGAGCAGTTTCTTTTTCTGTAAAATGTAGATTTTTAATATGTGCTTTAGGATTGCAGTATGGATTATAGAAAATGTATTTGAAGCATCTAGTATGCCAGGAGCCTAGTAGGTGCTCAGCAGATGGTAGGTTTATGGAGACCAATTAGAGCTGGGCCATCAAGAGTGGAAGAGGCATGGGGGGTGGGGGGCTTTTTTGCAGGGCATGGGAAGAAGGGCAGAGAGTACAGGGTCATCCACAACAGGTACTGGAGCAGACAGTAGGCAGCATGTGGCAGCAAAACATAGAGGTGAGGTAGGGCCCTGGTGCCTAGGGAAACAAGAGGAAAAGTTAGAAATATGTGCCCAGTTTGGCAGGATCTAGAACACTGTTGCTGAAGACAAGCCAATTAAATAAATGCCAGATACTGTACTGGGAATGGGCCATTGGAAGATAAACTGGAGTTAGGCTTTACCACTAGAGTGGGGAGGCACTGGCAAACAGCTGCTGCATCGGGAAAGCTGACCAAAGAACCTGTCAAGGAGGGGCTCCTCATGGAGGTGAACTGGCTTTCCTTTCCATTCCTGCAGTACAACTGTGGCATCTGCACAGAGTTAAAACTAAAGAATATAAAAAAGTATCTGTGATGTTGCAATTTCTGTCTCTCAGGCAATAAATTTTGTCAACAAATTACTACAAGACAAAAGCATACACATGTACATTGCAATAAAGCATATGAAGTACTCACTAGACTTCAGAATCTAGAACCTTTAGTTGAAAACTGCCACACCATTGCAAACCATATATCCTCAGTATTAGAAATGGAAATTAAAATGTAAGATTATTGTACATAACAGAAAGACAATTTTTCAAAAAAAAAAAAAGAACCTGTCACTGCTGAGGGACAGCATGAGGGGAAACCTTCAGCCTGGGTTGGGGTGCAGGCCAGGGAAGAGCATGAGCAGAGGCGTGGCAGCCTCAGAGGCGCAGAGTAGGTTCTGTCCAGTGCAGCTGGGGAGGAGTGTGGGGTCAGGGGGGAGGGCGGCGGAGGGAGGGGTGTCCATGCCATGTGGATTACCTGGAGTCACAACAGGGGTCAGAAATCTAGTCACACTACTCCCTGAGTAACCAGGGACAGCTACATTCTTGCCCTTTCTTGGTATAGAGGAAAAAGGGATGTTGGTTTCTTCCATGCAAATGGTGGACTGACTTGTCTCACCTGAGAGTGGCATGTGTCCTGTCCTAAAAGATTTTCCTGGGATACCCCTTGTCCCGAGGTGTCTGAGGAGGTGCAAACTAGAAGGTCCTAGAATGGAGAATGAGACTGGACTTGGGCTTCCAGCCCCGGCATCAGGACAATCTCTTTATGCTTTGCATAGGCTCACCTCTCACACCTGTGTTTATACCGACCTCCCTCCTATCTGCCTATTGAAACCCTGTCCTAGTTGAAGGCCTAGCTACTTTCCCCACTCTTCTCTGATGGAGGTAGTCTTTCTCTCCTCCAGGCAACTTTCCATGGTCTTTATCCATCAAATTGGCCCTGTTCCAACGCAGTTATATTACACATTCCCAGAGGTCAGGGCCAGTGTCTGAGACAACTGTGTTCCTCAGAGGTACTCAATAGGCTGCTTGATGGAACAAAACTTTTGTGAGTGCTCTGAGTTGGCACAAGAGCACCACCTACTGCTGAGTGGTTTCAAGAGATGTCACTCTAATTCTATTGCTTAAAAATTGGAATTAACAGGTTTCCTCTTGCAATGGAGAGAAAGAGTTGGAGTTAGGGAAACAATTCTTGTCCTTTTATACTAATCCAAATGTGAGCAGATGAGTTGACAGTGAGAGAGGAAAGGAGAGGGGCAAACCCTGGAGATAGTCTAAGGGAAAGAAAATAGGACATGGTGATTAATTGGAGGTCAAGGAGGAAGAAGAACTAAGGGAACCACAAGACTTTTATGTTAGGGTGATAAGGCAGTGAAAAGAAAGCCCAAAAGCACTTTGGAAGAAGGATAAAATGACTTACTTCAAATGTTGGTTTCTCTTAAGGCATGGAGAAGTCAAAGAAGTGGTGATGAAGGTTATTGAAAACATTACCAGGAGTTACCTGGTTAGTGCATTTCTGCCCTACTCTTAGGGACAGTGACATTATCTAAACACAAGAATTTACCTTAGTCCTCTGAATGAGGTTGTTAAGGACATGGAGGGTTTTGAAGATTGGGTTCTTCCTTCCTAAGTCTTTCCTGAGTTCCTATGGAGTATGTTCTGCTAGGTGGGATCTGGAAGCCAGAAGCATGATAGAGCATCTTCTCCAGCAGGTACCTGAGCCTGACTCCCTCGTGGTCTCCCACCTCTCAGCCTCATTGTTGCCGTAGGAAGAGGGGAGAAAGGAAAAGGAGAGGGCTAGTTTTCTTCCTCTGCTCAGAGTCAAGCCCACCTAGTCCAGACCCCTTCCAGCATAGCACCTGCCCCCCTCTCTCAGAGAGGGACTCCTGAAGGGGAGGCCACCTCCTCCTCAGTCAACATGGAATTTTTTTCCCAGATGTGCAGGTAATTGCCACAGCTGATTTAGGATGTGTGGGAGGACTAGGTGAGAACATCCAACAGACACTCCATTTTTGCAGTAACAATAATAGTTACCATTTATTGAGTATATCACGTAGGCCAGGAACAAGCATTAGCTCATATAAATTAACTTGCCAAGGGCCAGAACTCGTTTATGCCTAAATTTAGCTCTGGGATAAAGTTGGGCACTATTTTCTCAGCTTGAATTAAATTGAGTTTGACCTCTTCAGTTTTACATTTTGGGAAGTGAGTAAACATTCCCTCACGCTGTTCCTGAAAATATTTTATCATCATCTGTGGTTCAGATGGAAGGAATTTGGCCACTCAGAGTCAATATCCCAAGGCTACCCGGGCTGACTCCTGGCTTGGTTGGTCCTGTTTCTCCTCTGCTTGACTTGCTGGCTCCTGGGTGACCGTTCCTTCCCACAATAGGGTAGTGTGTGTGTTGCCAGGACTGCAGGAAATTTAGTCCATCCAGACAAGCAGACTGAAAATAAAATGCAAAGAATAAAAACATATTCAAATTCTGAAAATATTTATATTAACAATTGACTTGGTGAAACTTTTCATTACATCACTTAGCATGAGGAGGGCAAGTCTGAAGAGAGTAACCTTTTAAGGCCTAATAGGAGTGTGCTGATTTTCTAGGACAGTGTGTGATTTGAGCATGAAGAGTTGTAGCCTGGGTTTCACTAGTCAGAAAGCAACTACTTGTGACTGGCAGCTTATCCTGTCTGGCAGGATAAGGAGGGGAAGAAAGTGGGAAGGAACTAGCATGTATTCAGCATCTACTGTGTGCCATGCACTGTGCCAGGCACCTTTCATATGTCATCTGTATCTCCTTCTTTATATTTACCTTCTTCATCTCAGATGTTGAAGGGTTTTTAAGAAAAAGGAGAAGGGGAAGGCAGGAGGCAGGGGACTGGGTGGTGGTGGTGAGAACTGTCGGTCATGGAGAAACCTGTAATGTGTTAGTTGATTTTTTTGAGATCATGATGGCTGCCTTGGACTCTTCTTTGCAATGAGATAAATGACTGTGTGCCGAGGGCTTCAGTGTAAACACACATTTAGGGTTAGAAGTGAATTTAACCTTATCAGTTTCCTTCAGTGGTTCCTCACTGCCATTAAATAAAGACCTACTTCTGCTTTTCGACTTTTGCCTTTTTTTTCTATTTCTTAAATTTTTATTGAAGTATAGCTGATTTACAATGTTGTATGAGTTTCAGGTACACAGCAAAGTGAATCAGTTATACATACACATATTTGTTGTTCTTGTTTAGTCGCTAAGTCATGTTCAGCTCTTTGCAACCCCATGGACTATAGCCCACCAGGCTCCAGTGTCCATGGGATTTACCAGGCAAGAATACTGGAGTGGGTTGCCATTTCCTTCTCCAGGACATATACGCTTTTCATAGTACTTTTCACAGTTAAAAGTGACAGACTATCAGATGTATTTGCCTCCCTCACTAGACTCTGACCTTGATCTTTTCTCGTTAGTCTCTAATCCAGTAACTAGAATACAGTGGGCGCTCAATAAGTGAATAAGTGCTAAGCATCCTGAGCGTGTAGCTGTTTATGTCAAAATGCTTTTGGCTACAAGAAACAGAATACTGGACTCTGTTGTTATGTTCACCTTTTAATTCATTTTGTGCCTTTCCCTCCTATTTTCTTCAAGATGTTAATCATGGTTCTTACGAAAGTCTTGTTTGCTAAATTATAGTCTAATCATCTCAGGTCCTGTTTCTATTGACTTTAACTTTTTTTATTCTTAGTCACTTTTCTCTCCTTCATATGTCGAATAATCTACTGGTTGTTATAGATGATGTATTGTACAGCCTCTTGATTAGGTTATCCTCCTCTAAGTTTTGTTAAGTTTTGTTCTGGGATGCAGTTAAACTACAGATTGTGATCCTGTTGAGCCTTGATTTAGGCTTTGCTGTGATATATCTACTTCCATCTCTTCTTTAATTCTAGGATATAGCCCATATTCTTAGGATGCAGTTCTTATTCTTACAGTCTTGTCTTTTTGGGGTCCCAGTTGAGTGTCCAGAGTTCACCAAAGTCTCTTCACACTGTTTGATTTAGAACTCATAACATTTCCTTAGCACTGTAGCCCCTGATGTTTCTCTTCAGTTTTCCACATACCATAGCTGTTCTCTCCTAGACCTTCTGGAATCTCACCTTGCCTATGCACAGCTTAGGATTTGGCCAAGCACCTAAAGGAAATTTGATGAAGATTTTTAGGTCTCGTTTACTTAGCTCCCTCCTCTCTAACTTCCTATCACCATAATTACAACCACCCTACCAGCCCCGAAATCTAGTCTCTGTTGTATTACACCCATTAAGACTGCTGCTCTCTGCTCAGCTCCTGTTTCTTGGCTTCATAGTTTGGAAAATACCCTCAGGGAGAAAGCCAGGGTAGACCTGGGGCTTACTTGTATGTTTCCCTTCCTTCAGGGATCAGTGGTTTATGTTGGTTGTTGACCAATGCTTTTAACTAGTGTGCATGTGGTAGAGTTAAGTTCCATACTAGCTATCCCATCAAAAAACAGACTATAAGTCTACATGAACTGTTTAAATAAAAATGCAAGTGCATCAGATTTACCTGCAGAGTTCCTGCTGAATCAGAATCTCAAGGATAGGGCCTAGGAAGCTATACTTTTTTAAGAAAACACTTTAGGTAGTTCTGAATGAAGGTTGGGTTTGTGAATTATGGTACATACTTGGGCAGTGAACTTGGAGGAAAGAAATCAGTATGGGCTCAACTGGTCAAAGAAATCATTGAGAGGAAAGATTTTCAGTACATTTTGAAGGGTGGAAGTAAATTGGATATTTGGGTATGGAAGGAGAGATGTGAACACATATATGGGGGTGGCAAGGAGCATGGTGTGATTAATTTGCATGGTGCTGAATAGAATATGGCAGGAAAGGATGCTTGATACAGACAGCAGTGTGAAAGAATAGGGAGAAGGGCAGATAGGGGCCAATTGGGCATGGAAGGGGGAAGTACCTTGCATGCCAGAATAAAGAGATTAGATTTTAAATTATAGATAATAGATAACAACAATAATTTTGTAGGGGATTTTTTTTTTTTTTTTGAGGGAATGACAGGGTAAAAGTAGTATATCAGAGCAGTGAGCCTGATGGAGCAGATTGCTTGGTATAAAGAAGAAAACAGAGTCAGGGAAACCAGTAAGGGAGTAATTACAGTAATCTTGGCAGGAGGGGCTGAGTGGTGAGTATCCATAGCAGTGGAAAGTGAAGGGTATATTTCAGAATGATTTGAAGAAAGACAATGAATCGACTTCAGGGGGTTAGGGTGAAGATGTTGGGGGGTCAAAAGAAGGTAAGAGTTTTCACAGAGCAGGCGGAGTAGTTTGAGACGCTGATGCTATGCAAGAGGGTATTCATACTGAATTCATGGGCACCAGGTGACTCGGAATAATCCAAAATTGTGTTCATTTGGGAGACAATTGGATAGTAGTTTAATAACATGGAATTTGAAGTCATATAGACTTTGACTTAATATGCACCCTGACTGTGCAAACTTGGCCAAATTATTTGATCTCTCAAACAGTTTCTTCTAGAGAAAGGTGGTGATGGTGGTATCTAACTCATAGAACTGTTCTGAGACAATGTGTGTAAAGCTCATTGTGCAGAGTCACATATTTCTTCTTGTCAGTTATTGGGGAAGTTGAGGTTAGAGAGCACCCTGGAACAGAGGAAATTAGGTTCAGATGGACACTAGATTCTGGATTTATCTCCATCACTTACAAGCTGTGTAATCTTGGGCAATTTACTTCAGCTCTTTGTACTGAGTTTTCACTATGCCGAAAGCGAAATTAACAATACCTTATTTTTGCATTATTATAAAGACTATACAAGAAAGTCTGTGGAGGTACTTGGCACAGGATGTGGCATATGAAACAGGAAATAATATTTGGGTTGTTGAAAATGTGAGCCTGAATGGATTTTCAAATGGACAAAGCCGATGAATAAAAAGCATAGGGCTAAGGGTTGAGATGGTTGCAGTGAGGGTGTGAAGGACAAGAAAGACAGCCATAAAGGGGCAGCAGAGAATTAGGAGGCAAGTTTAGATAAATCAGTGTAGAATTGAAGAATTGGTGAGCTTTTGAAATTAGAGTGTTCTATTGCCTTGAGAATCCCAGGGACGGGGGAGCCTGGTGGGCTGCCGTCTATGGGGTCGCACAGGGTCGAACACGACTGAAGTGACTTAGCAGCATTGTCATGCTGAGACTAGATGTGGTGTGTCAAGAGAGCCTGAGTCTGTGAAGCCCTGAATCTCCTGGGAGAAATTAGTGTTGGGTAGAGACTTGTGAAGGAGAAGGCAATGGCAACCCACTCCAGTACTCTTGCCTGGAAAATCACATGGACAGAAGAGCCTGGTAGGCTGCAGACTTAGGAAAGCAGTAAAGCTGTAGAAGATATTACAAGAGGTTAAAGAGGAAGTGGATGGAGGAAAAACAAAAGCAGCCAAGGGGCCAAATGTACTTCTGAAAGTTTGGTGAAAAAGAGAAGGGTAGACAGAAATGAAGCTTTGAGCATTTTGGAAGGTTGGAGCAACAGGGTTAAGAATATCAACACTGGAGCTAGGCCTCCTGAGTTTGAATCTTGGCTCTGCCACTTATTAGCTTTGTGAGTCTGGGCAAGTTAATTGGCCTCTCTGTACTTTAGTTTCTCAATTTGGAGAATGGAGATGATAATATTGGGGGGTAATATTGGAGAGATAATTAGGATGTTGTTAAGAGGAGTAAATGCTGCTGCTAAGTCGCTTCAGTCGTGTCTGAATCTGTGCAACCTCATAGATAGCAGCCCACCAGGCTCCACCGTCCCTGGGATTCTTCAGGCAAGAACACAGGGTGTTCTTATATGGGTGAATTATATGTTAATAATGCTTAGAACTGTGCCTGGCACAAGATGCTGTGCTGTGCTTAGTTGCTTAGTCATGTCCGACTCTTTGCGACCCCATGGACTGTAGCTCACCAGGCTCCTCTGTCCATGGGACATTCTCCAGGCAAGAACACTGGGGTGGGTTGCCCCGCCCTCCTCCAGGGGATCTTCCCAAACCAGGGATCGAACCCAGGCCTCCCACATTGCAGGCGAATTCTTTACTGACTGAGCCACCAGGGAAGCCCAGGATGAGCATTTAGCAAATGTTAGTTGCTATTATTTTTGTTGTTACCATTATTACTGCTGTTATTGAGAGAAGTTGAAAGTGAGAAAGGAGCATGGGGAAAGGGAAGACAAAGAGAGTCTTTGTACACAGGATTCGGCTTTGCAATATGGATACCACACATACCAAGGAGTCTTCTTAGACTCCACTGAGCATTCAGACTCAAAGACTGCTATGGGCCACCTTTGGTGCTGTTCCACTCAGGACAATATAAGGTGGGAGCTGTGATTTCCTTGCAGTACAGTCCTTGCATCAGGCCAGCTCAGATGCAAGGAGACAAGATCCATGGTGGGCAGCTGCAGAAGTTCTCACGGCTCAACAACCCATGCCTCACACGGGCCAGTATCTCTTATAGCAACTCGACTGGCACAACTTTCAGGATTCTGGCAATGGACACACCAGTTACAAGAGTCACCCCCTTCAGGGGAGATCAAGGAACATTATCCCTACCAGTTATTTATAGTTCATTGGTAGTCCTTCCAATCCAGATTCAGTTTACCAGTTGCGAGTGTGTTTTTTGTTTGTTTTTTTTTTTAACCACAGGCCACATGATTTAGTAACACGTTGGCACTACTATCTTTATCTGTTTCCAGGGAAACAGAACTAGGGTGTTAAGTGAAGGTCAGATTAGCATGCGCAAGGGGAAAGGGTTTTATTAACTCCTTGCTCACAATGGGAGCAAACAGGGACATTTGTCTGTTTTATAGAGAAACTGGACAGTTCTAGATGTGAGTAGCTTGTTAGGATGTTAGATCTGAGATCTGAGAATTAGGGAATTGAGGGTCAGAGTGGATAAGAAATATGCTAGAGGATCAATAGCATGTCTGCAGGTCAGAGATACAGCCTGGCCTGTGATATTGTTTGGTGCCCTGACTGATTCCTGGGGCTACAGTGCTGGGGTCTCCCAGGAAACCAGGCTGAGCCATCCTCTGAGAAGAGCTGGATTTATGGTGATAGATAAAAATGACTTCTTTCTTGTACTTTATATACAACTATGCCCACTGTCATTCCAAAAGCCTAAAGAAGAACAGACAGGGCCCAGAACACCTTCTCTCCTTCAGTAGGTATTTATTAACTGTCTGTAAGGCACAAGTCCCAACTGCCTCCCTGTCTATAGACACCAGTGTAAAGACTGTCTCCCAGAATCTTGAGCTGCTTATGGTCTGCAGGCCTGCAGGATACAAAAGAGGCAAGGTATCAAACTCCCTTCAGTAAGGAATTCTAGGGAACTACAAACTAGGTCCACATCTTGGGGTCCTTTACTTTTTCTTTCTCTATCCTGCTTTGGAAAAGCAGGAAAGCTCAATCCTAGATGAGCAGATAATTGAAAACAAAGATTGAAGGGTCTTAAGGGTCCCTCAAGGAAGATGCCATCAAGATTTTGCATTCATTATGTCAGCAAATCTGGAAGACCCAGCAGTGGCCACAAGAGAAAGGTCAATCCTCATCCCAATTCCCAAGAAGGGTAGTACCAAAGAATGTGCAGACCATCAGACAGTTGTACTCATCTCCCATTCTAGAAAGGTCATGCTTAAAATCTTGCATGCTAGGCTTCAGCATTATATGAACCAAGAACTTCCAGATGTCCAAACTGGGTTTAGAAAAGGAAGAGGAACTAGAGATCAAATTGCCAACATTTGCTGGATTATGGAAAAAGCAAGGGAATTTCAGAAAAACATCTATCTCAGTTTCATCGACTACATTTAAAGCCTTTGACTGTGTGTATCATGACAGACTGTGGAAAGCATACCAGACCATCTTACCTGTCCCCCAAGAAAACTGTATGTGAGTCAGGAAGCAACAGCTGGAACCCTTTATGGAACAACTGATTGGTTCAAGGTCGAGCAAGGAGTACGACAGGGCTGTCTTCTGTCATCCTGTTTATTTAACCTATACACTGAGCACATCATGAGAAATGCCAGGCTGGATGAGTTACAAGCCAGAATCAAGATAGGTGGGAGAAACATCAGCAACCTCAGATATGCAGATGATACCCCTGTAATGGCAGAAAGTGAAGAGGAGCTAAAGAGCCTCTTAATGAGGGTGAAGGAGAAGAGTGAAAGAGCTGGCTTAAGACTAAATATTAAAAAAAGTAAGATCATGGCATCTGGCCCCATTACTTCATGGCAAATAGAAGGGGGAAAGGTGGAAGTAGTGACAGATTTCCTCTTCTTGGGCTCAAAAATCATTGTGGATGGTGACTGCAGTCATGAAATCAGAAGAAGATTGCTTCTTGACAGGAAAGCGATGACAAACCTAGACAGTGTGTTGAAAAGCAGAGACACCACTCTGCCAACAAAGGTCTGTATAGTCAAGGCTATGGTCTTCCCAGTGGTCATGTATGGTTGTGAGAGCTGGTCTGTTAAGAAGGCAGAACACCAAAGAATTGATGCCTTCTAACTGTGGTGCTAGAGAGGACTCCTGAAAGTCCTTTGGACAGCGAGATCAAACCAGTCAGTCTTAAGGAAGATCAACCCTGAATATTCACTGGAAGGACGGATGCTGAAGCTGAAGCTCCAGTATTTCGGTCATCTGATGTGCACAGACAACTCATTGGAAAAGTCCCTGATGCTGGGAAAGATCAAGGGAAGAAGGAGAAGAGGGCATCAGAGAATGAGATGGCTGGATGGCAATGAATATGAACTTGGGCAAACTCCGGGAGATGGTGAGGGACAGGGAGGCCTGGTGTATTGCAGTCCATGGGGTCTCAAAGAGTCAGACAAGATTGGGCTGTTGAACAACAACAACAAGGGTCCTAGGCCAAAACACACACATGGGGTCTATGTGTTTCCCTGTTTGCCTGAAGACATATACGCGGGGTCAGGCAGAGGTATATGAAAGCATAGTTGTAAAGTGGGGAGATTTGGCCTTCATTCCCTCCCACTTCCACTTTAGGGCCTGTCTGTTTTGGTCCAGGGCTCCTCTGCCACCCCATTTTAGGATCTCATCCCTGAGTTATGCTCACAAAGGGCCTTGCTTTCTTAATGAGCTGTTTCTGTGTCCAGGATAAACCAATTCCAGGAGGGGTTGCAGGAATGATGCATTTTAATAGGAATCTCTCCTGGGTGAAAAACTGTTATGAGTCAAAGGGATTGAGTCTGTAATAGTGAAGGGTTGGGATGTGGTAGAGAGGATGGGGAAGGGGAAGGGCAGGAGAGGGTTAGATCGCTGTTCCACTGGGCTACACAGGGCGGCCAGGAGGGGACAGTGCCCTCAGGCATGACCCTGAGAAGAGTATGCAGGGCTTTGAGTTCTGTGTAAGCAAAGGCTCTTTCTTTCTTTTGTTCTCTCTTTCTGTTTCTCTCTCCCTCCCTCCCTCCCTCCCTCCCTTCCTCTCTTTCTTACCCTGAGTGTATGTCAGGGTGGGGGCAGTGGGAAGATGCACGGGTGTCCATGGTCTGTCTAGTGCCCTGTGACATGCTCTGGGAGCATGTCTCCAGCAGGGGTGGGCTGTGGATGTTTGTGTATGAGCTTCAGGTGTGATTTCCATGAGCCCACAGTGATTTTGCAGTAGGGTGAAGGTTGTGCAATTTTAAATCCACATCTTTCATCTGTTCTCTGCTCTGACACAAACATTAGGGAAATATGTGCAATAGAATATGCTCACTATATACATTTAAAAATCTATCTGGTATATAGCAATTACCAAAGCATGAAATTCATTGTCTTATTTTAATCTCACTCTTATTCTAAGGTTGAAATAGTGTAAATTGTTATCCCCATTTCACAGATAACGAAACTGAGGTTCAGACCATTAACTAACTTGTCAAAGTTTATAAAGCAGGTCTATACTAGAACCCAAGTCTCTTGAATTGAAACCTCTGTTCTTTGCACTATAACACACATAACATTTTATTGTGGAATTGACTGCACAAGTTTTCAGATGTAGCAAGCTTCTCTGGCAAGGAGGTCATAGTATTCTCTAGGGCATAGGCATTCATGGATGGGTTAATGCAGTATACAAGCAGGATACAGGGGACAACAGGTAATACTGGAATGTGCATACTTAGGAAAGAAAATCATATAGTTGTCTTCTAGTAATGCTCAAAATTCTCCAAGCCAGGCTTCAGCAATACATGAACTGTGAACTTCCAGATGTTCAAGCTGGTTTTAGAAAAGGCAGAGGAACCAGAGATCAAATTGCCAACATCTGCTGGATCATCAAAAAAGCAAGAGAGTTCCAGAAAAACATCTATTTCTGCTTTATTGACTATGCCAAAGCCTTTGACTGTGTGGATCACAATAAACTGTGGAAATTTTTTGAAAGAGATGGGAATACCAGACCACCTGACCTGCCTCTTGAGAAACCTATATGCAGGTCAGGAAGCAACAGTTGGAACTGGACATGGAACAACTGACTGGTTCCAAATTGGAAAAGGAGTACGTCAAGGCTGTATGCTGTCACCCTGCTTATTTAACTTATATGCAGAGTACATCATGAGAAACGCTGGGCTGGAGGAAGCACACGCTGGAATCAAGACTGCCGAGAGAAATATCAATAACCTCAGATATGCAGATGACACCACCCTTATGGCAGACAGTGAAGAAGAACTAAAGAGCCTCTTGATAAAAGTGAAAGAGGAGAGTGAAAAAGTTGGCTTAAAGCTCAACATTCAGAAAACTAAGATCATGGCATCTGGTCCTATCACTTCATGGCAAATAGATGGGGAAACAGTGTCAGACTTTATTTTTTGAGCTCCAAAATCACTGCAGATGGTGATTGCAGCCATGAAATTAAAAGATGCTTACTCCTTGGAAGGAAAGTTATGACCAACCTGGATAGCATGTTAAAAAGCAGAGACATCACTTTGCCAACAACTCAGGTCCATCTAGTCAAGGCTATGATTTTCCAGTGCTCATGTATGGATGTGAGAGTTAGATGGTGAAGAAAGCTGAGCGCCAAAGAATTGATGCTTTTAAACTGTGGTGTTGGAGAAGACTCTTGAGAGTTCCTTGGACTACAAGGAGATCCACCCAGTCCATCCTAAAGGAGATCAGTCCTGGGTGTTCATTGGAAGGACTGGTGTTAAAGCTGAAACTCCAATACTTTGGCTACCTGATGTGAAGAGTTGACTCATTGGAAAAAACCCTGATGCTGGGAGGGATTGGGGGCAGGAGGAGAAGGGGACGACAGAGGATGAGATGGCTGGATGGCATCACCGACTCGATGGGCATGAGTTTGAGTAAACTCCGGGAGTTGGTGGTGGACAGGGAGTCCTGGCATGCTGCGATTCATGGGGTCCCAAAGAGTGGGACACGACTGAGCGACTAAACTGAACTGAATTGATCCTCTCAATCAAGTCACCAAATCTGAATATGAGCAAATTAAAACCAATATAATTTAAATTACAGATAGCATAAAATTCTAACACTAGGTGGTAAGTTGGTTTGAAAGTTAAAACTCTAAATCAGATGCTGTTGCTAAATGTGGCAAATTAAGGAAATAAGTCCAGGATCCTTATTTAATATCCTTGCTCTATGAAATAGCTTATGCTTTATTAAAAACAGAACAGAGCAATAATAATCTTTTAGCTATCCCCATATTTAAAAGAAAAGGATAAAAATGTTTCTGTTTAGTTTCCTAATTTGCATTTAAATAGATTCTATCATTTATTATACATTAAAAACTAGATTTTTATATTTTCACTGAGTTTTAGCCAGAATAAAAAATTACTTAGCAAAATATGAAGAAAAAAATTTAAGTAGCTTACATGTAACATCCATCTTCTTAATGAGATGAAACTATGTTGGTTTTCAAACAAAGAGATAAAATTTCATTATTTAGACGTGAACTTTCCTCCTGGAGGAATTTTGTTGTCTTTTTACATTTTGTTGAACCTACCATTTGCTGCTTCTCAAAAAAATAAACAACAGTAACAACAGCAACAGTAAACAGTTCAAATGTTTGAAACCACTGTGAAGATATTTCCTTTAATTTTTTTTTTTCTTTAGAGTTTTGTTCAAGTGTCTAATTCAAGTGTCTTCCAGAGAAGCCAGTTCAAACAGATCAAACATAGTGTCCTAGTTGGAAGGGAATTTATAAAGGGTCAGCTTGTCTGGAGATTAGCAACCCCAGAATCCATGGCCAACTTGCTCATGCATTACTTTCATTCAGTAAGTATTTATTGAGAGAAGTTGAGCTGTTTGAATCAGCTGTCTCCAGACACTGGGAGGGCAGGGGTGAGGCAGAGAGGATGGGGCTGGGTACTAGACAGTGAATGGCCTGTGAGGGATGGTGTCCTACCACAGCTGGAGCCTCATAGTGCCCTGGTGGCTGCCTTTTGAGGGGCAACTGCTCCAGGGAGCCTGGCAGAGGAGGTCCTATAGTCACAAGAGGCAGGGCAGTATCCCTCGAGCCTGGATTAGCAGACACTCAGTGAATGTGCCTTGGGTGAAATGAATAAAAGCCCATTGGGTGGGCTTCACTTCTCTGAACCTGTTTGCCATCTGTAAATTGGGCCTGATGGAGGCAGTGAGATGATGTGTGCATATGGACATTTTGAACTCTAAATGTCTAGATATCAGGGCTAAGATTAAGATGCTGCCTTTTTCTGGCTGTCAAAAACAATGCCAGTTTTCTCACACGCATTCTTTGTAATCAAAAGTTAGAAGTGTACATTGTAACAATGAATATGTGTTCTGATCCACGAGACTCAATAAGACTAATTTTTATTTTGAATGGAAAAAAATACTTTGCATAAGTTTCCCAATTGAGCCAATTGTAAGCCAGGATGCTTACTTCCATCCTGGGTACTACTTATCCCTTACAAGTGAAGAGAAGCACAGAAATGAAGAGACTTTCCCACAGTCTCATGGGTAGTTAGTGACAGAGCCAGGCCCAGACCCAGTCTTGTCCTCATCCTGCTTAACTGCACACCCACCTGGGAGCGTACATGCACACACACATAATCTCTGCTGCCGGTTCCACTGAATGCAGCAGAAATGCTGATGATCCTTGCAGGCAGCCAAGTTCAAAAAGGTGAGGGTTATATATAATTAGCAGATTCAGGCCCAGAGAAGACTTGAGACTGTCCCTAGAAAACAGCCACATTGGAGAAACCCTGGTTCCTGCTATCATGTAGACTATTTGGCCTCTAGAGCAGGTTTTCTTGCTGCATGAGATGAGTGTCACATCTTTGGAGCACTGCATCTAGCCTCCAGCACAGCTGCAGTTCCCGAAAAAAGTTCAGCCCCCAGAGACTGCTCATGTGCCCCACTATGGAAGGCAGATGGGGCAAAATGGCTTGGGCACAGACCTCATCATGTAATAAGTCCACTCAGTGAGGTGTGCACTTCCTTCAGCACTTTCTATTCTCACCTGCCATTTAACTCACTGTTGTCCCTGCTTTTCCTCCCTAATTGGCCCATGCTCAGCTCTCCTTGCTCTGTAGTCCAGCAGGGACCTGGCGCCAGGCAATCTAATAATTCTGATGCTAGCACATAACTCTCTGTTTATTAGCATATCTAAATAGTCATTTAGCAGAAAATACAGGGAAGGTCACTTCCAGGCCACTAGGATAGCCAAGAAAATATAAGGAGTGAGTTCATCCCAAGTTCTAAGGACTTCAAGCATTTCAGATTTTCATTAATTTTATTGTTTCTTTCATCAACAAGGAAAAGAGATAGAAATTATTTTAAAATGAGGTTGAGAGGTAGAATTTTAAAGAACAAAAATTACACAATGAAATTCCTTTAGTCTCCAGGGGTGCTTGTCTTCTTCCCCTCTTGTTCTTAGTAATAATTTTAAGAAACCCCAGCCACGTGCCATTGGTGCGGGATTGGCTATGGCCGGCAGACCCAGGGTGTTGCACACCACCAATACCAGCCAGCCTCCACAGGCTCCCCTAACCTGGGACATCCATGGACAGTCGGAAGTGAAGATGCTACTTTCGCCCTTTATCTGTGTAGGTAGCAGAGAGTGATCTGGGTAATTCAAAAGGGGGGATCCTCCTAAATCAAAGCATGCCCATTTGCCTTGGGGAGGTGGTTTGTTTGTGCTTTTTTTTTTTTCCATTTATTTTTATTAGTTGGGGGCTAATTACTTTACAACATTGCAGTGGTTTTTGTCATACATTGAAATGAATTAGCCATGGATTTACATGTATTCCCCATCCCGGTCCCCCCTCCCACCTCCCTCTCCACCCGATCCCTCTGGGTCTTCCCAGTGTACCAGGCCCGAGCACTTGTCTCATGCATCCAACCTGGGCTGGTGATCTGTTTCACTATAGATAATATACATGTTTCGATGCTTGTTTATGCTTATGTGTGGGTTGTCATAGCCTCGATGTCTCTCTCCTGACCTCCAGACAAAACTCTTAACTGCCCACAGGACACCTTCCCTTGAAGTTCACCTAAGCATCTAAAACTCAGCATCTAAAATGGAACCACAGTCTCTCCTCCCTCACCCCAGCTTCTCACCCTCCTCTTGAGGTAGTACCATGGTGACATCTTCTTTTACAAGGACCCAGAGTGCTGTGCCGGATGCCTGACTCTTCTCCCTTTCTCTCCCTCACCCCCACTTCCTAAACAGTTGGGAGTCCTCAGTCCCTTGCTAGTAGCTGTCACTCTGCCCACTTCTCACACTGCACTGCCACCCCCCATTCAGGTTCCCAGGTTATCCCTCTTGCTTCCCAGGGTTACTGTACCAGCCTCCTAACCTTTTTCAGTGCTCCATCTCTACCCTCCAGTCTCCCATCCCACACTGCTCTCAAAGCGCACGTCGAATGTCACTGCCCAGCTTACAACCTTTCACTGATGCCTTGCTGCCCACAGAATATAGTCCAGGTTTCCTAAAGCCAGTGTCCAGAGCTCTTCATGGTCCCACCTACCTCCTCAGCCACATGTTCTTCTTACATCAGGTCCAGAAGCACAAAAGTGGTGATTTCAGAGCCCTTAGCACACTGGGCTGCCCCACAGTTCTGCCCCTTTGATCTCCCCTTTGTATGGAGCTTCATCTTCCCCTGGCTAATTCCTACCTGAGTCAAGGCCAACTCAGGTGTGACCAACTCTGGGAAGCCTTCTGTGCTCTTTCCTGTCTCCACACCACCAAGAGTGGCTGCTATCTTGATCCACTATCTTGACCTTTATCTTGATAGATTTCTTTTCAAATTGTGATCTTAATTGTCATATGCCAAGTTATACTAACATTGTATCTGAGTCCATGTTTGCTTTTCACAATGGATTTTAAGCCACTTAAACTCAAGAAGCACATATTAATCATTTTTGCCTTGAACAGTGCCGGGCATATAATGAATGTTCGATAAATGTTGGGTAAATGTAACTGAAAAAGTAAATTCATTTGTCTGTTTAAAGGAGGAAAATGGAATGAGGCTGTGGTTCTGCCTCAAGGAAAGCTAGCGTGAATTTTGCAGCATCTCAGCTTGCATCTCTGCTCAGTTCTTCCCTCATCTTCTCTGCAACTGAGCTCATCTTTAGCTCATCCCAAGCTACTGAGCGTGAGTTCCAAGTGTAGCAGTCCTCTTCTCCAAAGGTTTAACATCTTTCCTGGCTATATCAGCTGACTACTCTAGGCAGAAAATTACAGAAAATCCAACTTAAATTAGTTTGAGTAATAAAGAGGATTTATTGGCTCAGGTACTAAGGAAGTCCAGTTAGAAGGTGGTGATCAGGCAAGGTTCAAGCAGAGCTCTGCCTGATTCTTTCCATTATTTTGGCTACACCCTTTCTCTGCCCATTGATGTCTCCCTCAGGCTGCCACCAGAATTGTGACAATTCAGCAATTTGAGGTGCAGGGTCACAATAACAGTATTGGAGGAAGAGAAGTTGTATCTATAGCACTGCAGTTCTTTTTTCCCAGAAGCTTCCAGCAAACTTCCCTTCGTGTTTTATTGTACTGAATTGAATAGCATTCCTGTTTCTTACCAGTTTCCCTGGTGGCTCAGACAGTAAAGAATCTGCCTGTAATGCAGGAGACCTAGGTTCAATCCCTAGGTCAGGAAGGTTCCCTGGAGAAGGGAACAGCTACCTCCTACAGTATACTTGCCTGGAGTATTCCATGGACAGAGAAGCCTGGCGGGCTACAGTTCATGGGGTCACAGAGAGTTGGACGTTTCTAAAATAATCCCATCAGTCAGGAAATGCCATACACTGATTAGCTTAGATCTGGTGTCCTGAGAAGCGATAACCCTTAAAGTGACCAGGCTTTTCCTTGGAACTGAGGTTCTGATCAGCTCCCCTAAAAGTGAATGGGCAACCTGGGAAGGAGGTAGAAACCTAAATGAAAACCAGGTACAGAGCTGGGGGAGGAAAATGGCTCAGTGCCCACTGTGCCAGGCAGTGTTTACCCTACCCTTAAAATCTTCCTCTTCTGATTCCTCAATTCCTCATGGCTTATAGCAGAAACCTTGGAATTGTGAGGATGTGGAATCAAAAGAAAAGTTGATTCCATTCAGAGTCAATTCAACGATGTGTGTGGTCAGGCAGTGTAAATGGGATGGGAGTATATTAGGATGCTCTGTGGTTTCAAACAAGGGTCTCTTCTGCTGGTGCAGTAGGGGATACATGAAACCTCCCACCTGTCCTGTCCCTAAAGCATGTATGGGTTTCTTTTGATGACTTTGAAAAGTTTTTAAAAGGGGAAGTAAAGGTTTCTAAAGGTTTTAAAAGAAGAAGCTGATAGTAAACAGCATTCTCCTAACTCTCCCTGGTCCTCTTACTCATTTTCTCTTTTTCTTCTAGACTTTGTAAGGAAGCATCAAGGCTCATGGTGGGGCCTTCTTCTAAGGAGGGCTCTCCTGGGAAGCCAGACTGTGGGCACCCCAACCCTGAGCACAATGTCTGGTCCTCACTAGGCACCAGCAGAAGGGCTGGTTTTCTTCCAGTAGCTCGTAAAGTTTTTTGCTATTGAACTCATAACCATTATCTGTGTCTTCTTTTCCACTTCCAGATGTTTGACTGGATAAGCCACAACAAGGAGTTATTCCTCCAGAGCCATACAGAGATTGGAGTCAGCTACCAGCATGCCCTAGACCTCCAGACACAGCACAATCACTTTGCCATGAACTCCATGGTGAGTGCAGGACCTGTTTTCTTGGGGCAAGAGAATTTTGAGGGGGAAAGGGCTTGGGGTACAGAGGGTAGAAACAGACTTCCAACCTGAGTAGGAAGGAGAAACTCTGAACATGAAGCCCCTTTTAGCATTCCATTTGCTAGCATGGGGATGTGTGCAGAGCATGCAGTGAGTTGGCTATTCCTGCAGCAGATTATGGCCCCGTTTCTGCCTCTGAACCCTGTTTTACGTGGTGAGAGGAATATGCTGGGGTTGCAGAAGCTATCGGCCCTGTGCTGTACTAGAAGGGAGAGTGCCCCTTTCTGCTCCGCTGACCCCACTGACTGGCCTGTGTGAGTCACTGAGCTGGGATGGAGAGGGGCCTCAGTCTGTGGCACACTGGAAACCAGTGAGTAAATGGGCCTTTGGACTAGAGAAGAGGAGCCTGGCAGGGCGTTACAGCTGCTGCCTTCAGGCATGTGAAGGGCTGCCTTGGAGAGAAGAGGTGGAATTGTTTCCTGTTGGTCCAGGGGAACTGTCCAGGGGACCACAGTTCGAGCAGGAGGCAGAATGTGGCTCGGGAGTTGGCTTGTATTGGAAGTTAGAGCCCCCGTGATGGGAAGAGTTCAGCAGATGCTGAATTCAAACAGAGAGGGATACTTGCTGGTTGTGGTCATAGGAAATTTACTTCTCTGTGCTTCAATTTCTTCATCTATAAAATCAGAATAATAATAGCTACTTTATACAGTGGTTGGGAGGATTTAGTGAATTAATTGTAAGGTGGCTGGCGATGTGCCTGGTACTTAGTCCATTATCGATAAGTATTGGTATTATGATATTAATGATGCTGATGATATAGGAGTCTAGTCCAGATAATACCTGTGATTCTTTGAAAAACTAACACTTTGTCATACATGTTTTTCCATGTGGTCACCCCAAGACTTTGAAATCTTGTCTGCCTCTTGAACCCTTTGTATTTGAAATGCCTGCAGCCTAAGTATGCCTTAACATCTCTCTCTCTCCCCTCTGCCAGCTCTTCCTACTTGTACTGCTGGTCCAAAAGAATATCTCAGCTATTCCCCATATATCTGAATGCCAAAGACACCTTATCATTTCAAGAGGAGGGCAAGTGTTAGAAAAACATAAACACAGAGGATCACAGAGGCCAGGCAGGAAGACCACTTCATTTTCTAAGGAGTTAACTATGTTATACACTGGACTTAATGTATTGAAGAAGAAATAATTCTGGCCTCAAGTTTTCAGTGTCTGATAAGGGAGATAAATCAGACAGTCATGGTGCAGTTTGATATGTGCTGCGATAGAGTTGCCGTATGGGCTTCCCTGGTGGCTCAGTGATAAGCAATCTGCCCGTCAATGCAGGAGATGCAGGTTCGATTCCTGGGTGGGGAAGATCCCCTGAGAAGGAAATGGCAACCCTCTCCAGTATTCTTGCCTGGGAAATCTCATGGACAGAGGAGCCTGGCAGGCTACAGTCCATGGTGTTGCAAGAGAGTTGGACATGACTTAGCAACTAAACAACAACAGATGCTGAGTGACTAAGAACCTTACAGTCTCAATGATTTAAGCAATAGGGGTTTATTTCTTGTTCCTACCATGTGCCCATCACTGGCTGCTGGGGGTTCTGCTCATCACAGTCACTCAGGGATCCAAGGCTGAGGGAGCAGCCACTGTCTCAGATGCAGCCAGTGCCTCACTAGACAAAGCAAGCCTGCAGGCACACATTAGCTCTGAAAGCTTCCACCTAGAAGTGGCACATTTTACTACCCAACACCAGTCACACAGCCACATCTAACTTCATGTGTGGAGATATGTAGTCTTACCTCCACATATTGGGGAAGAGAGAGTGGGTACTTTGAATAACCCTAATGGTTAGCAAAGGGAGTCACTGCAGGATATCAGGTACAGATGAACAGCATGGGATTTGCATGGGAAGGTACTTCTGGCTGCAGAATAGAAGTCTGTGGGACCAGGCAGGGAAGACATCAATATTGACTATGTTATCAATTTTGGCCACAGCAGTCTTGTCTTCATCTAAATGTAGAGACTTATTCCCTTCTATAATTATGTCTCATCTCAGGTTTGCTTTAGTCACAGAGGAGCAAAGCAATTGATCACAGGTGATTAAGAATGTGAACTCAAATCTAGTCAGGTTTGATTAGCTGTGTGCCTTGTGGATTTTCCCTGGTGAATTTTACAAATTCTGTACCAGAATCTTCATGTCACCTAACTGCCTGGCCCTAAGGCAGACAAACTCATTTTAATAAGAAGCAAAGACAAACATAATTAGAGAGGTAAGTCTGCTACCAAGCCCCTCAAAACAATGAACTACAAAGTTAAATAGAAAGAGCCTTTGGCTTTGAATTATCTGCATCACTGCTCTTCTCTGTTAAGATGGATAACTGAGAGTTAATAACACATCAAAAACTCTTTCCTCTGACAAATTTACCTTTGATGTTTCCATTTTAGGACAAAAAAAATCAAAGTGAGGGAAGAATTTTACTGAAGGGAAGCTTCTAGAGCTGGGAGAGAGGAAGAGGAATTTTAATATACAATAGCCAATTAATATGTTCCAGCCCATCTCTGAATCTCCCACTGCCATGAGTACCTGCAGCACTCAGAGGCCCATTTAGCCTGATTATGCTAGCTTTCCTTTCCAGCTGCAGGAAGGTGGAGGGAAGGGAAACCCCAGTGTTGTTTGATCAAATTGCCCAAACCAGTGCATTATAGACAGAGCCCAGTGTCTTTGTTAACTGGGAGGTTTACAGGTTTGTTATTAAAAGGAACTTCCCCCAAATGGATGTCATCATCCCAAGCAGGTAAAAGAAGGGTATTACAGACACCCTTTCTCTGGCCTGAGTGATGGATGTTACTGCCAAGAAACATGAATTTAAGCAGCTACTGATGGAGCCCAGTGACTGTAGGTGATCAGTTACTCTGGGGAAGTGGGAATGTGAATTGTTTTGTAAATTCACTGAGGCATTTACATTTTGGTTCTTGGAACAGAACCTACACATATGCCACACATTTGTCCACCTAAAGGTACATGTAGCATACTTTGTTTCAGGCTACAGGTGAGTTGTTTGCTACTGAATCCTTATCATGTCATCTGTCTCTCCACTGGAACCTCTGTGGAACAGACCATCTCTCTTTTGTTCACCACTGTATACCCAACATCCAGCACAACATCTAATCCTTAATTATTTGTGGAATGAATGAAGAAAGAAGTCATGAGGTTCTTGAGATCTTAAATTGGGGAGGATGATCTACAGACTTTAGTGTTTACTACTGAAATAGGCCAGTGATCCCTTACCTTTCTGCACGGTCACAAGTCCCTTTGAAATCTAATGAAAATTGTGAGTCTTCTCTGCAGAGAAATGTATGTAGACAACGTTTTAAAGATATTAATATTTTTAGGGGGTTCAAGGGAATCCTAAATTCTATTGATCATCCTCCCCAATTTAAGATCCCACAAACCTCATGACTTCTTTCTTCATTCATTTCCAGAAATAATTAAGGATCGGACATTGTACCGGATGTTGAGCATATAGTGGTGAATAAAAGAGAGACGGTCTCCCCAACTGAGGTTCCAATGGGGAAATGGATGATATTATATAATCTCATAAGTAAATATATAATCATAAATCAGTAAGTCTTGTGTTGGAAGAGAAGAGCTGCTGTGATGGAGAATAACAAAAGGGGCTCCATTTAAATAAGGGGAGGTCAGGTACCTTTTCAATTAATAATTAGTATTGACTTATTGTTCATTAATTGCTAGCAATTATTGGTCTGTGAGTTAACTGCTGTGCTAACTTGCTTCAGTTGTGCCTGACTCTGTGTGACCCTATGGACTGTAGTCCATCAGGCTCCTCTGTCCATGGGATTCTCCAGGCAAGAATACTGGTGTGGATTGCCATTCCCTCCTCCAGGGGATCTTCCCCATCCAGGGAATGAACCTGGGTCTCCTGCATTGCAGGCAGATTTATTACCATCTAAGCCACCAGGGAAACTCATTAATTAACTCTATGAAGTACCAATTCTTCTTTATAATTTAAGGAAGCCCTATGTATATCATTTGGTAAATGAAAATGATCTAGTTATAATTTATGTATTTTTTAAGTTTTGTTTTCATGTCTAGTTTTATATACCAGTTAAAGACCCAACTCTGGCTGAGGTGACCATTACTGAGAAATAATTGCATATCAGCAAATTATGGAAAAAAAGTCAGAAATTTCCTAGATTTTATCTATGAATTGGTACTAATAAAGGCGATCAGTTACTAACGTGGAATATTACTAACATGGGAGTAATGCCTCACTGGCATTACATGGACCTCACTGGTCCATGAGCAACTCTGAAAGAAAATGCTTAAAAATGCTTGATCTTAGCCTTTTTGTTATAGCAAGGTTTTTTTTTTTTTTTTTGTAATTTCAACTGGGGAATCCTATTATACTTTTCTCATCTCCAATAATAACAGTAGTAACCTACCTACTAAACCCAGTAGATAAATATTCTCTGGCTTCTTATAGTGCCCCATAAAGCCAGATTTCCTGAGCTCTCTGGGGCCCTCCTGTTTCCTGATCTGTCTTCTGCTGTGAAAGCCTTTCTTACAAATTCTCCTACCCCTGAGTGGGGCCTCCTCCTCTGATGGGAGTGTGGGCAGATGGAAGTAGAGTTGGGTTGTAATGTGCAATAGAACCATTATGTAGCCATCTATGCTCCAGTCACTCAAGAAAAAGACACTCACAGAAGTACATACAAGCATAACAGTGTTATTTACAATTTTAATTAGCTTCTTCTTTGGGAAAAAATAAATTGTTAACGGTTTCTGTCTAGAGTTTTAAAATATGAATTGATATTCATTTTCTATGATTATGACTGTGAGGACTCATGTTAGTGATAACCATGTGCAGTTGGGCAGTAGGAAGCATTTCTGCAGCAGCATGTTGATAGCTGCTTTAATGCTATTAATTTGCTCACAAGAGGCACTAACTGTCACTTGGTGGTGTGTAAATCAGACCAATTGCAACAAAGCCTGTGGCGCTCTCTTTGTTTTGAGGGAAAGTTACAAATAGTAACACCAAGGAAAAACCAAACCTGGTGCAAGAGAGAGAAAGGTTCTGAGCAGGTTTCCTGACCCCAATTTGAGAAGCCTTGCTCTGGGGTCTTCTGTCACCTTTGATTCTCAGCAGTCCCAAACCGTGATTCTGCAAGTACTTCCCTACCTGCAAACAGGCAGCAGTACTTCCTATAATGACAGTATTTCTAGGTTTTGGTGAAAACACACACACACTTTCACGTGTGCTATAGTAATGTTTAATTGACAGAGTTTGACCCTGCCATAGCTGCAAAGTCTCTTAGTAGACAAAGAACCTGCTGAAAAAGAGAAAAGACATCTTTGCTGGTATGCTTTAGTCTTTTTAGTGCAATTTTTTTTCCCCAAAGAATCATTAGTGCATTTGCTAAAAGTGCAGATTTCTTTTTGGCTTCTACTCCTGGAAGACTAGAAAATCCTAGATAATTCTAATCTCTGGGAATGAGACCCCCCCAAACCTCCATTTTTAACGTTTCACTGGTGATTTATGTATATAATAAAGTTAGCAAACTATTGTTCTGTGGACATGTATATGTATAAAATAGTCACACCCTAAAATGTAGCATTATGTGTTCTGAAAGAGAGTCCACTTCCAGTATGATAATGTGATAGAATGATGAGGAGCTATGCAGACTTACTCTCCAGTGAAAGTTGTTTTTTTTTTTAAGATTCTTTTCCTACATAGGCCATTACAGAGTAGAGTTCCCTGTGCTGTGCAGCGGGTTGGCAGACATTATTTTAAACAAAAAGTCTCAAAAAAATTTTCCTAAGTGCATACAACAAATGAAGAAACATTTATTCAAAAAAATTTACTAAAACTTGCTAAGAACAGTGAATCTGTGGTATTTGAACCAGGACGCTCTTTCTCCCCATTTCCACCTCAATGAGATTGCAATTCTGCTCGAGACTAGTGCAACCAAGAACACATGATCCCCTTTCTCCCTAGTTCCCAATTGAAGGACTCTCTTCCCAGATAGGACAATTCCTATCCTGCTCCAAGCTGCCTGATGCTGAAGTTAAGTTTTAGGTGAGCGTGGCCAAGAGGTGGAACATCTTCTTCTGCCTAGCCCCCACTCATGGAGCTGCTGCTATACCATGGGCATAGCACTGCCTTGGAGTAGAAGCAAAATATAAAGCAGAGAGCCCCAAATCTTTTCCCTAAGCAACTGATTTTATTTGCAACAGAGGGTGGAGAAGTTCAAGCCAATACCACTCTCAAAAATGCCCTTAGGGAAGTTATGGTGAGAGGTAACTAAGAGAAGATTGCTAGAGTCCTTGAAGATACAGGATGAATAGTAGGCAGATTAGTTTGCCAGAGAGAAAAAGACCTCCTGGGGTCAGAACAAATCTGAAATACTGACCTCAGGAACTATCCCTTCAAAGGAGCTTGGATTTGATTGGATAGATCTGTGGAGCAATTGATACCCCCAGGACATTGTGGGAAACAATAGAATAGTGAGCTGGAAATTAGTAAAATTTAACAGCTTGACATGGTCAGGGAAAGAGAAAGTTAAAGAGATGACTATGAAGACCAATGTCATCCCAGGGTGACTGTGGGCATACCCAATGCTGCACCCTATGAAGAACAACATCAGGGTTTTCCCACTAAAATAATCCAGCCAGTCACTAAACAAATAAGTAGACAAATAACAATAACAAGCCTCAAAAATGGAGGAATCAGTACCCAGAGATGCTGCAATATATTATCTAAAATGTCCAGGTTCTAACAAAAAATTACAAGTTATGCAAAGAAACAAATGTATGAATGGAAGTGGTGGGTGAGGGGACAAACAGATAAAAAGCACTTGCTGGAAAAAGCAAGAAACAGAAAATGCCTCTAAGTCACCAGAGACCAAATTTAACAAAGATTCAAAGTAACCATTATAAATTTTTTTTTTAAAGTGTAGTCTTGCCTCCTTTGTCATAGACTAATTAACCATAGATGCATGGACTAATTTTTGGCTTTTCTATCTTGTTCCAATGATCTATATCTCTATTTTTTGTGCCAGTACCATACTGTCTTGATTACTATAGCTTTGTAGTATGGTCTGAGATCAGGGAGTCTGATTCCTCAACTCCATTTTTCTTTCCCAAGATTGCTTTGCCCATTCAAGGTCTTTTGTGTCTCTGTTATATAAATTTTAAGATTTTTTTTTGTTCAAGTTCTGTGGAAATGCCATTGGTAATTTGGTAGCTGTTGTGTTGAAGCTACAGTTTGCCTTGGGTAGCATAGTCATTTTAACAATATTAATTCTTCTAATCCAAGAACATGGTTTATCTTTCTATCTGTTTATATTATCTTTGATTTTTTTTCATCTGTGTCTTATAGTTTTGGAGTACAAGTCTTTTGTCTCCCTAGGTAGGTTTATTCCTAGGTATCTTATTCTTTTTGGTGCAATGGTACATTTGATTGTTCCTTGAATTTCTCCTTCTGATCTTTTGTTGTTAGTGTATAGAAATGCAACCGATTTCTATGTATTAATTTTGTAACCTATAACTTTACCAAATTTGTTGATAAGTTCTAGTAGTTTTCTGGTAGCATCTTTAGGATTTTCTTTTTTTTTTGTAAATTAAAAGCTTTTAGACGGTTAGAAAACCTCATTATACAGTGATAGATGTAAGGCAAAATAGTCATTAAACCAAGTTAAAATCAAAATGAAAAGTCACATTATGGCCATAGTTACATCAGTCCATCTTAGTGTTCTTTAGATGTCATCAGTTTAAGAAGAGGCATCACATGCGATTGTTGAAGGTATTTGCAGACTTGGAGAAAGTCTTTTCCTTGAAGGGGATATGTTCACCATGGGACGCCTTTCACGGATGAAGAAGGGAGTGCTCCGCAGACCCAGCAGTTAGACCGATTGTGGAATGCAGCATAGGAGTGAGCCCAGGACAGGAAGGCATTGTCTTGAGGATCAAATGGCAGACTCAGGATTTCTGGAGTCAGCAGAAGGCTCACATAGATTGTCAGGCCCATCCTCCAACTGGCCACCGTTCGCCGTCCTCCAGTGGGTACCTCGGCCATGCAGTATCACATAGGAAGACCAGGTGTTTCTTCTTTAAGCCCTGGGGATCAAATCTATCCCAGTTTTTCAGGATACAGTTCAAAGAAGTGAGGCTGGAATTGTTAGCTCCCATCTTGTCCTGAAGGATCCCGGACGAGCCCCCAAGATGAAAGGTTGTTGCTGAACGATGAGACATGGGATTCTTGGCCTCCGGAGGAGGTGAATTATTCTTGGCCTCCGGAGGAGATGAATTCAATCCGGGGCCAGAGACGAGGCTGAATTGCTCAGAGCTTTTGTGTAATAAAGTTTTATTAAAGTATAAAGGAGACAGAGAAAGCTTCTGACATAGGCATCAGAAGGGGGCAAAAGAGTACCCCAGGATTTTCTATGTATAGTAAGTATCAAGTCATCTGCAAACAGCGAGAGTTTAACTTATTCTTTTCCGATTTGGATTCTTTTTTCTTTTTCTCCTCTGATTGCTGTAGCTACAACTTCCAAAACTATGTTGAATGACAGTGGCAAGAGTGGACACCCTTGTCTTGTTCCTTATCTTAGAGGAAATGCTTTCATCTATTCACTATAGAGTGTGATGTTAGCTGTAAGCTTGTCATACATGGTCTTTATTAAGTTGAAGTATGTTCGCTCTGTGTCCACTTTCTGGAAAGTTTTTATCATAAATGGGTGTTAAATTTTGTCAAAACATTTTTATGCATCTATTGAGATGATCATATGGTTTTTATTTTTCAGTTTGTTAATGTCCTGTATCATGCTGATTGCTTTATGGAGTCTGAAAAATTCTTGCTTCCCTGGAATAAATCCCACTTGATCATGGTGTTTGATCCTTTTAATGTTTTGTTGGATTCTGCTTGCTAGTATTTTGTTGAGGAGTTTTGTGTCTATGTTCAGGGATAGTGGCCTGTAATTTTCTTTTTTATAGTACATTTGTATGGCTGTGGTATCACAGTGATAGTGGACTCATAGAGTGAGTTTTTAAATGTTCCTTTGTCTGCAATTTTTTAGAATAGTTTTAGAATGATAAGTGTTAACTCTTCTCTAAATCTTTGGGAGAATTCACCTGTGAAGCTTTCTGATCCTGGACTTCTGTCTGTTGGGAGTTTTTTTAATCACAAATTTGATTTTAGCGTGTGTAATTGATCTGTACATATTTTGTATTTCTTCAAGTTTCAGTTGTGTAAGTTTGTACCTTTCTAAGAATTTTTCCATTTCTTCTAGGTTGTCCATTTTATTGGCATATAATTGCTTGTAGTAGTCTTATGATCCTTTATATTACTGTGGTGTCAATTGTAACATCTCCTATTTAATTTCTAATTTTAGTGATTTGAACCCACTCCTTTTTTTTTTTCTTGATGAGTTTGTCTCAGTTCAGTTCAGTTCAGTCGCTCAGTCATGTCTGACTCTTTGTGACCCCATGAATCGCAGCACGCCAGGCCTCCCTGTCCATCACCAACTCCTGGAGTCTACCCAAACCCATGTCCATCGAGTCGGTGATGCCATCCAGCCATCTCATCCTCTGTTGTCCCCTTCTCCTCCTGCCCCCAATCCTTCCCAGCATTGGGGTCTTTTCCAATGAGTCAACTCTTTGCATTGGGTGGCCAAAGTATTGGAGTTTCAGCTTCAACGTCAGTCCTTCCAATGAACACCCAGGACTGATCTCCTTTAGGACTGACTGGTTGGATCTTCTCGCAGTCCAAGGGACTCTCAAGAGTCTTCTCCAACACCACAGTTCAAAAGCATCAATTCTTTGGCGCTCAGCTTTCTTCACCATCCAACTCTCACATTCATACATGACCTCTGGAAAAACCATAGCCTTGACTAGATGGACCTTTGTTGGAAAAGTAATGTCTCTGCTTTTAAATATGCTATCCGGGTTGGTCATAACTTTCCTTCCAAGGAGTAAGCGTCTTTTAATTTCATGGCTGCAATCACCATCTGCAGTGATTTTGGAGCGCCCCAAAATAAAGTCTGACACTGTTTCCACTGTTTCCCCATCTATTTGCCATGAAGTGATGGGACCAGATGCCGTGATCTTAGCTTTCTGAATGTTGAGCTTTAAGACAACTTTTTCACTCTCCTCCTTCACTTTAATCAAGAAGCTTTTTAGTTCCTCTTCACTTTCTGCCATAAGGGAAATTGCTCAGTCATGCCTGACTCTTTGTGACCCCATGGATAAGTAGCCTGCACTAGGCTCCTCCGTCCATGGGATTTTCTAGGCAAGAATACTGGAGTGGGTTGCCATTTCCTTCTCCAGGGAATCTTCCCTACCCAGGGATTGAACCCAGGTCTCCCGCATTATAGACAGACACTTTACCGTCTGAGCCACCAGGGAAGTTCAGGGTGGTGTTATCTGCATATCTGAGTTTATTGATATTTCTCCCAGCAATCTTGATGTCTAAAGGTTTATTAATTTTATTTTTTCAAAGAACCAGCTTTTAGTTTCATTAATCTTTGCTATTGTTTTGGGGGCTCTATTTCATGTTATTTCTGCTCTGATCTTTATGATTTCTTTCCTTCTACTAACTTTGGGTTTTGTTTGTTCTTTCTTTTTCTAGTCACTTTAGGTGTAAGGTTAGATTATTTGAGATTTTTCTTGTTTGCTGAGATAAGATTGTATTACTATAACTTTCCCTTTTAGAACTGCTTTCATTGCATCCCATAGGTTTTGGATCATTGTGTTTTGTTTTCATTTGTCTCTAGGTATTTTTTAATTTCCTATCTGACTTCTGTAGTGATCCACTGGTTGTTTAGTAACATATTGTTTAATCTCCATTTAGGTCTCATCTGAATGTGAGACTGGACACTATAAAACTCTTAGAGGAAAACATAGGCAGAACACTCTCGGGCATAAATTGCAGCAATATCTTTTTCATTCCATCTCTGAGATTAATGGAAATAAAAATAAATAAATGGAACATGGTTAAACTCAAAAGATTTTACACAGCAAAGGAAACCATAAACAAAATGAAAAGACAACCCAAAGAATGGGAAAAAATATTTGCAAATGATGTGACCAAGAAGGGATTAGTCTCTAAAATTTATTAATACAAAGAGCTCATGTAGCTTAATATCAAAACATCCAACCCAATCAAAATATGGATAGAAGATCTAAATAGACCTTTGTCCAAAGAAGTCATACAGATGGCCAAGAGGCACATGAAAAAATGTTTGACATCACTGATTATTTGATTTGTAGAAGTACAAATCAAAACTACAATGAGATATCACCTCACACCAGTCAGAATGGCCACCATCATAAAATCCACAGACAATAAATGCTGGATAGTGTGTGGAGAGAAGAGAACCCTCCTACACTGTTGATGGGAATGTAAATTGGTAGAATCCCTGTGAAGAACATACGGAAGTTCCTTTAAAAAAAAAAAATGGAGCTATATATCATCCTGCAATCCCACTCCTTGGCATATATCTAGAGAAAAACATGGTATGAAAAGGCTCATATACTCCGATGTTGATTGCAGCAATGTTTACAATAGCCAAGACATGGGAGCAACCTAAATGTCTATCAACGGAGGAATGGATAAAGAAGGTGTGGTACATATGTACAATGTAATATTACTCAGCCATTAAAAAGAATGAAATAATGCCATTTGCAGGAACATGGATGCAGGTAGAGCATGTCATAGTGAGTGAACTAAGACAGAAAAGAGAAAAATTGTATGATATTGCTTATATACGATTGCCAGGAGAGATATCAACAACCTCAGATATGCAGATGATATCACTCTAATGGCAGAAAGTGAAGAGGAACTAAAGAGACTCTTGATAAGGATGAAAGAGGAGAGTGAAAAAGCTGGCTTGAAACTCAACATTCAAAAAACTAAGATCATGGTATCCAGTCTTATCACTTCATGACAAAAGAAGGAAGGAAAGTGGAAACAGTGACAGATTTTATTTTCTTGGGCTCCAAAATCACTACAGATGGTGACTGTAGCCTCAAAATTAAAAGACACTTACTCCTTGGAAGAAAAACTAACAAACCTAGACAGCATTTTAAAAAGTAGAGACATTTCTTTGCCAACAAAGGTCTGAATAGTCAAAGCTATGGCTTTTCCTGTAGTCATGTACCGGTGTGAGAGTTGAACCATAAAGAAGGCTGAGTGCTGAAGAATTGATGCCTTCGAACTGTGGTGCTGGAGACCTCTTAAGAGTCCCTTGGACAGCAAGGAGATCAAACCTGTAAATCCTAAGGGAAATCAACCCTGAATATTCATTGGAAGGACTGATGATGCAGCTGAAGCTCCAATACTTTGGCCATCAGATGTGAAGATCTGACTCATTGGAAGAGATCCTGATACTGGGAAAGATTGGGGGCATGAGGAGAAGCGGGAGACAGAGGACGAGATGGTTGGATGGCATCACCTACTCAATGGATATGAGTGTGAGCAAATTCTGGGAGATAGTGAAGGACAGGGTAGCCTGATGTGCTGCAGTTTATGGGTTCGCAAAGAGTCGGACATGACTTAGCAACTAAACAACAAATTGCTTATATGTGGAATCTAAAAAGAAATAATACAAATGATGCAAAACAGAGACAAATTCAGACTTAGAGAACGAACTTACAGTTATCAGAGAGAAAGGGTTGAGGGAAGGGATAGTTTGGGATTGACATGTACAACACTGGTATATTTAAAATGGATAACCAACAAGGACCTATTATATAGCACAAGGAAGTCTGCTTAGTATTATGTAACAACTTAAATGGGAAAAGAATTTGAAAAAGAACAGATCCATGTATATGTATAACTGAATTGCTTTGCTATGTACTTGAAACTAACACAACATTTTAAATCAACTATACTCTAATATAAAACAAAAAGTTAAAAAATTAAAATAAACATTTTGCTGTTAAAAAAATCATGGCAGAAATCCTCCCAAATATTGAAAAGCAATTTACACAGCCAGGAAGTTCAAGGGACTCCAAGTAAGATAAAGGAAAGGGATCCACAAACAAATTCATCATAGTGAAAATACTGAAAGCCAAAGACAGAAAAATTTTGAAAGCAGCAAGAGAAAAATAAATTGTCACAAGGGAATCTCAATAAGAATAATAGATGATTTCTCATCAGAAACAATGTTGCCCAGAAAGACATAGAATAATATATTCAAAGTGCTTAAAGGAAAAAAAAAAAAAAACTGTCAACCAAGCATCCTGTATTCAGCAAAGGTATCTTTCAAAAATGAAAATAAAATAAAGATATTTCCTCATAAACAAATACTGAAGAAATTTTTTGCTAACAGACTTACCTTATGAGAAATAAAGGAAATTCTTTACAGTGAAAGCAGGTGACCCGGACAGTAATCTGAATCCATACAAAAAGACAAAGAGCACTGGGAAAGGTGATTATATAACTATAAAAGGCAGTATACTTGCAAATTTTTTCTTCTTCTCTTCACTGATTAAAAAATCCATTATATAAAATAATATGTGTGTAATGTACTACTGAGCATATAACATACAGAAATGTAACATATTTTCCAGTGACAGCATAAAGGATGGGCACAGGGGTAAAAGGGAAGATCTAGAAATGATAAATAAGGAAGTTGATATGATAAGAACTATAGAGTTATATTTACTCTACTTTCTTGTCTCAGCTTCAAAAGACATAAAATTATAAAAAGTGATACAATCTAATGTTGGGTTTATAACACTGAGAGATGTAATATGTATAATAGCAACATCATAAACACTGAGGAAAGAGAATAAACCTACACAAGAGTGGCATTTTAATATCTCACTGGAATTGAGTTAGTATACATCTGAAGTTGATTCTCATGAGTTAAGACATTCATAGTAAGCCCTAGAACAATAGCTAAGAAAAAAACAAAAAATATGTAGTGAACAGAAGTTAGCAAAATAGTAAGTGCTACATTATAAAATACAATACATAAAGCACTCTAGAAAGAACAGTTATAAAGGCAAACTTATGACATATAGAAACAGTTAAATGACAGACATAAATCCAACTGTATCAATAATGACATTAACTGTGAAAGGGTTAAACAATCTAGTCCAAGGCAGAGATTGTCAGAATGGATTTTTTAAAAATGAGATCCAACTATATACTGTTTATAGGACAAACACTTTAGATTCAAGATTATACTATATTGAAAGTAAACAATGGGAAAAATGATAAAACAGCAATCATAAGAAAACCCAGAGTGGCTATACTAATAACAGACTTTTAAATAGACTTCAAAACAAAACAAAAACTAGGACATGGAAACAACCTAGATGTCCATCAACAGATAAATAGATAAAGAAGCTGTGGTACGTATATACAATGGAATATTATTAAGCTATGAAAAGGAATGCATTTTAGCTGGGCCGGATGAAGTACAAGCTGGAATCAAGATTGCCAGAAGAAATATCAATAACCTCAGATATGCAGATGACACCACCCTAATGGCAGACAGTGAAGAAGAACTAAAGAGCCTCTTGATAAAAGTGAAAGAGGAGAGTGAAAAAGTTGGCTTAAAGCTCAGCATTCAGAAAACTAAGATCACGGTATCTGGTCCCATCACTTCATGGGAAATAGATGGGGAAACAGTGGAAACAGTGTCAGACTTTATTTTGGGGGGCTCCAAAATCACTGCAGATGATGATTGCAGCCATGAAATTAAAAGACGCTTAATCCTTGGGAGGAAAGTTATGACCAACCTGGATAGCATATTAAAAAGCAGAGACATTACTTTGTCAACAAAGGTCCATGTAGTCAAGGCTGTTTTTCCAGTAGTCATGTATGGATGTGAGAGTTGGACTATAAAGAAAGCTGAGCGCCGAAGAATTGATGTTTTTGAACTGTGGTGTTGGAGAAGACTCTTGAGAGTCCCTTGGACTGCAAGGAGATCCAACCAGTTCATCCGAAAGGAGATCAGTCCTGGGTGTTCATTGGAAGGACTAATGTTGAAGCTGAAACTCCAATACTTTGGCCACCTGATGCGAAGAGGAGCTGACTCATTTGAAAAGACCCTGATGCTGGGACAGATTGAGGGCAGGAGGAGAAGGGGATGACAGGGGAGAAGATGGCTGGATGGCATCAGCAACGCAATGGACATGAGTTTGGGCTGGCTCCAGGAGTTGGTGTTGGACAGGGAGGCCTGGCATGCTGCAGCTCATGGGTTTGCAAAGAGTCGGACACGACTGAGCGACTGAACTGAACTGAGTGAGATGGATGAACCCAGAGCCTATTATACAGAGTGAAGTAAGTCAGAAAGAGAAAAACAAGTAATGTATACTAATGTGTTTATATGGAATCTAGAAAGATGATGCCAATGAACCTATTTGCAGGGCAGCAGTGGAGACACAAACATAGAGAACAGACTTGTGGACCCAGTGGGGGAAGGAGAGAGTGGGAAGAATTGAGAGAGTAGTATGGAAACATATACATCACCATATGTAAAACAGATAGCCAGTGAGAATTTACTGTATGATTCAGGGAGCTCAACCTGGTGATCTGTTATAACTTTGAGGGATGGGATGGGTTGGAGCGAGGTTCAAGAGAGAGGGGACATGTGTATACTTATGTATACTTATAGCTGATTCATGTTGATGTATGGCAAAACCAATGCAGTATTGTAATGCAACTATCCTCCAATTAAAATAAACAAAAATGTTACTGGGGCAAAGCAGAACATTTGATGAAAGAATTACTCCATCAGGAAGATATAACAATTAAAAGCATATGTGCCTAATATGTAACACCAAAATAAATGAGGCAAAAACTGACAAAAATGATGGGAGATATACAATTCAAAGTTAATAAAGACTTTGATACCCCACTTTTAATAATGATTGGAACACTAAGCAGAAGATCAATAAGAAAATAATAGACTTGAATGAAGAAATAAACTAAATTGACCTATAGAACACTCCACCCAACAATAGCAGACTATATATTCTTCTCAAGAGCACATGAAACATGTCCAAAATAAGACTACATATTGGCCATAAAACAAATCTTAGTAAATAAAAAGGATAAAAATAACATAAAATATGTTCTTAGACTACAATGGAATGAAATTAAAAATCAGCAACAGAAGGCATTTAGGGAATTATCAAATCTGTGGAAATTAAATAATGCTCTCTTTCGTATATAATGGATCAAAGGAAAAATTAAAAGGGAAATTAGAAAATACCCTGTAGGCCTAAGGGTCCACATGCGATACACAGTAAAGTTCAGGAACCACTGGACTGGATGATCTTTTAAGTTCAACCTAACCTCAAGCATCTTGGTTTCTGAGGTTCTAATCCTAAAGATGGAAGTAAAGCCATTAAAATGTGTCCTTCTCTGGCAAGAATGAATATAATCCAGTGTTTTCTTTTAACCCTGAAATTTCCTAGGGCAGACCTTCTAAGGAAACCTGTGCTTGTAAAATAATGCATGTATCACCAACCAGACTTTTTCTTACTAATCAGTTAGTTGAACAGGATGCAGTGTTTGTATTTCCACAAACAGCCTTGTGAATGGAATTACCCTTTCCTTCCAGCTCAGGAGAAGGACTAGATTTATTTTCTGATGTGCTCAGGATCCATTTGTGATCTATGCTTTTGGAACCATTGTTGATATTAGAATTGTCCAAAGGAGAAGGAGTATGCTTTGGACTGAGAAAATAAGTCAACTGACACTATCCCTGAGGTCAGACTCTAAAGCTATCAATTAATTAGTCTATGGAGTTGAAGGACTTCTCCTCAAGTTCAAGAGTATCCAGGGAGAAAGAGCATCTGTCTACTTCCTGTCTTTGCTCCCTACTCTAGCCTTTCCAGGTGCCCCGTTTTCCTTTACCCACTAATCAGCCATGTTTCGAGGACTGGCTCCTTTTTAACCAGAAACAGAGAGAAGCTCCTTGGCATAGGCAAAGAACCACCCTGTATTACTCAGTGTCACTCTGGTGTACAATGCTGGCTTCCCTCACCTGCTGCCCAGATACTTGGCATGGGTCCCTTCCTGAAAGGCTTCTCTGAGCTGACCTGCAGGGCTTGACTGACTACACAGATTTCTGACTTGTGGCCAGCACTGGCCTGGTTCAGCCTTCTCTCCTGATCATTCACCCCTCCAGGACCTAGTTTTCCCTCGCCATCCCCCTCACTCCTGGTTCTTTGCCCAACACCCCTGATAGCACTTTTCTAGCTTCAATCCACTGCTCTCAGAGGCCTTCTGTCAGCATGTACCTTGCCCTCAGGATATTTGCTCTGCCCTCTGGATGTTTGCCCCCTGAGCCTTGTAGCTCAATTTGCCCACAGACTTTGACATACTCACATGCAGCCAGTGCCTGCTCTCTGCCAGGTCTGTAGCTGCCAAGGAGTTAACTTATCTGAAATTCAGCCAAAGCTGACTCATGCTTCTCTGAGGCTTCCTGGAGCCAAATGAAAGACGTGAAATGGTCTGTGAAACCTCACACATCAGATGAGATAATGTATACGAAAGGAACTGTTAGCATGACACAAATATGAAGTATTGATAATAATAATATGCAGGAGCAGCCCTGCATATGTCTTTCTGGGGCATGGCTGGTCACTGACCAGGAGTACCAGATGAAGGACAGAGATCAATTAGGAACATACAAGCAAAACGTTTACAAATCAAAAGATTCAAGAACTGAGAGGTCTGGATTACATAGGCAGATGAGAAAGGGCAGTGCAAAAAAAAATAAATAAATAAAACCAGAGCTCAGATTTTGTGGTACAACCAGAGGCCCAGAAATAAGGAAGAGCGTAAAGGATTTTCATCAGCAAGTCCTTTCGGTTCTACCCTCAAAATATATCCAGAATATGGCCACTTGTTTCCACCTCCATAGCCATTACCTGTCTGGACTATTGTAGTAGCTCCTATCTGGTCACCCTGCTTTCACTTTTGATTCCTTACAGTCCACTTTCAACATAACAGCCCTAGTGATCCTGCCAAAAGTAAGGTACTTCACATCGTGTCACTCCTGTGCTCAAAATGCTTTAATGTCTTCTTGTCCTTCTCAGGATAAAAGCTGAAGTCCCTTACCATGGTTTATAAGGTTCTCTGTGGCCTAGACCCCCATCACCCCTCCAGTCTGATCCTCTACCACCTACTCATCTGTTCCACCCACCCTGAACTTGTTGTTTCTTGAATACTCTAAGGTCACTCCTGCCTCATGGTCTTTTCCCCTGCTATTTTCTCTACCTGGAACCTCTTTCTGGCTGTTCATTCTCTCACTTCATTCAGGCCTAAGCTCCAGTCTTACCCACAGTTTCAGAGGTCAGCCTGCCCTGACTTCTCTATCTTAAGTAGCACTTCTCAGCCCCATCATACACTATCCTTTTCCCCACCTGAATTTTGTATAGCACCGAAATAGGTAATATATAATAGATATTACATTATTGTAATAATGATGCTTCCAAAATGTAAGCTCCATGAGCATAGGAGTTTTGCCTGTCTTGTTCCCCGCTTGCATTGTTGGAGGAATGGTTGAATAAACAAACAGAATAACAGATTTAGTCTCCGACGATAAATCAAGATATCAAGGGTCAAAGAATTGCCTTAATCCTGAGCTTTACTATGGTCCTGTGGAGACAAGGACCTATTCCCCAAGGTGACTGGTGTTGGATTTACAGGTTGTGATTTTTCCTCCAAGGAGGGAAAGGACAAGAAAAGTCTACCTGCCAGGCTCATGCCCATTCTGGAGCAGAGCTATTCTAGACATTGCAAGGGCAAGTCAAGGGCCCCAGTGGGGAGACTTCAGAGAAGTAGAAATTCTTATTGAATTCTCTCTCCAGGAGACCTATTTTTCTGGAATTTGAGTTTTTTTGATCTTAGGGAGCAATTTCTCTTCATCATTTCCCCTCTCCCTTGAGGGACATCTTTGGCCAGCTCAACTGCTTTCAGGTGTATAGTAAAGTAAAACAGTACAGTGGAAAAGAACATGGGTACTTGGTGCTAACCATTGCTCTGTATTTCTGTATTTGTGAGATCATTGGCAAGTTATTCTCAGAACCTCACTACCTCGTCTGTAGATGGAGAATAGCGATAGTACCTTTGACAAACACAGACAATTGTAAGGATGTAATGTGATCATGCATTTTAAGCACAATATTTGGCATGATGTTATGTTTGGCACATGTTCAGCTCTTATCATTGTTAGGGTAGGAGTGCCCAAAGAAATAGTTCCCTTTGTTCACGACAGCTCCTCACGGTTCCTATCTACAGAGCTTCTCAAACTTTAATGTATATACGTATCACTTGGGACAGTCTTGTTAAAATGCAGTCTTATTCAGAAGATTAGGAAGGGGCCTGAGATTCTGCATTTCTAATTAGTTCCCAGGTTGTGATGGTGTCTCAGACTATGCTCTGAGTAGTCAAGAGAAAATACAGGAGAAAGGCCTGGGGTATAAAATACTGGTGTTTCTGTGATGTTTCATAGTCTCTGATTCCAACCTTACAGGAATCCTGAAATTACTATGTCTTAACTCAAAAAAGCTGTTTTGTTTCTAGCCTCTTTCCCTTATGGTGTCCCTGAATCTGATTCCAGCTGTACCCATCCCTCCCTACCATTTCAATCCCACAAAAAATGCCTCATGCAAAGACACTCACCCTTTTAAGGAAGTTTCACTCAAAACTAAGGAGAGAGAGAAGATTTTCTCCTTTACTTAAATCTGCTCCTGGGCTTCCTTGGCCCTCAGACATATGGCCAAGCACTTGTTTTCATGGCTGTTTAATGGTTTGTAAAGCAATTGCTGGAGGAAACATTGCTACAGCAAGCCAGGCGAGAGAG
The DNA here is from genome assembly GCF_023699985.2 of Odocoileus virginianus. Lineage (NCBI taxonomy): Eukaryota > Metazoa > Chordata > Mammalia > Artiodactyla > Cervidae > Odocoileus > Odocoileus virginianus. The sequence continues at coordinate 11,301,230 of NC_069677.1, forward strand.
ACAGAGGGATTCACAGGCCAGTATTATCTTTGCTGAGCACCAGGGCTCTTCCAGCTTCTTTCATTTCTCTGCCCGACAGTGACAGATGGCTTCCACATGGTTTGACCTACTGTTTGGCCAGACCTGACCAGATAGTCATCCACCAGCTGCCCTGTTTGGCCCCCTAGAGGGCACCCTATGGCTTGAGGGAGGCAGAAGTTAGAGGTTTCATTTAGAGCTCACCACATCTCATAGCTATTGCAGTAGAGTTTCAAGCATGGGGAGTTCTTACTCCAGATGTAACTATCCCGATGCCCATATGTTTTGAGGTGGGATCAGCAGGTTTACATGGTAACGTTCAAGTAATTAATCATAAGCTGATGGTTTAACAGTTTCAGGACCCAAAGTGGGTTTGGTACTTGCAAAGATGTAAGCAGTACATATGGTATTATTAATTGGGAAAAAGGAGGTGATGTTCAGCTTTTTCCATTGCCTTGGCACAATCTCTGTTTTCTTACTGATTCTGAATGTTACTGATGAAGTCTCTGAAAGCTGCCTGGGAGGATCTCCAAATATGTCTCCTCATGTCTCTCTTAAGAGTATTGTGAAAAAAACAAAAACAAAACTTTGAATGATCTGTAGGGCATGAGAAAAGGATAGTATAAGTAAAGGGGTCATGCAGGCTAGGAATTAGGGGACCTAGATCTAGTCCCAATTTGTCTCTCTTTTTTGTGACTTTGAATATACTACTTAATTGATTTTACAAAGTTTTAAGCACCTACTAGGAGGATTCAAGAAATGTCTGGGTCTTATTAATGAGATTGTTTATGAACTTGGCTTCTAAAATTTTTTAAATAAAGTGTGTTTATATTCTTTCCCTTCTTAAAGTATAATTTGGTCACTAAAACTTGCCTATTACTTATAAATAAATTATACTTTACTTGCAAAAAAAATGCTTTACCAAAGTAAAAAGTTTTGAGGACGTTTGAATAATTAGAGCTGTCATGTAATGCAACTTGATCAAATCTATTAAAATTAAAGGTACATTAAAATAATTTTTAAAACTAAAGAATATTTAAAATACCAAATGCATTAAAATTTTAAAATGCACTGCAACCCTCAGCATTATTTTCAGAGGGGGATCAAAAAGCACTGAACTTTTTTGTTCAGTGATACTGAACTAGAAACAACCTTTGTGTCTCAGGAAAGAGAATGAGCTTTATAAAAGTAGAGGGTTGAACATAAATTCCCCCTTAGCTCCATCACTCATAGACATTTGATGCTTTGACATATTAGCTTCACTGGGGCAGGAAAGGACTAGGGGATAAAATAATGTATATTTCCTCTATATAGCTTTAAGAATATTTTCCCCCAATTGCTGTATATATGTGTGTGTGTATATATATATATATACACACACTCAAAATTACTTTAAAAAAAAAAAAAACTTCTCTATACACAGGAGAAATAAGATCAGAAAAGACCCTAAAGAAAAGTTTCTCCCCACCCACCATGCATATCTAGTACAAAATAGCATTCAGTAACCTTTGGATGGGCTTTCTCTGGCTTGCGTAATATTTTTATCAGCTAAGGCTTATATATTTTGTATTTCACATTCTGATTTAGCATTTGGTTTGCATTTGACCTGAATGATTTTGCCCAGTACCCTGGCTCTTGACTGGTTGTTTGCCTGGCCTCCCTCCTTGGACTTTTGGATTTGGAGAGACAAGATCTGCAGGGCTTGTCTAGAGGACTGAGCCCCTTTCAGGAAAGTGGCCCCTCTATGGTAGTTGGCCGCACCTTCTGTGATGACCTGTCAGTTCACAACTTCCATTTTCACTATGATAATTTAAAAGCTGCAGTCCCATTGAGCAGAATGGAATTGAGAACCTTGTGCCCAGGACTATTCCTTGCAGAGATGAGAGAATTCAGTAAATCCCCTCTGTCATTCTGGAGGTGATGATGAGAAATGTGCCCCTGGACAACAAAGTGATAGGCTCCCTTGCCTGGGCTGGCAAAGAGGCTTTGGCCATCTTTTGCAATATGCTCAGTGATAAGGAGATGGCTCTATCCCCTTATATGAACATGGGACAGTCCCACTTCTGGGTGCTCTGGATGTGGCTCACACATGTCAAGGTAGTGGAGACACCTTAAGAAGGCTATCCCAAGAGACAGGAACCTCTATTTTTCCAGCTTAAGGTTGAAAGGGCATGGCTCACAGAATCAGTCACTGGCCAATTCTGATTTCTCCAATCTTTCTGAGTCAAAGAAAGACTTACGGATAATTCAGGGCCATAGACCCTTGAATCCTAGGGGAAGGGCTTCTGCCAACACTGGAATTGTGGTTTTCAGGGCAGTGGCGTGACAGACAGCAAGGGAAGTTTCACCCTCGCAGGCTCTTGTGCAAGGGACTCTTCCTCAGGAATAGGGGACTTTGTGGCAAACTCTCTATGAAATACAGTGGGACTCTGGCCTCTTATTGGAATATTTGTCTCTAGTTGGAAAAGTTGATAGATTTTTCTTTCGTCTTACTTTTTACTAATACTTTGATTTGAGTTGCACTTAATTTGGAGAGGAGAGTTAACCCCAAACTGCTGCAGTTGGATGTGGGAAAAGATATGATATTATTTAAGTTATCAGTTATATGCCAGGCACAGACTGACTGGATGCTTTATGTTATCTCATATAGCCCACAGCAGGGAATTTATGATTCAGGGTGGGTACCTATGACCACAGGAGTATAAATTTTACTCCTGATTTTAGGAGTGAAATGAATGGGATTCAAATAATATAGGAATTCAGAAACAATCTGTTCTTACAATCAACCCCTGATATAGACTCCGGGTTTACCAAAATGATAGCTTGCATCAAATGACTATTTCTAAAAGAACCAGTATTTCTTTCAGAGTATACCACATAAGAGACTACATTTAAAGAGAAAATTTAGCTGGGTTTTTACGTGGAAAGTTATCATTATCTTGCAAGCAGCTTTGCATGTTTTGTAGCCAGTCAGAGGAGCCAGGGGCCAGGTTCAAAGTGAGAGCCTTTGGCAGGGCTGAAAATTTTCATCAAGATTTTGCCACATAGAAATTTCAGCAGAATGACTCTGCTTCATCAATTTAAGTTAATCACAGCAGGAGACAAGACCTCAGGAGAAGAGTCCAGTCTTCCATCCTCTGATCTCCAGTTAATGACTATAGAAATGAAATGAGAAAACAGAATTTTGTAGGACAAAAGTGGGGGCAAGGTGTAAATATAGAGGATTTCGAGTTAGCAAGATTTTGCTGAATTTAGTTATTTTTTTCTGTTTGTGACCAAAACAGAGGAATGCCTCTGAGGGGAGATGGCAGGGGTGAATGATGCAGCAGACCAGGATGCTGGTGGATTGCATTCTGCAGGGTAGATCGTCTTTAAACCTTGGACAGTGTGATATTTTGATAATGATAATAATAATAGCAGCACTTGGTGGGAGCGGGGGTAAATTGATGAGGCAGTGTTGAGATAAGGGTTTAAGAGGATACTCACTAAGCCATAATTATTAGTCCTATTGTTAAATTTCTGGTCAGAGAATCTGGTTAGTCTTGGTAGCTCAGCTTGGGTGAAGAGGCTGGTCTTTGGTCACTCAGCTCCAGTCGTGGGTCTCACAGGACAGAGCAGAAAGCAGAGCTGGGCTGAGGGCCTGAGGCATGCAGACAGCCTAAGCTGAGTTGTACTGCTGTTGGTCTCACTCCAGGCAGGCGTCCCTTGCCAGCCTTTTAGCAAACAGAGCAGTTTGTTGAAAGCATAAACCAGATCATATCACTCTTCTGTTTAAAACCATCCCATTGCCCATGGATACTTGACAGCTTTGAGTTACTCTTCTTGCTTCAATGTATGCCTCACCTCCTCCATAGAAGAGTCTAGATTTAGCAGGTATTCCCCCAGGCACTGGAGATGAGACAGAAGAAGTCTGTGACCTCCTAGGTTCTCTCTACTTTCAATCTGGACACTCTCCTTGAATCAGGGAATACCTCGAGGCCTGGTTATATAGTACCAACTCTGCTTACTCAGAAATGGAATGTCAAATCTTCAGTTCATAGTACAGATGAGGAAGCTGGGGCACAGAGGAGGCACATGACATCTTAAGTGAGTGCCAGGGCTAACTCACATCTAACTCCTGGCTCCTGGCCTAACAACTTTGATGCCTTTGACTGATGGTCAGCTCTGCAGCTCGAAGGGCATTAAGAACAGCAGAGCCATGCAGACAGAGTAGAGGAGGCAGCTGGTAGAAAATGGAAAGGCCATAAAGAGTCAAAATACCCATTCTTGCTGGCCATAACCCCAAGACAAGTGTGAGTCCCAGGTGTTCTTTAACACAGAAAAACTACACAGAGGGGTTTAACAGAGGCCATGACATTTGTGCCTAACAACTAAGTACCCTATTTATTCGGATTCTTAACCTTACTTTGTCCTTTTAAGTGATGGGAGACCTCCTCCATTCCTCTCTGGTCATTTGGTTTGTGACTCCAGTTTAGAATCTATCTGCCTACTTGTCTGAGGTTCTAGGCTCCAGGGAGATGAAGATGATGAGCTTGGGCCACGTGATTTGCCTGCAGTGTTTTGCTGTTCTGCACAGGGGCTGTAGAGAAGAACAATGAGCAAATTCATGAGTCAACATTATATTTATCCTTCTATTGTGAGGAATACTGCCTCTACTTGTGTGAAACATAATCATTTGTTAGCTTAAGTAAGACATTTTCCTGCCCAATGATAAGGAAACAAAAAGGCATTTACTGTGCTAGTCTCTAGAATGTGAAATGTAAGCTATGGTCTTTTCTGTTTGTTTGTCTTTAGCTTTCATTTATGATCACAGGCTTAAGGGTTGAAGGGGACCTTGGAGGACTGCCAGCTTCACCACCCCATTCTGTGCAGGAAGCCCCTTCCTAACATCCTTGCTGGTGGTTCAGACCCTTTCTCTCTGCATCCCCACTGTGAGTTGCTGCTACCTCTGTCACAATACTTACTTCATTTTGCTTTAAATTACAGTTATTTGAGGACTTTTCTTAAGTCTCAGCTGTGAGCCCCTGGGGACAGAAATCCTGTCTCATTCCTCTTTGATATCCCACAGCCCCCAACACAGAGCCTGGTCCACTCTCCATAAACATTTGAATGAGTGACAAAATGTTAACAGCCTCCAGTGGTAGCCACAATTCGACATCTCTAATAGCTAGAAAAATTCTTCCTGAAAGTGAGCAGGAGCATGCCTCTCCGAGTTCCCTGTGGGGAGAGAACATAAAACAGGCAGTGATGACAAAGGGTCAGGCATTCATACGGTACACACAAGAGAGCCTTGGGACTGGCCGTGCCCTGCTCTTTATTGCTGGTCTTGCTTCCCTTCGGGCCAGAGGATGTGGAGGTCTTTCCCAGGACGGGAAAACCCAAAAAAACTAGATGGGTCTGGATAAATGTATGAGGGTAGGGAGGATTTGCAGGACTTGAACCTAGTTTGGAAGGAGCGCTTTATTAGACTCTGTCAATGTTCCACTCATACCCCTCAGTCTGCCCCGAGGGACATCTGGTTCCCATATACAATGACAGCTTCCCATGTTTCTCTGCCCATGGTCACTCCCTGGCCTGGGGAGTGTGCTAGGCTTGTGTATAGGTCAGGCTGGAAATGCCAGGGAGTAACTCCAGAAGAAACTTCAACCATGAGTAATAGTACTTGGTACATAAATACTCCAGATCCCTCATCTCTCCTTGCGATGTCTGGAAGTATGTTCTATATAGTCTCTTAAAGGTTTCAGGAAGGAGGACCCCCAAATGCTCACAGCAGTAACCCATTAATGAACACATCCTGTCTTCATTTGCCTCCCTTTCCCCTTTAACTTGCCCACTCCCTCATTGTGCTTCCTGGGATCATACCCATATAAACAATCTGCCCCAAATCCTTGTTTCAAGTCTGCTTTGAGTGAAACCCCAGCAGGAAATTTGGGGGAAATCCAGATGTTAGTCCCTTAGAAGACAGAACTATTAAACTGAGTGTATGCCCTTCTTCCCCATTTCTTTCCTTCTAATTCAGAGTTGGTCTTTCTTGTCAGTTCTATAAATAGAGTTTAATTTTAAGAAGAATCTGTGTCCTAACTCAGAAAACAGGACTGATAATGATTCCTAAATTTTTGAAGGATAGTTATTTCAAATAATAATAGTTAATAATATTCTAGTTCTATTAAGGGAATATGCTACATCAGAAAGGTCTCAGGCCCATCTAAAGAAAGAAATCACGCATAGACGTCAGGATGGATTTGTGTTTAAGTGCTTCACTTAACCCCTTAAACCTTCACAGAGACCTTTTAAATGAAGAGTGACTTTATAAACCTGTCTCAGATTTGGGAAGAATGCTTGAGGTCAGGGACAATGAAGATGAATGGGGACCATGAAGGAAGAGTGAAAAGAAAATGAAGAACCTTCACTAAACTTCCCTGCTATTAATGAACTACTGCTGAGCTAATAGAGCCTGTTGCTAAAGGATATCTATTATCATATGAGAAGATTCGTAACAAAGAACAAAGCAAGCAACCTGCCACCCTAGTCCTTCTTCAGATAGACATTGTGTGAGTCAGAAAAGCTCCTTGTAGGTGCCACAATATTGCTTGATTGTTTTGACACCTCAGGCAATTAATAGGAGATAGCAGTTAAAAATAACCATGCTCACTACTGTCTTTGTTTCTGTGGGTTTTCTATTGTCTTGTTTCTTCCTGAAGAGTTTTCTGCTGGCCTAATAAGGAATGACACACATGGTCATGAATTTTTAATTGGCAATCAAAGATGGGAATGAATGTAAACAAAACACAGGGTGAGAGGAGTCAGCAGGGCCAGGAGAACCTCACAGATGCCTTTTTGAGGTCAGGTGGGGAAATGTTCCTAAATCACATAGGGATAATAAAGGGCTCACAGGTCTTATTTTTAGTGTAGATATTGTGGCTTCATATGCTATCTTTCCTGGAGGAGCATGACAACCTACTCTAGTATTCTTGCCTGGAGAATCCCCATGGACAGAGGAGCCTGGCAGGGTACAGTCCATGGGGTTGCAAAGAGTCAGACACGACTGAGTGACTAAGCACAGCACATGCTATCTTTATTTACTTGCTTCCTTGGTGGGGGCAGGAACGGGGGACAGTAAAGTCTTCACTTGGTGGTAGGAAGATGTGTGGTTATCCTGTGACCTGTGTACTTTGCTCTCTGAGCATTGCTGCCCTATTATAGTAATGCCCTGGGTACAGCCCTCTCCTGAGTTGAGAGAGGTGCCTTTTCCTCCTCTTGCTTTTGCCTTGTTCTGAGCCATTGCTTCCAATGAGAAACTCGGAAGTACCATGTTGTCACCATGGCATGACCTCATAAGGTGATTGTGAGGATTATTAAGGTCATCCATGTAAAGTGACTGCATTCATGGGTATTTATGTGCCATGTGCCATGCTAAGTCCCTTCAGTCATGTCCAACTCTTTGCAACCCTATGGACTGTAGCCTGCCAGGCTCCTCTGTCCATGGGCTTCTCCAGGCAAGAATACTGGAGTAGCCATTCCCTTCTCCAGGGGATCTTCCTAGCCCAGGGATCAAAGCTGGGTCTCCTGCATTACAGGCAGATTCTTTAGTGTCTGAACCACAGAAACTGTGTTGGTCCTCAGAATGAAAAAGCTCAGTTTCTGTACCTGCCATCTGCTGAAATTTTAATATGTAAACAAAGGCCTCCTTTGGGCCCAAAATGGGTATGCTAATATGGCTGATATAGCCTCTCTCAAACTTTTCAGTTTGGATAGCCTCCTTCACTATGTACTTCCCCACCCCAGAGTGCTCTGTGGGTGCCTTTTCAGCCTGCCCCACTAAGCACCACTCTCCCTTGCTTCCCAGAATGCCTATGTCAACATCAACCGCATCATGTCTGTGGCTTCCCGCCTCTCAGAGGCTGGCCACTACGCTTCACAGCAAATCAAGCAGATCTCCACGCAGCTAGACCAGGAGTGGAAGAGTTTCGCAGCTGCCCTGGATGAACGCAGCACCATCCTCGCCATGTCTGCTGTGTTCCATCAGAAGGCTGAGCAGGTGAGGCCAGGGGGAGCTGCTGCAGCTGCTGTTGGTGGGGCAGGGACAGGGCAGGCTGGGAGGACAAACACTGAGGTGTAGAGAGCCCCTCCTCTCTTTTTGAAACACTGAAGACCTTGTTGGGTAGTTGTGACAAAACCCATGTTCTACCACTGTTATGGCCCCTGTGTACACAGAAAGACATTGATAACTCTTAGTGGCTTTGCTTACATTCAAACAGGAAGGAACCAGAGCCTGTTTACATTCTGCTTACTAGTTTATTGGTGTGTGTGTGTTGACTGCTTAGTTTGCATTCCATGAACATAGACCAAGGAGTGAAACTAAACTGATCATTGAGTTTTATCAGGGGCAAACTAATTTTACATGAAGCATTTGCTGTGGATAATAATAAAACAGTGGACAGAAATAATTATTATTTGTTGCCATTTACTTACTGGCATTGGCCATTGACATTATTAACCCATTTTATGGAGAGGAGCAGGGAAGCTCAGAGAGATTAAGTGATCTGCCTAAGATCCAGTGGTGTATAGGAGCTGACTCTAACCAGCTTAGGAAGAGCCAATGGCTAAATTTTCACAAATTTAAAAAATGAACTTGTTGTTAAACATAGCCATTACTTCAAACTGTATAAGTTTAAATATGTCATATTAAAAACAAAGGTAATTAATACTCAGAATTCATCATTTTCAATTATTTCAATAGATCTTATTATTTTCTATGTTCTTGAGATTATTTCTAATATTTATGTCTATGGTGGAAAAAGTGTACAATTGTGTGCTGCTGATCACCTCCTCCCAGCTCCACATTTGGTGATGTCATACTGGTAGCCTGAAATAGACCAAGAGAGACATTTTACACCATGAAAATAACAAGTGTTACAAACCAGTGCTTGATTTGTTGTTTTATTGATTGTATAGAATCTTTAAAAAAAATGAGAGAGAAATATTTTAAAATTTAGTTTCAGTGTAAAAATGTGCTCTGTGTAGAGCTGTTACACTGTGAATAGAACACAAAATTAAGGAAATATTCTTCTGATATTCAAAAATATAATTTCATTCAGCAAAAAAGCCACTTAAAATCACTGATGAATGAGTAACATTCTGACATAAGTCGCCAGGTGTTTTTTACTTTTGTCTTATACCTTAACAAAAGTTAAAATACCAACCAGCTTTTGTGCTGTAACTGTATAAGTTTGTCATTTACAAATAGAAGCATCTGTGAGAATTAATTTGTTATGTGGGATTTATCATAAGAAGCATTCTATATGCTTCTAAATTTACAGTTTCTTTGTAAATTATGTATATGCTACACATCTTTTATAGCAGTAAAATTTATAACATATTGGATGTATACACACACACAGATTTATGCTGGTTATTAAAAGTTTATTAATACACCATTGTGAAAATCAAATGATCTATAGGCATCTGGGATCAAGTGTGTCTCACATTAAAGCCATGGTCTTATCCTCTAAATTTCTTTGTATGACATTTGCGTAGCTCATAGGTAATACAGAGTCAGACACAAGGTCATTCCTTAAATCTCTTCCTCTGTTACCCACCTAACATGGAAGTCAGCATAGAATAATTGAAAGAGTCTAGGTTTTGATGCCAGACATATGTAGGTTCCGATCATTAACTCATAGGCAAGTCATCTCAACATTCTGAGCTTGTTTGCTCATCTCTAATGTGGGGATGATCATAAATCTCACAGCACTGTTACAAGAATTGGAACATTAGGTGCTTAGTGTGTTTCTTAAGTGGTAAACATTACTACTGTGGGTATATGTTCAACATACTATCCTGGTATGTTTGTATTTCCTCCACCCTGTGTCTGATTCTATCTGAGCCCTTCCCAGAGACTGAAATTCTTGTGTTATAAGTCAAGAGCGGCCGTACACATTGAGAGGAATCTAGCCTTTTATTATTATTTTTTATGATAATGGTGGTAGTAGCTGCGAATATCCACAGCTAATCTCCTATTCTCTCTTCAACCCTATTACTTCAAACTTTGTTCAAGATTTCTATAGACTGGCAATGGAGATTCAATGCCTCCCTCTCTGTCTCTCTTTTTCTCCTTGAGATGACCATTGTATGGGATCTGATATAGGACACTGGTTAGAGTGTTACCAAGAAATCCCAAAGGCCTTGAAGAGGTCCTACCCCCATGATTGACATATAACCATCAAGTTACTTTCAGGTTGCTTTGTAAAATGGTTGTTGATGGGGAAAAGCAGCTTCTGAGATATTAGAAAACACATGCAGATTGATACTGGGTGATACCCAGCACTCTTCCAGAATTGTTAGGAGGTGGCTTAATGCAATACAAACATACAGAATGAAAAATCAACCACCACAGCCAACTGGCTAAGGACTGAAAGCTGACATAATACCAAGAGGAGGACTCAAGCAGTTGTAGAAACACATACCCGAATTGAGAGTAACTGGAGGAATCAACTTTTATTTGCTGTTTCCTGACTTGGATTATTTTGGATGAGAAGAAATTTTATTTTTATCCATTTTTTTAATGCAGTTTCTCAAGATTGCCAGTCCTTCAGGGAAACTCATAAACCATGCTTCTTTTTAGCTGGAAAACACACACACATACACGAAACAATGGATTCAAGGCTATTTTTTCAATGAATTTATTTAGGCAGCTCTTTATTGTCCTCAGATGGGTTGTTCTAGGCAATGAGATAAAAAGGTATTTAGGCAATTAATTTAAATGGAGCTGTGCACTCAGGCAAGAAGAATCACAGACAGAACCATTCCAGACTGTTGGGTGAAGAATAATCTGCATTTTAGAGGTGTATTTTCCACCCAATAAATCTGAGTGATTTCAGTTAGCTCACCCTTTGTGCATGGAGACCCATAGTCTTCCAAAATTATTAATTTTAATTTTTAAATAATTTTATTTCTGTCAAGATCTATATCTATATATCATGTCCCAGGAACCACTCTAGACACAGTACAGTCTGTCCTTAATCTACCCTCCCCCTGCCAGCCCCTTGGGGTTCTGACCCAACAGCAGGAATCTTATTGAATGTTAATCTCCACCCCCTGTAGGAATGGTCTCTGCAAGTTCCCTGGGGTCCCGAATGGGCCTTTATGAGGCATTCTTTGCTCCTCTTCACAGCTCGATATCCACATTGTAAAGCACATGTGGTAAATATCCCATTTTGTTATATGTTGCCTCTCATGTGTGAGCATGCACAGGATAAGCATCTCTCATGTACACATGTAATTTAGTGAACTGTTTTCACACATGTATTTTATAGTGGATATAGCCCACTGAACATGAAGACAACTTCCACCCCCAGCAGTTTCATAGTAGTCATCTTTCTTTGTGTAAACTACACTTTCTAAATAGGTATTTGGGTATGACTTCCTTCCTGAGGTTGGTGTTTATAGAATTAAAGAAAAAACTCCACCTTCTGCAGTGGTCTCTGAAAGCTTCCAGAAGTCCTGATGCTTCTTAAAGGTATCTGTCGTGCCCATCACTGCCTGCCCCCAGTGCTCCCACACTGACCTAGCTGGCATATCTCCTTCCAGTTCTTGTCAGGAGTGGATGCCTGGTGCAAGATGTGCAGCGAAGGTGGCCTGCCGTCTGAGATGCAGGACCTGGAGCTGGCGATTCACCACCACCAGTCTTTGTATGAGCAGGTGACCCAGGCCTACACAGAGGTGAGAACCAAACAGGACACCCACGGGTCCTGGCTATGTATACGGGTGGGTGGCAAGAGCACCAGCCTGTGAACTGTGACATAGCCTGGGTTGGACTAAGAAGAAAAGAGGCCATTTTTCTCCTTTTGGAGACATCTTTAAGATCTTTGATCTGTGAATGATGGTCTCCACCCAGGAAGCAGAAAAATGCGTCTATCAGCAGGTACCACGTTGGTCAAGAAGTAGGACCTGGAACCTCCATTTCAATAAATTTCAACCCAAGTGAGTTTGGTGCTTGTTGAAGTCAAAGAACTAATGGCCTCTGAGTAAAAATAAGATTTTTTGCCACAGTCAAAATGGAAATTTGAATCCTGGTTCCTTCTCTTACCCGTGTGACCTCAAACAAGTTACTTAACCACCCAAAGACTCATTTTCTTCCTCTGGGAAATGAAAGTAATAACAACTGCCTGTAGTTTTAAGAGTTGTAAAGGTAATTCATGTAATCCACTTGGCCCAGTGCCTGACAATAATAAGTGCTGAAAAGGTAACGGGTTTCATTGTTTTAAGAGGCAGAGAGAGCAGAACTAGTGAGCCAAATTTGATCTCACCAGCTCCAATGCATACAGCCCAAGGCTTTCTCTCAGAACAGAACTGTGCCTCTGCCCATGGGTCAAGAATCTCTAAAGTTACTCTTTATAAAATATAAAAATAGAGCATATAAATGAGAGTGATATTATACTTACACACTCATTGAGTGTGATTATAATCATATACAGAAACACGGCATTTCTCTCAATTAATCTCAGGCCCTAGCACTGTGGGATGTAGATGCTCCCTTCAAGCCCACTTTAGAGGTCAGTGGACTGCCCCTGCCTCCTGCACATGTGGGCTGAGGCAGAGGACTGGAATTTGGGTTGACTTGAATTTCAGGACTTGGCCCTCCAACTGGAACCACCCAGCCCTGGACAGAGCACAGTGCTCAAAGGTAGCATTGCTCAGAATTCCCTGAAGAGAGCTGTCCTGGGTATGGCCATGGAATGTGTATCTTATTCATGTCTCTGAGTTATTGATGAGGTACTTCCTCTCTCCCTTTCCTGGCAATACATTGTAGGAGGCAGCACGGTAGAATGGGGTGGATAGAGTTGGTCATCAAAATTGGTCATTTTCCTCCAGCCAGGCTCTCTCTCCTGTCTCAGCTGCGCTCTCTACCTTAATCATGTGTTCTCCTTTCTTTATCATGCCACAGTCCTCCATGCACTTCTGTGGCTCCATCAACAGGGAGTAACTGCTGGCTCTGTGTTTCTGGGCCCCCAGCTAAGCTAGTATCAGGATGTGCAGGTAGGGGAGGGGAAGCTGCAAGCCCAGCAAATAGCTCCCTATTCATCTTCATTAAGGCCAGAAGTGGGAGCTCAGGTCCCTCTGCCATGTTTTTGGAAGGAAAGGACTGTCTTAACTCTACATCAACTTTGACTTCATTGTTAACCAGATTAATTTGGGGTCTTAAAATTCCTATCAATTCCCTAGTCATCACTGTTTTAAATTAGAAAGACACATGCTCCTTGGATACTCTGCCAAGCGCTGGAGAGCCACAAGTATCAATCAGATGATGGCACTTTCTAGAAATATTGCCAGAAATCTGGTGAGGATTGACAGGGAATGTCACCCCCACTGGTTTTAGCACTGAGGGTGAATTTTGGGGAACCCAGGAGCATGGATGTTGTGTCTACAATCTAAGGGTCCCTCCCTTATTCTGCATGTTCTGAAAAGACAGGGATGTTACCGCTTCCAGGAGAAAAAAAAAATAGGTGTTGAATAAAAGGAGAGTGAAAGAAGGATAAATATAAAAGAAAGAAAATGACAAGGAAATAAAGAAGGCAAGACAGAGAAATGATGATGATGATAAAGATAGAATTTGGCAGCCAATACTACACACTGGGTTCTGTTCTAACTAAGTGCTCTGCTTGTGTTAACTCGTTTAATCCTTACCACAACTCTGAGCTATGTGCCATTACTATCCCTACCTCATACACAAGGAAGCTGAGGCCCAAAGAGGTTAAGTAACTTGCCTCTAGTCACACACTTAGAAGTTCAGAGCTAGGTAGAGGAAGGTGAGGAAGGAAGAGGAAGAGGGGTTTATGGTGACAACTTATATTCAGGTTTTTTTCCAAAGTGGAGCTGTGTTGCCTCACCTAGTTAGAGAGTCAGTCAAGGTATTTATCAAGTACTGAGTGTCAGGCACCGTCCTAGGCATGCAGAGAGATAAACAAGGCAGAGTACTTGCCCTGAGAAAGCTGAAATTCAAAGAGAGACACTGATTCAGGGTCTTGAAGATGATGGCTGCAGCACCATCACTTCCCCAGGTTGCAGGCTGAACACTGGGTCAGCTCTGGTGGCACACTCCTCGGTTGTCATGCATCTGGGTGGGATCTCAGTTCCAACCAGGGGCCCCTACAGCTTGCCTTGCCTTTCCGTGCCTCACCTCCTCTCCCCCTTCTCCTTCGACTTGACCTTTCTCGTCTTACAGGTCAGCCAGGACGGCAAAGCACTGCTGGATGTGCTGCAGCGGCCCCTGAGTCCCGGGAACTCTGAGTCCCTCACAGCCACAGCCAACTACTCCAAGGCGGTGCACCAGGTGCTGGATGTGGTGCACGAGGTGTTGCATCACCAGCGGCGGCTTGAGAGCATCTGGCAGCACCGCAAGGTGCGGCTCCACCAGCGCCTGCAGCTCTGCGTCTTCCAGCAGGATGTCCAGCAGGTAACACACTGCGCCCCCATCCCAGCATCTCTCACAGACCAAGCAGGCATGCCTGAGTCCCTCACCTAGGTGATCAGGCCTGGGGATGCCTGATTTATGGACGGAAGAGGGCAATCCAGCCCCCAGCAGCCCCCACCCCCTCCTATACCATCCAGACTTGTTCACTGATGCTTCTCTCTTAAGCAGCTTTACAGACCTGGCCTGGGGTTGGGAAGGGAGGCTCAATCTGAGAAATAGCAATTCTTTGCAGTCATGACTTTGTTTTTTGGGGGGAAAGCTTGACCATCCCCCAGGCATGAGCTTTCTAGACAGCTCTGGGTCTGGGGGGGTTATCTGAGCACTGTCAGGGCTGGACTCCCAGCCAGCTCGCTTCTCAACCAGGGATGCAGGTGGCCTGCTGGAGCTGGGGTGTAGTGGGGTACAGAGCCTTTAGGGGATTCTTTGGCAAGCTTGAACTTGGGAAACCAGATTTAAAAGATGGGCTGTTGATAATTGTGTGTTCTGTAATTAGAGGTTACTTCTGGCTTAATCTGTTTCTTGCATTATTATAATAGTCATAGCTTTTATTCTTTACCACAAAGAGTAAAGAAATGGTTATTTTCTAACTATAAAAGGATAGCCTTGCCACAAATACCCTTTTGGATGAAATGACCCATTCTTTTCTCCTCATACTTCCTTTGTCTGTCTCTTTGGGGACCCCTAGGAGCCTTTCTCTGAGGACTAATAGCTGGAGCCGGGGGTGGTTGGAAACTAGAGATGAGAGTTAAGATTCAGTATCATTTCCCTGCTGGTTCACAGCAAGAGGCAGGGATGGGAACAGTCATGTTCTCAAACTTTTTCTGTGGCCACCTCGTCATTTCAGGATTTTACACATAAAATAGCGTTTCACTCTCCTTCTACACCTCTTGTGATATTGACCAAGTATAGTCGAAAAGTATATTAAAATATACATGGAAAATTGAAAGCTAACTGGACGTGTCTTTGGAATGCTGGTTCCCCTTACAGCTGTTGTTAGGGAGATCTTACACTGGGTACCCTGAGAAGAAGACAGGTTGGAGGGAGAGCAGGGCATCCTATCAGGGGCTGTGACACCCTCTGTGTGTTGGGTCACCACCATGCAGTCAGTCCCAGGAGTAGACAGGCCTCCAGAAGTGTCCCATATTCCTGGGCTGCCCTAACTCCTTTGCAGCCCCCGCCCCCCAGCTAGGGCAGTGAGGAGTCTTCAGAGGTGACACTTTAGTCTCAGGAAAGATGGGAACTGCTGATGTGCTGGCCCAGGCTCTGAAACCCTTTTGGGGTTTGCTGGGAATGGAAAAGCAAATGCTCTAGTTGTCTGTTCCTGCTATCTGGAATTGTTCAGATCAGTGTATCATCTCTGAGCACAGAAGACCACAGGGTTGGTCTGTGAATGAGACAGAGTTAGGTGCCAGCCTCCAGGGGCACACAGAGGGGACATTACTGTTCCAGTGAACTTTGAGTGACTTTTGGAGATTTCTGTACCATGGATTATACAGCTTCCTTGGTGTGCTCATTGCCTTCCTGCTCTTTTCATGGTTGTCGGATGGTGTAGGATAGATGCTGGAGAGGGGCAGAGGGCTGTGAGGAGGGTGGGGAAAGACATCCCCAGTAGGAGGGCGGCATCTAGACACAGACTGTCTGGAAATAGCGGTTATTGGACTATTTTGTGGCCACCCTGACATCTACACTACAGCTCAGGGAAAGTATAACAAAGCCACACTGGTGACTGTTCTACATCATGCTGTTAGAAATGAGAGCATCTCTGGAATGGAGACCCTATCAGTTCACCTCCATCAGTGAATCACATTGTTGGCACTCAACAAAAGCAATAAGATTATGAGGTAGAAGTAAAGGGGTTTGGATTTTCCGTGAGGACTGAATCCCCCAGGGTGGTTAATCCCATTGTTCTTTTCTGGACATGTGAGTGTGACTTCTGAAGACATGATATCATTCAGCCATTGTCCCACTCACTCTCACTCACCAAATATCTGACACTGGGGCAGATACGCAAAGAAGAATGTGATAAACAAGGGCTACTAATTTGTGATGGGTCTCAGATGCTTCCTGACACCCAGCAACCATCAGCGTCTGATCAGTGTCTGAGCTGGTGCTTCAGAGGTCACTGGACATGATGAACTTAGTGGTTCCAGTGACAAACTTGAATTTTGGCCTCCCAATTCCAAGCCATGCAGGAGCCTGTCCTAGTTTTCAGAGTCAGATTGGGACAAATAGTTTCCTTTCTCTGTGCTCCTACAATTATATTTAATTAAATATGTATATATACTTCCCAGGTGGCACTAGTGGTAAAGAACCCATCTGCCACTGCAGGAGAAATAGAAGACTTGAGTTCCATCCCTGGGTCAGGAAGATCCCCTGGAGGAGAGGGCATGGCAGCCCCCTCCAGTATTCTTGTCTGGAGAATACCATGGACAGAGGAACCTGGTGGGCTACGTTCCATAAGGTTACAGGGTGTCAGACCTGACTGAAGTGACTTGGCTTGCATGCATGCATGCATGCATCCACATACATAAAAAATAATTTAATGCAAAGGTCAAAGTGCTATTGAAATTTTATAAATTTATCATTTTTTATTTTTCATTTTTTCATCTCTTCTGTTCCAGTATCTCCTTGAGAGCAGAAGGCATGACTGCTGCTTCTCTGTGCCCCTTATAACTCTTAGCCACCTGGCATAAAGCTAGAGTTCTTTTTATATTTGCTGACTTGAGCTGACATTATCACTGGAGAACCCCAGTTTCTGCTTCTATGACTTGAACATCATCTAACCCTCCCTCCCAGCCCATTCAGTAGTTGCCAGTGAGTAGCTGGGGTCTGCATGCAGGAATTGTGAAAGTCTGAAGGGTCCCAGGTATTTACTTACAGCCCCAGGCAGAGGACTCAGGGACATAACATTAGTGCTACAAAGCATCTTGGTGACCATCAGCTATTCAGCAAGTGTGGGCCTGGGCAGGGAGCCCAGCACTGCACTAGGTTCTGGCAAGATGCCTGCTTAGATAGAAAGGCAACAAAAGATACACACTTGAAAATATAAAGGTCCATGCTACCTGAGCATGCCAGGCAGGTGCATAGCAATCAGGTATTAATGGGACAGGCTGAGGTACAAGAAGTCAGAGTTGGTATCCTGAAAGAGGAGAGAATTGATTAACCATATAGTCTGGATCCAAGACTCCTGAGCACATTTGGGGTTGAGAGATATCCTGTTCTGACAAGTCTTGGTCATGGGACCTTGGGCAAGTGACTTTACTCCTGGTGCTTCAGGTTCCTCACCCCTAAAATAGGAAACATCACATACCTGTCTTTTTGGACTGAATGAGGTGCAAGCGCAGTGCCTACCCAGCATGTAGGAGATCCTCCAGCAGTATTGCCTGGGTTTAGTCGCATCCTCTTTGAGTAGTACTTGGGTGTCCCCTGTTGCTTGTGCTGTTGGGAACCCCCAGCCTGATTCCTTTGTTTCTACAACAGCAACTGCTTCATGGGTCTGTTGAGTTTCATTGCATTCAGTGATGAAAATCTCAGAACCTCCAGGGACCTGAAAGAGCACCCAGTCTCACCTACTATAGGCCAAGGAAACTGAGGCCCAGAGATGTAAAGCAACTTGGTCATAACCACACAGCTAGTTAATGGTAGTTCCAGGGCCAGAAACTAAGTCTTCTGGCTCCCAGTCCAGGTATCCTACAGAAAAGTCACACAAGAAAGGAGCCTGGCAGACAGAGGAGAACAGAAGAGAGACAGGAGGGATACATACAACCTAATAGAGAGAGGAAAGACACACACACACATACACACCCTGGAACAGGGAGAGAAAGGAGAGACAGGGACTCTGGGGGGGTGAGAAAGCGAAGGATAGATTTAAAAACAGAGATCAGAGAAACAGACATACATGGGCTGGGAGGAGAAAGAGAAAGAGGAAGGTGGGGCAGAGACAGAAGAGAAAGAGACAGGGTCTCCTGCTTGTGGAGAGAGGAGAGGGAGCCAGCCAACCTTTCCCTGAGCCTGACTCCTTGTCTCATTGCCATTTCTGGGGGATGGTCTTTTCCCAAGCAGGATTACCTTGTCCAAAGCACGGAGTAAGGCAGAGAGGTTAAAATCAAGATAGACACCAGTGAAAACAAGATTTCATTTAAACATTATGTAGCTAGAATTGGCCTGACACATTATCTCTGTGCTAGCTATTCTTTGGGTCCCAACAGGTGTCCTTTTACCATTTTCTTCCCCTCTGGGCTTGGAGGCAGTGAAAATAAGTCTCTGAGGATCAAACTGGAACTTGGGTTCATTAAGATACAGAAATGCATGAATAGGGCACACCTGCCATAGTATTGCTAGTGGAATAATTTTCAGTGCTACTGTTTTTCCAGTGTAGAGTAGAACAGTACTAAAAGTGAAGGCGAAAGTGTCAGTCCTCAGTTGTGTCCGACTCTGCAACCCCATGGACTGTAGCTTGCCAGGCTCCTGTCCATGGGATTTCCCAGGCAAGAATACTGGAGTAGGTTGCCATTCCCTACTAAGCAATAGCCAAAGGAGCATTTCGCAACACTATCAGCCAACTTATCTTTCCATCGTGGGCTCCTTTCGAGCCCAGATAGACCTAACTTTGTTGAGAAGAACAAGGAGTAGCTAGTCTTGATCTTTCTGATAGATGCAAACTCCGTTCCATTTTTTCATAGCCAGAGCAACTGTTATGAGTATCTCTGTAAGCTGTCTTATTCTACCTCCTTTTCTTCTTCCCCTTGCCTGTGGTGCAAGAATAAGTTGGTAAAGTGTTTTGAAACACCTGTGTGCAAGGCCCTGTGCTAGAAGTTGGGGGTCCCTGGCCTGAGAGAAGACATATGTACCTAAGGATGTATGAATGGCCTGTGTCTATTTGGCTTTAGGGCCAGAGAAGCAAGACAACAATGGGCTGGTGGAGTCAGAGCAGAAAAATTTCCCATGGTTGGAATGGCATTTGCACTGGTCCTTGGAGCTCAGGCAGAGGATCTGGGGATGGTATTCCTGAAGATGGCCAGAGAGCGGAGAGCTAAGTTATAACCAGGGGCCAGGGAAGAGGAAATCTAACTGGGTGCCTGCTTTTGGCAGTGATAGCAGGAGGTCAGGCTGGGTTAGGAGTGGTCTCGGGGGGAACATGACCTATTTGAGGTTTCAGTGCCCTCCCTTAAGAACAATGTGTTTTGCTTTTAAGTGGTCCAAAAGTGAGCTAGCGAGGGGCAGTGATGACAGAATTTTCTGGCTCAGTGACTTTCCATTCTGAATGAATACATTAATATTAAAATCCATAGTTCTGTACTACAAATGAATCTCACCTGTTTATCTCAGTTTTTATTGAGGCCTCATATGGAAAGCTATAGCTTTTACTGTGTCAGCTCTTGCCTGCCAAACAATGTGTAAAAAGGATTTGAGGGTAATTTTTTAAAACTCCAGATAGTCGATCTTTTACTAGCTGTAGTGACTAAAGCCCCTTAATCATACTAAACCAGTTTGGGCATTGTATAATCCAGTTGACAGCTTTGCATAATAAAAGGTGAGCACTTTAGGTTACAAATTGCATGCTTAGGAAAAAATGACTGGAATGATGATGGGTCTAGAAATGAACTCTTCTTATAAAAAGAAAGGATTAAAGCATCTGAGAAGGAAAATGCTCACCCAGGGCATACATAGTCCCAGGTAGATGGGGCAACACACACAGCAGGAATCATTCTCAAAAATCTGAAATGCCAACTGGTGGTAGTTTGTGGGTATGTCAGGGAGGAGATTCAAACATCAGAGGTATTATTGGATTCCAGCCCTGAGATTTTTTTTTTTCCTGAGATTAAATGTGTCTATAAACATTTTATTGTTCATAGCTCATGATTCATCTTTATGAGCAATTGAATATCTAATCACTTCACTTATCTTATTTAATCTTCCAACACTATAAAGCTGGTGATAGTTTGGTCTTCATCGTACTGATAAGGAAATTGAGGCTTAAAAAGGTTAAGTAAACTTGTACAAAGTCACATAGCTAGTGGCAGAGGAAGGATTTAAACCCATGTCCACCAGATTTCTAAGTCCATGCTCTTAGCCTCTCTGATATGCCCTAGGCACTATGCTAGATGATGAGAATGCAGAGAGACACAGCCCCTACCCTTGAGGGGTTTATAAATTAGTGCTGGAATGTCATTGCTCAAAGGGCCCAGATAGATTACTTGGTCCTAAAGGATAAGAGTTGCCCAAGGTTGCATAACTGCTGACAGATGAGATTCATTCCCAAACTGCCTGTCCAGTAAGAACCACAGAGGCAATCACACTCGCACTCAAATGCTCTTTTCCACCTGCTCCATCGTTATAAAATGGCCCGCTATGGTTATTTATCTCTAGCACAAGCCTTAAAACAAGCCCTACCCATTCTCACTTGTTTTTCACAACCATAATTAAATTACCTCAGCATCGTTGGTGGTTTCTTTGTTGGTGGTTTTGAGTATCTTGAATAATTTCCATTTGCCCATGGTAGTATTTAGCAGTATTAAAACTCTCAATTAAATTTTGATGGTGATAATCCAGTCATTCAAGTATGTTCAAGTAGACGACAGATGATTCTTTGGGCAGGGTGGGTGTCCAGAAAGTGAGCAGGTTTTGGCTTGGCTGCACTGGGGGAGGTAGAGAGGGGAGAAACAGAGGCCTCCGCCAGTCAGGGTTGCTTTCTGATTGGAGTGGGGTTGAGGAAGCTTTCTCGTCTGACTCTTTTTTTGGTGTCACTGATCTTAGAGGGGGCACTCTATCCCTCTCACTGTGGGAGGAGGCTGGTACCAAAGGGTATGTTCCAGTCTTCTCCATGTACTCTCCAGCTAGAATTAGCAGGGCTGGGGAGTGGGCCTTGGAGGTCTGCCTCTGATCTGTTCAGACCCTCCTGCCTGGAATTTCATGGACCCTTAGTACCTCTCACACTCTACACCTCACTCTCCTTCTTCTCTGCCCTGCTTTCCACCTTCTGTTCCCTTCTCTGTCATGGTCTTCTCCCTTGGTGCTTACTTTGATTTTCTGGTTGCAGACTCCGTTCTGACTAAACAGTGGTCGTTCTGTGATGAGCACCTTCCTAGGAAGGATTTGGGTCCCTCCCTCTGGCAGGCTAGGGAAGCTGGTGGGTCCTGAGAGGCAATGAGAAGTGCCCCCCCCGCCAAAGTTACTGAGCCTCAGGGCTTTCTTGAACCACAGTAATTTTAAACACCTTTAATGTCCTCAGTTCCTCTTTTATTATGTTAACAAGGGACTAGACAACTCAACATTCAAAAATACTAAGATCATGACATCTAGTTCCATCACTTCATGGCAAATATGTGGGGAAAAAGTGGAAACAGTGGCAGATTTTATTTTCTTGGGGGTGTGTGTGTTAGTCACTCAGTCCATGGAGTCACAGATTCCATGGACTGCAGCCCACCAGGCTTCTCTGTCCATAGAATTCTCCAGGCAAGAATAGTGGAGTGGGTTGCCATTTCCTTCTGCAGTGCGAATTTTAGTAGTAGTAGTTTAGTCGCTAAGTCGTGTCTGACTCTTGCAACCCCACAGCCTGCCAGGTTCTTCTGTCCATGGGATTCTCCAGGCAAGAATACTGGAGCGGGTTGCCATTTTCTTCTCCAAAAGAAGGCTGAGCACTGAAGAATTGATGCTTTCAAATTGTGGTACTAGAGAAGACTCTTCAGAGTCCCTTGGACAGCAAGGAGATCAAATCTGACAATCCTAAAGGAAATTAATCCTAACTATTCATTGGAAGGACTGATGCTGAAGCTGACGCTCCAGTATTTTGGTCTTCTGATGTGCACAGATGACTCACTGGAAAAGCCCCTGATGCCGGGAAAGACTGAGAGCAGAAGAAGGGGGTGACAGTATGAGATGTTTGGATGGCGTCATCAACTCAACATGAATTTGAGCAAATTCTGGGAAATAGCAAAGGAAGGGAAGCCTGGCGTGCTGCAGTCCATGGGGTTGTGAAGTGTCGGACAGGACTTAGTGACTGAACAACAAGACAGTCACCATCCAAGGACATTTCTGATAAACACGTACTCAGCATGTCCTTGACCTCAACGTGCTATGTCTGGAGCTTTGAATACCAGGCTAAAGGATAAAAGATTCATACTTTATAACTAGTGGAGAACTAGAAAAGATTCTGGCCACAGAAAACAAGGTATCAGAGTGAAGGGCTGAGGTAATTTTGTGCCAGCTGAGGACTGAGTTGGACTGGGAAGATTGTGGGATCACAGTCATTGACTGAAGTGATGGGAACAAGGGTAGATATGAGAGTATTTATGAAAAAGCATCACTGAAAATTGCTGTCCATTTTGTTATAGAAAGCAAAGCAAGTGTCAGGTATGAATATGGAACTGTGTTTTTCCAAGTCTGGTTCTTGGACCAGTTAAAGAACCCAACTCAGGTCCACTTGTCCAACATAGAGCAAAGACAATGTACTGACATCGAGTCCTAGTGAAGGAAAGTACAGTATTTATTGCAGGGTGACTAGCAAGGAAAACAGGAAGCTTGTGCTCATAAGACTGGAACTCCTTAATAGTTTTCAGGGAAGGGTTTTTAAAGGCAGCATTAGGGGTACACACACAGGGTATGTGATCAGTTCATGGACATTCTTCTGATTGGTTGGTGGTGAGGTAACAGGGTGATGTTTTGAGAATCTTAATTATCAACCTTCTATTTCCATCCAGTCTGGGGTCTACTGCTTGTGGTCAGTATGTAATCACCATCCTCCACTGGATGTGGGGCGTGGTAGTCTTAGTTTCTGTAGAACAACTCAAAGATATGCACCAGATTGTTATCCGTATCCCTTCAGGACGAACTAGGAGTCCTGTGGCTCTGTTGTTCTAATCATTAACTACGTGAGCCTTCTCTTTGAAACTTGAGGAAGGCCAAACAAGAACGGGGGCTTGGAGAGGTTTTTGTACCTGGAAGGGCCTCGAAGATCCTACTCAGTTTCAGTTCCCCCTTTTCTTTGATGCTCCTCAATCCTGAGAGGAACAGGGGTGAGATAATAAAAGGAGTACAGTTTTGGATAGAGAAGTTAAAAACTCAGTTTAGGGGGTGACTTGCCAGGTTTCAGATCTCTGGCATTAAGATCATCTGGGCAGAGTTGGGGCTTGTTAAAAACAGATTATGTGGTCCTGTTCCACACTGTTTAGTTCAGAATCTGTGGATAACATGGTGCCTATGTGTTAGAAAGAACCCCAGGTGATTCTGAAGCATTCTAAAGTTTGAGAGCCTCTGACTTGAGAGATTCAGTCCTTAGTGATGAAAAGTGTGGTGATACCATAAACAGGAATCAAAGGCACTATAATGACGAGATGCTCTCAGGGAGATGCCAAGGACAAAGATGAGTTCCAGTTACCCCAGACTGCTGGGCTGGCCAGAGTGGAGTGGCCCAAGGGAGGAAGACTGCTGGTCTCCTAGATGGCTTCCACCTGGCATCACATGTGTCAGGAGACAGGACCGTAGTTCTCAGGGGAAGATAATATGTTCACCTGCTAATGAGTTTCAGCTGAGCCCTCTTGGAAAAGTGATGGCTTTCTCTGCCATAGCAGGACATTTATTTTGATCATACTTGTTCCAACAATGAGACAGAAAATAATTCTGAAAATTATCAGAATTGCTGATAACTGATAATTGCTGATAACTGGGCATTTCAAGTTGCCCACATGCTCTCCAGTCACAGCCAATGGGGAGCAGGATGGTGCTGGCAAAGGATGAGCTATTCCCCTTTAGAACTAATGTGCAGTGTGCTGTGTAAGGAAGCAGAAATAATGATTTGATGGACTGTCCTGGGTACTCTTACACATCATATGTACTCGAGCCTTTAACAGAACAAAATGTATTGTTGACACCTGATGACGTGTCAGCTCTCCTTCCTGAGCTCAGAATAATGGCTTCTACAGAGTTGAGGGGCGGGGCTAGGAGGTAGGAGCTGAGTGGGGGCAGTTCTTCACTTTATGTAAAATATCTTGCCTATTTTATCAGGGATCAGATTATGACACAAGATTAATAACATATTTCAAACAAGATGATTGATCAGTGAGAGCCAGGGAGGGAATCAGAGAGTTGGAATTCTGATTTGACAACTGTTTGCTAAATATCTTCATTTCCTTTCATGGTTTTGCTCTTTGTCACATAGAAAGTTCTCACATCAGATTGGTTGAGTTAATTCACTCATTTATTCAGCTGATGTTCTTTGAGGACTTAGCAGTAAACCAAAGCCCCTGCCCATGTGGAGCTTATATTTAGAAAGTAGAGAAAAACACTACTGCAAACAAACAAATATGTCATAGTGCTATGTGATAGCCAGTGAGCTGAATGAATAAAGCCATGGAATGTGTTTAAGAAAAGGTTCCAAGTATGTGAAATGGAACCTACACAGTTCTTGGGGCCAGAATGAGCTAGGTGCATTCATGAAAACAGGAGAATGGTCAGAGTACCATGGTGAATCAAGGGAGAAGGGACAAGAACCTAGGTTCCTCTGTAATTTATGATGCCCTTAATTTATGATGTGCACATTTTCATGATGCTTTACTCACCTAAACCACTCACATGTAAACAGAACTTAGACACCAACTTAAAACTTTGTTCAAAGGTAGTTGCCTTAAAATGCAGGGTCCTCCTGCATTTTAAGTTGGAGTTTTCCAATGTTAAGTGAAAGTGCAGTCACTCAGTTATGTCTGACTCTTTGTGACCGCATGGACTGTAGCCTGCCAGGCTCCTCCATCCATGCAATTTTCCAGGCAAGGATACTGGAGTGAGTTGCTATCTCCTTCTCCAACATTAATATTCTATCATATTAGAAGAATAAAAAAAAAAATCAGAGTCCCAGGACAGAAAGCAGCTATGCCTTTGATTTTCTCCCATTAACTTGGTTGCATTCATGCCCACTGTCCAGAAAATATCAATACTTCTCTTCAAAAGGACTTTTGTCTTCTCCTTAGCAGCTAGAAATAACTGTCTTCTCTCCTGAAAAACAGAGTCTTGATTGTATACTGGTTGGAATAAACACAATTAAATGAGGAAGAAAGGGGGTGATTAGGGAATTATACATAATGGCTGTTAGATTGGCTCCCAAATCCAGTTCAGGATGTGAATGTCTCTCTTGGAAAAGGCTGTTCTGGGAAAGCACTAATTCTGGTGAAAAAGTTGGGGAAAGTTGGGGCATGAGAAAAGAGGAAGACCTTTATAAGTGGTTTGCAAGATTACCTACCTACTGTTGTGGTGAGGAGTCCTGGGCTGACCAGGACTACTGTTCCCAGTGACAGGGCAAAGATCAGACCTCCGGCTGAGTGGGTTGGCACAGCTTTCCCCAAGACAGTAGGCAGCCATGCTTGCACTTGACAATTCATGTCTATAAATATTCATTGAGTATCTCCTGCGTGTGCAAGGCTGATGGGGACACTGGGGGCAGGCAAGCGATGAAAGGGTAGCATACAATGGTGAAAACCTCGTACTTCTTCAGGAACTACCTGCAAAGTGAGACAGTGCAGAGGGAGGATACACACAAAGGGAGAACTTTGAATGCAGGCTGTGAGAGGTACTGAAATGGAGGTTCCTATCTAAGGAGTATGGAACTAGAGACATTCAAAGTCATATGTTGAGAGGATGAGTTTGAGTTGACTTCAGCATGTCTTAAGCAAACCCCTCTGCCAAGTGCCATGCTATGTCCAGGAATCACAGAGAGGTCAGAGTCTAGTGAAAGAGACCAGCCTATGGGCAATAATTGTAGTTTGAACAGAGCAGAGTGATACCACCCCCAGCCTGAGTGGGCTGTTAAAGAGAAAAGACTTTCCAAAACTAGAGATTTTGAGATGGTGCTTAAAGGATAAATATGAAGGAGCCTGGGAAGTGGATGTAGGCAGGAAAAAAAGAAACATTTCATGTGAAGTGAAAAATAGCAAGAACAAAACTCAGAAGGTAACAAGCAGTTTTGGGGATATTGAGAGGTGGGACAGGAATTCATTGGAGGTGGGGTTTGGAGGGGGTGGGGCTGGTCACAGAGGACTTCACATGTCGTGTTAACGCTTCCCTCATAGCTCAGTTGGTAAAAATCATCTGCCTGCAGTGCAGGAAACCTGGGTTCGATTCCTTGGTCAGGAAGATCCCCTGGAGAAGGAAATGGCAACCCACTCCAGTATTCTTGCCTGGAGAATCCCATGGACAGAGGAGCCTGGTGGGCTACAGTCCATGGGATAGCAAGAGTTGGACACGACTAAACAACTAAACCACCATTACCAAAAATTATACCCCAGTGAAATGCCTTCAGGAATGCAAGGGTTAATTTTATGTAAGCCTAAATTTATAATTCTTCAGATGGATTTCATATCCCTAATTTTTTTTGTCATTAGGATCCAGCTATATTAACAATTTATAATTTATTTTTAAACCTTTGTGTATAAAATTACTCCTTTGAAGTTAAAGGCACATCTTGCCAGAATCAGATTGAGAACTATCATTGGGTGCTACTTCCCACTCAAGTTCAGATGCACACCTGTCATTTATCAAAACCAGAATGTGAGTATGAAAATTGAAAGAAAACATGAAAAAATCTGTCATCTGCTATCCCTTGTGACTCACTTGCTTCTGCACCAGTGACAAGTTCCTCTTCCACCCAGTTTTTCAAGCCTTTCTCCTGGAGGGATTAACCTTCCACCTGCTTCTTCATCACTTCCATGCCCAGTCACCAAATCCTAGCCATAAGTAAGTAAGTAAGTGAAGTCGCTCAGTCGTGTCCGACTCTTTGTGACCCCGTGAACTGTAAACCACCAGGCTCCTCCATCCATGGGATTCTCCAGGCAAGAATACTGGAGTGGGTTGCCATTTCCTTCTCCAGGGGATCTTCCCAACTCAGGGATCAAACCCAGGTCTTCCACATTGCAGGCAGATGCTTTAACCTCTAAGCCACCAGGGAAGATATTACTCAAACCTGTCTCCTCACAAACACTGCCATTGGCCTCATCTGAGCTATTATTGCCTCTTGTCAGGATTTCTGTAGAAGCTTCCTGTTTTCCTACTGTGTTCCTGCCTTTGTCCAATTGACTCTCCACAAAGCAGTCAGAGCAATAATTTTTAAATCAAATCTGATGGTGTCGTTCTCCTCCTTTAGCCCTTCAGTGGCTCTTAGGCCAAACACTGGAAGGGAGCTCAGCCCACCAAGGCTTAGCTCTATCTGGTGCCTGCCTTCTCTGGGCGCATTTCCTACTAAAGCCTACTTAAGCCATGCTGATCTTTTCAGTTGCTAACTTGGTTAAATCCTACTGTCTCTCAGGTCTCAGCTAAACCTCATTTCTTCAGAGTGAGCTTCCCTGACTGTTGGCACTTTTCACCCTTGCAATTAATGATGAATTGTGTGGTTTCATATCTAGTGCTCATTACCCACCTAGACTGAGTTCCTAGAGTCAGGGCCATCCTGCACCTTGGGCTGTCCTCTGGCCTAGCACCAGGCCACCATGAGACTAACAATATATATTTATTAGAGTATGTGAATAGCCATATCCCACACATGCTTCTCTGTATCCAGAAGACCCTTCCTTCAGACCAAAAATAAAAGGAAAACCTCCTATTGTTAAAAACCAATTCAAAACCATCAATAGTATCATTACCTATCATCCTGTATCCTGAGAATTGACTATTTTAAATAGGATCTTGTAGATGAGAGAAATTAAATAAAGGGGCACAAATAAGGGGTACCTTGATGGGTGCTTACACTTTGATAGGGTCCAGGGTGAGGCTAGAAACTTAATTTATTCTTCACCCAGTGATGTTCAGGTTCTGGGTCTCACTGGACTTCCGATGCTGCACATTAATTTACAGTGTGTCACTAATTGTCAGGCACTGCTGGTGTCTGCTCACAAGCACATTTCTCTGCTATGCAGTCCATGTTAAAACCCTATATCCCTAGGGTTGGGGACCATGAAATCAAAGGTCAAGAGAGCTTATGAACAGTCTGAAACAAAATCGTCAGAAATTATCATTTTGAACAATTCATTGATTACGTTCATCTGTCCTCAGGTACTTTTTCAGTCTCTGTGTATTACTAAAGTAATTTTATTCACTTCCTAAATCTTTTGCTTTTATATTTGTTAAATTGATTTCCCTGAAGCTTCTGAATCCACATTGAGGTTACACTGTTTTCCCCACAGCTCCAGTTCTAATGGCAGAAGTTAGACTAAATGGAGACAATGTAACATCACAGAGCAAAGTTATGTTTAAACTAAGTAAAAGCCTCTTAAATATGAAATAGACTTTTAAGTGGTTAAAGTAGAGCTAATTAAGTAAACTAGGTGTCACTAACAGAAAATGAATTGACATTTTAAAGAAAGCAAAATAAAACAAATTGCTTAAAAAAAAAACTGTTTAAAACTTGTGAAAGCACCCCCAGGGAGTATAAAAGGGAACCATTTGTGAACTAGTACATGCAAAACATTTCTCTCTAACCAATTTGTCTTAGAGTATTATTTAGAATATTTATTGAAAATGAAAGAGATTGAAATTTTAGAGATTGAAAATGAAAAGGAACAAAATAAAATTAATGAAAAAAGTGCCAGAGAAGTAGATCACACTTAACTACTCAGAACAAAATTTTTTTTTAAAGTTATGATCTGAAAATACGTCATAAATTCCAAAGCACTCATGAAAAGCTACAAGACAGCTCTTTTGTATGTAAAAATTATCTCCAAGCTTCAGTTCATTCTCAAAAGGGGATTAATGAAAGCTTAAATATGCAAAAAAATTATAAAGTTACACCAGCCATGGTACACAATATATGGGAAAATTTGTGACTAGAAATGTTTATCTTTGGCTTTGCATGCTAATACCCATCATCCATTTTACTGTAAGAATGTGGGATCAAATTGTGGTAAGTCAAGTAAAAATGCACTCTCCTGATTTTTGTTGCTGAAATATCACCGTAAGTAACTCAAAGGAAAAGTAGGCTCTTCTTTATTCTGAGAAAGGGATATTTAAAATTCCTTTCAGTGTTTGCAAAAGGTAAAAATTAAGTTCACTTACTATTGCAATTTCTTTCTGCAGATGTGCTTCCAGAATATTAAAAAGTATTTTTAGATTTTTGTTAGTGTTTAAAATTTTCTTTTGATTGAAGTATAGTTGATTTACAATATTGTGTTGGAGTCAGGTGTACAGCAAATTGATTCAGTTTTATATATATATATTTTCAGATTCCTTTCCATTATTGATTATTACAAGATATTGAATATAATTCCCTGTGTTATATATAAATAAATTCTTTTTGCTAAAGTGTTTAAGCTCTTTACACTAAGTGTTTAGATAAAGTCATTTTCGAAAAGGCTTTTTTTCCCCTTCTTTTTCATGGATAATTACCTGACTTGGCTTTGTACCATGCACTTTTGTTAAACCTCATTTTTATATTTATATGTGCTTTTCTCTGATACCATCTTGGTATGACTTTATGATACTGCCACTGAAGACTTTGAAAGTTTCCATACTTCATACAGTTGCAGACATTAATTTATCTCAAATGTCAGAGGATGTGAAACCAAAGGCTAGATTCTGTAGAACCAGAACTGCCATGCCTGCAATCCAGGCAACGATTTGGTCTCTCTGCTTACCACAGGACCATCTGTAAAAGAAACAGAACTAAAGTACCCTTTTAAACAGGGCTAGTTCATCTAAATCATTTTCCCAAAAGTCCTTCTAAAATCTGAGAAAGCTAGTACCTCATTAATCAAATGTTTAGTTGAAGTTTACTCTAGTAGTAGAGTCAAATTAGTTGGATCTTGGCAGGATCTGCAACAGGTGTGTCTGTCCTGTAATTCTGATTTAATTGTGGCCATTTGATTTATTGAGTGCCAACTTCTCGGAGCCCAGATGAACTGCTTCCCTTCTCCCTGGGAGACCCACATTTTTGTTAGGCTATGTGGACAAATGCAAAATGGACTCCAGGCTTTGATCCTACCTATATTTCAAGAGTTTTACTAAGGGGTATCCACTCCTCCTGTCAAGTGCCCCTCAGGACAACATATTTTCTCACCTTCTCAGCATTCCCTCACCCATCCCTCTACTGCTTCAGTCACCTCTTTTTCAGCTGCCCTCTACTCCAGGGAAAATGTCTTGAGGCCAATCACTAGACCTTAAGTCTGGAGAACATGGAGTCTCTACTGCCACCCAAGAGCATCAGCGATACTAAAGACCTTACTTTATTTGGTTGATTGGTTGATGCTGATTGGAGGAGAAAGATGAAAAGAAGCCAGAGACCACAACTGTCCTGGTGATTGGCTATCTTTAGTACAGTTCCAGTTGGGGATTGACTACTCTGGATTTTACCTCCAGAATTAGGGGAGCAGTCCTAGGAGAGCAATGAGACAGGGTACCCATGACTTGGTGCCACTTCCATGAGCATTTTTATGGTGGAGTGAGAGCCAAGGAACTGCCCTGACCTGACACTGCCTGTGTGTGTGTGCTCAGTGGTTCAGTGATGTCTAACTCTTCTGTGGCCCCATGAACTGTAGTCTGGCAGGCACCTCTGTCCGTGGAATTTTCTAGGCAAGAATACTAGAGTGGGTTACCATTTCCTACTCCAGGGGATCTTTCTGACCCAGGGATTACTGCCTAATTTCCTGCAAATGTGTCTGACTTTACGGTTGGAGTCAAAGTTGTGAGAGGGTTAATCTGTGTCTGGCGGTCTATATAGCTTGTTTAAAATAATGGGCTTATTAAGGCTGAGAAAACTGAACAAGTAATGAAAGGATATTCTGGAGATCAAAGAGGAAGAGCTGAACTAAGTTAAGGGTGCGATTGTTATATTGCCAATGACAGTAATGAAATCCCTGTGTCTATCATGGATTGAACATTTCCACCTGGACTGCCACTTTCTAATTCGGATGGGGACTCTGATAGCTGAGCGGTCACACATGTTGTCACATGTCTTTCCTTTTGCCAAGAAGTCATTGTTTCTGTCTTCCTTCTCTGACTAGGTGTTAGATTGGATTGAAAACCACGGCGAGGCCTTTCTCAGCAAGCACACAGGGGTCGGGAAGTCTCTGCATCGAGCTCGGGCCCTGCAGAAGAGGCATGATGACTTTGAAGAGGTGGCTCAGGTGAGATGCTGTGAATGGTTGTATGTGTTTGGATTCTGGAGAGGGAGACCAGGGCTGTGGCTTTGGTGTTTGGTAAGGCATTCTGGGCTGCCTTCCTGCCTGATGCAAGGAGATCCTTGTTTTGAATCACTAGATGAATGGTAAATAAATATTTGTCAGCTGTGGACAGTTGCAGTAGAAAGAGTAAGGCAGGGAAGAAGTAGCTGGGCAGGGTATCAGTACAGGATGATAACACTAACTCCATGCTGTCTCTCCTTACTGAGGTAGAGGAATTGGGTGTAGAATCCATTGCCAGTTTGCTCGTGTAAAGTACAGGTCAGAGAGAAAAATAGAGTGGGGAGGCTTCCCCTACCACAGGCATTACTTTTCCCTGTCTGGCCAACATGTAATCTCTTGATACAATCCATCTCTCCCTGCTTCTGCTTCCTGATTAGACTGTGTCTTTATGAGAGAACAGAGTGTTGTACCTTCCAAAAGGCTCCTGCTTTTAGGAGGAGTGTTTCCTCTGGGAAGGGGAGCAGTGGGTGTGGGCCACAAAGGAAACACACACATGCAGGTGTAGTCACCATATCATTGCCCTGTAAATAGGCCTCTAGAGATGGGTCTCATATTCTGGAAATGAATCCTTGTTCATGTCTTCCCTGTCCCCATTCTGGGGAAAGGAGTGGACAGTGAAGCTGCCTAGCATCCTAGAATTTGTCAGCCACATAGGAAAACCAGCCCTGATCACAATGAAGGCAGGTGGATGGACAGTCGGTAGCCAGCTGCCTCAGCTCTGATTTGTCCTCTGCAGTGTGACCACCATGCTCAAGTGATGAGGAAGGAGGTGTCCAGGCAGGAAAGGGCTCTCTCTTTCTTGCTTCTGTTTTCAACCAGGTGAGGGCCCCTGGGAGGAGAGAAGTGGATTTGACCTAGAATTAGGTAATTCCTGAGTTAGAGATCAGTGTCAATCAGTGAAAGCATTAGAAACCGGTCCTGGTTGTTATGGGCTGCTGGTTATGGTTATGAGACAGTCACGAAGGGCATCACACATGGTATGAAGTCAGAGGCTGGGGGCCACTGGTCAGCAGCACTACAGAGGGTCATGATTGAGTACAGAAACCTCTTTCAGCTTCATGATTTTATTATTCTTTTAATCCAAGGCTGATATGACAAGGGAATTCTGAGCTCCAATTTTCTACATTCTGGTTTAAAAACTGTCTTGAATCAAAGCAGGAAAAGAGCTGTCTCATCTGTCACAGTGCCTGGAAATAAGCCCTTCTGCAGGAAAGAGCAGAGAAATGGCAGACGAGTCCTCCTTCATCCTGCAGATGGCACTCTTTCAACAGCCTATGTAGAAGCTGAGCTGTGTGAGGAAGGGAGCCTCAGTCATGACAGCCTGACAGGCAGATAGTGAGGGGTCGAGGCCAGGGGACTCACCAACAGGTGTCTCTGCAGGCCTTTCTAGTCTAAGCTGCTGAGGTTGTCCATGTTCAGATAGAAGAGCTGGGGACCAGGAGACCCCTTCTGGTCCAGACAGATACTTGACTCAAGTTGCCCATAAACTTATCAAATGACTCAGGCCATAGAGTAAATCAGATTTTTTAAAAACACTTATTACATACATACACACACATTCACACATTATATATGTGTGTGTGTGTGTGTGTTGCATGTTAAATGTCACTGGCGGTATAAACAAGCATAGGAATGGAATTGCTGCCCATAAAAGCATAGCAGTCAGGGGACAGATGCATCCATATCTGCTCAGGAGGTAGAATGGGCAATGGTGCTGCCATTTTGTCCTGAGATATTTTCTATAACTCAATAGGGGAGTATTCAAATGCTTGTGGTTTAGAAAGCAGCTGTGCCCACTCTGTTAATGGTCTGCTTTAAGACCTCATTATCTGAAATGCCAGACTCTCTGTAATCTGGTTTAGTCAAAAATTAGTAAGCATTTACATTCAAATATATATTTTTTAAAATCTCAAAGCCACAAGTCACGTTTAAGCAGCTAAGCACTAGTGCAACATTTTTGAAAGAACAGACCATTCAAAGAAAGAGTTAAAGAAATATTAAAAACACAGTCACAATTAGGTACTTCATTCAGGAATCTCTGGTTAGTTATTTCTCTAGCCGATCCTTGCTTTTCCTCAACCTTGAATACATTTTTAAAAAACCTCATTCTGAGTCTTGGGGTCAAAAATAGGCATAAAATGGAAGAGAAACATTTTATTTTTTAAATTTTTTTTTCCTGCAGCTGTTTTTATTTTTATTTATTTATTTATTTTTTATTAGATGGAGGCTAATTACTTTACAATATTGTAGTGGTTTTTGTCATACATTGACAAGAATCAGCCATGGTTTTACATGTGTTCCCCATCCCTATCCCCCCTCCCACCTCCCTCTCCACCCGATCCCTCTGGGTCTTCCCAGTGTACTAGGTCCGAGCACTTGTCTCTTGCATCCAACCTGGGCTGGTGATCTGTTTCACCCTAGATAATATACATGTTTCGATGCTGTTCTCTTGAAACATCCCACCCTCGCCTTCTCCCACAGAGTCCAAAAGTCTGTTCTATACATCTGTGTCTCTTTTTCTGTTTTGCATATAGGGTTATCATTACCATCTTTCTAAATTCTGTATATATGTGTTATGTGTTAGTATACTGTAATGGTCTTTATCTTTCTGGCTTACTTCACTCTGTATAATGGGCTCCAGTTTCATCCATCTCATTAGACCTGATTCAAATGAATTCTTTTTAGTGGCTGAGTAATATTCCATGGTGTATATGTACCACAGCTTCCTTATCCATTCATCTGCTGATGGACATCTAGGTTGCTTCCATGACCTGGCTATTATAAACAGTGCTGTGATGAACATTGGGGTGCACGTGTCTCTTTCAGATCTGGTTTCCTCGGTGTGTATGCCCAGAAGTGGGATTGCTGGGTCATATGGCAGGTCTATTTCCAGTTTTTTAAGAAATCTCCACACTGTTTTCCATAGCGGCTGTACTAATTTGCATTCCCACCAACAGTGTAAGAGGGTTCCCTTTTCTCCACACCCTCTCCAGGATTTATTGCTTGTAGACTTTTGGATAGCAGCCATCCTGACTGGAGTGTAATGGTACCTCCTTGTGGTTTTGATTTGCATTTGGAAGAGAAACATTTTAGTGGACCTACTAATGACCTTGCCCCTAAACGATATTCAAAGTATAATCAGCTAACTTATCAGAGTAGTAGGGTTGAGTAGAATAGGATAATTCATAGAGATGGATAGCCTGTATCCTCAGAATTGGACAATTGCACTCAGTTTCCATGTCCCATCAAGTCTCTGTGTAGGGCCCTGTAGAAAATAAAACAAATGCATAGTTTCTGTCTTGAGGAACTCACAGTCTAATGAAAAACATGCAGCCAGAGTATTCTAACCCTCTAAGAAGTCCCACAGTAAGAGAGGAGACATAATCTTTACTCGTTTAGGGTTTTCAAGGAGTGCATCTAGTGAAACCAAGATAAACCCTTAGTTCATTTGATGATCCAAAAAATATGCCTGCCTAATGGTAGTATAGTGACCTTTGGAGTAAGTTCCATCTTTCTTGTCACGCCTGAGATGGTAACCAATTATAGCAGCTGCAAATGCAAGCAGAAGGAAGAGCGGGGAGAGATTAAGTAGATACTTTTTCACACTCCAGTTTTTTAGAGATGATGAAAGCTTCTTAGGCAGGATGGAAAAAAATAGTGAGAAAGAAAGCCAGGAAAATGCTGATAAATTAATATCATGAAGTGGGCAAGTGGAAGAATGTGAAACAGCAGAGAAATGAAGGACAGTCTTACCCTTTGGAGCTTGCCTGGCACTCTTCCCATTGGGGTGGACTGAGTACATTCCTCTTTCTCCTTCTCTCACTAGGGAGAAGTTACTGGCATGAGCTGATGGGAGGGGTCTTGTGACCACTGTCAGGAAGAAGATGTTTTATATAGTGGATAATTCCCAAACAAGGGTTTTTAAGGTCATGTTGTATAGACTTGATGTGGAAAATTGAAAGGAGGTCAGAGCCAATATCCAAGATATTATATAGAGCCTGCCAAGAACTTCTTATCAAGACTATGAATTGCCCACTGCCCCCGCCACCACTTTTGCTGCTTCCTGTGTGAAACAGCAAACTCAGAAGAATTGGGAGTCCATTCTTAATGGCTAAAGTTCTGGGTGGCACACTGAAAGATTCAGAAGCACAAGTGGTGTTTCTATCTCTTGCTCCATATGATGGTGGTGACTATGAGAAAGAAGGGAGGCTGAGAAACAAATGATTTCCTGTGTAAATGATGTTTTAAAAAGTCTTCTGGACAATATCCTGCAAAGCCAGGATGATGGACTTCTGGCAAGGGGCAGAGTGCATCTTGTAAAGATTGAGAAAGATGTGCTTTGGCAGGAAACCTTGTTGATCTGTCTAGAAGGATTTAAGTGAATTTTGAAATGGAAGGAGAAAATTACCCCAGTAAAGCCAAAACCAGATATGTGAGGCCCACAGGTGACACAGAAAGAAGCATTTTCTGAAGGAAATGCCCTTAGGTCAACTTAAGTTAGAAAAAATACAAAAATACAGATTGTAAACAGTATTAGTAGTCTATCTTATCCATTTATCAACAAAAGGCATGTGTAATAAGTAAGGTACTTAGACTTTAACACAAGATAAATGTAAATATTCCTGAGACTTTAGGGTATTAAGCATAAGTAAAAAATGGCAATTGTATAAAGTTTTCTGTTTAGACTCTTTTCATAGGAGGGCTAAGGATATATCAGAAAGGTTCTTATCTGTATGAAATCTACAAGCCTGAGGGTAGTAAACAATATGAAGAAATAATAGAGATTAAAGGAGAGCAAACAGAAAGCCATGCTTGTGACTCGAGAGGACCATAGTCTCCTCTGTTAGATGGAGGATATGGGAATGTCTGATATGATTTCAGTTCTGGCTCAGGGAAAACTATAGTGGTTATGAGAGTCCTCAAATTTCCTGGCATCTCCTGTAAATTGTGACACTGTAAATAAAACATTAATAAGTTGATGAAAGCAAAGCATTCCATTAATACAATGTTGAGAGAGGATCATTTTAGAAAAGCTTGAAAGACTCTCAAGAACCTTGACCTTTAGATGAAAGAGTTTAGACATTTCTCTTAAAGGGGAATAATAAAGACATTTGAGTGATGGTGCAAATTAAAATATAATCTCTAAACCAGAGAAATAAGAATTTCTTTATGCACCATTTAGATCACATAAGAATATTGTGCCTAGTTACAGAAAATATATTTTCAAAAGGATATTGACAAACTGTGCTATGATTGTCGGAAGCCTGCCAAGATAGCGACATTGAAAAAACTGGATATGTTCAATTATATGTTCAATTATGTTCAGTTATTTTGAGTAAATATTTTTTTATGGAAGGTTGGGGTGGGTGGAATTTTGATAGTTGAAATCTTCCTGTAGAAGAGATAGGGTGAAAGGTATTGTGAAACTAACTTTAGCTTAACTCACTTATCATCTCCAACCCACAATTGCTCTTTTATACACTATTCAAAACCAGAATGAAATGTCTTGTGATGCAGTGTGCTTCTTATCATGGGAGGCTTACATTAGAGGCAACTCTTTCTCCTTAAATATCCTCAAGTTTTTCCCATCTTAAACAAACAAACAAATGAATAAAAAGAAACCCTACTTCCCATTTCTCCTTCCCTTGAAAGCCCAAGTTCTTAAGAGAACAGTTTATAGTTGCATGAGCACTTACTTTCTTACCTCCTAGATGCCCTTTGACCTCTGCCATTGGGCTTCTGTTCTCTCTAACCAACAGAGGTTAATCTTACCAAAGTCTCCACGTGAACGTTTCTTTTTGTTTGTTAAATCCAAAGGATACTTTTCAGATATTAATTGGTATTCCTGAAGCATTTGACCCTGTCAGCCACTTTTTAAATTCCCTTGTCGTCAGCCTTCCACAACATCTGGATCTCTTGGTTTCCACATGACTTTCTTACTGGTCCTTCTTAGGCTCTTCTCCTTTTCCTCAGGATTTGTTCCCCAGACCTTCTCTCTCACTTTACACTGCCTGCGTGATTTTGTACTCTTTCCCACTCTCAGTTGGCCTTGTGCTCTGATGGCTTCCAGATCCACATCTCATCACTGATCTCACCCTGTGCTTCCTGTTTGAAAACCCACTGGCCTTCTGGACATTTCTACTTCAATTTTTCAGAGGGTTCTCCAACCTAATGTGTCCAGAATTTATTTGATCATTTCCTACTCCTTCCAGCTCTTACCCCTGTGTTCTCTGTGCCAGTGAACAGCACCAACTATCCAGCTGCTTGAGCTAGAAATGTGGGAGTCATTCTTGACTCTCACTCCTCCTGAATCCTTCACAAAATCCTACTGACTCTATATCTTGAGCGTCCTTTTTCTTCCATATTCTTTACCACTGCCCTAGGTCAGAGTCTCATTATCTCTTGATTGGATTACTGTAGTATTCTCCTGTTTTCCCTGACTCTAGTCATGGTTTCCTTAAATCCATGCACAAATTCCTACCAGAGTGGTTTTCCTAAAATGCACATCTCAATATGCTACTCCATTTGTTATGGTACTCATAGGAGTCTTCCCATTGGGATTAAGTTCAAACTTTTTTTTTTTTTTTTTAAACAGCTTGGCTCTTATTTTTCTGTCTATGCAGAATTTCTCTAGTTGTGGCAAGTAGGGGCTACTCTCTAGTTGCAGTGCATGGGCTTTTCATTGCAATGGCTTCTCTTGTTGCAGAGTATGGGCTCTAGAGCTCAGATTCAGTAGTTGTGGCACACAGTCTTAGTTGCCCCTCAGCATGTGAGGTCTTCCTGGACCAGGGATCAAACCCATGTCCCCTGCATTCAGAGGGAGATTCTTACCATCTAGACTCCCAGAAAGTCCCTCAAGCTCTTAATACTATAGACCTTTTAGAACCTGACTGCTGACTTCGCTGGTTTTACCTTTTATCCCTTCTATGCTCCCTCTACCCCACTCTATTTGCTGTCTCAGGGTTTTAACTGAACAGGTGATACTCCTAAGTCTCAAGGCAGTCTCCTTTTTAATCCTTCCTGGTTCTTTAACTACCCTGACCAACTTCTGTTCATCTTTGAATACTCATCAGGTGTTACCTCTTCTTTCTCCATTTTGAGGAGATCCTAATAGCAACAGTACTAAAGATAATAACATGGACAGAAGAGCCTGGTAGGTTACAGTTCATGGAGTCGCAAAGAGTCGGACACAACTGAGTGACTAACAACAACAACAATGATAATAACAGTAACACTGAGTACTTTCTATGTGCCAGACCCGGTTCATTTCGTTCTCATAACATCCCATGAGTTAGGTGTTGACATTCCCATTTACAGACAAGGAATCTAAGGCAAAGAAGTAAAATAATAGCTCGAGTTGATAGAGCTAGTAAGTGGTGGAACTGGGATTCAAATCCCAGTAGTCTGACTCCAGAGCCCTGGCTCTCAACCCTTTTGCTGCAAAGTCTCTTGATTCACAAAAGCTTTGGATGTCTCTGGGATCAGACCTGGCAGGGTGCTCAGTTCCACCCCAGAACCAGTTCCCAGTCCTTTCTGCGTATGAATCTGGGTGACCCCTCAGACAGCCACGTTACCCTGTGGCCACAGAACTGCTGAGTAACACTCTTTCCCTCCTTGTGTCTAAGAATTCCCTTGGATTCCAGGGTTACCCACATGACCCCCTGTGACATCGTCTTATCTAAAAGTTTTGTGTGACCCCAGAGCTGTGGAATCCTATGGCTGCCTCTCACTTTTCTCTGCCTATCCTCTGCCTCATCTGAAACACATGTACCCATGGTTGGTCATAGCTCACTATGTTCTCTGCTGGAGCTTGGCCTATTTAACAATTAACTTGACCAGTATCTGGCCTGAGTCTTCATTTCCATTTCCTAGCAAAAAGTGGACTCCACTTGACCCAGACCAGGATATTATTTTGTCTCTTTCTTTTTACCTTATGCTAAAGTCAGGCTATTATTAACAAAACCGCCATGTTTTCAGGCCACATCCTCCTTGATAGCTCCACAAGCCTATTTGAGACATCCCTCTCAGTTGTGATTTTTACAATATAGTAAAGAAAAGTGTAGCATTTGCAGTCAATCTGTTCTTTCCTTTTGTTGACCTTGGATCCTGTGATAATCAATTTCCCTGAGACTCAGTGTCATCTCTAAAATGGAGATAGTGATACCTCCCCTGAAGACCGATGTGAGGGTCAGAAATAACACATGGAATGTGCCTGATAGAGAATTTGCTTCTTTGGAGGTACCTGGTGAATGGTGGCCTCTGTAGCAGCAGTAGTGACCCTGGTAGTGGTGGTGACGGGATACTTCCAAGCCTCACTCCCCTCCAGGAAGGGTTATCATGTACCGTACTGTCACCTTTCAAGACTCAGCCTGGTGTGGTCTGTGTGTGCTGTGCTAAGTTGCTTCAGTTGTGTCCAACTCTGTGACCCTATGGACTGTAGCCTGCCAGGCTCCTCTGTCCATAGGCAAGAATACTGGAGTGTATTCCCATGCCTTCCTCCAGGGAATATTCCTGACCTGGGGATCAAACCTTGTCTCAGGCATCTCCTGCATTGGCAGGAAGGTTCTTTACCACTGGCACCACCTGGGAAGCCCCAGGTGTTGCCTGGTCTGCCTAATTATGTGGAAAAAGTAGGCTTGTCATTTGAGATGGGCCTGGTGCCAACTGGAAAGATCAACTACAGGAACTAAGCTTGGTCCTCAGGTTAAGCATATGGAAGAGGGGTCCATCCAATATGACCAGTCAGAACCATGGAAAAGCAATAGAGTAATGGTGCATCCTGCCTTGGGGTGATAGGAGGTACCAAGCATTGGGCATCTGGGAGCCAGTATATTCAGAGATCCGAGGAGGAGGATTGGTGGTTTGCATTGAGAAGACTCTTAACAGATAGCAAGCTCTCTTAACAGCTAGCAGGCTTCAGTTACTGAGCTGCAAATCAGAGGAAGGTTTGTTAGGGCACCAGGTAAGGCAGGGATGCGGTAAAAGCCGTATTATCAAATGTAAACACGAGGGCAAGGCTGGGTTAGCTGCCAGTGAGACCCAATATGGAGGACTAGCCTGTTGGTAAGACATGTGATTCCATTTGATTTCTGTCATGGGACTGAATCTGAGCCTGCTTGGGCCCTCAGCAAAGGGGAGAGAGTCTGGGTACCAAGTGAGAGCACTCTCCCTTCTACAGGGTTCTCTGCCTCAGCGGTCTTCCTTAGAGGGGCCCCAGGTGTGTGGGCACTACTTCCACAAGGTGACGACATATTTGCCTTGCACAGTGAGACTAACACGCTGGTGGGAAGAATCAAGTTGCTGACCTCAGAGAGCACTGATGTGGTTTAGAAAGGAAACCAGGAAATCTGTTGCAGAGAAAAGCTTCCTCTTCTGCCCGGTATTGATTCTGAAAGCAAGCCATGTAT
This sequence comes from Odocoileus virginianus, assembly GCF_023699985.2. NCBI lineage: Eukaryota > Metazoa > Chordata > Mammalia > Artiodactyla > Cervidae > Odocoileus > Odocoileus virginianus. The sequence goes on from NC_069677.1 coordinate 11,342,281, forward strand.
TACCATGTCTTCCAACAATTGATTTCAAACCATATCGACGTCCTTTCTCTTCCGCCTTTTTTCATTTCTGTGACACTAGGCCCACAGGGTAGGCATCTGGAAGCCAGCATTATTGTAGCTGAGAGAGGGAGACCGTGATGGATTGGCATATGGGGGGATGTATGCAAATTATAAATGAAAATATTTCTCCTGGATAAAAACATTTTGAGAAGTATTTTAAACCTGTGCTATAAGCACGTAAAAATAAGTAATAATAATAACTGCCATTTACTGAATGCCTACCTTTATAAGAAATATCTCATTTCATCCTTGAAACAATTCTATGCAGTAGATTTCAATGTTGTCCTCAATTTCCAGATGAAAAAATCAGGCCTAGAGACGATCATTCAAGTGTTGGAGACAAGCTTTGAACCCAGACAGTCTGACACCAGAGCCCATGTTTCCAGCTCATATACATTCAGAGTAATGGGGAAAACTGAGCTTATTCAACTCTCATTTTATATTTTTTCCAAATGAAGCTTCTATTTTATTTTTTAAAAATTTCTAATTACAAAACCATACATTTTCAATATAGAAGTACAGGCAAGCAAAAAGGAACAAAAATATTTTACCCACTCAGTTGTCTTAGTTGCTAATACTTTGGTATTAATTCTTTCAGATATTTATTCTTCCATTATTTATACATATATGTATGTTGGTTGTCAGCTCTTCTCACTTAATGATATATCCATGGTAATGGATAAATATCTACAGTGGTTTTGTTTTTGTTTTTTGGTGATGAAATCTTTTATATTAAGACTCTTTACTCTTTCTCAGATTCTAGTAACTGTAATTATAGGCTATTAAAAGTAGGTACAGTTATAAGTTGGTAAAGAGAAGCAAAATAAGCATTGAAAACAGAGGACTGGGTTTAAGCCAAACATTCAGAATCATTTCCCAAGAGAAAGCTTCAGAGAATGGCAACTTACTTACAAATGCCCTCCTATGCCTTTCCAGTTCCCCATTGTATATGCATGTATATTAGAGGAATTTGAGGACATTCTGAGCCCCTAAATTTGGCTAAGATGATGGTGGAGACAGTGATGGTGGTGGTGGTGGGTGGGTGGGGACTTCTTCAAAACATTAATAGTGGTAGCCTCTCTCCTCCTCCCCCTTCTTCCCTCTCTCCTTTCTCTCTACCTGCGCCGCCCCCCCATCTTTTTTTTTTTTTTTTTTTTTGCCTTTTTGTCTGTTCCATCTCCTCTTGGGAGATCCTTTCCTGAAATCAGGACTCTAGTAAGGATCCGGGATGCAGCACTTGGTTCTGATCCAAGTGTGGTTTTAGGTGGTAGTACTTTCCAGGACCCCTAAGAGCTGTGTGACATGAGTCCTCTGTAGCTGTGATGGGCAAATCAGGAGTTTCTGGGCTCTAGGGTAAAGGCTTTTGAGAACTTGTGAGTGCAGTGCTTCTGGGACAAGAGTTGCAGGAACCAGCACCTAAGAGCTTCAGGTGAGAGGGTTTTAGGCTAAATATTACGAAAACTGAAAGCTAAACTTACATTGCCAACAAGAACAGCCCACCAAATAGATATGTGTCTTTTTCTCTTCTACTGAGCAACTGGAGATATTTCATGAACCAATTATGTTTGGAATAATTTTTTAATAGGAGAAAAAAAAGCCCACTGCCAAGTTCTGACAGGCACAAAGCATTCCACATGGAAAGGCAACCAGGTTTGGGGCAGAGGGAGCTGAGTTCCTGTGGTACCAGGAACTCCTGGTTCCTCCTGTGGTACCAGGTGATATCCACACCTCATCGGGATATGCAAGGGATATGCAAGGCAACTGCCCAGCCAGCCCAAGGTACTGCCTCTTGGGTTTCAGTAGAGACTAGTATGGGCTTCCCTGGTGGCTCAGACAGTAAAGAATCTGCCTGCAATGCAGGAAACCCAGGTTCAATCCCTGGGTTGGAAAGATCCCTTAGAGAAGGGAATGGCTAACACACTCCAGTATAAGAATACTGGAGAATACTGGAGAATTCCATGGACAGACGAGTCTGATAGGCTATAGTCCATGGGGTTGCAAAGAGTCAAACACAACTGAGCAACTAAGTTTCACTTTCTGAGACTAGTACAGCTATCCTACTATATTCTAGGAGCATGGGCAACCTCAGCTGTAATTACACATCCCCATGGTGTTTCACACTTTAGGCTATTTTGTATAATATATCTGAGCCTCAGCAATGCCAAGTATGGATTGAAATAGCTCTGGTGGACTTTAGTCCATCACATGCATGGAATTTGAAAATAACTTTGAGGGAAGGGGGCAGCAAATAAGGCTAAAAAGGGACTCCAAATCCACGTGATAGACATGTTTCAGTTTTCTTCTTCAGAAGCCTCCTTGGACTCTGCCTAAATTTATGGACTCTTTGAAGTGAAGTGAAAGTGAAAGTTGCTCAGCTGTGTCTGACTTTCTGCGACCCCATGCACTGTAGCCCACCAGGGGCCTCCATCCATGGGATTTTCCAAACAAGAATATTGGATTGGGTTGCCATTTCCTTCTCCAGGGGATCTTCCTGACCCAAGGATCTTTCCTTCTCCAGGGTCTCTCACATTGCAAGCAGACTCTTTACCATCTGAGCTACTAGGGAAGTCATGGACTCTTTAGTGTCTTGGGAATTAATAAGGTCAGTCTCATTTGCTTGGGGAGAAAAGAAAACAGCTACAGAAGAGAGGATTATTTGGATGCAAAACTTGGGTGTGACCCACCTGCTGTGGCTTTGGTAAAAGTTTTACAAGTTTATAAAGTTAGAAAGGTTTGAAGTTTCTCCCAAGGAATTACATCCCATCATGGCTTCAGGTGGTCAGATGACTTGGTACCAGATGACTTTGACAGACTATTTTCCTAGATTCTCTCTTTCCTTATCCTGTGCCTCACATAAAGGCCACTTTGATAAGCCATAACCTTATCATCAACAAAATGAGAGTTATAGATTCCTCCTACCTTTTTCCTTGTGGGAGGCAACAAGATCCCAATGAGAAGGAAGGACACAGGGATTGGACCACCTGGGTAGGAAGCCCAGAGCCACTCTGGTTATGTGTACAGATCACCTAACATCCTTTCTACATCTACATTGTGGGGATTATGTTTATTCCATCATAGCTGAAGTAAGTATTAAATGAGATAATGTACTTAAAAACACTTGAAGTCTAGAGCCCAAAGCAGATGTAAATTATCATTATTATTCGGGGCATATAATGACAGTGGATGAGATCATGTCTGGAACATGCTCAGGAAAGAGGAGCTAAAGATACAGAAAAGATTGATGCTGCTGCCCCATACTGGCTATTTCCCAAGAGAGGGAATGTGCTGACCAGTCTCTGAGTTTAAGTGAACTCTTCACGCCCCAGACTTCTGACACTGTTTAAGGGCCAGATTCCCATGCATAGCAGGGATTAGCCAGGAAACTTCCCACATTCTAAAGCTAAAGCTAGTGATTTAATGAGCCTTGTTCTGATGTTTATGTAAGGGTAGATCAGGGAGAGTTTGGGGTCAGAGGTGGATTTTGGAAATGGAAACATCATGATGCTTTATACATAGAGCATTCTGACCACTTCTCTTACATGCCCTCTGCCCAAATAGAACAAGGAAGCCTTGCTCACAACTTTCAGAAAGCCCTGGGGGCCTACAACGACTCTTCCCTCTACCTTCTTTAGGGTTATGTCAGTGTATCCATGCCCTGCCAGACCTCACCACCTAGCCAGCTTTCTTCTATTTATTGCTTCTGCATTCACATAACTTCTGGGCTTCCCCAGTGGCTCAGCAGTAAAGAATCCTCATTGCTTAATTTCCCCTTTGTTGTATTGAGGGAGGGGAGATGTACTTAATTACTCATGATCTGAGGAGGGAGGTGGGAGGAGGGGTTCAAGATGGGAAACAGGTGTAAATCCATGGCTGATTCATGTCAATGTATGGCAAAAACCACTACAATATTGTAAAGTAATTAGCCTCCAACTAATAAAAATAAATGAAAAAAAAAAATAAATAAATGTTGACATTTAAAAAAATTACTCATGATCATGCCAAGGTTTTCATGATGAGCATTATGGGTGTAGTCTGGTCATGGAAGACACTGCTTGGTCTGTGAAAGTTAGGAACTTTCAAGAACTCCAGATAATAATGTGAATGATGAGGTGATGTGAGCCTGAACTTTATGACCCTTCCCTATCTCTTAGTTGATCTCCAGCTATTCAGATTCTGCCCTATCCCTTGGAGGCCATATGTGGGGAGACTTTGATCTCCTGCAGCATCTCTGCTCCAAGGAAATGCTCCAGTGGGTGAGTGTCTTCAATTGATCAGCTAAGGAAACAAGATGTTGTTTCCTCTTTGAAAATGGAGATCCTGAGGTTTCAGAGGGCCTTGGGTTTTAGGGGACAGTCTGTGGTAAACAGTCCTTGGTGGATATATGGTATCTCTTCTGTCTTAGAGCAAATCTCTGAGTCTGGTCCTGTTTGAGAAGGGAGTGCAGGTGGCCCCATTCTTTGTGTAGCTCTCCTTCCTCTGTCTCTCTTGCCCCACCTCAGCCCACTCCCTACCACTATTCCATATTACACAGACCCTATTCTGGGCTTATTCCACAGTGAGGACTAGAGTTAGGCTCTCTGACTCCTACACTGTGCCACTTCTTCTTTTTACCAAGTGCCACTTCTTCTTTTTACCCCCAGCAAGCTTTCCATCACCAACCCTGGCTTAAAGGGTGAAACCCCAGGACTGTGCCTCTCTTAGCTCCTTGCCAAGAGCCCTCATATCCTCCCAACTTTCCAATCTGGACCTTTGCCCAAGTCATTCTCTTGCCTGGTAGATTCCTCCTCTTAGCCTTCACATTTTAGACTTCTTGAAGTTGGCTCAAAAATATGCCTGTTTCTGAAACCTTCTCCAGGCCTGTACATCTTACCCAATCATTTGTTGCCCAGTGTACACCGAGCATCACATCTTCACTTTGTACTACTGTCACAGCTCATTTCCTTCTCATCGTCAGAGAATGAACTATTCTATGTCATTTCCTAGAGAACCAAGGTTTAATCCTAACCACTTCATGCTGAAACTTTTCAGATTTCATCTCTATTGATGATCAACTTTCTGAAATACAGTTTAAACTTTCCATGCTTTATATATAGATCATTCTGAACATAATTCTTTTTTTTTTTTTTTTTTTTTTTGATGCCTCAGGATGCATGGCAGTGTTCACTAATTTCAGTCATGAGTAGAAAGACCTTCAGGGCCACTGCAGAGGCCAAGGTTTTCCTTTGCCTTTACTGAGGGTCCTTCCCAACACTTCAGTACCCTTCTAGGGCTGGCTTGCATTCAGGGAGACATGATTAGGTTAGGGAATGTAGCCCCTAGAGCAGTATGTGTCACCTCCTGTGGGCCCTGGAGCAGTCCTGTGGCTGAAATCCATATTTCTCTTGGATGATGGTGATGATCTTAGTGGCACACCTGGGGAAGGTAAGATATAAGTGACCTAGACCTTCTAAAGCCACTGAAACCACAGTCCCAGAGTGCATCAGCAAGATAGGAAGAGAGACAGTTCTTCTAGAAGTAGATCTTTCCTATTATTCCTTTGATCTCTGCATCACTCCATCTTTATTTTGCTGACTTTTGTTTAAAAGGCCCTAAGCATTTCAAGCACATCAACTTGTCAGTTTCACACACATAAGTACCCAAGGACTGGCCCTTGCCTGTCACTCTTTGCTGCTGTCAGCTCCATGCCATGGGCATGAGGGCTTTGATATTTATGTGATGGTGATAAAGAAGGCTTTCAACCAAAGCCTATAGCAGCATTCCAGATAGAGGCTCTTGAGAGTATTGTCTGAGAATCACCCTCACTTTTAAGTATTTTCAAATTTGACATGTCTCTTACTTTTTTTCCTGCTGTGGGAGACAGCCCAGGGTCCTGGGTAGTTGATGCTGGCATTGTGCCAGGGGAAATAATTTCCAAGATTTCACAGGTGATTATTTTTGACTGGATCTTTTTTGCATATATATATGTCATCAAAATCATGTTTCTTCTGAGCTATGATGAGCATTGTCATAAAGTCCAAACTGAGAAAGGTGAAATCATTGACTGGAGCTGCAGAGAGATTGTGTATTTTTGTATGATTGAATATGTCACACTGGCTGGTCAAGCATTTGTGTCTTCAGGATCCCAGAACTAGGAAATGCATCCATCTCTAAAATAAATACATTTATAATGAAAGTTATTTGTATTTCTAGATGTTACTCAATTGACAAAAATATATTAGATCCCCATCTTCTTTAAAATTTCTTTTATCTAGTATTTTTCAAAGTTTGAAAGAGATTCCTAATTATTACAATAACAAGTGAAACCTTGCAAAGATATGTGTAAATAAAATGCTAATTATCCCTCCGTTCCCACTTCCTAATCCCTTCCTCCCAAGACAATCACAGTTAGCTTGTATGTTTTTCTTCTTACACAGGCAAAAAGAAGCAAACATATGTAAACATAAAATTTTGTTTATTTTTTGGAATAATCTCTAAAGAATGCCCTGCATATAATTTTTTTCACTTTAAATGATTTTCCCATTTTTTTTTTACTATAAAATTAATACATGTTCAACATTTGGAAGCAAGAAAATAGTGGAGGAAAACATATCCCTAATATAGCTTAGAGATAGTTATATTTAAACCATTAATATTTATTGGAAAATTTCCAGTCAGCACAGAAAAATGCAAAGAATGTTTTGCTTAAAGTCAAATGAATGTGAATTCCACCTTGACATCTACCATTCAGCAGCTATGTGAGCTTATTCGAGACTTCAAATTCTTTCACCTTTCTGAGCCTCAGTTTACTTATCTATAACATGACATAATAGCATTACTACATTACACTATAGTAATGTTTGTAGATTGGTCCAAAACTGGCAGCCATCATTATTAGTAGTAGGTTTTTCCAATAGATAGGTAGGTAGTTAGAACCAGAACCATACTTCGATTTATGCTGACTTCTTCATTTGATCTTACATCAGGAATACTTCCTCAGATCACTAAATAGTCTTCAAAGCATAATCATGAGGACTGCCTCATTTGGTCATACCACAGTGTATTAAAAGTGTTAGTCACTCAGTCATGTCCAGTCAGACTCCTCTGTCCATGGAATTCTCCAGGCAAGAATACTGGAGTGGGTGGCCATTCCCTTCTGCAGGTGATCTTCCCAACCCAGGGGTTGAACCTGGGTCTCCTGCATTGTAAGCAGATTCTTCACTGTCTGAGTCACCAGGAAAGCCCCCCCCCCCCCCAGTATTGAACATTCTGGTTATGTTTATTTTTTACTTTTATAAGCCATAGTTACTCTATTTAAACTACTAGGTAAACTGTTGAATTCATTATAGTCCTAAATTCTCCAAGTTTTTCTGGTCATTAGTAATATTACCATTCATTCAAAACCTGTAGCTCTTTTGGGGCAAAAGACTAGATTTCTGTCACCTTAGAATTTCAGCCCAGGCTGTGAGTCCTACACTTAGAGAGTGGTTTTAACCTTAGATAAAGACTGCAATTAGAGTCACCTAGGAAGCTTTTACAGGCTTCCCTGGTGGCTCAAATGGTAAAGAATCTGCTTCATTGTGGGAGACCTAGGTTTGATCCCTGGGTTGGGAAGATTCCCCTGGAGAAGGTAATGACTACCCACTCCAGGATTCTTGCCTATAGAATTCCACGGACAGAGCCTGGTGGGCTACAGTCCATGGGGTCGAAAAGAGTCAGACATGACTGAGTGACTAACACACTTTTGTTGTTGTTGAGTTGCTCATGTCCGACTCTTTCAGACCCCATGGACTGCAGCACCACCAGCCTTCCCTGTCCTTTACTATCTCCTAGAGTTTGCTCAAACTCATGTCCATTGAGTCAGTGATGCCAGTCAACCATGTCATCCTCTCTTGTCCCCTTCTCCTCATGCCCTCAGTCTTTCTCAGCATCAGGGTCTTTTCCAATGAGTCGGCTCTTCCCATCAGGTGGCCAAAGTATTGGAGCTTCACCTTTGGCATCAGTCCTTCCAATGAATATTTAGGATTGATTTCCTTCAGGACTGACTGGTTTATTCTCCTTGAAGTCCAAGGGACTCTCAAGAGTCTTTTCCAGCACCACAGTTCAGAAGCATCAATTCTTCAGCACTCAGCCTTCTTTATGGTCCAACTCTCACATCTGTACATGACTACTGGAAAGATGATAGCTTTGACTATACAGACCTTTGTTGGCAAAATGATGTGTCTGCTTAAAATATTAAAATTAATATTAAAATATGCTGTCTAGGTTTGTCATAGCTTTTCTTCCAAGGAGCAAGCATCTTAATAATTTCATGGCTGCAGTCACTGCAGATTTTGGAGTCCAAGAAAAAAAAGTCTGTTACTGTTTCCATTTCTCCCCCATCTATTTGCCATGAAGTGATGGTACTAGATGCCATGATCTTCATTTTTTTGAATGTTGAGTTTTAAACTAGCTTTTTCACTCTCCTCTTTCACCTTCATCAAGAGGCTCTTCAGTTCCTCTTCACTTTCTGTTGTTAGGGTGGTGTCATCTGCATGAGATTATTGATATTTCTCCTGGCAATCTTGATTCCAGTTTGTGATTCATCCAACTCAGCATTTCGAATGATGTACTCTGCATATAAGTTAAGTTTTTAAAAACATATGCTGCTGGATACTCCCCTCCCCTGCCTCCTCCTTAGCTCCCATTCTGATTTGAGTAATCTGGGGTAGGACCTGAGCACTGCTTTTCTTCCCCAGGCTCCTTGATCTACTGCCCAGTCCTGTCCTATGAGAAGCACAGGATTAGATTTCTTAAGGCTTCTGCCATCTGAAGTACTATCAGAAAAGCAGTATAAGCTAAGGAGGTTGTATGGGCTCCCTCACTGGGGCTTCCTCGATGGTCTTATGATCTAAAAGAACTTTTCAACTGGAAGACATTTTTGCCCACCCCCCACCCCCCACCCAGGACACATCTGTTAATGTCTGAGGACATTTTGGGTTGGCATCTGGGGAAGGCGTTGCTTTTGGCATCTTGTGGGTAGAGGGCAGGGATGCAGCTAAACACCCTACAGTACAGAGAACAGCCCCTGTGTTAGTTTCCTAGGGCTACTGTAACAAAGGACCACAAACTGGGTTGCTTAAAATAGCACAAGTGTATTGTCTCACAGTTCTGGAGGCTCAAACACTAAAATCAAGGTATTGGTAGGTTAGTTCCTTCTGTAAAAGAATCTGTTCCCAGCCTTTCTCTGGACTTCTGGTGTTTGCTGGCAGTCTTTGGTATTCCTTTGTATCACTCCAGTCTTGGCCTTCGCGTCACACGGTGACCTCTCTGTGTCTGTATGATCCTGAATTCATCTTTTTTATAAGGCCACAAGTCATAGTGGATTACAGCCCACCCAGCTCCAGTCTGACCTCAACAAATTCTACCTGCATTGACACTATTTCTTAAAAAAAGGCCACATTCTCAGGTACTGGGCATTAAGGTTGCAACATACCTTTTTGGAGGAACAGAATTCAACGCATAACAGCCCCCTAACAGAATTATCCAGCCCAAAATGTTATCAGTGCTGCTGTTAAGACACCCTGTTCCATGGAGTCTAGGGATGAAACCCAGGGAGGTTAGCTATAATAAGAACAGGGCAGATAGGGGCCCAGGGTCCGCAAAATTGAAAATGAGCAGGAACACCATTCATAAAGAGGATCATAGGCAGTGGGCTCCCTTCAGATCTGAATATGGACACTTCGGACTATATATGACCACAAGGGGGTGAAAGGGCTCAAGAAGCCCTGTGCTCACTGGGGCAGAAGCAGAAGTGTGGACCAGCCCCTCTGCTTGTTCTCCCTTTCACCTGACCCCCATTTCCCTCGACCAGGCACATCTTTTTCTGTCTGCCCTTTTCAGGATAGAATAGAAGAGAAAGTAAGTCTGCAAGCCCCAAGGTTTTCAGCAGTATTTTCAAACCGACTGTCTTTCTCCAAAGGCCTGCCTTCTCCCTCTTCCCACTCACTGCCTCCCACTGATAGCCAAACATAGAATATAGAAAACAGGAAAAACAGCAACAGTGCAAAGTTTCTCTTTTGAGAGAGAACAGCATTTTGGGTACATCTCCCCGCCTCCCCAGTCTCTTGAATTGCCAAATCCTGCAGCAGGTGGCCCTACTTATCTCTGTTTCATGGAGATCCTGTCTCACCAACCGCTATTTCTTTGGCTTCAAGAATTCTACATGAGAATGAACTTCTATAGGGCCAGGCTACTGGGCAATCCACAAATTCATATCTGAACACTTAGGTCTGCCTTCTTCACTTCTAAAACATTTTTGTCCTCATTCTTCTTTTGTGATTACATGTTTCCCTCCATTATTTTGCCCATTTGAGCTGAGTAACGAGGAGGAAGGAGGAGAAGAGTAGCCAGGGTGGAGACTGTGTTATCAAATTCCCATAGTGCTGGGGTGGTGGGTTGCTTCCCAGCAGCAATATGGTTGCCAGCTGGCTGCATCTGGGACTTGCTTAGTGGGAAAAGGATTAAATGCTTCCCTCTGCAGTCTTCAGAGCTTTGTGTCTGCATGGTACTCTCCTGGTTTTGATCTAATTGCTCAGCTCCCTCGGGCTCTTCTCACTCTTTTAACCCCAGCCTGCAGGTTTAGGCCAACCTCTGTCCTCTAGGTCCCTTCCTGTATGTACTGTCTTCTTTTATTCAGTCTGAGCATCAGGCCTGGCCCAGTCTCTGCCTTCTACTGCTCTCTCTGCCCTGGAGGCATAGGTGGGAAGAGTCAAGGAGAAAGTCCTTTCTTGCCTTGTCTCAGTCCCCTGGGGTGGCCACATTTTCTGGAATCTGGTTGGTCCTTTCTTACAGTCCGGTCCTGATGTTTTCTGACAGACCATATTTTGTAACCAGTATTGGCAGCCTCTAGGATTGACCCTGGCTTTTGGTTCAGAAACAAAGCATTGCTTTTTATCATTATATTAAATAGGTAATATGGTAATAGTTAATTCTCATTATCTCTTCTGCTGTTTTGCCTGAGAATACCTAGATACTCAGCTTCTGGCCTGCAACTGAAAGAAAATACATTGAGGTTAAAGCATAGCCTGTAGATGAAGAGGGTTACTGAGGATAAGAAGGAAAGAGAAAATCAGTAAAGGAGAACACCCTGGCAAAGAACAACTGCTGTTCTTTTCTCAGAATTACTCAGTCTAGGTGTTCTTAAACACATAAAAGTTAGACTATAGGAAATAAAACTTTACTTTAAAAATGTGGAATTCTGAAAATACACCACTTATTGTTAATAGGAAGAGGTATTGAAACATTTTAGATGTGCAGAGGAAAATGCTTTCCAGCAAGTAGAGATGTGTATGAGAATGGGACAGGGTGATGATTGTATATGTAAATGTGATAAAGCCAGTGTTCAGGTTCCCAGAGATACTCTCAGCTCCCACACTATTTGTGTTGGGAAGTATTGGCAAGTACAATAGTTATTTTTGGTATCAGTCCCAATTAGTAGACTTGTAGCAGATTTGTATAGACAGTCTCCAATTGAAGGAGCATCTGATTAGGAGTAGTCATTAGTTACTCCTTGTTTTGACACACAAATTGTCCTAATGGAGACAACTACTGTTTATTCCTTTATTTGGGATACGTAGGCAGATGTCCTTCCAGCAGACGTAATGTGGTGGGTTAACCCATCACTGGGATCAAGTGGTTTCCTCCTTTCCATCCTTTTGCTTCCCATCAAAGACCATTTTGCTATCATCAGAGTCCATCCCTTTTTCCTCTCCAATAGCCAACAGATGATGGAAAAATATGTGCCTGATGCCCTGGAATGAAAACTGAAAAGCATTTTCCTGTATCATCCTAGTTATACATTTTGACTGTACTGATGTGCTGTATCAGTGAGCTTGCATACACAGTCGTGTCTGCCTCTTTGAGATCCCATGGACTGTAACCCCAAAGTTCCTCTGTCTGTGGGATTTTTTTTTCAGGCAAGAATACTAGAATGGGTTGTCATTTCCTCCTCCAGGAGGTCTTCTCAACCCAGGGATCAAATCCAGGTCTCCTGTATCTTCTGTATGGATGAGTGGATTCTTTACCACTGAGCCACCTGAGAAGCCAGTACTATATTTTAAATATGCTATGGGGTCTTCCTTTGCGGTCCAGTGGTAAAGACTCTGCTCTTCCACTGCAGGGGGCTCAGATTTAATCCCTGATCAAGTAACTGATATCCCACATGCCATGCAGCATGGCCAAAAAAAAATGCTATGTGCTCAACTGATTTTCTCTACTTTGTCCTGGGAATCTAACTCCCATTTACATGGAATATACACTCCTAGTGCTAAATAAGAGTCTTACAAAGGAACTTTTGGATCACTACTTATCCTTAAACTTAGGACTAGCTACACTAGGAGATAAGGTAAATGTCCATTTCTAAGCCTGGAAAAATAATTGTCAGGAGGGGAGAGTTCTATCCTGGCCTTCTGGTTGTTACATCCTCCGGTCCACACTACCTCTTTTGAATTATAAGAGGAACTTTGGCCTTATCCGTCCTCATCCCCAGAGCATAGGGCTCAAAGTGCTGGCTTCATGTTATCTAGGAAGTCAACTCTTAACTCCAGAAGTGTTTTCACTCACTGCCTCTTCCACATTCAGTCTTTAAAAAGCCTACCTCTCGTCCTTCTGCTTCAGCCTAAGGAGGCTGAAACCACAGCTATATTGCTAGGATGCCAGTGTTTTTAGAGACAAGTTATCCTGCAGTGCTCTGTTTCCTCCCTGAGGAAAGGCAAAAAGTCATGAGCCAAGGCTGCAGCAGGGGGAATGGAAGGCATAGGGATACCACAGAGCTGTTGTGGGTTCACTTTCAGACCACTACAATAAACCAAATACCAAAATAAAGTGAGCCACATTAATCTTGGTTTTCCAGTGCATATAAAACTTTTGTTTACACTATAGTCTGTTAAATGTGCCATAGCATTATGTCTAAAAAAACAATGTATATGCCTTTTTTTTGTATATTCCTTTTTAAAGAATGCTTTAATGCTAAAAAATACTAACCATCATCTGAGCTTTCAGCAAGTTATAGTAGTAACATCAAAGATCACTGGTCAGAAATCAACAAAGATAATGATAATGAAAGAATTTAAAATGTTGTGAGAATTACCAAATGTGAGGGATTATGGTTCAGCTCCCAGAGTCCCTAGAATATTGTTGTTGTTCAGTCACTCAGTCCTGTCCGACTTTTTGCAACCCCATGGACTACAGTAGGCCAGGCTTCCTTGTCCTTCACTATCTCCCAGAGTTTGCACAAATTCGTATCCATTGAGTCGGTGTTGCTATCTAACCATCTCATCCTCTACCACCCACTTCTTGTCCTGCCTTTAATCTTTGCCTGCATCAGCACCTTTTTCTGTGAACATCATGCTCTTGGCATCAGGTGAACAAAGTACTGGAGCTTCAGCTTCAGCATCAGTCCTTCCAGTAAATATTCAGGGTTGATTTCTTTTAGGATTGAGTGGTTTGATCTCCTTGCAGCCCAAGGGACTCTCAAGAGTCTTCTCCAACACCACAGTTCAAAAGCATCAATTCTTCAGTGCTCACCCTTCTTTATGTTCCACCTTCACATCCATGACTACTGGAAAAACCATAGCTTTGACTGTTTGGACCTTTGTTGGCAAAGTAATGTCTCTGCTTTTTAATATGCTGTCTAGGTTGGTCAGATAAATCTAGACTTTTCTTTCAAGGAGCAAGTGCCTTTTAATTTCATGGTTTCAGTCACCATCTGCAGTGATTTTGGAGCCCCAAAAGTAAAGTCTGTTACTGTTTCCATTTTTCCCCGTTTGTTTGCCATGAAGTGATGGGACCGGATGCCATGATCTTAGTTTTTGAATGTTGAGTTTTAAGCTAGCTTTTTCACTCTCCTCTTTCACCTTCATCACGAGGCTCTTCAGTTCCTCTTCGCTTTCTGCCATTAGGGTGATGTCATCTGCATATCTAAAGTTATTGATATTTCTCCTGGCAATCTTGATTCCAGCTTGTGCTTCATCCAGCCTTGTGTTTCACATGATGTACTCTGTATGTAAGTTAAATAAACAGGGTGACAATATACAGCCTTGATGCACTCCTTTTCCAATTTTGAATCAGTATGTTGTTCCATGTTTAGTTCTAACTGTTGCTTCTTAACCTGCATACAGGTTTCTCAGGAGGCAGATACGGTGGTCTGGTATTCCCACCTCTTGAAGAATTTTCCACAGTTTGTTGTGATCCACACAGTCAAAGGCTTTAGCATAGTTAATGAAGCAGATGTTTTTCTGGAATTCTCTTGCTTTTTCTATGATCCAGCAGATGTTGGCAATTTGATCTATGGTTCCTCTGCCTTTTCTGAACCCAGCTTGAACATCTGGAAGTTCTCAGCTCATGTACTATTGAAGCCTAGCCTGGAGAATTTTGAGCATGACCTTGCTAGCATGTGAAATGAGTGCAATTGTGTGGTAGTTTGGACATTCTTTGGCATCACCTCTTTGGGATTGAAATGAAAACTGACCTTTCCCAGTCCTGTGGTCACTGTTGAGTTTTCCAAATTTGCTGGCATATTGAGTGCAGCGCTTTAACAGCATCATCTTTTAGGATTTGAAAAGGCTCAGCTGGAATTCCATCACCTCCATTAGCTTTGTTTGTAGTGATGCTTCCTAAGGCCAACTTGACTTCACACTCCAGTATGTCTGGTTGTAGGTGAGTGACCACACCATTGTGGTTATCCGGGTCATTAAGATCTTTTTTGTATAGTTCTTCTTTGTATTCTTGCCAGCTCTTCTTAATATCTTCTGCTTCTGTTAGGTCCATACCATTTCTATTCTTTATTGTGCCCATCTTTACATGAAATGTTCCCTTGGTAGCTCTAATTTTCCTGAAGAGATTTCTAGTCTTTCCTATTCTGTTGTTTTCCTCTATTTCTTTGCATTGTTCATTTAAAAAGACTTTCTTATCTCTCCTTGCTATTCTTTGGAACTCTGCATTTAAATGAGTATATCTTTCTTTTTTTCTCCTTTGCCTTTCACTTCTCTTCTTTTCTCAGCAATTTTGTAAGGCCTCCTCAGACAAGCGTTTTGCCTTTTTGCATTTCTTTTTCTTGGGGATGGTCTTGTTCACTGCCTCCTGTACAGTGTCATGAACCTCCATCCATAGTTCTTCAGACTTTCTGTCTACCAGATCTAATCCCTTGAATCTGTTTGTCACTTCCACTGTATAAACGTAAGGTATTTGATTTAGGTCATACCCAAATGGCCTATTGGTATTCCCTACTTTCTTCAATTTAAGTCTGAATCTTGCAACAAGGGATTCATGATCTGAGCTACAATCAGCTCCCATTCTTGTTTTTGCTAACTGTATAGAGCTTCTCCATCTTCAGCTGCAAAAATATAATCAATCTGATTTTGGTGTTGACCTCCATCTAGTGATATCCCTAGAATATGCCTGGGGTCAGTTGCCATCTCGGCTCATCCCCTGTGTGAAGAACCTAAAAGACAATATTTACTGGTAGCAGTGGCCATGTTGAGAACAAGGTTAGGTTGGACTGATCCACGTTTATTTCACCCCCTGCTCCCAAGTTCCCAAAGAGTCCACAATGACCACCATCATTGACTCCCAGACGTGAAAATGTCCTCCTGTGCAGAGCTGGTCATGTCTCCCTTTGCTCACATTCTCAGATTTAGTCTTTTCAAGGCAATTTGCTGTCCTGATCGCAACATTCTAGGAGGAAACACCCTCAAAGATGACACTGTCTCCTCTTAGCCTCTCCTGTTTAATTTCTAAATATCACCCAAAGAAAAGTCTTTAATTTCCCCCTTTCCCAAGAGAAAAGCAAACAAAAAAACAACATATATGATGCTGTTTGAATCACAGGGTCCCTTTAGGAATGGCCACCACCACACTGCCCAGCACCCACCCTTAGTTCTCATTAGGATTTTGACCAGATGTCCTTTAAAGAAGTCAGAACTTGAATCTGGAGGGCCAACCACATCTCCAATCGCACATCCCTTAACTCTCTGAATACACTGATAATCTGCTATCTTCCTCATAGAACACCTAAGTGACAACTTGAAAGAAATAGGAGTTAATTTTGTTTCCTTTGGAAATGACACCACTGCCTTTATGAAGCTGTTTTAATTCTGGGACATTTAGTAACTTTGATTTTGCCAAAGATCTCCCAACAATGATATGCTGAAGACATTGTTTTTGACTTAGCTTTGTGTGTAATGTCAGGAACCCATAATCCTTTCCCTTTCTCACATCCGGGGATACAACTGTCCATATTAGCAAAACTCAATCCAATTTTGTGAGGTAAATCAGTGAATAAGTCCTTGATGCCACCACCACCCCTTGTTCTTTCTCTTTTATGAAGGAAGGTCTGACTCAATCAATTCATGTGGAAATTGACAGTAACCCAGTTAGTGTTAACCTGAGGGACACTGTGGAATCTTATCAGGAAGTGCCTTCTGATTGGAAGTTAGTGGTTGGAAGGAGGGCAGATGTGGTTAGAAAAGGTCTATAAAAGCATCAATCATCAAAGAAGAGATGCAGAAGCTTCTCACTCTGGAGTCACTGCCTGTGTTCTCCACCAAGGCTGAGGTCTGAGCAGCCCACCAAACAGATCAGAGCTGGATTCCATTCAGAGAAGTCAGGATGAGTGTTCACAACCCACCCAGATTTGTGAACTTAGCAGCAGTGAGCCTGATGAAAGACGAAGCCCCAGCCATCTCCTCTTTGGAGTATCTGCCTACTGAGCTCTACCCACCATTATTCATGGTCACCTTCTCTGGTAGACACAGTGAGACCCTGAGGCCATGGTGCAAGCCTGGCCCTTTGCCCGCCTGCCTCTGGGGGGCCTGATGCAGAAGCCTCACCAAGGAACCTTACAAGCAGTGCTGGATGGCCTTGATGTCCTGCTTGCCCAGAAGGTTCATGTCAGGAGGTGCAAATTTCAGGTGCTGGACTTGAGGAATACTGGCTGGAACTTCTGGAGGATGTAGTCTGGAGACATGGACTATGTACCCTCAAGCTCCCTGATGGCACCAGTGGCTGAGGACATGTCAAGGACAAAGCCTCCCTTGGCTCCCTTGGAGGTAGTCATAGAACTTTGTCTCAAGAAAAAGGCCCTGAGTAAATTCCTCACTTACCTCTTCATGTGGATGGAACAGAGAAAAGGCTCTATACACCTATGCTGTAAGAAGATGAAGATTATTTCAGTGTCTAAGGAAGATATTAAGAGAATTCTTAGTATGGTGAAGCTGGACTGTGTCTAGAAAGTGGCTAGACAGAAACACTCCACTTCAAGATGAGCAATGTCCAGAAACTCCTTCTCTGCCCCATTCATGTGTCTGCTGTTGAGGAGCAGGACAATCAGGATCTTCTACAATTTACTTCTCAGATCCTCAGGCTGCAGTACCTCCAGTGTCTCCTAAAGGACTCTCCCTCTTTCTTGGAAGGCCATCTGAGCCAGATACTCAGATGCCTGAAGACCCCCGTTGGACAACCTCTCAACAATCAACTGCCTGTCTACAGAATCTGACTTGACCCATCTGTTCCAGTGCCTGAACATCTATCAGCTAAAGGGCCTGAATATGAGTGGTGTTATCCTGACCAGCTTTAGTCCTGAGCTCCTCTAAGTTCTGCTGGAGAAAGTTGCAGGCTGTCTGAAAGAACTGGACATAAACCTGTATAGGATCATGGACTCCCACCTCACAGCCATTCTGCCTGCCCTGAGCCACTGCTCCCAGCTCAGGGTCATCAACATGTGTGGAAATCTCATCTCCATGGCCATCCTGGAGAGTCTCCTGCACCATAGTGAATGGCTTCCTGATTTAAGTCTAGAGCTTTATCCTGCCCCTCGGGAAAGTTACAGCACTCTGGGTATTCTTCATCAGGAGAGACTTGCCCAACTACAGGCTGAACTTTGGGAGATTCTTACAGACTTAGGATGTCCCCGGAAGATCTGAGTTAGTCCCAGCCCCTGTTCTCACTGTGGTGGTGACATGTGTGATCACCTGAGTTCCAATACATGATGCTATAATACCCTGCCTAGTTGTTGCTTCTGTCAGAAGCTTTCTTCAGGACACTTGGAAACTGAAATCTAGGACATAGGTACATTATGAAGGGAAAACACACCCTGGGTTTCTGTTACCAGCTCAGTGTGATAGAGAAAAGTAAATGTGATCCAATAGGGGTTGCAGGATTCCAGAAGGATATGTTGACTTGGGGAGTTGATGGTACTGTCAGAGATGAGTTTATAGAGTCAAATATGAACCTAAATTCCTGGAGGATTCAGTTTGGGACTTTTAGAGATGTGTTTTTAAAGTCAAATATGAACCTAAATTTCTGGAGGATTCATGTTTGAGTTATTTCTGTATGCACAGTTGTAGAAATGATCAGATATAAAGAGACCTTCAGTGTAAATGAATAAATGCCCTCCATGATGTTAAAAAATGCTTTATTGCTAAAAAATGCTAGCCATCATCTGAGCCTTCAGTAAGTCCTAGTAGTAACATCAAAGATCAATGATCAACAATCAACAAAGATAATGATAATGAAAGAATTTAAAATATTAGAAGTATTACCAAAATGTGACATAGAGACATGAAGTGAGCTGATGTTGTTGAAAAACAATGCTGATAGACTTGCTTAACACAGGGTTGCCACAAACCTTCAGTTTGTAAAACAAAAGGCAGTATCTGCAAAGCACAATGAGGTGAAGATGAGATTTATGCCCATTGACATAAGGGCTAAATTATCTAGAACCTTTTGCCTGGTGGACACAGGCATGGAGGGAGGGAAGAACAGGAAATGCAGCCATCCATATGGCCTAAATCTCTGACCCAGGGCTCCAGTTACCACAGGTCCTGCCTAAAACTCCCAGGGGCTGAGGAATTGATGTCCCCCTATGCATAACCTATTTTTGCAGTGCCCATTAGGAAATGTCATCAAGGGATCAAACCCAAGGCCAGAGGATAGGAGACTGAGGAGCCAAAGAATGCCTAGGAATTGTACTCATAGTGAGTTGGATTCTGGCCCTGGGGTAGCAATTCTTGTTGGCTTGGTCAAAAGGTGAGCAGAAGCCAATTGTGATCCTTTCCCCAATTTGGGACAATGACAGGTATCAGTGAATTGCTCCATTAACACTTTAATTGATATTCTATAAGCACATTCTTATTTCATGATTCTGCCAAGAAGTAGGATAAACCAAATGAGATTAAACGTTGAACATAAATTCTAGCTTATAAGGTCTTGTACCAAGTAGTTGATGGGGGCCAAGGACTGAACGTTAGAATTGGTGGGGATTAATGTATTCTTTAATTTATTAATTAATTCATTAAATTTTTATAGAGCACACACTTGGTACCAGGCACCAAGGAAAGAAGTGAAAGACTTTACCTGCCCCCAAGTGGATGAGAAAGGCAAACACTGGCATTAGAGTATGGCAGGAACCAAGAAGAGGTTTGGCACAGATCACTCTGAGAGCTCAGAGGGGCTCATATAGGCCAACCTTGGGAGGAAAGTGGATCTCAGGGTGGACTTCCTGGAGGAAGTGACACCTGAGCTGGGTCTTACAGGGTGAGTAAGAGTTGGTTATGGAAAAAAGTAGGGGAAGGACAGCCCAGGCAGAAGCACAGGGGAATATCGAATGCTATAAGTTTCCAGAAGTATAAGCAATTTATTTCACAGGCTGTTTTAGGGGAGTTGAAGCTGAAGGGAAAAAACAAGTGTCAGATGAGGAAGGGTGTTGTATGGCACCCTGAGGTGTTTTACCGCAGAGGAAGTGGGAAGCCACTGGACAGTTTTATGTGGAAGAGAGCTGTGACTGGGTCTGAATTTTAGAGGCTCTTTCTAGTCATGATGGGGAGGAGGGCTGGGAAACAGGTAAAGAAGGGAGCCCCGCTTTTAGTGCTGACCCTGTTGCCCTCCCACTGTCTCTCTTGTCCCTCTCACTGTAAAATCTATTATCTAGCCCTTCCCTGCCTTATAAATATGATTTCCTTCTACTCTCCGATTTTAGTGAAATTAGCTCAACTTACCCAGACATGACATGCTCATTCAAGCTCTGAGTGTTGTTCATTCAGTAGACATTTAGTAAGTGCCTATTGTCTACCAGCCATGGTGTCTGGCATGAAGAACCACAATGAGTGACACATGGGACCTATCTTTAAGGGGTACACAGACCACTAGGGAGGTACTCAGGGAAGCACATCTTTACTTGAGCATGAGAGCAACTGTGTTAAGAGATTAACAGAGCACAAAGAGAGACAGACCGTCCATGAGAAGCTCCCCCACTTCCCTGCCATGCTCAGGCTTCTGCCCTCACCTGCATAGAGGCAGTGTGATGTTTCTAGACACTATACACTAGTCATACTTCTCTTCTACGTAACTATTCAGTGCCCTCTTCCTACCTCAGACCGAAATACCTTAGCATGGCGTGCAAGGCCCCTCTTCAGCTGATATGATAGTGTGATGATTTGGAGCTTGAGCTCTGAAGCTGGACAACAAAATTTTAACCCTGGTTCTACCACTTTAGAAACATGTGACCTTAGCCAGAAATACTTTTTACCTCAGTTTCTTCATCTGTAAAGTGGGGCTGATGACTGTATCAACTTCCTAGGGTCATTGTGAAGATTGAATGACTATGCATGTGAACCTTTAGAATGGTCCTTGGCATGTGAAAAATATTCAGTCATTATTGGCTGTTATTATTCTTGGTTTTTACTCATTTTCTTCTGAGCACCTATATCATGTCAAGAAACATTAACTCCTAATTATTTTTGTGTTGCTTGTCCCATTTAATGTGTTGTCATATTTTTTCCTTTAAGGATGATTTTATTCTCCTTTGAAGCAACATATATCATATATCTATCTGTACTCCTGAGACATCTGTAGTGTTGAATATGTGTTAGGGTGACCAGCCATCCTGATTTGCTCAGGACTGACAGGTTTTTCAGGACACAGGACTTTTAATGCTAAAACCAGAAAAATCCTGGGCAAACCAGGACAAGTTGTTCACCTTGCATGCAGTAGACACTTCACTTTTGCTTCTTATTTACCTCTTATTGGTCCCAAACTTAACTGGAAAGCAAGCTTGCTTTGGCTCTGCCATAAATTTTTATTTATTGGCTAGAAACTACAAAAACACAACTTTGGGGTTTCTTTGGGCTTTCTTGAGATTCCCTAAAGTTTAAAATGGAAGATTTGAAGAATTCTTGAAAAAACTCTCTCCCATCAGCTCAAGGTATATTTACTAGAAATTGTGGGCCACCCCCACAATTCAGACTTCCTTAACCTGGCCCACAGCCCCAGAGGTCTCCTCCTGCCTGTCATTTTCCATCTCTCCCACTTTTCCATCATGACTCTTCATGCTTCCTTCATTTGCTTTCCAGAATCAATATCCTCTTACTTAACTCAGTGGCAAAGCCTCTTTCCTCTCACAAGTATCATGTTTTTCATGAATCCCCCAAGTAGGGCCAAAGGATTTTTCTTCTTTTTCATCCCCACCCAAGCCTCAGCTCCACCTCACTTGCTTTGGGACGGTGACTTGGGCAGTTGCTTGTCAGACAGCATTCCTTACGGATCCACTGAAGCCTCTCTGGGCATCCCTTGAGGCCATGACAAGTGTTTGCTGAAAGCCTGCTCATTCTTCCATCAAGAAGCTGGCTCAATGGCATCTGGAAGTTCCACCTCACTGTTATAGTGTGCTAGAGCTGCCATGACAGAATGCCACACACTGGGTGACTTAAACAACAGAAATGTATTGTCTCACAGCTCTGGAGGCTAGAAACCCAAGAACAGAGTGTCAGCAGGATTGTTTTTTCTGAGGTAGATGGGGAAGAATCTGTTTCATGCCTCTCTCTTACTTCCCGATGGTTTGCGGGTTTGCACTCTTTGGCATTCCTTGGCTTTGACATTCCTTGATTCCCACACTCAGCTCCACACAGTGTTCTCCCAGAGTGTGAGTCTGTCTCTTTACACGGTGTTAGTTTTATAAAGACAGCAGTCATATTGGATTAGGAATCCTTCTACTTCACTATGACTTGATCTTAGTTAATTACCTCTGCCGTTACTCTGTCTCCAAATAAGGGCCCCATTCTGAGGTCTTGGGGCTGAGGGCTTCAATATGCAAATTTAGAGGGGACACAATTCAACCTTTAACAGCTGGGTCTTCAGGTGAGTCTAAAGAACTCTCCGGGGACCGGAGACCACTCAGATATACTCAAAGTAAAGCACCACACACAATCATTGCTACAAAATCCGTTCCACTTCTCCACTCACTTTGCACTTGATCCTGACTGTTTCTGCTGCCAGTTTCATATCATCACCAGTTCACTTGTTCATCACTCTGTTGGGACTTGTGTCATTATAAGGGTGTTGAGAAATACAATGTATATCTGAGCCACCAGCTCTAATTCAGGGTCTGTCTGGAACTCTCTTTTACAGGAAGCCTACCCAGGAAAAATTGTATCCATGGCATATATGTAATAACTGACATACACATATTGCAGAGGCAGTGACTCCATCCTGATGAGCAATAATTACAAGCTGGTTGCTTTTCAAAATGCTCTGAAGAACACAGACAGGGGTTTGGAGGAGAATGTGTGTGAGAGAATGCGTGTGCATGTGTGCGTGCATGCAGTAGCTTAAGATAAACAAAATCACCAGACACCTGCCCAACCTTCCTGCAAGCTTTAAACCTTTGCTGGGCACACAGGGAATTGCCTGCATCTCCTCACTCTGGCTGTGACTGCTTCTTTCTGTCAGTTCCCTGAGTTCTGACCCTTTCCCCTCCAAAGAGATAGCTCTGTTCCAAAAGATAAACACCAGTAGTTACAAGGGACTTGGGGGAAAAGTCATACGAATTTCCCAGTTATTATTTCTCTGGTGTTCTCATATAGAAACCCAGCTGATCTTTGTGGATGAAGTATTTCCAACTCTGGCAGTTACAGCCTGAGAGGTGAGGGCAGTGATGGATCTCCCTAAGGGTAGGGGGTCCAGGCAAGGCTGAGGAATAGAGATTCTAGCGTGTCTGCTCACTTCTTTCCAGGACACCCCATCTGGGAGAAATCCCAGGGACAGAGGAGGCACTGAGCTAGTACCTGCTTGTGCTGAGCTGCCAGGCAGGCTGCTGGCTTGCTGCGAGGTGGTGGGTGAGCTGGGCGCTCAACTCCTCTGTGCCAGATTAGGGAGCTCTGGGCTCAGCGCCCACGCACTGCGCTCCAGCTCTGGGCAGCCCTGGTGGGCTGGGGGAAGACGTGAAGCTCCATTCGTGACTGCAAGTTGACTTTTCTTCACTGTCGTTGCTGGCAGAATACATACACCAATGCGGACAAGCTCCTAGAAGCGGCAGAGCAGCTGGCTCAGACAGGGGAATGTGACCCGGAGGAGATCTACAAGGCAGCTAGACACCTGGAGGTGCGCATCCAGGACTTCGTGCGCAGGGTGGAGCAGCGGAAGCTTCTGCTGGACATGTCTGTCTCCTTCCATACTCACACCAAAGAGGTATGGACAGTTAGCAAGGAGGGGCATTGGGCTGGGCTGCTTTGTTCTGGCAACAGTCAGGCCAATTTCCTAGCTCCCCGAGGTCTGCCTGGTGTCCTGGGTGGTCTGGAAGTTACTAGCCCCCTGAGGTTGATGATATTAACAACTTGCTTCTGATAATCTGCACTGAGGTCTCAACTAATATGGGGCAAAATTTCCTCCTCATCTCTAGTGAGGAGAGGGGTGGGGAGGCAGATGGTTTGGGGAGTCTGTTAGAGCATTCAGTCTGCAACTGGAGAAATTTGGGAATTCCTGGTATAGAAATAGTCACCTTAAGAGGCAATAATAGAGGATCAGAGATTCCTTTTCCCAACCAGTTTCTCTTGGTTGATGTTTCCCATCAGAAATCAGAGTCCTGCAGAACTTAAATCATCTTTGCTACCAGCAGGGAATATACAGAGTTTGCAAATCTGTTCAGTGTTTTTATTTTATTTTTTTTAACAGAGGATTAAATCATCTATATGAAGTCTGCCACAGTGTGCTAATAAAGTGAGAGTGTCCTAACCTTTCTCACTGTGGAGTAAAAGCCAGTGAAGGGAGGGAAACTGGGGTGCCGTCCTTGCAGGAGGCTGGGCTTAAATCTGGCCCCTGAATCATTCACAGAGTGAAGACAGGAGAGAGGAGGATGGATCATGTTACACTGTTGGCAGGATCAAAGAGTCCCTAGAGAACAGGAGAGTTGCAGACCTATGGTTGCTTTTTGGCTCTGATTAACACCAGGCAGTCTAAGTGGCCAGTGAGGAGGCACATTTAACATCTTCTGTAATAACACCCTTGACAGATGAACTCATTAGGTGTATACATGCTTGTATTCCCCCAGGAATTAATTTTAATGAAGTATTAATTAAAGTTGGATTGCTGCTCAGGAAGAAAAATTAACCTTACTTAATTAAGTTGATTTTTGATATTCAAAATGCCTTAAGAAGCCTGGTTGTTCCTCCTTCACAGGCTTTTCTGACACTTTGTGGAAATGAATGCAGATCATTGCAGTATCTATCAGAGTTAAACATGAAAAGATGTTTTCTAAACTGAGATTCCCCAGGCAGATGAAGGGCTGGGGAGCCCTGTGAAGCTGGCTCTGCTGCTTCTCCATGGACCTACAGCCACCCTCTGATGAGTGTCTGTAAAGCAAGGGGAGTGGGGGGGGGGGGGGGTGATTAGCTTTAATCCAAGTCTTCCTGCCTGGTTGTCTGCTTGCTATGGCTTACTTGATTCTTAATAAGGTCTCAGAAATCAAAGACATGTGTATTCTCTTTTAATTATGAGCCTGTGGGTGAGAGAGAGGAGTGTGAATGAACAAGAGCCACGTTCCTTGTGAGGACTGTGGGGCTATAGGCTGCCAAAGGAGGTGTGGACCAGGTTAGTTTCCAGGGAAGTACCGTTCCTGGAAAGTTAACTGAAGCTCCCAGGAAACCTCTCTAGCTGCATCTCCAACCTTCTGGACATGGAATTAGGAGGGTGGGATTCCAGTCCAGATCCTGCTGCTATAAAATCCTGTGTGTTTGTGCTAATCACGGTGTTTCTGGCCTTAAGTTGCCTCATTTATAAAATTGTGCAGTTAGACTCAATGTTCCTAAGGCCCTTTATGGTTCTAATGTGAGTTCAAGATTCTTTTTTTTCTCTTCTTCTTCTTTATTTGATGTCGATAATCATAATTAACAATAGTAATTAAGCCTGATGTGATATATGTGATTTATCTAGCCTAAGATCCGGTCTGTTGCAAGCACTCAGTGTGTATTAGGTAGTGTCTTTTTCTAATTGAATATTTACTACTTGCTAGACACATACAGCATCACATGTAATCCTCATGAGAATCTTACGATACTGACTTTACTAAACATATTTTCAAATGAAGAAGCTAAGGCCCAGAAAAGAACCTGTCTAAGGTTACAGAGCTGCTCAGTACAGCAGGGTCTTGACCTGTCTTCCTAAATTCTGTGCTCATGTTCTTACCTGCTACCATGCATTCTGTCATCCTTTCTCCCTCTCGTATCTCCTCTGCTCGTCTGCCCTTCTTCCTTCTCCTTACTCATCTTTTTACCTTTTCAAACCCCAAGACAGAGTCAGGGTAGTTCTTAGATGAAAAAAGTAAAAGAACAGTCAGGGATGAAGTTATTAACCACTCTTTTCCAAGATAGCTCTCAAACCTTGCTAAGTTTGGTCCTGTTTGAATCTGAGACTTGTTTTCCCACCATCGTTCAGTTCATATTTCATATGAAATAGTACCAAAGGAAGTGGGATGATACTGGGACAGGTGAAGAAAGGGAGAGGGAACTAAAATGGATTTGCCCTACTATGTGCCTAACTATTTCTCTGTCTAGTCAATAACAATGAGAATTGTCATTTTTAATTCTAATTTTATATATCAGAGAAATTAATAATTTGCTCAAGATCTTGTAGTAAGGATGTGGTAAATGTAAGGATTGAACCCAGATCTTTCTGACTGCAAAGCCCCTGCCGTTTCTCATTGGCCTTTCATATAAAGGCCAGGAAACAGACTTGGAAGAGTTTTCTAAACCCAGGAATTTATTTGAGGCTGTCAGCAAGTAGCATAGTCTATTACTTTGGGGCCCCCAAATATGAGAGAAATTAGGAGCAGTCCTGCCTGGATGTAAAGGGATGTATGGTTGTGAGGCTTTTTCTGGTCAAGAGATCTACAACTCTCAGATCATATACATTCTAAGTTTTTCCAGGAGGGAAAGAAAAGTATCATTTTGAGTGGCTATTATGGTGGAGCTCCTCATGGGGGCCATCCTATAGGACTTTTTATCTGCCTGTTTCCTCTCAGTTACCTTCTAGGTCTTCACTTGGCATGGCTGTGTATCTTTGTGGTAATTACTTAGTTTCTATTATTTTGTGATAATTATGATGGTGACTATTACAAATTTGAGTCATACAATTCTTTTTTTTTTCCTTTGTTTTATTTTATTTTATTTTTTTCCATTTATTTTTATTAGTTGGAGGCTAATTACTTTACATCATTACAGTAGTTTTTGTCATACATTGAAATGAATTAGCCATGGATTTACATGTATTCCCCATCCCAGTCCCCCCTCCCACCTCCCTCTCCACCCGATCCCTCTGGGTCTTCCCAGTGCACCAGGCCTGAGCACTTGTCTCATGTAACCAACCTGGGCTGGTGATCTGTTTCACCCTTGATAATATACATGTTTCAATGCTGTTCTCTTGAAACATCCCACCCTCGCCTTCTCCCAGAGTCCACAAGTCTGTTCTATACATCTGAGTCTCTTTTTCTGTTTTGCATATAGGGTTATTGTTACCATCTTTCTAAAGTCCATATATATGTGTTAATATACTGTAATGGTCTTTATCTTTCTGGCTTACTTCGCTCTGTATAATGGGCTCCAGTTTCATCCATCTCATTAGAACTGATTCAAATGAATTCTTTTTAATGGCTGAGTAATATTCCATGGTGTATATGTACCACAGCTTCCTCATCCATTCGTCTGCTGATGGGCATCTGGGTTGCTTCCATGTCCTGGCTATTATAAACAGTGCTGCGATGAACATTGGGGTGCACGTGTCTCTTTCAGATCTGGTTTCCTTGTTGTGTATGCCCAGAAGTGGGATTGCTGGAACCTCTACACTAGATTTTCAATCTTTGTTTTTCAGTAGTATGTGATATAAATTTTGGTCATTTAAGAATCCAATATTCAGTTCCCATTTCTATTCAGGAGTGTGCTGAGTCGTACAATTCTAATACCTACTTTTTCCTAGTAGAAAACTCCCTCCCAAATTTACCCTTAGATCATCTCTAAAATAGGTTGTAAAGAACTTGAGGACTCAACTCAGGCATCATTTTTCCTTGAAATTCTTCCCTGGGGCTTCCAGCTTCCTACCCAGACAGGATAGGAACACTGTATGTGTACCTCATCAACGATGCTGGGATCTCACTGAGATGACTGACTCTTCCTCATTAAATTGGGGGTGCTCATATGTAGAGTACACATGTGGGCTTAGATGTGTAAACATAGATTCTAATATTTCTACTGCTGCGTCTGATACTTAGTGATGCTGAATAAATATTAAACAGGCTTACTTGACAATGAGAAGCTAGTCACTTCTCCTAAAAAGAAGAAAATAGAGAAAATAAAAAGGTGGGGGAAAGCCCATTCGATTGCATCATTCATGGGCTCCAGTTCTTTGACTTGAACTCTACGGACAGTGTAAACAAAGAAAGGCAGCTGGGGAATCCGAGCTGCCTGTGGGAGCTCTCCTCTGCAGCCTGTGTAGCAGGCAGAGATGGATTACTAGGCAGTCAGAGTGAGGATCCTTGAATGGGCTAATGAAGGAACACCTGTGGTTTGCTCTTTCCCTATTCTGTTTAATGCCTCTCAAGACATACGACCTCTCAGACCTTGCTAAGTGTGGATCCTTTCTGATCCTGGTCAGTTAACTCTTGACTCCATCCTCTTTACTCTGTAGGCAAAGCTCTGATTTTTTACTCAAGGCAAGGTTAGTAGCCAAGTTTACTAGTCCACAAGTCTGTGAGGGAATTTTGAGTTGCTATGGATCTTTTCTCTCTTACAGTAAATAGAGTGAATGGAAGAATAATTTTCTACTCAGCTGTACCAAAGATGTACTTTAATTAGGATCAGAGGGGAAACAGAAGGAAGATATGAAGAAGATGTCCCCCAGGCTCGTTTCTTCTGCAGATTCAAGGGTCTGCTTGATTCTGTTTGCCAGCTTTGTGAATTCTTGGTGACTAAAGGCGTCTGGAGGGTTAAAGACTTCTAAGTATTTAATTGCAGTGTTATTAATAACCTTGAATAATTAGAAACCATCTAAATATTCCATGTTAAGTGATTCACTAAATCATAATGAATCTATAGAGTGAAATATTATACAGTTATAAATCACATTGTCAAAGATCATTAATGGCATTAGAAAGAGCTTGTGGTATAATATATAAAAAGCTGTATATCCATCATGACCACAATTTTGATCACATACTTAGAATGAAGACTAGAAGGAAGTATACAAAGAAGTTAAGAATGTTATGAATGATTTAATTTTCCTTTGAATATTTTATCTGTTTTATAAGTTTTCTTTAATATTTTCAATTGAGAGTGAGGAACAATCCCAACAAATGTTATTTTATGAAAACAAAACTTTCCGTCTCTACTTTGAGAGAAGAGCTACATAATAAAGAGAGGTGACAAACATGTGCTTGGAACTTTCTTATGCATCCAGAACCTCAGCTATTAATATAAATTGTGCTGAACTTTCAAATATCTTCCTTTTGCCTGAGGACAAGAGGCCAGCTGGCTGTTTGCTGGTCTGGAAAGCTCAGGGAGAATGTAGGGAGAAGTATTTACTCAAGTCCTCATTTTCTTTGTCCAGGAGAAAAAAGTCATTTAAAAAAAAGGCATTTGTGGCAAGTGTCATCTGCTCCACAGAGATTGTCCAGGCAGAATTCTCTCTCTTTGCTGTGTTTCCATGGAAATGCTGCAATTGCTGGGTTTTCAAAATAACTGTATTTAGATATTTTTGTAGTCATAATATGAGAGTCAAATCAACTAAGGAATGTGGCCAAGATAATCAACCTCAGCTCTTTGTTAGATGTTTCATTAAATGCCATTTCCAATTGTTTATAACTCTGTGAAATCATTCTTTCATGCTATTTCCTGCTCAAATGGGTATGTACACCACAAATGCCATAGACACACATACACACATATTCCTTTATCTGCCCACTATAGAACCAAAACTAAATCAGTTTTCAAAGGGGATTATTGGCCTTAAGAACAAAACAACTTCTTCTACGTCAGTTGTTAGGCTGGTATGGTATTTATTTAAGAGATAAAAACTGGCAGTCAATGCCAAAGGAAAATGATGCCTTCAAAATGAGGGAGGGGTGATTCATCCCATGGAATTGGTGTTCCTTTGTCATCTCTAGGAGTCAATCAGTTGTATCAGCACAGTGGCTACCGGAACTGTGCAAATGGTGTAGCCAATCAACAGGAGAAAGCAACAGAGTAAAATTACCTCTTTCCTTAAGCTCTCATCCATAAGCTTCGTTATTTCTACAAACCTCCTAGTTTCTTCCTTCCTTATCCCTCCCTTCCTGCCCTTTTCAGTTTCCCTTTTCTCAGGCTGCCCCTCTATGTAAGCAGAATGGGGTCCATGCGCTGGCCCTTCCTGAACTCACTGGTTTCAGTCTTAGAGCAAACTTTATGTAGCTCATTGAAAGGCTGCCTTAACTCCCCTTCTACCAAAGTTCAGAGAGTTTCAAATCAGTTCATTCTTTTAGATGTAGGTATTTTGGGCCATAATTACATGTGTTCTCTGAGAGAACACATAAAGAGACCTAAGTGTACGTATCTTGTGCATGCATATTCAGTTGTGTCTGACTCTTTGCAAACCCATGAATGGTAGCCCACCAGGCTCCCACCTGGGAAGCAGGGCCCAAATAATTATTGCCAAACAGAGAGCAGAACCCTGAAAGAATGGTCCTCGCACAGGTGTGTTTGATCAAGAACAGAAGGTCTGGAAATGGCTGAAACAGGAGATTTTTTTCTCGGGAGCAGGTGGGTTGATGGCAGAGGCACAGTACTAATTAATGTTTTAGACAGTAGATAACCAGAGGGTTAAGAGGATTGTCCTAGGGGAGAGAAATGGAAATGGAGGACAGCAGGAAGAAGCATGTGGTAGCTGCTCCTAAGCTGCCTCACTCACTCCATGATTTCTCCTCATTCTGGCAATGGTTTGTGATAACTTGAACTGCAAGATCATTCTGACTCAGTCTCATTGGCTCCCTGATAATGAATAAATTAATAATAGAAGTGACTCTCTGATTTGGATTCTTTTCAAAGTAATCTAGGCATGCTCTTCAAGAATAAGTCAGATGGACACATAGACAGAGGGAGACCTACAGGAAATTCAGATAGTAGGAAACTTACAGCCTAAGGAACGGAATATGGGTCCTTACTCACAGGTTAGTCGCACTGATGTTTCTGCCTCAGAGGTGCTTATTCAGAACTATGAGCCTGCAATTTAAGCTTGCTGAAACCAGGGGGCGACTGTGCATGATTTCCTGTGGTTCTCTACTCAAGCCTTCCAGATACTAAATAGTATCTTAACTTGGTAGTACAATTATCTTCAAAGTGTTGCTAAACTCTCTAGATTTTGGGTGTCTTGGTGTCAAAGATGTGACTGCAGTTTTTTTCAATTTAGGAAGGCATTTTTATTACAACTCTCTTCTTTACCTCGGCTTCTAGAGAACCCACCTGCACACACACACTCATGCACATGTACTTTAAGTATGAAGTACTTGAAGTAGTTTTCCCATGATCATAGAGCTAGGACAAGGGCAAGATTGAGAATTATCCCCAGTATATACCAATTCCATTAAAGAACTTCGTTCCATCTGGGTTTTGTTTTGGTTTTGTTTTTACAGAAGGAAAAATGAAGAAATGTTTTCACTAACCCTTTGTCTCTGGTGCTTCCCTATCTCTGAGTCAAATTCCATAGCAATTTTACTTGACATTTTATCCCCTTGAAGGTAGACTGGCCCTTTCCTTTCCTTATCAGGCTGCTGACCACTGGGCTGAGTGGCATCTATGTTTTTTGTTTGTTTGTTTAATTTAAATTATTTATTTATTTTACTTTACAACATTGTATTGGTTTTGCCATACATTGTCTTGAATCTGCCATGGGTATACATGTGTTCCCCATCCTGAACCCCCCTCCCACCTCCCTCCCCATCCCATCCCTCTGGGTCATCCCAGTGCACCAGCCCCAAGCGCCCTGTATGATGCATCAAACCTGGACTGGCAATTTGTTTCACCTATGATAATTTACATGTTTCAATGCCATTCTCCCATATCATCCCACCCTCGCCCTCTCCCACAGAGTCCAAAAGACTATTCAATACATCTGTGTCTCTCTTGCTGTCTCACATACAGGGTTATCGTTACCATCTTTCTAAATTCCACATATATATGTGTTAGTATACTGTATTGGTGTTTTTCTTTCTGGCTTACTTCACTCTGTATAGGCTCCAATTTCATCCATCTCATTAGAACTGATTCAAATGAATTCTTTTTAATGGCTGAGTAATATTCCATGGTGTATATGTACCACAGCTTTCTTATCCATTTGTCTGCTGATGGACATCTAGGTTGCTTCCATGCCCTGGCTATTATAAACAGTGCTGCGATGAACATTGGGGTTCTCGTGTCTCTTTCAGTTCTGGTTTCCTCAGTGTGTATGCCCAGCAGCGGGATTGCTGGGTCATATGGCAGATCTATTTCCAGCTTTATAAGGAATCTCCACACTGTTTTCCATAGCGGCTGTACTAATTTGCATTCCCACCAACAGTGTAAGAGGGTTTCCTTTTCTCCACACCCTCTCCAGCGTTTATTGCTTGTAGACTTTTGGATAGCAGCCATTCTGACTGGTGTGTAGTGGAACCTCATTGTGGTTTTGATTTGCATTTCTCTGATAATGAGTGATGTTGAGCATCTTTTCATGTTTGTTAGCCATCTGTATGTCTTCTTTGGAGAAATGTCTGTTTAGTTCTTTGGCTCACATTTTGATTGGGTCTCTTATTTTTCAGGAATTGAGTTGCAGGAGTTGCTTATATATTTTTGAGATTAATTCTTTGTCTGTTGCTTCATTTGCTATTATTTTCTCACATTCTGAAGGTTGTCTTTTCACTTTGCTTATAGTTTCCTGTATTGTTGAGTGGCATCTATGTTGTACATCATTGACTTCTTAGTTGATTTCCCTTAGTGGTAGGTTTTAATCTACCATAGACAAGATTTTCTTTACAATAAAGTAGAATATATGACCTGATAATGTGAAAAATCAACTTCAACTCATTAATCAGAGAATATACAGGAGTAGGACACATTTTTATTAAAATGATATTGACTCCTGAGGTCAGTGCATTTCCTCAGACATACCTCATCTTTCTCTAGTCTTTTTGTTGTTACACTGACATCTCGTCTTTGGCAAGTTTGATCTTTGGTCCCTACAATTTAGCTACATGGCTACCAGGTGGAGGGAGTGTCATGAGTCATGGTGGATTTCCTCAGAAAGGAATAATGCTGACTTTCTTCCCTAGACCTACACCAGAAGTGTTTACGTTTTTTACTGAAAAGGAGAAAAAAATGAAACTCCAAGCTATGAAGCCATTAAAATAGCTTAAGGATGGTACTGAGAACAAAATTATCTTGAATAAAATAAATTCCTTAAGATATCTATAAGCTTCTGTCCTCTCTCATTCTTGTAATAGGAATACCAGCCTCATCCTGAGCAGTCTTCCGTCCAGTGCCTTTTCTACCTGGACACACTAAGTTTGTTTTTTTTAAGTGACCTGTTTCCTAGCCACAATTTTAATCTCTCTCTCTCTCTTCACATAATCTTGTCTTTTCTTGCTTTTTTAAAAAGGAAATTTCTGGACTTTTCAATTTCTAGGTTTTCCTTTGGTATCCCAGGACAAAGTTGCAAAAAACA
Organism: Odocoileus virginianus; assembly: GCF_023699985.2. Taxonomy (NCBI): domain Eukaryota; kingdom Metazoa; phylum Chordata; class Mammalia; order Artiodactyla; family Cervidae; genus Odocoileus; species Odocoileus virginianus. The sequence continues at coordinate 11,375,338 of NC_069677.1, forward strand.
GAAAAGAGGGGCCCAACTCATGTTAGCATATTGAAAGATCAAATCCAGTATCGATCTTTTACCAATTAAAAATGGAGTACTTCAAACTTTTCCTCTGTCTTCTAGTGGGAACTGGAGGTGACTTGCATAAAAATATCTTTAAAATATAATAATATCTAAAAATAAATTAAAAAAATAAAAATTTAGTAATATCTAGCACTTACTATATACCAGGCACTGTTTCTAAGTGATATGCATATCATATGTATATATTTATATATAAAATGTATATAAATGTAGAGTGTGTGTATGTATATATACATATATATCTCATTTATTTGTATGTGTATACATAAAGACATAACACACACACATATACACACACACATATCAATTTATTGATAATCTTTAAAACTCTGTAGGGATAACAACTATTACTATTCTCATTTCACTGTCAAGGAAAATTGAGGTGTAAAGAGGGTACATTACTTGCCCAAGGTTATAGAGGTAATATGTGGTAGAACTGGGTGTGTTTTCTTTCTTGCCTTTCTTTTTTTTTCTTTCGCTCTGTCTCTCCCTCCCTCCCTTTCTTTCTTTCTTCCTTCATTATTTAATTTTTTAATTAATGTATTGTTGATTTAGAAGTTCTTAACTGCTATGCTTTATTGCCTCTCTATATAGCAATTTTTCAGAGATTCCATTATCTCATACCCAAGGACTTCAGCACAGTTGGAAAATGGTTTTGCTCAAGGAAAAATAGCAGCCAGAAAGTCTGAAGTAACTTTAAGTTGTAGTGACCAATATCCTGAACTTTCCGATTTCATACTGATTTGAAATAGATACATTCATACCTATAGGATAATGTACCTGAGCTTAAATAGTCGGAAAACTTGTGTTTTATAACAGAAAGCTTATTTGTAAAAAAAAAAAATAGTAAATTGAACTAAACCAGACACAAGCTGCTAAATGACAGAATCACTGACTAATAATTTGCAATAGGCTTATTAATAATGCTATCTGTTTATTTAAAGCATTGATAATAAGTAAATAATTGATTTTTCATAATATTTGAAGTGAGCAGGTCAAACCTTTTTCTTCCCATTTTGTAGATTAGGAAACTGAGGCTCAGAGAAGTTCTTACCTGTCCAAAAAGAACACTCCCCTTTTATTTGTTACCTCCAGGGCTTCTTAATCTTATGAACTCAACCTCTTCTGTCATACTTAAGGCCTTTCCTCTCTTAAGGACAAGAATAACTTGTCAAAAGTCTGAAGATTATTTTTGTCTCTCTTTATTGTCTCTTTTCTAACCACTTGTTACAAAGGCCACACCATGGTTTACCATACTGAGAACCAGCAAGATGAAATAATATTCTTAAGATGGATATTTATCCATGTTTTTAACATGGAAAACTTACAGAATGTTAGAACTGTAAGTTAACTATTTTATTTTATGCTTTCCTCAGCCTATGTTATACATGAAGTCTGACAAGCAAAGGTGATATACTCAAAGACACCACAGGTTATGGGAAGAACAGCAGTCACAATCTGCATCTTCTGGCTCCTTCTATCAATTTTTTCTCTCTACTGGCTTTTCTCCTGGTAGAGTCATGAGCTTATCTTTTCTGCTAACCAGGGGAAGGATCCTTGTTTCTAAGCAAACATCAGACATGTCTTTCCCTCCACCATTCATGAAAATGCTCAATGAGAGCACTTAAAAGTGGAGCACTCTGGAAGTCCACCTGTTTTCAGTATGAGGAAGAGCTATCAATAAATGAATTTTTAGTATTTCAATTCAACTCCTCATCATTTCCAGTACTTATTCCATTCAAAACACTACACTTAGCTCTTTTAAAGTTGTCTGACCAGTAATATCATCCTGACTGCATTTCAACATCTTGAATATCATGAGGGAAATGCCTTAGATTGAAATTAAGATAAGCTATGCCTCTTTAGCAGTCAACTTTCTAACCAACAAAGCAGTCCTTAGAAGAAAAAATAGTCTAGCCTAGCACATGTTTTCTTAATTAATCTTCACTTGGTTCTTAGTGAACATCCCATTCTTTCTTGTATATTTGTAAAATCATGATACATTTCTGGGAATCAGCCTCTAGCTATCTGCGGGAAGTATGCAGAGTCCTCCTTTATGAAAGATGAAATAGAATTTGTCCATCATCAGTTTCCTGTTCTTCCCACTCTCTCAAAAATGAGTGCGCTTCCTGCTCTAAGACCAGTTTTCCAGAACCACTAGAAAGTAAGGCAGAGGGTAATTCCTGTCCTTAGGGAATGCCTGTACTAGTGGAGTAAACTTAGCTGAGATGGATAGTGAATATAAATACAGAGATGCAAACTGACCCATAGAGTGCTGATTAGAAGGACAGTCTGATATTGAACTGAGTAGTTAAGGGTAGGTTGGATGACCTGAGTTCCACACTCTTGCCCTTAACCCCAGCCCTCCACTCCATGTGCCCTGAGTAGACTCTGCTCTCTCTATCCCCCACAGCTATGGACATGGATGGAAGACCTTCAGAAGGAGATGCTGGAGGATGTCTGTGCAGACTCTGTGGATGCGGTCCAGGAACTGATCAAGCAGTTCCAGCAGCAGCAGACCGCCACTCTGGATGCCACACTTAATGTCATCAAGGAAGGCGAAGACCTTATCCAGCAACTCAGGTCAGCGCCTCCCTCCCTGGGGGAGCCCAGCGAGGCCAGGTCAGCATGGGCGGTGCTTTCCAGTGGGAAATGCCTTGGACTAGACACGAGATAAGTCATCATGTCCTGGTCTTGGCTCAGCTGCAGCCAGCTTTGTGGTCTTGTGTGAACTTCAGTTTCTCCATCTGTCAGATATAAAAATGCCTGCACCATACCCAACTTGAATTTAGAATGAATTAGTCAGTGGAAAAGCTCTTATGTTTCACAGAATTATGTATCATTGAAGATGTTATTCAGTGATCTATAAGTAATATAAATACAATAAAAATTTAGCAATTTTCAATAGAAAATAAACAGCATCTTCATAAAGAATGATGGCATATTTGATCATGTGAAGAAATAGCCATTATGGAACATAGTGTTATTTGGCATCTGGTCGTGGGCTAATTCTGAATTCCAGTGCTCCAGTCAGTAATATGTGACCCCAAATGATTGCCTTTGGCCTCATGCAAACGTAGAGAGTGTGTGATATGTCCTACTGTGCTTTCCACTTACCCACATATGACTTTTCTACCATTCCTTGGTACCCAGAAAATAAAACTCCTTCTCTATTGCCCTAAACAAATATAGCTAAGAATGAATCTTAGAAAATCCTGTCTGACACCTTATATTCATTTATAATAATCCACCCCATTGCCTCCTTTCCATTTGCATCAATATCTCATTTCCTGTCGCTGTCAAGGGCATCAGCTCCTCAGATAAAGTGTCACGAGGCCTTGAGCAAGCCCTCAGCAACGGGCCGTGTGCCCAGGTGATATGTAAATAGGATTTGATGGCACTAATGATGTCTGCCTGCGGGGACTTGTTCCTATCCCCAGATCACTGAGTGCTGGGACCTTTGCCAGGTCCAGATAGTAATAATATCATCAACAAGACCAGGACAATCCTGAGGCCAGAGGGAATTTCTTCAGTTGGAGAGGCTTCCTCCCGCCCCCCACCCCCACCCCCAAACCAGCTGTCTGATTAGATAAACAATAAGAACTTACATAGCCCTGGCATGTTTTTCTGTTGGATTGATCATTTCTATTCCAAACATTCACACACCATGTTCTGAGTCCTCCTATTGCATACTAACAAGACAGCCTCTTTCCTTTCTTCCCCTGGTTCATCTTCATGAATGTATAATACATGACAGTTTTGTCTGCCTACCTAGAAAACTCCACTGTTGTTTGCTTCTGAGGAAAATTCCAAGTAATGAGCAATCACTTAACCTCTCTAGGTCTCAGCTGTTTCATCTGTGTGGTTTAAGGGGTTCACTCTAGGAGCTTGTCAACTCTGGAATTATGTAGTGGCTTTTGTGTTTTCTCTCCAAACGCTTTCCACGAGCTTGGCTGGCCTCTCTGTGGGGCTGAGTCTGTGGCAGATACCCTGCCCACCTTGCACCATGCCTGAGGGCTGAAGGCTACTCAGTGTTGGTGGAGGCAATGAGATGGCTGATGCCTGTCCTACAAGTTTAAGTTCTATGGATTTCGGAGAGGACCACAGGCGTGTGTCAAGAACCACTGGTGACTGTTCCTTCCTCCACTAGTCTGACACTCGCCTAGGCTCCCTAGTAGACATTGGCAGGATGCCGCACACACATCAGTACACACGTCTTCCCTAGTCCTCATGACTCTTCACGCTGAAGCACCTAAGATGCTTTCACATTGTCTCTTTGATTCTAGTGTATATGACAGTCACAGAGGTGCTATACAAAGGGGCCAGAAATCATCCTTTTCCTTCTGGAAGCTGAGTGATAGAGAAAGACTGAGGGGAGCCATCAGAAATAGTAGTCACATCCTCCCAATAGTACTGTTCTCAGCAAATGCACAATGTATAGTGTTCAGTACTCTTCCTGAGTTCTTTCCATGGTTGGGGGAAGCTGTGCATGGTGGGCTTTCATGCCCAAATAGGCCAAGGTGAGAAGAGAGGGACTATAAGTTCTGTAGGTGACAGAAGGGGAGGCTCTTGGCCTTGTGCTCCCTCCAGTAACAGTGCGAGCTCAGATACTATTGCTTCTGAGACAGACAAAAGGACCCGGTCTTCAGAAAAGCTGCTGATGAGAGCATTCAAAACTGAGGACTTTACCCTCTGACTTCTTAGATTGTGTCAGAAACCAAGATATCATGAGATAATGAATGTGCCTGTTTCTTTCAAGTGTAGGGGCTCTAGCTTACTCACTCAAGGCCCTATAGAATCTAAACTTATTAAATTCCAGTTTTTCTATTGTAATGGTCTCTTTAGAGGTGTTACCACCTCATTTGTCTCAGCAGATCAATGTTTATCTTTCTATTCCCTCTGTGTCATCTCCCCTTCCTGCCTTTGTAGGGACCTTCTCTGCTCGGAAAACCCACCCTTCCCATCTTCTTGGCTCATCCTTTTCTTCTAATGCTCAAATCAGGGCTTATCCTCTATGAAGCCTTTGTTGGTTGTTCAGCCTCTTGTGCCCTAGATTCTACTTTCCCCAACTGGACCTGTGCCCCAGTCAGAACCTGACATATCTTTCAGAATTAACAGTCATTCATACACATTCCTGGTCACAGAGTACGGTCATACATGCCATCTTATTTAACAGCAAACCATGCCATGAGCAGGGCAGGGATTATTAAATCCACTTTACAGGAGGCAACTGAGCCTCAGGGAGGAGATTTCCCAAGGTCACCAGCCCATGTATGTCAGAGCAGGGATTTGAGCCAGGCTTGCAGCCTGAAGACCTCAAGCTCTCCTAAGTATAGCTTGAAGCCTATTAAATAACACCAGCCATAACTTTGGCATAGAATTATAAAGGGGATGAATGGTTTTTGCAACCATGATCTCACTTTACTTTAACCATGATCCTGTGAGTTAAAACTAGGAAGGATTTTTTTCTATATACTTTTAATTTGTTTGCCTTTATGTATCGTGTTATGTGTATTTGTGTGTGTGTATTGAAATATGTGTATATTAGACTACATATATGTTTGGAACCATTCCATTTCATTGATATTTATAGAGCCCCTTTGCATGTGTTATTTCATTTGATTCCTGTCACAGTTCTGTCCGAGGAATAGGACAGCAGCTAATCTCTTAGCTACAGTGCTGTGAACCCCAAAGAGGGTACATGTATCTTTGGTTCACCTATTAGGCAGACGGTGCCAGGCTCACAATAGAAGTCTGATAAACATCTATTGCTTGAGTGACTCTATTGATTCCCATCCCCCTTGCTGAGACAAGGAAGGCTCCCTCTCCACTGTCACTTTTAATATGACAAGCCCCCTCCTTTCTCTCTCCCACTGTGCCACAGGGACTCGGCTGTGTCCAACAACAAGACGCCGCATAGTAGCTCCATCAGCCACATAGAGTCAGTGCTGCAGCAGCTGGATGACGCCCAGGTGCAAATGGAGGAGCTGTTCCACGAACGCAAGATCAAGCTGGACATCTTCCTGCAGCTGCGCATCTTTGAGCAGTACACCATTGAGGTAGATGTGGGAAGGAGGTGTGGGCAGGTGGAAGGCAGGCTGCTTCCTGGCCAAGGGCACTGCCCCAGAGCTAGACTAAGGGGACTGGATGGAATTATGCATCACAAAACATTTTTAGGGATCAGCAAATTCATGTTCACCATGTTGGATTCCTTCCAGTCCCTTTCACCCCACTGCCAAGCAGAGGCCCTCTCCTCAGTCTCTGGGATTAGTCCCCTGGGAAGGGTTTGTTGGTTTGCACTGGACTCTTACTTGGCACTTTGGTTCCTGAAAGACCATGGAGTTCGTCGTTTGGTGACTGAGGTAGACTTGCTAAATCCTATAGCTTCTTGAGTAGGGAGGTATTAAGATTGGGTGGTCTCCTCAGCTGGTGACTGTAGATTAGGGGTTGGATGGACTCACACAGCAGCCAGGAAGTCAGGAGTCAGAGGAAGGAAGACCCAGATCCTTCATTTACTTTCTGCTTATTAAGAAACTAAGCATGTGCAAAGGTCATTTGCTGGTTCATCTCATCAACGCCTCAGCTCATCCGGGGAAGGTCAGACTCTGGTGTTCTGATATATTTGTGTCCTCTTTGTGATGCCTACTAATAATGTCTGTCCCACATAATACCAATCTTTTATTATTTTCTGCTTTAAGCCAGTGACTAAAGCCAGGTCAGTAGGGTTTCTGAGGCGTGAAAAACATCCAACACCTATGGAGCATTGTCCTTTTAAGGGATGGCAAATGGTTAAAAACTATGTCTTCTCTTTGCTCCTGGCTGGTGTGTTGTGAAGGAAAACCAATTCTCTGCCTACCATTCATTAAAACTTTACTTTGCATTCCCGCCATCTCCAAGTTGAGGCTTCTGGGTGTCTGGGATTGATCTTCCCAACAATATCTATGGAAACTTCTGTGGAACTGGTTTGGGAAGGAAAATTATTATTTTTTCAAACGTAAGTGTTAAAGTGTTAGTCACACAGTTGTGTCCGACTCTTTGCAACCCCACGGACTGTAGCTCACCAGACTCTTCTGTCCAAGGAGTTCTCCAGGCATGAATACTACAGTGGGTTGGCATTCCCTCCTCTAGGAAATCTTCCCGACAGAGATTGAACTTGTGTCTCCTGCATTCAGGCAAATTCTTTACCATCTGAGCCATCAGGGAAACCTTTCAAATGTTGAATGCTCCAATATTCCAGTCTCAATGTCATTCCCAACCCCTTACAGGCCAGAAAGCTGTTTTGGCAACAGATGCCCTCTTCTTCAATCCCTAGAGCAATCCTTCCTATTTCTGACTCTCTTTTGACCTTTCTCTTCTTCACCTCTATCCTAACTTCTAGAAGCCACTGCAAATTTTTACTTAAAGATGTCGTGTTCTAAAAGGTGCTCTCTGGACAATTTCTGAAATAAAGAGATAAGTCTTTCAATCTAGATCTTGATTATCCTTCCAGCTCATTCCATAACTTCAAGTGACTTTACTTATACTTTATATTTATAATCTATTTTGAATTGGTACTCATAGTGATTTCAGGTTGCAAATGGTATTTAAACATATATTGAAAGAACAATGAAAATGCCAATGGAAAATTAGAGATATTAGTGTGAGGAAAGGAATGAACATGGGGTGACAAAGGTAATAAAAGAAAGAGTGGTAATTGCAAGTGAGAAATAAACAGATGTGATGTTTGGTTGCAGTAGTATTGGCCACAGACATTCCCACCGTCCTTCCTCGACTTCATTTGACCCACTAAGAGTGAATACATCCATGAGGGAATTACATTAGCAGGTGTGGGAATTTGGCTATTGTGTTCATTATTTATTTTCCTATCATTCCAAGTCCACATCAAAAAATGCTTAAGGAGAAGGAAATAACCTAAGGGTTTGGGTGTTTAAGCTTTATTTGGTGAGATGGCTGTGGTTTTGAGGTCTGGGTTGCTGGTTTAGTTCCAGAATGGGTCAGTTAGCTTCACTTCACTACTCGGACTGTAACCCATTGACATCAGCTGGGGGCACCATTAGGATGTTTTTGTCTGCAGTGATTCTGGGAGGATCCATTTCCAATCCAAAGCCTACAGAAAAAAAATATGCTTTGTTTTTTTTTAAATAAAGTTGACTATAGATCAAATAGCTTAAAATTTGATCCTATTTAAATGTTGCAGTAGAAGAACTTGATATTTAAATTTTAGGATTTGCATTTCTCAGCCTTTGTGTTGTATAAAAGTTTCCCCTCCCACCCTGACAACTTGGACAGCTTGGTATGCAGCGAAGCTTAAGCAGGGAAGTAGTAAAGGATCTAATAAAATGAGGGAGATGAAAATAGTGAATAGGTCAAATGAAGAGAATAAGAATTTGGTTCTGCACCCAGGTTTTAGCAGAGGTCTGGTTCCCCATTTCAGGTGTGGCCCAAAACTTGGGGAAATGTTGCTTTTCATCTTAGATAGGAATGAAAATCCTGCCAAACCTATGGAAAATTTCTGCTTTAAGTCAGATTGTCAGAGTTATATTTGAGGGTGATGAGATTATTTCAAATGCCAGCTAGTGTTTCACTGTAGGGGTAAAAGGCAAGCTTCTAGAGATGATTCAGAGTGTGAAACTGAGGGTGGTTTCTGTAATGAGAGATGTGTGGATATAAGCCAGGGCAGAGGCTGTCACTGCAGGACCTACAGCTATGGTTTCCTTCCCTAAAGGAAGGCATCTGATGGACATACTCAGAATTCCTAGGGATTACTGAAGACCAGTGCAGGCCTGCCCCCGACATCTGGGGAGTCTAAGTCAAGACTCCTTAGCCATGTCACTGATGGCTGGCATGAGCTGATTCATTTTAAAATTAAAATAACACATGAGTTGCTGCACTAGTTTCCCTTTACTTAATTATATGGCTCCCGGAGTACCTGGGATGGGGTTGAGGGTACCTGGCTAAGAGTGACCCTTATCCCAAATGTATTAGGCAAAAGTTAAAAAACCAAGACTGCATTCCTGATATGCCTTCTTCATATCCCTGGAGACCAGAAGCAATGATGCACAGATATTCTATAAAGTTTTTTCCCTGTAAGTTCAGCTTACTTCTGTGAAAGATATGTTATAAGAAACAGTTGTAATAGAAAAGTTACTTCACAAAATGCAAATAATCTCTATCTTGTGATGGTAAGAATATGGAAAATTTCTTCTTCTTTTTGATGCTTCCATGCATTTCACCTTTTATACAATTAATTAGAATGATTGGAAAGAAATATTTTATTTCTTTCTAAAGAAAGAAATTTATTTATTTCTAAATATTTCTAAAAATATTTTATTTTTAGAAACAGGAACAAGTCAGTGGTCTCCAAACTCCTTTGATTATACACAATAAACTATTTTTGAACTTTCAGCTCTCTACATATGTACCTTATTAGCTTATAAATTATGTACATATTCTACTGTCACTAATAATCTCAAAATTCACTGTGCCTTTAGGGTGAATGAAGCTTGACTTTTTCATTAGAAGCTGCAGTTCTATATTTCAAATAGTATTCTTGATAATTTTCAATTATTTTTTGGTTCTGACTTCTTGACAGATCTGATTAGATTGTCATTGTTTCTTTACCCCATCATGTGGCTGCCAAAGAGTTCAGGGTTCTCTTGAGTTTTCATGGTCAGTATTATCTTCAAACTGTAGTTTCTTTGAGGAACCTTGTTAAGCCACATGTCTTTTGTGAAGGGTAGTTTAGTTAAAACTAGATAATGGATAAGTCCATTTAACTGGGCACATGAAAAGAGCAATAATTTGAAATATGCTGAAAGCAGCTGAACAGATGAGCCAGAAAGTCCGTCTGTATTGAGGTACTTCCTATGACCCCTGAGGAGTCCTCCCACCACACCATCTGCCAGTGAGAGTCTGGGATCAGTATACTATGAAATTCCAGGGAAATGTTGTATCTTTTTTTAGTAGTAGTTTGATCAAATATGTGTGCATATAATATATATGTACATACATATGATTATTTATATACTTAGAATTTTTCTATTTGTTATCAGTGGGCAATCTTGGGCACCCCCTGGGATGAGCATACCCATACTGGAGCGTACTAGGAATGACACCAAGAAAGATAACCTATAAGGGACTTTATGAAAAATGGGCCACAATTATAATCTTTCTTTTAAATTTCTGACTCTATAATTACAATCAAAGTTTTTTCAATGTACCTGAAAATTAATCTGCATAATTAATCAGAGTAAGGAGTGGAATAGCAGCTCTGAATCCATGGGGTTCATATTGATATAGGCTGGGGCCAGTCTGAGGCTAGAGAAAAATGGCCTTCAAGGAGGAAAATTCTTCCTAGAGTAGAGATAGCTGATTGTTATTTACTGGTAGTATCAGCTCTGTGATTGGTTGTATGCAGAGGCGTTTTATGTTTTGTACTTGAGTGAGATTGTTCAGTCAGCCTTTTACCTAACAGAAATTCAACTTGATAAACATTTAGTGAGCACCTACTATGCCTCAAAAATTATTTTGGGCACTGAGGATGAAACTGTCCCTGCTAGTTGGGGGCTAGTTGGGAAGAACCACAGAAACAGAACCATCCCATAGTGATAATGTATGACACAGACAGGCTTACAGGTCGATGAGAACACTGAGGCAAGAATGCTTAGCTTTTCAGACTGCCTGTAGAAGGTTTCCCAGTAAGATGACACCTGGAGGACAGGTAAAAATTGATGGCCAGGGTTTGGCATCTCTGAAGAATGCTATCCAGCCTCTACCAGAATATCTCCAGAGCCCAGAAGCAGAGTTCAGGAGAGGAGGGAACTCAGGATCTCATTATTGTGTTGAACCAAGATCTTCTGCCCTTTCCTCCTGCTTCTGGTCTCTGGAGAAACAGAACAAATCTGCTCCCTCTTTTTGGAAACTTTAAAAATATTTGAAAATGTTCATCATAGGCCTCTTTTCCTTTATCCAGAAAGTGTTGAGATTGTGAAAGTTATTTCTGCAGTCCCCTCTGACTCTAAAACTTCAATAGCTACTTCTCTTCACAGTTAGCCCTTTTCTGTGGGATATAGCCCCAGTGTTCTCCCCATTTCCTGGGTCCATGTTGTTGCCTCATTGCCCCTGGTGGCTGGACTCTAGTTATCCACGGTGACTTATAACCCCATCCCCACCAACCCTGGGGGAGCTGTGTGTCCAAGACGCTGGTGTTCTACACGCACAGGCCAAGAGACGTTTCTATGACTTTATCACCTGTCCTTTGACGCTTCTGCTCCCTTAAAAACCCCTGGCTGTTTTTTCAGGGTACATGTTTCCAATACACTGACTTTTTAAAAAATTTAAATGAAAGCATCTTATGTATTTTTCCTCTCAAATTTTACTCTCTTTTTTCTGGCGCAGTTCTTCAGCCTATCAAAATAGATTTAATTTATTATTTCTAACAGTGTTTCAACAATTTGAAATATTGGCCAGGTCAGGCAGGGCTCTGTGATGCTTCACTGGACATCTTCCTTCAGTGACACAGAGCCATCAGCCTGCACAGTCATTCCTTAAAGGGCCACATCATCTTCTGGTCCAATTTCATAGCCCTCCATAGATAGTGTTAGACTCTGCAAAGCCTTGCTGCTCCTGGCTGTAATGTGCCTCAAACTCACCAACATAGTAACTATATCAAGAAAAAAAAAGTAAGATTTGTTTGGGATCAATCTTTGTAGGTTCCCTTGGGATCCCTATAGCCTTTTCTAAATGTACTCCAGATCTTTTGCAAAGGAAATACAGAATAAGTACAATAAAGTAAACCAAAATTCTCACAAAATATTTATTTGATAGTTTCTTCTAGACTTTTGTCAAATTGATTTCAGAATCATTGGCAGTTTCCCCTCACATTAAAAAAGAAAAAGGATTCTTTACATAGCTTTAGTATTCTGGAATGTCACCTGTTTTGTTAAATTATCAAAGATCCCTAATGGAAGCTTTCAGATCATTCTGTAATGGGGTGGGTAAGGGGCTGTGGACCTGAAGTCAGGTGACATTATGAAGGTTCAAATGCTGCCCACTTCTTTCTGGTAAAGATGCAGGGAACTCAGTAGAAGGAAATAATGTAAACTCCAGCATGGGGTGTTTAGCCTTTGCGGGAGAAAACCCGTTCTGACACTCAAGCATTGATAAGTTCTAGAATGGGTGAACAATATATATCATGAGAGCTCTTCAACAGAGGGGAGATTTTTTTGAAAACAGTAGATTTCTATGAGTCTCAAACTGATTAAGAGGCAAAGATATGGGCAAAATAAAGACTCAAGATCCCCTCAGTATCAGTCATTATTTTAAAAGATCTCAATTTTAATCATGATGATAATGAAAAAAAGAACATGAACTTGGTCATAAAAATTGTGTTCCATTATCTAAATTATCCAGTTGGAATAGAAATTAGGTAGCTAAACATTGGAACTCATCAGTTAGATTGTTATGATATGTTCTTACATTTTTTCACAATACTCAAAAAATAACTGCATGGATTTCTTTATTGCTAAGTCCTGCTTTTCCATACTGCTTCTTGCAGTATCCTCAAAGATTTCCTTATACCTACATACATAAATATTTTAACTCTGGACAGATTGTATATATTTCTAAAACAGAGTGAAATTCCATGATATATTTTTAAAACAATCTGTATTAGAATTCACTAATCTCATCATTTTAATTGATTAACAGAAAAGAACCTAATACTAGACTACAAGAAGAACAAATGGCTATGGTAATTTAGTTTAGTTTCACAGTGGTAATACACATAAATATGTTGTTGTTCAGTCGCTAAGTCGTGTCTGACTCTTTGTGATCCCATGGACTGCAGCACACCAGGCTCCCCTGTCCTTCACTATCTCCCAGACTTTGCTCAGATTCATGTCCATTGAATTAGTGATGCTATCTAACCGTCTCATCCTCTGAGAGGCCCCCTTCTCTTTTTGCCTTCAGTCTTTCCCAGCATCAGGGTCTTTTCCAGTGAGTCGGGTCTTCATATCAGGTGGTCTAAGTATTGGAGCTTCAGCTTCAGCATCAGTCCTTCCAATGAATTTTCAGGGATGATTTCGTTTAGGATTGACTGATTGGATCTCCTTGCAGTCCAAAGAGCATGTAACTATACATACCCATTGTAGATGAAATAGCCCTTCCCAAAGCAATGAAACTCTATTTAGCTGCAATATCTCTTCTCCTACCAGCCAGCACTTGTAGTTCAGTGAAGAATATTTAGCCTTCAGTTTTCTCATTTTAATATAAATAGTGACATTATAGAACAGAAAGATGTTCATTTGCATTGACAGCTCATGTATTTCAGAGCATCTTACCACAGTGAAATGCCTTAGACCCTTCCTCCTCACTATTAGTTGGAATGGGATTGGACCTTAATGTGCATAACATATGTAGTGTTGATACACACACACACACACACACACACACACACACACACACACTCACTCACTCTTTGCTGAATGGCAGTGTAGTATAGTCACTGAGTATGCAGTATGAGTTACAGGGCCTGGGTTTGAAACCTGTCTCATCAACTTTACTAATTGTATGATTTTATTCTAGTTACTCCCTTGGTTTCCTCATCTGAGAAATAGGTATGAGAATAGTAATTCCTAGTCCATAGAGTTATTAAGGATTTAATGAGTTAACACATAGAACTCAAGTACCTAGCACTTAACACTGTAATGCATTGTAGTTAGCATTGTTATTATTAATAAACTGCCTAAATAATATATACAAATTTGCTATATATATGTATATATAAATATGTATATGTATTTGCATCCACATTTTAAGCAAACATCCCATCTTATTCTCTCTGAATTTATTACCCTGTTCTGTTAGGTGATCCCTGAGTGTTCATGTAACTGCTGTGAGAGCCACAGGCATTTGCTCTTGCCATAAAGAGAATGTGCCCATGCAGAGGGCAGGTTACACTTCTCTTTGCCACAACTTTTGTCCCAGTGTTCACACCCCAATGCCAGATTGCAGATGTTTCTCCTATTAATGGCAAAGGCTCCTGAAAATAAAAGTGAAAGTGTTAGTTACTCAGTCCTGTCCAACTCTTTGCAACCTCATAGACTGCAGCCCACCAGGCTAGAATATGGAGTGGGTTGCCATGCCCTTCTCCAGGGGATCTTCCCAACCCAGGGATCGAACCCAGGTCCTCTGCGTTGCAGACAAATTCATTACCGTCTGAGCCATAGGGAAGCCCCAAAGCCTTCTGAAGGACCAAAGAATTCCAGTTAGATTAATATGACTTTTATACTGAGTATAAGTACTCAGTATAGTTTAAGTATATAAAGTATATTTTAAAGTATATAAGTACTCAGAATCAATTTTTAAAATTTACCAAACTTGTCAACAAAAATATCTTAGTAGGGGAAGGTTGTGTGTTTTTTGAAAGGGTAAGTTATTCCTGGCATTATATAAAGCCACAAACATACAATTTATTGATCTGTTCAAAGCACATGATTAATTTTAAAGGTTCATGTGAAGTGAAGAAAATGGAGTTACAATGAGTTTGTGAGGGTATTTTTAGAGAAGAAAACAGAGGAAAGGTTAAACAGGCACTTCTCTGAAGTGAGAAAAATAAAAAGAAAGCTACCCCCTGAAGCTAGTTCTTGGACCAGCTCTGTTGATATGACACCATGGTTAAGAGCCCTTGACCTTGTAGCTGAGTGCTCAGTTCTGCCACCACCAACTCTGAGACCTGAGGCAAATGATGTGACTTCTCTGTGCCTTTGTTTTCTTATGTTGTTGCTGTGAGGAGTTGCTATAAGGATGAAATAAAAGAAAATCAAATGCTTAACACTGCATGGTAAGTCGCTTCAGTCGTGTCTGACTCTTTGCAATCCTATGGACTGTAGCCTGCCAGGCTCCTCTGTCCATGGGAATTCTCCAGGCAAGAATACTGGAGTGGGTTGCCATGTCCTCCCCCAGGGGATCTTTCCCACCCAGGGATTGGACCCCTGTCTCTTATGTCTCCTGCATTGGCAGGTGGGTTCTTTACCACTAGTGCTACCTGGGAAGCTAGTGGTAAATACTGTCTATCCCATAATGAATACACAGTTCAGGGTTAAATATCTTCTTTAAGAAACCTGGGGGTGAGAAAGTATCCTCTACACATAACTATTGGAAAGGACCCCAAAAATGGGAGGAGCCAAAGAAGAGGGCTTTCTGAGAACAGTGCCCAAGGCCACTGCTAAACCAAGTCCCTGGAGTCAGTTTTGGGCTGCAGAATACTGGATTCAGTGAATCTCATCTGGCAGGAGAACTTTGGGCTTCTTTTTGAAGTGCTTTCCCACTTCCCATTGCCTCTTATCCTATCTAAATTCCTGTTTAGCTCTTTTCTCTGATTTCCCTTATGGCTGTGACTCTGGAGTAGATAATTGTTAGGATAGAAAACACTGCCAATGTATCTCTCAAAGAGGTCATCATATCCTAACACTTCAATTAATTCAGAAGAGCGAGGCAGAGAGTGGCCATCAGAGCCAAGAGAGGAACTGAGTGAGCCAGGAGCTGAGATGGAGTTAATTGAGTGGAAGAAAAAAAAATAGGTTGATTGAAAGCTGAATGTCCTGTGGGTACCTTATGTTCCATCTTTCACTCATTTGGTTCAGCCCTAGTTTCTGCCCAGAACAAATTCTTCCAGGTTTCCTCTCCAAATGGAGTTAGATCACCAGATTAATCCACTAGACAGGTTTTTCTTTTCATGGTTTTGTTTCTGTACTAGCAAATTAACCCTTGTCCAGTGTAATGAGATAAGCCAGTGAAAAACATCAGGTTCTGGGGGTTGTCATGAAACTCCATGCCAGAGTTGACTTTGGAGAGTGGAGAGGACTTGAGTAGACTGGGAGGAGGAACAGGATGTCTCGGGGCTGCTGGACCAGAGAAGGTGGCTGGAGAGGGCAGAACAACTTCTCACAACAGAGAGTAAGCCACGTGCCTCGTTCACATAACAGGAGAGCATGAGATGGGGCTAGAAAGCTAGGTTTGTTCATTAGCAGTAAGGTGAACTTCAGGTTTGAAAACAAATTTTTTTCTCTTAAAAAATGAACCCCTGCTCTGTGCCAGCCTTGTGCCCTAGAAAGGTAGAGAGGGGGAAGCCAATAATAGAATATTCCTTGAGGAAACAGAAAATACTCAGGAAAGAAAATAATTTAAACTCCAGCCATCATTTGAAATACATAAATCAGACTATTTCACGGCTCTGGGCTTCAGTTCTTGGGGGTTGGGGAGAGTTAGACACAGAGATAGTAAAGAGTGTATAGACCCAAGGAGCAAAGCTTGGAAGTCAGGCTGTTGCGTTGAGTAGCTTCTTGAAATTCTCATTCTTCAGGCTTCATTTCAGACTTGGACCCCTCAGCTTAATGGTGTTGGGTAGTGTAGGTAGAGAAGGAGAAGGAAGGAATATAGAAACACCAAATATAGAATCCTTGGCATATTTCACATTTGGTTTGGATTCAGATTCTCAAGATACCAGACCTCTGAGCCTTATTCTCGCAGCTAAAGCACCTCATCATTGCTCTGCTCTGATGAGGACTCTTGGCACCTTGCCTTTCCACTCCACAGACTTATGTCTTGGGACCTCTCTAGGGTCTTCCTGCAGCAAACAGTTTCTTCATTGACTCAGTTTCATGAAAACAAAGCCAAAGCTAAAATGTAAAGAAAAAGCAGACTGTTTATTTCATGCTTGTCTTATTCTTACTTCCCTTAAATTTGTAAGCAAGGAAATGGACTAAAAATTTTGTTTGGGCTCTTTCCCTTATATTATCTCTTAAATGACTTATATCCAGCATGTATTTAAAACGCTAACAAATCTATAATCAAAAGATAACCTAGGTTCTGAAAAATGAGAAAAAAAAAAACTTGACACTTTCTAAAAGTAGATACCAGCAGTCAATAAGCACATGAAAATGTGCTCACCATGATGAGTTTTCAGGAAAATACAACCTAAAATCATAAAATATCACTTCACACCCACTAGCATGGCTAAAATTAAATAGACTGATAATACCAAATGATGGTGAGCAACTAGAACTTTCACAGGGAATGTGAAATTCCTCTTGGGAATGTTAAGTATACACTTATCCTATGACCCTACAATCACACTCCTAAGTGACTCTCAAGAGAAATGAAAACCTGTGTCCACAGAAGACTAGTGCAAGTCTTTCACATCAGCCTTATTCATAATAGCGAAATACTAAAAACAACCTAGGAGTTCATCAACTTGAGGATTGGTAAGCAAATCACAGTATCTCTACACCATAGAATGGTACTCAGCAGTAGCAAGGAATGAACAGATACAACACAGTTGAATCTCAGATACAGTGTGTTGAACACAAGAAGCCAGACATGGGAGTCCATATTGTATGATTTCATTTATACGGAATCTAAGAATCTGTGATGATAGAAATCAGAAAGTAGTACCTGAAGGCAGTGGGCAGGAACTGACTGGAAGTGGTGAGTCCCTAGGTTAATAGAAAGGTCCTATATTTTGGTTTTGGTGATGGTTACACTGATATCTAAAATTGTCAAAACTCATAGAACTGAATATTTGTGTATTTTATTGTATGCAAATTTTACTTAAATTTTTTTTAAATATGAGAAGGAAAAACATTTATAGGCCTAGCCTACACAGTCCTATTCATTCTATAAATTATCTCTTATAAGTTGGTGGTGGTTTAGTTGCTAAGTCATGTCTGACTCTTTGCAACCCCATGGACTGTAGCCCACCAGGCTCCTCTGTCCCTGGGATTCTCCATGCAAGAATACTGGAATGGGTTGCCATTTCCTTCTCCAGGGGATCTTCCCCACCCAGGGATTGAACCTGGGTCTCCTGCATTGCAGGCAGGATTCTTTACCAACTGATCCATCAAGGAAGCCCACAATTATAAGTTCTCACTCTTATTTTTCTCATTTTAACTCCCTTCTCTAGTTAGAGAATGAAGTGCTTTTCAAAAATAGGATATAACAAAAACCTGTTTGCCTGCAACCTGCTGATTCTCAAATCACTAAGAGCTCCCCACAAATCGATAACAGGGTTTGGGCTGAACTCAGTGGATCCCTTAGTTGACCTGCAAAGAGGTAGGGACATAAGGTGAGAACCCATGACAGTGAAGGGTTTTTTTTTAAAATTTTATTGTACTATAGTTGATTTACAGTGTTGTGTTAGCTTCAGATGTACAGCAAAGTGAATCAGCTATACAAGTATCCACTCTTGTTTAGATGTGTTTCCCATGTAGGCCACTGCGGAGTGTTGGGTGGAGCTCCCTGTGCTGCCCAGCAGGCTCTTACTGGCTGTCTGTTTCATACATAGTGCTGTGTATGTGTCGGCTTCCGTCTTCCAGTGTACTCTGCCCCTCTCAGCCCCTTGTAACTGTCACGTTGTTTTCTACATCTGTAGCTCTAGTTCTGTTTTGTAGATAAGTTCATTTGTACCCTTTTTTTTTTTAAGATTCCACATATAAGTAATATCATATGATATTTGTCTTCCTCTGTTTGACTTGTGAAGGTAATATTTTTAGTTTTCCTATTTCTGCTTCAAAGAGAGTAACTGCACTTTCAATGGAGGAAAGTCTTACTGTCAGACAAAGAATAGGAATCCTGTGCCTCTCATGAGGGACTGCTTGCCTTTCCCATCTGGGTCTGTGTGGCCCTGGCACAGCATGGAACAGCACCATCTCCTATTGTCAACAGGCTGCATCAGACTGGTCTTTCCTTCTCTTTGTCTCCTGATGTTCCTGGATAGCAGTGTTTGGTAACTGGGAAGGTTTTGCCACATGTCAGCTGGGATGACTCCCAGCATGATGAAAATCACTAAGCTGGTCTCTGGGCTGTGTGCTTAGGGTGCCTGGACCAAACTGCACCTTGTGATCTGGGGTGAGGCTTCCATCGCCTCTTCCCAGAAACGAGAGTGACACTACCTGTGCCTTTGCCTTCACAGGTACTTCATGAGATAACACACCTCAAACCCATTTTGGAAAAGGTTTTGTTTGATTTGTATATCATGTGGAATTATTATCCAGTTAAGTACTTCTGAGTTGTGCCTGTGTGTTTGATTGCAGTGATCATAACGAAGTGTTGGATTCCGTCTCTGTGTACAGGTGCTTATTTGAGAGTAAATGAGGGCACATCATGTGACTGAAACTGTAGAGCTATAACCAAGTAGCAAATCCATATCAGGGCAAAGTTTCCCTTCATCCCATGCTTCAGTCTTTATTAGAATCGTGTGTGCCTTTCAATAGAGTGTAATCTTCTTGGATTTCTAGTGGTAAGCTATACATTTACACCTTGTTTAGTCACTATTACCAGGCATCACCCTTTGTGAGTAATAGAATCCTGTACCCAGAACACGGGAAACAGATCAGGATCCCTGGGTTTGGTGTACACCAGCTCTAAACAATTATGTGACCTTTGGGCATCCCCTGGACTTCTCCAGCCTTCTGCTTGTTTCTTGAAGCTAGACTCAGTACTTAAATTCTGAGGTCTTCTCCAATGATGAAATCTTTAGAACAACAGTTACGGTATGGTGGACTAAGTCTTTGCAGTAGGAGGGAAACTGAGTTATGTCCTCAGGTTGTGTCCCTCATGAGCAGGGTAAACTCTGGGCAAACCATTCCATCTGTGTGAGTGAGTATCAGCTTCTTTCTCTGTAAGATAGACCTAGATATCTCCACCGTGCCTGTGTCTCAGGTTATTGGGGGTTGAATGAGGTGGAGTATGCAAAGCCTTTCTAAACCTTAATTCATCATTTAAGTATTTGCTGCTGCTATAGACACTAAAAAACAGGGAGAACAATTTTTTTAGCATTTTTATTTTATATTGGAGCATAGTTGGTTCCAGGTGTACAGCAAAGTAGCTGTTGTAGACATTGAAACACAGGGAGAACCCTGTTAAAGGCATGCATACATGGGTGCCTGGCATCATTGCTTAAACATAGTCTAGGGGTCAGGAAAGAGATGCAAAGCAGAGTCAGATCTGACTTAGATTAGTTAATAATGCTCAGAATCAGTGAGCTTCTCTATAGCTGTCTCTTGTGGACCAGTGAACCTGCGCTGATGGTGGTTCCCTTACAGGTGACAGCAGAGCTCGACGCTTGGAATGAGGATTTGCTTCGGCAGATGAATGACTTCAACACGGAGGATCTAACTCTGGCGGAACAGCGGCTGCAGCGCCACACAGAGCGGAAGCTAGCCATGAACAACATGACCTTTGAGGTCATCCAGCAGGGCCAGGATCTGCACCAGTATATCATGGAGGTCCAGGCCTCAGGTAGGAGACCTGTCCTGTTCTTATGCGTCCAGCAGGGAGATGATGAAAACAAGAACATTAATCATCCTAACTCCAAGGGGGATTTCCACTCCACTAATTCATTCTCTTCCCACAGGTACAAGAAACAGAGAGTTTTGTGCCATTTAAAAAAAAAGAAACTGAAGCATGAGAGCTGAAATTGTTTGTCTGAGGTTGCCCAGTTAGCTATCACAAAGACAGAAACAGAACCAGGTTCTTCTGGTGCCGTGGCTGCTGCTGCTGCTAAGTTGCTTCAGTCGTGTCTGACTCTGTGCAACCCCATAGACAGCAGCCCACCAGGCTCCGCTGTCCCTGGGATTCTCCAGGCAAGAACACTGGAGTGGGTTGCCATTTCCTTCCCCAATGCATGAAAGTGAAAAGTGAAAGTGAAGTCGCTCAGTCGTGTCTGACTCTTTGCAACCCCATGGACTGTAGCCTACCAGGCTCCTCTGTCCATGGGATTTTCCAGGCAAGAGTACTGGAGTGGGTTGCCATTGCCTTCTCCGTGGTGCTGTGGGGAGAATGGGAAAAACCAATGATGGAGATTAGCACAGATTCACAAACATAGTGGTCTAGAGAAATAAACCAGGTGGGCTCCAAATGCCATCAGCCATCCTTGTTACTTGTATTCAGATGTGTAGCTATTGCTGTTCACATACTCTCTTGCCTTGTCCTCCACCCTCAGGGCTGACTCCTCATCTCCAGTCCATGCCTCTCAGTGATACCCAGTCATGTCTGACTCTTTGCAATCCCATGAACTGTAGCCCACCAGGCTCCTCTGTCCATGGAGTTCTCCAGGCAAGAATACTGGAGTGGGTTGTCGTGCCCTTCTCCAGGGAACTTCCAAACCCAGGGATCGAACCAGGGTCTCCCGCATTGCAGGCAGATTCTTTACCAACTGAGCCACCAGGGAAGCCCTCTCAGAGTCCTTATTTTTCTTATCACTGGTCTGTGTGTGAGTGTAAGGTACTGACAAAATTTATGGCAAGGTCATATAATTTTATAACTTCTCAAAAAACACATGGCTGTTACTCAGACTAGACTTCTTTCCCTATTTAGAATTTATTCGTTGTTTATCCAACAAATGCATGGACCTTTAAGTTTCACCTACCACTTTCCAGAACAGCCTTTGAACTCAGAGCTGGAGAGAAACATAGTAGTTCCCTAGTCCAGAAGGAAGAAGTTATTGGTCTGGGCCTAAAACTAGTGGACTGCCAGAACCCAGGTCTCCTCACCCCCACCATCCCAGGTCCTCCACCACCCCAGGAAGAGGCAGGCAGGAGCTCAGGCCATCAACTCTTTGAAACACGGTTGGTCCATGTCTCTGTTGATTTAGAATCATGAGATTGTCAGGCAGACCTTAGCAATCAAACTTGACTTTAGGGTACTGTGCTTCTTTTAATGACCTGAAACAGGACATACCAGCATTCAAAGGAACTTCACTCCGAACCGGAGGAGAGACAATCTAGTAAATTCTATTTACTTTGATCAGCATTATCTTTCCTTGAATGTTCATTTGTGTTGTGAACAGGCTGCAGCTGTCTGTGAGACACTGTTTCCAGGGTGCAGATCATGCTCCACACAGCTCCAGAAGGAGCCCTTATTTACTTCGTAGTCTCTCTGGGGATTATTTTAAAAATGACAATACCCAGATACTCTGATTTAGCATCTCTGAATGGGACTTGGGACTTGGCAAAACCTTCTCAGTTGATGCCACCGTGCGGCCAGGGCTGAGAATCATTGCTTTTTATCGTGAAGGTTAAATCACAGCAGCCGATATCTCTGGTGTACCTTAGGACAGCAACTTCCAATTTTTTGTGGTCCCCGGATCAGCAGCATCAGCATTATCTGAGTACTTGTTAGAAATGCAAGTTCAGGTGCCCATCCCCAGAACCTGCCACGTCATAATCTCTCCGACATGAGGCCCAACAGTAAGCCCTCCAGGTGATTCTGATGCACTAATCTAGGACCGTTGATCTAGGACCTGCTCTAAGTGTGGGCCCTGGGCCAGCAGCACCAGCATCGCTCAAGAACTGATTGGAAAGACAGAATCCCAGATTTAGGAATCTGAACCTCATTTTATCAGCTGTACCTTTTCAAAGTCTTATTACGGAAGGGGAAAACTGATGGAGAACCTTGTATGGACTCAAGGTTTCACCCTATAACTTGTCCTCATGATCCTTGAGATAGCCGGCTATCCAACTAAGATAGGGAAACATGAGAGAATGCAGACACAGTACCTAGGAAGGAGGCTGTGCAGAGAAACTCTGCAGGTATGCTTATCCCTTCATCCCTCAGTACTGATGTGTCTCACAGGTGGAGAGCCTCATCTGCCTGAAAACTTGCGGCACTTAGGAGTAAGGTGATGGTATGATCCTGGGCAAGCACACCTCTGTACAAGAGCCAGATATCCTTGGTAACAGAAAGACTGCCAGGAGCTAGCAGTCCCTGTAGACCGGCTGTGCTTGGCGGCCACCTTAACCATGAGGGCTGAGTGGGTGAAAACACCCCAGGCAGATGGGCTGCCAACCCCCACATATCCTGTTCTAGAAATGAGCTTTGTCAAAAGAACCTTGATTGGCCTCTTCAGCCCTTTCTGCTGGGACGGCTGTTCCCTGCTTCTCCTCGGCTAGCTGTTCAGTCTGGCATAGCCCACGAGACCTCCAGGGGAGTGGTTCCAGGGCTCTCAGGGAAGCTTCCTCTGAGTGCTGCCATGTGCCTGTCCTGCAGAGGAGGTGTCTGTCTCATCTCTGGCTTGGAGGGAGGGCGTCATCACACCAGAGCTGGGACTGGGAGTGGAAGTTGAAGGTGGACTGAGAGTCGGCCTTGCCAAGAACCTGGGTGGCTGAAGAATGCAGAACTTCAGAGACACAGGACTTAGGATACAAATGGGCTGGACATTTGCCTTGTATGTCTAATAAATTATGTTTGAACTAGAGGTAAAAAAAAAACTACTGTCTCAGAAAAAGAACAATTAGAAAAATGAAGAATTTGGTTGCTATGTAGCCTTCCAAGCTGAATTAATTAAGGGCTTATGCTTTGATTTTTATAGGAATAAATGGAAGTATGGAATTTCTTTACACTTACTTTTATGTGTGAACTTTGTAACATTCAGCCAGGTTCTACTAAATCCACCTGATTTGCTAAGAGCCCTAACCAAAGCAAAAGCCTCTGTTTAAATCAACATCAGCCTTAAGTGTAGTTGGAAAAATGGGAACATTTTCTTTACCTGCTCATCATTTAGGGTTATCTATTGGGCCTCAACTTAGGAAGTAGCAGGTTTTGCTGGAAAGAGTCATGCTGGGGCAAACACGCTGGCGGAATTCAAGGTCCAGCTGCACCACCAACAAGCAGTCTGACTTTGGAAGTCACTCTTCTTTCTCTGTAGACCTTAGTTTCTTCATCTGTCTAGTGTGAAAGGTGGGCCTTCATCCTTAAACTTCCCTTCAGTTCTCACTTGCCATGATTTAGCTTCACTGCCCCCACTGGTTATACCCCAGCTCTTTTCCCTAATGTTATCTGACCATGCCACTGTTACATGTGAACTTAGAAATAAGACAGGAGCTGTGTATCTTGCGCATATGTTCCTTTCGTGGCTTAATCAAAGCATCATGTTCTCTCTTTGTGCATGGTCTTTAAATGAAAACTCTTTGGAGTGTGTGGCAATGGTGCTTAAAATTTACTGTGCTTGGGAAGAACCCAGCCCCAGCACTTAAATTAATTCTTAAAGTAGGTTGTGAGGATCACTCATCTCTTTGAACATAGAGGTTAAGGGTACAGCCAGGAGAGACAGAGAGAGACTTTTGGGTTGGAATCTACATCATACCTCCCACAGCATGGGTTCCCTGAGCGTGTTATCCAATCTCTCCAAGCCTCACCTTCCTCTAAAAAACAGCAGTTATAGGAGTCCTAACCATATGGAGTCACTGTGAGCATGCAGTGGGGTGAAAAATGAGCCTGGTATGAGTTCAGTAAAGCTTGATAACTATTGTACATTGTACTGATACTCTAGCTCACACTGAATTCTCTTGGGGTTGTGTTCCTGTAGCTTCTCCAGCAGCATGAGGGCGGGGCATTTCCTTCCTTCTCTTTACATTTCCAGCATCCAGCAGAGTGGTTATGTTTCGCTCATAGTAAATTCTCTATATTGACGTTTGCTGAGTTAATCAAGTGAACATCAGTCTGGGAGAAAACGATATACATAAAAATAATGGACCACAAATAATTGTACTTATGTTATAAAAGGAAAGAAAAGGCCTGTGTTCTTCCAAAATGTAAGCTACTCTGGGGTGAAGGAATATGGTTCTGAGAGGAAGCGAAAAGAAGCTGATATAAAGCAATGGTTCTCAGCCTGACTACATATTTTGGAATCACCTGGAGAGCTTCTTAAAAATACCAATGTCTGGGTCCCACTCCTCAGGGATTCTTATTTAATTGGTCTGGAGTGGGTCCAGATTTTTTAAACTTCCCAGGTGATTCTAATATATAGCCAGGGTTGAAAATACTAATCTAAAAACCTGATTAAAGGACTTTGTAATTTATGAACTGGGTGTTAATTGAGGTAGTGACACAGAAAGAGGAGTTGGGGGAGGAGAAAAGAGAAAAGAAGATGTTCTCTATCTGAGGCAGACACAGATATTTAAAGAACATACAAACAGTTGAAAAACATGTTAAAAGTATGGGCAGCATAGCCAGAAATACCTAACTCTACCCTAGACCACAGCCACCTCTCTCCATGAGGAAATTAAAGTGATACTCTCAATCTGGCAGCAAAGGAAAGCAAAATAACATTTTATTATTAACTGCGGCCTTGAGCCCTAAGTAATTGCTATGCTGAACGTTCTGGTAACTGAGTGTAGCCTAAGGAATGTCTCTGTTCCTGGATCGCTGACATTGTTCCATTTTATCCAGTGGATCCCAATCTTCGTTGCATGTTGGAATCACCCTGAGAACTTTAAGGTGGGAAAATCTGATGCCTGGTTCCTACCCATAGAGATTTTGATGTTATTGGTCTGGGCTGTGGCCAGGACATGGTGACTTTTAAAGTTCTCCAGATGAACCTTATATGAGCCAAGGTTGAGAGCACTAGTCTAGTAGCATCCAAATCATCATTTCTAATGATATACTTTGAACAAGCTCATAAACATCTGATGGTAAAATTTTCTATTTACATTTTATATAAGTCATTCAATAGTCCCATCAGTAATCAACACAGAATATAATTTCCCCCAAGGGAAAGGAAAAAGTGGGGAGATGGGTGTTTTTGAGCCTATTGAATGCCAGGCCCTGTATCTCCCTTATCTTTCTCAGTCCTCTTAACAATCCCAAGGACTCAGTGTTCAGATTCCCATCTTAGGCAGGCTCAGAGGGTATTTGGAACCCAGAGACTCACTGTTAATAGGTTGCAGAGCCTGCATTCCAACCTAACTCTGTCCCCAGAACTCTCAGGTTACCTGAGTTCTTCCTTAAAGAGGCCCCTGTGTCCACTAAACAGGTATTTTGGGAATATTATATGTCAAGCACTGTGCTAGGTCCTAAAGAAGCTGAGATACATGAAATAGAAATGGCCCTGGCCCCAGGGAACCTACGTTACTATGAGAACACAGACAAGTTAGTAAAGAACTGACCTCAATGGAAGTGTTCTGACAAGGATATTTGCAGGACATTGTGGAGGTACATCAGGAAGAAATTTCAATACAGCTTTCTCTAGAGAGGCGAACAAACTATTTTGGGATGAATATATTTCATTACTTGATGGAAAAGACAAACACATCTTATTGCATCTCTGGAGAGCCCCTAAGGAAGATAGGCCTCAGATTAGATTGAAAGTAGTAATGTCAATACACAAAAATACTATTTGCTATTGATTGATGCTGCTTACCAGTTGATGGGTATTAGCTGGGACACATGTCAATGTGTTTGTGGGCACCAGGAAAGAGGCATGAGTTTCTGTTCTTGTAGGTATTGCTGGAGTAACTCTGCATGTTCCTCCCATTCACTTCATTCATGTGATGAGTTGTTGAGTGTAGAAGTGCAGTAGGCATTGTCTTCACCCATTTTATTTCCTGTTCATCTCAAAAAAAAAATATCAAGTGAAATAAATGAAAATGAAGAACTGGAGTCTCAGGGCAGGCAGGGAGCCTGTTCTAGATGGTGTTCTAAGCAGGTGGCTGGCCCCTTTGGTGAGGTACCAGGCTTAGATAGCCCATTTGCATGTGATGTGACAGGTGTGAGCCATGAGCTTCCCATAGAAAGACACTTAGCCCAAGCCCAGCATACTAAACAGCAGAGATACATGCAGAATGAAAACGAAATGGAAAAAAATCTGCATTGTGGCTGGAAGCAAGGATCTACTTCTGCAGGTGGATCTTAAATTACATTTTTAGGAAGTAAATGTGGAGGTCAAGGGTCATCCCATGATGCCTAGCACTGCAAAGGTAGAAATTTTTCTTTATCTTTTTTTATTTCAGTCAAGGAGATGCTCTACCACATCCTCTTGGTAATTGAAAATAGTAAGTGGAGGGAGTTGACTGCCAAAAGAACAAGCCATTCCCTTCTCTGTCTCCCACAGATACAGATTTTCAGGACCTGGGACTTAGAATTATGAAACCAACAGAAAAAATAAACATGGAAAGATACTGAAATTATTACATGTAACACTAGAAAAAATCTCCCACTCTCCCATATTGTCTTATATAAAACACTATTTTTGGCTCTAGAAATGAATTTCCCTTCACATGTACAGACTTTCCGTATACACTCCCACTGCATCAGACCACTGTGTTGGTGGTGGCAGTGATGAATTTCTGATGGCGTCAGTCAGAGTGAGAGGGGAGTCTCAAAAGGGCAATTTTTTTTATGTGGCCATACACTGAGATTTTTGGGCTCCTCTGAGTGTGATCTCCATGGAAGTAACTACACTTCGGCACCCTGAACCTCATGGTTAGTTGAGATTCTGTTTGTCAGTATCAGGACCACAACTGCACCAGGTCATAGATTCCAGCATATGGGCTCAGGGAGAGGATCTGGACAAAATTAAGAATCTGAGTAGCCAGGTGGAGTCAGGGATCAGAAGAAGGCAAGCAATCCAGAGTTAGGATTTTCCAAAAGCCAAGGATCTGAGCAGGGCTGAATCAGAAATAGCTGGACAGTAAGAATCAAGAAATAATGCAACTTGCATGAAGTTGGAGATAGGAGCCAAGAAGACATGAATGTCAGAAGATAGAAAGTTGAAAGTTTGAGTCAGGAACCAGGAAAGCCGTGGGACTGAGGAGCAAAACATGTTCATTGTCATCATATGTTAGATACTTTTTTATATATATACACACACACACACACACACACATATATATATATTATCTCATTTAATCCTCCCAATCAGCTCCTGAGATAGGTGGGTATGTAAAATCTCATTGTACATGTAAGGAAAGTGAAGTTTCTGAAAGTTTAGGTAACTTGCCAAGATCAGGATTCTGACTTGGGACAGGTCTCACACATTCCTGTACTCTATCATAGCAAGTAAGGAATCACAGTCAAGTCACTAGAGGAAAGAAGGACCTTGATAACTAGGCAGTGCCTTTGCTCCATCTTAGAGTTCCTTAATGACGCTTGCTGAAGCAGAAATCTGTTGGAGAAAGGCTGCTTTAGGCCTGTTGGTGATAATGTGAAAATAGGAGCGCTGGTTTGGAGAAGAGAGAAACTGTGTGCGTGTGTACATGCACGCATGTACGTGCACACATGCCTGTGTGCTGGGAGAGGTACTCCAAAAAAATAAGGCAGGGAGGTGGGGGGTTTTACACAAGGAGTGGAGCCACAGCTTCTGCCTGGTGGGTGTTGATTAGTCTCCCATCAAAGGTCAGGTGGTTGGCAGTTTATTAATAAACATTGGGAGCCCTTGTTGGTGACTGGTGGGGCTTACTAATGCTTTGAATCAGTAGAAGGATGAGCAAACTGTCCTGTGGGCACAATTTTAGTGTGGTGACTTTTCTAAATGGATAAGTACTCAATGTGTGCTAAGTCACTTCAGTCGTGTCCAACTCTTTATGACCCCATGGACTGTAGCCCACCAGGCTCCTCTTTCCATGGGATTCTCCAGGCAAGAATACTGGACTGGATTGCCTTTTCCTTCTCCAGGGGATCTTCCCCACCCAGGGATTGAACCCATGTCTCTTGTATTGGCAAGCGAATTCTTTACTGCCAAGCCACCTGGGAAGGCCAAGTACCCCTGTGATATTGCTGGGGTATGGTTATCAGGAGTGTTTGCCTGTATTTGATAAACAATAGAGTTAGTGGGTATTTCTAAGAGTGCTTTTTTAGGGAACCTGAGTAGTTGACTAATAAAATTACCACTGGCCAACTATTCTCTTCAGAATCCATTTAGCATCTAATCGTGAATTGCATCTGACCAGCTGAAAGAGAGTGTGCCTTTGGCAGAAGTTACTGAGACAGCATCTTTGGGGCTCTGTTTTGTATTTCCCAATGTAATCAAAGGCTTCGTTGTGAATATTCTGGGTGTTGGCAAGCCACCCAGTAAGGACTGCTATATGCGGTCTTGTCTAGGGATGGACTCCAGTAAACCACCTCTTTGACTCCAATTAATAAGGAGCTGATCATCTGTTAAAGAGTTGTTCCCTGGCAAAGGATCAGTTAATCCAATAGAGATGGTATGCTTTGAGCATCTCAAACAAAGGCCCATTATGGTGATTTATCCCTTTTCACAGAGTGATATGCAGAGGTTGGGAGGGTACTGGTGATGTCTTTCCAAATTCCAGCTTTCATATGCATGTTGAAGGAAATGTAGTCTTTATGGTACTACCTGGTTTTTAATTGTTTACATTTTGTTTTAATCAGGGATTGAGTTAATCTGTGAAAAAGACATTGATCTGGCAGCCCAGGTACAAGAGCTATTAGAGTTTCTCCATGAGAAACAGCATGAGTTGGAGCTCAACGCAGAGCAGACCCACAAGCGACTTGAGCAGTGCCTCCAACTGCGGCACCTCCAGGCCGAGGTCAAACAGGTGAGCCTGGCCCTCCACCTTCAGCCTGGGCTTTCCAGTTGCTGAGTCTGGTCTGGGCCTGCTCCTGGTATGGGGTAAGGCTTACAGAGCCTCAGGTGTGACCAGAACTTAGGAATAGGTAAGTTAAGGAATGGTTGTATTAGCTTCTGAAAGCTAGTCTGCTGTCTATTGACTCTAACAAATAGATCTAATGGTCCAGTGGCTCAGACTTACATCCAAATGCATTATTTCTCCGGCATACAACAATCTAAGGAGAACATCTTCTCAGGGCTTTTCCAAGTTGTCCTCATCCTCAGTCACTGAATCCATTCTCTTTCTTTCTGTCCTCGATCCTGCATAGAGTTCATGGGAAAGGCTAAGCCTTTATCATTAGATATACTTAGGCTTTAGAGCCAGACTGATTAATTTGGGGGCACCTATGTGTCTAGTAAGGACCTGACATATTCTTGATAATAAGTGGTAGCCATCATTCACTTCCCATTATTCCTTTCAGTGTGTTTGTGGTTCTTATTAAGAAAATGTTCTTGCCACATTAAAGCCAATTTTAAAGAGTTCTTACCTGTATGAGACATGATACTATCTATTCTTCTAAAGGATATTCCTGTACCATTCCTAGGGATTTATAAGAACATACACACAATGACCAATGATACATTTTAAAAATACTACATATTTATATTATAAACAGATTAAATGGGAATTTTCAGCATAATGATTGGTAACTTCCTATTTAGACAAAGTGGGATTGAAGAAATACAAATATAATTATAGTTCCATTTATTGAGTGTCATAGACCTTTTATACCTATCTCTTGACCAATCCTCACAACCATTCTCTGAAGCAAATATTACTCTCTCTTCAGAGGAAGTCACTGAAGCTTAGCAAGGTCACCAGACAAAGGTCACACTGAAGAAAGAACTCACCATCACCTTCCACATGTCCAGGAGGACTTCCTGGCAGGGTAGATCCCATAGCATTTCAGTGTTTGCTTCTTCTGCTCCAGACTCTCCCAAGCAACCCGTTTCCCCTGCTTCCTCTAGGCAGAGCCCCATCCAAAATATCATGTTCAGTAACTGCTAGAACTTTTAGATTTAAGTCTATTAATTTAGCACAGGGAACAAAAATATGTTTTATAATTATTTCTTTGTCCCTTTTATTCAAGGTATTCCTTGTTAATGCCTATGCTTTTATAGTTATTATATATTATTTATTATATGTGCAAAATTGCCTTCTCTGCTCCCTTTCTTTTCCAATCAGTGCTGAGTCCTCACATTCTGTGCTAAAGATCCATCTTGAGCACTGGTGACATCACTGGGCCCTAAGCAAAGCCAGGTCACAGCACTGCCATCCAAGTTTTTTTCAATTTAATTATCCTGGGATCACACCTGATTGTCTGGAGACATGGAGACATGTTACTCGTGGTGACATGGTGGAAATCCTAGCAGGCCCAGAGTAGGGATGAGTTTTCAAATTCTGAATCTCTTGACAGCAATGATAATAATTTCTTTCTTATTAGAAGTACTTTCTCATTTGTGATCTCAATTTAGGAGAAAAAGCCCATGAGAGAGCGTGGTGTACGTTTACTTTACAAATGAGGAACTGAGGTGTACTATAAGATGAGTGTTCCCGGGGCCTCATGGCTGCTTAGGTGAAACTTGAGCCCAGGCCTCCGAAATCCAGACCTGGGAGTTCTCCTCTGCTCTTTGTTCATGGTCATCTCAATAAACTGGATAACAGGAAAATTATTCCTAATTGACTTTTTGAGATGGAAGTACCAGACCACTTTACCTGTCTCCTGAAAAACCTGCATGCAGGTCAAGAAGCAACAGTTAGAACCAGACATGGAACAATGGACTGGTTCAAAATTGGGAAAGGAGTACAAGGCCGTATATCATCACCTTGCTTATTTAACTTATATGCAGAGTACATCATGTGAAATGCTGGGCTGGATGAATCACAAGCTAGAATCAAGATTGCTGAGAGAAATATCAACAACTTCAGATATGCAGATGATACCACTCTAATGGCAGGAAATGAAGAGGAACTAAAGAGCCTCTTGATGAAGGTGAAAGAGAAAGGTGAAAAAGCTGGCTTAAAATTCAGCATTCAAAAAACTAAGATCATGACATCTGGTCCCATCACTTCATGGAAAATAGCAGGGAAAAAAGTGGAAATGATGACAGATTTTCTTTCCTTGGGCTCCAAAATCATTGTGGATGGTGACTGTGGCCATGAAATTAAAAGACTCTTGCTCCTTGGAAAGAAAGTTATGACAAACCTAGACAGCATATTAAAAAGCAGACACATCACTTTGCCAGCCAAGGTCCATATAGTCAAAGCTATGGTTTTCCAGTAGTCGTGTGTGGATGTGAAAGTTGGACCATAAAGAAGGCTGAGTGTTGAACAGTTGATGCTTTAGAATTGTGGTGCTAGAATAGACTCTAGAGAGTCCCTTGGACTTCATGGAGATCAAACCAGTCAACCCTAAAAGAAATCAACCCTGAATATTCATTGGAAATCAACCCTGACTGATGCTGAAGCTGAAGCTCCAATATTCTGGCCACCTGAATTGAAGAGCCAACTAATTGGAAAAGAGCTTGTTGCCGGGAAAAATTGAGAGCAAGAGGAAAAGGGGGTGGCAGAGAATAAGATGGTTAGATAGAATCACCAACTCAATGAACATGAATTTGAGCCAACTCTGGGAGATAGTGAAAGACAGGGAAGCCTGGCATGCTGCAGTACATGGGGTCGCAAAGAGGTGGACATGACTTAGTGACAGAACAACAACAACATCATATAATTTTGCTTTCATTCTTTGGTTTTTTATTTATTTTTGTTACAGAATTCATAGTAGAGCCAACTTTATAATTATGGGGTTTTTTTTTACTGCAATGAAAATGGAAATGAAATTAATTTTTAACCTTCCAAGTATACATTCTGTACAGGATGGGGAGCTGAAGGATGATAGGTAGTTTGTCAAGTGGGGAAGTAGGTTAACTATATATGGATCATCCAGGTTTGACTAATTGCATACATTCCCATTCAGTATTTCATGAATTTTAGAGCAAAAAAAAGTTCTTCTGGAATTTGAAATTCCAGAAGAGAAAATTCTGGAATGAGAAAATTCCTTCTTCTTCTCTTCCCCTTGGGAAGAATGACACATGGGGGATTGTAGTTCAAAATGGTACTGGATGGCTGAGATCAGCCTTTAGGAAACCACAAGGCCTTGGCAAAGGATATCAGCCCTTGCAGGTGCTGGGGGACTGCTGTTCCGTTAAAAGGCTTTATGCCTCATTAAACAGACTTGTTCTTCTTGTCAGTGTGGGCTCTTTCTTTAGGGAGTCTTCAGAGAAGGCATTCAAGATTTGATGGAAGTTGGTGGAGCAGGAAATATTGACTTGGAAACTGTTGACACTTGGAAGAGGGAGTTAATTTAGATGTCAGTATTGATCATGTGGGCTAAATTTAGACACCAGCTTGAGAGTTTCTCTTTGGAATGTACTCTCAAAAAAAAAAAAAAAAAGGACACCTTAATTGAAGTGCCATTAATAGAGACAGAAAGGGAGAGGACAACAGTGTGTTATGTCTCTGTCATTATAGCTCAGAGGTTAAAGGTTTAGATTTGGCCTTCATAACCTATGTGCAGTTATACCACAGTTGTATTAAACTGGGGCTCTGAGGAGCAATGATATCACAGACATTGACTAAAAATAATTTTCAAGTATTTAGAACAAATGAAACTGATTAATGCAACTGATTTGCTTTCTGAGGGATTACTTAGGACTTTGTATCTAAGATAAATGGCCCCAGTCTTGAAGGGAAACCACTCCCCTGATTCCCATGGTCCAGGGCCCTAGACCACCCAGATACTCCCTTTCTTCTAGAAAAATTGTTAAGATTAT
Source organism: Odocoileus virginianus (assembly GCF_023699985.2). Taxonomy (NCBI): domain Eukaryota; kingdom Metazoa; phylum Chordata; class Mammalia; order Artiodactyla; family Cervidae; genus Odocoileus; species Odocoileus virginianus. The sequence goes on from NC_069677.1 coordinate 11,408,639, forward strand.
TCTCCAGACCCCACAAAATGCTCTGATTGTTTTCCAGGAAAATTGCTACTCTTGTAAGGATGACCTCACATTTATTAGATAATTGAGGGAGATTTGAAAAACCTATTTAGTGGGTATAAAACTAAATGAATGCCCATATGTATTCCTGCAGAGCCATGCATTTAGCAGAAAATAGGCCAAAATGGATTTGTAGGATGTTGGAGCTCTGAGCTATGGGAAAATAAATTGTACTTGTTTGTCTACTAAAGACATTGACTTAAATTATCCCTGTGGACTAAATACTGGCCAATATTTGGACATGATCAAGATAGGAATTTAAAACAAAGGAGAAAATATTACCTTCTCCTCATATTCTTATAGAAAATACCATTTAATTCTGTTCATTGTACATAAAAATTCAAAGGAGTGGGAGTAGTACCGAAAGATAGACAGCCATAGGGACAAGTATCATCCATTTGTTTCAAAATGGAGATAATTAAGAAGACACACCATCAGAGTCTATAATATCATGAAAGATAAACACATATCTCATAAATTGTAAATTTTTTTAACTAAGAAATACTAGAAATATAACAGGCTCCCAGTTAACCACCTGAGAGGCTGACGGTTTCCCTGTGGTTAGAGTTTCAGAAGTGACTGTGCCTTGTGATAAATCATCTGCAGTAGCAAGAGCCTAATAGGTTTCCTGTCAGTGTGACCTAGAGAACACAGTCATAGCCAAGGCAGCTTCCACAACCTACGTGGGCACAGGGTCCAGCTTGCCCAGCTTAGGTGGCATCATCATTTTGGACATTCACATCCAGTTAACCAAATCCATCCTTCTCCTGAGTCAGGGTTATCTGAGCTTCCTTGGCCTAATGAAGCAGTAGATCTCTATGTTCAGTCCCACCTCAGTCTGACTGAGCTGAATTGGTGACCTAACTCCCAAGTCCCCAAGGAGCAATACTCTTCCCAGCCCTCATTTCTGCAGGGCTATGTTTCTCTGTTATCCTGTGGTTATAGAGACAGCCTCTGAATTTTGAAAGGAGTATGGAATATTATGGCTCCAAGTGACCTTTAAATACCATATAACCTATTGGTAAACTATGGTCCAAGATGAATGATCTATGTAAAACATGCATTTATAGGATTACATCTTATGGTTTACAAAATACTTTTACAGTAATTATTTTATTTCATCTATACCTTGTGATTTACCATTTTACAGAGAAGAAAACTGAGCTTCGGGGAGATTAAATGATGTTTTGAAAATCAAATAGCTCAAGATTAGTGGGGCCAATATTTCTCATGTTTGTTACAAAATTTCTTCTACTACCTTTCTCTCATTTGGATGCTCACAGAGAATAAATAACCAATTTTATGAACCAGGAAGATAAATATAACAGTAATGGAAAATTATACCAACAAGATTATTGATCAGAGCCCAAAGACTGATGATAAGAAAACAGCTAAGTTATCTGTATCTCATCAGAATATAGAAATAAACTCTGCAAATACTAGAATATAAGTTGGTATTCCCAAACTCTTTTTCTTCTCATTGTGAAAGATATAATTGGAGAATCATAGTTTGGTTTGTCTCAAAACTAAAAATCACCACTATCAGCAGGCTTTGCCTTTTACAGTATGCTACATCAACCCTGATACAGGAAGGAAAGATATCCTACCTTTACAGTTGAAAAAGCTGTGGCTCAGAGGAGTTAAGTGGCTTTACCAGGTAGAAACAAAGCCAGGTGTTTTGACTTAAGATTCTGTGTTCTTTAAACATGGTCTCAGTTCTGCTTCTAGGACTGAGTCCAGGACTTCAACATGGGAGATTTGATTCTAGGAAGATAAAAATGCTTGTAGTTTAATCATTGGCATCAGTCCCACCCCTGAACCAAGCCATTGATTAAACTGCCATGCATTTTTGTCTTCCTAAAATCAAATTTCCTATTTAAAGTCCTGGAATGCCTTTATAAACAACATTTGGGAAATAAAAATGAACAAGGATATCAAGGATACAGCATGATTTAATGTAAGATGCAGAGACTAAAACCTATCATATTTCTAAATGGAGAATCTGGTAGATGGAGATCCCACAACTATAGCTATAACTAATGTTTTCAGTTGGCTGAAAATAGAGAGAAAAATATTCCACTAAGACTCAAGAGGCCCAGAGGGAGTCAGATTGCCCCCCGACAAGCATTGATTTGTGATGCACATTGAGAAAATGTTTATCTGACACCCTCAAATGAATCCTGAACCAAGCAAGATGTGATGAATCATGGCAGAAGGACTTACATAGTTCAGAAATATAAATTATGAGCTCAATTTTCCAAAGGAGTGAAGCATTTGGTCATGCAATCTGTGTATGCATGTACCCAAACTTACAGCCAGCTTTTAGAAATCATAAGCGCCTCTAGTCAGCCAACTACAGTGCACCAGTGGCATCAGAGATTTCACACATACACTCTGAACAGTTATTTCCTGCAACTAATTGCTTTACAGATTGGTATCTCATCTGCAATCTGCCAGACTGCCCATAAATTAACATCTCAGTCCAAATAGCCCAGCCTCAGTGGGATTTATGTCCCAATGTTATCCATGCACAATATGGCATCAGTCATTTTCTGCCCAAGGAGGACATTTGAGAAATGCCAGTGAGGGTTATGGAAAAGGAGACTAGGATTAGTATTTTTTAATTGTTTAACATGAGGAAGTTGAGAGAAGAAAAAAAAAAAATCTCAAAAACTCTGAAACAGATTGTGATGTCTTCTGCTTTGCCTTGAGGGAACAGATGGATGGTATTTACTGATCTTGAAATTTCAGAAGAACTTTTATTTCCTCTCCAAGCAAACTCTCAGACTCTTGAATAAAGCAAATATTTGGCAATTTTCTGATGACCAGACACAAGGTAGACTTTCAAGGCCTAATACTTCCAGTTTGATTATTTCCACCAGACTCTATTAGCTGGGTAATTGCCACATTTCCATTTCAGCTAGGACTGTCTAGACAGTATCAGCTGTTTCTCCTTCTATTCTAATATTCTCTAGCTGAATTTTCTTTCCCCCAGTTCTAAATTAAAGTCACCTAGAAATCTTACTCAGCCTAGCCATAACCTCTAAATACTTTTAATCAATTATAACATACTCTTCCATTTTCTGATGATCGAGTGTATGGGTGATTCATACTATTTTGCTTGTTTTCTTTTTCCTCCCTTTGGGTTGTTTAACCAATCAAAGCTAAAACTTGTCTACTCTTGGCTGTTTTGCAAACCATAGGAGGCTGGACCCACTTTTCAGGTGTGACTTGGATATTTTCCACAGTAACTTGGATATTTTCACTCTTTCAAAAATGTTACTGCATACATGTCATATGAAAAGCACTATGCTAGGCACTGAGTGAGATTATAATATGACTCATGTGTTAATCAAGTCTTCCAGAAGTTTACATTCTAATGAGGGGAGATGAAACATAGGTCAAAATAACCAAATAAGGCAGACTTTCGTGGGTTCTGTAGAATGGTCTGGTTTCACTAGATGATGAAGAGATTGTTTCTAATAGGTATGGTGAGATATAGAAGATTTCAAGCAGTTGTTGGCCTTAAAAAAGGAAAGGATACCATACTGATATTCCATACATATGGAATTTATTTATTTTTACCATACTGTGTTCCAGAAGGAACTTCAAAAACATACCTACAGTGCAATCAGATAAAGTAATGTTTAAGTAGCTGAGGAGACTGGGATTGAAGAGTGATAAGGGTAGGAAAGAAAATGTGAAGCTTGGAATGAGATTGGTACTTAACAATAAATACCTTATGGCACAGGGATAAATATCTTATTCCAGATAAATTTGGAAAGATTTTACTCATCCAGATCCTTCCTATCTTCTCTTCATTGTGGGTAGGAGATAGTGAGCTGTCTGACTGAAGGCCATTCACCTGTGCTGTTGTCCCAACTCCCTAGGTCCTGGGATGGATCCGCAATGGGGAGTCAATGCTCAATGCCAGCCTGGTCAATGCCAGCTCTTTGTCTGAAGCAGAGCAGCTACAGCGGGAGCACGAGCAGTTCCAACTAGCCATCGAGGTAACACCCAAATCTGACTGCACTGTCCTCCCTTCCCTTCTCTGCTCTGCAACTTAGGCAGGATGATTCCTCAAGATGTGGGTTTTCCTTTATGTGGTTAAGCCATTACTCTTTCTTATGAAATGGGCCAGGTAGCTTCCTTATCACCCAGGAATTGGAGAAGCAAATCCAGGGCTTCATCACCTCAAGGAAGCCTGGTATTAGAAGACAAGTATTCACACTCCAAATGTGATCTTTTTTATTAGTACCTTTAACCTTCAAGTCCCCTGGTCCATTGAGTCTTTTAATACTTTATGATCTATGCATCATGTGAAAATATTAAGCTAAAAGGTTAGAAGTCACTTCCAGTTGAAGCTCACTCAGAATTGAGGATAAACAACTGTAGAAGTCATTAGTAAATTAGAATTCCATTTTTAAACATTTGATTTACATGTAACATTTAGATTTCATTGTCAAATCTGCCTTTTAACAACAGCAGTGAATACAGGAGCGGACTGCACTGGAGAGTTTGTTTCATTGAAAGTAGTTATTCAATAATGCTGGTGGAAGTCATATTTAAAGAATAAACTAAAATCAGAAATTTACCAACCAAGGCTATTTTAAAATAAAATTCCACTTGTGATAGTCTAATATGAATTTTGTCTTGCTTTAAATAATATCTTTAATCATCCTTTGTACTGGAACATTTCCTTCCCAAAGAGACTTGAGCTGATTGCTCTAGAACAGTATGGGGAAAGAGTAGGAAATGGGACATGGGAACTATGTTAAAAATAAGTTCAGTACCAATGGGAAAAGAGATGAAGAAAGAAAACCTCGAAGACCTGCATCACTTGTGGTTCAGTATAGAACTTAACCCACTTTTGAATGTGTAAGAAGTGCAAAGGTATTGTCTTCTACTAAAGAAACACAACAATGATAAAATCTTAACTGTCTGTGTCATTAAGTTTATCTTCAATACAGTGATCCAACTGATTGCTAGCCATTTTTAAACTAGTACTGATGGATTTCAGCCATTTAATTTTTGAAAAGCTTTCTTGTATGTGAAAATGTAGCATTAACATGAATGTCATACTTCTCTAAGATGTCTGATAATGTCTTAGGAAATATTGCAGTTTACTGGCACACCCAAATATTAGAATGTTAGGATCTATTCATTGTAAAGGAAAACTCAAGATTGAGATTATAATAAAAAATTAGGCCCACAGTGGTCAAAGCCCCATTGAGAGGCAGCAATGAAGAAAATGAAAGTTGGACAGTCACATTCAAGGCTTGACATGAACCTTTGAGAGATGCTAGGCAAAGAAAGGACAGCTCTTAGCCATACCTCCTCCTTATTTATCTTAAATGTGGAAGTTTACCTGTCCTGTCAGGTAATTCAATTTTCAGTCCCTTAATTAGATGTTGAGCTAGAAAAATCAAGTGTTGTGACACACTTGAGCATCTCAATGAGCTAGTAGAAAATAGTGGGTGAATCCGTTAGTAATGTTACTGAAATAACTAAATTCTGACTTGCTTATGCCGTATATACAAATTTGTATTAGATGATGTTGCATCCTTACAGAATAAAGGCTTACTAAGCATCTGTGTCTCTAATTTCATGGATGCAACTTGATCAAATATTCCTAGGATATATGTTGAGATATAAACCCCTGTAGAATTTGTGGACTCAAGAGGATGTAACAAAACAAATAGGATTTCTAGTAGATCTTGGGAATGGAAGGTAGGCAGGGTCTGCATCTTGGCTAGAATAATGACAAGAACAGAGCCAGAATTTAAACATATGCTCCTTCTCCAGGTGGCATTATGCTTCTCTCTAAATATGTCAATTTAGACCAGGTTCTGCACTGGGGGAACAGATGCCAGGTAGGATGTAAGCAATTTGATAGGAGATTTAACTATAGCCTGGTTTTATTTAACCCATTTTGATACGGTCCTTACAGTGATAGGGAACATAATTTGACTTCTTGGGCCCTAAGAAAGAACCCTGGCCTCTAGAAGGGAAAATAAAATAGCTCTGTGTAAGACAATTATTGTTAGAACTAAGACTCTTTTGAGAGTAAAAGTGGGAATTAATAATAACTAAGCCAGAAAAATCAGCATGGCCTAGAACTCTCATGGGAAAACCAAGATGTTTGCTCTCCCTAGCTTAATTGGCCTCATCTGTCTGAAGGTTTTGGTCTCCTTAAAGAAGGTCAGAATGTTTACCTTAAGTTTCCTTGGTTACAGAAAAACTTCCCCAGAGCCATTCAGAATGCAAAGCAGTAGACAGCTCTCCAGAAATACAGCTTTACAGATTCGTATTTGTTAGTATCCAAATGTTGTGGCTGATGTGTCTTCAAGAACTGGGAACTTCACAGAGGCACCCTTGATGTTATAACCTTTTTAAAAATCCATTTTTATTTGAATTCCTCTTATGCATTCTGAGCATAAGCACTAAGACAGTAGTTAAAACTGGATAATAAATTCAATTGATTTGGTTTGGTTTTCTTCCATGTCCTCCTACTAAATATGAACATCCTTGATAATCTATGTCTCAAAGACATAGCACTCAATAAGATTAGATAATAGTAGAAATAAATGCAAAATAATGACTCAAGTTTAGTGAAGCAGAGATTATGTCATATGCCTAAGAGTTTATCATTTAGGAAATTAAAGGGAAGAAGAGGCTCCCAGGACTATTAGATATTAATGAGTTTCAGAATAAGGAAGAGGATTTGTTACATAGCATAAATTGTAAGAAAATTAAAGTTACTCCTCTACTCTGAGAAAAGGGTACAACAAAGGTTTATGATGACAATTATATGCTGGTTTTATATATTGAGGAGAGACAAGATAATTATCAGAGTCACTAATTCCACTTGGTGAGCCCCTCCTCTGAATGAGAAACTGTAGATACCATTCTAATTGCTAGATATGAAGTGATGTGGTGTGATATGGTGGACAGAAATTTGGGAATAGGTCAAACCTGAATCTGATTTCATCACTTCCTTGTATGTACATTTTTGGGCAAGTACCTTGATCAACCTGAGCCTTAGTTTCTTAATCTGTAAAGTGGGAATAAGAATATCCACCTGTAGTAGTGTCATAAGAACTAGAAAAATTCATAAGTACAGTGCCTAGCACAGAATATACACATGACTAAATGGCTTTTAAAGAGATTTTTTAAAACAGTCCTTGCGTTGAGTTTCATTAAGTAGGGAAAATCAGCCAAGTGTTAGATGGGTGATATAGGCATTCAGAAGAGGGTAGTTTTTAGTAAGTCTCAGGCTATCCAGAAAGGTTTTTTTTTTTTTTGAAGGAGGTCAGAGCTGAGCTGAGTGTCCAAGGGAATAGATGAGAACTCTGGAAGTGAACCAAAACCAAGAATGGACCTGAGGGTACTTCTACATTTAGGAGACAGGAAAAGAAAATGGTACCAATAAGTAAAACAGAGAAAGAAACCAAAGATTTGTAATGGATTATTTCCACTTGTTTATTTTTTCTAACTTCAAGTAGCAATTAGGAAGATTGCTACATGATAAGAATGTGCTCATCAGGACTGAAGGCTGAATCAGTGGCAAAGTAAGGGAATAAAGGAGTCTAGGTTGCTATAGGAGGTCTTGCTAACATAGCTAACGCTGAGGACAGATTCAGCAGAGGGGAAAGGGCAGCCAGAAGGTAGTTGATAGGCTGTGTAGACTGCAATTTGGGACGAAGGTAAAGGGGGAGGTAGAGGTGAAAAGAAGGGAGGTTGTATTCACACACAGGCAGTACTTGAATGGATTTGCTCTGGGGAACTGTCCCTGCACTGCAGCCCAAGAAGAGCAGAAATCATTCAGGAGTAAGGTGCTGGACTTCTAGCTGCTCTTTTCCACTGTCAGCTAAGCTATCCTTTCCTGAAAGTGCAAAGGCCAAACTCATACTATGTCATTGGGTTGAAATGATCCCAGTAGCTGAAGTTGGGTTAATATTAGCTGGTTGAAGTCATATGGCTCATCCACATCAGTCTTTTATTTTAATAAATTGTATTTATTTGGCTGTCTCCCTGCCACCCAGTTCTCCAACTTATTCTCCCCACCTCCTTCAGTTAAAGTGAACTCAGAGGATGCAAACCACACTTACCCTGAATAAGAAAACAAACCTTCTGCAGTATAGATGATCCTAAAGGCAAATGTAAATAATGTAGTAATGCAGGATTATATGTTAAACTGAATTATCTTCTGTACTATTCTGTTCCCTTGGTAACTAAGAGATGGTGTAAGATTCTACTCTCCTGCTTTACTAACCTGTCAAATGTCTTCCTTCTACTAGAACCATTTTGAAAATGATCATTCATGTTTAAAATGATTGCACTGTTGGTTGAGACTTGTATTACATGGGGATTTTTTTATGTGCTATGTTTATTTGATCTGTAGAGTGGGACTACAGCAATAGCCTCCTCTGAAAACTGATGATGAATAATTTTATGATTAGATTTGAAAAGGAGATTTAATTAATGTTTGAGTCAATCAGGAAGCAGATTTATACACAACTGTGTTTCTCTAGCACAGAAACTAAAATGTCTTTAAAACGAAGAGTGATGCAAATAAATGAGAATGGGGTAGGGACAGGAGTTAGGGACCTAAGCAGTTAGTTAATGAAAACGTTTGATATTCATTTTTAAAGTATGCTTTTAAAACAGTGATGACAACATGTTTGAATCAGTCATTTAAAGCTCTTTAACTTTTCTGCATCTTTCCACTCACGCCTCACTCCACCCCTTCCCATACCACGCCTGGGTTGTTCCCACGGACCTCTCTCTCCTCCCCTTGTGCCCAGTCCCTCTTTCATGCCACTTCCTTGCAGAAGACACACCAGAGCGCCCTGCAGGTTCAGCAGAAAGCTGAGGCGCTGCTCCAGGCTGGCCACTATGATGCAGATGCCATCCGGGAATGTGCTGAGAAGGTGGCCCTCCACTGGCAGCAACTCATGCTCAAGATGGAAGACCGACTGAAACTGGTCAATGCCTCAGTGGCCTTTTATAAAACTTCTGAGCAGGTGAGGGAGAGGGCTGTGTGGGCCTGAGACCAATGGAGGGCAGTTTTCTGCCACATGTGGCAAATATGTAGGATCTACCTTAGCAAGAAGCCAATCCTCTCAGCACTAGCCTATGAAATGCACAGGAGAGTACAAGAATGATTTGTGGAAATACCATGTTTTGCTTCTGTATAATTATTTCCATTAAAGGAGTGGACCATGTGATTTGTTTCTTATAAATTTCTCAAACTCAACTAGATGTAGGTGTTGAAGTAGAAATTGGATGGGCATATGCTGAATGCTAGGTTTCGATGATATACCAGTTAGCTCTGGCCACAATAATGCTGTATAACAAATCACCCCCAAACCCAGTGGTGTAAAACAATAAACATCTATTTTTGCTTAGGTATCTAGTATTCAGCTGATCTTGGCTGAGCATAGTAAAACTAGGCTCCAAGCTACAGGTTGGGTCTAGATCTGTTCCTGTATTTCTCTTCCTTCTTGACTAGCAGATATTTGAGTCACATTTATGGTGAAAGGCAGGGGTGCAAGAGCCCAAAATCTAGTGTGCAAGTGCATTTCAAGTTTGCCTGTGTCACGTGCTGTAACACCCTTTGGGCCAAAACAAGTCACGTGGTCAAGCCAACATGAGTGAAGTATGCCTCCTGTGAGGATTGTGAAAAGGGAGTGATGAGTTATTGAACACAGTTTAATCTACCACAATAGGGAACTGTGCACTGCTTGAAAAACACACAGTTCTTTCATTCATGGGATTCCCAGTCTAGTACAGGAAACACAGCTCTCTGTCATTAGAGAACTGTGAGCCTAACTAGTAGGATGGTGCAGCTGTGGAAGAAAAGGCAGGAGATACCTACTTCAGGGCCATAAAGTTGCAAACTCATTATTAATATATCTGTACAGTAATATGTACAAGGGTTAAGAGGCTTTTTAAATGATTTGGGTGCTGTTATGGGACTCTTTTCATGAAATAGATGTTTAAGACAGGATAACTCCCTGGTAGAAATAGATCAGAGAAACGTTTAAAGGGACCATGGGAAAGTCTGTCTCAGAGCGGGTGTAACCTGTCAGTGGGCCCTGCAGCCAGCATTCATCTTTACACCTTCTCTCAGTCCTCCTTTCAAGCATTTCAGAGAGATGGTGTCTTAGATGGCCTCAGAAGTGAGAGCAGAAGACTAACATAATAAAGAACTTCTCCAGTTGATTTATAAATTAAGCACAGCCCAGTCACACCTCAGCAAGCTTTTTTTAAAAATAGAAATTGATATGCTAATTCTAAGATTTACACAGATATGTGAAGAACCTAGAATAGCCAAAAACAGTCTTGACAAAGAACAACATTGGAGGCTTTATACTACCTGACTTTAAGGCTCTAAAGCTGTAGTTGATCAAGACAAAATGGTAGTGGTGTGAGAACAGACACAATGGAACAGAGTAGAGGTCCCAGAAGTAGACCTACATATATAGTCAATTGATTCTTGAAAAAGCAATTCAACAAGTAAAGTTTTTTAAACAAATGGTGCTGGACAACTGACTGTCCATATGAAAAAAATGAGGCTTAATCCCTTTGTGATATCATATATAGTTTTTTATTTGAGATGGCTCAAGATGCTGAAGGGGACAAAACACTAGATTAAGAGTCAGGAAATGTGACCCTGAACTGACCTTACCAAAGGTCACTTTATCTCTCTAGATTTTTGATTCTTCACCTATTAAATTAAATGACTTATACTGGGTAATCTTTCCATTTCTTCTAGCTCCCAAACTGATTGGTTTTAAAACTAATACTACCTTGGTACAGGTGTTAAGCACTCATTTTCTTAAAGTTGTTGCATGTGTATAATCTGTTTTCTCTGAAGATGTGAGCCTCCTGCTTGTTTTGAGGCCTTGCCTCAAGAGAGATGAGTGGTGCTAAAGAAACTACCTGGAATTCAGGGATAGGCCTTCTCATGGCATGGGAAGCATGTTGGCAATGGGAGTGTTCTGCTTTGGACATCTTTCAGCTTATTTTTCAGTTCAGTTCATAACTCATAAAGTATCCTATCCAATGCCACGTCATTTACCAAAAGAGATGACTTTCTCAGATAGAAGAGATCAAGGATCGTTAGAGCCACTTTCCCCTGCCGCCCTAGCCAGGCAAGTAACCATAGATTGTTGAAGGAAAGTATAGAAATGGTTTCTATTTTCTGCATCCTTCCTTAATCCCTGACAGTAGGCTGCGCTGTGTCTCCTACTGATGCACCCAACCTCACTATCCTTCCAAGCCCCATTTGAAATGCTTGTGGTCTTTTGAATTTGTCTATAAGGTCAATTAGAGCATGGCCTCCCAGACTGTTTAGAACTGAAAAACCATCTTAACTATCTTTTAAGTTAACCCGAATTTGTTATTTCTCTGAAAGAAATATACATTTTGCAATAGCAGGCCTGGAGATGTCATTGCTTTATGGTAGCACCTTGAAATGTTTTTGTTGGAATATTTTTCCCAGGGAGGGGAAAGATAGCATTCACTTATGCTCCATAAATCACACAACATAGGCAACTTCCTCCTTTACCTCTACTTGAGGCTACTTCCTGTAGGACAAGTACAGATGGCTGGGAAACTCAAATATCTTCCCCAAACCTCCTTTTCCTGTTCCACCTAATTCATAGGTTATCATAAGATTATAGCAAGTTAATATATAAAAACACTTTGAAACTCCCCAAATTACTAGTCTTTACTCCTTTCTTTCTGTGTACACTATCCCTAGGTGATGTCATCAATCCCTGTAGCCTTCAACCATCAGCTGTCAGAAGATGATTCCAAAGTCCATACCTCAGTTGTAATCTGTCTTCCAAACTCCAGACACTGGATTCTCACTGCCTCCCGGACTTTTTCTTAGACATCTCAGGGGGTACTGCACACCTAAGGCCACAAATTGGATTTTGAATGAAAAATGTCATTTACAATAGGGGTCTCTAAGCTAATGGTCCTTATAAAATACTTCTTAAACAATTACTGAGTCTTTTCATCCATGATTCATTAGGTCTGTAGTGTCCTGGAGAGCTTAGAGCAAGAATACCGAAGAGATGAGGACTGGTGTGGTGGACGAGATAAATTGGGGCCAGCAACAGAGATCGACCACGTCATTCCACTCATCAGTAAACATTTGGAACAAAAGGAAGCCTTTCTTAAGGTCAGAACACATTGTCATCAAGTTCTGGGACTTTGGCCTTGTTTTTCATCTACTGTCTCCCTTTCTCGCTGTCTCCCCCTCCTTTTCTTCCTCCTCCCCTCTTCCTCCTTTCTGCATCTGTCTCTCTGTCTCCTCCTCCTCCTCTTCCTTTTTTTCTCCTCTGCCTCTGTCTCTTTCTTTCCCTCTCTCTCTCACTGCTTCGCGTGGGGTTCCCACACCTCTGTATTTTCTAGTTTCTTATCTAAAGGGAGTCATTTGTAAAGAGGATATTTGGAAGGTTGAAAAGTTACACTTCAAACATTATTTCTCTCAACACTTTTTGTATAATTAGGTAATTAGAATGCTCAATTTCTGCTGGTGCTGTGTACAAATATCCTGATATCCCATTGATGTTTACTGAGGAAAATACATACTTTCACTTAGTTATGTTTTATCTGTAAAAGTATTTTAATTTAAATATATAAGCCTAGATAGAAAACTATTAAAATACATCTTTATAATTGGATGACACAAAATTTAGGGCAAGAGTTTTAAAAAATATGTTTAGACATTTATTTATCAATCTAACAATTACCAATTACCAATAAATGTGACATTGTTTATTCTGTGTATGAAGAGAGAATTACCTAGCTTCCCAGGGGAGAAACACAGTCCAGCTCTCAACAGCTTTTAGTTGGTGTGGGAAGACCTCCTAAGCCTGTTTCCTTCTGCCTTTGATCTTCTCTCTGACAGAGCCTTCAGTGTGAAAACTTTTCCAAAGGCTCCATTTACTCTCAAATTCCTTGCTTTCATGTTCTACTTCCTTTCAGGTTTCTGAAAGCACATTGGAGAATTTTTATACTCTAACATGTTGCCACTCATTTTCTACAATTCTGTCATTAACTGCTTTTCTTTTATTAGGGGTTTTCTCTACTTGACCACCTCTTTAAGTTTTATTTTTATTCTTTTTTAAAGATGACCTCCTGCTGCTCTTCTCCCATCTATCTAGTATCTGCACCTGCATTTGATCAGAACCTTTAGTAATCAGCTCTTACTAATAAGATTAAATAGAAATTCTTCCATATAGGGCTTGAGATGATTTTAAAAGTCTTCCCTCTGATAAAACAAAGTTTAAAATGAAACAATTTAAGTAGAGCATGTCAAAGTTTTTAAATAGAGGTATAAAGGTATTTCTTCATAAAATCAAATGACTTTTTTGAAGAAGGAAAAAAAAAAAAGTTCTGATGTTTTCCAGATGTGCCTAAAACCATAGTTGAGAAACTCTGTTGTTGTAGGAATTACAAGCCCAATGAACAGAAGATTAAGCTCTCTGCTTATATACATTAGTTGATGTATTTTGGATTCTTTAGCTTTGGACTGCTATCCAGCTGTTAAATTCATGGGCCTCAGGGTGGTAGGACCATGATCAATCTTACCAGAGCTCCCAGAAACTGTTATTGTGAAAGCAACATTTAAAATAATTTTTTAACACGTAATTTGTAGAATCAGATGCGAAATATAAAGAAGCTTAGTTTTTACCATATGATTTGTAGAATCAGATGCTAAGTATAAAAAAGTTTAGAAGTTAACAATTTTGTTTAGAGATAATTTAGTTCTGAAAGCAGTGGACTGAAAATTAATGGACTAACTTTTATTACTTCTACCAACAGGAAAAATATTGCTTTGTAAAGAAATTTCAGAAAATCTCTAGTCTTGAGAGAAACTAGAAGCACTCTATCAGTAGACCTAGATTCTAGTCCTGACTTGCTCATGACTCCTGCTCTTGCTGGGCCCTAGCCTCCATCTGGTACAGCAACATGGGACAAACCTGTTCTCTCTGCTTCACTGCTCTTATGAGCCTTAAGGGGGTGGTACAATGGCTCTTACTCTTTTACATGATATATTTTGCCCAGCAATAGGATGTTTATTAATCTTACTGAGGTGGAGGTGGGTTTTATAGACAAACATGTTTCTTTTTTTTTTTTTTTAATTTTTTTTTCCCATTTATTTTTATTAGTTGGAGGCTAATTACTTTACATCATTGCAGTAGTTTTTGTCATACATTGAAATGAATTAGCCATGGATTTACATGTATTCCCCATCCCGGTCCCCCCTCCCACCTCCCTCTCCACCCGATCCCTCTGGGTCTTCCTAGTGCACCAGGCCCGAGCACTTGTCTCATGCACCCAACCGACAAACATGTTTCTAAAATGTGGGTAATTTCCATTTATATTTGGAACGTGTGGTTAATAGGTTTGATTACTGAATTTGCTTTCTTGAGTCTAAATTAAGCTAATGTTAAAGTGGCTTACACCAAGGTCATATATGAGGGACTCTTATATGTGGCAGAGGGAAATCAGCCTGAAAGTGATGGTGGTCATGCTGAATCAATACATGTAGTAGTCAAGGAGTAGCTGATTTCTTTTTTTCACTTGTGATGGAAAGGGGAGAGGAATAGGGAGCTTTTCTTTGTTAAGTTTTTCACTTAAAAGAATAAGTAAACCTCTTCCATTAGAACTGGAACATCCATGTTGCTCCAGTTGGCCTCCAGGACTCTGCTCAGCCAGAGCCCCAGAAGCCTCATTGCCAGCATCCCTCCTCTGGTGTCTTAGATCATATGTACCTCTGGACTGGGACTTACGTGTGCGACTTCACACTTTGTCTCTCTCAGGCCTGCACCCTGGCACGGCGGAATGCTGAGGTCTTTCTCAAGTACATCCATAGGAACAACGTCAGCATGCCCAGTGCTGCCAGCCACACCCGAGGACCCGAACAGCAAGTGAAAGGTCAGTGTGAGCCCTGCCAGCCTGAACCCACTCCAGCCACATGGACCAGAGCTTGGTACCTGGTCTTCATGTGACTTAAGATTTCCTGGTTCTTCTCCTTAGATAAGAAAAAGTGTGATGTGGGATGGTATGGATAGTGGCAATTCATCATGCATCAAAATTTGGAATGGGAAAATGACTATAAAATTTCCCCAAATATATTTTGTTTTATCTTAAAGTTTCAGTTTGGTTCAGTTCAGTCGTGTCTGACTCTGTGCGACCCCATGGATTGCAGCACGCCAGGCCTCCCTGTCCATCACCAACTCCTGGAATTTACCCAAACTCATGTCCATTGAGTCAGGCATGCCATCTAACCATCTCATCCTCTGTCGTCACCTTCTCCTCCTGCCTTCAATCTTTCCCAGCATCAGGGTCTTTTCCAATGAGTCAGCTCTTCACATCAGGTGGCCAAAGTATTGGAGTTTCAGCTTCAACATCAGTCCTTCCAATGAACACTCAGAACTGATCTCCTTTCGGATGAACTGGTTGGATCTCCTTGCAGTCCAAGAGACTCTCAAGAGTCTTCTCCAACACCATAGTTCAAAACCATCAATTCTTCTGGTAGGCTACATTCCATGGGGTCCCAAAGAGTCAGACACGACTGAGCAACTTCACTTTCATTATTGTTGGATCACTTACTCTTGACCTTACAGAAATTAGCCTTTGAGTGGGTGAAGAATTTAACAAATGTCATCTTGACACAGCAGAGCAATACAACTCCGGAGACCAGGGCTAGGGAAGGAAGTGATACAGGCTTGGCAAGCTGCTAAGGGGACAGTGGGAAGCTTGGACCTCTCTTAGGAAGGGCCTCTCTCCTGCTTAAGGAGCTCAGGAGGTGGCAAGATCAGAGGACACCAGGAAGAATTAAAACTTAGGAATCAAAGTTCCCTACAGAGAAGAGGGAAGAAGGATTCCTTTTCCAGATGTGCTATCCTGTTTGCAGCTGAGGGGCCTGTAGGTGGCTGGCATTATGTCACCTTTCCCTTCCTGCAGATTTTTTCAGATTTTTTACAGACATCTGTGTTCTGATGTCTAAATGTGACTTGAGTGAGGCCAGGCACCTGCTGAGAGCAAGCGCGCCCCACCTCTGCCCCAGTGTGCCAAGAGTGGCAGCCTCCCAGGGAGAGCAGGATGTGTCACATCTTGGTCGGGGCCAGGGCAGGGTATCCCCTCAGGAAAGCTTACAAGAGGGCAAAAATAAAACCTGAAGCTCATTAGGACATTCACCTAAGCTGGGCTAATTCTCTCAGCCACCACGGAGGGACCTTAGTGAACAAAGCTCTGACTTGGAGACAAAAAGACTAAAGGTAACACAGGTTCTCACTGTGTTTGCCCAGTTGTAGCTTCCACCTTAGCAGAGACCTATAACCTCTTCTGTATCCATTTCCTTTCCACCTGCTGCATGGGCCCAAAGCCAGTGCCACTAGTTTTTCTTATAGGAGCAATTATTTCTATATAACAACCCCTGAAATTCAGTGGCCCACAACTGTAAGCATTTATTGTTCATTGACTGCATTGCCTGGGGACCAGTTGCCCTGGCTGGGCTCAACAACGCCCTTCTGCTTGAGACTGCAAGTCTGGCTGGCTTGGCCCCTTCACCACAGGATGGGTTCTTGACTGCTCCATGTGGATTAATTCTGGGACCTTGTTGAAGGGGTAGTGGTCACCAAGGAGAACTTCTTAGGGAGGTAATAGCAGAGATCAAAGGGGCAAGGTTGATTGCACAAGCACACTCCAAGCCCCTGCGTGTGTCCTATCAATGACCCACTTGCCAAAACAAGTCACATGACCAAGTGTGAGGTCAGGGGTGAGGAAGTACACTTGGTCTCTTTGAGGGAGGAACTAAAAAGCTACATAGTAAGAGCATAGATATAGGGAGAGATCAATAATAGGGACCCATATAAGTTCTCAGCCTAAGGGAGAAGAGACAGATTCTATCCTTTGAGAGTTAAACTTCCATAGTGCATTAAAAGTTCACAAAAAGTAAACAAACACTACAATTTGGGCTGTGCCCTCTGTGTAAAGCACACTGTACCAAGTCCAAGCTTGCTCTGCTTGCCCCATGAGCCAGTAGACCTAGAAGATGGCAGACTAATGTCTCAAAATAACAGTCTTATTGGGTTCTTTTATAGATCAGAGATGAGGGGAGGTGAAGAAACAAAGTATAAGGGCCATTAATCTTGCAAATATCTCCTATAATGGCAAGCCTCAGCCAGGGAATGTGTTGATTTCTTCCTTTCTGCCATCCACAAGTGGACAGGATTCTGAGCAAAGGTACTTTAGTTTAACAGTCAGGCAGAGGGGCAGGACTCTCTGAGGCAGACCATTAGGGGTGATTATGGATTATGGACTATTATTATAATCCATTATGGATTATATGGATATTATATGGATATTATTATGGATAATAATATGGATATTATGGATTATAATAAGAAAACCAATGAAAAGCAAGTCAAAGAAACAGTTCCAACCATGCAGTCAGAATTGGCTTTTCCCTGCAACATAACTTGTGCTTTACAGTCCCAATAAAGTGGGTGCCCAAGGTAGCTAAGAACAAAGCCTCTGAAGTCATAAAGTTCTACCCTTTTCCATAAGAATGACCTTGGGCCAGTTACCTACCCTCTCTAAACCTCAGTTTCTTCATCTGTAAAGTGGAGATGATAATGGTCCATGCATAATGAGGTACTATGAAAATACGTGTCTGCCACATAGTGGGAACTGAGTAAGTGTCAACTTTTCATAGCATCGTTCTTGTATATCTTATTAGTATATAATGTAGTTAGTGGGAAGTCGGAGGCAAACAGTACAAAATAGATTTGATTTCTCCAAGCTTAGAATATGCTATTAAATACTTTGGAAATCTATCCATGTAGCCAGTGGCTTCTAGACCAGGGGAAGTGGGGGCAGGGGGCAGACCTGGACAGATGCCTGCACAGCCTCTGCTGTGTTCCGTGGCCTCATGCACATCCTTACACCTGCCATCATTAGAGATGATTGAGGATAGCTTTAGCTTTTCTTGTGATCGGTCCCAACCAGCATGGCAGTTTGGGCTTAGAGACATGATTCCATGATGACATGATTTCAACACAGCTTCCCTATGCCCATGATTTAGAAGTTTTTAAACTGAGGCTATGCTGTTGAAGTACTAAGAGCACAGTCCCTGCACAGTATAGGCAGAGTATGTGGCAAGTGACATGGTTGTCCATGCAGTTACCCCAGTCCTTGTGCCTGTTCACCTCTGGCCCTCCGCTGGAACCTCCAAGAGTGGCTGGGATTCCTGCCAAGTCCATCCACTCTCTACAGGTTGTAAAGATTTGGTTGAATTAGTTATTATTTTCAGCACCAATACTTCCCAAGGTCTCCTATCATCAAGGACTAGCTTTGGTGTGAAGAAAACCAGGGTCACTTTTAAGTCACCCTGGGGACATCCTCTCCCCCACTTTATTGATACAACTTCATCAGTAGGCCCTCCCCCAGTCTCCCCGATCTTGCTCTCCTCTGGGAAATTCTCTCTGAACCAAACTTTGACCCCTTGCTTCTGGTGTTGAATTAGTCCTATGGGGAGAGTCGGCGAAGGGCACAGTTATCTGGCATCTGGGATGTGGGGCCCGAGTGGCTGGTCAGATTTGATCAGGGCCTTCCTGAGACCAGCACCTGCTCTCTGCCCTGCAGCCATCCTGAGTGAGCTCTTACAGAGGGAGAACCGTGTCCTGCACTTCTGGACATTGAAGAAGCGGCGGTTAGACCAGTGTCAGCAATACGTGGTGTTTGAGCGAAGCGCCAAGCAGGTATGTTCAGCACTTTCCCTGGAGTTGTCTCAGACAAGGACCGTACAGAGGCCCAGATGACCAAAACTTGGGACAGTTCCAAAGAGGGTCATCACACCAGACAGAATAGAGATGGGAGATGGGGGTAAAAAGAAGAATCCTTGCACTAACCAGCAATTCAGCTTTCACCAAGCACTTTACTCAGAGTTTGGTGACAGGAGTTGGGAGGAGATGCTGGGGGCAGATTGCTCTAACTCATGGATAATAGTGGACCTGGTCTAGAAGAGTCCCCAGTTTAACGGACAAGGTACTGTCTTTGCTGGTGGATTTTTCCAAGTCTAACAGAGAGGGGCACTTTCATAAATCAACTTCCAAGCTACGTACCGATTAAGTCATTCCAGGGTTTCCTGGGTCCATCATATTGTTCCAAACCACAAACATTCACATCAGAGCATGGCATGTTTTTCTACTAACAACTGGCTGTTGGGAGAACTTAGTGGGTTGTTTCTTCCCACAGGCACTAGACTGGATCCAAGAAACAGGTGAATATTACCTCTCAACACATACCTCCACCGGGGAGACCACAGAGGAGACTCAGGAACTGCTGAAAGAATATGGGGAGTTCAGGGTGCCTGCCAAGGTAGGAAGCATCCTGGAGCCCTCCCCCTCCACCTAGCACACCCCATTCTGGCCATTTTCACACTGAGTAGGAGAACAGCCTCTGTACAGAAATGCTCAACTACAGAGCCAAGGTGAGACACGTAGGTAGAATCATCTCTTTTGAAATCTGAACATTCAAAGAGATGCAGCTGCTGGGTAGAGCTCTGTACATAGGGTCTCAACTCCTATATGCTGTGCTTCTGAATGGACCTCATCTTTGTGCTCCAGGTTCTGGAATCTGCTGTGTTCTTTTAAACCAAATACAGCAAGGGAATGTGTTCATGTGAAATGTACATTGTGTGTATGAATATCAACCACATACTCTTTGAAATCTGAATGGCTTGGGAAGTCCACCTTTTGAGAAGGGCCAGTGGCTATGGGTGGCTTCACAAAGCAGGTTCTAGAACTAACTACTTCCATCTGGCCTTGCCCAGGAAATGAGCTGGGCCGGGGTCCCTGGGGAGCAAAACACACTCTAGTGTACATACCCACATCCTCACACCCCCATTCACACTGAGATGGAGAATGCTATAATAGAAGGAAATCTTGTTTTCATGTTTTCCTAGCCAGGATTTGATCTGAGAACCTTGAGTTTAAATAAAATCTATCTCAGTTCCCTCTTTGTAGCTTCCTGTCCCTCACCCTGGGCTCCCTGCCATGGAGGACCACCTTTGGCATCACTTCCAGACATGGCAGATGCTCTTCCAGGATGAGAGCTGTTTTTGTGGGAGTTAAGGGAGGAACATATTAATGCCTACCTTACCCAGAGATCCCTCTGACACTATGGCAAATTTCCCTCTAATTTGCTGTAACAAAATTAGACTCTTAGCCTCATTCCTGAGATATTTCAGAAATGGTTTTGCACTTTATGAATCCTACACCCTGAACTCTTGATAGTGGGGAGTTTTCCTCTGCACACTTGTGAGCTTTTGGGCCTTGTCATTCAATATGAAAAGCTGTCAATCAGATAAGAGATTCATTTCAACACCAGCTAGAACAAAGAGCACTAGGGAGGTGGCAGATGCACAGAACCCTTTTCAAATCCAAATGAAAATGGTTTTGAATTACCCACTTTGCATCCACCTGCCCCTTTCCAGATAGTGTCAACAATGAATCAATAGTAGTCTAAATAGTATCAGATCCATGGTTATCCTACTCACATAGGATGGATCACAGCAGATACCCAGAACTTCCTAGCATCAGAATCTGCCCATCACCAAAGTAGAAATGTGGAGAATCATTTAGTCAGTTTATTTTATTCTTCCTTTACAATCTTCCTATTTTTCTCCTTTCTATTCACATTGTTGTCACCCTAATTGGGTTCTTTGCTTTCAGCCTTTCCTTCCTTCCAGTCCATCCTGCCCTTCATTGGTGTTCCTCTCTAAAACACTACTTTGGTCATATTACCAACCAGCTTGAGAGCTTTTATGACTCTCCAGCGCCTTCAGGCTAACGTTCAACAATGTCTACATCTGTGCCACCTTACCACCCTAACTGTATCTTCAGTTACCCATTTATGCAAATTTTGCACTCCAGCTGAATGGATATATTTTCTTACCCTCTAAGAAATACATAATTTATTTTCTTGCCACTGTATCTTTTCTATACTATTTCTCTCCTTAGATTAGCCTTCCCTTCCCTCTAGTTTGTACTTTTTAAAAAGATCCCACCTTTCTGCTTCAGTGCCTCCTCCTCTGTGATCCTGCCTACCTGCCAGGATACAATCTGACCCATCCTTGGACTGCAGCCATTGTCTGTATGGCCCTTAAGGCACCTGTCATGGACTATCCTGTTCCCCCAGTAATGTATATGCAGTGTTGTCTCCTGTATGAGCCTGCAAGATCCCAGAGGACAAGAACAATGCTTTATTCACTTACCTAACTATATCTTATACATTGAAGAGAGGCTACAAATATTTGAGAACATAAGAGAAAAAGAAGTCTGGGTAGATTTCAACAACCCTTCCTCCTCAAATTTCTACTTAATATGCTTTTTTTTTTACTCTGGCTCTCGGTCTGTTCTTACTCTTAACTATTTCTGTTAATGGGACTTCATCCTCCCATCTATCATTTCCAACTGTCAGGACTATTCGTTATGAGAATATCTACAAGTTAACAAATCTACCTGGGGACCTTCTGATGAAAGGCCTCCTGCCCTACCCTAATCCTACTTACCAGAAGCCAACCTCTTTTTAACCAGCCATCTTTGGTTTTAATCTTTATAACCAATAAAGTGAATTTGAAATAGAAACCAAATTGACCTTAAACCACAAGACAGAAAGTATGATGAACCACAGGATTGAATTGAGCAATAGAGTATACTGAGTCTATCAAATTAGATACTCTATTCCAAAGAAACAGATCAAGTAGAAGAAACACTGAATATAAAAAGGTACTTTCTATATAGCAATACAAAAATGTGAGAATAAAAATAAGATAAAGAGAATTTGTGTGAGGATAAGAGGAAAACAAAATTTTCTTGTTGTGCTATATTGTAGTCAATCCAGTTAGAAGATCCAAGTGATATATTCCTGTTGTAGATTTCAAAATTTATACAGGGTCAAGGTATATGGTGATAATTAAAGCTTAATCATCTTAACATCCGAAAGAACTCAGTTTTTCTAATAGCAAAACTCTTTAGATTCTTCTGTTTTTCATTTTTTACAATTTAGTGGTTTTTTCATATATTGACAGGGTTGTTCAATGATTACCACCATCTAGTTCCAGAATATTCCATCACACCCAGAATAAACCCCATACCCATCAATAGTTACCTGTCTTTTCCTCCCCTAAGTCCCTGACAACCTCTAATCTGCTTTCTATCTCTATGAATCTGCCTGTTCCAGACACTTTGTGATGCAACTTGGAATCATGAAATCATATAATATGTGGTCTTTGGTATCTGGCTTCTTTTACTTAACATATTTTCAAGATTCATCCATATTGCAGCAGGTCTTCATTGGAACTCCATTCATTTTTGTAACTGGATAATACTCCACATTGTATGGATATATACCACATTTGTTTATCCATTCATCAGTTGATAGACATATGAATTGTTTCCAGTTTTTGACTACTGTGAATTATGTTGCTGTGAACATTGTGTACAGATGTTGGTGTGAACATATGTTTTCAATTCTCTTAGGTATATACCTGAAAGTAGAATGACTGGGTCACATGATGACTCTATAGTTAACTTTTTGAAGGAATGCCAAACTGTTTCCAAAAGCGTGAACACCATTTTCCATTCCCACCAGCAGTGTATATGAGTTCTGACTTCTCCGTATCCTCCCCAACCCTGGTTATCATCTGTCTTCTTTATATAGCCGTGCTAGAGGGTATGAAGTGGTATTCATTGTGGTTTTTATTTACATTTCTCAATGAGTAATGATGTTGAGAAAGTACTTTTTTTAGTTAATTTATTTTTTATTGAAGGATAAAATTGCTTTACAGAATTTTTCTATTTTCTGTCAAACCTCAACATGAATCAAGCTATAGGTGTACATATATCCCCTCCTTTTTGAAACTCCCTCCCATCTCCCTCCCCAACCCACCCCTCTAGGTTAATACAGAGCCCCTGTTTGAGTTTCCTGAGACATACAGCAAATTCCCATTGGATATCTATTTTTCACATGGTAATGTAAGTTTCCATGTTACTCTTTCCATACATCTCACCCTCTCTCTCCTCCCCTCTTCACATGTCCTAAGTCTATTCTCTGTGTCTGTTTCTCCACTGTTGCCCTGTAAATAAATTCTTCAGTACGATTTTTCTAGATTTGGTATATATGTGTTACAATATGGTATTTATCTTTCTCTAACTGACTCACTTCACTCTGTATTATAGGTTCTAGGTTCATCCACCTCATCAGAACTGACTCAAATATGTTCCTTTTTATGGCTGAGTAATGGTCCATTGTGTGTGTGCGTGTGTGTGTGTGTGTATACCACAATTTCTTTATCCATTCATCTGTCAATGGACATCTAGGTTGCCTCCATGTTCTAGCTATTGTAAATAGTGCCTCAATGAACAGTGGGATACATGTGTCTCTTTCAATTTTGTTTCCTCAGGGTATATGCCTAGGAGTGGAATTATTGCTGGGTCATGTGGTGGTTTTATTCTTAGTTTTTTAAGGAAACTCCATACCGTCTTCCATACTGTCTTCCATAGTGGCTGTATCAATTTACATTCCCAACAACAGTGCAAGAGCTTTCCCTTTTCTCTACGCCCTCTCCAGCATTTATTGTTTGTAGACTTTTTGATGAGGGCCATTCTGACCGGTGTGAGGTGATATCTCACTGTAGTTTTGATTTGCGTTTCTCTAACAATGAACGATGTTGAGCATCTTTTCATGTGTTTGTTAGCCATCTGTATGTCTTCTTTGGAGAAATGTCTGTTTAGGTCTTTTTCCCACTTTTTTATTGGGTTGTTTGTTTTTCTGGTATTGAGTTGTTTGAGCTGCTTATATACTTTGGAAATTAATCCTTTGTCAGTTATTTCATTTGCTATTATTTTCTCCCATTCTGAGGGTTGTCTTTTCACCTTGCTTCTAGTTTCCTTTGTTGTACAAAAGTTTTTAAGTTTAATCAGGTTCCACTTATTTACTTTAGTTTTTACTTTCATTACTCTAGGAGGTGGGTAATAGAGGATCTTGATTTAATTTATGTCATCGAGTGTTCTGCCTGTTTTCCTCTAAGAGTTTTATAGTTTTTGGTCTTACATTTAGGTCTGTAATCCATTTTGAGTTTATCTTTGTGTATGGTGTTTAGAAAGTGTTCTAATTTCATTCTTTTACATGTAGCTGTCCAGTTTTCCCAGCATCATTTATGGAAGAAGCTGTCTTTGCCCCATGGTATATTCTTGCCTCTTTTGTCAAAAATAAGGTACCCATAGGTGCATGGCCTTATCTCTGGACTTTCTATCTTGTTCCATTGGTCTATATGTCTATTTTTGTGCCAGTACCATACTGTCTTGATGACTGCAGCTTTGTATAACGTGAAGTCAGGAAGGTTGATTCCTCCACTCCATTCTTCTTTCTCAAGACTGCTTTGGCTATTTGGGCTCTTTTGTGTTTCCATACGAATTGTGAAATTTTTTGTTCTAGTTCTGTGAAAAATGCCATTGGTAATTTGACAGAGATCACATTGAGTCTGCGATTGCATTTGGTACTATAGTCATTTTCACAATATTGATTCTTCCTATCCAGGAACATGGACTATCCCTCCATCTGTTTATGTCATCTTTGATTTCTCTCATTAGTGTTTTATAATTTTCTGTGTACAGTTCTTTCGTCTCCTTAAGTAAGTTTATTCCTAGATATTTAATTCTTTTTGTTGCAATGGTGAATGGGATTGATTCCTTAATTGCTGAGAAAGTAGTTTTTTAAACTGATAATTTCATCTCTGAAAGTGAAAGAAGCTATGAAATAAACTTGGCTAAATTCTTCTTAACAAAGAGAATTAAGTGATAATGAAAGTAACTGGAGCTTTAGTTGAACTAAATTATGTCTTGGAATTCAAATAGCCAGGAAAGAGGACACTGAACTTGTCAGGCACTTTCTATGAGAAAAGTAGCATCTAAGCAGTTCAGATAAAAGATGAGCATATTTCTGTTTTTGAAACTTTAAAGAGGAATGGGCCTTCCCTGGTGGCTCAGATGGCAAAGCGTCTGCCTACAACCTGGGAGACCTGGGTTCGATCACTGAATTGGGAAGATCCCCTGGAAAAGGAAATGGCAACCCACTCCAGTACTCTTGCCTGGAAAATCCCATGGAGGAGCCTGGTAGGCTATAGTCCATGGGGTCACAAAGAGTTGGACACAACTGAGAAACTTCACTTTTCTTTCTTAAGAGGATTGACTATAACTCACATGTGACAGACATTTTTGAAAGGTTTAGTTTTTCATGTTTAATGACAATTTCTCTCTCCCATGAAATGAATATGAAGATATACCTTGAGAAACTGTTTGCCTATACAAGGAGCTCAATAATTCCATACCTACAAAGAATGTAGCAATAAGTACAAGGCAGATTAGCAATGAAAGGCCAAGTGGAAGTTTATAATGACCTGATAAGAATATATCAGGAAGGCTAAATTTTAAAGACTTGTCAAATGTGCTAAAGACACCAAAGGTGTTTTTTACAAACTATATTCAGAGTAAGGCACTCTGACTAGGGAAGATGGTATAATATTAACTGATCAAAGGAAGGAAGAGAAAGAAAGAAAAAAGGAAAATAGAACCACTGAACTCTTATTATTTTTAACTTCTGTCTTTTCCAGCAGATAACAATTAGAATTCACAATGAAAGAGCAAAACATATACTAGGGGGCATAAGAAGCCCAAGATAAGTGAGATGTCAGTCCCAGATTTCCAGTCCCAAGTGAATTATATTCCCCAGAGTCTCCCTTTGTCCACAGGATCATGTCTTTACTTCTGAACCTGACATGCAAGCACATCTACAATCTGACCCCCACTTTGTCAGTCTATATAAGTTACTCTTCTTAGTGGTAAGATTTGAGTTTCAAACTGGCTTAAGTCACAAAGAGGAAAAGATTATTTATTGTATGGCAGGATATGGAAATAAAGACAGAAGCTATGTAGCTGGACTTCTCAGGAGCCCAGGAAAAGCTCAGTGACTCAACCCAATGGGAAGAACAAGACATGTAGCATAGTCTCACCTCTGGAGATGAAAACTGGGATGTCACCCGAGACCAAGGAGAGTTCCAGCAGCCGTGTTACCTGGTCAGCTCATTACAGGCTAACATCACCACTACTGTGATTCAGCTTCTCTTTTCTCCTCTTCTCTGCTCTCTGCTTTCACTTCTGCTCTGCAACAAGCTACCCAGAACCCTGTCTCTATGGTCCACATTCCCAGAAAATCCACCCAGCATGTTGCCCCTGTCCCTGTTCAGTAAGAGCTCCTAGACCAGGACACCTTGGAAGTCACTGGCTGCATATTGATGGGCTGTCTTCATGGGACGGGTTTTACCTCTGATCTCATCAGCAGTGGCTAGACATGCGGCAGGTCGCATGGTGCCACCATAGTCACCCACTAGAAATCATTTCAGACTGCTCTCAGGAGGGGCCATGGGCATGGTTGGGTCTGTTTCATGAGTCAAATCTGTTCATTAGTTTTCATTACAATCCCAAAGAACATCATGCCAAAGAATGTTCAGACTACCGCACAGTTGCACTCATTTTACATGCTAGCAAGATCATGCTCAAAATCATCTAAGCTTGGCTTCAACAGTACATAAACCAAGAACTTCCAGATGTACAAACTGGATTTAGAAAAGGCAGAGGAACCAGAGATCAAATTGCCAACATCTGTTGGATCATAGAAAAAGCAAGAGAATTCCAGAAAAACATCTGCTTCTACTTCATTGACTATGCTAAAACCTTTGACTGAATAGATCACAGTAAACTGTGGAAAATTCCTAAAGAGATGGGAATACCAGACCACCTTACGTGCCTCCTGAGAAACCTGTATGCAGGTTAAGAAGCAGCAGTTAGAACCTGACATGGAACAACGAACTGGTTTCAAATTGGGAAAGGAGTACATCAAGGCTGTACATCGTCACCCTGCTTATTTAACTTATATGCAGAGTACATCATGCAAAATGCTGGTCTGGATGAATCACAAACTGGAATCAAGATTGCCGGGAGAAATATCAATAACCTCAGATAAGCAGATGACACCACCCCCTTATGGCAGAAAGTGAAGAGGAACTAAAGAGCCTCTTGATGAAGGTGAAAGAGACAATGAGAAAGCTTGCTTAAAATGAGACATTCAAAAAACAAAGATCATGGCATCTGGTCCCATCACTTCATGGCAAATAGATGGGGAAACAAATGGAAACAGTGAAAGACTTTTCTTGGGCTCCAAAATCACTGTAGATGGTGACTGCAGCTGTGAAATTAAAAGATGCTTGCTCTTTGGGAGAAAAGCTATGACAAACCTAGACAACATATTTAAAAGCAGAGGCATTAATTTACCAACAAAGGTCTGTGTAATCAAAGCTATGGTTTTTCCAGTAGTCATGTATGCGTGTGAGAGTTGGACCATAAAGAAGGGTGAGCACTGAAGAATTGATGCTTTTTAACTGTGGTGTTGGAGAAGACTCTTGAGAGTCCCCTGGACTGCAAGGAGAGCAAACCAGTCAACCCTAAAGGAAATTAGTCCTGAATATTCATTGGAAGGACTGATGCTGAAGCTGAAGCTCCGATACTTTGGCCACCTGATATGAAGAGCCAACTCATTAGAAAAGACCCTGATGCTAGGAAAGATTGAGGGTAGGAAGAGAAGGGGATGATAGAGGACAAGATGGTTGGGTGGGTCACTGACTCAGTGGACTTGAGTTTGAGCAAGCTCCAGGAGATGGTGAAGGACAGGGAAGCCTGAGGTGCTGCAGTCCATGGAGTCACAAAGAGTGGACATGACTGAGTGACTGAACAATTCTTCCCCATGTAAGCCTTCAACTCTTGCTGGTCTAGCCCTGCTCACCTCTCAGCACAGTATTTGCCCACTCACCCATTTCCCCAACATTTATGTTATACCTACTAAACATTGCTGATACGAATGAGTAAGATATCAGATTTTTCTCTTAGAAACATATGGTCTAATGAAGGAGACACATAAATAACTCAGGATGATACACACTGAAGTAATAGCATATGTGTGGTACTGTGTGAACACTGGGAAGGGCAATCCCTCACTCAGCTTGTAGGGAGGGGAGAAGGGACATTTAGATAAAAACGGGTGAGGAGGAGCCACTGATTGCAGGAGGGGCAGGCGAAGGTCAACATGGCTGGAGTTTAGAAGCCACAGAGAGCTGTGGTCACACAGACAGGTGAGGCCACGTGAGGAAGGCCTTGTCTATGCTGCTCATTTCACTGTTTGTTTGGTTCTCCGGGTTCCACGTGTACCTGGAATGCTCTTGCTCACGTGCCATTCTCCTTGTTGATGCTGAAATCAGTTTTGATGTTTCAGGATATAATTTCCTCTGCTATAGCTGCTCTGGTAGGACTGTTGCTACCAATAGGCTATAAACCCCCATCTCATGCTCAAGTCTCCGTACCAATAGCAGAGAATAGATATATGTTTCCAACACTTTTATATAAAGATAGATTTCTTGATTATAGCTACAAAATTAATCTGTTTTAAGTTAAAAAAAAAAAACCTAAGAAAAATTGTTTTCTGGGGGGAAAACCCCAAATGCAATGATATATAAGTCCTTGGGGGACTTTCCTGGTGGTCCAGTGGCTAAGACTCTGTGTTCCCAATGCACAGTTTGGTCCCTGATCAGGGAACTAGATCTCACATGCTGCAGCTAAGACCCAGTGTAGCCAAATAAATCAAGTCTTTTAAAAGTCCTTGGAATACCAGGTATCTTTTATTGACTGATTCTCAGTGCTGCTGTTGTTTGCCTTTTCATGGTTAAGAAGGTGTTTATCCTGTCCTCATACCCTCCTTATTTCCTTCACACTAAAGGTCTTCTGGCCCCTTGTCTGCCCTAGGAACCAGCCCACTGCACTGAGACAGGAGAGGCTCAGACGTGTTCAATCAGTTGCTGGAGAGCGGGAGCACTGGCCGTGTGGTGGCCAAGTTCTCTTCTTGCCTTTCCAACCAGAAGCTGCCTCTGGCATTTCTTGAGAGGATCAGTCTCTCATGGGAGGAGGGGCTGTAGATGAGCCTGGAGAGGCCAGGGTGATGGTGGTGGCATAAGGAATGAAAGGCTCTTCTGTCTGTTCCACTGTTGTTCCAGTGATTTTCTGTCTGCTTCCCTCAGTTATATGGATTGTAGCATGGTCCAAATTTTGGACCTACTTCCCCCCTGTCTGAAAGAAAAAAGATTATTTTTCAGAATAGTGTTTAAATACTCTTCCTTTCTCTTAAAATCTATCAGACTTTACTAATAGACTTTAGAGTTTCAAAACCCAAACTTAGGATAAAAGATGAGCAAGTATTTGCTTGTTTGGACAGCCCTTCCATTTCTATATCTTAATGCACATAGACCCCACCTCCCCTATGAGACCTGTCCTGCCTCTGCCAGCCCACCTTTATTTTTTTTTTCCTTTTTTAAAATCACTGCAGTATTAACTATGTGTACTTTACATTTTGGCATTCAGTTACATAATGCCCTGAGTTATTTAACTGCTCTGGGTGAAAGTCTTGTCCTTCTAGGGATAAAGACTGTTGGGAAGAAATGAGTATCTCTTTTTCTTGTCTACCCCCCAAATCAGTTCCCACAGCCCTCTGCACATTGGTGTGGTCAGGGTAGGTGTTGAACACACTCTTGTTAGAAATGAAATTAACCCAATATATGCCATGGTTCCACCTTACTAGCCCTGTGATGGATACTAGCTTTGTTCACTCTTCTCTCTCTAAAGGAAACTAAAGATAAGATCCTGATGGTGAACGAGACAGAGTTTACTCTTAAATCTGCTAGCTAGATTTCTTCAGATTCTGGCTGTACCAACTCACTTCATATTTAGAAAGCCTTCTTCAAGCCAGTGCAGTGAAGGGAGAAAACTAGCAACTATAGACAAGAGGCAAATACACTCTATCTTTTACAGGTTGTATGAACTTGGACAAGCCCTAAGCCTCTCTAAGCCTCAGCTTTTTTCATATGTGACTCAATAAGACCTACACTGCCTCCCTCCACCTGCCTTCTAGGGATGCTTTAAAACTCAAACAAGCCTCTGATATGACATTAGCATACTCTGTAAACCAATAAAGTTCTATATTAACATCAGAGATTCTTACATCAGTAACCCTACTGTGGATAACATTTATTGCTTACTGAGCTCTTATTTTGAGCATTGCTTTCAGATCCATCCTGCATTGTCAACTCATATAATGCTCACAACAATGTTATGATGTAAAAACTATTGTCCCTATTTTGCAGATGAAGGAAATGAGGCACAGAGCGTTTCAGTAGCTTACCCAGGACCCAGTGATAGCACTGGGATACAAATCCAGGCAGCCTGGCTCTGAGTTCTCTATGGCTGCTGTGAAGAAGGAAAGAGGGATGGGGTGATGGGTTATGAGAGTAAAGGTCAGCTAGTAACTTATGACCATCTTTTGGGGCAGCAAACAAAGGAGAAGGTGAAGCTTCTGATTCAGCTGGCTGATAGCTTTGTGGAAAAAGGTCACATTCATGCCACAGAGATCAGGAAATGGGTGACCACAGTGGACAAGCATTACAGAGACTTCTCATTAAGGATGGGAAAATACCGGTACTCCCTGGAGAAAGCCCTAGGAGTCAACACAGAGGTAGGTATGGGGGTTCCCAGGTGGGACATCTTCCTTTCCCTCTCCCTCAGTACTGCCACTCCTCACTGTGGAAGGAGTTTGCAGAGGAAGCTGGGATTGCAGAGGAATCTTCCTGAGCTGTTGACACCTAGAGCTCTTGCCTTGTGTGGTTTTTCTCCTGGATGGGCTGGATCTTGCTGGTACTTCCAACTCCCCATGACTGGTACTGTGTATATTGTAAAATTGTCTGGCCAGGAGTGGGGCCTATGGCTACAGAACAGAGTTTTTCTATGTGTAGAATTAACTGTTGACTTTGAGGATTAAACTCCTTATCTTGGCTTCATCAGTACTGTCTTCCACCCAATTATGTTGACCAGCAAATGATTAGAGTCCTCAGTATGTATAATAGTGCTCTTTTAAGAATAAGGGATGCAATTTGTGTAAAGTCTATTTGACATTTCAACTGAAAAGAGACACTCTTTGCCAGGAAGCAAAGAAGACTGACTTTTTAATCTCTTCTTTATAATAAGGGTCAGTAACCTATGAATTAAGAGCTAAATACAGGGTGGCAATTTAATCCTAGGATTTCTAGTTCTTAAATCTTTAAATAGGCTCATACTCTGAAACAGAGAATAAAGTGGTCAAACCACTAAAATTGGGGGGAATTAACGTCTCCCCCAGGCTTTAACCTATGAGCTTTTTTTCCGAGAGGTTTTCATCCAATATAAATACCAGACAGTGGTTGAAGTAAGCAGGAATGGGCAGTTAGAAAATTCAGTAATCGTTCTGTCATTTAGCTTTCTATTTCCAGAGAAGTTGTTTGTTTAAATAAAAATATTTACTTTTATTACTTTCCCTTGACAAATGGAAGTTTTCTTCTGTATTTATGCATTTCTGTTTCACATCTGTTTTAATGGTTAATAATCAACCTTGGACCAATGTGTGTGTGTAGATCTAAACAGAGCAAAGTCCTTGGGGAAATATGAGACTAATTATCAAATGTGTTCATTCTTTTCCTTTGTTGTAGATATTAGTCCTAAACATTTGACTTGAACATTTTATATTTTTCTTATTTGGAAAAACATTATGAAGAATTTTTTTGAAGAATTATGAAGAAGAGTGTTTGTGGGTGGCAGTTGGTGGGATTCCCCATCTTCTTATCCTTCTCCATTATATCTTTCTCTGTTCTTCCTGTCCCCTGCCTCCCCTAACTCTGATGAGTTGCTTTCCAGAACATCTCCAAGGTGACCTCTGTGATCTGTTGTGTGTAGGATAACAAGGACCTGGAGCTGGACATCATCCCAGCAAGCCTTTCAGATCGTGAGGTCAAGCTCCGGGATGCCAACCATGAGGTCAATGAAGAGAAGCGGAAATCAGCCCGGAAAAAAGAGTATGTTTGTGTGTGCATGTGGGCAGGGGTTGGAGGCAGTTTCTGCTTGACTGGCAGGTTCCTCATGGCTGTGCTTGGTTTTCACTGCCACCCATCACTTTAGACTAGCTGATGTATCCTCATGACCACCTACAGAGGTTGGGGTGGACAGACGGGATGCTTCCACCCACATTTCACGCTAACCAAGAACCGTAGGGCATTGGAGAGAAGAAACAATGAACAACTGTACAAACCAAGTCTTGCCACTCTGCCTCCTTAACATCGGTGTTACAAAGTTACATATAGCCAGAGATAAGCGCACACTTTATGAAGAGCATCTTGACAGAGTCCTTTCAGGTAATGCTGGAAAAAAGTGTGTTCTAAGATTAAGAAGTCTTCTGTAGTTGATTTTATCAAAATAAAGTAGGACCACAGGTCCCTTAGAGCTTAAGAAATTCAAGGTAGTCTGTGAAGTCAGAGCTTGTGTTTTATCTGGGAGTGTAGTAGTTTGTTTGGGCTGCTGTAACAAAGTATGATGAAATAGATGCTTTTAACAACAGGAATGTATGGTCTTACTGTTCTGGAGGCGAGAAGTCTGAAAGTACGGTGTTGTCTGGGTTGGCTCCTTCTGAGGGTTGGGAGGGCAGCCTCTCCTCCAGGCCATTCTCCTGCCATGTGGATGGCTGTCTTCACATGCACATGGCATCCTCTCTGAACACAGGCCTGTGTCCAGATTTCCCCCCCTTTTAGGGATACCAGTCATTTTGGAATGGGAGCCCAGCCTATGCCAGTATGACCTCATCTTAACTAACTGCATCTGCAATGACTCTATTTCTAAATAAGTGCCACATCCTAGGGTACCGGGAGTTGGGACACAACGTATGCATTTTAGGGGAGACACAATTCAACCCATAACAGGGAGGAAAATGAGGAGAGAGTGTGAGGGCAGATCTTCCTGCTGGGCTCTCTCTGGGACTCCAAATCACCAGAGGATGGTAAAGGTGGATGGAAAGTAAAAGAAAATGGGGTAGAGAGTAGTGAAGCTATATTATGAAGAAAAACAGGAAAAACTGTAGGAAGTAGGAGGAGAAAAAAGGAGAAGATAGAAGCTTGCCAGAATCCAAGGCAGTAAAATCAAAGACAACTTTTCAAAGCATGTGGAATTATGTTCCTTCTGATCTTCCTTCTTTCCTTGTTTACCAAGCACTTACAGTATTCTAGGAACTTTGCTTACATGAGCTTGTTTAATCCTTGCAGCAGCCCTTTGTGATCAGCTGTGTTACAGTTGAGTAGTCTGGGGCTTAGAGAAGCAAGACCTGCCTCTAGGAAACAGCAGTCATGATTCAGTTCCTGTTTCTGACTTCAAAGCTCATGGACTTTCCATCTACCAATAGAGCAAGAATAGTAAGAGTATAGCCTATTAACTCCTCCGAAAGGAAATTTTTATACTTTAATGGAAAGGCCACTGCTAGAACAATGTATTGCTTTAAAAAAAAAATCATGACGATAAAGGTCCAGGACAAAATGCTTCTTATTGTAACATTTCTTGTGAAATTTCCAACAGGGAACACTCTGTGGATAATCTTTCTCTGAATTTTTATCTGATGTGACACATTATAAATAGAAATTTTCATTATAAAGTACCACACAAACAGAGACATAGATAATCTAAAATAAATGTATAAAAATATACTTTGTGCTAAATCAGATACCATTGCACATCACAAACCAGCTAGGAAGGACCTTTTATAATCAAATTTGTGAAAGACGCGGGTACACTGCAGTGAAGCCTCACGTCATTAAGTTTAATGTCTGCCTGGGAGCGATGTGTTGTTTAGGAGTCCAGGGAGAAAGGAGCCCTCCTCTTGCAAATGTGTGGCACAGGCTTCTCTTCTGGGGAGAGTGAAGAGCAGTCACTTGACACTGTTAGCTTGTGCTGTGGCTGGGATCACCCACTCAGCCTCAGGCACAGTAGTTTGCAATGTAAAATAGTCCCTTTGGAGGCCAGAGGTCAGCATACTATGGCCTACAGGCCACCTGTTTTATATAGGCTATAAACTAGAAATTATTTTCTACACTTTTAAATGATGAAAACTATCAAAGCAAGAATATTTTGTTACATGAAAATTAGAGGAAATTATTTTCTGTTCATAAATAATTTTATTGGAACACAGCCAGACATTTCTTTTTAACATATGCCTGTGGCTTCTTTCACATCCAACAACAAAACTGAGTGCTTGTGACAGAGACTGAATGACCCACAAGTAGTTACTCTCTGGTTCATTACAGATAAGAGTTTGCTAACCTTTCTGACTTTTAAACCTGGTTTAACCTGTGGAACTGTGAACCATTTTGGTGTAAGTCAGCAATTCTACTGAGCAGGAATCAGCATTCTGGGAGCTACAGTAAGAGAAATGTAGGAAGCTGAACTGGTGTCTAGTTGGTGAGAATGAGTGTGAGTGGTGCTGCATGCTTGTGCCCACACACACATGTGCAACTGAGAGCACACAAATATCAGCACAGAATCACAACCTGGTAGAACTGAGGCAGAAAGGAGGGGGGTAAGTGTGGAACTTGCTGAGCACAAGCTTACTGAAGGGACACAGAGCAAGTGATCAGAGTGAGAGCGACTCAGAGGAAGAGATTTATGTAAGTAAATTAGAAATATAGGACATTCAAGAATGTGATAAATGCTTGGGTGGGGGCAGTGAAGTTTGAAAGAAGGGATGCATTACCTCTCTAACCAACTGAAAGCCCATTTGTTTCCTTCTAGATTCATTATGGCAGAATTGCTCCAGACAGAGAAGGCTTATGTGAGGGACTTACACGAGTGCTTAGAGGTAAGTCTTGTGGTCATCAGTTCTCAGCTGTGTTAGAAAATGGTGTCCTTGCCACATCTGGTACTGGAGAGGAGCTCAGTACTCTGTCTTATCCGAGCTTGAAGAATTAAAAACCAGCCAGAGCACATCTTTCCCCAAGTCAGTAATAATTGCATGAGAGTTAAACGTGCTTTGGAAAACAAACTTTTCTCAGATTGGAACTAGACCCAATAAAAGAAAGCATGTAAGGAAAATGAATTCAAAATAAAATCCATGACACAGTCAATGAACTTAAATCTGGAAATCTGCATCTCCCCCCTGACACACAGTCAAACTCAAAACATATTTAATAAATAAAAGTATGGAGTTTGTGCTGTTGCTAGGATGAATTTCCTTAACAGCAGATCAAGATAATAGAACATTCAGGTTTTCTTTCTTTTCATTCTGCTTATTTACCATCTCACTTTTTAAGCTCTACATGCATCTCTACTCTGACCCTTACCCCACAAGTTTTTAAGGCATATTTGTTTTGTATGTATTTCACATGGCAGTGCTTGCCAATGATGGAACTGTTGCTGTCTTACAGACCTACCTGTGGGAAATGACCAGTGGTGTGGAGGAGATCCCCCCTGGGATCCTTAATAAGGAGCATATCATCTTTGGCAACATCCAGGAGATCTACGATTTTCATAACAAGTAGGTTGGTGGAGGGTTTCAATGGAGTACAGTTACAGCCATAAATACCCAACAACAAGGCTTCCCAACAAGTGGACCAAAGTTGACTGGGAATTCTCTCCCTGTAAAGTAGTGCCTGTTAAATCTCTAAATCAGTGGCTGTCAGATTTCTTTCTCACTCACCCCTCTTTCTCCACAGTGGTCCGAAATTCCTAATGGAGGGTGAAGTCAAATGTTCAAGAGTGTCCTAACCTAACTGCCAGTATCCTCGGACCGAATCAAAATGATAGGCGAGCTTGAGAAAGTAAAAGTAGCTTCTCTTTATTAAAACTCTGGGTAATCCTGATATTAGAATTCATCTGAAGTTAACCATCTTACTTTGCAGGCCTTAGGTTTCAAGTTCCATTGATGTTTTCTTTTGACCTAAATATTCCCTCCATCCCTAACTACCTCATCATCCCCACCCTCAACCAAAACAACAGACAGATTGATAGATACCTAATCAAATTATCTAATAGAATATATTTCTTGACAGTTTATAGGGGAGAACATCAATTAACCCTCTATGTTTTGTTGAAATAAGTAGAATCATAGAGCCCTAAAACCTCACAACTCACTTCTTCCAGCTCCCAATCTGATTTAAACATCTTTTCCATAGCATACTAAACATATTCAGTTGTTAACAAAGGGTCAGCAAGCACACTGGTTGGTTAGATTACATATCCAGCTATGGAAATAACTCAGTTTCCAATGTACAAATGGAGGGAACCTTGAGAAATAATGTTGACAAAAAGTCCTAGAGCTCTCTCAGGACCCTGTTGCAAAGAAGGGCTAACGTAGAGGTTCAGAGTTGTAGCATACAGTATAGAGGAAGTCTGAGGGTCAGGCTAGTCAAGGCGTTGACTCAATGAAGTGGTCATGCTGGAGATGAAACTGCAAGTGCACCAGGGTGGCAGTCCCTCTGAGGCAAGACTAGAATGGCACTGTGCCTTAGAGCCGTCAGTACGGTGGGAATGTTTTGTCTCTGTGATGTCCAATACCGCAGCCACTGGTTATGTCTGCTCAGTGAACACATGATGTGTGATTAATGCTACTGAGAACTGCATTTTCAACTTCATTTAATAAGTATAGGTGACAAGTGGCTAATATATGGTACGGCCCAGCTCTAGAGAATGAGACCTCATTCTTTGCTAAGAATGACCAAAGGCAAGTGTGTGTGTTCAGTTGCTCAGTGGTGTCTGACTCTTTGCAACTCCATGGACTATAGCCCACCCGGCTCCTCTGTTCATGGAATTTTCTAGGCAAGAATACTGGAATGAGTTGCCATTTCCTCCTCCAGGGGATCTTCCCAACCCAAGGATCAAACATGCATCTCCTGCACTGCAGGCTGATTCTTACTGAGCCACCTGGCAAGTAATAGTTGGATATAAAAGGATGCTGAGCCCTAAAAGATCTAGAAAGCGGGTGAAGAGGCACTCCTCTCATCAGCACCTGATGATTAATCCCCTGTAAAGTCATCAAATGGCATTAGTTTAAAGAAAACATGAAATATGTAGCTCCCCTGTCAGATTATGAAAGCAGTAAGCTCCAGGGTGAAAAGACCTTTTGACTTTCTGGAGTACTTGATAAAAGTTCCTAGTCTTTTTTTTTTAATCCAAATTTTTATACTCTCTATATGTTTTGTCTGGAAATCTCCAGCGACAGCAATACTTTCTCCTCATGTCTATTTAATAAGATCCCAATAAAGCCATTCTTGACCACTGACCCCACATTCCATCATCTGAGCTCAGTTGAGTATTATCCCATCTCCCTAGATATTTGGGAAGATATCAGCCTAGAAAGCAGTAAGTCATGTTACTTTTCTTATCTGATTTATGA
This sequence comes from Odocoileus virginianus, assembly GCF_023699985.2. Classification (NCBI taxonomy): domain Eukaryota; kingdom Metazoa; phylum Chordata; class Mammalia; order Artiodactyla; family Cervidae; genus Odocoileus; species Odocoileus virginianus. The sequence continues at coordinate 11,446,118 of NC_069677.1, forward strand.
TCTCTGGGATTTAGTCAGAAGTCTCACTTTGCTCATATTCTTACCAAATTGGCAAGGTATAGAATATAGAGATCACTATATGCACTTCCTGTGAGCCTTGTTTTTGCCAAATCAGTGTATAAGCAGAAAGACTCTTCATTTCAAAATTGACCAATTGTAACACAACATCTGGGCTTCCTGATGGCTCAGCATTGAAAGGATCCACTTGCCATATAGGAGACATGAGTTCAATCCCTGGGTTGGAAAGATCCCCTGGAGAAGGACATGGCAACCCACTTCAGTATTGTTGCCTAGGAAATCCCATGGACAGATAAGCCTGGTGGGCTACGGTCCCTGGGGTCATAAAGAGTTGGACACAATTTAACAACTAAATAACAGCAGAGTATCTAGCATAACCTTGCCTTATTGTGGTTTAAAGGTATCAATCCAGTAAATCAAGGCAAGTGGTTTGGTAGTCTATTTAAAAAGTCACTGAAGATCTACCTACCAGTTACAAAATAGAGTTCTAAGAACTCCATAAAATAGAAAAGTCAAGTTAAGCCATAGGAATATTGCATTTTGTAGAGGAATAAATTCAGTGATTAAGAACACAGCTACCCAAAAAACATTACCTATTTATAACATTATAAGAAACAAGAAGAAAATAAAAACCAGCCTCTGAGCAACCAAAAGAAATATCACAAAGATAAAGTTCTTATCTTTCCAGAGGAACTCCTTCTTGCCTTCCATAGGTGAAGTGAAGTCGTGTCCGACTCTTTGCAACCCCATGGACTGTAGCCTACCAGGTTCTTCCATCCATGGGATTTTCCAGGCAACCCTCTCTATTTCTTGGTTAGATTGTTTCCAAGCCCATAGCAATTTAGAAGCAGCAAATAAGAATCAAGAATTTGAGCAAGTAGCTTGATATCAGTACCTGACAGGAAAGAAAGATAAACTTCCAAAAAAGAGTCAGAAGAACCCAAAAGATCAAGGTAGTCAAGAGCTATTCTCCATTGGTGCAGATGATCCTATGTCCCAATATAACCCAATATAGAGCCCAACAGAGCCACTGTATTATGATACAGCATAATAATATGTTATTATATTAGTAATAACTAGTAATGAATCATTGGCATATCCTGTATGAAAAAGCAAGGAACTTGTAATGCATTTAGAAAGCTATCCACAAAAATATGTTTTAAATAGTCCACGATTTAGGGGAACATGCAAAAAAATCAAGCTGTTTATTAATTCCCAGTAGGATCTAGAGGACTTAAGACTTAATTTACTCATAATATGTGCTTTCTTTTCATGTCATACAAAATTTGACTAATGTAGAAAGTATAACCCTCTAAAATCTCTAACTAGTAATATTAAAAATGGCAATTAAGCCAACTTTGAAAATGCAGAAATTGTGAACTCCATAAGAGGTCATGTCTTTCACTGCATAACCCCAATGCTTGGCACACGGTAAACATTAAGTATTTGTTGTGTGGATGAGTGGATGGATGGGCTAAAAATAGAATTAAAATTTGCAGACTTATGGCTAATGCCATTCAAGTCATAATTCACTCTTGTTTATGAAAATCTCAAGATAACGGAAAATCATTATTTTTCTTCACCACTGTCAGAACCTTCTAGACAAGCAAAACATTTGCATGTCTAAATGAAGGAGTTTCCTGGGTACTTCTTATTGGGAAGACCAGGCAATTGTCCAAACTCTAGTTTCCTCTTCAGGAATACTTTTCTGAAATGGTCACTTTTTAACCTAAACATATCAAAAAGTTCTTTTTAACCCCAGTTGCTTGCATCTTTTCAAATTTATAATTAAGTGCTATCTTACAGAGAAGCAGACTCCTCTGATTTCTAGTGCATAGCTCAGGTTCTGTGCTTCTTCTCCAGAGAGAGAGTGAGGGAAAGAGATTGGGAGGAGGAAGACTGGGGACAGAGACTGAGAGGCAGAGGGACTGAGATGGACCCTGCCTACATAACCACATCAGCTGAGGCACTAGGAAATTAGTGTCTAGACCAAAGGTGAATATATTAAATAACTCAGCTAGTTAATATTGATCCTTTTAAATGATGTCACTTTGAAAAATGACAGTCAAGATTGGTTTTAAGTGTGTGTGACCTTTCTGTAGGAGCTTTATCTCTATACGTATTGAATGGAGGAGTTCCCAAATACCAAAATTTCTGTAAAGAAGAACAATTCATATATGTAGAATTTAATAGTTACAAGTAGTGATGTTAACACAAATTGGAAGTTTAAGTGGAGTGATACTTGGTTTTTACCTACTGGTCTCCCTATGTTGATACTGCATCTCATATCTATAGAACTAAAGATAAAGATCATGGCACTTATCTACTCAAAACCTAGATCTATTTTTTGCATTTTGTTAAGCATTCTGGGAGTATTCAGGAAAGGTAATAAATGCCGTAAATAGATCTCCCCAATGGTGATGGTTTTGTTAATGCTCTTTCCCCACTTTGACTGGCCTACAGCTTGTAATGTGGGAAAATCATTCGTTTTCAGTTTGCCTTGTCTTTGATTTTCAGCTTCAGTAAGGACAGCAGTTTGTTTAAAATGTTCATCTCTTTTGGTTAAATCTGAACTTACTTTTTCCCTTTCAGTTTTTGGAGATATGGCTATATGTGAGTCTGGGCAATAACATTTTTATAAAATCTCTGTTGTCAGGGATCAGAAGGTCTTCCTGAGCATCAAGCAAAATCATCTCCACTGACAGATAAGGGCCCTGAGACCCAGAGAGGGCCCAGTGACTTGCACACTTGGTGACATTTCCCCATTGACCAATTAGGCATAGCTTCCAGGGGCTGGGGCAGTCCCTTTCTCTCCATAGACCACGGCTGGCACTGCCAAGTCTGGTTGCTTTGGTTCATATCTAACCAGTTTCAATGTGCATCCTCAAATCTCAGGAACACTTCAACCCATTTCTTCCCTAGGTGTGTCATCCAGGTCACACACCCTTACAATAATGGCCTGAAATGAAGAGGTTTGGGAGTGAGTCTCAATCCTGGGTCAAGGATGGGGAAAGGTGCAGACGTCACACTCCCAGTTGGACTGTGTCTTGTCACATCTGCTCCTGTGAGACTGAGGCACAAGAGGGGCAAGGTGGTGGGTGGAGGTGGTGCAAGGCAGAAGTGGTGGTGACAGGAGTATGAAGGGAGGGAGGAGAGACAGAGTGAGTGGGAGAGTGCGGTAAAACACCTGAGTAGAGGAGAAGTGAGGACAGTGGATAACAGGGAAAAGAAGAGATGGGGAGAAGAGAGGGAGAAGGGAGAGAGGGAGGGAAAGAGATGGATTTAAAAAAGAGCTAGACCTCCCTGTCTCCTACTGCAGGCAGGAGAGTCAGTAAAGTGTTTTTCAAACATTTTGTATTATGAACCAAAGAAAAATTATATAACCTGTCCTGATATGCACATGCTTTATATATTATATATAATAGGAAAATTAAATCCTGAAAAATAATACCCTCACCATGTGTGATGCACTCTGATATTTTGAATTAGGTTCTGTTCTCCTTCCTCTTTAATGCCGGTTTCCACCCTCTAAATTGATTTTACAACCCCTTGAAATGCAGAGGGTGGATCTGTAGCTACAAGGTGAGGAGCTGGCTCCTCCAAGTGGAAAGAAATGGGATGTGCAGGCCACAGCGTCATCTGAAGGCCTCTCTGCCAGGCTGCAGCTGCTTTCTCTGCTTTGCCTCTCCTACTCCCTCCGATACTCACACACCTTGTTTGTATTCTCTGCTTTCTGTGCTTCTTTCCCACTCCAGGAAAATCTTGTTCTATTCTACACCCTTGTTTCATAGAAACTGGAACTTGGAAAGGTTTGTGACCTGCTCACAAACACAGCCAAAGAATCCAAGTCTTCGTAACTCCCTATTTAGTCACACTGTCATTTTAATATTCAAATGTCAAGCAGAGAGGAAGGGGAGTGTGTTTTTTCTTGGGCCCTAAATTTATACTCTGAGAGATAACTGCAAGCCTTACACACTTATCAGTAGGGCCTTAAAAAATTATAGCTGTGATTTTGTTGCTGTTTTTTTTTTTTTCCAGTGCTAGTTTTATAAATATGAAGGAGTATCCAAAGCAAAACAAAGTCTAAACATTCATTTTGGTGTGTCAAAGTCATGTTCATTTCAGTTGTACACACTAATTTCTTGGTGTCCATGCCTAGCTACTAAACAGCCTGTCAATGGCTATGAATAACATTAAATGTAAGATTAGTTGTTTATGTTTTACTTTAACATTAAATTTAGGTTTGTGCAGTACTTTCTGATTCGTCTAATCACAGAAGTTAAATTTAGGAAATATTAGCAAAACATATTCAACAGGTAGCACTGCAGCAAGGTAAGCTGCTGCTTGAGGTTGAAGGTGAGGGGGGCAGTATACTGAGTAAGAGTCCAGTCCTGCGCACCTTTCCTCTCCACCTCTAACCTCAGCAGAAATTTCTGCTGTGAAGCAAAGAGACAGCACCTGGTGGTTGTCAGGGCTTAGCCCAGGTGGTCAGACTGTGCTGCGTGAAGACTTCTGTGAACCATCCGGCGCCTTCCCTGAGTGCACACAACTCCCCAGTAGTTCAGCAGCTACTCAGTGTGCTACCCAGCCATCCTGGCCCGCAGTCCAGAACCTCTCCCATGCTGGGCTCTGGCCTATCTGGTCACCAGTGGGTCCCTTAGAAATGATCTCTAGCTCCTCTGGTATGCAAAAGCATTGATAAGGGGCAGTGTCCTGGGCTGCCTGCAAAGAAGCCTGATAACTCTCTCCCCAGCCTGCCTCCAGCTTTGTTTATGTCTCCTCCTCATTGTTCTACTTTTCTCTTGTTACCACTATGCCCCTGCTTCCTTCCCCTTCTCAACAACAAGTGTGCATGCCCATGCCTGAGAGCATGCACAAACAAGGCCATCACATGTATTCCCTTTTAAATTCAAGCTGCACCCTTGATATGAAGGTCCTCAGTGAAGGACACACTTCTCTAGAAGCAGTAAGACTATAGACCAAATTTACCTTTGGCAAAAATAACAGTTTCAGAATAACTCAGGGTGCCTTTGGAATGGTACTGTTTTCATAGTGCTTAATGACAAAGCTCACAAAATTTTTCTGTCAATAATGCTAGTGGCTTTATTTTCCAGGATCCCATCCAAAGACGGAGGGAAGCATTTTCCTCATAAAATAACTGCATAATGTATTGCATCATAATAATTTGATAGAGTAATAACATTGCTATCTTGACAGTTCTTTTTTATTGAAGTATAGTTGTTGTACACTGTCAAGTATGATGTGCTATGCTTAGTCGCTCAGTCATGTCTGACTCTGCGACCCCATGGACTGTAGCCCACCAGGCTCCTCTGTCCATGGGGATTCTCCAGGCAAAAATACTGAACTGGGTTGCCATGCCCTCCTCCAGGGGATCTTCCCAACCCAGGTACTGAACTGAGGTCTCCCACATTGCAGGTGGATTCTTTACCATTTGAGCTACCAGGGAAGCCCCACTATGTACAATACAGATGTACAATAGAGTGATTCACAATTTTAAAGGTTATACTCCATTTATAAGCATTATAAAATATTGACTGTATCCCTTGTGTTATACAGTATATCCTTGTAGCTTGTTTTGTTTTATCCCTGATAGTTGTAACTTTTAATCCCATACCCCTGTATTGCCCCTCCCACTTCTCTCTCCCCACTGGTAACCATTAGTTTGTTCTCTGTATCTGTGAGCATGCTTCTTTTTTGTTATATTCATAAGTTTGTTGTATTTTTTAAATTCTGTAAAGAAGTGATATCATACAGTATTTGAATCTTGTCATTTCTTTAAAAGTTTTACTCATTTCTGAAAGAACCCCAGATATTCACACAAGCACTTAAACTTCTTGCTTTGCTCATTCTCCCATGATTTATTACACATAATTATTGAAGTGGTAAGGACCAAGATGTTGCTATAGAACAGCAGAGGAGGAATGTCCCATCCTTTGTGAAAAGTGTTGTGACTTCTTGTGCTTTAATTTAAACTCATCATGTCTATTTGAAGTAGGTAGAATTATACTGATCAAGTGTACATGACCTATCATCTTTGTAAGTTTCAAATTGAAAATTTAAATAGAGTTTGATACTGCTACTGGTCTTCAACAATTACTTGAGATGGTATTGCACAACTTACTCAAAGTTATGAATTGATATACCCATCACAGGATAGCTTGTTTAATTCCTACCTTTTTTATTTAAAAATTAAACCATATAGAGTGGATGTAGAATCTGCCAGCTGGAAGCACAGTGGGAAGGACAGTCAGTTCAGTCGCTCAGTCGTGTCTGACTCTTTGCAACCCCATGGACTGCAGCACGCCAGGCTTCCCTGTCCATCACCAACTCCCAGAGCTTACTCAAACTCATGTCCATAGAGTCAGTGATGCCATCCAACTATCTCATCCTCTGTCGCCCCCTTCTCCTCCTGCCTTCAGTCTTTCCCAGCATCAGGGTCTTTTCCAGTTAGTCAGTTCTTCACATCAGGTGGCCAAAATGTTGGAGTTTCAGCTTCAGCATCAATCCTTCCAATGAATGTTCAGGACTGATTTCCTTTAGGATGTCTGGTTGGATCTCCTTGCAGTTCAACGGACTCTCAAGAGTCTTTTCCAACACGACAGTTCAAAAGCATCAATTCTTCAGCACTCAGCCTTCTTTATAGTCCAACTCTCACATCCATACATGACTACTGGAAAAACAATAGCTTTGAGTAGATGGACATTTGTTGGCAAAGTAATGTCTCTGCTTTTTAATATACTGTCTAGGTTTGTCATAGCTTTCCTTCCAAGTAGCAAGCATCTTTTAATTTCATGACTGCAGTCACCATCTGCAGTGATTTTGGAGCCCCCAAAAATTGCTTTCAAAAGCTGATCTATGGACTGGATGCATTAAAATCACCCAGGGAGTTTTGCTAAATGGTACAGATGCTCAGATCCTAACCCCAGAGGACAGTGCACAGGCAGGAGTAGGGATCTCTAAGTGTTCCTGAGACAAAGTCTGATACTTCCCCCAAAAGTGTTCCACTTGCAGAGGAGTTTGGGAAGCACTGCACACTCTACTTACTTCAGAGATATAATGTACCTCATCATATTATAGGATTTTAAAAGCCCCTTTCATAAACAAACCAGTTTAGCCCAGAATTTCCAAGCTTAAATGATATGTGACCTTGAAATGCAATTTTTACATAACCCCAATCAAGATTTTTCCCAGGATGTGGTTTTCAGAAAAGACAATCTGCTGTAGATTTTCACCAGGGGCATGGTGGGAAGAGCTCCCTGGGGATAAGTCTCCAGGAGTGGAGCTTATTAAAATTGGTAGGCATTGATCCTGAAAAACTAATTTAGTGCCTACTATATGCCAGGCAGTGGTTTGGGTTCTTTACCTACATGAGTTTATTAAATCCTCACAACAACCCCACGAGGTTGTTTAAAATTGAGAAAAATGGTACTTTGTAAGACCACCTACTCACAACTGTGACTAGATGTGAATTCTGGTTCATTTATTTGAGCTTGGTTTTGGGAGGAAAGGAAAGTGAGGCCTTGAATTAGTAGAAGAGTGGGCTAGTGGCAGTTGCTGTTAAAACCTTCATTTTCCAGAAAGGTATTAATTATAGAAATGATATTCTATGTACTTAATTCATTTTAAAGTGTTTTCATTTCTTGAGAATTTTCAGAGTATCCTCCCATAGGTAGCTGCTGTCACCAAAGATTGCTATTACTGTCTTTAGCATCTAGATCAATTATCAACTCTGTGGGCATAACTACCTTTTTTACTTAAAATTAACCTTAAGTGACCAAGTCACTGACATTCGGTCATAAGTTAAGGAAAGAGGGAAGCTCTCCCTGAGTCATCACAGAGTCCTTGCAACTTCTAAAACAAGAATACAGTTTTATATCTTCTATGGAATGTCATGATCCAGGATAATGTATCATTTCTTTGGTCACTCTTAATAGAGAAGAACCTGTATACCACAGTGGTCAGAGTGAGGGGATGGGAGTGAGAGCCCAAAAGTGGGCAAGTGGAAGTTTCCTACAGCCAAGAGCATTTATCCTAGGTTGCCTGGGGCTCCAGATTCTCCTGTTTCTTTTTTTTTTCCCCCCAAGTACTCTTCTGTTCTTACTCCTCCTTTCTTTAAAGCGGTTCATTTCCTTTCACCAGTCCTTGTCCTAGAATAGCTCTTCCCCACTCACCAAGCCATTCCAGCCCTAACCCCCAGGTCCTGTTCAGCCCATCACAGCTCAGAGCTGGATTTCCATCCATTGTCTTCACTGAGATTATCCTGAAGGCCAATATGAGAAATAGCCATAAAGAATGTCTCAACACCTGAAGAAATACCTGTGAAGATTTTGTACCTTATATTGTTTAGTGTTCTCACGGAAAACAGCCACATAATACATGTCTTTCAGAATTTAGTTCCAGAAATTAAAATTATAGTATATTAAAAATAGATTAATGTTTTAATATATTATGTATGTGGTGATGATCCAGATTGCTTCTCTTTGCAAAAAAAAAAAAAAAAAGTGTTTTCTTTTTGTCCTTGGAAAAAATTTGATCCTCACTTGCAGCATTATATAATATTTTTCTATTTCTAATTTAGAATTCTTATTAAATGTGGGTGACCTGCAGTTATTCTAAAAGTAGCAATAAATATGATACTTTATTGATTTTTGAGCACTGCATATGTGCATTTTGTAAGCCCAAATTGCATTATAATCACTGCTGGTCGGTAATTCAGGTCAGGATATTCCAGAATTCAGGGGAAAGATGATTATCATTAAATGGATACTGCTAGGAGTCTTCAAACATTTTCAACTGACTTTTACTTACTACTGAAGTAATACTTATTTGTAGTAGAAAATTTCAATGGCAGATGGACAAAAAATATCATCTATGATTCTATAAATCTTTGGCATTTTGACCTTACAAATATGGTGTACCAAACATTTTTTAATTGCACATATATATTTCTTTAAACCAAAACCAAATCATTCTATGTCATTGAAAAGAGAACACAAATAACATGTGTGTGTATATATATATATATAAGTGAAGTCGCTTAGTTGTGTCCGACTCTTTGCGACCCCATGAACTATAGCCCACCAGGCTCCTCAGTCCATGGAATTTTCCAGGCAAGAGTACTGAAGTGGGTTGCCATTTCCTTCTCCAGGGGATCTTCCCAACCCAGGGATCGAACCCTGGTCTCCCACACTGCAGGTAAACGCTTTACCGTCTGAGCCACCAGGGAAGCCTGTATATATATATATAACCCATAAGCAATTGTAATTATAAGATGCTTCCAGAATGCTCGGACAAGAGAAATCAGGTAGTAAAAGTCAAATCAATAAAATTTATTTATTCCAATGATAGAGGTAAGTAATGGAATAATTCAGACCTACTTTATATCTTTTAATTTTTGAATCAACTTTTAAAATAAAAATTAAATAGAAAAGTATAGATTGAGAAGACCCACTCACCTCTATCCTTTTTTTGCTTACACTGTTTCATTTATTTCTTTTAATTTACTTAAAAAAATTTTTTATTGTCTCATTTATAATCATTATAGTGTCACTTTGATATGGGTGCTATGATTCATGGTAAGTTGCCCAGAGCTGCCTAACCTAACAAAACAAGGATTTTAACCCAAGGCCTTTCAGTTCCTAAACTGTACTCTTTCTTTACTGCATTAGATAACAGCCTATGATAGTTGGTGGCAGTATTTGACCCACGTTTATCTTTATCCACCATGTTTTTTCATCTGGTTTCCTGTGGTAATGACTTAAAAATATATTTGCATTGTTTCCAACCCAGTTTTATTTCAAACAGTACTGTAGTGAATGCTCTTCTTTTTGTGTTATTTCACATGTGTGAAAGTCTGTTTGCTCTTCCCTTTTTTTTTATTGTGGTATACTTGATGTACAATTTTATATGTTTCAGGTGTACAAAGTAGTGAGTCACAGTCTTTAAAGATTATACTCCATTTATAATTATCATAAAATATTAGCTATATTCCCCACATTGTACAGTACATCCTTGTACGTTATTTCTTCATACATAGTAATTTGTACCTCTTAATCCCCCATCCCTTTCTTGCCCCTCTCCTCTTTTCTCTCCACACTGGTAACCACTATCTTGTTCTCTCTATCTGTCAGTCTGTTTCTTTTTTGTTATATTCACCAGTTTGTTGTAGTTTTTAGACTCCACATATAAGTGATATCATACAGTATTTGTTTTTCTCTGTCTGACTTATTTCACTTAGCATAATAGCCTTCTAGTAAATCCATGTTGTTGCAAATGGCAAAATTGCATTCTTTTTATGGCTGAGTAAATTCATGTGTGTGTGTGTGTGTGTGTGTGTGTAGGATGGCTCCTTTTCTCCATATCCTTGCCAACATTTGTTATTTGTGTTCCTTTTGGTGATAGCCATTCTGACTAGTGTGAGATGATGCTTCATTGTGGTTTTAATTTGCATTTCTCTGATGATTGATGATGATTAATGATGTAGAAACATCTTTTCATCTGCCTGTTAGCCATCTGTATGTCTTCTTGGGAGAAAATGTCCATTCAGGTCTTCTGCCCATTTTAAAATTGCGTTGTTTTGGTTTTTTTGTTTGTTTATTGGAGGATAATTGCTTTACAATATTGTGGTGGTCTCTACCATACATCAGTGCAAATAAGTCATAATTATATATCTCCTCCCTCTTGAGCCTCCCTCCCCTCCTCATTCCAACCCTCTCAGTCATCACAGAGCACCAGGCTGGGCTCCCTGTGTTATACAGCAGCTTCCCGCTAGCCATCTATTTTAAACACAATAGTGTATATGTGTCAGTGCTACTCTCTCAATTTGTCCCACCCTCTCCTTCCCCCACTGTGTCCACCAGACCATTCTCTCTGTCTGCATCTCCATTTCTTCTCTGTAAATAGGTTCATCAGTACTATTTTTCTAGATCCCATTTATATGCATTAATATATGATATTTGCTTCTCTTTCTGACTTCTTCACTCTGTATAACAGGCTCTAGGTTTATCCACTTCACTACAACTGACTCAATTTTGTTCCTTTTTATGGCTAAGTAATATTCCATTGTATCTATATACCACAACTTCTTTATCCATTCATCTGTCGATGGACATCTAGGTTGCTTCCATGTCCTGGCTATTGTAAATAATGCTGCAGTGAACATCGGGGTGCATGTATCTTTTAGAATTGTGATTTATGCCCAGTAGTTAGATTGCTGGGTGATATGGTAGTTTTATTCCTAGTTTGTTAAGAAATCTCTGTAATGTTCTCCATAGTGGCTATACTAATTTACATTCCCAGCAACAGTGCAGTAGGGTTCCCTTTTCTTCACTTCCTCTCCAGCATTTATTGTTTGTAGTACTTTGGTCATTCTGAGTGGTGTCAGGTGATACCTCAGTGTACCTTTAATTTGCATATCTCTAATAATGAGTGATGTGGAGCATCTTTTCATGTGTTTATTGGCCATCTGTATGTCTTCTTTGGAGAAATGTCTGTTTAGATCTTCTACCCATTGTTTGATTGGATTATTAGTTTTTCTGATATTGAACTATATGAGCTGCTTATATATTTTGGAATGAATCCTTTGTCAGTTGCTTGATTTGCAGTTGTATGAGCTATTTATATATGTTGGATATTAACCTCATATTGGTTATACCATTTGCAAATGTTTTCCCCCATTCAGTAGGTTGTCTTTTTATTTGGGGAAGACTTTCTTTTTAACCACTTTATTGAAGTACGGTTGGTATAAAAATCTGTACATATTTAATATCACAAAAACACTGATGCATTTGAGGATAATTATATACCCATGAAACTATCACCACCATCAAGGCCATAGACATATTTATCACCTCCCAAAGTTTACTTTTCTATTATTTTATAAGAACACTTAACAAAAGATCCATCTTCTTTGCAAATTTGAAATATGTGATGTAGTAATCTTAGCTATTGATATTATGCTATATAGTAGATCTCCAGAGTTTATCTTGCAAAACTAAAATTGTACACTTTAACAATTAGTTTCTTGGGTTGGAAATAAGAGTATATATATTCCCTACTTAGACAAAAGGCAGAATATTAGGTACATTCTTCTACACCTTGCTTTTTTCACTTAACAGCTTGTCCTGGAGATCTTCCATGTAAAAACCTACAAAATTTTGTCATTTTTTATAGCCATATAGTATATGGTTCTGTGGATGTACTATACGTTGTCATCTATACACTGTCTTTTGCTATTATGGAGAGTGCCATAGTGAATATGCATATGTATACTTCATTTTGCCTATGTGTGACTACAACTATAGGACATTTTCCAAAATTAAAATTGCAGAGGCAAAGATAAGTGCTTTTTTACTTTGATAGATATTGTCGAATTGACCTGTAAATATTATACCATCTTCCATCACTGTCAGAATGTTTCCCTACAGCCTCATAATTATTTGTAATACTTTGTCTGGTTTTAAAAAGAAAATGCCATTCCAATGATTCTGACTTACTTGAGCTTGAATTCTCTGAGCTCAAACAAATTGTTTAATATATGAATTTGAAGTTGGTGTAGTCAGCTCTTTATTATTTATTGACATAAAAAGGAGCCATACCTTAGTTATTCACAATGGCAGATAATTCGGTAGTAATTCAGTTCAGCTTTGAAATGTATTATGACATTTTCCCCATTAAATTTTCTTTCCTGACAGTGTCAGCAACAGGAAGCATTAACTCAGTTTTTAGCACAAACTGGGTACTGATGGAAGAAGAAAGTGAAAAATTGGAAAGAAGTCAGTGTAGGATTCAGAATTTTTCCACCTTACCTCTGGGATCATAGATAGTTATGATTTTGGTCTTTTGATACCTATATCTATATATTTTCAAATGTTGCAACATGCTCAGACTACTTCTATTTAAAAATAGAGTCATAGTTACCATTGAAATGTATCATATTCCACTATTTTCAGCCTGAGAAGTGTAAACCTTTAAGGGAAACAATTAAGTAGCACTAATTTATCAATTAATTACAATTTTAATGAAATTAGTTCCAACATATTTTAAATTGCTTCTTACCACATTATCACTTAGAAAGTGGAGAAGGCATATATAAATAATGGAGAGTTTATGAGGTTGGGTTGGCCTCAGTATGAGCCTCTGGTGGGGAGGGATCAACAGTACAGAAATGTCTGATTTCAGCCTTTCTCCCTCCTTGCAGCATCTTCCTCAAAGAACTGGAGAAGTATGAGCAGCTGCCTGAGGATGTGGGACACTGCTTTGTTACCTGGGTAACCTACTGAACTTCTCCTCCTACCATCCCATGTTTTCCAGGAGTACAGGTGACACCAGATGGCATCACTGTTCAGTGCCTGAGCTGATGATTGGTGTCACTGACATTCTAACACAGGACCAGGGGCTGTAGAGAAGATCCATGAGTAGGTCTGAAAGAAAGCAGTCTATCACTGAGCACCGGAGCTCTCCTTGGGAAAGGTCCTTAGATGTTGTGTCTGATATCTACCTTAAAAAAACTTTCAAAAACTGTAATGTCAGGAGATTGAAACAAGACCACCACCCCTGGTAGAAGAACTGTTCCAGCTCCACCCACGAGTTATTTTTAACAGGATGAGGATTAGGGAATTAGAACTTTAGAAATCCACCAAGCCATTGTTTACATTTTCTTCCTTAATAAGAGAACAGACTCCTTGGGTATGCATCCCAATTCTGACCTACAGGATGTATATGTTGTCATTCTCTTTCTTGGAGCTGTTGTCATGGGCCAAGTAAATGGGCTGAATGTACGAGGTTCTAATTATATAAATGGAAACTAGTCTCTGTTAGTATCTCCACACCCCATTATCCTGAGTTCAGGTTCATGAAATGTGTACCAACATCTCCAGGGAAGCCCACCTAGTACAATAAGTGCAACTAAACATGGAAATCTTTCCCCAGGGCCAAGAGCTCTAAATATTCAACAGTTAACTAATTAGAACTTCTACTCAAAATGGGTTAATTATTTTTCCAATGTCTTCACAATTCAGAGAGTTTGCGCTCTTAATGGCCCTATGGAATAGGCAGGGCTGTAGTTATATTTTATATTTTATAGATGGAAAGATTTCAGAGGAGCTAGGGTGTTGACTAGTCTGTTGACATATAATTAATATCACAGTTTATCCTGCAACTCTAGACCTGAGTTGCCTCCTTTTTCTGAAACTGTAACATTTACTTCCTGGCCTATTCTCTTAAGGAAGTCTCAGACTACCATTTTATTTTGTGCTAATACATTTTCCACCTCTAAATACATGAGCCCATGCACAGTTCACATTATTGCTAATAAATAGTATATGATCCCTTGCACAGCCAATGAAGAGAAAAAATGAAACCATTAAGTGAAGGAATTTTTTTTTTGGTATCTTGTTTCATACATTTTGTGGATTTGCCTTACAATCAACCATAAGTATGATTTATTAGCATCTCTTAGTGATGATGAATGCCTCCTAAATAGTACATAAAATTGGTTTCAGAAAACCTTTAGTATAAAATATGCTCATTTTGCCAAGAATTATCTCAAAGTGATTTCTTAAGTTTTATCACCTAATGTATGACTATAGTGCAGGAGTTAAGGGTAGAAAGAGTTGCCATGTATTGAATGTCAAGAGTTATGACCAAGAAGCCTCAAGTCAACTTGCCTGGGCTCCACTGCTTTCTAAATGTAAAGTGACCTAACCTACATTATGGACTTCTCTTGTGGCTCAGTGGTAAAGAATCTACCTGCTAATGCAGGAGACACAGGTTCTCTCCCTGGGTCAGGAAGATGCCCTGGAGAAAAAGAAATGGCAACCCACTCCAGTATTCTTGCCTGGAAAATCCCATGGACAGAGGAACCTGGCAGGCTACAGTCTGTGGGGTTGCAAGAGTCAGACATGACTTAGCGACTAAACAACAGCAACCAACCTCATGCCACTATTTTCATACCTGTTAAGTGGGTTGATAATAAAAGAACTCATCACATAGGGTTCTCATAAGGATCAAATGAGTTAATATGTATAGAGTACTTGGGAAAGTGCTGGCATAAGTGAAACCTGCCGTAATTAGCACATAGTTAGGCTTCTTTTTTAGAAGAGGACATCCCCAATGTTATGCAGGCATTGGGATGGGGAGTATTTCACAGTTGGGAAAAGTGCTTGGTGGCCAAAGTACATGTAACTTTCCCAGTGGAGAGGCTGTGAAGCACTAACCCAGAAGATGTCAAAGACATAAGAAATGAATTTTTACCAAGCCATAGGATTCTTGACTTGAATTAGCAATCTGTTTAGAATTCACTGTTTAGGATTCACTTAGGACCCCCTAAGGGTCACCCTGCTTTCCTTTTCCCCCATCATTGCTTCTGGTACATGTGGGATGGTGGCACAGTTGCTTGACATGCCCTAGAAACTGCCCCCATGGGGACATTTAGAGTATGAGCAGATCTCCCTCTGAGATTACACTTCATTTTCATTCTTTGACTTTTTGTTTTTAAAGCAAATGCTAGCATTTTACAAGATGGGAAGCAAATTATAGGTAACGCCAAAAGGGGGATACTCTCTCAATAAATTCTGTCCAGCTTCAGGACATATTATGATTTGTAAATTGATTTTTTAATTCTATCTAGCACAGACTGGTTTTAAAATGAACTTTCTTTCAGTGAGTTCTCTTCCCCTACTGATAGGAAAAAAATTATCCCCAAGTTTATTAGGGTAGCACAGGCCTATGAGCCCAGGACATTTGCCACAGGATTGTCTGTACCAGGCAATATCTGATGGTTTAACTGCACAACACTTGATGGCACAGTCAACAGCAGGGAGCAACTATTGGATGCTGATCTATTATTATTTTTGTTTTTTTAGGCAGACAAATTTCAGATGTACGTCACCTACTGTAAAAACAAGCCTGATTCCAACCAGCTGATCCTGGAGCATGCAGGCACCTTCTTTGATGTAAGCTGTGAATTTCCATTCTTGAGCCACTGATGAGCAGGTGGAATGCTTTTCTACTTTGAGATTATGGGTTTCTAACTATCCTTTGTTCCTCATTTTTCTTTACTGGCCTCCCAGTCCTCTCTCTCATGGATAAAACATGGACAAAACCAAAACCATTATTTATCTTTTGTTTTGGGTTTCCCTGGTGGCTCAGTGGTAAAGAATCCATGTGCCAAGCAGAAGACGCAGGTTTGATCCCCAAGTCAGGAAGATCCCCTAGAGAAGAAAATGGCAACTCATTCCAGTATTCTTGCCTGGGAAATCCCATGGAAGGGGAACCTGGCGGGCTACAGTTCGTGGGGTTGCAAAAGAGTTGGACACGACTCATAAACAACAAAACAATAATATTGTGTTTTACTTCGTCCCATCTCAAGTGCTGTGGTTTCTGATAAGGCACACTTGCCTGCGTGTCTCAACATCATGGAGTAGCAAAGAGCTGGACACAGTGAGCAACTAAGCATGCAGCACCCAATCTAGCTGGCCACAAGTCTCATGTGGAGGAGAGGCGTGCTGGGGAGCAGGTGCCAGTTAAGATGTTCCACTTCTGCGTGTGCGTGCGCGCATGCTTAGTCGCTCAGTCATGTCCAACTCTTTGTGACCCCGTGGACTGTAGCCCTCCTGTCTCTGTCCATGGGGATTCTCCAGACAAGAATACTCGCATGGGTTGCCATGCCCTCCTCCAGGGGATCTTCACATCCCGGGGATCAAACCCAGGTCTCCCGCATTGCAGGAGGATTCTTTATCATCTGAGTCACCTATATAGCTCTCAAATGCAGGATTCTCAAAGTGTGGTCTCAGCCCAGCTACATCGTCATCACCTGAGAACTTGTTAGAAATACCTATTTTGGACACTGCTCCAGATCTATTGAATCAGAATCCCCAGGGCTGGAATGAAACAATCTTTGAGTTTTAAGGAGCCCTCCAGGTGACTCTGATGCCCAACCAAGTTTGAGAATCACTAACTACTCTGATACAATTATTTCAACCTTGACTGCCCCTTGGAATCACCTTAGAGTTATGAAAAGTGCTGGTTCCAGTCCTAGCCCTGATTGTGTTATGATCAGCCTGGATCTGCCCTGGGCATTGAGATTTTTAAACATTTCCAGGTGAGAGTAAAGTGCAGCCAGGGTCAAGCACTTGTTCTGTAGTGGAAGCCAAGAGGAGATTCAGAGCTGATGTGCCTTGTCAGGTCCTCTGGTTTTGGGTGAGCACACAGTCCTGTTGGCAAATGATGTGTATATGATACTGGTCCCCAGAGAGTGACTTATTGGCTATAACATGAACAGAATCAAATGGGTCACTGTAGGATGCATGGGAAGAACAAGGGGGAGAAAAGAAATGAGACTAA
The DNA here is from genome assembly GCF_023699985.2 of Odocoileus virginianus. Taxonomy (NCBI): domain Eukaryota; kingdom Metazoa; phylum Chordata; class Mammalia; order Artiodactyla; family Cervidae; genus Odocoileus; species Odocoileus virginianus. Next base: position 11,463,500 of record NC_069677.1, read on the forward strand.
AAAAGTGAAGTTCAATGAGAGGTAGGTGATAACAGTGATGACCATTCTGATAGTCATATCAGAAGTGACAAACACTTGAAATTCAGAAAATTTTAAATGTCTATCAGTCTAACTTTCTACCTACTCATTCCTTCTCTAAATATTTGAATGTATACTATAGGAAAGATAATGTGCCAGGTCCCATGGAGTCTCAGACATTCAAACATGGTTCCCCATACTCAAGTTTACAAAATAATCCTTCTCTGAGCATCTTTCTAGCCTGACCTGCTGTAACAGAAATGATCCTACAAGTGTCTTGTTGCTCAGTGAAGGAATAATACTTGAATGGGTGAAAGCCAGACAAGAAAAAACAGACATGATTTTTAAAGATGGAGTATCACTATGGAAATGGTCCCAAAGTGAAATTTGTGAGGTTTTGTTTAAACTGAAAACTCAAGAAAAGTACTTCTCTGACTTGGTATCAGAAGTTACTGGGTATCATTTTGGATGCCCTATACTGCTATTCTCTCTCCTTAATAATGTATTTCTCTTAAGATATTTCTGGTTTTTTATCAATAGTATCTAAAAGAGTCTTTTTGAAGTTTTAAATGCACTGTGTCCTGTCTTCCACTTCACATTTTTCTGAACATACATATCCTAATGCTCTGAGCAGGCTGCAGACTCATGTGCCTCCTTATCTTTGCTCATACTATTCTCACTGCCTAGGATAGACTGTGAGCCCTTTGCACACACTGCACACAGGCACACATAGACACTCTTAGCAGTCTTCCTATACTTAAACGGTCACAATCATGTGTTGCTTCCTATGTGAATCCTTGACTTTCTCTTTGTGTGCAGTATACTTTGTCTCTTTATGGCATTTGTAACCATCTGCCTTTTGACAGGTTACAAATGCCATACTATGCCTTTTGTGAGCTCCTCAGGAGGTTGACTCATGGTTTGCCTGGTTCATTTTTCACATGTTAAAGAGTCTGGTGCTAAACTGCATTTTCCTCTCACCCTGCATTCCTCATATTCTTGTTTCTAGCCAATTTCTAGGCTTTGATTTATAAGTTGGACATACCCCATTTTACACCCTACCCCCCATTTCCAACATCATGCCTGATGAGCCTGTATATTAGTTGGGGAGGCCAATGCAAGCCAGAAAACCAGTCCAGTAGGAGTTCCTAGAGCTTGGCCTGGAGGTGGAGAGAGCGGGCAGCAAACTCTCCTGATGGTTCCCTAAGCATTCCAGAAAACATGATCTTTGTAGCTTTTTCCCTCCCATCAGAAGAGTTTCCCTAAATTCTATACTTAGAGACCATCTACTTTAAGGCCCTCCTTTTATCAGAGATAAACCCCCAATAAAGACAGCTCTGTTATCCATTATTGCAAAGATAGCAGAGAAAATTCAAGTACCAGAAAGGCCCACACATTGACATGATCCAGCATTTTCTACACCAGACATGGGAGCTGTGAGGCTGTGATGACTGGTACCCTGTTGATTACTAAGCTTGGTTGGCTGACCTAGCCACTGGACACCACCCCTTCTTATTCTCCACATGAAGCCTTCCTGAAACTGGGCATCTTGTCAGAGAGGGAAGCCAATCAAAGTGCCTTATTGCCTGAGCTCTCTTGCCAAAGCCCCAGATAAGCTCAAACTGTTCATTTGCCCAAATAGGGTCAGCCTGCCAGCTGTTTTGCCCATTTTCCTTGAACACGTCCTGATATAAACACACACCTCTAGGGAAGAGGCAAATGAATGAGAAAATTGCCACCTTCTGGGATAGCTGGAGGAAAATGGAATGGTTTATTATTATTATTTGCTTTTCTTCACATTCCTTCATGGCCCATAACAAGTCCTACTTTGTCTAGGTTTAAAATGTTTCTTGTAGTTCTGATGCTTTGTGTTCACTAACCTTCATTTATGGCAAGCCCCTACATTACACATCTGTAGATATAGATGTATGTAAAGGGTACAGTTTGTTTTTGTACCTTCACAGGCATGTGCAGCCATCCTCACAGTCAATTTTAGAGCATTTTCATCACCTCATAAGGCAACCCCACACCCTTTAGCCATCACTCTCCACCTTATCCTCCCTGCACCCCCAGTTCTGAGCAACTGACAGTCTATTTTCTATCTCTATGGAGTTCCTCTTCTGGACATTTAATTTAAAAATGGAATGATATGTGTTCTTTTGTGACTGACTTCTTTCACTTAGCATAAAGCTTTCAAGCTTCATCTATGTTGTAGCATGTCTCAGTATTTCATTCTGTTTTACGGCCAAAAAAATACTCTATTGTATGACTATAATACATTTTGTTTTTTCACTCATCAATTGATGGACATTTGGGTTGTGCCCACCTTTTCACTACTCTTAAAAAATAATACTACTATGAATATTTTGCAGCAGTTTTTGTGTGGACATATGTTTTGATTTCTGTTGGGTATATGCCTAGGAATGGAATTGTTGGATTGATGGTAATTCTATTTTTAAACACTTAGATTTCTGCAATAATCTCTGGGCTGGTCTCTGTGTCTGTTTCCCAACCTTTACTCTCTGTGTTGCTATTAGGCTTATATGAGTCTTTCTGAAACATTGTTTTCACCATGTTTTTCTTCTATACAAGATCTGCAACACTTTGCCCTTGAAAAACTCACCATCAAACCCTAATTCATTCTTTTTAGCTCTACACCATCAATGACCTATGTACATCTTGCTTATCTAACTGTATTTTCACTTTTTCCAGAATCTAGGTGTGATCCTCTCTACTGCTCAGGCACTCCTTATCATCTAAAGACACTGTGATTATTTCCTGTGTGTTTTGGTTTATACATTTTCCCTTTATCTATTCCCCTAGAATAGTTTCTAATCATTTTGTATCTTTTTCTTTTCTCCTCTGTCCTTAATCCTGCCTACCTCCTCTCAGAACACATATGCACACAGGTCCCCCTGTGTCTAACAGTGTCCGTTCTCATCCCTGTAGGAGATACAGCAGCGGCACGGTCTGGCCAACTCCATTTCTTCCTACCTAATTAAGCCCGTCCAGAGGATTACCAAGTACCAGCTGCTCCTGAAGGTACCTCCCCTCACCTCTATGTCTCCCTGACCACACTGCCAACCAGGTCCAGGGAATCCTAGCTTTGCCCAGGCATGGGAAAGCTTCTACCTGAAGACCTTTCCTCTGCCTGGAGCAGAACTTCAGAAATGAGCCCACGCTGCCATTGCTGGCTCCAGACTGCATGTTCTATCCCATGAAACCCCACATGCTTATTTTGGGGGAAAGAGGAGAAATGGAAGCAGGGATGGATTGTGATTGTTTTCATATGCACCCACCACTGCACAGCTCTTAGTGACTGCCACTTCAAACAGTGGTGGGTACACAGAGACTCTCCCATCCTTCCCTTATGGGCAGATTCCTCCTGGTGGCCCTTGCTTGGTAGGATCCAGGATCAAGGTCTTAGGGGCAGTGCCAACATGGGCAGTGGAGGCCTAGGGCAGCACGTATCATTGCCTTAATCTCTGTGTTTGTCTAGGAGATTTTAAAGAGGAAATAGTTTGGAAGTGCATACATATATAGCTTTTATTATGTTGAGGTATGTTCCTTCTATTCCTGCTTTCTGGAGAGTTTTTATCATAAATGGATGTTGAATTTTGTCAAAGGCTTTTTCTGCATCTATTGAGATAATCATATGGTTTTTATCTTTCAATTTGTTAATGTGGTGTATTACATTGATTGATTTGTGAATGTTAAAGAATTCTTGCATTCCTGGAATAAAGCCCTCTTGGTCATGATGTATGATCTTTTTAATATGTTGTTGGATTCTGTTTGCTAGAGTTTTGTTAAGGATTTTTGTGTCTATGTTCATCAGTGATATTGGCCTATAGTTTTCTTTTTTTGTGGCATCTTTGTCTGGTTTTAGTATTAGAGTGATGGTGGCCTCATAAAATGTGTTTGGAAGTTTATCTTCTTCTGCAATTTTCTGGAAGAGTTTGAGTAAGATAGGTGTTAGCTCTTCTCTGAATTTTTGGTAGAATTCAGCTGTGAAGCCATCTGGTCCCAGGCTTTTGTTTGTTGGAAGATTTCTGATTACAGTTTCGATTTCCATGCTTGTGATGGGTCTGTTAAGATCTTCTGTTTCTTCCTGGTTCAGTTTTGGAAAGTTATACTTTTCTAAGAATTTTTCCATTACTATTCAACATAGTTTTGGAAGTGTTGGCCACAGCAATCAGAGCAGAAAAAGAAATAAAAGGAATCCAGATAGGAAAAGAAGAAGTAAAACTCTCACTGTTTGCAGATGACATGATCCTCTACATAGAAAACCCTAAAGACTCTACCGGAAAATTACTAGAGCTAATCAATGAATATAGTAAAGTTGCAGGATATAAAATTAACACACAGAAATCCCTTGCATTCCTATACACTAACAGTGAGAAAACAGAAAGAGAAATTGAGGAAACAATACCATTCACCACTGCAACAAAAAGAATAAAATACTTAGGAGTATATCTACCTAAAGAAACAAAAGACCTATACATAGAAAACTATGAAACACTGATGAAAGAAATCAAAGAGGACACAAATAGATGGAGAAATATACCATGTTCATGGATTGGAAGAATCAATATTGTCAAAATGAGTATACTACCCAAAGCAATCTATAGATTCAGTGCAATCCCTATCAAACTACCAACGGTATTTTTCACAGAACTAGAACAAATAATTTCACAATTTGTATGGAAATACAAAAAACCTCGAATAACCAAAGCAATCTTTTTTTTTTTTTGCATGAGTTGTTCTTTTTTATTTTTTAATTTAACACTGAATGTTAAACTGCTTAATTGCTTAGTATTTTTTGGTGCATGGTTTTCAGAAGACAAACCAAGACATTCATTGGGAACTTTTACCTAAAATTATATTTGAAAAATATAAACATGCTATTGTGGTTCAGTTGTTGTGTCCAACTCTTTGCGAGCCCATGGACTGTAGCACACCAGGCCTCCCTGTCCCTCACTATCTCCCGGAGTTTGCCCAAGTTCATGTCCATTGAGTCAGTGATGCTGTCCAGGCTTCTCATCCTCTGCCACCCTCTTCTCCTTGAGAAAGAAGAATGGAACTGGTGGAATCAACTTGCCTGACTTCAGGCTCTACTACAAAGCCACAGTCATCAAGACAGTATGGTGCTGGCACAAAAACAGAAATATATAGATCAATGGAACAAAATAGAAAGCCCAGAGGTAAATCCACGTACCTATGGACACCTTATCTTCGACAAAGGAGGCAAGGATATACAATGGAAAAAAGACAACCGCTTTAGCAAGTGGTGCTGGGAAAACTGGTCAACCACTTGTAAAAGAATGAAACTAGAACACTTTCTAACACCATCCACAAAAATAAACTCAAAATGGATTAAAGATCTAAATGTAAAACCAGAAACTATAAAACTCCTAGAGGAGAACATAGGCAAAACACTCTCCGACATAAATCACAGCAAGACCCTCTATGACCCACCTCCCAGAATATTGGAAATAAAAGTAAAAATAAACAAATAGGACCTAATTAAAAGCTTTTGCACAACAAAGGAAACTATAAGCAAGATGAAAAGACAGCCTTCAGGATGGGAGAAAATAATAGCAAATGAAGAAACAAAGGATTAATCTCAAAAATGTACAAGCAACTCCTGCAGCTCAATTCCATAAAAATAAATGACCCAATCAAAAAATGGGCCAAAGAATTAAACAGACATTTCTCTAAAGAAGAAATACAGATGGCTAACAAACACATGAAAAGATGCTCAGCATCACTCATTATCAGAGAAATGCAAATCGAAACCACAATGAGGTACCACTACACGCCAGTCAGAATGCCTACTATCCAAAAGTCTACAAGCAATAAATGCTGGAGAGGGTGTGGAGAAAAGGGAACCCTCTTACACTGTTGGTGGGAATACAAACTAGTACAGCCACTATGGAGAACAGTGTGGAGATCTCTTAAAAAAAACTGGAAATAGAACTGCCATATGACCCAGCAATCCTACTCCTGGGCATACACACCAAGGAAACCAGATCTGAAAGAGACATGTGTACCCCAATGTTCATCGCAGCACTGTTTATAATAGCCAGGACATGGAAGCAACCTAGATGCCCATCAGCCGATGAATGGATAAGAAAGCTATGGTACATATACACAATGGAATATTACTGTCATTAAAAAGAATACATTTGAATCAGTTCTAATGAGATGGATGAAACTGGAGCCCATTATACAGAGTGAAGTAAGCCAGAAAGATAGAGACCAATACAGTATACTAACACATATATATATGGAATTTAGAAAGATGGTAATGATAATCCTATATTCAGGACAGAAAAAGAGACACAGATGTATAGAACAGACTTTTGGACTCTATGGGAGAAGGCGAGGGTGGGATGATCTGAGAGAATAGCATTGAAACATGTATATTATCAAGTGTGAAACAGATCGCCAGCCCAGGTCGGATGCATGAGACAAGTGCTCAGGGCTGGTGCACTGGGAAGACCCAGAGGGATGGGGTGGGGAGGGAGGTGAGAGGGGGGATCAGGATGGGGAACACATGTAAATCCATGGCTGATTCTTGTCAATGTATGGCAAAACCCACTACAATATTGTAAAGTAATTAGCCTCCAACTAATAAAAATAAATGAAAAAAAAAGTACATACAAAGACACAATGACGCTCTCTATCTGTAGGCTACTATGTGTTAGGGGTTCTTCTGGAGCCAACCAGGAGATATGTTTTTTCTCCAAACCCTCTTCTTTAAGAGTCAAATCATCAAATTATATAAAATACTATATGATTTGGGCTGATTCTTCTCAGAGAAGAATACACTAACAGTCTGAAAACGTGACATTTCTCAAAGAAAGCCTGGGAAGTCGATACCATAGACAGTTATATAACTGTATCTACATTAACTCTTGATGTGTAAGAGTGGAGTTTTTCCTAAGTTTGACTATACTGCTGGTCTCTTCTCAGATGCAAAAAAAGGATAATGAGAAGCATGTTGTAAGTAGCATGTCATTCTAGAGAAACTCTGATGAAATTCAGTTCTATGAGATGCTTGCTGAACCTCACATTTCCTAGCTGCTTCAGTAAACCTGAAAACCAGTCTAGTTTCTAATCTAGATTCTAGTCATGTTGAAGTGTGCCCGCCTTTCCTGTCTGTGGTGTCCTACTGAGTTAGCACTTGTAGTTCTTTGATGAGAAGAGTGGTAGCAGCAGTGAGCCACACCCCAACCTCTCTTCTCCCTTCTGGGTTAGGGCCAGGTCCTACATCATCCCTATTCTTCAGCCCCGTCCTTCAAACCTTCACCTTCCTCAACTCCAGGACTTCACTTCCAGGCACTCCAGTCTCCCAACCCTGCAGGAAATGACTTAGAGAATCACCACAGGGCATCCATGCCTTTGGCCTTTTTTGAGGACTAGTGTCAGAAATAACTATGTGTAGACCATCACAGCTGTTTGGGTAGAACTTTGAAGATGCCATTCTGTTTTTGAAGTTTCTTATATAAAAACTCACAAAAATTCTCTTAAGATCTCAGAGTAGGGCATGGGTATTCTTTCCTGAAAAATTGGTCAGTCCAGAAAAATATGCCAGTCAGTTCAGTCGCTCAGTCGTGTCCAGCTGTTTGCGACCCCATGGACTGCAGCACGCCAGGCCTCCCTGTCCGTCACCAACTCCCAGAGTTTACTCAAACTCATGTCCATTGAGTCGGTGATGCCATCCAACCATCTCATCCTCAGTTGTCCCCTTCTCCTCCAGCCATCAATCTTTCCCAGCACCAGGGTCTTTTCCAATGAGTCAGCTCTTCACATCAGGTGGCCAAAGTATTGGAGCTTCAGCATCAGTCCTTCCTATGAACACCCAAGACTGATCTCCTTTAGGATGGACTGGTTGGATCTCCTTGCAGTCCAAGGGACTCTCAAGAGTCTTCTCCAACACCACAGTTCAGAAGCACCAATTCTTCAGTGCTCAGCTTTCTTTATAGTCCAACTCTCACATCCAAACATGACTACTGGAAAAACCATAGCTTTGACTAGATGGACCTTCTTTGGCAAAGTAATGTCTCTGATCTTTAATCACAAGAACTTGAGGTCCTTCTTTGCCTTTGACTGTCAGTGTCTAGTTTTATAGTTACTTACAGGAGTTTCTCCTTACCCCAGAGGTGGGCAACAGTCTTCTATCTTGGATTCTGACAAAACATTTGAGTAAGCATAATGAATGGGCAGTTGGATGGAGCAGGATTATAGATTTAAATGAAAAGTTCTGTACTGTTGGGCTTCCCTGGTGGCTCAGTGGTAAAGAATCCACCTGTCAATGTAGGAGACTCAGGTTTGATCCCTAGGTCGAGAAGATCCCCTGGAGGAAGAAATGACAACACACTCCATTATTCTTGCCTGGGAAATCCCATGGACAGAGGCACCTGGCTACAGTCCATGGGGTCACAAAAGAGTCAGACACAACTTAGCAACCAAATAGCAACAATAACAATTGTATATAATTATCCTCTCCTTCCCTAGCCCACATAATGTATGACCCTCCTAAATGATTATTTTTATGCAAGAAGTTTTTTTTTATTTTTTTAGTTTTCAAATTTAAGTATTTCCAAAGCCTTTTCAGGAATTGGTGGGGTTGTGAATTTTTGAAAAATAAAATAAAACTGACTCACCCATCCACACTGCCAGGGTCTGCAGTCAATTAAGCCCCAGTTCTAAGAGAAATATAGGTTTTCACCCCTCCCTGTTAATCCCTAAGGCTAAAATTCCTAGGATGAATTTTGTGCCTTGGACAAGGGAAAGGTGTGGAGGATGGATAGGCTGCCCTATATTTTGCTTTAGGCTGATGGAAGGGTGGGCTCTGGGCTTTCACTCTGTGATTAGATGTTTTAGAAAGAGAGGACTATGCTGGTAACTGAGAAAGAAGACAATAAAGTAGGGGGAATTTGTTGTAGAAATGTTTTAAAGTTATCTGGGGAAAAGAAAACTTAGTAAGATAATCTTGACCTCTTTCAAATGTGCTTGTAGCCAAATGCTTGCTGAATAAAAGAAAAATAGTTTGCTGAGCTTTTACTATAAATAAATAACATAGGATTTATTTTCTCATTAAAGTCAGCTTTATTCCAAGTAAATTGATATTTAATTATCAGTATCCTCTGGAGTTCCTCCCTTTAGGTGTTGCATAAAAGTGAAAGTCAGAGTGTTCAATATTCTCTGTGTAAATCTTCTACATCTGTCCTTTTCAGTCTAAATTAAATGTGGAGCTTTCTCCGCTTCATAAACTATAGCAGAGATCTGAGGAGAACCCTGGTTTTGCTGGTTGGTTGGTGGACATGCCAAATTGCTTTGGGAGGTTAAAGTAATTGGTGTTTCTGTTACAAACTGTAGCATATTTCTTATTTCTCTCTTATGTTTCTGCCTAGAAATTCCTTTGATGATATGTGAGAACAGGTCAGGAGGGTTAAAATTAGGTAAGGGAAGAGAACTTAAGGTTGACAGAAGTAAATGGAACTTTCTGAACAATGATGCTATTACACTGACTGGAACCAAAGACAGAGCTGAGAACTGATCTTGTCTACCTCCCAAGCATCTGCTCTAAGCAGTTTATATCTTCTTTGGACACTCAGAGCTCCCTTCTTCATGTGGGAATGTATCCAAGATAACAACAAAGACTTGGATTTTCATATCAAATGATCACTAATCAGATACCTTGCTTTACTAATAATTTCAAAGATACAGATAATCCAAGACAAAGATAAAACACAGAAGTCCAGGACCATCAAAAGCTCCAAGACCTTTCTTACAACATCAGGATATGCTGTGATCTTGATTAGCATGCAAAGTTTCTAAATAATGTATGTTGCATCCTATTATTTACCCTGAAGAGAGCCATTTCATCATGAAATGTAATCACTTTTTACTTAATTGTGTGACTTATTTGATACTTTCCAGGGAGCCATTGATTGTAGGTTTGTTTACCATAAGAAGTCATAGACAGGCCAGACAGATCCTACTAAAAGCACACCATGAATAAGGAGTCTCCTGCTAGCAGGTACCATTAGTTTCTCAGGAGGTCTGTCATTGATGTGTTTATCAAGTTTGGTCTTGTCAACTTCTTTCTTTCCTGGAAGTGCATCCCCACCCATCCACCCGTTCCCTGCCTTCTCCCTCCCCAGAAAGAGAAAGTATGGTTTGTAGATCTATTGCTTAACTTCTTCCTTTCCAGTGTCAAAGTGAGCAAGATATGATAATCCTGATAGGAAAAACGAAAGCCAGCATTCCTCTGGTTTGAGTGAAATCATTTCGAGTGGTCTTTATGGTTACTAAGATAGTTGGAAATTATCTTTTCTCCATCAACCAGATATTATATGTCTTTTATGGAAAAGGTAAAGACCTAGTCTCCTATGGAGAAGTTAAAGAGAGAGCATGGTCCAGGAGGACAGGGGGAAGACAGGTTGGCATGGTGGATGGAGTACTGGATTTGGATTCAAGAGACCTGGATTCAAGCCTCTACATGGCCTCCTCCGATGAGTTTTATAACCTGGGTAAAACCCTTGTCTCTCTTGAGCACAGTGTCCTCATTTGACAATCCAGGGACTAGTCCATGATCCTATCTGTTGGCCCTGGGCCGACTTCTGATACATATAATCTAAAATCTTTTAGGACTCTGAAAAGCTATAAACCTATACTTTCCATAATCCCTGGTTGTTCCGAGTGTGAAAGAAGTCATTCAGATGGTAGAGGTGTGTCAATAAAAGTGGTGCTGGAAGTTGGCATGCAGTGATGTATGAGTGCTGTGTGTCCTCTTTATGATCGCATAGTACTGCACCTCTGTTTGTATGTTTTGCCAGGGGTATTCCCTGACCTCCAAGTTAGTTAAGTGACAGAGAATACCCTCATTGCTCACTTCTAGTGCCAGTCATTTGGGAGTTGGGTTGAGTTGGTTGGATTAGATTGAGCTGAGGAAGCTCAGTCTGGGAAAAGCATGGTGGTTGAGTTGTTTGGTGATAACCTCTCCACCCTAGAGGAGTCCCCAGAGGGGACTATTACAGACAATGAAGCTAGCTTCCCTGGTGGCTCAGACAGTAAAGAATCCACATGCAATGTGGGAGACCTGTGTTCAATCCCTGGGTTGGGAAGATCCCCTAGAGGAGGGCATGACAACCCACTCCAGTATTCTTGCCCAGAGAATCCCCATGGACAGAGGAGCCTGGTGGACTACAGTCCGTGGGATCACAAAGAGTTGGACAGAACTGAATGACTAAGCAAACAGCACATAATTCCTTGAGGAACTGGTATATAATTGCCTTGAGGGGTTAAGTAGTGGGAGGCTGGGGAAGTTGGGGGAAACTGTTCTAATTGTGTCTGCACCTTTTTCACAGGAACTTTTAACTTGCTGTGAAGAAGGAAAAGGGGAGCTCAAGGATGGCCTGGAGGTGATGCTTAGTGTCCCAAAGAAAGCCAATGACGCCATGCACGTCAGCATGCTGGAAGGTAGCTGTGCACTTAACCTCCCAGGGGAGCCTCCTCCTTTCCTAAAACTGTGGAACTTGTGTCATGAGATGGAAGTTGTATGAAGTCATGCAGAGTGCCAGGCTGGAAGAAAGTTGTTCCATAGGTCCTGAGGAAGTGTGAGAGGAGATCCATAGGGGCCAGCTCAGCTATCACCTGCCTTCAGGTAGCCCCAGGCCTGTGTTGCATCAGATATGTGGACAACTTGCTGCCTGAGAGGCAGAGTAGGACAAGCCATCATCATCTTTACTGTAAAGGTGTGAAAACCCTGACCCATAGCAGTCCTGTTCATCACGTGTCACCATAATAAGCAGAAATCCTGTACATACACACACACACTGTCTTTAGCCTTGTCCTTCTCTCTTTTTTATGCTTCTAAAATACATATAACATAAAGTTGACCATATTAACCATTTTTAAGTGTACAGTTCAGTGGCATTAAGTACATTCATGTCAGTGTGCAACTACCCTCACCCATTCATAGCAGGTGAGTAAAGTTCAGCCAGATAAAACTGATGGGACTTTGTCAAAGCTCCTCAGTCCACTGGAACCATGTTCTAGAGACCCAGAAACCTGGCAGAGTGAGACAATAAAGCACTCCCAACACCACAAAACCCAGCAGATGAGGGCAGAGCAGCCATGGTAAAACTATTAGATGAGTTAATATTCCATATCCCAACCTGGGCTGGCAAACAGGTGAGATAAGGGAGACAAGTTTTCTTTGTTGTTAAACCTGTGGGGGTATTCCTCTCTTCGGGACCATCCCTCCTACCACTTTTCCTTCCCTACCCTTTACCCCAACACTGCCAAAGACTTGGTCTGGTTTCAGTATATCTTAGCCACCCTTAACACAGGAAGCCCACTTCTTCATGCAGGGGAGCCATGATTACCTTCTCCAGACTGAGCACTGGCTATCTGAATCTATTCCCGATATCTCACTTTCTCCACCTCCTACTTTTCTGTTCACACCTGCTCCCCACCCCCTCCCCTGCATGTCTGCCTCTGTAAGCACCTTCTCCTCCAGCCTGTCCCTGACCTGCATTCTGGATCCAGGTACTCCAGGTTTGCTCTATGGACCAGCAGCAGCAGCAGCACCTGAGCACTTGTTTAAAAGTGCAAATTCATGCGCTCCACCCCACTCCTACTAAATCCCAGTCTTGTAAGGATTGAAGAATTGGCAGATATATGTGTTTTCATAATCAATCCAGGTGATTCTTATACACAATAAAGCTTCAGAACCTCAGTTAAAATGGTACAAATATAAATTGTTGAATGTTTATAAATTGTACTATGCTTGTGCACTGCATAGTACAGGAGGTATCAAAGGGAAGAGTCCTAGGCATGGAGCATAAGAAATGAAGAAATGAAGCGACAGCAAATGGAGTGGAGTTGAGGGCACTCAGGCAGGCAGTGTATGTCCTCAGCCCCATTCTGAGCTCCAGGTCAATGACAGTGGGAGCTGTGGAGGGAGAAGGAGAGATGGTGTTTGCCCTCGCAGGCGGTCCCGGCTGGCAGTGGGCTGGGGGAGACTGCTCTGGAGCCCTGCAGGAGAGTCCGCTGATATTGGTTTGGTAGAGGAGACCTGGGGCAGAAAAGGGGTCTGATCCCAGTGCCATAGACCTCTCCTGTTAGGTGTGCAGGAGCCACAGGAATCAACCTGAGAGAAAAGTGCTGTGGGAGCTGAGAGATCACTGTCAGGAAGCCTGCCTCCAAGAGGGGACTGGAGCAAAACGCCCACATGTGGTGGAGAAGCTACACAGATGAAACGGGTGTTTTTCAGGGTTTGACGAGAACTTGGACGTGCAGGGGGAGCTGATTTTACAAGATGCCTTTCAAGTGTGGGACCCCAAGTCGCTGATCCGGAAGGGACGGGAGCGACACCTATTCCTCTTTGAGATCTCCTTGGTTTTCAGCAAGGAGATCAAAGACTCTTCAGGACACACGAAATATGTTTACAAGAACAAGCTACTGGTAGGTGGGGCAGGTGGGGTCAGACGAGACTCCCCGTTTGCTAGCTCCCTTGGGCAGGAAGGGATCTTGAACACTCCGCTCGTCTCTCCCCTGGTGCCACACCAACACCATCCTGGACAAGTAAAAGGCATCCTAATTGGAAAGTGCCCCCTCAGCCCACTTCTGCATCTTAGAGTTCACCTTTCTTCTTCCTGTTGGCTTGGGTGCCTCCCTCTTCACCCTCCCTCCCTGCTACCTGCTCATCAGGCACGTGCCTGTAGGTCCTTTCGTCCTGGGTAGAAGAACAGAACATCCGGTCTGTTGAAGTTTGATTGACAGAGCCCCTCCCTCGGTCCTCTCTCTGTTGCCTCTCCCTTCCCACCCCAGCCCTAAGTCTCCCACTGCCCTCCCCTTCCCCGCCTCTCACAGGCATTTCCTGTCTACAGACCTCAGAGCTGGGTGTGACCGAACACGTAGAGGGCGATCCCTGCAAATTCGCCTTGTGGTCTGGGCGCACCCCATCCTCAGACAATAAAACAGTGCTGAAAGTAAGTATTGCTCTCTGCTGGGCACAAGACCAGGGTTGGGGGTAACCAAAGGGGACTTAGAGGGATGTGGGCAGGATATGCCTAAAATCTGGGGTCTCTCGGCTTCCCTCAGGAGGGCAGCCTCATATGGGTGTTCAGACACAAATTCTACAATGAAAGTAGCCTGAAATCTCAAAGACTACTGGTCTGTAAGTCCAGGCACTTGTTGGAGTGTGGAGGGAAGAAGGCAAGGAATGGCCTTAGCGGGGCCCACTTAAATATGTTCTGTCCATATGGCCACTTCAAGCGGCAAGGATGACAACTGACCTTTGGCAAAAGTCACCTTGTTTAATGTTCCACATTCATTCAACATTTCTTTCCTGGACACCTTCCTCATATAAGGTATTCTGCTCTATGGAGGATGACTGTGTACGAGATATAGACCCTTAGATTCTAGAAACTCTAATGAATCATACAAGCCTGGGAGCTCTGCCGATTGAGAGGGGTGTTGAGAAGGGTCCTTCAGGAGTCCCCTCAGCTCCCCAGAGTTCACATAACCGGGGAGCTAAGTCAGCCCTTGTGGTCATGCTAGTGAGGACAGATCTTGCACGTGGTGCACCTAGCAGTCCTATGCTTCTCAGGGAAGTGCCCATCACCAAGGAAGAAATGGGCCAGCCCTGACTAAGCTTCACACTTGTTCACTCTGAATTGTCAGCATAGCCGCTGCCTGACATGAGAAAGAAGTACCTGAACAGACTTCCCTGAAGACAAATGGGATATTCATGGAGTAATAGCAGTGCCTTCAATTAACAGGTTTACTAGGCTAAAACCTGGGACTGACTCAATCAGTACAAACCTATGTAGTCATATGGGTGTTGGACTTATATCCAGGTTATATATAAGTATATTCAAGTTAGACCAGTATATCCAGGTCTACATATCCATTTGGTAAATGACTGCTGCCTCCAAACACCCCCTTCTTGCCCCTCCTGTATTCTCCAGACCTCCCCAGAATCCAGTAACTGAAGGGTTAATCCTTGGTCCAGCAGGGGCAGATATTATTGTTGGTCAGTGCCTCCAAAGTTATTAAAAACTTTGAAAATGACCCTGTAGAAGTTTGCATTGAGTCTTGAGGTCAGAGCCCTGTTCAAGGAGTTGGAAAAGCATGTCTGTGGGATTGAAGTCACAAATATAAAACCAGAGAAATAAACCCCTCCAACATTTGGTATCCTTGACCAATGATGGATTAAGCCTGCAAGAGAAGGGTTGAGAACTGTTTCAGTGGACTGAAGGGAAATGAGGTTCTTACTGTCTCTCCCTGTGGCACTCCAGGCCTCCAACATAGAAACCAAGCAGGAGTGGATCAAGAACATTCGAGAGGTGATTCAAGAAAGGATCATTCACCTGAAAGGAGCTTTGAAGGAGCCAATTCAGCTCCCCAAAACACCAGCCAAACAGAGGAACAATAGTAAGAGGTAACCAGGGTCTCTGCCCCCAGCACAGCTTCACAAGGTTCAGGGAGCGGGGGTGGGGTGAGCCTTTGCTCTGTGGGGGTGGTGCACCCCTCTCTGTGACACCCCACTGAATTCTACCTAAGAGGAGTCACCTACTCTTTAAGCACCTTACCCATCACTGTCAATTATACTCAGGAAAGCTTCAGTGAGCACCTGTCCTCTAAATAGACACTGTGCTGGGTGCCCCAGGAATATAAAAGGGAGTCCGTTCCCTCAAGAACCATCTGACAGCCATGTCTCACACATGGGATAATTAAACAAGAAGAACCAGGACCACCGGTAGGGACAGGAAATGCTGCAGGCATCAAGGAGAGAGGACTTGTGATGGGCACTAGAGTGAAGTGTAATGGGGAAGGCTTTGGGAGGGAGGTGGCTAAGGGGAGGGCTCTCTGGACTGGCTAGACAGCCAAAGGACCGTGATAGGCAGGGGTACGGTGTTACTGCAGCTCTTACTGTACACCCCCACCCCTGCCAAGTCCTCACCTTCTTTCATTTGAGATAAGCATTGTGATTAGGCAGAAGATGACTGTTTTTTTAAATATCTTCATCTCTCTGGGTCCTTCTGAATCCCAGTTTTCGCTATACCAGTGGGTGACTGCTTAAGTATTTCTTTCTCAAGTCTCCATGTGACAGTTACTTATATGACTCTTTGGAGGACACTTTAAAAGAAAGCAAAGAAAAACTTCATGTCAATTTTGGAAAACTCAAAAAAACCTAAAAACAGAGTTCTGGAGGTTATGGATGTTGGTGATAACAGGCTGTCCTCTCCTCTCCTATTCATGAATGGAATAAATTCAGAAGATTTAGTTGACCCTTTGGTATCAGCCAGCATACACAGGCCAGGGAGCCACCAAGGGAGGTGGTAGTCAAAAGAAGGGTGTGGCTAAGGTAGAGAGAGATTCCCCCAGGGGCAGGAGCCCCAGGACATGCATGGCCAGGATAAGGCCCCTTCTAGGTGCTGAAAGAACAGTTATGACTGTGGTGGGGAGGGGTTATTTTGATTTCGGTTACCTCTGTCAGAGTAAGGGGCACAATTAGTACTAGAGACAGATCCTTCTGTAGCAAGTCCTTACTTCAATAAAAAAGAGAGAATAAAAAACAGTTATAAGGAACTGAAGGTCCAGGACCTTGATGGGAAAGGATATTCAGGCGAGATTGCCCAGGGTTACTCTGTGAAAGAGCCCCTTTCTCCTCTAGTAGGAGAATTTGAGCATTTCTAGAACATGGGATGGACATACCTTGGACATGCCTCATGCCTTTCTTTGGTCGTTGTCAGGTGATGAGAGAGTGAGAAACCTTGGTGGACTCTGCAGAGAATAGCCAGGCATTGTGTTATTTCATTAGCTTGGCTCCCTGTATGTGGGGACAGAGTTTACAGAGGGATGGGTTGGCTTGGGGAATACTACGTACCCTCCTGGCTAGGCTCCTCACCTCCCCCAGAACTAGCTTCATCTGGAGTGGACCAGAAGGTCCTGCAATGGGCCAGAATAGTAGGAAGCAGAAAGTACAGCCAGCTCGGAACTATCTACAAATGGTGGGGAGCAGTGTTCCAGATATCTAAAATAACAGATGATCTAAATGTCCTTTATTTTTGGTTTTGAAATGCATCACATTTTTTTTTACAGCAGATTTTCCTTCCTACCAACATGTGGCTTATATTATTAAAATAAGTTGGCATTTCCCAAGCCCACAAATGGTGGTGAGAGAACAGTTGACTTAGAATTATTCTGGGTGGGAGAAACTTTTTATGATTAGCACTCTCTGTGTATGTACATATGCATCACATGTGTGCACACATGCACACACATGTCCATGTACACTCTAGATTGTAATTGTGTGGATTTTGATGAGACAGCTTCAATAAATGTTGCCCGTGGAGTAGCAGTGAGTTCCCATTTCCCCTAAGGCCATATTTTTCCAGAGGTATGACTTTCACATAGATCCCTGTAGGAAGTGCTGTCATTTCCTGTGCCGATTTATCCAACCCCTGGCCCACACCTCCAGTTTTTCCTGACTTGGACCCTTTGGCTTTCACCAGTTGCCAGACATCTAATCCCCCTTGGCCCAGCCTTTCTGTTCAGTATAGGATTGGGACCCAGTTGTAAAACAGGAGAGTTGAGGGAGCATGTGAATGAAATAGCGGTATGGTCCAGGGGCCTAGGAGTACAAAGGGGGGTCCAAAGGCCAGGAGTACACTCGGGAGACTGTCCTGTCAGACACTCAGGAGCACAGCTGGCTCCAGAGCTGCTGCAGAATCTGTGACTGTCCTCTTATCTTTGAGAAGATGCCTTGGCTTTCTATGTTAATAAGAAGTCATCATAAATAATCATGTGATCAATAAGACACACCAAAATGAAGGCAATAAACTCTTCCTCCAGATGCAGCAGTTGAGGGTCCAACATAAGGACCTTCCCAAGGATCATCTCCTCTGGAGAAAATATCCCACCCAATTTTCTTGAGCAAGAGAAACACAGGTCAAAATAATTCTCCTCAGTTCTATTCTCTTTATAAGCCAGCTGTAAACCACCCCTATCCTGTTACAGCATGCATAAAATCTATTTGAATGCCCTGAACCCTGGGATTGTTGCAGATGACCCAGACAGTTGGACAGAAGCCTAGGTTCTAAGCAGGATGTGCTTCTTCCTACTGCCTATTATAGACCCATTCCTAGTGAAGATAAATAAATAGCTGCCTCCTCTGTACCATGGGCCAGAAGAGTTATAGAGAGTCATTTTGTGTTCAGTTATCAACATAGTGATTATGTATTTGCTAAGCGCAAGAAGTGACATCATTGAAATCACATGGGACTGCTTCCTTTAGTGGGATAATTTTAGATAAATCCCTGCTAAAAAGTGCTAAGGCTCTGCTCTGCCAGACCAGCTGGAAATCCTTGTGTGCTCTAAACCCACAGTTGTTCCCCCCACCCCCACCCCTGTTGTTTTTCTCTTCTTCCTGCAGGGATGGAGTGGAGGATGTTGACAGCCAGGGGGATGGGAGCAGCCAGCCAGACACCATCTCCATTGCCTCTAGGACCTCCCAGAACACAGTGGACAGTGACAAGGTAGGACAGTGCCCCAACCTTCCTTCCCCCAAGACTTCTTATTGGCTTAACCACTCCTGGAGAATTACCCATAGAGGAATTTCTCCCATGGTGGAGCCTGACCTCAATAGCCAGTGGTCTTTGTGATGGCCAAAGAGGAAAGAGCTGGAGGGCTGAAGGAGATATGTTACAGCGTGGAGATCTTGTCTGAGGGGACAGAAGATTGAGGGGGCCAGCCAGACCTCTCATGTCATGAAAGTTTATTAGTACTGGTGAGAGTGAAGAGCGAGTCTGGGTTTCCTCTCCTGAAATGCCCCAGTGGCACTTGTGTTTTCTGGGAGGCTGGAACTCAGGAAGCTGAGGCTGAGATAGTTTCCAGAGACCTTAGTGGCTGTGACTGGCTCATCCCTAAGTTAGACCAAGACCAGTGACTTTGGAAATGGCCACAGAGATGTCAGCTGGAAAGGGCCTCCTGTCCGAAGGTGCTCTGGTGAAAATGATGCCCTTCTCTGGCCAGAGTACTAGGGCTCAGTTCCTGAGGGGCAGAGGACCAGGAAGTGATGTTTGAAGCAATGTGGAGGATGTAGTTGTCTCAGGAGAAAACCTGATCACTTGCTGTCTTACGTTTTGGAGCATGTAAGTAAAAGGAACTCTGATGAGGAGCCAAAGAAAGGAGAATGTAGCAGAGACTCGGAGTGTTTGCTCAAGCCTCGGAAGGAGTTCAGCAGTCTGAATGTGCATCAGGAGCAGGGGAAGGTTCTGTCTCTGACCCTTCTCTCATCTGTTTACCTCAAGGTCAAAAGAGTATGAGATGATCCTTTTCTGAGTACTAGGGATTTTATTAATAAAGGTAGGGGTTTTCAAAGGCCAATTGACCCAAGTTTCTAGACTGAGTATTTTGGCCTTAGTCTTCCAGCCTCAGGCAACATGCTATGTCCTGACTTCATTTTAGTTTTCTAAGTTAGGGGCCTTTTTTTTTTTTTTTTTTTTAAGATAATCTGCATTCATTAGGATTTTTCCAAAAATTTTTTTCTTCCTGGAAACTTCCTAAGATCATGGTGCAAAATCATGCTCTAGACTAGTGTTCAAGGACATTCAGGGTAATCAACTCTATTTGACATCCTGCTTTCATTTTTGACTATCAGAGTAGATGGAAAATTGAATTTTTCTACTTGTTAAATATACAAAGAAAACTATTTCTGTATTTCCCTTTCTCTTCTGATTGTTTGTTTAGAAATATTACCTAGAGTATCCTATGAATGAAAGTATTTCTTTTTAAGTAGTCAGTGGGTGGTAAGTGAAGTTCATGCTTCCCATGTTAGTTCCGTGGTCATGGTCCAGGGGATGCCTCCCTTCAGGCTGCTACTTTGTCTTCCCTGTGGACCTTAGACACCTCGGCCAGAGACAGTTGTCTTAGGAAGGCTCAACTCCAGCCTTCCCTTGTCTTCTAGCAGAATGATTGCAGTTAGAGTAGACCACTTCTGACAGCAGCCATTTCTTTATTAATGAGGGACCCTGGTACTTACACATTATTCACAAGTGAGGAAACTGATGCCAGAAAATCTGAGTGACTCACCTAAGAAAACCCTAGCAGTGAGTAGAAAAGCAGAAACCAGAACCCAGGTCTCACTGATTCACTGTCATGTTTTCCCCTCACTCTAAAAGTCAAAGCTTTGAGCTCCCAGTACTAAGATGAACTCAGCTAGTGGGACCTTCTGCACATTCTACAAAAATTCACGTCACATACTCGTGAAAAAGCACCCACCACGTGCCAAGCTCTGTGCTGGATACTGTAGAGACATGTGGGCTCTTTGTTGAGTGTGAATCCTTATTTGTGTAATTTTCGTTTCATGTATGTCTCTATAGCCAGGCTCTTAAGCCCTGATGAGGGCAGGGGTTATGTCTGTCTGTTTCACGGCTGTCCCCTCAGCACGTAGCACACAGGGATGCTCAGGAAGTACTTGGGGAATGAACAGAGCAGGCAGGGCACTCTAGCACAAAGAAGAATCTAAGACAGGTGGTCTGAAAGCAGCCAAACATACAAATAGTGTATTTATAAATATGCTAAAGAAACCTAGAAGTTTCCTTACTTCAAGCAAAAAGCTTTGGTCAGCTGGAGGACTTGTCAACTCCCGGTTACCTTCTCAGCCTTTGGAAAATATGAGCAGTAGGTTGGAAGATGGAGAGAGAGTCTGTGTTCCGACACAAAACCTGGAAAATCACTTAGAAAGAGTCAAATAAAGGGAGGGCCTGTCTGCGACCATGCACTGTGATTAGAATGTTCTTACTCTTCTAACACTAAGCAGTGAGCTTGGGACAGCCATGTGTACCCTTGACCTGCACTGCCCTTCATCAGAGAAACTATTTATTGGTATCTTTGAATTCATAGATGTTATCAACAGTGTTAAATTTCCCCCCTAACTATACCACAAGACCTAGAAACTAGTCTTCATTGGTTTCCAAGGAGTCAGCTGAATAGACTCTGAAGAAGAGAAAGAGAAAATGGATTAATTCAGGTAGGCTGAGTCATATTCAACAGGAGGGCAGGCAAGGTGACTGTGGGGAAGGGATGAGGCAGAGATACCTCACAGAAATCAGGGTTATTTTAACGGTGAGTTTCTAGAAAAGCCCCAGTCTTTTCCTTCTAATCCAGAGGAATGAGAATAGTAGAACTGTGGGCTGGATAGATGGTAAACATAACCATCAAAGGGCCAGGACAGATGGCCTTCAAGAACTGTGGGACCCTAAGACACCTCTGCAATCACTTTATGTGTCCTTTGTATGTTGGGTAGGGTGGAAGGAGTTTGGACGCACTTGGGTTCAAATTCCAGCTCTGACACTTGCCCTTTGTGTCACGTTGCATGAGTTATTGCACCTTAATCTCCCAATCTATAAAACAAAGATAATACCCATCTCACTGAGTCTTTGGGAAGGTTAAGTAAAATATATTTAGTTGTTACCTATTAGATACTCAGTAAAGGTTAACTTTTTATCTTTATTAGAAAGGAAATAGAAATCTAGATACTGTGAATAAGAGTACTTGATTATTTAGGAGATTAAAGATCTTTGGAAGTTCTTGAATAGAGTTCTGCCCTCCAGGTCCATGGTTCATTAAATATCAAAAAGTTTTTTCAATGTTAGAACTAAAGGGACATAGCTTCAGTTTGCTTGTCTATAAATAGAACAACTTTACTCCACTTTCCATTGCTAGGCCTTAGAATCTAAAATAAACCAAGAGCCAATGCTATCTAATGGATTATCTAATGGGTTATGATCCATTATTCTCAGGTATTTCATTTTAATCCTCAAATTGTATCACCTTTGGCCAGTGGTAACCCCTAAAGTTTTAGATATTTGAAGACAGTTGACTTGTCTTTCTATTAATCTTCTTTTTTAGAAGTTCTCAGTTTCTCCAGCTATTGTTTGTATTAATATATTTTCAGACCTTTCCATATCCTGGTTGCCTTCCTTGGATTTACTCTAGTATATAATGATCTATATAAAATGGGGCCTCCAGAGTGACATATAGTACATTAGATGTGAACTAACCGATGCAAATTCAGCTTCTTGTTCTAGAGCAACTATGCCTGCCCTCCTCCCTAAGATGTTTTACCCTGTATAGTAGGATATACAATGCTGACTCATGAAATCTCCTTGCCTGTTTTTGTGGCCTGCTCTTAGTTGGGCAGGTGACTTAGTAACCTGAGTGTTGGACTATTTAATATCTATTAGATGTTCTCTTGTTTAATTCCATCCATATTCCAGCATGTTTTGAATATAGAATTATTCTGTCCAGTGTATCAGATGCATTCCCCAGCATTATTGGATAAACATACTTTTTGTGACTTCATCCAAATTCTGGCTATAAAGACAAGACTGAAAACAGAAGACCAACAAAAGACCAACACCTGGCCCTTCCTCACTTCCCACTCAGGTTTTGAAACTTGGGTCTATCCTTGTCTGACTCTTCTTTTTAGGAAAGGGAATCCCTCCATTTTCCTCTATAACAGAGAAGCTAGAATTGCTTGTGGTATGTCCTCCCTTGATGAGGAATCACTCTAGTATTCTTAATTCTGCATTAAATTCTGACAAAGCTAACATGGATGCCTCAGTAAATGATATGAATACTTTTCCCCAAAGTTGTTTTTGTTCAGCTCTCAAATGGGTCTGCATAATTAGGTTCTACTTTATCCTTGTCCCATGTAAAAGTGTCATTTCCCTGAAGACAAATGGATGTGCTTACTTTGTCCATAGAGCTCTGGGTCTGAGTCCCTTCCTATTCTGTCCAGAATATGCCCATGTTACTCTGGACATGACTATAAGACCCTTTTGCTTATATAAGTATTAGGTGATAGAGGTTTGCAACCATATTTCAGAGAAATCCAGAATCATAGAATTCTAGTCAAGCAAGGCTGAGCAATAAGGTAGTAGCAAAGAAGTGTCTTATCATTGAACAAGATGGGTATCTGCCAAATAATTACCAACTAATGGTACAGAAGTAGCCAGCTGGGCAGTGACAGTCTCTATGCATATATATGTTGTTTAGACTAAGCATGCCAGAGATACTCATTAAGTGCTTATTGAATTGAACATTACAAACCCCTCCTAGGAAGGGTGCTCTCCATCCAAAATTCGCTGTGAATTTCTAGACATGTTCAGGCTGGCTGGAGACAGGAAATTGAGCTGCAAGTGCTATTCTCTGCAAAAATTATAACAGAAAAACACTGCTGAGACATCCCAGGGCTGACTGGGATGAGGGATTGAATGAGAGATTTCAAAAACAAGCAAATGTGATCTAAGTTACAAGGTGGGCTGATAATGACATTATGTGCCAAAGGGGGACAGGGAAATGCCTAGAAAAGCCTGGAGATTTCAGAATACAACTCAGTGTTTAAACTCTCCACTGTCAAATCAGTGTAATGAGTTATGACCAAAACTTTGTTCTACCATTTGGGAGGAAATGTTCTGTTTAGAGATGGTAAGGGCCTGACTAAGGGGACAAAGGATTCCTACATGGTCACTCACTGCAGTAACACAATACCACTAACAAGGAGCAGGGCAGCCTGGCTGCAGAAGCCTTCTGGGAAAGAACTTCTTTACTAAAGAGCCTCACCTGGTTTATCAGAACCTGGTGATCCTGACACACGTACTCTGGGAGCACAGAACAAGCCACTAGGTGCAAGGGCTGTAGTCAGAGAGGCTCTAGCCCCCACACTGGTACGTTGGTGAGGGCCCAACCCTTGCACTGGCCTGTTCCGTCTCTCTTCACTCATGCTCTGTTATGCTCTGCTGTGCTCTCTATTCACGCTCTGCTACACAGCAGGTGTGAATCTCCATGCTGAGCGGGCAGCAATGAATGAAACAAGCCCTCCTTCGGCTTGCTTTCCTATATAGGGAGGAAAGGTAAATAACCAGAAGGAGAAACGATGGCATTCTAGTCTTCTGCTACTAACAAGAGATAAAAAAAGGCTCCTAGGTTTTTCTTGTAAGAAAAAGTGGGCTAATGCTGTAATTGGAAGAACTTGCCTTAAATGTAAGAAGTTAGTTTCCTTGTAGGGATTATTGTTGATAGCGGGAGAGAAAAATAGAATCCCCATTTAAGTGGCCTCATAGGGAAACTTCCATGGTGGTCCAGTGGCTGAGATTCTGTGCTTTTAAAATGGAGGGGGCCAAGGTTCGATCCCTGGCTGCAGAAGAAGCTCCCACATGCCACAACTAAAGAAAGATCCCAGACAAATAAAATAAACTAATATCTTAAAAAATAAATAAATGGGCTTCTAAGTAGAAAAATTCTCCAGAGAATAAGACTGGATATAGGGCTTCTTGGGAGGAAGGAAAGCATACTGGTTCCAGTTCCCTAAAAGCAAAGTCTGAGACCGGGATTCCTGTGCATGGAATTTATTGGTGCCCCTTCAGGGTAAGGGGCAGAAAACAGGGCCCAGTGTAGAAGGAGCTAAGGCAAATGTGCACGTGACTTCAGCTGGAGTCCAGCTCAACCTGATCCATCCTGGAGCTGGAATGTGAATTGCACCCAGAATCTGCCCTACCTTGAGGCAAAGGGCTGGCCTTTTGTGGCAGCTGTGAGCTGTTAGCAGCCATCATGCAAAGAGCTGGGGCAGGAAAGAGGGTCTGAGTGGGCTGCAAAGGCATCTGCTGCTCAGAGGACGAGGATGGCTTGGGGGATCAGGCATGCATTCAGTCCCTGATTGCTTACAGTGGCAGGACCTTGAATGGGTCACTTAATCATTCCATGCCTACGTCTCCAAGTCTGTACAGTGAAGGCAGTGATTTCAGCTTCCTGGGATTTTGAAGGACTAGTCAAGATCCTGTACAAAAGAGGATGTGAAGCAGAGGAGACTGTCCAGGTGACTGGAATTTTAAAGGCCTACAGATCACTGGCTTTTGCCACTAAGGATAAAAACCAAATATCTGGAAATGTGGAGACTCAACAGTGTCAAGACTAATAAAAATCCTATCAGTTCACACACTGTAATATTTTTCACTTAGCAAATTCTTAAAGAAAAAAATCAAGATGATGCAATACACCAGCAGGATATAATTAGTTATAAAGGGAATAATGTGTTATGAGCCATATCCCTAGATTTTTTGTGTGTGTATAATATACAGAATTTCATGATATATTTGGGTGAATGACCTCTATTTTGTTGCTACTCTTTTAGTTTTATTAGGTTAAATAAAATTATAAAAGAAAGACATACTTTTAAAAACTCCTTTATCTGTGTTAATATAGAAGATGTAAATAACCCAAAGCAATAGCTAATAGAGATATTATAAAATACATTACAACATATGATTTGGTATTTGAGAGAACACAGAGAGGCCACTGGTACATTTTCTAGTTGGAGAAAGACCATTGTTTCATATGTTTTTTTGGTTGGTTTGTTGGTTTTGTTTGAATTTTCTTTCAGGTATAGCTAAATAAGACAGTGTAATACAGGTCTAACTAAAAATGTATTCAAAAGAATTTAATGGACAACTCAATGCATACATAAGGGAGTACTTGATCTTAAAAAATAAATGTGTGAAATAATAAAAATACAAAAATAAAGTTATTGATCTTCATTAAGAAACAAACAAAAACAATCAAGATGGTTCACCCAAGTTTGAGTCTCCAGAATGAGATTGTGACAGCGTGTGACATTTAGCTGCAGGGCCTGAGCAGGTGACCCACCTCCTGGAGATAGGTCTAGCCTGTTAAATGCACAGTGCTAAAAGCTAGAAAGAAAAAATGTAATGGGTCTCCAGGAGAGTCCTCACCACTTCTGTTACTCTGCCCTTTATCTCAGGGCCCTAAACTATTTCTTTAGAGGGAGAGGTTTGTGTTGCCTCCTATCTAGTAACAGCATTTTCTAACTCTTAAATAAATACCTTTAAAAGATACACAGTTGTACTCCTCCTTGAGGTGGATACATCTGAAACCTAAACTTAGACTTCATAAATGTTACTGATCATCTAGAAAGCAAGTAATCTTCGTAACCCACCATGACTGAGTAGTAGTTTGCAGTATACAGGCAGATCACAGAGCACCGCGCCTACAAATTTCTTGGTTTCCAGTGGTGGTATTGTGCAAATATTTGATCCAGAAATAAGGAAATTGCAAAAGGTGATTTGTCAGTAGATTAGATCTCTGTGTGATAGCTATAGGGCTGGCCAGAGGCCAGATATGACTCCAGGTGAGTCTGGAGTTTGAAAACAGACACTCGGGGAAGAATGGAGCCCAAGATATCTTCTTGCCCTCTGTTTCCATCCTGTTTAAAGGGAACAAGGTGATCTGCACAGAATCACAAAGCCAGTTCATGGCAGACCTCAGATTCTAGCCCAAGTCACTCTCCTGCCTGTTAAATGGAATCAAAAGCATAGTACTTTTGTAGTAACTGATAGTTCAGCTTCTAAAACTTTGTAGCAAAAAGAAACACTATTGTTACTGGCTTCTTTTCCAGCTGTCTCTGTACCTCCCTGCCCAGTCCCAGCAAATCTACAGCAGCCCAAAGTAAATTACAAAGTGGTTCTTTAAGTTGTCTCCAGACTGCAAAGGGGAAAGATAACTTATCAAGTGTTAATGCCTACCACAGACTGTTTGATACTAAATACTTGTGATTCATTGCCTTGGTTGGAGTGCAATTTTGCCCCAGAGTCTTCAAGCCACTGTAGGCAAATTCCCTTTCGGATTCTGAGAGCTTGGGCAGTAAGCACTGTGGTGAGGCTGATCCCTGCCTCCAAGCAGTGTGGGGGCATGAATCTTCAGAACAAGTTCAACCCTGCTGCCACCCAGCACAAACTTAAATTCTATTTGTAAAAAGTTTGGTGGAAGCAGAAAGCAAATTTGAGATCAAGCCAAGATGTTAAAGTGGATTACCTGGCAACAGTCCAAGGCAAACAAGCCTCAAGTGAGTACACTGCCGGTCGGACACACTGGGGAGAAGGGATACAAGACTGGGAGATGGCACAGGTCGAGGGCAGGGCCAGCTTGGAGATTGGAGGCAGAGAGAGAAGTGGCAGCTCTCAGGGTGAGGGTTTTACTGGATTGCTCTGCACAGACCTCTTGGCATATCATTCGCCCTTTTTCCTTTTGAGTTAAAAAGTTCTTTTAGTGCAGAACAAGATGACTGAATCTACCTTCTTAAAGCTGCTGGGAAGAGGGAAACAGGCTTTGGGAAATATTGTTCTTAAAATGTTGTGCTCCTGGGTGACTAGGGGATGGTGACACTAGGAGTTCTGGTATCTGGAGGCAAGCTCTCCTGGTAGGAGTGAAAGTGAACTCTTAGAAATTTCAAGCAGAAGTCTTGAAATGAAATGAACATCTAGAGTCAAAGCAGTGAGATTAGAGTGGATGGGGTGGGTGAACGAGGCTTTGAGGTGGTGGTTGTGCTCTAGCTGAACTTCCTTTCCCCATTTGTGCTGTGCTGTCAAACATGATGTGTTTTCTCCCATAACGTGGGAGTCTTCGTATAGATAAGTGGACAAATATTACCCTTTTTTGTGATCTTGACTGTAGATTGAAAATACTTGTGTGGGTTTTACCTGCCTGGAAGCTTAGCTTCACTGCCTTACTGCTAATGGCTACTGCCCACCTATCTGTCATGACTAGTGGGATATAGTGGACACAGGATGGGCATAGGAAGATCTTTGCTTTTGTGGCATTGGGGTGAGACGATATGATCCTGTTGCCAGAAAGCAGAGCCTTGTCTAGAGAAACAAGATGGCCTGTCCTTTGTGGTGGCTTGCCACTAGGAAAAAACCCCAAGGATGGGACTTTGGCCCAGGGCAACAAATGCCTGCTGAGAGGAGCAGCCTACTTCTGCCCTGATAGCTCTTCCTATTGAGACAAGTGCTGGAAGATGCATATCTGTGAAGACTAGACCCATTCCATGTGTCCACTCCCTAGTTTCAACCAGACCCTTCCTTCTACTAATCAGTCTTTCTGATCTTCTGTTGCCATATTCTACTCAGATCTGGCCCTGGTTGTATTAGAGTAGGGCCAGAAGTGATACTCAACTTTTCAGCCTCCCCATATTAGAGTTGAGTTTTCTAAGTTCAAAATGTTCATCTCCAATCACCATTATTATTATTATCATTATTAATGCTCTAATTGGTTCTACTTGAAGCTACTAATTGCAGCGACATATAGACATTGATTAGAAGTTCAGAAGAGCAATTCTAAGTCTGCATGGGCCCTGCTGATGCTGGTTATGGGGTGTTTACTGAATGCACCCATATGCATTGCTCTTTGTGTCATATGCAAGGGGTTATACTCCACTCTGAAGTTTATGAAGAAGCAAAAAATAGAAAAAAAAAAAAAAGAGGCTCTGTGTTTTTCTGTCCCTTTTCTGTCTCCTGCTAGCTGGTTTCCTTTCAGTTGCAGGAATGGGATTTAGAAAGTTTCATTCAAGACTCTTTGCTGTTAGTCACTTCCACATAGACGATAGTCTGACTTGGTGAGCACTAGAGGATGTTAAAAATTCATTACCTTTTCTTTTCCTCATTATCTTGATGCGTGTTATCTTTTAATCTCATTTATTAACTAATCAAGCATTTATTGAGCTCCTACTGTTTGGTAGGTGCTATTCTAGACAAAGAAGTTATGGCAGTGAACAAAACAGACAAAGCATCTAGGTGGCCTGCTTAAACCTTTCTCTTTTGTGTTGATGTGAACCTAAATATAGTCAAATTGGAGATATTTGGAATGCACTGCAACTTACATCTATTTTTTGTGTGTGTATCTGTGACTGACATTATTGCAGCTTTTATTTTAAAAGAATTCAGCAAATCTTTTAAAAAGATAACTTGGGAGTTCTTGAAGGTAGTCCCTCAGTTTTTAGCTTCTTGATTCATAATGATTCCAAACCAGAATGTTAGAATTTCCACCACTATCACCTTTGAGCTGTAGTTGCAGTCAGTAGAGTTTCAGTTAGGGAAGGTTGCCTTCATGGCAGGTAGACATTCCAGACAAAGAGAAAAGATCAGGAAGTAGTCACATAGCCCCCAAATATTACTTCTGTCTCATAAAACAAGAATATCAAAGGAAAATTGTTATTTAAAAAAAGGGAAAACTGCTATAATAACAGATGAGGAGGAGGAGGAGGAGGAAGGATATGAGGGGATGAGAAGTGGAGAAGAGTTTATTCAAGGAATTTATTTCAAATTGTAGAATCTGAAATCTGTAATACAGAGTCTAACTCATCTCCCCATCCCACTTCACCCTGCAACCCCCCAAAACAAGAACAGTCACAGTTTCTATGCCTCTTTACACAGAAGATATTAAGCACCTTTATTGAATCCATGAAAATGTATTGAAAACTGTGCAAAGAAAAATATTTTAGGCATATGTTCTCTAACATTAGATTTAAAACAGTACTTCTAACGGGGGCATATAAAGTCCAAACCACTGGATTGGTTATGCATTTAGGAGGCAAATACGTAGCCTGGCGTGCTGCAGTCCATGGGGTCTCAAAAGAGTCAGACACAACTGAGCAACTGAACTGAACTGACTGAAGTAGGCACTACCATTAACTCCTGATCAAGCCAGGAAAATCTGCTAACAGAGAAGAATGAATTTAGCTAGAGACAAAAATGGAAAATTATTTCAAATATTTAGGTATACTGAATTTTACTCAACAGAATTTTATTGAGTGTTCACTGATGCCCATTTACCATGGAGATTCAGGATATATAAGAACAACCTCTGTCCTTGTCCCAGAGTTTTCTGAGTTCACACCCACAAGTGTCTTATATATGATGCCAGATATAGTGGCTATATACCTGTTATTTGTATTTATGGAAGGACACAGTTGTACTTAGCACTTCTTTGGTTCCAGTTTTTGTACTTAGCATCAGAGAAACTAGTACAATGAATGTTAGCTGAGATATATACTTACCACAAATATGCTACATTTTTGATTTTTTATTTTTTTCTTTTTCTTTTTTTTTGCTATATTTTTGTAAACAGAAGTAGAGGCACTTTGAGCAACAGCCTAGGAACCAGGGAGGCTTTTACAGCAGAAGTGAAATTTGAACTTGACCTTGAAATTTATCTTCCTTCTATTTCTCCTCTTTTGTATCAGTTTTAACTCTAGAATAATTATTCTAATCATGGACAGATTGTAAAAGAGCAATACAACTGATACATCTGTATCAGAAGAAGTATTTTGTTTTGATGTTGAATCAGGCTTTTTTAAAATGACCTGTTCTGATGGGAACTATCAAAAAGTTCCCTCAGAATTTTTTCCAAAACTTTCTTATACTTCCTCATTATAATCTAATTAAATCTGTTTTTCCTTAAGCACATGTACTCAAAATTTTTTAAAGGAACTTTTGAAGCAGTAATACACATGATTTAAAATTTAGGTGTTTTTCTTGGGATATTATTTTAAAATATAAAAGCTCACATTTATTCCTTTTAAAAAATGTCTAAACAAGTAAACAAACAAGTACTGTTTTATACTTTTTTCCTTGTAACAAATCTGGGTAATTTCATAGCAGGACATGTAGAGCTGGCTCATTCTTTTTGATGGCTACACAGTATTCCATTACTTAAGAGGACCATAATTTATTTAACTAGTCTTCTATCGGTGGGTGCCTGGGATGTTCCAATCTTTTACCACTACAAACAGGGCTGTAATCCTTACACAAACATAGTTTTTCACGCTTGTGAGTTATGAGTTTATTAGTAGTGTAACTTCTTAGAAGTAGAATATGTGTTTAAAATTTTTGATAGATGTTGTTAGATCACCTATAGAAGTTGGACCAATCTATACTCTCCCCAGCTGAGTATGTATGTCAGTTTCTCCAGTCTTGCAACCTTATGTATCTTCAATGTTTTTTATCTTTTCCAATCTGGTATTAGATACTTTAAAATAATCCTTATTCAATATTTCTCTCATATATATTTTGTTTAACTGATAATATTGCAACTGTCTTATTTTCTGTTATTTTTATTCAAATGTGCAGTATTGGACTTACACTATTACCAAATGAGACTTACAGACTTGTCTGATTAGCGGTTACTTATACTCTTATTTCTATGGATAAAATGCATTCCTAATCAGATACATCTGGTTTATATTAAACTTTTTCCTAAAGTTATTAATGTAAAATAGGTATACTAAAAATGCATAAAAATTACTAAACATTTGAATAGGTAATTATAAAGTGAACATACGTGTAATAACCATGCAGTCCATAAGATCAGGACATGGCCAGATTTCCAAAAGCTCCATGTGTGCCCCTCTCTGGTCACAACCCTGTCCTTTTCCCTAGAGGTAACCATTCTTCTGACATTCATAATAATAATGTCCTTATTTTCTTTATTATTGTACCTTCTATGTATGTATACCTAAAGAATATTATTTCAATGTGTCTTGTAAAGTTTTATATGGCTAGAATCATTCTCTGTGTGTGTGTCCTCTCTTGCTCAACACTTATTTTTATGGAATTCATCCATGCTGACATGTGTAGTTGTTCATTCATTTTCATTGTTGTATAGTATTCTGTTGTATGAATATACCACAACTTATTTATCCATTTTACACATGGGATGTTTGGGACTATTATGAACAATGCTGCTATGAATACTCTTGTATGTGTATCCTTGTAGAAGACATGTACTTGAGATTCTCTAGGGTATAAAGCTAGGAATGAAATTGCTAGGTGAAAAAAGAGAAAGAAATTGCTAGGTGATAGTGTGTATGTGTATCTTCCACTTTACTATTAACAGATGATGTAATCTATTTTTCAAACTGCTGATACCAGGTTTCTACTCCTACCTATAAGTATATGTGAGATTTTCTGTTGCTCCACATCATCATGTATACTTGATAAAACCAGATCTGATGGGTATGAAGTAATATTTGCTTATGGTTTTAATCTGAAGTCCCCTAAGTATTAATGAAGTTGAAGATATTTCCATATCTTAGTGGGCCTTTAGATTTTCTCCTCTGCAATGCCCCTGTTCGTCACAGGGGCATGATGCCTGGTTTTTTAGTGAGTTTTTTAGTGGGTTGCCTGTTTGTTTTTTTCTTATGCAGTTTTGGGAATTCTTTATATATTCTAGATATTAATCCTTTGTTGATTATATATGTTGTAAATATCTGCTTTCACTCTGTGGATAGTCTTCACTCTATAGCATCTTGCAAAGCATCTAAATCTAATTTGAAATTTTGAAGGCAACACATTTGTAAGTTAAAGGCTCATATGATAGGATATAATGAGACATTTCTTACATTTAGTCCTTTAAAATAGAGTTCATCATTTTATTCTCCATAGAATAGTAGAGAATACCAATACGGAAACTTTATACATAATGTGGGCTTTTGTCAATCTCTAAGTTTACCTGTTTTACTAAAAGAATAAGAACAAAAACTTTGACATTTTAAAATATATCTGTTGCACTTTATATATTATATAACAGGCAATACAGTTAAAGCAATGAAATGTATTAGGAAAAAAGATGATAAGCCCATTGGATTTGGAACTCGGTTAGTTGTTTGACAAACAGATCTAAGACCCAGGTAGAAAATCTTTACATAGCAAAACTAAGCATCTAAGCTCACAGGAGAGCCTCTCAAATCCTAATTTTATATGTAATTCTTACCATCATTTTCATATAATTACTTAGCCCATAAGAGAAAGTTACTTCTATGTAGACACTAGTAGCCACAAAAGCTGAGCTACTGATAGCAAAACAGGAAGCAGAAAAGCTATGAAAGCAAAAGCTGACAAAGGAAGCAAAACTCCAGCAGTTGGGTCCTATTTACTGAAGGTATGTAACCTGGCATGTCTTAGGACATCCTTCATATTTTGTCCTATGCCATAACTATTACTCATGTTGGAATTGTCAACAGAAAGGGAAACCATGTTCAGTTTATTTTTCTTTTTAAGAAGTCAGAGATGTAAAGCTATTCATAAAAAGATTTAAACAGGGAGAAAAAGTTGGTGTTGCTGTTTACCTTTTGTCATCCAGAACACTTGGTTATCCTGAAGGCACATTTCCCAAGGGGTCTGGAGAGCTGAAGTGCTGTTGACTATGATTTACATTAGTGGAGAGATTTGTAAAGGTGAAACTCGACTTTTCTCAATCCTAATTATTGACTCCAAGACTGCTTCTGCCCTCTTCTGGCATCTATTGATGGTCTGTATAATCCACTCTAGTCCACACTGCTGTACTGTCACACATGGTCTATGAAAGAAGCCTCCTAATTGGTGCCCAGGCATTCACCCTGACCTTCCGCTAATCTCTTCTCCATTCTGAAGCCAATGTGATCTTTTTAAAGTGTAAGCTCTTCACATCTATGGCTTCAACCCCTTTGAAAGCATCCGTTTGCTCTTAGGATGAATACCAAAATCCTCAGTATGCCCTGTGAGGGCTGCATGACCTGGACCTTGGCCCTCTTCTCCTCACTGCAGCCACTTTTCTTCTTGTTTCCTGCCTTGCAATCTTCCTGGCCTTCCAGGAAGGCCAGGTTTCTTGTGTCAGGTTTCTTGCCATCTCAGGCCCTTTGTTTCTTCTGCCTAGAAAATTCTTAGTCCTCTCATGCCACAGTCTACCCCATTTGCTCTTTCTTCTTAGCCCATCCTGACCCTCTGACTAACTCCTCTCCCCAAGTCACATCTCTCACAGTACTCTGTATTGTTATTTCTTAGAGCCTATCACCATTATTGACTATCTCAGCATTTGTTTGGTTACTCAGTTGCTTCCTCCACCAGATGTTAAGTTCATGAGGGCAGAGACATATCTGTTTTATACCCCCACTACATCACCAAATCCAACAAAATACTGATTCACAGAAGGGACTCTGTCACTATTTATTAAATCAATGAATGAAGACCCAATAAACACAAGGTAATGTGTTGGGCATTATGGGTAAGAAAGAGATCTAGAAATAGGGAACAGATATTATGAAGAAAATCAGAGGACTTCTGGGTGGTCCAGTAGTTAAAATGCTACACTTCCAATGCAGGAGGCATGGGTTCGAATCCTGGATGGGGAAACTAAGATCCCATGTCCTGCACAGCCAAAAATAATTAAACTTCTTAAAAATAAATTAGCAAAATATTTTTAAATGAAAAAGAAAATCAAACTTACCTAGTTTGGGAAGATTAGAAAAGGTTAGCATTAAAGTTTACCAAGTGGGTAGAGTTTATCTTGGCAGGACTGGCACTGGGAGTGGGGAGGAAAGTCATTCTAAATGGATCAAACATCTAGAACAGGGAAAGGGAGAAAGGAAAATATAGGATAAGATTGGGACATGCACAGTAAATATGCCTGATGAAGTGTGGACTTTGTGAGGTGAGATGTGGGAAACAAGGCTGAAATGATTGGTTGGGTCAAATCATGGCAGACACTAAACACCATTCAAAGGAATTTGGGCTTTGTTGGTCGCACCTAAGAAATACTGAGAGTTGTTTTAGCATGATGGTTACAGAATTACTCATATCTTCACCTTTATGTGTGACTCTTTATATGCTCTCATTCTTTCTCTCGACTCAGAGTGAGTCTAAAGTTAACCTATCCACATGCTCTGAGTCTGATGTTTTGTACCCACTTCCATCTAGTACATTCAACATCTCTTCTCTCCCTCATATTGTCAGCTGCCTCCTTTCCTTCTGCCATTTCACACCTCTTTGTTGCTTCATGTTCACTGAACTGGAACTTCTCTTGATTTTTCCTTCCCTGGATCTTCCCCTACCTTCAATAATAGTTTTTGTTGCTTCCATTCTGATGTCCATGACACAAATTCCAAGATGGTATCTCTGAAGTGACTTACTCCTAATACAGTTTCATATTCACTGTTTATTTACTCAGCACATTTTTGCAAACCTACTATGTGCAAGGCAGTATTACAGACTGGAGATGCAGCAGTGACACCAAACAAGCTAGTCCCCAACCTTATAACTCTCAGTTCTCCTGTGGAATCAGGAAATGAACAAGCAAACACAAGACCAAATGGTGACACAGTGAACACTGTCACTGTTAGTCTTTATAGTTTGATGTCAACTTCCTTCAGTCTTGGCGTCAGAAAATTTTCTTTTTTCTCTCAAACCAGCAACCTGGCTTGACTTCCCTGTTTGGGGCAAAAGCAGAATTTTCCAGACACCCAGGTTTATATCTGTTGATCCATTTTGGGCAATATCCCCTGATAGCCAGCCAATCCACATCCAAGTCCTAAGGATGATTCCCTCAAAATATCTATCACATCACCCTGGTCAGGCCCTGTTTACCCTTTATTTAAATTCTTTAAGTAGCCTACTAAATCTCACTGCCTACTGCTTTCTGGGATGTTGCCCCTGCATTATATCTTTTCTACTGATACCAAATTCATCTTCCTAAAACATTTCTTTCAACATCTCACTTGTCTGTTAAACGCCTTCAGTAGCATGTATACTTAGAATAAAGTACAGTCCCATCTCCAAAGATATTTACATAATTTTTTCTTCCTATATATGATCCTTTAGAGACCCTTATCTGTTATATACACTAAAATACACTTAAATTAGATTGAATCATGTGAAACTGCCATTTTTGTGGATTGGATCCAAAATGATTGATCAAATATTGGCAATTTGTAGGTTGCAACCTAATTGCACTTACCAAATAATTGGTTACCTGTATGTCTCTCTCCCATGTTACATTGTGAGTTGCTTGATGATCATGGCTTGGTTTTAATGATACTTCTATCTTTACTGTCTACTACAGCATCTGGTCCATAGTAAACTATGGCAGTCAGCTGCCTCCACTCATGTCATGATCTGCTCCTGCTGCTTCCATTTCCCGTAATGCCCACTGACTTTACCTAATCACATCCTACCCACCACTCACTTCTAGCCTGACTCATGCCTCCTTCACGGAAAAGCTCACTATTTCTCCACATTAATCCTCTGCTACCACCTCAGAGCCACCAATATTGGTTTCCCACAGTCAAATGTTATTCTTTAACATCCAAAGCATGTATATTATACTGTGCATACAGTTGCACTTTAACAATGAATTGAATGATGTCTGTTTCTAGCCTTTACTTTTCACCCTAGGATCCAGCACCATATTTTCAATTGTCTATGACATAACTGCTCTTGAATGACTCTTTGTAGTCTACTCAACAGAACTGAAACTAAACTCATATGCCACCTCCCAGGTCTGCTCCTGGTCTAGATCCCCATCCACAGCTTGGTCTCTAAGCCATCTCAGCTCGTCCTTCATTCTCTGTCCTTCTCCTGAAATAACATTCCACTGGATTATCACAGTGGCTGCATTTTTCTCAGCCTGCCTTTAGACTTTTATATAATATATCAAGTTTATCCCTGAGAGCTTCAAGAGAAGAAGCATGTCTCCCAAACCACAGCAACATTCTCTAGGACCTAGAGCGTCCTGATAAACTGGCCCCTTCCCCTTGGTCCTACCCTTCCCTTGCTGTCTGCAGATTACTCTTCTCACATTTTCTGGTAGATATGTGTGATTATATCTTCACTAAAATATAATGACCCTTCAAATCATAATCACCTTTGTTAGTATATGTCTAACACATGCTGCATCACTGTGTCTCTAAACTTATCTCTCTGTCCTGAAAAATGTTTCTGACCTCAGGAAGAATGTTGCTGGAAGGCATCTTCATCATTATTAGAATGATATTAGAATGACTCTCTGGAGTCCCTTCCATCAGCGCTTTATGAGAAAGCATCTTCTTCCAGTTTGCTATTGTTTCCCATGGGTAATTTTCATCTCAGCAGCTAAACCCTGAGACCCACTAAAAATAAGGCTTACATGTGATACACTGTATTATCAGCAATGCATTGAGGTAGAGTGGGCATTCACAGAGAGGGCTCAGAAAAGACTTGTTTGAATATGTTTTTACGTGTATAATTTATGTTCGTGTGTACCTATGAATTTTGGTGTGTCTCTGACTGTGTTTCCCGTGTTGCTCTCTAAGAAGGATTCACTCACGTGGTTTGGGAGGCAGGGATAGCTTAGATATTTCCCCTGGCCATCAAGTTCATGACATTACAAACCAATAAGCCATGTGTTCCAAAAGCTCATGGCCACAGCTGACACAGGTGAAGAGCCTACCTGAGCTGCAGCCTGGGGTTATTTTTCTTTTCCACCTGCCTGGGATCTTCCTTTTCCCTCTAAATATGAAAGACTGACTCTTCTGTTAAACACTAAAAGGAATGTGGATGTGTATATGTGTGTGTGTTTGTGCTTCTGTATGCATATATACAGATACTTATATATACATATATGTATGCATGTATGTATATATGAAGGAAATACACCAAAATGTAAGTAGTGGTTATTTCTGGATGGTGGCTTTTTCCAAATTCTCCACGATAAGTCAGATTACTTTTATTAATCAAAAAAAGAGTAGATGTTATTTTTAAGGACAGGAAGGGTCACAATTATTAGATGGTTTCTGGATCAAAACTCTGTGTGAACCAAAGACAAAGGGATGAGCAGGTGACTAGTAGGTTACAGGGGGATGAAGTTCCCCTCAATATCTGAAGATGAGAGAAAGTGACCAGATGGTGAATTTGGGCTGACTTGCAGGATGGGCCAAGGTTACTGAAGGTTGTTAGTTGAGGAACTGGCAACTTTGTTTGGTTTTTGAAGGTCAGGAGCCTTGGATAGTGAAAGGGAAGAGGAGGAAAATTCAGGCGGGGAAATAGGGAAGGTGAATAGTGGGTTCATCAGAGTTTTCCCCCAAACTCAGCTGTTTAGTAAAGTATAGAAAAGGTGAGAGGAAAAGCTTGAAATATATGCTCAAGTTCATGAAGAGATTTTATGAAGAGATATACAGTGGGATGGAGAAAAGGCAGGCAGGTTCAAGTTCGGTTTTAACCCCCTATGATTCCAGATGGAGGGGTTCCCCGAGAGATCAGTGTGGGGACACTGGGTCCCCAGGTAGGGAGGATGGGTCACCCCTGCATGGGCAGCAAGGTTCCTAACAGTAGGTTCATCATCAGGTCAACACACAGCTCCCCCACTCCCTCCCCTCCCTCCTCCTCCCTCCTCTCCTACCCTCCAGGGACAGAGCAGAGTTTCTGATAGCTTTCGGTAGAGAAAGTTTCTATCTTTTCTGAACTTGGAACAAAAAAGTTACATGAAACAAACATTGTCAAGGATGCTTCTCCCACCTGGCCTAGTCTCACAGTTCTCTCCAAAAGCAGAAGGAAAAATGAAAAGATGAAAAACAGAGGGAGTGACTTCCTTGCTGAGGCCGATTTCATTCCTTTGGGATAGTGTTCTGCAAGTGGGGACTCCCAATCTGTCACTCAGGAGGGGACACAGCAGAGCCTGTCTCTGCACCACCCCGAGGCCTCTTTGTTCTTCACCAAGCTGCTTGGCCAACCACTCCTTGCCAGATACCTCCTCACCGAATTCCAGATGAGGAGCCCTGGGGTCAGTATGAGCAGCACACACACACACGGCTAGAAGCCAAAAGTAGAGTAGGAAGCATGAAAAAACTAAGAAAGTCACAAAAATCAGTTTTGAAAAAGAGCTAAACTGAAAACATAATTCATGATGTCTTTCTGTCTGCATGATTCAACATTTGTACTATTCTGTATCTCAGTTTCCCATTCTGGTGAAGGAATATTTCCAGTCTGGGCTCTAGTTTGAAATCTGAGGTGGAGAAAGGCTCTCTTAAACCATTTAATATGGGCTTTGCAGTTCCATGTGTGTAACAGAAGAACACAGAGCAATGAAGTGCCCTCTAAGGACAAATCTGCCCATCTAATGAGAGTCATACAGTCCTTTCCCTTAGAAGCCCCTGCTGTAACTGAACAGGCCGAGGAAATCATGAAGGCTACTATAAGGAAGCGTCCAGCACATAGACGACCAAGAGTAACAATTGTCTTTTCTTCCTGAACACCTACTATGAGCCTGGCATTTTTTATGTAATTTCTTACTCAATCCTCACAATTCTTCAAGGTAAGTATCATTATCCTCATTTTTGCAGATGAGAAAAATGTAGAAGTTAAATAACCTGCCCAAGGTCACACATCCAGAAAGTGGCAGAGCTGAGATTTGAACCCAGGTCTTTCTCATGTCTGCTATGTACACTGCCTTCTGCTGGCCAAGTCCATGAACCAGAACATTTGGATGATTCAGGCAGAAACACACAAAGTAACATTTTGGCCCAGATGCTGTTAAGTCCTATCATTTCTCCCTCCTGATCAACTGAATGAAATGCACTTGATTGAAAATACCAAGAGCAAGGGGAAAAAGAATAAAAAACCAGGAACATGCCATGTTCTATGTATTATACATGTCAACTGCTCAGTCTGCTGTGCCTAACAGAACATGACGTGAGTCAGGAATTTAGAAGAGACAGTTTATTATGTCTGCCACAGAAGTAGTAACTCAGGCACATACCTGCCTCAGTGGCTTCCAAATCCATCAGACAGAAACATCTAGAACATAAAGTCAACTGAAGATGCATTTAAAAACATACTGTAAAACAGCTGCCTCAAATTCTTTGTAGAACAAGAAAGGATATAAATCTATAATATAACAAATATGTTCCCCATTTGTGGCTATTTTTATACCACTAGATGTTCTACCCAGAGACTATAGAACCTCTCTTTATAACTCAGAAAACTCATGTTATGAGTATCTAATATTAGAATGAGACCTGCTCTATATTAATAAATAAGTAAAGTGTTTCTATGAAGGAGTCTATACCTGGGCTTCCCAGGTAGCGCTAGTGGTAAAGAACCTGCCTGCCAATACAGGAGATGTAAGAGACATGGGTTCAGTCTCTGGGTTGGGAAGATCCCCTGGAGGAGGAAATGGCAACCCACTCCAGTATTCTTGCCTGTTAAATCCCATGGACAGAGGAGCCTGGCAGGCTATAGTCCATAGCGTCACTGAGAGTCAGACACAACTGAAGCAACTTAGCACATAACTGAATAGGGGGAGATGGGAGGAATCTCAATATACCCCCCCAAAAAAAGAATTCTGGAAGGTGTGGTTAATAAAAGCTGCTATCCTATCAATATGGGTCTCACTGATTCTTGCTCCTCATGGAAAATGCCCAAGTGCTTCTGGACAGTGTATACTGGCAGATGTGAAAATGCAGTTGAAATGCTACACAACTCAGGTTTTCCAACCATGTATTGTCAGGTACATAGAAAAGTCCTGTGCCTTAATGATTTTAAACCAAGTGACCCCTAGAATTACCAAGGAAACATTTCAAAAAACATCCCAGGCTCCTCACTGGCCTGCTGAATCAGAATGCCAAAGGTGGAGGGCGATTGGATATGGGATATCTGTGAATTCCAAGCTGAGAGTTATTGTCTAAATAATAGAGATTGTTGACATTTCAAAGAAAGTTAATGGCATTTTTTTAAACCACATTTTCACTTAAATTTTTCCCACTAGTCTCTGCCCTAGGCTAGATTTTCAGAAAATCATCTCAATGAGATCATAAATGGCCGTTGCTTTTTAATGTTGATGTATGGATGTTAACTACTCTTTTAAGGCACCAACTGGGCCATATAATATAATGACTTCCTATGTAAATGCACATATTTTCTCAGTTTTGGAGAACAAGTGTTCAGTTTGCCTACATGCCTGAATTTTTTATATGTCTCACATAACCATCATCAGATTTACAGGTACACAGAGACCATCACATCTTGAGGTTTAAAAGGAGATAAAAGTTTTTGTGTAAAATCTAATAAATACACATACTGAAGTGACCCAAACCACTTCTAGTTATAACATGGATCCTCACAATATGTGAGGGATGCTTTCTAAGACCTTTGGAATCCACAAACAGACACACATACAAATATCATTTAGCAAATGGATTCTCCTTTACAAAAGGCAACCTAGCACAGCAGTTAGGACCACTTTGGAGTCAAACCAACCTCAGTTCAGATCTCAGCCCCTCCACTTGCCAGTTGTATGATCCTGGGCAGGACCTTAATGCCTCAGTCTGCAAAATGGGAGTAATGGTATTACCCATTCCACATTTCATGAAATGATGCATGCCAGATACTCAGCACTTTGCCTGGCACATGGTAAACATGCAACAAATATTAGCCATTAATAATAGTGATAATAAAGCTGACACAAATAAATTAGCTATTAATAATTATGACACTGAAAATATTTTTTTAAACTGTTCTCCTCCCTTAGAATTTTAACCATTGTATAAAGAGTCAAATGTCAAAGTCAGTACTTGTAAAACTATTAAATTCTGCCACTAAAGTAAGCTCTGCAGATGTAATAGCACATCTATAAACTGGTACTGACAGTGAATTATGATGTGGGGGACTAGCTAATCAGGACAGTTGATGCCATGTCCCTACCCTCAGCCCATTAATGTAGCATTATGCAAAGGAAAATATGATTAAAATTTTTTGAGACCCTTTTGCCCTGGAAAAGGTGAGCTCCGTGGGTACCAGTACTTTGCCCTTTCACAAATACATGCATCCTGTCCCGGACTTTCTTTAGAATCTCATCTCCCTTCTGAATCCTTAGCACCCCTGACCTTCTCCACAGTTCAGAGTAACTGCCATTTGAACTCCATGCTGAGGCTTTTCTGTCCCTTAATGAACAGTTTTTGCCTGGCTAGAGTTCTTACTAAAAGGGTCTCATACTGGTTTTCTCATTTCCATAAGGTAGCCTTTGACACCATGAGCTGAACCACAGTCAAATGGGAGGTCAGACTCTTTCATTCATCTTAAACTTTTCTCTTGGATAAGAGCCATTGCTTTTTGAAATATTTCACTCTTCCAGTAGCATTAGAAGTTGTTTCTCTATGAAGGACCATCGTTCCTAAAGAAAGGATGATTCCATTGCCTCCAGTGGCCCAATAGAGATGGTAGAACCACACTAGAATATGGGGTTTCTGGCATGGCTCCATCACTCCCTCACTCGGTAATCCATTCCCTTAGCCGGCCTTGCAGTGTGCATGAACCAGCCTAGTGCCTTAGAAAAGTTCCAGATTACTATGTTACAGACCCTGGAAACACTTGAAATCAAGAGTGTTAAGTCAGTTACTACTAAAGATCTGCTGCATAAATGGGTAAACTTTTCTCAGTTTCTTTCTCTAGCTGAATGTCATGGTAAGACTTGGTAGGGCACAGGGACCCTAAAAGAATTGAAACAAGAAAACGAAACCAGAAAAAGACAGGAAAGGTATGAAATAAACACTAATGATCACTGCCACTGGACCTCTTATTTAATGTATCTCTATTTATATTATTCCTGGCTCCACTTCTCTTTGTCTGTCTGGGAAGTTGGAAAGTCACAGCAGGATTGCTCTACAGGGAACTAATGCAAAGAACAATGTGCAGGTTTGCACTCTTGACAGTATTTCACAGTTAAAAGTGGCCAGTCAGTGATCCTCCTCTGGATGCTAGACCTGGTTGACTTCTGAACCTTCAGACCAAGCACTATCCTACACAGCACTCTGCTTCCTCCATTTCCTCTAAAATAATGACTGTGTATTTGCCAGGTTGCACTATGTGCGTTGAATTGCTAGAAATACACTAGGTCACACTGATGGTTTCACTCTATTTTCTATAAAGGGCTACAGGATCTCATGAAAATTTTTGCAAAGTTATATGCAAATCACAGAGCCCCGGCCCTTTTCTTAACAGGATGGCAACCTTGCTCCTCGGTGGTACCTGGGACCTGGAGATCCTTTCTC
Organism: Odocoileus virginianus; assembly: GCF_023699985.2. NCBI lineage: Eukaryota > Metazoa > Chordata > Mammalia > Artiodactyla > Cervidae > Odocoileus > Odocoileus virginianus. Next base: position 11,506,227 of record NC_069677.1, read on the forward strand.
CACTTACGTTTAGCACGCAGCTCACCGGGTTAGCCGTGCCGCCGTTGGGACCTCCCACCTGGACTCCCATCACCCACCTCTCTTGAGACTGCTCTGGCAGGGCTGGTGTGGGGTGCAACCTTTGCTCAGAGGGCAACATGTCCCATGCAAAATCTGCCCCCTGGGCCATGGGCTCACTCCTCGGGGCCCCTTGCTTCTTTCTCTACTGGGTGCAATTCAAGGTTGCCGAGCTTCTCTCCAAAGTCTAAAATGGGTGGGGCAGTAGGGACCTGTGAGTGTCCCCATGGCCCAACACACTCCCCCAGCTCCCAGTCTGAACATCAGGCCCCCGACCCTGGTGGGGGGTTCATTAGAGTTTTCCTGGAGTTTTTCTCCACGTTGAATGTTTCTTTTGTCAGTGGCCCCAATCTGGAAAAACTCATCATTTTAATCTAGCCTGCCTCCCCTATATCATGAACAGGAGGGAGAAGGAAAAAGGGACCTCTTATGGTTATGGTTTATGGAAGGTGAGGGTCAACTCCAACCGATCTGAAACACTGGCAGGAACTACTACTCCCAACAAATGTTTCATCTGCTTCAACCTACCCAGGTTTTGCCACTGTTTTCTAGCTCCTCCCTAACCTTACTCACTGCTGAGGTGTCTCGTTCGCAGATCACCCTACCAGCCCTCCTTGGCTTCCAAATTATCCTGTTGGCAGGGGTGGGTGGGAGGTGGGAGAAGAAATAAACAAACTGGCCACATGTTGATAATTGTTGAGACTAGATGATGGGCACGTGGGTGTTCGTTCTATCATTCTCTCCCTTTTGTATATGTTTGCAGTTTTTCATAATAAAAAGTTAAAAAATAAAAAAAGTCCTCCAACTCCCAAAACACTTGAGAGCCCCCACCCCTAACACAGAGTTTCATGGAAATCCCACACCAAGGCAAAAGGCAAAGGTGATTCCATTACATTATATATATATGTATTGTATATATTCATTTTCTAATTTTTTTTAAGGCCCACTGCTTTATTTTCAATAGACTAAATCTATTTATAAGAGGTCCCAAAGTTGGGTTCACTTCCCCCGGCTGGGTTATGGGGGGGGGGGGGCTTGGGTAAAGGGTTCTTTAAAATCCTGAACGTTTACACTTCCATGTATCTCACAAGCTTATTGTGAGGGTGGGACTTGTTCAGTGTTCTGAACTTTGCAGAGGAAACATGCTCTCGACTCAAAAGTGTCATGCTCTGGAATTGCACCTGGCTCAGGAAAGGACTGTCTTTGTACTTGAATTTAAATCCAATGGAGAACCTTAACATGGGCATTTGCATGACTAAGAATTGCTGCTGTCTTTTTCCATATGTCACTTTCTTGAATGTGTTCTAATAAAATTATTCTAAAGCAGGCTGTTGATATACAGTGATTTATAAATACTTTCCGTTGAGTACTGAGGCCCTTAATTTTCTACCAGGAATGCACCCCATCCCACCTTCTGGAAAGATCTGTTGAGGACAGATGCAATGGGTGTACGTCTGGCCTGGTGGTGGCACCAGTGCAATTGCCATCACAATGCAAATCATGTCAACCACTATGGATTTTGTTTTCTGGTTGCCTAGCAGCAGAATTTGTTTTCCAGGACAAAGATGGTCATATGAAGTCATGAGTGTGGTGGGGGAAGGTGGAGGGGGCAAGGCAGGACCTGGAGGATAATTCCCTCAAATAGCAAAGCAGAAGGAGAGACAAAGGCAGCCAAATAGAGAAGTTAAGTTCTAACTCATCCTGTTCACTGATAAGAGTACATTCAAGTGATTATCAGTTGTTAAGATTTATTTACAAAATTGCACTTTTTGATATCAAGTTAGAGCAAGTTCAAAATCTCAAAATGTCATTAAGCAAACTAGAAGCAAATGGAGAAAGTATATATTTCCAAAGGTAAATATTTTGAGAAACACTTTTGACTCTGATCTCTATCTCCCCTTAAGCCAGGCTGGCTAGGGCACTCCCATTAGCCATAACCAACTGGGTCAGTTTTTTGAAACAGGAAGCTTTGTTAGAAACCTTGTAAGGGGCAGAAAAGGCAGGACCAGACAAGGAGGCTTCCATACACTGAGCACCCTCCTTACACCAGATTGTTAGGAAAGCACTTGATGTTTATCAACTCCTCTGATCTTCAGAGCCATCCTGAGAGGCAGGCAGTACTTCGTTTTCCAGATAAAAATGCTGAAGCTGAGAGAAGTAAATAATTTTTACAAAGTCATAAAACTAGAGAATAACAGATCTGTGATTCAGGTGTCTGATCCTCAAACCCTTGCTTCTTCAGACCACAGGGCTGATGGCCAGCGCCCAGTCTGGGCTCTCTCCCATATACCTTGCCATGAATGCATTTAATGAATTTTGCAACCTCTGTGTGCCCTGGGGATTGGTGGAGGGAGGCAGAGCCAGCATCCTGCTCTTCCTGTTGATTGGAGATCTCTTCCAGGCCAGGGTTTTGCAACCTACGTCCACATACCGTGAACTTAGCTGTATAGAGCACAAGCTGATGAAGCTGAGATTCCCATTTGATTTTCACAGAAATTTGCTCACTCAGCAAATACTTGAGTGCCCCCATGTGCTGGGCATTATGAACTAGGTGGGCAAATACAGACTCAGCCCCTGTTGTCACAGAGTTTGCTAGTGGAGGAGGGAGGCATTAATCAAGTAATATTTGAATGGATATGTAATTATTAATATAATTGAAAGTGACCGTGAAGATCATTGAGATCCACCAATGAAAGGAGACCCAGCAGCTAAGTAGTTTAGTTAGGACAGTATAGCAAGTTAGGGCAGCACAAGGATGAGAATTCAGTAGGTTTCTGTTCCTAGACTGCCTTTTCCCTATTGTGTCACACTCTGGTCTCTTGCACACCCATAGCCAGCCCTGTGAATGCATTGATCAATCAGTACACTATCCCCAGCCTCAGAAAAACCAGATAGCACATTTTGTAATGATAATCAAACAGCATAGTGAATTGAACCCCTGAGGATGGCAGTTACCCAAGCCTTGTTTGCACACTTGTTTCAGAGCCCAAAGCAGGAACAGAGAGGCAAGGCTCCTGTGCTGTAAGAAGGGTTCTTGCAGGTGTTTCAATGTTTTGATCTGACCCAGTATTTTCTTATCTCTCAATGTCAGCAGTTGTTCATTCACTTGTTAATTCAACAAATATGTAATGAGTACTGACTAGGAACCATGCACAGCCCTCAGAACTGGGGACACAGCAGTGAACAAAACAGATTGCCTTATGGAGTGAACATTCCAGTTGGGGGAGATAGACAATAACTGAAATAAGTAAATAACAGCATATTAAGAGGGAATGAATGCTACAAGGAAAAGTAGATTAAGAAAGGCAAGTGGGGAATGCTAAGGAAGGTGTGATACATTTTTAGGTGGGATGGTTATGTTCTCGGCCATCATTTTACTTACACACAGAAAACACACACACACACACACACGGGCACGCGCGCACAGCTATATGCAGTATGATTTGAAAAGTCCCATAAGTCTTATCCTACCTCCTTCAGAGAAGTAAAGGTCTCTCAGTAGCATGTCTCAGAGCCCAATTCCTGGGTTTCCCTTTTTCCCTTTGAGTTAAGGCAGTGGTTCTCAAACTTGAAGTACACCAGAATCATCTGGAGCACTTGTTAAAACATAGATTGCTGGGCTGCACTCCCAGAGCTTGTGATTCACTCGGTCTGGGGTGGGTCCAAGAATTTGCATCCCCAGAGGCTGCTGCCGCCGCAGGTGGTCCAGGGATCTCTCACTTTGAGAGCCACTAGGTTAAGTATTATTGGAGAAGAAAATGGCAGCCCACTCCAGTATTCTACTGGAATATCCCACGGATAGTGGAGTCTGGCGGGCTATAGTCCATGGGGTCACAAAGAGTCAGACACAACTTAACAATTAAACAACAACAAGATTAATTATTATAGCTGAAAGATCTCTGTTAAAATCCTGATAAAGGATGTATCTATTCATTAGGACCCATGGACATTATCAAAGTAGCTATTCCTGGAAGAGCAGAATCCTTAAGAAATGTGACTTTTAAAAAAACTGGGTGAAGTTTCAGAAGCCACGGCCCAAGACTCCAAGCATTGAGGAGTTAGGGCAAAGGACAGATTGTGAAAAGCTGGTGACAGTATTTCACTGTTTGTCTATGAATACTTTTTGTTTTCCTAGCGTTTAATACTTTTACAAACCCTTTTATTCACTACTCTTTTTTAGCAGTTAATCTTTTAGGTAAACAGTTACAGATGTCATTATTATATTTTCTAGATAAAGAAACTGAAACACAAAGAGGTTATATGGCCTCCCTTTGGCATCAAGGATGAGAACACCAGTTGCCTTCCTCCTAATTCAGTGTGCTTTTTCTACTCACACTCTTCATAACATGAGCTATAGCTTTCTCCTGGGGTATCTACCCCGGGCCATTGAAATCCAGGACATGTAGTTGCTCTTTGCCTTTTAGTCTGTTCAAAAGCCCACTTGCTGCATGTAGCTTATCCATGTGGGTGATTAACTGTGACAAATTCTAAGCCCTGCATGAGCTTCCTCTGCCATAAACACATTTCTCTTCTACTGCCAGGTATTGTACAGAGAAAATGCAAACTCATTTTAATATTAGCCCAAGCTAGAACTAATCATAAAAGCAAAGCTGCCAGGGGAAGAGCAGACATAATACTTTCCAAAGACAAATAGAAATGGCATTTGATTATGTGTATTTTTGCTTCCATTCCATTAGTTGTGATAATTGAAAGTTTCCTGTATCACTAAAGCCTATGGGGAAATGAGAGTGGATTTTGTTAAATCCAATGACTGATGAATCACATTCCCAGGTATTTAAATATACCAAAGAAAATCATGGACATGAAAGAGAAAATCCTGTTTTCCAGTACTTGCCTTTCTTTTTGTTATTTTCTCCAGTTGTGCACTGATTCCTCATAGTGAGAAAGAAAGGTCTCCCACTGAATCTCACAGACAAGGAACCAAGAGTTACAAGGAGCTGTTTCTCTTCAGCTACCATATATGTTTAGACCATCCAAGAGGCAAAGGTTTTATTTTTTTTCCCAATTATTTTTATTAGTTGGAGGCAAAGGTTTTAGAAGCTTCATTTCTAAAACTGTCCTCATCTGCCTCTCAACTCTTTGATATTCTAACATTTTCTTCCTGTACCACCATTGGGACCACTCATTTATTCAATAAGCACTTACTCTGCACCAGACGCTATAAGAGCCACTGAACAGGCTATGAAAATGAGTTAGAAATAATCCTATACTCAAATACATGGCATATATTAGAATCATTTTATAAATCACATAGAATAGTCAAGTTGACCTGTATTCTAGATGTAGATCATAAACCCATGTGAGCATCTCCCCGTTTTAATTCTCTCTACTTACTATATGCTCAAAGATAATTAATGAGTTATTTTAGCTTCAACATAAAATAGGTATTATTGGGAAAGAAATGCCTGGGGAGAGAAGAGTGGGATAAGGAAGAAACTCTACTATGTAGCTCTGAGCACACACTGAGATGTGCATCAGAAACCCAAAAGCTTGGTAACAAGGAGGTGGCATAGGATCTAACATCTGTCATAGTTATTCCACATGTAGACCATGATAAATTGAAAATATGAGGATCATAAAACTTGGATGATTAGAATTTCCATATTTATGAAAGATACTATGTGAATGTGTTTTTCCTGAGCTTTAGACTCCCAAGCTGTGCTATAAAAATGACTATTCCTTAAAAACAAATAGTTCATGTCCACTGCAACACAAGGATCAAGCATATAAGCAAACAGGTTGGGTTGGAGGAGATAAGGTGGCATGCAGAGGATTCAGTTAATCGGATCAGTGTTAGAGACACCATGAGAAGAAAGGCAGACAATATATGTGTGCACAAATACATATGCACAGGAAAGGTGTTGAAGCCCAGTAAAAAGAATTTTGTGAGGATGTGAGCCCATTAAATAAATTGCAAATACATAATTTGAAAAGGAAGTCAAGTTTAGAAAACCAAAATGCAGTCAGAAGACAAGGATAAGGTTGTAGTTTTGATGACCCAGGTAGCTCAAGGAATACCACTCACACATCTTCCTTCTGTTTGTGTTGGGTCACCTGTTGGTACAGCAGCCCTTACTCCCTCTATTCAAAGGAGCTGCTCAGGCTCTGACTCCAGTCTGCTTTAGGTTGGGTTTTGTGAATAGCAGAATCTCAACACAGGGATTCAGGGCAGATGTCCAGCTGTATCTCAGATCTGTCCTATGAACCCTATTTCTGCCAATTTTGCAAGCCTGTTCTGGCCTGGGAGGGAGTTTTCACAGCATGGATGATGTATCCAGCCTTACCAATGACCATCAGGGTTGCTAGTGGCTTGATCATCTAGCCAGGCCTGCTGTGGGTGGGTCTGGTCATGGATGGTGGTAGCCACAGGAAGAAATAGCAGTGATGGGAGGAGGGGGTCTCGATGTATATGACCTTTGAGTTTCTGAGATAGTGGAATAAGAAGTGTTATTCTACTTGTTACGCTATCCAGGGATGCTGTTGCCTGGCAATGGTGACCTTTTCGTGGGCCTTACACCCAAGTATCATGTGGAATTTTTAGATTTGGCTGCATTCATTTTTTAGATTTTGCTGGGTTGCTGCTATGGCATCAATCAGGGTTAAAGGATCTCAGGGTGAGAGTGGGGACCAACATGTGTGCTGAGGAGGGGGCTTCTGATCATTCCTGGTATGGGTCAACTATCTTTTGGCCTATCCGGATAAAACTTTAATTTTTAACTAAAACTATAAAATGCAAAAACATTATACCTTACATGTAGATGTAGATCATTAGCTGAATAAAGAACCACTACAGTTTTATAGGATCCATGTCAGATCTTACTAGTAATTGGATTTGCCATTGCTATAAAATAAGTCTCATGAGGGCAGCAATTCTTGTCTGCTTTTTTTCACTGCAGTATCCCCACTGCCTATGCTAGTGCCAGACACAGAGTAGGCACTGTAAGTACAATTGCATATTTTTTTAGTATGCATAAAAACAGAAATATTTTCCACCTTTAATACAACCCAACTGGTTATATTGATGGTGATTACTTCCATTACACCACTGGGGAGTAGGAAGGAATTCTGAAGAATAATGTCATTCTTGGCAAAAACAAGGAGCCTGCTGCTTGAGTTCCAGGTAATTCAAGAGTAGAACACAGGTTTGTGTGTGATAGGCAAAGTTAAAACCTGAGAGCAAGGACAAGAACTGATTAACAAGAAAAGCAATTGAAAAGTTAGCAAAGGAGCTCCAAGGCTGTAATCAAATAGGCAAGCAGAAGCCCAGGTGCACAGCTATGTGTGGGAAAATACTGTGGCTTAGACACTGACATTGCAAAGGATTCTGATAAATGTCGATTCTTCCCTCAACAGTTTTTATTGTATTATACACCCATGAATTTTAAATATATCATTTGACTTTTGGGGCTCTGTAGATTATTTCTAATTAAGAATGGCAAATGGGACAATTGAAAAAGGAAAAGCACCAAGGGCCAGGAGCAATAAAAAGAAGAATAAACCCAAAAGCACACGTGTCTAAAAATTTGAAACAGTTGCTATGAAAAGTCAAGTTTGAAAAATGTCTCTCATTTGATTTGCTTCACTGAGTTGGTCGCCAATGAAAAGAACTACAACTCCAAAGACAGTGTTGATTGCAAATGCACTTTTCCCCACTGCCCTGTCCTATCACCATGCTCATGATTCTCATTACATATTCCTGAAGTTCCAGGAAGTGAAAATGTGAGAATTGATGCATCTGTTCAAGTCAGTCCAAGAGATGGTCAACAATGGAATGTGATGCCAGTTCCCTGATAACAAGTGCAGCTGGCTTTCAGCTTGATTTTATGGAGCTTTAGGACTATTTCCAAAGTACACACAAGGAAAATAAAATATAGTCCTTAACTGCGAGAATTGTATAGCCCAACTGGGATAGAAAATATATACTCAAAGAACAAAATTCACACTATGTAGGAAGCATAGCTATTGCATTAATCTAAGAGATTCCAGAAGCTAGAATTATCTGTTCTTCCTCTCTTTATCCAATACCAAGGATGAGTCATAGCATATAAAAGCCATAATCTTCAGGTTGTTTAAAAAAAAAAAATAAATATAATAATAATCATGATAGTAATAGTAACAACAACAATAATAAAATCTAGTAGGTCTTCCCAAATTGCATTTAATGTGTATATGTTTATGTTTGTCTTAGAATAGACCCTTTACATATGTATCCCTTCCTTAGCTTCATCTTTCTTACCACTCTGTCAATACTCCTGAGCTCCTACTAGTATTGATCCCTAAGACAGTATCTTCCCCATCCAGGGAAGAGAATGAAAGCAGATATATCTGTCAGGACAAGCTAGGCTGTGCTCTGGTAACAAACAAGTCTAAAAATACTGGTGGCTAAAAAAGCAAAGATTTATTTCCTGCTAACACTACATATTCATAATGGGTTGGCATGGGGCTCTATTTGTCACAGAAAATCAGGGACCCTAGCTGATGTATCATCTTTTAAAGTTGCTGATTACCATCCCAGACAGAAAGAGAATTTTAAATAATCTTAACCCAAAATTAAATGATCCAGCCTGGAAATGACTGAACTTCAATAGCCAGGACTAGTCATGTGGCCCTACAAAACCAATAGGGGCCAGCAAACCAATCGAGTTATGTGTCCAGAAGGTAAAAAGCTAAAAGTGTTTCGTGAACATCAGAATGACTACATTAGCAGTAACCTCAAGTCATATTTGCATGTAATTTACATTTTGGCTCTAACTCAGATTTCAAATATTGCGTCTACTCAACAAGTATGTGTATGTATGTATGTGTGTGTGTGTGAATTTCAAACATATACATTGAAATACTGTTATTCATGTTTGAGTCATTGTTTTATGTTATTCCCACTGCCTAATTTTCACTAGGCTTCATCCCTGACTATTAGGCTCTGAATTTATTGAGTCAGTGTGTCAATGTCCAATCAGAATATAAAGATTGGAAGGCTTCTTGTTCTTAAAACTTTTTCCAGACTTAGGGAACCAGTTTTTAAGGGCACAATGTCCTGATGAATATAGAGGGACTTGAATCCTTTCATATCTTAATTTATCGTATTATTTATATGCTAACCTACCGAGTTCTCTATTGGTATCTGACATCAGCCTCTACACAGTAAGTTTTACACAGTAGGAATGGGAACTTATTAAATCCCCTGGCAAAATCACTTATTAATGGTTCAAAGAATGTTTTACCTAAGTATGAGAACATGAGCCATGTGCTACTTTAGTCCTGTTTTAACTAGGGCTATAAGATTGCATGACCTTGTTCTAGAAATCACGTTACTCCATCATTAAGCAGCCGATTTCACTGGAAAGCCAGAGCAAGCTCTACTGTAAACCACATTCAAATTTCTGCAAACACAGGGTGTTGAATACAAGCAGACCTGGGCAAGAAAATATAGGACTGCAATGAGAAAGAAGGAACCCTGCTTTGGAGTTAGGAAAATTGACTTTGCTCCTCATTCTGTTATTGACCAGCTGTATGAGCTTTGAAAAACATTTTAGCCAAATCATTTGTCTTCTGAATACAGTTTCCACATCTATGAAGTTGAAGAGTGATAGAAACTTATCTCTAAATTTCATTCATACTTAAACCTTCTGTTTTTCTGTTACTGACTTAGTTTTACCCCAGCAGTCTATGACTTTCACTGGGGAAAATCACAAGCATTCATCCTAAGTAATGTAGAATTGGGAAAATGTTATTTGTATATAAAGGATAACCTAATTTTATACATAATTATTATCTGTATTGATAAAAGAGATGTAGTATTAAAAATTAGTAATTTTTTAATGTTTAGTTTTGAAATATAGGCAGAGTTTATCAGAAATTAATATATATACTTCATTTCTCATTTACTTATCCATTTAGTTAAAAAATAGATATATTGAACCTCTACCATGTAAGTAGCTAGGTTAAGTGAGCCTAGGGGGCAGAATGGGAATTGAGGACCTTGACAAGAACATTACTGAAATAATGGATCATGGAATACAAGCTGCAGAGGAAGGAAAGTAATGAAGGGAGAGTCTTGACAGATTGGAAGATGTTGTTCAGTTGCTCGGTTGTGTCCGACTCTTTCTGACCCAATGGACTGCAGCACACTAGACTTCCCTGTCCTTCACCATCTCCTGGAGCTTGCTCAGACTCATGTCCATTGAGTCAGTGATGCCATCCAACCATCTCATCCTCTGTCGTCTCCTTCTCCTGCTTTCTATCTTTCCCAGCATCAGGGTCTTTTCTAGTGAGTCAGTTCTTTGTATCAGGTGGCCAAAGTGTTGGAGCTTCAACTTCAGCATCAGTCCTTCCAATGAATATTCAGGGTTGATTTCCTTTAGGATTGACTGGTTTGATCTCCTTGCAGTCCATGGGACTCTCAAGAGTCATCTCCAACACCACAGTTTGAAGGCATCAATTCTTCAGCACTAAGCTCTCTGTATAGTCCAACTCTCACATCCATACATGACTACTGGAAAAACCATAGCTTTGACTATATAGACCTTTGCCAGCAAAGTAATGTCTCTGCTTTTTAGTAGGCTGTCTAGGTTTGTCATAGCTTTTCTATGGGAGTCAGTAGAGGGCTCCATGTGCTAGAGGCCCCAGTGGGATTAAGGAAAGGTCATAGTAAGAATAACTAAGGAGGGTAAGTTGTGGTCAGAAAAGAGGATGTGAGACTTATCTGTCCAACTAAAATAGAGAAACAAGGGCCAGATATACTCCCCTGCTTGAAGCAACCAAAAACCAGACAAGAAATAAGAAACTATTTTCAGGACTCTGGACGTAAGACAACAAAGGACAGTGTGATCCCCAAGAGATAGGAAACAAAGTGAGCCCTGTGAACACTCTTGCTTACTGCCCTGAGTTTCCAGGTTTCGGTGCAGGAAGAGGTAAGCTAGTGGACTTTTAGTCTCACCTTCTTAATTTAATAGAAAATATGGAGCTGAAAATCCAGTGATATCAAGGCAGCTAGATTTCACAGGACAGAGTAGTGGAGAGAAGAAAGCTGCACAGAAAGAGAACTCTGGAGATATTCAGAGGGTTTCCTGCGAGTATTCATTAAATTATTGATCAGCACATGCATAAATGGAAACTCCCCCAGGATGGGGAAGAATCACCTGAATTAATTAGAGGAAAGGTACTCATTGTTCCCCAAAGAGCCTACAGTAATGCCTGTTCCCACCAGCCAGACTAGGAAACCCCAAATTCTTGGGACATCAAGTTAAGTACTTAGAGTAAGCCCTAGAAGAACTAGGCTCTGATTCTGCCTAACAAGTCTTAATAGAATAAGACTGTTTCAAAGTAACTGCATGCCAGGAAAAGCTCAAGAGTAGTTATAGGAATATATGAATATAATTGTTGAGCGCCCAAGAAAAGGTAAAATTCACAATATCTGGTATCCAATCAAAAATTACTGGGCATGCAAAGAAGCAGGAAAATATGACCCATAATGAGGGAGAAAAATCTATTGACACTTAAACAGCACTGACACACATGTTGGCATTAGCAGACATGGACATAAAAACAGTTATTGTTAAGTATTTCATACATTCAAAAAATTAAGGAGAGATATGGGAAACATAAAGACAAACCCAAGTTGAACTTCTAGAGGTGAAAACTACAATGTCTGAAGTAAAAAATACCTGAATAAGATTCACAGTAGATTAGACATTCCAGGAGAAAATATAATCATACTTGGAAGCATAGTAATAGAAACTATACAAAGAGAAACATTGAAAAAATAATAACTTTTTTAAAAGTACAAAGTATCATCATTGTTGATCCATGAAACAACCTCAAACATCCTAATATTCATGTAATTGGAGTTCCCAAAATGGAAAGGGGGACATAAAAATATTTAAAACAGTAATGGCTGAGAAAGAAAGTAGAAAATGTTAATCACTCAGTCATATCACTCTTTGCAACCCCATGGACTGTAGCCAGCAGGCTATCTGTCCATGGGATTCTCCAGGCAAGAATACTTGGAGTGGGTAGCCATTCCCTTCTCCAGGGAGTCTTCCCAACCCAGGAATCAAACCAGGTCTCCTGCATTTCAGGCAAATTCTTTACCATCTGAGCCACCAGGGAAGCCCAATAATGGCTGAAAAGGTTTCAAATTTGATAAAGACTGTAAACTGATAGATCCAAGAATCCAAATAAATCCCACACACAATAACTAAGAAGAAAACAAAAGCAAGACTTATCATAATTAAATTGCTCAAAACTAGTGATAAAATAGAAGACCCTAAAAGCAGTCAATACATGCTACGTGCAGATGAACAAAGATAAAAATGACAGCATATTTCTCACTGAAGACAAGGTAAGCAAAAAGACAGTGGCACCTCACAGTGGAATAGCAAAAGTAAAAGGAAAACTATCAACCAAGACTTCTATATATCGTAAAAGTTGCTCTCAAAAATGAAAGCAAAATATTTTTTCCCTGACATAAAAAAGCTGAAAAAAAATTCCAAATTCCTCACCAGCAGATCTATACTATAGGAAATGTTAAAGGAAGCCTGTTAGGTAGAAGGAAATGATACCACAATGAAAAACAAATCTGCGCAAAGAAATGAAAAGCACTAGAAATAGCAAATACATGGTTAATATAAAAGTTGATAGATAAAGAACAGTATGAAAGTGCCTTTAAACAAGGATGTTAAAAAGTCCTCAGAGAAGTAAAGGAAGAATACTGTATATGAAACAGAAACAAATGACCACAAAATAAGAACGCACACTGCTGAGAGTATTACTAATTTAGAAAATAGAAGTGAAGGAATGTCTTAGAGCATAACCAGAGGGAGAAAAGAGAGGGGATGACAAATAATTTTAATAATAATTCTGAAATACAGTGGGGAGGATGGCAAAAGACATTTTTCAAACATATAGTAAAAGAATTTTCCAGATCTCAGGAAATATAGAAACATTTTAGTGAAAGTAGAGAACATCAAAAAAAAAAAAAAAAGAAAAAAGTTGTGAGAGAGAAAGAAGTAGTTACCTAAAAAGGAATGACAGTCAGTGTGATAACAAGCTTCTCATGACAGAGCCTACAGAGGAATGGGTAAAAGCATCAGTGTTCTAATGAAAAATCTTTGCAACTTAGAATTCTATGTCCAATAAAACTATAAGAGTAAGGGTGAGATAAGCATGTTTTCAATATACAATAACTTAGACATTTTATCACTCATAAATCCTCACTGTTTTGCAAAAAGGAAAATGAACCCAGGAGGAAGTACTTGATACACAAAGAAAATAAAAGTAAAGTGAAGTGAAGTCATCCAGTCGTGTCCAACTCTTTGTGACCCCATGGACTGTAGCGTATCAGGCTCCTCCGTCCATGGGATTTTCCAGGCAAGAGTACTGGAGTGGGTTGCCATTTCCTTCTCCAAAATAAAAGTAAAAGAGACACTAAAATACTATGGTAAATTCAGTCTTCCCCCTTGACTCAGTTGGTAAAGAATCCACCTGCACTGCAGGAGACACAGGAGACCTGGGTTCAGTCCCTGGGTTGGGAAGATCTCCTGGAAAAGGAAATGGCAACCCACTCCAGTTTTCTTGCCTGAAAAATCCCATAGCTGGAGGAACCTGGCAGCCTACAGTCCAAAGGATTGCAAAAGAGTCAAACATGACTGAGCAACTAAGCACATGAATATAATTTAACATTAAGCACAAATAATAAGAATAAAAAGAATAATAAACATTTGAAACAAAATGAAGTATTATGAGGGAGGATAAAGCAAGCTCAGATCTTTTCTGACTTAAGAAACGGATAGAAGTAAGAATTCACTTAGGCTTTGTTAGAAATATATGCTCTTTCAATATAAGATAGCCACCGGGAAGAAAGAAATAGAATATATAATTTAAATACTGGTAGGAGAAAGTACAGAGAACAAAGCAATTTTAATCATTCTGATAGAAGGGAAGAAAAGAAGCAGAAAAAATAAATAAAAAGTCAGAAAGAAGCCCAGTATAATGTTAATCACTATCAATGCAAATGAATTTAATACATTAATTAAAATACAGATACTTTCCAATTGGACCTATTAATCAAAACTCAGGTATACACTGTGTAAGAGAGATGCAAGTCTAAAGCAATGATATAGAAAATAAAGATGGAAAAAGATACACCAAGCAAATGTTAGCTAATAGAAATCTGGTGTAGAAATTTTATTGTCAGATAAAATGCAATCATTTAAGTTCTCTAGTTCTTTAAATTCTTATTATGTTTAGTATATTTATCACTCCAGCAAGCTAATTCAGAAATGTCTACCTGAAATTGGAGTGCGACCAGACCAAAAAATTTTAAAGAAAGAAAAGATCAACAAAAAAAGAAAATGTGCAATATAGGCTTTGGAAGAAAACTAAAGTTGAAACAGTGTTACTGGAAGCTAGAAAAATGAAAATCCACATTGTGAAGTGGTGAAACATTTGGAAAACTGTCATTTACAATAATTTGGAAGTCAGCTCATATATCTAATGAATAAGCACATTAAGATGCAGAGTCCAGGATTTTTTTTTAATGGAAATAATTGAATCATTTTAGAAAAGCAGTAACAGTGGTGTCTGTGACCCTTAACATGTAAAGATAATCTCTGTATCAATAACAGCATAAAGTCCAGGAAGGGGGAAATGGAATGACTGTTGTAAGGTTCTTATATGATCAAGAAGTGTTGTGATTTCACTTGAAAGTAGACTGTGATAAGCTAAAAATGTATATCAGAATCCTAACATGACCACCAAAGTAACAGAACAAAGAGTTACAGCCAATAAGCTGTCTTAGCCTGCTTGGGCTGCCATGACAAAATGCTACAGCATAAACAACACACTGATTTTTCTCACAGTTCTGGAGGCTAGAATCCATGATCAAGGTGCAGGCAAATTCTGTCTCTGGTGAGGACCCTTTCCCTAGCTTGTGGTTTGGCTTCTGTCCCCAAATGGCCTTTGCCCTATGTTAATATGAGCTCTGGTGCCCCTTCTGGAAATTTTCCAGGAATTTGGGAACTAAATAACACACTTCTAAATAGCCCACAGATCACATTCGAAGCCAAAAGAGAAATTAGTTGAACTGAATGAAAATAAAAATACAACATATCAAAATTTGTAGAATGCCATTAAAGAAAGGAAGATGTGTACTTTAGTGATTATGGGAGTCAGAGCATTCAAAAATAGTGATCATGGTGTGACCTTGGGGAAGGGCTGCTGAAGTGAAGTAAAAGAGGAGCTCAGCGGAGTTGAGGTCAGAGAAACAAGGCCAGGGTGCTAGAGGGACTGCTCACAGAGAGAGAAGTCAGGCATGATGACGAAACTTGGAGTAGAAAGAAAACCATCAGCCTGGAACCGAAGTCACCAATAAAGGAAGAGCTTCTAGTCCCAACTTTGTAATCTTTGCAAATCACTTCATCTCTCTGAGCCTCTGTTTCCTTATATATAAATAATGTGAAAGTCACTCAGTTGTGTCTGACTGTTTGCGACCCCGTGGACTATACAGTTCTCGGAATTCTCTAGGCCAGAATACTGGAGTGGGTAGCCTTTCCCTTCTCCAAGGGATCTTCCCAATTCAGCAATCAAACCCAGGTCTCCCTCATTGCAGGTGGATTCTTTACCAGCTGAGCCACAAGGGAAGCCCATATATAAATAAGGGAGTTATGAATTCTTCATCTTTATATAGCTTTTGATAGTCTCTTTGCATTTTAAATATTTTCATGTGTATACATTTTATGTAGCCTCTTCAGATGCTTTTTGGGAAATAGCAAAGTATTAAATGATAAATAAACATGTAAACACACAATCTCTAAGTTCCGTTCAAACCCTAGCCTTTTTATTTTTTGGCTGTTCTGGGTCTTCATTGCTGTGCATGGCTTTCTCTAGTTGTGGCGTGTGGGGGCTACCCTCTAGTTGCAGTGCACAGGCTTCTCATTGAGGTGGCTTCTTTTGTTGCAGAGCATGGGTTCTAGAGCATGGGTTCAGTGGTGTGGTGCACAGCTTTAGTTGCCCCACCACATGTGGAATCTTCCCAGAGCAGGGATCTAACCTGTGTCTCTTGCACTGTCAGGTGGATTCTTAGTCACTAGCCCATGAGGCAAGTGCCCTAGCGTTTTGTAATTTGTGCCTATAAACCATATCATTTCTAAAACGGCACTCACAGCAAAAGCAGCAGTAGGGAAGTTATCCTCCAGTCACTGTGGACAGTCCAGAGAGGATGAACTTGTATAGAGTAAATGAGGGGAAGTCTTTTTCATGCCTCTGGAATGGCCTGCACTAAGGTTCAGATGCAGAAGCAACACAACCCAAAGAAATAAATGGTGAAATGTCTCCCATGGTTGGAGTTGCAGGAATGAACAGTGAGGCTGATCAGATGAAATCAGGCTGGAAGGGATGTTGAGACTTACAGGTACCATGCAGAAGAGTCTCTGAGGACTGAGACATCCATAGGAGAGGCTGTTTCCAGGACTGCATTCACACAGGTGAGCAGGGGATCATAGCCTGCATGACCACACTTTATCACAAAGCAACACAGTAACCTTATTTTGCTGATAAAAACAAAAATATAATAGTATTAGGTTGACCAAAAGTTTGTTCAGGTTTTTCCAAAACAACTTACAGAAAAACTCAAATGAACTTATTGGCCAACTCAATACATCAAAGTAACATTGGGTTCAAGATTTTATTGGTGGCTTTGTGAACTTCAGGGGACAGAAATCTAGAAGTTTGGGGCTTGGAGAAACATGAAAAGAAATGGTTTCCTTCAGTTCAAAGAAAGGCTAGTAAAGCTGACGACTGGTGAAAGTACTAGACTAACTTTTTTGAGTCAAACCTGAGTTGGTTGTTATTTATCACTATTTAATAAGTTTACAAATTCAGGGCAAGTCCTATAGAGGCTAAGTGTCCCATTACTGGCACTTTCCCTGCAATTTTTGTAGCTCCTGAAACCAGACTATGGGTCTTTTAACAAGTGAAAAAGCATCAAAAAGAATCTCCCCAGGAATGCAACTTAAAAAAAAAAAATCCATACATGATTGTATAGTCAATTAGGCAGGTAGAGGGAGATTTCATATAAAGAAGATTTTTTAACACTATAAACTTATAAATACTCTTGTAAATTTTAAACTTGTGAAAACTAAGGTATATACAATGAAGCAAACTTGAAAAGAACGTGTTTTATATACAGATATTCTCACAAAACCTCAATCATTGTCAATCACTCTAGGTCTCCCTGTATTTACTTCTTGCACTGACTTGCAGCTTGTTTTTCATCTTTTCTTCAAGGCAGAGATTTTGGGGGCTCTGCTTTTGCTAGTGATTGAGTTTTCTAAGAATGCTGCAGTAAAGCCTCTGTGAAAACTCATCCCTGCAGTCTCTTCCAGTCTGTTCTGGTCTCTTGGGTTTCAGAGCAGCCGTGTCACAGGCATTGCTGTCAGCTGAGCTTTCCTAATTAGTCTGCAGCATGCCCCTTACTCTCTGTCTTCTTTTGTCAGAGAGATATAGTTCTTTGATCCAACCTGCTTTTGAATTTACTTTTCTCTCCTGATCAGAAAAGAAAAACATGGAGATTAAAAATATGTATTTCCAAACTTCTCCCTCCTACCTTTATAAGATCCTGTCATCTATATAGTTAGGATTAGAAGATTTAGCTACATATAAAAGCTCCCAAAGACTGAGAGGTTGAAGTTTATCTCACATAATAGACACCTGAGTGTAAGCAGTCTAGGACTGCTGGAGAAGATCCACAAACTCATTTGGTATCCAGTCTCCTTCTAGCTTAGTCCTCCACCATTTGCAGGGTTTGGTCTAATTCATATTCCAAGGTGGTCAGTATTCCAAGGAGGATATTGGGCAAAAGAGAAGAACCATCCTTCTCACTTTAAGGAGACTGGTTGCAGCTTACACTCAGGCTTACATCTCCTTGGCCAAACTTGATAATAAGGCTACTATAGTGGCAAGGGAGCCCAGGGAATATAGTCTTTTACTGGGCATCAATGTACACCCCCCCAAAAAAAAATTAGTCTTTATTACTAAGAAACAAGGACAGAATGGACTTTTGGGGGATCCTAGAAGTCTTGCCACACTCTCTCTTACTATGAGAATAGTGACAAGTGACAATCCATTGTACACCTCTCTAATTCCCTCTTCCACATTTTGTGCTTATCTTGTACAGAAGAATATTACTGTGTAGCAGAAGTATCCTTGAGACTTATGACTCCTAAGTCCTTCCATATCTCATAAAGAATAGGTGTATTTTTCCCTCTTAATATTTAAACATATTTTGAAATTGATTAATTTTTAAAGAAGTATGAAGAATTTCCTCAAAATTGATGATGTCCCAATGAAAATTCTGAAATCATAAGCCAGTAAAAACATTTAAAATGTATATCTTCCCTATTTCCAGAAAAACTTGTTTTATTAAAAACACTAAAAAAAATGTGAAAAAAAATGTGAAATTTTAAAATTAAACATGAGAGTTCATATGAAGGAAGCAAAGACGTAGAAATTCTAAAAATGTGATGAAGCAGGGTACAGCTCTTTCCATCTACTTCAGCAAATTTAAATCAACAATATTCTAAAATACTTTCTGTAAAAGAAAAAATTTTAAGCCACATAGGCTCCAGTGTTAAGGCACTTTCAAGCCAATGAAAGACACAGGGATGGAAACAAATATCCAAGACAAAGGTGTGCTATAATAGAGGTACAAATAGCATTCTGCTAGAAAGGAGGGGAAGAGATTACTCGGAACTGCTAGTGGTGGTGGCTTGGATGGGAGCTGCTTTATGGAGAGCTTTGTGGATGAGGCTGCCTTTGAGCGGGGCTTGAAGGTAGGAAAGGATTTCCAGAAGTTGAGAGGGCTGTGGTTTGGGAGGGGAAGGTAGGACTATTCCATACTGAGAAAACATCATAAATAAAAAGTCAGAGAAGTGGGAAATTATTGGATACGTTCAAGAATCAGCAAGTATAGCTGTGACCTGGAACCCAGGGTCCATCTTGGTAGCAGATGAGTTGGAAAGATTGAGGGGTTGGATCCGAGAGGCCTTAAATTATGTGCTCAAGGATTTGGACTGGTTCTCTAAGCTGGAGAGGAATAGGAGGAGAAGGAAATTGAACATGTTCACCTTTTAGGACCTCTATTTTCTCAGTGAGTAGTAAGCAAGACTATCTATTGTTGATGAGAAGTTTGTTAGCTTAAAAAGAATATAAAGGGTTTAAAAGAGGATAATATGAAGAATCAAAAAAAGAAATGAACAAGGAGTTTTGACAATTTGAAAGGCCCCGTAGAGTCAATTTGTCTTCAGATTTTGACAGCAAGAGCAAAAAGGCAAACATGTTAGGTTAAGTAACATTTTTATTTTTGACAAGTATAAGTATACTGTGGTGGGTTTTCTTAAACTGTATGGGTTAACATTTCAAGATGTGCCTTCTCTCAACAAGGCCTTCTTTCAACACAATGGGATGATTGTGAGGGCCTTTGTTGCAGGAGCCAAGGAAGATGACATTGAATTGCTGGGGAGAGAGAGTGTGTGTGTGTGAGAGAGAGAGAGAGAGAAAGACTCAGAGCAAGAGTGAGACAGAGACAGGAGTGGTATTCGTTACTCTTGGTTGAGTTGTTAAGGGTAGAAATTTGTGGTCAGAGGAATAAGTTATGTGTTCTTGTTGCAGAAAATCTGGCTGACATTTGGAATATTCTTAAAGCAATACTGGATATTCTGGGGCATGGTAACAGTAAAACAAGAAAAGAGAACTTTCCATAAAAGAACTTTTGAATAAGAGAAATTTAAACAGGAACTAAACAGGGTTTTCTCTGGAGTAGGAGGGAGACAGACTTTCCCCTCAATTCTTTCAGAAAGGCTCTGTAAAAAACAAAATGTCAAAGATGAGTATGTCCAGCAGATGGCCAAGAGCTCAGAGTGGATGGAGAAGCCACCCGCACTCTGAATCCTCAGCATGTCTGCCCAGAGATCCGGAGAAGGGCAAGCTGTGAATCAGAACCCAGAGTTAGAGCTCAGGGATGCTTTTCTGTTTTAAGTACCCAGCGCTCATTTAGAGATGAGTAAACAGACCTAGCAAGATCCACTGACTTGACCAAGATCACCGTCTGCTTAGGGGCAGAACAGACAGCTGTCCAGGTCTTTGTCTCTCGGTCCAGTGCTCCCGCCCTGCCTCCACTGTGCTGTCAGGCGGCACAGTCCACCCTGAGTGTACCTGTGCAGACCCTGAAGCCTGGCTGTGTCACTCCCAGAGGAAGAGCAGCCTGGAGGAGTGATCTGTGGCCAGCGGATGAAGAGTAGCTGAGGGAAGCTCTCAGATGGGGATTTCGGGAAATATCCTCAAATGGTCTTAGAGGGTATTAGGGAAAAAAATCTACTTACTGCCATGTTTCAGGGATATTAAAATGCAGTGCAGACTGTTCTCCTGCATTTAGGCTTTCTGTGCCTTTTGGGAACTGATAGATCTTTCTAAACCGCATTGATTCTCCGAGGGAAATAGCCTACAAAATTCCAAATCCTCTCCCAGTGGAGAGGAGAAAGATGGGAAGCTTTAAAACGCTGACTGTTGTTTCACTAAATGATGAGCATGATGTAGTTATATCAACCACTTTTCCACCAGCCCCCATCCATCTCACTGAGGCTTGGACCAGCTGCAGCCTGGTACACCACATCCCCCAGCAGCATGCTTTAGGGTTTAGTGCAAAGCAGAATTGGAGGAGATGCCAAGGGGGTTAGTGCCCAGGGGGTTAGTTAGGTGCTGAAAAAAGAAGTGGGTGTGACTGCTGGTGTTTTATAAGAAAAGTGGAAGAAAGAAGCTAGATAAGCCTTAGATTTCCCAGATTCTTTGTGGCTTGGACAGTAAAGCATCTGCCTGCAATGCAGGAGACCCAGGTTCAGTCCCTGAGTTGGGAAGATCCCCTGGAGGAGGAAATGGCAACCCACTCCAGTACCCTTGCCTGGAAAATTCCATGGGCTGTGGCCTACCAGGCTCCTCAGTCCATGGGTTGCAAAGGGTCGGACACGACTGAGCGACTTCACTCACTCACTCACTTACTCAAGGGAGAAAAAGGGCAAGAGGTCAAAGATGTGTAGATTTGTATATATTTGACCTTAAATTACTTTAAAAGCAAATAAGGTAAGAAATGAACCCTGAAAGAAGGCTCTTTTATTTTCAGTCACCCATTCAAGCCCTTCTTGAAGAACAATATGGACCAACTGGGGAGCCAAGAGCCCAGGTCTATCTACTAAGTAGTTTATGGAACAATTCCAATTTTAAAGAATCTGTCCTATGGCTAGATCATGTGTCCTGGTTTTTTGTTTGTTTGGAGTTTATAGACATACTACGATAATATGGTTACCATGTGTGCATGGTGAGCAGCTAGCTGTGCACGAATAATTGAGAATCTTTGAATTACACTGATACAGTTTTAGAGCTGGAATGGACCTTGATGATTTTTTATTAAGTCCATACATTTTGTTGTAGAAATGGGATAACTGGCTTAGAAAGGTGAAGTTGCTCGTCCAACCCATATGGCTGCTAAGTGACAGAGCTGAGTCATATCCAGGATCTTTCATTTTTAGTCCAGAGCTCCCTATACTGAGTCTGGATGCTGGAAAGGCTGGGTGGTCAGAGGCTGCTCAGTTACACCAATTAACAAAATTCAGCCTTTGATGAGGTACTGGTTTATGTCCATCCCAAGTGACCTTTAGAGCTTCACAAGGCTCTTCCCCGTTTGCCGGTCACACCCCCACAACAGAGCTTAGGACACACAGATGTCTTAGTTTGTCTTTGCATTGCTCTGGACTCTTTTGCACAGTTGGGAGCAGTTTCTTAAAACTGAAAAATGATTGGTCAGTTCATAATCACAGTTATCCTGTGAAGGAGTAGAGTTTATGTCCTATGTCTTGGGTATCATAAAATACAAGCAGTTTTGGTATCACAAATGGTTTTGTTATTTAACTGTCAGAATCCATGAAGCTCTTTATGTGTGTATGTTTTGATTTAGAAAACCCTCATGATTCTTGGACTTTTATACTCACACAGTTTTGTTTATTAAATTTCACACTAGCCATGCCAGCTCTTGTTACATTTGTTTAGTTGTAAGGTAAAGAACTATCTCAAGAGAACTCAGCAAAGGGGGATCAATGAGAGAGAGAGACTCTCATAGGAATCAAATCCTAGTGGCCACAGTAGATTCAGACCTTGTGAGCCTGGGTCTGTAGGATGGTCCTCGATCCAAGATGGTTATCGGGACCTCACTTGTGGTCCCAGTTTAAGTTCCTCTCCTCATGTCTGGCTTATTCTGCCCAGGTTCTCTTTTCTCAAGAGATAAGCAGACAGAAAGGTAGGTGGATAGGTAGATGAGTAGACAGACAGACACAGAAAGACAGATGGATAGATAGAGATATACATCGGTCTTCACCTTATTACCTCTACCTACTCCATTTTCTGTTCGCATATAACCTTGACTCGCCTGTGGCCCATTGTGACCCCTCTGACCTTTCTTCTCATAACTACTTGTACTGCCCTCAGTTAAGTGTATCATTCTCTTGCCATTTCCTAGTTCACATTTTTTAAAAGATGGAATCTAGTTGGCCCTGTTCATCTTTTCACGCCAGGCCATGTCCTTTATTCCTGGTCAGTTGTTCACTGTCCACGGGCAGATGACCACTCTGGTGCAATCACTTGGATGCAGGATGGAATGGAGTTTTGTGATAGAAGATGTTGCTGTGTAAGACCTCCCCTATCAGCAGTTCTCCAAAGGAAGTTTCTTGTAGAAGGTGTTGAGTCATGCCAGGAATGTCCTTAATCTGCTTAATAGAATGAATACATGGTCAAATCATCAGGGAGGCAGCTGAGAGTAAGGGAAAGTAGAATTTAGTAACAAAGAATTTGTGGTTCAGGTTTCAAACTCTAGAACATAATAACTGCATGATGTTGAGCAAGTTACCAAAACTGTTTGAGTCTCAACCCCATTTATAAAATGGAGATCTGTGAGGATTAAATGAAATACGCATGAAAGCACATAGTCAGTTGTGAAGCACCATACCCATGTAAAGGATATTACTTCTGTAGGCCCCTCCTAAGCACAAAATCTTCTGTTGGTGGGATTTTTTGTGTGTATTTCTTTCTAAGATGAATATCACTTCCCAGAACATAAATTGCACCTTTGGGTTCACATGATGATCCCTTTGCTATCTAAATCTGCAGAAATTACTCAAAAAGATCAAGGTTGTTATTGATACATTTTATACATAGCTGACATATACTACTGGGAGTTGGCAATGGACAGGAAGGCCTGGCGTCCTGCAGTCCATGGGGTCGCAAAGAATCGTACACGACTGAGCAACTGAACTGAACTGACATATACTACATTATTCCTAGAGTGTTCCGTTCAGAGAACATAGGATTTGAGGGCTGGCACTCCTTAGTCTTCTGACCCAAATCTTTAACCACAATTGAAGAACTAAGGCTTAGAGAGGTTCATTGACTTTCTCAATGTCAGTTGTAAAACAAGAACTCACTCAATTTCTGTTGCTGTGTAACAAATTACCTCAAAGCTTAGCTACTTAAAAAAACAAACATTCACTGTCTAAGCATCTCTGCAGTTCTGGAATCCAAGAATGACTTTGAAATGGGTAGTTCAGGCTCAGGGTTTCTCCTGCAGTTGCAGTCAAGATGTCAGCAAAGCTGCAGTCTCTGAAGGTCTGACTGGGGCTAGAAGACCTGCTTCCAAAAGAGCTCCCTCACATGGCTGTTGGCCAGAGGCCTCAGTGCCTCACTATATGGTCCTCTCTGTGTCCTCATGACATGATGGCTGGCTTTCCCTCAAAGTCAGTGATTCAAGAGAGAGCAAGGAGGAAACTACTGTGTTTTTTGTCTCCTAGCTTCAGTAGTCACACTTCAACACTTCCACCATATTCTGTTCACTAGAAGCAAGTCTCTAAGTCCAGCGAGCACTCAGGTGGAAGGAAATTAAGCTCCACCAACCACTGAAGGGTGAAGTATCAAAGAATTTGTGGGCTTATTTTTAAACACCACAGAAGGTTGTCTTTAATATATTAGTTTCTCTGCAAATGAGTTTCCATAAGAGATCAGCTCCCACTACCTACCATTCCCCCTGCCTCCCCATTAGAGGTTAGTCTCATTCAGAAGTAATTAGTGAAGGAGAGATTAATTGATGAGGATACCTTCTCAGGAAAGTATTAAGAAACCCTCTGTTGCAAGCAAGAAAGAAAAATAAAGAGAAAAAGATATAAGAGAAAGAACATTGAAGGGGAAAAAACAGAAGCAAGGGTACATTAAATTCTGACTTCATGGGCAGAGTTCTCTCCCAATTCGTGAAACCCTTTGTTAACAGAGACTGCATAAAATATGTCTGGGGCCGGATTCTGAAGACAAAGCTGTCGGGATCTGGGTTCCAGTTGCAGAGCATGCCCCTGTGTAAAAACTAAGGATGTTAAATACCACAATTAAGGTACATATACTGTGCACTGGCAACATGTAAGAAAAAGCATTTATGAGATGGTGGGGTTTTGGAAATTCTTGCAGAAGATATGCAACCACAAGGGGTTTGCACCCCCTCACACAGACTCCCCACACACACCACGCACCAGATCTACACATCCACACACCAGACTCTCCATACCTTTTCCTTGCTCTCTTTTGCTCTTTAGCACTTAATCACTAACATTCTAACATGCTGCTTATTTTACCTATTTATCTTGTTTTTACTGCCTGCCTCCCCTACAAGAATGCAAACTCCATGAGGTCAGAAGTATTTCTTTTTTTAGTGCTTAATACTGTCTCTAAAGCAATTCCTGGCACATTGTAAGCACTCAGTATACATTTTTGTTGAATGAATCAATTTGATAATTAATCAGGACATAAGGAAATTGAGCTCAACCATACAGGAGCAGGAGAACGTAGCAGGTGGGCACTGGGGGGCAAGGTGTTCCACACAGAGCGGACAGCTGAACAGACACCCTCATCTGGATATTCAGGACCAGCCATCCACATAGCTAGACCTGTGGATTGTAGACTGCTGTGGCAGATGGGAAGGCTGAAGAGGCAGGTGCTAAAGAATGTTGTGAAGAGATTAGGATTTTCTCACGCACAAAGGGGATTTGCTTCAATTTTATGGCCAGAGGTGATGTCTGTACTCTTCCTCAATGATCTAGCTGTATTTAAGAATATACATTTCCTGTATTACCTAACATTTTACTTGCTGCATCATGACCAATAATTCTGACTCTTTTACTGTAGCAACAAGCACTTCCTTCTTCATTTTCCCTTTCTGGTATATGAAGGGTGAAACTCTCTGTATATTGGAGTCTTTTATGTTCTCCATTCTTTGCCAGTGAGCCTAAGGTCCACAATAGACCTGGGAAATCCGGTGACATTTGTGGCATATGTGACAGTGTCTTTATACCTAGGGAATGAATCATGAATTTCTTCCTCTAATTTTCAGCTTCCCTGGTGTATAGGGAGCCTTTCTTTTCTCAAAACCTCATATGCTGAGATTAAAAAAAAAAAAAATCACCTTGCAACTGCCAGCAGCAGCTGTGTTGAAGTGTGGAAGCCTCACATAGAGACATGGAGCTGTTCCTGGAAGCCCAGTGGGTGAGGACTGCTGTTTCCTGCACTTTGCCAGAAAAGGATCAGCCCCCCAGGGCTAGGTTCCCAGTGTCCTCTGCCCAGAGGCTGAGGCAGGAGGCTGGGTACCACTGCCATGAGGAGACTGCCACCTGGTCATGGATGTGTCATTGATCTCTGTTCAGCCTTCTCTGTTAAGGCAGGTGGGGGTCTGTGCCACACCCCACCCTGATGGAGCTTCTCTGAGACCCAGAGAGTCCAGCCCTCTCTAAAGGAACATGCTTTTAGATAAGGAAGGCAATTACATCTTAACTCGGTGAAGTCTCCTCTCACCCCAAGGTCGGAACACAGCCCTGCCACAGCTGACTTCACAATTGAGAAGGCAAAGACTGAGCACGGGAGAGTCTTTGTCCTAAAGTGTCTCCTTTGTCTCAAATTTTCCTTCAGTCAAACAGAAGAGGCAACGAAAAGACTTCAGAGTGTGCTTCGTCATCAGAAAGGGCATGCAACCCAGAGAGCTCTCATCAGCCACTAATTGAATTTCATTTAAAAAAAAAAGTCCTAAGATAGTTAAGATATAAAGCCATTTTCAAAAGAAGCAAACACCACCCTTGTTGTTCTCATTGACAACTCAGTGTTACCTTGTCAAAGTGCCTAGCAGTTGCCTGGTAGTAGTGATTTTAAGCAGTGACTTTACCTGGACCTCAGTATAAATGAGGGTTGTTGTGGTGCTGAGTGTGGAGGGTGAGTGCCTCTGGGGAAATACACAATCAGAACATCTCCTCCCCAAAGGAAACCTGGCATCCTCATGATACAGGGGATGGTCCTAGAGCCCAAAGTGCCCAGTTTGGTTCCATGTTAGACACAGCTGACAGGTGGGAGGGAGCATCTCAAAGAATCCCTTGGAGGTCTCAGGCCTAATGAAGGCTTTCCTGGGAGATAGGAAGCAGATGGAGGAGACTGATGGAAACAGTTAAGGAAGGTCATAGCAGTGGGATGAAGCTGCAAGAATGTGGAGTACATCCTTGCCCATGTGTGCTGGGAGGATGTGTCTGGGGGCTTGGGGCAGGCATTTCAGGACTGCATGCTAACCTAACTGTAAATCCAGAGGCAGGAGTCATATATATGTGTTGAATGAGTGAGTAACTCGAGGTTAGCCTAAAAGGAGAAGAATTTCTACCTTTAATCTACCTTAGACTATCTAAGCAGTTTCTTCCCTGCAGAAACCAAGTTAGTTTGAAGTTGACCAAGACATTCCAGAAGTCAAAACATTGAGAGAGAATTACCTCTTTGTACTTGGGGGAAGAGGTGACTGTTTCTCTATTAGAATCCAGTGCGTTGCCGATAGCTAAAGACCCAGGAAAGTGGGGAGTGTTTATGGGGGGCTTCCCTGTTGTGATGCTGAGTATGTGTGTGCTATCTTACTTGTATACCAGAGTGCTTAGCTCCAATAGAGTATTCTCTTTTTTGGTCTGAGAAGTGTTAGTCACTCAGTCGTGTCTGAATCTTTGCGACCCCATGGACTGTAGCCCACCAGGCTCCTCTGTCCATGGGATTAGCCTGGCAAGAATACTGGAGTGGGTAGCCATTCCCTTCTCCAGGGGATCTTCCTGACCCAGGGTTCAAACCTGGGTCTCCTGCATTGCAGGCAGATTCTTTATCATCTGAGCCACCAGGGAAGCTCTTTGGTCTGATGTATACCAAATACATCCCGAGGTTGACACTACTAACCATTGCTTTAATTAAGAGCTCATTCTCCTCCCTGTTTGCTAACATTTGGGGCTCAGGGGCCCTCCCACAGGCACAACTGCCAAGTTTTCTATAACTTGCCCAAGTGCCACACCGATTTCCATCTTTTCCTCAGGATGTAAAGAAATCTGCTCTCCACCCAAGTGCTGCCACTAGGAACTCTTAGCTAAGGTGGTGTGCGCTCCTATGGGCCATCAGTTTCCTCACTAAGTCTGCCCCTCACTTCCTTGATTATTCTGTCCAGGATGTATCTCAGGTCAATCCAGCCCTTTCTAGCTACTAAACTCCTAATCACAAGGAAAGGGGCACAGTGAAGAAAGAATTCTAAAATTTTAAAAGATACCTAAACTGGCTTTTCCTCTGCCTTCTCTGAAACTATGGATGTCTGCTCTCAACCCCTATTTGGTATAGTTGATTTATATCTAAAGCAAAATAGAGTTCCCATCTCACCCCAGTTCTTAGAGGGTCTATGATTTTGACTTTGCATTCTGCCAGTAGCTATTAAATCTTCATCTAGCACAGATATTCTAAACAGACCTGCAGTTTAGTACTCTTCCTTAATATTTGACCCCAGCTTCTGCGACTATCAGAAGGAAGTCGAAATATTCTGACTGTTAAATGCTCACTGCTCAGAGTCACGCAGCAGGACTGCAGAGAAGGGGATGTTTAGGATTCCCGAGCTCTGCCGCACACCATTGTGCCTGTAGCCAACAGTACAGCTTTGAGCACTGTGCACTTAAAAATGTGTTGAGGACAGATTGCATAGTAAGTATTCTCACCACACACACACACACACAAAAGATTGTGGGGGGTCATGCCAGGAAGTGAGTGTGAGTAAGACTTCAGGGGTGCTGCTCATGTTCTTTTCTAGGGTCTGGGTGCTGTTCACACAGATGTGTTCAGTTTGAGAAAAGTCATTGAGCTAATAGATGCACTCTCTCTATGTATAGCATTTAGGAGTTTTAAAATAAAATGAGTGATTTCTCTCTCTAAAGAAAAGGGACTGTTGCATCTACACTTAATAAATCAACCAATCACACCAAATAATAATGACAATAGTAAAAATCACAAGAATAATAGCCATTAACTGGATATCAAGTGCTTCACATGCATTGTTATCTTTAACCAAGATGGCAACTCTGTTAATTTCAGTACCTCAATATTTCTGATGAGGAACTTAGACAGACCTTGTATCTTCCATTTCCAAGGTAACATAGCTACTCAGTGGTATAACTTGGATTCACATTCAGACTGCTGCGTTCAAAATCCAGCCTACAAACCACCATGCTGTCCTCTAGTGAAGTCTTAGTCTTACTGGTTTCCTCACCCCCTGCCCTGCCACTCCATTGCCACCACTACCAACCGAAACACAGTTTTGGGTTACAGATACTGACATATTTTGGTAGGAAAAACCAAAAAGCTAAAAATCATAAGGAAAAATGCTGTGACACTGCAACACTCACAGTCATTTTGGCTATTACCAAACCCAGAGCTCTGGTATGCCCATTGTTGAAACAATCCCATAGAGTAGGAGAAAACTAAGAAGGCGCTCTAAAAATTCAGTAACTAAACCAAAAAGGCAAGAGATACAGTAAATCCTTCTGACTGCTTCGGTAGCAAACACGTTGGTCAGACCACATTAGTCCCAGGAAGGGAAAAGCATGTTGTGCAGACGACTGCCAAAGAATGTGGGAGACATGAGATGCAGGGAATCAAGAGCTGTGGGGAAGACAGGGTCTGCAGAGGAAGAGGAGACTGTCACCCACCCCATCAACCGCTGTCCAGACGCAGGAATGACCGGTGCCCGTCTGGGAGAGACCAAGCGGAGAACATCTCTGGATGAGTGGTGGGAGCTGGGGTAAACAAGTGAATGGGATGACTACAGGGGCTGTGAAGCTGAGATGAAGCTGGTAGAATTTGCAGGGACAGATGCAGTAGAGTTGATGTGTATCTAAAATAATAGGTTTATGATGATGCTGGAGCATGGAAGAGTAGATATGAGGAGACACCCACAGAAACTCAGAGGTGGGTGGTGCGTGCCTGGATTAGCGAGGAGCTGTCCAAAAGACAACAAAGAGGTTTTTATAACCTGACAGGGCCAGGTTTCAAATTAGATATAAGGGATGGAGGAAAGGGTCACAGATGACTACGGTTTTGTCCAAGGATGCTTTGGAATCTGGATGGACAGGTAGACAAATCTGGATCTGGAAGAGAAGGGAGCAGAAAAGGAGGGCAAGGGGGACTGATGTACCATGTGATGGAAAGGCACCCTGGCCTGAGAGCCAAGAAGACTGTGCCCTGACACTAATTTTGTGATCACGTCATATAACTTGCCCTGGTCTGTGCTTTCTTATATCTAAAATTAGGAATTTAATCCAGCAAACATTTATTGAGCATCTACTGTGTGCCAGGCACTATGCAACCATCTGTCTCTTATTTCCCACATGTGCCCTAAGCAAGGTAGGATCCCGTCTTCTAGTCAAGCAACCCAAGGGTGGCTGTTGCCTTTAGTAAGTCCTGGCTTTTGCTTCCCTCTAGTGGCCACTGTGTGCCATTAGCACTGTTCTTTTTCTCCTCTTACTGGAGCCCTGATCTAAATTGAAAGTCAGGAACAGAGAACACGTTAACGTTTCATGGACCAAAGCACATCTTTAAAAAAGGAAAGAAAAGACTTGTTATCCCTGGTAGCTCAGACAATGAAGAATCTGCCTGCAATGTAGGAGACCTGGGTTCAATCCCTGGGTTGGGACCTGGAGAAGGGAATGGCTACCCACTCCAGTATTCTTGCCTGGAGAATCCCAAGGACAGGAACCTGGTGGGCTACAGTCTATGGAGTCTCAAAAAGTCAGACACAACTGAGCGACTGACACTTTTTTTGCTCCTCTGTTCCTGGAGCACTGACCTGAATTGAAAGTCAGGAGCAGAGAACACATTAGCTCCTAATGGACCAAGGCACATCTTTAAAAAAAAAATAAATAAGTTTTTGTTAATAAAATTACAAAAAACACAAGTTAAAGAGTGAAGATGAAACTAGATCACAGATCATGGACAGGTAGTAGGGAACAGGTAGTAAGCAGTGTCCAGCAGGGGCATCCTGATAGACATCCTGGTTGGTAACCAGGCTGGGAGACAGTGGTGAGGAAGACACAGTGTCAGGAACCAGACATGAGACATGGTTGGCAGTCAGTCCACAGCAAAACCAGCCAACAGCAGCAGATAGAAGCAGAAAGTCCCATTAAGACTCACCCAGTAGTGGGTGAACCTGGGCAAATAGCGAGTATGGGGTCACAGACCAAGACCCAAATTCACACTGAAAAGGGGAGGGTAGGACCAGGGATAAGAGGAAATCCTAACAGTGATTCACTGACAGCAAAGACTTGACAACTTTTAGGGAAGCCGTGATGAGACTCTGGGAACCTTTCTGTTGCTGCTGCTCTCTGTTCGCTGGGCATTTGATCCAGATCATTCATCTGCAGAGCTGGCATCTGCATAACTGGAGATGGCCCAGTGGTGATGGAGCTCAGTGGGCCAGCATCAGAGAGAGGCAGGTGCCCTAGGGTCCCCCTGGCTTGTGGGTAAGCAGGAGTGAAGTTGTTATCCACTGTCCCGGCCCAGGGAGGGGCCGAAGCTAATAACAGACACAATTCAGAGCAGACACAATTGTGGCAGTACCCATGGGGCAGTAGTAAGGGCCATTGTTCCTCATCCCTGGACCAGTACCTTGCGTTTCCCCTGTCGTGAAACGCACCCCTGGGGTGCTCATATGATGTGTGTTCCCCAACAGATAGTAAGCCTGGTGAGGGCAGGTCATCACAACCATCTGCCTCGCTGCTCTGTGCCCTGTGCCCACCTCAGTGGCTGGCTGCAGAGTAAGCGAATGAGTGTGGATGAGATAACTGCACTCCTAAGACTTTAGGAGTCCTGGCTTTGTGATCTGCTGTCTGTGACCCTGAGCCTGTCATTCCCGCTCATTGAGCCTCAGTTTCCTCATCTGTAAAATCAGGGATCCGTGAAAGTCAGATAATGTCTGTGCAAGAGTTTTATACTCTATAAAGGGCCATTCAGATGTGAATTATCATCTTATTCAGCCCCAAAATGAGAAATTAACAGGATGTCTCCTGGCATCTCTTTTGGCCTATGTCACTATGGGTGTTTCCTTTCTGAGTCAAAGTGTTGAGAATGTACTTCTTTTGAATGTGAATTTGTAATTCATCCCCCACCTGCCAGCCTGCCAGCAGCTGGCCGGCTGTCTCTTACATTCTCAGCAAGGGCTGAGACAAGCCCCTCTGTCACAGGGTCAACAGGTCACCCCTCATTTAATGAAGATAAAAAGAAAATTCTCTGAGTTAAAAGTCTCAGAGCCCCAAGTTGAGAAAGGGCAGGTGCAGGCTTGAGAAGACCCTGCGATTCAGATTGGGGTTTGCAGTAGATTCTACTTAATAGGCATCAACAGTTTAACTTAACAAGAGACTCTTGAACCACATGGAAGAAGTATAGCGGTCACTCCTGGAAAGCTAGTATGTGCCTTGGTCTGTGCTGGAAGACTCCATCTAAGGAAATAGGTTCAGTCCTAATAGGTAACATACTGAAGTTCATCCAGAAGAATATGAAGAAAATATTGGAAACTACATGTTTTAGAGCCATTAGAAGGAATGTTTAAAAAAAAGGAAGAATTAAATCCTCTGTACTCCCTTGGAATGCAGACTGAAAACCATGAATGAAAATTAAAAACAAGGAATATGTTCTTAAAACCACAGCTCTTCACCAGCAGGGAACAGTATCATAAAACAGACAGCCAGATATCTTTAAAAGAATCCAACCTTGAGTAAGAGGCCAGAGAGAAACCCATGAAGGCACTTGGCTCCTGTGATCTGTCATCCTAGCTGCCTCTCCCAGCTTTGCAACTTCTGCAGCGTGGATCTGAAAGCCCTCCTCCCACATTGACATCACTCCATATATTGAGGCATTCAGTGGTAAAGTGGACTTGGAGCCTTGTGTTATTCTTTTTTTTTTTTTTTTGCTTGAGAAATTTTGTTTATTTTTCTATTTATTTTTATTAGTTGGAGGCTAATTACTTTACAATATTGTAGTGGTTTTTGCCACACATTGACATGAATCAGCCATGGATTTACATGTATTCCCCACCCCGATCCCCCCTCCCACCTCCCTCTCCACCCAATCCCTCTGGGTCTTCCCAGTGTACCAGCCCTGAGCACTTGTCTCATGCATCCAACCTGGGCTGGTGATCTGTTTCACCCTTGATAATATACATGTTTCAATACTGTTCTCTTGAAACATCCCACCCTCGCCTTCCCCCACAGAGTCCAAAAGTCTGTTCTATACATCTGTGTCTCTTTTTCTGTTTTGCATATAGGGTTATCGTTACCATCTTTCTAAATTCCATATATATGCGTTAGTATACTGTATTGGTCTTTATCTTTCTGTCTTACTTCACTCTGCATAATGGGCTCCAGTTTCATCCATCTCATTAGAACTGATTCAAATGAATTCTTTTTAATGGCTGAGTAATATTCCATGGTGTATATGTACCACAGCTTCCTTATCCATTCATCTGCTGATGGACATCTGGGTTGCTTCCATGTCCTGGCTATTATAAACAGTGCTGTGATGAACATTGGGGTGCACGTGTCTTTCAGATCTGGTTCCTTGTGTCACTCTTTTAGAGGAATGACATCATTAATCTAGCAAAGTTTGGTGAAAAGTGTATTGAAAACCCAAGTCTGGTCTTGGTCCAACTACCAGCTAGGTTGAGATCCTCAGGTTTTCCCTATATGAGTTAGAAGGGTTGGATAAGACGTCCCTTGTGGTCCAGTGGTTAGGAATCCACCTGCCAGGGCAGGGGAACATAGGTTTGATCCCTGGTGCAGGAAGATCCCACATGTCACAGGGCAGCTAGGCCTGTGTGCTGCAACTGCTGAAGCCTGCACACCCTAGAGCCTGTGCTCTGCAGCAAGAAAAAACACTGCAGTGAGAAGCCTGCTCAGCACAGCTAGAGAGACTGGCCCCCGCTCAGCACAGCTGGAGAGACTGGCCCCCGCTCAGCACAGCTGGAGGGACTGGCCCCCGCTCAGCACAGCTGGAGGGACTGGCCCCCGCTCAGCACAGCTGGAGAGACTGGCCCCCGCTCACCACAGCTGGAGAGACTGGCCCCCGCTCACCACAGCTGGAGAAAACCCGTACACAGCAACCAGAGCCGGCAGTCATGAATTAATTATTATCTAAAAAAAAGAGAGATTGAATAATATCTGACTTAACTCATTTGCTTACTTACTAATGTATCCTTTCAAGCAACAAATGTTTATTTAGTATTTACTGTCTTCCAGACACTATTTTCCTTAGTTAAGTTCCTTTCTTTCTTGGGGAGTTATTTTTCTCATCTGTAAAATGAGAGGATTGGATCAGATGAGCCCCCAGATTCCTTTCACCTCCAACAGGCTATAAATCCACCCAACAGTTCCAGCATCATCTCAGTCCACATTTCATTGTTTTAACTAAAAGTTTATCACGTAAGACTCTGATGAATGCTTTGCTAAAATCAAAAACCATTTTGTGGGTTCAGACAGTTAATTTTTTTAATAAAGGGAATGAAGGAATTAATTTTATTTTGTATGTATCAATGGCATATCACATTAAGAGAAACAAAGAAAGTAAAGAGAAATTGAGGAAAATTGGGAAAACAAATGGTAATCATAATACTCATTGAATGCTTGTTGAGGCATAGTCTTTTAGTCTTTAGTCTTTTTAGTCTTTAAAGTCTGAATATGTTTTTAGCGTACCCTCATCTTAATGATGGTTTGGGCATAGAATTCTAGATTGGAAGTTATTCCCCCTCAGAATTTTAAAGAAATTGTTCCATTTTCTTTTATGTTCAGTGTTGTTAAAATCTGCTGTCATTATGTCTCTTGATTTTTGGAGTTTTACCTGACTTTTTCTCCTCTCTGAAGGCTTTTAGGTTGCCCTTTTACTGATATGTTCCAGTGCTGTGCTTTAGAGTAGGTCTTTAAAAAAACCTAATTACAGCAGGCACTTAGAACACTGTATCAATTTGGCAGTTCATGCCCTCAGTCCTAGGGATTTTTCTTTACAATTTATTCCTTTCTACTTTATCTAAAACTTGTTGGATTGATTCTCTAATTGTCTTATTTTTCTCTTATTTTCTTCTACTGGTGTTCTTAGTCTACTTTTTGGAAAATTTGAATATATCTCCAACCCATATGGGCTGCCCTGGTGGCTCAGCTGGTAAAGAATCTGCCTGCAATGCGGGAGACCAACCCATATATGAAATGTCTCTTTCCAATCATAATTTTAGTTTCTAAGAGCTCTTTCTCATACTGTAAGTTTTCTCCTTTCTGTAGCAGCCTGTTCTTTTTTCATGGATAAAATATCCTCTTATCTCTCTGAGGACATTATAGTGTTGTTGAAGTTTGTCCTGCCTGCGTTTTGTTCCCTCTGAGTTCCTGGTCCTCTTTGTTTGCCTAGTTTGGTTTCTGTCAGGGAGACTTTTCTGAAAAGTCTGGTAATTCTTAGCTGAATCTTGAGGCACCAAGAAAGCTGACCACATATTCTGTGTAAAAGGAAGGCGCTTATTGACTGGAAGGATTCCCCGTTGGTGATCTGGCAGGGCACTGCAGCTTTGTGGGGAGGGGTTCCCAGCTGTCAGTTTCTATACACTGTATAGTTTCTCCAATGAAAAAGCCTCAGATCTACCTAAAATGTTTATATTTGATTGCCAGTATTCTGGGAGCCAAGAGGGACAAGGATGTGGTCACCTCCTTACTCTGTGTGTAGATATTCAGTGAATGTCAGTTTTTCAGGAAAGTGTGCATTGGGTAGAGGGGGATCTAGGGATCTGCTTCCTTTCAGACGTTCAGCCCTTCTCCCCTCTTCAGCCCTGCCTGTGCTCCTGCCCTCCTTGTCTCCTGGTGCTTCCAGCTCCCGAGGCTGTCTGAGGTCCGGCAGGGCTAATTGGAGGGAACGGGCGTGCTGACTTGGGAAACCTTTAAAGGTGTCCACATCACCTTCCCTAGACATCAAGGGCCAGTTCTTCTAGTTGGCTGGATTTAGGACAAGACTCCATTAAGATGTTTAAAAAGGAAAAAAAAGTATTCATTTACACATTAATTCATGGCATAATCATTATATAATCATTTACATGCCTATATATTGATACATATGCACAATCTATTCCCAGATAAATGCACCATCAAATTGAATTCTCTGTTCCATTTTTCTCTATTCCTAACTTTCCCTTCAAATTTAAATAATAAATTAATACCTCTGGCATTCATTTTTAAACACTTAGAGAGCTAATTCTGCTCAAGGCACTAAGTGCTTTAAAAATATTTAAAAGTATTAGCTCATTTAATACTTACAAGTGTTATCTCAGTTAATCTTATAACAACCTACAAAGTACCTACTGTCACAGTACATACTGTGACATACCCCCATTCTACAGATGAGCATACTGAGGCAAAGATGTTAAGTCACTTGTCCCTGGTCACACAACCGATAAAGGGCTCCAGAGTCCCTGCCTCACCACTAGTCTGTGCTGCCTGGGGAGAATCTGATAAGCAGAGCACACAGAAGCTGAGGCTCTGAGATAACAGAAGGGAGGGGTGTAGTCCTACATTTCTGAATATTACCAGAAACCCCACAGGGAATATTCATGTTCTTTTTCTGTAACATGGGGAAGCTCACAGAGGTAATCTAGTTCACACTGTTTATACAAGAGGGAGGTTCCATTAATCTCCAAATAGTAACCAAGCAAAAGTGACCTACATGAAAGCAGTAGTTTCTGGTGAATATGAGCAAGAGCCAGGAGTGGTTATGAAGTCTTCCCTGGTGTATAGCAGCGTGTGCTGTCACCAAGGAGCAGGAGGAAGGTGAGGTGCTCCTTCTGCCCTCTGGGAAGCATCACAGAGGGTGGAGGGTGAAGTCCCCCCAGAGACTGGGCAAGAGGAGAACAGGCTCCGAGAAGAAAGCCTGGACCCAAAAAGGAGAGAGACTGGGAAAGGAAGTGAAAGAATCAGCTGATGACTCAGGGGCAATGGGAGGAGACACAAATGGTAATTAGCATCAAAGGGGTTTAACAGGCCTCACCAAAGACTCACACCCAGGCCAGCCAGGGACACACTGCTAAGTGGGGGGGGGGGGGGGGGGGGGGGTCACTAAGTAGGGGGGGTCACTGTGAAGTGAGAAAGATGGGAGATTACAGAAACTGGGGTGCAAGGTCAGAGAATACTTCATCACACCCAGCTTCATGCTGAGACTGCTATCAGGTTAAGACTCATGACATTTTTTCTAGCAGGAATAAGTCTGGTCTTAGAATCTGGAGTAGGATTGAACTGATAGTTTGAAAGTTAAGCAACTTTCAATTTCAGATAGTTTAAAAATATGCAATAAGACTTCAATGCAGCCTCAAAGTTTTGGACAGGACATGACAGCCCTTCCTGGTGCCCATCAAATCACCTGTGACCTCTGTGGTGTGAGAGACAGGTCTAAGGACACCCATCAAATAGGAAAATTGTTCATGGAGGGAATAAGCAACAGGCTGGTAGAAGAGACTCAAATGTACATCATGAAAAGAACAAAAAACAAGCTACTGTGGGGGGATTGATGGTCATCTTAGAGAAATCAGAGACTCTTCAAATAGAGAAAAAAGTCAAGTTTTTAACATTTTGATCAGTAAAAAGGGTCTAGAACACAAGGCCTGCTTTACCCTTGGGAACTAGTTAAAGAAAGAACCTGATCATAGCTTTATTTTCTTTGAGGATAAGCATAGCTCAGCTCAGTGGAGAGTAGGACATCTGAAGTGCTGAGAAAGTCAGTGAGCTGCCTGATAGCAGATCTCCATGGGGCAACTTCAGAGTGAAGCTGCAGGTGTAAGAGGGGGAGGCACAGATAACAGTGTTCTTGGACAGACAGCAGTGGGAGAGAGCAGGTAGTTAAAGGAGGCAAAGAGGGCCCGGGTGGCTGAAGAAATTATGAAAGTAATCCAAGTCTAGAGCCATGAAATGGGAGGATGGGGCAAGGGGAGGGATAGATGCATCAGAGAAGTAAGAATGAGAGCTGCTTAGGTGGAAGGCTTGCATACTCAGGAAGCAGAGGTTGTTCAAGGAACTGATCATTAAAAGCAAAGTCATCTTTAAAATAAGTCAGTTCTGGCAGATGTGGATACTGAGGAAGAGAGAGAGTGTGTCCAGACAGCTGCCTTGGCTGTGAATAGCCCTCCTTGGGGAGGAGTCAGAGGCCAAAAGACAAGCCCAGAGTGGAGGCAAGGAGGGTAAATGGGCAGTGGTTTTCCAGCTCCGTGCATGTCTCCATGGCTAGTCAGTCAAGCGGGGGAACAGCTGAAAGATAGGCTGTATGTGGCAGTTTTGTGTTGGGAAAGCACAAAGGGGTCATCTCTGACAAGGGAGTGTTGGAAATGAAGCCAGATGGGGAAAATAATATGCAAGCCTAAAAGGAAAGTTAGAAAACAAATATGCTGAGAAATATAAAATAAAAATATAAAGATTTGCAAAGGAAGACCTTAAGTTCCAAATTGCCTGTGAAGAAGAAACTAATTAAGTGAAAACAGGAATTGTTCTTTGCAGCACTTTCTGTAGCAGGCTGTTAGATAAAACTGTTTAAGTTCCTGGGACTGGAGATTTAGCTCAGGCAGAGAGATGGGAACTTCCCAAATGTGCTACTCACTGCAAAGGCAATAAGAAACCATGAGGATGGGGACACAGCCACTGGTCCTTGGGAAATGGGAGGAGGAGGAAGAGAAAATAATGGTCATGGGACTCTGTGAGTCAGGAGACACCAGAACTGGTCAGAAAGAAATATATAAACATGAACTTTTCTATGAAACTGATACTTTAGTATTTGTGAGGGATTTGGGCTTATTGGTTAATGAGCCCTCTGTGTAGGGGCTTCCCGGGTGGCTCAGAGGTAAAGAATGTGTCTGCAGTATAGGAAATGGAGGAGTCAAGATTTCGATCCCTAGGTTGGGAAGATCCCCTGGAGGAAGGTATGGCCACCCACTCCAGTATCCTTGCCTGGGAAATGCCACAGACAGAGGAGCCTGAGGGGCTAAAGTTCATAGGATTGCAAAGAGTCAGACATGATTGAAGTGATGGAGCACGCACACACACTCTGTGTAATTAATGTTCAGATGGTGGTGAGAAGCATCGCAGTCCAGAAAGCGTAAGGCACAAAGCCTGAATGAATTACTTTAAGAATTGCAAGGAAGCACCTTAAATGTGCAAAGGTTCCTCAGAGATCTCTTGGCCCCTCTGCCCTTGACCATCCCCGTATCAACAGGGGCTCTTAGAACTTTTCAGTAATAATTCCACTGTGGGTTTTCTGAAGCAGTGTTTCTCAATTGCGAACCCAAAATCTGTGCACCCTAAAATTTCCCCGTGGCTCTGGGAAGAGGACAGGGACTGTTTGGGGGGCAGCCATGCCTCACCACTGCCTCATCCATTTCTCCTCATCCCTCCATTGCCACTCTTTGGGATTCCCTTATTGCCATGGGGATGGGGACCCCGTGTAGTGATCTCTGACTAAGCCATCAAGGTGAGAGGAGCCAGGTTATCAACCCTGTATTTGATACAAGTGGGTTTGGCTGGATCTAGAGCATGAGCATCACAGAAATGCCTTTCCTTCATCTTCCACATCCTCATTTCTGGACTGTCAGCCTGCAAGCGGCACACAGCACCACTTAGTGGTGTTTCCAGGCTCCTCTACTAGAACTGGATTTTGAACTGCCGAAGGCACAGCGTGGCTCCACCCTCTCACCCCCCTGGTCCTCTACCTGCTGGTGGGTGGGTCTGGCTGTAACTTGCCCTCAGGGGCAACGGGCCTTGTGTCTGGTGGCCTACTGAGCTGTTTGCAGCCAGAGCTTTAGGCCCCCTTTGCGTTCCTTCAACAGTCTGCAGAGGGCCACACCCAGCCCTGAAAAGGTTGCAGGTTACAGCTCAGGCCCTGTGCACCCTTGGCCCCAGCAAAGAACCTGAGTTCCTGAGGGTGGCACAGAGGAGAACTCCACAGAGGCATAGAAACTCAGTGACAAAACTTCTTAGAGTTAAGGAAATGTCATGGTCACCTAGCCCAGAATCCTATAAATGGTCCATTAGTAGAAAGTATAACTGACCTAGTGGGATGCCACCAGCAACTGAGAGGGAGAAAAATTAAATAGAATATCAGAGTAAAATTTGTGTTTCAGTGATACAGTTATTCATATGTAGTGTAAACTGGTCAAGAATTTCAATCCAAAAAGCTTAAGAGACCTGATGTAAGGCAGGCAAACTGAGAGACCCAGGAACTCAGGCCACTGATGTCTTCTCCCTATGTGCCTCCTACCCTCTCCAACCACAGACATACCTGAAAATGTGTGACTTGCCCTGTGGTGTGTGGTTTAAGGAGCATGGGATTTGCAGTCGAAGTCTGGGTTCAAGCCCAGCTGGGTGACTATGGGAAACCGCCTAGCATCGTTTCTCAAATGGCAGACCAGGGGGTCCCCTTCCAGAACCCTGAGTTTCAGGAGGAGGCCTGGAGGTTCCTTGTTAAAAACATGCATTTCTGGGCCCTAATCCAGGAGCAAGGGAGGGAACAGCTAGGGCATCTACATTTTAACTAACCTCCCTAGGTGATTTCTATGCACACTCAATGTTCCAAACACTGATCTTGACATTTCTGAGCTTAAATTTCTTGATGTAAGAAATGACGATGGAGTGGGTAATGTATGTGAAGGTACTTTACAAACTGTAAGAGCACTCTTCAGACTTGAGGTATTTCCATTCCACAACATCCTTCTCTAAATGACACTTCGGAGAAGATAACACCAGGAGAGTGGGCTAGTGGGGTCTGTGTACTTAATGGGAGAGTCAAATGGAAAAAATGAACCAAAACCATGTTTCTTTCTTCCTGTCTCTTTCCACCTCCCACCTTTTGTCCTACACTTTCTCTTCTTGACCTAACCCTGATGGCAGAACCATGCCCATCCATGAAAATGTGTTTAGAGTGGACTCCATGCTTTGTGATTGGTAATGATGCATATTGCAGCTATGAGTCTGATATGTCATGTTAACCTTTTCGAGCCCACTGTAATGTTCATGTTCCTTTAATAGAAAATTCTCACAGTCCTGAATGCTGAGCTTTTGACCCTGGGGGGACTGTTGATTCCCTACTCACTGTGCTTACCTATGCCGTGCTTATGGTTCAGCAGAAGCCTCTCTGGATGTGTGTGAAATTCATAGCTACCCAACAGGTCTAGACTAGTGCATGCATCACTGTAGCTGCTGGTACTGACAGTGCAGGCCCTGGAAGCTTAAATCAAAGATGTGCAGACTGAAGGTGAGGTCCCTGGAGATAATAGGGATCTTCCCCCTAAATCTTAAAGAACAGGCTGCTGAGCTGGGACCCTGGGTCTCCTGTTCCTCCCTTCCCCTACTTCTTACCCTACCCTGAAGTGCAGCAGCTCTTCTAAGAGGTAGGCTGTGTGCCGAGTTCCAGAAGACAAATGAATAACGAATGCTTTCTCTCAGTGAGAGTATTAAGTCTCAGTGTTCAGCTAGTAGAGTGTGTTCCTGTCGCAGGGTCTCTCTCCCCAGTTTTATTGATTCTGCCCCAGGAGTGGTGGCAGGCCTAGAGGGAAGAAGGCTGGAGCACTAAGGCAGGTTCCTAAGGAAGATGCGCCCGTTCTTCTTCTCTGCCCATCTTCTCCCCGCTCCCCAGTGGCTGAGCAAGCAGAAGATGATTCTATTCTCCTTCCAGGTGAACAGTCTTCTGTGTCTGCCATTGAGCTGAGGGCCTGTTCTCTTTTCTATCTCTAGTGCCTCCATTTTATGCTAATGGCTGCAGCATGGGGTGGGGATGAGGAAGGTGGCAGGAATGAGAAGGAAGGGAGGTCATCTCCATTATTCCCAACATCAGTTAGAATCAAGTGAGAGTGAGTGAGTTAAAAATGATGCCAGAAGAATGTGAGGGCCAGGAGTGCAGCCAGGCGTGGGGCAGAGGCGCCCTTGGAAGAAGAAAAGGGACACACTAGGGCCAGGCTTGGAGGACACAGTTGGCTGGAAGCTTGTAGAGGAACAATGAAAAGAACTAACTCCCACGCTACAAGGAGTTAGAAGCAAAGCCCGGTCTGGGTAGGCTCCAAGCTGTCACTGCAGCTAGAGTGAACCAGTGAGTAATTGAATAACAGTGTGTTAATTTCTTGGTTGTTGTTTTTTTCTTTTCCTGACTCCCTTTCCAATCTTCTGCCCTTTCTCCACCCTGAATCTCATCCTTTCTATTTCCCTTCCGCCTCTCCTCTGCTCTCATGCATACTTTTTCCCCTTCCCCACCCACCCACCTACCCGTCTCCTTCCCCCATGCCCTCGTGTTTTACTCCACCCCCACCTCACCCCCAAAAGCTCTCTGGCGGCTGTGAGTTGACCGTGGTGCTCCAGGACTTCAACGCAGGCCACAGCAGCGAGCTGAGCATCCAGGTGGGACAGACGGTGGAGCTGCTGGAGCGGCCGAGCGAGCGGCCGGGCTGGTGTCTGGTCCGAACCACGGAGCGGAGCCCCCCTCAGGAGGGCCTGGTCCCCAGCAGTGCCCTGTGCATCTCCCACTCCCGAAGCAGCGTGGAGATGGACTGCTTCTTCCCCCTGGTGAAAGGTAAGGAGAAAGGGGGGAGGGGAGGGATGAGGACCAGAGCCCGCTGGAGATGTGGCCCACTTGTTAGAAGAGCATCATGGCACTCACTTGTCTCAGGAACCTGTTTTGA
Source organism: Odocoileus virginianus (assembly GCF_023699985.2). Lineage (NCBI taxonomy): Eukaryota > Metazoa > Chordata > Mammalia > Artiodactyla > Cervidae > Odocoileus > Odocoileus virginianus. The sequence continues at coordinate 11,548,423 of NC_069677.1, forward strand.
CCTGTGGGATTTCTCTGGGACCCACTTGTGAAGAGAGTGTGTTGGGAGCTTAAAAAGAAAGAGCTATGGAACAACCATTTAACTTTGGGAAAGGATCACTTAATCTTTCTGAATCATTTTCATCTTAAAAATGAAGGCTGACTTAGGTGACCCCTAAGATCCCTGGTAGCTCAGTCAGTAAACAATGTGCCTGCAATGCAGGAGACCCAGGTTCGATCTCTCGGTTGGGAAGATCCCCTGGAGAAGGAAATGACAACCAGTATTCTTGCCTGGAGAATCCCATGGACCCAGGAGCCTGGCAGGCTACAGTCCATGGAGTTGCAAGAGTCAGACACGACTTAGTGACTAAACCACCAAGATCTCTTCTAACTCTCCCATTATATCGCTGGACATCCAAAAAAGTTCTCTTCCACCCACAGCCCAGTACCTAGATTCCATTCTCCACTAACCCCTCCCCTACACAGCGGTCGGTTCCCAGGGCCCCTCCCCCTACCCAGGTGCTCACGGTCTGCAGAAGACTGAGCAAATCTGGGGGTAACACACAGCACAAGCCGGTTGAGTGTGACCTTCCCCTCAGCCCTGCCAGGGTCTGAGACACTCATTTATGTGCCTCTCACGTACAAATAACTGGGGCCTTGGCTTCTGTTTTGTATAAGCTCTGTGTTCTTCCCACTTGCCTGTTTATTCACTGTCTCACACCGGGGAGACTGAGCCCCTGAAAACAGTGACTCTCCAGGCGAGGGGTGTCGCTGGACTGGCAGCATCTTCATCTCCTGAGAACTTTTAGGAATGCAAATTCTCAGACTCCACTCCAGACCTTCTGGGCCAGAAATGCTGGGGCGGGGCCACAGTCTTCCTCTTAACAAGTCCCCAGGGACACCGACACACACTCAAGTTCCAGGGCCTCTGACTTAAGAAGTCAAGGCTGTCAGGGCCTTGAAGTCACTTGTTTTACATTGAGGACACTGACGCCCAGAGAACAGCTGAGTTCTCTTAATTCTGAGCTTCTTTTTGTCACTGGTCAGACATCTACCTCTGGATTTCCATGCAACCCTGTGCTAGGGTTTATGGAATGGGAAGAGGGAAGGACCTGATTCTGTCAGGAGGCTAGGGTAAGGGTCGCCATGGAGAACTGTTGATGCTATTGACTAATGAAACTGATATGTTTTCATTTCTGGAATTCCATCGGGTCCACCTCTGAAACCTGACTTCCTCCTCTCTTCCACAAGGTGGCGCTAGCAGGCTGCATTATTGGTGCTGCCTAGTTCTTCCAACGGCCTGGACGGGGGTAGGGGTGGTTTCTATCCCGAGAATGGCAGCTAAAAGCACACACACACACACACACACACCTGTGCTCCCCTCCCCCATTGCAGCCATCACCCGCGTTTCCCTCTTTGCTCTGTATCAGGAAGTTGTGTGGATCTGTAATTGCAGGTGTAGCTCCTCGGTCCTCTAAAGTGGTCACTAGAGAATCTGGTGGTTTTGGGGAAGAGAAAAGCAGGGGATCTCGGGTTCACTTGAAATCGCCCCAAGGGGGAACCTGGGACACAAAGACGTTAGAATTGTGTGGGCGAAATGAAGTAATACATGCAAGACACTTAGAACAGTGCCTGGCACTCAGTACATGTTAGTTGTCAGGATAAGTTATAGTTATTATATCACTTCCACAGATTATTCAGCAAAATGACTGAAAACTCCCATCTCCGGAGACAAAGCCAGGATGGCCATTCATTTGCTGGGAAACTTAACTGGTCACTCATCTCCCAGTGTGGGGTGGTCTATCAGAAAGGACTTGACTTCCAGGGAGGACCTGGGCTTCTTGCCCTAGGCCTGGCTTCCCTGGTCCCTGACTGGTTGCATCCCCTTGCTGCCCTGGCCCAATGCGGGAGGGGGAGGTGTCCGGAGGGGGCATATGGTTAGTGGAGAGTTAATTGAAAATGGGAGCTGAGGATGAGGGATGCAAAATAGAGACAAGAAAGCCAGGAGACTGCCACGGAACTTTCCAGCTAACTCTGCTGCCATCATGACTTCTTAGGAGCACCACCCGTAGTGCCTATCACCATTTCCTTGGCTCTTCCTGTTGGCAGCCTGCTTGCTCTCTCCCAACATAAGCCAGTTAGGCGGGGTTTCACATGGCAGCCTGTGAGCTCTCACTGGCTTCTCACCCCTGTGGATTCAGGATCCACCCCCCTCCTCCAGGTGCCTGACTCCCAGTAGTCAGGTGTAAGTTTCTCTTCTCAGAGCAGCCCCACGGCCCTAACGAGGCCTCAGCTGGAGGTATGTACGCTCAAGCACACGCCTCATCTTGGAAGAGCCCCTCTGTCTCCCTCTAGGACCTGTCCGGAGTCTCAACTTCTTGGCAGAAATTCGATAAGCTATTCCTTTTCCCATCCAGCAGGCTGCCTGTGGGCCACCTGGCCTTCTCTCCTCTCCAAGTGACTAGTCTCCAGTGGGCACTCCACCTCCTGAGTTACGCCCAATGGAACTGAGGCTGAAATGATCTCCTGGGGGTTGTGGAACCGGCTAGGGCATCCTCCAGTTCATCAGAGGTCAGAATTCATTTCTTTATCAATGCTCAGAAGGCAACTGGTCCTCTTAACCTTTGAGAGAGCATCAGGCTAGTGCTCCCACAAACCTTCAGGGATAGGAAATCATGTGTGTGCTGAGTGCTGCCTGAGTACTCAGGCACGACTGCCATCCCCAGAAACGGAGACAAAAGAGCCCTGGATGTCAGCACTGAGGAGGGAACTTGGAGAACCACTGGAGCAGGGTTCTCAACTCTGGCCACCCAGGATCACCTGGACGCTTTATCAGATGACAAGATCCAGGCCCCACCTAGAACAAGAGGTTTCGGAATTCCCAGAGTAGGCCTGAGGGTCAGTGTTTTTCAAATCCGCCTCAGCTGAATCCAAGGGACAGAAAGGTTGAGAACCACTGCACTGGCCAGCCTCCTCTCTTGTAGGGGCACTTTGGGGCACAGGAAAGCAAGGTGACCTCTCAAAGCCACAGAGGGAGTTGGTGGCAGAGCTGGAGGAGACCAGGCCTCCCACCTCCTCATTGAACCTCTGCACCACACTCTGCCTGCTAGGCTTCCAAGAAGCTCCAGGGCCTTTTGCAGTCTTTCCTTTCTGAGGCTACTTAGGAGTCAGTGGTTGCTTGTTTCCTCTTGATATGTTTGTGGCAGGACCACTGGTGGGGCTGTGTGACAAAGCAGAGGGGCCTGCCTTTCCTGTTACACCCCCCTGATATCCTAGAGCTTCCCCCTGGAGTTGGGCCCTGTGGATCTAGTCATTCCTCTTCCTAATCCCCTCTGACTTTCTCAGCAGTGAATGGCGAAGGCGGCACCTCCCAAGGGACAAAGACTTTGTAGCGGTGGTTTCAACTCTGGTGCATCTGAGAACTACCTAAGGAGGAGACTAAAAAGTACTCATGCTTCATGCCACACCCCAGACCAGTTAATTCAGAGCCACCAAGGGCCTGGACATTAGTATTTTTTAAGTTCCTTGGTAATTCTAATGGGTCAAGAGTGACTGCTTCATGGGTTTGGTGCTGCCTGGGTGTCAGACATAGGAAGGACTTTAAAGTCTATTGGTAGAAGTTAATATGCAGTTATGTAACAACTCAACAACAAAGAACCAATTCGATTTTAAAATGAACAAAAGACTTGTATAGACATTTCTCAAAAGAAGGTATACAGATGGCCGTAAGCCCATGAAAAGATGGGCAACATCACTGATCGTGAGGGAGCCACATGTCAATGCTGTAATGAGAAACCAATTCATAGTGGTTCATCAGGAAAGCTATTTTTTTTTTTCACAAACCATAGAAAATAACAGGTGTATGTGAGGCTGTGGAAAAATTGGAAACCTTTACCCTGCTGGTGGGAAAGTAAAATGGTGAATTGCTATGATAAACAGTATGGGAATCCTCAAAAAATTAAACATAGAATTACTATATGATCCAGCAGTTCCAATTCTGGATGTATACCCCAAAGAGAATTGAAAGCAGGGACTCAAAGAGGTGTTTGTACAGTTATGTTCATAGCAAAGATGGAAGCAACCAAAGTGTCCATCAGTAGATGTGAGGGTAAACACAATGTAGGCTATACATACAATGAAATATTATTTAGACTTAAAAAAGGAAGGAAAATCTGACACATGCTACGGTATAGATGAACTTTGAAGACATTGTGCTAGGTGAAATAAGCCAGACAAAAGAGGACAAAAACTGTACGATTCCATCATGTGAGGTAACTACCGCAGTCAAATTCATAGACAGAAAGTGTAATGGTGGTTGCCAGGGACTGGGGAGAGAAGAGGAATTATGTTTAAGAGGAGAAGAGGAGTTAGTGTTTAACAGGTACAGGGTTTCACTTTCGCAAGACAAAAAAATTTTGGAGATAGATGATGGTGTAGTTATACAACATTAGAGATATACTTACTGCCGCTGAACTGTATACTTAAAAGCGGTCTTTCAAAAAAGCACTGGTCCTGGTACTTCTGCCCCAGGGTCCAAAAATACAGCCCAGGTTCTTCTCCACCCAGCTCTCTAGGATACCTGTGTTCCTTTTCTTTTCCTGTATGATTTTGCCCTGGCTCTAACTGAGCACCTGGAGAAGCTAGCCATAAGAAAATGCCTGTTTGCTTAGTCAAACTAAACCAGGGCCTGGTGAGCCCTGGAGCTGATGTCCTGGAGGAAAGAGGCAGTGGCCGTGGTGGCCTGGCTTGTTTACAGGGAGTCCTCTCTTATAAGGTCTCCTGATGAGTTCTCCTTTTATCACCTAGCTGGCTACAGGAACAGCTTTCCCAGGCTGGGGAAGGTGTGCAGGTATAGAACAGTGAAGAACAGTGGGCTCTGGAGGGATGTACCACCACAGCCTGGAGATGCCAAGCAAGTCATGATACGGTGGACCTGTGTTAAGTGTGTAACCAGCTCGTAAAAGTACCTGGCATTTATTGAGCCTCACTAAGGGCCAGATTCTATGTTCATGCTTCACTATTTTCCTCATTTGACAGACTGAAAACTGGGTCTTAAATCAGTTAACATCCCCAAAGTCACATAGCTTGCTAGTGGTGGATCTAGATTTGAACGCAAGTCTGTTTTCCAAGGTCTTACTCTTTACCACAGGACTCCACCACCTCCCAAGGCTAGAGGTACTGAAGAGAGCTATTTTGCTTTATTGTCCTTCTCTCTGACTCAGTGCCCTTGGATTTACCCAGTCTAGCTGGGTGAAGGTTGAGAGAGCACAAGCCCTGTATACTTGCTGCCTCCCACTCCCTCTCCCTCTGGTCTCCTGGGCTCCCTTCCCTATGGGCAGTAGTGTCAGACAGACTTGTCCTGTGCATGCTTTGCCTCCTAGAAGGAGCCTGGCTGGAGCAGAATGGCTCTGAGCAGCACTCTGGCTAGTGGGCTAAATGGGGTCCAGCTCTGCTGGGGGCCGGATACCTCCTGGAGCTGGTCCAACTGGTCTAGCAGATTCGCTGCAGGGTGGGAATTCCCTGCACTTTCTGCTTCAGAATTGAAAATGCACCTTTACTATTTCCTCTGCTGTCAAATCCAGACACTTAGAGTCTCCTCCTGCCTACCGGCTACAGAGTTCACTGCCAGCCTCTCACAGGACTTAATAATAGTGACTGCCTTCCACTCTGAGGCTCCCTATGGGCTGGTCTTTTTTGTTGTTGTTGTTATTCTGTACAGTTATTCATATTGTGACATGTTCTAAAATAGCATTCGTATCACCTTTTATCCATGTCTTCCTGATTTACCTCTACGATCCCATCCTGTTCTAAAAACATCTGCTTTTTTCTCTCCACATCAGGCAAGTACTGTAAGTAACCTAAAGTGATAGCAGTCTAAGTGTCCTGTGTTTAATCCGTCCAAGCATAACATATAAACCTTCATTTTGAGGTCCAATTTATTAGGTTAAACCATATGAAATAGCCATATTTGTAGTCAATACTGGTTGAAAATCAGAAATTTTAAATGGTTCTATCTGATATGTTATAATCAGCCTATCTTTTTCATAGAAGCATACTTGCAAATCTTTGAGAAAACTGGGGAGGGCTTGGTACTCAGAGAGTCAGATGGACCAGGAAGAGGACAGAATATGAAACAAGTAGAAAGTCACTGAATCTTGGTTTCTGCAACTGTAGGGAAAGCAGATAAACATACTCACCTCTCACAGTTGCTGGAAGCCTCAGAGGTTGCAAAGTTAAGTAGAAATGCTTTTAAGCTGTGAAGTTGTTCTCTTTGTCATGTGCATAGATTGCTTAGAATGAAACATAAGTGACCCTGCTATGCATGAGGTTTTAGAGTGACATGTAGAAGGGCATGGATGGCATGATGCGAGGTGTGGAATAAGAGTCTTGAGGTGGAAGATCTTGGCAGGGGGGTTCTGAATCCTTGCCCAGCCACTGATAAGTTGATAATCTTGGACAAGATACTTAAAATCCATAAAATGGGCAATAGTGCCCACTTGCCTTTAGTTAGACTTCCGGCCTGTGAGTGCCACACTGTCGATTAACGTTCATTTCCCTGTCCTTTGTCCCAGTTCTGATGCCTCTATAGGGATGTGTCTAGGGTGTTTCCAGCTTGAATCTTCCCCAGGGCTGTTCACGGGCTCAAGGTTCTGTTTCTAGTTCCATCCATAGGCCTTGCAAAGGCCCAACATCGTCTCTACTCTGCACCCTCTCCCCTCTCTCAGTTTCTACTCCTGGCCTACCCTGAGCCCTTTCTGCGCTACCAACAGCAGATCCAGCTGACTGATTTTTAAGAAATAATGGTGGACTCCTCTTTCTCATTTTCTTTTGCCTCCACCTAGAGGGTAGGGTTTATATATGATATATTTGAGCTGAAAATTCATATTATTCCCTGGCTTGCGCCTCTCGATGCCCTGTTCTTTCATTGATTAACTCTGGTCATTGAAGGTAACGTTTGAATCATACTCTAGAGCTGGGCTCACCCTACATGATGGAGGGCAGTGCTGAGATGTTGAGTGTTGCTGGGTGGGCATGAATGTGTCCTTCCCCAATTCAAAGAAGAGAAGGACAAAGACTAATTTTGTAAAAACTGCCTTACTTTATTTTCAACTGGATTTCTTCTACTTACCTGTCTGTGTTAGGATGGGCCAGAAATGACTCAATAGTTACCAAATGGGAGCCCTCCCAGGACAATTTCAGGAAGAGGGAGATGTAGGTGCCATCTAGTTCATACCTTACCCTCCTTTTTATTTTATTTTTCTTTTAAGGATAAGGGATCAGCAAAGATAGAACTTGCCCTGAGCCTACCTTGTTTTGGGTGAGATGTCCTCCCTGGGACTGGCTACCATTGTCTGATATTATTTAGGACATCAAAGGGCTTGGAATGGAGGCCTCAAAATAGAAAAATGTCAGATCAGGCCACATCCCCCTTTCAGTACACCCCCATGTGGTGCTGCTCCAAGAAGAGGTGACACAGGAGGAGACATTGCATTATCCAAGGAAACAACTGATGCCTCTGGGATCCTCTGCAGAGATCCTGCAGAGCCTGACCCTCTCCTTTGTGTAACCAGCCTGCTGACACTTAGCTTATGTCAAATGCCTGTTTCAACAGCATATTTTCATGCCTCCTGGTGCCCACTGTAAATCTGTGAAATATACATGAGAATGATGCCTTTTATTATTCCAGGGGGAAGGGGGTGAGACATGAATAGCATCTTTGCTCCTTGGAGCCTCATGAACCAGCTCAGAGCTGGTGGCACTCAGAGCTAAAATGAGAGCTTCAGATTCAATCCAAGAGAGGAGAGGCTACCACTGTGAGTGCTTGCTGAGAAGGAATGAGAGAGAAATGATAGAGAGGAGAAATCAAAAACAGAATGTTTCCCAGAGAGAAGATGATGCAGTTTTCTCTTACTAGAGCTACCTCAGCTAGAACCGCTTTCCCCGCAAAAGGGCAGGGAATGCAGAAATGACATGCACAGATTGTAGCGTGAGAGGCAGACAAAGAGCAGCAGAGGTCTGAGGGCTGGGGGTAAGCCCACCGGACCTGCTCAGGGGAGGTCAGAGATGAGAGGATCATAACAGTCGGTCGTGAGGAGCAAGCCTTGCAGCCCTCAGCCTGAGGAGCTTTCAGTAGTGGGACTCTGATGCTGCTTGGCCAGAGAGAGTGTTGAGGACCCTCTTCCTTTCACCTCAATGCCTTCCCCTGTGTCATTCAAACTTTGAAAGCAACTACCCCTCGTCTAGGACCCCCGTAGCACTGAACCTGCAGTCTGAGCTCAAACTCTACAACATGGATGAGGAATTTTTCAGTTTGCAAGACTTGCCATGTTTAATACCAGCTCCCCATCCACTGGAGCAGAGAGGCCATCCACTCACAGACCAACCTGCCTCTTTTCTTGTCCTTACCTTTGGGAGAGGACTAGGCTGCCTGGTTTCCCCAGCATTGTCCCCAAGCCCCAGCTAGGAACACTGATTCTGATATTGCATCCATTTGCCTTACTCTCCACAAGGCCTGTATGCTACAGGGGGTGTGGGTGCCTACCTTTGTACACAGGTGGGCATGTGGATAACTACCATTGCTGGGCTCCAGGCTACAAGGAGGAGGGCTGGGCTCAGCTCAAAACAGTCCATGACTCCTGTCTCACTTCCAGTGATAACAAGAGCCCCTTGTGTGGCTGCAGGGAGGCTCCTGCAAAACCTGCCCCCAGAGCCTCTTCTCTGACTTCATCTCCTCTTAGTTCCCTTCTGCTGCTCTAACAAATTACCACAGACTTAGTGGCTTCAAACAACACCATGTTTATTCTCTTACGGTTCTTTAGGTTATAAGTCCAATGTGATTGTCACTGGACTAAAATCAAGAATCGGCAGGACAGCCTTCCTTCTGGAGGCCCTAGACAAGAGGCTGTTTCCTCACCTTTTCCAGTTTCTAGATTTCTGGAGGCCACCTGCATTCCTTGGCTTGTGGTCCCTTCCTCCATCTTGAGAGCAAGTGATGTTGCATCTCTCTGGTCCTTCTTCCAAAGTTACATCTCCCTCTGACCACAGTGGGAAAGGTTCTCTACTTTTAAGGACTCACATGATTACATTGTGCTAACCTGAATAATCAAGTATATGCTCCCCATCCCAAGGTCCCTAATCACGTCTGCAGAGTCCCTTTCACTCTGTAAGGTATTGCATTTACAGTTTCTAAGGATTAGGTGTGTGGACATCCTTGCAGGGAGGGGCATATTCTTCCAACCACGTCCTACCACCTCCTGACCAGCCTGCCTGACTGAACTCTTCTGCAACTGAGTGATGCGTTCTCCTGCCCAGCACCCACACCTTCTGGAACACCCCAGGTCCTCATATACCCAGATGATTTGTCACCACACTTCCTTCATGTCTCTGCTTAAATATCACCTGATTAAAGAGACTTTCCCTCACTCCCACCCTCTACTATCACACTGGATACCGCTTTGCTGTTTTACTTTTCCTCATAGCAATTATGTCACTACTGGCATGTTTACCAATGTTTATTGTTTATCCCCCCCCTCCCAACTGCTTCCCAGATTCCCTGTACAGGTGAAGAGGTTTTGTTTATTTTGTTCTTTACTCTATCCCAGGTAGCATGAACAGTAGCTGACATATAAGAAAGTCTCGGTAAATATTTATAGGAAGGAAGAAAGGGAGGAAGGAAAGGAAGGACGGAGGGAGGGAGAGAAGGAAGGAGGAAGGAAACGAGAAGAGAGGAAGAGAGGAGGGAGGGAAGGAAGGAGAAAGACCGCGTGTCAAGGACTCCTGAGAGTTCATCTGTGAAGAACAGGCTCAGTGTCCTCCATCCCCCGAGGACTGTAGAGGAAACTGGCTAACTTTATCAGAGGGGCCTGAGGATGGGGGAGGGAATAATATTCTGAGGCCTGAAGTTCTAACTGAGAAAATCTTTGCAATCCTGCTTTCTGGGAAATCTCTAGGACACATGGGCTAAGCTTACCTCTCATGCATCTGGAATGGTTGAAAATTCAGAAATATAAGGATGGGCAGCGTCTTCCACATCCCTCCCATTTATGAACTCCACCATAAACTGACTTGAGTTACATTAAGGCAAAATCCACACTGCATTTAATGTATCAGAAACCTCTTCGTGGCACCCAGGAATCTACATGCTGCTGTAGCTGCTATTTCTGCCTGTGGGAGGGAAGAGGGCATTGACAGTCAGAGTGAAAATACCATCCCTCATAGTGGACACTTAGTAATGGTGAGCCTTCCCAAACTGGAACTCCGTCAGAGTGATAGACGGGCACTTCTTACTGCCCTACTTCGGGAACACTTTGACCTACTTAGAAGTGAACCTTTTTGGAAGTAGATAAAACCTGGAGTGGTTTGTTTTTAGCAACTCCAGCTGCAATCATCTCTCACTTTGATAAATAGCTTGTCTCCTCCTGAGCTTAGATCTCAGGAACCCATCCTGACTGTCTGTAGCTTTACTTCACTGTCCCCCAGAAGAGCATGAGCACTGGCTGTTCTGGTGAGACCCCTAGGTCTTTTGTGAAACCCCACGGCCTTCTCACCATCACCTGGGCTACCCTTACCTGGGGCTTGGTTCAAACCAGTGAATGATCAGTGATACTTCCTTCCTGAAAAGCAGTGTTGGCAGGGCAAGCCAGGCTTAACTTTTTGAGCCAGAAGGAGGCAGAGAGGAACAGAGGGACACATTTACAGGGCATAGTTGAAAACAGAAAGAACAAGTTCAATAGTAGTTTAGTCCTTGGAGTCTAGACGCTGTCGCTAGGTGAATGGAGACACCCACGGGGCCAGCAGTGGTGCAGTGGTTAGACCACACTAAACAGATATAACTAGAAGAGATTACTATGCATACTGCTAGCAATAATGCTTTTTCTGTAGACATTACTATTAAAATAACACATATAACCTAAGGCTAGCTATCTACATAGACATTATACAATTTTGAAAGACATGTTTGGAGTTCAAATTAAATATAGAAAGAGTGTACACCTTGCACCTCCTTTCTTTTAATCTTAAGTGTTTCTGGTCACTGATAATTATTATTCTTCACATAAAGATGAAACCTGTACTTTATGTCTGGTCTTGGTTTGCCGTCAGTTTCCTTTTTCTGCTACGAAAACATTGAACCAACTGCTTTTCTGGAACTCACCTTGCTCTTTGTGTTTGCTCAGGGAACACATCATATTCAATTTATGTTTCTCATACAAGATTCCCATATAAATTCCCATATATAGGTTAGCTTAGTGAGTCACAGATAGTAGATATTAAAAAACCAACTCTTTGTTGAATAAATGATCAGTACTTGGCAAGAACCTCGGCGTTTTAAGCCACAGTCACAAATGGAGGCCAGGACAGGATACTTTGGGGGAAATTAAGAACCATTCCGGTGTCAGCCATTAGGCAGTTTACAGATCAGAAATCTATGCAGGAAGATGGGGATTAAGGAACATGTGGTTAGTAGCTGGAGAGCGTAGCAGGTGGTGGGAGAATGAGTCAAAGGACCAGCTGTCAGAGTTTGAGAAAGTGAAAATATTTGAATTGGGGTGCTTCCTAAACTCTATATCTACTATGCAGGAAGTAATCCCGCAGTCCCAAGGTCCATGGTCCTTAGCCCTGACTTCATATTGAAATAACCTGCAGAGCTTTAAAAAACTCTAGATAGGAATCTAGATCAGAACCTGAGAGTGGGTGCTGGAGCTGAGATTTACTGCTGGAGGAAAAGGCAGGTAAGTGACTGGTTGGAGTGAGACTGAGGAAGGCAGGCCCGCCCATAGTCACCAGAAACCATGCCACAGTCCTCACTGGGCATGTTCTGTAGAAGGCGCGTACTGTACTTTTCACTGTAAGAAAGTTCTCACAGGAATCTCTAGACCTGAGTAGGGGCATAGTACAGTTGCTGTTCCTTCCATCTCTAGGCTGAGTTCTCATTAAGAAACCTGGATAAATGTTGTGATTTTAAAAAACTCTGTTCCTATAGATCTGAGGAGAATAAGTCTAAAGGATAAAATTGGACACATCTGTCATTGAAAAGGGCAGATGCCTGAAATCATGGTCCAGTGTTCCTGAAGCCTGTGGCTGACTTTGGGTGAGAGGGACACTGGTACCAAGTGGTATACTAGGCCCAGTATGTCTTCAGGCTGAGACCAGAAGGAATTCTTTGGGGCTTACTGTTGTGGGAAATGGAGATGAGGTAAAATGGACACACAGATAGGTGAGAGCCTAATTCATGCAAGATAGACTTGGAGACATCACTGAAGACAAATTCTGCCAAAAATAGGAATAAAACTCAACCATCTGTTTGGAAATTAGGAACACTCCAGAGATACTGCTGGAGAAGGCAATGCAATCCACTCCAGTACTCTTGCCTGGAAAATCCCATGGACGGAGGAGCCTGGTAGGCTGCAGTCCATGGGGTCGTGAAGAGTCAGACACGACTGAGCGACTTCACTTTCACTTTTCACTTTCATGCATTGGAGAAGGAAATGGCAACCCACTCCAGTGTTCTTCCCAGGGACGGCGGAGCCTGGTGGGAGGCCGTCTCTGGGGTCGCACAGAGTCGGACACAACTGAAGTGACTTAGCAGCAGCAGCAGCAGCAGAGATACAGCTATAGCTCAGTGGTTCTTAGCCTGAACTTTGGGAGTGGGTGGGTGGAGTTTGAAAACCTTGAGGTTATAGACATTCCACTGTCTTATGCAAAATGATGTTTATTTGGAGTGGGGCTCAGATAAGGTCCAGGGATAAATAAAATTTCGGGGAAGAAGTATATTTAGGTGATGTCATTGACCCTCTCACACACACACACCCCTATCTCTCTCTCATTTCATCTCTTTCCTCTGTGTTGGCTTTATGGCAAGATGGCCTCCAGCTGCTTTAGGTTAACATTCTATCAACGTAGAAATCTTCTGAGAAAGGATTGCTCCTTTCACAGTAGTTATTGCTAAGGTCTCTAGTTTTTGATCATTGGTTGAAATTGGGTCATGTGCTAAATCTGAACCAGTCCCCTTGACTGGCTGGCTAAGCCCAGGTCATAGGCCTATCCTTAGAGTGGAGCATGGACATAGGGAGGGTGTCAGCTACATCCAAAAACATGATCTAAGAATGGAGGAGAGCTGGTTTCTCAAAGAAAAATCAAAGTGCTGTTGCAAAAAGAAGAGGGTGTAGATTGCAAACAGATGGGGAAGATTTCACTACCTAGAGAGTCCCTTGGACTGCAAGGAGATCAAACCTGTCAATCCTAAAAGAAATCAGTCCAGAATATTCATTGGAAGGACTGATGCTGAAGCTGAAACTCCAATACTTTGGCCACTTGATGCAAAGAACTGACTCATTGGAAAAGACCCTGATGCTGGGAAAGACTGAAGGCAGGAGGAGAAGGGGACGACAGAGGATGAAATGGTTGCATGTCATTACCAACTCGATGGACATGAATTTGAGCAAGCTCCAGGAGTTGGCAAGCTCAGGGAAGCCTGGCATGCTGCAGACCATGGGGTTGCAAAGAGCCGGACACGACTGAATGACTGAACTAAGCTGAACTGAATTGGTCCTCAATGTGTGGTCCTACCAACAACATGAACATCATCCTGGAACTTGCAGATATGAAATCCTTAGGCCCCACCCCAGACCTACTGAATCAGAAAGTCTGGGAGTGAGGCCCAGTAATCTGTGCTGTAACTTACTCTCCAAGTAATTCTGATGCACACTCAAGTTTGAGAACCACCACATTACAGCAGTGGCTCTCAAACTATGCTGCATCTTACAAAACACCTGGGGAACTGAAAAAATACTAATACAGCCTCACCCAAAGTGAATTAATCTGAATCTTGAGAGGGATAGGGGAGGAAGACCCAGGCATCAGTGGTTCTTAAACTTGGTTCCACCCTGAAATTATCTGGAGAACTTTAAAAAAAATACTGAGGCCTAGAATTTATTAATGGAACAACTTCCCTGATGATTCTAATAAGCATCTGTGTTTAAAAACCATTGCTCTACCATCCCCTCCCAATTGTCCTGAGGACAATTCAAACATCTAGATGTAGGTTAGAGGATTCAGGCACCTATTTTCTTAAATCCCTAAATTCAAAACTTGGTCAAATATCTAACATTGATTCCCTTTTCTTTCATGTTCATGTTGAGTCTGTTGTAGCAGCTTGTTCCACAACAACTGGGATTGTTTCTGTTTGAGAATGTAGACCCAGTGCCTTAAACAGAGCCTGGCACATAGTAGGCACTCAGTAGGTATTTGCTGAGTCAATGAATCAGTCTGAAATTGGTCAGTGTCTCAGTAGTATTCAAGACTTCCTTGCTGGATTTTAGACATCACTGGTCTCATTCTGGAAGACACACAAGGATGGCAATGGGACTCTTGGGTTATTGATGCCTAACCAATCTTCAGAATGCCCCAAAATGTGCTGATCATATCAACTTAAGTTGGGTAGGTGTCCCTAATGGCTTTATTTTAATGTCCTTTAAATTGACAGTGGGTGGATTCCTGGTTAATAAGGACCAGTGGAAACATGCCTAATGAAACCTTTACATGGAGACTAAGACTACTTTAAGGGTCTACTTGTACTCAGATTCTTTTTGAAGTATATTTATAGAGTTTGATCCCTGGGTTGGGAAGATCCCCTGGAGAAGGGAATGACAACCCACTCCAGTATTCTTGCCTGGAGAATTCCATAGAGGAGCCTAGCAGGCTACAGTCTATAGGGTCACAAAGACTTGGACATGACTGAGCAACTAACACTTTCATTTCATTGTACAACATTCTGTTACAGGTGTACAGTGTAGTGGTAAGTTTAAAATGCTGTTTAACAATTTTTAAATACTCCATTTATAGTTATAAAATATTCACTCTATTCTCTGTGTTGTCCAATATATCAGTTCAGTTCAGTTCAGTTACTCAGTTGTGTCCCACTCTTTGCGACCCCATGAACCGTAGCACACCAGGCCTCCCTGTCCATCACCAACTCCCAGAGTTTACCCAAACTCATGTCCGTTGAGTCGGTGATGCCATATAACCATCTTGTCCTCTGTCATCCCCTTCTCCTCCTGCCTTCAATCTTTCCCAACATCAGGGTCTTTTCAAATGAGTCAGCTCTTTGTATCAGGTAGCCAAAATGTTGGAGCTTCAGCTTCAACATCAGTCCTTCCAAAGAACACCCAGGACTGATTTTCTTTAGGATGGACTGGCTGGATGTCCTTGCAGTCCAAGGGATTCTCAAGTCTTCTCCAACACCACAGTGCAAAAGCATCAATTCTTCTGTGCTCAGCTTTCTTTATAGTCCAACTCTCATATCCATACATGACTACTGGAAAAACCACAGCCTTGACTAGACAGACCTTTGTTGACAAAGTAATGTCTCTGCTGTTTAATATGCTGTCTAGGTTGGTCATAACTTTCCTTCCAAGGAATAAGCGTCTTTTAATTTCATGGCTGCAATCAACATCTGCAGTGATTTTGGAGCCAAAAAAAATAAAATCAGCCACTGTACAACATATACTTATAGCTTATTTTTTACCTATTAGTTTCTGGTACTTTTATTTCTGAAGCAAGTTTAGAGTCTTCCTCAGACATCTAATTCAAGCTAGCTTCCACAAGATGATGTCATCAGCCTTTTGCAAAAGATTTTGATAGAAAGACGATCCAGTGTCACCTGAACACTTGTAAAGAATCCACCTGCCATGCAGGAGACCCAGCTTTGATCCCTGGGTCGGGAAGATTTTCCTGGAGAAGGGCTGGCAACCCACTCCAGTATTCTTGCCTGGAGAATCCCATGGACAGAGGAGCCTGGTGGGCTACAGTTCATGGGGTTGCACAAAGTCAGACACGACTGAGCGACTAACAGTTTGAGTTTTCAAATGCAAAGGCCCAGAAGAAGGTTTAAAGTAACAGAGGTTACTCATCAAGCAATTTTGAATTGTTTTTGAAGTCTTATCAGAATGCCCCAGTATTGGGTAGACCAAATGTTGACTCATATCATAGCACCCAGGCAGTGGATCACAAGGAAATAAAGTTCATTTTTAGAAGGACTGAAGGTTCAAGATGAGACTGACCAATAGAATGATCACTGAATTCAGTAATCTGGCGTTTGGGCTGCGTGAGCAATTTGAACTTTCATTTCTGTGTTTCATATCTGGAGCACCTGGGGCACACTTCCTGCTTAACAGTGAGATTATTATTTTAAAACTGCCAGGAGAAGCCATCAGGGAGGTGGCAGTGGTAGACCTTGAAGGTAGATTTTGACTTTGGGTTCTGTTCTTCCTATGGGGTGAAGATTTTTAGAATCTCTCTTTAGAGTTAAATCATCAGAGTCTCATCACCATTCATTCATTCAGTTTCTTTCTGTTTAAAAGAGGACCCTATCTTATAAGGTTTTTTGGTGTGATCGATGAGTTAATGTATAGAAGGCAAAGTCTTGTCCTGTGGCTCTTTCTTCCAGGTGGGAATTGAGTGATCAAGCTTCTGTTTCATGTTCTTCTCACAAGCTTCCTTTAAAAAAAAAAAAAAATCTGATGATTGGGCTATCACTACCTTATGAGTGCTATATGTTTCCATAAATCCCTTCTCCTAAATATGGACACAAAGGAATGGGAGAGATGTTTTGTGAGTGATAAACTCAGTGGTTCGTGGGAAGGTCCAGTTGATGTGGTCCATGTGGGCTTCTGGGGGGCAGGGAGGTATGGTGGATATGAGCTTGACCTTGAAATATGAAAAGAATTAAAAAAGGAAACAGCTAGAGATTTAAGTACAGGAATGATAGACCCACTGGGTGTGGTTAGGGGAATGAATGGACATCTTCCACCACAAGTAAGGTATCTGTAGTTTCTCTGTAGGCACTCACTCAAATCTCTTAACTCCTACTTCATGGATATGTCTTTTAAAATTCTCTAAGCAACCCTGTAATATGGGGATTATTTTTCCCTCCTATAATTTTTAAATGAAGAAACTGAAGGTCAAAAAAGTGAAATGACTTGCCTAAGGTCAGACAGCTAGTAGGGGACAAAGCTTTGAACTTCGGTCTTACGGTTATGTTCCAATCCGGAGCTTTCAAGTAACAACATTGCTGCCCCGGAGCTGATAAAAAGAGGAGGCACTATTATTATTTAACCTTAAATATTTAAAAGAAGGAAAGAAAAGGATAGGTGAAGGTATTTTCAACACAGGGAGTTGTCCATGTTCGGAGGCTGAGGAGAAGGAAGAGGGAAACCTGTTAGAGAAAAAGCAGTAAGGAGTCTGGAACCTTCTAAATTTGCTTCTCTCTAGCTTCATCAGGTTGTGTATTTTAAGCCGTAGCTGATTGTGGTGGCCTTGGAGGAGAGGAAGTCACACTGAAGAAAAAGCACCTGTGTTGCGCTGTGGGTTGTGTACACTCCTTCCTTGCATGCTCTGTGCCCTGGGTCAGAGCGCCGTTGCATAAGGCCCTGGGCCACTCTGCCTGCGGGACTAGGGCGAACAGCTGGACTTTGGGACTCCGCCCCCAGCGCCGCCCTCCTCTCCTCCCCAAGGTGGCTCCGGCTTTCAGAAAGTCGCAGCGGCGGCCGCGGTGCAGTACGGCCGGGAAGGAGGGCCGAGGTTGTGAGCTGCCTCCGGGGCCGCGGCGCCCGCCGAGGTGGCCTGCCGGCTGCGCTCCCACAGGTGCTGGTGCCCCGGGTCATGCCGGAGCGCTGGGGCCACCGGCAGCATGAAGGGCGGCGACCGCGCGTACTCCCGAGGTCCCTCTTTGGGGTGGCTCTTTGCGAAGTGCTGCTGTTGCTTTCCGTGCAGGGGTGAGTGACTGTCGGCATTGGCACCTTCTTCTTAGGCAAAGACTGGAGCGGCTGAATTGGGGTTGGCGGCGGGCCGTGGGATGGGGGAAACTCGGGCTGGGGAGCGGAGCACGGCAGATGGATGTTCCCAGCTGTGTTCTTTGCAGTTTCTGCAGCACTATGCGGTTCGCTCGCTCTCTGTCTCAGAGAGCTTCAGACTTGGATGCGGAGCTCTAGTTTGGGAACTGAGTTACTTATCAGCGACTTTGGTTGCTGGGCGCCAGTCTGCAGGGGGGTGAGGCACGGGTGCGGGGGTGTGGGGAGAGGGCCCTGGGAGCTCTGCGCTCCCCGTAGTGGCAGAGTCACACTTTCCTGCTCTCATTTACATATGGACCTCAGCCGCGGGATGACTCTTAGCTATAGGAATGTATTTGACACTTGCCTCTACACCAGGAACTATTTTTGCCAAGTGACAACTTTATTTGGGGACTGGAGCCCGCTTTTCTGTGCCTGGGCTTTGGCAGGCTAGCGTGGGTTTGCAGCTCTGGGCCAGAGCTTGGCTCATTAATTAACCAAGAACTCTCTATGTACCCAATTAGGACTGTATTTAATTATTATGCTAATTTTAGTGTTGTTGAGCAGCCTTGCAGGAAGCAACTAATTTCCCCAAAATCAGCCTGCAAAACAAGATGGTGAGGATGACAGAAGGAAGGTTATCATTGTGCATCCCGTCCTGAAAAAGAATGGAGCCCTTCCTAGACAGAGTTAGTAGATGTTCCTAACACATTTTATGTCTCTTTAACACCTCAGCTCAGAGGGTCTGTTTCTATGTAGTTAGAAGTGAGAATATGGGCTCTCACTTGACATTGGTCTTTTAAAAATTTCACCTGATGGTGTCTCTCCTCTACCCTGTTTTCAATGGCCCAGACTCCATGCCCATCTTAACCTGATAAGGTCCCCATGGAACTCTCTGGGACTTACTGGTGAATAAACTTTATTCAAGTGACCACCATCCTTTGTGCCCACCCTACACACAGCTCTGACAAATTCTCCATCCTAAACAGATATAAGGCCACAAAAACTAATTAAATCTGAAGGACCTTTCCCCAAGTCATTAAGGTTCATAATCTCAGCGTTAGATTCTCTCAGTCTCTGCATTTAATTAAAACAGCTTAGAACTGTGTAGTAGCTAACTCTAAAAATAAAAATTCAGAGGGAGAAAGAATTTTAGGAGGCCAGGGACCCTCATAAAAATCCAAGCCTAGTTCAGAACCATATAAAACCTGGCTGGGAATTGAAAGAAGCAGGTATTAAAAGGGAAAGGAAGCCGGAAATGGCCAAAGGGAATCTGAATGGGTGGGTTTTCGATGAAGGCTAGGCTGCTGTCCTGGTGCAGACTTTCCAAGTAGGATTTCTAGGGAGTCCATTTCCTGTTCAAAGGCAAAATTTGGGAACTTGGGCGGTGCTTATTTTGCCTTTGGGCGGTCCAAATTTTCCCTTTGGACAGGAAACTAAAGGCCCTGCAGCTGCCTCCTTGAGTCCAGATGTGTGGCAGCCCCAGCTTCCTGACAGAGTAATTCTCCAGGGGTCTTTCAGCCTTCAATTTGTTTGTGAATTGCCCTGGCTGGCCCTCTATGTTGTGGTGCAAGGAGGGGGCAGGGAGCTCACTTGGGGCGCCTGCTGGGTCACCTCCTGCCTGCTGGACTGGGAAAGCAGTGGCTACAGGCTCTGTGGCTTGGAGAAGGGGTGTTGCTACAGCCTGAGTGGAGGAGAATGTCTTAGCTGAAGACTGAGAGAAGGAAAAGTCCTGAGCAGTGAAAGCAGCTTAAAAGGGAAAAGGAGGATAACAAAGGTGGGTGCCTCTCCCCTTCTCCCACTTTACCCCTTACTCTTTCCTAGATCTAAAAGATGTGAAGATGGGAAACTGGGACTCAAATCTGAGGAGTATGGTAGTGGACGTGACTTAGCCACCCTTCAAAGAGCTCGTGGCGCCACTGGGCAGGGTGACAGTGTCTGAGGTGTTGGGTACTGCTTGAGGCTTCCTGCATCTGTTCTAATGGAAGAGAGAGCTCTGAGTCCCCACCCAGCCCATAGACATCTATCTGGGAGCTGACTGAAAAATATAAGGTCTTGTACTGAGCTTGAATGCATTGTCCAGAGCCCCAGAACTCTATGCTGAAGCTGCAACACAGAGAAGGACTCAGGAGAGTGTCTGAGGGGTTGATGGCAGGGCATTACCAGGGACCTGCCTGGCCTCCCTTTTCCGTTAAACCAGTTTCTCTGGTTGTAAAGATGACTCTGAAGCTGTCAGAACCCACTATGGTTCCTGAGTCAAGGAGCCCTGGCTGACTGTGACTGGCTTCCAGTCCTGCATTTAAAGGACACCTCCTAATGTCTGGGAAAAAAAGGAACCAAGAGGAAGTGGAATGTTTTGGTTATTTTTGACACAAACCTAAGCTATCCTGGACTTGCTCTGGTGAATCCTAAGTGGTTGTAATTGTTAACACTAGAGTAAGAGTTAAGGATTTAGTGATGTACCTATGTGGCCTTTAAATCATATTTGAGAAAAATATAGATGAAGTTAGTGGAGCTTGTCTTTGGGTTTGGGAAATTGATTAAGGCAGCTATCTGGTGTTCTTCTGTTCCAGTTTTTGTTTCTGTTGAGTATGAGTGTGGCAGAAAGGTTTGATGAAAGATGATGTTCCTTCCCCACCTTGAAATTAGTGTTAAAGGGCAGGAAAACTGAGAATCATGGGTAGAATGGAAATAGAGATGGGTGAGAAGGAAGAAGGAGAGCCAATAACATTTATAACTGCCTTTTTGGAAGTGAAAAATAGCCAAACATGAAATAATGGGGTGTGTGTGTGTGTGTGTGTGTGTGTGTGTGTGTGTGTGTGTGTGAAGGGTGGTTAATCATTAACGTCACACTCTGTAGGAAGTTTCAGGATTGCTTTGGCTGCTTACACTTTCCTCTACACCTGAAGAAGTGGGTCCATTCTGGATTGTTCTTTAATGATCTTAAAATTTTAAAAAGCAACTTATTTCCAAGTGATGAAAAGGATTTCAAGTCACCTGGAGGGTTGCTAAGTCCTATGCTGTAGACTGGAATTTGTGACATCTTAGATCACAGAGCCTGGAGATTTTTTAGACCTGAGTGGGTGGCAGTCAGTTTTAGAGGCTTTAATTTTCTAGTCAACTTGTAATTAACCTTGGGTCTATGGACAACTGTCCCTTCTTGGAAACATTTCCTGACTACTGCCCTCCTCTGTTTCTCCACAGGGTTCATGGCATTTATTCATACTTTGTTACTGTTGTATCGTTGTCCATGCAGCTGAAGCCCATGTGCCGACACGGCTTCCCATTTAGACAGTGAACAGTGACTGGTTCAGGAGACTATCTCAGAGGTGAAAAGAGGAAGGAGTGGTGACTTACCCAGGCTGAGTCAGCTCACAGGAGAGGTGCTGGGATTACATTCCCATGGCTCTCTCATCACAGGGGTGGGTGGGTCTGGGCAAAGGTTATGGGGGTTTACAGGGCTTTTGCAAGCCATCTTCATCTATAATTTCTTTTCTCCTCCCTACCTTTTCCCAGAATAACTGAGTAGGAACCTTATTCAAAACCTTGATTTGAATGTCCCTTCCCTGGCTCATTTTAGAAACTGAATTTAATGTGTGAAACCATGACAGCAAGTTTCTTTAGAAAGGTGTTGTTTATCTCAGAGAGGAACTGAAGGGACCTTCACTTTGGTTTACTTTAGTTCACCTCCCAAAGGACAGAGAAGTCTTAGGACATTGAGCAATATATACCATTTTCTTTATGCTCCAGGAAGTACCTTTACCACTATGAAAATTGAATTGACCATTTAACATGTATGTTTTCCCCCAATACCCCTCTTGGTTTTCTCTGCCTCCCAGGGATATACCTTAATCTGGGGAGAATTTCCAGCCATACATACTGTCCCCAACCTAGATCTTATGCTTCTCTTCCCATCCCTGATTCTCTGACTCAGTTCAGTTCAGTTGCTCAGTCGTGTCCGACTCTGCAACCCCATGGACTATAGCATGCCAGGCTTCCCTATCCATCACCAACTTCCGAAGCCTATTCAAACTCATGTCCATTGCATTGGTGATGCCATTCAACCACTTCATCCTCTGTCATCCTCTTCTCCTCCCTCCTTCAATCTTTCCCAGCATCAGGGTCTTTTCCAGTGAGTCAGTTCTTTGCATCAGGTGGCCAAAGTATTGGAGTTTCAGCTTCAGCTTCAATCCTTCTAATGAATAATGAGGACTGATTTCCTTTAGGATTGACTGGTTGGATGTCCTTGCAGTCCAAGGGACTCTCAAGAGTCTTTTCTAATACCACAGTTCAAAAGCATCAGTTCTTCAGCACTCAACTTTCTTTATAGTCCAACTCTCACATCCATACATTACTACTGGAAAAACCATAACTTTGACTAGATGGACCTTTGTTGCTAAAGTAATGTCTCTGCTTTTTAATATGATGTCTAGGTTGGTCATAGCTTCTCTTCCAAGGAGCAAGTGTCTTTTAATTTCGTGGCTGCAGTCACCATCTGCAGTGATTTTGGAGCCCCAAAAAATAAAGTCTCTCATTGTTTCCATTGTTTCCCCATCTATTTGCCATGAAGTGATGGGACTGGTTGCCATGATCTTAGTTTTCTGAACATTTGATTCTCTAACTAGTTAATAGTAATAGGGAAATCAATAATTCCCTGTCTTCCAGTCATAATGTAGCCTAGTAGAAGTAGGAATATATGAATTTGGTTGGGGTGGGGGAGATTGGAAATGGAAGCCAAATATCCTTCCTTTGGTACCACAATAAGTGCAATAATCACTGATCATGCTACAGCATGTAGGCTACAGGCCTACAGGCCTATCACCACAGTGGTTCCATGTGCCACAAGTTGGTAAGTCCCAGCCTGGCATGCTGCAGTCCATGGGGTCGCAAAGAGTCAGACATGACTGAGCGACTGAACTGAACCTGAAATAAAAAGGTAACAGCTCAGACTCTTGTGTTTTTATGCAATGTGTGTGTGAGGGAGGAGGGATTCACTAGTGAGTCCAAACAATGTTGTAGGCCTGCCTTAGTCTGGAGTAATGCTTTTGTATCTACTTAGTGAAGTTCTTCTTGAATCTTGGTTCTTCTCTTCTGCCTTAAAAACACTCCCCATCCTTTTGATGCTGCTCCTTTTCAGTGAGTGTAAGTGGCTGCGTGACCTGCCCTCTCCTTCAGACCAAAACCCCAGATTTTCCCTGCCCTTGAAAGGTCTGAACTCTGAGAAGGGCTTCTCAAATGGAAGGGGCTAGCTATATCATGGGACATTAGAACTAGAAGTAACTTCAGAGATTATTTAATAGATCTTTTTTTTTTTTCTGCAAGAAGAAACTGTTCAGCCATTTAGTAGCGAGCTCAGACCTATAGCCCTTTCCCAGCACTCTTTCTGCAACTGCATTTTTCTCTTCCTGCCCATGCGATCAATTTCTCTTACTCTGGACAAAGACATCTGGGGTCAGCCTCTACCCTTCTCGATTTGGTAAGCCAACTTAGAGGCTGACCCCAGACTGGAACTTGGGTGTTGACTGTGGAATGATATGTGGTTCCTGCGGGGTGACTGGAGTCATTGGGATCTGAACCTGCCTGGTCTGTTTTGAGTGGCTGTTCTGTCCCAGGACCACAGAAGGCTGAGCATCTCTGTCTCTCCCAGAGCAGTTTCTGCACATTGCTCTTAGTAAATATTTGTCCATGTTTTTCCCTCTGGTTCAGTTTAATTCCAAGGGTCCCTTTCCCCCCATTTTTCTTGTCTTCTTCCATGAAGTGTACGCTTTCAGGTGAAAATGAAATGCATTCCTATCATTCCATTTTTAAACGTCACTGGTTTTTATGTAACACACAGTGTTTTAATTCATTTGACACGTGTTTACATGCTGACTGCCTGCTAGCCCTACAATGGATACTGGGGGAGAATGGATAGGAATCCTAATGGTGCTGACCCCATTGGGCTGTTATGAGGATTAGTTAAGAGAATGTATGTAAAGGACTTAGCTTACCATCAGGTATATAAAGTGCTTTAAAAAGCATAGCTACTGATGGTAACAGTAATTGTAATTGTAGTATTAGACATGGAACGCATACCCAGGGGGCTCCCAGCTAAATATGTGGGGTCTTCTGGGTGAAAATGCTGCAAATATACCTTTCTAAGGAATTTAATGGTCTTAGTTCAAACCATTGTCAACTGTGCCTCACTGCTGTAGAGCTGCCACCGTGGGGAAAGAAGGCCTGCATCTGTAAGTATGATAGGGAGTTCCTTCTTTTTAAAATTAAACCAATTAAAACTGTAAAAAACATAACACTTCTAGTATTATAATCACTGGTTACATAAAAGAACGTTTGAGAGTAGGTACTGGCAAGATACCATAAGCATCCTTGAGTTATTCTTCTCTGAGGGGAAACACTGTGTAAGAATTGGATCATGATTACACCAGTATTGAAGTTTAGGTCCTGAGAACCTATGTTAAATAAAAAGACGTCATGTCCTGCTAGCCCCTTGACTTTGGCTAACAATCTAGTGAAACATTTTTCTGATCCCATCAGCCAGCATTTGTTGCACATCCTTCTTTTGCAAGATTTGCAGGTGTCCTCTTCAGGCTGTTTTTGCCTAGGTAAAAATCATGACCTGCTCACCACAGCCCTTGGAGTTCTATACATTTGTGTGAGGTTTGGCCAGTATCTTGTATATTCCTTGTGGATGAGAGACATGGTTAGCTTGGTCTATTCAGTGACTAATGGAGCTCCTCTCCTGAGGTGAACCTTCTGTGTTATACTTCCTGGAAGGAGGGGAGCCCTGGTTAAATACCTGTGAGGCAGCCAAGAGGCTGCCAGATTGACTTTTGCCAGATATAAAGCAAAGATCAGAGTTACGGAGCAAGTCCTTTCACATTTTTCTTACTTTCCTGGAGACCACAGTGAGGAAACTAGCAAACTGAAAGGAAGGGAAACCCCCTTGTGCTGCTTGGTTGAAACAGTACCTCATAAAACATCTCTGTATCCAAGAACCTGCTCTCCTTGAGGCCAGATTAGTTGTAGGCCTGTGTTTGGTCTCTTAGGGCACCTTGCATGTGCAGGCTCAGGACTGCTCAGGAAGTCCCAGTTTCTGCCCTTCCTCCGTTAGCATATCCATTATTTCTCCCAGGGAGAAAGGGATATTATCCTTCCCCATCCAAAAATGAACCAAGCCTAACTGTTCAAAAGAATTGCAAACACACCACTTTGTGCAGATTTTTTATCTCATCTTCACACCTGTGTGGTGCCTCCTCCTCTCCTCATCTTAAAGGAGAAGAGCTCCAAGAATGGTTACCACTGGAGACCACATTGGAAATGCAGATTCTTGGCCCCACTGATTCAAATTCCATTGACTAAAACCCAGCAGTCTGTGGTTTAACAAGCTCTCCAGGGGGCTTCATGTTTTTGGTTTGTTCTTTTCTCTCCACCCTCCCCTACCTTCCTCCTCCCTTCGCCCAGCTCCAGCAAGGGCATCTGTGACCTGCTTCCTGGGGATTGAGAAGTGGGGAGGGGGCGTCCTTCCTACTCACTGTTACTTGAGGGTGATGGGATGGGAAGAAGGGTTGGCATTAAGAATCACACATATCTTCTCTGAGCCCATTAGCCCCCAGGGGCGAGGAAGGGTAGTTATGGCCTCCCTCTTCCCATTTAAGACTCCTTCACTTTTATGATCATTTCCCTCAGACTTTTAATGGTAACTATGGTTAGTTAAGAAAAAAATCAAAAGTTAGGCAAACCAAAAGGCCATAAAAGTAAAACTTTGATAACATAATCTTAACTACCTAGAAACAACTACTTAACCATTTAATATATTCTTTTCTATGTGTTTGCTCCCTTTTAAAATAAATGGGTTCATATTATATATTCTGTTTTAAAACAAGATTTTGCTTAATCTTTGAAACGTCTTCCCAAGTAGATGTATTTCCAGGATATTTTTAGTGGCTACAGAGAGTTTTGACATAGATAAGACTTGAACTTGACAATTGTCAGGACTGATTTAATACAATGGCTAAAATTTGGTGGGAAGGGATGAGGAAGAGCTTTGGGTTAAGAAATAGATCCTTCCAGAATCAGATTGTTCAGACAGATTCGTGTGGAATTTACATATTTCTACTCCCTATGTCACACCTTTCCTTTCCAAGGAGTACAACTTACCTGCTTCCCCGTGAGACCAGTATGCACAGGGCTAGAGCTGCAGGTTTTACCCACTCAGCCTATTTGCTCACTTCATATTAGGAATCTCCTCAATCCTGAGGCTTCTAACTGTGTAGTTGCTTTCACCAGCAGGTCTAGAGATTTTTCTCTTTCTCTTTTTGAGACATGCCTCCAAAGAGATAGGTCATTTCAAAATTATTGTTATTGGGAAAGAGAGTCTTGATTTACTTTTTTTTCTGCCTTGGGAAAGCATTTGAAATTACAGATAAATGATGATAAAATTCCATTACTTAGAGAGAGCCATGTTAACATGTTGAATATATCCTTTTTATCTTTTTTCCATGTGTGTATTTTCCAGAAATATGATATAGTAGTGTTATAAACTTTTTTCACATAACATATTAAACAATTTCCATGACATTTTTGTGAATGCATCCAGTGATATGCCAGCTCAGTTCAGATTGGGATTGTTAAATACTCAGGATTTTGAGAGTGGATGGTTAAGCTTGAGAACAGCCATAGTGGGAGTATTTATACTAAGAAGGTCACCAGACACCACAAATCAAGGTTTTTTGTTTTATTCAGAAACTGTTTTATTAGCATAGCACTAGATGCTCATTTTATCACGTGTAAATATGGTTTGTTTTTATTTTCAAACTCCCTATTTTTGGTTTCTAATTTTGCTATTATCAACAATATTGTAATGACCATTCTTACAGTTAAGTCTTGACACAAACCTATAATTACTTCCTTAGGATAAATCCTGTGAAGTGGAGGTCCTGAGAGAAATGACATCCCAAATTTCAAGACTTAGTTGCCAGTTACCCCCAATTCTATACTATGAAAGGAAAAGTGTACTGTTCTTTATTTAAAGAGGACTTATGAGAAACATCTTCTGGGACCAGGAATTTCATGTCTCTCCTGTTGTTTACCTCTGTTTACATTTTCTGAATTAACTTAATTCTTTTTTTATAAGGAAATATGCTGGCTGAGAGCCTTTGTTTCTTAAGCTATGTACTGATAGGTATGGTGTAAAAAAATACACTTTGTGATGGTAGTGGATTGAGAGGCAATATATCATGATGATTTAAGTGCTTGAACTTTGGAGACAGAATGAATCTGAATCCCAATTCTACCATTTACCTATGTGACTTTGTGCAAGTTACAAAGTCTCTGCCTCGTTTTCTTCATCTGAAAGATGGAAATCTAGTGAAATTTGATGATCACGAAATCTAGTCATGGAGATCTTACAAGGCTTAGATGGGTTTACATGTTAATCACCTAGAACTGGCATGTGGTGAGTGGTGTGTAAGTGTTGGATTATTGTTAGCATTAATGAGTGTATAGACGTCTCTGTGGAACTGTGCTGTCACATTCAAATGATTTCATTAGTTCCTTAATCATATGAGAAATCGAGCTGAGCATATTTTGTATGCTCAGTCCCTAAATATTTGAGTACCATGTGGCAGGTATTAGACTAGCAGCCACAGAGAATTTAAGATGTTTCTATGCCCCTGAGGATCTTTTAGTTCAACTTGGAAGTGCTTGATAAGTATGAAACAGTAAATAGTGACCCCTCCAAAAAAACAAGGAAAATAGTTGCTGAAGATAATAAGAGAAAAGATGCTTCAAGGATCTGCCTGGTTTCTTACTAAAATAATTATGTAGAAGCTGATGGGAACACAGTGGCCTGGGGATCTGAGAAGGCTTATCAGGAGATTAAGGGTTCTCTCTGGGCCTTACAGGTTTTTTAAAAATTACTTATTTATTTTGGCTGTGCTGGGTCTTTGTTACAGGCTTCTCTCTAGTTATGGTGCACGGACTTCTCACGGGCCTCTCTTGTTGCAGAGCATAGGTCTTGGGCACACGGTCTTCAGTAGCTATGGGCCCAGTAGTTCCCGGGCTCTATAGCACAGGCTCAACAGTTGTGGGACATGGGTTTAGCTGCCCCATGGCATGTGGGATCTTCCCTGATCAGGAATGGAACCTGTGTCTCCTGCATTGGCAGGCAGATTCTTTACCACCGAACCACCAGGGAAGCCCCCTTACAGGGGTTTTTAAAGGGCTGAGTATATAGTGTGCTTAAAGCCAGCAGGGAAATGCAGCAGACCAAAGAGGAGAGGTTAGACCTGCCTTCTCAAGCTATGCTAATTCTGTAGCCACCAGCCATATGTGGCTATTGAGGACTTGAGATGAGCCTGATCCGAGTGGAGCTGTGCTGAAGTGTAAATTACATGCCAGATTTAAAAGATTTAGTTAAAAAAATGTAAAATAGTTCAACAATCTTTTTATTGATTACATATTGAAATGATTGTGTTTTGGACATATTGGGTTAAATATAATATATGAAAATTAATTGTACCTGTTTGTTCTTACTTTTTATTGTGACTACCAGAAGATTTTAAATGATGTAAAATTATACAATTTTATTTTTTATGTAATGTAAAATCCATGGCTCATATTTGTGACTTGCATTATATTTCCCTTGGATGGAGCTTTCCTGTATCTTACGGTCCATGATACATTGATGTGCCAGAGTAGAAAGGATATAAAATTAGAAACTTTTATCCCACTCCAAGGCCAATCCCAGCCCATTCCCTCAGTCCTCTCCATAATTCCAGGAGGATAGCAGTCTCTCTGATGCTTTAAGATGCCCACAGGCCTTCTTCACTGAAACCTTCAAGAAAAGCGGTTATACTTTTCCCTTTCTGAGCCAACATAGTTTGTGAGGAAACAGGACAGAAATCACAAGTTCTCCTCAGAGAGCTCAGATTAGCCACCTTTTAGGAACAAAATGAGGGAAAGTCTTAAAAAGAACAGTGAACAGGAAGAGTGGCAATGTGCTACCAGTTCCCAACTCTCTAACCCTCAACGGATTGACTTCATTCCAGTCCTGCCTCCTCACGTGACATGAGAAGCATGGCTGGACTGTCCTCAGGACCTGAGGGATAAGATAGGGCTGTGTGGCAGGCTGAGGGGAGCCCACTGCTCTGACTTGGGACTGAGATCCAGAGGAGACCTGACTAGGTGGGTATGTGCACCTCTTGGTTGAACTCAGACAAGTTTCATTTTGCCATTTAGCTGAATGACGTTTGATGTTTGATTCATTCTGAGCAGCGTTTTTCATCCCATTTTTGTCCTTCGAAGCTTCACTGAGCGCTTGACAGAGTGCAGCGTTATACAGATATTGGGACCATCTCCCTATTTGTGTAGGGAAAGGGTATATATAGCTCACCTTGCTTGTATGGTATCATAGATTGCTAGAATGTTACCGTCTTACAGAACAAAAGATCTCAGTTTTATCCTTGAGAAGAGCACTTTGGAAAAGATAAAGGACTTGCCTGAAGTCTTAGCTGGTACTGAGTAAAATAATATCATTCTGTCTGTAGCACACTTCTTATACCTTTATAGAAATGATACTGGAATTGCTTCTCTGCCTTTTGGCTAAGATCAAGTGTAGAAAAGACAGTGGAATGTAGAATGAAAAAGTGAGTGTTAGTTGCACAGTCATATTCGACTCTTTTCGACCCCATGAACTGCCAGGCCCCTCTGTCCATGGAATCCTCCAGGCAAGAATACTGGAGTTGGATTGCCATTCCCTTCTTCAGGGGATCTTCCTGACCCAGGGATCAAACCCAGATCTCCTACATTACAGGCAAATTCTTTACTCTCTGAGCCACTAGGGAAGCCCAAATGTAGAATAGTCCTGCTGTTTTGTTTGGGGGAATGGGGAGGGTTGAAGCACTGGATCAAGTCTTCTGGGAGATCCAGCTCTTTGGAAGGAATCTAGGAGGGCAGGGGTCCCAGTGAATGAGAAGTCACTCTCTGGTTCCTGAAACTATGTCCTTGCCACCTGCTCTAGATTTGCTACCATTGAAATCTGCCCTGCCGTGGCCACTTTCATCTGGTGTTTCTAAATGTCTAGAGGGATCCTGGGGGAACTTTACCACTGTGAAGTCACAGCTGAATTCCCAGACACTGGAGCTGAGGGTTAGGTCCCACTCATCCTGACCAAGTCAGGATCTGTTCCACTGGCCTGGGGTCTCCAGGTGAGGCCAGGCAATACTGGGGACCTTCTTTAGACATGTCATGGGGCCTTCCTATGACCTTCTAGGCCTGATGGAAGGTCAAGGTTGATCCAAAGCCAGGCCTGGGTAGCCTGCTCCTATCTAATCAGGGTCTCATGAAGCCCTCCCAAACAACCCAGGGAGGTCTGTGGCTGCCACAAGTATTCTGGGGGCTTTACTCAAAGTTTCCTGGACTGGTCATCTCTGACTCCTCCAGAACTGGGAGATAATTGGAGATCACAGCCAGTGAACAAAGTGGACATAGCATTAACCTTATAAATTTACAGTTTAGAGAGGGCAGCAGATCTCACACACACACACAGATCTTTGTAAGTGTTTTCAATGGATGCTATGAGAGTATCTGTTGGAGGGAGAGAGAAGGAGGTAGAATTTACACTAGGGCAATAGGGAACTTGTAGGAGAAACTGACATAAGGACCAAAAGTTTTGTTACTACCATTCTTCTGGTCCCCAAGTATGTATCATTTGCATTCCAAGCCTCATTTAAAAGAGTCTTTTATAAAAGTTTTGCTCACTATCATGGGAAAACACAGGGAAGTAAAGTAAAAGAGGCATAAAGCCAGATAGTTTTTTGGGGTCACCTTACTTGACACTGGCTTGCTTCAAGAGCTTATGTGCCATTCTTTGGTCCACAAGCACCTGGGGAACCTGTCCAGTGTCAACAAAGGATCACTGGTGAGGTCCTCACTTCCTAATTCATGACCTCAGTCCTCGGGAGCTGTCCTGTTCCTCCATACTTTGAAACTGGGATCCAGAGAAAGGGGCTAAATTCCCACTCACCACTACCCACCCACCTTGGGCTTCCCCACCCCTGCCCCTGGCTCTAGTTTCTGCTCTGGGGCGTTACCATCCACAGCTGCCATCTCCTGTAGGGATACGCCCCCCTCATGTGTGAGGACAGTTTTCAGCTTAGTCGGAGTGACCGTCTTCAGTAGTGTTGTAGACTTGACTCAACAACTTGCTAAACATTGTACTTGATAGCTTCTGAGACTCTTTCCAGTTCCCATTTCACAAAAGGATTTAAAAAACAGGCAGTTCTATTTGTTTACTTGAATTCTGGGTGAAAACAGAGAAGACCTCAGTAACCTTTTGAGTTTTTTCCAGTCTTTCTAATTTTTAAGTCCCTGTTTCTTTGTGCTTTGGTTTGAAAATTATACCCTCTTCCCAATTTAACTTATGTCTTGACCACCAAATAGTGCTTCCACTTGAAGTGTAATCAGCCACCTCTCCCAGAGTGTCTGTGGATCTCCTCAGCCAGCCAGCTTCCCAGCTCCTTCCCAGTGAGGTGGTCAGGTCTAAATTTAACTGTGACCTTCTGCCAGCATATGCAAGCTCAGGCTGCAAGAGCAAAACAGAGCCGATCTGTCCTCAAGGGTGTGTGCAAAGCTCCTCCAAAGGCCAGAGCAGGAGGGGAGAAGAGGAGGAGTTCAGGGTAGGGAGAAGTATAGTCATCCCAGGTGATGATTGGAATTTATCCAGTCTTGGCTGGGTTCCTGGAGAAAGTCAGCTAAATTCTCCACCCTCTTGGTTTCCTCCCATTGCAAAGAATCAGCAACATAACTCACCTGGATTTGCAATTACCATGGCTTCCTGCCAAGCATTATACCACAGTAATGTGCTCACTCTTGCCTCTTATTCCAAAGTCACCAATCCCGGGTTCATGAGATACAACCTGCACGTTGTATTATATAGATTTCCACCCTGGTTTGGTTGTCTGGAGTGTATCTTTGTTGGGTTTGTGTCTTTTTATATATCAATATGTACATATCTCAGAGACAGGACCAGAGACAGTGTCCGTAATACTGGAATAGCTTTGCACATTTTTATTTTATTTTATTTTATTTTTATTTTATTTTGTATTTTAGAAATATATAAATGCAAAGGATTGAAATTGGTTTGGTTTGTAAAATATTTCTTATTATAATTTAGTCACACCTCCAATTGGTGTTTATAGTCATGATTAGCATCCTACACCATAAACTTTATACATACATATGTGACATTTTTAGAATGATATCAGATTGTGACTCAAATAGGGAAGTCTTATTTTTCTGTTTGATCTCTAACAGAGACAGGTTTGGAGAGGCTACATGGAGTATGTTTTTCTGAGATGCCCCAGCTTGTACTTGGGAGGAGAACCAGCTCACAAAGCTTCTGGAGCTGTGATTCTAGCACTTTGTAACAATGTCCAGTTAGTCTTATAAACAGGGACTTGACTCAGAAGGGAACATGGGCCATTTAGCTATCTGGTTCTCATCTGTCATTTTCGGTAAGTAAACAAGAAGGATTTTTAGGGCAATTCTCTTTTGAGCTCAGGTCTCTAAGGGAAGTGTTAGTTAGAGGGGTCAGACTGCATTTTCATCCTGTCATTAGAATTTACTAAACTGCATCAGTCTAGTTACTTCTTTATGCTAATTTTTTTATCTTTATACTTGAAAAAATACAGGTATTTATTGAAGTGTATCTCCTAATATAGTCTTGGCTTTCTGGCACATAGACTGCACTCTGTAAATGCTAGCTTATGAACAATCATATTCCTTCTCATTATCAGATATTTCTCTGTCTTATAGGGCAGTAATTTGAGATGGACCTTTAAGTGGGATGGAGAATTAGTGAACATTTTTCAAAGCTTTCCAGGAAAGCAGACCTGAAACTTATTAGACCTCTAATTAATGGCCTTTTTGCCCAAGTTTTGATCCCTGGGAGTGTCCATTTTCAAAATAAGTTGCTGAACTGGTGGGCCCTAGGGCTGATTCAGGGTACCAGTTTTTCTTAAGAGTTATAAAGGTCTCCTCCCTGCACCTGGAGGCCAGTGTGTTGGGTTCTTAAGCGTTTTCTCAGCAAGTTATCTTTAACAACGTTTATATTTATTTGTTTAATTTGTGCCATTATCCTGTATTCATGTCCAAAGTTGATCATCTTGAATGTGTTCCTTTAACTGCTGGTTATCTGCTGTGCTCTGGTACATATCTGATCTTCCATTTATGGCTCAGAAATGTCCTGTCATCAGCAGCCAGTCAGAGCTTCTTGTATTCAGAAATCGCATTTATCACTTTTAAACAAAGAAACTTGACATTTTGATTATTAAACAAATATATTACTGGTTAGATTTAGATTACTTTTACCAATAATAAAACTTACAGACCTTCATGTTTCAGTGAGAAAGAGGAAGTAAAAAGTCTCTAAAATTGATTTTCTTTGGGCCTATGTGGAGTCAGGCATGTGATCGTCTTTGACTTAATCCCCATGGCCCAGAGAATAAAATATTCCAGTTATTTTAGGACCTACCCCTGAGGTGGGGGTGGGGCTGGAGATTGAGCAGGGACAGGGTTTCAACTCACAAAGCTGGGAAATCTGAGGTGCTCCTATGAAGGCGAAAGAAAGAAGTGGGTGTTGGGAAGGCAGCTAGCAGATATCCTCTCTGTTGACCTTAGGCCGTTTGGTCTAATGAGAAAGTGCAGTGAGTTTAAGAACAGGTGGAGTCCCTCTGCCTCCTCTGTTGGGCGTGCTCAGAGGACAGCACCAGCAGCTCTTCTGGAGAAGTAAGGTTGTGTGCAAGGAAGGCCTTGTGAAGAGGTAACATGGGGAGTGGGTCTTGAAGGGTCAGGAGAGATGCTCTTCATCCAGGAAGCTGGGCAAAGGAAAGAGCATGGGGAAAGAGGTAGGGTGTGGGAACGAAAGGGAGTGTCTGTGGAAATGATTTACCAGGTGCTACTACAGCCTCCCCTTTGTTGTTCTCTGGGGAGTCAGCCTACACATTTCACATAAGAGAAGACTGGACCTCAGACAGAGGAAACAATTTTCCCAAGAGCATGTGGTTAATAAATTGAGTCCTGGTTTCTTCTCATTGTTCTACTCTTGTCTCCCACTTACCCTACTGCCTGCCCAGCTTGATTCTGATCCTTGTATCAAGTTCTATATTTTTTATTACTGTGCTGGAATTTGGTACAGTTCCATATTGTGTTCGGAAACTAAAGGATAGGTTTGCAGTTCCAGAAGCAGCTTTTTCTTTCAGGGTACTATTTTTATTTGCATATATAAACCCTGTGCTGCTAAAGCTCTTAACCTAAGCATTGCCTGGTACACACACACACACACACACACACACACACACACACACACACACACGCATGTGTAACTGTTATTCCCTAAATAGCAGAGGCCTAGAATGTTTGTCTACTTTTGCCAACATCTGACTGTGATTATCTTTAACCACAGTCACTCTTGTTTGTCTCTTAAAATAGTATCAACTGTCTCAGGGAGGCTGTTTCTAGTCATCACAGCCCTCCATAACCCTGTGTGTTCCACCTGCCTTCTCCTGGTAGGAGGGCAGCCTGTGATTGACTGTGGTTAATTTCCTGCTCTCTTGTGTTGACACTCCTGAATTCTTCCATAGGGTTCACAGACCTCTCCTAGTGAGACCATTAGAATTCACCTCCAGAGCTCCCTGTTAACTTGAGTAACTGAAAGTGTAGCTCTCCCTGCGGTGTCCATCATCCCTTCTTCCTTCCTGTGCCTGTTTCTGCCCCCGGGTCCTGGACTGTGCAGGGGTCGCCTCTGCACAGGAGAGCTGCCTATAGGCCCAGCTGTGTCTGACCTGTGGGGTGGACCCTGCCAAGTTTTTTCTTTTAATTTGACTGTATTGGGTCTTAGTTGTGACACGTGGGATCTTCATTGGGGTGTACGGACTCAGTCACTCCACGGTATGTGGAATCATGATTCCCTGACCAGGGATCGAATCCACATCCCCTACATTGCAAGGAAGATTCTTAACCACTGGACTAGCAGGGAAGTTCCAACCCAGCCAGTTTTTGAAATGGAATATCCATCTCTGCTGTTCCTTAGCATAGATATTGAAAATGTGTATCCTAACTATGGGATTCTGTCTCAGAGAAAGTCAGTATTCCCCTCTGCTGCTGCTGCTGCTGCTAAGTCGCTTCAGTCGTGTCCGACTCTGTGTGACCCCATAAACGGCAGCCCACCAGGCTCCCCCGTCCCTGGGATTCTCAAGGCAAGAACACTGGAGTGGTTGCCATTTCCTTCTCCGATTCCCCTCTGATAGCCTGTCAGATTGCTTTAAAGTAAAAGTTGCCTCATTTGACTTTGAACTTGATGAGAGTTAGAGGGAAATAAAGGGTGTTTTGGGTTTTTTTTACCTTGTGGTTTCTATCTATGGATCACCCCCTCCTAACCCTGTCCCATCCCGTGGAATAATGCATCATACCAAGCTAGGAAAACCTGTTCTAAGATGGGACCCGATGGTCTTTGAGCAGGTCTTTCTCACAGCATAACCAGGATAGGCAGATGAACAACTTCAGCTCACACGTGTGGTTCTGGGTGGTGTGCTCTGGACTGGGATCCTACTACTAAGAGATCCCTTTTCTGAAACAATCAAGAGATGCATGGATGGCAAACACAAAAAAACTCATGATAAGGACAAAAAAAAAATAGTCTTATCAAGATTGCTTTTCCATTTTTCAGGCTTTCTGTATGCTTTGAACAGTGTGTTCTCCAGAGTGGGAGCATGGGGGTCACCCACTGGGCTGTGGCAAGCCACTCCTGGTGTCACTGTTGGTCTCTATTGCTTGTCTTGAACCACAGAAGTTGTTTCTGCACAACCTTGTGATAGTAGAATTGAAAGATGAGGCGCTTAATGGTAGAAAATAGGTTTGGGAGATGTAGTTTGCAGATGAGCTCATGAAAGCCCTATAAATATTTTTATGATCCTTACATTATCCTATTAAATAGAATGAGTACTGTGCAATTTCCATTCTTTGGGGTTAGAAATAGTTCAGATTTTCCTCACTTGCAATTTGACCTAGAAAATTTTAAATTCATTTTTGTGTGTGCAGATAATAGATGCATTAAGACATTTTCACTCTCACTTATACTGTGGTCCTTCATCCAAATGAGGCTCAAAACTGTAAGAGTGTAGATTTTAGAGTTCTGCATACCTACCCTAAATACTGGCTCTGTCACTTAGCACCTCTGCAACCTGCCAGAAAGGGCTTAACCTCTCTATGCCACATCCTTGGTATCAAATGGGCATCATAATTACACCTATACATGTACAGTGTTGCAAACCTTACACAAGACTGGAAGTAAAATGATTAGAGTATTTGTCATGTTGTAAGATCTCAGTAGAGAACATACAGAATGTAAAGGTGGATAATGGTGATGGTTGCACAGCATCGTTGTACACTTACATGGTTAAAATGGTAGATTTTATGTCAAGCAGGTCTCTAGACTCTTTTTTCCACCTGCCCTTGTGGTTCTTGGGGTTGATGGGGGCAGGGTGGCAAGTGCAGCTTCTCCTTGTTCTGGCCCTACCTGACCTCTAACGTAGTCAGCTGTCTACTATATCCATGGTCTCAGTCATTGAGGGGGGTTGGATGAGACAGTGCAGATGGTTCTTTGTGACCCACCCCATTGAGCTGCAGTGACTACAGGTGCTGCATCAGTTTTTGACTCCCACTTACAGAGTTTCAGTAGTTTAGGATTTTTTGGTTCATATATTTAATAAAGATGCATATTCACTCACAGGTGTTTGTCAGCCTCTGTGCTTCACCCATGACAGCGTGATATGTCAGAACATCCAGGAGCAAAGTGGCAGTTGGCCCCACCTCCACCACTCCCTACCTCTCCACCCCAGCTCTCCATCACACATGACTGGGATTCTCTCCTCCCTTAAACACACCCTCTCAGCATGTTATTCTTGCTACAGCTTCTAGCATCTCTCATGAGGCTTTACTGGAAAATCTACTTCTTGTTGACTTTAACCCTCTTTATCATCTCAGTGCCCTGCTGACTCATATTATCCCCATCACAAATAATTTAAACATTCGATTTACTATGTTCATGCATTCATTGTAACTACTTACTGAACCTATATTGAAACTTAGATAAATAAAATCACATTTATTGGAGTGTTTGCATGGGGGAAATTGTGATTTGGAGTAGTGACTATAATGTCCTTATATGGGCATTCCTAGGTCCTTAAACTTGGGCCTTCTGCGATATTTAGACTGGAGTATATCATCTCTTCAATGGAGAACCTTACTGTTGACATGTGACCCAGAGGAGCACGGAAACTGCCCCAAGAGCCAGAGCCTGAGTTCTGCCTCTCACGAGTCTGGCAAGCTCAGTGCCTGCACAGGGTGGGGCATGCACGGGATGTGAAGATGCTCAGACTGTGAGATGTGTGGTAAGGCTGCTGCTTAATCTTTTCTCAAAGTCCTATCTGCTAAACAAGTCCATGATTTTGATTTATAAAATATGAAAGCTTATGAGATAAATAGAAAGCAGTTTCTTTTGAAGTTTAAAATATTTTTCCTGATGCTAGAGTAGGTAAGGGGACTTCTTGGCAACCCAGTGATTAAGACTCCACACTCCATTGCGTGGAGAACTGGTTTGATCTCTGGTTGAGAACCTAAGATCTCACATGCTGCTCAGCATGGCCAAAAAAAAATTTTTTTTTAATAGTAAGGTAAATTATGTCTTCAAATAACATTCTACATAAAATTAATTCTAGATGGATTTCAGGCAAATTTAATAGACACTCTAAAGGAAGTTAGTACAAACAATAGGCTGAGAGAAAATACTTGTAATCTACATATTAGACAAAAAATTAATATACAGAACGTATGAAGAGTTCTTAGAAACCAATAAGAAAAAAGGCAACATCCCAATAGGAAAATGGACCAAAGTAAAAAGGAGAACTAAAAGTAAACTTTTGGAAAAGATAGTAACAGTAGAAATCAGAGAAATACAAATAAAAATAAGAAATTTTAACCCCTCAGGTGAACAAAATTAATGGTAAGAATGGGGGAAAGAGACAGTCATACACTGTAGGAATATAAATTGATACAGTCTTTCTGGGGAGAAGGAAATGGCCACCCTCTCCAGTATTCTTGCCTAGAGAATCCCATGGACAGAGGAGCCTGGTAGGCTGCTGTCCATAGTGTCGCACAGAGTCGGACAAAACTGAGGCGACTTAACCAGCAGCAGCAGCAGTCTTTCTGGAGAGCCATTTCACAGCATCTTTAAACACTCAACATGTATATGTCTTTATTAACCTACTTATAGGAGTATACCATAAAGAAGTTCTCCGTTTGTCCCAGGATGCTCAGTGGCAGTTTTTATTAATAACCAACGAGAAGATGGACAGCAGCATGGTTTTCAACAGGGGATTGGTTG
Organism: Odocoileus virginianus; assembly: GCF_023699985.2. Classification (NCBI taxonomy): domain Eukaryota; kingdom Metazoa; phylum Chordata; class Mammalia; order Artiodactyla; family Cervidae; genus Odocoileus; species Odocoileus virginianus. Next base: position 11,586,666 of record NC_069677.1, read on the forward strand.
TGGTACAGTTTTACTGTGGAATACTGTGCAACACTAAAACAAAAAAGAAAACACAAACATGGGAAGATCTCCCACAATTTAAAAAATGTATAGAAACAGTCAGCTGTATAATATGAACTACTTTGTGCTTTTATCTCTGTACATGGATATTAGTCTGAGAGCTGCACACCCTACACACTATGGTTGCTAAAAAGGTAGAAGGGTAGAACTGGGGTAAGGGGGAGTAGAAAAGGAATTAGGAATGGAGGACATTTTACCCTACAATATTCTATGGTATCATTTGAAATTTCATGTACATGTATTTATGTTTGTACTCGTAAAAGTGGGGCTTCCCAGGTGGCTTAGTGGTAAAGAATTTGCCTGCAATGCAGGAGACGCAGGTTTGACCCTGGGTCAGGAAGATCTCCTGGAGAAGGAAATGACAGCCCTCTCCAGTGTACTTGCCTGGGATCCTGCCATGGACGAGGATCACCCACCAACCCTGTTCCAGCCACATGAACTTCCTGCAAGTATCTTGAGCATTCCAAACTCCTTTCTGCCTTAGAATTTCTGCCTAGGCTGTACCCTTGACAGAAGGTCTTCTCATCTTTACACAACTGGTTCCATCTTATCATTCAGGTTTCAGCATACTTCTCCGACTATCACCAGCTGTTCACTCTGAAGTTATGCAGGCCCTCTCCAACCCATTAGCCAGTTTAATTCTCTAAATGCTGCTCAAGAGTATTGGAAATTTTTTTAATTTATTTCTTAGTTTATTTTCTGACCCCACTGCCATCCCCAACTAGAATCAATTTCCTAATGTCAGGGGCTTTGTCGTCTTCACAGGGTGTTGCCAGAATCAAGAACTATGCTGGGCATATAGACAGCACTCAGTAGACATTTGTTTAATGAAAGAATAATAAAACCTTATCTTCAAATATAAATTGAGCCTACAGGACCCAGGGCTCTTAAGGAATAAAAGAGCCCTCATAGTGGGGCAGCATCTAGGTAGTCTTCTAGGAAAGAGACATTCTTAGGGAAATAGTCCAATTGTAACTTTTCTTGCAGAGGCTGTCTCCAGGATATTGGGGGCACTGGACGATACCCCGCCCCAGTCATTAATGATCAAGAAGCTAGGGGTTCCAGCTGTAGTAATGAGGAGATGGCTTTGTCACCACTGGGTGGGCATGGCAGGGTAGCAGCCTTTGGGCCTTTGGTCCCAGGTATGTGGTTACTTGGCAGCAGAGTGTTTGGATTCTTTCTTAAAACATGAATATGAATGTCCCTGGCAGACTTGCACTCTCCATGTTGCCACTCCGTGCCTCTCTCGATTGTCCGATATCTGAATTCTTCTCATGTTTATCTTTCCTATTAATCCCCAAGGACATCTGAGCTTTGGCCCCTGCCCTGTATGAGTAAGCGCTCTGTTCTCTAGCAGCCCAGTGGGCACTTTGGATGTTTTTGCTGATAGAAGGGAAGTTGAAATACTACTGGTAAGTCTCAAGAACCAGCTTGTGGCTAGAGGACAAGGTGTTAGCGTGTCTCACCTGCCTGAAAGGCAGGGAATGCCTGTTAAAGTTCCTGGACCCAGTTATGCAAATAGCCTATGTGGTATAATTAGGAAGTGACCCTTCCAGGGTTCCCATTGTATGTTCCCAACAGAGCCCCTAGCTAGCTTTACCTGTGCCCCTGGGGCCAGCTAAGGTTCTCAGTGATCATTCTCTCAACACTCACTTGCCATTTCTCCCACCAGTTAACACTCTTAAGTCTGACTTATGAAGACAGAAATGGCTTGCTGTCTACCAGTATCTTAGAATCATATTTCCATTCTTTAGTCTCTGGCTTTCTCAACTGGTCAGCTCACACACTCAAGACTAGAGCAACCTGCGCCCTTTGTTGTGATGATATTTCTGTACTTATTAGTAAAATACTGTAAATAATCAACAGAGCTAGTCAGAAATTTTTGCCTCTTTACAAAACCCCCAATGTCATTTTCAGGGACAGTTTCAAGATCTATAGAAGGAACTCCTGGAGAAGGAAATGGCAACCCACTCCAGTGTTCATGCCTAGAGAATCCTGTGGACAGAGAAGCCTGGTGGGCTGCTGTTCATGGGGGTCTCACAGAGTTGGACACGACTGAAGCGACTTGGCATGCATGCATGCATTGGAGAAGGAAATGGCAACCCGCTCCTGTATTCTTGCCTGGAGAATCCCAGAGACAGAGGAGCCTGGTGGACTGCTGTGTATGGGGGCACACAGAGTCGGACACAACTGAAGCGACTTAGCAGCAGCAGCAGCAGAAGGAACTCCTGGGCCCATTTAGGAATGTGAGTTTCATGTGGAAACTTCAGCTTGACTGGTTTTATATACCCACAAGGCTAAAATCAATTTTAAATAGCATGTCAAATAAAGCACAACTTACAGAATTTTAACAAAATCTAGTTCTAGCCTTTAGCAAAAACCTCTATTTTGATTATACATTGTTCGATCTGTTTTCAGTGGAACAGAAAATTATTCTGTCATATTTGTCATCATACATGACATGGGGCTCTTGTCATCTTACATACATGGGGTTCTTGAGGATGAGATGTTAGATAGCATCACTGACTCAATGAACAGGAATTTGAGCAAACTCTGGGAGATAGTAGAGGACAGAGGAGCCTAGCATGCAATAGTCCATGGGGTTGTAAAGAGTCAGACATGACTTAGCAACTGAACAACAACATTTGTGATCAGGAAATTGTTTCATGAGTGGAATTGAGTATTTTACCTAGGAATTATGTTCAAATATCATTTATAGTCAGTTTATACCAGACTTTGAAAACACCAGGACTAAGCATATCTGCAGTTTAACTTGATGGATTAGAAAATTGTGCCAGGAACAGATCTCACCATAACTAGGAGATCAGAGTTAACATCACTAGAATTGGACCTAATAGATATTATGCACCTCCTGATAAGGGTGCATCATGTTCAGGACTATTCCTGCAAAAATGCTCACTCTAATGTTAAGGAAACATCCAGCAAACCCCATTTGAGGGAATATTCTACAAAATAACTACCCTATACTCATAAAAAATGTCCAAGTCATGAAAGATAAGACCTTTTTCCATAAAGCGTGTTATAGGAATGATTAGCATCATTTAAGCAAAGTAGAGTTATCAATGTCCCCTGGTGGCTCAGACGGTAAAGAATCTGCCTGCAATGCAGGAGGCCTGGGTTTGATCCCTAGATGGGGAAGATCCCCTGGAGGAGAGCATGGCAACCCACTCCAGTATTCTTGCCTAGAGAATTCCATGGACAGAGTAGCCTGGTGGGGTACAGTCCATGGGGCCGCAAAGAATCAGACACAACTGAGCAACTAACAGCACTGAAGTATTTAGGGATATAAGGGAATCTTCTCTGTAACTTATTCTCAACAGTTTGGAAAGAGAAAGAAAAGACAAAGCAAGTGGTAGAGTGTTATTAGTTGGGACATCTGGGTGAAGGAGATATAAGAATACTTTGTACAAGATCTTGGCACTTTTCTCTATATCTGAAATTATGTTTAAATAATTTTTTAAGAAATGACGCCAATGGGATCACACTCATGAACTCAACCCCAGGTTGATACTAGTGAACTTATCAACCTGAGGACGCATTCCCTTAGTGTACCCTTAGCATGCATCTGTGCTCTGGGCCCAAAGAGGCCAGAAAGGACCATGAGGGCACTGATGAATGATGAACATAGGGGAGAATGTAGACGGAGAGGCTGGGCTTGGTTGGGAGGCCCAGACTAAACACAGTCTTGTTTGCCTGCTGCTTTTTTCCAAGCCGGGTAGCAAGGCCCTAGAGGAAAACTCACTTGGCACAGGTTCTTAGGGAAGACAGGGCCAGGCTAAGACTGCAGGGTCTCAAGTTGTATTAATTCCTGGAAACCCTAAATCTTAACAGTTTCTTTCCTACACCACCCCCCCCCCCCCGACACACACACAAATGTGGTTTCCAAAAAAAGGACCCTGAAAACCCAATCACTGACCACCTGTTACTTCCTCTAGATATGTAGTTCCCTCCTCTTTCGTCTTGCCTCAGGTTCCCTAGGAGAATTTCCATTGTGACATTTTCAGTTAAGTAGCACGTAATTAAAGTCTTAATGTTCCAGCAGCACCCTGCTTAGCTCTTTCTCTCCCCCTCTGTAATTAAGCCTGGCATGGTTACCTTTGGTTAAGGTTACTACTGAAGGGCACATTATAAGTTGAATCCAGGTCAGGCTTCCCACTGGTTCCTGCATAGACCCTGATGTGATAGTACATAGCCAAAAATAACTGGTCTGGACTGTAACTTATCTCTTGCTTTGGTGTTCATAGGAGGTTTTGAGTTTGACTGTCAACCCTGTTTTCAGGATACCATCCTCAGGAATCCAATTCACCTTTTGTATTCCAGTCTGAGATGGAATAATAGCCAAGAAGGGTGCTAACAACCCTGCCTTCTATAACATATTAATAGAATTTGGTAGATATTCCCTTTGAAGAGTCATCTACATGAGCATGTTAATTAGCATATTAAAGTTTCCTAGAGGTCCTGCAGAAAGGAAACAGGTAGTTTCTTTAACCCATCTGAATTGATTGGGTGACACTTTGAATGTCATAAGGAACAGGAAGCACTAGCCTACATGGATAGTCAAATTGCTAAGTTTAAGAGATGAGCACCTCAACAACATTTCTTAGAGGTCTTAGAGGTCTCAACAACCTTTTCTTAGAGGTCTCTGGGTCTAAAAATAATCAGACTCCAATGAATTCTTTTGCTTTATCCTTAGCTATTCATCACCAACTATTTAATGAGCACCTCTGTAACCAAAGGGTTTCTGTTGGGGATATAAAGATGGAGGACATCTCTGTCCTCAAGGACATTCCTTAGAGTTAGGGAGGTAAAGTACATAAACAAGTGTTTATCAGCGCCAAATGAATGATATGAGATACTCCAAGAAAAACACTCCCAAAAAACACTCCTGGAGTATTATGCTGGGCTTAGTCACCTAAGAACTCCTAGGTAGGCTTTAGACAAGCCGAGAGGCTGCAGAATGGTTTGAACAAAGAGAAATGCAGTGAACTGAATAATTAGCTGAAAGCAGATGGCTCATATAGGATAGTTGTTTCTAAACCTTAACATACAGCAAAATTACTTGCAGGGCTTGTTTAGAACATAAGAGTGCTGGGCCACCCTCTTAATTTCTCATCTGGCACCTCAGGAGCGGGACCCAAGATTTTGCATTTCTAACAAGTACCCAGATGATGGTTATCTTGCTGGTCTGGTGACCACAGTTTGAGAACCTTGGATTATGAAAGAGTGGAAGCTCAGAGAGCTGGAAATGTGAGCTTGGGCCTGACCATGGAGTACCTTAAATGGCAGGCTAAGTTAGACTTTGTTAGTCAAGTTTTAAATGGGGACTTGACCAAAGCAATAGAATTGTTCTCATAGTAGAGAGACATCGAATAGATAAGCAAAAAAGAGTAGCTTCAGAGAGACCAGTTTGGAGGCTGTTATTAACACATAGTTAAAACAAGAGGATTTAAAATCTCTGTATTAGGGCAGTGACGACAGGAATGGAAAGAGAAATATCCTTGCAGAAATCTTTGTGAATGAAGAATCTGCTTGCAGGACAGAAAACTGGAAGATAGTCTTGGTCATTCTCTGAGAGTCTTCAGTTAAATACAGTAACTTACATAATGTCATTTTGAAGCTTTATGTGTATTACTGGAGCTGAACTTGTTTATGTTCACACATTCTAACAGTGGGAGATGTTACCATGTTAGGTAATAGGGTAAGGCTATTTTAGAGAGCTTACATTTAACCTGTGTGTGTGCTGTGTGCTTAGTCACTCAGTTGTGTCCGACTCTTTGCAACCCTATGGACTGTAGCCTGCCAGGCTACTCTGTCCATGGAGATTCTCTAGGCAAGAATACTGGAGTGGGTTGCCACGCCCTCCTCCAGGGGATCTTCCCAACCCAGGGATGGAACCCAGGTCTCCCGCATTGCAGACAGATTCTTTACCATCTGAGCCACCAGGGAAGCCCACCTGAGAGCTTATTTGAAGGCTTAGGAGAAAAGAGTAGTGTGGATACATCCTGGACTCAGGAGTGGCCCTTCTTTGCCAGGAGAATTTGGCTTCCTTGCCAGGCATAGCACTTGGAAGGATGGCCTATGAGGAGAAGAAGCCAGAAGAAGACACCTTCCCCAGCCTTGGTGCTTGTGTCGCAACTAGAAGACTTCCTTGTGCTCATGATATGTTTATAGAAGAAAACAGATCCCAGGTGACCTCAGTTCCTACTGATCTGCTGATTCTCGTTGCCCTATTACAACTAGAAACCATTAGTTAAACAAAAATCCTGTATTTAGGTTTTAGACTAATATATAGTTTGACACTAATAGGTTTCATACTAGTAACTCTGTATTTAGGTTTCATCCTTTCTTCAGTCTCAGTTTAGGGAAGTGTTAGCACATTCTTTTGGTGGTGTTGTTTTGAACCATTCAGAAGCCTTTTAGGAGAGTTTCCTTTTCCACAGTTTAGAAAAAAAAAAAAGTGCATTTCCTCTCCAGAGGCTGTGGACAAGTCTCAGAGATAAAATAATATCGATGAAACTAATATCTAGAATATTTGCTCTTAGAAGAGTAGTAGAGCTGTGTTCACTGACTTTTGCCTGATCTGATGTGTCAAGCTTCAGAATTCTTAGCCGTAACTTCCAGAGCCAACTAGAGGGAATAGTTAATCATATGAACGAGTATGATAGCCTGTGACAGCCATGGTGTAGCATGTTTCAGTTCAGTTCCGTCACTCAGTTATGTACGATTCTTTGTGACTCCATGGACTGCAGTACGCCAGGCTTCCCTGTCCATCACCAGCTCCTGGAGCTTGTTCAAACTCTTGTCCAGTTGAGTCGGTGATGCAGTCCAATCTCATCCTCTGTCGTCCCCTTCTCCTCCTGCCTTCAGTCTGTCCCAGCATCAGGTTCTTTTCCAATGAGTCAGTTCTTTGCATCAGGTGGCCAAAGTATTGGAGCTTCAGCTTCAGCATCAGTCCTTCCAATGAATATTCAGGACTAATTTCCTGTAGGATTGACTGGTTTGATCTCCTTGCAGTCCAAGGGACTCTGAAGAGTCTTCTCCAACACCACAGTTCAAAAGCATCAATTCTTTGGTGCTCAGCTTTCTTTATAGTCCAACTCTCACATCCATATATGACTACAGGAAAAACCATAGCTTTGACTAAATGGACCTTTGTTGGCAAAGTAATGTCTCTGCTTTTTAATATGCTGTCTAAGTTTTTCATAGCTTTTCTTCCAAGGAGCAAGTGTCTTTTAATTTTGTGGCTGTAGTCACCATTTGCAGTGATTTTGGAGCCCAAAAATATAAAGTCACTGTTTCCATTGTTTCCCCAACTATTTGCCATGAAGTGATGGGACCAGATGCCATGATCTTAGTTTTTTTAATGTTTAGTTGTTAGCTGGCTTTTTCACTCTCCTCTTCACTTTCATCAAGAGGCTCTTTAGTTCCTCTTTACTTTCTGCCGTAAGAGTGGTGTTATCTGCTTATCTGAGATTATTGATATTTCTCCTGGCAATCTTGATTGTAGCTTGTGCTTCATCCAGCCTGGCATTTTGCATGATGTATTCTGCATATAAGTTAAATAAACAGGGTGACAATATATATAGCCTTGATGTACTCCTTTCCCAATTTGGAGCCAGTCTGTTGTTCCATGTCCAGTTCTAACTCTTGCTTCTTGACCTGCATACAGATTTCTCAGGAGGTAGGTAAAGTGGTCTAGTATTCCCATCTCTTTAAGAATTTTCCACAGTTTTTGTTGTGATCCACACAGTCAGAGGCTTTGGTGTAGTCAGTGAAGCAGAAGTAGATGCTTGTCTGGGGTGGGGGAGGGGCTGGACTCGGTGCCCTTTGATGTCTCTCCTCCCTCTGCCTCCGGCTCAGAGAGAAGATTACACAGGTAGAACTGAGGCCAAGGAAACCTGGCAACGAGCAGTTGGAAATCTTATTTGACTCTGCATCCAGTGGCATCCTGCCAGAAGTCAAAGTAGAAAGTGTGGGGACAGGGCATTGAAGCAACCAGCAGTAGGCAATGGAGATCTGGTCTGAATTAGAACAGAATTTCAAAGATTTCATCTATATTAGAGCCAGGGGTGCTGACTTTTCACCCTCTTGGAGATTGTTTTGTCTGTTAGAGAAGATCCCAATATGAAGAGCTAACGTCCCAGTGGGCTTTGAAGATGAAAAGGATCCCTGCCCTATATGGGTGCCACTGGATTTGGAATTGTCCCTGTGGTTCAGATCTCTGTGCACATGCTCCCAGGATAGGACCAGCAGAGAAGAGAAGGGGACCAGTAAGTAGAAAGTACATAAGAGAGAGTTCAGAAACTTAACACAATATTGTTAGTCAATCACGTGTGCTAAGTCACTTCTGACTCTGTGACCCCATGGACTATAGCCCACAAGATTTCTCTGTCAATGGGATTCTCCAGGCAAGAATACTGGAGTGGGTTGCCATTCCCTCTTCCAGAGGATCTTCCCAGCCCAAGGATTGAACCCAAATCTCTTATGTCTCCTGCACGGGCAGACAGGTTCTTTACCACTAGCACCACCTGGGAAGCTACTACAGTCAACTATACTCCAATATAAAATTTTTTTTAATTATTTAAAAAAATAGAGCCCAAAACAATGTGCTTTTGAGGCTCAGAGTGGACCTTCATTTTGTATTTTTAGTTTAATGAGAAAAATAAGACAGATACTATAAATCATAGAGATCTGAATGTTAAAAATTTATTTTAAAAAGCATAAAAATAGCCTGAGTAGAGTGGTGAAGAATGATAAGTTGGCAAGGGACTCATTGGAGAAGAAATTCCTCAACTAAGTGTGTAAAAGCTATGACTTAATAAGCAGGAAGCAGGGGTTTGCACTATGCACTTGGGACTTGAATCAGGCTAAGAGGTGAGGGAAGGAATATCCTGAGCCAGGCTGTGTGCAAACTTTAGTCTAAGTTTGTGGTAGGAGCAGTCGCAAGGGCAACAAGTTACCTAGTTTTTGGAACAGGCTGACTCTCCCACTCCCACATGTCCTATTGCTGTCACCGTAGCAGCTTTCCTCTGCTACCAAGTGGCCCAGACACCAAGACAGGCAACAAAGTGGTTTTCAAGGAAGTCAACATGTCAAGAACTGGTGGTGCCTTGCCTCAGGACCTCATTTGAAAGTGCAACCAGGAGACTATTTTTGCTAAACATTCTGCTGAAAGACTTGCCAGGGCCCTTCTGTTGTATCATGAAGGATACACTAATGCTGTAGGTTTTGTGCTCTCCATGCGTATAAACAATTGAATTTATGAATTTATTACTCAGAGAATTTCACCCTTGACCTTCCCATCATACACCCTTCTCTAGACGTGCAATTTCCAGTGTGAAAAAAAAGGATGTGATACTTATGATTTTTATATTAAGTAAATTATTTATAGAAAGCCAAAGAAAACAGAAATGTTTGGGCATATCTAATCTCTATAGACAGATGTATTTGAATGCATTCACATTATATATAACTCAAGATATTGAGAGCAATAAGAATGAGTTTACAATTATTCTTGTATCATTGGAGCTGAAGCAAGACAAAATAAAAGGAGTTTAAAGGACTTTTTTGTAAATATCTAATGATTTTAGGAGTCTTTGTGATTTCTTCTGATTTCGGCTACTGGAGTCAAAACTTCCAAAACAATATTATGATCAATACCAGCAAGAATTTTATAGACCTATTGTCCATCTAGAGGGTGGGTGATGAGGTGTGACTAATGAAGAACAACTAGACCCCGAATCTTTTAGCAATTACATAATACAGTGTATGAATTACATACTGTGTATATGTATTACGAATCACATCTGCCTTTGGGATGTGATTGAATACTGTCACTGAACTGCAGAAGACTGGATTGAAATAAGTTTTCCTTCTTGAGTTGTGCCCGTGAAGTCAGTGTACAGAATGGTGGGCCAGCTCAGTGAGTTATGCATCTGAGGCACTTGTAACCCACCAAAACCTTGGGTGCCATCTGTACATGTGTGTACTCTGGGGTCCCAGCCTAGCCCTTCTAAGGACACCATTCCTGGTCTTTGGGGCTATTAAACACACAAAACTAATAGAACTGGCTTCTTTTTGTTTAGGAGTTGTGGTCTTTCACTTTCAACTCACTTTGAGATCAGTGGAAAGAAAGCTGAACCGGTATTTTGTGATTAGAAAGCTGGCAGATGACAGATGTGTGGATGCAGCTGTATCCTAAATTTGCATCTTTGGTGACTTGCACACAATGTATTCTTTCGGAATAGTTTTACAAAATTTACACTAGAGCAAAAAAAGTAGAAGCTTTTCTTTTTTTAGGTGTAACGTTAAAAGTGAAATAAATATGAGGCAAAACATTTCAGGAAGAAAATTTAATTTATAAATTATCAAAATTTCTAGTATATTCAGTCACTACCCCTATTGTATACAAATATCTTATATTTTGGTTAATAATGAAAGGTTACCCAACTAAAAGAATGTACAACATAGACAGTAGACTTATTAGGATGTGTTCAAGTATGTAAACTCTCATGGGCTTTATTCCTATTCCAATTTTCATCTTTATGTCAAGCAGACAGCTCTCATCTCCTGTGGTGCTTAGAAACATGATTCTTTTTTTTTTTTAGAAACATGATTCTTAAATACCTAAAATTATGGAACCTTTCTCTCAAGGCTTAGACCAATAATGTTGATATGTTTATTCCAACCCCATGATGTTATCTGAGACCCTAATATTCATAGCCATTCAGTTGCCTGGTCATCAAGCCCATCAAAAGCTCCTGTTCTGAGGGATAACCTGTAGATAAAGAGGCATGTGTCATCTCCAGGGAGTAACCTGTACTGCTTAAACTTCTTAATGGTGGGAGGGCAGACAGCAATGACCTGTAGCCCAAAGATGCGACTCCTTATTCTCCAGTGAGATTTCAGGCATTGATTGTAAGTTATTCTAAGTGGGGAGGGAGAATAGCACAGACTAGCAACTGGTAGCCCTAAGTTTTTCTTTGTTTTCATGAGGCATAGCACTTTGAGGTTAAAAATGGCCTTACGTTATCTGGTCTAGCCTATAGAAGAACATAAAGATGTAATGAAGGAAGATACAGAGTAGAATCACAGACATGGAACTGGGGAGATAGTTATGGTTTTATTACTTTTTATTTAACTTAGATGGTACTTCCAGTGGAAGTATAACATTTGTTATCCTTAATCCTAATAACAACCCTATAGGGTTGATACTAATGTTATCTTCATTTACTGATGAGAAAACTGAGATAGAGAGAGATCAAGTAATTGGCCCAGAGTCACAGAGCTATGCAGTGGTAGGGCAAGACTTTGAATGCACTGTGTCTAATCTGTCCATTTTATGGATGAAGAAACAGAGGCCTGAATGTCTGTCCAGTGCTACCATCTCTCTGTTGCCATCCATTAAGTAGGCACCAGTGGATTATTCTTGAATCATATAATCAAGGCAGGAAAATTATGCGTTATACTGAAAGAGTTTTCTTTTTTAATCTCCTTGAACAAGATATCATTAAGAGATGAATGTTGGTGTCAAGAATTCTCTAGCCATCGGTGAAGCTTTGGAATGTGTTCTGTGACCATGCATCATGTCTACTTTTCTTAGATATTAAGGAAGAAATTGGGCAGTTTAGAGAGTTGGCTAGGGAATTAAATTAGAATGTTATCTATATACAAAAATAAACTCAAAATGAATGAAAGACCTAAACATAAGACCAAATACAGTACTATAAAACTCCTAGAGGAAAATGTAGGTGCATACTACTCCTTGACATAAATCACAGCAATATTTTTTTTGGCTCTCTACCCTAGAGTAACAGAAACAAAAGCAAAAATAAACAAATGGAACCTAATTAAACTTAAAAGCTTTGGCACAACAAAGGAAACCATAAACAGAAAAGAACTGGGAGAAAATACTACCAACAATGCTACCAACAAGGGATTAATCTCCCAAATATACAAACAGCTCATACAGCTTAATATTAAAACAAACAAACAACCCAATCAAAAAATGACCAGAAGACCTATATAGACATTTCTCCAAAGACATACAGATGGCCAACAGCCAGCCACATGAAGAGGTGTTCAGTATTGCTAATTATTTGAGAAATGCAAATTAAAACTACAACGAGGCATCACTTCACACTGATCAGTATGACAATCATCAAAAAGTCTAGAAATCACATGTGCTAGAGAAGATGTGGAGAAGAAGGAACCCTCTACAATCCTGTTGTTGGAAATATACATTGGTGCAGCTACTGTGGAGGATGATATGGAGATTCCTTAAAAAACTAAAAATGGAATTATCATATGATCCAGTGATCTCATTCCTAGGCAGATATCCAAAGAAAACTCTAATTTGAAAAGATACCTGCTCCCCAATGTTTATAGCAGCACTATTTTTAATAGCTAAGACATGGGAGCAACCTAAATGTCCATCAACAGATGACTCAATAAAGAAGATGTAGTGTGTGTATGTATATATATACACACACACATAATACACATATAATGGAATATTACTAATGCATAAAAAAGAATGGCGTAATGCCATTTGCAGCAACATGGATAGACCTCAAGATTATCATTTTAAGTGAAATAAGTCAGACAACGACAAATACCATAGTGTAGCACTTACATATGAAATCTTAAATGATATAAATGAACTTATGTACAAAACGGAAACAGACTGCAGACATAGAAAACAAGTTTATGATTACCAAAGGGAAAAGGGGGCGGAGGATAAATCGGGAGTTTGGGATTAACATATACACATTACTGTTTATGGGCTACATGGGCGTTCCTTGTGTCTCAGCTGGTAAAGAATCTGCCTGCAATGCAGGAGACCTGGGTTCGATCCCTGGTTGGGAAGATCCCCCTGGAAAAGGGAAAGGCTACCAACTCCAGTATTCTGGCCTGGAGAATTCCATGGACTGTACAGTCCATGGGTCACAAAGAGTTGGACACAACTGAGGAACTTTCACTCACTACTGTATATAAATTAGATAAACAAGAAGGATTTACTGTATAGCACAGGTAACTATATTCAGCATCTTATAATGACCTATAATAGTGAAGAATCTGAAAAAATATAGATATATATACACACACATATGTATAACTGAATCACTTTGCTATACACCTAAAACCAACATAACTTTGTAAATCAATTATAGTTCAATTAAAAGAAAGATTTAAAAAACAAGCAAATATGGCAAAAAAAATTGTCTAGACTTAGACAAAAAAATTGTCTACCTACCTAGGTGGTAGGTACCTGGATGTTAATTTTTTTCTATATATTTTTCTCTGTCTTAAAAATATCTCATAGTAAAATGAACCTCAGAATATTTTTTTTCCTGATCTAGAAAGGATGGACATACCATCCTTGATTATCTGCATATTACCTGTCTTCCCAGTGACTTAAAGCCAGATACCAACCTTATGAGGCAGTTTTTAATACCTCAAGGCTAAAAAGGAAGCATTAGTTCAGAACCCTGGAGAGATGTAGAGGTGCCTGGATTCTGGTCCTCGCTTTATGACTAACTGATCTATGACCATGGACTTCCCAAATACAAGCTTTCCTTGCCTTATCTGTAAAATTAGTGAGACTGAGATTGTTTTCATCATTGAAATGTTGTAACATATAAATTATATATAAATGTATATTTGTATTATATTAATGTTTCTCTCTTCAAGAAAATTAGAGATAGTAAGGGAACATTTCATGCAAAAGTGGGCTCAATAAAGGACAGAAATGGTATGGACCTAACAGAAGCAGAAGATATTAAGAAGAGGTAGCAAGAATACACAGAAGAACTGTACAAAAAAGATCTTCATGACCCAGATAATCACAATGGTGTGATCACTCACCTAGAGCCAGACATCCTGGAATGTGAAGTCAAGTGGGCCTTAGAAAGCATCACTACAAACAAAGCTAGTGGATGTGATGGAATTCCACTTGAGCTATTTCAAATCCTGAAATACGATGCTGTGAAAGTGCTGCACTCAATATGCCAACAAATTTGGAAAACTCAGCAGTGGCCACAGAACTGGAAAATGTCAGTGTTCATTCCAATCCCTAAAAAAGGCAATCCCAAAGAATGCTCAAACTACCGCACAATTGCAGTCATCTCACATTGCTAGTAAGGTAATGCTCAAAATTCTCCAAGCCAGGCTTCAGCAATATGTGAACCGAGAACTTCCAAATGTTCAAGCTGGTTTTAGAAAAGGCAGAGGAACCAGAGATCAAATTGCCAATATCTGCTGGATCATTGAAAAAGCAAAGAGTTCCAGGAAAACATCTATTTCTGCTTTATTGACTACACCAAAGCCTTTAACTGTGTGGATCACAATAAACTGTGGAAAATTCTGAAGGAGATGGGAATACCAGACCACCTGACCTGCCTCTTGAGAAACCTGTATGCAGGTCAGGAAGCAACAGTTAGAACTGGACATGGAACAACAGACTGGTTCCAAGTAGGAAAAGGAGTACGTTAAGGCTGTATATTATCACCCTGCTTATTTAACTTATATGCAGAGTACATCATGAGAAACGCTGGGCTGGAAGAAGCACAAGCTGGAATCAAGATTGCCGGGAGAAATATCAATAAGCTCAGATATGCAGATGACACCACCCTTATGGCAAAAAGTGAAGAGGAACTAAAGAGCCTCTTGATGATGAAAGTGAAAGAGGAGAGTGAAAAAGTTGGCTTAAAGCTCAACATTCAGAAAACAGATCATGGCATCTGGTCCCATCACCTCATGGCAAATAGATGGGGAGACAGTGGAAACAGTGGCTGACTTTATTTTTTGGGCTCCAAAATCACTGCAGATGGTGACTGCAGCCATGAAATTAAAAGACACTTACTCCTTGGAAGGAAAGTTATGACCAACCTAGATAGCATATTAAAAAGCAGAGACATTACTTTGCCAACAAAGGTCCGTCTGGTCAAGGCTATGGTTTTTCCAGTAGTCATGTATGGATGTGAGAGTTGGACTGTGAAGAAAGCTGAGCACCAAACAATTGATGCTTTTGAACTGTGGTGTTGGAGAAGACTCTTGAGAGTCCCTTGGACAAGGAGATCCAGCCAGTCCATCCTAAAGGAGATAAGTCCTGGGTGTTCATTGGAACGACTGATGCTGAAGCTGAAGCTCCAATACTTTGGCCACCTCATGAGAAGAGTTGACTCGTTGGAAAAGACCCTGATGCTGGGAGGGATTGGGGGCAGGAGGAGAAGGGGACGACAGAGGATGAGATGGCTGGATGGCATCACCGACTCGATGGGCATGAGTTTGAGTGGACTCTGGGAGTTGGTGATGGACCGGGAGGCCTGGCGTGCTGCGATTCACGGGGTTGCAGAGAGTCGGACACGACTGAGCAACTGAACTGAACTGAACTGAATGTTGCATAGACTAGCAACTTGATGTTCCTTTTTACAATAATTATAGAGGCTGAAACATGGTATAAACACAGATGTTGGGCTAAGATTAAATATATGTGGTAGTGGAGTCAGATCTAGGTATAAATTTTGTTTCTCTGCCACTTACCAACACTGACCCTTGGTTTCTTGGAACACTCTATTTCCTAAAATGACAATCATACTAAATAGTACCTATCTCAGCTTGGAAAGATTTGATGAGATAACAGTATTACTGTTGTAGTTATTACAAATCAGTCAGTTAACTGTTGTGCCTGGAAATGTACTAGAATAAATTCTCAAACAGCTCATTGCATCCATTTTTCAAAGATAGGATGAGCATCACGTGCCAATTATTCTTTGAAGTAGCAATAAACTAAGTATAAATTTAAGACTAAATGATGCCATATTCTTTTGCATTCAAAGTGATTTAGAGGTAGCCCTGTCTCAATACAGGACCCTAACTGTAGATGACAAATTAGAGATTGCTTCCAATTCTTGAATTCTCTTTTATGTGGGCTGTGGTTGAATGGCCCTAATTGTTTACACAGAATAAACTTGAAACAAAAGTGAGAATACTCTTGATTTTTATTTGTACTTTGTAATCTGTCCACTTGCCACTAATTTGTTCAGAATGCACCAAAGCAGAACCAGATGACAGAGAAAAAGAATGGTCAGTCAAAATTTGCATTCTTGAATCTCAAAGCCAGCCTGTGGTTTGCCATGGAACAGAAAATGTATTCAGTCATCTGTCTGCGTAGTAGTACCAGGCACAATTAATGTAGCTGGGCCTCTAGCTCTGCTGACTTAACTGGCTCATATCTAAAGTTTTGAAGGCTTGGATTTAATAGAGCCTTGTGGTATCACGTGGGTATGGTGAATGGAAAGCCTCTGCAGCTTATCAACAGAAAGATAAGAGGCCCACTACCAATGCTTCTGAGATGTTTATCACCCAGGCTTTTGAGAACAAGAGTTTGACCCATACCAAACATTTCAGAAATAATGTCAACACAACCAAGACCACAGCCAACACAGAATTGTCTGAGATAAGATTACAACTTTGTCCTTAAAGGGACGTCAACCAAGCCAGTCTATCCCCACATAGTCCCTGAGCTGAGCAACCCTCTGAGTGTTCCTTCATACCAAGGGGCTTTAGGAGCTCAATTTTTAATGCTTCTACATGCAGATATTCTGCCATTGTTTTCCAGAGTATGCACAGAACTCTGACCATAGCCAAGGAAGTTCCCACAGGGTCAAGAGCCTGAGTGTGCCTATGAGATCCACCAGTTATAGAAGCTGGAGGCAGCTCTCTATTGGCAAAAGCATTGATTCACTTTAAGGTTTTATATTGAATGTATTGGGCAGGTCTAGGCTGTAGGGCCTCCAAGGCCAGATTAGACCTCTAGTCTGGGTCTCAGATAAAGTCATTATAGGAAAAGATTATTTGGTTTTTGAGACAAATGGATGTGAAAAGTCACAGCAATACTCTGTGTAAATACCAGCATGCAAACTGGTACCAGGGTAAGAGGGCCCATCAGGGGTGAGGTGAAATTGGTCAGGTGTTCTCCCAAGACCTTTGCCATTGAGAAGCAGCATCACAAAAGAGACAACTCACCTTTGATGTGTCATCCAGATGCTAGCCCTATCACATCTTGCTTTGAAATGCCTCACATTCCTTCTTTTGTCCTTGCTGTGTCCTAGGGTGGCCTTCTGGATTCTAATCTTCTTCCCAGGGCTATGTTACATGTAGTTTCCAAATTAATTAAAAAAACAAAAGCCCTTTTTATCGCCCCATTTCCCAGTAGAGTCTCACAATAAAGTTCATACTCCTCTAGTTTATTATTAAATGTTTTCACTTTTTCTGTCCAGTTTTTCCTTTTCTGTTAATCTGTATTTCATTTAAAGGATCTACTTAAGGGCTGTGTTAACTTATTTTTCCATTTTCCTGCCTCTGTGCTTTTGTTCCTGGCATGTCCCCCTTTTGGAATTCTCTTCTATTCAGACACATCTTTTCCATTAAAACTTTTCAGACCAGTCTCGCTGCCTCCACTGATTTGACCCTCCTCTGAACTCTGTTTCTGTATCATCTAGAGTCCATGCCAGCCCTTTGGCAATCAATCATATACTGCTTTGCGCATTTATCTTCATTTTGCGTGTTCTGTCTTGCTCTTTGGCTCTTGTCTTTCTCGCTCTCTCTGTCTCTCTCTCTGTGTATGTAACTAGATAAGGGGTTTGAAAATAAAATCTGTCTTATACAACTTTAGTATACTCATCAGTGCTTTATGACATTGGTATCAGTTGATGAATCTCACTGAGAGGCTTGATTTTTTTTTTTTTTTCCATGAAGGCAGGGGTCTTTGTCTTCTACTACTACTGTATCCACAGCACCTGTGGATTGAGTGCTAGCTCTTACCATCTGATAATAGGGGGGTTTCCTTGACCAGGATCTGCAGCTGGCCTTGATACTCTGCCTTGTACCCTGCTTCCTGAGGCTGAGCTCTCTTATTCCCAGGCTGGCAGCCTACCTTAAGTGTCCTGACACAGCTATGTCTATCTGTTCTTTCTCCTCAGATGCGTACTCTCATTCCTCAAGTGAAAACGGAGGCAAGTCCGAGTCGGTGGCCAACCTGCAGGCCCAACCATCCCTGAACTCCATCCACAGCTCCCCTGGGCCCAAGCGTTCCACCAACACCCTGAAGAAGTGGCTGACAAGTCCCGTGCGCCGGCTTAACAGTGGGAAAGCAGACGGAAACATCAAGAAGCAGAAGAAAGTACGAGATGGTCGAAAGAGCTTTGACCTGGGATCTCCCAAGCCTGGGGATGAGACGACCCCTCAGGGAGATAGCGCTGATGAGGTAATTACACGAGGCCTCGGAGCCTTCCATCAGGAGGGGCTTCTGACATGCCTCATTCCTGGTGCCTCAAGAGATGTCCTTCACCAAGGTTTGTGAACTAGCCGGATTCTAACTCCCCATAGTTGGTCTTCTTGGGCCTAGGTATTTTCAAGATACCTAGTTTGAATGTAGTTCCCTGCACTATACAGTAGGACCTTGTTGTTTATCCATTCTAAATGTAATAGTTTTCATCTGCCAACCCCAGACCTCCCAGTCTATCCCTCTTCCTTCTCCACCCACCCTTTGGAGATGGCAGTCTAGGCCCACAGGAAGCCAGTGGCCACCAAGTCCCCAGTCTCTACTAGAGACTACAAAAAACCTGCTAGGACTTTATTTATTTATTTTTAAAATATTTGGTTTGTTGCTCAGGGTCTTAGTTGCTGCAGGCAAGATCTTTAGTTGTGACCTATGGACAGTTAGTTGTGGCATGTGGGATCTAGTTCCTTGAGCACGGACTGAACGCTGGCCCCCTGCATTGGGAGCATGGAGTCTTAGCCACTGGACTACCAGGCAAGTTCCTGCTAGGCCTGCTTAGAATAAGAATAAAAGGATGGAGATCATTTCACTTGGAGAACAAGAGGACTGTCTTTTGAGATTATGACTGTTTTCGTGTATGTTGAGCAGTGCCGTATATAAAAGGGAGTAGACAACTGGTTTCTCCAGAGGGCAGTATTATACTTAACAGGTGAAGGTTTACAGTAGACAAGGTTTCAGCCTTTAATGAAGCTCAACTAGTAATGAAATGGGCCTTCATGAAAACAAATGAACATCCATATTGGAAAGGTTTGAGAGAGCATATGACCTCACATAGCAGTCGGAGAGACCCTTGTTGACCTGATGGTCAGACTGGCCAATGATCTCTTACATCCCTTCCAAAGCTGCAATTCTGTGGTCAAAATATAAAGGGTATTTGCTTATGGAATGAGATAACTCTTTTACATGGCAAACTAACCTACTCTAGTCACTGACATGGCTAAGAAATTCTTCTTGATATGAAATCAGACTCTTTTTGTGGTTTTAGGCTATCTGCTTTTTCTTCCTCTGAGAATGACAGCAGAGCCTGGTGACATTTAGATTGTGGTTTAATTGTTGTTCATAAACTTAAAATGTTGGTTTCTCTCTGACCACTGTCTCAGCCTTTTCTTTTCCTGGTTAATCAGTAAGGTAGATGTCTTTCATGTGTGTGTGTGTTTTCCCCCGTTTGGTCCTCACTGTCCTTTGAGATACACAAGGGTGCCCATTCTACACAGGGAAAACTAGGAGTGTGTTGAGAGAGGAGGGTATCATATGTTGCCTTTTAAGAAATCCCAAGTCCTGAACCAACTGACATCTCTAACTGCAGGAAACAGTGACTAATGCTGCTCTTTTGTTCTAGAAGAGCAAGAAAGGTTGGGGTGAAGATGAGGCAGATGAAGAGTCACACACACCCCTCCCCCCGCCTATGAAGATCTTTGACAACGACCCCACACAGGACGAAATGGTAGGATCTTTTTCTCACTTGAAAGAGCCATGTGTGAAATGTGATTTTGTTTAGTGTGTGTGGTAAGGGTAGTAATGCGCTCTCTCTCCCTTGTTATCTCTTATGCCTCATGATTCCAAGATGATGCAGATTCCATCTGTATTGGGCTGTGGGGACTAACTTCATTTTGGGCAGTGTAGGGGTGGGTTCTCAAAGCGAGAATTCTCAAAGTGAGAATCTGCTTAGTATCAGGTCCTGCTGATGAAGGATAATGGCTCTCTCTTTGGAAACAGCAGATCCCAAAAGAAACTACTTGTCTCAAAGAAGAAGCTGAGATGATTCTAGGTTGTGATTGTTCTGTTGTACATAACTGTTCAACCAATGTTTTAGTTGATGGTTTTCCTCATCCTTAACTCTAAACCCCAAATCACAGTAACTTCCAGTTAAGCCTGGTGCAAACGCAGAGTAAGGGATGGAGATGCTGCTAAGGGCAGGTTTTGTCATAGATGGACAAACCCAATGTGCCAGGTTGCCCCAGTTCTTTGGTTTGCAAAACCCCTGACTCGGTGGCATGCAGAGGCTCACTGGTGTTGGGAATGTGTGCGTCCCTGTGTCTCTGAGCACAGCTGGTCATCCCAGCCGTTCTGGAGCAGAGCTCAGGCTGGATTTGCTTCCTGGTACTGAGTTGGGGCTCAGGCAGGTCCCTCCTTTCTTAGTGTAATCTGTTACCACCCTTCCTCACCGCCTGAAGTGCTCTCACTCCATCGTGTTTCTCTTGCTGCTTCTCTCAGCCTTTCTGTGGAGGACTGGAGGCGGAGGTGATGACTTCAGGGTTATTTTATGGTACTGGTGGTGGTGGTTAGCCATCCCCCCAGGGTCTCCCTGGGCTCTCTCTTGCTGTGTCCCGCACTCAGCAGCCCCCTCAGAGGTGGTATGCCCAAGTTGCACGGGCAGGGAGCTGACCTTCACGGTGCCACCCAGGGTGCAA